>NW_026577904.1:0-2501842 GCF_029407905.1 Bubalus kerabau
TGTTGGCAAAGTAATGTCTCTGCTTTTATTGGGACAAACCAATAGTATACACATTTAATAGAACATACTGAGGAGGATACAACATTATATTTATGTCATTACTGTCAAAATTGTGAATCTAATCATGAGGATGAGATTGATTGATTTCCATACAAACATACCTAGATTGAGGGACATTCTGCAAAATAACTCGCCTGCATGCTTCAAAGATTTTAAGGTCAAGAAAGGTAAAGACTGAGCTGTAGTTATCCATTGCTATGGAATGATATTACCACAATATTAGTGGCTTAAAGCAACACACATTCATTATCTCTGTTTCTGTGAATTAGGAGTCTAGGTTGGTTGAGCTGGGCACTCTGCTCAGGGGTGTCTCACAAGGGAATCAAGGTGCTGGCCAGATCTACAGTCTCATCTGAGGCTCAACTGGAGAAGGATCCTCTTCTACGATTACTCAGACTGTTGGCAGAATTAACTTTCTTGGGATTACAGAACTGAGAAATTCTTTCTCTTGCTGGATGCTGGCTGAAACTTTTACAGGTCACTGGCTGAAGGCCCCTCTCTGGTTCTCAAAGCCACTTTCAGTGCCTTGCCACGTGGAGCTTTCCAACGTGGCCACTTGTTTCCTCAGAACCAGCAAGGGAGACAGCCTCCAACAAGAAGGGCAGTTTTTTAATAATGTCATCCAAACTGTCACAGACGCATCATCACATGCATACCTTTGCCATATTGTTTGTTGGAAGTGTGGGCAAAAGAACACGTTGCCTGCCGTTTCAGTAAACAGCGAATGTTGCCTGCCATCAAGCCTTCAGCCACTGCAGCTGTCCCAACCGTGTGCCCAGAGGGGAATATAGGACGGAGACACACAGGATACTAGTCTAGATAGTTAAGATGCATATCTAAAAGGACTAATTTCTATGACCCCAGACTCTAGCATCTTCCCATACACAGAAAAGCACTAAAATCATTCATTTCAGATGGCTGTGTGTGTGTATGATTAGCAGTAATATTTTGATGTTTGACAACATGGTTTTTGTTTTGTTTTTCAGCAAAGACTCTTTCATGCTCTGGCTCCTCCCTTATCTCCTTGGAATAGTCCCTCAGAGCTATTTGAGAGGATGCGTCCTAGGCTACGGGCTTCTGTAGTGGCTCTGATGGTAAAGAATCTGCCTGCAAAGCAGAAGACAGGTTCGATCCTTGGGTCAGGAAGATCCCTTGGAGAAGGGAATGACAACCCACTCCAGCATTCTTGCCTGGAGAATTCCAGGAACAGAGGAGCCTGGTGGACTACAGTCCATGGGGTCATAAAGAGTTGGGGACAACTGAGTGACTAACATTTTCACTTTTCATCCTAGCTATAGTCCTTAGTAAGGCCAATGAATAAAATATAATTCTCAACTTTTAGGTTGTACTTTTTTTTTTTAGTAGAAAGAAACAAATTAAGGTTTTGCCCTTGACCATACCAGGGTGTAAATAGAGGATGAAGGGATCATGGAGGCTACCTCAAGAATCCACCTAGAATAATATTGTAGAATAAGGTATAGTGATTGGGACATAACATGTGTTCAGTAGCTATTTGTTGGGTCAATTTAAACAGAAATGTGGGCTTTTTAAAGAGTATTTGGCAGTTGTTTTTGTTCAGTCATTAAGTCTTTGTGACTGTGGACTGCAGCACACCAGGCTCTTCTGTCCTCCACTCTCTCCCAGACTTTGTTCAAATTCCTGTCCATTGCGTCAGTGATGCTATCTAATCATCTCATCCTCTGCTGCCCCCTTCTCCTTTTGCCTTCAGTCTTTCCCAGCATCAGGGTCTTTTCCAAGGAGTCAGCTTTTTGCATCAGGTTGCCAAAGTATTGGAGCTTCAGCTTCAGCGTCAGTACTTCCATTGAAGATTCAGGACTGATTTCCTTTAGGATTGATTTCCTTGGTTTGATTGGTTTGATTTCCTTGCAGTCCATAGGACTCTCAAGAGTCTTCTCCAGCACCACAATTCCAATGCATCAATTCTTTGGCACTCAGCCTTCTTTATGGTCCAACTCTCACATCTGTGCATGACTACTGGAAAAAACAGTTTTGACTATACGGACCTTTGTCAGCAAAGTGATGTCTCTGCTTTGTAAAATGTTGTCTAGGTTTGTCATAGCTTTCCTTCCAAGGAGCAAGTGTCTTTTAATTTCACGGCTGCAGTCACTATCCACATTGATTTTGGAGCCCAATAAAATAAAATCTGTCATTGCTTCCACTTTTCCCCTTTTGTTTCCCCCTTTTATGAAGTGATGGAACTGGATTCCATGGTCTTAGTTTTTTGAATGTTGAGTTTTAAGGCAGCTTTTTCACTCTCCTCTTTCACCATTGTCAAGAGGCTCTTTAGTTCCTCTTCACTTTCTGTCATAAGGGTGGTATCATCTGCATATCTGAAGCTGTTGATACTTCTCCCAGCCATCTTGATTCCAGCTTGTGATTCATCAAGCCTGGCAGTTGGATGATGCTTATTTAACTGCATATAAGTTAAATAAGCAGGGTGACAATATACAGTCTTGTCATACTCGTTTCCTAATTTTGAACCAGTCCATGTCTGGTTCCAACTGTTGCTTCTTCACCTGCATACAAGTTTCTCAGGAGGCAGGTAAGGTGGTCTGGTATTCCCATCTCTTTAGGAATTTTCCACAGTTTTCTGTGATCCACACAGTCAAAGGCTTTGGTGTAGTCAATGAAGCAGAAATACATGTTTTTCCTGGAATTCCCTTGGTTTCTCCATGATGCAATGAATGTTGAGAATTTTATCTCTGGTTCCTCGGCCTTTTCTAAATCCATCTTGTACATTTTGAGATTCTCGATTCATGTACTGCTGAAGCCTAGCTTGAAGGATTTTGAGTATAAGCTTGCTAGCATGTGAGATGAGTGTAATTATATGGTAGTTTGAACATTCTTTGGCATTGCCCTTCTTTTGGAATGGAGAGGCGTTCCATTGGGATTGGAATGAAAACTTATTTTTTCCAGTCCTGTGGCCACTGCTGAGTCTTCAAATTTGTTGAGATATTGAATGCCACACTTAACAGCATCATCTTTTAGAATTTTGAAGTGAAGTGAAGTCTCTCAGTCATGTCCGACACTTGGCGACCCCATGGACCGTAGCCTACCATGCTCCTCCGTCCTTGGGAGTTTCCAGGCAAGAGTACTGGAGTGTGTTGCCATTTCCTTCTCCAGAGGATCTTCCCAACCCAGAATTGGGAAGATTTAAAATTTTAAATAGCTTTAAATTTTCACTCAACTTTGATACTGCCTATGGCAGTACTTTTGCTTATTGGATATATGTAAATATGTCAGCAACTGATCTTTGGGAAAGGTTTATTTCTTTTAGTGGTCTGTGGAAGTCTTATCACTCGTCACAAGATCATCCTTTATTTTTAGCAGCACTAGGCTCATGTGATCTAGCAGTTCTCTACAGAGAGCATTGGAGTACATATTTCAAGGTGTCACATGGTAGGGATCAGCTTAATATTTTAACTGCATAAATTTAAATCAAACCATAATTATGAATTTCAAAGACAGAACCAACCTATGAATAATAAGACCATGTTATGGTGCAGTGCAATGATTTCAATCAGTACACAGCATTTTCCCTCCAAATCAAACATAGGGTTTTTTACCTAAGTCTCTTGAAGCAGCCAAGAATTCTATTTGATATATAAAGGCTGATCTGTGTGAAGAGACATTACACAGTGCATGGCGAGCAGCTGTTCTTCCCATCAAGGAAGGTCACAATGAAAGGAAATGGACTTACATTCAAACAGGAGAGATTCTGGACAGATACTAGACACACGTTCCTGACAAAGGGATGCAGCACAGATGGATTCAGGATGAAAAACAACTGTGGAATTTCCCCCTAGCAACTTTTACAAATGAGGTGGACAACCATCTGTTGGTAACGCTTTGAAGTCCTGTCTCAGGGCAGATCAACCTCAGGAACTCCTGAGGCTTCTCACTACCCTTTCACCTGCATCTGCAGAAGATATTAAACAGAAGAATGGTGGTGTTTTAATTGATCAGTATAATAGGCACCATTCACAGAAACATGAAATAACCTAAAACACCTATACCCAGAACAAACCTATGCTCCTTTCATCCACTTTCCTGTTAAAGAAAAGATTTCATTCTCTAGAGAAAATATCTTGTGCTAGTCAGAATGGCTAAAAATAAAATAATTAGTTTAGAAAGAAATAGCAAGGAGTGAAACACTTTTAAAAGTCAACTGCATCTGGGTGTGACACACTTAACTAAAAACCAGTTTAAAAGTAGGTCATTTAAAAATAGACTCTTTAAAGGTTAAAGGAACAAAAATGTGTATGTTTAAATGTAAATCAAGAGATATAGTTTTGTTGATCTTGATTCCAGCCTAGAGAATCATTTGTCTTTTCTTTGTAAGTTACAGACTAAAATTTTTTTTAGGTGATGCTCAGTCTCATTTAAAACATCTCAGATGACTGCATAGACATCATTATGAAACCTGCTGCTGCTGCTGCTAAGTCACTTCGGTCGTGTCCGACTCTGTGCGACCCCATAGACGGCAGCCCACCAGGCTCCCCCGTCCCTGGCATTCTCCAGGCAAGAACACTGGAGTGGGTTGCCATTTCCTTCTCCAATTTTGAAGCCTGCCTTTTTCCAAATACGTAAGGAAAGTGTGATATAATTATAATGCCACAGAAAAAAAAAAAAGAACCTCATGACCAGAGATAATTTTCATCTCTTAAGAGTAGCTTTTGGATAACTTGTTTGACTCAACTCTGAAAACAAAAGTCAACATTTTATAATTTAATAAAATCAACTAAAACTCAAAAAAGACCCAAAGTATTAGGGACACTTATGCAAAATTCTTCATTCAATTTTGCTACATGCCTTGAAAATAATACATGTTTTAAATAAACAAAGGCTGTATGGAGATGAAGCCAGAAGTTCATTCTTTTCACAGTGACTCAATTTTCCCATTCACTTCTTATAGGGAAATGAACAATATGTTGAAAGTAGGTAATGTACAACATTCTAGTCTGGAAGTTCCAGGATAAAATTCCAGCTATGCTTACATAAAACGTTGTCTTTAAATAATGGCACTTCCAAGAACAGTAATCAATAAATCAGTTGAAAGAAGGAACTGCTCTATGGAACAGGCCCTGCCTGATTCCTTCAGTTCATTTGTTTTCATTCTTCTCCGTCAGTGGAATCACTGAGGTGGTGCATATATTGGAAGTATTGTGCAATACTAGTCTGAGAACGTGAAAAAACATTTCTATAATGTCTTAAAACTCTAGAATTGATCAATGTAAGTTATTGTCTCTTTGCCATAGTTACCTTGGAAAGCCTTATGTTTTTATAAACTGTGTTGCCATTGCTTGAAACATTTTGGGAAATTTCTCTTTGAATTGCTTTCAGAGTCTGCATTTGACTTTTTGCATCTCTTCAGTAGTGACAATATTTTGGTTTGTAGATTTCATGCTGAGAGTGATTTTTTTATTTTTTTGGGTATATTTTAAAGAGCCCAAAGTTACTTCACCTATGGTCCGTTGGGAAATATGAGGGTTTTTTTTTTTTTTTTTTTTGTAAAATGGTTACAAGGTTATGAGACTGATTTTTATAGTCTAGATTAGAAGTGTTGGAGAAGACTCTTGAGAGTCCCTTGGACTGCAAGGAGATCCAACCAGGCCATCTGAAGGAGATCAGCCCTGGGATTTCTTTGGAAGGAATGATGCTCAAGCTGAAACTCCAGTACTTTGGCCACCTCATGCAAAGAGTTGACTCATTGGAAAAGACTCTGATGCTGGGAGGGATTGGGGGCAAGAGGAGAAGGGGACGACAGAGGATGAGATGGCTGGATGGCATCACTGACTCAATGGATGTGAGTCTCCGTGAACTCCGGGAGTTGGTGATGGACAGACAGGGAGGTCTGGCGTGCTGCAATTCATGGGGTCGCAAAGAGTAGGACACAACTGAGCAACTGATCTGATCTGATTATCCTGTTTGTCAGCTATGTGACTGCCCAACACCTCAGTTCCTTTATTTGTAACAAGAGTAACAATGGTTCACATAGACTTGTTCTATTAAGTGATATAATAAATACACCATAGTAGTCAGAGTGCCCAGCACACAGTTAAACAGTTCTCACCTAGAGAATAACTCCATGAAGGGATTTCTAGACCTCTCCTTTCTATTAAACTCTCAACCCATCAATTCAGATCCAGCACATCCTTCAAAACTGACTCCAAATCCATTCTCTGAAGTCACCTTTTTTGTGTAAATAATTCATTTGTAATTTTCTCTTTTTCCAAGCAGTCATGGAGTCCTCAAGACTGATCTTTCATCATGACTCTTAAATCTTTTTCTCCAACCCACTTCCTGTCTTCAATCCTTGAAGCCATGCCTTCTCCATGCTACAGGCAGAGTGATCTTTCTGAAGTGTTAGCCTGATGGAGTCACTTCCCTCTTAAAACATGTCAGTGTCTCCCCATTATCCTCTGGTAGAGGATAATCTTCTCAGTAGGACATAGAAAGCTATTTGTGATCTGAAGTTGGTTTACTGCAGAAACTCAATGCCTCATTTCTTTAAATGTAGCATATTCTCATGTTCCTAGGATTTTGCATGAGGCTGAAATTTGTTCTCTTTTGCTTCTGGCTAATTCCTACTATTTCCTCTGGATTTATTTTAGACATTTAGTGCTCCAGGAAGCTCAACACTCTCAGGCCCTCTAAGGGCCCCACTTCCCACACAAGGTTTATTTATGTATACCTCATAAGTAATCTCATAACACCTGCTCAGCCATTGCACTGTATTTTTACCCTTTATTTGAAATTTATTTACAGGTACTGTGTCTTAGTCATACCAATCTTAGTTACACCCTCCAGGACCCTGTGTTCATATTTGTATCCCTAGGAACATCATGTGCTCAGTTGTTCAGTTGTGTCTGACTCTTTGCGACCCCATGAACTGTAGCCAGGCTCCTCTGTCCATGGGATTATCCTGGAAGAACACTGGAGTGGGTTGCCATTTCCTCCTCCAGGGAACATAATAGGGCTCAGTAATCATTTATAGAATGAACGAATGAATGAATAATGTTTCTGACGTCTTATTTACTGTTCTTGTGACTCATTAACAATTTTTATTGCTATTAAGATTTTATAAAAAACTTTCAAATGTTTGCTCTCACACCTGCCCTCTCTGCCTTGGAAAAATCCAAATAGTTGCATTGAATCTACCTCAACCTCTCACTTAATGTGGATCTTTAAGGATCTTCTTAAAGGATCATCTCAGAAGGGTCTTCTGAGTAAGCAAATAAGACACACAATCAGAGCTGCCAAACAGAGCTGTGACTTTCTTGAGGCGTTTGTCTACTCTGGACATTATATTCTATATTTACTACTTTTTTTTTTTTTTTTTTTATTCCTGATGTCTGTAAGCTTCATAAGGTTGAGTTTGCTTCATTCACCACTGGGTCATCAGGTCCCACAATACTATCTGGCACATACTGGGTCTTTAATTTTAAGTAAAGTATTGAATACCAGATTACAAGATCCTTGAGAACAGTAAATTGTGTATGTTCCACATCATAACCTAAAATGTCATATAGTATGTGATTGATAGATATATGTTCATGTATTTTTTTGTTGTAGTTGATGATAAAAAATAACAGGGTGCCTCTTGAGGCAGACAGTACCTGTAGGTATCCTTTGAGGGGGAAAATTAAAAATTAAGTGAGCACTTCCAACCTGTGAGAAAGAGGGCAGACAGTTTCTTTGAATCAGATCTGCTAAAAATCGCATGGAGTATTGCCTGTAGTTATGTACAAGTGGTATAGGAAGGTTTCCCCTAAAGGGGGAACCTGGGACCCCTTGAGCAAAGAAAGATTCCTAGGATGGAGTTAGATTAATTTGCATAAGGAACTTGGAACTTCTGAAAGAGATGAACTAAAATGTATATCTGAATCACCTGAGATTTAGCCCTGGGAGGCAGCCAGGGGTGGCGGGGGTTGGTGGAGACTGTGGCAAGCTGAGTCAGGATGTCCCTGATCTAGGTACAGAGGCAGAGAAGAGCACTGGGCTCCTCCTGAGGAAAATTCATCTGCCGAAAGGGCAGAGGTGGTTTCACCTCAAAGTTACGGAAGCATACCGCATCGTTCACTTACAGGACACCTTCTGAGTCTGAGAGAGTCCTAGCAATGTGGTCACATTGTTGCAACTACTTAACTGCTGACATTGAGCGAATGACTGTTTCCACCCAACATTTCCTCCTCAGACTCTTCAGTAAGATCACTGGAGTGACTAAAGGCATTTGGGGGATTCAGCTAAGAGGAAGTTGAGTTAGGAATACATTTAGTCTGGTTTAAGGGGGATATCTTTATGTGGTTCAAAGTCAGTTCATTTTTTAAACAATTAATTTGTATTGGAGTATAGTTAGTTGAGCCAACTCTGGGAAATAGTGAAGGACAGGGAAGTCTGGCGTGCTGCAGCCCACGGCAGGGTCGCAAGGAGTTGGACATGACTGAGCAACTAAACAACAGCAACAAAGAGCTGCTTTACAATATTGTGTTAGTCTCTGCTGTACGGCAGAGTGAGTCAGCTATTTGTATACATATATCCCCTCTTTTGGGGATTTCCTTCCCATCTAGGTCACCACCGAGTACTGAGTCGAGTTCCCTGTGCTATACAGTAGGTCCTCATTCATTATTTATCTGTTTTATACATAGTAGTGTGATATGGCGATCCCAGCTCATCCCACCCTCTCACCCCCCAAGCCTGGTGTCCATACATTTGTTCTCTACATCTGTGTCTCTATTTCTGCTTTGCGAATAAGTTCTTCTGTATCATCTTTCTAGATTCTACATATAATCGATATGATGTTTGTTTTTCTTTTTCTGTCCTTTCCTTTTTATTGTTGAGTTTTTGCTAGCTGCCCTGATGTAGGAATGACTTATAAGAATATCCCTACCACCCATTCTTCAGAATCACCTAATCCCAGGACAAGAAAGGTCAGACATCCTGTCAAGATATGAATGTGCCTATGTCACCTGTCACTAGAATTAGGTGGATAATTCTAGAGTAAAAAGACTCCGATTTGGAGAATCAGGAAAACTGTGAAGAAACAGTTTAAAATGAAACTGTGAGATGTTTTAAAATTACTGGACAGCAAAAAATTCTGGAAGGTATAGAAGGAAAATGCTACTTTACTAGCCTTTGCTGAAAAAGGTATTAACTATTTGATTCTGGAGACAAACCAAAAAGAAAAGGATGTAGGGTATGGTTTCCAGGGCCTTCACCTGATACTCTACCATTCCCTACCCTCCATCATTTTTTTAAACAGAGCTTCATGGTGGCAGAGGACATGGTGCCTGACGTTGCTGGACTCCTGGGGGTGCAAGTGCGCTGTACCCCGAGTTTCAGTATGCAAGCACAACAGACTAACATGTGGCCAGTGGCCCTGTGTAAGGATAATCTGTCAAGATATCCCAATGGTGGGATTCCAACTGGAAGTAAGTCTATTTTTTCCTGTAGGTGGGAAATAGACTACCAGAAATTGAGGATGTGTAGGTGATGAAATTCTAGCCCAAACCAAAGAACACTGTTGGGTATGAATGCAGATTAAGAATGAAAGGTACAACAATAGGAAATACAGATGTAGGTAATGAAGGGCTTATATGGTTCCCTCCTCTTGGTGATTCCTATGTTCTCCTGTATAACCATAGCACAGTGTTTGGAAGTCCTAAAATAAATATTTGAAGATTAGGAGAGGCACTGGGTATCTTCTGTTTGTTCCTCTGGCTCTTCTGTTCCCCAGAGGGCTGGCTTATAAGGACTGTATAAACAAGTTCCTTTGGAGGCAAGAATATATACAGTGGAGAAAAGACAGCTCTTCAATAAGTGATGCTGGGAA
Organism: Bubalus kerabau; assembly: GCF_029407905.1. Classification (NCBI taxonomy): domain Eukaryota; kingdom Metazoa; phylum Chordata; class Mammalia; order Artiodactyla; family Bovidae; genus Bubalus; species Bubalus kerabau. The sequence continues at coordinate 9,914 of NW_026577904.1, forward strand.
AACTGGACAGCTACGTGTCAAAGAACGAAATCAGAACATTCTCTAACACCATGTACAAAGTTAAATTCAAAGTGGATCAAAGATCTAAATATAAGACCGGATACTATAAAACTCCGGAAAACTCAGGCAGGACACTGACATAAATTTCAACAATACCTTTTTGGAACCATCTCCTAGAGGAATGGAAATAAAAACAAAAATAAACAAATGGGACCTAATTTAACTTAAAAGCTTTTGCACAGTAAATGAAACCATGAACAAAATGAAAAGATAACCTAAAGAATGGGAGAAAATATTTGCAAACAATATAATCAATAAAGGATTAATATCAAACATATATAAATGGCTCAATATATAAAAAAAAAGGACAACACAATAAAAAATGGGCAGAAGATCTATATAGACATTTCTCCAAATAAGACATACAGATGGGCAACAGGCACATGAAAATATGCTCAACATTGCTAATTGTTAGAGAAACGCAAATCAGACCTACAATGAGGTATATTACCTCACACTGGTCAGAATGACCGTCATCAAAAAGTCTACAAATAATAAATACTGGAGACAGTGTGGAGAAAAAGGAACCCTCCTACACTGTTGGTAGGAATGTAAATTGGTGCAGCCAGTATGAAGGACAGTATGGAATTTCCTGAAAAAACTAAAAATAAAGTTACCATCAATTCAGTTCAGTTCAGTCGCTCAGTCGTGTCCGACTCTTCACAACCCCATGAATCGCAGCACGCCAGGCCTCCCTGTCCATCACCAACTCCCGGAGTTCACTCAGACTCACGTCCATCGAGTCAGTGATGCCATCCAGCCATCTCATCCTCTGTTGTCCCCTTCTCCTCCTGCCCCCAATCCCTTCCAGCAGCAGAGCCTTTTCCAATGAGTCAACTCTTTGCACGAGGTGGCCAAAGTACTGGAGTTTCAGCTTGAGCATCATTCCTTCCAAAGAAATCCCAGGGCTGATCATATGATCCTGCAATTCCACTCCTGGACATAAATCCAGAGAAAACTATAATTCAAAAAGATGCATACACTCCAATGTTCACTGCAGCACTCCTTACAATAGCCAATACATGGAAGCAACCCAAATATCCATTGACATTGGAATGGATAAAGAAGATGTGGTATACTTATACAATGGAATACTACTCAGCCATAAAAAGAATGAAATTGGCAGCAACATGGATGGACCTAGAGATTTTCATACTAAGTGAAGTCAGTCAGACAGAGAAAGACAAATATCATATGATGTCATATATATCTGGAGTCTAAAAAAGTGATAAAACTGAACTTATTTACAAAAGAGAGACTGACAGACATAGAAAACAAATTCATAGTTTCCAAAGGGGAAATGGGGAGGGAGAGATAAATTAAGAGTTTGGGATTAGTACAGATACACTGCTGTATATAGCATAAATAACCAACAAGGTCCTACTGTATGGCACAGGGAACTATATTCAATATTTTGTAATAACCTATAAGGCAAAAGAATCTGAAAAAGAATATATATGTGTATATATATGAACTGAATCACTTTTTACTGTACACCTGAAATGAATACATTGTAAATCAACTATTGTTCAATTTAAAAATATGAATATAAAAACATATTAACCAATATAATATATAATATGTGATTATAAAAGTATAATAATATAGATTTGTAAAGTTTCTCATTTTATTAAATTTTAGCAGGATTAAAAATAACAAGTTCCTTTGCCCTCTGGCCTTTGGTTGTCTTGGTTAATAGGGAGGATCAGCAAGAGATGGCAGGCCAGGAGGAAAATGAGCTCAGAATCTTTAAGAAACCTGCTATGGTAAACTAAACATGATGCCATTTTTTTTTTTTTTTTCTTTTTGCTGTTGAAGGGTGAAGTCTAATTCCTATCTCCCCTGTAATCAGGACTGGCCTAAGTAACTTGCTTGAACAACTGAATGCAGTAGAAGTGACATTTTGAGGCTTCTGAGGCTAGATCATCACAAGCAGACTTACAGACCCCGCTGCTTCAGTCTCTTGGAGAACTCACTCTTGGAGTTCTGAGCTGTCTTGTAAGTAAGAGGTCAATTACACTGAGACTTCCCTGCTGGAAGGACCCACAGGGAGAGAGCATGGAGAGAGTGATGCTGGCCACCCGCTAGCCGTTCCAGCCCTCTGAGGCAGATATGTGAGTGAGGACAAGGTCTTGGAGGACATGGCAGTCCCAGCAGATATCTCGTGAAGAAGAACCAAAGGAGCCAGCCAACGGCTTTACTGAGGCCCCAGATATATATGACCCCTGTTGTGCTGGCTCAGACAGCTCCAGCTGCTCCAATCACCCCAGCCGAGGCTCCAGGATTTTGTGAAGCAAGAATAATCTTACATCCCTGCTGTGCCCTGCCAGAACTAGTGACCCACAAAACTGTGAGCACAGTATGTGATTATCGTTTCACAGCAATAAACAACCAAACACCTGGTAACCTCCTAGCTGGGTGAGCCCTGATAGACTCTGTCCCTCTGCCAAAGACTCTTCAAGACAGCCTCTCCATAGAACCACTCTCGCTTTACAGCCTGCAGGAGGGAATGACTCCCCGCCATCATGCACTGTACTATCTTTTGTTATGGGCTTTTGAAAATCTTGTCCACCTTTCAAAGTAAAGTCCCCTAACTAAATTCTCCTGAATCACCTAGTTTGAGAGTGTTATCTGTTTCTTGTCAGGATCTTGGCTTATAAACCAGACTTGATATATATATATACACATCTCAAGATTTATTAAAGAGCAGAGGAGAAAGCTACAGTCTATGTAAGGAGGTTCAAAATTATGCTTTAGAAAGCCACAAATTAACAAAACAGCACATGTACATACTTATATCAGGTAATTAGCATGTTACCCTTAATGAAATGTTTTAGAATACTTTAGAAGAGACTAGGTGTTTAAGACTGTCCTTAAGGTTTTCTGGATTCATTGAGTCTTACTCATTCTTTTGCTTTCTGTGGAAATTGGTCATTTTCTGGTACTGTGTTATTTTATTTAACAGTTTTATGTCACACTTTCTATATTCCAGGCACTCTGGAATAATATACAAATAATAATTCACTCAATCCTCCTAATAACCCTATCAGCCGTGAGCTGCTATCATCGCCATTTTACAGATGAAGACACTGGGGCATGCAGAGATTATATTAATGGGCAAAGGGCTCACAGTAAGTGGCAGAGCTAGTGACTGAAGCCACACAGTGCAGCTAGAGGGTATGCACTCTTTGCCACTGTGTTATACTGTGAGGTCTTGTCAGGATTATTTGTAAAAGTGTGGGAGTGTTTAAAGAAAACAAAAATAAGGATTGTATAGAACTTCCAAGCTAGTAACAGTAGAGAGCCATTACCTTTCCCTGGACTGAAGGAAAGGGAGAAGTTACCAGACATCAAGGGAGCTGTTTGTACAGGGTATCTGACAAAAGTTGGTAGCATTTAGGGAGAGATGCAGATAGCCAAAGATGACCCAGTGGAGGAGAAGGAGGGTGAATACACACTCTCATCTCATTGTCCCATGCCCTTCGATCTTCTGCTTATCTAACCCACCTGAAGCCAAGTGGCCAGGGCAGTCCACGTAGGTCAGCCTTCCAAGACTACAGAGCAGGGTGCTGGTGAGAATGGTGGAGGATGGGTCTGGACAAGCAAATAGAAGATAGCCAACACACCAAAATCTTACCGAGGGTCAGGTTAGGGTGGTGTAAGGCGAGAAGGGTGTTTTGGAGAATTACCAGGTGTTCCATGTCGAGCTCTAGATGAGTGTGGCTGGGGCTCGAAATGCAACCATTTACAGACTTTATGTTGTACCATATGACATTACCATTTTTATAGGTAAAATACCTGGAAAAATTGTCAATTTCATATAGTTCAACCTAATAGTCTGTGTATTTTCCCATAGAGTTGCTAATAGATAAACGACTCATACCAGATGACTAAATATGTTGCTTCTCACTTGTCAGTTAGGGTTGTTAAACAGAATGGGTATTCTAATTGGACTACATGAAACATTTTTTTCTTTTTTGGTTGTTCAGGGATGAGTCATTGCTCTTCTCTGTTACCATGTCTTGGTCAGAACCACCCTAGTCTATCCTGACAGGTCACTCTAACTCCAGATTTCTGTCCTGGTCCCAATCTCTCTAAGGCTCCAGGGTTCTTCATGCACATTTCTCGTATGGGTTTTTAAGCAGCAACAGTAAGGAGTGAGTGTCAAAAGGAATCTATCCTCCTAGGTGCCCCCTCACTATATTCATGTAACTAGGAAAATCACTTTTATTAGTTCCCTATGGCTGTGGTGAGTGGCTTAACACAAATCTATTCTTTTATACTTCTGGAAGTCAGAGGGCTGAATTAAGTCTCACAGGGCTAAAATCAGTGGGACTAAAACTGATGTGTCTGCAGGATTGGTTCATTTTGGAAGAGAATCCATTTCTTGCCTCTTCCAACTTTTAGAAGCTGCTAGAATTCCTTGGCTCATGTCCACATGGCTCCAACCTCTACTCCATTGTTGGCAAGGACCCACCAGAATGGAATTGTCTGGTCCCTGGGGTTCTTGGTAAATTGATGGTGGGATAGGGAGGGGAGGGCTGGGAATGAAGAAACGAAACTATACCAAAGGCAACCCACTCCAGTGTTCTTGCCTGAAGAATCCCAGGGACGGGGGAGCCTGGTGGGCTGCCGTCTATGGGGTCGCACAGAATCGGACATGACTGAAGCGACTTAGCAGCAACTTAGCAGGGAGGGGAGGGTTGGGGGTGAAGAAACTAAACTGTACCAATTACTACATTCTTTATTCTTTGCTCTTCACTAAAACAAACAAATAATCTTATAATACTATACAATAAAAGGATTTGTACCTACATGTTTCAATCCCTTTGATGGTTAACTTCTTTAATTAGGAGACTCCGTCAATGGGCATTTTCTAGAAGTCGCTAAACCCTTATGGTCTGTGTGCACGCATGCTCAATCGCTCAGTCGTGTTCAACTCTTTGTGACCCCATGGACTGTAGCCCATCAGGCTCCTCTGTCCATGGAATTCTCCAGGCAGGAATCCTGGAGTGGGTTGCCATTTCCTACTCCAGGGAATCTTCCCAACTCAGGGATGGAACCCGGGTCTCCTGCACTGAGACTCCTGGGCCTATTTTATGTCAGGCATTGTCTCATGATCTTACATAGTTCATTGCATTTAAATCTTCCCTCCTTCAGTAAGGCAGATTGTCTTTCTATTTTATAGATGAAGTGATAAGGCTCAGGAATTTTTTCTAGCTGGTTATAAGAGACGGGTCTCTAGCCATATTATTGGTTTATAAGCATCAATTACGGTCACATTTAAATCAAGTGGCAAGTGAAGCAAGAGTATTGCTGGATGCTTGAATGCAGCTAATCTAGGAACACAGCCAAGATGTTATATAATTGTAAGATGTAATGAGAGTTCGCATAGGTCCTATTTTGTTCTAATTAATCCCTCACTCCAAGCAAACCCTATTATCCAATACCCCAGCATATCCTCCTTAAACTCTCTCACCACCAAATCCCTGAACTATATATATATGTCAGTAATGTATGAAAGATGTGTAAAAAGTACCTTGAGTAAGGATGAGTGTGTGTGTGCTAAGTCACTTCAGTCATGTCCAACTATTTTTGACCCCATGGACTGTAGCCCACCAGGCTCCTCTGTCCATGGGATTCTCCAGGCAAGAATACTGGAGTGGTTGCCATGCCTTCCTCCAGGGGATCCTCCTGACCCAGGGATCAAACCCATGTTTCCTGCGGCTCCAGACTTGCAGGTAGATTCCTTGCCACTGTGCCACTGGGGAAGCCCAGGTAAGGATAGTGCTCGTTAAAGTTTGGTTGAATAAAAAGTTAGAAAAAAACATAATCTGAAATGCACAGTAACAAATACAGAAGGCAAATAAAATGTTTGCTACCATTCCAAAGTTACAGCCTTATTCTTTACCACTGAGCCTCCTGGGAAGCCCAGTTTAAAAAACAGCAGCCACAAAATGACCAAGTTGGTATATAAGTCCTTTTTGAAAAAAGGTTGAAAGCACACCATGAAACTGAAAGACAGGACTGCAAAAATCTCCTGACTGAAAGATTATGAAGCTACAGAACAACAATTCTGTATATATAGAAGAGTGCTCCCTCAAATTTTTCGCTTGCTTTTGATTTTTGGAGAGCTGTATTTTATATATGAACAACAATCACCATTTGAAACAGACATTTCTGCTGCGTACAAGCATTGGTTTCTCCCTTCCTTCCAACAATACCTAGACTTTATTCAAGGTATCGTCTCTTCCCCATACCTCTTGTAGGTCTCAGGAGAACTTGACCTCATCACTCCAGGTTGCTCTGGCGGGCGGGTCTAGTGCACCTAAAGCTAATTGCCCCTCTAGACCAAGTGATGGGTGCTAGAGATGACATGTGACCCAGCTAACTGAAAAGAGGTTCGCAAGGGGCCTCTGAGAAAGACTTACCATCACAGTGAGAGAGATTCCTAGAGTAACCCTCTCTCTAGACATTATCCTGAAAATGAAACTTCTATTTAGAGTCAGGCGGGTCATGGTGGAGAGGTCTGACAGAATGTGGTCCACTGGAGAAGGGAATGGCAAACCACTTCAGTATTCTTGCCTTGAGAACCCCATGAACCGTATGAAAAGGCAAAATGATAGGATACTGAAAGAGGAACTCCCCAGGTCGGTAGGTGCCCAGTATGCTACTGGAGATCAGTGGAGACATAACTCCAGAAAGAATGAAGGGATGGAGCCAAAGCAAAAACAATACCCAGTTGTGGATGTGGCTAGTGATAGAAGCAAGGTCCGATGCTGTAATGAGCAATATTGCGTAGAAACCCGGAATGTCAGGTCCATGAATCAAGGCAAATTGGAAGTGGTCAAACAGGAGATGGCAAGAATGAACGTCGACATTCTAGGAATCAGCGAACTAAAATGAACTGGAATGGGTGATTTTAACTCAGATGACCATTATATCTACTACTGCGGGCAGGAATCCCTCAGAAAAAATGGAGTAGCCATCATGGTCAACAAAGGAGTCTGAAATTCAGTAATTGGATGCAATCTCAAAAATGACAGAATGATCTCTGTTCATTTCCAAGGCAAACCATTCAATATCACAGTAATCCAAGTCTGTGCCCCAACCAGTAACACTGAAGAAGCTGAAGTTGAATGGTTCTATGAAGACCTACAAGATCTTTTAGAAGTAACACCCAAAAAAGATGTCCTTTTCATTATAGGGGACTGGAAGGCAAAAGTAGGAAGTCAAGAAACACCTGGAGTAACAGGCAAATTTGGCCTTGGAATACAGAATGAAGCAGGGCAAAGGCTAATAGAGTTTTGCCAAGAGAACGCACTGGTCATAGCAAACACCCTCTTCCAACAACACAAGAGAAGACTCTACACATGGACATCACCAGATGGTCAACACCGAAATCAGATTGATCATATTCTTTGCAGCCAAAGATGGAGAAGCTCTATACAGTCAGCAAAAACAAGACCGGGAGCTGACTGTGGCTCAGATCATGAACTCCTTATTGCCAAATTCAGACCATCAATCATCAGGGAAAAGCATACCAAAACCATAATGAGATATCACCTTATACCTATTAGAATGGCTATTATTTAAAAAGTCAAAAAATAACATTTCTAGGTACTTTTGCCCTAAGCATCTTTGCCACAAGCATTTTGCCACATTTTTGCAGCAAAACTAATTGGCTATATGGCAATTTTTCTGTAAAAATAAAATGAATGGTTGATAGTTTGGTTTGATGTATAAAACGTGTGACAGATGATGATGACTTTGCACCAAAAGTTGTTTTTGTTTTTTGTTTTTGAAATACAGTACATTGGAGGAGAAAGAGGCCAAATACCCATTTCCCACAGAACTTTGGAATGCCGCTCAATGGACATGTGACAATAATATTCCAAGAAAAACCAATAGTGTGGAAGGTTTACACAACACAGTACAAAGCTCAGTTATAAATAGGCATCCTAATATTTGGAAAGTCTATCTAAATGAAGGAAGACATTTTAGTGAAAAAAGAAAATGTATGGTTCTGAACAAGGAGAAGGATCAACAAGCCAAAAAACAAAACAAAACAAAACAAAACAAAACAAAAACCAAAAAACCAGATATAAAATACTACGAAAATAGACCTGGAAGACAAGTGTTTTGGTACAAGCCAATAAATTTGTTTTGAGAAGTATTGCCATGAGTCTACACATATTTTAAAGGTATTCAAGTATTTTGTATTTTGCAATAATCTATTCCTTTCTGATGTTTCCTGTTTACATTCTTTTTGATGTCCTTTTATTTTTTGTTACTTATCTTTTATGGCAAGACTGCCTTGTGGCTAAGTAGTTATGCGGCAAGAATGCTTGTGACAAAGATGAAGAAACCACCAGACATGAACACAGCACATGTTGGTGAGGATACAGAGAAAAAGAACCCTTATGGACTACTGCTGGGAATGTAAGTTAGTGCAGCCACTATGCAAAACAGTATGGGGGGGAGGAGGCCTTCCAGTCTTAATAACAGAAGTCCATGTGATCTAGCAATTCCACTTCTAGGTACTTGCCTAAAGAAAAAACAAAAAAACCACTAATTCAAAAACATACATGCATCCCCATGCTCATTGCAGCATTATTTACAATAGCCAAGTCATGGAAACAACTTAAAACTAACTGACAGATAAATGAATAAAGTACGGTATCATAAATAAATACAATGCGATATTATTCGGTCATAAAAAATGAAATCTTTCCATTTGCCACTGCCACTACGTGGATGGATCTTGAGGGCATGACGCTAAGTGAAATAAGTCTAACAGAGAAAGAGGAATACCATATGATTTTACATGTGGAATCTTAAAGAGAAAACAAGCTCATAGATCCAGAGAACAGATTTGTGTTTACCAGAGGTGGGGGGTGGAGCTCAGCAAAATGTGTAAAGGGGTAAAAGGCACAAGTACAGATTTTCAGTTACAAATAAATCACATGGATGTAATGTACCGCATGGTGACTATAATAAAAAATCATGTATTGCATATTTGACAGTTGCTATGACAGTAGGTCCTTTTTTTAAATTTTATTTTATGTTTTAACTTTACAATATTGTATTGGTTTTGCCATAAATCAAAATGAATCCGCCACAGGTATACATGTGTTCCCCAAAAGCACTCGTCACAAGAAAAGCATTGTTTTGGTAGCTCTGTGTAGTAATGGACGTTAACTAGACTTCTTACAGTGATCATTTTGCAGTATATACAAATAACAAATCACTATGTTGTGTACCTGAAACTAATACAATTTCCTATTTCAATTACACCTCAATTAAGAAAAGAGAAAGTGAACACTCATTTCAAGAGGCTTTGAAAATTCTGAGCAGGAGGATGGACATAGGACGCTCAGGAAAGGCCTGGTTGAGAAGTGACATGAGAGGGAAACGTGAGAGGATAGCTTGTTCAGAAATAGCAATAAGGTCATTATGGCTGAAGCGGACTGATGGAGAAAGTGGTAGGAACATTCGCTGCCTCTTACCTGGATTACTACGGTAGCTCCCAGACGAATTTCACTGTTTCAACTTTTGCTTCTTCCCCAACCCCATGGGTTGAGAGTAGTCTCTGTGTGTGTATAGTATGGTATGGAGGTACAGGTGGGGATGGGTAGGCAAAAATAAAAACACTGAAATTAGTTAAGAGGCTATTTCAGTAATCAAGATGAAAGAGGATGGGGATTCAATCCATAAGTGAAGATGAGGAGAAGTGTTCATATTCTGGGTGTTTTGAACATGGAATCAATAGGATTTCTTGGATAAGAGAAGAGAGAAGTTTGGATAAGAGGTATGAGAGAAAGATGTTAAAAATGACTCTAAATTTTGGTCTTGTGCAACTCTTAGGATAGAGTTGCATCAACAGAGAAGGGACAGTATGTGGGTGGAGCAAGTTTCTGAAAGAGTCAAGATTTCAGTTTTGGAACACCTTGTACTTAACGATTTCTATTTTAAAAACGCAAACTAAGTATAGGAATTAACACATGGTCTCTGTTGCTGACTTGATGAGATACATCTTTTACTTAACACCAGTACAGACACCAATCTGCCAAAACTTTGCATTGTGGATAGCTAAAGATATTAAGAAAAAGCCAGAATTAAACAGATGCTATTTGTACTATTATTTAATTTGCACTTTCTCTCCCATTTTCCAAAAATCTTACTGGTTTTTAGAACTTGCCTTTTTGTGTGTGTGGATTAAGGACCTTGCTCAAAGTATTTTTTGAACCTGTTTTACCAACCAACCAACCAACCCAACCCACAAAATCACAACCAAGAGAACAACAAAATTGTCTACTTGTCTTCTTATGGAATGAGTAATCATTCTTCAGTCTTCTGCTTTTAAAATTCACACCCAGGGCTGACACATAACTGTGAATTAAATAGACTGCTTTCCTCCAGCAGTTGAAGAGGTGATGGAGGCAGCTGGGAGAGCACTAGAGACTGAGGAGAGGAAACTACAGTCCTCAGAGATGAGTCTACACAGAGGAGTGTGGCTGTGGCCTGTCATCCTGGGCATACCCTGGACTCTTTTCCCGCTTCCTTTGAAGTGAGATGTGGCCATGTAACTGAGTTCCAGCCAGTGGAATATGACTATTAGTCACCTGTTCTATTTCCAGGTCTTGTCTAGGAAACCTTTCCACTGATGATATTTATTCCTTTCCCTTTTGATTGACTGAGGCCTAGTCTGCCATACTGGAAACAACATGCTGAAAAGAACACATCCTAAACTGGAGAAATGGCTGGATGGCATCACCGACTTGATGGACATGAGTTTGAGTGAACTCCAGAGTTGGTGATGGACGGGGAGGCCTGGCGTGCTGCGATTAATAGGGTCGCAAAGAGTCGGACACGACTGAGCGACTGAACTGAACTGAACTGAACTAAAACTGGAGAAGCCTGGGTCTCTGAAGTTTGCTCAGACCATCCACGAACTAAGAACTTCAATTTTTGAACTTGAGTGGGAAATAAATCTTTACTGTAGTTGAGCTAGTGCACATTTGTGTGTTTATTTGTTATAGCAGCTAATGGCCTCAAATCTAATCCTAAGAGAGAAATAGGGGTTCAAAACATACTTACTGCCCACATTTTCCTATTTAACTCTCCCATTTGTAGCCAGTTATTTCCTTCAAATCCCCTATAAGTTTATAGTTGAGGAGTGGAATTACAATTACATACCTTTAAATGCAGAGCTTAAATTAAACTCACGGAACATTCCATATACTATAATACTGACTTAGGCAAGAATTCAAAGATGTAAACCTTTGAGGCTTGAGAAACTGGCAGCATTACTGAGATGTTCAGTTTTCCCAATTTGATTTGCACTGCCAGCCCCATCTATTTACTGAGTGCATGGTGGTATTTAGAGATCTAATTCAATGCTCTATTTGAAATTTTCTGATCATGCTTTTGAATCATAGCCTTTCTCAAATATTATATCCTTACTAGTGCAGTATATGGCACCCCACTCCAGTACTCTTGCCTGGAAAATCCCATGGTTGGAGGAGCCTGGTAGGCGGCAGTCCATGGGGTCGCTAAGAGTCGGTGGCGACTGGGCGACTTCACTTTCACTTTTCCCTTTCATGCATTGGAGGAGGAAATGGCAACCCACTCTAGTGTTCTTGCCTGGAGAATCCCAGGGACGGTGGGGCCTGGTGGGCTGCCGTCTATGGGGTCGCACAGAGTCGGACACGACTGAAGCGACTTAGCAGCAGCAGTGCAGTATATATTTTTAAAAGTTTCCTTAGAAGTTTTTTTTTTCCCATTTTTAATATATCCATTCCTTGTCTCTAGAGGCATACAGTGTAAAGCCTATATTTTCAAATTTCATATACACATGTCCTTCAGAAAAAAATAAAGTTTTTCCAACATAGGGTAATCTTCTGCAATGACTCCATGTTAAATATATATTCTTTAAATTAAAGTACAAACTTACAAAATGGTGTGGACTTTCTAACCTTGGACTGAGAGGAAAAATATAAGTAAATTAACATTCTATAAGGAAATAAAAATACTTGAAGATTTTTGTCTACAAATTTAGATACCAAGGGTAAAAATCTTCCAGTATTTAAACTCTGGTTTAGTACCTGGTATACTATGATAATATATGAGCAGTGACAGGCTCCCCTTCCTCAAATATCTCCTCTAAAAATATGATACAGAGTCTCTATGTCCTGCAATATTCCAAATAGTAGGAGTAGTAGTAAGAAAAAAAATTTATAATAAAAATAAAGTTTTACTGAACACTATCATGTGTCAGGGATTATGTAAAGCACTTTTTTTTAATGACTCTTTTAAGGTAATTCTCACAATGACTCTATGAAGAGGCAGATATTATTTTCTAATTTTCCAGTGAGGAAGTTGAAGCACAGATAAATTTAATGACTTGTTCAAGGTTACATTTAGTATGTTGAGAGAGCAAGGAACTGAACAATTTGGCAGTCTGGCTCTATAACCCATACTCAATATTCCTGGAAAAGCTAATATATTAAGCCCCTTTCATCAAGTGCAAACTGATTCACCATTTTTACTAATGATAGACATATTAGGTGTTAAAATAATCATGCAAGAAATTAAAATAAGAAATTATTAGTACTTATCTTTATATTAATATATATATACTTATGGTTATTCTTATATAATTATAGCTAAACTTATAGTACTTATGAGAAATGTAGTACTTACACTAATACATTAATGCTATATACTATATATAAAACTAAGTCATGGTTTAAATATTATAAAATTTTCAATTTATTATTACCTAAAAATATAGCCAAACCTTAAATATTGAGATATATATATATATATTATACCTACACATAAACTATACTATATGCTAATACATTATACTAAAGAAACCATGACTCATATAAATAATAATCAATGTAAATACAATTAAATAAAATATAAAAACCATGACTTTGTCCTAATCTGGGGAAAGCTCAGATTTATGTGAAACATATGAAATACATGAGATAAAAATACATTTTAAAAATACATCTCTAAAAATGAACTTTTTTGGAGGACCTTAGGTGATTTAATGTTCTTAAATATCTTCAAAGTGGTAAATATATAATATTTATAGTAATATTAAACTATAATGTCAAAGATACATATTTAATTTCTAGGACAGAAAGCTTCTTGAAGGCAAATCATTTAAAAAATCTCCAGCACTAGTCCAGTGTCTAGTATAGTTCAGATAAAGGAATAACTAACAATTAAAGAGTTGTATTAGTCAGGGTTCTCCAGACAAACAAGACCAACAGAATACATACAGACATATAAGAGGAGATTTATTGTAGGAATCAGTTCATGCAGTTATGGAGAGACAGGAAAGCTGGTTGTATAACTGTTTGAGCCCAAAGGTCTGAGAACCAGGGGAGTTGATGGTGTTAAGTCCCAGAGTCATAAGGTCCAAGAACCAGGAGCTCTGACCTCCAAGGGTAGGAGAAATGGATGTCCCAGCTCCAGAAGAGAGAGAAGTGCCTTACCGTTAGCTTTTTGTTCCATTCTGGCCCTCAACTGATTGGAAGATTCCCACCTGCACCGGTGAGGGTGGATCTCTTCTTAGTCGACTAATTCAACTGGTAACCTCTTCTGGAAATACCCACACAGCCACACCACCAAATAAGTTTTGCCTGGCATTCCCTGAGCCCAGTCAAATCGACACCTAAAATTAACCATCACAAGAGTGTTTTCAAGTGAAGGTCCATTTAGACCTGTTTCACATCAATGAATAATAAAAGTGATTCATCATCTAACAAATTTATTATCTATATTAATTCATTATGTCCCTATAGAAGTGAAACGTTTGATCTATAATATTTTTCACATTGTTAATCTGATTATCAGCCATTTTCTTTATAGCTCATAAAGTCAGCGATAGGTTAGTTCAACTAAAAAAATCATGGTTCCTAAATTGGTAATTTTGGAATTAACAAAATGATATTGTATAGCTGAGCATGATAACTAGAAAGGCATATTTGAGAGCTGTGCTAATACAGTGGCTATGCGCTACATGTGGCTATTTAAATTTAAAAGAATTAAATTAAAACATTAGTTGCACCAGTGGTAACTGCATCGAACAGTACAGATATTTCCATCATCACAGAAGGTTCTCCCAGACATTGCTATTCTAGAGAAAGAATGTATAATCTGAGTCAATTATTGTGTTTTTGTTCAGTTGCTAAGTCGTGTCCAACTCTTGTCTTCTCAGTGTTTATCCAATGACTTAACTGGCATGAATCTGAAGTCTTGCCTCCCTCTTGCTCTAGAGCTGGAGAAGGCACTAACCATGGCGAAAGTATACCTAACGGAAGCAAGAAGGAAATTAAAGGCAAGAAGCAGGATAACATATAAATTCTGCCATCAGCTTTTCTGAGATCAAGAAATTTGTATATAATACACCATAGTTATTTAGTCTTACAGCTTTTGTGAGCAAAAATGTCCTTGAAGGAGATACAATAGAACTATGGAGGATTATGTGACCTGTCAGTTGGGTGAACAACCTAAAATCAAATAGTGCAGACAGAAAAAGGCATTAGGAAAAACAAATATGAAAGGATATAGGTAAACCCCAAACCATTTAGTAGCAATGTTATCCAACTGCTGCAGAGGATGGAGTTTTCCCTTGATGCTTCCACACTTAGAGGATGGGGATTCCTGCTGCTTTCTTCCTTTCAGCAATCAGCCTTTGAGGGGTCTCTTGATGTCTAGGTTTCCCAGTACAACTACCAGCTCTTCTCTAGGTACTACCCTTGTACTTTGAACTTTTCAACCTAGGATTCCGTTCTCAAACTGAGTCTAACAAAATGACTAATTACATCCAAGGCAATGACACAATATCAGCTATTTAAATGTTCCAGAAAAGTTCCTATTTCCATTACAAACAAAGTCATTCCTAACCTCTCGCTGACCTAGTTAATGTAGGTTCATTGTAATTAGATCTCTTAACAGTTACCATCTTTTCTTTTTCAAGCTGCATTTTAACCTGTCTCTTTTTCAAACAAAATGTAATAAATATTAGATTTAAAATATTCACAAAGACAAGCAAAAAGAAAAAGGTGTTTGCACATGAGTGGGGACATAATTCACTGCAGTGTTTAATCTTTATCTTTTTAAAACAAACTCTAGCTTTGGGAGGAATACTGCAGGAAATAGAAAATGGAAACAATGTCTCACATGCTTCTAAATGCAGCTGAGATATTTTAAATAAAATATTTAGCCATTTAACCAAAACTTTCACTTTTCATCACCAAGCAATTCTGACAATATGAATTGTCTATATATTGCATTGTGCAACATGCATCAATTTCATTTTGAGAATAATCAATGGAGAATATACGCAAGAGTATTTTGGCAAGTCTTATTTTGGTGGCTTATTTTGAACCAAGAAAAAAATAATTAAAAATTATAACTTTTACTTTCCCTTCTTAGGCTGCTGTTTACAGTCACTTGCTGGTCATACACCTGGCATAAGACATGTGAGGCCACACTGAGCATACCTCAAAGAAGAACTTTGAGCCTCCTGGAATTAATTTCTGATACATATTTTCTTTAATAGAAGGAGATATTTAATATTTTCTAGTGGTACTGTGGTGTTGAGCTTGGGAGGATGATAATTTTTCCAGAACGTCAGTAAGTTATACACTTGATTCAGAGCTAGTATATATTTCAATATTTTTACTAACATGGAGGGATGGATGAGATAATAAAATGACTGGGTAGTGTGTAGCGGAAGGCCACATTTGAACTATGCTTATTGCCAGAGTTCAGATCTTTGCTGGAACATGTCTATAGGTTGTTTGAAGTCTCTTTGAATGAAGAAAGTAGAAATCTCCTTGGAAAGATCCTTAAAAAAAGAGAGAAATTTAGGTATGACAAAATTATCCCTATAACAAAATATTCACTAGTGGAGTTTCAGTTGTGAATACAACCATGCTGGTCTGGCTCCAATTTAATTCCTGGGGGGAATGGGGCCCATGCTCTCTGCACCTCCAGTTAGCATTTTTTAAAAATAATAAAAGTCTTCTCAAGGTTGTTGCTCCTCATTTAAGGTCCAAAGAATCGGTGTTATACACTGTCAAAGGTGTAGACTGACACTTACATGCAGATCATCTTCCAGTTCCTTCTTTTTCACACTAGGTGACAATCTTCAATCAAGTCAGACAACATTCAAAGCCCTTAATCTGTTATGGAGATGATGACAGACATAGTCTCTTCCATGAGAACAGTTATGGTCTCTCAGAGAAGACAGATCTCAAAAACAAGTACAACCGTAATTATACAATCACAAGAAGGTAAGAATACATGAGAGGGGATCTAATCTAACAGGAGACTGATAAGGAAATCCTTAGGGTGAGATTTAAGTCGATAGCTACAAAATGAGTCCAGTTAATCAGGTCAGTGGAATACAGAGAAAACATTACAAAGAAGAGCACATGCAAAGACCGGTAGCAAGAATGAATCTACTGTGGTTAAGAACAGAAAGAAGCTAGCGTAGCTGCTGTAAACAGATTGAAGAGGAGGACAGAGGGAGATGAGGCTGCAGAGGCAGACAAGGACAAAATAACAGAGGGCTCTGTCAGCCATAAAAAGGGTTTTCATTCAATTCTAAGAGTAACGGGAAGTCCTAAGAGGGTTTTGAGTAGGAAGTGACATGATTAGGTTTGCTTTATTACAAGTCCACTTTGACTGTTTGTTGCTGAATGGATCACAAGGTAGCCAGAATGGACATGTGGAGCTTACTGCGACAACCAAGCCAAGAGACATTCGTGACTCTAGGTTAGAGTGGTAGCTCTCAAAGTGTTGTCCATGGAACCCTAGGAGGCCCAGAGATGCTTTTTTGAGGTCTGCAAGGTAAAAATTATTTTCATAACAAAACTAAGATGTTATTGACCCTTTAAATTGGCTTGATATTTGCGATGATGGTACAAAAGCAATAGTGGGTAAACTTCTGGAAATTTAGCTCTAATTAAGACTTAGAGTCACTGAATTCTTTATCTTAACATATTCTCATTGGAAACTGCAAGTTTTATTTAAGAATTTCCTTGATGAAGCAGAAACATCACTGATTTTATTAAATCTCATCCTCAGGGACACATATTTTTAATATTATGTGACAAAATCGTGAAACATATTGCAAAGGGAGCTTAAAGTTACTGCCAGCTTCCCCTAGCAGATGCTGTTTTTCTCTTTGTGGTAGCAGAGGTCAGTTGCTCAGTTTACCAGAGGGCTAAAGAAAGACAGCATGAGAGATTAGATGCTCTAAAGGAAGAGATATAAAGACAATGCAGGCATATATAAATATATCTATGGGCATTTATGAGTCACTCTGCAAAGCTATTTAACCTCCCGGTTTTGCCTGTTATGTAGTCACAGATAGGCTCTCAGGGTGACCCCAGAAAGTCATTGTTGAGTATTAACAATGATGTACTAGAGTGGGCTCATCACAGATCAGGAAAATGGATTGTGTTCGTCTTTTCCCAATTCCACATTCGATGATGTCAGGTTGGTAGACCGAGATCAGACACGATGGTGTTCTTTGTGTGCATGCTAAGTTGCTTCAGTCGTGTCCGGCTCTTTGTGACCCATGGACTGTAGCCCACCAGGCTCCTCTGTCCATGGATTCTCCAGGCAAGAATATTGGAGTGGGTTCCCTTCTCCAGGAGATCCCTTCTCCAGGGGATCTTCCCAACCCAGGAATCAGACCCATGTCTCTTATGCCTCCTGCACTGTCAGGCAGGTTCTTTACTACTGGGAAGCCAGGTGTTATTTACCACCACGTTAATGAACAAACAAATGGGGCCTCTTTGATTTTAAAACCCTGGAGAGCCAGTTGTTAAACATTTACCAGCATACCTCTGGTCCAGCCAGGTCTCTAAATTCCTTCTCCCTCTCATGTTCCCGAGACAAATAAATCATCAGCTCTCTCCATCAATCCCCATTCATTTAATAATCTTTGTTTTAAAAGAGAATAGGTGATAACAGTTGGCATTGTTAAATGGAAACATTTGGCATACATGTTCAACAAATATTTGTCGAATGCTGATAACTGAATAAAATGTGGGTCAAAAAAGGCTAAGAATATATATCTTAATTGTTATTGATGTAATATATTGTCTTCCATAGCACATATTTTGAATATAGCATTTATATCATATTAGAGTTACTTGTTTAAATACAAATGCCAAAAATCTAGCTATTGAGATAAGTGATAAAGTCCCTGTGTTCTTTATTTCCAATTTACTTTTATGAAAATATATTTAGAGAAGACTCTAAAATCTTAATTTCTTTTCTTAATGATATATGACTTGTATAGTCCTAGTGTTAACATCCATTTAGTGAAAAAATAGGGACTTGAGCCTTTGAGAAAGCCTCTGTTCGTCATGCTTTATGACGCTCTGCAAAGCCAGCCTTCTCTAGTCAAGAGCCGAAACAAACAAAAAATGAGCTCGCTAATAATCAATTCCCAGTCATTCTAGGATTAATAGGATAGTTTGTGGCATAGTTTGTTATCTCCATCTTTGCTTCTCTTTATTCTCTTTTTGGCTTCCTGCCACTGAGTTTTCGCATTATTCATTAGAATCCACGCCAGCCAGCGCATGATTGGGGAAATAAAGGGCTCTGAAATGCAAATTTTTCTGTTTACTCTTTGTCAGCAGTGCTTCAGAAAATGTTACTGCAGGAGGAGGTGGTCAAAACAATGAAATGAAACTGGTTTGTATTTATAGGCTTCAAATATTTCATTTAACATAAAGATGCATCCGCTTAACTTTATACATTAAAGATCGGCTGGAAACACTAAAGCTATTAGTAAGTTGTTCAAACTCTCTAAGATTCTTACAAGGTATCAAAAATCTTAAAAATTAGATAATGACCCTTCTTCCTCCAAAAACGCCTTCATGTCTCACAATTTTAAAAAGCATTTCCACAGCAGGTACTTTGTCATGATGAGTGCATTTGAGCATGTTCCCTGGAAGATAAACAAAATGCTGGGCTTCGGTTATAGCAGAGCTCTCCGAAAGAAATAAAGTGACTAGTTAATCCTCAGAGTACTGGAATTTGCTGGACTGTCAGCCAAATGAATATTTAGGAAACTGCCATGTGTTTCTGTGTATAAATGCTCATATTTTGACACTTTGGTTTGAGGAAAGAGCAGAAGGAAGACAAATATGGGACCACTCACCTCAATACAGAAGGTGTTAAGGATTGTAGAGAAATAGTTCCTATTCATGAATACATGTGGGTGTATATGTGGGCGTTGTGGCAGGTGTAGGTGAAGCAAAGAGGGGGAACAGATAACGATTGATTAACATCACTGTCACTGCTGACACTTGGGACTAAGCAGCCAAAGTTCTAAGAGGCTTTTCCTGGTTATCTTCAAGGCTGCCATGATGAAGACCTCTGGCCTGGGTGAGGTTTCTGGCAGTGTGACTGTGAAGAGTTCTTTTTAAACTGATGATGATGCCATTTCTCTAGTTTGAAGATGAAGCTAAGCTTTATTACAGCTCAGTTGTTCTTTTTTGCCTCCCCTCTGAGTGTGTGTGTTTTTCAGCAAGGTCTCTCAGGATACTGGAAAATACCTAGTCACATACAAATAAACACACAGTTACCATTAAATTTCCCGTGCAGCATCTCAGTGTGCAAAAACATATTGTTCTAGGTACAGAAATCTATCTCCCCCAGTCCTCTCATAAATCCAGCCTTGATTATCAGACTTAAACTGAATCAACATCACTGTGTCCCCCAGTCTCTTCCTTCTATAGCAGCCATTCCAGGGCTACACTGGGACTAGGGAGGAAAAAAACAAAACAAAACAAACAAAAAAAACACAAAAAACCCCTCTCTGCTTGCACTAGTTTCGAGGGCATAGAAAAACAGGAGCTGAAAGAAGCAAACCAAGACACCACTGATGCCGTTATGAAGAGACTTAAAAATGCTGTATGATTCCCAGGAGAACTGTTCCCTGACCTGGTCAGGTCAACTTTTGGGGGTGATATGTGATTTCTCTCCTTGAACTAATTAATAGTGAAGATCAACCTTCTACTGTAAAGTAGGGATCAGGAGAAGAGGAGAAGAAATGAGTTTTCTACATTAGTATTAGTTGCAGACATTTTAATTTCACTTTTTAATTTATATTCTTGTCTCTGAATAAAATGCTATTTCAAATATTTAATTCAAGGCACACATTGATGACAAAATGCGATAAAGTACAGCTTTTGACCCTTTATTTAGGCTCCTAGATATTATTTTTTATTCCTGAAATTTCCCTTGAGTCCTTGGCATAATTCTGTTCCTTTGCCTGCTCTTTAGTTTCTTTTCTTACCAACAGTTTTAGAGTTTGATTTTATGAATCAATTTTACATTGAGTCAGTGGAGGTATGCATTTTGGAAACTTATCTTTGAACTGTTGTCTTACTTTTCCTGCATCAAGCAGCATCCTCTAATAGACTTCCTTCCCTTAACCTCATGAGACACAAAAATATCTCAGAACATTTTCCAGAACGATGTTTGTATTAGAGATCAAAACTAACATTAGGCAGAAACATCCTCTGTGAAAACAAAAGGGGGGGGGGACAATTAAGTACAGTTTTCAGTCAAAAAAGACCCTATATATATAATTAAAATAAAAATTCAGAATCCTGCAAATGGGTTTGCTGGAATTATATAATCACAAAGGTAAAAAGGAAAACAACACCAAAAAAATCATATTGAATTGCAGTATTGGTTTTTACTTCCTAAAAGGGCTAGGATAAGACTATTAAAGGACTCACCTCAAATTTCAACAAATTAGAAATAATTCATGCTCAATTAACAAATAATTTTTGGTGTCTATCATGTCAAAGTGCTAGGCCTAAAGCTTTTATGAAATACTTTTCTTCTCTTATTGATCAGGATGAAGGATTTAAGCGTCAACCTCTTCAAAATGACCTAAAAGTAATCTTATTAGGAATTTTGTATATATTTAATAATCATTCTCATTTCTATAATAACTTATAAATGTTAATTATAGAAACTGAATGCTAAATATTTGGTTTGAATAATATTCCAAATCAATAAGAAATCAGCAACTGCATCACTATTCCTACTGTTTCATAACCACACAGTTAAGACTAACAAGACTAGAACACACACCTTTAAGAAAGGCCCACCTTCTGTACCTGAGGACCAGCTGACCCATGAGGGCATACAGTTCACACTACAACTCCACATCCAGTAATCCCAGGACTTTCCATTGCAGTTGGATCTGTTTGCTGCCCCCTTGGATCAGCCTCTTGTTACCAGCTAGACTGTGGTTCTATTATACATATTTGGTTTCCCCAACTATAACTCCTTTGTAATTCTTAAGAACAATGACTATTTGCACCATTTATTTCTTTTCTGGATTTTGGCTCCTTCTTTGTTGAACTCCTAACCTAGCTTTAACATGTCAGGCTCTAGTCCCTAAGTTTTGCTGTGTCTGGTCAGTACCCTTATTGAACCCATTTAAGTTATAATGTATTAATAGTTATATATTCAAAAGAGTAAATTTTATAGGATTGACAGTAGTCATGGTATATGCATTTTTATATTTAAATGAAAAACCATTTTTCTGAACTATTTGTTCAAAGCCTGTATTTATTTCTTCTGGTTAAATGCTCTATTTCCTTATCAGTAAAATACTAATAAAAGATGTTTGAGATATAAGTTTAGGTTTAGTTTTTTTTCCTACATTTTGACCACCACCCCCCCCCCAATCTTTCTGTAACTATTTGTGATGAAATGATAAATGATAATATATGTAAAGGCACTTCAGAGTGTTCTACAGGTGCTTATGATTATATTATCATTACACACACCTAAGTTTCAGATAAGCCAGTATCTCAGCTTATCACTAAATCTAATTGAGTTGGATTTCTGTAGAAGGTAGCTTTTTCACTGCATGAAGTTTCATTTATGAATATATCATTTAGGAAAGAATTTTATAAGTACTCTATAATGAATAGCATCAAAATGAGTTATAAGAATGAACGTCACTTTCAAATATGCTTACCTTGCTTTTCAGTTTTGTTAATGTGCTGAAAAATCCTGATTAAATACTGAAGATGTGGATGAGGATTTTTGTATTTTTATAATTCCCTTCCCCATTCCTCATATAAAAACAATTTCTTTTCAAACAATATTGTATCTTGGTGAGAACACAAGGTCAACCAACTAAAGCAGTCATATGACAAGTATCTTGAAAAATAGTATGTAATTTACTTAGCAAAAGGGATCTGAATTTTTCTACATTTAAAAAATTTAGGTAAGTGTGAGTTTGGGTGCTGCTGCTAAGTCACTTCAGTCGTGTCTGACTCTGTGCGACCCCATAGATGGCAGCCCACCAGGCTCCGCTGTCCCTGGGATTCTCCAGGCAGATTCATACTATTCCACAGAGCGAAATTTGTATGCTTTTCAAAATATGGGTCAACAGAATTCACTAAACATTTTAAAAATGATATAACTTCCTGTTTGCTTAAGATGTAAGGATCCTGTCACTGTCTACAGAATTTAATTTATAACCCAAGTGGGAATGTATTCAATAAATTTATTTTTTGTTCTAAATAGTATACTCTTGAAAAAATAGCTCTCACTGGACGAAAATTGTCCATAACTATGTAGTTTTTAAACATAAGCGAACAAACATACGGAAATCAGAGTCACATCAGAGAAGCATGACCCAAAATAATTTGCAAGAGGGAAGTTCATGTATACTCAGAACTCATGGAACTCTAGCCCTGGCTGAAGACTTTGTAAATAAATCTTGTACAGCATAGTGGACTGGAGGTTAGAGGCTATTTAGTATAAATAAGCAAAAACAGAGCTTGTATTTGACATACCCTATTACAGAAGACTTTCCCCCAAGGTTTTCAAGTATTGGAATTCCCAACAGAAAGCCAAATATGTCCTTGGGAGTCTAATGGATGTCATCAATTATTTGACATTTTTAAACATGTATACTGTGATGATGAGCTATGAATTATTTGAAAAATTCTTATGATGTTAATTCTTGGGATTTGTGTGCAATTTTAATTTCCAAATTTGGGATATCATGGAGCCTTATTAAGGGAAAAGATAACTGTCTACTCTGTGCCAAACAGAGTATAAGGTTTTTCATTTATAACTCTCAGTTTCTTGTAACAGCCAACAAGGTAGGCATTCTACCCACAACTTACAGATGAAGCCTCTGAGATCCAAGCTGTAAGAACCAACTTAGTAGGGAGTTCTCAAACTTTAGTTATTCATTTATTTATTTGTCTTAAGCAAATAAACTCATGCTTCATTCATTGAGAGATATATGTGTATCTATAACAGACTGAAAAGGACACGCTGTGATTCCCAAATCTGTGGAAATTCCTGAAATGACTGAGTACATGATGGGTCACTGATCCAAGAGATCCCTTTCAAGAATGGGATGATGAAGCAGGAATTTAGAATCTGTAAAAGAAAATCTGGGCAACAGTAGAATATAGACTTATGCATTTGGAAGAAGATACTGTGTGTGTATATGTGTGTGTGTATGTGTATATATATATATATGCTAAGAAACACCATTTTCCTTCTGTATTCTGTATTCTTTATCCATCTCCTTTGCCCAGTAGTTACTCAACACGTACAAGCCAACCCATCACCAGCTACCATATATTAATACATACAGGTTCAGAAGACATAAAATAGTTCTAGGAACAAGAGGAAATACTACAAGTTTCTCATTCTCCAGTGTCTGGATTCCTGTGGAGGACAACCAGGGAGCCAGGGCAGGGGTTAAATTCAACTTAGTTCAATTAAGTTATAAAGTATAATTATTCTCAGAAGGCCATCTGTTATGCCCCTCTCTGATTGTTCCTGTCCCCTTCTTCAGGGTTAACTTGAAAAATATGACCCCTCACTTTCACTTTTGGAAACTTGTCCCCGCTAACCCCTGCCCATTTGAGACAAAGATGAGTAGTGCTTATATTAAGTCTCTTATTTCGGTTTAAGACTTGACTTATTTGAAGCTCTGACTCTTTTCTTTTGACTCCCTAGCCCAGGCAATCCTTCAGCAACCTATGACCTAGCAGAAAAAGGATGACAGAGCTGGGGCTGGGGAAGTGTAATCTGTAGACAGAGTGATTTTTATAAGCTTGGACGTGGCCTAGTATGAGTCATATCAGTGTCCATCAGGTTCAGTATTTTATTACCAATAGAAAATCTCAAGAGTATGCCATCAAATTTAGAATTTAGGTACATTCCAGCTCCTTTTAATAACATACAATCATAGATGTTTAGGGCTAAAAATGACTTCTGTTTTTCTATTCAGTCTAAAGTCCTCGACTACATTAAAAAGCAAAAATAATAACTCTGACACATGCCAAGTAACGTATGAGGCTTTTTATATACATGTTCTCTATCCATATACTTTACATTGTCTCAACATATTATAATCATCAGGGTAGAAATCATTGTCCTCTATATAAGAATCTGACATTCAAAGGATTTAGGGAGATATTAAGATTTGTAATAGGGAGGGAAGCAGACATTTAAAGAAATTACTCCATTTGTACCACAGAAAACATTTCAGGGTACAGAAGTAAACTTGAGGAACATCAGCTGGGGTTTATTGCATTAGTCTCATGAAGTCAAGTTTGGATTAGAGATGGTGGGATGGAGAAAAAGAGACAACAGAATCAATAGAAATTCAGAGTATAGAACTAATGAGACTTGACGACAGATTTGTCATGGGAGGTGAGAGAAAGGAGAAGGAAGAGCCAGATTTGGTGCCTTGTTTTCAGCTTGAGCAACTGGCTGGACAGTGGAGACACCAGGAAAGATGAAAGGCAAGATTTGGGAAGTGCAGGTAAAGCAGGGAGCAGAGAAGGGATGCAGGAGGCCAGAAGATCAGGAACTGATTCAGGGAACCTTTTGTTCTTTTTTTTTTTTTTAATAAATTTTTCCATTTCTATAATTTATTTCTTAATTGTAGTTGATTTACACTGTTTTGGGTATATAGCAAAGTGATTCAAAAATACATACAGACTTTTTTCAGATTCTGTTTCATTATAGGTTATAACAAGATATTGAATATAGTTCCCTGAGCCATACAGTAGACATTTGTTTATCTCTTTTATATATAGTAGCATCTGTTTATCCCAAATCCTAATTTATCTATGCCTGGCTTTCCCTTTTGGTAATCATAAGTTTGTTTCCTATGTCTGTGAGTCTACTTCTGTTTTGTAAATAAGGTCATTTGTATTATTTTTAAAAAAACTTTTTCAAACAGTTTTTAAGACTGGAGATCTGAGAATACATTTTCTACCCAGTGTCCTCTCAGTCTTTTCCCCTGCCCTTATCAGTAGGTCAATCCCAAAGGCACTTGGCCCTTGGGTTTAAAATGCAGATGTTAACTGCATTTTCTGGGTAACCGCAGAGATTCATCAACTTGCATATCCAAGAAATCTAGCCTTGGACTTGGCTAGATTTTAGGTAACCTGAGAGAAAGGATACTGTTGTAGAAGAATTACTGGTGTAATGGGGATCTCATCTCAACCTAAACTGGGATTTGGAATTTTGGTATGTGTCTGACGAAAAGTTGCAGCTGAAAGTTCAAAGAGGCTGTTTTTGGTGCAGTAGTTCACATAGAAGGAAAGTGTCTTCAGAGAGGAGGGTGTCTGAAGAGAGAAATGGAGAGGGACGTGAGTGGACAGAAGGCTGTTTCTTCTATTAAAGGCTCACACGGAGTTAGTCGGAGCCCTGATGGAGACATGGGCTGCAAGATGGACCTGTTCCCACGGGCACTGAGGCACCTACTATGTGGCTTAGGGGCCATGGTGATGTAGCAGGAGGGAGCTGAGAGAATAACATCATTTTCTCTCAGCACTAAATATTCTGCTCCATTCTCTTTCTTGCATGGGTTCTAAGAAGTCAGCTGTGATTCTTATCATTATTTCTCTATAAATGAGGTGCTCCCCCCGGCTTTTTTCAGGATTTTTTCTTCATCTATGGTTTTTCATAACTTGCAAATGTATAGCATTTTTGTTTTTGGTATTTGTCCTGCTTTTCTCTGAGCTTCCTAAATCTGTCTTGGCACATTTACATTAACCTGGGCAAGTGTCTAGTCATTATTATTCCAAATATGTCTTCTGTTCCTTTCTTTCCTCTCCTTCCTATAGTGCATACATTACACTTTTTGTAGTTGTCCCTAAGTCCTTGGATACTCTGTTCTGTTTTGTTCAGTCTTCCTTTTCTTGGTTTTGCTTTTTGAGGATTGCTCATCTGTTCTTCAACGCTGTCTACTTTATTCATTACAGCCCTTAACACATTACTCATCGGTGTTTTACGTTTCTGGTCTGATAATTCCAATATCCCTGCCATATTTGGTTTTGATACTTGTCCTATCTCTTCAAACTGTGGGGTTTTTTGCCATTTGCTATGCTGTGTAATTTTTCTTGATATCTGAACATGACTTAGTTGTAAAAGAAACTGCTGTAAATAGTTCTTTATTAATATAGTGGTGAGCTTTCAGGGGAGGGGACGAGTTCTCTGGTTTTGTGATTAGGTCTCCGTCTTTTAGGAGATGGTGCCTCTGCACTGTGAAGGAGCATCCTTTCACCACATCGAGGCATAACACAGCCTTGTTCTGAGAGAACCAAAACCGTTTGGGATTAAGGGGTTTTACTTTGTGAGTACCAGAACAGGAATCAGCACAGCGAGTAGGGAGCCAGTGTTAAGTAGCCCTCTCAAGTGGCTCTCCTAGCCAGGACTGAAGCAGGGGATGACAGGCAGAAAAATCTCGGAGGAGTGCTCTCTTGCGCTACGCTTTTGGGGACTATGGAGATGTGTGGATGAAGCCCTCAAGTGCATGCGGAGGACGATGCGAGTTGTTACTGTGGCTCTGTTTGTAAGCACAGAGTGGTGAGACCTGGGGGAAAGGTGGACTACATGAGAAAAGGAGTTTCCAAGCTGAGGTGTCCCTCAGAGTAACTTGGGACTTTTTAAAAAAGACCTCTGCCCAGGTCCTACTTGTAGGGTTTCTGTTCTAGAAAGCCTAGGGTGACAACTGTGTTATGAAACGGCTCTGTGAGTAACTCTGATGCTTATTCCTGATTAAAAACTACTGCCTTAAATTTATTAGAGTTGAGTCATTTGATGCTAGTCAAATAGCTAGCAAAAGAAAAAGAAGTTAGATTTTTGGAGAGATTTCCCTTTTTGACTTTATTGTTTTATATTTTTCTCCCCTTCTCCCCAGCTATCCACATTCTCACTAAAACAGCTTCCTTTCCCTGGTATTGGTTTTTGTAATTTCTCACTGAAGGCTTCTCTGAAGAAGAATTATTGGGAGGCCCACCCAGTCTTACTTTAGATTCTCCATAGTTGGACTCAGATAAAAAGAAAAATCAAGAACGTAAACATCCTTTTTTTTTTTCCTTAGAAGAAAATGGTTCACAATTCTGTTTGACCAGTTCAGTGTTAAACAATTGTGTGAATATTTTTCTTGAAACATCCACTCTCTTCTACTGCTATTTCCACAGCTCACTCTACTGTTATTTTTGCTTAAATTATCAATGGAATTTAGACATCAAAGCACGTTCACTTCATTTCTCCATTCTGGCTCCACAGGCTCCAAAGTTGTGAGCCACAAAAATGATCCCTCACCATACATCATTTCTGTAGAAGGTAAAGCAGGATTTTTTTCTCTTGTAGAATCTATAGTATCGAAAATAAACTATGTTAGGGATTTAATTCCTGATGAATACATCCTTTATTCCACAATTTTACCCATAATTTTCAATCCAACTGAATTCTAGTCTTCTCGAAATCAAGTTAAAATAACTGTATAACAATTTTTTCAGTGCAAAAATTTCAAATGTCAATTCTATTAAATGGAGGTGAAAATTACATTAGGAATTAAACAATTTTTTCCCCCAATTATTCCCCAGGAATTAAAGAAGAAAACATAGACCAAGCTCCAGTTTGAAAGAGCCATAATTCAGCACACTCTGTATTACGTCTCAGAGAAAGAAATCTGAGTTTCTAAAGGAAGAAACAATGCATTAAGTGCTGGGGGAAAGAAAAATGAGGGTCTCCAGTCTTGGGAAGGTAGTGCCCTGAGGCAGACTGACCCAATCAGCTGTTGACAGAGGGACATCACTGCCGTGCTGAAGGGAGCGCATGCTTGGTCACTCAGTCGTGTCTGACTGTTTGTGAATCCATGGACTATATAGACTGCCAGGCTCCTCTGTCCACAGATGCTCCAGGGAAAAATACCGAAATGGGTTGCCATGCCCTTCTCCAGGGGATCTTCCCGACCCAGGGATTAAACCCACATCTCATGAAGTCTCCTGCATTGGCAGGTGGGTTCTTTACCACGTGTGCCACCTGGGAAGCCCTGAAGTTAGGGCTAGGCATATACTTTCTACCCTGAACTCTCTGGTATCTTCGTATTACCCAGAATACATAGCAGGGTCAACGAATATGTCCTTGAACAATGTAAAAAAAAGAAAGAAGAAAAACCTTCTATTTCTCAATGCTAATTAATTTAAAATTCAAATTTTATTTACATTCTTCAGTGAAGGGATCATGTGGTTTAATGTATACAGTAGCATATGAATAGTGGCTATGCCAAAAAGAGGTTTGGGGAACCATCTTTTAGTGCCCTAACCCACCCTCAGTTACCCACAAATTTATTAATATGTTTACCAGTTAAACAACTGCCATTCTCTTAATGCATGAAAATCATCTTTTGAAAAAGTTCTGGTTTTCACTGATCTGTGGTTTGTAATTTAGATAGAAACAATTGAGACAAGTCTCCTAACTTCCCCACCTCCACTTCCTGCTGCCCCTCAATTCCCCTTCTTGTGAACATGCTGACCCCAGCAGATATGTGAATAAGTGATATGTGAATAAGCAGATAAGTGAATATGGAAACATGAACTTCAGTGTTCACTCTACTGAATACTACTAGTATTCCATAAAGACCCAAACTTCTGTGCAAATAAAATCCTTACTAAAGGAAAAGAGACAAAGATGATTTTCTGGAGAACAGAAGGACTCAAATTAAATGTGTATACAATATATGCTCCATGGATGACTGGGAGACGTCATATATCACGTAAGCAGCATTTGTTATCTCATTTTTATATAGTTGTGGTTTATAGGAAAGCTATACTGAAAAATAAAGAAATGAAAGGGATTATCTGTGGATTTCTTCTTTTTATTCTTAAATTGATTTGGGCTTACTTTTTGAGGATTTCCATCCACAGTCTATTTCTACACATCTGCATCCCACACACAGCAAGTGGAGGAAAAGAAGAGTACATTTTACAACTTCGGAGACGAATTAAATAGGTGTTTGCCTGGAGAAGTACTTATCATGATGTTTAAAATGTTCTGTAATAGTTATTTGACAAGAACCTCAGATTCTTCTGTTTCTGGGAACTCAAAGGAAAGTAAGAGCTGTAGCTGATTTTGAGACTGATGTTTGTGCAAAATGAGGACACAACTGAGGTTGAATTGCCACTCTGAGATTTCCCTTAAGGTATTGCTTAGTTTCTGTTTCATCAAAAGTATAGCAGGGAGTCACTATGTGTAAAATATCGTAGTTTGGGGGTGGATGGAAAGAGGAATTCGACATAGCCCTTACTTCCCTGGTGGCTCAGACAGTAAAATGTCTGCCCGCAATGTGGGAGACCTGGGTTCGATCCCTTGGTTGGGAGGATCCCCTGAAGAAGGAAATGGCAACCCACTCCAGTAGTCTTGCCTAAAAAATTCCATGAATGAAGGTGCCTGGTCGGCTACAGTCAATGGGATTGCAAAGAGTCGGACACAACTGAGCAGCTTCACTTTTTTGCTTTCAAAGTAGATTTTAACCCAGTGAGGGTGACAGACTGGAGGGAGTACACAAAAAGGGTTTAGGGAGTGAACAAGATGGATGCTGAGGGGGGAAATGCTGAAGGTGAGCTCAGAAGAGAAGGCTATACAGTCTTTGGTGTGTTGTTGGGGATGTCTTTTAATCCCCATCTTACAGACTGAACAATATGTTATACTACCTAAGTTGGAAGGGGGACTTGTAAATATATCTCACTTGAATCTGAAATCTGATCTCACTCAGTAATCCCACCCATAATATTTACTATTTTAATAGCATCTATAATCTCAGTGGTTCTTAATCTTTGGAACAGTTTGCATCCTTTAGAAAACATGAATAAACTATGATTCTTTCCCACGGGAGAAGAGGGGAGGAAGAAGCACATGAAAAAATTCAGGGACTTCTTCCTGAAGTACTGGACAATCACTTAACTTCTCTATGTCTCAATTTCTCAGGCAGGGAATGGCAAAGGCTATTCCATAAAGTACTTGAGAGAATTACATAAGATATTTATCTACCATGTACCTATGGTCAGTTAACTTATGACAAAGGAAGAAAGAATATACAATGGAGAAAAAGTTTCTTCAATAATTGGTGCTGGGTTAAAAGGACAGTTGCATGTAAAAGAATAAAATTAGAACATTCTTTAATATCATACACAAAAATAAACTCAAAATGGATTAAAAATCATTTAGTAAAATCAGATACTATAAAACTCCTAGAAGAAAACATAGGCAGAACACTCTTAGACATAAACTGTAGCAATATCTTTTTGGATCCATCTCCTACAGTAATGGAAAAAAGAACAAAAATAAACAAATGGAATGCAATTAAACTTAAAAGCTTTTGCACAGCAAAGGAAACCATAAACAAAATGAAAAAACAACCTACAAACTGGGAGAAAATATTTGCAAATGATGCAGCCAAGAAAGATTAGTCTCTAAAATATACAAACAGCTCATCTAGCTCAAGATAAAAAAAAAAACCCAATTAAAAAAATGGGCA
Organism: Bubalus kerabau; assembly: GCF_029407905.1. NCBI lineage: Eukaryota > Metazoa > Chordata > Mammalia > Artiodactyla > Bovidae > Bubalus > Bubalus kerabau. Next base: position 40,866 of record NW_026577904.1, read on the forward strand.
GAAGACCTAAGTAGACATTTCTCCAAAGAAATATGCATATGTGTGTGTGTGTGTATATATATACATATATAAAACTTAATCACTTTTCTGTACACTTGAAACTAACACAACTTTGTAAATCAACTGTACTTCAATAAAAAAATAATTATATAAAGTACCTAGCACTGATCCCAGAGCAAATATTCAGCAAATGACATGCATTATTTTATTCTTTCTTTCTTCCTTTTCCCTGGAAGATGTGTTCTTTCCTTCGCTGGGACTGATGAGACAGTGATAAGACTGAGGGGTCAAACAGGGGCTGTTCACCAAGTAAGGTGGAGGAGAAAAGGGGATAGATAAGTTTCATGCCCAGGCATGAAATATGATAGAAAAAGGAATTTCAGGAACTTCATAGGAAGTTATCTGTGGGACTCTCTGGGAGAATACTGTAAAGGATCTATGAAGATACTGCTCTAGATGTAAATATTTTGTGGGTTTACTATAATAGTAATACTAAATAGCATTAGTTTCAATAATAATGACAAATGCACACTTACAGAGAACTTACTATGTGCCAGGCACTGTGTTTAACTTAGCTTACATAGATCACCTCATTTAATCCTTACAACAATATGAAATGATACAGTACATCATATCTCATCTGAAGTTCTAAAAAAAAAAAAAAAAAACTTTGAAAACGAAAATTTTGAAATAATTGACAGCAAAATCTGACCTGAACTGACATGAGTATATTAGTCTTTATTTATCCCATTAAAAGTAAATATTTGCACATTTAGCTATAGAAGTCTTAATGTTTGGTCAAGGGGTGGTTCATGCCCTACTAGGGTAATGTCCTTGCCATTCTAAAAAATGTCTTTAAATTTCAAAATTTGCCTAGACTACAGAATTTCAGATAAGGAGTTTTTGAAAAGAACTAACATTTATTGAGAACATGCTATTTGCCAGGTTTGGGTCCTAGTTTCTACTTATGTTAATGAATTTATCCTCATCATAATCCTCAGAGGTGGATATATTTAGCATCCTTCCTGCTTTATAGTTGAAGTGACTATACAAAGTACAGAGAAGTCAAAGGAACTCAAGGGTACCAGCTAGTAACTTAGATACACAGAATTTGAACACAGATAATCTGGATCTGAGAAGCTTTTGCCTAATCGCTACACATACTGCCTCATTTATATTATTACAATTGTTATCCTCATTCTACAGATGAAAATTCTGAAAATCAAAGGTAATTTTAAATTAAAAAGTGAAATTTAGGAATAATTATATCTAAGATAAAGTGTTTATGTGATCTTGGGCAAGTTATTTAACTGTTCTGTGCCTCAACTTTCCTTTCTGTAAAATAGAGACATTAATAATACATACCACATGGATTGTTATGGGGAGTAAGGTAGTTTAAAACACTTAGAGAAATGTCTGATATACTCCATGAAATCAACACAGATTAGCCCTTACTATTATTACAACTAGGACATGTGGATGCCAGAAGGGAGGAGAAGGATATAATGAAAGTTAATCCTCATGCAAAGATTTACTATAAAGAAGGTAAAAGAGACAATATTTTTCTTTCAGATATTAAATCAGTGCTTGCTTTATTTTTTGTTCCCTAGTCCTGAGGTGTTTAATGGCTGCCTATCTGTTCAATCAATGGCTTCAGAGAGCAGGTACAGAACAAAGAAGTCTTTTATTTCTCTCTGAGTCTATGAGCTGACATTTTTTAATCCATTGCAAGACTTTAATCATGAAGTCATGCTTTGTTAAAGAACAAGACTGTTTTGTAAATCCCCAGAGCTTCTCTTTACAATTAAAAGTCTGGGCCTGGTTCACTTAACTCTTCTAGTATTGCATTTGTAAGAAGCCACAGCGTGAAGAGAACAAGGCTTGTACTGAAAGGAAAGTTCTCTTGTAACAGGATAGGAAGTTCCTTTTAACTAAGAACAGGATTTGAAAACTACAGAAAGAGAAGTGGGGCAAGTATAGATCTGAGTGACATACTCATCTACTTGGGTGTGAATGCCCTGGGGAGAGGGAAGATGAAGGGCTGTAAGCTCTTTAGCAAACCCTGCATTCAGCCTTGCTTAGTGCTATGTGGTCTCTGGGAAGAAGAGCAATGTCTGAGGCAATATTTGAAGGCTGCCTCAAAGAATTCTGCATATTGTAGAATGGCACTGATGACTCTTTTGTGAGTGAAAGTCGCTCAGTTGTGTCTGACTCTTTTTGACCCCAAGGACTGTACAGTCCATAGAATTCTCCAGGCCAGAATACTGGAGTGGGTAGCCTTTCTCTTCTTCAGGGGATCTTCCCAACCCAGGAATCAAACCGGGGTCTCCTGCATTGCAGGCAGATTCTTTACCGACTGAGCTATTTTGAGTCTCCCATAAACAGCACAGATTTAAGACAATCAGTAAAACAGAAAAGAATCACTATAGGGACCTCAGGACAAGGGAACGTGATAAGAGGCAGAAGCATCAATGGCAGATGAAACCATGGAAAAAGACTGACAGCAGGCACTGGAATGAGCCTCATTCAGGGATGAGGAAGGAAAGGAAAAATTGCAGGAAACAGCATGTGGATCAGATCTTTCCCTATATCACCATCATGGCCTGGACCCACAAGCTAGCTGTAAAGAAAGATTTAGAGAAGTCTCTCTAAGAAGGGAGAAACAGTTGTGACTAACCTTTAATGGAATGATTTTTTTTTCCTCCAAAATATTTTAAAATCAAAAGAAGCTGAATTAATTTTATTTGTCCAATTATATTTTGTCTTTTCCTGCTTGTAGAAGAAACTGAACTCCAGAGACGTGTGAGGTTAAATAATAAAGGTCTACCTTTTTTTTTTTTACAGTCAAATATATGTTTTAATTCTATTATATTTCAAAGATATTAAATCTCAGAATTTTCTAAAACCAAACCCCATTCTAAGTCATGTCAGAATTTGTTGGGCTTCCCAGGTAGCACTAGTGGTGAAGAATCCACCTGCCAATGCACAATTTGGCCATGACAGATATTGAGGATATGCAATTCAGATCAGATCGGATCAGATCAGTCGCTCAGTCGTGTCCGACTCCTTGCGACCCCATGAATCACAGCACGCCAGGCCTCCCTGTCCATCACCAACTCCCGGAGTTCACTCAGACTCACGTCCATCGAGTCAGTGATGCCATCCAGCCATCTCATCCTCTGTCGTCCCCTTCTCCTCTTGCCCCCAATCCCTCCCAGCATCAGAGTCTTTTCCAATGAGTCAACTCTTTGCATGAGGTGGCCAAAGTACTGGAGTTTCAGCTTGAGCATCATTCCTTCCAAAGAAATCCCAGGGCTGATCTCCTTCAGAATGGACTGGTTGGATCTCCTTGCAGTCCAAGGGCCTCTCAAGAGTCTTCTCCAACACCACAGTTCAAAAGCATCAATTCTTTGGCGCTCAGCCTTCTTCACATTCCAACTCTCACATCTATACAATTAGAAAACTGAACAAATTTTAGTAAATAATTATTTTAAGATACTTGATGGTAGGCAACACAGAACAGTAATCCTAAATGAAAGATAAACAAATGAGTGAGGTGAGCCTTATCTTCTCCCAGGTTTTCTTCCTGGAAGTAATTTCCAAGGGGAAAAACAAGAAGGGGAGGGATACAAACAAAACTTGGATATGTCAATGAATTGAAGAGTTAAATTATCACTTGGGGAAGTCAAAGCAACTAGAATTTGTGGAACAGACTGCATAAGAGAAAGGAGCTATGCAGAAGTGTTCCATATACCTTCAGAGTCCCACTGAATCTTTCCTTGACTATCAAAAAATATATCATTGGGCATGAACTATATCAGAAGAAAGAACAATGACTACAGAGCTGTAAACTACAAAAATTTATAGAGTTCATAAAAGTCTGAGAATTATTCAAGGTCCCATAACCCAAAGTAAAGAGACTTCAGTTAATATATGGTGCATTTAGTAGAAACTCCAGAAAAGCCTCACCTTAAAAGTGGGGCTAAATAAGCACTGGAGGTAAAACAGATTCACCTTAAAAGACAACAAAATACAGCACTCAGAAACATAAAATCCCCCATGATGTCCAGCATCCAAACAAAATTACCACGTATTTGAGGAAGCAGAAAAATGTGACCCATAACTTGGAGAAAAGTCAGTCAATTAAACAGATCCAAAATGAAAAGCATAGTACAATTAAGTAATAGACAAGAACTTTAAAAAGCACAAATCCAACATACATATTGAGTAGTGACAGAAAGCATTCAAAAAGAAGCTCAGAGGAAAAAAACTAAGAAAAGTTAGTCCTCAGTGACCTGTGAGACAATAACAAATGATTTGACATATTTGCAATTGTATTTCCAGAGGAGAAGGCAAGGAAGAGAAAAAATATTTGAAAAAGTAATGGCCAAAAGTTTTCTAATTTTGATTCAAACAAAGCTATAAATCCTCAGATCCTAAAATCAAAATGAAGCCCAAGTGAAATAAACATAAATAAAGTCTCTCCATGTTTCATTATAATTAAACCACTGCAAAGGGAATCTTAAAAAAACATCAGGAAAGAAAAGACACACTGCATCCAGAAAAACAAAGATAAAAACAACAGCAGACTTCCTGTCATAAATTATGCAATTCCAAAGAAAATGGACTTATCTCTCCAAAATATTGACAGAAAAAAGTGTCAACTTAATATTCTATATCCAGTAAATATACCTTTCATAAATGAGTGCAAGCAGAAATAGAAATGTTTATTGTATAATTTTTAGGGAAATTCAAATGATGTAGAATTTCCATATGATTTATTAAACTACAATTGACCCTCTGTATCCATGGGTTCCACATCCATAGAGTTAACCAATTATGGATCAAAAATATCCTTGCCTCTCCAATCTAGAAAGCTCCAAAAAGCAAAATTTGAATTTGACATGCACTAGCAACTACTTATATGGCATTTACAACCCAAGTACATAGCATTTCATTGTATTAGGTATTATAATTAACCTAGAAATGATTTAAAGTATATGGGAGAATTGTGAAGGTTATATGCAAATATCATGCCATTTTACATAAGCACCTTGGACACATATGGATTTTGGTATCTGTAGGGGCAGGGGTCCTGGAACCAATTCCCTGTGGTTATCTAGGGATGATGGTAACAAAACTGGAAGAATTATATCATCTGATTTCAAAGTTTATACAACTATTGTATTCAAAGCAGTATAATAATGGTAAAGAATAGACATGGATCAATGGAAAAGATATGATAATTCAGAAATAGATCAACACATATAATCAATCAATTTTCAACAAAAGTATCAAAAAATCAGAGGAGGAATGGATTGTCTTTTCAGGAAACTGCTAGTATAACTGGATATCTGTATGGAAAAAAATGAATCTCAACTCTTTTTATTAGGTTATACATTAAAAAATGATTCAAAATAAGTAATATATGTAAATATAAGAGATAAGGCCGTAAGTCTTTTAGAGGAAAACAGGAGAAAATCTTTATAACTTTGGATTTGGCAAAGATTTATTCAATAAGACATAATCATAAGCCATAAATGAAAAATTTGATTAGACTTCATCAAAATCAAAGCTTTTGCTTGTCAAAAGACACTATTAATGAAAAGGCAAGCTGCAAAACGGGAGGAAATATTTGCAAAACGTATCTGAAAAAGGGTGTAAAACACACATATATACACAGAATATATAAAGAACGTTCATAACACAATATCATCCCAAATAAGAAACGGACAAAAGAAAAAGATCTGGACACTTACGTCTAATAAGCTCAAGAAAAATACCCAACATCATCAATCATTTGGAAAATGCAAATTGAAAATTACCAGTAAATATCACTGTACACCCAATATAAACAATTGAAAATGCTAACAATTTCAACCGTTGGCAGGAATGTTGAGAAGCTGGAACCCTCACATGCTGCTGAATGTAAAATGTCACATTCATTTTGGATAATATCTCAGCAGTTTCTTAGAAAGTTAACTAAACACTTAGCATAGGAGCCATCGTGTCTGAAGAAAACAATTAGTAATACAAAGTAGCAGTTTAAAAAATGCATAAGTAGAAATAAACTGCATGAAATTTATGGCACAAGAAATGAGAGAAAAATGGAAGTATTATACATTCTTAAAGCTCCTGCTGCTGCTGCTAAGTCACTTCAGTCGTGTCTGACTCTGTGTGACCCCATAGACGGCAGCCCACCAGGCTCCACCATCCCTGGGATTCTCCAGGTAAGAACACTGGAGTGGGTTGCCATTTCCTTTTTTTTTTTTTTTTTTTTTGAGTTTGTTTTATTTTTTTTTATTTATTTTTAATTTAATTTTATTTTTAAACTTTGCATAATTGTATTAGTTTTGCCAAATACTTCCAATGCATGAAAGTGAAAAGTGAAAGTGAAGTCGCTCAGTCCTAATCGACTCTTAGTGATCCCATGGGCTGCAGCCTACCAGGCTCCTCCGTCCATAGGATTGTCCAGGCAAGAGTACTGGAGTGGGGTGCTTAAAGCTCATAAATTATATTAAATTCGTAGAATACGAAGGAAGGAAGGAAGGAATAGGAAGAATAGGAAGGAAGACTGTGATAATTTTAAAATGCTCCTAGTGGTGGTGGTGGTTTAGTTGCTAAGTTGTGTCCGACTCTTGCAACCCCATGGACTGTAGCCTGCCAGGCTCCTCTGTTGATGGGATTCTCTAGGCAAGAATACCAGAGTGGGTTGCCATTTCCTTCTCCAGGAGATCTTCCTGACCCATGAATGGAACCCCGGTCTCCTGCATTGCAGGCAGATTCTTTACCAACTGAGCTACAAGGGAGGTCTCAAAATGCTCCTAAGGACCTGGGAAAAGAGGAAAGTATCCTAGGGTCTTTTCTTTCCAGTTCCCCAAATAATTTTCTTTCTTGGATCTGCAGAGAAAGCGTTTCCTTTGTGGCCCCAGACTGTGGCCCCAGTCTCCTCCCTACACCTCTGCTCCTCAGCAGTAAGCCCAGCTCTGCTGAAATCACCACGCCCAGAATTCTCTCCCTCAGCCCACTGGCCCCACGGCATAAACTGTTTTCTACCCTCTATTCTCCTAAAGAGAATGTGAGGTCGGGGGTTACCAAGTTCCCTAGCCTTTTCCTCCTGTTCTCCTAAGGAGGAACTCTCATTTCTCCTGGGTCTTTGTTCCTAGCTGCTTCGGTGGACCGTAGATACATGGACTGAGGGATACATGCGCGGAAGAAGCTTGGCAGGTAGGGAGATACACAGATACGGAGAGAAAATCCTTCCCTCTGCTGCGCCCCATTGAATGTGGAAACAGCATGGTCAATTTGATGTTTAGGGCAGTGGCCGTCACATACATACAAATCCTATATATATATATGCATATAATTCCAGTTCCAGTTTCTCTACATCCTACATAAGGCAGGAAGCGGTCTGGTCAAGCTAACCTGTTGACTGCGTGGGTCTGGGCAGGAGTTTGGCGGTGGGCGGGGGGTGGGGCGGGGTCTAGCTCCCGGATGAGGCTCACCTGCGCTGAACCAAGCTCTAGGCCAACAAGCCTTGACAGGATCAGACTGGAGCGGGCCGGTTCTGGGAAGCCGACTGCGCATGCGCGAGAGGCTCTCGGCTTTCAGGGGCAGTTCCTAAGCCCCCTGTGCGCGGAGAGCAGGCAGGTGTCCAACTGTAACTGAGGAGGAAAACAGTTTGCCACCATTCTTCCCTAATATCAGATATTAGGGGGCAGGAGGCCACTCAAATGAAGCCCGCCTGAAAATAGCCGGCGCTGTCTACTTCTACGGCCCTTCTCTCTCCTGCCCAAGCCGCTGGTGTCCTTCTCCTCACGCCGCTTACCTGAGGGCGGATCTCGTCAACCACCACCCACTCCTGTGCACTCAGAAGCCACTGTCCCTGCCACCCTCACTTGCCCGGTGCTACCCGTGGCCAAGGTAGGTCTGGTGTCCCAGCCCTGCCTGCCCGGGTGTGGACGAGAGGGTGGGTATCGGGTGAGTGGTGGGAGCAACGCAATGAAGGGGCTATCATAAAACTGGTGCTGGAATGTTCCAGGGAAAGTGGGTATGGGTGCCACGATGGGGATATGTTTCTTGGCAAGAAACTTAAAAGTTCAGGCTCTAGGAGTGAATTGAGGTAAAAAGTGCACCCATTTTTGGAAGGAGTAAGTTTACTTCACAAATCCATCACATATTTAGGAGAATAGAAGGGAAAGCTGAATTTCTGACAGAACACCAGTTGACCATTCATGTCCAACTAGCAAACAGCGGTGCATTCTACGGCATCGTCCTCCCTGTCGTGCCCTCAGATGCAGATGCAGGCACCGGGTGCTGTAAGGCTGTCTCATGCTCCGTCACGCGAATGGAATTGGATCCTTTTCAGGACTTTGCCTTCAGTCAAAGTCAAGTCATTCATGCAGGGGGAATGCGCGGGGTGGGGGAGTTCAGATTCGTCTAGTGAAATACCAAGAAAATCCTCAGAGATGGGGATATTTAAAACAGCCACCACTCCCAGAACCTAGAGTTGCTTGGAAAGAACTGAGGAACTTCCCTGGTGGTCCAGTGGCCAGGACTCCACCCTCCCAGTGCAGGGGGTGAGGGCTCCATTCCTGGTCAGGGGACTAGATCCCGCATACCTAACTAAGACTTGGCACAGTGAGGTTAAGTAAAGAAGTAAATTTTTGGAAGTGTATATAAATGTCTGTGTGTGTATAAAGAGCAACTGAACAACTAATTAGGAAAAAAAAGAGTCAAAATCAGGAGTTTCAGGACTTGAAAGATGACTTGGTTGGGGGTATGGGGGGGTGGTTAAAGGGACAGACTTCCCCTCAGCAACTAGGAGGGTCACAGAAGGAGCAGAAGCCATGCCTGGCAAAGAAGATGAGAAAACCATGAGTCCTTAGGAGTCCTGGTTCAGCTCATTTTTACTTACCATGGTGTTATAGAGAACAAAGATAGGAAAATGTCACTGAGGCAGAGTGAAAGTTATAAGCAATTGTAAACTTTATGTGACCTTCCCTGGTAGCCCATTTGTAAAGAATCTACCTGCAATGCGGGAGACCTGGGTTTGATCCTTGTGTTGGGTCGATCCCCTGGAGGAGGGCAAGGCAGCCCACTCTAGTATTGTTGCCTGGAGAACCCCATGGACAGAAGAGCCTCGTGAACTGTGGTTCATAGTGTTGTAAAGAGCGGTACACAACTGAGTGAGAAAGCACAGCACAGCACAAGCTTTAGGTAAGACGTGTATGTGTGTGTGTGTGTGTGTGTTTGTGCGCGCACGTGCGTGCACGCGCGCACACGCTCAGTCCTGTCCGACTTTTCCCGACCCCATGGACTATAGCCTGCCAGGCTCCTCTGTCCATGGGATTTTCCAGACAAGAATACTGGAGTGGGTTGCCATTTCCTACTTCAGGGGATCTTCCCCACCCAGGGATTGAACCCTCATCTCTTGCATCTCCTCCATTGGCAGGTGGGTTCTTTAGCATTGTGCCACAGGGGAAGCCCAAGCTAGGTAAGATCAGATTAGATCAGATCAGTCGTGTCCGACTCTTTGCGACCCCATGAATCGCAGCACGCCAGGCCTCCCTGTCTATCACCAACTCCAGGGACTATTTTAACAATGAATATGACCAAATTAAGACTTCTATGGACTAATTCTCATTTAGTCCATTATCAAGCTGTTTATAAACAAACTATCATTTCCTGTTATGCTTTCCATTCTGAACTTTTAGAAATCTTATCAATGAATAAGTTTAGGTATTTTTTTTTTTAGTGTTTTTGTGTTAATGGGTTTGTGTTTTTCTTTTTTCCCCATCCTTTGGACCAGTACCAGAACTAGATAGAATGGAAATAATTTCATAAATGCGCTTGAAGCAAGAGAGTATGTGTTGATTTGTGTTTCACAATCACAAATACTTGTTACTACTGTGGGTTTTTTTGGTTCACTTGTTGATATTTTGAATCATAAAAATAATTTGGATTATAACTTCCATTCCAAAACTCAAAGTGGCAAAAAGAGCAGATTAGTTCACACATTTGGAAAATGCCTTGCTCCTCACTTTCCCCTTATTTTTTGAAAGACCAAAATGATCTTTCAGATTCCAAGATCTCAATACTTTATATAAATGAAAATACACATAAACCAACATCTTACCTGTCTGAAACAGAAAGTGCTGTTAAATGCCTTTTAGAGAGAAAGAATGAAAGTCAGTAGTTTGTCTGTGTCTTCAGCTGCTTTCCCAATATCTAGTCTGTCCTGTCCAGGAGGAATCCAGAGCAACATACTAAATCAAGTTTAAGAGATGGATTTAAGCTGGGTGGTAACTTGAAAGTTTAGAGAGTTTGACTCATATGGTTGTTGTGTGTATAAATGATGTATTTTATGAACCTTAATACTAGGTGATACAATCTCATAAACATTTATTGGTGGTGGTGGTCAGTCACTAAGTCATGTCCAACTCTTTGTGACCCCATGGACTGCATGCAGCGTGCCAGGCTTCCCTGTCCTTCACTTTCTCTCAGGGTTTGCTCAAATTCATATACATTGAGTCAGTGATGCCATTCAACAAGCTCATCCTTTGTCGTCCCCTTCTCCTCCTGCCCTCAGTCTTTTCCAACATCAAGGTCTTTTCCAGTGGTTTGGCTCTTATATCAGGTGGGCAAAAGTGTCGGAGCCTCAGTGTCAGCTGTTCCAATAAACATCTATAGAAGCGTTCAAATAACCTTAGATTAGACAGCAGACTTCTTTTTTTTCCTTGTAGCACTTTATTTATTTATTTATAACACCAAAACATTTTGTATTGGGGTGTAGTCGATTAACATTGTTGTGATAGTGTCAGGTGAATAGTGAAGGGACTCAGCCATACATATACATGTATCCATTCTACCCAAGCCACCCTCCCATCCAGACTGGCACATAATATTGAGTAGAGTTCCATGTGCTATACAATAGGTTTTTGTTGGTTATCCGTTTTAAATATATTAGTGTATACATGACCTTCCCAAAGTCCTTAATTATCCCTTCCCCTCGGCAATCAGGAGTTTGTTTTTTAAGTCTGTAAGTCTTTTTCTGTTTTGTATTTAAATTCATTTGTATCATTTCTAGATTCCACATATAAGTGATGTCGTATGATATTTGTCTCCTTCTCGGTCTGACTTACTTCACTCAGCATGACACTGTCTAGGTCCATCCACATTGCTGCAAATGGCCTTATTTCTTTCTTTTTAATTGCTGAGTAATATTCCATTGTATACATATACCATATCATCTTATCCATTCCTCTGTTGATGGACATTTACCATGCTTCCATGTCTTGCTATTGTAAACAGTGCTGCAGTGAACATTGGGGTGCATCTGTCTTTTTGGGCCATGTTTTTCTATGGATATATGCCCAGAAGTGGGATTGCAGGGTCATATGGTAGCTCTATCTTTAGTTTTTTAAGGAGCTTCCGTACTGTTCTCCATAGTGGCTGTACCAATTTACATTGCCACCAACAGTGCAGGAGGGTTCCCTTCTCTCCACACTGTCTCCAGCATTTGTTGTTTGTGGATTTTTTTTTTTTATAATGGCCATTTTGACTGGTGTGAGGTGGTATCTCATTATAGTTTTGATTTGCATTTCTCTAATAACTAGCGATGTTGAACATTTTTCATGTGCCTGTTGGCCATCATATGTCCTCTTGAGAAATGTCTATTCAGGTCTTCTGCCCATTCTTTGGGTTGTTTGTTTTGATACTATTAAGTGTCTAGGCTGTTTGTAAATTTTGGAGATTACTCCCTTATCAGTCACATCATTCGCAAATATTTTCTTCCAATCTGAGAATTGTCTTTTTGTTTGTTTATTGTTTCCTTTGCTGTGCAAAAGCTTTTGAGTTTAAGTAGGTCCCATTTGGACAGTGAACTTAAAAAAAATTTTTCCTACATTTTTTCTTCGACTTCCTTGTTGATTTCTTGGAATCCTGGAAGTCTCTGAACAACAGTTTTCCCAAGACTCTGAGGCAGTGGTTACATCATATAAGAATCCATTATGTAATTTTATCTTTATTCTGGTTACATTTCCATTATAAACAGTTTAAGCATGTACACACACACGTCTATATATCAAAGACTCTATCCCTCATAAACTGTTTTGCCTTATTCATAAGCCAAGACTGTGTACAGTCAAGGATCAGACAGTTCTCCAAAAAGCTATTAGGGAAAAACTTTGGATTTAAAGGGAAATTATTATTCATCAAACCTTTAGAAAATTCTCAAGCTACAATTCACCCTTAAGTTCAAAGAGTGGCAAAATTAAATATCGACATTTTAATCTTATTTTTCCTTTATTCTTTGTAAAAAAACAACAAAATTTATATGGTTTTGCTTATTCTAAAGCTTACTTTAATAGCATCTCTTATGTTCCTGTTCTCTTATACTGCATTTCTGAGTTGTTCATTTACAATGTACCTGTGTTGTGATTTCGCACAATTTTTTTATGGAGTATGTTATTTTATTTCTAGATCTCTGATCACATTTAAACACTTTAATCTTTCTGTTCAGGTAGTAACTTTTTTCTTCGATGTTCTGCAGAGGAAGTAAGCAGATTCTCACAGATTGAATGTTTAAATGTGTCTTCAGAACATGCATGGGAAAAAGAGAGTGTAACTGTCACATTTTTAGCAGCAAAATACTTAAATAGCACTTGTTGTTAAGCCCATTAAGAGACACCCCCATCCTAAATTACTCAACATAAAACTATATTCTTATGAAAAAAGAGCAAAACATAACAGGAAGGTAAGATAAGTGTCTCTGAGACATGTCAGGTCCTGATGTGTATTAACAAATATCAGTCAGTTTCTGATTTAGACTTTTAAATTACAGAAGGAAGTTTGTTTGAAAGTTTTCTATGTTATATTTGGAATACTTAGAGTAGTTTTAGAATATATTTAGAATTGGTTTATGTTGTTTGGGAAAAATAAGTGGTAATGGTCTGCAAAGCTGCCCTGTCACCAGCTGGGTCTCAGAAACAGTGCTCTGCCTTCACCAAGCTTTCTGTACTTTCTGCTGCTAGGTAGACACTAAGGGTGGACAGAGAGAGACAGAAGGAAGAGAATGCACCAACTTCTCTTCTTATTTTGGTCCTCTTATCACCCATCAGCCACTTCAAATTGGGAGATTACTACATAAGCATCTATATTCCTAATTTCTCTTGAAAAACTGGAAAATCTCATCATATTGAGCCTGAAAACCAGTAGCATCAGCTAAGTCAGCCAAGCTGAGAAGCAGCTGATCCCATGAGTAGACCATCTGCTCTTGATTTTTTCCGCAGTCCTTACCACTCCCTAATATCCCACCTGTAAAAGCAAATGTTGGTTGCTCTTGATGAGTACAAATAGCGAAAATTGGAATCACTGTAAAGTTATGATCAAAAGCCAGTGAAAATATGAGGGGAATGCAGGAACCAAGAGACTATTATTAAAATGACAAGCATTTGATTGAGGTGGATGAAAAGGGATCTAAAAAGAATGCAGATTCTAATTGATTAGCATTCATATTAATTGGTTGCTACAGCTAAGTCACTTCAGTCGTGTCCGACTCTGTGTGACCCCATAGACAGCAGCCCACCAGGCTGCTCCGTCCCTGGGATTCTCCAGGCAAGAATACTGGAGTGGGTTGCCATTTCTTTCTCCGATATTAACTGGAATTGATGATATTGTTGAGAAAGTTGGCTGGAGCCAGGTTGCTGATTACAAATACCAACTGCCCGAATCACATGATGGATATTGGTTTACGGAAAGATGTTAGCGTTAGATTTTGCAAAGCTCTATAGCTATCCTCAGATTGTGATGAAAGAAAGTGAAATTGAGTTGCTCAGTCATGTCTGACTCTTTGCGACCCCATGGACTGTAGCCCACCAGGCTCTTCTGTCCATGGGATTCTCCAAGCAAGAATACTGGATTGGGTTGCCATTCCCTTCTCCAGGGGATCTTCCTGACCGAGGGATCGAACCCCACCCAGGGATTGAACCTGGGTCTCCTGCATTGCAGGCGGATTCTTTATCGTCTGAGCCACCGGGAAAGTCCAGGGAAATCACAGTGTGGTATGTGCCTTCAGTTCTGTAATTACATTTTGGCTGCTTCAGATCTATATTAGACCAATATTCAGATTATACAGTCACAGTCTGAATCTCCCAGTGGTATCTATTTCTTGAAAATTAATTAGCTGGGCTTCCCAGGTTGCAAAGTGGTAAAGAATCTTCATGCTAGTGCAGGAGATGAAAGAGATGTGGGTTTGATCCCTGAATAGGGAAGATCCCCTGGAGTAGGAAATGGCAACCCACTCCAGTATTCTTGCCTGGAAAATTCCACGAACAGAGGAGCCTGGCAGGCTATAGTCCAGGGGGTCGGGAAGAGTTGAAAACGACTAAGAATGCGAGTGCGCACACACACAATTAGCTACCTTCAGTTTAACTCTGGCTGATGAATGAGATACCCTTTATTAGGGACAGTTTGCTAAATAGGAATTTCAGTTGTCATATTGAGTATTGTTTGATTTTACTCAGTGATAATTCCTACACCACTCCTCCTTCCCCCTAATAGGGATTTCTGTTCATATAATTTAACCTCTTTAATAAAGCCATATGTTTTCCTAATCCAATTATGATAATCTCATTCTTCTTGGCTGTTCATATTTTAGTAATAGGTATGATGCATTTCTGGTTAGTGCAAGGAATGAAATCTTCCGGGGAACTTTGCGAAAATTTTTGTCACAATTAAAAAGAGATACACAAAAACACTATTTTCACTAGATGTTCTTTTGTCTGATTATGATATAAGGTAGTTAGCCTAAGGACAAGGCCATATCCCAAAGAATGCATTGTAGAATGATAGAAAGATCCTTAGTCCTTCATGATGTTGTTGAGGCATTGAATTAAGCAATCCTGAAGCTGCCTCACCTGAGAATATCTTATATAAAATAATAAATTTCATAAGGCTTCAGCTAGTTAGGCCAGGATTTTCTGTTTCTTGTAGGTGAAATCTTCCTAGTGAATATACTGGGGAAAAATCTTCATTAGTGAATGATTTATAGTTAGAGGGTTTGTCAGATTAAGTAGAAAGGTCTTTATCTTGGCCTGTCTCAGAAAACAGATTATCCTAGAAAGGAGAGAGAAAACTGAATGATGGGAGAAAGATAAAAGAGAGTCAATAAGATATAAATATTTGGCAAAACTAATACAATTATGTAAAGTTTAAAAAAAAAAAAAAAGTATATGTAAAAATGTGGCAGTAGCCTGGACCAGGAGTCAGAACATACTCTGACAAAGTCATTCAGATTAAAAATTTTAGATATAAATATTCCCTCTAGGATTGTTCAGATAGTTAATGTAGATTGTGTTTCTGATGAATTTTGAGTACTTCCATGTTTCTTAAATTGGTGATCCTAAATTATTAATGTTAATTCAACAAAGTTCTCTTATCTAGCCATCACTAGTGACAGGTTTCTATTGAACTTAACTTCAGTAAAATTTAAACATTAATTAAAGATTTCTATGAATTAAGCTTTTATGAAACTGATTTGTTTAAAATCCCAATATTTCATCAGGTTTGCATACAAAATAAAGAGTCTTGACCCCAGACTGCATACTTATTATTAGAAATGTTTGATATGGTTGGTTCAAATTTAGGGCTAGAGAGTTCTTTATCATGATCAATTTCACATTCCTTCAGAGGCAGGTATACGTGTGCACATACATACATGAAATCTATTGATAGACAGGAAGATAGATAGAGCTATATGTCTCTTAGCTCAGCTTCTCTGTGCTATATTCTATTCTGTTTATGAAAAACGATGTAGTGTGCCATCACATCATTTGACAGAAACTTTATATCACAAGTGAGAAATTATGTGGGAGGAGGAGAAATGTATTCTAGGATAAGTTAAATAAATGACAGGTAACTTCACTGAAAATATAAATAGGTATATTTAGGATCGTGGAATTAGTGAGGGGAGGGGCTCAGTGCTGGTTCAGCAGCAGCCCAGCACAAGCCTGTAGACTATGGCCGGTGGGCCAGATCCAGCCTGTGGCCTGTTTATGTGGTGCATAAATTAAAAGAGGTGTTAACATTTTTAAATATTTGGAAAAATTAAAAGGTTATTTTGTGACATAAGAAAATCATATGAAATTAAAATTCCAGTTTCCATAAATAATTTTATTGGTATAGAACCATGCCCATTTGTTTGCATGTTGTTTATGGCTGCTCTCCCACAGTTGAACAGGTGCAACACAGATGCAGTGCTTCAGAGCTTGAGATATTTACTATTTGGCTCTTTACAAAGGTTTGCCAATCCCTGGCCTCAACCAGCAATGGCAGCCCACTCCAGTACTTTTGACTGGATAATCCCATGGACGAAGGAGCCTGGTGGGCTGTGGTCCATGGGGTCGCTAAGAGTTGGGCACGACTGAGCGACTTGACTTTCACTTTTCACTTTCATGCATTGGAGAAGGAAATGGCAACCCACTCCAGTGTTCTTGCCTGGAGAATCCCAGGGATGAAGGAGCCTGATGGGCTTCCATCTATGGGGTCGTACAGAGTCGGACATGACTGAAGCAACTTAGCAGCAGCAGCAGCCGCCTCAACCAGTGCATCTCAGCCTTTAATGTGCATTGAATCACTTGGGGGTCCTGTGTAAAGGTGCAGATTCTGATTCACAACGTGTGGGGATCCTGAGTGTCCACATGTCTGAAGTGCCGAAAACCATACTAGAAGTTACAAGGACCTGGTGCAGAATCAGCAAATTTGTTCTTTAAAGGGCCAAATAATAAGTATTTCAGGATCTGTAGGCTTTCCATTTTTTCTTTTTTTACAACTACTAAATCTTCAGGGGAAAGTACACATAGACTACATGCAAAAGAACAGGAGTGACTATGTTCCAGTAAATGATTATTTACAAAAGCAAGCTTTGGATTGTACTTGGACCACAAGCTTAGTTTACTGATAACTGGCCTAGAGTGTTACTATCTGGTGTCCATTAAGAAATAGGCATTGTCCTACCCTTAACTTGCTTCCTAGTTCCATTACATGCACCAGTAATAATGCTGATGAAGATAACAGTTAACTTTTATTGGGTGATTATAATATGCCAGGCTCTATATTAAGCACTCTGAACTTTCTCTTATTTTAATCCTCACAACAAATCCTAGGAAGCAGAGACTGTCATTATTTTGGCCTACAAATGAAGAAACTGAGCTTCAGAAAAAAAGTAATTTGCTCAAAGTTGCCACAGCAAACTAATAGTGGGCCTGGGATAAGACATAACCCATGATTATCACATGGCTGTTGGACTATTGGATTACTGAGTGGAACATGTATGCTCATAGAAGTTCTGCAAGCCAGCAGACTGGACTGTCAGTATACTGGCATCTTTCTTTGGGGATCTTGTGCTCACAGACCTGAATAATAAAAGGTGAAACATCTCTTTCGAGTAAATGTAGGTGTCAGAAAACTGGATGTTTGGCTCAGGGAGGGCAGAGCTTTCTATTTTATGACAGATTTAGCACCTTCACTGCACATTCTTGAAGTTAAGGCTCAGAGAGATCTCAGCAGCCACACTTTCATAGTCTTGGATTTTTGATGCTCTCAAAATTAAATCGATTTACTTTATAATAATGTGTTATTTTAGGCACCACATAGCACGGCCTTCTGTTTTCTTTGTGTGCTTTGGAATTTTCAGTTATACAGTGAATGTTCTTTCTAACGACTGTGACTGAAATTACATTTCACTTTCCAAATTCCTCTAGACTTTTTTCCTTTTTCTTAGCTACAGTTTCTAAAGTAGGGAAGTAGACCTTGATTCTGGTCTAGAATTTAAGATTAGTTTTATCTGTCTGTAATGTTACACTCATTTGAAAAGACTCTGACGCTGGGAAAGATGGAAGGCAGGAAGAGAAGGTAACAACAGAGGATGAGTTGGTTGGATGGCATCACCGACTCAATGGACATGAGTTTGAGCAAGCTCTGGGAGTTGGTGATGGACAGGGAAGCCTGGCGTGCTGCGGTCCATGGGGTCACAGAGTCGGACGCAATTGAGCGACTGAACTGAACTGAACTAAATACCGTTATTTCCCTGTAAATTAGTATGTTAGGCGTAGGGCGCATATCAGCATAACAGTGTAGTAGATTAATAGACCACTGAGAGCAAATGTATTGTAGATAGAAATGCTTTGAGGAAAATTTTCTGGAGTCTCAGACACAATATTCTTACATTACAGATAACATGTAAAGATGAATAATTGTGTCATTTTTATGAATCATCTGTTTAAAAACTTTATATCACTGCCATGATGATTAGTAATTATTTTCACTTTATGAGCAATTAATGTAGGTTACAGGGCAAGGAGGAATGTAGCAAAGGTTTCAAAATCCTAAGAATCTATCATCTTAAAATTTTAGATGGGGAAGGGAAGGAAATATGGCACTAAACTATGAAATCACACAGAATCATAGATTCTTAGAGCTAGAGCTTTTGATGATCTAATATAGCCATCTACATACCCTTACTTTTCTATGTAAGTCCAAACTGATTAAGTGAAATTCTTAAAGCCATTTGTTTCTCCAACACAAATATATTGGAGTTTCTTCCCTGAATCTGGGAATATGTGTTACTTTCCTAGGTCTGTCATAACAAAGTACCACAAACTGGGTAGCTTACACAACAGACATTTATTGTCTCACGGTTCTGGAGGCTAGAAATCTGAGATCAAAATGTTGGCTTGAAGTCTGAAGGCCCTTAGGAGGAATCCTTCCCTGTCTGTCTTAGCTTCTGGTGAAGGCCAGCAATTCCTTGCCATTCTTTGGCTGTCGATGTATCACCCGTCTCTGCTTCCACCTTCACTTGGTGTGTTCTTTTTCTTTTCTTTAAAAAAAATGTGTTTATTTGGCTTAGTTACAGCACATGGGGTCTTCATTGTAGCATGCGTGATCTTTCATTGTGGCTTGGGCTTGGTGTAGGGCACATATCAGCATAACACTATATATATTAATAGGTCACTAAGAGCAAATGTGCTGTTAATAAAAAATATTTTGAGAAAACATTTTCTGGAATCTCAGACACAGTATCCTCAGATTATAGATAACATGTAAAGATGAATAATTGTGTCATTTTTATGAATCATCTGTTGAAAAACTTTATATTGCTGCCTTGATTATTAATAATAATTATCACTTTATGAGCAGAATGTAAGTTACAGTGCTAAACATCCCCACATGTTATTTTCTCTGTTTCTTTGTCTTCACATTGCTGCCTTCTTCTAAGAACACCAGTCATACTGGATTGGAGCTAATCATACTCCAGTATGACTTCATCTTAACTAACTATATTTGCAACAACCCTATTTCCAACTAAAGCCACCTTTTGAGGTACTGGGTATTAAGACTTAAATATATCTTTTTGTGGGGGACACAGTTCAACCATTAATACAAAGATGCAAAGTTATTATTGCTGTTTCCCATGCAGATCTTACAGTGTGGGGAAGAAGGTATATGTGGATCTAGGAGGATACATGTTTTAATAGCGCAGTATGCACAAAATGCTGTAAGATTACCACAGTGGGAGCAACTACCTTTTTCTAAGTGAAATGGCAGAGGAAGGCTTTCGAAGAGAGTTGCCATTTGAATCAGGCTTTGAGGGACAGATAGGAATTCATTGACAAAAAGATGCCAGGTGGGAGGGACACATCAGGCAAATAAATGGCTTTGGGTAAAGGCATGGAAATAAGAGTGAATAAAGTGTTTGTTTGCTGTGGTTAGTCCTAGCTACTCTTTATTGAGTAATTGTGTTATTGAATATTAACAACAATCCCTTAATACTCATTTTGCAGATGGGAAAACTGAAATTTAAAGAAATTAAGCACTTAATTTTAGTTCACATGTCTAGGAGGTGTCTACTGGGATTAGAACTGGGAGAGTCTAATCACACAATCTGTTTTAGCCATTGTGGTAAAAATTACAGTTCAAGGTATTTAGGAGTGCATAAATGATGGTTAAAGGTAAGGCTGAAGAAATAGGTTAAATATGAATTGTGAAGAAGTTGTTTCATCACTTGATTTACCTAACAGAAATTTGGTTTATTTAATAGAGTTTGAACTTTAAGTACAATAGGCAGTTGAACACTTGCTGTAGCTTTAAGGAAGGTATAAATGGCCAGATTCCTGAAGGGTGGTGGGTGGTTGCGGGGGAGGAAGATTGGAGGCCCAGAGGCTTGAGAGGAAGCTACAGTTGCCAGCCATGTTAGAAATAATGAAGACTGAAACTAGACAGAGATAATGGGGTGAGAGTAGGTGATAACTGACAAGAGAGACTTGACAGTTGAGACCAGTCACATGTTAATGCTAAAATCAGGGTACTCTATTGTATCACCTTTCTTGCTCCTTTGACTCTAGTGTTGGAAGTAGAAATGTTTCAACTCAACGGATTAAAGCAATAATTTCAACCCAGAATCCTAACATTGGAAAGAGTCTAGTATGTCTGAATGCTATTTAATTAATTATTAATGCTAAAGCTATTTAAACAGTTATAGAAGACATTTGTTTTTAAATTCCAAAGACTGAGTTAACATATTTAAAAGTAAACTTCATAAAAGTGACAGAAAATATTTTGTCAAAATGCCCTGATGCTATCTCATATATCTTTATTAAGTTATAATTCCTTTGGGTTGAATTCACCCAAGTGTTACTCTGGGTATAGCCACACTTTGATAGCTCAGTTTATTCTACTAAAGCTTGTAATTTTTAAAGATCTGCTGTTTCTTAACAATAGTTTTAAAGCAGCCCAGACAATAACAACTATCCAACAGGAAGTTGAAATTTACCACAGGAACATTTGTTAAAATAAGCTGCATTTCCCTTAAGTGAATTTCTTATATTTTGAGGAATTACTTGATGCAGGTGTCTGGTGCCACCACAGACCACACCTTGTGACTTGCTTCTCTTAGTGATGTTTGGCCAGTCTGTGTGTACTTAGCAGCCTTCTCCTAGCACTGCCTGGGGCCATGTGATACAACTGTCATCAGTCAGATGAAAGCAAACATAAGCAATGTTTGTGAATCTTTTTTATACTTTTGTTGCAGGAAGGAGGACCCCTTCCAGGGCCTGAAACTGGGCTCTTGTCTAACACTTGGAAATGAATTGTCTGAGGAGACACATGTGCTGGCAAAGCAAGAGATTTTATTGGGAAAGGGCACCCGGGTGGAGAGCAGTAGGGTAAGGGAACCCAGGAGAACAGCTCTGCCACGTGGCTTGCAGTCTCGGGTTTTATGGTGATGGGATTAGTTTCCCGGTTGTCTTGAGCCAATCATTCTGACTTACGAGTCCTTCCTGGTGGTTCATGCCTTGTTCAGCCAAGATGAATGCCAGAGAGAAGGACTCTGGGGGGTGGTCGGTCGGACATGTGGTGTCTCATTTTGACCTTTCCCGAACTCTTCGGGTTGTTGGAGGCTTATTAGTTCTGTGTTCCTTACCAGGACCTCCTGCCATGAAACAACTCATGCAAATGGTTACTATGGTGCCTGGCCAGGGTGGGTGGTTTCAATCAGTGTGCTTCTCCTAAGACTTTTAGTCCTTAAGTTGAAAGTATAATATCATGTATTTGGGGGAAACTGAGACATAAGCTGACATACTCATATACACACTATGTCTCACTAAGTGAAAGTCTAATAAATAATGAAAAGAATGCTAAAAATCCTATTCGAATTGGTTTTATATTACACAGTGGAAACTGAAGTTACCTGAAAATGACAGGCATTATTAATCTAGTATTCTCCCAGGTGCCTGAATGCAAAACCAAACATACATTGTGTGGGAAGTGTATGTCTTCTTGTGATGGAATCTCAACTTGGTATCTTGCATCATTGCTAGATAAAAAGAATTATTGGAATGTTGATTTATAATGTTGAGACTAAATTAGAATTCAGTGTTGTTAAGATTTGAAACAAACAGCACTTTAAACTTTAAGGAGTTTAAAGTTTTGGTATTTCATCACTTCTGAGAGACCATTCTTTTTATAAATTAGTGTTTGGTATAACATCATCTCAAAGGACAGGGAGATGGAGAACAGGAAGAATTTTTCTTTGTTTAGTGCAAAGGCACTCCCAAAGAAAAATATTAAAGATAAATAGTAATACAAGATGCTGATGGTGCAAACTCACTTGACTAAGCAGTGCAAGCATGTTAATATTGTGATTTTTTGATTACTATTAAAATATATAATCCATGTTGGTGGGAATGAAAACTAGTACAGCCACTATGGAGAACAGTGTGGAGATTCCTTAAAAAACTGGAAATAGACATACCTTATGATCCAGCAATCCCACTGCTGGGCATACACACTGAGAAAACCAGAAGGAAAAGAGACACGAGTACCCCAATGTTCATCGCAGCACTGTTTATAATAGCCAGGACATGGAAGCAACCTAGATGTCCATCAGCAGATGAATGGATAAGCAAGCTGTGGTACATATACACAATGGAGTATTATTCAGCCATTAAAAAGAATACATTTGAATCAGTTCTAATGAGGTGGATGAAACTGGAGCCTATTATACAGAGTGAAGTAAGCCAGAAAGAAAAACACCAATACAGTATACTAACGCATATATATGGAATTTAGAAAGATGGTAACAATAACCCTGTGTACGAGACAGCAAAAGAGACACTGATGTATAGAACAGTCTTATGGACTCTGTGGGAGAGGGAGAGGGTGGGAAGATTTGGGAGAATGGCATTGAAACATGTAAAATATCATGTATGAAATGAGTTGCCAGTCCAGGTCCGATGCACGATACTGGATGCTTGGGGCTGGTGCACTGGGACGACCCAGAGGGATGGAATGGGGAGGGAGGAGGGAGGAGGGTTCAGGATGGGGAACACATGTAAACCTGTGGCGGATTCATTTTGATATTTGGCAAATCTAATACAGTTATGTAAAGTTTAAAAATAAAATAAAATTAAAAAAAAAAAATATATATATAATCCAACAGGTGGAAAAACCCCTGACTTATTCTCAGTGTCCAAGCTATGGCTGCTAACATGAAGAAAGGCTCTGCATCATATAATGTTCCGATGGACTTACTGTAACTTAGGTCTGTGGGGGTTTCTAGAACTAACATGTCTGCATCAGAAGGTAAGATCAGCTGGGAGGAGCTTCTTCCTTTGCTTAACAAAGTTCCTAGAATCTGACAGGGAACCAGCCTGGAATCAGATGGCTCAATGGGGCCTGTGATGATTTTTTCATAGTAAAGAGTTTAATCATGCAGAGAATGATCATATAGATGTGTAGTCCACATGGATAAGCTGCTTATCCAGAGATCCCTAGCAGTTTAAAAATGGGTCTAGATGAGGGAGCTGGACCTAGAGCCCAGAACTAAAGGGAGAGGAGACATAGGGTAAAGCACTTTCAGAGACCATCACCTCTCAGATCCTGGAGAAAGTGACGGACAAGTTTGGTTCTGCTTGGCCCATTCAGAGATTCACTTGATTTGCTTTCAGTTTGGGCTAGACCCCCTCATACCTGGACACTCTTGGATTTTAGTGATATAAAACAGAGCTTCAATCATTTAGAATCAAGAGCATATGTGCAGGGAACACATTTGCATTTCAATCCCCCTCTGGTCAACTGCCATTCACTCAGAATCCAGCCGTGGTACATGACACATGACCCTCACAGATGATTAAAAAGTGGTGGACACAGTATCTACAGATTTTGATACTCATAGGAATCCTGGAACCAATTCTCCACATAAACTGAGGGATGATGACTCGATTTCTTTGAGGAAATAGTATATAAAAGGCCCTGGATGTTATAACCTTAGATTCTGATTTTTTAAATAAATTACAAAGAAAAATGCTACACAAGTGAAGCTTTACTGTTATTAAAAAAAAAAAAAGTGGTGGACACAGCTGGGTTCACACCAACTGGCTCATATTCTATCCCAGTGGATTCCTAAATGACTATACATTGATCAAGTTCATGAACATCACTGGTGCACAGAAAGCAGTAACATTTCTGGTATCTTGTATGCTCTAAGAAAAAGTCATTTGCCATTTATAACTTTTCAGAGTTAAAGTCATTGAAGTAATATTTAATTTGTTAAAAATTAAAGAAAATTAATAGTGTTATGGGGGCTTCCCAGGTAGCTCAGTGCTAAAGAATCTGCCTCCCAATGCAGGAAACGCAGGTTCGATCCCTGAGTCAGGAAAATCCCCTGGAGTAGGAAATGACAAGCCACTCCAGTATTCTTGCCTGGAAAATCTCATGGACAGAGGAGTCTGGCAGGCTACAGTCCATGGGGTCACAAAGAATTGGACATGACTTAGTGACTAAACAGCAACAGTAGTGTTATAGTGTCTATGATTTCACAAAGATACTCAATTTATTTTAAAAGAAATTAGAGAAAATTTGTAAATAATGGCTAGGTGAATCAGAGAAGAGGTAAGGGTTCACTGATCTGGAGGTCTTGCCCTGCTTGACCTAGGAAACTGTTCTTACGTGTTACGTGGAGAATAGATACCAGTGCTCTGCAGGGCTTGAGTCTGAATCTGCTACCATAAATTCAGTTCTGAGCTTGGATGATTTGTTTAAAGCAGTTATATAAAATGAGACAAAAAAATACTAGGACAGTTGGTTAAGGTTTCTGAAAACCACAGAACAAGACAATTCATTGAGCAGAATAAATGGGATTTGGAATGATCTTTTTGCATCTGTAACTATTGGTAGGGGAAAAGAGAATTACCAATTTTCCAACTGTTTGGGATGAAACAACAATGTCTGGGATTCACAGTTCATATCAGAGTTGTTTAACCAGCAAAGTGCTAAAGTGATTAAATATGGAACCATGAAGCTAAAGCTCAAGAAGACTGGTCAGAAACGTTTCTGGAACGAGCCTTTGGCTGTAGTAGCTATTTCTGCTCTGTTGGTCAGTGATGAAATGCGCTACGGTCAGTCTGTTAAATTATCCAGAGGAAGGTTTACTTTGGTGGTTTTAAGGTATCTTCTTTCAAAATTTTGATGTGGCAGCACATCCCTTCACAGCTCATTTCCTGAGGGATATTGAGCAAGAGCCAAATCAAGGAAAAAAAGGAAAGTTTAAACTCTTTGACCTCCCTGTGAACCCCTGTCCTTGTTTAAATATATAAGACACTCTCATAATCTGGTTTATACTGAACGCTGCCACAAAGGTGCTGAGTATTTATTATGCAGAGATCCAGGGCCTAGTTTTCAGCAGAAAAATAAGAGAATATGCCTTGAGCAGCATTGTGCTTTCCTGAATTGTGAAGCTAAAGCCAAAAGGAATAAAACAACCTTGTTTTTTCTATAAAAATTTAGTTGGAGAAAATTTAGTTTATGTGCAGATGTATTTAGTATCTTTTTGTTGTCCATTAGGAATTTATAAGAGCTCATGTCTCAATCATTATATTATGGTGTCTCTTCAGATCTCAGTTTGGTCTTTACTCCATCCAGGAAGTCCTTCCTGACCACAGCTGTCTCCAAATAATATTGGCCCTGGGAAGCTGTCTCCTCCTCTTCTCCTCAGGGCATTTTACACTTACATTTACTCTAATTTCTATTGATGTGACGACAGTTATCCTTTGAACACACAGATCTGAACTACGAGAGTTCACTTTTCTGAAGATTTTTTTCACTGAATGTGTATTACAATACTACAAGAGCCACAGTTGGTTGAATCCTTGCTTGGTTGAATCTGGATGTGGAACCATGGATATGGATGGCTGATGATAAAAAGTAGTGGACATAGCTGGTTATAAATGAAGAAGTTATAAATGAATTTTTGACTGCTCAGGGGTTGGAGGGGTTTTGAAGGCCCAAACCCACTGTTGTTCAAAGGTCAGCTGTATTGTCTTCTGACTTTTTCTGTCTGTCTTTTGACAGAATCATGCCAAATGGCTAGTAATGTAAATACTATATTTTTTGACATACACAGTTACTCATAAGATAAATGTATTCTGAGGAAGTCAAATTGCAAAATCAATAAATCCTCAAAACAGGGGAGGGACAGCGGGAGGGGACTGGAGATCATGGAGAGACACTAACTGTTTCTGAGTAAAGTGTATGTAATTCTTTAAAAGACATTACTACAAGCATTAAAATAAATAGAATTATTTATAGGTAAGTCTAATAGACTATGATGTGATTGGCCTGTATTCTTTAAATTTAATAGTACTGATTCCTGAAATTCTAAAACAATTGGTTAAAAAAGTATAAAATATTTTAGAGAGATTTTTGGTCAAAGCTGAATTGTATAATAGGTTTTATTTTCTTTGGTATTTTGTGAAAGAGTCAAAGAATAGCTCTGACCAGTGGTGTACTGGTAAATGTTTATTAACTAGCTCTCAGGTTTGGGGGTGCTGGGGTGAGTCCTGGTTCATAGAATTTGACACTTAACATGGTGTAAATCCTCCCACATGGACAATTTAAAACTACCAAGGGGCCCTCGATCCGCTCTAAAACCTCCTGAAAGTTTAATAATTGGCTTGTAAAAATAGGATTGTCAGCTCTAGTATACTGGCTAAGGCTCAGAGCTTAAGAGGGTATCAAACTAGTTACCCAGTGTGAATATGGAATCTTAAACACTCTGCCTTATGACCCTCCAAATACTTGTAGAGGAAGGGAAGACATAATAGGGATAAGAATGGGATAGTTTTACTTGTGCACAGAGAATGTCACCTGCCATGTCAGTAAACACAGGATGTTGGGGCTCGCTGGCCGTCAACCACTGCAGCCGCTCTGACTGAAGGGATTCATGATGGAAAACAAAACCAGATACTGGCCCCGATAGTGAAGGTGCGTATCAAAGGAATGATTTCAGTGAACCCAGACTCTTACATCTTCCCATGTACAGGAAAGTGCTAAATTCATTGACTTGAGATGTCTGGTTTTCTTTAATTAACAGCAACCTTTTGATGTTCTGAGTTTTTGCTGCAAAAACTCCTATATATCCTGGCTCCCTCCTTACCTCTTCAGAGCAGTCCTTTAGAGCTAAAAGGCTGACTCCTGGGCTTAAGTGTAGAAATTCCACTGAAAAAAACATAATTCTCAGCTTTTGGGTTGTGCATTTTTTTCAGTTGATGCACTGTATTTTCTGTATGTAGATTTTTATGTCAAGTATGCCAAAAAGTATATTAACTTGAGTGAAGAGTTCCTTAAGACTTTGAAATAAATATTAAATGTGCCATTAAAATATAAAGATTTTGGTATTACTTATAGCATGTTGTTGAAAGTATAATTTCAATAAATGACCATGGATAAGCAATTTCCTGCTAGTCACTAAACTTCTTCCTTTATTACTTTTTAATTTCTATCCCTCTGTTGTTTCCTCTTTGGCATCCTTTTCTCTTGAATCAGTCTCTCTGCATCAATGCCAATTTACTTCACCAAAACAAATACTCTTAGGAAAGCTCTTTGTCAGCTAGACATTTTACAATGTGTAAATAAAATGATTTTTTTCCCCTCCTGCAACACCACTCTTTAAATGAAAAGAACATTATAGGGATATTGCCAGTCCTGTGCCAGAGATTTGGAAATTTTTTGAAAAATAACCTCTGAATAATCTCACCCTACCTAGATGTGTTAGTCATTTAAGGAAAAGAGATTTAAATGTTTAATCAGCCAGAATTGAAAGTTGTAAGTAAAAGCGTCTTAACTTTCTTCATTCCTCTCAGCAGCTCAGGTCTGAGACTTCGAAGGTGTACGTTGACTAAATTCACTGCCTCCTGAGATTTTTTTTTCAATTGGCACCTGATAAGGAGTACCTTCATGATAAATGTTCTCTAACATGGTCCTTATTGTTCAGTCACTCCATCGTGTCTGACTCTGTGACCCCATGGACTGTAGCCCGCCAGGCTCCTCTGTCCATAGGATTCTCCAGGAGAGAATATACTGGAGTGGATTGCCATTTCCTTCTCCAGAGGATCTTCCCAATCCAGGTATCGAACCTGCATTGGCAGGTGGATTCTTTAACCACTGAGCCACCAGGGAAGCCCAATGTAAAGCTACTACTGTTCAAAAACTGTAGCCAGAAGTCCACACAAGGTCAGCTCTGATCCTACAAGCATCTTTCTGAGCTTGGGAACTTGCTGGGAGCCCAGATTTCTAACCAAAGCCACTAATCAAAACTTACAATGCAGGACTTCCCTGGTGGTTCAGTGGTTAAGAATCCACCTGCCGATGCAGGGGACATAGGTTTGACCCCTGGTCCAGGAACTAGGATCCCACATGCTGTAGGGCAACTACTGAGCCTGTACACCCTAGAGCCCGTGCTCTACAACAAGAGAAGCCACTGCGATAAGCCTGTGCAGTGCAACACAGTAATGAAGACCGCATACAGTCCCCCCGTAAAAAAAAACTTAGAATGCAACTGTGTCGGACACAGGAAATTCCATCAAAAGTGAGATATGCTTATTAAATTCTGATCAAACCTCTTGTAAACTATTTTATGAAATCTAGCACTGACCTGATTTCCTATAGGAAAAAAAAAAAAAACCCACAAGGTGTATGATTAATCTATTTTTCTCTACCAGTGTAGGGGTAGTTAGAAAGGAGGACCTTTTCAACACCAAAGAACTCTCAAGTTACCGAAAGATGGGCAATGTTTGATTAACAGACTGTTGTGGTTGAGCTACAGAACTAGTTTCCAGCCCAGAGTAATTCCAAATCTTAAAAGTTCAGCAACTGAAAAAAAAAATTAATATCGTGGTTAAGTGGCTGATAGATCAGGCTGAGGCTTTCATAAAGGGCTTTCTGTAGCACTGCTAGCAAGAGTGGGAACATTAAAAAAAAACAAAAACGAGATTGCCAGTGCATTGTCAGCTTGACATCAGTCAAGACAAATCTTCTGATTTTCCCTGAATGCCCAACTGCTTCTACCCCATTGCTCCAAATGGCAGGTGTTCAAAGGCACTGAAGTCCCAGTCTGATGTTCACTGCCATCTTTCCACACCTGACCAGGGGACTGCGAGCATCCGGGGGCGGGGTGAGGGAACCACGTGGTACACATACGCCCACACCGGTGCCTTCATCCTTGGGGACAGGATGCTCTCGCATCCTTGGGCCCAGCGGCTGTTGGAGTTCCCAGCACATCACTACTGGAGCTTCCAGTGCAGAACTGGAAACCAAACGAAAATCCACAGAAACATTTCACTCTACACTGTTTTCAGATGTTCGGTGAACTATAAGCACTTGGGTAGAATTGAGATCAGATTTTCAACTAATCAATGTGAACTGAATTATGAATCAATTTCCATGTCAGAGCTGAGAAAGGATTTCTTCGGTCCCTGAAGAGACGCCAAATGTATGACTTGGAAGAAATGATTGTTTTTATTTTAAACACATCACAGCAGGTACTTAGGCAAATGAGAGCTCATTTTGCCTCCTACTTAACCAGGAACTGTGGAGCAGTAAGAAAGGGTGGAAAGAAATGCTTCCTCCTGGCATTTCGGGGCTGTCCATCTTTATTCCCTGAGAAGAGCCTGACTGAACCAAAAGCCATAAAGAACCACTTTGTAGGCTCTGAAACCAGGGTTAAACCAATTCCAAAACATGCTCCAGAAACGCAAGAGGAAGAATCACTGATTCTGCATGTGGCCATGTAAGATCATTCATTTGGAGAAGTAAAATTCTGGGATGTTTATTCAACCCAACAGTCTCCTGATGTAGGAGGCTATCTTCAGAAATAACTTTGTTAACTGAAATTTATCCACAGTTGACAAGGAGGAGAAGAAGGAAGTCACCAGCCATCTGGCCACGGATTCCACTGGAGACCCATCTGAGTGAGCTGTCTCAGATGCTTCTGAGTTTGCAGCCACAGGGATTGGAGGGCTGCTGCCATGACATCTCAGCTGCAGTAATGCTGTCAGAAATCACCTTCCAGTCTGATGGGTCTCACAAAGCAAATGAGCCAGAGCCCAATTATCTACACACACGCGCGCACACACACACACACACACACACACACACACCTCTCTGGATCTATTATTTTCCAACTGCATCATTTTATTTTTTGATAATCCTCTATCAATTCCACTTCATGAAGTTCCTACACCCGTTTTTCCCTGGCACAACATGTAGGTGAACCCCCGAGCAGTTGCATGAATTCAGAATGTTTAGAAACAGTTGCTAGGATCATAAGAAGAAAACTTAGGAGTCCCAGCCAGTATTTGCATACTTAGCCCTTCCATGTGTGTTTGCTCACTGCTTTTTCGTGAACGGTGAGTAAGAAAGTCAAAATAAGCTGCTTCAATCAATTCCAGTCTGAGCATGTGGAAACTGCCAGAAAACCAAGGCTATGAGGCTGGAAGTTTGGAAACCAGTGTTTATATCTTTTCCCTTTGACAGTTACCTGTTTCTTACACTAAAATATGAATCTAAAGGCATTAGGATGGATGCTATGCCTTCTTACTAACCAATCTCCAAAGACGTAGCTCCCCATCTCACCCGAACTGTCCCTGACAATCCACGTTTTCTAGAAGCCTGTGACATGCTAGGAGCAAACCCAGATTCTGAGTTTATGTCTGTGTCCAAGGACCTACCCAGCTAACTCTGGGTCACAGTAGGAGCCAGCATGTTCGGGCCTTGAGTATTTAAAAAAAAAAAAAAAAAAACTATGGCCAAGAAGTAGATTTACAGAAGGAGACATAATCAAATAAACCTTTGTGAGTCTTCTTCTTTTTTTTTTTTTAAAGTTCATATTATTTTTAACTTGCTAAATCTTTTCTCATCTATTCTTGTTTGCTCTGACACAGGAGAGGCAAAATTGTGATAATCTAGAATAGGGAAAGATAGTTCTGAAAAAATATTGTATCAGAGAAAACTTAGAAAAATGACACTTTTCTTTAGAAGGTCTTCAAAAGGTAAAAACAAGTTGAACACGTTGATTTTTAAAATTTTATTTTGTAAAGCATTGGAACTCTCCCTTCTCCAAGGAACTTAATACTGGCAGAAAGACTTCCTTGAAACACAGCGTGAGTGATAGTTTTTCTCTTTACCTACAAGGAAATCATTATCCATGTTTTTCTTAATCCTTCTGCATTGGCTGTTTGTCAGTTGGAAACATTGATAGCTCTCATTAGTGAGTAGGTATTAAAATAGCCCATTTATTGAAAAGAAAAACAAGCAAATACACATTTTGAAGAGGTCAACCAGTCATACAATGCACTGTTGGGAATTTTCCATTCACTTATATTTTTGTTTCTGTGTATATTGAGAGTACTCTGATTCTTCATGAAACTGTTTGTTGTATTATTCTATTAAACAAAATAAAGCAGTTTTCAATCTTAGCTACTTCGGTAGGAAAAGAAGAAAAACAAAACTAATTTCTTGGCGGATGGTTGGAGGAGAGATCATGGTACAACATGAACTTGTTTAAAAGGAAAGAAGGTGGGGTGAGCTGATAGCCTGAACTAGTGTACACAAAGCCAAGTGTTAAATGCTCAATAAGCTTTTCTTCTTTCCTTGAATTGAGAGTGTCAGGTTCTTAGAACTGTACTCTCTCCATAGTCTAACCCCTCCCCACCAAAACAAACAGTAAACAAACAAACTACTCATCTAGGGAGATTACTAATCAGGTGGTTAGCAGGTTATTGATTACATAAATGATTTTGTCCCTCTTTAATTTTCTTCCCGGATTTCCTTTAGTAGCATCCCTCATTATTCTATAACGCCTTTTGAATTTCTCCTTCATTCTTGAGAGACATCAATTAGAGAAATATTATGTCAGTTGATAAAGGTTTGCTCCTTCTTACCCATATCTGCATTATGTAACAGGATTCTTGAAGGTGGAAATTCTTCCTTCCTCCCTCAGTAAAGCATCTGAAACCAAAACTACTTGTCTTCCACTTCCCAACCCCCTGCTCACCATGAATGAGAGGGGAAAGTACAAAAAAAGCACTGTTGTTTCAAAGAGTTTATTAGTCTCTGATCCAGCCCTTGCACATTTTGAAAGGAAAAAACTACTATAATTGAGAATATTCTGTTACAGAAGAGGAATATCTGTTTTCCAGGTGTATCAATAGTGGATATTAAATAATAGAGGGGAAAGGTAGTTCTAAGAAGAATAGTAGGATCTTAAAAAACAAGAAAAACAAATAGTTGCCTTGGTTCTCTGCATCTGCTTATTTTACAGCTCTGCACCTACTTTCATCTCTGCTGCTATAAGGGCTACACGGTTACTTCAGATTTCTGGAGCCAAACCTCTAGGCAGATCAGCAGTTAAACTGTATTGAAAAACCACAGAAAGTAACATAAAAAAACCAAACTAAAATTACCCGAACAAAAAACTATTTAATCAAGTGAAATTTTCTTGATTTCTGCTTTTCTGAGTAACTATGTCATTACTTAAACATCATGCTGCCTTGTATCATTAGTGTGTGTTTCGTCTCTCCATTGACCTTAATCTTCAAATACAGTGTTTCCTTTCATTTAGAAGGGTTTGAATATTCCCATCCCCTTATTTTTTAACAGACTTGCTGCTGGGAGAGATTAACTGTTGCCCTAGAAACATGAAAAACATCAATTTCCCTGGAGCAATATCTCAGTAATTTCAGCACTTAAATCACAATGTTTAGTTAGAGCTAGTTCAATAAGTACTTGAAGGTTGATTAAATGACCATTAAAGACCCAAGAGCAACCAGAGTGAAAAATCTCCGAAGTAGCAGATCACCCATGTCAGCAGCTTCTTCCATTCAGAGACCAAGACCATTCTTTTTAAGACTGCCTAGAAAACATACAATTGTCATTTACTAATGGAAACTGCAGAATTAGAATTATCCACACTAATCCTATGCTTAACACAGATGTCACGTATATAAATTTTTCTAATACTTTCTAAATGTGCATGCTCAGTCGCTTCAGTCATGTCTGACTCTCTGCAACCGCATGGACCCATGGCCTACCAGGCTCCTCTGTCCATGGGATTCTCCAGGCAAGAACACTGGAGTGGGTTGCCATTTCCTTCTCCATTTCTAAATGTGACATGGTCGAAGCATAGATAAGCATCCATGAGTGTAGGTATGTGTGTGTATGTGTGCTTAGTGTATAGAATCTCTTTGATCTTTTCCCCCCTCTCACTTTTTGGTGTAACTTCATTCTGTTCCTTGTTTACCGACTCTCAGAGATTTGGCAATTTAGTTTGTGTCTCTTGAGGAATGCAGAGAGTCTAGATAATGGATTTGAGCGATATCTCTAAACTGTTTGATTTTATTGTATGTGTACTTAGTTGTTCAGTCGTTTCTGACTCTTTCCAACCCCACAGACTGTAGCCCACCAGGGTCCTCTGTCCGTGGATTTCCTAGGCATGAATATTGGAATGGGTTGCCATTTCCTGTTGCAGGGGATCTTCCCTACCCAGGGATGGAATGTGTATCTCCTGCACTGGCAGGTGAATTCTTTACTACTGAGCCACCTGGGATTTCACCAGGACAGGAATAAGATTGGGCATTTGTGTTATAGTTTGAACCAGGGATTAATTTTCTGATACTGATATGAAAGATGAAATTTCAAAATATGCCTACGAATCATCATATTTACTCATAAGAGTTCCTGGGAGAAGGAAAACTGAAACAAAAGAAGAACAAGACAAATAACAGTATTAACATAGGAACAGAAAACAAAAACTTGATTCATAGACCAGGAATCAGTAAGAAATTTTAGAGCATGCCAGTAAAATTCACACAAGTTCCCAAGGGAAATACCACTTCATCAGTTTTGAAATGACTTTCCATTAGCTGTCAGACCATTGACAAGCATTTTCAATCCCTACTTCCAGTCTCCTTTGGTGGAATATACTATTCTGTAAAGATTTAGGGAAGTATGGTATTCTGTATTGTGTGAAACTGAGACATAAAGGGTTTCTCCGGGCTTCAAAGCTTTCTGAAGCAGGAATGTCCTGATGAACTATAGAAGTACAATTATACGTGGTTCCCTGGTGCCTCAGCTGGTAAAGAATCTGCCTGCAATGCAGGAGACCTGGGTTCAATCCCTGGGTTGGGAAGATCCCCTGGAGAAGGGAAAGGCAACCCACTCCAGTATTCTAGCCTGGAGAATTCCATTGGCTGTATAGTCTATGGGGTCAGACAGAGAGTCAGAGTCAGACATGACTGAGCCACTTTCACTTTCGCTAGTTTTAAAAATGTATAATATAATGCTTAGAAATTCATTTAGCTTATTTGCAATAATTCACATATATTCATATTATAAAAATATATATGTAAATTCATTGGAAATTTAGGCTGTTATGAATTAAAATGTAATATGAATACTTCAAAATAATTTATAAGAAGGCTTTGCTTTCTATACTTGAGATTTACATGCAAAATGCATTTAGTTAATTTACAATGTCGTGCTAGTTTCAGGTATATAGCAAAGTGGTTCATTTATACATATGCATACATTCTTTTTCAGACTCTTTGCTCATATGGATTATTACAGAATATCGAGTAGAGTTCTCTGTGCTATATAGTAGGTCCTTGTTGGTTATCTGTTTTATATATAGTAGTGTGTGCATATTAACCCCAAATTCCTAATTTATCCCTCCCATTGTGTTTCCCCTTTGGTAACAATAAGTTTGTTTTCAAAATCTCTGAGTTGATTTCTGTGAAATACATTTTATATACACTATGCTGTGCTTATTTTTTTTTAACAGGGTTACTAATCATGTACATTTTGAAATAGTTATAATTTTAAAAATGATAATCCTGAAAGTCTCATTTCTATGCTCAGGAAAATTTTTAAATACTCTTCCATTGTGACTTAATTTTGTCTTGACTCCAGATGTTAATTACAGTCTTTTCCTCCAATCAGTGGCTATCAAAATGCCTTCTAAAATGCTTTAAACCAGTGCTTTATTTAAAGTGTATGCTCTCAAAGGTAATCATCTGCTTTAAAAATAAAAGATACCAAAAATAAATAAAAGATACCACCTCATTTAATCCATTTGCCGTTTAAGCCGGAAGGAACTTGTGGGGTCCTCCAGTCAGGTTCCCCATCCTCTCCTTTGTAAAGATAAGGATGCTGAGCCCAGTGAGACAGGGACTTGCCAAGGCCACACAGTTAGTTAAGGCAGAGCCAGCATTGGAGCCCACATCTCTTGGCTCACAGTTGAGACTGTGGCTGCTGTATTTCAGGGAGACCATATTTAGAATAGATTAAAATGATGAAATTTTCACTACATCTGTATTTTTCAGTAAATCATTATCTGAAATGAATTATATTCACCATTTCCAATGTTTATCTGAAAAGTTCTGAAACTCGGAACATTTTGAGGTTGGCCCTTCATTAGCTACATTGAAAAGACTGAGTCAATTTGACCTCCTGTCCTGAACATACTGCTCACACTCTGATGTTTTGGGTTATACAGCTGCTCTGAACCTCTCTTTCGCTCTCTTTTTTTAATGCTCAACATTATTTTTTAAAAATAATTTTGCTGTTTTCTTTTTTATTATTCAGTTCAGTTCAGTTCAGTCACTCAGTTGTGTCTGACTCTTTGTGACCCCATGAATCACAGCACGCCAAGCCTCCCTGTCCATCACCAGCTCCCGGAGTTCACCCAGACTCACGTCCATCGAGTCAGTGATGCCATCCAGCCATCTCATCCTCTGTCGTCCCCTTCTCCTCCTGCCCCCAATCCCTCCCAGCATCAGGGTCTTTTCCAATGGGTCAACTCTTCGCATGAGGTGGCCAAAGTACTGGAGTTTCAGCTTTAGCATCATTCCTTCCAAAGAAATCCGAGGGCTGATCTCCTTCAGAATGGACTGGTTGGATCTCCTTGCAGTCCAAGGGACTCTGAAGAGTCTTCTCCAACACCACAGTTCAAAAGCATCAGTTCTTCTGCGCTCAGCTTTCTTCACAGTCCAACTCTCACATCCATACATGACCACAGGAAAAACCATAGCTTTGACTAGACGGACCTTAGTTGGCAAAGTAATGTCTCTGCTTTTGAATATGCTATCTAGGTTGGTCATAACTTTCCTTCCAAGGAGTAAGCGTCTTTTAATTTCATGGCTGCAGTCACCATCTGCAGTGATTTTGGAGCCCCCAAAAAATAAAGTCTGACACTGTTTCCCCATCTATTTCCCATGAAGTGATGGTAGCGGATACCATGATCTTCGTTTTCTGAATGTTGAGCTTTAAGCCCACTTTTTCACTCTCCACTTTCACTTTCATCAAGAGGCTTTTGAGTTCCTTTTCACTTTGTGCCATAAGGGTGGTGTCATCTGCATATCTGAGGTTATTGATATTTCTCCCGGCAATCTTGATTCCAGCTTGTGCTTCTTCCAGTCCAGCGTTTCTCATGATGTACTCTGCATGCATAATAATAAGCAGGTTGATAATTTCTGAGCCTCTATCTTGAATACCATACTTTTTACCTTATTTGAAGTTATTGGGGATTTGGGAAGTAGCTGAAATTTTTCAGTTTACACCAGTATTATTTAAAGTTCACCATTAAAGATCACAGATAGAAAAATATCATTTATAGTCCCTTCTCTCTCTGGTCATTATAAATAACTTAATAAGTATAATTAAGGTAATGTTTCAAAGGACTTTTCAACATTCAACATACCTGACATTTATCATCCTAATGCGTGGAAAGGAATGCTTGACTTAAGAGGAATTTTGCTTTTTCAGTATCGGAAGTGCACTATCCTAAGTGCACATGCCTTCTTCAGTTCCCTTAAGGATTAGAAGAATAGTTACCATATTTTTTCTGTTTTTCTAAGTTGAGGTATAGTTGATGTAAAATATTGTGTAAGTTACAGATATACAGCATAGTGATTCACAATTTTTAAAGGTTATATTCCATTTTTAGTTAATATTAAATATTGGTTTTATCCCGTGTTGTACAGTACATCCTTGTAGCTTTTTTATTTTATACATAATAGTCCGTATCTCTTAGTCTTCTACCCTCATCTTGTCCCTCCCTACTACTAACCTCTAGTTTGTTTTCTGTATCTGTGAGTCTGTTTCTTTTCTATTCTATTCTCTAGTTTTAGTTTTTAGATTCCACATATAAAATAGATCATATTGTATTTGCCTTTCTCTGTCTTATTTTACTTTGTATAATACTCTCCACATCCATCCATGTTGTTGCAAATGGCAAAATTTCATTCCTTTTTATACTGAGTAGTATTCCATTATATATATACACACACACACACACACACATATAAATAATGCAGTGCATATCTGTGTGTGTATATATATATATGTGAATGTATATGTATACATGTGTGTGTATATATGTGTGTGTATATGTATATACATACACACACATACATATATACCATACTATACATTCTCCATTGATTTAGGTTGCTTCCATGTCTTGGCTATTGTAAATTGTGCTATGATGAACTTTGGGGTGTATGTATCTTTTTGAATTAGTGTTTGTTTTCATATATATACGCAGTAGTGGAAGTGCTGGGTCATGTGGTAGTTCTATTTTCAGTTTTTTTGTGAATCTCCATACTGTTTTCCACGGTGGCTGTACCAATTTACATTCCCACCAACAGTGTATGAGGGCTCCCTTTTCTCCATATCTTTGCCAACAGTTGTTATTATGATGATGATGATGATGGTAGCCATTCTGGCATGTGTAAGGTGATATCTGATTGTACCTTTAATTTGCATTTCTCTGATGATTAACAATGTTCAACACCTTTTCATGTACCTGTTGGCTATCTGTCTTCTTTGGAAAAATATCTATTCAGGTCTTCTGCCTATTTAAATTGTGTTGGATGGTCATTATTATTTTTTTGATATTGAGCTGTATTAGCTCTTTATGTATTTTGGATATTAACCCCTTATCAATCATATCATTTGCAAATATTTTTTCCTATTTGGTAGATTGTGTTTTCATTTTGTCAGTGGTTCCCTTTGCTGTGCAAAAACTTTCAAGTTTAATTAGGTCCTATTTGCTTGTTTTTGCTTTTATTTCCTTTGCTGTGGGCTTTCCTGGTGGCTCAGATGGTAAAGACTCTTCCTGCAATGCAGGAAACCTGGGTTTGATCCCTGAGTCGGGAAGATCCCCTGGAGAAGGCAATGGCCATCCACTCCAGTATTCTTGTCTGGGAAATCCACAGACAATATCTGTGGTGACTAGGAGACAAGATCCAAAAAATATTGCTACCATTTATGTCAAAGAGTGTTCTGCCTAGGTTTTCTTCTAGGAGTTTTATCACTTCCAGCCTTGCATTTAAGTTTTTAATTCATTTTGAGCTTATTTTTGTATATGGTATTAGAGAATTTTCTAATTTCATTCTTTTACATGGAGCTGTCCAGTTTTCTTAGCACCACTTATTGAAGAGACTGTCTTTACTCCATTGTATATTTTCACCTCCTTTGTTGTTGACCGACCTTGAGTGCATAGGTTTCTTTCTGGGCTCTCTATTGATTTATGTGTCTGGTTTGTGCCAGTACCACACTCATTTGCTTACTGTAGGTTTGTAGTATAGTCTGAAATCAGAGAGTGTGGTTCCTACAGTTCTGTTCTTTCTCAAGGTTATTTGGGCTATCTGGGGTCTTTTGTGTTTCCATACATTTTAAATTATTTGTTCTGTTTCTGTGAAAAATACCCTTGGTAGTTTGATAGGGATTGCGTTGAATCTGTAGATTTCCTTAGGTAATATGGTCATTTTAGCAATATTAATTTTTCTAATCCATGAACACACTATATCTTTCCATATGTTTGTGCTGTCTTCAGTTTCCTTCATGAGCATCATAGTTTACAGAATATGAGTCTTTTACCTCCTCATGTAGTTTTATCCCTAGTTATTTTATTCTTTTTGATGCTATGGTAAATGGGATTGTTTCCTTAATTTCTCTTTCTGATTGTTTGTTATACGTATATTGAAATGCAACATATTTCTTTGTATTAATTTTTTATCCCACAACTTTATCAAATTCATTGATGAGCTTTAGTATTTTCTGGAGGTATCTTTAGGATTTTCTCTGTACATAGTATCATGCTATCTACAGTGACAGTTTTGCTTCTTCCTTTCAAATTTGGATTCCTTTTATTTCTTTTTCTTGTCTGATTGTCATGGCTAGGACTTCCAAAATTATGTTGAATAAAAGTGGAGATCCTTGTCTTGTTCCTGATCTTAGAGGAAATGCTTTCAGCTTTTCACTACTGGGTATGATGTTAGTTGTGGGCTTATCATACCTGGCCTTTATTATGTTGAGATATGTTCACTCTATGACTACTTTCCTGAGATTTTTTTTTTATCATAAATGGATGTTGAATTTTGTCAAAAGTTTTTTTTTGTATCTATTGAGATGATCATATGGTTTTTATTCTTCAATTTGTTGATATGGTATATCATATTGATTGATATGTGGATATTGAAAAATCATTTCATTCTTGGGATAAATCCTAGTTGATTATGGTAAATGATTGTTTTGATGTAGTGCTGGCTTCAGTTTGCTAAGATTGTGTTGAGAATATTTGCATCTGTGTTCTTCAGTTATATTGGCCCGTAATTTTCTCTTTTTATGATATCTGTTTTGATATCAAAGTGATGCTGTCATCACAGAATAAATTCAAAAGGATTCGTTTCTCTCCAGTTTTTTGGAACACTTTGAGAAGGATGAGTCAACTCCTCTTTAAACGTTTGATAGAGTTCACCTATGAAGTCATTTAGTCCTGGACTTTTGTTTGTTGGGAATTTAAAAAAATTTTTTTTTTTTTTTGGTTCACTCTCCAAGTTGTGTATGACCTTTTGTGACCCCACGGACTACAGTGTGTCAAGCTTTTCTGTCCTTGCTATCTCCTGGAGTTTGCTCACATTCATGTCCATTGAGTCAGTGATGCCATTGAGCCAGCTCATCCTCTGTTGCCCCTTCTCCTCCTGTACTCAGGGTCTTTTCCAGTCAGTTGACTCTTTCCATCATGTGGCCAAAGTATTGGAGCTTCAGCTTCAGCATCAGTCCTTCCAACAATATTCAGGGTTGATTTCCTTTACGATTGACTGGTTTGCTCTCCTTGCTATCCCAGGGACTCTCAGGAGTCTTCTCCAGCACCGCAATTCAAAAACATCAATTCTTTAGTGCTCAGCCTTTCTTTATGTTCCAACTCTAACATCTGTATGACTAGAGGAAAAACCATAGCCTTGACTATATGGATCTTGTTGGCAAAGTGATGTCTCTGCTTTTTACTATGCTGTTGAGGTTTGTGATATCTTTTCTTCCAAGGAGCAGGAGTCTTTTAATTTCATGGCCGCAGTCACCGTTTGCAGTGAATCTAGAGCCCAAGAAAATAAAATCTGTCACTGTTTCCACTTTTCCCCCTTCCATTTGTCATAAAGTGATGGGACCGGATGTCATGATCTAAGTTTTCTGAATGTTGAGCTTTAAGCCAGCTTTTTCACTCTCCTCTTTCACTTTCATCAAGAGGCTCTTTAGTTCCTCTCCATTTTCTGCCATTAGAGTGGTATCATCTGCATATCTGAAGTTGTTGATATTCTCCCAGCAATCTTGATTCCAGCTTGTGATTCATCCAGCCCAGCATTTCTCATGATGTACTCTGCATAGAAGTTAAATAAGCAGGGTGACAATATACAGCTTTGCCATATTCCTTTCCCAATTTTGAACCAATCTGTTCTGTGTCCACATCTAACTGTTGCTTCTTGACCTGCATACAGTTTTCTCAGGAGATAGGTAAGGTGCTCTGGTACTCCCATCTCTTTTAGAATTTTCCACAATTTGTTGTGATCCACACGGTCAAAGGCTTTAGCATAATCAGTGAAGCAGAAGTAAATGTTTTTCGGGAATTCTCTTGCTTTTTCCATGATCCAATGAACGTTGGCAGTTTGGTCTCTGGTTTTTCTGCCTTTTCTAAATCCAGCTTGTACATCTGGAAGTTCACAGTTCACCTAAGGTTGAAG
Organism: Bubalus kerabau; assembly: GCF_029407905.1. Taxonomy (NCBI): domain Eukaryota; kingdom Metazoa; phylum Chordata; class Mammalia; order Artiodactyla; family Bovidae; genus Bubalus; species Bubalus kerabau. Next base: position 81,773 of record NW_026577904.1, read on the forward strand.
CCTAGCTTGAAGGATTTTGCGTATTACCTTGCTAACATGTAAAATTAGTGCAATTGTGAGGTAGTCAGAACATTCTTTGGCATTGCCTGCCTTTGGGATTGGAATGAAAACTCCTCTTTTCAAGTCCTGTGGCTGCTGAGTTTTCCAAATTTGCTGGCATATTGAGTGCAGTACTTTAATAGCATTATCTTTTAGGATTTGAAGTAGCTCAGCTGGAATTCCATCGTCTCCACTAGCTTTGTTCATTGTAGTGCTTCTTAAGGCCTGCTTGACTTCACAGTTCAGGATGTCTGGCTCTGGGTGAGTGACCACATCATCATGGTTATTTGGGTCACTAGGACCTTTTTTGTACAGTTCTTCTGTGCATTCTTGTCACCTCTTCTTAATCTCTTCTGGTTCTATTAGGTCCTTACCATTTCTGTCCTTTATTGTGCCCATCCTTCTGTGAAATGTTCCCTTGATATCTCTAATTTTCTTGAAGAGATTTCTAGTCTTTCCCATTCTATTGTTTTCCTCTGTTTCTTTGCATTGTTCACTTAGCAAGGCTTTCTTATATTTCCTTGCTCTTCCCTGGAACTCTGCATTCAGTTGGGTATATCTTTTCCTTTCTCCTTTGCCTTTTGCATCTCTTCTTTTCTCAGATATTCATACAGCCTCCTTAGACAACCACTTTGCTTCCTGCATTTCTTTTTCTTTGCAGTGGTTTTGGTCACCGCCTCCTGTACATTGTTAATGAACCTCTGTCCGTAATTCTTCAGTCACTCTGTCTACAGAATCTAGTCCCTTGAATCAATTTCTCCACTGTGTCATCATAAAGGATTTGACTTAGGTCATACCTGAATGGCCTAGTCGTTTTCCCTTTCTTCAGTTTAAGCCTGAATTTTGCAATAGGAGCTCGTGATCTGAGACATAGTCAGCTGCAGATCTTGTTTTTGCTGGCTGTAGAGCTTCTCTATCTTGCTGCAAAGAATATAATTTTTAAATTACTTATTTAATTTCCTTAGTGGTAGCTGATCTGTTCTTATTTTCTATTTTTCACTGGCTCAATCTTCGGAGATTATATATTTCTAGGAGTTTGTCCGTCTTCTAGGTTATCCACTTTACTAGTGTAGTAGTCTCTTATGATCTTTTGTATTTGTATAGTATTGATTGTAACTTCTTTTTCATTTCTAACTTTATTGATTTGGGCCCTCTCCTGTTCTTTTTTTTTCCTTGATGAGTCTGGCTAAAAGTTTAACAATTTTATCTTTTCCTAGTTCCAGGTCTTGCTTTCATTGATTATATATATATATATATATATATATATATATATATATATATATATATAATTAGTCTCTTTCATTTATTTATGCTGTGATTTTTATGATTCCGTTTCTTCTACTAATTTTGCATTTTGTTTGTTCTTTTTTTAACTCCTTTCAGTGTAAGTGTGGATTGTTTACTTGAGACTTTTCTTGCTTCCCAGGGTAAACTTGTATTGCTATAAACTTCCCTCTTTGAACTGCTTTTGCTATATCCCATAGATTTTGGATCATTGTGTTTTCATATTCATTTGTCTCCAGAAGTGCACTCTGCTGAGTATATGTACTTGCTTCAGCTTTCATGGGATCAGAATAATAGTAATCATATTTTTCTCGAGGGATTAAGATTACAAAGTTGATAAATGGCAGGACTGTGATTAAGTGCATGGAGTGTTCATTCAACTCTGTGCCTGAGCATTAAAAAACAAATAAACAAACAAAAAACACCCTGAGGAGGAGATAGCTTCCCAGGTCCAACATTATTTGGCTGCATCTGTGGTCAGGGAGGGCTTCCTGGGTAATGTCCAGGTTGAGACCTGAAAAAATACCATACTGTAGTGCTTGAGAGCCTGGGTTCTAGACACATAATGCTGGGGCTGGTATCTCCTAACTTTTAGTTACAAAATCTCCCTAAATTTTAGTTTCCATGTCCATATAATGGGTAGTATATTACTACATCTGTCTATTGGTTTTATGTGAGCATAGGATGAAGTAATCCACATAAAGTGTTTCACACAATGCTGGATATAATGGGCACTCAAAAAGCTTCACTAGGGCTTCCCTGGAGACTCAGTGGTAAATAATCTGCTTGCCAATGCAAGAGACATGGGTTCAGTTCCTGATCTGGGAAGATCCCACATGCCACAGAGCATCTAAGCCTGTGTGCCAACACCTGTTGAGCTTGTACTCTAGAGCCTGGAAGCCACAACTGAGCCTATGTACTGCAACTCCTGAAGACTGCACACCCTAGAGCCCAGGCTTCCCAGCAAGAGAAGCCACAAGAGTGAGGAACCCGAGCATCACAGCTAGAGAGTTGCCCTCACTTGCCACAATTAGAGAAATGCCAATGCAGCAGCAAAGACCTAGTAGTCAATAATAATAATAATAATAGTAAGAAAGCTTAGCTATGCATACACTTGATTGGTAACAAAGGTAAAAATGGAAATTCTATTATCCATGTCTCCAAACCCCACAATATCCCATGAGAGAAGAAGACCTGAATGGTGGTCTCAGGGCTAGGGATGAGAGAGGTTTCTTTCTAGTATTTGGAATAGCTCAGATGTCATTAAGCCTTGCTTGCCAGAAAAAAAATTAGCTAGTCAGCAGGTGTTTATGATATGATAAAAGAAGCTCAAACAAGACAGAACATAAACTGGACATGGTTCCAGCCTCCAAAAGCCAAGGATACCAAGAATGGTGGTTCTCACACTTGGTACACAAATGCACTGTTGGTGGTGAAGTGTGAGGTTCTGGGTAGAGACTCAAATGAAGTACTTTTAAGATTAAGGCATCCTGGAGGTGATGAAACAGTTGTTATGTGAAGCAGATGAGAAGACCTATTGTGAGTCAGAGAAGCTGGTGTTTGCACCTAGGACATTAGGTAAGATTTTAGGGATAGGAATTGCAAAGTAAGAAACATGGTGGAAGTTGTTTAAAGTATAGATTGTGGTGAGAATGGTCATATGGAATAGAAGTGAAGGGTGAAGGATTTTAAAGTATATGGTTTAAAGTTTATTAGAAAACTGCTAGAGACAAAGAGAAAGATTATATGGTCTGTGTTTCTCTCTCTCTTATACACATGCACACACACACTTCCAGGATTCTCTGAAATCTCTCTCTCACCTTCTTTCCCTACTCCCCTCCCCTTGCTTGATGAACACTTGCAGAGTCTTCAGGTCTCAGCGTTAGGTCTTCCTTCAGAAAGTCATCCCTGGCCATGGGCTGGGTTAGGTCTTTTCCTGTGTTCCCTAATGTCCTCTGCTGTGTTAAATCTATGTTCTTTGTCTATTGCTGTTTTAACAAATTACCTACCACAAATGTAGCAGATGAGTTTCTCACAGTTTCTGTGGGTCAGGATCTAAAGCCAAGATCAATATGTTGGCTGGCTATGTCCTCATCTAGGGAAAATTAGTGTTCCAAGCTCCCTCGTGGTGTTGACAGAATTTATTTCCTTGCAGTTGTAGGACTGAGGTATCTGTTTTCTTAATAGCTATTGAGTGAGCCCACCTCAGAGCAGGTCCTTGTCGTATGGCGCTGTCTAAAACTTGGCAGTTTGGTTTCTCAAGACCAGCAGGAGACTCTTCTCCATCTTCTAAGACTCAGTCTTATGTAAATCACACAATCACAGGAGTAAACCCATTGCCTTCGACGTATATAATGTATAATTACATATATAATGTAACCTAATCGAGGAAAGGACTTCTCCCTCATTTTCACAAATCTTGCCTATACATATACACAATCTTGCCTGTACAAAGCATGCAAACCTGAGCGAGGGGGTCTTGGGGAGTCTCAGAATTCTACCTACCAAAACATTGTTTATCACACTGAATTATAATTACCAGCTTACTGAGATTTCAGAGAGACTATATCACGGTGAACCTGTAGCTTCTGCTTTGTATACTGTTTGGCAAATACTGGGTTCTCAATGGATACTTGCCCAGTTACTTAATAAATTTGGCAGATCAGTTTAGATGGTTGAGAGCATGAAGGCTCAAAGGGAAAATATTTTAATAATCTATACATTTAGTGGAATCATAAGTGAAGGGCAAGGAAGAACAGAGAAATTGTGAACTCAATACGGAGTCTGCAGAATCTGTGAATGAAGATAGTATCATTTCTGTGGTGATGGATAAATTGGATTCTGTATTTCTGGCGGTGGTGGTTATGTGACACTCAGCAGTGTTTGATCAGTTATATTGCATTTGGTGTTGATTGGTGAGAATGAGCTATTCTCAGTAATTGTGCTACAGTGTGCAAGGCCATCATGTTATTTATTGCTTCAAAGAAAATTGGAGCTTTTCTTCTGATAAAGGCACATGGTTAAATATTACTGGAGAATGTATCAGACTAAATCAAGTAAATAGACGGAATTTAAAGCAGAGGACTGGTTTACTTAGATGATGGAAAACGTAGAAGCCAAATAGGGACTGCAAGGCTAGCCAGAGATCAACAACATCAGGAAGCTTCTACCTTCGAGGTGTGCAAAGGGAGAAGGGGAGTCATAGGAGTTTGGGGGCCAAGGCTACAGAACTGGGATCATGGAGGAGAGTTGGCTGTCCCTAGAGATGCTGGCCGATTCAGAAAATGAGGAGGAATGCCCTGGCTTCTCCCTTCATCCCACTCTTTAATTTCATCTAGTATCTCCTGTTAATTGAACCCAGCTGGAGGCAGTTGATGAGGGAACAGAGAAATGCAGGCAACAGGCCTCAGCCCTCTTCCTCCTGAGTCTCCTAGTTTGGAGATAAGAAATGGATCTGAAGGTGAACAAGTTCAGAATTAGCATAGGGACAAAAAGATGAGGAAAGGAGTCACACACAAAGATCCATCACACCAACACTTTCCAGCATAAAAATTGCTGACCTTTGGTAATGGCAGTCCGGGTGGTAAGACTAATTAAAAAACAACTGAAACCAAATGAAAAACAAGATTTTTGGTACTTAAAATGGAGTTTGTATAAAGAATTAAATCAAATATTGATTAGTGCTGGGAGCCGGCATATTGCATATTGAGTGAGGATCTGGAATAGCTCAACTGGAATTCTATCACTGCCGGGAGCCAGCGTGAGGCACTCCGCCCATGACAAAGGTCATGAGGAAGGAGGCTCGGCATACGCAAAGGCGGGATCGAGCCTCAGGAGTCCCCCTGGAAATTCTCGAGCATCTACCCCCAAAACCAGAGTCTGCCTACTTTCTGCTTTGTGCTTTCACCTACACCTCTGACTTTACGGGGGGCTGTCCCCCACTACCTCTCTCTGAAAAGAGAGTTAGCTTACAGCTCCAGTTAATAATTCCTGGATGTGACAGTGTTTCAACCTACAAACTCCTTTGGAAATCCTCTAGCCTGCCTGAATGGGTTTTTCCGGCCACATGTGATTGTTCAGAGCCTCCCAACTGTGAGAGGCAGGAGATGTTCTAAACTGCCTAAACACAGATTCCTTTGAGTAGTTAAAAGATTAGAAATTGTATTGGTGAAGGGTTTTTCACTTGTTGGGCCAATGTTTGCTGCTAAGTCTCCATACTCCTTACCTACTGTGTCCTTGGCAGTGTATTGATTGATATAATGGGTGTATAGAAATGTAAAATGCAGCTTTGTCCAATGCTTTTTGGAAGGCTGGCGCCTGACTTTGGAATAATCACCTTTAGAGAAAGATAAGTTTCTTAAAATGTTAACAGGCCTCCTGGCCAGAAGATGATGTCAATCACCTGAACTTTTGCATATGATAAGTTTGCAGGAAAAAAGCCTGGCTTGCTGCATGACTCTACCCCTTCCCCCATTATCCTCTATGCATAACTTAAGGTATAAAAACTACTTTGGAAAATAAAGTGCGGGCCTTGTTCACTGAAACTTGGTCTCCCCATGTCACTCTCTCTCCCAAATTCCAGCTGAGTGTCCATCTGGAGCGCGGATGTCCTCTGCAACCATTTATTTGCCTGGGCTTCTAAGACCCACTGGAGAAGGTGTCTAAGGTGGGGCACCTTCCGCTATTCGAGAGGGCGCCTGCGGCCTCCGTGGTCAGAGCTAACCTGGTGTCACGGGTTATATTGATTTTCCGCGTAAACCAAGCCACTCAGCTTCTTTTCTCCACTGAATTTTCCTACTGAGCTATCCTTATTTCAGCCGCTTTTCTCCACTGAATTTCCTCACTGAGCTATCCTTATTCTATTACTCTTTGTATCCTTAATTAAAGTGTAATTAAGCAGTTGTTCCCTGACCCTCGCCTAGCCGTCTCTCCTTCGAATACCCTGGATCAGCCGGGGCTGGTCCCCGGCAGATTAGACTTTCATTTCATACTTTAAACAGCCTAAGCAGTTAAATTTAATGGAAAAATTGGAATATATATATGGGTAAGGTGAGATGGTTTTAGAAAAGGCAGAGGAACCAGAGATCAAACTGCCAACATCCGCTGGATCATTGAAAAAGCAAGAGAGTTCAGAAAAACATCTATTTCTGCTTTATTGACTATGCCAAAGCCTTTGACTGTGTGGATCAGAATAAACTGTGGAAAATTCTGAAAGAGATGGGAATACCAGACCACCTGACCTGCCTCTTGAGAAACCTATATGCAGGTCAGGAAGCAACAGTTAGAACTGGACATGGAACAATAGACTGGTTCCAAATAGAAAAAGGAGTACATCGAGGCTGCATATTGTCACCCTGCTTATTTAACTTATATGCAGAGTACATCATGAGAAATGCTGGGCTGGAAGAAGCACAAGCTGGAATCAAGATTGCTGGGAGAAATATCAAAAACCTCAGATACGCAGATGACACCACCCTTATGGCAGAAAGTGAAGAGGAACTAAAAAGCCTCTTGATGAAAGTGAAAGTGGAGAGTGAAAAGGTTATGTTAAAGCTCAACATTCAAAAAACGAAGATCATGGCATCTGGTCCCATCACTTCATGGCAAGTAGATGGGGAAACACTGGAAACAGTGTCAGGCTTTATTTTTTTGGGCTCCAAAATCACTGCAGATGGTGACTGCAGCCATGAAATTAAAAGACGCTTACTCCTTGGAGGGAAAGTTATGACCAACCTAGATAGCATATTCAAAAGCAGAGACATTACTTTGCCAACAAAGGCTCGTCTAGTCAAGGCTATGGTTTTTCCTGTGGTCATGTATGGATGTGAGAGTTGGACTGTGAAGAAGGCTGAGCGCCGAAGAATTGATGCCTTTGAACTGTGGTGTTGGAGAAGACTCTTGAGAGCCCCTTGGACTGCAAGGAGATCCAGCCAGTCCATTCTGAAGGAGATCAGTCCTGGGATTTCTTTGGAAGGAATGATGCTAAAGCTGAAACTCCAGTACTTTGGCCACCTCATGCGAAGAGTTGACTCATTGGAAAAGACCCTGATGCTGGGAGGGATTGGGGGCAGGAGGAGAAGGGGACGACAGAGGATGAGATGGCTGGATGGCATCACTGACTCGATGGACGTGAGTCTGGGTGAACTCCGGGAGTTGGTGATGGACAGGGAGGCCTGGTGTGCTGCGATTCATGGGGTCGCAAAGAGTCGGACACGACTGAGCAAGTGACCTGAACTGTATGGTCTTCTGTGTATTCTTGCCACCTCTTCTTAATATTTGCTGCTTCTGTTAGGTCCATACCGTTTCTGTCCTTTATTGTGCCCATCTTTGCATGAAATGTTCTCTTGGTATCTCTAATTTTCTCGAAGAGATCTCTACTCTTTCATGTTCTATCATTTTCCTCTTATTTCTTTGCATTGTTCACTTAGGAGAGCTTTCTTATCTCTCCTTGCCATTATTTGGAACTCTGCATTCAGATGGGTGTATCTTTCTTTTTCTGCTTTGCCTTTTGCTTCTCTTCTTTTCTCAGCTATTTGTAGGGCCTCCTCAAACAACCATTTTGCCTTTTTGCATTTCTTTTTCTTGACAATTTCTTTTTTATGCAATAAAACAAGATAGTAAGATATTAATGGTAGAATCCAGGTTGTTAGTTTATATATTTTCACTCTAAGATTCTTTGAACTTACAAATATTTGAAAATTTTCACATTAAAATTTTGAAAAATTGGATAAACAATAAATTTAAATAGTATAATATTCAAAACTAATTACTTTTCAATGAGAAAAGAAAAAGGACTTTAGATACTCTGATGAATGCATTAACAACATTCTTAGATACAGTAAAATATTTTAGTCTTTTTAATGTCTTAGGATTTGTGGTTGTATAAATGACATTTCTGTGATTGGAAAAAAGATCCATTTTGATCATATGATAGTATGATTTCATCAAGCATCTTTTGTACTTTAAGCACTTATAGGAGAAGCAATTAGAGGCTGGTCTTTTCCATTAATTAGGGCTTTCAGAAGCTTACAGAAAAACACCCTTCTGAACATGACAAGCCATTGAGAGCTGTTTTGCAGAACTACAATTAGGACTGTTAATAATAGCTTTTCCTGGAAAAGAATTTAATGATTGTGCAGAATCAAAAAATCTAAATACAGTATCATTGTGTAATTCATTTCAATGTTTTCTTTGTTTTTCATGAGATAAATAGGCAGAAAAATTTGTCTCAGTGCTAAATATCATTACCTTCTAAAGCACTACTCTAAAAACATGTTCATTCGTTCCAGTGTGCCACACTATTCCTTACACAGAAGTTGAAGAGAGAAAGGGACAGAGTTTTAACTCATGGTGTGTGTATGTCTGTCTTTCTTCCTCTTATCCACCCTGATCCTCGCTCCCATCTCCTTGTGGCTCTCCACTTTCTTCTCTTTCATTCTCTTTCCTTTCCTCCCTCCCTCCTCTTTGATCTCTTCCTCCTCGCTCTCCTATCTCGTTCTCTATCGCCTCCCTTCCTGTTGCCTTAACTGCCAGAGAGAGGGGCCAGGTCATTCCTACATGCTCATTTAATTTCTCCCACAAGTGAGATAATATTGTGGTTGAATGCAGGAGAATGTTAAATTCTCCACTTGAGACGTATTGTTGCTTATACTTTTCAATTTCTCTCTGTCTTTTTTATGTTGGGTCTCTATCTGATTTGAAAAGAGATTTAAGTTTTTTTCACTATGAATGTATTTTTAATCAAGTTCTCCTTCCATCATACCAGATTTTGCTTTATATAATTAGCACCTTTTTTGATTGATGCATTCATACAGTCCATTTTTTTCCACACATTGTATCTTTTATCATGATATAACTTCCCTTCTTATCTAGTTTAGTGTTTTTCCCTGCTTATCAAGTTTAAGACAGTACCTTAAGTTCTGTATTGATATTAATATTGCTATCTCTTTTTCTTTTTGCTTGCATTTATCTGATACTTTCTTTCCCATTTCCTTATTTTACATGTTATTTAAATAATTATTTTAAATAGTTTCCACTTATTTTTTATTCTTTTTAATCTAATATGACTAAACCTTTTAATGGAAGTGTATGGTCTGTTGACATTGAGCATATCGTCTGATACATTTTATTTTTTTTCCTTAATTTTTCCTCTTATTTTACATTATTATTTGCAGTTTATTCTTGTTTCTCTGGTTTGTTCAGGTTACTATTCGTTCCATCCCTCTTCACCCTTTTAAGCACCCCTATTCTGCTGCTCAAAGTCAGACATGCATTTCTCTGCTACTGTTCAAAAATGAGATACCTAGTTGTTGTTGTTTTTTTCCTTCACTTAAACACAAGAGGAACTATATAGACTCATAGAGTGTGAAAGTCCAAAAGGTAAAGCAGGATGAAGAAATAAATACTTCACTAGACTCTTGTTTTCTCTCTCTCTCTTTCCTCTCTGCTTTTTCTCACTCACTGTCATGTTAGTTTTATTGAGGTGTATTTGACAAATAAAGCTGTAATGTATTTAAAGTGTGCAGTGTAATTATTTAATATATGTATACATTGTGAAAGGAGTGTGGAAGTGTTAGTTGCTCTTCATATCTGACTCTTTGCCACCCCATGGACTGTTGCCCACCAGCCTCCTCTCTTCTTGGAATTCTCCAGGCAAGAATGGAGTGGGTAGCCATTCCCTTCTCCAGGGAATCTTTCCAACCCAGGGATTAAACCTGGGTCTCCTGCGTTGCAGGCAGATTCTTTACCATCTGAACCACCAGAGAAAGAAGAGGCCACCCTTTTTCTACCAAGACATTCCACTCCTCCTAATTATCATCTGGCTCACTCCAATAAGCTATGCCAGTTAGCATGCTTTCACTTGCTTACCTTCTGTGCAGCATCCCACCAGATGTTTTTATTCCTCAGTATTTTCACCTCAGTCTCATCTTACCACCATCCATAATTTCTAGGTTTTGCTGAGGTAGTTAAACACTTGTAAATTCACTAGACTTTCATTTTAAGAATTCTTGTTTAGAACTTTTACAACTCATTCCTGGACAGTCGACCATTATCTGTTTAGATTTAAATACGTATTTAGGTTGTGTCTGTGTGCTATACTAAAGTGCTCTTCCATTTTTGTTGTTGTTGTTCAGCTTGTCATAAATCTCCCAAGCAGCTCTATTTCACTGGGTATCTATATTCTTTGATATTTCTCTTTCAGGTTGTTGTTGTAACGGGTTTTATTTTTATTGGTGTGGAGCTGGGTACTGATCTTGGAGTGTCAGGGGTTTCATTAGCTATAAGCAAGGTATCCTGTGTCTAAACCACTGGAGAATTGTACAGCAGGTAGACAGCCAGACTCTATGTAGACAACAGAGACAATCTTTCTACTCACTCTTTCCTACCCTCAGAAATAGGGGAATTTTAGCCTACTCCTTAGATTTCATGGGCATCAGTCAGACTGAGAAACATGAGAGACTAGGTCAGCCATAGATGCTGGGGGGTGTACAGAACTCTGAAGTTTTTCCCAGCATTCACCAAGTATGAACTTCATCTTGAGGGCCTCTGAGTTTAGTTTTCAGGCTTATGCTTGTCCCATGTTAGAAAGGATCCCATATTATTTCCTCTGCCAAGACCTTTTCAGAACTCAGTATCTTACTTATACTCAATGGCTCACCATCACCAGCTGCTGCTTGGCTTAACACAGGCAAATGGAGTCAAAGTAGAAGTGAATAGAAAGTAAGACATTCCAGTTTGATCACTGTTTTCCCAGATCCTCTCAAAACAGAATTCTAGTTTTTAAAAAGTCATTTAATTAATTTTATAAATCATTAGAATGTCTTTAAAATTGAGAAGTAAGCAGAAATGAAAAAGAGCACGGTTTGGTCGTGGTTAATGTATAAATTGTGCTGGGAGTTATTTTTATTGACAGTCCAAAATTCTTCTAGTAACTACTGCCCTGCCCCTGACTCAGCTCATGTAATTTGAGCCTTGATAAGTTGCACTATTAGGAATATTTGTTTTGCAAGTAACAGAAAAATCTAATATGACATACAAAACATGGAATTTATTTCCTATTATAATGATCCTGAACGAAGCAGATTTGGCGGGAGGATAAGTAGAGGTATATCAAAATTCAGATAACTGGTAATTCAGTTATGTCGTTAGTGAACTAGTTTTCTACCTAACTTCTATTCCTCTGTGGCAAAAATATTTCTTCTCAAGATTGTAAGATGCTTGCCAACAATTCCCAGTGATCCTCATTTTCTTGGTAACATCCAGTGGCAGAACATGCATCTTTCCTTTAGCTCTCTGAGAAGAGCATGTAAATGTCTCTTCCAGAAGCCCCCAGCAAACATCAGACACAGTTCATTGTCCCTATTTGAACCATATTCTACAATGAGAAAAAATCTGTACTAGTCAGTGGCTTGCACATAGGTGACCAAGGCCATGCACTTGTTAACACGGGAGGTAAAGGTCCACTAACACTCTCCTGTCAAGGTCACTAAAGATTTCCACTTTGCTAAATCCAGTGATCAATTCTCTGTTAGCATTTATTTGACTTAGTATCATTTGACTCAACTGATCATCCACTCCCTCTTGAAACACTTTCTGCCCTTTGGGTCCATGGACTCTACTGTCCAAGTTTTCCTCCTACGTCAGTGACTCTTCCAATTTCGTCTCCTTTGCTGTGTCTTCCTTAAGATCCTAATATCTTATAACCCTGAAACAGTCTTTATACCTATTCTCTTTTCTGTCAACCCTCATTGCCTTCACAGTCTTATCCAGGTTCACAGCTTTAAATAAGATTTTGCAAACTATGTATAATCAGCATCATAACCATCTAGGAAAATATACCAGATCAACATCATCATTCTTACCATTTAATACCAGAGAAATTTTATATCATTTACTCCTGCAGAACTTAATTATAATATGTAGATTACATTATTACCTCCATTTTACAGGTGAGAAAACTGAGACTGAAGACAACATAATTAACTTGGACAGTGTCCCAGAGAGAGAAAGTAGAACCAGGCCTTGAACCTGGACAGATGGATTTCAGCGCTGTTCTTAACCACCACGTTACCTCCGTGGTGTCAACAGCTTCTTGATTTGCAGCACATCTGAAGGTATTTATTTGCTATTCATTCTAGCATGTGACTCAACTGAAGCGACTTAGCATGCACACACACTCCAATAAGTGAAGTTATTAGGGTGCCTTGCTCACAAATGCCTGTTTCTCTGCTGCAAAGAATTTCCTAAAATTTTAAAGTTTCTATTTCAAAACATTTAAAAATTTTCAGCAATGATTGTCCTGTTAGGAGGAGAATTGTAAAGGTCAACCTGCCAGTGATTCTATTTTCTTAAAAAAGGACTGACCTGACATTGAACACATTAAAAAGAAGCCTAAAACACTTCTTGAAACTGTTCTTTCCATGGTTAGTGCCTCTTTTATTTCTGTCCTTCTTTACCATCTGACTGGAATAATACCTTTATAAAATAAAGAGTAAAATTTGATCTGGAAGATGATAATAAACTACCTTTGTTTCTTTTTTTTTTTTTTTAGTTTTATTTTTTTTTAATTTTATTTTTTTTTAATTTTATTTTATTTTTAAACTTTACATAATTGTATTAGTTTTGCCAAATATCAAAATGAATCCGCCACAGGTATACCTTTGTTTCTTTGCCCTTAATTTACCATCTGAATTCCTACTTCCCTTATTCTGCTGAATTTACCACTGTATTACTTTTCACCTCATTATTGTCAAGTCCAGTGAGCATTTTTCGGTCTCTGGTTTATGCTGTTTTCCTCTGGCATCGAACAGTGTTGATTATTTCCTCTTTGAAAGTATTTCCTCCCATGAGATGATGATGTCGTCCTCCTGTGATGTCATGCTTTTCTGGATTTCCTACTGTTTCTGTGACATTTTCTTTAGAGCCACACTTACTTGAAGTGTGATTAGGTTTGGTTTACTCTTTAGTCCTCTTCTCATTATTGTCTCTCCCTGGATAATGTTGTCTATCTCTGTATTCAGTTATTACTTAAAAGTGAATAACTCTAAACATGAATCTTCAGCCAGAGGTCTAATAATTTCCTTCAGTCAACATACCCAGAATTGAGCAGTGTGTCCACCTTGAAACTGTTGCGCTTTTCTGTTCTCTGTCTACACTAGTGATATGTCACCACCACTATCTAAAGTATAAATTATCTAATTTACACTTTATTTATTTAAATTATTTGGTGCTTCCTCTGTTCTCTTACTTTTAGTACCTGAGTGGTCACACATACTGTATCTCAAGTCTCCCTTCTCTAGTGTGTCTCCAGTGGTATTATGTTAGTTCATCTCTAGTCATCTCCAGCAGGTTGTTGTTTGTAACAAATAACAACCTATAACAGTAGGGTGTTATTTGATCCTCCTGATTTCAGACTTGCCCCTGCAGTTGTTTTTCCATATTGCTATCAGAGTGACTCTTCCACATTTCAGTCTGACCATGTCGTTCCCCAGATGAGGTCCTTTAGTAACCCCCTGATGCTTAGAAGAGGTAGTTCAAGCTCAGCAAAGCCCTTCCTAAATTAGTTCCAATCTATTTCTCCAGCCTCATTTTCTGTCAATTCTCTATTAACTTCTTGCATATCCTGCTTATCTTTTTTCTTCCATCCTCCATCTCCTCCCCTTCTTTTTCCTTCTTTTCTTCCCACACTCTTATTTTCTTTTTCTTCCTTCAGTATTAGATTGGCTGTTGGTCTCAGATGATGGTGAAGTTGTTTTATATTCCTAGACCATCTGAAACATTTTATCCCCACCTTGTTCATCCTTTGGACTCCTGTTCATTCTACTAAGGCCAGTTCATGTACCATTCAGTCCAGTTTCTCCACAATGAGCCCATTACTGCCTTGTTTGTACTAATTTTGTAATATATGCATACTTTATTATACATAAAAGCTATCTAGTTACAGCTTGTTCAGATTCTGTGGGTCTCAGAATATTGTCAGTTTCTTAAAGTTACTCATCTGTTTTTATTACCATTTTGTCCCCTGTTACAGTGTTGACCATATAATCTGTTGTTCACTTGGTCAGTAGTGTCCCGCTCTGTGTGATCCTATGGAGTGCAGCATGCCAGGCTTCCCTGTTCTTCCCTGTCCTTCCCTGTCCTGTGGAGTTTCCTCACATTCCTGTCCATTGAGTAGGTGATGCTATCTAACCATCTCATCCTCTGCCACCCTCTTCTCTTTTTGCCTTCAGTCTTTCCCAGCATCAGGGTCTCTTCCAGTGAATCAGTTCTTCACATCAGGTGGCCAAAGTATTGGAGCTTCAGCTTCAGCATCAATCCTTCCAATGACTATTCAGGGTTGATTGCCTTTAATATTGACTGGTTTGATTTCGTTGCTGTCTAAGGGGCTCTGAATAGTTTTCTCCAACACAACAGTTTGAAAGCATCAGTTCTTTGGTGCTCAGCCTTGTTTATGGTCCAACTCTCACATCCGTATGTGACTATTGGAAAAACCATAGATTGGACTATATGGACTTTGTTGGCAAAGTGATACCTCTATTTTTTAATACACTGTTTAGGTTTGTCATGGCTTTTCTTCCAAGGAGCAAGTGTCTTTAAATTTCATGGCTCCAGTCACCATCTGCAGTGATTTTGGAGCCCAAGAAAATGAAATCGGTCACTGTTTCCATTTTTCCACCTTCTATTTGCCATGAAATGATGAGACTGGATACCATGATCTTAGTTTTTTGAATGTTGAGTTTTAAGCCAGCTTTTTCACTCTTCTCTTTCATGCTCATCAAGAGACTTTTTAGTTCCTCTTCATTTTTTGCCATTAGAGCAGTATCATCTGCATATCTGAGGTTGTTGCTATTTCTCCCAGCAATCTTGATTTCAGCCTGTGATTCATCCAGCCTGACATTTCTTATGATGCACTCTGCATAGAAATTAAATAAGCAGAGTGACAATACAGCTTTGTTATACTCCTTTCCCAGTTTTGAGCCAGTCTGTTGTTCCATGTCCAGTTCTAATTATTGCTTCTTGACCTGCATGCGCATTTCTCAGGAGACAGATAAGATAGTCTGGTGTTCCCGTCTCTTTAAGAATTTTCCAATTTTTTGTGATCTACACAGTCAAAGGTTTTAGCATGAAGCAGAAGTAGATGTTTTTTTTTCTGGAATTCCCTTGCTTTCTCTATGATCCAAAGAATGTTGGCCATTTGTTTTCTGGTTCCCTGCCTTTTCTAAACCCAGCTTGTACATCTGGAAGTTCTAGGTTCACATACTGCTGAAGCCTAGCTTGAAGTATTTTGAGAATAACCTTACCAGAATGTGAAGTGAGCACAATTATCCAGTAGTTTGAACATTCTCCAGGATTGTCCTCCTTTGGGATTGGAATGAAAAGTGATCTTTTTGAGTCCTGTGGCCACTGCTAAGTTTTCCAAATTTGCTGACATACTGAGTGCAGCACTTCAACAGCAGCGTCTTTTAGATTTGAAATAGCTCAATTGGAATTCCGTCACCTTCACTAGCTTGTTCATAGCAATTTGACTTTTGTTGTTAAGAGTTTTCTTGTATAGTTCTTCTGTGTATTCTTGTGACCTCTTCTTAATCTCTTCTGCTTTTGTTAGGTCATTACCATTTCTGTCTTTTATCATGCCCATCCTTGCATCAAATGTTCCCTTGATATATCCAATTTTCTTGAAGAGATTTCTAGTCTTTTCCTTTCCTTTTTCCCCTCTATTTCTTTGCATTGTTCAGTTAAGAAGGCCTTCTTATTTCTCCTTGCTGTTCTCTGGATCTCTATATTCAGTAGGGTATATCTTTCCCTTTCTCCCTTTGCCTTTACCTTCTCTTCTTTCCCTAGCTGTTTGTAAAACCTCCTCAGGCAACCACTTTGTCTTTTTGCATTTCTTTTCCTTTGAGATGGTTTTAGTTACCATCCCCCTGTACAATGGTATGAAACTCCATCCACAGTTCTTCAGGCACTCTGTCTACCATATCTAATCCCTTGAATCGATTCATCACTTCCACTGTATAATCATAAAGAATTTGATTTGGGTCATATGTGAATGGCCTAATGGTTTCCCCTACTTCCTTCAATTTTCCTGAATTTTGCAATATGGCGCTGATGATCTAAGCCACAATCAGCTCCAGGTCTTTTCTTTGCTGACTATATAGAGTTTCTCCATCTTCAGCTGCAAAGAATATATCAGTCTGATTTCAATATTGACAATTTGGTGATTTCCATATATAGAGTTGTCTCTTGTGTCATTAGGAGAAAGTTTGCTATGACCAGGGTGTTCTCTTGACAAATTTCTGTTAGTCTTTGCCATGCTTCATTTTGTACTCCAAGGCCAAACTTGCCTGTTATTCCAGATATCTTTCGACTTCCTACTTTTTCATTCCAGTCTCCTATGATGAAAATGACATGTTTTTTTGGTGTTAGTTCCAAAGGGTATTGTAGGTCTTCATGTGACATATGTGTGTTAGTCCCTCGGTCCTGTCTGACAGAACTGGTCAACTTCAGCATCTTCGGCATCAGTGGTTAAGGCATAGACTTGGATTACTGTGATGTTGAATGATTTGCCTTGGAAACAAACCAAGGTCATTCTGTAGTTTTTGAGGCTGCACCAAGTACTACATTTCAGACATGTTTTTCTGACTGTGAGGACTACTCCATTTCTTCTAAGGGATTCTTGCCTACAGTAGTAGATGTAATGGTGATCTGAATTAAATTTGTCCATTTTAGTTCACTGATTCCTGAGATGTCGATGTTCACTCTGGCCATCTCCTGCATGACCTGCTTGACCATGTCCAGTTTACCTTGATTCATGGCTCTTACATTTCAGGTTCCTATACAATATTATTCTTACAGCATCAGAGTTTACTTTGACCACCAGACACATCCGTTACTGAGCCATTCTGGCCCAGCCATTTCTTTCTTTCTGGAGCTATTAGTAATTGCCTCTGCTCTTCCTCAGTAGCTTACTGGGCACATTCTGATGTGGGGGGCTTATCTCTGGTGTCATATCTTTTTGCCTTTTCATACTGTTCATGGTGTTCTTGTGGCAAGAATACTGGAATGGATTGCCATTTCGTCCTCTACTGCACATGTTTTGTCAGAACTCTTCACTAAGACCTCTTCATCTTGGGTGGCCCTGCATGACATGGCTCATAGCTTCATTGAGTTACTCAAGCCCCTTCACCCTGACAAGGCTGTGATCCATGAAGGGGCACCATGTACTAGAGGGTCAGTAATTGTTGAGCTCGTCTAGTTCGGTAATTTCCCATGAAATATTAATAGTATTTCTAGAAATGATATCACACACTTTGATACCATATTACTGTGCACTGTGCATCCCTTTATTAAGCCTAAGTGGTTTGCACCATAAGTTAAATATGTAAGGAATTGCATTTACTAGTCCATGTCATTAGATACCATTTAGTATTAATAACCAAGTATGTGTGTTATTTTGTGCTAAAAATCCTTAACATTTTCCATATGGAAAAGTCATTTCTCTTTTCTCATGGAAATGACAGTACAGGCAGTGCCATATGGGATAACATTAATAGCTGAATCCAAATAAATGTGATTACATCATTCTCAAGGAATTCAAGTTTCATATTCTTGAGTCATCTATTTCTACAGTTTGAAGTTTATAGCACATATAGAAGTAGATTATTTAATAATGACAAAAGAATTAATTCTGATTGTTTGCAGAAAGAGCTCAGCTAAATTTAGCTTTTAAAAACAAATAAGAGCTGCGGAAAAATGAACCTTGCAAATTTGTCTAATCTGTCTTTACAGTTGGGAGATACAAAATATTAATTGCTTTTTGATCTTCTCTTCCAGTAATTCGTTTTTTTTTTTTTATCATCCCCGTGAAACCTTTAAAACTTGAAAGAAATAAGTAGCTATTCTACTAATGAATAAGACATAGCACATGTTAAGTTCCCTCCCTTTAAATATTTGGTTTATGATGGGAAAGACTTATCAAATTAACCCTTCTATAACTACTTCTTTCTAAGTGATAAGCAGTTGGCATGTGTTTTTCATTGAGGTGAAATTCATGTAACATAAAATTGACCTTGTTTAAATGTGACATTTAGTACATTCACAATATTGTGCAACTGTGACTTCTGTCTGGTTCGAAAATGTTTTTTCATGCCAAAAGAAGACTGTCTATACTCTGCATTTACCCCACCCTGCCCCGTATTCTGGTGACTGCCAGTCTGCTTTCTGTTTCTGTGTATTTATCTATTTTAGACATTCCATTTAAATTTTATTTATTTGTTTTTATGGCTCCACTGGGTCTTTGTTGTTGCACGCACGCTTTCTCTAGTTGCGGCGAGTGGGGCTGCTCTTCATTGCCGTGCACAGGCTTCTCACTGAGGTGGCCTCTCCTGTTGTGGCTGCAGGCTCTCGGCCATGCAGGCTCAGTAGCTGCAGGCTTAGTTTCTCTGTGGAAGATGGGATCTTCTCAGGCCAGGGATCAAATGCATGTCCCTTCCATTGGCAGGTGAACTCTAATCCACTATAGCACCAAGGAAGTCCCTACATACTTTATTTAAATGGAGTCATACAAGATATGATATTCTGTGTCTGGTTTCTTCCACTTAGAATAATGTTGATGGGGTCCATCTGTGTTGCAGCATGTGTCAATACTTCATGCGTTTTTAAGGCTGAATAATATTCCACTGTATGGATACACTGCTAAGTCGCTTCAGTCGTGTCCGACTCTGTGCGACCCCGTAGACAGCAGCCCACCAGGCTCCCCCGTCCCTGGGATTCCCCAGGCAAGAACACTGGAGTGGGTTGTCATTTCCTTCTCCAATGCATGAAAGTGAAGAGTGAAAGTGAAGTTGCTCAGTCGTGTCCGACTCTTAGCGACCCCATGGACTGCAGCCTACCAGGCTCCTCCGTCCATGGGATTTTCCAGGCAAGAGTACTGGAGTGGGGTGCCATTGCCTTACTACAATTTGTTTATCCATAAATACACATTTGGGTTGTATTCACCTTTTAGCTATTGTGAATAGTGCTTCTGTGAACATTCATGTACAAGTATTTGTCTGATTACCTATTTTCAGTGGGTTTGGTATATTTTTGACAAGGATCTAACAGCAAGTCTCCTGAATTTTGGAAAGCTATTAGCAAATTTGACTGAGTATAGACAGTTTTCTTATCTTGGAATGTATCTAAAAACACTGAATTTCAGGGCATTGAGCACTTTTTTTCATGAAACTGCCACTTCTGTTCCTGGAAAAAAGCACATAGTCATGGAGAATTCAGCTGTTCATATTTATTGAAATTTGTTGAATTTCTAGAATATAAGATTAATTTCTATTATATGTCAGGTACTGTATTCACCTGGGAGTACAGAAATAAGTTTAGCTTTCAAGAAGCTTATAGATTGTGGAACAGATACTCAAATAGCATACTATAAGAACTTATGGGGATGCTGCTATGCTCCAGAATTTGTCTGGGATGCTGTGGGCCGAAAGGAGTAGCACCTAACCCAGTCTGGAAAGGTCCGGTCAGACCTCCTAGAAGTGAACTCTGAACTCCTCCCAAGTATCACGAAGGTGAAAATAGCAGTCTCTGAGCCAGTCCTGCTTCCGTCCCACTCCCTGGGGGTAGGTAAGGTGTCCTTCTGAACACTTGTGTAATGAAAGTATGCATTTGGATTGGATGCACCCAGAGATAAATATATATTGAGACAGAATCAAAGTGTGCATGCTGTTTTGAGAAATGCTTTTTGCATATAACTGTTGTGGTATCTCTCCTTAGACTCACAGATGAGCTTAGACTGAAGATGTATAGGTTAGCCTGGTGAATAAAAGTGTGAGTTAGAGCAGCATGGGTAAAGGCATAAAGATGGGAGAGGGCATGGCATATTTTAAACCTCTGTTTAATTCAGGTTTTCTGTGTAGGGAGCCTGAAACTAGAATTTAAACCTTATAATGTTGGAATAGAGAGAACTGACATATCTAAACAATCTGTAACTAGATTTGAATTATGTTAGGATCCTTTGTAAGTCTTTGCATTTTCATTTTTATGTTTTCCTTTTATGTTCTTAGCAAAGCCTTATTTAAAAGATTTTATTAGGCTGGTGCAAAAGTAATTGCATTTTTTCACTGTTTAACTTTTCCACTTGATATTGGAATACATTCTCAAGTGTATTGTGCTATGTTATACATCTTTTTTTTCTTAATTTTTCTTATTTTTTTAACTTATTTTAATTGGAGGCTAATTACTTTACAATATTGTAGTGGTTTTGCCATACATTGGCATGAATCAGCCATGGGTTTACATGTGTTCCCCATCCTGAACCCCCCTCCCACCTCCCTCCTCATCCCATCCCTCTGGGTCATCCCAGTGCACTAGCCCTGAGTACCTGTCTCATGCATCGAACCTGGATTGGTGATTTGTTTCACATATGATAATATACATGTTTGAATGCTATTCTCTCAGATCATCCCACCCTTGTCTTCTCCCACAGAGTCCAAAAGACTGTTCTATGCATCTGTGTCTCTTTTGCTGTCTCACAAATAGGGTTATTGCTACCATCTTTCTAAATTCCATATATATATATGTGTGTCAGTATACTGTATTGGTGTTTTTCTTTCTGGCTTACTTCACTCTGTATAATAGGCCTCAGTTTCATCCACCTCATTAGAACTGATTCAAATGTATTCTTTTTAATGGCTGAGTAATACTCCATTGTGTATTATATGTACCATACCTTTCTTATCCATTCATCTGCTGATGGACATCTAGGTTGCTTCCATGTCCTGGCTATTATAAACAGTGCTGCAATGAGCACTGGGGTACATGTATCTCTTTCAGTTCTGGTTTCCTCAGTGTGTATGCCCAGCAGTGGGATTGCTGGGTCATATGACAGTTCTATTTCCAGTTTTTTAAGGAATCTCCACACTCTTCTCCATAGTGGCTATACTAGTTTGCATTCCCACCAACAGTGTAAGAGGGTTCCCTTTTCTCCACACCAGCATTTATTGTGTGTAGACTTTTTGCTAGCAGCCATTCTGACTGGCGTGAGATGGTACCTCATTGTGGTTTTGATTTGCATTTCTCTGATGCGTGATGTTGAGCATCTTTTCATGTGTTTGTTAGCCATCTGTATGTCTTTTTTGGGGAAATGTCGATTTCATTCTTTGGCCCATTTTTTGATTGGGTCATTTACTTTTCTGGAATTGAGCTGCAGGAGTTGCTTGTATATTTTTGAGATTAATTCTTTGTCAGTTGTTTCATTTGCTACTGTTTTCTCCCATTCCGTAGGCTGTCTTTTCACTTTGCTTATAGTTTCCTTCATTGTGCAAAAGCTTTTAAGTTTAATTAGTTTCCATTTGTTTATTTTTGCTTTTATTTCCATTACTCTGGGAGGTGGGTCATAGAGGATCCTGCTGTGATGTATGTCGGAGAGTGTTATGCCTATGTTTTCCTCTAGGAGTTTTATAGTTTCTGATCTTACATTTAGATCTTTAATCCAGTTTGACTTGATTTTTGTGTATGGCATTAGAAAGTGTTCTAGTTTCATTCTTTTACAAGTGGTTGACCAGATTTCCCAGCACCACTTGTTAAAGAAATTGTCTTTTCTCCATTGTATATTCTTGCCTCCTTTGTCAAAGATAAGGTGTCCATAGGTGCATGGATTTATCTCTGGGCTTTCTATTTTTTTCCATTGATCTATATTTCTGTCTTTGTGCCAGTATCGTACTGTCTTGGTGACTGTAGCTTTGTAGTAGAAACTGATGTCAGGCAGGTTGATTCCTCCAGTTCCATTCTTCTTTCTCAAGATTGCTTTGGCTATTCAAGGTTTTTTGTATTTCCATACAAATTGTGAAATCATTTGTTCTAGTTCTGTGAAAAATACCGTTGGTAGCTTGATAGGGATTGCATTGAATCTATAGATTGCTTTGGGTAGTATACTCATTTTCACTATATTGATTCTTCCGATCCATGAACATGGTATATTTCTCCATGTATTCGTGTCCTCTTTGATTTCTTTCACCAGTGTTTTATAGTTTTCTATATATAGGTCTTTAGTTTCTTTAGGTAGATATATTCCTAAGTATTTTATTCTTTTCATTGCAATGGTGCATGGAATCGTTTCCTTAATTTCTCTTTCTTTTTTCTCATTGTTAGTGTATAGGAATGCAAGGGATTTGTGCGTGTTAATTTTATATCCTGCAACTTTACTATATTCATTGATTAGCTCTAGTAATTTTCTGGTAGAGTCTTTAGGGTTTTCAATGTAGAGGATCATGTCATCTGCAAACAGTGAGAGTTTTACTTCTTCTTTTCCAATTTGGATTCCTTTTATTTCTTTTTCTGCTCTGATTGCTGTGGCCAAAACTTCCAAAACTATGTTGAGTAGTAGTGGTGAGAGTGGGCACACTTGCCTTGTTCCTGACTTTAGGGGAAAGACTTTCAATTTTTCACCATTGAGGATAATGTTTGCTGTGGGTTTGTCATATATAGCTTTTATTATGTTGAGGTATGTTCCTTCTATTCCTGCTTTCTGCAGAGTTTTGATCATAAATGGATGTTGAATTTTGTCAAAGGCTTTCTCTGCATCTATTGAGATAATCATATGGTTTTTATTTTTCAATTTGTTAATGTGGTGTATTACATTGATTGATTTGCGGATATTGAAGAATCCTTGCATCCCTGGGATAAAGCCCACTTGGTCATGATGTATGATCTTTTTAATGTGTGGTTGGATTCTGTTTGCTAGCATTTTGTTAAGGATTTTTGCATCTATGTTAATCAGTGATATTAGCCTGTAGTTTTCTTTTTTTTTTTGTGGCATCTTTGTCTGGTTTTGGTATTAGGGTGATGGTGGCCTCATAGAATGAGTTTGGAAGTTTACCCTCTTCTGCAATTTTCTGGAAGAGTTTGCCTAGGATAGGTGTTAGCTCTTCTCTAAATTTTTGGTAGAATTCAGCTGTGAAGCCATCTAGTCCAGGCTTTTGTTTGCTGGAAGATTTCTGATTACAGTTTCGATTTCTGTGCTTGTGATGGGTCAGTTAAGATCTTCTATTTCTTCCTGTTTCAGTTTTGGCAAGTTATACTTTTCTAAGAATTTGTCCGTTTCTTCCAAGTTGTCCGTTTTATTGGCATATAGTTGCTGATAGTAGTCTCTTATGATCCTTTGTATTTCTATGTTGTCTGTTGTGATTTCTCCATTTTCATTTCTAATTTTGTTGATTTGATTCTTCTCCCTTTGTTTCTTGATGAGTCTGGCTAATGGTTTGTCAATTTTATTTATCTTCTCAAAGAACCAGCTTTTGGCTTTGTTGAGTTTTGCTATGGTCTCTTTTGTTTCTTTTGCATTTATTTCTGCCCTAATTTTTAAGATTTCTTTCCTTTTCCTAACCCTGGGGTTCTTCATTTCTTCCTTTTCTAGTTGCTTTAGGTGTAGAGTTAGGTTATTTATTTGACTCTTTTGTTGTTTTTTGAGGTAAGCTGTACTGCTATGAACCTTCCCCTTAGCACTGCTTTTACAGTATCCCATAGGTTTTGGGTTGTGTTTTCATTTTCATTCCTTTCTATGCATATTTTGATTTCTTTTTTGATTTCTTCTATGATTTGTTGGTTATTCAGAAGCATGTTGTTTAGCCTCCATATGTTGAAATTTTTAATAGTTTTTCTCCTGTAATTGAGATCTAATCTTACTGTATTGTGGTCAGAAAAGATGATTGGAATGATTTCAATTTTGAATTTTGAATTTACCAAGGTTAGATTCATGGCTCAGGACATGATCTATGCTGGAGAAGGTTCCGTGTGCACTTGAGAAAAAGGTGAAATTGATTGTTTTTGGGTGAAATGTCCTATAGATATCAATTAGGTATAGCTGGTCCATTGTGTCATTTAAAGTTTGTGTTTCCTTGTTCATTTTCTGTTTAGTTGATCTATCCATATGTGTAAGTGGGGTATTAAAGTCTCCCACTATTATTGTTATTGTTAATTTCCCCTTTCATACTTGTTAGCATTTGCCTTATGTATTGCGGTGCTCCTATGTTGGGTGTATATAGATTTATAATTGTTATATCTTCTTCTTGGATTGATCCTTTGATCATTATGTAGTGTCCTTTTGTCTCTTTTTACAGCCTTTATTTTAAAGTCTATTTTACCTGATATGAGTATTGCTACTCCTCCTGCTTTCTTTTGGTCTTTATTTGCATGGAATATCTTTTTCCAGCCCTTCACTTTTAGCCCATATGTGTCCCCTGTTTTGAGGTGGGTCTCTTGTAGACAGCATATATAGAGGTCTTGTTTTTGTATTCATTCAGTCAGTCTTTGTCTTTTGGTTGGGGCATTCAACCCATTTACATTTAAGGTAATTATTGATAAGTATTGCCCCGTTGCCATTTACTTTGTTGTTTTGGGTTCAAGTTTATATACCCTTTCTGTGTTTGCTGTCTAGAGAAGATCCTTTAGCATTTGTTGAAGAGCTGGTTTGGTGGTGCTGAATTCATTCAGCTTTTGCTCGTCTGTAAAGCTTTTGAATTCTCCTTCATATTTGAGTGAGATCCTTACTGGGTACAGTAATGTGGGTTGTAGGTTTTATTCTTTCATCACTTTAAGTATGTCCTGCCATTCCCTCCTGGCCTGAAGAGTTTCTATTGAAAGATCAGCTGTTATCCTTATGGGAATGCCCTTGTGTGTTATTTATTGTTTTTCCCTTGCTGCTTTTAATATTTGTTCTTTGTGTTTGATCTTTGTTAATTTGATTAATATATGTCTAGGGGTGTTTTGCCTTGGGTTTATCCTGTTTGGGACTCTCTGGGTTTCTTGGACTTGTGTGACTACTTTCTTCCCCATTTTAGGGAAGTTTTCTACTATTATCTCCTTGAGTATTTTCTCATGGCCTGTCTTCTTCTTCTGGGACTCCTATGATTCTAATGTTGGGGCTTTTCACATTGTCCCAGAGGTCCCTGAGGTTGTCCTCATTTCTTTTAATTCTTTTTTCTTTTTTCCTCTCTGGTTCTTTTATTTCTACCATTTTATCTTCTACCTCACTTATCCTATCTTCTGCCTCCGTTATTCTACTGTTGGTTCCCTCCAGAGTGTTTTTGATCTCATTTATTACATTATTATTAATTGACTCTTTTTTATTTCTTCTAGGTCCTTGTTAAAAATTTCTTGCATCTTCTTGATCCTTATCTCCAGGCTCTTTATCTGTAACTCCATTTTGATTTCAAGATTTTGGATCATTTTTATTATCATTATTCTAAATTCTTTTTCAGGTAGACTCCCTACCTCCTTCTCTTTTGTTTGGTTTGGTGGGCCTTTATTCTCTTCCTTTACCTGCTGATTATTTCTCTGCCTTTTCATCTTGTTTAGATTGCTATGTTTGGGGTGGCCTTTCTGTATTCTGGCATTTTGTGGTTCCTCTTTATTGTGGAGGTTTCTCCCTGTGGGTGGGGTTGGATGAGTGGCTTGTCAAGGTTTCCTGGTTAGGGAAGCTTGTGTCGGTGTTCTGGTGGGTAGCTGGATTTCTTCTCTCTGGAGTGCAGTGAAATGTCCAGTAGTGAGTTTTGAGATGTCTGTGGGTTTGGAGTGACTTTGGGCAGCCTGTATATTGAAGCTCAGGGCTATGTTCCTGCATTCTGGAGAATTTTCATGGTATGTCTTGCTCTGGAACTTATTGGTTCTTGGGTGGTGCTTGGTTTCAGTGTAGGTATGGTGGCTTTTGGATGATCTCTTATCCATTAATGTTCCTTGGAGTGAGGAGTTCTCTGGTGTTCTCAGGTTTTGAGTTTAAGCCTCCTGTCTCTGGTTTTCAGTCTTATTCTTACAGTAGCCTCAAGAGTTCTCCATCCATACAGCACTGATAATAAAACTTCTAGGTTAAGAGTGCAAAGATTCTCCACAGTGAGAGACACCCAGAGAGGTTCACAGAGTTACATGGAGAAGAGAAGAGGGAGGAGGGAGATAGAAGTGACCAGGAGGAGAAGAGGGGGAATCAAAAGGGGAGAGAACAAGCTAGCCAGTAAACAATTCCCTATGTTCTCTCCACAGTCTGGACCCCTCAGAGAGGTTCATGGGGTTATACAGAGAAGACGAGGGAGATAGAGGTGAGCAGGAGGAGAAAAGGGGGAATCAAAAGGAGAGAGACTGATCCAGCCAGTGCTCTGTTCCCTAAGTGTTCTCTGCAGCCTGGAACAGCTACAGGGATTCACAGAGTTGGGTAGGGAAGAGAAGGGGGAGGGAGGAGATAGAGATGACCTGTTGGAGAAAAAGGAGAGTCAAAATGGGGAGAGAGCAACCAAGCCAGTAATCACAGTCTTAAGTAAAAATGGGTACTGAAGACTGGATTCTTAAATGTACAAAATTGGTAACAAATAACTATAAAGCAAAGATTAAAAATCTAGAGTAGAGGTTAGACTCAAAAATACAATATTAAAGAAAAAAAATCACAAAATGTATAAGAAATTTATATAAAGTTTGCTTTAAAAATAGGGTCTTTTTTTGCAAGGTGATAAAAGGTTATAAAAATGAAAATTAAAAGAGTAATAGCAGACTTAAAAAAAAGAAAAATTAAAAAAAATGGTAACAGCAAAAATATATCTAGGAATTTCTCTGGAGCTGTTGCGGGCAGTGTGGGGTCAGTTCTGTTTCACATGGTTCCTTGTTCCAGCTTATACTTCTCAAGATCTGTAGGACTCTTCCAATGTAGTCAGTGTTAACTACAGGGATTTTAATCTGTTGTACCTGTCACTTCCAAAGCAGTTCCCTCTGTTTATTTGGCTTCTTCTGTTTGCCGGTCTCTTCAGTGTCTAATTTCCACCCTGACACAAGGGGGCGAAGGTGATCTCTTGTTTAGGCTCACTCGTTCAGTCGTGGTATGGGGAGTGAGGAACACTGCAAACAAATACCACTGGCGTGTGTGGGGAGTGCTTTCAGTGTCTCGGCCACACTGGGTTTGCCCCCGCTCACGGCGTGTGTGTTTTCCCAGTCTACAATGCTCAGGCTTCAGGTTGCTCAGTGGGGAGCAGACCCTGGGTTGCGTGCACTTCCCAGGTCTAAGCTGCTTAGGTTCAGGTTCTCGGGCACTCCCCAAAGGCACAGACTTGGTTGGGCCTGTGTTTTGTGCCGTTCTGGTTTGAGCAGTTCAGGCGACCAGGTGCGTGGTGAGCACACTCTCCTCAGGTGCTGTGCGTCTTATCACCTCCTGGGTCCCAGCAGCTGGGTTTCCGGGCACGCCCATCTCTGGTGTGCTATGTGTCTCTTCCAGGGAGCTGATCTCTGGCTGCAACCCTCCCGGCGGATGTCAGCCATCCAGAATCTCAGAAAGTCTTTGGTTAGAAACTGGAAGCCTGTTCGCAGTTTGGTAGGGGATACCCTCTCTGGGGCCGAGATTGCCCCTTTCTGGCTCTGGCTGGCGCCTGCCTGGCCCCTGCCTCCGGTGGGGGATGGACCGGTCCACAGCCTGCTAGCTTTCCTCTGGTATTGGCTCCGTGCTTTGTTCTGTGAGCTGGCCGGCAGTGCCTTAGGTTAGAGCTTTTCATGGGATAGTTCTCTCTCTCTGTTTTTTTCTCTGTCTCTGGCTGTCCCACAGTCTGGGTTGCTATCTCACATTAGCTCCCTCAGATTGCCCTCAGGGCATTCAGGCCCGGTCCTTACCCTAAGCAATGCTGCAGCTCCTCTCCATTCAGCCCCTGCTTGCTGGTGGTGGATGCGAGCGTCTGGGATACTTCTCTGCTGGGAGTTGCTCTTAGGCGCGTTATCGGTGGGTTTTATTTTTTTTTCCTCCCGGTTATGTTGCCCTCCAAGATTTGAAAACTTCCCCTAGACTCGCCGGTGAGAGGGTTTCCTGGTATTTGGAAACTTCTCTATTAAGATTCCCTTCCCAGGACCGATCTCTGTCCCTAATTCTTTTGTCTCTCTTTTTATCTTTTATATTTTGTCCTACCTCCTTTTGAAGATAATGGGCTGCTTTTCTGGGCGCCTAATGTCTTCTGCCAGCGTTCAGAAGTTGTTTTGTGGAGTTTGCTCAGCGTTCAAATGTTCTTTCCATGAATTTGTAGGGGAGAAAGTGGTCTCCCTGTCCTATTCCTCTGCCATCTTAGGATCACCCCCCGTTATACATCATTTTGATGTGCATTTTTCACTTTATATTTTGTTGCTAATGACTTGTTACTTACTGTTTATTTTAGACTAAGGAAATTATGTTAGAGAAAATGCAAATTCAAGCAATTTTTTATTCGAGTTAAAAATGGGGTGTAAAGCAGCAGTGATAACTCACAACATCAACAATGCGTTTGGCCCAGGAACTGCTAAGGAACATACAGTGCGGTGGTGGTTCAAGAAGTTTTGCAAAGGAGACGAGACCTTGAAGATGAAGAGCATAGTGGTTGGCCATTGGAAGTTGACAGTTGATCATTGAAGCTGATCCTTTTAAAACTACATGAAAAGTTGCTAAAGAACTCAGTGTTGACCATTCTACCATCATTCTGCATTTGAAGCAAATTGGAAAGGTGAAAGAACTTGATAAATGGGGGCCTCATACTGCTGCTGCTGCTAAATTGCTTCAGTCATGTCCGACTCTGTGCGACCCCATAGACGGCAGCCCACCAGGCTCCCCATGAGTTGACTGTAAATCAAAAAATTGTCATTTTGAAGTGTCATCATCTTTTGTTCTGTGTGATGACAGTGAACCATTTTTCAGTTGGATTGTGATGTGTGATGAAAAGTGGATTTTGTATGACAACCAGAGATGACCAGGTCAGTGATTGGACCAAGAAGAAGCTCCAAAGCACTGCTGCTGCTAAGTCGCTTCAGTCGTGTCCAACTCTGTGAGACCCCATAGATGGCAGCCCACCAGGCTCCACCATCCCTGGGATTCTCCAGGCAAGAATACTGGAGTGGGTTGCCATTTCCTTCTCCAATGCATGACAGTGAAAAGTGAAAGTGAAGTCGCTCAGTCATGTCTGACTCTTCACGACCCCATGGACTGCAGCCTACCAGGCTCCTCCGTCCATGGGATTTTCCAGGCACTACCCAAAGCCAAACTTGCACCAAAAAGGATCATGGTCACTGTTTGGTGATCTGCTGCCCTTCTGATCCACTACATCTTTCTGAATCCAGGCAAAACCATTACATCTGAGAAGTAATACTCAGAAAATTGATGAGATGCACTGAAAACTGCAGTGCCTGTAGCCAATGTTGGTCAAGAGAAATGGCCAAATTCTTCTTCAAGACAGTGCTTGGCTGTTTGTTGTACAACCAAAGCTTCAAAAGTTGAATGAGTTGGGCTATGAAATTTTGCCTCATTTGCTATAGTCATATGACCTCTCGCCAACTGACTAACCACTTCTTCAAGCATCTCAACAAATTTTGTAGGGAAAATGCTTCCATAAGCAGCAGGAGACAGAACATGCTTTCCAAGAGTTCATTGAATCCCAGAGCATGGATTTTTATACTACAGGAATAAACAAACTTATTTCTTGATGGCAAAAATATGTTGATTTTAATGGTTCCTATAGTGATTAATGTCAGGATCCCTGGTGGCTCAGGCGGTGTAAAGCGTCTGCCTGCAATGCGGGAGACCTGGGTTCGATTCCTGAGTTGGGAAGATCACCTGGAGAAGGAAATGGCAATCCACTGCAGCACTTTTGCCTGGAAAATCCCATGGACAGAGGAGCCTGATAGGCTACAGTCCATGGGGTCGCAAAGAGTCCGACACGACTGAGCGACTTCACGAGCAAGCAATAGTGATTAATAAAGATGTGTTTGAGCCTAGTTATAATGATTTAAAATTCACAGTTCAAATTTGCAATTACATTTGCACCAACCAAGTTCCACCAGGAAGCAACTATTTCATCTTGTTGATGAAGTATAGCATTGAATTGTGTGCTGTTACTCAAAACTTTAGTCTTGTTCCGCATTCATTGTGCTGTGACTATAGTGGAAGCACCGTGGTAAGATGCAGGGGATAAACAGACAGGATTTTCTTTTTATAAGACAAAATCCATGTCCTGCTGGCAATCCACAGTCTAATGGAAGACCTAAAGATATGGATATATAGATATAGATACTGTACAGGTAAGTAAGAAATATAGGCTTCCCTGGTGGCTCAGTGGTAAAAAATCGGCATGCCAACTCAGGAGAGGTAGATTCAATCCCTGAGTGGGAAAGATCCCCTGGAGAAGGAAATGGCAACCCACTCCAGTATTCTTGCCTGGGAAATCTCACGGACAAAGGAGCCTGGCAGGCTACAGTCCATGTGGTCGCAAAAGAGTTGAACACAAATTAGTGACTAAACAACAATAACATTTAAGAATTATAGATCAAGACCCTTAGCCCTCAGACTGATGAGGTCAGGGAAGGCTTCTTGACATTAATGAATATGAATTATCTAAGATAAGAAGTGTGAGCCAAATATTTCAGGCAAAGGATGAAGCAAAATAAAAATTGCTTGCAGTTTCATCATTTTGGAGCCTGATAGGAAGAGTCTTAGAGATAATCTTCCCAACCTAGGGACTGAACCCAGGTCTCCCACATTTCAGGTGGATTCTTTACCAGCTGAGCCACCAGGGGAGCCCTTGGAAGAGACAGAGGTGAGGAAATGGGAGTCCTCACATGTGGTGTTAGAGGGCTTATACTTGATGAGATGCTGGACAAGATGCCACTGAATAATATTTAAAGCAGACAGATATGGTCAGGAAGTGTGGATTTGAGGGCAGGTTTACAGTTGGGGAGACCAATTAACAAGTCATTACGATAGTCCAGTTGAGAGATTGTGAAGCCTGAACAAGAGTGGAGGAGGAAGAGACTAGGGAACAAGGGAGGAGGAAGGGACTGAGTTAACAGATTTCTAGCAATAAGATGAGAAGGATTTAATGATAAGAGG
This sequence comes from Bubalus kerabau, assembly GCF_029407905.1. Lineage (NCBI taxonomy): Eukaryota > Metazoa > Chordata > Mammalia > Artiodactyla > Bovidae > Bubalus > Bubalus kerabau. The sequence goes on from NW_026577904.1 coordinate 112,953, forward strand.
AAATAGTGCTGAAAGAAGAAGGAAAACAATGGATGTATGCTAGATCTTTTTCTTTTGGTAAAGGGGGAAATGCCTGTGCCACCAGCTTACAGAGCCAAGAAAAGGTAAGCAAATTTGGAAGGACAAAATGGTGAATGCATTTTTCCCACTAGGAGCATCCAGATCTGCTCCTAATGGACTTATGGTTCAGAGATTTGAGGAAAAGTTAAAGTTGGATAAACAGACTGAGAAATGATCCAAAGGGGCTGATGAAACCATCACTCAGAGAAACTATGTAGGCTAACAAAGAGTGATGAGCTGAGAATGGACATATAGGGCAGTAGTTAGCTTATGAAAAAGAAAATATAACTATATAGGAATTGTATAGTAGCTATATAGTAACTAGAATTTTCAAAATAGAAACAGGTGTGAGTGTCATGAGGGTCAAGAAGGAGTGTCATGGGAGTTAAGAAGAAGGGCAGTCAAGGGGTGCAAGGACGTCCACTTGAAGACTGAAGACGGAAAATGTCCTTTGGAAATTCCTCAGTTGCTGAGGATGCTTAGGTGCTAACCAGGTAGGCTGAGGCCACTGATAATGATATGATAAAATAATAAATAAGGATGGTGAATATTTATGAGGATTTGCCATACGCCAGGTATAGTTCTATTTTTTGAGATTTATCTCCAAGACTCTTCATTTCGACTTTAGTTGATTTTAGACCTAGTTCTCCAATCTTTTTATGGTCCAAAGTTCCCTATGGTTCAAAGTTAAATTCTCACAGTGTTCTTCTGCTTCTTACACTATTTTATTTCTCTTTTAGAGTTCAGGTTTGGAGGATATCTCTGGTTCATTGAATAATAAACACACATTGGTTTAGGTTCAAGAAATACAATGATGTACTGCAATTATCTTCAAACTTGACAAGTTCTCCTTTAACTGTCAGAATATTTACATTCTTTTCTCTGAAAACTTAAAAGTTTTATTCCATTTATCCCACATCATGTCATTCTAATGTAGTAGATGCTTTTGCTTGAAAATCTTTTACTGATGAGCCCATTTATTTAAAAATTTTTAAATTGAAGAATAGTTGATTTACAATGTTGTAATTGTGCCAGCATCTGCTGTATGCAAAGCGACTCAGTTATACACATATATGAATTCTTTTTTAATATTCTTTTCTGTTATGGCTTACCACAGGATATTCAGTATAATTCCCTGTGCTATGCATTAGGATCTTGTTGTTTATCCATTCCAAATATAATAGTTTGAATTTACCAGCCTCAAACTCCCAGCCCGTCTGTCTTGCTTGCCACCACCCTGCCCACCCTTGGCAATGGCACGTGTGTTCTTTATGTCTATGAACTGTTTCTGTTTTGTAGGTAGGTTCATTTGTGCCATATTTTAGATTCCACATAAAAGTGATATCATATAATATTTTTGTCTTTCTCTTTCTGATTTACTTCACTTACTATGATAATCTGTAGTTGCATCCCTTTGCTGCAAATGGCATTATTTCTCTCTTTTTTTTATCATTCAGTAATATTCTGTTGTATATATGTATTGCATCTTCTTTGTCCATTCATCTGTCAATGGACATTTAGATTATTTCCACATTCTGGCTATTGTCAGCAGTGCTGCTATTACATAGGGGTGCATGTATGTTTTTGAATTATAATTTAGTCTGGATATATTCCCAGGAACGAGATTACTGGATCATACAGTGATTCTGTTTTTAGTTTTCTGTTGTTGCTCACCTGCTAAGTCATCTCTGACTCTTTGCAACCCCATGAACTGCAGCATGCCAGGCTTCCCTGGCCTTCACTATCTCCTGGAGTTTGCTCAGATTCATGTCCATTGAGTCAGTGATGCCATCCAACCATCTCATCCTCTACTGCCCTCTTCTCCTTTTGCCTTCAGTCTTTTCCAGCATCAGGGTCTTTTCCAATGAGTCGGCTCTTTGCATCAGGCGGCCAAAGTATTGGAGCTTCAGCTTCAGCATCACTCTTTCCAATGAATATTCAGGGTTGATTTCCTTTAGGATTGACTGATTTGATCTCCTTGTAGTCCACAGGACTTTCAAGAGTCTTCTCTAGCACCACAATTGGAAAGTATAAATTCTTTGGTGCTCAGCTTTCTTTATGGTCCAATTCTCACATCAGTACAGGACTACTGGAAAAACCATAGTTTTGACTACATGGACCTTTGTCGGCAAAGTGGTATCTCTGCATTTGGATACGCTATCTAAGTATGTCATAGCTTTCCTTCCAGGGAGCAAGCATCTTTTAATTTTGTGGCTGCAGTCACTGACCACAGTGACTTTGAAGCCCAAGAAATAAAATCTGCCATTGTTTCCATTTTTCCCTCATCTATTTGCCATGAAGTGATGGGGTTGGATACCATGATCTTATCTGAATGGTGAGTTTTCTGAGGAACCACTGTACTGTTTTCCATTGTGGCTGTACCAACTTATATTATCACCAACAGTGTAGGAGGGTTCCTTTTTCTCCACATCCTCTACAACATTGTTATTTGTAGACTTTTTAATGATGGCCATTCTTATCAGTCAGTAAAGAATCTGCCTGCAGTGCAGGAGACCCAGGTTCAATTCCTGGGTTGAGAAGATCCCCTGGAGAAGGAAATGGCAACCCACTCCAGTATTCTTGCATGGAGAATCCCATGGGCAGAGGAGCCTGGTTGGCTACAGTCCATGGGATCACAAGAGTCAGACACGACTTAGCCATTAAAAAAGAGAAAGACTCTGACCGGTGTGAGGTGAAACCTTATTATAGTTTTGATTTGCATTTCCCTGATAATTGGTTATGTGGAGCATCTTTTCATGTGCCTACTGGCCATCTGTGTGTCTTCTTTGAAGAAATGTCTGTTAAGGTCTTCTGCCCATTTTTCTATAGGTTTATTTGTTTTGTTATTGAGTTGTATGGGTTACTTTTATATTTTGGAGGTTAAGCCCTTGTCTGTTGCATCATTTGCAAATATTCTCTCCCATTCTGTGGATTGTCTTTTCATTTTGTTTATGGTTTCCTTTACGCTAGCCAAGTAATACTCAAAATTCCCCAACAGTATGTGAACCAAGAACTTCTAGATGCTCAAGCTAGATTTAGAAAAGGCAGAGGAACCAGAGATCAAATTGCCAAATCCACTGGATCATCGAAAAAGCAAGAGAGTTCCAGAAAAACATCTACTTCTGCTTTATTGACTACACCAAAGCCTTGGACTGTGTGGATCATGAAAAACTGTGGAAAATTCTTAAAGAGATGGGAATACCAGACTGCCTGACCTGCCTCCTGAGAAATCAGTAGTTAAGAAGCAGCAGTTAGAACTGGACATGGAACAATGGACTGGTTCCAAATTGGGAAAGGAGTATGTCAAGGCTGTATATTGTCACCCTGTTTATTTAACTTATATGCAGAATACATCATGTAAAATGTTGGACTGAATGAAGCACAAGCTGGAATCAAGATTGCTGGGAGAAATATCAGTAACCTCAGACATGCAGATGACACCACCCTTATGGCAGAAAGTGAAGAAGAACTAAAGAGCCTCTTGATGAACATTAAAGAGGAGAGTGGAAAAGTTGGCTTAAAACTCAACATTCAAAAAATGAAGATCATGGCATCCGGTCCCATCACTTCATGGCTAATAGATGGGGAAACAGTGGAAACAGTGACAAACTTTATTTTTGGGGGGCTCCAAAATCACTGCATATGGTGACTGCAGCCATGAAATTAAAAGACTCTTGCTTCTTGGGAAAAAAAGCTATGGCAAACCTAAACAGCATATTAAAAAGCAGAGACATTACTTTGCCAACAAATGTCCATCTGCTCAAAAGCTATGGTTTTTCCCGTGGTCATGTATGGATGTGAGAGTTGGACTATAAAGAAAGCTGAGCACCAAAGAACTTATACTTTTGAACTGTGGTGTTGGAGAAGACTCTTGAGAGTCCCTTGGACTGCCAGGAGATCCAACCTGACAATCCTAAAGGAAATCAGTCCTGAATATTCATTGGAAGGACTGATGCTGAAGCTGAAACTCCAATACGTTAGCCACCTGATATGAAGAACTGACTCATTGGAAAAGACTCTGATGCTGGGAAAGATTGAAGGCGGGAGGAAAAGGGGACGACAGAGGATGAGATGGTTGGATGGCATTACCGCCTTGGTGGACATGAGTTTTAGCAAGATCCGATAGTTGGTGATGGACAGGGAAGCCTGGCGTGCTGCAGTCCATGGGGTCACAGGGAGTTGAACATGACTGAGTGACCGAATTGTTCCTTTACTGTGTAAAAGCTTGTAAGTTTGTGTTTTTGTGCTCAGTTGTGTCCACCTCTTTGCGACCACATGGATTGTAGCCTGCCAGGCTCATCTGTCCATGGCATTTCTCCAGACAAGAATACTGGAATGGGTTGCCATTTCCTCCTCCAGTGGACCTTCCTAACCCAGGGATGGAACTCACATTTCCTGCATCTTCTGTATTGGCAGGCAGATTCTTTATCATGAACTGGGAAGCTCAAGTTTGTTTAGGTCCCATTTGCTTATTTATTTATTATTTCTATTGCCTTGGGAGACTGAACTAATAAAACATTATAATTCATGTCAGAATATTTTGCCTGTGCTGTCTTCTAGAAGTTTCATGGTGTCATGTCTTATGTTAAAGTCTTTAATTTATTTTGGATTTACTTTTGTGCATGGTGTGAATACACACCACATTCTAAATTCATTCATTTACATGTGTCTGTTCAACTTTCCCAGCACTACTTGCTGAAGAGACTGTCTTTTTCTCATTTTATGTTCTTGTCTCCTTTGTTGAAGATTAATTGACTGTAAGTGTGTGGGTTTATTTCTGGGCTGTCTATTCTGTTTCATTGATCTGTGTGCCTGTTTTTGTACCAGAACCATTCTGTTTTGATTACTGTAGTTTTGTAGTATTGTCTGAAGTCTGTGAGAGGTATGCCTTCTGCTCTTTTTTCCCCCTTTGGATCGCTGTACCAAAATTCGGTCTTTGACGGTTTCATATAAATTTTTTGATTATTTATTCCTGTTCTGTGAAAAATATTGTGGGTAACTTTTTAGGGATCACAGATTAAATTAGAGATTAAATCTGTAAATTGCTTTGGATAGTATTGCCATTTTGACCATGTTAATTCTTCCAATTAAGAGTATGAGATCTCTTCCACTTATTGAAATCTCTTCTTATTATCTTTATTAATGTTTTATAGTTCTCAGCATAAAAGCCTTTCACCTTCTTGGTCAGGTTTATTCCTATGGTATTTGCGTGTGTGTGTGTGTGTGTGTGTGTGTGCGCACACGTGTGTGCAATTTTGTTTGTTTAACATTCCCTTCTAATATTCCATTGTTAGTGTAATAGAATGCAGCTGATTTCTGAATGCTAATTTTATATCCTGCTACTTTGCTGACTGTATTTGTTAGATCTAGAAGTTTTTGTGTGGAATGCTTGGACTTTTCTATCATTAGTATCATGTTGTCTGCATGTAGTGAGTGGCAATTGTACCTTTCCCTTCTGATTTGGTTATGTTTATATTTTCTCCTTGTCTGGTTGCTGTGACTAGGACTTTGAATACTGTGTTGAAGAGACGTGGTAGCAGTGGGCATCTTAGTATTTTTCCATATTTAGTGGGAAAGCTTCTAACTTTTCATTGTTGAGTATTATATTGGTGATCAGCCTATTGTATTTTAAAAATGTTGTGTCTGTTAAGTTGAATATGAACTTTAAAAATCCCTTAGGTCATAAGGCTTGAAACAATAATATATGTGTTCTGTATTATGTTGCATTATAATTATTATTATTATTACACAGTTGGTTAGTGCAACATAATTATATATATATGTTTGGTAAGTCGTATGTAGAACTTCAAATTTTACATGCAGTAAGTGGGAACCACTGGAGGCATGGGCAGGTAACGAAATTTGTTGTATTTGTGTATTGTCACTTACTTGCTAAACAGAGAGCATGACAGATCCTGAGACCAGCTACTACTCAATATCTGCTTGTTTGAATTTCTTAGTTTTTCCCACTTATTGGGAGTTTTCCTTAGTCCTCCTTAGGAGAGTTTTTTTTTTTTTTTTTTTTAAGAAAGCATTTAGCCATAATAATTTCACAATACAATGCACTTTAAACACATAGCAACAAAATAAAACAAAATAAGCATCTATAAAGCAGAAGTATCTATCATGTGGCTACAATAGAAGTTTCCTTTTCCCTTTAGGTGTCAAAAATCTTCCATTCCATTTTGAAGCATTTATCTGGGGAAAGCTGAATATTCAACATATTTTACTAAACTTCCTGTCACTTTTAATATGGATTTAAATGCTCTTTCAATTATAGATAGTGGATCCACAACATCCTAGGCACTGTAGTAACTTTTAATACTGATATCACAGGAGTACTTATACTTTACACTACCAACTAGATGACTTTTTATATTGCATGCTAAGTTGCTTCAGTTGTGTTCAGTTCTTCTGACCATGTGGACTGTAGCCTACCAGGCTCCTCTGTCCATGGGATTCTCCAGGCAAGAATACTGGAGTGGGTTGCCATTTCCTACTCCAGGGGATCTTCCTGACCTAGAGATGGAACCTGTGTCTCCTGCATTGGCAGGCAGGTTCTTTACCACTAGCACCACCTGGAAATATTTAAAATAGCTTTCAGTGAAACTGTTTAGAATAAACATTAAAACTGATGATGTTGTAGTCTAGATTAACTCACGCATATTGTGAAGGACTTTTAAAGATGGCCACTGAATATGCTAGAGCGATTAAAGTAGGAAGTTTATGCTATTCTTTCCCTCATGAGTTCATTTAAATGAATCCTTACCATTAGTTGTTTTTTTTTTTTTTTTTTATTTAATGCAGTTGATTGATTTGGATCAATGAAAAGAAGGAAAAATAAAAGAGAACCAGTTTTCCTAATTTTGCAGCCCTGGTCATAGGGAGGGTATTTTCATGAATTAAACTTAATTTACCGAAATAGGTAGGAATGGTGATAGATGCAGTATTTGTGTTCATAGCTGCATCCTAGCCAGAGATCCCTGTTGCAACAAAAGCCAAAAGGGTGAGGTAGGTCTGCTGTGTCCTTGAGTAGGTAGGATGGATGCTGCTGGGGCTTTGACCTCAATTCTTTATCTGTGGTTATTTCTTTGCTTCCATAATCAAGAGTGAAGGCCTACTACTCTTGGCTGGTCTCTGTTCTCCATGGGTGCCTCATTAAAAGAAGCAATTCCATTTCTCTCAAAACTTGCTCTTCCCCTTAGTCAGGTTTCTAATTCTGTGGCTCAATTGGGAAACAAAGTTTAAAAACTATTGGAACCAAGACACACGTGAAGTCAGGTCAGCTGTCTTCAGCACAGAATTGTTACTTTTTTTCTTAAGGGTTTATGAGCATGCTTGATACTTTCATATACTTAGTTCCCACAGTGAAATAATTACAAGATAAATTTTAAGGAGTTTTCTATACACTTATTGTTTTTCTCTTAGTTGCTTTTATCCTGATAGTTATCAGTTGAAACTGCTTGAAATAACATCAATCAGTATGTAGATAAAAATGGGGTAATCTCTACATCAAAAGGCAAATGTGTAACAGTATTTTCCTTTGAATTGATCCCAAGAAAGAGGGAACTTGCAAACTTTTGAAGGCATCTAAAGCTCAACATTCAGAAAACTAAGATCATGGCATTCGGTCCCATCACTTCATGGCAAATAGATAGGGAAACAGTGGAAACAGGGGCTGACTTTATTTTTTTTTTTTTTTTTGGCTCCAAAATCACGGCAGATGGTGACTGAAGCCATGAAATTAAAAGACGCTTACTCCTTAGAAGGAAAGTTATGACCAACATGGACAGCATATTAAAAACCTGACACATTACTTTGCCAACAAAAGTCCATCTAGTCAAGACTATGGTTTTTCTGGTGGTCATGTATGGATGTGAGAGTTGGACTATAAAGAAAGCTGAGTGCTGAAGAATTGATGCTTTTGAACTGTGGTGTTGGAGAAGACTCTCGAGAGTCTCCTGGACTGCAAGGAGATCCAACCAGTCCATCCTAAAGGAAATCAGTCCTGGGTGTTCATTGGAAGGAGTGATGTTGAAGCTGAAACTCTAACGCTTTGGCCACCTGATGCAAAGAGCTGACTCATTGGAAAAGACCCTGATGCTGGGAAAGATTGAGGGCAGGAGGAGAAGGGTACGACAGAGGATGAGATGGTTGGATGACATCCCGGACTGAATGGACATGAGTTTGGTTGAACTCCAGGAGTTGGTGATGGGCAGGGAGGCCTGGTATGCTGCAGTTCATGGGGTCGCAAAGAGTTGGACATGACTGGGCAAGTGAACTGAACTGAAAGAGTGTAATGTATATGAATAAGTTCTAGCTGATGAGATAAAAATGGCTTCACAAAAGCCGTCTTTACAAGAATCTGGGGCCCCAAAAAAGTACAGTAAATGGCCTTCTGCCATGCAGTATGTTCATCCACATGAAATCTGGAGTAAAAGCAAAATATAAAAAAATGAAGAGAGATACTTTAAAGAATGCTAACAAACAGCCTGAAGACGTATCTAACCTGGTAATTGGATCCAGTCCTGTCAATGCTGATTTTGTTTGCTATGTTTGTGTCTCAGTTCACTTTTGGCAGGAGCTGGTGAAATCACCTGTTGTTGGTCTTCCCTATTAATTCCCTCAGTTTCTGATTCTTGGATTCTACTTCCTTCTAATGGCAACAGATGCTTCAAATTAGGGGACAGAACAATTACTCATCTGCACCCTTCTGGAGGTGTGGCCGTGAGGTTTACTTTGTTGCTCGCATAAGTTGAATTCTGCAAGAAGGCAGGCAGTCTTGTTCTCTGTAGTTGAATGTTTGGTCTCTTCTGTGATCTCATCTTGTATGTGACTGATTAGTAGATTGTCTCCATAGATCCAGGATCAGTTAGGGACTTCTTTCCTGCATCTTGCTTGTTATTAGAGATAGTCAATTCAATTTTACAAATATTTACTGAGCTAGATTCAAGACACTATATAGGGTGCCTCAGAGATCCTGAGATGAGTAAAACAAAATCATCGACATCAAAGATGTTTTGCAATTTGGAAAGTGATTTTAATGCACAAAGATAGAAGGTTTAGAAGATGAAAAAAAGTTTAAATCACAGAAAGTGATTTTAATGCACAGTAAAGATAGACGGTTTAGAAGATGAAAAAAAGTTTAATGGAGTGAGAACGCTATGTGTGAGATTTGTCTACATGAAGAAAGGAGGTAGGGACAGTAGTATGCACTGAGTTCCAGTTCCTTTGCTGAATTATGTCATTTAAAGCTCAAACTGTAGCTATGAAGTAGGAATTATGCACATTTTACAGATTACAAGCAGAGGATTTGAAAAATTAAATAATTTTTCTACAATTCTACAACTAATGAGTAGAGATTTGAATGCAGTGACTCCAAAGCTCACAGATGTTCTTTCTACCATTTTGTTCTGTCTGAAAGTGTCAGGAAGGAAAGAAAACCTTTAAAGAAAGAAGGCACAGGTCTTCTTTGGAGAGGCCACCGGGTTTGACTGGAACATGTGGAAATTGAGGGAAAGGAGTAGGAAATAAGACTGGAAATATATGTCAGGCCTGTATATTTAGAGGGATCTTAAATACCAGGGTAAGAGTGCTAATTTGGTGGAGCCACTGAAGCTTTTAGAGCCAGAAGATGAGTTGAGAGCTGAGGGTAAGAAGGAATGGTCTGGCAGCTGTGCCAGGGTAGACAGGAGAAGATGCTCTTCCTCTCCGTCCCCTGTTACAGAGCTCCAGTTAAAAACAAGAAAGGTATGAACAACGCAGAGGAAAGTGAGGATCGAAGAGAGACAATGCAAAGGATGTTTTGGAGATAGAATCTACATGACTTGATGACTGCCAGAATTTAAGGAGTAAAGTAGAAAGAAGAGCTGAAAATGACTGTTATTATAAACTTGAGGGTATGAGGAAAACAAACAAACAAACCAGAATTCCTATCACCTGAAAACCAGAGAAGGATCTCCTCTAAGGGAGAGAGTTGTTAAATTGGTTTAGGATGAGTTGAATTTATGGTTCAGATAGGTGAGCTCAGGGATTATAGCTAATAAGCAGCTAAGAATGTGAATCTGAAGCTCCAGAAAGAGGCCCGGGATAGGGAAGTGTGTTTAGTCTCTATTGGAAATGATGATTGGAGAAGGAAATGGCAACCCACTCCAGTGTTCTTGCCTGGAGAACCCCAGGGACGGGGGAGCCTGGTGGGCTGCCGTCTGTGGGGTCACAGAGTCGGACATGACTGAAGTGACAGCAGCAGCAGCAGCAAGAAATGATGATCTAGGCTGGAAAGTAAGATACTTAGAAAAAAGAGAGGAGCCTGAGAACTAAGGACAACTAGGAAGAAAATGATTGTTAACACTTCAAACAGTAGAGACCCTTCATCAGAATTTTTTTCTTTTAATTTGGCAACACCATGTGACAGGTAGGATTATAGTTTCCCTGCCTAGGGATCAAACCCGTGTGCCCTGAATTGAAAGTGTGAAATCTTAACCACTGGATGGCCAGGAACCCCGGATTTATTACTCTTCATCTAGATTCTGCAAATGTGAAATTTTTCTTTCACACTTAATGTATGTCAGCCATTTGATAAAATTATAGATTTCAAAGTACACATCTCAGTTGATACCTCTGCTTCATTATTTAGTTATATTCTGAGCCTAATCTTTTGCCATCTGCTTTAATAAAAATTTGTGATGCTAAGCATAAAAATGAATCCTTTTGAGAGTAAAGCATGGTTAATACATATTTAGTACTGAAGTTCATCAGAGATAATTAGACATATGATTTGATTCCTATCTACTGACTTCAAAGAACTTTAAACTTGTTTCAGCTTCTTCTTAAAGGCTTGAAAAAATATGTATATATATATTTTTACCTACTGACAGTTGACAACACAGTATGGGAAAGAAAGATTTAAAAAGGGAACACTAGGGAGTCATGGTAAAAATGTTGTAAGAATAGTAAAAATATAGATAGCTTTTCTGTTTCTACTTTTCACCCCTTCTTTTAAACATGTATTCTTCTAAATATTAGGACTCAATGACATGTGTTTTAAGAAGCACATGTAAACATCAATTAAACATATAATTTAGAAGTTCTGATTTATATTAAAAGAGGAGTATTTGTTTTATAAATGTGTTCAGCATTGCTAAGTCAGTGTGTTTAAGCATTTGTTCACAGATGTTAAATTACTTTATAGAGAGAGACAGGGTGGAAGCTATTCTGGTCTGCTGGAATAGAGCCTCATGTTTCTGAAACTGTGCTAACTGTGCCACATTAGCCTGTGCGTTGTGCATTTATTGACATGGGAACACCCAGCAATGAGCAACTTAAAGAGATGATTAGAACTTGGGCTGAAGTAACATTTTAACAAAAGAAGGATACACTTTTAGAGAAGTGGCAAGATAAAGGAAGAGGACATTGAACTTCTTGGGGCAGTTGATTGTGGGAAGGGAAATATATGGGGGAGCTAATGGTAGATTAAGGCTAGTTTTAGCAAGATTTGTTAGGCATGTTCCTCTGGTGCCATCTCTAGGCTGATAAGGATCAAGAATTGTCTCCAGTGATTAATTGCTCTCTTTTCTAGTAGAGAAAATTTACATCCTGATCTTAGACAAAGGGAGTTGGGGCAGAGAACTTCTCTATTGCTTTTAGCTCAAATAATTCTATGCCAAAGTGGCTTATTTTGGGAGTGGCGTATTGTTCTGCTGCCCTTCACAAGCTTTCAGCTAGAACTTAAAAGTTATTGCTCTGTGGCGTGCTAAGTTGCTTCAGTTGTGTCTGACTCTTTGAGACCACATGGACTATAGCCTGCCAGACTCCCCTGTCCGTGAGATTCTCCAGGCAAGAATACTGGCCTGGGTTACTGCTCAGTTCAGTTCAGTCACTCAGTCGTGTCTGCCTCTTTGCGACCCCATGAATTGCAGCACGCCAGGCCTCCCTGCATATCACCAACTCCTGGAGTTCACCCAAACTCATGTCCATTGAGTCAGTGATGCCATCCAACCATCTCATCCTCTGTTGTCCCCTTCTCCTCCTGCCCCCAATCCCTCCCAGCATCAGGGTCTTTTCCAGTGAGTCAACTCTTCGCATGAGGTGGCCAAAGTATTGAAGTTTCAGCTTCAACATCAGTCCTTCCAAAGAACGCCTTTAGAATGGATTGGTTGGATTTCCTTGCAGTCCAAGGGACTCTCAAGATTCTTCTCCAACACCACAGTTCAAAAGCATCAATTGTTTGGCGCTGAGCTTTCTTCACAGTCCAAACTTTCACATCCATACATGACCACCGGAAAAACCATAGCCTTGACTAGACGGGCCTTGCTAGTTGAACATAAATTATAAAATAAAATGTGTCTACAGCTGCATATAGGTTAATGGAAAGTTCAGATTCAATCACATTATTTTTATTTACATTCAAATTCAAGATTACAAAGATTCCTTGTTCTGAGAAGAATCTCCTGGGGTGTTTGGTCATGTAACCGAGGTTTCTCCTTGCAGAATCTGACTCCGTGGTCTGGAATGGGACCTTTTATTTTGTATTTTTAACTGGAAACCCACTTCCTTGCTTCTCAATATGGGCCAAGTACTAACAGTATTGGCAGCATAGGGTTTGTTGGAGATACAGACTTTGGGAACCCATCCTAGGTTTATTAAATCAGAATTTTCATTTAGTAAGACTTCAAGTATTCATACAGTCCTGAGAGATGTCCCTCTGAATCAGTGGTTCTCAAAGAGTAGTTCCAGACCAGTAGCAGCAGCAGCATCAGGGAACTTGTTGAAACTGCAAATTCTCAGGCCCTAACCTAGACCTACTAAATGAGAAACCCACCAGGTGATTCTAATGCATACTAAAGTTTGTACATTTCTGTACATGATTCTTATCATTGGGAAAATGAGGACACATGATCTAATCCTCCCAGGGCTGTTTAAGCCAGGAGTCCCAACTTTACACATTAGAGTTAAAAAAAAAATGGCAAGCCACATGACCACAATTTAAGTAGAGTATCTGTGATGTGGATTTTTTAAATGTTCTCATTTTAAGAACAGCTTGGGTTGAAAGATGACTAATTTAATTCATCACCAAATCCAGTAGTCAGTGCTAGACATAGGCAGGTTGCCAGCATCCTTTCACTTTGTACTGTCTTAGATTTGGAACTTTTGTCTGATGTGGAATACCTGTTGAGAGATACACTTCATGACTTTCTCATGCTCCTACACATCAGAAATACAAGGCCATGAGGACTCTTTACCTGGGCCATTTCTTAGGGTTTTATTTTCACGGAATAACATTGAGGAATGAAGTAATGTTCCTCTGAAACAGAGTAGCATTCCTTAACTCTTGCTGTGAAAGGGTGGTTTCTCCAAGGTCAGTGGCATGTTTAAGGGTCCATCTGAGCCCTCCTCCACATTGCTCTAGTGAGGCTGGCAAAGCAAGGCAAATGATGCTCATGCTGCTTCCTGTGCTATATGTAGTCAAGCCTTTTATTCCTGACTCAGAAATCCTGTATCTCTACCAATATTTATGAAATCCTTTCAGATGAACTTACTAAGTTGTAAAGAGGATAAAAATCCAATCCCAGACCTGAAGTATGCTCTACCAACCTATTTCTATTACTCTAGCCTCTTTTCAATTAGATCTTATTCTTTAGACCGTAATTGAGTATTTCTGTCCCAATGAGTCATAGATTTCATTCTGGCCTCTATTTGGGTTTCTTCCTCTTGTTATTATTCAGCTTTAGCCCACTCAGGGTAGTGCCCCACTTTTGGCAACCTTACTGCAGATCAACATCTGCCTGGAATACAACTAAGCCTATCTAGGCTCCAGAAGAGGACCAGATTTTATCATGTTAAAGCATGTATGTCTTCGTAATAGTAATAATAACATGCATTTGTATAACATGTCATCACTGTCAGTGTGCTTTTATAAAAATCATTTTACATAATTTATTTTTATTTTTTATTTAATAACTAGACTAGTACCTTGCATGTAGTAGGCATATTATTTATTTCTTTAAACAAATGAGTGGACATACTCATGCACTTAGAAATAGATGAAGAGAAGAAAAAATTCTGTGTTTGTAGATGTAGGTAGTGTACCCTACCTCTTTGATAAAAAAGTACCTGAATTATGTTAACCAGCCTGATTATCATCCTCCTTGTGATTATCATCATCATCATTTGTATTAAGTGAACTCACACATTGTTTTGGTTTATGGAATGGTTTATTTTCTTCTCCTTACAGAACCTCGGTACTAAAACGAGAAATGTGTTAGTATATTATCGAGTCAGTTAACAAGTCATTTAATTGACTTTCTAGTCTAATTCAGGTATGGCTTGTTGTCTCATCCTTGTGGAGTGTCTTCTCATCCCTTTTAACTTGGATAGTTAATCTGTCCTATAACTCTGTGCTCTGTGCTGTGTCACTTAGTCATAGCCTACTCTTTGTGACCCCATGGACCGTAGCCCTCCAGGCTCCTCTGTCCATGGAATTTTCCAGGCAAGAATACTGGAGTGAGTTGCTTTTTCCTACTCCAGGGAATCTTCCAGACCCAGAGGTCAAACCCTGTGTCTCTTGCATCTCTGGCATTGGCAGGTGGGTTCTTTACCACTTCTACCTGGGAAGCCTGAGTACATTAGGAAAATGTACAAATAGTGCATTTTGGGGACATGAATTCCATACTGTGAAGGTGAAGGGGCATGATGAAAAAAGGCTAAGTATTGTCCACATTACAATGAGCATAAAATAATTTCAGTGGTTAGAAGGGATTTTTAATTTATAAGAATATCATGGATTCGTAATCTATTATATATAGGGTTTGGTGAGACTCTGTTTTATGTTAAACACTTAGGAAAACAATCTCACTAGAAATATAAGAGTTTCCATAATCTTTCTTCATTATGCAGTACAGGAGCAGGTAACAAGATGAGTGGCTTCCAAAAACAAGCAGATAGACTGTATTAGCCCTTATAGAGAAACACAGAGTGCCTATAGGTAGAACAAAAAGAGGAACTGAAAGTTGTGTACCACAAAGATAGAGGGACCCTTTCTTACATGAGAGAAGCTGCAGCAAGAATTTACCACACATACAGGGTGGGATCAGTGGAGAAATAACTCCAGAAAGAATGAAGAGACGGAGCCAAAGCAACACCACCACCCAGCTGTAGATGTGATTGGTGATGGAAGTAAAGTCTGATGCTGTAAAGAGCAATATTGCATAGGAACCTGGAATGTTAAGTCCATGAATAAAGGCAAATTGGAAGTGGTCAAACAGGAGATGGCAAGAGTAAACATCAACATTTTAGGAATCAGTGAACTAAAATGGACTGGAATGGGTGAATTTAATTCAGATGATCATTATATCAACTACTGTGGGCAAGAATCCATTAGAAGAAATGGAGTATCCATCATAGTCAACAAAAGAGTCTGAAATGAAGTACTTGGATGCAGTCTCAAAAACGACAGAATGATCTCTGCTCATTTCCAAGGCAAACCATTCAGTATCACAGTAATCCAAGTCTATACCCCGACCAGTAGTGCTGAAGAAGCTGAAGTTGAATGGTTCTATGAAGACCTACAAGACCTTCTAGAACTAACACCCGAAAAAGATGTCCTTTTCATTATAGGGGATGAGAATGCAAAAGTAGGAAGTCAAGAAATAACCTGGAGTAACAGGCAAATTTAGCCTTGGAGTACAGAATGAAGCAGGGCAAAGGCTAATAGAGTTTTGCCAAGAGAACTCACTGGTCATAGCAAACACCCTCTTCCAACAACGTAAAAGAAGACTCTACAGGTGAACATTACCAGATGGGCAACACTGAAATCAGATTGATTATAATCTTTGCAGCCAAAGATGGAGAAGCTCTATACAGTCAGGAAAAACAAGACTAAGACCTGACTGTGGCTCAGATCACGAACTCCTTATTGCCAAAGCAGACTTAAATGAAGAAAGTAGGTAAAACCACTGGACCATTCAGGTATTACCTAAATCAAATCTCTTATGATTATACAGTTTAAGTGACAAATAGATTCAAGGGATTAGATCTGATAGAGTGCCTGGAGAACTACGGACAGAGGTTCATGACATTGTACAGGAAGTGAAGTCGCTCAGTCATGTCTGACTCTTTGCGACCCCATGGACTATAGCCTACTGGGCTCCTCCGTCCATGGGATTTTCCAGGCAAGAATACTGAAGTAGGTTGCCATTTCCTTCTCCAGGGGAACTTCCCGACCCAGGGCTCGAACCTGGGTCTCCTGCATTGTAGGCAGATGCTTTACCATTGTACAAGAGGAGGGATCAAAACCATCCCCAAGAAAAAGAAATGCAAAAAGGCAAAAGAGTTGTCTGAGGAGGTCTTACAAATAACTGTGAAAAGAAGAGAAGCAAAAGGCAAAAGAGAAAAGGAAAGATACACCCGTCTGAATGAAGAGTTCCAAAGATCAGCAAGGAGAGATAAGAAAGCCTTCCTCAGTGATCAATGCAAAGAAATAGAGGAAAACAATAGAAAGAGAAAGACTAGAGATATCTTCAAGCAGATCATGCAAAGATGGGCACAATAAAGGGCAGAAATGGTATGGACCTAACAGAAGCAGAAGCTATTAAGAAGAAGTGGCAAGAATACACAGAAGAACTATACAAAAAAAAGATCTTCATGACCCAGATAATCACAATGGTGTGATCACTCACCTAGAGCCAGACATCCTGGAATGCAAAGCCAAGTGGGCCTTAGGAAGCATCACTACAAACAAAGCTAGTGGAGGTGATGGAATTCCAGTTGATCTATTTCAGATCCTAAAAGATGATGCTGTGAAAGTGCTGTGCTCATTATGCCAGGAAATACGGGAAACTCAGCAGTGGCCACAGGACTGGAAAAGGTCAGTTTACATTCCAATTCCAAAGAAAGGCAATGTCAAAGAATGCTCAAACTACCGCACAATTGCACTCATCTCTCACACTAGTGAAGTAATGCTCAAGATTCTCCAAGCCAGGCTTCAACAGTACGTGAACAGTGAACTTCCAGATGTTCAAGCTGGATTTAGAAAAGGCAGAGGAACCAGAGATCAAGTTGCCAACATCTTTGGATCATCGATAAAGCAAGAGAGTTCTAGAAAAACATCTATTTATACTTCATTGACTATGCCAAAGCCTTTGACTGTGTGGATCACAAAAAACTCTGGAAAATTCTTCAAGAGATGGGAATTCCAGACCTGCCTCCTGAGAAATCTTTATGCAGGTCAGGAAGCAACAGTTAGAACTGGACATGGAACAATGGACTGGTTCCAAAATCAGGAAATGAGTACGTCAAGGCTGTATATTATCACCATGCTTATTTAACTTATGTACAGAGTACATCATGAGAAATGCTGGACTGGAAGAAGCACAAGCTGGAATCAAGATTGCTGGGAGAAGTACCAATAACCTCACATAAGCAAATGACACCACCCTTATGGCAAAAAGCAAAGAAGAACTAAAGAACCTCTTGATGAAGGTGAAAGAGGAGAGTGAAAAAGTTGGCTTAAAACTCAACATTCAGAAAACTTAGGTCATGGCATCTGGTCCCATCACTTCATGGTAAGTAGATGGGCAAACAATGGAAACTGTGACAGACCTTATTTTGGGGGGCTCCAAAATCACTGCAGATGGTGGCTGCAGCCATGAAATTAAAAGATGCTTGCTCCTTGGGAGAAAAGCTATGACCAACCTAGACAGCATATTAAGAAGCAGAGACATTACTTTGCCAAAAAAGGTCCATCTAGTCAAAGCTGTGGTTTTTCCAGTCGTCATGTATGGATTTGAGGGACTATAAAGAAAGCTGAACACTGAAGTGTTGATGCTTTTGAACTGTGGTGTTGGAGAAGACTCTTGTGAGTCCCTTGGACTGCAAGGAGATCCAACCAGTCAATCCTAAAGGAAATCAGTCCTGAATATTCATTGAAAGGACTGATGCTGAAGCTGAAACTCCAACACTTTGGCCACCTGATGTGAAGAACTGACTCATTTGAAAAGAACCTGATTCTGGGAAAGATTGAAGGCGGGAGGAAAAGGGGATGACAGAGGATGAGATGATTGGATGGCATCACTGACTCAGTGGACATGAGTTTGAGTAAACTCCAGGAGTTGGTGATAGACATGGAGGCCTGGGGTGCTGCAGTCCATGGGGTTGCAAAGAGTCGGATATGACTAACTGAACTGAACTTATAGGATAGGAGGGAAGGTCTTTAACTTCTATACAGCTAAGAACAAACTTCAAAAGCTACAGAATCGTTTATGGTGAACCTTAACCTAAGAATTCTTGGTTCTTATTTCAACTCGTGATTTAAAAAAAAAAAAAAAAAAGCAGTTCTAGGAAGTCTTTTATTAAATTTAAATGGTGTATAATGCAGAGGAAGTTGTTTACAGTAAAATCCCTGGGCAGTTAAATAAAAATTGACTTTTAAAGCAATTTCTTAGCCCCCTACCTGAGATCAGATGTGAAATCTGTTCCTTAGCTTGAATTCAGGGGAAAATGGAAGAGTCACACACACAGTATTCATTGTAAGATTTTGGCCTACTCATAATCATTCTATAGCTTGGATTCAGTCAGTGTGGGTGTTTCAGCTTGGGATTTTGCAAAGGATAGGTAGAATTCCTTTAAGTATTTCAGATATAGAAATTGAGTAAAACCAGTTCAATCAAGTTTTGTACCCAGAGTTGTCAGAAGTACTGTTCCCCTCAGTCCTCTCCTGAAAGTTGGGAGGGGCTTGACTGTCCATTCCTGTAAGACTGCTGCTTCTTTGCCTAACTTTTCTCAAAGCACGTTGTATTTGCCTGTGTTTAAAAGGCTGTTCTCAGTATGCAAATTCTTCATATCTCATATAATTACTATTTTAAGCAATCAGTTTCCAATTTCACGTGATGCTGAGTTATAAGAATATCTTTCACATACATTAAATACTGCTTGTGTCTTCTGTGAATAAACATGATTTCCTGTTCAGTTTTGATGGTTGCTGATATATTTTCATTAGAACTAAGTGATTGTAATAGTTTTACTTAACATTTTTGTGTAAAAATCTATAACTTTTATAGATTAAAAAACTATTCAGAATATGATGCTCCATGGTGCAATATGCCAACTTAAAAAAAATGAGTTGGCATCAAAGATGCAAATTTTTATAGCAATTTTCAAGATCATATTCACCATATAAAGGTGCTGTTGTATTTTACTTTCAAAAAGGTGACAGACTAGCATTTTTAGAATAAGAATTGCTCAGAAACTGATATCTGAAGAAGAAGATATATGGTATCAGTGGACTTTATTGTAACTGGATGTTAGGAAGAAACTTAGAGATAGTGTGGGACCAAAACTTGACATTTTCAGGTTACATTTAGGAAAGTAAATTCTAACAAATATGAAAAATGTCTTTTAAAATCTTTGCTTTTGAAGCAAAGACATATATTCTTTAATACAGTCTCTACTAATAATAGAAAGGAAGCAAATGATACTTGGTGTAAGATTTTACCTGAACATTTATATTTGAATTAAATGTTTTATTATTTAATTTTAATAAGTAAACTTTGAAACTGTATCCTCTATTAATACCTGTTTCATTTTAATCACATCTCCTAGTTATTAATATTTTGTTTTTTAGCATACCTTTATTGAGTATCTATTATACATGGTTAATGCTGGGATTTCTTTGGCCACCTCATGCGAAGAGTTGACTCATTGGAAAAGACTCTGATGCTGGGAGGGATTGGGGGCAGGAGGAGAAGGGGATGACAGGATGAGATGGCTGGATGGCATCACTGACTCCATGGGCGTGAGTCTGAGTGAACTTCGGGAGTTGGTGATGGACAGGGAGGCCTGGTGTGCTGCGATTCATGGGGTCGCAAAGAGTCGGACACGACTGAGCAACTGAACTGAACTGAACTGAAGGCTCGTTTTTCAGGGGTCCAAAAATAAGCATGATTCCTGTCCTCAGAAGAGACAGAAAGGGACTTCCTACCTGTCCAGTGGTTAAGACTCCTTCTTTCAGTGCAGGAAGTGAGGATTCAGTACTTGGCTGGGAAGCTAAGATCCCACATGTCTCTGAGCCAGAAAACCAAAACATAAAACAGAAGCAATATTGTAACAAATTCAGTAAAGACATAAAAATGTTTTTTAAAAAAGAGAGTGGAAAATATATGAACATTCATTTGAGCTAATTAAGTAATTAGAGTAGTAAATTTCTCAATTTTTAAAAATTATCAGGACTCCTTTTGACTCTTAAAGAATTGTTGAGGATCCCAAAGAACTTTTGTTTATATAGCTAATACTAGTATTTACCACATTGAAAATTAAAAATTAAAACTGAGTAAACTTAAAATACATACAATAATAATAGCTTTCTTTAGCTATCAGAATGATGATCTTATCTCATGTTGTGTGGCCTGTGGAAAACTCTACTGTCTGTACATTTGAAAGAAAATGAGAATGAAAAGGGCAAATAATGTCTTAGAAATATTGAGAAAATGTTCTGACTTTATGAAGCCTCTAAAATCAGGGTCTTGAGGACCCCCCAAATGCCAAACAGATAAAGACAGGAAGAGCAATTTATGTCAACTCGTGCTGAAAACCATTAACTAACAGATTAACCTTAGTCTTCATTATTTAATATTGAGTGTAGATTTTAATAAAAAAGCAAATAAAAAATAGCAATACTTTTTCCAGTAAGCTTGGTTCAAGAAATGAAGGCACTCCTCTGCCACCTGGTGGCAATGTATCCTAGTTAGGGATTTGAGAGGTTTTTGAACGGTGTACAATTACAATATATCTTAATTGGGTGGGATTTTGAGGTTTTGAATGTGGACTCTACCTTTCAAACACCAAGATGCTATACTTGGAACCTCTGAAACATGTTAACTTATACACTAAACATTTCCCCAATGAAATAAAAGCAACTAAGTTAAAATCCATCTATATTTTTAAAAACCAGTAACTGTACATTGAATGCTCAGTATTTCAGTTGGATAGAAAAATGAGCTTTCTTTGTTTTTCTCTAATGCATGTTCTTATTACCTAGGGGAAAGAAGAGACAGTAAGAGAGGTGTACAACCCCTGCCACATTCAGTTATGCACCCGCCCCCCCTTTTTAGTTTAGAACATTATTTTTCAGCAGGAAGATAAGAATAGATTTTATTCTTTTACTGAGGTAGTTTTGAGCTTTTGTGAATCAATAACCTAATAACTCAAGATATTTCATAAGCTTTTAGCCTCCCTCCCAATGTTTAGAATGGGAAAACTTTCCAAGATACCTAAGCATGAATGGTCTTATAGCAATACATTTTCTGATACTTTATTTTCATATGAAGTTTTCCCTCAAAATTGATCTGTCAGAAAACACTCCTTCTTCATAAGAGCCTAAGTCTTACTTTATAGAGAATATGAAATTTCCTCATTCATCTTATTTCTTACCTGAGTGTATTACCTGAAGAGTAAACCTCTCTGTGTATCTAACAAAGGGGAAGCCTCTGGCAGTGATTAATCACAGCACTATGAACCTACCGGGCTTTGAGTCTTGCCTAAATTTGCACCTATTTCTCTTAAGTATAAAGCCTAATGATAGTAACTTCTATTTCTGCCACTTAAAAATGAGGTGAATTCACATATGTGGTATAGAGGGTAAGAAACTAACATCAATTTTTATTTACTCAACTTTACTTTTTTCATTTCCAAAGAATTCATGGCTTCCATGAAAGAGTCCACTGAGGAAAGAACTTTACTAACAGATACTAAATGCTTAAAAATGATCTTTTCTACATACTTAAATAATGTATGTTTAAAGCAAGTAAACAACTTACTTGCTTTCATATTTGAAAGCAAGTAAGAACAGCCAAAATATGGAGAAGGAAGCTTTTTAAGCAATGCAATTGGATGTTTTCTGGAAATAGCAAATTTACAAAACATATTGGAAAAATTTCAAATAAAACTTTAATGTAGTTTCTTTTAGACTTAATATATATATACCATCAACTAAAGTAATTAAAATCTATTTTTTCTAAGTCATGTCATATAAAGTGAAAGTGAAAGTCATTCAGTCCTGTCTGACTCTTTGTGATCCCATGGAATACACAGCCCATGGAATTCTCCAGGCCAGAATACTGGAGTGGGTAGCCGTTTCCTTCTCTAGGGATCTTCCCAACCCAGGGATCAAACCCAGGTCTCCCACATTGCAGGTGGATTCTTTACCAGCTGAGCTACCAGGGAAGCCCACGTCATGTAAATTTATTCTAATTACCATTACTCCTCACCTTGTTTGAATAAAAAATTAAACACTTTCTATGTCCTATGACAGAAGATAACATTATAGACTAGCTGTTGGATCAGTTACCACCTGAAAGAAGCCAACACTATGACACAGCAGAGAGGGGACAGGGAAGAAATTACTCTGACCTAAATCCCCTCCCTCAGACCTGAAGATGTGCCTCTCGTTGGCTGAACACACCTGGATGTAAAAGGATCTTATGGATCAAGCTCCCAGAGTATAAAATAAAGGGGAAAATGGTTAAGTGAGGATGCAGAAGAAGATTTGGGAAATACCTAGAAATGAAGAAAACGAATGACTCTAATGAACAACTAAACAACAACAAAAAATGATTGTATATCTTAGCTGGGTCCTTTAAAAAATGAATCTGAAGGCAAAGAGTGAAGACTTCTTTTTGGCAGCTGATCATCCATGGTGTTTCTATACAACTGTGAAAGCTTTTGTCCAGGATTATGTTCTGAAGGATGTTTATGTAGCAGACAACCTTGAAAGATAGGAATAATGTCATGATAATAAAGATAATTTTTAACTTATATGTATTTAACTTATATGCAGAGTACATCATGAGAAATGCTGGACTGGATGAAGCACAAACTGGAATCAATATTGCCAGGAGAAATACCAATAACCTCAGATTTGCAAATGACACCACACTTATGGCAGAAAGCAAAGAAGAACTAAAGAGCCTCTTGATGAAAGTGAAAGAAAAGAGTGAAAAAGCTGGCTTAAAACTCAACAGTCAGAAAACTAAGATCATGGCATCCGGTCCCATCACTTCATGACAAATATATGGGGAAACAGTGGAAACAGTGAGAGACTTTATTTTTGGGGGCTCCAAAATCACTGCAGATGGTGTCTGCAGACATGAAATTAAAAGATGCTTGCTCCTTGGGAGAAAAGCTATGACCAACCTAGACAGCATATTAAAAAGCAGAGACATTACTTTGCCAGCAAAGGTCCCTCTAGTCAAAGCTGTGGTTTTTCCAGTAGTCATGTACGGATGTCAGAGTTGGACTATGAGGAAAGCTGAGCACTGAATAATTGATGTTTTTGAGCTGTTGTGTTGGAGAAGACTCTTGAGAGTCCCTTGGACTGCAGGGAGATCCAACCAGTCCTTCCTAAAGGAAATCAGTCCTGAGTATTCATTGGAAGGACTGATGCTGAAAGCTGAAGTTTCCAATACTTTGGCCACCTGATGCAAAGAACCGACTCATTTGAAAAGACCCTGATGCTGGGAAAGATAGAAGGCCAGAGGAGAAGGGGACGACAGAGTATGATGGTTGGATGGCATCACCTACTCCATGGACTTGAGTTTGAGTAAGCTCTGGGAGTTTGTGATGGACAGGGAATCCTGGCTTGCTGCAGTCCTTGGGGTCCCAAAGAGTCAGACACGACTGAGCGACTGAACTGAACTGAGTAAAGATAATATTCCCATGTGGGGAAAATGTGGGGCAAAGTTCCTGGCAACCCCTTTAAAATACTGGGGTTTTCCAAGCTTGCTTTTTCTCAGCTGTGCCACGAATATACTGTGTGCGAAGTGCCTGCATGTGACTTGGTTGGCAATGGGAGCATATAACCATAGAGCTCACGTTGCCTGCTGTGATAATAAAGTCCTTTGTGTCCCACCAAGGACCTCATGTCTTCCCTCAGCATCTGTGTAACTGTGGCAGGTTCGCTTCTTAGCTCACAAGCAAGGTGAGACCCTTCGCAGTTCTTAGCAGGGCTAACACTGTATTTGGGAAGTAGAAGCCTAAGACAGTGAAGGTAAGGGAAAAGGAGAAGTGAGGCAAAGACATGTGTGTTGCTTTACTCTTTACTATAAAGAACCACAAAGGAGACATTATTAGTCACTTTTCACTCAGTGTTTTAGACTTTTCTAGAAAGATTGAAAGAAGGAACTTCAACTCAAAGTAGACCATAAGAAAAAGTGAAAGGAGGGGGACATTTTCTCCTTGACCTCTTCCCATATCCTCTTCCCCTTGGTCAAGGTTTACCTCGATAATGATCTCACTTCTTGGTTGCATCTCAGTGGCTGCTCAGAAAATCAGGTTCCATGCTTTGAAGTGTAGTATTTCCTCCAAATACGAAATGTGGAGGACTGACTATTTATGTAAATAAAGTGTTGACCAAGGCATGAAAAGGAGGAAGTAGACAAGAGAATTTGAGAAGGTACATAAGATTTATATTTTAGTATAATGGGTAAAAGTATATTTGCATATCAAACAGTTCCTAACTTTGCTTTCCATAAAACTGAATGGGAACCTAATTGAATTTTTAGCTTAGTGCTTAAAAAAGAGAGAACCCTTAAGTAATAGATTATGTGCTTTTTTTTTTTTTGATCATGAAGTTAGAAGTAGTTCAAAGAATTATGAGCTAGTATTGTAACAGAACTCCTTCCATTTTTATCTACTTGTGCTGGTTTTTTAAAAATAATTTTATTTATTTACTTTCAGTTGTGCTGAGTCTTCCTTGCTCTGCATAGGCTTTCTCTAGTTGCTGTGAGCAGGTGCTACTTTTTGTTTCCATACACAGGCTTCTCACTGTGGTGGCTTCTTTTGTTGCAGAGCACAGACTATAGGCGTATGGGCTTCAGTATTTGCAACACGTGGATTCAGTAGTTGTGGCCCACAGGCTTTGTAGTTCCCGACCTAGGGGTTGAACCAGCATCTTCTGTGGCCCCTGCATTGGCAGGCAGATTTTTTTTTTTTTTTAACCACTGAGCCACCTGGGAAGCTGAAGCTAAGGTACTTCTTATATGTCCACCTCTTGTTGACTAAAAGGCATTTGTAAGAGAATGGAGAAGAGGAGTGACAAATGGGTTAAAATCACAAACTTGAGAATAATGTGATTATTTTCTTAAAAACTTATTTAGGTAAGGACACTTAACATGAGATCATAACAACATTCTAAGGCTCAGTACAGCACTGTTGACTGCAGGCACTGTGTCGTGCAGCAGTTCCCCAGAGCTTACTCACATTGCACAGCTGAAACTTTAGATCCCTTGAACAACTCCGTTCCTGCCTCCTCCCAGTCCCCGACAGCTGCCATTCTACTCTCTGCTTCAATTACTTTAATTATTTTGGATCTCTTTTGTAAATGGAACCATGAATTGTCCTTCTCTGTCTAGCTTGTATTATAGTAATAATAATTTATAACTAATATTAGTGTAATATTCTCCAGGCTTATCCATATTGTTGCATATGGCAGAATTTCCTCCTTTTTTAAGGATGAATAATATTTCTTTATCCATTTATCTGTTGATAGACATTTAAATTGGGCTTTCCTTGTGGCTCAGCAGTAGGGAATCCACCTGCAATGCAGAAGACACGAGTTCGATCCCTGGGCCAGGAAGATCCCCTGGAGGAGAGCACAGCAACCCACTCCAGTATTCTTGCCTGGAGAATCCCATGGACAGAGAATCCTGACAGGCTATAGTCCATAAGGTTGCAAAGAGTTCGACATGACTGAAGCAACTGAGCAAATGCACCCCCCACATAGATGTTTAGGTTACTTCCACATCCTGGCTATTATGGATAATGCTGCCAAGAACGTGGGAATGTAAATATCTCTTTAGGATCCTAATTTCAGTTCTTTTGAGTACATACCTAGAAGTGAGATTGATGGATCATATAATAGTTCTATTTCTAATTTTTTTAGCAGCCTCTACACCATTTTTTTGGGGAGGGGTGTTAGTTCTAAAAGGTCTTGTAGGTCTTCATAGAATCATTCAACTTCAGCTTCTTCAGCATTACTGGTTGGGGCATAGACTTGGATTACTGTGATATTGAATGGTTTGCCTTGGAAACGAACAGAGATCATTCTGTCATTTTTGAGATTGCGTCCAAGTACCGCATTTTGGACTCTTTTGTTGACCATGATGGCTACTCCATTTCTTCTGAGGGATTCCTGCACGCAGTAGTAGATATAATGGTCATCTGAGTTAAATTCACCCATTCTGGTCCATTTTAGTTCGCTGATTCCTAGAATGTCGACATTCACTCTTGCCATCTCTTGTTTGACCACTTCCAATTTGCCTTGATTCATGGACCTGACATTCCAGGTTCCTATGCAACATTGCTCTTTACAGCATTGGACCTTGCTTCTATCACCAGTCACATCCACAACTGGGTATTGTTTTTGCTTTGGCTCCATCCCTTCATTCTTTCTGGAGTTATGTCTCCACTGATCTCCAGTAGCATATTGGGCACCTACTGACCTGGGGAGTTCCTCTTTCAGTATCCTTTCATTTTGCCTTCTCATAACCTCAGATATGCAGATGACACCACCCTTATGGCAGAAAGTGAAGAGGAACTAAAAAGCCTCTTGATGAAGGTGAAAGAGGAGAGTGAAAAAGTTGGCTTAAAGCTCAACATTCAGAAAACGAAGATCATGGCCTCTGGTCCCATCACTTCATGGGAAATAGATGGGGAAACAGTGGGAACAGTGTCAGACTTTATTTTTGGGGGCTCCAAAATCACTGCAGATGGTGACTGCAGCCATGAAATTAAAAGATGTTTACTCCTTGGAAGAAAAGTTATGACCAACCTAGATAGCATATTGAAAAGCAAAGACATTACTTTGCCAACAAAGGTCCATCTAGTCAAGGCTATGGTTTATCCAGTGGTCATGTATGGATGTGAGAGTTGGACTGTGAAGAAAGCTGAGCGCAGAAGAACTGATGCTTTTGAACTGTGGCGTTGGAGAAGACTCTTGTGAGTCCTTTGGACTGCAAGGAGATCCAACCAGTCGGTTCTGAAGGAGATCAGCCCTGGGATTTCTTTGGAAGGAATGATGCTAAAGCTGAAACTCCAGTACTTTGGCCACCTCATGCAAAGAGTTGACTCATTGGAAAAGACTCTGATGCTGGGAGGGATTAGGGGGAGGAGGAGAAGGGGACGACAGAGGATGAGATGGCTGGATGGCATCACTGACTCGATGGACGTGAGTCTGAGTGAACTCCGGGAGTTGGTGATGGACAGGGAGGCCTGGCGTGCTGCGATTCATGGGGTTGCAAAGAGTCGGACACGACTGAGCGACTGAACTGAACTGAACTGATACTATTTTACCTTCCCTGATAGCTCAGTTGGTAAAGAATCTGCATGAAATACAGGAGACCTGGGTTCAATCTCCTGAAGAAGATCATTACCTGCTGAGAAGATCCCCTGGAGAAGGGAAAGGTTACCCACTGCAGTATTCTGGCCTGGAGAATTCCATGGACTCTGTAGTCCATGGGGTCACAAAGAGTCAGACAGGACTGAGCGACTTTCACTTTCATACCAATTTACCTAGTGCCTGTACCACTTTACATTTCCACGAAGTGTACAAGGGTGCCTACGTTTCCGCATGCTCTCTGGCACTTGGTATTTTTTTTTGTATTTTTGACAGTAGTCATCCTAACAGGTATGAAGTGGTAACTCATTGTGGTTTTGGTTGTGTTTCCCTAATGATTAGTGATGTTGAGCATGTTTTCACACATCTGTTCATAATTTATCTGTTTTGTTTTGAAAGTTGTTCAAGTCCTTGGCTCATTCTTTATTCAGGTTACACTCACATATAAAAGCAAGGGAAAGGAGAGAATCCAGTGAAGTACAGAGAGGCATTTCCCCCAACGGGGAAAGTATTTTAATTTGAAATCCAGCAAGGAGACAGTATCGGAGTCGAGGAGTTGACTTAAAATTGTTTTTTTCCGGTATTTCACATGTGTTTACCCCTTACAGGTAGTAGATAAAATATTCTTCATTTTCCTGATTCTAAATTAGAAGGTAATATTCATTTAAGATACACTTAACTGGTTGCTTTCTGGAAGGTCTTTGATGTTTTGGGTTTTTGTTTAAGTCTTTACATCTCTATTGAGAATCTACCAAGGAAGAATGTTATTTCCTCCCTTGCTTCTGAATCTGTATTTCATAACTGGATGTCTATAAATAGTACTAGGCAGTACAGCAATTATGCCATTACTAAAGATCATTGTTATTATAAACATATTTCATTTAGATGCAAATTTTTACTGCTGTGTCACAGACATTTGAGAAATACACACTGATCCACACTAGAAATGGCATTACCAACTGGAAGAGTTTGAGCAAATTCCAAGAGTTGGTGATGGACAGAGAAGCCTGGCATGCTGCAGTGCATGGGGTCGAAAAGAATCAGAAATGACTGAGCAACTGAGGTGAACTGAACACTAGAAGTTAGCATGGATTTACCACATATTGATACCAGAGGTTTACAATTTGTCCAAAAATATTTCTTTGTCATTTGCTGCCAAGAGGACAATAATTGCAATCTCTGTTTCAAGAAAGACTGTGTAATCCTTACTGCCTAGATGTGTTTATTTTTGGATGTAACAGAGCACTGGCCACAGCAAGTTAAAGTCCTGCTTCTTCTATTTCTTAACTATTATACTTGGGCAAGTTGATTCCGTTTATTTCAGCAAATTCTTTACTGAATTCCTACTGTTACCAAACACCAGAGAAATAAAGCTCAATGAAATATGGCCCCAGAGAAATACAGATGTACACAGAATATTTTGAAATAATGTGAGAGAAGTATTAATATATACTTCTGTATATATTAATATACTCACAGGATACTGTGAGTTTGAAAGAAATTCTCCTTATTGGGCTTGAGGAATAAAGGGTGGGCATGTTTTCTGAAGGAGGAGATGTCTAGGATGTTTCTTAAGGGAGGAACATGTGTGGCCAGGTTTGGGTGGAGAGAAGGTAATGACTGGTCAGAAGATGGTTCCTGCCCTAGAGAGCATAAAGGTAGTGATGAGTGAACAACAGGGTGAGTGGGGGGAACCCTATATTATCCTGTATTAATAGTAAAATATGAGGTGTTAGGTTTCTGGGAGCTTGAGCAGGGCTAGCTCTGGAGAGCTTCATAGGCTGCTGTATTTGAAGAGACTTGAAGTATGCAGAGAACAGCATTCATAGTCAAATCGACACTTCTGTAACTCTGGTGGCAGTGTGGAGGGTGTATTTAAAGGAAGCAAATCCAGAGGCATTTTTAATGCTTCAGTCAGGCATGACTGGAACTTGGGCCGTGATAGAGTTAGGGAGAGGGAAGGCACAATTAGCAAAGAGTAAGGAGGCATCTATTTATGACAGTGCTTTTGTTGAACCAAAAAAGTACAGCTTGAAGGATGACAAAGACCTGAATATGAACCCCAGCTACATCACTTCAGGGGCTGAGCTGTTTACAAGTTACAGTATTTTGTATTTCTGAACGTGAGGGACACTTCTTCATGTTATCATGGGGATTAGACTTGACCTGAAATACCTGAAACAGTGCTTGAATAGCATGTCAGTAAATGGTTACTAGTGTTACTATTAAAATCTCCAAGACTTAGTCTCCTCTCCTGAATTATAGATTTGTTGTGATATTAGAGCAAGATAATACGTGTTAAAGGTGCCTAATCTTTTGGATAAAGAATTTTTTCAGAAAAAATTTTATGCTACTTTCCCCCAATTGAAAGAAAAATAGCTTTGAATCTCATTTTAAAATACTATTTTTGTAGCCAGTGCAATTTACTGTTTATTGAAGAAAAGCAAACCAGTGAGGCCTTTGACCATGGAAATGCTACTAAGGAGCAACCCTGAGAATTAGCTATATCACTGCATCATCGTGATTAAGAACACCAGAGCAGCGATCAGACTGACGGCTGATTGTGTGTCTTTAAGCAAATTAGCTTACCTCTCTGTGCCTCAGTTTCTTGATTTCTAAATGTCTATGCACCCTAAAATATGTACGAAGGTTAAGTGAGATAATCACTCATGTAAACTGCTCAGCTGTGTGCTGGGTACATGCTAAAAACCTCCCAAATAATGACTATTATTTTTTGGAGGACAGTGTTCAAAAGAATGACTTTACATGCACTAACTCTTTTAGTTATAAAGAAAAAAAGACATCCATAGGGTGGATATTACTATCAGGGCCCACTGGCAGACAGGGGAATGCAGACTGGGAGGTGAGTTATGCTGCTGCAGGTCACACAGCAGGGAAGCCGTAGAGCTGAGGCTAGAATTAGGTCGTCCTCTTCAGTGTTGCATTTCCCGACTCTGTTGTGTCTCCTACTAGGGCTTAGTTGGTGACCCTCTCTTGCCACTGCAAGCCAAACTAGGTCTTCAAGGTTGAAGGATAACCTCTGCTTTATCAAAATGCAACAAGAGCTCTATAAGGGTTGTGGTTTTCTGGAAGGGCTGACCATTGCTTCACTCTGCACTGACTCTGGAGGCCCAGTCTACAGAGGGTCTCAGCTGCTGTTTGGCTCCTCCTCCTCTGAGCGAGTGATACTCTTAGCCAGTCCCCTGCTTCCCACTTGCACCAGGACCTGCTAAGTTTGAGTGCACATTCCCAGAGTCAAAGAATTTTAGTGATCCTTCTCTCAGGATCCCTAGGTCTCTCCTTCCTTCCACCCGAATAGCCTCATTCTTGTATCAGTTTTGTATGAACTGATAGGCTAGACTTAATTGGCACTTGAGTAATGGCATGGGTTTCTTATTGGTGGTCACTGTGAAAACATTTTCAAGCCAAGATAGTGATATATTTGTTATAAACTATAATAGCTGGGAATTCCCTGTTGTCCAGTGGTTCGGATCCTGTGAATTCCCTTTTGAGGGCATGGTTTTGATCCCTGACTGGGGGACTGAGATCCCACAAGCCACTCAATGTGGCCAAAACAAACAAGCAAAACATATGTAATAACAATAAGCAGCAGCCTGGTGGGCCCAGGTGGCACTCGTGGTAAAGAACTCGCCTGCCAATGCAGGAGACATCGGAAACACAGATTCGATCCATGGGTCAGGAAGATCCCCTGGAGAAGGAAATGGCAGCCCACCCCAGTATTCTTGCTTGGAGAATCTCATGGACAGAGGATCCTGGCGGGCTACAGTCCATAGGGTTGCAAAGAGTCAGACAGGACTAAAGCTACTTAGCACACACCACACACAAGCAAGCAGTCTGGGAGGTAACACCTGGAAGAATCTCATCTGTGAGTGGATATGCTCACTTAAGGGCAGACTCTACTTTAAAAGATGTCAAGTTTTCTCTTTTACAGATAAGGACAGGTAGAGAAAAACGTGGAATTTGACTTGCTTTTCAGGTAATATATACATACCACCTCATATTCAAAAATAATGACTTAGGAGAGTTGTTGAGGACTTCATTAGAAGTAGTAACAGTTTCCCGATCTCGTCTTCTCCAGTGCATTTGAGCTCCTCCCTTATGTTCCATGACTTTTTTTAACAGGCCTGTAGTTCAAAGTTCCTTAGTCTTGGTGGACTCTTTTCTTTAGGTGTGCTGACATCAAGATTTGCACGGTTGTCATTGTAGTTTTATCTCCTTTCCCCTGCTCGTTTTTATGAAGATATTTTGGTGAGACAAGTGTTTCCAATTGGAACAAACAAACAAACAGTTAAACTGGCCCTGTAAGAGAATTGTTCCATATATCCATATCTACCTTCACTTGGGGGGCTTCCAGGTGGTGCTAGTGGTAAAGAACCCACCTGCCAGTGCAGGAGACATAAGAGACGTGGGTTCGATCCCTGGGTTGGGAAGATCCTCTGGAGGAAGAAATAGCAACCCACTCCAGTATTCTTGCCTGGATAATCCCATGGACAGAGGAGCCTAGTGGGCTACAGTCCATGGAGTTGCAAAGAGTCGGACACAACAGAAGCAACTCAGCACCTTCACTTTTGGTGCAAGAGAGGTTGCTTATAGAGTTCAGATGCCTCAGTGACGTTCATTATAGAAGTCACTCATCAGTTAGAATAGAAAGGGAAGTAGCTTTGAACTCCTTTAAATCCAGTTCAGAACTGTACCAACTCATGAATAAAAATGTTTCATCCAGAAACCATCATGTCCATATGTGTTTTTCTAAAGGCTTTTGCATGGTGATTTTGGTTGTTATCGCAAAGTCAGTTGCTGTATTTTATCAAGGAACTGCCACAGGCTCCTGTCTTAAGTATAGCATTTTGGGTTACTCTGTTACCAATAAGCAAGAATTAAAAACAAAACACAACAACAAACTAGCCATCAGTCAAAAGTTTGTCATTAGTTTGCTCTTTGAAGGGGCAGCGAATGAGTTGCAGATGGACCTCTATTTACAGTTCCCCAGTGTATCCTGAGGGCTTGGCGGATGTTTTCTGCAGTGTTACCACCGTGCAGTATTGAAAACTTACGCTTAAAAGGAGCCCTTGCTTAAGAGAGAATAGGCAAAAAGGGAATTATTCCTTAGTGGGCGGTCCGCAGAGTTGTAGGATTGTAGGTGGTCTGTTACACTTTTCTCTGGGCCAAGGTCATCGCTCATTGTTGTGAAGGGAGGACGCAGAAGAAGAAAAAGCTCTGTGCATGTATGTCTAGGAGTGTTGGTGGGCGGCCAGACTGGCTTGCTTTCTTTTTCTCCTTTTCCTCTCCAGAGCCCTGTCCTGCTAGTGATACTCGGAAAATGAGTCTTCAGATGAGGTCCACCATCTTCCCATTTCATAGGGCTTGGTCCCCATGTCACTTCCTTAGAGACAGTTTTCCTGACCATTCTCTCCAAGCAGGCTCCCCTAACTGCTCTTGTGTTTTTTTTTTTTTTTTTTTCCCTTAAATATTTGCGTATTTGGCTGCACGGGTATTAGTTGCATCACACGGGATCTTTGATCTTTGCTGTCACGTGCGGGATCTTTCATTTGTGGCATGTGAACTCTTACTTGCAGCATATGGAATCTACTCTAGTTTCCTGAGTAGGGATCGAACTTGGGCCATCTGCACTGGGAGCGTGGAATTTTAGCCACTGGAGCACCAGAGAAATCCCTCCTTAATTGCTCTTTACTGTCACACTCAGTCATTTTCTTCGTATTGTCTACCACAAGTTTTGTGTATGTGTTCTAAAAAAAAAAAAAGATCTGTCACCTATTTTGGGCTATAACCTCCAGAGTTTACATATTTGTGTAATCACTTTTCTTCCACAATAGAATATTGAAAAGAGAAGGCACTCGATAGAAGGGTTTTATAGAACTAACATCCCTTAGGTTAGAACTAATATTTGCCTTATTAATGTTCATGATAACGTCTCAAAACTGATGAAATTTAACAATATTACTGTGTTATTTTAGTGGGAAAAAAATCTTTTCTCAGCTTCTTCTTTTTTTTTTTTAAACAGCTAGCATAGACTTCCTTTAGGAAAGAAAAATTTTCCTCTAGAAAAATGGCTATGTAGTCCACTTTGGTTGGGTGGAAACATCAGGGGATGGTTTACACTATTAAAGTGAAACAAATTGCTGGATAAAATACTTTGCATAAGATGTTAATAATAATCTGAAGTTGGAGAAAGGAGTCATGCAACATAGTGCAAATCAGGTCTCTTAAAAAAAAAGTCTTTAACAAGTTAAGGAGGTGTAAATAGTTTCTTGTGGCAGGATTGCTAAAAGTCTTTAGAGAACACAGTTGTCTAATATCTGGTTTTAAGACACTTGTTCTGACATAAATCACTTTTATAACTTCAAACTTTGGAAAAGTCAGCTACAGTCACACATTTTGGGGAGAAGTTTGGAAGCCCAGTGCAAGGGGACTGTATCCATATGTGATTACTGTGGAGCTGGGAGCTGCAACAGCTGCAGAAGTGACAGGTGGGTATAACTGAAGTGTCAGTGGCCTCATTCTGTCACTTTAAGTTGTACCTTAAGTTCACATCTTGAAAACATTCTTGACTGGTTACTTTGGGGCTTCCAGAAATATCTAACTTGCGTTGAATGCTGCAGAAAGCTTCAGAAGCATAATACATACATAGAATATAATCCCTGGTTAAAAATAAAGTGTTTGTTATTATTAGTGACATGTTCAAAAAAAAGCAAATGTGTGAGTATTTATGATTTCTGTTTTTAATGGTGGGAATTCTTGTGTTTTCTATTTCAACTATCTGTTTCTAGTTACCACAGTCAGTTTCCCAGGGGAAGGCTCGGGAATCTGTGCCTCCTGTGAGAGAAACTGCCTTCGGCCCTAGTGGGAGGAGAAGGTGAAGCCGTGAGAAGCTGAGCTGGGTCCCTCCTGTAGCCTGTCTCCTACTCAGGATTCCTCTTAGAGGAAGAGGGCCCCTAGGTGATTCTGGGGGCTCTCTTTTGGGACTTTAATCTCTGGAGTATTGTTTCTTTATTTTTGTTATCACTGAGAGTGTGACTCAGATCTGTACCTTTTTCAAAGCCAGTCAAGTTCAGGAAGACACCTGCTAAGTATAGCGTCCACACACCTGAAGGCATTCACCTTCTCTCAGTATGCCACACGTGCAGTTAAGGAGTGAATGTTGTGTGAGTCATTAATCTTCCTTTCTTGAGATGTAAAAATGAGCAGTGACAACTCAAACTTTTTAACCTGTTTGCTTTAAAAATTATAGGCTGTTAATACATTGTTAAAATATATAAATCCATAAATTACCAGTTACTGCCAAACCACAAGTGAAATTATGCTCTTGCTTATACAGAATGAATCTGATTGTACTCTTACAGTTTTGTGGGCTTCATGACTTGCTCTCTTAAACCTCAGAGGGAAGACAATTCCACTCTACAGTTTTGCAGAAAGTCTTGTCCTTTGAGATGCCTTTGGTACATGGCTGGGGTATAGATTCAGGGAGACCTTTCCAAATGGATTTAGAACAGGTTCATATCTGATTCTTCAGCTGAGCTTATATCTTCTTGTACCTTCTCTTGAATTACTCAATATTGCTTTGGTTGCCCCGTGTCCTTAAATGTGTTTATAAACCAGGGTCATTTGTGCTCAGCTGACCTTCAAAGGAAAAAAAAAATGTACAGGAAGGTAGCAATGTTAGAGGTAAAGAACACAGGCTTCATGCTTTGGAATCAGACATTCTTGCCTTATTATGTTGCTTAATGGCTATGAAGATCACTTTGCACAACAATAGAAACTTATATTTAGGATGACTTATACATCAGCCCCTATGGCTTAAATGGCAATTATGGATACATTTTGGAAGTTGAATAGTTACAGTAGGCAATTAGCTTTTAGGATATTAGTTTCCTACTGTTTGTTTATCTGCAGCTCTGTCTACATAAAACATCTTTCTTATTTATTTGCCTATATAATCTCTCATCCTTCAAGCTGTATTTTAACATGCTGGAGCTTTTCCTGACTTTCTGGTCTCTACTATATGCCTGTTTTATCATGCCCAGTTTCATGCCCTAACGTATGGTGCTGCAGTTGTTCCTTGCACATTTCCTCCAGTTATCTCTGAACTTGTGAGCACAGAGATTATTATTATTATTATTATTATTTTATTTTTATCATTGCATCCTTCATGTCAATCACAGGCATCATTCTGGTCTTCTGGTACAGAGTCAGCTCTTGATAAGTATTGGTTTAAGAAAATTACTTATTGGTTCTTCAGGTAGCATTTACATTTCCAAGGGGAACCCGTTATTTAAAAAACTTACCAGTGCAAATCACATACTTTACTTCTAGCTTTAGGATATGCTTTTAATAGAGGAATTATGAATGTTAGATAAGAAAGAGGGCTTGGAATTCATGTCATTCAGTAAAGGAATTTTACACAGAAAGAGACCAAGGTCTAGAGAAATCAGTCAATTTGTCTGACATCATGCTGCTGCTGCTGCTAAGTCGCTTCAGTCACGTCTGACTCTGTGCAACCTCAGAGACAGCAGCCCACCAGGCTCTCCCGTCCCTGGGATTCTCCAGGCAAGAACACTGGAGTGGGTTGCCAAGCTTGTTAATGGCAGAACCAGTATTTTAGAGAGGGAGGCAGTGTTCAAAGGTGAATGCTTATGGCTTTGAGGTCACACCTGTGTTGAACTCTGTTTTAGCTCCTTGGCACTGTTGGCATTGGCTAAGATACTGACTTCTACACACTTTGATTTCTTCACCTCTGATTGAAGAGGGTGTTTAGGAAAGAGAGTGAGGACAGAAAACTTCTTGTGAGGATTATACGAGTTAACATACGAGAATGTGTTGTGCAAATTGTGTAGACCTGTATAGTAATAGCCATGACTGCTTAGTCTTATGATTTTTATGCGGTCATTGATGCTGCCTCTGACTCTGAGGGAAACACTTCAAGTCTTTGAATTAGTTTATTTCACAATAAATAGGTGTGAAGAGCCTTCCTTGGTCTAATAAAGCCCTTTGCTATTAAGTTATGAAGTGCTTCTTACAAACACCTAATAAGGAAACAACTACCAGTTTAATTTGTATCAAGTCTATCTCTCCTTTCCATCAATTTAATTTTTGACCTCCAGATTTTTAAGTAGTATGTGCTGTTTCAGTTTTGACCTGCAAATAACAAGCTGTCATTTATGAATTCCTTCCTAAATTAAGGATAATTATAAGTACTCATTTTCTGTGTTTACTGTTTGCAAGTAACTGGGACATAGATTAATTTGGGACTATTATTTTGCCATACTAAAATAATGCTGACATTTGATTATGATGCTAAACTATTCTGAACACCGCTTAGCCATCAGACCTCTAATGCGTGGGAGCTGTGCTAATACATAAATATTTAGGACTGACATTCCAAGTTAAGGCTCATATTTGCTCCGTGGTAGATGTGCTAGTAAGGGGAGGAAAAAAAGGAAGTCATAACTGGAGTGGAGAGTCTGCCCTGAGCAAAGCTGTAAAGCAGGTCAGGTTAATCTTCACATGTTTCTCAGCTCTCTTTACCCTTCTATCCATTGAACACCCTTCTCTGAAGAATTTTTTCTCCTAGATTCCTGTAGCCACACTGCCCTGGTTACCCAAAGCTTGTTACAGTTGTGCTTGTTACAGCTCTTGATAAAAGCAGCTATTTCTTTTCTACCTGGCAAATGGAAGACTGCTCCCCCTCTGTGCTGGCCTCACCTTCACTTTTCAGGCAAGGTATTGATTGTAACAGTTTTCTTTCTGCATACGTGCTGCTACTTTTGCTATCAAGTCCAAAAAAAGCAGAAGTATTAACAGTTCGGAACTCTTCTGGCCCTTTACTCCCCAGAATGTTCAGGATTGTTTTTTAATTAATGTATCTAATGTTAAGGAAACTCTAGAGAATATAAAGCTGCTTCCTTTTAGTTGATACTTTAGTTTTAATTCATTACTACAGAGGTGAAAAAGTAAGCCTAATCTCTCTGCCAATTGACGAACGTTCATTTATTTGCAGGAGGAGGTGGCTAGAGTCTCTCATAAGGCTTCTTAGCTCATGTATAAATATCAACTTGTCGTTTTTCCTTATCCAATAAAGAATAACTGGCTAGCAGTTCCTTAGCTAGCCTGTTTGTTTCCTTTTGGAGGGTTTTTCAATGTGTTTCTAATAGTATGATGGCTAGAGACACATTTGTTTTTGAAGCCCTTGCCCTTGAATTATTTGTACAAGAAGTCGATGTTTCTCTTTCCTGTTTGCTGACTCTCTGTGGGTCCTTATCTCTTTCTTGCCTTCTCCACTGCTCTCTTTTCCTACTGAATCTTCTTTTTATTTTATTTATTTTTAGTCATTTGCCTTAAATAATTTTCTTCATATGTACTTTTTTGTTCTTTCTGTTCATTGTTGATTATACTTTCATAAAAGTAATGCAACTCTATTGAATAAATAGATTAATTAAAAAATATATGAACATTATAAAAGTTTCTAAGAGAAAAGTAAAAGATCTTAATGTCTCCTGTTGACTTCCTATGATAATTCCCTAAGATCAACTCTGTTGACTGTTTCTTGTGTGTCCTTCCAGACCTTTCTTATATCAATCAAGTAATACATACCAAATCCAAATTTCAAATAAAAACCTCTGGTTGTGAAAATATCTCACTTTAACTTTTCTACCTGAGTTTAATTTCTTCATGGAGCTCCCATTGTCCTGCTTATCCCTGAGTTCTGGGAGGCTGAATAGTGTTAAGGGACTGGGGGCATTTCATCTGGATCACAGTCATCTTTCTATACTGGTCCCTACCTTTTCATTCTTTTTATTTCTGTGGTTGTCAGCATGGCTCTATCTGGTCATTTCTCCTCATAAATTTTTTGCCTTATACTTGGGCTTTTACATTGAATACCAAAAGCCAAAAAATTGACATTTTTTTTAATCTTGTAGATTCTTCTGCATTATCCTCTTCTGGAGAC
Organism: Bubalus kerabau; assembly: GCF_029407905.1. Taxonomy (NCBI): domain Eukaryota; kingdom Metazoa; phylum Chordata; class Mammalia; order Artiodactyla; family Bovidae; genus Bubalus; species Bubalus kerabau. Next base: position 151,379 of record NW_026577904.1, read on the forward strand.
CTAGAACACTCCAGCTGCTGCCTAAATGGGGATAAAATGTCAGAGAGTAAAAGCAAGTATAAGAAAAAAATATTACCTAATAACTGTAAATATGTTCAGTGACCCTTCAACAGGAATTTTCCTGATGCTTTCTCAGTATATTAAGAACGATTAGGATAATAAACTATGATGTAATAGCATATTCCACTAGTCTCTGGACCTCCCTCTCAGCATCCAGTCCACATAAGCTAAATGTAGAAATTCACAGGATAATTTATTGAAGAAAGGAAATCTATAAGAATAACTAGTACTTTGGCTTCTGTATGGAAAATGTATTTGTTCTCTGGCTTCTTTCAAGATTTCTTCTTTTTTTCTTTGTCTTAGACTTTCTATACTTCGACTATGTTATGCCTGGCAGGAGATTTTTTTTTTTTTTTTGAGCATTTATTCTGCTTGGTGTTCTCTGAGCTTCATGTGTGTGTTCTTCAGTGTATGCTATTAGTTTGGGAACATCCTCAGTCATTATTACTTCAAATATTTCTTGTTTCTTTTTCTAGGCTTCATATCATGTACAATTTACATCTTTTGTTAATTATCACATAGTTCCTGGATATACTATTCTATTTCTTTTTCCATTCATTTTTATGTTTGTGTTTCTGCTTGGGCAACTTCTGTTAACATGTCTTTTAGGTGACTGGTTCTATCACAATTCCACTAATGAGCAAAGATGTTCTTTTGTTGTTGTTCTTCTTCAGTCGCTCAGTTGCGTCCAACTCTTTGTGACCCCATGGACTGCAGCACTCCAAGCTTCCGTGTCTTTCACCATCGCCCGGAGTTTGCTTAAACTCCTGTGCAGAGTCAGTGATGCCATCCAACCATCTCATCCTCTGACGTCCCCTTCTCCGACCTTCAGTCTTGCCCACCATCAGGGTCTTTTCCAATGAATTGGTTCTTCATATCAGGTAGCCAAAATATTGGAGCATTAGCTTCAGCATGAGTACTTCCAGTAAATATTCAGGGTTGATTTCCTTTAGGATTGACTGGTTTGATCTCCTTGTTGTCCAAGGGACTCTCAGGAGTCTTCTTCAACACCACAGTTCAAAAGCATCAGTTCTTCAGTGCTCAGCCTTCTTTATTGTCCAGCTCTCACATCCATACATGACTACTGGAAAAACCATAACTTTGACTAGACGGACCTTTGTCAGCAAAGTAATGTCTCTGCTTTTTAATATGCTATCTAGGTTTGTCATAGCTTTTATTTCAAGGAGCAAGTGTCTTTTTAATTTCATGGCTGCAGTCACCATCTGCAGTGATTTTGGAGCCTAAGAAAATGAAGTCTGTCACTGTTTCCATTATTTTCCCATCTATTTGCCATGAAGTAATGGGACCAGATGCCATGATCTTAGTTTTTTGAATGTTGAGTTATTTCTTTTATAATGTTTTTGATTTCCAGCATTTTCTTAGGGGTTTTATCTCTCTGATTTTATTAACTATTCTTACATATTGTCTACTTTCATCTTTAGAGCCCTTAGCATATTAATCATAGTTACTTTAAATCCTCCATCTAATAATTCCAAAATAGCTGATCCATATTCTGATGCCTGCTGAGTCTCTTTAGACTGTTTTCTCTTGCCTTAGCATTCCTTGTAATTTTTTGCTGAAAACTGGACATGGTTTAAACTGGACATGGTCTAACAAGTATTAGGATCTAAACGGGTAATTAGGCATTTAGTGTTAGATTTTATGTTAATCTGGCTAGGTGCTGACTGTGTTCAATGTTTTCTGTACCTCTAAGTGCCAGAGGTTTCAGTTTCCTCCAGTTTCTTTGTCCCTCACCCCCTACCTAGTTCTCTTTGGATTTCCCTAAGAACACCTTTTTAAATGTAGTCTGTGTCCTACAACTCTCGCAGTTGTAATTCCATTTTATTGTACTGAAGTCCTGTTGATGCAATGACAAGTTTTTGGGGAGGGGTAGTGGTTACCCTTGTAGCTTAGCTGGTAAAGAATCTGCCTGCAATGCGGGAGACCTGGGTTTGATCCCTGGGTTGGGAAGATCCCCTGGAGAAGGCAGAGGCTACCCACTCCAGTATTCTGGGCTGGAGAATTCCATGGACTGTATGTATAGTTCAGTCCAGTTCAGTTCAGTCACTAAGTCATGTCCGACTCTGCGACCCCAAGGACTGCAGCACGCTAGGCCTCCTTGTCCGTCACCAACTCCCAGAGTTTACTCAAACTCATGTGCATTGAGTCAGTGATGCCATCCAACCATCTCATCCTCTGTCATCCCCTGCTCCTCCCAACCTCAATCTTTCCCAGCATCGAGGTATTTTCAAATGAGTCAGCTCTTCCCATAAGGTAGCCAAAGTATTGGAGTTTCAGTTTCAGCATCAGTCCTTCCAATGAATATTCAGGGCTGATTTTCTTAAGGATGGACTGGTTGGATCCCCTTGCAGTCCAAGGGACTCTCAAGAGTCTTCTCCAACACCACAGTTCAAAAGCATCAGTTTTTTGGCGCTCAGCTTGCAGTCCAAAATCTCACATCTGTACATGACTACTGGAAAACCATAGCCTTGACTAGATGGACCTTTGTGGACAAAGTAATGTCTCTGCATTTTAGTATGCTGTCTAGGTTGGTCATAACTTTGCTTCCAAGGAGTAAGCGTCTTTTAATTTCATGGCTGCAGTCACCATCTTCAGGGATTTTGGAGCCCCCAAAATTAAAGTCAGCCACTGTTTCCACTGTTTCTCCATCTATTTCCCATGAAGTGATGGGACCAGATGCCATGATCTAAGTTTTCTGCATGTTGAGTTTTAAGCCAACCTTTTCACTCTCCTCTTTCACTTTCATCAAGAGGCTCTTTAGTTCTTCTTCACTTTCTGCCCTAAGGGTGGTGTCATATGAGTATCTGAGGTTATTGATATTTCTCCCAGTGGTCTGGATTCCAGCTTGTGCTTCATCCAGCCCAGCGTTTCTCATGATGTACTCTGCATATAAGTTAAATAAGCAGGGTGACAATATACAGCCTTGATGTACTCCTTTCCCTATTTGGAACCAGTCTGATGTTCCATGTCCAGTTCTAATTGTTGCTTCCTGACCTGTATACAGATTTCTCAGGAGGTAGGTCAGGTGCTCTGGTATTCCCATCTCTTGAAGAATTTTCCACAGTTTATTGTGATACACACATCAAAGGCTTTGGTGTAGTCAGTAAGGCAGAAACAGATGTTTTTCTGGAACTCCTTTGCTTTTGTGATGATCCAGCAGGTGTTGGCAACTTGATTTCTGGTTCCTCTCCCTTTTCTAAATGCAGCTTGAACCTCTGGAAGTTCACGGTTCACGTACTGTTGAAGCCTGGCTTGGAGAATGTTGAGCATTCCATTACTAGTGTGTGAGATGGGTGCAATTGTGTGGTAACTTGAGCATTCATTCTTTGGCATTGCCTTTCTTAGGGATTGGAATGAAAACTGACCTTTTCCAAAGAGTCGGAGATGACTGTGTAACGTGCACTTTTACTTTCACCTGTTGATGAAATGACAAGTTTTTGGAGGGGGCAGTGCTCTATAGTAATTTGATTACATCTATGTGGACTTGAGTCCCTTGGCTGTTTCCTTAGAAGCATTTCTTAGCTTCCCCCCCTCCCCCCGCCCTCCTTTTCTGTGAGACAGGGAGGCCAAGAGGAGTGGAGTTGAGTATTTGCTTTTTCCTCACATCACCTAGGGCTCTGAAGTTCCCCTGGATGGCAGAACTTTGTCATGGATAAAGAACGCTCTGGGTGTATTTTTCATAATGGCTACATTTTCCTCTCCTTGCCCAAAACATTCGGGGATTTTTCTTTGATTTTCAATATAAGAACCTTTTCAAGTGACTGGAGGTAAAACTTATGAAAATGTGGTGGCTCTTCTAAGATTGGGCCTTGGGAGTGTTTAAAACTAAGTTAGTCCACACTTGACCTACCTCCAGCAATTCATCAATATTGACATTTAAGTGTCCTTAACAAGTTGCAGATGGTGACTGCAGCCATGAAATTAAAAGAGGTTTACTCCTTGGAAGGAAAGTTATGACCAACCTAGATAGCATATTGAAAAGCAAAGACATTACTTTGCCAACAAAGTTCCGACTAGTCAAGGCTATGGTTTTTCCAGTGGTCATGTATGGATGTGAGAGTTGGACTGTGGAGAAAGCTGAGCACCGAAGAATTGATGCTTTTGCACTGTGGTGTTGGAGAAGACTCTTGAGAGTCCCTTGGACTGCAAGGAGATCCAACCAGTCCATTCTGAAGGAGGTCAGCCCTGGGATTTCTTTGGAAGGAATGATGCTAAAGCTGAAACTCCAGTACTTTGGCCACCTCATGCAAAGAGTTGACTCATTGGAAAAGACTCTGATGCTGGGAGGGATTAGGGGGAGGAGGAGAAGGGGACGACAGAGGATGAGATGGCTGGATGGGATCACTGACTCGATGGACGTGAGTCTGAGTGAACTCCGGGAGTTGGTGATGGACAGGGAGGCCTGGCGTGCTGCGATTCATGGGGTCGCAAGGAGTTGGACACGACTGAGTGACTGAACTGAACTGAACAAGTTACAGAATACCACAGTAATCCAAGTCTATGCCCCAACCACTAATGCCAAAGAGGCTGAAGTTGAATGGTTCTTTGATGACCTACAAGACCTTCTAGAAATAACACCAAAAAAAGATGTCCTTTTCATGGTAGGGGACTGGAATGCAAAAGTAGGAAGTCAAGAAATACCTGGAGCAATGGGCAAGCGTGGTCTTGGAATACAAAATGAAGCAGGGCAAAGGCTAATTGAGATTTGCTAAGAGAATGCACTGGTCTTAGCAAACACCCTTTTCCAAGAACACAAGAGACAACTCTACACATCGACATCACCAGATGGTCAATACCGAAATCAGAATGATTATATTCTTTGCAGCAAAAGATGAAGAAGCTCTATACAGTAACCAAAAATAAGATGGGAAGCTGACTGTGGCTCAGATCATGAATACCTTATTGCAAAATTCAGACTTAAATTGAAGAAAGTAGGGAAAACCACTAGATCATTCAGGTATGACCTAAATCAAATCCCTTTTGATTATACAGTGGAAGTGACAAATAGATTCAAGGGATTATATCTGAGAGAGAGAGTGCCTCAAGAACTATGGATGGAAGTTCATGACATTGTACAGGAGGCAGTGATCAAGACCATCCCCCAGAAAAAGAAATGCAGAAAGGCAAAGGGTGTTCGAAGAGGCCTTACAAATAGCCGAGAAAAGAAGAGAAGCGAAAGGCAAAGGAGAAGAGGAAAAATATACCCATCTGAATGCAGAGTTCCAAAGAATAGCAAGGAGAGATAAGAAAGACTTTATCAGTGATCAGTGCAAATAAACAGGAAAACAATAGAATGGGAAAAACTAGAGATTTCTTCCAGAAAATTACAGATACCAAGGGAACATTTCATGCAAAGATGGGCACAATAAAGGACAGAAACGGTATGGACCTAATTGAAGCAGAAGATATTAAGAAAAGGTGTCAAGAATACACAGAAGAACTATACAAAAAAGATCTTCATGACCCAGATAACCACGATGGTGTGATCACTCACCTAGAGCCAGACATCCTAGAATGTGAACTCAGGTGGGCCTTAGGAAGCATCACTATTCACAAAGCTAGTGGAGGTGATGGAATTCCAGTTGAGCTATTTCAAACCCTAAAAGATTATGCTGTGAAAGTGCTACACTCAATATGCCATCACATTTGAAAACTCAGCATTGGCCACAGGACTGGAAAAGGTCCGTTTTCATTCCAGTCCCTAAGAAAGGCAATGCCAAAGAATGTTCAAGCTACCACAATATTGTACTCATCTCACACATGAGCAAAGTAATACTCAAAATTCTCCAAGCCAGGCTTCAACAGTACATGAACCACGAAATTCCAGAGGTTCAAGCTGGATTTAGAAATGGCAGAGGAACCAGAGATCAAATTGCCAACATCTGTTGGGTCATAGAAAAAGCAAGGGAATTCTAGAAAAACATCTACTTCTGATTCATTGACTATGTTAAAGCTTTTGACTGCGTGGATCACAACAAACTTTGGAAAATTCTTAAAACAGAGGGAAGACCAGACCACCTTGCCTGCCTCCTGAGAAATTTGTATGCAGGTCAAGACGGAACAGTTTGAACCAGACATGGAGCAATGGACTGGTTCCAAATTTGAAAAGGAGTATGTCAAGGCTGTATATTGTCACCCTGCTTATTTAACTTATATGCAGAGTACATCATGAGAAACGCTGGACTGGAAGAAGCACAAGCTGGAATCAAGATTGCCAGGAGAAATACCAATAACCTCAGATATGCAGATGACACCACCCTTGTGGCAGAAAGTGAAGAGGAACTAAAAAGCCTCTTGATGAAGGTGAAAGAGGAGGGTGAAAAAGCTGGCTTAAAACTCAACAGTGAGAAAACAAAGATCATGGCATCTGTTCCCATCACTTTATGGCAAATAAGTGGGGAAACAATGGATGCAGAGACAGAATTTATTTTTTGGTGCTCCAAAATCACTGCAGGTGATGACTGCAGCCATGAAATTAAAAGTTGCTTCCTCTTTGGGAGAAAAGCTATGATCAAACTAGACAGCATATTAAAAAGTAGAGACATTACTTTCCCTACAAAGTCCATGTAGTCAAAGCTATGGTTTTTACAGTAGTCATGTATGAATGTGAGAATTGGACTATTAAGAGAGCTGAGCACCAAAGAATTGATGCTTTTGAACTGTGGGTTGGAGAAGACTCTTGAGAGTCCCTTGGACTGCAAGGAGATCCAACCAGTCCATTGTAAAGGAGATCAGTCCTGGGTGTTCATCGGAAGGACTGATATTGAAGCTGAAACTCCAATACTTTGGCCACTTGATGCAAAGAGCTGACTCATTTGAGAAGACCCTGATGCTGGGAGGGATTTGGGACAGGAGGAGAAGGGGACGACAGAGGATGAGATGGTTGGATTGCATTGCTGACTCAATGAACATGAGTTTGAGTGAACTCTGGGAGTTGGTGATGGACATGGTGCCCTGGCATGCTGCGGTTCATGGGGTCACAAAGAGTTGGACACGACTGAGCAACTGAACTGAACTGAACTGATGCTTCAGCAGAAACTCCAATACTTTGGCCACCTGATGGGAAGAAGTGACTCATTGGAAAAGACCCTGATGCTGGGCAGGATTGAAGTCAGGAGGAGAAGGGGTCGAAAGAGGATGAGAAGGTTGGACGACATCACCAATTCGATGGACATGAGTTGAGCAAGCTTCGGGTGTTGGTGATGGATAGGGGAGTTCTGGTGTGCTTCAGTCCATGGGGTCGCAAAGAGTTGGACATGACTGAGGAACTGAACTGAACTGAACAATTTAGAGGCTCCAGAGGCTTCTGCACCAGGTAAGCTGATCTTCAGCTGTGATTCTCTGTAGTAACCTGTTTCTCTAGAATTCCAGGTGGTAGTTCTACAGTTATCTCAATTCTCTGATGGATCTAAGGAAAGTCATTGATTTGCAGTTGATACAGCTTTTATCTTGTGAGGGCGACAGAGAAAACTTCTAAGTTCTTTACATATCAGAAACTGAAACTGATCTCTCTTCACTTTCTTCTAAAACTCTTCAAGATGTCATGAAGTCCCCCTGTCTCCCAAATCCTCCCCTAGAGGGCTCCATATCCCTGCTCCTCTCTAGAATTATTGCTCTCAAGCTGTCATCTCAGCACTTCATGTTTTTCTGATTCATGGGCTTCCATCCATTTTTTCTGGATTCATGCCAACATATTTTTGGCTTATTTTCATTTTGCTATAGTTTATTGTCACAGCTCCCTAAAGAAGGAATATGGTACATAAATTTTCTGAGCCTGTATCTGAAAATATCTTCTAGCACTCAGTGTTGCTGATAAGAAATGTAATACCCATCTGACTTTGTTCTAAAAGTTTACATTGCTGTGTGCAGTCTTTTTTTATTTATTTAATCCACTGGAGTGGACACTAAGTATTTTCTTTCATCTATAGATTTATGTAGTTTACCATTGAGACAGTCAGTCCCTTTAATTATTATGGGCTTTCTCATGGTTCTGGCAGTAAAAGAATCTGCCTGCCATGCAGGAGACCTGGGTTCGATCCCTGGGTTGGTAAGATCCTTTGGTGAAGAGAATAGCTACCCACTCCAGTATTCTTGCCTGGAGAATTCCATGGACAGAGGAGCCTGGAGAATTACAGTCCATGGGGTGCAAAGAGTCAGACATGGCTGAGCAATGAACACATTCACTTTCCACTTGAATTCTTGCTTCGATAATTTATTTATTTTTTCTTGGATTCCTCCTTCTGTGATTTGTATTATTCTAGGTTTGAACTTTTTGAATTCTATTTCTTTCTAAGTTCTCAATTTCTATATCTTGCTCATCTTCATCCACCTCAGCCCCATCTTTTTCCATTTTACTGTATTTTTATAGGCAAATCTCCTCAAATGTATTGTCCAAATATCCTACTAAGTTTTTTAATTTTAGTAATCATAACTGAAAATTTCTAAGAACTTGTTTTCTTTTTATTTTATTTTATTTTTAAACTTTACAATATTGTATTGGTTCTGCCATATATTGAAATGAATCTGCCACAGGCATACATGTGTTCCCCACCCGGAACCCTCCTCCCTCCTCCCTCCCCATACCATCCCTCTGGGTCGTCCCAGTGCACCAGCCCCAAGCATCCAGTATCGTGCATCGAACCTGGACTGACGACTCGTTTCATATATGATATTATACATATTTCAATGCCATTCTCCCAAATCATCTCACCCTCTCCCTCTCCCACAGAGTCCAAAAGACTGTTCTATACATCAGTGTCTCTTTTGCTGTCTCGTACACAGGGTTATTGTTACCATCTTTCTAAATTCCATATATATGCGTTAGTATACTGTATTGGTGTTTTTCTTTCTGACTTACTTCACTCTGTATAATAGGCTCCAGTTTCATCCACCTCGTTAGAACTGATTCAAATGTCTTCTTTTTAATGGCAGAGTGATACTGCATTGTGTATATGTACCACTGCTTTCTTATCTATTCCTCTGCTGATGGACACCTACGTTGCTTCCATGTCCTGGCTATTATAAACAGTGCTGTGATGAACATTGGGGTACACGTGTCTCTTTCCCTTCTGGTTTCCTCAGTGTGTATGCCCAGCAGTGGGATTGCTGGATCATAAAGCAGTTCTATTTCCAGTTTTTTAAGGAATCTCCACACTCTTCTCCATAGTGGCTGTACTAGTTTGCATTCCCACCAACAGTGTAAGAGGGTTCCCTTTTCTCCACAGCCTCTCCAGCATTCATTACTTGTAGGCTTTTGGATCGCAGCCATTCTGACTGGTGTGAAATGGTACCTCATAGTGGTTTTGATTTGCATTTCTCTGATAATGAGTGATGTTGAGCATCTTTTCATGTGTTTGTTAGCCATCTGTATGTCTTCTTTGGAGAAATGTCTATTTAGTTCTTTGGCCCATTTTTTGATTGGGTCATTTATTTTTCTGGAATTGAGCTGTAGGAGTTGCTTGTATATTCTCGAGATTAGTTGTTTGTCAGTTGCTTCATTTGCTATTATTTTCTCCCATTCTGAAGGCTGTCTTTTCACCTTGCTAATAGTATCCTTTGTTGTGCAGAAGCTTTTGAGTTTAATTAGGTCCCATTTGTTTATTTTTGCTTTGTTTCCAATATTGTGGGAGGTGGGTCATAGAGGATCCTGCTGTGATGTATGTCGGAGAGTGTTTTGCCTATGTTCTCCTCTAGGAGTTTTATGGTTTCTGGTCTTACGTTTAGATCTTTAATCCATTTTGAGTTTATTTTTGTGTATGGTGTTAGAAAGTGGTCTAGTTTCATTCTTTTACAAGTGGTTGACCAGTTTTCCCAGCACCACTTGTTAAAGAGATTGTCTTTTCTCCATTGTATATTCTTGCCTCCTTTGTCAAAGATAAGGTGTCCATAGGTGCGTGGATTTATCTCTGGGCTTTCTATTTTGCTCCATTGATCTATATTTCTGTCTTTGTGCCAGTACCATACTGTACAAACTTGTTTTCTTTTGGTTCCCTGATCAGTCATTTTATATAATAGCATGATTGGTTTGTTGATGTAATATCTTCTCTAACCTCCTTTATGCTTTTATTCAGCTTTGTTTAAATTCTGTTCTGTTTTGTAAATATTGTGTTTCCTTTGGGGAAATATTTTCTGCATATTTCTGGGAGGATTTCTTCTTTACTCATTTTTTAAAAATTGAGATATAATTGACATACAACATTATGTTAGTTTGAGGTATAAGCACAATGATTCAGTATTTGTATATATTGCAGAATGGTCACCACAATAAGTCTATTATTAATAACATCCATCACCACACATAGCAACAGAATTTTTTTTCTTGTGATGAGAACTTTTAAGATCTAGTCTCTTCAGTTTAGTTGCTCAGTCATGTCCAGCTCTTTGTGACACCATGGACTGCAGCCCACCAGGCTTCCCTGTCCATCACCAACTCTCTAAGCTTTCTCAAACCTCATGTCCATCGAGTCGGTGATGCCATCCAACCATCTCATCCTCTGTCGTCCCCTTCTCCTCCTGCCTTCAATCTTTCCCAGCATCAGGGTCTTTTCCAATGAGTCACTTCTTCCCATCAGGTGGCCAAAGTATTGGAGTTTCAGCTTCAGCATCAGTCCTTGCAATGAACACCCAGGACTGATCTCCTTTAGGATGGACTGGTTGGATCTTCTTGTAGTCCAAGGGTCTCTCAACAGTCTTCTCCAACACGATAGTTCAACAGCATCATTTCTTCAGTGCTCAGCTTTCTTTATAGTCCAGCTCTCATATCCATACATGACTATTGAAAAAAGTGTATCTTTGACTACATGGACCTTTGTTGGCAAAGTAATGTCTCTGCTTTTTAATATGCTGTCTAGGTTGGTCATAGCTTTTCTCCCAAGGAGGAAGTGTCTTTTAATTTCATAGCTGCAGTCACCATCTGCAGTGATTTTGGAGCCCAAGAAAATAAATTCTGTCACTGTTTCCATTATTTCCCCACCTATTTGCCATGAAGTGATGGGAATGGATGCCATGATCTTTGTTTTCTGACTGTTGAGTTTTAAGCCAACTTTTTCACTCTCATCAACAGGCTCTTCAGTTCTTCGCTTTCTGCCATAAGGGTGGTGTCATCTCAGTTATTGGTATTTCTCCCCGCAGTCTTGGTTCCAGCTTGTGCTTCATCCAGCCTGGCATATCTCATGATGTATGTACTCTGCATATAAATTAAATAAGCAGGGTGACAATATGCAACCTTGATGTACTCCTTTCCTGATTTGGAACCAGTCTGTCATTCCATGTCCAGTTCTAACTGTTGCTTCTTGATCTGCATACAGATTTCTCAGGAGGCAGGTCAAGTGGTCTGGTATTCCCATCTCTTTCAGAATGTTCCACCGTTTGTTGTGATCCACACAGTCAAAGGCTTTGACATAATCAATAAAGCAGAAGTAGATGTTTTTCTGGAGCTCTCTTGCTTTTTTGATGATCCAAAGGATGTTGGCAATTTGATCTCTGGTTCCCTGTCATTTCTAAATCAAGCTTGAACCTCTGGAAGTTCACTGTTCATGTACTGTTGAAGCCTGGCTTGGAGTATTTTGAGTATTCCTTTGTTCCTGTGTGAGATGAGTGTAATTTTGCGGTAGTTTGAGTATTCTTTGACATTGCCTTTCTTAGGGATTGGGATGAAAATGGACCTTTTCCAGTCCTGTGGCCACTGCTTAGTTTTCAAATGTGCTGGCATATTGAGTGCAGCACTTTCACAGTATCATTTTTAGGTTTTGAAATAGCTCAACTGGAATTCTATCACCTCCACTAGCTTTGTTCATAGTGATGCTTCCTAAGGCCCACTTGGCTTTGCATTCCAGGATGTCTGACTCTAGGTGAGTGATCACACCATCGTGGTTATCTGGGTCATGAAGATCTTTTTTGTATAGTTCTTCTGTGTATTCTTGTCACCTCTTCTTAATACCTTTTGCTTCTGTTAGGTCCATACCATTTCTGCCCTTTATTGTGCCCATCTTTGCACGAAATGTTCCCTTGGTATCTGTAATTTTCTTGAAGAGATCTTTAGACTTTCGCATTCTATTGATTCCTAATTGTCTGCATTGATCACTGACGAAGTCTTTCTTCTCTCTCCTTGTTATTCTTTGGAACTCTGCATTCAGATGGGTATATCTTTCCTTTTCTCCTTTGCCTTTTGCTTCTCTTCTTTTCTCAGCTATTTGTAAGGCCTCTTCAGACATCCTTTGTGTTTCTGCATTTCTTTTTCTTGGGGATAGTCTTAATCACTGCCTGCTATACAGTGTCCCAAACCTCAGTCCATCGTTCTTCAGTTCATAGTTCTTTTTTGATTGGGTCATTTATTTTTCTGGAATTGAGCTGTAGGAGTTGCTTGTATATTCTCGAGATTAGTTGTTTGTCAGTTGCTTCATTTGCTATTATTTTCTCCCATTCTGAAGACTGTCTTTTCACCTTGCTAATAGTTTCCTTTGTTGTGCAGAAGCTTTTGAGTTTAATTAAGTCCAATTTGTTTATTTTTGCTTTTATTTCCAATATTGTGGGAGGTGGGTCATAGAGGATCCTGCTGTGATGTATGTCGGAGAGTGTTTTGCCTATGTTCTCCTCTAGGAGTTTTATGGTTTCTGGTCTTACGTTTAGATCTTTAATCCATTTTGAGTTTATTTTTGTGTATGGTGTTAGAAAGTGGTCTAGTTTCATTCTTTTACAAGTGGTTGACCAGTTTTCCCAGCACCACTTGTTAAAGAGATTGTCTTTTCTCCATTGCATATTCTTGCCTCCTTTGTCAAAGATAAGGTGTCCATAGGTGCGTGGATTTATCTCTGGGCTTTCTATTTTGTTCCATTGATCTATATTTCTGTCTTTGTGCCAGTACCATACTGTCTTGATGACTGTGGCTTTGTAGAACTCATGTCTTAACAAAATTTTGAGGTGGCTCTCCTGTAAGCTCTTCTTGTGGAAGGAGCCAAGACTGCTGACTCTAGTATGATGGCCTTATACTCTAGTCCTTTACTTTAAACCTGCAGGAAATATGTCTTTATGTATAATCTCAGTGGTAGTGTATGTGTGTGGTTTTTTTTTTTTAAATTCCAGACGGTGTCTTGCATGACCTACACAGCTGTTAACATCACCTCTAAAACTTCCACACAACTTGAGTATCAGCATATTATAGGAAGTTAAAGAAAATCACAAGTACCCTTAGAACTTTGTAATTCAGGACAGAGGATTTCAATTCACCAATGAGTGTAACAAAGAATTAGTTGGAGTTGTCTCTAAAGAGAACACTCAGATCAGATCAGATCAGTCGCTCAGTGGTGTGTGACTCTTTGCGACCCCATGAATTGCAGCACGCCAGGCCTCCCTGTCCATCACCAACTCCCGGAGTTCACCCACACTCATGTCCATCGAGTCAGTGATGCCGTCCAGCCATCTCATTCCCTGTCGTCCCCTTCTCCTCTTGCCCCCAATCTCTCCCAGCATCAGAGTCTTTTCCAATGAGTCAACTCTTTGCATGAGGTGGCCAAAGTACTGGAGTTTCAGCTTTAGCATCATTCCTTCTAAAGAAATCCCAGCGTTGATCTCCTTCAGAATGGACTGGTTGGATCTCCTTGCAGTCCCAGGGACTCTCAAGACTCTTCTCCAACACCACAGTGCAAAAGCATCAATTCTTCAGCATTCAGCCTTCTTCACAGTCCAACTCTCACATCCATACATGACCACAGGAAAAACCATAGCCTTGACTAGACGAACTTTTGTTGGCAAAGTAATGTCTCTGCTTTTGAATATGCTATCTAGGTTGGTTGTAACTTTCCTTCCAAGGATTAAGCGTCTTTTAAATTCATGGCTGCAGTCACCATCTGCCGTGATTTTGGAGCCCAAAAAATAAAGTCTGACACTGTTTCCCCATCTATTTCCCATGAAGTGATGGGACCGGATGCCACGATCTTCATTTTCTGAATGTTGAGCTTTAAGCCAACTTTTTCACTCTCCATTTTCACTTTCCTCAAGAGGCTTTTGAGTTCCTCTTCACTTTCTGCCATAAGGGTGGTGTCATCTGCATATCTGAGGTTATTGATATTTCTCCCGGCAATCTTGATTCCAGCTTGTGTTTCTTCCAGTCCAGCGTTTCTCATTATGTACTCTGCATAGAAGTTAAATAAACAGAGTGACAATATACAGCCTTGATGTACTCCTTTTCCTATTTGGAACCAGTCTGTTGTTCCATGTCTAGTTCTAACTGTTGCTTCCTGACCTGCATACAAATTTCTCAAGAGGCAGGTCAGGTGGTCTGGTATTCCCATCTCTTGAAGAATTTTCCACAGTTTATTGTGATCCACACAGTCAAAGGCTTTGGCATAGTCAATAAAGCAGAAATAGATGTTTTTCTGGAACTCTCTTGCTTTTTCCATGATCCAGTGGATGCTGGCAATTTGATCTCTGGTTCCTCTACCTTTTCTAAAACCAGCTTGAACATCAGGAAGTTCACGGTTCACATATTGCTGAAGCCTGGCTTGGAGAATTTTGAGCATTACTTTACTAGCGTGTGAAATGCGTGCAATTGTGCGGTGGTTTGAGCATTCTTTGGCATTACCTTTCTTTGGGATTGGAATGAAAACTGACCTTTTCCAGTCCTGTGGCCACTGCTGAGTTTTCCAAATTTGCTGGCATATTGAGTGCAGCACTTTCACAGCATCATCTTTCAAGATTTGGAATAGCTCAACTGGAATTCCACTAGGGAAATCTGATTTGAATTTCTCACTTTAAAAATGGTTATCGGTTGGAGGAGCCAAGATGGCGGAGGAGTAGGACGGGAAGAACACTTTCTCCCCCACAAATTCATCAAAAGAGCATTTAAACGTCGAGTAAATTCCACAAAACAACTTCTGAATGCCGGCAGAGAACATCAGGCACCCAGAAAAGCAACCCAACTCTTCGAAAGGAGGTAGGAAAAAATATAAAAGACAAAAAAAGAGACAAAAGAGGGAGGGACGGAGTTCCGTCCTGGGAAGGGAGTCTTAAAAAGAGAGAAGTTTCCAAACACCAGGAAACCTTCTCACTGCCGAATCTGCTGAGCTTTGGAAGCACAGAGGGCAACATAAAAGGGAGAAAAAAAAAAAACAATTAAAAATCGCAGATTGTGAACCCTACGGTAACTCCCCCAGCGGAGAAGCAGCGCAGACGCCTGCACACGGCATTAGCAAGCGGGGGCTGGACAGGGAAGCGTGGCGCGGGCTGTGTCCCTTAGAGTAAGAATCGGGCCCGAATGTCCTGAGCGCTATCTGAGCGAAATAATTTGGGCTAGCAAACCAGACTGTGGGATATCTACCATGCGAAAAGCCAGCCCTAACCTTAGACACCGCCAGGCCCGCGCACAAAACAAAGGACTGAACAGAGATAGCCGGCTGCAGACCTTCCCCCTCCGGTGACAGGCAGCCAGAGCCGGAAGGGGGCAATCGCAGCCCAAGAGAGACACTATCTATAAAACTGTAAGCAGGCTTCTTTGCTAACTAAAACTTCTTGGAGGTCTGGACAGTCAACATCTGACTGAGAAGGTGCGCCGGTTTTACACCCAGATAACTGAGTGGCGGGGAGGCGATAAGTTGCAGCATTGGTGCCCGCCAAACACGTCATCACCTGAGCTGCTCGGATCTGGGAAGAGCACAAAACGCAGGCCCAACCGAGTCTGCGCCTCTGAGGACTACCCGAGTGCCTGAACCTGAGCGGCTTGGACCTGGGAGCTCAGCCCAGGGCCGGCCTCTGATTGTTCTCAGCGGAACAACCTAGAGCCTGAGCAGTGTGGGCAGGGAGGATACACGCGCCGTGAGCCGGGGCAGACCCAGTGTGGTTGAGGCACTTCGAGCGCACGCCAGTGTTATCTGTTTGCAACATCCCTCCCTCCCTCCCCACAGCGCGGCTGAACAAGTGAGCCTAAATAAAATAAAAAAAAATAGTGTCCTCCACCGTCCCCTTTGTGTCAGAGCGGGAACCAGAGACTGAAGAGACCAGCAAACAGAAGAAGCTATAACAGAGGGAAACGCCTTGGAAGCTACAGGCCATAGATTAAAACCCTGTGGTTACTACGGACTACATAGGAAGGGGCCTATAGATCTTGAGAAATATAAGTCAGACCAAGGAACTAGCCAAAAATGAACTGAACCCACAATACTCACAACAAAACCAGAGAAAGACCTAGATATATTATTACTATTTTTACGATCAATCTTTCTTTATTTTTTTCTTTTTTTTTAATTTTTTTAAAAATTTTAAGTCCTCTATTGTCCTTTAATTTTCACTTTTATAACTATTACTTGGCAAAAAAAAAAAAAAAACCTATTTTTTTTCTTCAGCAAACTTCGTATATATATTTTATAATTTTTTGACCGTTTTTTTTTTTTTTCCTTTTTCTTCTTTTCTTTAACATTGTATTTTTTAAATTCCAAACTCTACTCTAGATTTTTAATTTTAACCTTTTGGTATATGTTATCAATTTTGTACATATAGTTTTTTTTTATAATTTCTGTGACTTTTTTCTTTCTTTTTTTCCCCTCTGTTTCTTTCTCTTCTTCTTTTATATAACATCGTATATCTGCAATTCCAAACTCTACTCAAGATTTTTAATTTATGCTTTTTGGTATTTGATATCATTTTGTACCTGTATTTTCTTTATAATTTTTGCGACATTGTTTTTGTTGGTTTGTTTGTTTTCTCTCTTTATTTTTCTTCTTCTTTTTTTTTTTAACGTATTTTTGAAATTCCAAACTCTACTCTACATTTTTAATTTTTGCTTTTTCGTATTAGTTATCAATTTTGTACCTGTAGTTTCTTTATAATTTTCGTGACCTTGTTTGTTTTTCTTTGTTCGTTTTTTCTCTCTTTCTTTTCCTTCTTCTTTTCATTAACATCACATTTCTGAAATTCCAAACTCTACTCTAGACTTTTAATTTTTGCTTTTATGTATTTGTTACCAATTTTGTACCTTTAAGAACCCAATCTTCAGGACCCATTTTTCACTAGGGAACGAGATTACTGGCTTGACTGCTCTCTCTCCCTTTGGACTCTCCGTTTTCTCCACCAGGTCACCTGTATCTCCTCCCTAACCCCTCTCTACTCTGCCCAACTCTGTGAATTTCTGTGTGTTCCAGACGGTGGAGAACACTTAGGGAACTGATTACCTGCTGGATCTGTCTCCCTCCTTTTCATTTCCCCCTTTTATCCTTCTGGCCACCTCTGTCTCCTGCCTCCTTCTTCTCTTCTCTGTATAACTCCATGAACATCTCTGAGCGGTCCAGTTGTGGAGTGCACATAAGGAAGTGACTACTGGCTAGCCCACTCTCTCCACTACTGATTCCACCTCATCTCATTTGGGTCACCTCTAACTCCCTCCTCCCACTTCTCTTCTCCATGTAACGCTGTGAACCTCTCTGAGTGACCCTCACAGTAGAGAAACTTTTCATCTTTAACGTAGATGTTTTATCAATGGTGCTGTATAGAAGGAGAAGTTTTGAAACTACTGTAAAAATAAGACCGATAACTGGAAGTAGGAGGCTTAAGTCCAAACCCTGACTCCAAGGAACTCCTGACTCCAAGGAACATTAATTGACAGGAGCTCATCAAACGCCTCCATACCGACTCTGAAACCAAGCACCACACAAGGGCCAACAAGTTCCAGGGCAAGACATACCAAGCAAATTCTCCAGCAACAAAGGAACACAGCCCTGAGCTTCAAGATACAGGCTGCCCAAAGTCACCCCAAAACCATAGACATCTCATAACTCATTACTGGACATTTCATTACACTCCAGAGAGAAGAAATACAGTTCCATCCACCAGAACATCGACACAAGCTTCCCTAACCAGGAAACCTTGACAAGCCACCTGTACAAACCCACACACAGTGAGGAAACGCCACAATAAAGAGAACTCCACAAACTGCCAGAATACAGAAAGGACACCCCAAACTCAGCAATTTAAACAAGATGAAGAGACAGAGGAATACCCAGCAGATAAAGGAACAGGATAAATGCCCACCAAACCAAACCAAAGAGGAAGAGATAGGGAATCTACCTGATAAAGAATTCCGAATAATGATAGTGAAATTGATCCAAAATCTTGAAATTAAAATGGAATCACAGATAAATAGCCTGGAGGCAAGGATTGAGAAGATGCAAGAAAGGTTTAACAAGGACTTAGAAGAAATAAAAAAGAGTCAATATATAATGAATAATGCAATAAGTGAAATTAAAAACACTCTGGAGGCAACAAATAGTAGAATAACAGAGGCAGAAGATAGGATTAGTGAATTAGAAGATAGAATGGTAGAAATAAATGAATCAGAGAGGATAAAAGAAAAACGAATTAAAAGAAATGAGGACAATCTCAGAGACCTCCAGGACAATATTAAACGCTACAACATTCGAATCATAGGGGTCCCAGAAGAAGAAGACAAAAAGAAAGACCATGAGAAAATACTTGAGGAGATAATAGTTGAAAACTTCCCTAAAATGGGGAAGGAAATAATCACCCAAGTCCAAGAAACCCAGAGAGTCCCAAACAGGATAAACCCAAGGCGAAACACCCCAAGACACATAGTAATCAAATTAACAAAGATCAAACACAAAGAACAAATATTAAAAACAGCAAGGGAAAAACAACAAATAACACACAAGGGAATACCCATAAGGATAACAGCTGATCTTTCAGTAGAAACTCTTCAAGCCAGGAGGGAATGGCAAGACATACTTAAAATGATGACAGAAAATAACCTACAGCCCAGATTATTGTACCCAGCAAGGATCTCATTCAAGTATGAAGGAGAAATCAAAAGCTTTTCAGACAAGCAAAAGCTGAGAGAATTCTGCACCACCAAACCAGCTCTCCAACAAATACTAAAGGATATTCTCTAGACAGGAAACACAAAAACGGTGTATAAATTCGAACCCAAAACAATAAAGTAAATGGCAACGGGATCATACTTATCAGTAATTACCTTAAACGTAAATGGGTTGAATGCCCCAACCAAAAGACAAAGACTGGCTGAATGGATACAAAAACAAGATCCCTACATATGTTGTCTACAAGAGACCCACCTCAAAACAGGGGACACATACAGACTGAAAGTGAAGGGCTGGAAAAAGATTTTCCATGCAAATAGGGACCAAAAGAAAGCAGGAGTAGCAATACTCATATCAGATAAAATAGACTTTAAAACAAAGACTGTGAAAAGAGACAAAGATGGTCACTACATAATGATCAAAGGATCAATCCAAGAAGAAGATATAACAATTATAAATATATATGCACCCAACACGGGAGCACCGCAGTATGTAAGACAAATGCTAACAAGTATGAAAGGAGAAATTAACAATAACACAATAATAGTGGGAGACTTTAATACCCCACTCACACCTATGGATAGATCAACTAAACAGGAAATTAACAAGGAAACACAAACTTTAAACGATACAGTAGACCAGTTAGACCTAATTGATATCTATAGGACATTTCATCCCAAAACAATGAATTTCACCTTTTTCTCAAGCGCACATGGAACCTTCTCCAGGATAGATCACATCCTGGGCCATAAAGCTAGCCTTGGTAAATTCAAAAAAATAGAAATCATTCCAAGCATCTTTTCTGACCACAATGCAGTAAGATTAGATCTCAATTACAGGAGAAAAACTATTAAAAATTCCAACATATGGAGGCTGAACAACACGCTGCTGAATAACCAACACATCACAGAAGAAATCAAAAAAGAAATCAAAATTTGCATAG
The DNA here is from genome assembly GCF_029407905.1 of Bubalus kerabau. NCBI lineage: Eukaryota > Metazoa > Chordata > Mammalia > Artiodactyla > Bovidae > Bubalus > Bubalus kerabau. The sequence goes on from NW_026577904.1 coordinate 171,221, forward strand.
AAACGAATGAAAATGAAAACACAACAACCCAAAACCTGTGGGACACGGTAAAAGCAGTCCTAAGGGGAAAGTTCATAGCAATACAGGCACACCTCAAGAAACAAGAAAAAAGTCAAATAAATAACCTAACTCTACACCTAAAGCAACTAGAAAAGGAAGAAATGAAGAACCCCAGGGTTAGTAGAAGGAAAGAAATCTTAAAACTTAGAGCAGAAATAAATGCAAAAGAAACAAAAGAGATCATAGCAAAAATCAACAAAGCCAAAAGCTGGTTCTTTGAAAGGATAAATAAAATTGACAAACCATTAGCCAGACTCATCAAGAAACAAAGGGAGAAAAATCAAATCAATAAAATTAGAAATGAAAATGGAGAGATCACAACAGACAACACAGAAATACAAAGGATCATAAGAGAGTACTATCAACAATTATATGCCAATAAAATGGACAACGTGGAAGAAATGGACAAATTCTTAGAAAAGTACAACTTTCCAAAACTCGATCAGGAAGAAATAGAAAATCTTAACAGACCCATCACAAGCACGGAAATTGAAACTGTAATCAAAAATCTTCCAGCAAACAAAAGCCCAGGTCCAGACGGTTTCACAGCTGAATTCTACCAAAAATTTAGAGAAGAGCTAAGACCTATCCTGCTCAAACTCTTCCAGAAAATTGCAGAGGATGGTAAACTTCCAAACTCATTCTATGAGGCCACCATCACCCTAATACCAAAACCTGACAAAGATCCCACAAAAAAAGAAAACTACAGGCCAATATCACTGATGAATATAGATGCAAAAATCCTTAACAAAATTCTAGCAATCAGAATCCAACAACACATTAAAAATATCATACACCATGACCAAGTGGGCTTTATCCCAGGGATGCAAGGATTCTTCAATATCCGCAAATCAATCAATGTAATACACCACATTAACAAATTGAAATATAAAAACCATATGATTATCTCAATAGATGCAGAGAAAGCCTCTGACAAAATTCAACATCCATTTATGATCAAAACTCTCCAGAAAGCAGGAATAGAAGGAACATACCTCAACATAATAAAAGCTATATATGACAAACCCACAGCAAACATTATCCTCAATGGTGAAAAATTGAAAGCATTTCCTCTAAAGTCAGGAACAAGACAAGGGTGCCCACTTTCACCATTACTATTCAACATAGTTTTGGAAGTTTTGGCCACAGAAGTCAGAGCAGAAAAATAAATAAAAGGAATCCAAATTGAAAAAGAAAAAGTAAAGCTCTCACTGTTTGCAGATGACATGATCCTCTACATAGAAAACCCTAAAGACTCCACCAGAAAATTACTAGAACTAATCAATGACTATAGTAAAGTTGCAGGATATAAAATCAACACACAGAAATCCCTTGCATTCCTATACACTAATAATGAGAAAACAGAAAGAGAAATTAAGGAAACAATTCCATTCACCATTGCAATGGAAAGAATAAAATACTTAGGAATATATCTACCTAAAGAAACTAAAGACCTATATATAGAAAACTATAAAACACTGGTGAAAGAAATCAAAGAGGACACTAACAGATGGAGAAATATACCATGTTCATGGATTGGAAGAATCAATATAGTGAAAATGAGTATACTACCCAAAGCAATCTATAGATTCAATGCAATCCCTATCAAGCTACCAACAGCATTCTTCACAGAGCTAGAACAAATAATTTCACAATTTGTATGGAAATACAAAAAACCTCGAATAGCCAAAGTGATCTTGAGAAAGAAGAATGGAACTGGAGGAATCAACCTACCTGACTTCAGGCTCTACTACAAAGCCACAGTTATCAAGACAGTATGGTACTGGCACAAAGACAGAAATATAGATCAATGGAACAAAATAGAAAGCCTAGAGATAAATCCACGCACATATCACACCTTATCTTTGACAAAGGAGGCAAGTATATACAATGGATTAAAAACAATCTCTTTAACAAGTGGTGCTGGGAAATCTGGTCAACCACTTGTAAAAGAATGAAACTAGACCACTTTCTAACACCATACACAAAAATAAACTCAAAATGGATTAAAGATCTAAACGTAAGACCAGAAACTATAAAACTCCTTGAGGAGAACATAGGCAAAACACTCTCTGACATACATCACAGCAGGATCCTCTATGACCCACCTCCCAGAATACTGGAAATAAAAGCAAAAATAAACAAATGGGACCTAATTAACCTTAAAAGCTTCTGCACATCAAAGGAAACTATTAGCAAGGTGAAAAGACAGCCTTCAGAATGGGAGAAGATAAAAGCAAATGAAGCAACTGACAAACAACTAATCTCGAGAATATACAAGCAACTCCTACAGCTCAACTCCAGAAAAATAAATGACCCAGTCAAAAAATGGGCCAAAGAACTAAATAGACATTTCTCCAAAGAAGACATACAGATGGCTAACAAACACATGAAAAGATGCTCAACATCACTCATTATCAGAGAAATGCAAATCAAAACCACTATGAGGTACCATTTCACACCAGTCAGATTGGCTGCGATCCAAAAGCCTACAAGTAATGAATGCTGGAGAGGCTGTGGAGAAAAGGGAACCCTCTTACACTGTTGGTGGGAATGCAAACTAGTACAGCCACTATGGAGAAGAGTGTGGAGATTCCTTAAAAAACTGGAAATAGAACTGCCTTATGATCCAGCAATCCCACTGCTGGGCATACACACTGAGGAAACCAGAAGGGAAAGAGACACATGTACCCCAATGTTCATCGCAGCACTGTTTATAATAGCCAGGACATGGAAGCAACATAGGTGTCCATCAGCAGATGAATGGATAAGAAAGCTGTGGTATATATACACAATGGAGTATTACTCAGCCATTAAAAAGAATACATTTGAATCAGTTCTAATGAGGTGGATGAAACTGGAGCCTATGATACAGAGTGAAGTAAGCCAGAAAGAAAAACACCAATACAGTATACTAACGCATATATATGGAATTTAGAAAGATGGTAACAATAACCCTGTGTACGAGACAGCAAAAGAGACACTGATGTATAGAACAGTCTTATGGACTCTGTGAGAGAGGGAGAGGGTGGGAAGATTTGGGAGAATGGCATTGAAACTTGTAAAATATCATGTATGAAATGAGTTGCCAGTCCAGGTTCGATGCACGATACTGGATGCTTGGGGCTGGTGCACTGGGACGACCCAGAGGGATGGTATGGGGAGGGAGGAGGGAGGAGGGTTCAGGATGGGGAACACATGTATACCTGTGGCGGATTCATTTTGATATTTGGTAAAACTAATACAATTATGTAAAGTTTAAAAATAAAATAAAATTTAAAAAAATGGTTATCACTTTTTCTATATGTTAAAAAAACAAAAATTAAAAAAAATTAGAAATTTTTTACTATATTATATTTTAATGTATAGAAGAAAGAGAAGAATGAAGGGAAAAAAAGGAAATGAGAGGAAAGGAAGTATTGGGCAATATCTCTTTAAGGCTTTGGTTCAAATTTATACATTTCTGTGGATAGTAAATTCCAATTTTTCTTCATGATATTCAAATTTGGAGACAACATTCTTGGGGTTATAATTATAATAATATGCTGATGTTACTGCAAAATTCAGCAAACAACTGGAACCCCTGTCTATGCTTGCTTCTATGAGTATCTGCTTCTTTTACTCAAGAATTGAATAGAGGAACACATGAGAGAGTATTACACAAAAACCACTTCTTCTGGACATGAATGCTGTAAAATTGGATAAGCTGCTTCAGTGAAATTTGTCATAAGTTGGGCAAACCTCATTAAATTACGTCTGCAATTAAAAATGACACTTGACCATGCATGTTTGTGGAGTTCCCACCTGGGTATGATCATGTTTTATGATCATTGGTACTTTTAGCAACAAATGTTATATTTCCTTTCCCATAGCTTTCCCTTCCTGTTAATGGAGTGAGAAATGAAATATGCTTTGTTAACTTCCCTTGGGCTTTAAGCAAAGTTAGACCATGACCAGGCAACCAGCAGTGGGAAACAATGAGAAATAAATGACAAATTCTCACAAATCAAATCCTTTCTTAAGGTCAGCTATGCACATGTGTTGCACAGCAACTAATAATAATACAGAAAAAATAAAGGCTTGTAACCTTATTACTGTTTTCTCCTTCCTCTGCTTTCTACACCCCAAACTCTGAATCTCTGGCACGTAGGTACCTTATTTCGTAGGTAGAAACATGAAAACTAACATCAACATAAACTAATTTACTTAACTGTGAGTTCTTTAAGGACAAACTGTATCCTAATGGCACTTTCAATGCACAGATAGAGAACAAGGCCTAGCTCATGTCTGTTGCCCAGGAACAGCATAATGTCACTTCACATATGTTTATGGCACACACAAAGGCAGTTCTGCCAGCTCCTGTCATGGAAAAGATAAAAATATGTGCCGTGAATACAGAACTCTGAACCCTTCATAAAACACATAGCTCTGCCGAGATTGTCTTGGTTATTCTGGGTTTATCTTTTTCACTTTATCGCTGGGGTGTGGAAACGTCTTGATCTTCAAGTGGTATAAGAAACCAGAAACATTTGTGTGGAAACCGTGACATGGGACCATAAGATATCCAGTCAGGACGTTTTGTTCTTATCATTTTATCTGTAACAGTATTTTGAGAATTAAAGAGAACAGTTTTTTTTCAGTGCAATTAATGGTCCATGAAAGGCAATGTAGAGAGTGAAAAAAGTTGGGAGTCATCTAATCACCTGATATTTACTGAATTGTCCGTGTCAAATCTTTGCTAAACTTTCACTGTCTCAAAGGAGTTACACAGATACGGTTCCCTGTTTTCATTGAGTTGACATTTTAGAGAAAGTGTTAAGCAATAAACGAACCAACTAAACAGACAACCGAGTGAACAAGTATGCTTTTTAGGAAAGACAAGGTGCTGATGTAGCCGTTGGAGTATGGGATGCAGGGGGAACTGGCTTTGGAGAGGGCACCAACTAGGTAACACTGGCTGAGGTCAGGAGGAGAGCCCAGACCCGGAAGAGGAGTATTTCAGACCAATAAACCACGGAAGCAAAAGCTCTGATTTGGGAAAGAGTTTGCATGTGAGATCTAGGTTTGAAACAAACACATTGATCACTGAGCATAAGTGGGTAAATCGTTTTACCTAGTTGCACGTTTATAAAATCAAAATAACAATGCGTGTGTTGAAAATCAGGGCTTCCCAGGTGGCTCCAGTGGTAAAGAACCCACCTGACAATGCAAGAAATGTGGGTTTGATCCTAAATTGGGAAGATCCCCTGGAGGAGGGCATGGCAACCGACTCCAGTATTCTTGCCTGGAGAACCCCATGGACAGAGGAGCCTGGTGGGCTACAGGCCACAGGGTTGCCTGCCTATGAGTTGGACATGACCGAAGCAACTCAGCATGCACTCACACATGCTGAAAACCAGTGTGAAAGTTAAAACTCTTCATGGCAAAGCACTCGACATTGTAGACCTTCAGAAAATGCTGCTTCCCGTTTCCACCAACATTTTATAGCTTTAGCTGAATTACTTACAGAAGTCACAGCAACAACAAAATGTTAACATTTCCCAAGGATAAGTGTCATTTTGTTCCAAGCAGCACTTACTTGAAAAAAAAAAAAAATTAAAAAACTCTTTTGGAAGCTGTAAACAGGATCCAGCAGTACCCTAACAACTGTGGCGGTCACAGATGACCATACCTCCTTTTTGATCCAAATGTATTTCAGTGACTGCAAAAAAAATCACTATTGAAATGTAACAGACTGAAGTTCTTGTTGAGTTTTCAGTGATAGATTAGTGTGTATTTAATCACCTTTTCAGCATGAGTTAATTTAATCTCTTTTACATTAAACAGACTCTTAAACAAGACTTTTGAAATGCTGCTGTATCACACTAGGATTATTTTACTTTCTATAGACATTTTGCAGTTTAAAAAGCCCTACCCTAAAATGGATCTGTTTAGATGATGTTTTGTAACCAATTGCAGTTGGGTTTTATCAGCCAATTGTTAATGCTTGCACTCTTAATAGACAAGCAACCTTCCCTTTCTTGGAGCAAGAATACTTGATACACTAAATACTAGAGAAATTTAAGTCCTTAGTAAACTCTACACACTAAAATATGTCCCTTTGAGACCAAACCGCACCCATAAAATGAGTCACAATAAAATAATCCCTGGGATTAATACCTGATCTGTATAACCTGTGTGTTCTGATGAAGAACAAGTTTATGTAGTCGTTCAGTTGCTATGTCTGACTCTTTGTGACCTTGTGGACTGCAGCATGCCAGGTTTCCCTGTTCTTCATTCTCTCCCTGAGTTTGCTCAAACTCACACCCCTTGTGTCAGTGATGCCATCCAACCATCTCATCCTCTGTTGCCCCCTTTTCCTCCTGCCCTCAATCTTCCCCAGCATCAGGGTCTTTTCCAGTGGGTTGGCTGTTCACATCAGGTGGACAAAGCATTGGAGCTTCAGCATCAGTCCTTTCAGTGGATATTCAAGGTTGATTTCCTTCAGGATTGACTGATTTTATCTCCATGCTGTCTAAGGGATTCTCAAGAGTCTTCTTTACCAACAATTTGAAAGCATCAATTCTTTGGCCCTCAGCCTTCTTTATGGTCCAACTCTAACATCTGTACATGACTACTGGAAAAACCATTGACTATATGGACCTTTGTCAGCAAAGTGATGTCTCTGCTTTTTATTTTTTTTTAACTTATTTATTTTAATTGGAGGCTACTTAATTTGCAATATTGTAGTGGTTTTGCCATACATTGACATGAATCAGCCACGGGTGTACATGTGTTCCCCAACCTGAACCCCCCTCCCACCTCCCTCCCCATCCCATCCTTCAGGGTCATCCCAGTGCACCAGCCCTGAGCTCCCTGTCTCATGCAACGAGCCTGGACTGGCAATCTAGTTTACATATGATAATATATATGTTTCAATGCTGTTCTCTCAAATCATCCCATCCTCGCCCTCTCCCACAGAGTCCAAAAGACTGTTCTATACATCTGTGTGTCTTTTCTGTCTCGCATATAGGGTTAACATTATCTGCTTTTTAATATGCTGTCTAAGTTTGTCATAGCTTTTCTTCCAAGGATCAAGCATCTTTTCTTTTCATGGCTGCAGTCACCTTTCACAGTGATTTTGGAGCCCAAGAAAATAAAATCTGTCACTACTTCCACTTTTTCTTCATTTGCCATGAAGTGATGGGATGCCGTGATCTTCGTTTTTTGAGTGTTGAGTTTTAAGACAACTTCTTCACTCTCTTCTTTCACCCTCATCAAGAAGCTCCTTAGTTCCATTTCATGTTCTGCTCTTTGAGTGATGTCATCTGCATGTCTGAGGTTGTTGATATTTCTCCCAGCAGTCTTGATTCCAGCTTGTGCTTCATCCAGCCTGGTATTTCACATGATTCACTCTGTATAGATGTTAGATAAGCACTGTGACAATATACAGCCTTGATGTATTCCTTTCCCAATTTTGAACCAGTCCGTTGTTCCATGTTGGGTTCTAATTGTTGCTTTTTGACCTTCCTGTAGGTCTCTCAAGAGGCAGGAAAAGTGATCTGGTATTCCCATCTCTTTAAGAATATTCCAGTTTGTTGTGATCCACACAGTCAAAGGTTTTAGCATAGTCAATGAAGCCAAAGTAGAGTTTTTTCTGGAATTCCCTTGCTTTCTCTATGATCCATTGGATGTTAGCAATTTGATCTCTGGTTCGTCTACCTTTTCTAAATCCAGCTTATATATCTGGAAGTTCTCAGTTCACATACTGTTGAAGCCTAGCTTGAAGGATTTAGAACACTACCTTGCTAGCATGTGAAATCTGGAACATTCCCTTCATCTCTCTTCAGGTGGCATAGACCTCAACCTGTTTGGTGGCTGTCATGATTGCATCAAGGCCTGAGGATGGAAGCCAGGTCTGAATTTGCAGTGGCCTAGATCTAGCTTGTACAAGTAACCTGCTATGTGGGGAAAGACATGTTTCTTCCCAGATAGGGTCCACCTGCCTTGAATGTGAATAGCAGGTGACTTATTTGTCCTGCTGCCACTGAGACCTCTAGTAGCAAGACAGGTTGCTAGGGGGAGCTAACGGGGGGAAATTTTCTACTCCATACAGGTTTTCAGAGAGGTGGAAAGAGCCACATGGAGCTTATGATGGTGCTCATAAGGAAAAAAGAGAAAAAGAAGTTTTCCTGAGGGAAGGCATAGAAACTCAACAGAAAACAAACTTGTGGCATAGGTGAAGTGAAGCAAAGCGAAGTTATTATTGTAGAGAAAACTGGCATGAGCTGGGTTAAAAATTAAACCAATAAACCAAAAAAAGAATTCTAATTGTAAGAGAATGAGAAGGGAATATTTTTAATTTTTTTAATCTAAATTATTGCCAGGAGTATAGACATTCTTTCTGAGAATAAAAGGCAGTGAAAGGAGATTTCTGTGGGTTAATTTCTTCTACTGGATACCCCTGAATAATCATAATGACTGACTGAAATGAATCTTACATTTACCTTTGTTCAGTCAAATTCATGTCTCTATTTTCTCTTGATTAGTGGCCTAGACTACCTCCCATCTCTCCATTTACTTAAATCCCACAATATCCTGTTAAAATCATATCTTTTCTGTTAAGTTTCTCTCTCTGACCTTTTTCTCGGTAAGCTCTCCCTTCTCTGACTTTTCTTAAACTACTCTTTTTAGCTTAACCCGAATAGGGCGTCTCTAATGGCTCAGTGGTAAAGAATCTGCCTGCGGTGTGGGATCCCTGGGTTGGTAAGATCTCTTGGAGGAGGAAATGGCAACCCACTCCATTGTTCTTGCCTAGGAAATCCCATGGACAAAGGAGCCTGGCGGGCTACAGTCCATGGGGTCGCAAAGCCAGACACAACAGAGCAACAGAAACTCACAGAGAAGGGGAAATAGAGTGAGGCTGTTTGTGAAACTGGTAGACTGATGATCACTGCACGGTCCATATGCAGGAATTGAATTGTCAATCTTTTTTGGGGGTAGGGAGGGTAAGAAGAAGACAAGGGTTTGTGGAACTTGGATAGTAAAGATATGATGCCAGTGTAGGGGATGAGATTGAATTTTTTCTTTCCTAGCTTTTAGGGTAGATTTTGAGCTCCAGGGAGAGAGAGGTGAAGGCTGGAGGAATCGTAGTTATAAAAGACTCAGTGAAACATTGAATAGAAGCAATGCTGCTTCAGGCCCCTTGAGAGCACTAGCATAGATTTGCTGAGAGGAACATCCCCAGCCCTACATCTTCCCCCTCCCTTTCACCTTAAGATTTGGGAGGCCATTGCTGTGAAACTTTTGAGCATGCGAGGCTGTGTTCCCACACATGGTTCCAGAAACAGAAACAATGAAAACGTACCTAGATGAAGAAGCCAGAGAGGAGGGACACAAACAGAGAGATCACAGGAAAATGCAAGATAAAACCCAAGACTCAGAGATATATAGGGGAGATTCTGAGATGGAGAAGAAGGGGGTTAGGGAGGGCTTAATTTCTGCATGAGCAGATGTAGGTCAACAATCTTAACAATCTGGCATAAATGTCAATATGATTTTATTCCTGCTCATAGCATAGCATAGTCCCTTCCAGCTCTTTCATTTATAATGGTACTAAATAATGCACTTCTTTAAAAGCTACTGGTTATAATCAAAAGTAGCCAATGTGCATTTCTTTAAAAACATTGTATTTATGCCCAGGTTTTCACCAGAGGTTTATTGAAACTAATTAGTGTATTTATTTGCTAGGGCTGCCATTATAAAATACCACAAATTGGGTGACTTAACAACAGAAATTTACTGCCTCATAGTTCTGGAAGCTAAAAGGCCAAGATGAAGGTGTTGTTAAGGCTAATTCCTCCTCAGGACTGTAAGGGAGAGTCTGCTCCACGTCTCTCTCTAGCTTCTGGTGGCTGATTGTCCGTCTTTGGCGTTGTTTGGTTTGTAGATTCTGCCCTCATCTTCATATGGTGTTCTTCCTGTGTGTGTATGTATGTGTGTCTATCCAGATTCCCCTTTTTATAAGTATATCAGTCATATTGGAGTAGAGACTCACTCGAGTAAATTGGGGTATACGGTCCCGCTGCTGGGCTTCCTAGGTGGCGCTAGTGGTAAAGAACCTGCCTGCCAACGCCGGAGATGGAAGAGACATGGATTTGATCCCTGGGTTGGGAATATTCCCTGGAGAAGGGCATGGCAACCCATTCCAGTATTCTTGCCTGGAAAATTCCATGCACAGAGGAGCCTGGCAGTCTACATACACTCCATAGGATCGAAAAGAGTCGGACAGGACTGAAGAGACCTAGCACAGTCCCTAAACCAATTATGACCTTATCTTAACTAATCACACTTAACAGTGACCCTATTTGCAAGTAAGGCCATGTACTGAGGGACTGGGAATTAGGACTTCAACATAAGAACTTTGTAGGACACAATTCAATCCGTAACAGTTGGACATGATTAAGACCTAGCGATGAATTAGAATTCTTGGTCTGAGAATCTGGGGCTATGGTGGGGATAGTAGAGCACTGTCTTTGAAGATGAAGTGCTCTAGGATAATTAAGTTTTTGTCTCCTAATTAGCTCTGCTCTAGATATTCCTTTAACTAGTGGTGAGGGGAAAGAGTGATCACGAAGTGAACAGATGCTCCCCATTTATAGCCATCATATTTTTTTTAAATCCAAATGAGAACACATGGTTTATTACAGACTAAGCGATGATTGACAAAGTATACAAAATCGGGACTAGTCTTGGCCTCATTTGTGGTAGGCTCTTCATGTGAAAGGATTGCTTTTGATCCATGGTATGGTAGGTGATCAGTACCTCAAACGTCCACAACCTGTTTGTGAATGTATTTCATGGCAAAATGAATTTTTCAGATGTAATTAGGATTAGGGACCTTAAAATAAGGAGATTATGCTAGATTATCTTTGTAATTCAGGTGAGAACTTTATCTCAGTTCAGTTCAGTTCAGCCACTCAGTCTTGTCTGACTCTTTGCAACCCCCTGGACTGCAGGACGCCAGGCTTCCCTGTCCATCACCAACTCCTGGAGCTTACTCAAACTCATGTTCATTGTGTCAGTGATGCCATCAACCATCTCATCCTCTGTCATCCCCTTCTCTTCCCACCTTCAATCTTTCCCAGAATCAGGGTCTTTTCAAATGAGTTGATTCTTTTCATCAGGTGGCCAAAGTATTGGAGTTTCAGCTTCAGCATCAGTCCTTCCAATGAATATTCAGGACCAATTTCCTTTAGAATTGTAAGGGTGGATCTCCTTGTAGTCAAAGGGGCTCTCAAGAGTCTTCTCCAACACCACAGTTCAAAGGCATCAATTCTTTAGTGCTCAGCTTTCTTTATAGTCCAAGTCTCACAACCATACATGACTAGTGGGAAAACCATAGCTTTGACTAGACAGACCTTTGTTGGTAAAGTAATGTCTCTGCTTTTTAATATGCTATCTAGGTTGGTCATAGCTTTTCTTCCAAGAAGCAAGAGTCTTTTAATTTCATGGCTGCAATCACCATCTGCAGTGGTTTTGGAGCCCAAGCAAATAAAGTCTATCATTGTTTTCATTGTTTCCCCATCTTTTTGCCATGAAGTGATGGGACTGGTTGCCATGATCTTAGTTTTCTGAATGCTGAGTTTTAAGCCAAAATTTTCACTCTCCTCTTTCACTTTCATCAAGAGGCTCTTTAGTTCTTCTTCACTTTCTGCCATAAGGGTGGTGTCATATGCGTATCTGAGGTTATTGATATTTCTCCCGGCAATCTTGATTCCAGCTTGTGATTCATCCATCCTGACATTTTGCATGATGTACTCTGCATATAAGTTAAATAAACAGGGTGACAATATACAGCCTTGACATACTCCTTTTCTGATTTGGAACTGTCTGTTGTTCCATGTCCAGTTCTAACTATTGCTTCCTGACCTGCATACAGGTTTCTCAAGAGGCAGGTCAGGTGGTCTGGTATTCCCATCTCTCGAAGAATTTTCCACAGTGTGTTGTGATCCACAGAGTCAAAGGCTTTGGCATAGCCAATAAAGCAAAAGTAGATGTTTTTCTGGAGCTCTTTTGCTTTTTTCAGTGATCCAACAGATGTTGGCAATTTGATCTCTGGTTCCTCTGTCATTTCTAAATCCAGCTTGAACATCTGGAAGTTCATGAGAACTTCATCTAGCTGGAAGTAGTAGAGGTAAATCGAAGGATAAGGTCAGAGAAGCTCAGATAATGGAAAGGACTCAATCCACTGTAGTTCACTTTGAAGATGAAGGAAGGTAGGTGGCCTCTGGATACTGAAAGTAACCCCTAGCTGACAGAGCAAAGACCTTATTCCTAAAGCCATGAGGATCTAGATTCTGCTAATAACCTGAATGACCTCGGAAAGGAACATTTCCTAGAGCAACCTAGAAACTAGCTAGTCAGCACTTTGATTTTGACCTTGTGAAACCAGAACAGAGGAACCAGTAGGACCAACCAGACTTCTGACCCACAGAACTGTGAGATAATATATTTGTGTTGTTAAATTGTTGTTAATCTCCTAAACTCATGGCAATTTGTTACAGCAGCAACAAAAACTAATACAGTAGGTGTTAGCTGGAATTTCTCTGCCTTTAAGGTCAAGATAAGACTGGAGTCCTCTTGTCTTATGGTGACAAGGACAAATTGTCACAAATTGTCAGATTTATGAGGACGAATCTCTTGTCCTCACCAAGATTTCTGCAGGGCCTCAGGTCATGGAGGATAATGTATACTGTCATGATTTTCTCTTGTTCAGACTTGCTGTTTCTACTGGAGAGTCTGGTAAAATTCTTGTGCCATTGAGCTTGGTCACCTGCCTTCTCCTGTTGTGAAAAAAAGAACATGCTACTCTGGTCTGCTGGAAAATGTGACATTAGTAGAATCCGGGTTACTTCAGCTGAGGCAGCGAAGGTCATTGTATATCAGGTGATAGCCAGCCTATCCTCAGATAACTTGTGAGCAAGACTAGGAAAAATCAGTAGAACTGCCTGATTCCCACTGTAATTATTTGTTACACATTATTATTTTGGTTTTATTAGATACCTCACGCTTACCTGAGGGAATTTTGTTCCCTTAGTAGTACATCTTTTTTTACTCTTTCTCCTCCTTCTATGCCTAAACCACACCATTTCTAGCCTCATTTTAGTATGTTTTATCTCTCTGTGTATCTATCTCCCATTTTTGCCTGTTGATATCAATTTCTTAGTTTTAAAATAATAGCTTCCTTCAACAGTCTGTTTATCAGAGTCTGTTTAGCAGACTTCTTGGTGGTTTGCCACACAAGTCTTCTAGGGAGTTAGATAAGAGGATTCTTTCATAAAGAGTGAATCAGAGCAGGAGGTTAATTCTGCGGATGTCCTGAATGATGTCCTTGGGAGTCTGAGTGACCAGAGAATTGTCAGGGAACCAGAACAGTCTCCAAAGAGGGAAGAGTAATATTTCTGATGATGGTTTCTTAGATTAGAGAACACGATTCACGTTCAAGGGTATTCAAGGGGTCTTACACCTGTCTTCTTGACATCCAGCCCCAAATTACCTTGTATTGTTATCTTAAATCTGTATGTCACGTATCCCCAACAGACTCGTAAACCTTTTGCATGTAGGCTTTGTTTTCTATGTTTTTGAAATCATGACATGTTGTCCACTGTGCCCTGCATATAGCGGGCCTTAAGTAACTGTACATTACTAATGATAAAGAAAAATAAGAGGCTAAAAGAAGAAGAGAGATTATGTGAGGAATATCTCTGATTAGTTTCACCATCTCTTAATTTTTAAAAATCTTAGTCTGGGAAGATACATTCTGGATTTCAAAAAATAAAGTCAAAAAGTTTAAAAAGTAGTTCTTAGAAGAGAGAAATAAGTGTTAAATTGAATCATAGATTACAAAGAGGAGGTTTTGAAATTACCAAAATCAAGAAGTGCAGATCCAAAAGCTATCTACTGATTATTAAGTTGCTGAAGATTATAATTCACTGAAATAAGCTCTGGCTCCATATGTGTAAGACAAGAAGCTTTTGGAAGGCAGCTGCTGATGTGAAAATCATTGCTTAATGTTAAATTTTCTTATAATAACTCCTTGGCAGAGTCCTACTAGCAATTATAATACAAAGCAAAATATGTTGCAACAATATGTGTGAAAATATCAAATCCAAAATTTGTTTTATATAGAACACTCATCCTTTGCCTTATTCTTGAAATTTCCACTGATTCTTATATTCATTTAAAATTTGCATCATTTCCCCACACTGTTAATAAAGATTAGCTATATATTGAGAAAGTAGTGTTAATTGCTCAGTTGTGTCGACCCCGTGGACTGTAGCCCACCAGGCTTCTCTGTCCATGGAATTCTCCAGGCAAGACTACTGGAGTGGTAGCCATTTCCTTCTCCAGGGGATCTTCCTGACCCAGGGATTGAACTCTGATCTCCCACATTCTAGGCAGATTCATTCCCATTTTAGTCATAGGGGAAATCCTATAGATTCAGCCCTACTTTTAAAAATGACGCTTTTCCTTAATACAAAAGTAATATGTACTTAAAATAGTAGTCCATATTGTCTGCTTTAAAATTTTAACACCTACATACACAAGTTTGATGTTTGCCATTTTTAGATGATAAGCCTAACACCCTGACTTTGGATGGTATCACTGACTCAGTGGACATGGGTTTGAGCAAACTCGGGGAGATAGTGAAAGACAGGGAAGCCTGAGTGCTGCAGTCCGTGGCATTGCAAAGAGTTGGACATGACAACAACAATTGACCTTAATACAATGGCCATATAATGGCCTTTGAACAGATAAACAAAACATTTGATTGAGAGTCCAAATAGCTTTTGAGGTGTGTGTCTAAAATAAAGAAGAGGGATGCACACTTGGCTTTAAACTCTCAATCTTATCAGCTTAACTGATAACCATGTATGGTTCTTGTGACACCAACTATGAAAGATTCAACATGGTTGCAAATTGGTTGCAACTCTTCCCCTTGAGGAAAGTTCCTCTCCAGGAGTTTTAGATAGCTTTATTGACTTGCTTAACTTATTGAACATGATAAAGAACACTTTCTGGGACTTTTGAGGCTAGATCCTAAGAAGCTCTGTAACTTTTATGCAGGCCTACAGAGCACTCTCTGGAAGCTCTGAGCTGCCACCGAAGAAGTTTGCCTAACCTGAGTCTGCCATGCTGCAGGAGTGCTCCAGCTGACAGTCCCAGCTAGCCTGCTTCCAGCCATAGCTTCCAGGATGTCAGACATGTAAGTGAAGCTGTCTTGAACTCTCCAAAGCAGAGTATTAGCTAGCTGACTATCACTGAGTAACCTCAGTTAATTTGCTATGAGGAGCAGAACCCTCACCTGACTGAAGTCATCGTAAACTCTTGGTCCATAAAATTGACAGTTATATGTAAGTGACTGTGTTTTTAAGTCACCTAGTTTGGGAAAGTGTGTCACTTCTCTATTCCTGAATAGCAAATCATCCCCGTATTTAGTGACTTAAAATGATAGCAATCATTATCTTTCTGTGTCTGTTTGGGACAGGAAGTTGAAAGGCCACAGCTGGACTGACTTTTCACTGTTGTACAATGTCTGAACTGGGAATATTTGAAAGCCAGGAGTGACTCGATGGCTGGGGGCTTGAGTCACATGAAAACTTACACTTCTGGTGGTTGATTTGGACTGTTAGCCAGGACCTCAGCTGATCTGTTGACTGGCGCACTGTGTAGCTTTGTGATCTCTCCATGAGAACTCTTCACGTGGACTAGTTTGGGCTTCCTCAGAGCTTGGTACCAGGTTCCAAATGAGTGAATGCTCTGTTGTCTCTATGTCTTAGTTTTGTAAATCACGTATGTTCTTTTTGTTGTAGTCGTAGGCCATCTAGATTAAGGGGAGGAAAGACAAATCTTAGGTGACCAAGGCCTCAGGTTTGTTTCTGTTTGTCTGTTTGTTTTGCCTGGGCTAAAGGGTTTCTTGGACACAAGGCTTTCAGTGGTAAAGCCAGAAAAGTTCCAGGGAAACCAGGATGAATTGGTCACCCTACTAAACCCCCTGTTTTGGAGGAGTATCAGAGTCACATTTTATTAAAAGTGGGAGAGAGCGTTGGGGCCATCTTTGAAAAATAAATCCTCCCACAGGTGTTTTATTTATTCCGCAGTGTATAGCTGGAACACCAGTTGATATTGCTAGGGCAATGAACCATTCATCGGAGTACAAATTCTGTGAGAACAGAGATTTTTCTTCTGTTGTTTATCAGTGAGTTTCAGGATCTAGTATAGTGATTGGCACAGAGTCATTGTCAATAAATATTTATGGAATGACTGAATGGATAAATGTTCAGTCCTATACCATTCCATTACATAAAATCCAGATAGTATATGAGTTTACCACACTTTTCTTGCTTGTTAGTAACCAGAGAAGAAATAATTTAAAAAAATTTTTTTAATGAAATAACAGCCTTTCAGGGCAGTATGAAGTAGAAAGCTAATCACAACCAATGGACTTTAGAGACTATCACTTCATCCTATGAGACCAACCCCTGAGTTCTCTCCCTTAGGTGCACTTCACAGGCAGAATCTTGGATGACTGTAGCAGGGACAAGATGAAGAGGTGCTAAGGTTCCTTATATTTGTCTGACACGCAGGGTGTTCCTGTTGTGATAGGGTCCTTTTGGTCAGAAGTCATACCCTTTCTCTCATTTAAGCAAGTGGTTGTTAATATTACTTTTTCTTTGGAAAACCCATAAGTTGGAGAAGGGCGAATAGGGGAAATTCTATAGTAGGAACCTAAGGCTTTGGGAGAGGAATAGATGTTAAGAAAAATTAAGGGAGGAGGTCCATGCTTTAAATCAGATTCCTTTAAAGGATGTAACATGAACCAGTGTAGACAATAATGAAGAATAAATCATTGGAAAACCATTTTGGCAGCTGGCTATACTCTGTGTTCATTTTCTCATCTGTCATATCAGGGGATTTGTTAATACTTTCCCGAGTTTAAACATAGGGTTACATTATTTAACAACTCCAGAATTTTAATAAGTTGTAAATAGCATGTTTCTGACAGGACATTGATCTCAAAGAACGAAGACCTCTTTTGGGAAAAAATGGGAAATGTGATAGGATGATAGGATCCAGGTAGAGAATGGAAGAGTTCAGATGTCAGACAAAGGGAATTTTTTTCATACTGCAAAAGAGTGACTTTTCCCTTTCCTATTTTTGCCTTGACATGTCAGTGCCCTACATTATTTCCACACGTTCTCCATAATTCTAAGTTTCTTAATCTTGAAGTTTGTAAAATAGATTTTAAAGGTGAAAAACCTACTTCTATTTATCATTCTTCACACTGATGCTAAAATAAAATACTAGATATTACATTTATAAAACAAGATTAATTTCCATAGAGAAATTCTGTAATATATCACATCATTCCATAAAAGCATAAAACTTACTGAGAGAACTTGTTACAGTATTAAATAATTTTGGTATAAATTATTGATAAATGACACAAATGATTCTGATTTAGTTAACCAAAATAAATGACTTACACTTGAAAATAAGCCTATTTATTGATTTCTTGCTATTTAAAAACTATTTTAAATTTGGAATAGTTATAGTGTAACCTCCTGCTTCACCTTTGGACACTATTAATAAATTCCCTGTTACGAAAGATGAGGAAATGAACACATAATGTAGCCAGCTGCCAACATGGCCTTCAATGATTCTCACTCCCCTGCATTTCCACACTTAGTTCCCTCTCTCACTGAATAAGACAGATGTGAGTCACAGAAGTTGTGTGAGGTCATGGATGTTGGCTGTTTTCAGCAATTAAGTTTTGAGGTAATTTAATACATAACAATAGATAACTGGTTCACATATATAATTCCCACTTTCTCGCTCATCTGTTTCCACTTTCTTCAGTGTCCATGATTTGCATGACTTCAGTTTTCTTGTTCGCTTGGCCAGAAAGAGCTAAATTCTGTCCGCTGGCACCTGTCCTGTTATGAGCGGCTAACATAGCTTCTTGATAACAGACCAAAAAAGTGGAAATTTTCTTGGTGTAACTCCTCCTTCAGGTATTTATATAGCACAAGAATCTCTCTACTGTTCATTCTCCAGTGCCTTTAGATAATTACTTTTTGTAGGGTTTTACAGTTATTTTCCGAGAAATTGCCTGCTAGGGTCTTACTCTATTAATAAGAGAATCAGAAATTCCTCCCTTATTTTTTAAAAATTTGTTCTTTGTTTCAACTGGGCTTTGAATCAAATAATAGTTGATAGCTACTTTTTCATCCATCCCTCTAACTAGAAGTTCTTCCAATTTGGTTTCTTTTAATAAAAGACAAAAACATACGTCGTTTACAGTTCTCTCTTACTCTCTGTAACTCTCTTATAGCAAACCCAAGCACTAAAATACAGGGTAAATTTTGTTGAACCTGTATTTAAAAGCACAGACTTTGTATTATCATGTATTTCAGACTATCTCCAGGAACCAGTGGAAATTGAATAATCAGGGAGAACTAGGTAACTTGATAACTGGGTGGCATTGGGTGAGTTGTTGGGTCACTGTGTGCCTCAGTTTGTGAATTTGGGACAAAAATATCTATCAAAAGTAAGATGTCAAGGATTAAGTGAGGGAGTGAGTGAAATCGCTCAGTAGTGTCCGACTCTTTGCGACTCCATGGACTGTAGCTTACAAGTCTCCTCTGTCCATGGAATTTTCCAGGCAAGAGTACTGGAGTGGGTTGCCATTTCCTTCTCCAGGGGATCTTCCTGAGAGGATTAAATGAGGTGATAAATTCACTGGGACTTTTAAAGTCCCAATAAAGACTGGGTAATAAGAAAATATTGATTGTTTGTCTCTTTAACTGCTCATTTCACATTTTTATCACTCCTAAATTAAATTAGGATGCTCTTTATTATTTTTAGTCTTTCCCATTTTTTTTTTGCTAATTATACCATTTTATTTATAACTTTCTATGATTATTTGAGATTCTAGTTTATACTTCTCATTATGTTTTAAGTGTTTCAAGAGACAGATTTTGCTTATTTGTAGTGCCTTGTATAGATTAAAAGTATTCAGTGAGAATCTGCAGAATTTATTTTCTTGAGTTGCCATTTCATCATCATTATAGCAGTTTCCTTGTGAGATATTATAAAACCCAATATCTGTTCTTAAAATGCATGAAACACTTAAAATGCATGAAACATTGATTTTCCCATTTTTTTCCAGTGTTTAAAAATAAACCTAAAGATTTGACTTAAAATTTTCAAATTCAAAAACACACACTAATCAGTTTGATCCTGGATCCATAATGGCAAATGTCTCTCCATCTTAACTTCAAATGTTTTGGGAGGTTTATAATCAAGGGCTAAAGATGTCAACAAAACACTTCTCTGTCTTTAATCAAGTATTTTTAAATAAATAGTTGACTAGATGGTGTGACTATACATCCATGTTTTGTTTTGTTTTTTCAGATACACTTGAATTTATTTGTGTACAAGCATGTTGTCTTTCTCTCCCTTCAATACGTGGGAGCTATTGTTTTTGTTTGCCTAGCATAAAACATGCCCCACCTTCACAGCATAGGAATGGATAAATGATCTCATCAATGCCAACAAAATGATTCTTCACTTTAAAAATATGAATCTCTAGTGGATATGCACAAGGAAGAAAGTAGCTAAAACAGAGTAATTTATGACAGTGTGACTCTGATTAAGACTTCATAAACACCTTCTACTACGCCCGCTCTTCTTTTTTTTTTTTTTCAAGATTTCTTTTTTGATGTGGACCATTTTTTAAAGGCTTTATTGTTACAATATTATTTCTGTTTTATGTTTTCGTTTTTTGACCTTGCAGTGTGTGGGATCTTAGCTCCCCAACCAGAGACTGAACCCACACCCCCTGCATTGGAAGACAAAGTCTTAACCACTGTACTGCCAGGAAAATCCCCCCTCTTCTTGAAGTTTGTTGAGCTCTACCTCTGGTATAGTGAGATAAGATTCTTTCCTTTTGTTTTGGTGGATGGAGCGGGGGAAAGGAGCAGAAGTTAATCAGAACTTTTTTTTTTTTTCTTTTGAACAATAAAAAGTACAGGAAATCTCTTTTTGGAATTGCTTTATATACTCTTGGACACAAAAAATTTCATAATAGTAATTCCTTTTGATTCTGTACTTGAAACAAAGTCCTGTTCTTCTTTTCCCCTTTTCCATTTCATGTTCCTGTGAGAGAACTTAAACCAGTTGCTCAAAGACCACTGTAGAAAAGGCTTTAACTATCACTGCTCTAAAGAAGAAACCCAAAGAAAGAAGAGGACTAGAGAGAAATCACAGTCTGGATACTAGGTGATATTGGGGCTTGAAGGAAAACGTTCAGGTACTGTGTCGGGAAGCAGAATGCTCAGTGTAGGCCTTCCAGGACTAAATGCTCTGTAAACAGCTGTGACTAAGAGCACAGTATGGATTTCTGAAAGCTAAATGACTTCAGGAAAATCCTGGTTGCTTTTGAAGGCGTCAGTGTACAGTTTCTTTTTGTGATTTGTCAAGCTGTTTATAAGTTATTAATTGCCTATTGTGTAAGGGAAAGTGTTTCTATATAGGTATTCTATCCTTAACTTAAAACCCGTTTGTAGATTTCAGACAGCTTATAATGCATAAATCTTTTGCTCTCCTTTACTCCTTTCACTGTCTGCTCCTATATTATGTGTGATGTCTTCATTCATAGTTTATGTGCAAAATTAAGACTATGGAGGCCCCTGAACTTCCACTTAACATGTTGTCTTTACTGCTGAAAGCCTTTACACCTTCATAAGTAGTGCTTAGTTGCTAGAGCCTATGTGTTAATTCGTAGCTTCTCATAGAAGCTTAAGAAATGAGTCTTATAAAAGCTTCCACTGCTGGAACTATATTGATGCAAACAGAATTGAGAGAGTTCAGTTATTAAGGGTCCTTTAGAACACATTGATAACTGTCAGAAAGTTTTTGGTGAGGTGACGTTCAGCTTTTTCCCATGACCTCATTACTGAATTCGGAGAAGGCAATAGCAACCCACTCCAGTACTCTGGCCTGGAAAATCCCATGGACAGAGGAGCCTGGTAGACAGCAGTCCATGGGGTCGCAAAGAGTTGGACACGACTGAGTGACTTCACTTTCACTTTTCACTTTCATGCATTGGAGAAGGAAATGGCAACCCACTCTAGTGTTCTTGCCTGGAGAATCCCAAGGACGGGGGAGCCTGGTGGGCTTCAGACATGACTGAAGCGACTTAGCAGCAGCAGCATTACTGAATCATAGGGGATGCAAATCTTAAACTAAATTATTGAACAAATATAGATTACCACGTGTGAACAAAACTGTATATACAGCATTTTCTGTCAGTTTGATTATGTTCCAGCTCTCTTTTTTAGGTACCCTAATGGCAACCCACTCCAGTATTCTTGCCTGGAGAATTCCATGGACAGAGGAGCCTGGTAGGCTGCAGCCCATGGGGTCACAAAGAGTCGGACACGACTGAGTGACTAACTTTCAAGACCATCTTCAATAAAACATTTCAGTTCAGTTCAGCTCAGTTGCTCAGTCATGTCCAACTCTTTGTGACCCCATGGACTGCAGCACACCTGGCTTCCCTGTCCATCACCAACTCCTGGAGCTTACTCAAACTCATGTCCATCGAGTTGGTGATGCCATCCAACCATCTCATCCTCTGTCATCCCCTTCTCCTCTTGTCTTCAATCTTTCCCATCATCAGGGTCTTTTCAAATGAGTCACTTACTTGAAACAATTGCAAGAATGTGCTGAAGGCAGGATTTGGCTGATTTATATTTGACAAAAGGAAAACAGAATTCTCCACTCTAGGGTCTGGATCCCAGAGCAATTAAGACCTAAGCCTCAAGCTCTGTGTCCAAAGATTCAGGTACTAGAGCTTCCTAGGTTACTATACTTTTATGCAAGGGCTGCTGCTGCTAAGTTGCTTCAGTTGTGTCCAACTCTGTGCGACCCCACAGATGGCAGCCCACCAGGCTCCCCCGTCCCTGGGATTCTCCAGGCAAGAACACTGAAGTGGGTTGCCATTTCCTTCTCCAGTGCATAAAAGTGAAAGTGAAGTCACTCAGTCGTGTCTGACTCTTCACGATCCCATGGACTGCAGCCTACCAGGCTCCTCCATCCATGGGATTTTCCAGGCAAGGGTACTGGAGTGGGGTACCATTGCCTTCTCCGTTATGCAAGGGCAGGAGTGTCTTAAAACTTAAGGTAACCCATATGTCTGGAATACCACTATTGTTACCATTGAAAACACATTTTTAATATTTATCATACTGACAACACAAGCATTCATTTCACAAATGAGACCCCACTTTGTTACTCATTATTTTAATTGTTAAAAATCTAGTATTGGTCACAAAGAAAGCTGAAATTTTTAGAATAGCTGTCTCTAAAGTGTGATCTTTCTCATATAATGCTAGGTGACCATCCCTGGAATGTGAATTTTCAATTAAGATAATTGATTAAATTTAAGGTGTAATCGGGCTTCCTTCATAACTCAGTTGGTAAATCATCTGCCTGCAATGCCGGAGACCTGGGTTCAATTCCTGGGTTGGGAATATCCCCTGAAGAAGGAAATTGCAACCCACTCCAGTATTCTTGCCTGGAGAATTCCATGGACAGAGGAGCCTGGCAGGCTACAGTCCACAGAATCACAAGAGTTGGACACGACTTAGCGACTAAACCACCACCAAGGTGTAATTTAAGCTAAATAACACATATTACATAATATAATATTTATGTTTAAATATTTTAATGCAAATTTAAGGTGTTTTGTTATTCTTAAATTTTCAGAGATTATAAACGTTCATGGTTTTAGAAGTTCAGGCTCAGGAATTCTGTGATTCAAATATTAGTTAAGTTTTAGCCATATCAATAATAAAATCTAGTTTTGTATCAGAGTTGTAAAGCAAAATGAAATAGTAGCTCCAGAATTTCTGAGTCTATTTGGTCTGAGTCTATTTCGAAGAAGAGTCCAGTAATGAATTTACTAGACTTTGTATTTACATAACAAGGCCACTGTTTTTACTTGGATTTTATGTTTATTTGGATGGCTTTGAATGTGAGATTATGGAGGACCCTGCTTGGATATTTTCACTGGGCAGACTTATGCAATGTAACTTTAAAAAGTTGAGATGGCATATATTTTTAATAATTCATTTGTAATGTATGTGAGGCATTTATGCTCAAATTTAAAATTTTTGAATGTTTGATTATTCTGATCTATAAGAGACAAAATTATCTAGAGGATGGGAAGCCTTATTGCAGAATTTGATTTGAGTTCCACAAATGACAATAACATAGTAGAAGTTCCTTTTCTATGACGTTAAGCATTAGTATATACTTCCAGGGTCTAAACATAATGGCAGGTCTAACAAGAAACAGGTTTATGGTCTAAAAAAAAGTACCATTTTATCTTCATTATATTTGTTTTCCTAAGAAACAGTTATTGTATTGTACTCCAATTTACTAAATCTGTGTTGCATCATACATATAGTTTCATGGACCAGTTGCAATTTTTAATATGATTCTTGAAAAATATGCACAAAGGTGCTTTAACTACTATAAGACCTCACTTTTTCATTTGTAAAACTATGATTCTCTCCTTAAAAGGAAATTATATTTGTAAATCATCTGATGATGGAAGAATCTGTATAAAATTTGTGAGTTACTCCTTATAGTGAAAATTATGGTGAAATTTTAAAACAGATGATTTTCAATAAGTATGAACTATTTTTTCTTCTGTCCTAAAATCTTACTCTTTACAGTTCTTCAGAAACTGGAGTCATTTGTTCTGTTGTCTTTAAAGTCTCTAATCTCAAAAGCTATTCTGTGTTTCCAAAAGGCTTAAAGTTATTATGTGGTCCCTCAGCTTAGGCAGAGAATGGCTTTTGGGATCACGAACATATGGATGAGAGTCAATAAGATCATTCTGAGAGAGAAAAGATAATGAGAAAAGAATAGTGTAGAAGAAAGAGCCCTGAGGAATAACAACAGTAGGGAAAGTGAAAAATACGAGCAAAGGAAAATTTGAAAATTATTGATATCTTATATGCTAGGAAAAAAGATGAGTAAGTGGTCAAGTGTATCAAACACTATTTTACATTTCTGGTGAAGTTGTAGAGGGTTTAAAAAACCACTGATTTCACTATAAAGGTGAGAATGGATAAACTAAAAAGTAGTGTTTGTATTTTAAGCTATCAAAAAGTGGTAGAGTCAAGTAAGTCTAAATAAATTCCAAACATAGACAGACCTTCCCTGTCTTGTCACAAGTCAGTGCCAGCTTGCATTTCTGGGTTAGTCTGCAAATCGCTAGCAAATGGAATAGGTTTGTCCTAGGCAAAGAAAAGCTGCGAGGACAAGGGGAAAACAGCCACACTGGGGCTGACACGTTCCATCTGCATCTGAAGGAGACTTACGAATTCCACTCTCCCCGGTTCTCCTCTGTGGGAATTTTACTGAATGAGCTCTGTTTTGCTGTGAACTTAAAACTGCCCTAGAAAAGAAAGTGTATTAATTTAAAAGAAGTGACATGCAGAATTAATTGGATTGGATTTACACCAGGGTAACTGAAACAGAAGAAAGTGTTAGTAACAGATCAATAGAAATAATCTAAACGAAAGCATGTAGGATAAGACAATTAAAGATTACTGACTAGAAAAGCAAAGTCTGAGAGGAAAATATAACATGGCCTAGTATACATGTAATTTATGTCCCAGGAAAGAAGGAGAGTGGGCAGGAAAATAAAATATGAAGAGAAAATAGCCTAGACGTTTTCAAAGCTGATTAAAGTCTCAAACCCCAGAATGAAGAAGCCTGCTGAATACCAGGCAGGATAAACACAGAAAACCTTGCCAAGGTAAACCATAGTCAAGCTGTTGAAAACCAAAGATAAAGAGAAAAACCCTAGAAATAGTCTTGATTAAGAAAGATGGATGATTGACTAAATAAATACACAGAAGCTAGAGAAATGGAATAACATCTTTTAAATGCTAAAAGGATGTCAGTTCACAATTCTTTACCTAATGAAAATATCTACTACAATTAAAATGAAGTAAAAATGGCTTCAGAGAAATGACGAGGTTATTCTTCACTAGCAGATATGCCTGAACAGTAGCTTAAAGAAATCTTTTTTAGAATGAAGGGAATTTGCCCAATTGGAAAGTTGGATATTTAATAAGAAAACAAAGAGCACAGAAAAGGATAAACACGTGGAGAAATATAAAAATGAAAGTCATAAGTCAGTTATATAAATAAATGTATAAATATTGTTGGAATAAACTGCAAAATGCAGAACATGTCAGCTTGGACTTAAAAATAAGACCCAATAATACAATTTATAATTGGGTCTTGTTTATAAGCAGCCTGACATTAAGCCATTAAAAATAAGGATGCAGAGGACTTCCCTGGTAGTGCAGTTGATAAGAATCCACCTGCCAATGCAGGGGACAGCAGTTTGATCCCTGATCTAAGAAGATTCCACATGCTATGGAGAGACGAATCCTGTGCGCCACAACTACTGCGGTCTGCACACTCTAGGGCCTGTGAACAGCAATTAGTGAGACCCTGTGTTGCAACTACTAAAGCCCATACACCTGCAGCCTGTGCTCTGCAACAAGAGAGAAACCACTGCAGTCAGAAGCGTGGGCTAGAGCTAGAGAGTAGCTCCCACTTCCTCAGCTAAAGAGAGCCCACATGCAGCAATGAAGACCCAGTACAGCCAAAAAATAAAAATACATAAATACATAAACAATAAGGATGCAGAGAGGTTGGAAGTAAAACAACTGAAAATCCTATCATAAAACAGATAAATTTAGCTAAAATTAGTATTAGATAAAGTAGACTTCAAGTCAATGGATACTACCAGAAATAAAGAAAAAAGTTTGGAGAGGTTCCATGACTAGATTTTAAAATTTATTCTGAAGTCACAGTAATTAAGACAGTGTGGTATTGGTGTAAGGATAAACAAGTAGATCAACAGAACAGATCACAGTGCAAACCTACAAGTGTAGAGTCACTTAGTCACTTAATTATTTACAAAGGTGCCAATACAATTAAAAAGGGAAAAAAATCCTTAAAATACTGGTGTTGGGAGCACCATACAATGAATATTTGTAAAACCAAAAATTTTGTGGCCACTTCATGCTGTACATGAAAATTATTTTGTGACATAGAGCTAAACATGAATGCTAAATAAGTAGAAGAAAACATAAAGGCAAAAATTTATGACTGTAAAGAAGGCAAAGATTATTTAGACAGGATACAGAAAGCACTAACCAAAAATATTTTTACATAGTACAAAGATTTTAGCAAAATTAAAGTTTCTTTTTATCAATAGACATAAGTAAGTCACACACTTAGAGATAATATTTACAATATATACATCTAACAAAGTACTGATATGGAGTAACTAAAGGCTGACTTGTAATGAATAATAATTTGTGACTAATGATAAACAATCCAGTTAAAATAGATAATATAGATGAATCTGCATTTCACAACAGAAAACATTTGAATGGTCAATAAATATATAAAAGGTGCTTAGATCATTTATCATCAGGAAAATGAAAATTTAAACTCTAATTAGATCTCTTTATATTTATAAGAATAAAACTATTTTACTAAAAATAAAAGATATACAAAATCAAGTCTGGTCAGTATATCTCATACATTGCAGGGAGTGTGTAAAATGGTACCACCACCTTGGATAATTTTTTTGCAGTTTCTTGTAAAGTTTAAAAAGGCATTGCCCAAAGAAAGGCAATGCCAAACAGTGCTCAAACTACCGCACAATTGTACTCATCTCACATGCTAGAAAAGTAATGCTCAAAATTCTCCAAGCCAGGCTTCAGCAATATGTGAACCGTGAACTTGCAGATCTTCAAGGTGAATTTAGAAAAGGCAGAGGAACCAAAGATCAAATTGCCAACATCCACCAGATCATCGAAAAAGCAAGAGAGTTCCAGAAAAACATCCATTTCTGCTTTATTGATGATGCCAAAGCCTTTGACTGTGTGGGTCACAGCAAACTGTGGAAAATTCTGAAAGAGGTGGGAATACCAGATCACCTGATCTGCCTCTTAAGAAATCTGTATGCAGGTCTGCTGCTGCTGCTGCTAAGTCGCTTCAGTCGTGTCCGACTCTGTGTGACTCCATAGACAGCAGCCCACCAGGCTTCCCGTCCCTGGGATTCTCCAGGCAAGAACACTGGAGTGGGTTGCCATTTCCTTCTCCAGTGCATGAAAGTGAAAAGTGAAAGTGAAGTCGCTCAGTCGTGTCCGACTCTAGCGACCCCATGGACTGCAGCCTACCAGGCTCCTCCATCCATGGGATTTTCTAGGCAAAAGTACTGGAGTGGGGTGCCATTGCCTTCTCCGGTATGCAGGTCAGGAAGCAACAATTAGAACTGGACATGGAACAACAGACTGGTTCCAAATAGGAAAAGGAGTATGTCAATGCTGTATATTGTTACCCTGCTTATTTAACTTCTATGCAGAGTACATCATGAGAAACGCTGGGCTGGAAGAAGCACAAACTGGAATCAAGATTGCAGGGAGAAATACCAATAACCTCAGATACGCAGATGACACCACCCTTATGGCAGAAAGTGAATAAGAACTAAAGACCCTCTTGATGAAAGTGAAAGAGAAGAGTGAAAAAGTTGGGTTAAAGCTCAACATTCAGAAAACTAAGATCATGGCATCTGGTCCCATCACTTCATGGCAGATAGATGGAGAAACAGTGGAAATAGTGGCTGACTTTATTTTGGGGGGCTCCAAGATCACTGCAGATGGTGACTGCAGCCATGAAATTAAAAGATGCTTGCTCCTGGGAAGAAAATCTATGACCAACCCAGACAGCATATTCAAAAGCAGAGACATTACTTTGCAAACAAAGGTCCGTCTAGTCAAAGTTATGGTTTTTCCAGTAGTCATGTGTGGATGTGAGAGTTGGACTGTGAAGAAAGCTGAGCACAGAAGAATTGATGCTTTTGAACTGTGGTGTTGTAGAAGACTGTTGAGAGTCCCTAGGACAGCAAGGAGATCCAACCAGTCCATCCTAAAGGAGATCAGCCCTGGGTGTTCATTGGAAGGAATGATGCTAAAGCTGAAAGTCCAATACTTTGGCCACCTGATGCAAAGAGCTGAGTTATGTGAAAAGACCCTGATGCTTGGAGGGATTGGGGGCAGGAGGAGAAGGGGACGACAGAGGATGAGATGGCTGGATGGACACGAGTTTGGGTGAACTTTGGGAGTTGGTGATGGACAGGGAGGCCTGGCGTGCTGCAGTTCATGGGGTCTCAAAGAGTCGGACACGACTGAGCGACTGAACTGAACTGTAAAGTTTAAACATGCACATAACCTTTGATTTGTTAGTTCCTTTTGTGACTCAGATGGTAAAGTGTCTGCCTACAATTCAGGAGACCCAGTTTCAATCCCTGGGTCGGGAAGATCTTCTGGAGAAGGAAATGGCAACCTACTCCAGTAGTCTTGCCTGGAAAACCCCATGGATGGTGGAACCTGGTAGGCTACAGTCCATGGGGTCGCAAAGAGTGGAACACAACTGAGCGACTTCATTTTCACTTTCACCTTTGACATTGCAAGTGTACATCTAGGTATATCCCCGCCCCGTCCCCCAAATTAGTTCACAAGTTCACAAAAAAGTTTTGTATAAGAAGAATGCTTATATTAGTTTTGTTCCAGTAGAGCATCAGGCAAAGCGTGGAGGTTGATAATACAATGATTTCAGTAGAAAGGGTGATTAAATTGGTGCCAGTGGTAAAGAACCCTCCTGACAATGCAGGAGATGGAGGAGATGCAGGTTTGATCTTTGGTTCAGGAAGATCCCCTGGAGGAGGGCATGGCAACCCACTCCAGTATTGTTGCCCAGAGAATCCCATGGACAGAGGAGCCTATTGGGCTAAAGTCCATGGGGTCACAAAGAGTTGGACACGACTGAAGTAACTTCGCATGGCATCTGAGAAAGAAGTGCCCTTGGAACTGAAGTTTTGTCCACCTTTGGTGTGACTATGGAGCCATTGCCTTTAACAATGTGAACTTCAAGTACACCACAGATGGCCCCCTGGTATTGAATGATCTGAGAGCAAGCACTGACTCAAGAGGAAAGGTTGGCATTGTGGGAAGAATAGGAACTGGAAAAAGTTCCCTCATCACTGCCTCTTTTAGATAATCAGAACACAGTGGTACAGTTTTGATGGATAACAATTCAACAACTCAAATTGGACTTCACAGTTTTAGAAAGAAAATGTCAGAGTACAAACAACCCATAAAATACTGGAAACAACCCAAAAGTTCATTAACAGGAAATGTGAAAACAAATTGTTAATTTCATATAATGAAACACTATGAGAGTAGTCAAAGTAGTAATAAACCACAAACACACTCAATCACATTAGTGAATCTTTAAAATATTATTTGTGTGAAAGAAGCTAAACACAAAGAATACATACCATATGACTTCATTAAAAAAAATTATTGGAGTATCAGTTCAGTTTGGTCACTCAGTTGTGTCCAGTTCTTTGCAACCCCATGGACTGCAGTGCACTGGGCTTCCCTGTCCATCACCAACTCTCAGAGCTTACTCAAACTCATGTCCATTGAGTTGGTGATGCCATCCAACCATCTCATCCTCTGTCATCCCCTTCTCCTCCCACCCTCAATCTTTCCCAGCATCAGGATCTTTTCAAATGAGTTCTTCGCATCAGGTGGCCAAAGTATTGGAGCTTCAGCTTGAGCATCAGTCCTTCCAATGAATATTCAGGATTGATTTCCTTGAGGATGGACTGGTTGGATCTCCTTGCAGTCCAAGGGACTCTCAAGAGTCTTCTCCAACACCAAAGTTCAAAGGCATCAGTTCTTTGGCAGTCAGCTTTATTTATAGTCAGATTCTCACATCCATACATGACTACTGGAAAAATCATAGTTTTGACTAGATGGACCTTTGTTGGCAAATAATGTTTCTGCTTTTTAATATACTGTCTAGATTGGTCATAATTTTCTTCCAAGAAGCAAGCTGCTTTCAATTTCATGGCTGCAGTCACCATCTGCAGTGATTTTGGAGTCCCCCCAAAATGAAGTCTGTCACTGTTTCCACTGTTTCCCCATCTATTTGCCATGAAGTGATGGGACCAGATGTCATGATCTTCGTTTTCTGAATGCTGAGTTTTAAGACAACTTTTTCACTCTCCTCTTTCAGTTTCATCAAGAGGCTCTTTAGTTCTTCTTCACCTTCTGCCATAAGGGTGGTGTCATCTGCATATCTGAGGTTATTGATATTTCTCCTGGCAATCTTGATTCCAGCTTGTGCTTCATCCAGTCCACCATTTCTCATGATGTACTCTGCATATAAGTTAAATAAGCAGGGTGTCATTATACAGCCTTGACTGTATATTGGACTGTCAAGGTTTTGAAATGGATTTGGAACCAGTTTGTTGTTCCATGTCCAGTTCTAACTGTTGCTTCTTGACTTGCATACAGATTTTTCAGAAGGCATAGTTGCTTGATAAAGTTGTGTTGGTTTCAGGTGTACAGTAAAATGAATCCAATATATATATATATACACACACATATATCCATTCTTTTTTAGATTATTTTCCCATATAGGTCATTACAGAGTAATGACTAGAGTTCCCTGTGCTATACAACAGGTCCTTATTAGAACTAAAAAGCCTCTTGATGACAGTGAAAGAGGAGAGTGAAAAAGTTGGCTTAAAGCTCAACATTCAGAAAACGAAGATCATGGCATCTGGTCCCATCACTTCATGGGAAATAGATGGAGAAACAGTGGAAACAGTGTCAGACTTTATTTTTTGGGCTCCAAAATCACTGCAGATGGTGACTGCAGCCATGAAATTAAAAGACGCTTACTCCTTGGAAGGAAAGTTCTGACCAACCTAGATAGCATATTCAAAAGCAGAGACATTACTTTGCCAACACAGGTCCGTCTAGTCAAGGCTATGGTTTTTCCAGTGGTCATGTATGGATGTGAGAGTTGGACTGTGAAGAAAGCTTAGCACCGAAGAATTGATGCTTTTGCACTGTGGTGTTGGAGAAGACTCTTGAGAGTCCCTTGGACTGCAAGGAGATCCAACCAGTCCATTGTAAAGGAGAGCAGCCCTGGGTGTTATTTGGAAGGACTGATGCTAAAGTTGAAACTCCAGTACTTTGGCCACTTCATGCGAAGAGTTGACTCATTGGAAAAAACTTTGATGCTGGGAGGGATTGGGGACAGGAGGAAAAGGGGACGACAGAGGATGAGATAGCTGGATGGCATCACCTACTCAATGGACATGAGTTTGAGTGAACTCCAGGAGTTGGTGATGGACAGGGAGGCTTGGCGTGCTGCGATTCACGGGGTCGCAAAGAGTTGGACACTTAGCTACTTAGCTGCTTAACTACCTAACTAAGTCACAAAGAGTCGGACTTAGCTACTAAACTGACTGACTGACTGAGTATGCATGTGTCACTCTCAATTTCCCAATTTATGTCCCCACCAAGCCTTTCACCAGTGGTAACCATAAATTTGTTTTCTGCCCCTGTGACTCTTTTCTGTTTTGTAAATAAGTTCATTTGCATTTTCCTTTTTTTAGGTTCCACATTTAAACAGTATCCTACATTTGTTTCTCTGCATCTGACCCAGTATGATAATCTCTACGACCATCATGTTGCCGAAAATGACATTATTTCATTCTTTTTTATCGCTGCGTAATATTCTGTTGTATATGTATACCACATCTTTGTTACCCACTCCTTTGTTCTTTCAGTCTTTTTTATCCAGGTGTTAGCTATTTTGACCTTGTTCTCTAATTTTGTCTATTTTTCCTTGTTTTCTATTTCTTTGTCATTTTGTTTCCTTTTTTGGAGACTTTTAAAACTGCATTTTCAGCCTTTGTATTGAATTTTCCATTTCAAGATATTTATATTTATTTTTAAAAACTTCTTTTATGTCTCTGAACGTTTTTTTTTTTTTTTTTTAATCCATCCCTTTCTTGTTTCATGGTTGTAACATGTTTTCTGGTTTATTAATGATAGACTTTGAAATTTTGTTCTTCTGTAATGTCAGTTTCTTAAAAATTACTTTGTTTGAAACCATGTTGAAGACTTTACTCAGATTTCTGGTGTCTTTGGTATTACCCTCATAATTAAAAACTTGTGGTAAAAATGGTAATTGGAAACTCTGAAAATATGGGTGGAAATTACTGACTGGCTTCTGTAGAATGATCTGAATGGGATTTTTGTTGGAGAATCCCAGTATCCCAATACTTTAAGATTTTCCTAAGACTGTGGATTTCTAAGAGAGTTTTCTTTTATAATACAAATTACTTTTTGGAATGCAAAGCTCAGTGCTCTGGTGGTCAAGTGGGAAAACAGGTTATGTGTCTCAACTTTCAACATTTAATCCAGTTAATATGAGTCATTCAGTCCTTTACTTCTCCAGAAAAGAATTCTCCAGTATTCAGCCCGTACTGAGGAAGGGTAGCTATCAGATTATGAAGAGGAAAGTGTGTCTAGGGAAACCCTAATTTGTCACACATCTTTTACCCAGTCCTCCTTATTTTGACCTTGAAACCCATTGGGTTTCCATGGCGGCTCAGATGGTAAAGATCTGCCTGCAGTGCAGGAGACCAGGCTTTGATCCTGGAGTCAGGATGATCCCCTGGAGAAGGGCGTGGCAACACACTAGAGTATTCTTCCGTGGAGAATTCCATGGATGCAGGCTCCTGGTAGGTCACGATCCATGGGGTTGCAAAGAGTCGGCATGTCTGAGTGACTAACATTTCCACTATAAATTTCAGAAAAACCTGTTGTTACAAATGTTGAACCTTTTGAGGATTCTTCTTTGTAAACTAAAACCTAAGTCTTAGATTTTGCTACTGCTTATTTTAGATTAGGCATTCTAACTCCCATCTATTTTTCTGGGTTCCAAAAGTTTGTTGCTGTTGTTACCTTTCTTGTTTGTCTTTTGATTTTTTGTCTTTAAAATATGCAGTTAGAGTGAGGTTTTTGAAGGCAGAGAATTGAATTATTAAATGTACTCTTTTAATTCAGAAGACTTTTTTTTCATTGACTTTAGCGGGTAAGAAATGAAGTCTTGTCCTGCAATTTATGAGAGTGCTTATTACTATGACAATGGAAGTATGTAAAATTAGAATATGTTTAATAAGCTTCCCATAATTATTTTAAGCATTATTTTTAGAATAAAGAATGCATGACAACAAGCAATTATCTTTGACAATGAAATTTAAATATATTAATGACTACTGGTTATTCTAGTGTGTTTGGTTATTAGCAGTTATTTAGAAGTTAGTCAAAATAAATTCACGCTGTACATATTCCTTTTATGCATTTTCCAGACTCCTCTCCTAATTGATTTGATCACAACTCTAAACTCTAGAACTTGTATGTCTTATAAGAGCACTAACTTTATGTTGTGTGCCTTTAAGAAAGGGAAAACCAACAGGACTGTACATCATACTCTAATTACTTGTATTTCAGTTTAACAATTGATAGGTGGATCCAGAGAATCCATATAACATTTTTAAAGCTAGTGAAATTTTATAAAGCCTTAAAAGAACTTACTGTTTTGTGTGTGGAATTCTTATTAGAATAATCCCACTGATCATCATCTGT
The DNA here is from genome assembly GCF_029407905.1 of Bubalus kerabau. Lineage (NCBI taxonomy): Eukaryota > Metazoa > Chordata > Mammalia > Artiodactyla > Bovidae > Bubalus > Bubalus kerabau. Next base: position 204,952 of record NW_026577904.1, read on the forward strand.
GCACTTAGGCAAAAGGAAAGCTTACTGGCATGTATGACACAGTCAGTTTTGCACTTCAGTTTTTCCAGTTGTGCCAAAACTATTTTAAAATGGTACCTCAGCCTAGTATTGCTTAAATGTTCCTTGGACCTTACTTGGTAAAAGATAAGTTTATGTTTTCAAAACTATCCTGTTATTTCTGGTTTTAGTTCAGTTTAATATGGATGTTTTGAATTTGCATGATTCTGACAAGAATAGTGTTAAAACCAGAGGACTTTTGGTTTTACAAATGAAATCAAGACAAATAAAGAAGGAGAAAACTGACTTTACTATTTAAATAGCTTTGTATAACGCTTAGGAATTAGACTTGAGATCAGTCAATCTATGTTTGAGAAAAGTTTTTAGTTAACTTTTGCAAGGCACTATTTAAAACTTCTTTTCAAAGTAGTATAGATGGATATTGTAACTGTGTGTTGCAACCCCATCTTGTAACTATGGTTTTTTTCCTTCATTAAACCTAATTTGTATTGTCTGAATAAATAACTCCCAGAAGAATTCCCTCATTCAAAGGGAGGTCTGAAAATTATAGCAAGTTACCTGCTTTTCTCACTAATTTGGAATAAGATTAGTTTGATTTATAAATGATGGAGTAAGTTGTTTTATCTAATGTTTGTTGTTCCTCAGAATAGTGTATCCCTTCTAAAAGAGCAAGTTATTGATCTTTTCCTGAGAATCGTAGATACAAGAAGGTAGTTGAGAGTAGTGCTAATAATGATGGCGCTGTTCATTTGAAAACAACTAAAATGAGTGAGAATCTAGGCTAAGTTTGTTCTTTCACTGGCATATGAGAGTCAAAGAAAGTAAGAGTAAAGAACGTTAGGAATACTTACTATGTGTCAGACCCATTTTTATAAGCTGTATGGTATTAACTCATCTTCCGAGCAGCTCTGTAAAGTAAATACAATTATTATCATCCCCATTTCATAGAAGAAGAAGTAGAGGCAAGTCATGGGGCTGATAAATTATAAAACTGGGCTTTGCATCCAGACAGTCTGGTTCTGGAGTCCATAAGCTTAACTACCACTCTAAATTGTTGCTACTAAAAGAGAATTCTGCATAAAAATATGAAATTGCTCTCAAATAAAAGAAGAAAAAGCAGTGGAGATAAAAGAACATAGCCAAACCAAGTGATTCAAGGTCACGGGGCTCTGATTGATTGACATGGGTCAGTATTATTGTGACAGTTTAACTTATTTGGCTTATATAGAGAAAAGAGTAAAATAAAGATGACTAAAGGGGCTTCCTGGATGGCTCAGCGGATAAAGAATCTGCCTGCAACACAGGAGACTCGGGTTCGATCCCTGGGTCGGGAAGATCCGTCTGAATGAAGAAATGGCAACTCACTTCAATATTCTTGCCTGGAGAGTCCCATGGACAGAGGCGCCTGGCCAGCTACAGTGCAAAAGGTTGCAAAAAGTCAGACACAATTGAGCAACGAAGCGTGCAGGAAATAAATTTGTCACATTAAAATCAGGAAGAAACACAATATACCTTGTAAATTCAGTAATTTTTCTTCTCAGTTACTTATTCTACTGACATTATTGTAATTCCAAAGGGAGGATGGAAGTGAGAGTCACATTAACATGTATATGTATAACTGAATCACTTTGTTGTACACCTAGAACAAGAACAACATTGTTAATCAACTATATACCAAAGTAAAATAAAAATAACTTACTGAAAAAAATGTTTTGAGGTGCTAATTTGACATTCAGTGATCAATGCTAAGTAAGCTGTTAGATAAATGTAACTTAAGCTCAGAAGTTTGGGCTGAAGATACAAATTGGAGATCATTAAGACATAATGATATTTAAAGTCATGAAATTGCTTGGTATTATCTAGGAAGAGGATAGACAGAGAGAAGGAACTCTCATATTAGGGTGAGAGGAGAAGGCAATAAAGGAGCCTGGGAAAGAGCAGTTCATAGAACAAGAGGAAATGCAGGAATGTGTGATGCAGGAAAGCCAGGAAAGTAAGTGTGGTAGAATGTGCCTAAGCCTGCTGAGGATTAGATCATGCGCAGGAAAAGTTTCACTGGGTTTGGCAGTGTGGAAGGCACTGATGAATTTAAAAGTAGTTTCAGTGGACTGTGGACAGGGACGCTAGATTGAGATGGATGGAAAAATTAAGAAGAAGCAAGGACAGGTAAACTAATATAGGGAGAGGCTTAGTAGACTAATTCTACTATGCTTCCTAAAATTTTTCTCATGTCCAACTCTATGAGACCCCATGGACTCTAGCCTGCCAGGCTCCTCTGTCCATTGACTTCTCCAAGCAAGAACACTGGAGTGGATAGCCATTCCCTTCTCTAGGGGATTTTCCCCACCCAGGGATCAAACCTGGGTCTCCTGCTTTGCAGGCGGACTCTTTCCACCAGGGAGGCCCTCATCAGACAAAGCCCAGTTTTAATCACTACCCTCCTCAACTCTATGGAACCATCATTCACATGATTCTATCATCTTCTCTCTTTATTTGTTTACCTCTTATTTATCCTTCCACCTCATCTTTCCCTTTAAAATTCCATTACTGTATCTTAGGGAAGTCATTTTCTCTGGTTAAAAGTCTTCAGCCATATCTTTCAATGTTATCTCTGCTTGCTTACTTTATCTTTGCCTTAACTGGGGACACTGACTTCCCTCACATACCGTACGGGCCAGGAGTGGGAGCATTATCCTTGTTGACTATTGCCATTTTCAGGCAGTACCCCTGCTCTTCTGAGTTTTCCCAAAGAGTTTGATGGAGTTTTAGTTATCTTAAAAGTAGCAGGGCTCTCAGAGAGTCTTGCATATAGTATTCATTGTACTGCATATTCCATTTTATGTAAGACTTCAGCAACCATGGATTTTGGTAACCATAGCCCAGGGATATTGAAGGGAGACTCTAGTTTCTTTCTGTTAAAACTCTTGCTGTATTTGGTTGTTTTTTTTTTTTTTTTTCTTCCCTCTAGAACTCTTGCCTGGGACCAGAATATAACTCAAACAAACATTGTTCCAGATATATCAGAGAGTAAGGATTTTGATTATGAAGTTTTCAGCTTTACGTCCTCTGAATATTACACCTGAAAAACAAGTAACTAACACACATCTTCTAAATATTAAATACCAAAATAGTCATTTTAGAAGGATAATGTGAAATAATGTGGTTGCTAAGAACACTTGGGAGCTAATGCAGTGCACAAGAAAGTAGATGAAACTATTATAATTTTTTATTGTAAAAATATCTCATATACTTATTTTATTTTCATTTCTAGATTCCAATGTATTGGCAAAGCAATGGTTGTCTCTGAATTTATAATTTGGTTTGTCTTCATGAAATGTTTATCTGTTTCTAACTCAGCCTTTAACCCTAAGAGATATTTGAGCCCTAGGAAAATTATCCCTTTGGCACAAGAATTTTTCACCTTGAATGACTCATTATTCAGTTTTGGTTAAAAGAATTTTATTAAAAAGATTAAGTACCCAAGAAAATGTATAATCTGCAATTTTAGAAAAAAATTTAATAATCAAACATTCTTTTTTTATATGCCCATAATTAAACCCATGGTCACCATAATTTCTAAATCTCTAATATGTCATTCATCCATCATCTCAAATCTCTAAAGTAGCTTCTTGGTAAGAATAAATGATATATTGAATGATGACCAGTTTTATTATATAGCATAACAGCTTGGAAATGAATCTATCTTCCGGATTTTTTTTTTTTTTTTTTTTTTTTTACCTGTGTATATACCCAAATATGGCTTCCCAGGTAGCACAAGGGTAAAGAATCTCCCTGCCAGTGGAGGAGACACAAGAGATGTGGATTCAATCCCTTGGTTGGAAAGATCCCGTGGAGAAGGAAATGGTAACCTGCTCCAGTATTCTTTCATGGAAAATTCCGTAGACAGAGAAAGCTGGCCGACTGCAGTCCATGGGGTCAGAAAGAATCAAGCATGACTGAGCGACTGAGCATGTACACATGCATACCCTAATATAGAAGACAAACCTCTGGATTATGATCCAGCAGAAAGATGAATTAGCAATATGGTCTTGAGAGGCCCTCACTATCAGTTCTCAGTTCTGTTTTGTGAAAAAATCTTCTAAAACCTTCTCTTCTTTGTGAATGTAATGTGGTTTTTCTTATAGAAAGTGATCACATATTCCAAGAGTCTAATTTAATGTATTTGATTGTCTATTTCACTTCTTTTTGTGAGTATAAGACAGTTCAAGCCAGAGATTCAGTTCTTTGGCTGGATCTTCTCAAACTAATGGGGTTTTGCTAATAGCTCAGTCAGTAAACAATTTTTCTGCAATTCAGGAGACCTGGGTTCGATTCTTGGGTTGGGAAGATATGCTGGAGAAGGAAATGGAAACCCACTCCAGTATTCTCACCTGGAGAATCCCATGGACAGAGGAGCCTGGCAGGCTACAGTCCATGGGCATCTCAAAGAGTCAGACACGACTTAGCCACTAAACTACCATCACATACCTCAAATGGACGATGCCACCATTAAAATAACAATAATTACAAAACGTGAAATCTGTGGTTACGTAGACTCTAAACTTCGCTGTTACAAGTAGAACATGATTGTGAAAGTGGATTATTTTCCAAATTTTACAGTAGTAGACAGGACTTTTTTTTGAAGTTGCAGTTGCCGATCCCCAGAAAATAGCATTGACTCTAATGAAACTGTTTATTGGTATTACAGTAAATACACATACTTTATTGTTGTTGTTGTTCAGTTGCTAAGTTGTGTCTGACTCTTTATGACTGCTTGAACTGCAGCCCACCAGGCTTCCCTGTCCTTCACTATCTCCTGGAGTTTGCTCAAATGAAGTCCATTGAGTTGGTGATGCCATCCAACCATCTCATCCTCTGTCGTTCCCTTCTCCTCTTGCCTTCAGTTTTTTCCAACATCAGTATCTTTTCCAATGAGTTGGCTCTTCTCGTCAGGTGGCCAATGTATTGGAGCTTCAGCTTCAGCGTCAGTCCTTCCAATGAATATTGAGGGTTGATTTCCTTTAAGATTGACTGGTTTGATCTCTTTGCTGCCCAAGGGACTCTCAAGAGTCTTCTCCAGCCCTGCAATTCAAAAACATCAATTCTTCGTCATTCAGCTTTCTTTATGGTCCAACTCTCACATCCATACCTGACTACTGGAAAAACCATAGCTTTGACTATATAGACATTTGTCAGCAAAATGATATCTCTGCTTTTCAGTACACTGTCTAGGTTTGTCATAGTTTTTCTTCTCAGGAGCAAGTGTCTTTTAATTGCACGGCTTCAGTCACTGCAGTAATTTTGTGAAGTTGCTCAGTCATGTCTGACTCTTTGCGATCCCATGGACTATAGCCTTCCAGGCTCCTTTGTCCATGGAATTCTCCAGGCAAGAGTACTGAAGTGGGTAGCCTTTCCCTTCTCCATGGGATCTTCCCAACCCTGGGATCAAACCCAAGTCTCCCTCATTGCAGGCAGACACTTTACTGTCTGAGCCACCAGGGAAGCCCTGATTTTGGAGCCCAGGAAAATAAAAATCTGTCACTGTTTCCACTTCTAATCTGTCTATTTGCTATGAAGTGATGGGACCAGAGGCTATGATCTTAGTTTTTTGAATTTTGTGTTTTAAGCCAACTTTTCCACTCTCCTCTTTTACCCTCATCAAGAGACTGTTTAGTTCCTCTTTGCTTTCTGTCATTCAAGTGGTATCATCTGCATATCTGAGGTTCTTGATATTTCTCCTGGCAATCTTGATTCTGGCTTGTGATTCACCTGACCTTTGTAGACCTTTATTTTTTTTTTACATAAGTAATACATATTTACCCCTTCCTTTTTCCTTCCTGTTTAACAGAATCACACAGCTTTTCTTACAGTAAAAATGAATTATTTTCCTTTTTTGACTTGAGCGACCACCAAGCAGTATAGATTTGGGGAGAAATAAAGGGATCTCATCTAAAGTTTCTTGTTTTTAATATGAAGACAGAATTTGTAGGTCAGAGTTGTCTAAGTATTATGCCTTAGTTTATAAGTTTCAGTTCAGTTCAGTTCAGTTGCTCAGTTGTGTCCAACTCTTTGTGACCCCATGAATTGCAGCACGCCAGGCTTCCCTGTCCATCACCAACTCCCAGAGTTTGCTCAAACTCACGTCCATCGAGTCGGTGATGCCATCCAGCCATCTCATCCTCTGTTGTCTCCTTCTCCTCCTGCCCCCAATCCCTCCCAGCATCAGAGTCTTTTCCAGTGAGTCAGCTCTTCGCATGAGGTGGCCAAAGTACTGGAGTTTCAACTTTAGCATCATTCCTTCCAAAGAAATCCCAGGGCTGATCTCCTTCAGAATGGACTGGTTGGATCTCCTTGCAGTCCAAGGGACTCTCAAGAGTCTTCTCCAACACCACAGTGTAAAAGCATCAATTCTTCCGCACTCAAGCTTTCTTCACAGTCCAACTCTCACATCCATACATGACTACTGGAAAACCATAGCTTTGACTGGACAGCCCTTTGTTGGCAAAGTAATGTCTCTGCTTTTGAATATGCTATTTAGGTTGGTCATAACTTTCCTTCCAAGGAGTAAGTGTCTTTTAATTTCATGGCTGCAGTCACCATCTGCAGTGATTTTGGAGCCCAGAAAAATAAAGTCTGACACTGTTTCCACTGTTTCCCCATCTATTTCCCATGAAGTGATGGGACCAGATGCCATGATCTTCGTTTTCTGAATGTTGAGCTTTAAGCCAACTTTTTCACTCTCCTCTTTTACTTTCATCAAGAGGCTTTTTAGTTCCTCTTCACTTTCTGCCATAAGGGTGGTGTCATCTGCATATCTGAGGTTATTGATAGTTCTCCCGGCAATCTTGATTCCAGCTTGTGCTCCTTCCAGCCCAGTGTTTCTCATGATGTATTCAGGCAAGTCATTAAACTTCTCAGGACTTCATTTACCTTATCTGTGAAATGAAAATCATGGACTAAATTACAAATTCTTACAGTGCTAAAAATGCAGCACAAATAATTTATTATTTGATTGATACAAATCAGTCTAATTAAAAATTGAAAGTTGAATAATAGATTTTTAACAATCAGAAAAATTATTAAGCACTAAATTTATGCATGGCAATATTTTTCTATAAAATTTAAAGTATTAAGTGTCTACTTTGAACCAGCTTACATTTAAAAAGGAAAAGTCAAATAGGTCACCAGGTCTATTAAAGAAGACATTCAATATATCTTGACATTTCTTCATTCAACCTATTCATTTACATCTCTTAGCTAGACCTTGTGCAGGCAACAGAGGATTCAGAGATGAATAAAACATGGCCTCTAACCTCAAGGAGTTTACAGTTTAACATGTTTAAAGGTCACTGCTAAATTATGACCATAAAAACCTGAATAGCAAATTTGTAAATTGGGATTTTGCTTATTCTTTAGAACTGACATCATCTTCTTTTACTAAATTAGTCAGGGACTTTATTAAGTTAGTCAGCGTAAGTGTAAACTTGAATTTTGTATTATGGTTTTTTCACAGTGCCATATTTTTCCTAGTCTGTAGGCTTGATAAAGGAAGGTACAGGTCTTATTTGAAGCTGTAATGCTAGCCCTTAGTACAGTGATTAGAATGGAGAGATACTTGATATGTTTGGTGAAGCAAATTAAGGGCATAACATAGGTTGACATTTCTTACTATGATATCATTTTTGCTTGTTTACTGTGGAGTATACACATATAGACTACTTCACAAAAACTATTGTGTTGCTCAATGAGTTATGGTATAGTAAGCACCTGTGTAACCACTACAGAGGTTAATAAAAAGATCATTGCCCCCTTTTAACTCTTACTCTTTCCTTTCTTCCAAAAATCACACTGATTTCTTGTTCTATCCACATGGCCCAAGAGGCTGCCAAAAGCATTACTCAGCTTGTCATCACCTCTAGTGGGATTAAGAGATACTAAGTGGGACTTTCCAGGTACACTTCTCTGTGTGTCTTTCTTCTGACTCTTGGTCCTTGAAATTTGGTCTGCCATAATGGAAGATCACAATATTTTAAACCAAGGCACAGAGGTCATATTGAAAAGAAATACTAATTTTAAACAATTATATAATTTTCCTGCCAGTGCAGAAGAGGCAAGTGACATGGGTTTGATCCCTGGTCAGGAAGGTCCCCTGGAGTAGGAAATGGCAACCCACTCCAGTATTCTTGCGTGGAGAATTCCATGGACAGAGGAGCCTGGCAGGTTACAATCCATGGGGTCGCAGAGTCGGGCACAATTGAGCAACTGAACATGTGCTATTTACCGTTATTTGGTCTTCAGTTTTGAACTTTATAGTAAAATACACAAATATTGTTCAGTTCAGTTCAGTCACTCAGTAGTGTCCAACTCTTTGCGACTCCATGGACTGCAGCACACCAGGTTCCCTGTCCATCACCAACTACCAGAGCTTATTCAAACTCATGTCCATCGTGATGCCATCCAACCATCTCATCCTCTGTGTCCCCTTCCCCTCCCGCCTTCAAACTTTCCCAGCATCAGAGTCTTTTCCAATGAGTCAGTTCTTTGTACCAGGTGGCCAAAGTATTGGAGTCTCAGTTTCAACATCAGTCCTTTCGATGAATATTCAGGACTGTTTCCTTTAGGATGGACTGGTTGGATTTCCTCGCAGTGCAAGGGACTCGCAAGAGTCTTCTCCAACACCACAGTTCAAAAGCATCAATTCTTTGGCACTCAACTTTCTTTATAGTCCAACTCTCACATCCATACACGACTAGTGGAAAAACCATAGCTTTGACTAGACGGACCTTTGTTGGCAAAGTAAGGTCTCTGCTTTTTAATATGTTGTCTAGGTTGGTCATAGCTTTCCTTCCAAGGAGTAAGCGTCTTTTTATTTCATGGCTGCAGTCACCATCTGCAGTGATTTAGGGGACCCCCAAAATAAAGTCTGTCACTGTTCCCACTGTTTCCCCATCTATTTGCCATGAAGTGATGAGACTGGATGCCATGATCTTCGTTTTCTGAATATTGAGTTTTAAGCCAACTCTTTCACTGTCTTCTTTCACTTGCATCAAGAGGCTCTTTAGTTCTTCTTTGCTTTCTGCCATTAAGGTGGTGTCATCTGCATATCTGAGGTTATTGATATTCCTCCCAGAAATCTTGATTCCATCTTGTGCTTCATCCAGCCTGACTCACTGGAAAAGGCCCTGATGCTGGGAAAGATTGAAGGCAGGAGGAGATGGTTGGATGGCATCACTGACTCGATGGACATTAGTTTGAGTAAGTTCCGGGAGTTGGTGATGGACAGGGAAGCCTGGTGTGTTTCAGTCCATGGGGTCACAAAGAGTCAGCCACGACTGAACGACTGAGTGGAACTGAGCTGATAATGGCATGTATCCACCTTTGTAGTATCATACAAAATATTTTCACTACCCCCAAAATCCTCTGTGCTCTGCCTCCCTACAACACTGGCAACCACTGATCTTTTTGCCATCTCCATAGTTTTACCTTTTCCAGAATTTGAGCAGTTGGAATCATATGGTGTGTAGGTAGCCCTTTCACACTGGCTTATTTCGCCTAGTAATATGTGCTTAAGGTTTCTTTGTGTCTTTTCATGGATTGATAATAATTTTTAGCTCGGAATAATACTCCATGGTCTATTTACAGCACAGTGTATTTATCCATTCACTTTGTAAAGGACATCTTGAATGTTTCCAAATTTGGCAGTTACAAATTAAGTTGATATAAGCTTCCATGTTCAGATTTTCATGTGGACATAGATATCAACATTTGAGTAAATATCAAGGACTGTGATTACTGGATTGTATTGTAAGAGTATGGTTTGTTTTGTATGAAACTGCCAGACCGTCTCCCATTCTCAGTTCCCTAATGACATATGATGTTGAACATCTTTTCATATGTTTACTTGCCATCTGTATATCTTCTTTAATGAGGTGTCTGTTAAGACCTTTTGCCCATTTTTAAACATGAGATTCTTGATTTTCTTTTTTGAGTTTTAAGAATTCTTGTAAATGTTGGATGATAGTCCTTTATCAGATATGCCTTTTGTAAGTATTTCTTCCCAATCTGTTGGTTATCTTCTCCTTCTTTTGACATTGTCTTTTGCAGAGCAGAATTTTCTTTTAATTGGAGGATAATTATTCTACAGTGTTGTGTTGGTTTCTGCCATGAAACAAATCAAATCAGCCTTAAGTGTGTATATATATACACCCCTGCCTCCAGAGCAGAAGTTCTTAATTGTAATGAAGTACAAATTATCAATTATTTCTTTCATGGATTATACTTTGGGTGTTGTATTCAAAATATCATCCCCATGTCTGTCATCTAGATTTTATTCTATGTTTTTCTGGGAGTTCTATAGTTTCTTTTTTAAAGCACCACAGATTTTTTTTTAAAGCTGTATTCAGAAAAGTTGATATACAAAATTTAACGTAAACATCATAATGAGTTTGCTTTTTTTCTTTGGCTGGGCTGTACAGAATGCAAGGTCTTAGTTTCCCTGACAGGTATTGAACCTGCACCCTCTCTGCAGTGGAAGTGCAGAGTTTAAACCCTTGGGCCACCAGGGAAGTCCCAGGAGTTCTGTAGTTTTGCGTTTTGCATTTATATCTACAATCTATTTGAGTTAATCTTGGTGCATGGTATAAGGTCTGCAAAGATTCTTCACCCCCCTTGCCCCCACCCCCTGCCCCTCCGTGGCTGTCTAGTTGTTCTAGCACCATTTGTTGAAAAGATTATCTTTGTTCCACTGATTTGCCTTTGCTCCTTGTCAAAGATTAATTGACTATGTTAATCTTAGCAGATCTAGGTCTATTTCTTGGTTCCCTATTCTGTTTCATAGAGCCTGGTAGGCTGCGGTCCATGGGGTCGCTAAGAGAGCGACTTCACTTCCACTTTTCACTTTGATGCATTGGAGAAGGAAATGGCAACCCAGTCCAGTGTTCTTGCCTGGAGAATCCCAGGGGCGGGGGAGTCTGGTGGGCTGATGTCTATGGGGTCGCACACAGTCGGAGACGACTGAAGTGACTTAGCAGATCTAGGTCTATTTCTTGGTTCTTTATTCTGTTTCATAGATCTATTTGTTTCTTCTTTTGCAAACATATTACTGTCTTGATCACTGCAACTTTATAGTAAGTTTTGAAGCCAGATAGTGTCAGTCCTCTGACATGCTTTTCTTTACTTAAACGTCCATTCCTAGTTGCTCCAGTACCTCTGCAACTACTATATTTCAGTGCGTTTGTGCATGTCTGTTTTTTAATCCTTCTTGCTCTTTTATGGACTGTCCTGATCATCTTATCACTTTGCTTTCTTTCTTTAATAATCTATATTGAAATTTATAGCTAATTGTTTTTAAATTTACATGTGGCAAGCTTCTTCCCCGAACCCCTCTCATTCTCATCAGAAAGAAGTTCCATTGAAAGTAAGGAAAATCAACAAATCTCCACAATAATTGCCTCAAGTTCCCATATATGCCCCTATCATACTTTCCCATGAATTTCATAATACCTTATGTCATATCTCTGCATATTCTGCCAGCCCTTGAATTGACTAATTGCTACTCAGGCTGAATTTCTCCTTCTGACTACAAGCAGGCTGAGGTCTCCCTGAACTGTACTCCAGCTTTATTCATTTCTATTGTATTTCATTTACAATACTGAGCTTAGTTGTTCTAGGAGATTTCTCAGTTTTCTGAGGAAAAGGACAATTTCTTATTAATTTTGATACCCACAAACAACTGTCCCAGTGACCCGTAGCAGTTGCTCCATTATGTACATATGTTGAATTCCTGATTAAAACCAGAGCTACTGAGCCCCTGCTTACTGCAACTAGAGAGTGCCCACACATCATGAATTTTAGTCCTTTGTGATAATGAAATTTACCAAAATTTAAACAGTGCAAAAGCTAGCATCAGTTCTTCATTGGTAGTTAAGTCATTTTAATAGATCCCCTCTGAGGACTTTTCCTATTTAAGTATTTTGTGATTTTAAAAAATATTCAGTTTTGTTCACAGTTTGAAACAGTTAATTGGCAGAGATATGAGTGGATAGTAGAAAAAAATTCAGGAGAATAATCTAGGAATTCCTAGATTTCTAGATAAATTCCATAATTTATAAACTGAAAAATCAGTCCTTTAGTAGATAATGAACTGTGTAATTTCTTATGAAGTTATTTCCATTCCTTTGGTAAAAGTGAAAGTCACTCAGTCATGTCCAACTCTTTGTGACCGCATGGACTATACAGTCCATGGAATTCTCCAGGCTAGAATACTGGAGTGGGTAACCTTTCCCCTCTCCAGGGGATCTTCTCAACCCAGGGATCGAACCCAGGTCTCCTGCATTGCAGGCAGTCTTTACCAGCTGAGCCACAAGGAAAGTCCAAGAATACTGGAGTGGGTAGCCTCTCCCTTTTCCAGGGGATCTTCCCGACCCAGGAATTGAACAGTGGTCTACTGCATTGCAGGCAGATTCTTTACCACTGAGCTATCAGGTATTTACATATATTTTAATGGTTCTTTGTTTTTATATTTCTGAGCAATTTCAATCATATAAAACTTTAGAGATTTTTATTCACAGAAGTATTGTACTCTTTTTAGTATGTTCTATGAAAAACTTCACTCAGAACTAGAATTATTAAAATTAAGATTAATCTCTAGAGATATGTTTTTTAGCAGATGGGAGAATACTTAGGCTATTAAACCTAATTCATAAATCACTATCTAGGGTAATGAGACTTTAATGTTCTCTCCAATTTTTCCATGAACTTAAAGTGTCCAGGGCTTTAAGATAAGTTATTTTGGTACAATCACTGTGGGACAAATATGACTCTGTTGCTATGGAAAACTTACTCCTTAAATGTGCGTTTTCCCTTCTATATTGAGATCTCTTAATTCCTTTTCCATACTCCCATAATATAACATATCAAAGAATATAAGTATTCTAAAACTTTTTTATTATGATTATTGATATGTAAAATATGTATCTGAGATCATGGTAATTAATATTAAAAATGAAGAAGAAGTAAAAGTTTAGTTTTTTAAAGGTAACAGTATTGTAGCTACCAAGAATCAGAGCCCACCATTAATTCTATAAACTACGAAAACATTTATGTGTCATAACCCAAATACAATAATGGCCTGATTTATATAATTCAATAGAAAAATTGGAAATCTGAATTTTAAATGTGGAAATCAAAGTTCCCAGAAGTGATATGTCTGAATATTTAGTACCAGATAATGCTCCAAGAAGATAAATTTGAGAAATGCATTCTTGGAAATTCAGCTTGTATGTTATATATCTCTTACAGTTATGAAAGCTGTTTAATCTAGTTTAAGATAATACTTTACTAACTTGATTTGAAACAATTATTTTAATAATTAACATATTAGTTGATTTTGGAAATCATTTAACCAAACTCACACTAAGAAATATTGCAGTATGTCAATAATCTGAAGCTAGCGTAGTAATATTTATTTATTTATTTATTTATTTATTTCTGGCGGTGCTGGGTCTTCGTTGCTGTATGGGTTTTTCTCTGGCTGTGGTGAGGGGCTACTCTGGTTGCAGTGCACAGTGGTGGCTTCTCTTGTGGGGCACAGATTATAGGGTGCATGGGCTTCAGTAGTTGTGGCGCGTGGGCTCAGTAGTTGCAGCTTGTGGGCTCTAGAGCACAGGCTCTAGTTAATTGTGGCATACAGGCTTAGTTTCTCTTAGGCATGTGGGATCTTCCCAGACCAGGGACTGAACCCATGTCTCTAGCATTGGGATTCTTCACCACTGAGCCACCAGGGAAGCCCAATAATTGAACTTTTATCATGATATAACTTCCAATTTACTTCTATGGATTGTAAATATTTGGATCAAACAGTTGAACATAACTTTAAAAGGTGAACAGGTAGAATTATTTCCAAATTTTTAAATTCTCCAATCACATAGTAAGATTAGCTTCTAAAAATAAAGCCTGAAGGTTGAATGTAGTATTTTGGAGGATATTTTAACAATAGATAGATTAGGTAATCTGAAAATGCTCCCAATAAAAATACCAAATTTAAAGCAGAATAAGATTAATATATTTGAAAGAATAATTGAAATTACAATAAAGTGAAGAAAATCCTTTTTGGTCACAGATAAAGGTGGCATGTGAAGCAGGCTTTCTTGGATTGAGGTTGTAGATAGGTGACGCCTAGGAGAAATTCTGAGAGCTGATTTTGTTGGAGCCCTGGAAAAGGAGGGCTAAGGGAAAAGTAGGAAGTTAGTTTGGGTTTTAATGGTGATCCAGCTACAGGTTCTTCTGATCATGAGTGTATAGAATCATACTCTCTATATATTAGGACTTTTGGAGGTTTACCCTTCAGTGAAATGGTGGCTGAGAGAAATCTACTCATTTGGACAGTGTGATGATAGCTTGTTGGGGTAGTCATAGGCCCTGTATGGAAATAACCTGATCTGCTGAGGATTTGTTAACATGGATCAACCCATACAAGTTTAGGTTTTGAGTACCTGTGAGGTCCAGGAAACCCCAAGCTAACAAATTAACAAAACAAGTGGTCTTTACTTCACACCTATTAGGATAGCTATAATCAATAAAACAGAAAGTAACAACTGTTAGCCAGGAAGTGGAGAAATTGGAAGCCTCATGCATTGTAGTGGGGATGTAAAATGATGGAGCTGCTAGGGTAAACTGTTGGTTCCTCAAAAAGTTAAACACAAAATTGCCATATGGCCCAGCAATTCCCTTCCTAGGTCCATGTCTAAACAAATGAAAAGCAGAGACATAAGTATTTGTACACCAATTTTCATAACAATTCAGTTCAGTCGCTCAGTCTTGTCCAACTCTTTGTGACCCCATGGACTGCAGTATGCCAGGCCTTCCTGTCCATCACCAACTCCTGGAGTTGACTCAGACTCATGTCCATTGAATCGGTGATGCCATCCAACCATCTCATCCTCTGTCGTCCCCTTTTCCTCCTGCCTTCAATCTTTCCCAGCATCAGGGTCTTTTCAAATGAGTCAGTTCTTTGCATCAGGTGGCCAAAGTATTGGAGTTTCAGCTCCAGCATCAGTCCTTCCAATGAATATTCAGGACTGATTTCCTTGAGGATGGACTAGTTGGATCTCCTTGCAGTGCAAGGGACTCTCAGGAGTCTTCTCCAACACCACAGTTCAAAAGCATCAATTCTTCAGTGCTCAGCCTTCTTCACAGTCCAACTCTCACATGCATACATGACTACTGGAAAAACCATAGCCTTGACTAGACGGACCTTTGTTGGCAAAGTAATGTCTCTGCTTTTTAATAAGCTGTCTAGGTTGGTCATAACTTTTCTTCCAAGGAGTAAGCATCTTTTAATTTCATGGCTGCAGTCACCATCTGCAGTGATTTGGGGACCCCCCAAAATAAAGTCTGTCACTGTTTCCACTGTTTCCCCATCTATTTGCCATGAAGTGATGGGACCGGATGCCATGATCTTAGTTTCCTGAATGTTGAGCCTTAAGCCAACTTTTTCACTCTCCTCTTTGACTTTCATCAAGAGGCTCTTTCGTTCTTCTTCACCTTCTGCCATAAGGGTGGTGTCACCTGCATATCTGAGGTTATTGATATTTCTCCCTGCAATCTGATTCCAGCTTGTGCTTACTCTGCATATAAGTTAAATAAGCAGGGTGATAATATACAGCCTTGACATACTCCTTTTCCTATTTGGAACCAGTCTGTTGTTCCATGTCCAGTTCTAACTGTATTTTCCTGACCTGCATATAGGTTTCTCAAGAGGCAGGTCAGGTGGTCTTGTATTTCCATCTCTTTCAGAATTTTCCACAGTTTATCGTGATCTGCACAGTCAAAGGCTTTGGCATAGTCAATAAAGCAGAAATAGATGTTTTTCTGGAACTCTCTTGCTGTTTTGGTGATCCAGTGGATGTTGGCAATTTGATCTCTGGTTCCTCTGCCTTTTCTAAAACCATCTTGAACATCTGGAAATTCATGGTTCACGTATTACTGAAGCCTGATTTGGAGAATTTTGAGCATATTTCGCTAGCGTGTGAGCTGAGTGCAATTTTGTGGTAGTTTGAGCATTCTTTGGCATTGCCTTTCTTTGGGATTGGAATGAAAACTGACCTTTTCCAATCCTGTGTCCACTGCTGAGTTTTCCAAATTTGCTGGCATATTCAGTGCAGCACTTTCACAGCGTCATCTTTTAGGATTTGAGATAGCTCAACTGGAATTCTGTCACCTCCACTAGCTTTGTTCGTAGTGATACAGCATTGTGCAAAACAGCTGAAAGGTAGAAGCAACCTAAGTGTCTGTCAACAGATGGATGGATAAACAAAAATGTGATTCATACTCAGCTATGAAAAGGGATGAAATCTTGATATATGCTACAACATGGATAGACACTGATAATATTTTAAGTGTAATAAGCCAGACATAGAAAGGCAAATATTGTATGATTCCTCCATTTATACCTCCATTTATATGAGGTATCTAGAATAGGCAAATTCATCGAGATGGAAAGTAGAATAGAGGTTAATGGGGGTTGGGGGAGTAGGAAAGGGACAGCTATTGTTTAATGGATATAGAATGGCCGGAGGCAAAATGTTTTGAGCATAACAGTGGTTCACCCAACACTGAGAATGTATGTAATGCCACTGCACTGTTGGAAATATAAATTGGCACAGCCGTTACGGAAAAACTCTACTATGGAGGTTCCTCAAAAAAAAAAAAAAAAGAAAAAAGCGTAAAGAAGGATAGAACTACCACATGATCCAGCAATTTCACCTCTGGGTATTTATTCAAAGGAAATGAAAGCACTCTCTTAGATATCTGAACTCCCATGTATATTGCAGCGTTATTCACAGTTATTCCAAGACATAGAAACAACCTGTGTCCATAAATGGAGTAATGCTTAAATAAAATGTGGTATGCATATTCAACAGAATATTATTCAGCCATTAAAAAAGGAGATCTTGCCATTTGTGACTGTGTAGATGAAACTTGAGGGCATTAAGCTAAGTGAAGCAATTCAGACAAAAACAAATACTGTATGAGATCACTTACATGTGGCATCTAAAAAGTTGAAGTCATAGAAGTAGAAAATAGAATGGTGGCTGCCAAGGGCTGGAGTTGGGGGAAATGAGGGGATATTGGTTAAAGAGTGTGAACTTCCCATTATAAGAGGAGTAAATTCTGAGGCTGTAATGTGCAATATGGTAACTATGGTTTCCAATACTGTATTGTATGCTTGAAAGTTGCTAAGAAAGCATATCTTAAATGCTCTAATCCCACCACAACAAAATAGTAATTATGTGAGGTGAAGGATGTGTTAGTTAAGCTACTGTGATGAACATTTTGCAATGCGTGTGTTATTAAATGTGATGGTTTTCACATTGTACACTTTAAAATTATCCATTGTTATGTATCAATTATATCTCAGAAAAGTTGGAGAAAATAATTTTAATTTCACCTACTTTACTGTTATGGACTGAATGTTTGTCTCCCCCAAATTTATATGTTGAAATTCTAACCCAGTGTGATGGTATTAAGAGGTTTTAGCTTTGAAAGGTGATTAGATCGTGAGCATGGAGTCCTCATGAATGGGATTAGTGCTCTTATAAAGGATACCTCAGAAAGCTCTATAACCATGCAGGACACAGCAAGAAAATGTCCATCTGTGAACAAGGAAGTGGGCTCTCACCCAACACTAAAGCTTTTGGCACATTGATCTTGGAGTTCCAGACTCCATAACTGTGGGAAATAAATGTTTGCTATTAAAGCCATCTGTCTATGGTATTTTTGCTACAGCAGTTCAAATGGACCAAGATACCCACCACCAGAGTTTCTTGGATACCCTCAGGGGCTCAGACTGCAATTTGAAAATCATACTTTGAGAATAAGATTATATGACTAGATTAAAAGCACAGCAATGTGCCATTCATAAGAAAAATATCTAAAGTGTAAGTGGACAGTATTTACTAGGGTGACAAAAGATAGACCAAAAAATATAGCATGTGTTGTTAGAATCAGGCTAGGTAGGCTTTAAGGCAAAATGCATTACTAGATATAAAGAGAGTAACAATATTATGATTCATATTCTTCAGGAATGTCTAATAATCCTAAATTTATAATTACCTAATAAGATATCACCTAAATATATAAAGACAAATTTAACAAATACATAATTATAGTGAAATGTATTGCCACAAGGGCTTCCCAGTGGCACTAGTGGTAAAGAACCTGCCTGCCAAAGCAGGAGACGTAAGAGATGCAGGTTCAATTTCTGGATCAGGAAGATCCCTTGAAGGACGGCATGGCAGCTCACTCCAGTATTCTTGCCAGGAGAATCTCATGGACAGAGAAGTGTGGCAGGCTACAGTCCAAAGGATTGCGAAGAGTTGGTCATAACCAAAGCAACTTAGCACACACTCACATATTACCACATAGTGTAATATGTTAACATGTATCTGTAATTACTAGCTTCTCAGAGAAATGAACAGCAAAATAAACAAGCTTGTTCTAATTGACATATGGATATGCTGACACTCTAACTAATGCCAGATATTTCATAAAGTGTGTGAGTTTAACCTCCATATGCTGAAGGTTAAAACTGTGGCTCTCATAACCTGCCTCTTGAGAAACCTATATGCAGGTCAGGAAGCAACAGTTAGAATTGGACGTGGAGCAACAGACTGGTTCCAAACAGGAAAAGGAGTACGTCCAGGCTGTATACTGTCACCCTGCTTATTTAACTTCTATGCAGAGTACATCATGAGAAACACTGGGCTGGAAGAAGCACAAGCTGGAATCAAGATTTCCAGGAGAAATATCAATAACCTCAGATATGCAGATGACACCACCCTTATGGCAAAAATTGAAGAACTAAAGAGCCTCTTGATGAAAGTGAAAGAGGAGAGTGAAAAAGTTGGCTTAAAGCTCAACATTCAGAAAATGAAGATCATGGCATCTGGTCCCATCACTCCATGGGAAATAGATGGGGAAACAGTGTCAGACTTTATTGTTTTGGGCTCTAAAATCACTGCAGATAGTGACTGCAGCCATGAAATTAAAAGACATTTGCTCCTTGGAAGAAAAGTTATGACCAACCTAGATAGCACATTGAAAAGCAGAGACGTTACTTTGCCAACAAAGGTCTGTCTAGTCAAAGCTGTGGTTTTTCCAGTGGTCATGTATGGATGTCAGAGTTGGATTGTGAAGAAAGCTGAGCCCCGAAGAATTGATGCTTTTGAACTGTGGTGTTGGAGAAGACTCTTGAGAGTCCCTTGGACTGCAAGGAGATCCAACCAGTCCATTCTGAAGGAGATTAGCCCTGGGTGTTCTTTGGAAGGAATGATGCTAAAGCTGAAGCTCCAGTACTTTGGCCACCTCATGCAAAGAGTTGACTTATTGGAAAAGACTCTGATGCTGGGAGGGATTGGGGGCAGGAGGAGAAGGGGACGACAGAGGATGAGATGGCTGGATGGCATCACTGACTCGATGGACGTGAGTCTGAGTGAACTCTGGGAGTTGGTGATGGACAGGGAGGCCTGGTGTGCTGAGATTCATGGGGCTGCAAAGAGTTGGACACGAATGAGCGACTGAACTGAACTGAACTGAATTTAGGCTCTAGGATTCTTAATTGACTCTTTTGAGCTATTGAGACACTTTATTGCACTTTTAGGAACTATTGCTTGAAGTGACTACTGAAAAGATATTATTCCTACTCAAAATAAGTATAGCTTTCTTCTAATAAAGAATAGTGAGGAAACTTGTCTATGCTCAAGAACATGGAAGTAAAGAAATAAGATTGCCTCTCAGAGATAAATTATTAAATCATTTCATACTGGTTCAGAAAAAGAGATATTCAAGAATTCACTTCTCCCATACTAGGGAAGTTTTTAGCTATTTTCTCTTCAAATGTTTTCTCAAATCCTTTGTCTCTGACTTCTTCTGCGACCCCATAATGATAATGTTGCTGCCTTTAATGTTGTCCCAGCAGTCTCTTAGGCTGTCTTCGTTTTTTTTTTTTTTTTTTTTTTTCACTCTTCCTTCTGTATTCTGTTTTGCGGCAATGGTTTCCACCTTTCTGTCTTCCAGGTCACTTAATCCATTCTTCTGCCTCAGTTATGCTGTTATTGATTCCTTCTAGTGTATTGTTCATCTCTGTTCTTTAGTTCTTCTAGGTCTTTGGTAAACATTTCTTGCATCCTCTCCATTATTTTTCTGAGATCCTGGATCATCTTCACTATCACTATTCTGAATTCTTTTTCTGGAAAGTTGTCTATTTCCCCTTCATTTAATTGTTCTTCTGGGGTTTTATCTTGTCCCTTCATCTGGTTCATAATTCTCTGTATTTACATTTTAACTTTAACAATTTAATAACTTTCTGTGATGTGATTTTCATTCTGGAGGCTGCAGGAGTGTAGTTTTTCTTGATCTTTCTGTCATCCCTCTGGTAGATGAGGCTAAGAGTCTTGTGTAAGCTCCCTGAAGGAAGGAACTGGTGGTTGGGAAAACTGGGTTTTGCTCTGGTGAGCAGAGCTGTGCTCCGTAAAACTATAATTGAATTGTCAGCTGATGAGTGGGGCTGCACTCCCTCCCTTTTAGTTACTTGGCCTGAGGCAACCCAGTCCTGGAGTCTACAAGTTCTGTGGTATCAAGAGGGCTCACACCAAGGGGGATCTCCCAGGATTGCTGCTGCCAGTACTCATCTCCCTGCAGCAAGCCACTGCCAACCCATGCCACCATAGGAAACCCTCCAATATCAGCAGATAGGTCTGATTCAGTCTCCTGTCTGGTCACTGCTCCTTTCCCCTGGGTCCTAGCGCACACAAGATTTTGTTTGTACCCTCCAAGAGTGGAGTCTCTGTTTCCCCCAGTCCTGTGAAAGCCCTGAGATCAAATCCCACTAGCCTTCAAAGTCAGATTCCCTGGAGATTCCTAGTCGCTTTAGCAGATCCCCAGACTGGGAAGCCTGACATGGGGCTAAGAACCTTCACAACAGTGGGAGAACTTATTTGGTATTGTTATTCTCCAGTTTGTGGGTCACCCACCTGGCAGGTATGGGATTTGATTTTATTGTAATTGCATCTGTCCTACTGTCTCATTGAGGCTTCTTCTTTGTCTTTGGACATGGGGTATCTTTTTTTTGGTGGGTTCCAGCATCCTTCTTTTGATGGTGGTTCAATAGCTAGTTGTGATTTTGGTACTCTTTCAGGGAGATGAACAGATGTCCTTCTACTCTACAGTCTTGGACTGATCTGCCTTTGCTAACAATTGTGGTGATGTGGCCCTTGTTACATACCTAGTGGGACAGCTTGGTAGCTCTGGCCATTCAGACGAGACAATTAACTTATTTTTCTTTGATTCTTTTGCTTTACTGCCTATGATTTGGTTTTCTGAGCATTTTCAAAAAATATATTCACCTATAATCTACCAATCAGTGAACACAAGTCATAACTGGTTTTTGTAAATGAAAGTAGCATCTTAAAAAAAATATGTTATTTCTGCATTAGGTTACAGTGAGTCAGCTCCCCAGAGTCTAATTCCCTTGCATGTACCAGAAGTCAAAGTCCCAGACATCCAGAGCTTAATTGGAATGAGATGATGGCCCCGAGGTCCTCCTGACTGTGTGGGTCTGTTGGGAAGACAGTAGATCTCTCATGAGAGATAACCGACCTCACTGCCGTACGTTCCATTCTCACGGCAACACTTACTACTCCAGGTAAGGGCATGCTCTGGCTCATTATCCTGGATTTCCAGATAAGAATAAACCAGTACATCTCTCCCTACTGTTTTACATAGATTTGACAACAAATACATAGGACCTCTAGTACACTGTTAGGATAGCGGAGTATTAAGGTGATATGAGAATCCTCAGACTTCCAACATTTTATGGTGTAGAGATAAGTGAAAGTGTTAGTCACTCAGCTGTGTCTGACTCTTTGTGACCCCATGGACTGTATGGACTGTAGCCCTCCAAGCTTCTCCTCTATGGAATTCTCCAGGCAAGAATACTGGAGTGGGTAGCCATTCCCTTCTCCAGGGGATCTTCCTGACCCAGTGATCAAACTCAAGTCTCCTGAATTGCAGGCAGATTCTTTACCTTCTGAGCCACCAGAGATTAAAAAACAAGTAAGCAATAGTACAAGCCTGGTGTAAGTGGGGATTCTACAAGGGATACAGAAAATGTCTGTGGGTATTCAGAGGAAACAGAAATCACCTCTGCTTGAGGGAGAAGACTCAATGGAGGAGGTAGTAGATAAAATGGCTCAGTAGTAAAGAATCCACCTGCCAATGCAGGAGATGCAAGTTTGATCCCTGGGTTGGGAAAATTCCCTGGAGAAGGAGATAGCAACCCACTCCAGTATTCTTGCTTGGGAAGTCTCATGGACAGAGGAGCCTGGCAGGCTACAGTTTGTTGCTAAGTCACTTCAGTCGTGTCCGACTCTGTGTGACCCCATAGACGGCAGCCACCAGGCTCCTCCATCCCTGGGATTCTCCAGGCAAGAACACTGGAGTGGGTTGCCATTTCCTTCTCCAATGCATGACAATGAAAAGTGAAAGTGAAGTTGCTCAGTTGTATCGGACTCCCAGCGACCCCATGGACTGCAGCCTACCAGGCTCCTCCATCCATGGGATTTTCCAGGCAAGAGTACTGGAGTGGGATGCCATTGCCTTCTCTGAGGCTACAGTTTACAGGGTCTCAAAAGACTCAGACATGACTTTGTGACTAAACAGCAACAACAAAGTATGTAAAACAGCCTTGAAAAGGTGTGACTGATAAAGTGATATTTTCAAATCTATTTAAAAATTCTTGCTTATCCCCACACATATGCTTAAACTCCCTGGGTGGCTTCCTGCTGTTTAGAGACAAAGACTGAAATACTTAGCATGTCTGCTTATCCAGCTTTATCTTACCCTGCACTCTTTGCTCACCTGTACTCTTGGCCTTCTTTGGGTTCTAGTTAATGTTGTGATCCCTCCAGGTCTAGTGACTTTGGACATGCCACTCCCTCTGCCTGAAACCCATCCACCCACCATCTCATCTGTAGTTCCTAATTTGCTCTTATAAAATCTCTTGATTTCAGTTAAAAATGAATCTCATCAAAGTCTGCTTGTTACAGTGTAAATGACACCTGCTGGTTAAACGCTGTCATGTACCACTTCACTTTTATTCCAGTACATGCACTGTGCTGTTTTACAGATCTGATTACACATATTCCTGTGGGATTATCTGATTTGTCTGAACCCAGACACTCCAGACTGTAAACTCAAGGAACAATGAGACATTATCTGCTTTTTTTTCCCATCAGATGCTTCAGTTCAGTTCAGTTCAGTCACTCAGTCGTGTCCAACTCTTTGCAGCCCCATGAATCTCAGCACACCAGGCCTCCCTGTCCATCACCAACTCCCAGAGTTCACTCAAACTCACGTCCATCGAGCCGGTGATGCCATCCAGCCATCTCATCCTCTGTCAGGCCCTTTTCCTCCTGCCCCCAATCTCTCCCAGCATCAGGGTCTTTTCCAGTGAGTCAGCTCTTCGCGTGAGGTGGCCAAAGTATTGGGAGTTTCAGCTTCAACATCAGTCCTTCGAATGAACACCCAGGACTGATCTCCTTTAGTATGACTGGTTGGATCTCCTTGCAGTGCAAGGGACTCTCAAGAGTCTTCTCCAACACCACAGTTCAAAAGCATTAATTCTTTGGCATTCAGTTTTCTTCACAGTCCAACTCTCAGATCCATACATGACTACTGGAAAAACCATAGCCTTGACTAGACAGACTTTTGTTGGCAAAGTAATGTCTCTGCTTTGTATATGCTATCTAGGTTACCACCCTGCATACACTCACCCACCACCTGACCCATGGTCGCTATGCAATAAATATTTATTGAATGAATGAGAAATGCAAAAAAGGAGAAGTTGTTTTAGATTGTGGGCAAAGTACAAATCAAAATACAGAGGAGAAAACTGCCCAAGCTCAAGGACATAGGAAATTATGCTTTAATGGCAGAGATTTATTACTGAACTGCAGGATATTCAGAGATGAGTTAATTAATGCCTCAAGAAATAACTAATGCTCACTAAAACTACTTCTTGCTACCAACCAGATTCTTGAGAGAAAGAAAGTGTTGTTATTCATCAAGTGGTCGAAAAGTGTGACAAAAGTCATATAATTTAGAGAAACAATTAGTAATGTTTCAAAAACATTTGTTAATTGAATTTACAAAATATGGTCAAGATCAGGTACCAGTGCAAAACCAAAGCCTTGAAAGAAGTGAAGAAAGCACCTTGTTTGAGCTTGCAGTGACATTGTTAGTTTTTCAGAAAGAACTGGTCTTAGAGCAAATCATGCATAGACAAAATTTTCTTTTTAAAAATTGTATGAATGCAAAATTTACACACAGTGAAATGCAAAAAATCTTAAGGGTATCATTTGAAGATTTTGAAAAATTCATGTAAATCTAGTCTAAAACATTTTCCAGATGATAGAATTTTCCCTTCCTCCCAGACAATTCTTTCTTGTCCATTCCCGGTCAGCTCCCTCTCCCACAGGAAGCTACTGCTGTGAAATGTAAATCCATAAAGTAGTTTTGCCTGTTCTGGATCTTCATATAAATGAAATTATACAGTAAGCATAATTTGGGGTCTTGTTTCTGGTGCTCAGCATATTTTTGGGATTCATCCATGTTGTTGCATATAACAGGGGTTCATTCCTTCATGTCACTTCAGAGTAGTCTGTTTGAATATACCACAATTTATTTACTTATTTTCATTTTGACATATGTTTGGATTGTTTCCATTTAGAACTTATTAATACTATAAATAAATAATACAAATTATTAACTTCATATCAACTTATGAATAAATTCTAAATAAATAAATACTATGAACATTATTGTACAAATATTTGTGGATATATATTTATTTTTTTATATAATTTTATTTATTTATTTGTTTTGGCTGTGCTGGGTGTTCATTGCTGCAAGGGCTTTTCTCTAGTTGCAGTGAGTGGGGCTACTCTTCATTGGCAGTACATGGTCTTATCATTGTAGTGACTTATCTTGTTGTGGAGCATGGGTTCGAGTAATTGTGGCACATGGGCTTGTAGGATCTTCCTGGATAAGGGATTGAACCCCTGTCTCTTGCATTGGCAGGCAGGTGGACTCTTTACCACTGAGCCACTAGGGAAGCCTGTATCTCAGGTATATACCTAGGTGGTGCAGTGGTAAAGAATCCACTTGCCAAAGCAGCATGCAAGAGACATGGGTTTGATTGGGAAAATCGCCTGGGGTAGGAAATGGCAACCTGCTCCAATATTCCTACCTGGAGAATTCCAGGGACATTGGAACCTGGCAGGCTACAGTCTATAGGGGTCGCAAAGAATAGGATACAACTGAGAGCGCGCGTGCGCGCGCACACACACACACACACTCCCCCCGCGTGCCCCCCCCCCCCACGGGAAATTGATGGGGCATCAGTTCCGTTCAGTTTAGTCACTGAGTCGTGTCTGACTCTTTGCCACCCATGGACTGCACCACGCCAGGCTTCCCTGTCCATCACCAACTCCCAGAGCTTACTCAAACTCATGTCCATCGGGTCGGTGATGCCATCCAATCATCTCATCCTTTGTCATCCCCTTCTCCTCCTTCCTTCAGTCTTTCACAGCATCAGGGTCTTTTCCAATGAATCAGTTCTTCGCATCTGGTGGCCAAAGTACTGGAGTTTCATCTTCAGCATTAGTCCTTCCAACGAATATTCAGGACTGATTTCTTTGCAGATGGATTGGTTGGATCTCCTTGCAGTCCAAGAGACTCTCAAGAGTCTTCTCCAACACCGCATTTCAAAAGCATCAATTCTTCAGCACTCAGCTTTCTTTATAGGCCAACTCTCACGTCCATACATGATTACTGGAAAAACCATAGCTTTGACTAGATCGTCCTTTCTTGGCAGAGTAATGTCTCTGCTTTTTAATATGCTGTCTAGGTTGGTCATAGCTTTTCTTCCAAGGAGCAAGGGTGTTTTAATTTCATGGCTGCAGGCACCATTTGCAGTGATTTTTGGAGGCCCCCAAAATAAAGTCTGTCACTGTTTTCATTGTTTCCCCATCTATTTGCCATGAGATGATGGGACTGGATGCCATGATCTTAGTTTTCTGAATGTTGAGTTTTAAGCCAACTTTTTCACTCTCCTCTTTCACTTTCATCGAGAGGCTCTTTAGTTTTTCTTTGCTTTCTATCATAAAGGTGGTGTAATTTGCATATCTGAGGTTATGGATATTTCTCCTGGCAATCTTGATTCCAGCTTGTGCTTCAATTCAGTCCAGCCTTTCACATGATGTACTCTGCCTACAAGTTAAATAAACAGGGTGACAATATAGAGCCTTGATGTACTCCTTTCCCTATTTGGAACCAATCTGTTGTTCCATGTCCAGTTCTAACTGTTGCTTCTTGATCTGCATACAGATTTCTCAGGAGGCAGGTCAGGTGGTCTGGTATTCCCATCTCTTTAAGAACCAGAGATCAAATTGCCAACATCTGTTGAATCATCACAAAAGCAAGAGAGTTCCTAAAAAAAAAACACTACTTCTGCTTTATTGACTACACTAAAGCCTGTGACTGTGTGGATCATGACAAACTGGAAAATTCTTAAAGAGAATTTGTGATCCACAATTTGATCTCTGGTTCCCCTGCCTTTTCTAAATCCAGTTTGAACATCTGGAAGTTCTCAGTTCATATACTGTTGAAGTTTGGCTTGGAGAATTTTGAGCATTACTTTGGTAGCATGTGAGATGAGTGCATTTCTGTGGTAGTTTGAGCATTCTTTGGCATTGCCTTTCTTTGGGATTGGAATGAAAACTGACCTTTTCCAGTCCTGTGGCCACTGCTGAGTTTTCCAAATTTGCTGGCATATTGAGTGCAGCACTTTCACAGCATCATCTTTTAGGACTTGAAATAGCGCAACTGGAATTCCATCACCTCCACTAGCTTTGTTTGTAGCGATGCTTCCTAAGGCCCACTTGACCGTGCATATGGTATGTCTGGCTGTAAATGAGTGATCACACCGTAGTTCACACCGTAGATCACACACACACATTGTAGTTACCTGGGTCATGAAGATCTTTTTTGTACAGTTCTTCTGTGTATTCTTGCCACCTCTTCTTAATATCTTCTGCTTCTGTTTGATCCATACCATCTCTGTCCTTTATTGTGCCCATCTTTGCATGAAATGTTCCCTTGGTATCTCTTATTTTCTTGAAGAAATTTCTAGTCTTTCCCATTCCATGATGGGGCATAGGTAGGAATTTGATTAACTTTATAAGAAATATCACTGCTATTTTCCAAAGGCTGTAACATTTTACCCTCTCACTAGCAATGTGTGAGAGCTCTGGTTATTCCCACCAACACTTTATATTATCATTGTTTTCAATTTGAATCATCATGATATGTTTATAGTGGTATTGCATTTTGGTTTTAATTTTCATTTCCCTGATAATTGATGATGTTAAGGATTTTTCATGTCTAACTGATCATTTGTATATTTTCCTATGTGAAGTATCTGATCAATCTTTTACCAATTTTTCACATGAAGTTGTCTCATATTATTAGTGATTTGTAGGATTTATGTATGGAGAAGGCAATGGCACCCCACTCCAGTACTCTTGCCTGAAGAATCCCATGGACGGAGGCGCCTGGTGGGCTGCAGTCCATGGGGTCGCTGCGTCAGACACGACTGAGTGACTTCACTTTCACTTTTCACTTTCATGCACTGGAGAAGGAAATGGCAACCCACTCCAGTTTTCTTGCCTGGAGAATCCCAGGGACAGGGAAGCCTGGTGGGCTGCCATCTATGGGGTCGTGCAGAGTCGGACACGACTGAAGTGACTTAGAGAGGATTTATGTATATATTCTGGAAACAAGTTATTTTTCTGATACATATTTTGCAAAGATTTCCTCCTGGTCTGTTGCTTACTTATTAAAATTCTTAATGGTGTCTCCAGTGAACAGATGTTTTTAATTTGAATGAAATCTAAGTTGTCATTTTCTTTTTATAGTTAGTGCTTTCTGTTTCCTAAGAAGTGTTTGCTTAACTCAAGTTGGCAAAGAAATAATTTCTCTACATGTATTAACATTTTAGCCTTTGCTTTTAGGTTTATGATTTTAAGTCTGTGTGGGTTTATTTCTGCAATTTCTATGCTTTTCATTTGATCAGCTTATCTGTCCTTTTGCCAGTACTACACTAGCTTGATTACTATAAAGCTATACTATTTTCTTGAAATCAAGTAGTATAAACTATCCAACCTATTGGTCCTTTTTCAAGATTAGTTTTCTAGATGTTTTGTATTTTAATATACATTTTGGAATCAATTTCAGTCAGTTCAGTTCAGTCATTCAGTCGTGTCCGACTCTTTGCGACGCCATGAATCGCAGCATGCCAGGCCTCCCTGTCCATTACCAGCTCCTGGGGTTCACTCAAACTCACGTCCTTCGAGTCGGTGATGCCATCCAGCCATCTCATCCTCTGTCGTCCCCTTTTCCTCCTGCCCCCAATCCCTCTCAGCATCAGAGTCTTTTACAATGAGTCAACTCTTCGCATGAGGTGGCCAAAGTACTGGAGTTTCAGCTTTAGCATCATTCCTTCCAAAGAACATCCAGGGCTGATCTCCTTTAGAATGGACTGGTTGGATCTCCTTGCAGTCCAAGGGACTCTCAAGAGTCTTCTCCAACACCACAGTTCAAAAGCATCAATTCTTCAGCGCTCAGCTTTCTTCACAATCCAAGTCTCACATCCATACATGACCACTGGAAAAACCATAGTTTTGACTAGACGGACCTTTGTTGGCAAAGTAATGTCTCTGCTTTTGAATATGCTCTCTAGGTTGGTCATAACTTTTCTTCCAAGGAGTAAGTGTCTTTTAATTTCATGGCTGCAGTCACCATCTGCAGTGATTTTGGAGCCCAGAAAAATAAAGTCTGACACTGTCTCCACTGTTTCCCCATTTCCCATGAAGTGGTGGGACTGGATGCCATGATCTTCGTTTTCTGAATGTTGAGCTTTAAGCCAACTTTCTCACTCTCCTCTTTCACTTGCATCAAGAGGCTTTTGAGTTCCTCTTCACTTTCTGCCATAAGGGTGGTGTCATCTGCATATCTGAGGTTATTGATATTTCTCCCTGCACTTGATTCCAGCTTGTGCTTCTTCCAGCCCAGTGTTTCTCATGATGTACTCTGCATAGAAGTTAAATAAGCAGGGTGACAGTATACAGCCTCGACGTACTCCTTTTCCTATTTGGAACCGGTCTGTTGTTCCGTGTCCAGTTCTGTTGCTTCCTGACCTGCATATAGGTTTTTCAAGAGGCAGGTCAGGTGCTCTAGTATTCCCGTCTCTTGAAGAATTATGCACAGTTATTGTGATCCACACAGTCAAAGGCTTTGGCATAGTCAATAAAGCAGAAATAGATGTTTTTCTGGGACTCTCTTGCTTTTTCCATGATCCAGTGGATGTTGGCAATTTGATCTCTGGTTCCTCTGCCTTTTCTTAAACCAGCTTGAACATCTGGAAGTTCACAGTTTATGTATTGCTGACCAGTTTCTAAAAGCAAAACAAACTTTAAAAATCCTGCTGGGATTGTGATTGGGGTTGCATTCAATTTACAGATCAGTTTGGATAAGCATAATATTTTAACAATATTAAGTTTTCCAATTTATTGATGTACATTTCTCTTTTAGTCCAGGTGTTCTTTAATTTTTTCTCTGCTATGATTAGTAGTTTAATGAAGAACTCTTACATTTATGCTATTGCTTCTCTCTGAGTACCATATTTTTCATATTTTTATTTAGGATGGTTTTATGTCTCATTTTCTAAGTACTCATTGCTAAATCCCAGAAAAAAGCAATTGATTTTTGTATTTGACTTGTATTGGTATCCTATAGATCTTTCTAAAAGTACCTAATAATTCTAAGAATTGTTTTATAGACCTTTTGGTATTTTCAATGTAAATAATTTATTATATTTAAATATGGAAGCGTTTTAGGTTCGTTTGTTTTTTTTTCAGTTCTTACGTATTTTTGTTTTGCATTGTTTCATTGACTAGAATCTCAAGAAAAATGCTGACTAGAAGTGGTGAGTGAACATCCTTGCTTGTTCCCAATATTAAGACAGCATTCAGTTTTTTACCTTCAAACATAATTTTAACTGTAGGTTTCTACAAATATTTCTTATTAGAGTCTATTCCTAATTTACTAGTTGATAAAAGTTATTTCTTTCGTTCTGGGCTGTGCTGGGTCCTTGTTGCTGTGTAGGCTTTTCTTTAGTTGGGGCAAACGGGCTGCTCTCTAGCTGTGGGCCTGGGCT
The DNA here is from genome assembly GCF_029407905.1 of Bubalus kerabau. Taxonomy (NCBI): domain Eukaryota; kingdom Metazoa; phylum Chordata; class Mammalia; order Artiodactyla; family Bovidae; genus Bubalus; species Bubalus kerabau. Next base: position 235,304 of record NW_026577904.1, read on the forward strand.
TCTAACCACAGTGGCTTCTCTCCTGTTGCAGAACGCAGGTGCGTGGGCTCCATAGCTGTGACACGTGGGCTCAGGACTTGTTGTTCCCAGGCTCTAGAGCACAGGCTCAATAGTTGTGGCACACAGGCTTAGTTGCCCCACAGCATGTGAAATCTTTGCCCATCACTGAACCAGTGTCTCCTGCATTGGCTCTTCATCGCTGACTCTTTACCACTGAGCCATCAGGGAAACCCTGTTAATTTTTTTTTTTTTTTTATCATGAAGACATTGATTTTTTTTTTTTAATGCTTTTTCTGTACCTACTGAAATGATCATATAATTTTCGCTTTTCATGCTTATGTGGTTAACTGTATCCATTGATTTTTAAATGTTGAACTAACTGTGCCTTCCTGTGAAGAATTTCACTTGGCTATATTTCTTTTTTATACATTGTTAAATTTAAATGACTAATAGCTTGTTAGGGAAATTTATGTCTATTCATGAGAGGTATTGCTTTGTAAATTTATTTTTGTAATGTCCTTATCTGGTTTAGGGATCAAGATTATCCTAACCTTATAAAATGAATTGCAAAATGTTTTTTCTCCTTCTGTTTTCTGAAAACAATTGTGTAGAATTAGTATTATTTCTTCTTTACATGCTAGGAGCATTCATTAGACACTCGAGATTAGCCTGGAATTTTCCTTGGGAGAAAACTTCTAGTTACAAATTCAGAGAGATGTGGTAATACTCAGATTTTCTAACTTCTTGTATCTGTTTTGGCAGCTTGTGTCTCCTCCCCCCAATTTTTTTCTTGCGTTTTTCCCAAGTTGTCCAGCTTTTGCTTGTCTTATTTATTGTTGGATGTGTTGGGTCTTGGTGGTGGCACATGGGATCTTCCAAGCATCATGTAGAATCTTTTGTTGTGGCATGTGGGCTCAGCAGTTCAGGCATGTTGGCTTGGTCACCCCATAGCATGTAGGATCTTATTTCCCCAAGCAGGGAAATCTGTGTCCCTTGCATTGGAAGGTGGATTCTTAACCACTGGACTACTAAGGAAGTCCCTGCCCAGTTTGAAAAAAATAGCGTAAAATTTTTTAACGATACTATCTTTTGGAAATTTAATGTCTGCAGTTTCCCTAGTGATACCCTCTTTCATTTTTATACTACTATTTTTCCCTTTTTTATTTTTGATCAGTCTAGTTACAGGTTTATCAATTTTATTAATCTTTTCAAGGAATCCACTTTTGACTCTGTTAGTTATCTTTAGTGTTTATATTCTGTTTCACTTTTTGTTTATATTCTGATTGCTGCTTTTATATTTATTATTTTCTCCCTTTTATTTATGTGAATTTAATTTAATCTTTTTATAGCTTTAGTTGAAACTTACTTTAATTCTTTTCCAATATAGAGCTGCAAAGTTCCCTTTAAGCACCACTTTAGCAGTATCACACAAACTTCTATCTGTTGTGATTTCATTATTATTTAGTTAACAGTGTTTCCTAATTAATCTATGTTTTCTTTTTGGACTTATGAATTATTATAAAGGTATTGCTTACCTTTCAAATATTTCAGTATTTTCAAATATTTGATATTTTGTGTTCATTGATTTTTACTTTAATTTTTATTATGATCTGAGAACATAATTCACATGATTTTAATCCTGTTACATTTTGAGAGTTCTTTTTTTTTTTTTTTCCTTTGGCTCAGCACATGATTTATCTTGGTGACTATTACATGTGCATTTTAAAAGAGAGTATTCTCTAGGTGCTCGGTAAGTGAAGTGAAGTGAAGTGAAGTCGTTCAGTCGTGTCCGACTATTTGCGACCGCATGGACTGTAGCCTACCGGGCTCTTCCATCCATGGGATTTTCCAGGCAGGAATACTGGAATGGGTTGCCATTTCCTTCTCCAGGAGAACTTCCCGGCCCAGGGATTGAACCCCGGTCTCCCGCACTGTAGGCAGATGCTTTACTGTCTGAGCCACAGGGGAAGCCCTGTAGGTGCTGGGTATAGTATCCATAAAAACAAAGATGCTCAACATCACTCATTATCAGAGAAATGCAAATCAAAACCACAATGAGGTACCATTTCACGCCAGTCAGAATGGCTGCGATCCAAAAGTCTACAAGTAATAAATGCTGGAGAGGGTGTGGAGAAAAGGGAACCCTCTTACACTGTTAGTGGAAATGCAAACGAGTACAGCCACTATGGAGAACAGTGTGGAGATTCCTTAAAAAACTGGATATAGAACTGTCTTATGACCCAGCAATCCCACTGCTGGGTATACACACTGAGGAAACCAGAATTGAAAGAGACACATGTACCCCAATGTTCATCGCAGCACTGTTTATAAGAGCCAAGACATGGAAGCAACCTAGATGCCCATCAGCAGACGAATGGATAAGAAAGCAGTGGTCCATATACACAATGGAGTATTACTCAGCCATTAAAAAGAATACATTTGACTCAGTTCTAATGAGGTGGATGAAACTGGAGCCTATTATACAGAGTGAAGTAATCCAGAAGGAAAAACACCAATACAGTATACTAACACATATATATGGAATTTAGAAAATGGTAATGATAACCCTGTATGTGAGACAGCAGAAGAGACACAGATGTATAGGACAGTCTTTTGGACTCTGTGGGAGAGGGAGCGGGGAATGATTTGGGAGAATGGCATTGAAACATGTATAATATCATAAGAAACAAATCGCCAGTCCAGGTTTGATGCAGGCTACAGGATGCTTGGGGCTGGTGCACCGGGATGACCCAGAGGAATGGTATGGGGAGGGAGGTTGGAGGGGGGTTCAGGATGGGGAACATGTGTATACCCATGGCAGACTTATGCTGATGTATGGCAAAACCAATACAATATTGCAAAGTAATTAGCCTCCAATTAAAATAAATAAATTTAAGTTAAAAAAATAACAATCAGATTAAATTGCTTGGCAATGTTAAGTCTTAGATTCTTCCTGATTTCTTAGTTTGCTTTTTCTATGAGAGACTGAGAAAGGAGTATTAAAATAGCCAACTATAATTGTGGCTTTGTCAGTTCTCCCCTTTGACTTTTTCAGGTTTTTCTTTATGTAGTTTGAAATCCTGTTCCTAGGTACAATGGAAGAGGATTATGACTTCTTAGTAACTGACTCTTTAGCGTCTTGGAATGTACATTTTTAACCTTTTGTATGTTTACAATGGCTACTTTAAAGACTTGATTTCCCAGTGCCAACATGTGTCATCTTTGAGATCATTTCTTTTGTCTATTTTTTTCATGGTTACATGTTATATGTTCTCGTGTCTTCACACATCTAGTCATTTTTGATAATCGGTAGTGTATTGTAGATGCTTTGTTTTTAAAAATTTAGATTTTCTTTGTTTCCCTAAAGATCACTGAATTTTATACTAATGGACAGTTAATTTACTAGAGTGTCAACCTGATCCTGTTGAGCACTGGTTTAAGACTTAATTTGGTTGTGCTTAGGATGGCCTTACTGTGACTCTTCTGAAGCAAACCCTTTTTAGGCTGTCAACTAAATGCCCAGAATGTTCAACAGGTTCTCTCCACTGTGGATGATTGAAACGCCAGTTTTTCCTAGCACCATATTATGTCTAGAATTATTATTCAACTCACTGTCACCCAGTAACTGTTCTGTTCTAGTCCTTGTAAAATTTTGTCCTGTACAAAGTCGTGTTTGGCCCAAAGTCTGTGGAATCCTGTGAAGATTTCTGTTGTTTCTCTTCTGAACATCCTCTCTCTGGTACCTTTCCAGCAAATTCCAGTTACCACAGCAGCCCCAAACATTGATTTCTGTTTCCTTCAGTCAGAATGACCATGCCTTGCTTTTTGGACTCTATTTGCCTCCACTTCATTTTGGAAAGAGGACAAAATAAGGATGAATGCATAGCTTACCTCACGCATTTCTCTTTTCAGAGGGATTGCATCTAGTTCTTTCTGTTGTACTTTGCCTGAGAACAATTGATTTACATAGTGTTTCAAGTTCGGTAGTTGTCTCTGGTTGTAGTCTCTCATGATCAGAACTTAAAGTTCACATAGATGTTAAAAAATTGTCTCCAGTACATCTTGTCTGTTTTGAAAGATGTGGAGGGGGTATTGGGCTTCCCAGGTGACACAGTGGTAAAGAATCCACCCACAATGCAGGAGACACAAGAGACGCAGGTTGTGATCCCTGGGTTGGGAAGATGCCCTGGAATAGGACATGGCAACCCACTCCTGTATTCTTGCCTGGAAAATTTCAGTGGGCAGAGAGACCTGGCAGGCTGCAGTCCATGGGGTCGCAGAGAGTTAGACATGGCTGAGTGACTGAGCATGCACGCGCAGAAGGGCGATTTTAGTAACATTTTTGGAAGTGGTTTGTCAAAATATTATACATCTACTAATTTTCCTATATATATATTACCTGTGAAATATTTTAGCTTAAATAGAAAGCAATAATTAACAAAGGTCTCTCCAACATACGCATAATGCACTTTGTCTTTCTTAGCTCCCCCATCACCATAATCTTTCTCTCTCTCTCCAAAATTTGTCATTTGTTTATCATTCTTCTACCTCTCAAATTTTTTTCTTAGAGTTGGTCCAGTTTGTTTCCTTCCACACTCAGGGACATTAACCCTCTAGGGATTTGTGTCTTTAGGAGCTCTTTGCTACTCGTTGCAAATAGTCTAACTTGCTTTTCTAAAAACAAATCTGTTTTTTACCCTTTTTTGTTTTCTAAAAAGGGGAAAACCAAATTGCCATCTGTCTGACTTGTCTCGTGTGTGTGCACACATACAGAGAAATGGCATCGGGGAGGGGCTAACTTGGTGTTAAATTATCCTGGTCTAGACAGTTGCCACAATCTTCCAGAGACAACAGGTTTGAGGACTTTTCTATCATTTCTCTTTCTATCTTTTTTCTGTGCTATGAAGGAATAATTCTCTATTAAATGATGCTGTTGGTATCAACTCGGTACCCTCCAGCTGCTTCCAGTGTATTGATTGAGCTCCTAGTACTGTTGACTGACTCTTTAATTTTACTTAAAGTGATACACAAATAAAATGTAGATTATCTTTATCAACAAGTTTTTCACAGATGCATCAATAGATTGGGAGTGTGTAAATCAGCATTAAGCAATCCAAAATGCTTTTTGAAGACTTGCAAAGTCTTGTGAATGACATCGTATTTCCAGACACGTCTAATTTATAAGTGTACACAGTGTACCTTGCTTTAGAAAATTGCTCGTTTCTGTGGTCCCTTACATCTCAGGGATAGACTTAAAGATATTTATTTAGCTCATGCTCTGTGTCTGACACTAGGCTGGGACAGAATAATTTCTTTTAGATGATTGACCAGAAGGAAAATAGTCCCAGCAAAAGGGGCTTCCCAGGTGGGTCAGTGGGTAAAGAACCTGTCTGCAATGCAGGAGATGCAGAAGACTTGGGTTCTTCCTGGGTCGGGAAGATATCCTGGAGGAGGGCACTGCCTCACTCCAGTATTCTTGCTGGAGAGTCCCATGGACAGAGGGGCCTGGAGGACTACAGTCCGTAGGTCGCAAAGAGTTGGACACGACTGAAGTGACTGAGTATGCATGCACACAGGATGCAAGAAGGTGATTCTTTGAGTATTTGAAAGCTGTTTTAGTTGACTGATGTGAGTTTGAGTGGAGCCTAAATGACATGTGAGAGAGAGAACAAACCTCTCCTAGCTGCACAGCAGAAGCCATAGAGAAGGGGGAAAATGACACATGCAAATTTGTATCAATACTAGGGATTTGACTTTGAATGCACTTTGCACCTGTGCTTTTGATCTTCACGTGTTCACTTCACAAGTTTGTCCATTAAATCCAAAGTGAGCACAAGTGTTTGACAAATTAAATTACTTTTCCATTGACTCTAAAAAGAATCCGTCTAAGACAGCAAAATTGTATGTCACTATGAAAAAATTACTTTTTTTCCACAAGTTTATATTTACAATTGATAGGTTGCATTAAATAGTATTATAGTAAATTCATCCTGGACCAATATGGAAATCTTCAGTTATATGAGAAAATTCATAGTAAATGTTAACAGAAGAAATAAACAACACTAACTTAAACTGACAGTAAACCAAACACAACAAAACTACAAAATTTGAGTGGAGAAATTGGATTTGATAGATTTATGACAGCAAAAGAACACTCAAAAAGGCAAAAGCTGTAAAGTGTAAAAGTGGATATGAAAAACAAATAGACTGATTATTCAAAGGAAAATGTAATATAAAATGTTTATATACAGTAGTTGATACCTGGTGAACATTTTCAAATAAAATTCCAATGTAGACAAAATTTCGTATGTAAATATTTACATTTATTAAAAATAATGTCAAAGCAGCCTCAGGATTAAAACAGTGGGATGAAAAAGGGAACAGGTGAAGCATCTTCTTCATGTGCAAGATACATCTAAAACAAGTTACATTGTTTACAGAAGAGTGTAACAATTGTTCTAACATTTTATTATAATACTTGCTCAGTCTTCACAGGAATAGTTAAAATCATAGATACTGAGACAGATGCTGTTAAATCTGAAAAAGTTGAAACTCAGTTTGCATATGTTCTGATAGTTATTAATATATCAAAGTGTACTGCAACCCATGCTTTGCAAGTTCTCCCATATCTTGGGTAACTCTGTATATTATGGAATCATTCATATTTGTAAAGACTCACTTGCAAAATGTATTTGAATCCAAATCAAACCTACCTGACAGGTCTTCATCAGAGAATATCTAGGTCCCTTCAACGCAAGTGGGATTTGGTAAGTTCTCAGGATGCTTTGGTATGTTCCAAGGTGCAAGATAAATTTGAATCTATTTTGGAAAAGATATTGTTCACATCTCCTGTCCCCTCCCCCAGTCTACTAGCGAGAATGTTAAATCGTCTTCTTTTCTACGAAATTAAAGTTACATGGTTACAAAGTACCAACATTCAGGGTAAAAATTAACCTCCTGTAAGCTGTATAGTGGGAGAGGTAGGACATGAGTGATAAAGTGATAACAAAAATGAATAAATATATGTGTGTCTTAGGTTTAAGCTGAGAAACCATACTTTGCACATTTTTAACGACAGGGCCTTGCAACTGGAAAGACTCTGGAGGATGATGGACAATCACTTCTTATTGTATATGTTGAAAACGGAATGCAGTTCTCTGCCTTCAGTTTAGTGCTTCCCCTGAAAAGTGAAGCACCAAGAAGTTTATTTTAAAAGGCATTTATCATCGTATCATCTACTGGATCACCCATTTGAGTGTTTAAATAGCTCTTAGTCCTGTGTAACACAAGAGAAATAAAACTATATCAATATATCAAAGAATATAGATTTAATTTTCCTAAACCTCTTGTGCCAACTCCTTCATAAAGAAATGAAATAAAAATTTTATTTAAAAGTTCTTTCAAAAAGTAGCCCACTTTTTAAAAAAGACCAAATCATTCTATTGTTACACTGACCTGAAGAAACTATTGACAGAGAAAAATAGCAAAATGTAATAGGAAGCTTCCTGTCTGTCAAAAAAAGAAAGACAGGAAAAAGGACACAAAAAAGTGTGCAGAGGTCTTTTTTTACAAAAAAATATAAAATAGCCAAAAGTTTGTACACAATATTAACTTTGAAGAGTGTAGATAAAAGAAAATGGAACATGTCATTTTGTTCAGTCCATTTACCACTTCACAATATGGGCTAAATCATTTGTTTACACATGTTGTTCGTATTTTAGATTTCTGTACATAATTTTTTTTTTTACTTTGTATGTGTTTGTTTTTCCTTTCACTCATAATTATTTCTCTAAGTGTGAAACTTTATGTTTCATTTTCTATAAGAATGCTTCCATCAGTACAGAGCCTGATGTTGATTATCTAGTTTCTTTACTCTCTGTGTAGGGGGGAAATTCCACCCATATATTAAGAGCTGTGTAGTTTTAGCAGAAACAGTGTTCCTAGCATCTCTTGAGAAACAGCAGCTGAGAGATCCTAAAAGTGAATCTGGTGAAATTAAAGCACCTGTAGGTCACTTGGCACAAGTAGGCACCTGTCACGTCAGCTTTTACTTTCTTAGGTGATGGAATTGGTTACATAATGCTTTATCATTCCAGTGGAGTACTGTTTGGTCTTCTGAAATCTAGACTTCCAGGATTTAAGACAGTGATGAAAGGCACATGGTAACTGGGCTGACTTCTTAGCTGTTTAGTGTGGTGTTTGGTGTTCTGTGATGAGAACACACTAATAAGGATCTTTTATCAAGATTGGCTCTGTTAGAGCAGTGGAGGATGTGAGATGCAGAGGTGAGAGCTCAAGCCCCTCGTTCAGTGACACTCAGGATCCTTGGGTGTATGTGGGGTTGGGAAGTTCTGGGAAGAGCAAAGTACCATTTAATTTCAGAGCTTATACAAGCAAGTCTACTTGCCTTGGCTTCTAGTTTTATGTCATAAAATGTTCAATAATTGCTATTAAATATGATAAAAATAAAACTTAAAGGAAATAGTTTTCTGAACCAGGAAATTGTTATTATTATGGCTGTTAACATGAAAATCTGAAACAGGCAAGTCGGTCTCTTGTGGAGGCTGAACATCCTTTCACCTGGCCTATCTTTAGAGCAGGAGTGGGGGTAATTATAAAGGATAGTATTATGTAGGTCTACAGCTATGAAGGCAATGGCACCCCACTCCAGTACCCTTGCCTGCAAAATCCCATGGACGGAGGAGCCTGGTAGGCTGCACTCCGTGGGGTCGTGAAGAGTCGGACACGACTGAGCGACTTCACTTTCACTTTTCAGTTTCATGCATTGGAGAAGGAAATGGCAACCCACTCCAGTGTTCTTGCCTGGAGAATCCCAGGGACGGGGGAGCCTGGTGGGCTGCGTCTATGGGGTCGCACAGATTCGGACATGACTGAAGCAACTTAGCAGCAGCAGCGTAGCTATGAAAAGAAGAGAAGCGAAAAGCAAAGGAGAAAAGGAAAGATATAAGCATCTGAATGCAGAGTTCCAAAGAATAGCAAGGAGAGATAAAAAAGCCTTCCTCAGAGATCAATGCAAAGAAATAGAGGAAAACAACAGATTGGGAAAGACTAGAGATCTCTTCAAGAAAATTAGAGATACCAAGGGAACATTTCATGCAAAGATGGGCTCCATAAAGGACAGAAATGGTATGGACCCACCAGAAGCAGAAGATATTAGGAAGAGGTGGCAAGAATACATAGAAGAACTGTACAAAAAAGATCTTCATGACCAAGATAATCACGATGGTGTGATCACTCACCTAGAGCCAGACATCCTGGAATGTGAAGTTAAGTGGACCTTAGAAAGCATCACTATGACCAAGATAATCACGATCATGTGATCACTCACCTAGAGCCAGATATCCTGGAATGTGAAGTCAAGCGTGCCTTAGAAAGCATCACTACAAACAAAGCTAGTGGAGGTGATGGAATTCCAGTTGAGCTATTTCAAATCCTGGAAGATGATGCTGTGAAAGTGCTGCACTCAATATGCCAGCAAATTTGGACAACTCAGCAGTGGCCACAGGACTGGAGAAGGTCAGTTTTCATTCCAATCCCAAAGAAAGGCAATGCCAAAGAATGCTCAAACTACTGCACAATTGCATTCATCTCACACACTAGTAAAGTAATGCTCAAAATTCTCCAAGCCAGGCTTCAGCAATACGTGAACCGTGAACTTCCTGATGTTCAAGCTGGTTTTAGAAAAGGCAGAGGAACCAGAGATCAAATTGCCGACATCTGCTGGATCATGGAAAAAGTGAGAGTTCCAGAAAAACAACTATTTCTGCTTTATTGACTATGCCAAAGCCCTTGACTGTGTGGATCACAATAAACTGTGGAAAATTCTGAAACAGATGGGAATACCAGACCACCTGACCTGCCTCTTGAGAAACCTATATGCAGGTCAGGAAGCAACAGTTAGAACTGGACATGGAACAACAGATTGGTTCCAAATAGGGAAAGGAGTACGTCAAGGCTGTATATAGTCACCCTGCTTATTTAACTTCTATGCAGAGTACATCATGAGAAACACTGGGCTGGAAGAAGCACAAGCTGGAATCAAGTGCAGGGAGAAATATCAATAACCTCAGATATGCAGATGACACCACCCTTATGGCAGAAAGTGAAGAGGAACTAAAGAGCCTCTTGATGCAAGTGAAAGAGGAGAGTAAAAAAGTTGGCTTAAAGCTCAACATTCAGAAAACGAAGATCATGGCATCTGGTCTCATGACTTCATGGGAAATAGATGGGGAAACAGTGGAAACAGTGTCAGACTTTATTTTTTTGGGCTCCAGAATCACTGCAGATGGTGACTGCAGCCATGAAATTAAAAGACGCTTACTCCTTGGAAGGAAAGTTATGACCAACCTAGATAGCATATTCAAAAGCAGCGACATTATTTTGCCAACACAGGTCCGTCTAGTCAAGGCTATGGTTTTTCCAGTGGTCATGTATGGATGTGAGAGTTGGACTGTGAAGAAGGCTGAGCGCCAAAGAATCGATGCTTTTGCACTGTGGTGTTGGAGAAGACTCTTGAGAGTCCCTTGGACTGCAAGGAGATCCAACAAGTCCATTCTAAGGGAGATCAGTCTTGGGTGTTCTTTGGAAGGAATGATGCTAAAGCTGAAACTCCAATGTTTTGGCCACCTCATGGGAAGAGTTGACTCATTGGAAAAGACTCTGATGCTGGGAGGGATTGCGGGCAGGAGGAGAAGGGGACGACAGAGGATGAGATGGCTGGATGGCATCACCGACTCAATGGACATGAGTTTGGGTGAACTCTGGGAGTTGGTGATGGACAGGGAGGCCTGGCGTGCTGCAGTCCATGGGGTTGCAAAGCGTCAGACACGACTGAGTGACTGAACTGGCTGACTGACTGAAGTTGGTGCTAGCAGTAAAGAGTCTGCCTGCCAATGCAGAAGATATAGGAGATGCAGGTTTTGTGCCTGGTTTGGGAAGATCCTCTGGAGTAGGAAATGGCAACCCACTCCAGTATTCTTACCTGGGAAATCCCATTGACAGAGAAGCCTGGTGGGCTGTAGTCCACAGGATCGCAAAGAGTTGGACAGGACTGAGCACTGAAAAAGATCTGCACCCCCAAAAGCAAGCATTCGTTTTGGGCTATATGCACCCTATTTCCCAGAGTCCTGAGCAAAGTCTGACCCAATGGTCTGAAGAAAATGTTTATTTCAGTAGAAGCTAAGCATAAGCAGGGACACATATTACAGTCAAAGACTTTCTTCTGCAGAATCTTTTAAAAAACAATTAGATGAGAATATGCATGCCAAGATCGTGCATATACTTAGGAGCAAATACTTGCATCTGTGTCATTATAAACAAACACGGCAGATATTGCTACCCAATCTTTTTCCACACAACTTTTCAGACAGCTAATACCAATAAACCAGAGTGTACTGCAAATTAAAATCTTCTGTTTTTGATCTAGTCCAGTAAACCTGATGCCAAAATTGGATGGCCCTAGAGATCAACTTAACATAAATTTACTGAATAATTTAATCATCAGAATACTTTGTATGGTTACCTGAGATCACAGTGAGGCATAAAATGTGGTGTACACTTTTGAGGAACTTGGAATCTTGTAGGAGAGAGAAGATACAGATTGTAATCCTGAAGTATTAAGTGACAGTTGGGTAAGATGGTCAGGAGGGTCCTACAGGAAATCTAGATGAGAGGAGAGAGCTGGAAGATGTAAAATGTTTAAGCATATAAAGAGCAGCAATTGGGGAATTTGGCTGACGTAGGGAGGAGCAGAGAAAAAGAAGGTAAGATCCAGAGAGGAAGAGAGTTGCTCAGAAGGGCTCCAGCATTAATGATCACTGATCCTGAAAAACAAGTCTTTACTGTCTGCTCCACTCTGCATTGTCTACAGGATGTAGGTGCCTCGAGTTAGAAAGAAGGATTGTTGGAGCCACAGATGCATCAGTGTTTCTAGAATGCCTAATAATATAAGGAATATGTTTGAACTATTTGAAGCTTTTTTTTAAAATGGAGAACAAACAGTGAAATCAAACCAATTCTTGAATACTAACTTTTATAAGATTGGAGAACACTAAGGCATTTTTATACTACTAAATTAGTTATTAGACATAGAGTATGTCTAATATATGTAAAGTATACTGTATACTTAATCAAATATTTAATGGACAGCATTTGTGTGTGTCTTCGACAACTTAAACCAACTCTTTTGACTGTACATTTATGAGAGGAAACTGTTAGTTCTTTCTGTGATTTGTAGAAATTATTTTTGCCATGGAACTCTTTACAAAGTTATCTTCTAATTTTATTTTCCCTAGCACATTCTACTTAGGCTAGCAATACATTATAAGTGCTCTATTTAATAATGCTGCATAGGAAGCTTTATTTCTGTTCCAGTGATTAAATTTACTGAAAGTAACTATGTAAACTTAATTTTTTTATCTAATATTATATCCAAAAAGATATTTATCCAATGAATATGCCAAAATCAGTGTCTGGATTTGTTGAACATAACTTTTTACAAATCCTGTTTACTAATATCTCCAACTAATGTTATATTTTTCCAAAAAATGCACAGTGTCTGATTGCATGCAACCGGATATAAACTTCAAATGTGCTTACTTGGATCATTCTCTGTTGGAAAATAAATATCTACCATTATAACCAAGGTTTCTCTTTTTATTCAGTTTTAAAGCAGCTGAAAACAGCACAGTGAACCCATCTTTAAAGAGGTTTCCTAGTGGGATCTCAGAGCTTAAATACTGCTAGCAGGATTGCCGATGGTCCATCTATGTGATACAGCCTATCAAATGACTGATCTCTTACATGGGCAGATGGCTAAGAGGCCTGACAGCAGCTCAGTTTCCAAGTTGCGAGTGTGTGTGTGTGTGACTGCTGAAGAACAAAGCTCCTTCACTCTGAAAGGCTTGTCAACACAACACTGAAAACGAAGTCTTGAGTTTTGGAGTTATATCTGAAAAGAACAGATTACCTAACTAAAACAAAGCAAAACAAAAAACTGTAAGGCTGCTGATTTACCTAAACTATGGTTCTAAATTTTCCATAAAATAAAAAATCAGAGAACTCTGCTCAATATTATGTAACAACCTAAATAGGAAAAGAATTTGAAATAGAACAGGCACATGTATATGTATAATTGAATCACATTGCCCTACACCTGAAACTATCACAGTATCATTAATCAACTATACTCCAAAAAGTAAAAAATATAAAACCTGAAATAGTTGAAGAATGGTGATCATCTGAAATAGTTGAAGAATGCTTCAGAAAATTTTAAATTTAATGTTAATTTTTACTCTTTGAAAATTGGAGAATTATTCATTAGTGAAAGCTAATTTGAAATTTAAGAAAAATAATTTGCATCTTTTCATCTATAAGAATCTAAAATACTCTTTTTTTTTATAACCTCCTGTTCTCTATCTTTTAAACAAAATACAGTTCTATATTCAATTTGAACTCATCTCTTCGGAGAAATAAATGAAAAAATTTCAAAAGATTGTTAGCTGCAGAGTAGGCACTGGATTAGTGGTGCTCCTTTGCTGTATCTGTGAAGGGCGCAGTTATTTCATTTGCTCCCGGAACTAGCTGATCTGGAAAATCTCAGTTGTTTTCCTTTCAAAATTATTCTGTCATCTGACACATCTCAATCATTTATCATGAGAACAGTCAGAAATGACAGATTTTATTTTTTCTTCTCTTTTTTTTTCTGATCTACGATGTAGTAAGTAAGCAAACAAATTTCCAGTCTAATTTCTGGTGCAACCTGTCCCAGGAAACAAGATATTTTGAGAAGAAAATGAGTTGGTGCCTGCCTGGAGGGTAGATGTGGTAAACCATCTATCTCCTCAGGAGATGGAAGGCAGCCACACATTTGGCAGCGAATCCTCAGTCAACTGACAGAGCAGGCAGTTGGCGGCACAGGAAAAGTGCATCTGTTGCATTATTAAGTATCAAGATGACAAACAGAGGTCGTAATTAAGCTGGTGCTTAACAGCTCATTGCCTTGCGTAGTAACAGCTACGATTTTCTGAAGGCACCCTCCGATCACTTCTCTCCTGTCCTCACAGAGAAATGTGATGGCGTCCGAGTTGTCAGCACTAGGACAATGTATCGTGCTCGCCTTCTTAATTAAAGCCTTTCCTCTAGTCTTCTTATTAACATTTTTATATTTTCCAGCTTTTAAAATGACTTCAGTTGCTGTTTGGAGACAAATCACTGTATAAATCCCCAAACACAAATAAGTCATCCCACTTACATGTTGTCTAAAGCAATTACTTCATTTATATATGTCTATTCAAAAGGAGAAAGAAAAGTATTAGAGAAACTTCAGATGAATACTGTATTTTGATAAATAAAAACACTGAAGTGGGATTATGCAATGAAATGGCAAGGTATTCTATAAAACCTATATTACATATGTTACATATTACATCTTTGCATAAAGATTGAGTTGTTTCTGTTAAAGGTGAGAGAAAAGAAAGGAAGTGTACTTAGCAAGTAATTAGAAATAATATTTTCACAGAGCTAATGTGACCTAACTTATGTTTAAAAAGTAAAATAATGAATTAGAATTCCATATTCAAGAGAAATAAAATTTGCTAGTTTTGATTAAACAAGAAACCAAAAGACACTAAAAAAAAAAGCAGCAGTTCAAAGAGTGATTATAATATGGCAATTAGTACCTGATCAAATGCATAATAAAAAACTGAGGATTCTAGTTAATAAGGATTATTCTGAGATGTTTCGAGTTTGGTATGTTGAGCCACGTACAAGTAAATAAAAAATAGAGGTTGTTAATTTCTCCAACCATATGTAAATTATAAGTGATGTTTGAGGTCCCTGCATAATACAGTGTTGTGTGGATGTGAAAGCTGGACTATAAAGAAAGCTGAGTGCAGAAGATTTGATGCTTTTGAGCTGTGGTGTTGGAGAAGACTCCTGAGATTCCCTTGGACTTCAAGGAGATCCAACCAGTCAATCCTAAAGGAAATCAGTCCTGAATATTCATTGGAAGGACTGATTCCAAAGCTGAAACTCCAGTACTCTGGCCACCTCATGCGAAGAACTAACTCATTAGAAAAGACCCTGATGCTGGGAAAGATTGAAGGCAGGAGGAGAAGGGGACAACAGAGGATGAGATGGTTGGATGGCATCACCGACTCGATGGACATGAATTTGGGTAAGCTCTGGGAGTTGGTGATGGACAGGGAAGCTTGGCAAGCTGCAGTCCATGGGGTCACAAAGAGTCAGACTCAACTGAGCAACTGAACTGAATGTTGAAAGTCAAGTAAGAAAGAATAAAATGTGGTGTTTAGGTTCTACTAAAAGTATGGATCGTTTAGGTTCTGTTAAGGAAAAAAGAACAACTGAGAGGTCTGTGAATTTACTGGATGTAAATTTCTCATGGGTTTTCAGTGAAGAGTTTTTGGTCTATAGGTACCATAGAAGACCAGGCATTGGACAATAGTCACATCAGTACTGTGGGCCTCACATTCCTGAGCAATCCAGTAGGCAAATCCACACTGGTTAATATATATATATATATATATATATATATATATATATATATATTTTTTTTTTTTTTTTTTTTTGCCACTATTGTTCCTGTTTTGTTGTTGTTATTGCCCAGCCGATACTCCAGTAAAGCTGCTCCTTCTGTAATCAGTGTAGTTTATTTGCTCTAGGACAGTGCCAGCACAGGATGCAGAAGACTGAGGAGGCTGTTCTCCCCTAATTATTTCTAGTCCTCTTACAGGGAGAACAGGTACTAGGGAAGAACACTAGTTTCACTTGCCATTTTCAGTGCTCACTTTTCTCTTTCTTTTTATTTTTTATTTATTTATTTTTTAAATTTTATTTTATTTTTGAACTTTACAAAATTGTATTAGTTTTGCCAAATATATTTTTTAAAAATAACCCCCACCATTGCTGAAAAGTTTTCTGGTAGATAAAAGAATCCCACAAGTCTGCAATGGGGGATTTTTTATTTAAGTATAATGGACTTGGATGAACATGTGAACGAGATGGTGGAAGCTAGAGTGTTTTTCCATTTCGCATGGATTGTATCAGTCCCCTCTTGCCTTCCAGTGCATATTCTTGCCTAAGCATGTGAATCAGTTTAAGAGCAAGGGTTCTGGAAAAAGCCCTAGGTTTAAACACTGGCTTCTACCTTTGTGGGTCATGGGATTCTGGGCAGGTCAGTTATACTTTCCTGGCTTTGGTTGCCTCATATGTGAAAATATAGAGTCATGATGATACCTACTTCAGAGATATTTTGAGATAAATAAATGAGACATGTAAGGAATTTAGTGTAGTCAGACATATAAACAATTAACAAATGATACGCTTGTACAACATGAAAAGAGTTTCCCACTCAAAATCATTCACTCTTCCAATTAACAATGTGTATGAAAAAGATAAAGTATGGATCCTCAAGGGCAAATGATAGGAAAAGAACTGCTTTTGGGGTGCTTATTATTTGTCTCAGAAGAGAACAGACCTGTCAAATACACAGTTATGGGAACCCTTGTTGCAGCTTTGGGGGCATGCTGTCACCACCCCAGATATTTTGGAAATTTAGCTCTCATTAAGCTTGTGGCATGGAGAAGGAAATGGCAGCCCACTCCAGCGTTCTTGCCTGGAGAATCCCAGGGACGGGGGAGCCTGGTAGGCTGCCGTCTATGGGGTCGCAGAGAGTCGGACACGACTGAAGTGACTTAGCAGCAGCAGAAGCAAGTTTGTGGCAAGGTCCTTAATCTACCATGGAAGCTTAAGGCTGTCCCATGAGCCAGCAAGACAGAACTGTGTTAAGGTTTATTCTTTATTGGGATTGAGTTTTTGATGGCTTAGCTGTTTTAGGGCTAGGATGGACCACTTGGGTTCTCAGAGATACCCTGGGACACCCCACTGAAAGACATTATTTGGTAGCTCACTGTGTTAGCATAACACATCCCATGATGAGCTATTTTATTTCACTATTATCGCTAACCCAAACCTAGTTGATTTTTGGCTGACTGAAGTTCACTGCCTCTTCAAGGCTGGTCTTGCTGCCTTATTCTCTTTCATCGCTGACCTCCTTTTGTCCTACCTATTCTACCTTCCTGTTCCCTGTGGGTAAGATTATTCTAGGTTTCCTGGCTTGAGCATTTTGTTTTGATCTTTACTGTCAAAGCTTTTGCCCAAATTTGTAACCTTTCTGAGATAAAGTTCAAGTACCACAAAAGATAGCTTTTTTTGCTACTCACCTGCCCTCATGATGATCCAGTATTATACTTCATCTCTTTCTCATAGCCTTGGCTATCTTAGTTCTCTATCCTTAAGTCCTAGTTGCCTGGCACAAATATAACCTTTGTTAAACCTACCACTTTACATTTTGCATACCTACAACAGACTTGCTCATTGAGGCTGGAAAAAATACACAGTCACAACTGCATTCATGGTGCGCAGTGTATAGCCACAAGACAGCAATATTAAATTTATGACAACATATCTCAAAGGAGCACTCAGTTAAGCCCAGAAGTCCAGTAATACTTCCTTTGTCAATCTTCCCTCACATTCCCTAAAAGATCTTCTCTTTCTTCAAACACCCAAAATTCTATCCCCTTTTCTCACTTATATCTGTTGACCTTATTTCGCCAATAAAAGAGAAAGAACGCATAAGAAAAACACCTTATGTTTTCACTGTCAACCCCCCAAAACATCTGGCTTTGAAAACCTACAGGGCTTACATCCTGAGGAGACATAGGGCCATAGCGAATGGAGATTCTGCTCTTGAAGAACTGATGTGAAGATTCACTTACCCTGGCACTTAGTCCACAAATAGCACTTTGAAAAGTGCCCAGGCCATATGTGAAGGAAATTCATTTGCTAATCTTAAAGCATCTGCCAGAGAGACAAAAGCGTGTTGAGATTCTTTCCAGGGCTGGAAGTGCTAGTGGGTGCCATTTGTGTTCTCTAACTTGCTAGCACCCACCTCCTCACGATGCTGTTGTAGCCCTGCCAGAGGCAGCAGGTGAGTGCTCTATCCCCTTGTGTCTCTGCCACAGTCCTCTTGGAGGTGATGGGCAAGTGCTCACCCCTCCATGTATGTTCCAGTCACTTCATTGGAGGTGGTGGGTGAGTATCCTGCCTCCCCCACAGACCCCCAGAGCCAGTGGGCACATGCAACACACACAGAATATGCCCCTTGAGCACTGGGCTCTGGTGGCTGGATGGATTGTTTCAGAGCCCGTAGTTCTGAAACAGAGAGAGATTTCAAGAGACAGCCAAGTACCAGTGCAGGATTAAACAATAAAGCTCATTGCCTACATGAGGCCACCTCTTTAAGACCAGGGGAGAGTGCTGTTTTACCTAATATATAGAACAAACATTAAGAGTCAAGAAAAATGAGGAATTGGAAGAGTAGGCTCCAAAAAGAAGAGCAAGATAAATCTTCAGGAAAAAAAAAAAAAGTTAATAAAATGAGATGAGTAGCTTGCATAATAAAGAATTCAAAGTAGTAGTCATAAACATGCTCACTGAACTTAGGAAGAGAATGGATGAATAGAGAGCTTCAATAAAAGGATAGAAAATAAATACCAAAGAGAAGTCACAAAACTGAAGAATACAGTAACTGAACTGAAAATATGCTTAGAAGGGTTCAATAGTGGACTTGAATGAAGCAGAAGAAAAAAAAAAAAAAAAGGGATCTGGGAGACAAGGAAGTGGAACTCACCCAGACAGAGAAGCAAAAAACAAAAAAAAGTAAATGCTGCTTAAGGGACCTGTGGGACAACATCAAGAAAAATAGTATCTATATTTAAGGGGTCCTAGAAGGACAAAAGGCAGGGATAGGAGCAGAAAACTTACTTGAAAAAATTATGGCTGAAAACTTCCCTAACAATGCTAAGGAAACAGATACCCAGATTCAGGAAGCCCAGAGAATTCCAAACAAGAAGAACCCAAAGAGACTCACACCAAGACACAGAGTAATTAAAATGCTGAAAGTTAAAGAGGGAATCTTAAAAGCAGCAAGAGAAAAACAAGGTATTTTGCATAAAGGAACACCCATAACACGAATAGCAGATTTCTCAGGTGAAACCTTGCAGCTCAGAAGAAACTACTTAAAGGAAAATACTTCTGACCATGCAAGTTTATCATTCAGATTTGAAGAAGATATCCAAAGTTTTCTAGATGAACAAAAGCTAAGGAAGTTCATCAATGCTAAACTGGCTGTACAAGAAGTGTTAAAGGGATCTTCTTTAAGGTGAAAAGAAAAGGCATTAGTAACTAGAAAGCATAGGAAAGTAAAAATCTCACCAGTTGAGATAATATATAATACAGGAAGTAGATTGATTACTTATAAAGCTAGTATGAATGTTAAAAGAGAAAAGTAGTAAAAATAATTACATAATTAGTTAATTATGGATTCACAGAATTGTAAAACTATAAAATACAATATCAAAAATACAAAATATGAAGATGAGTTCAAGAATGCAGGCTTGTAGAATGTATTCAAATTTGCTATCAATTTAAAATAAACTATTGAACATTTATTAAAAAGCAGAGACATTACTTTGCCAACAGAGGTCTGTCTCCTCAAGGCTGTGGTTTTTCCAGTGGTCATGTATGGATGTGAGAGTTGGACCATAAAGAAGGCTGAACACTGAAGAATTGATGCTTTTGAACTGTGGTGTTGGAGAAGACTCTTGAGAGTCCCTTGGACTGCAAGATCAAACCAGTCAATCCTAAGGAATTCAATCCTGAATACTCATTGGAAGGACTGATGCTGAAGCTGAAGCTCCAATAATTTGACCACCCGATGTGAAGAGCCGACTCACTAGAAAAGACTCTGATGCTGGGAAAGACTGAAGGCAGAGGAGAAGGAGATGACAGAGGATGAGATGGTTGGATGGCATCACGGACTCAATGGATATGAGTTTGAGCAAGCTCTGGGAGATAGTGAAGTACAGGGAAGCCTGGTGTGCTGCAGTCCATCGGGTCACAAAGAGTCAGACACGACTGAGTGACTGAACAACAACAGTTGTATGCAGAAACTGTTATCTGTGAGCCTCATGGTAACCATAAAGCACAAACCTATAATAGATGTACAAAAGATAATGAGAAAGGAATCTAAGCATAATGCTACAGCAAGTCATCAAACAACGAGGGAAGAAAGCAGGAAACCTGAAAAAAAACCAGAGATGAACTACAAAACGGAAAAAAAAAATTAATAAAATGACAATTAGTACATACCTATTAATAATTATTTTAAATGCAAATGGACTAATTTCTCCAATCAAAAGACATATACTGACCAAACCGATAAAAGAAAACAAGACCCACTTATATGCTGCCTAATCTAGTAAGAAAAAGACTCTCATCGGTCAGGCAGATTGCATAGAAGGTAACAAACAACTACCTCTTCTACAAGCAGACTGAATACTCCTACACCAATTTGCATTTTGATAGAAAACAATATTCTAGAACTGTGTTAATCTAATATTTTAGCAGTGAAGAATTCTTGAGGTTTTTCTTTTTATCTTATAAATAAACTCATAAAAGTTGAGCCTACTTTACCAACGTTTTAAAGGCTTTCATTGCTTCTCTTCAGACATGCCCCAGATAATCACAGTGGTGTGATCACTCACCTAGAGGCGGACATCCTGGAATGCAAAGTCCAGTGGGCCTTAGGAAGCAGAACTACAAACAAAGCTAGTGGAGGTGATGGAATTCCAGTTAAGCTCTTTCAAATCCTAAAAGATGATGCTGTGAAAGTGCTGCACTCAATATGCCAGCAAGTTTGGGAAACTCAGCAGTGGCCACAGGACTGGAAAAGGTGAGTTTTCATTCCAATCCCAAAGAAAGGCAATGCCAAGGAATGTTCAAACTATTGCAGAATTGCACTCATCCCACACACTAGAAAAGTAATGCTCAAAATTCTCCAAGCCAGGTTTCAACAGTACGTGAACCATGAATTTCCAGATGTTCAAGCTAGATTTAGAAAAGGCAGAGGAACCAGAGATCCAATTGCCAACATCCACTGGATCATCGAGAAAGCAAGAGAGTTCCAGAAAAACATCTGCTTTATTGAGCACACCAAAGCCGTTGACTGTGTGGGTCACAGCAAACTGTGGAGAATTCTGGAAGAGAAGGGAATACCAGACCACCTGACCTACCTCCTGAGAAACCTGTATGCAGGTCAGGAAGCAACAGAACTGGACATGGAACAACAAACTGGTTCCACATCGGGAAAGGAGTATGTCATTGCTGTGTATTGTCACCCTGCTTATTTAACTTCTATGCAGAGTACATCATGAGAAATTCTGGACTGAATAAAGCACAAGCTGGAATCAAGATTGCCAGGAGAAATATCAATAACCTTGGATATGCAGATGACACCACCCTTATGGCAGAAAGTGAAGAAGAACTAAAGAGCCTCTTGATGAAAGTGAAAGAGGAAGAGTGAAAAAGTAGGCTTAAAGCTCAACATTCATAAAACAAAGATCATGGCATCCGGTCCCATCACTTCATGGCAAATAGATGGGGAAACAATGGAAATAGTGACAGACTTTATTTTTCTGGGCAACAAAATCACTGCAGATAGTGACTGCAGCCATGAAATTGAAAGACTCTTACTTCTTGGAAGAAAAGTTATGACCAACCTAGACAGTATATAAAGAAGCAGAGGCATTACTTTGCCAACAAAGGTCTGTCTAGTCCTAGCACCATCTAGGAAGGTATCCTAAGACAAAGTTAATTTTCTTGAAACTGTCTAAACTTTTTCTGTCCATTCAAGCTTTTTTTTTTTTTTTTTACTATCTTGTACTTGCTGTACAGAATATTTGCTTTAAGAAGAAATTACTCTGTTTTCCCATTGATAAGCAAAAATGCATCTCATTACTTTTTCTACACATTTAATCTTTTAATCATTGTTCCCAGGATAGCTCCAGCATGAATTTTGAACCTAAATATCCAATTTATTTTTCACACAGAAAATGGAAAGATAAGGAGTAACTGTTTCATACACAATCTTGGTAGCATACCAGCAAATTTCATGAGCACACATAAAGCAATTACCTACAGCTATCATTTTTACAACTCTATAAAGTGGCAAAAATAAACGTGTTCAGTAAATAAAAAGTATTTTATATGTAAATAAGGGGGCAACAGGGAAGCCTGGTGTGCTGCAGTCCATGGGGTCGCAAAGAGTCGGACATGACCGAGCGACTGAACAGATCTGAACTGAACTGAAGGAGTCTTCCCAGGTGGCTCAGTGATAAAGAATCCACCTGCCAAGCAGGAGACTTGGATTCGATCCCTGGGAAGATCCCCTGGAGTCGAAAATGGAAACCCAATCTAGTATTCTTGCCTAGAAAATTCCATGGATAGAGAAGCCTGGCAGGCTACAGTCCAACGGGTTGCAAAGAGTCGTACGTGACTGAGCAAATGAGCATGATATGTACATAATGTGAAATGTGAATAATAATAAAATGTAAATACATAAATAATAAGCAAATATTGCTGACTAATATTTCAGTATTCTATTTCATATAGAAATTAAGTATTCAAAGATTATTTATTCAATAATCCAATATTAGTACTGGTCTTAAAGTTAACTAAAAAATCTGGAAATTATATCTAAGCGGACATGCCCCTGAGTCTAATTACTACTGATTAAAAAAAAGTTTGTCCGAGTTATATTTCAGTTGAGTTAAATGCAGTTTTTTCTTTGCATTAGTTTCACCACCACCCGCCACAATGCTTCTCACTCGTAATCTCAGAACTTACAACCGCACAGCAAAGTCGGCTTTATTAGCCCTGTTTAGAGATGAATTAACTGAAACTCTTTAGTGGTGGAACCTGTGTTCTGCCCTCAGTCTATCTTGCTTTCCAACTTGCCAAGGTACTTCTGAATGTCTCGGTAATTTGGGAGCTCAAGAAGCATGATACCTCCAATTTGACTTGTTCTCTCTCATGATTGTTTTGGCTATTCTAGTCTTTTGTGTTTCTGTGCAAATTTTGTAATTATTTTTTCTTTTCTGTGAAAAATGCCATTTGTACAGTAAATCTCCTACATACAAACCCTCAAACTGCAAACTTTCAAAGATGTGAACGTGCATTTGCATGTCCAGTCATGTAAGTCAGTACACTGCTATGTGCCAGTTGTGTTAGTTGGGTTAGGCTGACTTTGGTGGACTTATGAGCAAATTTGATTTACGAATGTGCTCTTGGTATGGAACTCATTCATATGTAGGGGACTTACTGTATTTTGATAGGGATTGTACTGAATCTGTAGAATGCTGTGGTTAGTATGGATATAGTAACACTGTTAATTCTTCTACTTCATAAGCATGGAATAACTTTTCATTTGCTTCTGTTTACTTCAGTTTTGTCCTGAATGTTATGTAGTTTTCAATGTACAGATCTTCCATTTCTAGTTATCAGTTAAATACAATTTTATATTTTCCATCATCTTGAACACTGTGCAAATATACTACCTTATCCGATCAGTAAACTGATGGGAAAACTTTAGGAAGTTCAGGTCAACTGGTCTCTTCATAAGAAAACACATATAAGACCTATTTAAAAATTACATTATGCATTATATTCCACATTTATAAAACAGAGAACTCATAGAAGCATTCTTAAACCAAAATTACCAAAGCAGTCTGATTTATCAAAAAAAAATTACCTTGATTACATGAACAGTTTTCATAGAAAAAGTTGCTGTGGAAGGATCATTTTTCTCTTAATAGCACAGCTAAAGTATTAGAAGTCTGCTCCTTTGTATGTGGGATTCTAGGAATATTATATTCATGTAAACACCTAAATTTTCTATAAACCAATCAGAATTGATTTTTATTTTATTTTATTTTATTCTTTTTTTATTTTTTTTTAGATTTTATTTTATGTTTAAACCTGAAACACTGTATTAGTTTTGCCAAACATCAACACGAATCCGCCACAGGTATACATACTCTCCCCATCCTGAACCCCCCTCCCTCCTCCCTCCCCACACCATCCCTCTGGGTCGTCCCAGTGCACCAGCCCCAAGCATCCAGTATCGTGCATCGAACCTGGACTGGCAACTCGTTTCATACATGATATTTTACATGTTTCAATGCCATTCTCCCAAATCTTCCCACCCTCTCCCTCTCCCACAGAGTCCATAAGACTGTTCTATACATCAGTGTCTCTTTTGCTGTCTCGTACACAGGGTTATTGTTACCATCTTTCTAAATTCCATATATATATGCGTTAGTATACTGTATTGGTGTTTTTCTTTCTGGCTTACTTCACTCTGTATAATAGGCTCCAGTTTCATCCACCTCATTAGAACTGATTCAAATGTGTTCTTTTTAATGGCTGAGTAGATCTTTCATTTATTGATTTATAGAAGTTAATTTATTAATGACTGTGACAGAAAATATTTCATGCTTACATTGAGAGAGAAAGACTGTTCTCAATTGTAGATAGAAAAGATCTTGTATCTAGTTTTATACCTTTAGTAATAGGTCAAAAGTAAGTACAGAAACACTATATCACAGTTGTTAACATTGCAATGTGTTCTTCTCTCCAATAAAATTGAAGCACAAAAAGACAAAACAAGGGGGGGAAAACACAAAACTCTTTGATATCTCTCAATGATCAAGTTCATCACATGTTGAGACCATAAAACCGGATCTTAAGCATTTGCTGCCACCCAAGGACTTCCCTGATGGCTCAGAAGGTAAAGCATCTGCCTGCAATGTGGGAGACCCTGGATGGGGAAGATCCCCTGGAGAAGGACCTGGCACCCCCCCTCTGGTACTCTTGCCTGGAAAATACCACGGACAGAGGAGCCTGGTAAGCTACAGTCCTCAGGGTTGCAAAGAGTTGGACATGACTGAGCGACTTAACTTTCGCTTTCTTTCAAGGGAAATACAGTGGTGCTAGTGGTAAAGAGCCTGCCCGTCAGTGCAGGAGATGCAAGAGATTTCCAGTTTGATCTCTGGGTAGGGAAGATCCCCTGGAGGAGGGCATGGCAACCCACTCCAGTATTCTTGCCTGGAGAGTCGCATGGACAGAGCAATCTGGAGGGCTACAATCCATAGAGCTGCAGAGTCGGACATGACAGACATAGCATAGCAGGCAAGGGAAATACTATTGGTCCTGCACAAATTAGAATCCAAATAAACTTTGCCAAACATCAGAAACAAAATTAAACTCTTGAACCCAGTAATACCAGTACTCTACTCTAAATCAGCTCTGCTCATGGTCCCTGTGAACCTGCCATGCCTACTAGATAGGGTGCCCAGAATATGGCTGTCTTTTGGGAAGGTGCCTGAATTAATTTACATAACTTTGGATATTGCAGTGTATAGTAATGAGCATCCTCCTTGAAACCCAGCAATATATAAAAACAGAATATATAAATTTTAAAGCATTAAAGGAAAAGGAAAAATGAGTACACTTGCTCAGTCTAGTAGAATGTAGTAGTGGGATGGAAAGTGAAGTGAAAGTCACTCAGTCGTGTCTGACTTTTTGTGACCCCATGGACTGTGTAGTCCCTGGAATTCTCCAGGCTAAAATACTGGCATGGGTAGCTTTTCCCTTCTCCGGGGGATCTTCCCAACCCAGGGATCAAACCCTGGTCTCCCGCATTGCGGGCAGATTCTTTACCAGGTGAGCTACAAGGGAAGCCCAAGAATACTGGAGTGGGTAGCCTATCCCTTCTCCAGGGGATCTTCCCGACACAGGAATCATCTGGGTGTCCGGCATTGCAGGAGGATTCTTGACCAACTGAGCTATCAGGGAAGTGGGATGGAAAGAAAAGGGAGAAAAGTATCATACCTCAAAATTACAAAATAAGATATAGGAAGATTCCCAAAGTGTCACTTTTTAAATAGAATTAACTTTCCAGTTAAAAGACAGAGATAATCAAAGTCTATGAATTGGATTTTAGAAATCTTATTGTATTCTGTTTTAAAAGAGATACCTAAGACATAATGACACAGAAAAGTCTAAAGTAAAGAGAAAATAATGGTATCAGGCTATTACCAAGAAAAAGGGAACTTATTTGGCTGTGTTAACATTGGGAAAAAAATGTATCTTCAGTTAGAACTTTTTTTAAATAAAGAACTATAAGGTCTTGTGATATATATTTATATCACACAATTTATATTTATATCACACGATATATATTTATATTGTGTACTTAGTCACATCTGACTCCTTGCAACCCCACAGACTGTAGTCCACCAGGATCCTCTGTCCATGGGGATACTTCAGGCATGAATACTGAAATGGGTTGCCATGCCCTCCTCCATGGAATCTTCCCAAACCAGGGATTGAACCCAGGTCTCCCGCATTGCAGGCAGATTCTTACCGTCTGAGCCACCAGGGAATCCTAGGTCTATATATATATGGTATAGATATACCTAGTATATATTATACTTTTTATATATAATCTATGTTTATATAATTCATCAGATCTTAAGCTTCTTTATCCAGAAAAGAATTTTGCCCAGTATTAACATAGCTAATATTAATATAGTAATTACATTATTTATCAATGTATTAGTAAAATACTTAGAGTAAAAAGTAGATATTTTAATATATAAGATACAATATTGATAATACCATTAATATAACAATATTAGTACTATTAATATATTACTAAGATATTACTTAGAGAGAGAGAGAGAGAGATATAATTATAGCTAATATATAAACATTTGTTTATATCCAGACACACATCAGTTCAGTTCCGTCGCTCATTCGTGTCCGACTCTTTGCGACCCCATGAATCACAGCACGCCAAGCCTCCCTGTCCATCACCAACTCCCGGAGTTCACTCAGACTCACATCCATCGAGTCAGTGATCCCATCCAGCCATCTCATCCTCTGTCATCCCCTTCTCCTCCTGCCCCAAATCTTTCCCAGAATCAGGGTCTTTTCCAATGAGTCAACCCTTTGCATGAGGTGGCCAAAGTACTGGAGTTTCAGCTTTAGCATCATTCCTTCCAAAGAAATCCCAGGGCTGATCTCCTTCAGAATGGACTGGTTGGATCTCCTTGCAGTCCAAGGGACTCTCAGGAGTCTTCTCCAACGCCACAGTTCAAAAGCATCAATTCTTCGGCGCTCAGCCTTCTTCACAGTCCAACTCTCACATCCATACATGACCACAGGAAAAACCATAGCCTTGACTAGACGAACCTTTGTTGGCAAAGTAATGTCTCTGCTTTTGAATATGCTATCTAGGTTGGACATAACTTTCCTTCCAAGGAGTAAGCATCTTTTAATTTCATGGCTGCAGTCACCATCTGCAGTGCTTTTGGAGCCCAGAAAAATAAAGTCTGACACTGTTTCCACAGTTTCCCCATCTATTTCCCATGAAGTGATGGGACCGGATGCCATGATCTTCGTTTTCTGAATGTTGAGCTTTAAGCCAACTTTTTCGCTCTTCACTTTCACTTTCATCAAGAGGCTTTTGAGTTCCTCTTCACTTTCTGCCATAAGGGTGGTGTCATCTGCATATCTGAGGTTATTGATATTTCTCCCGGCAATCTTGATTCCAGCTTGTGTTTCTTCCAGTCCAGCGTTTCTCATGATGTACTCTGCATAGAAGTTAAATAAGCAGGGTGACAATATACAGCCCTGTCGTACTCCTTTTCCTATTTGGAACCAGTCTGTTGTTCCATGTCCAGTTCCAACTGTTGCTTCCTGACCTGCATATAGATTTCTCAAGAGGCAGGTCATATATATATAAAGAATTATACCTGTGTGAACCTAAGTATCCAATATAAAACACTAGAAAAAAGCAAGAGTGTACACAAAGAAAATAGTATGAAGGAAATGATTGAATTAAGAACAGAAATTAATGAATATGGACCAATTTCACTTACAACATTAGAAACAAAAATGCTTAATGCCCAACCAAATCAAGCAGAGTGTGTGTGTGTGTGTGTGTGTGTGTGTGTGTGTATGTATAAATATATAAATAGAATGTGAAAATACTAAGTGTTGGTAAGGTATGGAACAACTGGAAGTTTCATATGCTGTTGCTAGGAATAGAAATTGGTTAAAAGTGTTTTAAAAATCTCTTAGCAAATTTTAATATATTCCTAAATTGAAAAAATGTATCCAAACCATAAAAAGTCCCAATATTATATTTAAGAACATTCTAGTAATTCTCAAAATCATTACGCAGACCATCTCAAACTTCCCTCACATTTTTCTGAATTGAAATGTTCAGATGAGTACTTGCTAAAAAGACACAAATATGAACAAGTGTTTGTTCAACAAAGCCCTTGCCAACAGAGATTCAGGGATAATTTCAGGCGGCAGACCTTAAATTACTAATAGAGAAGATCATGGAGTACTAGAGGATTTACAAAATGATATGGTAAAAAATAGATTAGAAGTAAAATTGAATCTGGTTAAAGAGATGTAGAAAGTGCATGAAGAATACTTGCCAGAGGTGATATTATGTAGGGCCTTGCAGGATAATATGAGTTTTCCTTTCAAATTAGCTTGGGAGAGATGTGGAGATAGAATTTTAGATCACATCCATGATATTAAATGTACAGAGATAAGAAACTGTATGTTGGAAGAGTATGTGTAGTAAGAGAAGAAACAAAGAGTATATTGGGGCCAAATTTCATAACATATATGTTATAAAAAGAAGTAGGATAGTTACTGTGACTTCCTAGTATATCAAATTACTTAAAATCTGTTGCTATTAGAAATGATACCTATTTGCAGAAGTACATCATATCGCTACTTTAAATTTTATATGTACCATTAACTACTTGAATATCACAAGAAACTCCTATTATTTTAAAGATTTATGTCGTTTTAATGAAATAATTTTGATGAGAGTAAAATGAAGAAATCTGAAATGTTCAGATCAGATCAGTCGTTCAGTCGTGTCCAACTCTTTGCGACCCCATGAATCGCAGCACGCCAGGCCTCCCTGTCCATCACCAACTCCTGGAGCTCACCCAGACTCACGTCCATCGAGTCAGTGATGCCATCCAGCCATCTCATCCTCTGTCGTCCCCTTCTCCTCCTGCCCCCAATCCCTCCCAGCATCAGAGTCTTTTCCAATGAGTCAACTCTTCGCACGAGGTGGCCAAAGTACTGGAGTTTCAGCTTTAGCGTCATTCCTTCCAAAGAACACTCAGGGCTGATCTCCTTCAGAATGGACTGGCTGGATCTCCTTGCAGTCCAAGGGACTCTCAAGAGTCTTCTCCAACACCACAGTTCAAAAGCATCAATTCTTTGGCGCTCAGCCTTCTTCACAGTCCAACTCTCACATCCATATATGGCCACAGGAAAAAACCATAGCCTTGACTAGACGAACCTTTGTTGGCAAAGTAATGTCTCTGCTTTTGAATATGCTATCTAGGTTGGTCATAAATGTTACGTGCATTTAAAAAAACATGCCCTGTTACTTTGAGACTGTGTGTGTATACTCAGTCATGTCTGACTCTTTGCAACCCCATGGACTGTAGCCTGCCCAGGCTTTTCTGTCCATGGAATTTTCCAGGCAAGAATACTGGAGCGGGTCGCCACTTCCTACTCCAGAGAGTCTTCCTGACCCAGAGATTGAACCTGTGTCTCCCAATTCTCCGACATTGGTGGGTGGATTCTTTACCACTGCACCACCTGGGAAGTAGCTGTTACTTTGAGAAATTCACTGAATAAGAGTGTTTCTTTTTCCTGGCATTTTTATAGGCAGTTAACTGCTTGTTGAAACAAGTAGCATGTGTTTTAGAGTGAAAAAAATTGTTTTGTCTTTCTCATCCCATATTTAATATGTTTAGAAACATACAAAAGTCTGATATGTTACTGACATACTTGATATCTTTAACTTTTAAAATGTAAATCATAAACTAGGATTCTTTAGCTTATAGGCAACCGATATCCACTTCTACTTGGTTGAGCTGAAAGAGGAAATTTACAATGAGGATATTCAGATATGTTGAGTAAGCAAGGAGATTTGAAAACGCCTTAGGAAGAGTGAACACACCAGAGGATGAGATGGTTGGATGGCATCACTGACTCGATAGACATGAGTTTGAGTGAGCTCTGGGGGTTGGTGATGGACAGGGAGGCCTGGCATGCTGCAGTCCATTGGGTCGCAAAGAGTTGGACACGACTGAGCAACTGAACTGAACTGAACTAGGAAGAGTGAAAACCAGGGTGGTTCTATGGATCTCAGAAGTAAGAGTTCTGTTGTTTCGTGGCTCCAGCTGGCTCGCCAGAATCCAACTGACTGTTGGATCAATCACCTATGGTCATCCTGACAGGTCATAGAACAGAGCAATAGGGGCTTAATTCACAATCAGCATACATCAGTGAAAGTATAAAATTTGGGAATGAATCTTCCTCCAAATAGATTTTCCAAAGAATTAAAGCATTTTGTTTTATACATAAATGAATGAGTCTAAGGGAATACTCTTTTCTTAAAATCTCACTGAACTTATACATCCTCTTTATCCTAGCCCTTGGCTGTAAGAAAAAGGTATGCAAAAATAGAACAGGCTGCATCCAACATTTTCTTTAAATATCGTTTGGGAAAATGTCTAACATACTGTTTGTCAGAGGCAAAAGTTTCCAGAGAGCTATAGTTAGTGGCTATAAAAAGATTAAGAGAAGCATTGTATTAAATGTTACCCTTAGCTGATCTAGCTGAAAAAAAAAAAATGACAAAAGAGAAGGGTGTTTGAGATGACAAGGGGTATGATAAAAAGTCACTGCTCACAGTTTGGAGAAATCAAAATAACCCTGTGTACGAGACAGCAAAAGAGACACTGATGTATAGAACAGTCTTATGGACTTTGTGGGAGAGGGAGAGGGTGGGAAGTTTTGGGAGAATGGCGTTGAAACACGTGTAATATCATGTATGAAACGAGTTGCCAGTCCAGGTTCGATGCACGATACTGGATGCTTGGGGCTGGTGCACTGGGACGACCCAGAGGGATGGTATGGGGAGGGAGGAGGGAGGAGGGTTCAGGATGGGGAACACATGTATACCTGTGGCGGATTCATTGTGATATTTGGCAAAACTAATACAATTATGTAAAATTTAAAAATAAAATTAAAAAAAAAAAAAAAAAAAAGGCCCTGTTGAAGCTTGAATGCAACCTCTCTATTTGGCTGTCCTGCAGCGTGTTAAGTCGCCTCAGTCGTGTCTGACTCTTTGCAAGCCCGGACCATAGCCCGCCAGGCTCCTCTGTCCATGGGATTCTCCAGGCAAGAATACTGGAGTGGGCTGTCAACCCCTTCTTTAGGGTTCTTCGCAACCCAGGGATCGAATTCGAGTCTCTCATGTCTACCTGTGTTGGCAAGCAGGTTCTTTACCACCAGCACCACCTGGAGGCCCTTGGTTGTACTAGCAGAGGGAAACAGACCTGAGTCACAGAGTGAGATGTACACCTAGGGTGACCTGGCTGAAGCACTAGAGTAGGTACCAGCCCAAGAAAGGTTAAAAAGTTCATGTTTCCTCGGGTGTCTGGGAAAGCCCAGAGGTGAGAACACTGTGCTTCCTAACACAGGCTAATATTTAGTTGCTAAATGATAACTGAGGGCTTATTACGTGCCAGATACCTCAGATTGGCTTGCTTTATTTCACTTAACATTCAAAATAGCTTAATGAGATCAGCACTGTTCTGTACTCCCGTTTACTGAAGTGGCCACACAGAAAGTCCAAGCTTTTGGACCATGTGATTTTATTTTGATACTCTGTATAAACAGATGTCAGCATAAAAAAAATTTGAAGAGGAAAACCAGTCCCTTCGTTGTTAAAAGTTTATCCTAAAATAAACTAAGTGATGGCAGTTTCTCAGGCAGCACCCAACATTAGTGAAGCTCTAACTTTGTGCCATATTAAAGATGTGTAAGCTTGGCCAGGGTTATGAATTTGATTATTGTTTAAATGGCTGGCAATTTAGCAGGTTATCTTTGCCAGACCCCTCAAAGCTTTTCTCAATTATAGAAAAAAAATGCCTTGCACTTTGGCAAGTGAATATTTTTCAGTTGTTGCTCATCCAAAACAGGGGATACAGCATTTTTATTGCTGTATATGAGTGTCAGGCTTCCCAGGTGGCACTACTGGTAGAGAATCCACCTGCCATTAACAAACATGGGTTTGATCCCTGGGTCGGGAAGATCCCCTGGAGGAGGGCATGGCAGTCCGCTCCAGTATTCTTGCCTAGATAATGCCATGGACAGAGGAGCCTGGTGGGCTATAGACCATGGGGTCATAAAGAGTTGGACATGACTGAAGTGACTTAGCATGCATGCATGCAGAGTCAGCAAGGAGATTCATTATTATTCTGAGCATGCATGATAAAATTGTTAATTATAAGTTTATAACCAAGTGAATGAACTTATGGTATTTCTGTAATTTATATATTATAACAAATAAAATGTGTAGTTAATATAATTAATTATGAGTTACAAATTTAATGATAACAAGGGTAGTTAATACTTTGTAGAACTATGAATTCTCATATCATATGTATTTTTTTTCCTTTGGGCATTTTTTTGTCTCCTAACTTGTATTCTGATTATTTGAATATCTCCCCCTCTATATTTTAGGCACAACTAGCCAGGGACTATAATTTAATTATACTCTCAGCATTTTCCCCAGTTTTGTCAAGAATTAGGCTTCTTTAACTTTTGTACCTCAAGCACACAAGTTTTACAGTCCTTTGGGGAGAATTATTTTCCATGTCTGAGTTTCCTTATCACAGCAATTCCTTCTATTGCTTATTTCTATTCTAGGACCTATAAATTGCTTCACAGTAGGGTTTTTCAAACTAGACAGTGTATACCAACCTCCACAGTTTTTGCCAAATATATCATCTGTACTGTTACCTAATTAATATTTTCAAGTAAATTCAAGACTTTTATCTAAGATTTACTTGTGAAGGAACTATCTAACTATTGCAAATGGGAAAACAGAATAAGGCAAGTGATTTGCAATAGTTGTGTAGATCCTTTATAAATAGACTATGTTTATATAATGGGCTTCTCCAATGACTCGGCAGACTCCAAAGAATCTGCCTACAGTGCAGGAGATGTAGGTTCCATCTCTGGTTCAGGAAGACCCCCGGGAGGAGGAAATGACAACCCTCTCCAATATTCTTGCCTGGGTAATCCCATGGACTAAGGAGCCTAGCGGGCTACAGTCCATTGGCTCACAAAAGAATTGGACAAGACTGAGTGACCAAGCATGCACAAGCATAAAAGTTATAGGTATAATCACCTATAGAATAATTATATAGATTAAAATAAAAGCCTGGAAACAAAGCTTTGGCTTTATTTTCTTACCAGCTCTCAACTGAACGAGGGCGAGAGAGAGTAGCAGTTATTAGAGAAGCATTAAATACACACTGGCACTAATCTCAGTCTTTACCGTTGATGCAATCAAGTTAATCAAAGGAAGTTTATAAAGGAGTGGGTGTCTTATGATCTAATGCTATGTTACTTCATGCCAGTTTTAAAATGTTTTATTTATTTTTAATTGGAGGATAATTGCTTTCCCATATAGTGTTGCTTTCTGCCACATATCAACATGAATCAGCCATAGGTATACATATGTCTCCTCCCTCTTGAACTTCCCTCCCACCTCCCACCCCAGCCCACCCTTCCAGGTTGTCACAGAACACTGGATTTGAACTCCCTGCATCATGCAGTACATTTCCACTGGCTATCTAATTTTACATACGGTAATGTGTATGTTTCCGTGCTACTCTCTCAATTCACCCTCCCCCACCACCATGTCCAAAAATGCCCATGAACATCTTATTTCCAACCATGGTTTATTTTGGGAAACATGCCTTATGACATGGACCACAAACAATGTGCATCATACCTTAGCTCAAATCCCCTCTCCTTAATTGCCTGATTTTTAACAAGTTCCTTAGTTCCTCTAAACCTTGATTTCTTACTGAAGACAGGAATGATAGTATTTGCATTTCAAGATCACTTTGAGAGCATATGATGTAATATTTACGGTGTGTCTAGTCTTGTGCCTGCTGCTGCTGCTGCTAAGTCACTTCAGTCGTGTCCGACTCCATGCGACCACACAGATGGCAGCCCACCAGGCCTAGAGTTTATTGAAAAAACGTGAACTCCTACTACGTGTCAACTATGGTCTTTTGGTGCCTCAGCGTCTGGAAGACATGACAGAGCAGAGCTCTGCTTTCAGGGAACTTGATTCTAGTAAGGGTAGACCAACCACAAACAACTGAGGTCATTTCAGGCAGTAGGTAAAGCTCTGAAGTAAATAAAACAAGGCAACATGAAAGAAGCTGACTGGTATCCAATGAACGCTAATTTCCTTCTGGACTCTCACCTCTGTATCAGTTCAGTGGCTCAGTCGTGTCCAACTCTTTGCGACCCCATGGAAGTTTAATTATTGGAAGTTAAGATTTTGAAGAATCAATTAGAAGAGGATCCAGTTGGAGACAGGATGCCCAGTTAGAAAATACTGAAAAGGCAGCAAATCTGCTCCCGGTGTCTTTCATCTCAGCCATTGTTGACTCTTGCTTTTCCTTCTCAAGTTACAATAACCTTTTTGATTTTTGTGATGGAAGGAAAGATCAAGCTGATTCTCAGAACCCACAAATGAGTCTCTTACCCTGCTCTACTTCTTCAAAGATTCAGCTAAATTTGACTTGCAGTTATGTTTTCAGTGTAATTACCAGGCACAAAAGAAACTTGCTTCCTTTATTATCATAACTGAAAAACGCCATTTCTTTATTCTTCCATTTTTTTTAATGTTACAGTTTATATCAGTGGGATTCATGTAAATTTTAATTTTTCTATGGCAATTCACAGTAAGAGATTTTCAAAGTAATGCCACTGTTTTTTTTTCCTTTTCTGTCAGAACCCCTACCTCTAAAACAAGTAAGTTCCGTGCTGCTTGTCCCTAATTTCCTTTAGAAACCGAATGATTCTATCTCCCAGAATAGTAATTACGAATGTTTAACAGACTGGATGACATAGTGGAGAAGGCTGTGATCTAGTTCTGACCCCAGTGTTTACTATTTGTCCTTGAGCAAGTGAAATCTGAGTATCACCAGATACATATCTATAGGATATCAAATATAGAAATGCAGATGTCTGCTTTTTAAGCAGACTGAAGCAGCACACGAGAGCTCATGAAGCATGACTACGGTTAACCTCACTTTTTAGTGCTCGTTGTATGCAGCCACTTGTGTTCATGTGGACAGATGTCATTTTGGGAGCTTGAATCACGGTGTTGAATACCTCAGTTCTTCTCTAAACAAATCCATGGAGATGACCACTGAGATTCTGAACACAGGATGAAAGAGCAGTTCAGAGCCGCCCTTAGCCACATTCTTGAAGTGTGTACATCGTAGGTGGACTGCCTCAGACTTCTTGAAAATTTTAGCAATAATGATACAAATGATATACTGTCTGTAATAGTACTGATTAACTGGTAAGTCTGTATTGAAATTTTGGGGCCAACCTACCTCACATAATCCATTTCTCTCTCCGCTCTCTCTTCTACCAAACCTACCAGCCAGGACTGCCTCTGTCACACAAGGCTGCTTGGGGATTTGGCCTGTGTGGCTGTGTCATCCAGAAGCTCTCTGAAATCCAGACTAGTTCAGGGATTGCTGGTCTGTAGCAAATGGAAGACCCTTAAAAGACTAAAATTAAGCTTTGTTTTACTTTGTGAAGTGAGGTGGAACTGAGTAGAGCTGACTGAGGAAAAGATTTCAGAGAACAGAGGCTGATCAGTAACAAGACACAGTGATGGTCAATCTTATATGTCAACTCGACTAGCCCGTGGTGTGCAGTAGTTCGGTCAGCACCAGTCTAGATTCCAAAGAAGGAATTCAGCCTCAAGACTCCAATGTAGAAACCCTGCCTGAGTTGCTCACTTGCCTCACCAGCCTTCAGAATTTCGACTCAAGACTGTGACGTTAAATCTTACATGAATTTCTAGCCTGTCAGCTTGCCCTCCAGATTTCGAACTTGTCAGCCATCATGAACATGTAAGCTAGTTTCTTATGATGAAGTGCTTATGCATTCTCTCTCTCTCTCTGCCTGAAACAACAGAACAAACATTTCAGTACAACAGAGTAAATATGGGGAAGAAGATAACAGTTTAAGAAGTAAATTCACTCACTACTTAGTCCTTTCAAATGTAACCTACTTCTTGTTTTCCAACCTTTACTTCTTGCATCCCAACCAAGTATCTGACTTGAAATTCTGCTGCAGTAAGCTTCTATGTTCAAGTTGCCAGGTTTCTAAATAAAAGTTGTGGGGTTTTTGTGTTTTTTTGTTTTTTTTTTTTCCTGCCAAATTCTAATCTTATCTCAAGGATAATACCCTCGGATCTTAAATTATAACCATTTACAGATCTCCTTAAAATCCATTTGTGTGCTTTGGAAAGAA
The DNA here is from genome assembly GCF_029407905.1 of Bubalus kerabau. Taxonomy (NCBI): domain Eukaryota; kingdom Metazoa; phylum Chordata; class Mammalia; order Artiodactyla; family Bovidae; genus Bubalus; species Bubalus kerabau. Next base: position 271,727 of record NW_026577904.1, read on the forward strand.
AGCTAAAACTTGCTATCTATAAAGACATAATGGAGCTATAATTCATGTTCATTTGGGAGGCCCAAGACACCATTATTTAAGAAAATGAGAGAACACAGAAAGGAACTAGCGTTTAGGAGACTAGAATAGATTTGTTTGAAAAGATTAAGAGACATGATCACTGTGGTTATCATCTGTACATTTGTAGAGGAGCCAATCAGGAACAAGCTGACCCAATTATCTAGCAATTACTGTGCCAGGCCCTTTGGGTGCAGAAGCCTGGAATCTAATGAGAAAGACAAAGCTAAAACATACTAAGCATTTACATAAATATTTTTAGGTTCACAAAACCTTTTCTTCATATGCATGAATAAAATAATCAAACAAAAATTATATTAAAAAAAAAGAATAAGTTGAGCTGCTTGTTGAAGTTATAGGAGTGACCAGAGTAGGGCTTCCCTGGTGTATCTTGGTTTCTCACTGCTTCAGCCCTGTTCCTGGTGCTCCTGGAGGTGCATGGAACACTACCTGAGAGCCATTGAGAGGTCAAGATTTCCTATTTTCTCAGTTTCTAGAACCCATGGATTATATGTGTACACATTCACTTGAACACATTTGCCTGGAGGCAGAGAATCATTGGGGGGGGGGAACTCATTTTATATATATAAAGAAATATTTCCATTTCAGAAATTAAAAAAATTTTTCTTCTTCTTCTTATTTTTTTACTTTACAATATTGTATTGGTTTTGCCATACATCAACATGCATCCACCATGGGTGTGCATGTGTTCCCCATCCTGAACCCCTCTCCCACCTCTTTCCCCATACCATCCCTCTGGGTCATCCCAGTGCACCAGCCCCAAGCTTCCTGTATCCTGCATCGAACCTGTACTGGCGATTCGTTTCTTATATTATACATGTTTTAATGCCATTCTCCCAAATCATCCCCCACTCCCTCTCCCACAGAGTCCAAAAGGCAAAAAAAGCACATGCCTTAAGACTATGTTTCACAAAAATTATGTGAAAATGATTACAAGGCTGTAGAAATTCAGAAGAGGAAATGCCAGTCTGACTGAGCAAATCAAGACAGACTTCACTGGGAAGCTGACACTCGATATGCTGAATCTGGACAGGAGAAGAGGACAAGAAGGGAACCACTTAGGAGCGGCGACAGTGGGAACACCAGTGCTGGAGCTGGAATGACGGAACTTGATATTGGGAGACTGACCATGCGGAACAAAGAGCCTGCACAATGAGTACTGGTTGAAACACATTTGGAAAGATTGAGACCCTGAGGATTGGGTTACCTCTAAACATCCAGCATTTATAACTTTACCCAATACATATTGGATGTTTAAAATTACATGTAAAATGAGGAAATTTTATTTGATTCAGGAGGTAATGGGAGAGCAACGTCTTTCTAAATTAGACAAGTACATTGTGCTATTTCCTCCTATAGGTCTCATATTTAAACTGTGTATTATTAATGTTCTTCTGTGTATTCTTGCCACCTCTTCTTAATATCTTCTGCTTCTGTTAGGCCCATACCATTTCTGTCCTTTAATATGCCCATCTTTGCAGGAAATGCTCCCTTGGTATCTCTTAATTTTCTTGAAGAGATCTCTAGTCTTTCCCATTCTATCGTTTTCCTCTATTTCTTTGCATTGATACACAAAATACATAGAAGAACGATACAAAAAGATCTTCATGACCCAGATAAACATGATGGTGTGATCACCCATCTAGAGCCAGACATCCTGGAATGCAAAGTAAGTGGGCCCTAGGAAGCATCACTATGAACAAAGTTAGTGGAGGTGATAGAATTCCAGTTGAGCTATTTCAAATCCTAAAAGATGACGCTGTGAAAGTGCTGCACTCAATATGCCAGCAAATTTGGAAAACTCAGCAGTGGCCACAGGACTGGAAAAGATCAGTTTTCATTCCAGTCCCAAAGAAAGGTAATGCCAAAGAATGTTCAAACTGTTGTGCAATTACACTCATGCCACACAGTTGCAAAGTAATACTCAAAATTCTCCAAGCCAGGTTTCTACAGTATGTGGACCATGAATTTCCAGATGTTCAAGCTGGATTTAGAAAAGGCAGAGGAGCCAGACATCAAATTGCCCACATCTGTTGGATCATCAAAAAAGCAAGAGACTTCCAGAAACACATCTACTTCTGCTTTATTGACTATGCCAAAGCCTTTGACTATGTGGACCACAAAAAACTGTGGGAAATTCTTAAAGAGATGGGAATAGCAGACCACCTGACTTTCCTCTTGAGAAATCTGTATGCAGGTCAAGAAGCAATAGTTAGAACTAGACATGGAACAACCGACTGGTTCCAAATTGGAAAAGGACTATGTTAAGGCTGTGTATTGTCACCCTGTTCATTTAACTTATATGCAGGGTATATCATGAGAAGTGCCAGGCTGGATGAAGCACAAGCTGGAATCAAGATTGCAGGGAGAAACATCAATAACTTCAGATATGCAGATGACACCACCCTTATGGCAGAAAGTGAAGAAGAACTAAAGAGTCTTGATGAAAGTGAACGAGGAGAGTGAAAATTTGGCTTACAGCTCAAGATGCAGAAAACTAAGATCACGGCATCCGGTCCCATCACTTCATGGCAAACAGATGGGGAAACAGTGACAGACTTTCTTTTGGGGGGCTCCAAAATCACCACAGATGGTGACTGCAGTCATGAAATTAAAAGACCCCTTGCCGCTTGGAAGAAAATATATGACCAACCTCGATGGCATTATTAAAAAGCAGAGACATTACTTTGCCAACAAAGGTCTGTCTAGTCAAAGCTATGGTTTTTTCAGTAGTCATGTATGGATGTGAGAGTTGGAGTATTAAGAACACTGAGTGCCGAAGAATTGATGCTTTTGAATTGTGGTGTTGGAGAAGATTCTTGAGAGTCCCTTGGACTTCAAGGAGATCCAACAAGTCAATCCTAAAGGAAATCAGTCCTGAATATCCATTGGAAGGACTGATGCTGAAGCTGAAACTCCAATACTTTGGCCACCTGCTGTGAAGAGCTGACTCCTTGGAAAAGATCCGGATGCTGGGAAAGATTGAAGGCAGAGGAGAAGGGGATGACAGAGGATGAGATGGTTGGATGGTATCACTGACTGGATGGATATGAATTTGAACAAGCTGTGAGAGTTGGTGATGGACATGGAAGCCTGACATGCTGCAGTCCATGGGGTCGCAAAGAGTTGGACGCGACTGAACGACTGAACTGACTGACTGATTATTAATGTAGGACTTCCCTAGTGGCTTGAAGGTACAAAGAATCCACCTGTAATGAGACATGGGTTCTATCCCTGGGTTGGGAAGATCCCCTTGAGGAGAACATGGCAACCCACTTCAGTATTCTTGCCTGGAGAGTCCTCATGGACAGAGGAACCTGGCAGGCAACAGTCCATGGTTGGCAAAGAGTCGGACATGACTGACCAACTAAGCACATTATTACCGCAAGTATATATTTTACAGTAATAACCCAATATTGATTTGAACTCTTGATAATATTCACAGTATTATGAAAGCAACACATTGCCAACTCCGAAAAACTTTCCGATTGTTTTGTTAAATGTACTAAAGTTAGCCAAGTACTGAGATGCATGTTTTCTACTACCACAAGTTACTTTTTCTATATTTTAGGTAGTATATCATCGTTTTGATAGTAGGCTTCCCTGGTGGCTCACATGGTAAAGAATCTGCCTGTAGTGCAGGAGACCTGGGTTGGGAAGATCCCCTGGAGAAGGGAATGGCACCCCACTCCAGTATTCTTGCCTGGAGAATTCCACGAACAGCGGAGCCTGGTGGGCTATAGTCCATGGGGTCTCAGAGAGTCGGACACAACTGAGCGACTAACACTCACTTTCATAGTTTTGGTAGTACTTGGAATTTATTTTAATCATGTGTGGTAAGACACACAGACTTGGAAATGAGTGTTTATGCGGCAAGAACCGTCACAGATTCTTAGAAACAGAAGGCATAGCATACCCTGCAGGTTTGGGCGGAGGGCACATGGAGAAGCTCCAAAACTGGTCAGTAGGCAGAAGGTATGGGAGAAATCATGGGCAGGAGCCTTTACTGTGGTTTCCATGGGCAGGTACAATTGAGGCAGTGCAAGCAGGGTTATGGCACCCCACTCCAGTATTCTTGCCTGGAAAATCCCATGGACAGAGGAGCCTGGTAGGCTGCAGTCCACGGGGTTGCTGAGGGTCAGACACGACTGAGCAGCTTCACTTTCACTTTTCACTTGCATGCATTGGAGAAGGAAATGGCAACCCACTCCAGTGTTCTTGCCTGGAGAATCCCAGGGACGGGGGAACCTGGTGGGCTGCCGTCTATGGGGTTGCACAGAGTCAGACACGACTGAAGCAACTTAGCAGCAGCAGCAGCAGCAGGGTTAGGATTGGCTAGTGTGAGTAATTTCCGCAGTCTCTGGGGGCATAGGGATTTGTTGTCTGGTACTTAGCCTTTGGAGTGATTGAGACAAGGGAATATTGCCCTGGAGTGTAAGAGCCCAATAAAGGAGGTGGTTGGGGATATGGACTCTGGATTGTTTGGTTTACATTTGAAAAGCACATGCAAGGGAGAGTTGTTTATTGTCCCTAAAAAATTGGCTGACACTGGGAGGGTGTCAGTCCTCCAGTTCTTCCAAGCTAGCGAGTATGTAATCCAGGAACTACCTAGTATATAGCTCTGATCTACTAATGATCGACCAGGAAATCCTAAACTGTTATAAATAAAATAGGCCCATAACACCGTAAAACTGCCTAGGGAACCATGTATAAGGCAGGAACTGAATTAGCCTTGAAGGACTGGGGCTGACTCTGATATTCCCAATATTCATGCTGATGAAGCTCTGTGCTACTGATATAAAAATCTTTCTTTAGTAGTTTTAGGGGGTTAGATTGGGGCAGCTGAAGAAGATTAAATGAGAATGGCAAGGGCAGAGGAGCAGCTTTTAAAATTTGTTTTCAAGGTGAGCCATCAAACTGAAATAAAGTATAAGATGTGAAGACAGTAAAAAACAAAAAAACAAAAAAACATAAAAACCAGTCAGGAGATGAATTCATTCCAGATAAAAATGAAAAATGTTGAGCAGTCTTAAAATGACTTTAAGTCTTTTTAAAATCCTGCCTTAGTCTACTCAGGTTGCCATAATGTAATGCCATAGACTAGATGGCTTAAAAAACATTTATTTTCCTACAGTTTTGAAGGCTGTTAAGTCCAAGATCAAGGTGCTGGCAGGGTCTGCTAATGGCAAGAGCTCTCTTCCTGGCTTGTGGAGGGCTGCCTTCTCCCTCTGTCGTCACAGGTCAGAGAGAGCTGATGGCTCTTCCACTTTTATAGGAACATCAGTTCCAATGTATCAGATTACTACCCTTCTGACTTCTTTTAACCCTAATCACCTTGAAAACTCTATTACCAATACAGTCACATGGGCGATTAGGGTTTCAACATACAAATTGGAGGAGGTGACACAATTCACTTCAAAGCAATATGCCTCTAGCTGCCCCAGATTCATGTCTTTATCATGTGCAAAATACATTTGTTCTGTCCACATAGCCCCCAAAGCCTTAATTCATTCTAGCTTCAACTCTAAAGTCCAAAGTCTAATCTAAATACCATCTAAATCAGATATGGATGAGATTCAAGGTACATTTCATCCTGAAACAAAAATTCTTCTCCAGCTGTGAACCTGCGATATCAGACAATTATGTGCTTCTGAAGTACAGTGGTGGTTCAGGCATAGACATTCCCACTCCAAAAGAAAGAAATAGGAAAGAAGGGTAGGGTGACAGGTCCCAAGCAAATCCAAAACCTAGCGAGGCAAATTCCTTTAGATTAAAAAAAAAAAAATTTTGTTGGAGTGTAGTTGCTGAACAGTGTTGTGTTAGTCTCTACTGTACAGCAAAGTAAATCAGTTATATGTATACAGATATCCACTCTTGGATTTCCGTCCCATTTAGGTCATTGCAGAGCACTGAGCAGAGTTCCCTAGCTGTACAGTAGGTTCTCATTAGTTATCTGTTTTATGCATAGTAATGTATATATTTCAATCCCAATCTACCAATTCACCCAGCCCTCCTCTTCACCCCTCTGTGTTCATATATATGTTCTGTATATTTGTGTTTCCGTTTCTTTCTTTGCAAATAGGTGACAGTGAAAGTCACTTAGTCGTGTCTGAATCTTTGTGACCCCATGACTGTACAGTCCATGGAATTTCCCAGGCCAGAATGTTTAGTGGGTGGCCATTCCCTTTTCCAGGGCATCTTCCCAACCCAGGGATTGACCCCAGGACTCTTTACCAGCTGAGCCACCAGAGAAGCCCTGGTGCAAATAGGTTAAGCTGTACCCTTTTTTCTAGATTCCACATAGGTGTGTTAATATACAGTATTTGTTTTTCTGACTCACTTCACTCTATATGACAGTCTCTAGATTTATCCACATCTCTACAGATGACTCAATTTTGTTTCTTGTTATGTTTGAGTAATATTTCATTGCATACACACACACACACACACACACATATATATTATACATTATACAGTGGAAGTGACCAATAGATTCAAGGGATTAGATATGTTAGACAGAGTGCCTGAAGAACTACGCACAGAGGTTCATGGCATTGTACAGGAGGCAGGGAACAAGACCATCCCCAAGGAAAAGAAATGCAAAAAGGAAAATGGTTGTCTGAGGAGGCCTTACAAATAGCTGTGAAAAGAAGAGAAGCAAAAGGCAAAGGAGAAAAGGAAAAATATACCCATTTGAATACAGAGTTCCAAAGAATAGCAAGGAGAGATAACAAAGCCTTCCTCAGTGATCAGTGCAGAGAAATAGAGGAAAATAAGAGAATGGGAAAGTCTAGAGATCTCTTCAAGAAAATTAGAGGTACCAAGGGAAAATTTCATGCAAAGATGGGCTCAATAAAGAACAGAAATGATATAGACCTAACAGAAGAAGAAGATATTAAGAAGAGGTGGCAAGAATACACAGAAGAACTATACTAAAAAGATCTTCATGACCCATATAATCATGATGGTGTGATCACTCACCTAGAGCCAGACATCCTGGAATGCAAAGTCAAGTGGGCCTTAGGAAGCATCACTGTGAACAAAGTTAGTGGAGGTGATAGAATTCCAGTTGAGCTATTTCAAATCCTAAAAGATGATGCTGTGAAAGTGTTGCACTCAATATGCCAGCAAGTTTGGAAAACTCAGCAGTGGCCACAGGACTAGGATAAGTCAGTTTTCATTCCAGTCCCAAAGAAAGGCAATGTCAAAGAATGTTCAAAGTACTGCAAAATTGCACTCATTTCACACATTAGCAAAGTAATACTCAGAATTCTCCAAGCCAGGCTTCAACTGTACATGAGCCATGAACTTCCAGATGTTCAAGCTGGATTTAGAAAGGCAGAGGAACCAGAGATCAAATTGCCAACATCCACTGGATCATCAAAAAGGCAAGAAACTTTCACAAAAAATCTACTTCTGCTTTATTTACCATGCAGACTGTGTGGACCACATCAAACTGGAAAATTCTTAAAGAGATGGGAATACCAGACCACCTGACCTGCCTCTTGAGAAATCTGTGTGCAGGTCAGGAAGCAACAGTCAGAACTGGACATGCAACAACAGACTGGTTCCAAATCGGGAGAGCAGTATGTTAAGGCTGTATATTGTCACCCTGCTTATTTAACTTACATGCACAGTACATCATGCAAAATACCAGGCTGGATGAAGCACAAGCTGGAATCAAGATTGCCGGGAGAAATATCAATAACCTCAGATACACAGATGACAGCATCCTTATGGCAGAAGGTGAAGAAGAACTAAAGAGCGTCTTTATGAAAGTGAAAGAGGAGAGTGAAAAAGTTGGCTTAAAGCTCAGTATTCAGAAAGGTAAGGTTATGGCATCTGGTCCTATCACTTCATGGCAAACAGATGGGGAAACAGTGGGAACAGTGACAGACTTTATTTTGGGGGGACTCCAAAATCACTGCAGATGGTGACTGCAGCCATGAAATTAAAAGTCACTTGTTCCTTGGAAGAAAAGTTATGACAGCATATTAAAAAGCAGAGACATTAGTTTGCCAACAAAGGTCTGCTTAGTCAAAGCTATGGTTTTTCCAGTAGTCATGTATGGATGTGAGAGTTGGACTATAAAGAGCTGAGTGCCAAAGAAGTGATACTTTTGAACTATGGTGTTGGATAAGACTCTTGAGAGTCCCTTGGACTGCAAGGAGATCCAACCAATCAATCCTGAAGGAATTCAGTCCTGAATATTCTTTGGAAGGACTGATGTGGAAGCTGAAACTCCAATACTCTGGCCACATGATACAAAGAACTGACTCACTTGAAAAGACCCTGATCCTGGGAAAGCCTGAAGGTGGGAGGAGAAGGGGACAACAGAGGATGAGATGGTTGGATGACATCTCTGACTTGATGGACAGCAGTTTGAGCAAGCTCTGGGAGTTAGTGATGGACAGGGAAGCCTGGTGTGCTTTAGTCCATGGGGTCGCAAAGAGTCGGGCACGACTGAGCAACTGTACTGAACTGAACTGATACACACACACACACACACACACACACATTAGGTTTCCCAGATGGCACTAGTGGTGAGGAACCTGCCTTCCAGGAGATGTTAGAAATGTGGGTTAGATTCCTGGGTCTGGAAGAGCCACTGGAGGACGGCATGGCAATCCCCTCCAGTATTCTTGCCTAGAGAATCCCATGGACAGAGGAGCCTGGTGGGCTATAGTCCATAGGGTTGCAAAGAGTCAAAGACAACTAAAGCAACTTAGCATGCATGCATGCATGTATACATACATGCATATCCATGCTTTATCCATTCCTCTGTTGATGGATGTTTAGGTTGCTTCCATGTCCTGGCTATTGTAAATAGTGTTGCAATGAACACTGAGGGGCACGTATCTTTTGGAATTATGGTTTTCTCCAGGTATATGCCCAGGAGTGGGATTTCTGGGTCATATGATAGTTCTATTTTTAATTTTTAAAGAACCTCTATACAGCTCTCCCAGAGAAGGCAATGGCACCCCACTCCAGTACTCTTGCCTGGAAAATCCCATGGGCAGAGGAGCCTGGTAGGCTGGAGCCCATGGGGTCGCGAAGAGTCGGACACAACTGAGCAACTTCACTTTCACTTTTCACTTTCATGCATTGGAGAAGGAAATGGCAACCCACTCCAGTGTTCTTGCCTGGAGAATCCCAGGGACAGGGGAGCCTGGTGGGATGCCGTCTATGGGGTCGCACAGAGTCGGACACGACTGAAGTGACTTAGCAGCAGTAGTAGCATACTGTTCTCCATGGTGGCTGTATCAATTTGCATTCCTGCCAACAGTGTAAGAGGGTTCCCTTTTCTCCGTACCCTCTCCAGCATTTATTGTTTATAAATTTTCTTGGGAATAATCCTCTTTGGCTCCACATCCCGCCTTCTGGAACCACTGGGGTGTCAGTCCTGTGGCTTTGCCAGGTGGAGGTCTCATCCCCAAGGCTTCAGTTGGAGGCCATATGGCCTGTTGAAACCAAGGTGATGGCCCATGCTTTGAAGCTTAAGAAGGAATCTGATGATCTCTGAATGGCCTTTGGAGTCTTTCTTTTTGTTTCTTAGAGAATAGTGTACATTTGCAGCCAAATAGCTGCAAATAGCTTTCCTCTTACAGAATCTAAGCAGTTTAACAGCCTTCTTTCATTTCATCCTGTTTCAGTATCCCTAATGGGCAGTGTTTCTGCTAATAAAATCCTATATCTATGCCTGGTTTTTGCTGAGGTAGTGGATAATTTTGTGATTCTAATCCCTACTAGTCTTATTTTCAAAGGTTGTATAGCCATGCCCTCTATTTTTTCTTTAGAAAAAGCTTACTTTTGTATATGTGTGTGTAAAATGTAGGGACTGAAAATTTTCTAAGTAGTCAAGTGCTGCTTCCTTTTTGCTCAACAATTCCTTCTTCAGTTCAGCTCCCTCTTCTTGCATTTTATTATAAGCAGTCAGGAGGAACCATACTGGTCCTTTAACAGTTTGCTGAGCAACCTCTACAGCTAAAAACCCACTTGTTTGGATATTCCATTTTATTTTATTATAAAAATCAATTTTTATAGTTGCTATATGTTGTCAGTGTCTGATATAGTAATTCATAATTTGTAAAGGTTATATTCCAAATATAACCTTTATAGTTATAGTTTATAGTTACCATAAAATATTTGCTGTTATTTCCTTGTTGTACAACGTCCTTGTAGCTGATTTTATACTTAATAGCTTGTACCTCTTAATTCCCTATTCTTATCATGCCCTTCCCCTCTTCCCTCTCCCAGTTTGTAGCCACTGTTTGTTCTCTATATCTGTAAGTCTGCTTCTTTTTTCTTTTATTCACTAGATTCCACATATGTGATATCATACAGTATTTTTCTTTGTCTTCCTTATTTCACTTAGCATAATCCTCTGCCCCAGGTGCATCCATATTGCTGGAAATGGCAAAAAAAATTTCTTTTTTATGGCTGAGTTGTATTCAGAACAGATCAGTCGCTCAGTCCTGTCCGACTCTTTGTGACACCATGAATCACAGCACGCCAGGCCTCCCTGTCCAACACCAACTCCCAGAGTTCACTCAGACTCACATCCATCGAGTCAGTGATGCCATCCAGCCATCTCATCCTCTGTCGTCCCCTTCTCCTTTTTCCCCCAATCCCTCCCAGCATCAGAGTCTTTTCCAATGAGTCAACTCTTTGCATGAGGTGGCCAAAGTACCGGAGTTTCAGCTTTAGCATCATTCCTTCCAAAGAAATCCCAGGGCTGATCTCCTTCAGAATGGCCTGGTTGGATCTCCTTGCAGTCCAAGGGACTCTCAAGAGTCTTCTCCAACACCAACAGTACAAAAGCATCAATTCTTCGGCGCTCAGCCTTCTTCACAGTCCAACTCTCACATCCATACATGACCACAGGAAAAACCATAGCCTTGACTAGACGGACCTTTGTTGGCAAAGTAATGTCTCTGCTTTTCAACATGCTATCTTGGTTGGTCATAGCTTTCCTTCCAAGGAGTAAGCATCTTTTAATTTCATGGCTGCAGTCACCATCTGCAGTGATTTTGGAGCCCAGAAAAATAAAGTCTGACACTGTTTCCACTGTTTCCCCATCTATTTCCCATGAAGTGATGGGACCGGATGCCATGATCTTCGTTTTCTGAATGTTGAGCTTTAAGCCAACTTTATCACTCTCCTCTTTCACTTTCCTCAAGAGGCTTTTGAGTTCCTCTTCACTTTCTGCCGTAAGGGTGGTATCATCTGCATATCTGAGGTTATTGATATTTCTCCTGGCAATCTTGATTCCAGCTTGTGTATCTTCCAGTCCAGCGTTTCTCATGATGTACTCTGCATAGAAGTTAAACAGGGTGACAATATACAGCCCTGTCGTACTCCTTTTCCTATTTGGAACCAGTCTGTTGTTCCATGTCCAGTTCTAACTGTTGCTTTCTGACCTGCATACACATTTCTCAAGAGGCAGGTCAAGTGGTCTGGTATTCCCATCTCTTTCAGAATTTTCCACAGTTTATTGTGATCCACACAGTCAAAGGCTTTGGCATAGTCAGTAAAGCAGAAATAGATGTTTTTCTGTAACTCTCTTGCTTTTTCCATGATCCAGCGGATGCTGGCAATTTGATCTCTGGTTCCTCTGCCTTTTCTAAAACCAGCTTGAACATCAGGAAGTTCACGGTTCACGTATTGCTGAAGCCTGGCTTGGAGAATTTTGAGCATTACTTTACTAGCGTGTGACATGAGTGCAATTGTGCGGTAGTTTGAGCATTCTTTGGCATTGCCTTTCTTTGGGATTGGAATGAAAACTGACCTTTTCCAGTCCTGTGGCCACTGCTGAGTTTTCCAAATTTGCTGGCATATTGAGTTCAGCACTTTCACAGCATCATCTTTCAGGATTTGGAATAGCTCAGTTGCATTTCTATCACCTCCACTAGCTTTGTTGGTAGTCATTCTTTCTAAGGCCCACTTGACTTCACATTCCAGGATGTCTGGCTCTAGGTCAGTGATCACACCATCGTGATTATCTGGGTTGTGAAGATCTGTTTTGTACAGTTCTTCTGTGTATTCTTTCCATCTCTTCTTAATATCTTCTGCTTCTGTTAGGTCCATACCATTTCTGTTCTTTATTGAGCCCATCTTTGCATGAAATGTTCCTTTGGTATCTCTGATTTTCTTGAAGAGATCTCTAGTCTTTCCCATTTTGTTGTTTTCCTCTATTTCTTTGCATTGATCACTGAAGAAGGCTTTCTTATCTCTTCTTGCTATTCTTTGGAACTCTGCATTCAGATGTTTATATCTTTCCTTTTCTCCTTTGCTTTTCGCTTCTCTTCTTTTCAGAGCTATTTGTAAGGCCTCCCCAGACAGCCATTTTGCTTTTTTGCATTTCTTTTCCATAGGGATAGTCTTGATTCCTGTCTCCTGTACAATGTCACGAACCTCATTCCATAGTTCATCAGGCACTCTATCTATCAGATCTAGGCCCTTAAATCTATTTCTCACTTCCACTGTATAATCATAAGGGATTTGATTTAGGTCATACCTGAATGGTCTAGTGGTTTTCCCTCCTTTCTTCAATTTAAGTCTGATTTTGGCAATAAGGAGTTCATGGTCTGAGCCACAGTCAGCTCCTGGTCTTGTTTTTGCTGACTGTATAGAGCTTCTCCATCTTTGGCTGCAAAGAATATAATCAATCTGATTTCGGTGTTGACCATCTGGCGATATCCATGTATAGAGTCTTCTCTTGTGTTGTTGGAAGAGGGTGTTTGTTATGACCAGTGCATTTTCTTGGCAAAACTCTATTAGTCTTTGCCCTGCTTCATTCCGTATTCCAAGGCCAAATTTGCCTGTTACTCCAGGTGTTTCTTGACTTCCTACTTTTGCATTCCAGTCCCCTATAATGAAAAGGACATCTTTTTTGGGTGTTAGTTCTAAAAGGTCTTGTAGGTCTTCATAGAACCGTTCAACTTCAGATTCTTCAGCATTACTGGTTGGGGCATAGACTTGGATTACTGTAATATTGAATGGTTTGCCTTGGAAACGAACAGAGATCATTCTGTCGTTTTTGAGATTGCATCCAAGTACTGCATTTTGGACTCTTTTGTTGACCATGATGGCTACTCCATTTCTTCTGAGGGATTCCTGCACGCAGTAGTAGATATAATGGTCATCTGAGTTAAATTCACCCATTCCAGTCCATTTCACTTCGCTGATTCCTAGAATGTTGACGTTCACACTTGCCATCTCTTGTTTGACCACTTCCAATTTGCCTTGATTCATGGACCTGACATTCCAGGTTCCTATGCAATATTGCTCTTTACAGCATCAGACCTTGCTTCTATCACCAGTCACATCCACAGCTGGGTATTGTTTTTGCTTTGGCTCCATCCCTTCATTCTTTCTGGAGTTATGTCTCCACTGATCTCCAGTAGCATATTGGGCCCCTACTGACCTGGGGAGTTTCTCTTTCAGTATCCTATCATTTTGCCCTTTCATACTGTTCATGGGGTTCTCAAGGCAAGAATACTGAAGTGGTTTGCCATTCCCTTCTCCAGCGGACCAAATTCTGTCAGATCTCTCCACCATGACCTGCCCCACGAGCATGGCTTAGTTTCATTGAGTTAGACAAGGCTGTGGTCCTAGTGTGATTAGATTGACTAGTTTTTTGCGAGTATGGTTTCAATGTGTTTGAATTGTATTACATTGTATATATGTGCATTCCATTCATCTGTCAATGGACCCTTAGGTTGCTTCTGTGTCTTGAAAGTGTACTGCTATGAACATTGGGGTGCATGTATATTTTCGAGTAGAATTTTTGTATTTTCCAGATATATACCCAGGAGTGAGATTGCTGAGTCATATGGTAGTTCCCTTTTTAGTTTTTTTTAGAAACCTCCAAAGTGTTGTCCACAGTATGAATGGATGCACTAAGTGAGAAGTTAAAAGCTTTTAACAAAGAGCCAAACAACCAAATAGAGATGAAGAGCACAATAACTGAAATAAAAAATACACTCGAAGGAATCAACAGTAGATTGAATGGTACAGGGCAACAGATCAGTGAGCCAGAAGACAGAGTAGGGTAATTCACTGCCGCTGAAATAAATACTCATTTTTATTGCTTGCAAGCTCTCTTTTTCACAGAACTAGAACACCAGTTCAGCCAAGTTCTTTGCCTTTTATCACATGGTTATCTTGTCTTAGTTTCCAGTAACGTGTTCTTCATTTCTATCTGAGGCTTCACCAGGATGACCTTGAATGTCCATATTTCTACTAACATTCTGTTCATAATTATTTGTTTATTCTCTAAGAAGATAGACTGCCTCTCAAGCTCTCCTCTTTTCTTTCTGAATCCTTACTAGAATCACCTCTAACATCTATAGTTCTACCAATATTGTCCTCACAGTAACTCAGGCTTTTATTGGCATGTATCTCAAAAACTTCTCCAAGCCTCTGCTCACTACCCAGTTTACAAAGCCCCTTCCACATATTTAGGTATTGTTACAGCAGCAGGCTATTTCTTGGTACCAGAATCAGAAAGGAAAAGGAATGATCTATATTAAATATATATATATATATATATATATATATATATATATATATATAATCATAAGGATAGGAAAAAGATCCAGTTGGTAGCCCTAGAAAATATATCAGCATTTGAAAACTCATAAAATTTAAAACATTAACTCTGGAATGGGACAAAGTTAAAGACCTAACAAACTGGAAGAGAGAACTAAGAATTGTACCCAAGATGCAGCATAAAGAAAAACATTGAAAAAATTTTGAGATATGGTGTTCAAGAATCCTTGTTTAATAGAATTTTAATGGGATGCTAGCAAAAGATAATAGAGGAATGTTACAGCAGGATATTCAGAGAGAGAATGTCTGAGAAGTTTTAATATGCATAAATAAAAATCAATAAGGAAAACACTTATCTACAGTGTACTAATCCAATAAAGGTTAGAAGAAGGAGGACAAATGAAGCCATTAGAAACTGCTGATGAAACTAAACTATGGAATAAAATGGTGTAACTCAAAATACATTGTAGTGACAACAAATGTAAATAGATTACATGACTCTGGTTAAATTAAAAATAAAATTACTAGCTTAGATATTAAAAAAAAACAAACAGTTATATGGTGTTTATAGGAGACACTGACACAAAAACACGCACACCACCAAATCTGTGCACACCCACCCTGAAAAGAAAATTTCAAAAGAGAAAAAGCAAAAGAGATATTCTAGGCATATATGGACCAAAAGAAGAGCTGAAATAAAAATATTATTCAAAATAGAATATAAAGCAGATGCATTAACATTAATAAAGAATATTTATGAAGAGTATAAAATTATAACTTTGTGTATGCTTAATATAGATGTAGACTGTAACCCCCCTCCAAAACAAACAGCTATAAAAACTCAGAATTACAAAATAAAATTGACAAACTTAATATCATAATGGGAGAGTTTAACACCTCTCTTAGAAACTACTAATTTGGAGAATATACAGAGAGGATTTGAGTAACACATATGCTGCTGCTAAGTCGCTTCAGTCGTGTCCGACTCTGTGCGACGCCATGGATGGCAGCCCACCAGGCTCCTCTGTCCCTGGGATTCTCCAGGCAAGAACACTGGAGTGGGTTGCCATTTCCTTCTCCAATGCATGCAAGTGAAAAGTGAAAGTGAAGTCGCTTGGTGTCTGACTTCGCGATCTCATGGACTGTAGCCTACCAGGCCCCTCCATCCATGGGATTTTTCAGGCAAGAGTACAGGAGTGGGTTGCCATGTCCTTCTTCAGAGTAACATATATAGCATGATTTTAAATATATATATATATATATCTTTGTACCCAAAAGAGAACCCAACAGAGAATACATACTCTTCTAAAGCATGCATGCAACATTTAAAAGTTTAAAATTTACTATATACTTGCAGTCACAAAGAATCACAATCATTCACATATTATCTAGTCACTATTCTATTAAAATTAGAAATTAGCTGTTACAAATAGTAATGAAAATCCTTCAGTATGGGAACCTGAAAAAAAAGAAAAGCATAACCAATGTATGGATTAAAGAATAATTCACAAAATTATAACATGTATTAACTGAATGATTGAAAAACTAAAATACTAAAAAATAAAAATAATTATTTGAGATATAGCTAATGCAGTGAAATAAAAATGGAATATATATATTACATTCATATTCTAGTCAATATATCATAATTTTTAATCACCATAAAGATAATTAGTTTCCTCTTAAAGCCTTTCAATAGCTCTCTTTCTGGAATCAATCAATATTTTCATCCTTAGTATCTTTGCTTTGCTTTTCAAAAAAGTTAACCTTAATTACATCACTAAGTGAAAATTGTCTGATGATTACACAGATCTTACTAGCTATAGTAAAGACTAATATCAGAAAATCAAATCGTCTTTTATTCATTCTACATTAGACAAGTGGGTCCTTGTATAGTTTATCAGTTCCTAGAGTCTTTTCTAAAATTAATAACTTGATTTTCTTGGTGAGTATCCTAGGGGGAAGCTAACCTTTATTTGTCATTTCCACATGGCAAGAATCTCCTCTGTGAGTTACAGTTGACAGACTGTTTTCAGCTTTTCTTTATCTCCTGTTATTTCTCCTCTTCAGATTTGAGAGACTTTTGTGTATCTTTCTTGGCCTAAAAACTCACAGATACACTGCCCAGCCATGTTTTTACCCCTTTTTGTTATGGAATTGTTTCTACTCAAAAGAAAATTTATACAAGCATGCGATTATTCCCAAATATATCACACCGATATCCCATTTTTGCTAGATGAATAAAAACAGTGACTACCAGAACTTGTGAACAGTAAAGACTGTAAAGTCATATCTAAAACTTATGTCTTACTGCTACTCACTGAAATTCCATTTGTGCTGTTTTCTACCTCTTCGGTTTTAAAATTTGCAGTCATTACCAGTCAATGTAATTTCTGTACTCTTAGAAAAATTCAAAAGTTCATTTATACCTTTTTTTAGTAGACATTTACCCAGGCATTAAAAGTAATATAAAATTAACACAACGAATAATCATTTACCAGAGGAATTTGGATTGTTGAGCTATGTATAAAAATACCAGTGTAATTCCTGATGGTGCATAGCAGCATAGGAGCCAATATCTAATGGGGTCAAATGTTTATGCATTATAAAAGAGCAATTAATTTGAGCTGGAATGGTCACAGATGTCTCTTGTGAAATTTCTGAGCGAGTAGAACCCAAGTAGCTATCTAGTTTGTGTATATTTAGAGACAAAGAGGAGTTGATAATTATACTTAGAGATATGCATGTATCTTGTTCAGGAAACAGTGAAGTGTCTGACCCAGCTAAAGAAAAGGATCTACACTGAGAGATAGTGAAGAAAAAATGGATTACTGGAGCAGGTTGCATTGTAGAGGATCTTCTGTGACCTAAGAAGATAAACTAAGAGCAGTGTTGATATATGTATGTTCCTAGGATCGTTCATTAATAGGGTTCCTCCAAAACGACCTCTCAGGTCAGATGTGGAAAATACTGAGTTTCTTTACTGTGAGTCTTCTCTAAGACATTAATATGTTAATGGGCATTTTGATTTCCGGTAGGAAAATCTAGCATTTCCCAAACCGATTTGACCCTGGAACCCTTGCTATGGAAACAATGCATGGATCAAGTATTCTATATATATTGGTATCAATCTCAGTCTACAAACTGTAATATATTAAGATATGTACTGTTGTATAGTTTTAAATGGTACATTCCTAGTGTAATCCTTTGTTCCCAGATTGGCATAAATTCAAGGTCTTTCCATTTTCTCCATGAATGTATCATGTTCTGGGGTCTTCTAATGCTAAGGAGTTAGGTGATTGTGGAATGAGGCATGACATTTATCCACTGTGTCATCTGTGTATGCTGGACATCTGCTGAAAGGTCCTACTTGCTCTCTTGTCCCAGGTGATTGGCCTGTACCACTATTACTGAGACATGTGTTACTCAAATCCAGTGGTTCTCTTTGTTCCTTCCATACGGTAATTCTCATGTTGATGGGAATAACTTCACTGATCTGTTCCATGTTGAGGTACAAGAAATTCTGTATGAATGTACGATGCCCCATCTTTCTTAGATATGTTATTTAATTGTTCTCTGGGGGCTTCCTAATTCCCCTTGGTTTCTATTTATGAAATGTGGCATGTGTTCCATACACCTAATGATTTAAGGCTTTTCCCATGAGGTTTCCACCTAGATCTTTACCCTCTGCCATGTGTTGTTGTTGTTTCCTAGGAAACTAAGTTTTCAAAACGCATAAGCCATAAAATGCTCTCTGTTTCTCTTATGCTTCTGTAATTTTTTATCCTCTGAGGAAATGACCTAGCTGTCCCTTAGTTTTTCTAATGGTTAGTTTCAAACCAGCTTTTTCATTCTCCTCTTTCACCCTTTTCAAGAGACTCTAGTTTGTCTTCACTTTCTGCCATTAGAGCGGTATCATCTGTATATCTGAGGTTGATAATTCTCCCAGAAATCTTGATTCCAACTTGATTCCTCCAGCATAGCACTTCGCATGATATACTCTGCATATCAATTAAATAAGCAGAGTGATGATATACAACCTTTCTAAATCATGAGCCAGTCCTCTGTTCCATGTTCGATTCTAAGTGTTGCTTCTTGACCGGCATACAGGTTTCCCAGGAGGCAAGTAAGGTGGTCTGGTACTCCCATCTCTTTAATCATTTTTCACAGTTTGTTGTGATCCACATGGTCAAAGGACTTCCTTGACAGCTCAGCAGGTAAAGGTACCACCTCCAACACAGGAGTCTCAGGAAACATGGATTTGATCCCTGGATCAGGAAGATTCCCCTGGAGGAGGAAATGGCAACCTACTCCAGTATTCTTGCCTGGAAAATCCCATGAACAGAGGAGCTGGTGGGCTACAGTCCATAGGGTTGCAAAGAGTTGGACACGACTGACAACTGAGCACCATGCATACATACAGTCAAAGGCTTTAGCATAGTCAGTGAAGCTGACTATAGATGTTTTTCTGGAACTCCCTTACTTTCCTCAGTAAATAATGAATAACTCATTGTCTTTGTAGTCTTCTGTGGAGCCCTTTTCTATGGTGACTCTTGAAAAGCCTCTCTTGCTGTTGGGAACTCTTCTTCCACCATATGAAGTAGGCCGGTTTTCTTGTTGAAGACGTGGGGATCAACCCAGAGCCAACTTCAAACAGCAGACATGTAGCTTACTCCAGGTTGAGCTGCCAAGTGCTTAAAAGTTCATAAGTGATCTTAGTTGAGACCCAAACTGCCAGTTGAGCCTCTACCAAAGTGTTAAACTGAATCATAAGCAAATGAAATGGTTCTCTAACCTATTTTTATTGCATCAATATAAAAATGGACAATGCAGTACAAAAAATAATATGGTAGGAATGAAAGAAGAAATACTTTGGGGGGAATATTTTCTCAAATACGGATATATGGGATCAAGAAAAACTGAAATGGTATAAGCTGGGACCTTGAAAGGTCTTATTTTTCATTGAATGATCCAAAGTAGTTTTCTTGGTTGAAGTGCCTCATGTTCATTCTTGTGCCAGGAAATTCATTTATTTCTGGATAAGATCTGAGCATTTAATTCAAACTCAACAAAATTATGCAAATATTTTGTAAAAAGTGTTCTTGAGTGAGAGATTTATTATAGGATAAAGAAAAAGCAAGGATAAAGTGTGATTATGGGGACTGTAATCTTCGGGGCCTTAGAATACTGTAGACAGGTCAGTGGATGGACCCATCCTTGATGAGGTCATGGCATCATACTGCAGTTGTCCCTTTTTGTAAAAAACTGTCATTCTCACTTGGATTCAAGAGATTGTTCTTTTGTCACTGATGAAATGAAAGCAAACAGTTAACTTAGTTTGAACATGTTCTCAGATATTCAGTTCAGTTCAGTTCAGTTCAGTCGCTCAGTCGTGTCTGAATCTTTGCAACCTCGTGAATCGCAGCATGCCAGGCCTCCCTGTCCATCACCAACTCCCGGAGTTCACTCAGACTCACGTCCATCGAGTCAGTGATGCCATCCAGCCATCTCATCCTCTGTCGTCCCCTTCTCCTCTTTCCCCCAATCCCTCCCAGCATCAGGGTCTTTTCCAATGAGTCAACTCTTCGCATGAGGTGGCCAAAGTACTGGAGTTTCAGCTTTAGCATCATTCCTTCCAAAGAAATTCCAGGGCTGATCTCCTTCAGAATGGCCTGGTTGGATCTCCTTGCAGTCCAAGGGACTCTCAAGAGTCTTCTCCAACACCACAGCTCAAAAGCATCAATTCTTCAGCTCTCGGCTTTCTTCACAGTCCAACTCTCACATCCATACATGACCACTGGAAAAACTATAGCCTTGACTAGACGGACCTTTGTTGGCAAAGTAATGTCTCTGCTTTTCAATATGCTATCTAGGTCGGTCATAACTTTTCTTCCAAGGAGTAAGCATCTTTTAATTTCATGGCTGCAGTCACCATCTGCAGTGATTTTGGAGCCCCCCAAAATAAAGTCTGGCACTGTTTCCACTGTTGCTAGGCTCAAGTAGTACTAACTCTAATCTCATGAGAACTTCTACTAGCCCTATTAATTGCTTCTTTACAGATTTGTTTTACATCAATTATCTTATTTAATCTTTACAGCAATCCTAAGATTTAGATATTTTTATTCACATTTTAGAGATGAAGAAACTGAAACTGAGCTAGAACAATTGGCCAAAGTTAACGCAACTGGTAAACAGTGGTACAAGAGTTGATAGTCTGGAAAGTTTTTCTGACATTAGTCCTTTTTTTCCTCAATGATGCTGGTTTTTTTTTTTTTTTTTTCCAACCTAATTCAAAGGCACTAGAAACCTGCAGTGCCTCAGGGACCACTGCCCAGAAAAAAGGAAGGAGAGGGGAATAAACCAGGCAGTGCTCTGGGCCCATCAACCTAGGTTAAGCCAGAGCACATCTTTTATATATGAGTTGCATTTCAAGTTTTATTTTAAAAATTTCCAAATGTGATAACATACTGGGCGGTTCGTTTTGAACTGTGGTATTGGAGAAGACTCTTGAGAGTCCTTTGGACTGCAAGGAGATCCAACCAGTCCATCCTAAAGGAGATCAGTCCTGAATATTCATTGGAAGGACTGATGTTGAGACTGAAATGCCAATGATTTGCCACCTGATGTGAAGAACGGACTCATTGGAAAAGACCCTGATGCTGGGAAAGATTGAGGGCAGGAGGAGAAGGGGACGAGAGGGTGAGATGGTTGGATGGCATCACCGATTCGATGGACATGAGTTTGAGTAAGCTCCGGGAGTTGGTGATGCACAGGGAGGCCTGGCGCGCTGCAGTCCTCGACCCCAAGGACTTGGGGTCACTGTAGTCCTTGGGGTCACAAAGAGTCAGACACGACTGAGCAACTGAACAGAACTGAACCATGATGTCTCCTAAAGCTTACTAGTAGCTTCCTGAAATCAGAACAGTCTTATCCTTTCTTTGATCTCACAAGTGGGAAACTGCCCATGTCTTGGAGCAGATGGAAATTACTGCCCTTAGAATGTGCTTTGGGCTCTAGGATCTCCCATTGACCCCTGGCAGCCTTTCTGTCTTTGGCATCAAAGCCAGTTACATTATTCACGTACCTGCAACCTTCTCACTGTTATCAATGATATCAGTGATATCACTGTTATCACAACTCACTGAGATCTCTCCAAAGAGAGAAGTGATATCTTCTCCAAATATCTTGAGACAGTTTTCAATGAGAAATTGTATGAAAGAAATCTGTAACACGAAGGGGCAAAAAATGGGGTATTACTGTACATATGGTGTAATAGTAAATCACATTTCATCCATGAATCTTGGCTCTAACAAACAATGCAAAAGAAGTCTGAGAAAAATTCAGACTTGATTAAAAATATATATATATACATCAGCTTTTTCTAAGAAATAACTGATACTTTCAAGAGTACTTTGGGCTCAAATTTTAAAATTCTTTAAGTCAGTGGGCTAGTTATAATATGTGGTCTGCTTTAATAACTTAAATTTTGTAATGATGGTTACATGCTTAAAACCAGGATGACTTTTAAGCACCCCACACAGGATGTTTGGAGCAAAAATGTATATTCTCTTATTAAGTTTTATTTATTTATTTTTTTTAATTTTATTTTATTTTTAAACTTTACATAATTGTATTAGTTTTGCCAAATATCAAAATGAATCTGCCACAGGTATACATGTGTTCCCCATCCTGAACCCTCCTCCCTCCTTCCTCCGCATACCATCCCTCTTTCCTAGTTTTATTGAGATAGGATTTATATATAGCATCTTATTAAAACTTATAAAGTATCGAATACAACACAAACTGTGAAATTCACTTCGGTGAAGAAATATCTGAAACGTGGGTAGCAGAGGTTTCTGTGCAGGGTGGGAGGGTTTGTGAAGGAAGAAAGCATCTGGAGAGAAAACATGTCTGTCTGTCTAACTACATTGCCATGCCTCACACTTGCTGTCTGGGGCAGCTTGGGGAAGAGCTGTGATCTTATTAGGCATGTTGTGGCTCTGTTAGGATGTTCTGAAATATTTTACTAGCTTCCTCATTCTCTGGCGGAGACACAATGGAAGCCAAATACTTTGCTGAATGAGCCACAGCTGGCAGAGTGCGGCCAGTATGTGTGGAGCCTCAGGTGCTCATATTGCCCAGGCCGCCAAGATGTGCCGACAGTGACCAGATGTATTGGGTGTTGTCATCATTGGGTAATGATGAAATCATAGTCTGGAGGCTTGTACACCCTCAGTGATTAGGCTGAGAGTTGAACCTTCGCTCTCCGATTGCAAAGCCACGTTTTTTCTATCATATCATCCTACTCTTACCTCTCTATCCTTTAACCTCTTGGGTGGCAAAGGGGAAGTGAGTCAACTGTTCTCAGTTATAATACACCTTCCCATGCCCAACCAGAGTAGGACTCTGCCACTCCAAGGCAGTGTAATTAAAATGTGCACTTTAAAAACTGGTTCATCAGAGTTACTACTGCAGACTTCAGGTTTAAGATGGGGACTCTGCTCCGCAAGGCATAAAAATGAGAGATCTCATTACCTGTTTGGTGAGGTTTTCTGAGCTGCCAGAATTAGGCAGACAAAGAAGGCTTGGTGTAATACACACTGATAAATTATAAGCTGTCATCTGATTGGATGAGGAATGTTGCTCAATATTGTGTAAAACTGCAAAAAGATATCGCAGAAAAACTACATTGGCTCTCGGCAGCTGGTTTAGAAGCCTAAGGACAGAAAAAAACACTTATAAATAAAGCGAGTCATTTTGCTTAGTAAGTGGGAATACAGAGAACAAATTACTTCTTTTTATACCATGTACACAGTCCATTCTCACAGTTCCAGGCATGAATGCATACAAAAACGTTTCACTGAATTTAATTCCTGAACCAGGTAAGACCTGCTCTGGTTAGTTATGTGTTTGTATTTAAGATCATACCACTGGCGGATTGGTTCTTTATCATCTCATTTTAGACCAGTGGATTCATCTCCAACACTTTCATGTGTTCAGAAGGTGTAAAATGGTCAAGCATTCCATGTTAATAAGATTAGGGGAAAAACAGCAATTACAGTGTCACCAATAAGGCATGCATCTCTCTTCAAACTGGCTTCCATGGGCATGATCAAGTGAAACCTCGTAATACTGGTCATTATTTTAGAGGACACAGCTGTAAACTATAAGCTAATATTTTCCTAAGAGTATGTTGGTTGTATTTTCTCAGAGTTGAGTAATTATTGCATCATTACCTCTGGGTCGATGTTATTTTCTCCTGCTCATTCCCTTGATCAATAACATCAAGCCATTTATCATACAGACTGGCTGTAAATATGCTTCCTTGGATATTTCGAAGAAAATCCTTATATAGATCAAAAAGCATATATTATTCTTAGGATAAATTCAATGGAGAAATTGCAAAGAAAATATTTAGTGGAAAAATTCAATTCAGTCCACAATTCCTTCACAGCCACCCAGACTGATTCACACAGAGCTTGGCTGTCATTCTCCACAGCCTTGCACACCCAGAAGTAGTGGATGGAATTTCCCCAACTAAAATTAGAAGCATAAAAGCAGAGTCTGGGCTGCAGTGAGAATGAAGCTCAAGCTCCTTCTATCGCCTGGAACTTACTCTTTGTGTACATGTTAACACATTAGTACAAACTGGCAAGGTCTGGTGATAACTGATCCTAAATCCTATTAGTTTCTTGAAAAGAAATGCACATGCCCATTTTGTTTCTTTACTTCAGACACATGCTTACTCGTAATTCAAGAAAGAGAAGTTCTGAAATAAACAAAATTACACCCCTACATGCTCTTATACACATATTAAGAGAAAACCTGAAGTATGTGTGCTCCCTGGGAAAAAACTAGTATTGAAATAGCTTCAATCGTTTTCTTAAAAAGAAAAAAATCATTCTGACTGGTGTGAAATGGTACCTCATAGTGGTTTTGATTTGCATTTCTCTGATAATGAGTGATGTTGAGCATCTTTTTATGTGTTTGTTAGCCATCTGTATGTCTTCTTTGGAGAAATGTCTATTTAGTTCTTTGGCCCATTTTTTGATTGGGTCATTTGTTTTTCTGGAGTTGAGCTGCCAGGTTCGATACACGATACTGGATGCTTGGGGCTGGTGCACTGGGACGACCCAGAGGGATGGAACGGGGAGGGAGGAGGGAGGAGGGTTCAGGATGGGGAACACATGTGTACCTGTGGCGGATTGATTTTGATATTTGGCAAAACTAATACAATTATGTAAAGTTTAAAAAATAAAATTAAATTAAAAAAAAAAGAAAAAATCATATAAAAGTTCAGTTCTACAGACTTTTAAGCAGCAGGTGTTAGAAATAAATCAAAAGCCCCAAGGGTAAACTACATGTTACCCTTACAACACTTTGAATGGAATATATCCACCCAAAGAGGAAACTGAAAATTTAGATACATTGCAACTTGACACCTGTGGGAGAGAATATACAAATGTCAGCTTCCTAAGAGGAGGCCTGGAAACTTTATCCTGATGATCAAGGCTTCCTATCGTAGAATGGGGCCTATTAAAATAGATGAAGTTGTAACCTGTTGTGCAAGACTGAGAGGAAATGATTGCATTGCCTTGCCAGTTTCAAAGGCACAACTTGCTTCCACTGGTCTTAATATACAGCCTGACTTCTCTTAATAGTATCTTCTTTAGGCAGTGTTTCTAAGCCATCTATCATGATTGTAATCCTGATAGTGTTTGCTTCTTTCAGTACTTATTGAGCTGCTGTTTGTGTCTGGCACTCTTGAGTACTGAGGACAGAGTATGAAGATAATGTACAAAGACTGAGGCCTCTCATACTTTTTCTTCTAATTGGTATACAGTACCCAATCATGGTCATCAGGGTTTCACTAGGCTACTTAGGGAGTGTCCGCAGTACATTTGGAAGGAGGAAGCACTCCATTTCAGTTCAGCCATTCAGTCCCGTCCTACTCTTTGTGACCCCATGGACTGCACACCAGGCTTTCCTGTCCATCACCAACACCTGGGTCTTGTTCAAATTCATGTCCGTGGAGTTGTTGATGCCATTCAACCATGTCATCGGCTTTGGCTTCTGGGAGTCTGGGAGTGTGTGGTAGGGCCCTTGCCTTGTGTACCAAACCACATGCACTTGGAGTGTGTCTCTTCTCTCTCCTGAACCCTGTGCTGTAGAATCCATTGGTGAGACTGAGTATGGTTAAGCCAGGACATGACTCATGCAGAATATGCCATGGGTATTTGCTATTGGACCTCTGTTTATAGACAATTTAATGAAAAACTCAAAGTGGTTCTGACTATATATTCATTTCTGATTTAGACCAACTCCATGGTTGCTTTGACATATGGTATTCTCAAGGCCAAAGTTGCAAGGTTTGATTCCCCACCAAGATCAATCAACTTTAGGAAGAGAAAACTTTGGGACTGTCTAAGACCTGTACCCATAAGTAGCCACCCGGTTCTTACTAGTCTGTGCTTATAGCATGGAAACAGGCAAGAGCCTAGAAACACTTGCTCAAAAATCAAATCAGTTCCAAGTGTGCACCTTTGAGAGGGTAGCACTCTACTTGCTATTTGCATACCTAGTGTGTATTATTATGGGTCCAGTGTAGTAGGGGTCAACTCTAAATCATATCTGCACTGTTGCTATTATCATACAATCGAACATTAATAGGGGACAAGGAAACACCATATGTTATTTGGTTTCTAAGATAATTTTAATAACCTGTCTGTAGTAATTACTACATGAATATATTTTTGTTCATAGCTGCTAACAAGCACCAAGATGGATTGATTAATTTTTTTCTTTCTGTTGTATTATCGCCCTGGTAGAAAATTAACTACACACTTGTGATTTAGCTGTATCATTTCAAATTCAGTCTATTTTTTATATAAATCTATTGACTTTTGTCAAATTCCAAACAGATTTTGATTGTTGCACTCGCTTTAATAATAAGATTTATAAGATTAGGCACGTAGTAAAACTGGTTACCGTGTAACTGTAACCTTGGCTGGTGGGCTAAACTTACAAATGTTAACAAAGCCCATTAAAGATGGTAAGGGAGATAAAAGGAGGAACAAATGGTGGAGTCATCCCTACACTAATTTTCAAGTAAAAGGCATTGTGAAACAGGGGAAGGAAGGATGATGAAGTGATCAGAGATTTTGGTGGCCTCACTAAGCGTTTTTTGATTCATTGTAAGCCAAATGGGCTTCCCAGGTGGTGCTAGTGGTAAAAAAAAAACCTGCCTGCCAATGCAGGAGATGCAAGAGATGCAGGTTCGATCCCTGGCAGGAAGATCCCCTGGAGAAAGGCATGGCAACCCACTCTAGTATTCTTGCCTGGAGGATTCCATGGACAGAGGAGTCTGCTGGGCTACAGTCAATGGGATCACAGAGAGTCGGCTGCGACTAGGAGACTAACACACACAGACACACTCACACACACACACACACACACACTAAACACACGAGTTTACCATAGTGAGTAAACATCTGTCCTGCCTCCATGCTAAGTTGCTTCAGCCGTGTCCAGTTCTGTGCCACCTCATGGACTATAGCCTGCCAGACTCCATGTCCATGGGATTCTCCAGGCAAGAATACTGGAGTCGTATGCCAGTCCCTGTTCCAGGGGATCCTTGCAACCCAGGGATGGAACCCAGGTTTCCTGCATTGAAGGCGGATTCTTTACTGTCTGAGCCACCTGGGAAGTTGCTTCTGTTAACTGTTTCCAAAAGCTTAATATGAATTTTCTTTTGGAAATGTGGCCTTCATTAGGAAGGTGATGAGGAAGTCATCCAAAGCAGGAAGCTTGTTTTGGTAAACACTCAATGTGTAAGTGGGTATTTTGAAATATATTGTTATTCTTTTGCATGGAGTGTTCCGGAGTCAAGATGTGCAACGAAAAAGGAAAATATCTAATGTATGGGGCTTATAACATTTGAGGTACCTTCCTTCAGTTTTGGCTTTGTGAAGTGTTTTTCACTTTTCAGACCCTTCCTCTCTTATGCCTATTAGGTTTCTTGGGCACTCATAATGAAGGACCAGTCATATAGCTTCAGATTTACCGTGTGTGGATAATGCTCAAACGTTCCTTACCTTTAAGACCGACGATATCACAAGAACTGGTTCATCATTCAAGTTCACTGTGTCTCCACAGTTTAGTTTGTTCTTTAAGGCTCTGCATGATTTTATACTGGCTGATTTTCTGAAGATGCCTTCTGTGAATGGCCCTTTTTGATTGATAAAGGAAAGCATATCCTATAGGGAAGGAAAGAAAAGAAAACTTTGGGACGTTTCATGTCTAGAAGCCCAGAGCACAAGCTTGCTCCTGTTTTGACAGAGCTGTGGTATATGAGGGTACAGTTCTAGAACAGCACCGAAGTCAATTTGAAATTTTTTCTTCAGTGTCTCTAAATATATTTTCGACCCAAGAAGCGATTTGACATTCATACATTGAAAGATTTTAAACACTTGTGTAATCAGATTTTCCGTTTCTATGAATTTACTGTGTTAAACGTCTCTGCTTTGAGGCCTTTGTAGATTCACCCTCTCCTCCTTCACCACTCCTTTCTCATTATTCCCTATTATAGATGCTCTTCCCTACGTGTGGAAATCTTTTTCCCATATTCATTCTCGTTTTGTTTATTCCCCTTCCAGGGACTGTCCACCCCATTCAGTCCTGTTTCCTGTATTCCCTCCCCTCAAAATGAAGCTGAATACGCCTCTCCTCCTTCTCCGATGACATTCCTCTCTCATCAGCCTTTCTAGTTCCTTTTCCTGTATTTTCATGTCCTCTGCTATCTGCAGAGTTAGAGAGATAACAGATATTGGAGCCAGGTTTTTCAAGGAATGTGGAATCTGTATGCCAGTCATCCACTGTGTGACTTTGGGCATAGCACATACTTGGGTGAGGCTCTTTTGATTTTCATTTGTGAAGTGGGGGTGATGATAGTCATGGCTACCGCCTAAATGTTCTGTGAAAGACGCAAGGTCTGGGGTAGTAGCTAGCACGTAGCTAATATGATAAATTTCTTCATATATACCATAAAATTCCCTGCATCTAGTGTAGTGCTTGCAGAGATAGTGGACAGTGAACGAGTTAATGCTTACAGTTCAATACACTAATTTGATATAGCACAGTCCAAACTCTGTGACTCTCTTTTGACACATTCTGTCAGGAGCAAATGATTCATCTTTGTCAGAGGATGCGTACTTTATGCTTAAACACTTGAGTTACATATCAAATCCGTGTGAGACATTTTGCATCATAAGGGGGAGTAGACTCAGCTGAAGGAGACTTGGGACTAGTGTTGACTTCAAGAGAGGAGACGAGGAGACATTTGAGGATGAGGTGGACTCTCAGAGATTCTAACACACAGAGTCTGAAGGAAAGCTATACGGCTCAAAACAGCATGGAGTTCAAACTCGCCTCCAGGACCTCCCCACCATTCTATGCAGAACAAGTACTCTCTCACCCGAAGGAAAAAAGGACATTGGGTTGATTACACCCAGCTCCCAGCCAGTCCCAGCCTCTGGCCAATCTTCAAAATTCCTTGCCCCAGCTGTTTAAGAGATAACTACTCTGAACAACCTTGCAGACGAACAGGCCCCATTAAGACAGGAGCTTTCCACATATGTGCCTCTATATACTTAATCTTTTCTTGGGTAAGGGCTTCTGCTGCTGCTAAGTCGCTCCAGTCATGTCTGACTCTGTGTGACCCCCATAGATGGCAGCCCACCAGGCTCCCCCATCCCTGGGATTCTCCAGGCAAGAAAACTGGAATGGGTTGCCATTTCCTTCTCCAGTGCATGAAAGTGAAAAGTGAAAGGGAAGTCACTCAGTCGTGTCCGACTCTTAGCGACCCCATGGACTGCAGCCTACCAGGCTCCTCCGCCCATGGGATTTTCCAGGCGAGAGTACTGGAGTGGGTTGCCATTTCCTTCAGCAGCTCACTAATCTGACTGCTGCCCCTTCTCACCTCATAAAGGTGATCTGTAAAGGACTGCTCTCCTTCTTTTTCTCAACCTCGCCTTCTCTAACTGCCTTAACTTACAGAGTCCAAGTTAACTGGTTTAAGCTGGTATAGATGGGTCTTTGTTGAAATCAGCGGAATGGATGAGAGTATCTTTTCATCTTGTAGTTGCCTTCTGACTCTGCAGTACCTAAATCAGATCTTATTCTTTGAAGTCATGTTATGAATCTTATCGGACAAAGCCAGACTTCTTCATTTGGGAGTAGAATTGGAAGAGAACACTTGATCTCTCAGAACTCCCCTTCTCAGGAAGGTTACAGAAACCAAAATAAGACCTACCAGAATTGGGGTGGGCAGGGTGTCATGATCACATACATCCTCAAGAGCAGCTCCAAAGAGCTGTTTTGGCTTTGTGGGTGGTAGAGACACGTGTTGGTTGTCCTCGCAGGTCTTGAAGGTATGGCCAAAGGCCCACTTTTTGAGAGAACTCTTCCTAAGTGTCTTCTTGTCTGAAACTAATGTAGAAGAGAGATTTTCACTAGTAGTAGTTTAGATTATTTAGCCTGATTTCCACCACTTACATTCAGCAGCATGTTCATGGCAGAGGCTGAAAGAGAGAAACTGAACCATTTGTTATATAGCATTCCCCTCATTCTGAAGCAGGCTAATTGCATCCTTGTGGTGTTAACATGTTCTTCTTCGTCATATTCTGCAAACCAGTAGTTAAACCTAGAGGCGTGATCAGACTCAGGGTTGACTCTCCCTGTGACAGTATTCCCCCAGAGAGTGCTCTCTATTCCCTTTGCCCTGTGTCATGAGGCACTTAACCTATAGTTATACAGGTTTCCTAATGTGAAGTGTTATCAGTGGATTCTGGTTTCAGATCTCATTTGAAAGGCCATAGTTATTTAATATTCAAATTAAGCCGCATTTGTAGGAAGTTTCCTTGCTCTGTTCAGTTACCTGTTTGGCTTTCTGAGTACCCAGTCACGCCCAATTTTCTCCCTTAAAAAGAATCGCCTTTCATGAGACATCCTGCATGACAGTGCTTATCAGTCAGCCTCTGGACCTCTCCTCTGGGAGGCCACACACATCAGTCACCTCAAAGGAAGACTTCCTGCCCTCAGAGTCCTTGAGAAGTAGGCATTAATTGCCGAAAATATGGTAAGATTACAGGTGGCCATTTTTCTGTGTCACCTGACTCAGCTAACCCAAAGATGAATTTTACCTACCAACAGCCCCAGTCAAAGGAATGCTTTCCAAAAAAGAGTGATCAGCAATGAAAAATTGAGTTCAAAGTGTCTCGTGCCCAGCTATGAATGTTTTCCTGATATTTGCTCAATAAACCTGCTTAATATTTCCTTAAATAACCTGCTTAAATAACCAGCTACAGAAGTCAATTAGAGGAGCCCAGGTGTAGAGAAATAAACAGAAGAATTTAACCAAATCTTTTAAAATGCCCATCCACTTGTCTTTCGGAGACATAGTGAGTGCGTCACCATGTCCATTCAAGTGAGTGAACCACTTGTGGTGCTGGGTGAGAGAACCAGAAGGCTCCTATTCTGCCTCTTAATTGGATGAGTTACCTAAAACTCTTTGAGCGTCAGTTTACTCAAATGTAATATAAATGATGCTACTTACACCTCACTGGACTACATAACATAATGTACTACCCATCACAAGACATGGCACATAGCAGCCTTAATAAAGGTAATTTCCCTCCTTCAGAAGGCCTAAGGCAGCCTAGACATCAGTCACCTGCCCCTAAGCAGACCCCACCCCCATTCTCCATTTGATTGTGCAGCCTCCAGAAGGTGTGCATTCCTCAAGGAATGCCATCACTTTGCCTTAGGCTCTTCCTGCCCTGACATTCATACCACCATCATTTTCAAAGGAGAGAATGAAGAAAGCAAATGCATTCTTAAATTCAGGAAGAGATTCTCCTAATTAATATGTACAAATGTTAAAAAGATACAGGTTTATATGGGTTGAGTTGCTTTATGCACCCTGGTTTCCCTACTCTTAACCTGATTCTTTTATTTCTACAGTACCCACAGGTATTCATGTATTTCAAATGTATTCATTCATTGTTCAGTTTTAATTAAGAATACGCTTAGGAAGAAAGCTCTATCAGTTGGTACAAAGCTATATGGCCAGCTAGCCTATAACCTTAGATGGAAAGCAATATAGACATTAAGGCCTACGCTTTTATTTTCAGGCCTAAATGGCCCTTTTGTAATGTACATTGGTTGGTGTTAGAGTTCTTGTGGGCTCTGTGACCAATAAAACTATATACTATAGCCACGAAAAGTATGGTGCTTGGTTGTTCAGTCGTGTCCCACTCTTGCGACCCCATGGACTACAGCCTGTCATGCTCCTGTCCGTGGGAATTGCTGGATAATAATACTGGAGTGGGTTGCCAGGGACTGTTAAACAGGTTAACTTTACAACCTCATCTTTCTTAAAGAATCCTGGCAAGATTTAGGTTAGTGTTTTTCCTCATGCTCAAATTAGGGTTTGAATGTTAAAAAATGAAATTTTGTAACTTTGTGGGTATAGAATAACAATGATAAGAATATAAATACTTTAAGTAGAAATTCTATTCTGGCCCCAGTACTTGCTAAATTAGTAAGACATTTTATTCAGGGAAAGAAATGTCAATGGGACAATACTGGAATGCTAGCAGGGATAATTGCAAGAGGAAAGACTTAAAAACAAACAGACATATAAACATTCAGTCCAGTTCTGTTGGCAACCTAGGTCTGAAGCAGAATGGAATGAGAGCTTGCTGTGGAGGTAGAATCCAGAGTTCAAGTCTCAGGGGCGGTCCTAAGGCAGCGGAGGAATAGAACAGAAAGACCACTTTCTCCCCACAAATTCATCGAAAGAACAGTGAATGC
Source organism: Bubalus kerabau (assembly GCF_029407905.1). Lineage (NCBI taxonomy): Eukaryota > Metazoa > Chordata > Mammalia > Artiodactyla > Bovidae > Bubalus > Bubalus kerabau. The sequence goes on from NW_026577904.1 coordinate 304,229, forward strand.
TGAGCAAATTCCACAAAACAACTTCAGAATGCTGGAAGAGGACATCAGGTCCTCCCAGAAAGGCAGCCCATTGTCTTCAAAAGGAGGTAGGGCAAAATATACAAGAGAAAAAGAGAGACAAATGAGGTAGGGACAGAGATCTGTCCTGGGATGGGAGTCTTAAAAGAGGAGAAGTTTCGAAACACTGGGAAACACTCTCATTGGCAGGTCAGTGGGGAGTTTTGGAATCTCAGAGGGTAACATAACGGGGAGGAAAAAGAAAGAAAGAAACCCCACAGATTATGTGACTAACATCAACTTCCAGCAGGGAACTCGTCCAGACACTCACAATTGCCACCAGCAAGCGGGGGGCCTGAACAGGGAGGTGCGGGCTGCATTGCTTAGGGTAAGGACCAGGCCTGAGTGCCCTGAGGGCAATCTGAGGGAGCTAATGTGAGATAGCAACCCAAATTGTGGGATAGCTAGAGAGAAAAAAAAACTATCCTGTGAAAAGCCCTAATCTAAGGCACTTCCTGGCCCACTCACAGAGCAGAGGACTGAGAGAACACCAAGCAGAGCTAGCTGGCTGTGCACTGACTCATCTCCCACCAGAGACAGGGAGGCAGGTGGGGGCAGCCAGAGCCTGAAAGGGGCAATCTCAGCCCCAGAGAGGCATCCTCTACAAAACTGCAAGTAGGCTCCCATTTGCTAACCAAGACTTGTTGGGATTCTGGGCGATTGACATCCGCTGGGATGGTCGCAGCCAGAGATCAGCTCCCCAGAAGAGACACAAGGCCCACCTGAGATGGGCAGGCCTGCTGCCACCCAGCAAATCGAGCGGCTGGGATGGGGGAGGTGATAAGACACACCACACTTGGGGGGCACTGTGCTCGCTAAGCACCTGGTCGCCTGAGCTGCTCGGACCTGGGAAGGGCACAAAACGCAGGTCCAACTGAGTCTGCACCTTTGTGGAGTACCTGAGAACCTGAACCTGAATGGCTTAGACCTGGGAAGTGCACGCAACCCAGGGCCCGCCTCAGACAGTTGCAGGCAGAGCAACCTGGAGCTGAGCAGTGTAGACTGGGAAAGCACACACCATGAGCGGGGGCAAACCCAGTGCAGCCAGGACACTGTGAGCACACGCCAGGGATATCTGTTTGCAGTGCTCCTCCGTCCCCACAGCACCACTGAATAAGGGAGCCTAAATAAGTGACCACCTTCGCCCCCATGAGTCAGGGCGGAAATTAGACCCTGAAAAGACCAGCAAACAGAAGAAGTTAAAATAAACAGAGGGATCCGCTCTGGAAAAGACAGGTGCGACAGATTAAAACCTTGTAGTTAGCACTGACGACTTTGGAAGGGACCTAGAGATCTTGAGAAGTATAAGCTGGATCACGGAACTATCTGAAACTGAACTACCCCGCACTCCCAACAACAACTCCAGAGAAATTCCTAGATATATTTTTACTATTATCATTTAAAATTTTTTTTTTTAATTTTTAAGTCCTCTATTACTTCTTTAATTTTAATTTGTATAACCTACTATTACCTTTCCAAAAAAAGACCCTATTTTTAAAGCAAACTTCATACATATATTTTATCATTTTTTGTGACTTTGTTTTTTTTTTTTTTTTTAATACTGTATTTGGGAGACTCTAACCTTTACTGTAGACTTCTAATGTGTGCTTTTTGGTATTTGTTATCAATTTTGTACGTTTAAGAACCCAATCTTCACAACCAATTTTTACTTGGGAGTTTGACCACTGCCTTGATTGCTCTCTCCCCCTTTTGACTCTCCTTTTTTACACCAGGTCGCCTCTATCTCCACCCTCACCCTTTTCTTCCCTACCCACTCTGTGAATCTCTTTGTGTATTCCAGGCTATGGAGAACACTTTGGGAACTGATTACTGGCTGGATCTGTCTCTCTCCTTTTGATTCCCTCTTTTCTTGTCTTGGTCACCTCTGTCTACTTCTTCCTTCTCTTCTCTGTGTAACTGCATGAGCCTCTCTGATGGGTCCAGACTGGGGAGACCACATAGGGAATTGATTACTGGCTAGCTTGCTCTCTCCCCTTTGGATTCCCCCTCTTCTTCTCCTGGCCAACTCTATCTCCCTCCACCGTATTCTCTTCTCCATCTAACTTGGTGAACCTCTCTGGGTGTCCCTCACTGTGGAGAAGCTTTTCATCATTAACCTAGATGTTTTCTCATCGGTGCTGTACAGATAGAGAAGTCTTGAGGCTACTCTAAGAATAAGACTGAAAACCAGAGACAGGAAGCTTAAGTTCAAAACCTGAGAACACCAGAGAACTCCTGACTCCAGGGAACATTAATGGATAAGAGCTCATCCATAAGCCTCCATACCTACACTGAAACCAAGCACCACCCAAGAGCCAACAAGTTCCAGAGCAAGACATACAATGCAAATTCTCGAACAACGCAGGAACATAGCCCTGAGCTTCAATATACAGGCTGACCAAATTCACACCAAACCCGTAGACATCTCAAAACTCCCTACAGGACACTTCATTGCACTCTGGAGAGAAGTCCAGCTCCACCCACCAGAACAGGGACACAAGCTTCCCTAAGCAGGAAACCTTGACAAGCCACTCACACAACCCCACCCACAGTGAGGAACCTCCACAATGAAAAAGAACCAAAAGTTGCCAGAATACAGAAAAGCCACCCCCAATACAGCAATCGAACTGATGCTGAAGCTGAAACTCCAATGCTTTGGTCACCTGATGTAAAGAACTGACTCAGTGGAAAAGACCCTGATGCTGGGAAAGATTGAAGGCAGGAGGAGAAGGGGACGAGAGAGGATGAGATGGTTGGATGGCATCACCAATTCAAAGGACATGAGTTTGAGTAAGCTCTGGGAGTTGGTGATGGACAGGGAGGCCTGGCGCGCTGCAGTCCTCGACCCCAAGGACTTGGGGTCACTGTAGTCCTTGGGGTCCCAAAGAGTCAGACATGACTGAGCAACTGAACTGAACTCAAAGAATCGTGATGTCTCCTAAAGCTGTACTAGTTGCTTCTTGAAATCAGAACAGTCTTATCCTTGCTTTGCTCTCACAAGTGGGAAACTTCCCATGTCTTGGAGCAGATGGAAATTACTGCCCTTAGAATGTGCTTTGGGCTCTAGGATCTCCCATTGACCCCTGGCAGCCTTGCTGTCTTTGGCATCAAAGCCAGTTACATTATTCACGTACCTGCAACCTTCTCACTGTTATCGGTAATATCAGTGATATCACTGTTATCAGAACTCACTGAGGTCTCTCCAAAGAGAGAAGTGATATCTTCTCCAAATATCTTGAGACAGTTTTCAATGAGAAATTGTATGAAAGAAATCTGTAACACAAAGGGGCAAAAAACTGGGTATTACTGTACATATGGTGTAATAGTAAATCACATTTCATGCATGAATCTTGGCTCTAACCAAAAATGTAAAAGAATTCTGAGAAAAATTCAGACTTGACTAAAAACTATATAAATATATTATATATACATCAGCTTTTTCTAAGACATAACTGATACTTTGAAGAGTAGTATGGGCTCAAATTTTAAAATTCTTTGAGTCAGTGGGCTAAAGTTTTACTATGTAGCCTGGTTTAATAACTAAACTTTTGTAATGATGGTTAACATGCTTAAAACTAGGATGATTTTTAAGTAGCCCACATAGGATATTTGGGACAAAAATGTATATTCTCTTATTAAGTTTTATTTATTTTTAATAAAATTATTTCTAGTTTTATTGAGATAGATTTTATATATCTCATTATTAAAATTTATAAAGTATCGAATACAACACCAATTGTGGATTTCACTTCAGTGAAGAAATGTCTGAAACTTGGGTAGCAGAGGTCTCTGTGTGGGCCTGGGGGGTTTGTGAGGAAAGAAAGCATCTGGAGAGAAAACATGTCTGTCTGTCTTAGCACACTGCCTTGCCTCACACTTGCTGTCCAGGGGAGCTTGGAGAAGAGCTGTGATCTTATTAGGCATGTTGTGGCTCTGTTAGGATGTTCTGAAATATTTTACTAGCTTCTTCATCCTCAGGCAGAGACACAATAGCAGCCAAGTGTTTTCCTGAATGAGCCACAGCTGGCAGAGTGCGGCCAGTATGTGTGGAGCCTCAGGTGCTCATATTGCCCAGGCCGCCAAGATGTGCCGACAGTGACCAGATGTATTGGGTGTTGTCATCATTGGGTAATGATGAAATCATAGTCTGGAGGCTTGTACACCCTCAGTGATTAGGCTGAGAGTTGAACCTTCGCTCTCCGATTGCAAAGCCACGTTTTTTCTATCATATCATCCTACTCTTACCTCTCTATCCTTTAACCTCTTGGGTGGCAAAGGGGAAGTGAGTCAACTGTTCTCAGTTATAATACACCTTCCCATGCCCAACCAGAGTAGGACTCTGCCACTCCAAGGCAGTGTAATTAAAATGTGCACTTTAAAAACTGGTTCATCAGAGTTACTACTGCAGACTTCAGGTTTAAGATGGGGACTCTGCTCCGCAAGGCATAAAAATGAGAGATCTCATTACCTGTTTGGTGAGGTTTTCTGAGCTGCCAGAATTAGGCAGACAAAGAAGGCTTGGTGTAATACACACTGATAAATTATAAGCTGTCATCTGATTGGATGAGGAATGTTGCTCAATATTGTGTAAAACTGCAAAAAGATATCGCAGAAAAACTACATTGGCTCTCGGCAGCTGGTTTAGAAGCCTAAGGACAGAAAAAACAGTTATAAATAAGTGAGTCATTTTGCTTAGTAAGTGGGAATACAGAGAACAAATTACTTCTTTTTATACCATGTACACAGTCAATTCTCACAGTTCCCAGGCATGAATGCATACAAAAATATTCCACTGACATTAATTCCTGAACCAGGTAAGACCTACTCTGTTTAGTTATGTGTTTGTATTTAAGATCATACCACTGGCGGATTGGTTCTTTATCATCTCATTTTAGACCAGTGGATTTCATGTCCAACAGTTTCTTGTGTTCAGAAGCTGTAAAATGGTCAAGCATTCCATTTTAATAAGATTAGGAGAAAACCAGCAATTACAGTGTCACCAATAAGGCATGCATCTCTCTTCAAACTGGCTTCCATGGGCATGATCAAGTGAAACCCCGTGATACTGGTCATTATTTTAGAGGACACAGCTGTAAACTATAAGCTAATATTTTCCTAAGAGTATGTTGGTTGTATTTTCTCAGAGTTGAGTAATTATTGCATCATTACCTCTGGGTCGACGTTGTTTTCTCCTGCTCGTTCCCTTGATCAATAACATCAAGCCATTTATCATACAGACTGGCTGTAAATATGCTTCCTTGGATATTTCGAAGAAAATCCTTATATAGATCAAAAAGTATATATTAATATTAGGATAAATTCAATGGAGAAATTGCAAAGAAAATATTTAGTGGAAAAATTCAATTCAGTCCACAATTACTTCACAGCCACGCAGACTGATTCACACAGAGCTTGGCTGTCATTCTCCACAGCCTTGCACACCCAGAAGTAGTGGTTGGATTTTCCCCAACTAAAATTAGAAGCATAAAAGTAGAGTCTGGGCTGCAGTGAGCATGAAGCTATAGCTCCTTCTATCGCCTGGAACTTATACTTTGTGTACACGTTAACACATTAGTACAAACTGGCAAGGTCTGGTGATAACTCATCCTAAATCCTATTAGTTTCTTGAAAAGAAATGCACATGCCCATTTTGTTTGTTTACTTCAGACACATGCTTGCTCGTGATTCAAGAAAGAGAAGTTCTGAAATAAAACAAACAAAATTACACCCCTACATGCTCTTATACACATATTAAGAGAAAACCTGAAGTATGTGTGCTGTTTGGGAAAAAGCTAGTATTGAAATAGCTTCAATCTTTCTCTTTAAAAAAAAAAAAAAACCATATAAAAGTTCAGTTCTACACGCTTTTAAGCAGCAGGTATTAGAAATAAATCAAAAGCCCCAATGGTGAACTACATGTTACCCTTACAACTTTTTGAATGGAACATATCCACCCAAAGGGGAAACTGAAAATTTAGATACATTTGAACCTGACACTTGTGGGATAGAATATGCAAATGTCAGCTTCCGAAGAGGAGGCCTGGAAACTTTATCCTGATGATCAAGTCTTAATATCGTAGAATTGGGCCTATTAAAATAGATGAAGTTGTAACCTGTTGTGCAAGACTGAGGGGAAATGATTGCATTGCCTTGCCAGGTTCAAAGGCACAACTTGCTTCCACTGGTCTTAATATACAGCCTGACTTCTCTTAATAGTATCTTCTTTAGGCAGTGTTTCTAAGGCAACTATCATGATTGTAATCCTGATAGTGTTCGCTTGTCTCAGGACTTATTGAGCTGCTGTTTGTGTCAGGCACTCTCTTGAGTACTGAGGACAGAGTATGAAGATAATGTACAAAGTCTCAGTCCTCGCATACTTTTTCTTGTAATTGGTACACAGTACCCAATGATGGTCATCAGGGTTTCACTAGGCTTCTTATGGAGTGTCCGCAGTACATTTGGAAGGAGGAAGCACTCCATTTCAGTTCAGCCATTGAGTCCAGCCCTACTCTTTGCGACCCCGTGATCTGCACACCAGGCTTTCCTGTCCATCACCAACACCTGGGTCTTGTTCAAATTCATGTGCATGGAGTTGGTGATGCCATTCAACCATGTCATCTGGCTTTGACTTCTGGGAGTCTGGGAGTGTGCAGCAGGGCCTATGCTTTGTGTGCCAAACTACATGCACTTGGAGTGTGTCTCTTCTCTCTCCTGAACCCTGTGCTGTAGAATCCATTGGTGAGACTGAGTATGGTTAAGCCAGGACATGACTCATGCAGAATATGCCATGGGTATTTGCTATTGGACCACTGTTTATAGACAGTTTAATGAAAAACTCAATGTGGTTCTGACTCTATATTCATTTCTGATTTAGACCAACTCCATGGTTGCTTTGACATATGGTATTCTCAAGGCCAAAGTTGCAAGGTTTGATTCCCCACCAAGATCAATCAACTTTAGGAAGAGAAAAGTGTGGGACTGTCAAACACCTGTACCCATAAGTAGCCACCCTCTTACTAGTCTGTGCTTATAGCATGGAAACAGGCAAGAGCCTAGTAACACTTGCTCAAAAGTCAAATCAGTTCCAAGTGTGCACCTTTGAGAGGGTAGCACTCTACTTGCTATTTGCATACCTAGTGGGTATTATTATGGGTCCAGTGTAGTAGGGGTCAACTCTAAATCATATCTGCACTGTTGCTATTATCATACAATCGAACATTAATAGGGGACAAGGAAACACCATATGTTATTTGGTTTCTAAGATAATTTTAATAACCTTTCTGTAGTTACTACTACATCAAAATATCCTTGTTCATAGCTGCTAACAAGTAGCAAGATGGATTAATTAATTTATTTTCTGTTGTATTATCGCCCTGGTAGAAATTTAGCTACACACTTGTGATTTAGCTGTATAATTTCAAACTCAGTCTATATTTTGTATAAATCTATTGAGTTTTGCAAAATTCCAAACAGATTTTGATTGTTGCACTCAGTTTAAAAATAACATTTATAAGATTAGGCATGTAGTAAAACTGGTTACCATGTAACTGTAAGCTTGGGTGGTGGGTTAAACTTACAAGTGTTAAAAAAGACCATTAAAGATGGTAAGGGAGATAAAAGGAGGAAAAAGGAGGAACAAACGGTGGCGTCATCCCTACACTAATTTTCAAGTAAAAGGCATTGTGAAACAGGGGAAGGAAGGATGATGAAGTGATCAGAGATTTTGGTGGCCTCACTAAGCGTTTTTTGATTCATTGTAAGCCAAATGGGCTTCCCAGGTGGTGCTAGTGGTAAAAAACCTGCCTGCCAATGCAGGAGATGCAAGAGATGCAGGTTCGATCCCTGGCAGGAAGATCCCCTGGAGGAGGGCATGGCAACCCACTCTAGTATTCTTGCCTGGAGGATTCCATGGACAGAGGAGTCTGCTGGGCTACAGTCAATGGGATCACAGAGAGTCGGCTGCGACTAGGAGACTAACACACACAGACACACACACACACACACACACACACACACACACACTAAAAACACGGGTTTACCGTAGTGAGTAAACATCTGTCCTGCATCCATGCTAAGTTCCTTCAGCCGTGTCCAATTCTGTGCCACCTCATGGACAATAGCCTGACAGACTCCACTGTCCATGGGATTCTGCAGGCAACAATACTGGAGTTGTATGCCAGTCCCTGTTCCAGGGGATCCTTGCAACCCAGGGATGGAACCCAGGTTTCCTGCATTGAAGGCGGATTCTTTACTGTCTGAGCTTCCTGGGAAGTTACTTCTGTTAACTGTTTCCAAAAGCTTATTATGAATTTTCTTTTGGAAATGTGGCCTTCATTAGGAAGGTGATGAGGAAGTCATCTAAAGCAGGAAGCTTGTTTTGGTAAACACTCAATGTGTAAGTGGGTATTTTGAAATATATTGTTATTCCTTTCCATGGAGTGTTCCGGAGTCAAGATGTGCAATGAAAAAGGAAAATATCTAATGTATGGGGCTTATAACATTTGAGGTACCTTCCTTCAGTTTTGGCTTTGTGAAGTGTTTTTCACTTTTCAGATCCTTCCTCTCTTATGCCTATTAGGTTTCTTGGGCACTCATAATGAAAGATCAGTTATATAGCTTCAGATTTACCGCTTGTGGATAATGCTCAAACTTTCCTTACCTTTAAGACCCACGCTATGACAAGAATTGGTTCATCTTTCAAGTTCACTGTGTCTCCACAGTTTAGTCTCTTCTTTAGGGCTCTGCATGATTTTATACTGGCTGATTTTCCGAAGATGCCTTGTGTGAATGGCCCTTTTTGATTGATAAAGGAAAGCATATCCTATAGGAAAGGAAAGAAAAGAAAACTGTGGGACGTTTCATGCCTAGAAGCCCAGACCACACGCTTGCTCCTGTTTTGACAGAGCTGTGGTATATGAGGGTACAGTTCTAGAACAGCACTGAAGTCAATTTGAAATTTTTTCTTCAGTGTCTCTAAATATATTTTCAACCCAACAATCGATTTGACATTCATACACTGAAACATTTTAAACACTTGTGTAATCAGATTTTCCGTTTCAGTGAATTTACTGTGTTAAACGTCTCTGCTTTAGGGCCTTTGTAGATTCACCCTCTCCTCCTTCACCGCTCCTTTCTCATTATTCCCTATTATAGATGCTCTTCCCTACGTGTGGAAATCTTTTTGCCATAGTCATGCTCTATTCATTTATTCCCCTTCCAGGGACTGTCCACCCCATTCATTCCTGTTTCCTGTATTCCCTCCCCTCAAAATCAGGCTCAATACGCCTCTCCTCCTTCTCCGATGACATTCTTCTCTCATCAGCCTTTCTAGTTCCTTTTCTTGTATTTTCATTTCCTCTGCTGTCTGCAGAGTTAGAGAGATAACAGATATTGGGCCAGGTTTTTCAAGAAATGTGGAATCTCTTATGCCAGTCATCCACTGTGCGACTTTGGGCATAGCACATACTTGGGTGAGGCTCTTTTGTTTTTCATTTATGAAGTGGCACTGATGATAGTCATGGCTACCCCCTAAATTTTCTGTGAAAGACGCAAGGTCTGAGGTAGTAGCTAGCACGTAGCCTGTATGATAAATTTCTTCATATATACCATAAAATTCCCTGCATCTAGTTAGTGCTTCCGAGATAGTGGACAGTGAGCAAGAGTTAATGCTTACAGTTCAATACACTAATTTGATATAGCACAGTCCAAACTCTTTGGCTCTCTTTTGACACATTCTGTCAGGAGCAAATGATTCATCTTTGTCAGAGGATGCGTACTTTATGCTTAAACATTTGAGTTGCATATCAAATCCGTGTGAGATATTTTGCATCATAAGTGGGAGTAGACTCAGCTGAAGGAGTCTTGAGACTCGTGTGGACTTTAAGGGAGGAGACGAGAAGACATATGAGGATGAGGTGGACTCTCAGAGATTCTTACACACAGAGTCTGAAGGAAAGCTACGCAGCTCAAAATAGCCTGGAGTTCAAACTCGCCTCCAGGACCTCCCCAGCATTCTATGCAAAACAAGTAGTCTCTCACCCAAAGGAAAAATGGACAATGGGTTGATTTTGCCCAGCTCCCAGCCAGTCCCAGCCTCTGGCTGACCTCCAGAATTCCTTGCTGCAGCTGTTTAAGAGATAACTACTCTGAAGAACCTTGCAGAAGAACAGGCCCCCTTAAGACAGGAGCTTTTCATATACCTGTCTCTATATACTTCTCTTTTCTTGGGTAAGGGCAGCAGCTCACTAATCTGACTGCTGCCCATTCTCGCCTCATAAAGGTGATCTGTAAAGGACTGCTCTCCTTCTTTTTCTCAACCTCACCTTCTCTAACTGTCTTAACTTACAGAGTCCATGTTAACTGGTCTGAGCTGGTATAGATGGGTCTTTGTTGGAATCAGCGGAATGGATGAGAGTATCTTTTCATCTTGTAGTTGCCTTCTGACTCTGCAGTACCTAAATCAGATCTTATTCTTTGAAGTAATGTTATGAATCTTATCGGACAAAGCCAGACTTCTTCATTTGGGAGTAGATTTGGAAGAGAACACTTGATCTCTCAGAACTCCCCTTCTCAGGAAGGTTAGAGAAACCAAAATAAGACCTACCAGAATTGGGGTGGGCAGGGTGTCATTATCACATACATCCTCAAGAGCAGCTCCAAAGAGCTGTTTTGGCTTTGTGGGTGGTAGACACGCGTGTTGGTTGTCCTCACGGATCCCGGAGATACGGCCGAAGGCCCACCCTTTGAGAGAACTCTTCCTAAGTGTCTTCTTGTCTGAAACTAATGTAGAAGAGAGATTTTCACTAGTAGTAGTTTAGCTTATTTAGCCTGATTTTCACCACTTACACTCAGCAGCATGTTCATGGCAGAGGCTGAAAGAGAGAAACTGAATCATTTGTTATATAGCATTCCCCTCATTCTGAAGCAGGCTAATTGCATCCTTGTGGTGTTAACATGTTCTTCTTCCCCATATTCTGCAAACCAGTAGTTAAACCTAGAGGCGTGATCAGACGCAGGGTTGACTCTCCCTGTGACAGTATTCCCCCAGACAGTGCTCTCTATTCCCTTTGCCCTGTGTCATGAGGCACTTAACCTATAGTTATACAGGTTTCCTAACGTGAAGTTTTATCAGTGGATTCTGGTTTCAGATCTCATTTGGAAGGCCAAAATTATTTAATATTCAAATCAAGCAGCATTTGTAGTAAGTTTCCTTCCTCTGATCAGTTACCTGTTTGGCTTTCTGAATACCCAGTCATGCCCAATTTTCTCTCTTGAAAAGAATCGCCGTTCATGAAACATCCTGCCTGACAGTGCTTATCAGTCAACCTCTGGACCTCTCCTCTGGGAGGCCACACACCTCAGTCAGCTCCAAGGATGACTTCCTGCCCTCAGGGTCCTTGAGAAGTAATCATTAATTGCAGAAAATGTGGTAAGATTACAGGGGGCCATTTTTTTTTGTGTGTGTGACACCTTACTCAGGTAACCCAAAGATGAATTTTAACTACCAACAGCCCCAGTCAAAGGAATGCTTTCCAAAAAAGAGTGATCAGCAATGAAAAATTGAGTTCAAAGTGTCTCGTGCCCAGCTATGAATGTTTTCCTGATATTTGCTCAATAAACCTGCTTAATATTTCCTTAAATAACCTGCTTAAATAACCAGCTAAAGAAGTCAATTAGAGGAGCCCAGGTGTAGAGAAATAAACAGAAGAATTTAACCAAATCTTTTAAAATGCCCATTCACTTGTCTTTCGGAGACATAGTGAGTGCGTCACCATGTCCATTCAAGTGAGTGATCCACTTGTGGTGCTGGGTGAGAGAACCAGAAGGCTCCTATTCTGCCTCTTAATTGGATGAGTTACCTAAAACTCTTTGAGCATCAGTTTGCTCAAATGTAACATAAATGATGCTACTTACACCTCACTGGACTACATAACATAATGTACTACCCAGCACAAGACATGGCACATAGCATCTTAATAAAGGTGATTTCCATCCTTCAGAAAGCCTAAGGCAGACTAGACATCAGTCACCTGCCCCTAAGCAGACCCCACCCCCATTCTCCATTTGATTGTGCAGCCTCCAGAAGGTGTGCATTGCTCAAGGAATGCCATCACTTTGCCTTAGGCTCTTCCTGCCCTGACATTCATACCACCATCATTTTAAAAGGAGAGAAGGAAGAAAGTAAATGCATTCTTAAATTCAGGAAGAGATTCTCCTAATTAACATGTAAAAATGTTAAAAAGGTACATGTTTATATGGGTTGAGTTGCTTTATGCACCCTGGTCTCCCTACTCTTAACCTGATTCTTTTATTTCTACAGTACCCACAGATATTCATGTATTTCAAATGTATTCATTCATTGTTCAGCTTTAAAAAGAATACTCTTAGGAAGAAATCTCTATCAGTTGGTACAAAGCTATATGTCCAGCTAGCCTATAAGCATAGATGGAAAGCAAAATAGACATTAAGGCCTATGCTTTTATTTTCAGGCCCAGATGGACCTGTCGCAATGTACATTGGTTGGTGTTAGAATTCTTGTTGGCTCTGTGACCAATAAAACTATATACTATAGCCATGAAAAGTATGGTGCTCAGTTGTTCAGTCGTGTCCAACTCTTGAGACCCCATGGACTATAGCCTCTCAGCTGCTGTCCAAGGTTTCCCTGGATAATAATACTGGAGTGGGTTGCCATGGACTGTTAAACAGGTTAACTTTATAACCTCATCCTTCTTAAACAATCCTGGAAAGATTTAGGTCAGTGTTTCCTCATACTCAAAGTAGGCTTTGAATGTTAAAAAATGAAATTTTGAAATTTTGTGGGTATAGAATAACAATTATAAGAATACAAATACTTTAATTAGAAATTCTATTCTGGCCCCAGTACTTCCTAAATTGGTAAGACATTTTATTCAGAGAAAGAAATGTCAATGGGACAATACTGGAATGGTAGCAGGGATAATTGCAAGAGGAAAGATTTAAAAACAAAAGGACATATAAACATTCGGTCCAGTTCCATTTGCAACCTAGGTCTGAAGCAGAATGGAAAGTGAGCTTGCTGTGAAAGTACAATGGAGAGTTCAAGTCTCAGGGGCGGTCCTAAGGTGGCGGAAGAATAGGACAGAAACACCACTTTCTCCACACAAGTTCATCGAAAGAATATAGAATGCTGAGCAAATTCCACAAAACAACTTCTGAATGCTTGAAGAGGACATCAGGGACCCAGAAAGGCAGCGCGTTGTCTTAAAAGCAGGTAGGAAAAAATATAAAAGAGAAAAAGACAGACAAATGAGGTAGGGACAGAGATCTGTCCTGGGACGGGAGTCTTAAAAGAGAAGTTTCCAAACACTAAGAAACACTCCCATTGGCAGGCCATTGGGGAATTTTGGAATATCAGAGGGTAACATAACGGGGAGGAAAAAGAAAGAAAGAAACCCCACAGATTGCGTGCCTAACATCAACTTCCAGCAGGGAACTAGTCCAGACACTCACAATTGCCAGCAGCAAGCGGGGGGCCTGAACAGGGAGGTGTGGGCTGCATTGCTTAGGGTAAGGACCAGGCCTGAGTGCCCTGAGGGCAATCTGAGGGAGCTAATGTGAGATAGCAACCCAAATTGTGGGATAGCCAGAGAGAGAGAAAAAAAATAGAGAAAACCATCCTGTGAAAAGCCCTAATCTAAGGCACTTCCTGGCCCACTCACAGGGCAGAGAACTGAGAGAATACGGGAGAAGAGCTAGCTGGCTGTCAACTGGCTCATCCCCCGCTGGAGACAGGGTGGCAGCCGGGGGCAGCCAGAGCCAAAAAGGGGCAATCTCAGCCTCAGAGAGGCATCCTCTACAAAACTGCAAGCAGGCTCCCATTTGCTAACCAATACTTCTTGGGATTCTGGGCGGTTGACATCCGCTGGGAGGGTCACAGCCAGAGATCAGCTCCCCAACAGAGAGACATGGCCCACCTGAGATGGGCATGCCTGCTGCCACCCAGGAATCTGAGCAGCTGGGATTAGAGAGCTGATAAGACACACGACACCTGCGGCTGACTGTGCTTGTCAAGTACCTCGTCGCCTGAGCTGCTCGGACCTCGGAAGGGCACAAAATGCAGGTCCGACTGAGTCTGTGCCTTTGTGGAGTACCTGAGAACCTGAACCTGAACCTGAACCTCTTAGACCTGGGAAGTGCACGCAACCCAGGGCCCACCTCAGATAGTTGCAGGCAGAGCAAACTGGAGCCTGAGCAGTGTAGACTGGGAAAGCACACACACTGTGAGCGGGGGCAAACCCAGTGCGGCCAGGACACTGTGAGCACACGCCAGGGATATTTGTTTGCAGTGCTCCTCCATCCCCACAGCACCACTGAATAAGTGAGCCTAAATAAGTGACCACCTTTGCCCCCATCAGTCAGGGTGGAAATTATACACTGAAGAAACCAGCAAACAGAAGATGTTAAAATAAACAGAGGGATCCGCTCTGGAAAAGACAGGTGCAACAGATTAAAACCTTGTAGTTAGCACTGACTACATTGGAAGTGGCCTAGAGATCTTGAGAAGTATAAGCTGGATCACGGAACTATCTGAAACTGAACTAACCCCACACTGCCGAAAACAACTCCAGAGAAATTCCTAGGAATATGTTTATAATTATCATTAAAAATTTTTTTTTTAATTTTTAAATCCACTATTACTTCTTTAATTTTAATTTTTATAACCTACTATTACCTTTCAGGAAAAAAGACCCTATTTTTAATGCAAATTTCATATATATATTTTATCATTTTTTGTGACTTTATTTTGTTCTTTTAATATTGTATTTGGGAGACTCTAACCTTTACTGTAGACTTTTAATGTGTGCTTTTTGGTATTTGTTATCAATTTTGTAGGTTTAAGAACCCAATCTTCACTACCCATTTTTACTTGGGAGTTTGATCACTGCCTTGATTGCTCTCTCCCCCTTTTGACTCTCCTTTTTCTCCACCAGGTCGCCTCTAACTCCTGCCTCACCCTTCTCTTCCATACCCAAGTCTGTGAATCTCTTTGTGTGTTCAAGGCTGTGGAGAACACTTTGGGAACTGATTACTGGCTGGATCTGTCTCTCTCCTTTTGATTACCTCTATTCTTGTCCTGGTAACCTCTGTCTCCTTCTTCCTTCTCTTCTCTGTGTAACTGCATGAGCCTCTCTGAGGAGTCCAGACTGTGTAGAGCACATAGGGAATTGATTACTGGCTAGCTTGCTCTCTACCCGTCTGATTCCCACTCTTCTTCTCCTGGTCAACTCTATCTTCCTCCTCCCTCTTCTCTTCTCCATCTAATTTGGTGAAACTATCTTGGTGTCCGTCACTGTGGAGAAGCTTTTCATCTTTGACCTAGATGTTATATTATTGGAGCTGTTCAGAGAGAGAAGTCTTGAGGCAACTGTAAGAATAAGATTGAAAACCAGAGGCAGGAGGCTTAAGTCCAAAACTTGAGAACACCAGAGAACTCCTGACTCCAGGGAACATTAATGGATAAGAGCTCATCAAGCACCACCCAAGAGCCAACAAGTTCCAGAGCAAGACATACCAGGCTAATTCTCCAGCAGCGCAGGAACATAGCCCTGAGCATCAATATACAGGCTGCCCAAATTCACACCAAACCCGTAGACATTTCAAAACTCACTACTGGACACTTCATTGCACTCTGGAGAGAAGTCCAGCTCCACCCACCAGAACAGGGACACAAGCTTCCCTAAGCAGGAAACCTTGAAAAGACACCCGCACAACCGACCCACAGTGAGGAACATCCACAATAAAGAGGAATCACAAGCTGCCAGAATACAGAAAGGCCACCCCAAATACAGGAATCAAACTGATGCTGAAGCTGAAACTCCAATGTTTTGGTCACCTGATATAAAGAACTGACTCAGTGGAAAAGACCCTGATGCTGGGAAAGATTGAAGGCAGGAGGAGAAGGGGACGAGAGAGGATGAGATGGTTGGATGGCATCACCAATTCAAAGGACATGAGTTTGAGTAAGCTCTGGGAGTTGGTGATGGACAGGGAGGCCTGGCGCGCTGCAGTCCTCGACCCCAACGATTTGGGGTCACTGTAGTACTTGGGGTCCCAAAGAGTCCGACACGACTGAGCAACTGAACTGAACTCAACGAATCATGATGTCTCCTAAAGCTGTACTAGTTGCTTCTTGAAATCAGAACAGTCTTAACCTTGCTTTGATCTCACAAGTGGGAAACTTCCCATGTCTTGGAGCAGATGGTAATTACTGCCCTTAGAATGTGCTTTGGGCTCTAGGATCTCCCATTGACGCCTGGCAGCCTTGCTGTCTTTGGCATCAAAGCCAGTTACATTATTCACGTACCTGCAACCTTCTCACTGTTATCGGTAATATCAGTGATATCACTGTTATCAGAACTCACTGAGGTCTCTCCGAAGAGAGAAGTGATATCTTCTCCAAATATCTTGAGACAGTTTTCAATTAGAAATTGTATGAAAGAAATCTGTAACACGAAGGGGCAAAAAACGGGGTATTACTGTACATATGGTGTAATAGTAAATCACATTTCATCCATGAGTCTTGGCTCTAACAAAAAGTGCAAAAGAAATCTGAGAAAAATTCAGACTTGGCTAAAAACTATATAAATATATATACATCAGCTTTTTCTAAGACATAACTGATACTTTGAAGAGTAGTTTGGCCTCAAATTTTAAAATTCTTTGAGTCAGTGGGCTAAAGTTATACTATGTAGCCTGGTTTAATAGCTAAAATTTTGTAATGATGGTTAACATGCTTAAAACTAGGATGATTTTTAAGTAGCCCACATAGGATATTTGGAACAAAAATGTATGTTCTCTCATTAAGTTTTATTTATTTTTAATAAAAATTTTTTCTAGTTTTATTGAGATAGATTTTATATATCTCATATTATTAAAATTTATAAAGTATCGAATACAACACCAGTTGTGAATTTCACTTCAGTGAAGTAATGCCTGAAACTTGGGTAGCACAGGTTTCTGTGTGGGCCGGGGGGGTTTGTGAGGAAAGAAAGCATCTGGAGAGAAAACATGTCTGTCTGTCTTAGCACATTCCCTTGCCTCACATTTGCTGTCCAGGGGAGCTTGGGGAAGAGCTGTGATCTTATTAGGCATGTTGTGGCTCTGTTAGGATGTTCTGAAATATTTTACTAGCTTCTTCATCCTCAGGTTGAGACACAATAGCAGCCAAGTGTTTTCCTGAATGAGCCACAGCTGGCAGAGTGCGGCCAGTATGTGTGGAGCCTCAGGTGCTCATATTAGCCAGGCCGCCAAGATGTGCCGACAGTGACCAGATGTATTGGGTGTTGTCATCATTGGGTAATGATGAAATCATAGTTTGGAGGCTTGTACACCCTCAGTGATTAGGCTGAGAGTTGAACCTTGGCTCTCCAATTCCAAAGCCACGTTTTTTCTATCATATCATCCTACTCTTACCTCTCTATCGTTTAATCTCTTGGGTGGCAAAGGGGAAGTGAGTCAACTGTTCTCAGTTATAATACACCTTCCCATGCCCAACCAGAGTAGGACTCTGCCACTCCAAGGCAGTGTAATTAAAATGTGCACTTTAAAACCTGGTTCATCAGAGTTAATACTACAGACTGCAGGTTCAAGATGGGGACTCTGCTCCGCAAGGCATAAAAATGAGAGATCTTGTTACCTGTTTGCTGAAGTTTTCTGAGCTGCCAGAATTAGACAGACAAAGAATGCTTGGGGATATACACAATGATAAATTATAAGCTGTCATCTGATTGGATGACGAATGTTGCTCAATGTTGTGTAAACATCCAAAAAGATATCGCATGAAAATTACATTGGCTCTCGGCAGCTGGTCTAGATGCCTAAGGACAGAAAAAACACTTATAAATAAGCGAGTCATTTCGCTTAGTAAGTGGGAATACAGAGAACAAAGTACTTCTTTTTATACCATATACACAGTCTATTCTCACATTTCCAGGCATGAATGCATACAAAAATGTTTCACTAAAGTTAATTCCTGAACCAGGTAAGACCTGCTCTGGTTAGTTATGTGTTTGTATTTAAGATCATACCACTGGCGGATTGGTTCTTTATCATCTCATTTTAGACCAGTGGATTTCATCTCCAACAGTTTCATGTATTCAGAAGGTGTAAAATGGTCAAGCATTCCATGTTAATAAGATTAGGAGAAAAACAGCAATTACAGTGTCACCAATAAGGCATGCATCTCTTTTCAAACTGGCATCCATGGGCATGATCAAGTGAAACCCCATGATACTGATCATTATTTTCGAGGACATAGCGGTAAACTATAAGCTAATATTTTCCTAAGAGTATGTCGGTTGTATTTTCTCAGAGTTGAGTAATTATTGCATCATTACCTCTGGGTCGACGTTGTTTTCTCCGGCTCGTTCCCTTGATCAATAACATCAGGCCATTTATCATACAGACTGTCTGTAATTATGCTTCCTTGGATATTTCGAAGAAAGTCCTTATATAGATCAAAAAGTATATATTATTCTTAGGATAAATTCAATGGAGAAATTGCAAAGAAAATATTTAGTGGAAAAATTCAATTCAGTCCACAATTCCTTCACAGCCACCCAGACTGATTCACACAGAGCTTGGCTGTCATTCACCACAGCCTTGCACACCCAGAAGTACTGGTTGGATTTTACCCAACTAAAATTAGAAGCATAAAAGCAGAGTCTGGGCTGTAGTGAGAATGAAACGAAAGCTCCTTCTATCGCCTGGAACTTACTCTTTGTGTACATGTTAACACATTAGTACAAACTGGCAAGGTCTGGTGATAACTGATCCTAAAACCTATTAGTTTCTTGAAAAGAAACGCACATGCCCATTTTGTTTGTTTCCTTCAGACACATGCTTGCTCTTAATTCAAGAAAGAGAAGTTCTGAAATAAAACAAACAAAATTACACCCCTACATGCTCTTCTGCACATATTAAGAGAAAACCTGAAGTACGTGTGCTCTTTGGGAAAAAGCTAGTATCGAAATAGCTTCAATCCTTTTCTCTTAAAAAAAAATAAAATCATATAAAAGTTCAGTTCTACAGACTTTTAAGCAGCCGGTGTTAGAAATAAATCACAATCCCCAATCGTAAACTACATGATACCCTTACAACTCTGAGAATGGAATATATCCACCCAAAGAGGAAACTGAAAATTTAGATACATTGCAACTTGACACCTGTGGGATAGAATATGCAAATGTCAGCTTCCGAAGAGGAGGCCTGGAAACTTTATCCTGATGATCAAGGCTTCCTATCGTAGAATGGGGCCTATTAAAATAGATGAAGTTGTAACCTGTTGTGCAAGACTGAGAGGAAATGATTGCATTGCCTTGCCAGGTTCAAAGGCACAACTTGCTTCCACTGGTCTTAATATACAGCCTGACTTCTCTTAATAGTATCTTCTTTAGGCAGTGTTTCTAAGGCAACTATCATGATTGTAATCCTGATAGTGTTCGCTTGTCTCAGGACTCATTGAGCTGCTGTTTGTGTCAGGCACTCTCTTGAGTACTGAGGACAGAGTATGAAGATAATGTACAAAGTCTCAGTCCTCGCATACTTTTTCTTGTAATTGGTATACAGTACCCAATGATGGTCATCAGGGTTTCACTAGGCTTCTTATGGAGTGTCCGCAGTACATTTGGAAGGAGGAAGCACTCCATTTCAGTTCAGCCATTCAGTCCCGTCCTACTCTTTGCGACCCCATGGTCTGCACACCAGGCTTTCCTGTCCATCACCAACACCTGGGTCTTGTTCAAATTCATGTGCATGGAGTTGGTGATGCCATTCAACCATGTCATCTGGCTTTGACTTCGGGGAGTCTGGGAGTGTGCAGCAGGGCCTATGCTTTGTGTGCCAAACTACATGCACTTGGAGTGTGTCTCTTCTCTCTCCTGAACCCTGTGCTGTAGAATCGATTGGTGAGACTGAGTATGGTTAAGCCAGGGTATGACTCATGCAGAATATGCCATGGGTATTTGCTTTTGGACCTCTGTTTATACACAGTTGAATGAAAAACTCAATGTGGTTCTGACTCTATATTCATTTCTGATTTAGACCAACTCCATGGATGCTTTGACATATGGTATTCTCAAGGCCAAAGTTGCAAGGTTTGATTCCCCACCAAGATCAATCAACTTTAGGAAGAGAAAACTTTGGGACTGTCTAAGACCTGTACCCATAAGTAGCCACCCTCTTACTAGTCTGTAAGCTTACTAGTCTTACTAGCTTATAGCATGGAAACAGGCAAGAGCCTTGTAACACTTGCTCAAAAATCAAATCAGTTCCAAGTGTGCACCTTAGAGAGGGTAGCACTCTACTTGCTATTTGCATACCTAGTGTGTATTATTATGGGTCCAGTGTAGTAGGGGTCAACTCTAAATCATATCTGCACTGTTGTTATTATCATCCAAGGGAACATTAATAGGGGACAAGGAAACACCATAAGTTATTTAGTTTCTAGGATAATTTTAATAACCTGTCTGTAGTAATTACTACATGAATATATTTTTGTTCATAGCTGCTAACAAGCACCAAGATGGATTGATTAATTTTTTCTTTCTGTTGTATTACCGCCCTGGTAGAAATTTAACTACACACTTGTGATTTAGCTGTATCATTTCAAACTCAGTCCATTTTTTATATAAATCTATTGACTTTTGCAAAATTCCAAACAGATTTTGATTGTTGCACTCACTTTAAAAACAAGATGTATAAGATTAGGCACGTAGTAAAACTGGCTACCGTGTAACTGTAACCTTGGTTGGTGGGTTAAACTTACAAATGTTAACAAAGCCCATTAAAGATGGTAAGGGAGATAAAAGGAGGAACAAATGGTGGAGTCATCCCTACACTAATTTTCAAGTAAAAGGCATTGAGACACAGGGGAAGGGAGGATGATGAATTGATCAGAGATTTTGCTGGCCTCACTAAGCGTTTTTTGATTCATTGTAAGCCAAATGGGCTTCCCAGGTGGACCTAGTGGTAAAAAACCTGCCTGCCAATGCAGGAGATGCAAGAGATGCAGGTTCGATCCCTGGCAGGAAGATCCCCTGGAGAAGGGCATGGCAACCCACTCTAGTATTCTTGCCTGGAGGATTCCATGGACAGAGGACTCTGCTGGGCTACAGTCAATGGGATCACAGAGAGTCGGCTGCGAGTAGAAGAGTAACACACACAGACACACAGACACACACACACACACACACACACACACACACACACTAAACACACGAGTTTACCATAGTGAGTAAACATCTGTCCTGCATCCATGCTAAGTTGCCTCAGCCGTGTCCAGTTCTGTGCCACCTCATGGACTATAGCCTACCAGACTCCACTGTCCATGGGATTCTCGAGGCAAGAATACTGGAGTCATATGCCAGTCCCTGTTCCAGGGGATCCTTGCAACCCAGGGATGGAACCCAGGTTTCCTGCATTGAAGGCGGATTCTTTACTGTCTGAGCCACCTGGGAAGTTGCCTCTGTTAACTGTTTCCAAAAGCTTAATATGAATTTTCTTTTGGAAATGTGGCCTTCATTAGGAAGGTGATGAGGACGTCATCCAAAGCAGAAAGCTTGTTTTGGTAAACACTCAATGTGTAAGTGGGTATTTTGAAATATATTGTTATTCTTTTGCATGGAGCGTTCTGGAGTCAAGATGTGCAATGAAAAAGGAAAATATCTAATGTATGGGGCTTATAACATTTGAGGTACCTTCCTTCAGTTTTGGCTTTCTGAAATGTCTTTCATTTTTCAGATCCTTCCTCTCTTATGCCTATTATGTTTCTTGGGCATTCATACTGAAGGACCAGTCATATAGCTTCAGATTTACCGTGTGTGGATAATGCTCAAACTTTCCTTACCTTTAAGACCGACGATATCACAAGAACTGGTTCATCATTCAAGTTCACTGTGTCTCCACAGTTTAGTTTCTTCTGTAGGACGCTGCATGATTTTATACTGGCTGATTTTCTAAAGATGCTCTCTGTGAACGGCCGTTTCTGATTGATAAAGGAATGCATATCCTATAGGGAAGGAAAGAAAAGAAAACTGTGGGACATTTCATGCCTAGAAGCCCAGACCACACGCTTGCCCCTTTTTTGACAGAGCTGTGGTATATGAGGGTACACTTCTAGAACAGCACCGAAGTCAGTTTGAAATTTTTTCTCCAGAGTCTCTAAATATATTTTCGACCCAACAATCGATTTGACATTCATACACTGAAACATTTTAAACACTTGTGTAATCGGATTTTCCGTTTCAGTGAATTTACTGTGTTAAACGTCTCTGCTTTAGGGCCTTTGTAGATTCACCCTCTCCTCCTTCACCGCTCCTTTCTCATTATTCCCTATTATAGATGCTCTTCCCTACGTGTGGAAATCTTTTTGCCATAGTCATGCTCTATTCATTTATTCCCCTTCCAGGGACTGTCCACCCCATTCATCCCTGTTTCCTGTATTCCCTCCCCTGAAAATCAGGCTCAATACGCCCCTCCTCCTTCTCCGATGACATTCCTCTCTCATCAGCCTTTCTAGTTCCTTTTCCTGTATTTTCATGTCCTCTGCTGTCTGCAGAGTTAGAGAGGTAACAGATATTGGAGCCAGGTTTTTCAAGGAATGTGGAATCTGTTATGACAATCATCCACTGTGTGACTTTGGGCATAGCACATACTTGGGTGAGGCTCTTTTGATTTTCATTTATGAAGTGGGGGTGATGATAGTCATGGCTACTGCCTAAATGTTCTGTGAAAGACGCAAGGTCTGGGGTAGTAGCTGGCACGTAGCTGGTATGATAAATTTCTTCATATATACCATAAAATTCCCTGCATCTAGTGTAGTGCTTACAGAGGTAGTGGACAGTGAACAAGAGTTAATGCTTACAGTTCAACACACTAATTTGATATAGCACAGTCCAAACTCTGTGACTCTCTTTTGACACATTCTGTCAGGAGCACATGATTCATCTTTGCCAGAGGATGCGTACTTTATGCTGAAACACCTGAGTTACATATCTAATCCATGTGAGACATTTTGCATCATAAGGGGGAGTAGACTCAGCTGAACGAAACTTGAGACTAGTGTGGACCTCAAGGGAGGAGACGAGAAGACATATGAGGATGAGGTGGACTCTCAGAGATTCTTACACCCAGAGTCTGAAGGAAAGCTACGCGGCTCCAAATAGCCTGGAGTTCAAACTCGCCTCCAGGATCTCCCCACCATTCTATGCAAAACAAGTACTCTTTCACCCGAAGGAAAAAATGGACATTGGGTGGATTTTGCCCAGCTCCCAGCTGGTCCCAGCCTCTGGCTGATCTCCAGAATTCCTGCCGCAGCTGTTTAAGAGATAACTACTCTGTACAACCTTGCAGAAGAACACCCCCCCCCCCTTAAGACAGGAGCTTTCCACATACATGCCTCTATATACTTACTCTTTCCTTGGGTAAGGGCAGCAGCTCACTAATCTGACTGCTGCCCATTCTCGCCTCATAAAGGTGATCTGTAAAGGACTGCTCTCACTCTTTATCTCAACCTCGCCTTCTCTAATTGCCTTAACTTACAGAGTCCATGTTAACTGGTCTGAGCTGGTATAGATGGGTCTTTGTTGAAATCAGCGGAATGGATGAGAGTATCTTTTCATCTTGTAGTTGCCTTCTGACTCTGCAGTACCTAAATCAGGTCTTATTCTTTGAAGTAATGTTATGAATCTTATCGGACAAAGTCAGACTTCTTCATTTGGGAGTAGATTTGGAAGAGAACACTTGATCTCTCAGAACTCCCCTTCTCAGGAAGGTTACAGAAACCAAAATAAGACCTACCAGAATTGGGGTGGGCAGGGTGTCATTATCACATACATCCTCAAGAGCAGCTCCAAAGAGCTGTTTTGGCTTTGTGGGTGGTAGACACGTGTGTTGGTTGTCCTTGCGGGTCCTTGATATACACCCAAAGGCCCACTTTTGGAGAGAACTCTTCCTAAGTGTCTTCTTATCTGAAACTAATGTAGAAGAGAGATTTTCACTACTAGTAGTTTAGCTTATTTAGCCTGATTTCCACCACTTGCATTCAGCAGCATGTTCATGGCAGAGGCTGAAAGAGAGAAACTGAATCATTTGTTATATAGCATTCCCCTCATTCTGAAGCAGGCTAATTGCATCCTTGTGGTGTTAACATGTTCTTCTTCCCCATATTCTGCAAACCAGTAGTTAAACCTAGAGGCGTGATCAGACTCAGGGTTGACTCTCCCTGTGACAGTATTCCCGCAGACAGTGCTCTCTATTCCCTTTGCCCTGTGTCATGAGGCACTTAACCTATAGTTATACAGGTTTCCTAATGTGAAGTGTTATCAGTGGATTCTGGCTTCAGATCTCATTTGAAAGGCCATAGTTATTTAATATTCAAATTAAGCCGCATTTGTAGGAAGTTTCCTTGCTCTTTCAGTTACCTGTTTGGCTTTCTGAGTACCCAGTCACGCCCAATTTTCTCCCTTAAAAAGAATCGCTTTTCATGAGACATTCTGCCTGACAGTGCTTATCAGTCAGCCTCTGGACCTCTCCTCTGGGAGGCCACACACCTCAGTAAGCTCCAAGGATGACTTCCAGCCCTTAGGGTCCTTGAGAAGTAGTCATTAATTGCAGACAATGTAGTAAGATTACAGGTGGCCATTTTTTGTGTGACACCTTACTCAGCTAACGCAGAGGTGAATTTTACCTACCAACAGCCCCTGTCAAAGGAATGCTTTTCAAATAAGAGTGATCAGCAATGAAAAATTGAGTTCAAAGTGTCTCGTGCCCAGCTATGAATGTTTTCCTGATATTTGCTCAATAAATCTGCTTAATATTTCCTTAAATAACCTGCTTAAATAACCAGTTACAGAAGTCAATTAGTGGAGCCCTGTTGTAGAAAAATAAAGAGAAGAATTTAACCAAATCTTTTAAAATGCCCATCCACTTGTCTTTCGGAGACATAGTGAGTGCGTCACCATGTCCATTCAAGTGAGTGAACCACTTGTGGTGCTGGGTGAGAGAACCAGAAGGCTCCTATTCTGCCTCTTAATTGGATGAGTTACCTAAAACTCTTTGAGCATCAGTTTGCTCAAATGTAACATAAATGACGCTACTACACCTCACTGGACTACATAATACAATGTACCTCCCAGCACAAGACATGGCACATAGCAGCCTTAATAAAGGTGACTTCCCTCCTTCCGAAGGCCTAAGGCAGCCTAGACATCAGTCACCTCCCCCTAAGCAGACCCCACCCCCATTCTCCATTTGATTGTGCAGCCTCCAGAAGGTGTGCATTGCTCAAGGAATGCCATCACTTTGCCTTAGGCCCTTTCTGCCCTGACATTCATACTACCATCATTTTCAAAGGAGAGAATGAAGAAAGCAAATGCATTCTTAAATTCAGGAAGAGATTCTCCTAATTAATATGTACAAATGTTAAAAAAGATACAGGTTTATATGGGTTGAGTTGCTTTATGCACCCTGGATTCCCTACTCCTAACCTGATTCTTTTATTTCTAAACTACCCACAGGTATTCATGTATTTCAAATGTATTCATTCATTGTTCAGCTTTAATAAGAATACTCTTAGGAAGAAAGCTCTATCAGTTGGTACAAAGCTATATGGCCAGCTAGCCTGTAAGCATAGATGGAAAGGAAAATAGACATTCAGACCTATGCTTGCATTTTCTGGCCTAGATGGACATTTCGTAATGTACACTGGTTGGAGTTAGAGTTCTTGTTGGCTCTGTGACCAATAAAAATATATACTATAACCACGAAAAGTATGGTGCTCAGTTGTTCAGTCATGTACAACTCTTGCGACCTCATGGACTATAGCCTGTCGGGTTCCTGTCCGTGGGACTTGCTGGATAATAATACTGGAGAGGGTTGCCGGGGACTGTTAAACAGGTTAACTTTACAACCTTATCTTTCATAAAGAATCCTGGCAAGATTTAGGTTAGTGGTTTTCTTCATGCTCAAATTAGGGTTTGAATGTTAAAAAATGAAATTTTGTAACTTTGTGGGTATAGAATAACAATGATAAAAACACAAATACTTTAAGTAGGAATTCTATTCTGGCCCCAGTACTTGCTAAATTAGTAAGACATTTTATTCAGAGAAAGAAATGTCAATGGGACAATACTGGAATGCTAGCAGGGATAATTGCAACAGGAAAGACTTAAAAACAAACAGACATATAAACATTCAGTCCAGTTCCATTTGCAACCTAGGTCTGAAGCAGAATGGAAAGAGAGCTTGCTGTGGAGGTAGAATCCAGGGTTCAAGTCTCAGAGGCGGTCCTAAGGCGGCAGAGGAATAGAACAGGAAGACCACTTTTTCCCCACAAATTCATCGAAAGAACATTGAATGCTGAGCAAATTCCACAAAACAACTTCTGAATGCTGGCAGAGGACATCAGGCACCCAGAAGGGCAGCCCATTGTCTTTGAAAGGAGGTAGGACAAAATATACAAGAGAAAAAGAGAGACAAATGAGGTAGGGACAGAGATCTGTCCTGGAACGGGAGTCTTAAAAGAGGAGAAGTTTCGAAACACTAGGAAACACTCTCATTGGCAGGTCAGTGGGGAGTTTTGGAATCTCAGAGGGTAACATAACCAGGAGGAAAAAGAAAGAAAGAAAGAAACCCCACAGATTGCGTACCTAACATCAACATCCAGCAGGGAACTAGTCCAGACACTCACAATTGCCACCAGCAAGCGGGGCGCCTGAACAGGGAGGTGCGGGCTGCATTGCTTAGGGTAAGGACCAGGCCTGAGTGCCCTGAGGGCAATCTGAGGGAGCTAATGTGAGATAGCAACACAAGTTGTGGGATAGTCATAGAGAGAGAAAAATAAATATCCTGTGAAAAGCTCTAATCTAAGGCACTTCCTGGCCCACTCACAGAACAGAGGACTGAGAGAACACCAGAGCAGAGCTAGCTGGCTGTGCACTGACTCATCTCCCACCAGAGACAGGGAGGCAGGCGGGGGCAGCCAGAGCCTGAAAGGGGCAATCTCAGCCCCAGAGAGGCATCCTCTACAAAACTGCAAGTGGGCTCCCATTTGCTAACCAAGACTTGTTGGGATTCTGGGCGGTTGACATCCGCTGGGATGGTCGCAGCCAGAGATCAGCTCCCCAGAGAAGACACACCTCCAACTTGAGACGTGCAGGCCTGCTGCCACCCAGCAAATCGAGCGGCTGGGATGGGGGAGCTGATAAGACACACTACACCTGGGGGGCTCTGTGCTCGCTAATCACCTGGTCGCCTGAGCTGCTCGGACCTGGGAAGGGCACAAAACACAGGCCTGACAGAGTCTGCGCCTTTGTGGAGTACCTGGGAACCTGAACCTGAACGGTTTAGATCTGGGAAGTGTACGCAACCCAGGGCCCGCCTCAGAGAGTTGCACACAGAGCAACCTGGAGCCTGAGCAGTGTAGACTGGGAAAGCACACACACCGTGAGCAGGGGCAAACCCAGTGCGGCCAGGACACTGTGAGCACACGCCAGGGATATTTGTTTGCAGTGCTCCTCCGTCCCCACAGCACCACTGAATAAGTGAGCCTAAATAAGTGACCACCTTCGCCCCCCATGAGTCAGAGCGGAAATTAGACCCTGAAAAGACCAGCAAACAGAAGAAGTTAAAATAAACAGAGGGAACCGCTCTGGAAAAGACAGGTGCAACAGATTAAAACCATGTAGTTAGCACTGACTACATTGGAAGTGGCCTAGAGATCTTGAGAAGTATAAGCTGGATCACGGAACTATCTGAAACTGAACTCACCCCGCACTGCCCACAACAACTCCAGAGAAATTCCTCGATATATTTTTACTATTATGATTAAATTTTTTTTAATTTTTAAGTCCTCTATTACTTCTTTAACTGTAATTTTTATAACCTACTATTACCTTTCAAATAAAAAAGACCTTATTTTTAATGCAAAATTCATATATATTTTTTATCATTTTTTGTGACTTTGTTTTGTGTCTTTAATACTGTATTTGGGAGTCTCTAACATTTACTGTAGACTTTTGATGTGTTTTTTTGTATTTGTTATCAATTTTGTACGTTTAAGAACCCAATCTTCACTACCCATTTTTACTTGGGAGTTTGATCACTGCCTTGATTGCTCTCTCCCCCTTTTGACTCTCCTTTTTCTCCACCAGGTCGCCTCTATCTCCTCCCTCACCCTTTTCTTCCCTACCCACTCTGTGAGTCTCTTTGTGTATTCCGGGCTATGGAGAACATCTTGGGAACTGCTTACTGGCTGGATATGTCGCTCTCCTTTTGATTCCCTCTTTTCTTGTCCTGGTTCCCTCTGTCTCCTTCTTCCTCCTCTTTTCTGAGTAACTGCATGAACCTCTCTGAGGGGTCCAGACTGTGGAGAGCACATATGGAATTGATTACTGTCTAGCTTGCTCTCTCCCCTTGAGCCCCCTCTTCTTCCCCTGGGCAACTCTATCTCCCTCCTCCTTATTCTCTTCTCCATCTAACTTGGTGAACCTCTCTGGGTGTCCCTCACTGTGGAGAAGCTTTTCATCTTTAGACTAGATGTTTTCTCATCGGTGCTGTACAGATAGAGAAGTCTTGAGGCTACTCTAAAAATAAGACTGAAAACCGGAGACAGGAGGCTTAAGTTCAAAACCTGAGAACATCAGAGAACTCCTGACTCCAGGGAACAGTAATGGATAAGAGCTCATCCAAAAGCCTCCATACCTACACTGAAACCAAGCACCACCCAAGAGCCAACAAGTTCCAGAGCAAGACATATAACACAAAGTCGCCAACAACGCAGGAACATATCCCTGAGCGTCAATATACAGGCTGCCCAAATTCACACCAAACACATAGCATCTCAAAACTCACTACTGGACACTTCATTGCACTCTGGAGAGAAGTCCAGCTCCACCCACCAGAACAGGGATGCAAGCTTCCCTAAGCAGGAAACCTTGAAAAGCCACTCACACAACCCCACCCACAGTGAGGAACCTCCACAATAAAACGGAGCCACAAGCTGCCAGAATACAGAAAGGCCACCCCAAATACAGCAATCGAACTGATGCTGAAGCTGAAACTCCAATGCTTTGGTCACCTGATGTGAAGAACTGACTCATTGGAAAAGACACTGATGCTGGGAAAGATTGAAGGCAGGAGGAGAAGGGGATGAGATAGGATGAGATGGTTGGATAGCATCACCAATTCAAAGGACATGAGTTTGAGTATGCTCTGGGAGTTGGTGATGGACAGGGAGGCCTGGCACGCTGCAGTCCTCGACCCCAAGGACTTGGGGTCACTGTAGTACTTGGGGTCCCAAAAAGTCAGACACAACTGAGCAACTGAACTGAGCTCAACGAATCGTGATGTCTCCTAAAGCTGTACTAGTTGCTTCTTGAAATCAGAACAGTCTTAACCTTGCTTTGATCTCACAAGTGGGAAACTTCCCATGTCTTGAAGCTGATGGTAATTACTGCCCTTAGAATGTGCTTTGGGCTCTAGGATCTCCCATTGACGCCTGGCAGCCTTGCTGTCTTTGGCATCAAAGCCAGTTACATTATTCACGTACCTGCAACCTTCTCACTGTTATCGGTAATATCAGTGATATCACTGTTATCAGAACTCACTGAGGTCTCTCCGAAGAGAGAAGTGATATCTTCTCCAAATATCTTGAGACAGTTTTCAATTAGAAATTGCATGAAAGAAATCTGTAACACAAAGGGGCAAAAAACGGGGTATTACTGTACATATGGTGTAATAGTAAATCACATTTCATCCATGAGTCTTGGCTCTAACAAAAAGTGCAAAAGAAATCTGAGAAAAATTCAGACTTGGCTAAAAAAATATATATATATATATATATATATATATATATATATATATATATATATATCTACATCAGCTTTTTCTAAGACATAACTGATACTTTGAAGAGTAGTTTGGCCTCAAATTTTAAAATTCTTTGAGTCAGTGGGCTAAAGTTATACTATGTAGCCTGGTTTAATAGCTAAAATTTTGTAATGATGGTTAACATGCTTAAAACTAGGATGATTTTTAAGTAGCCCACATAGGATATTTCGAACAAAAATGTATGTTCTCTTATTCAGTTTTATTTATTTTTAATAAAATTTTTTTCTAGTTTTATTGAGATAGAATTTATATATCTCATATTATTAAAATTTATAAAGTATCAAATACAACACCAATTGTGAATTTCACTTCAGTGAAGAAATGTCTAAAACTTGGGTAGCAGAGGTCTCTGTGTGGGCCGGGGGGGTTTGGGAGCAAAGAAAGCATCTGGAGAGAAAACATGTCTGTCTGTCTTAGCACACTCCCTTGCCTCACACTTGCTGTCCGGGGGAGCTTGGAGAAGAGCTGTGATCTTATTAGGCATGTTGTGGCTCTGTTAGGATGTTCTGAAATATTTTACTAGCTTCCTCATCCTCAGGCTGAGACACAATAGCAGCCAAGTGTTTTCCTGAATGAGCCACAGCTGGCAGAGTGCGGCCAGTATGTGTGGAGCCTCAGGTGCTCATATTGCCCAGGCCGCCAAGATGTGCCAACAGTGACCAGATGTATTGGGTGTTGTCATCATTGGGTAATGATGAAATCATAGTTTGGAGGCTTGCACAACCTCAGGGATGAGGCTGAGAGTTGAACCTTGGCTCTCTGATTCCAAAGCCAGGTTCTTTTCTATCATATCATCCTACTTTTACCTCTCTAACGTTTAATCTCTTGGATGGCAAAGGGGAAGTGAGTCAACTGTTCTCAGTTATAATACACCTTCCCATGCCCAACCAGAGTAGGACTCTGCCACTCCAAGGCAGTGTAATTAAAATGTGCACTTTAAAACCTGGTTCATCAGAGTTAATACTACAGACTGCAGGTTCAAGATGGGGACTCTGCTCTGCAAGGCATAAAAATGAGAGATCTCGTTACCTGTTTGGTGAAGTTTTCTAAGCTGCCAGAATTAGACACACAAAGAATGCTTGGGGATATACACACTGATAAATTATAAGCTGTCATCTGATTGAATGAGGAATGTTGCTCAATGTTGTGTAAAACTGCTGAAAGATATGGCAGAAAATCTATATTGGCTCTCGGCAGCTGGTCTAGATGCCTAAGGACAGAAAAAACACTTATAAATAAGCGAGTCATTTCGCTTAGTAAGTGGGAATACAGAGAACAAAGTACTTCTTTTTATACCATATACACAGTCTATTCTCACATTTCCAGGCATGAATGCATACAAAAATGTTTCACTAAATTTAATTCCTGAACCAGGTAAGACCTGCTCTGGTTAGTTATGTGTTTGTATTTAAGATCATACCACTGGCGGATTGGTTCTTTATCATCTCATTTTAGACCAGTGGATTTCATCTCCAACAGTTTCATGTATTCAGAAGGTGTAAAATGGTCAAGCATTCCATGTTAATAAGATTAGGAGAAAAACAGCAATTACAGTGTCACCAATAAGGCATGCATCTCTTTTCAAACTGGCATCCATGGGCATGATCAAGTGAAACCCCATGATACTGATCATTATTTTCGAGGACATAGCGGTAAACTATAAGCTAATATTTTCCTAAGAGTATGTCGGTTGTATTTTCTCAGAGTTGAGTAATTATTGCATCATTACCTCTGGGTCGACGTTGTTTTCTCCGGCTCGTTCCCTTGATCAATAACATCAAGCCATTTATCATACAGACTGGCTGTAATTATGCTTCCTTGGATATTTCGAAGAAAGTCCTTATATAGATCAAAAAGTATATATTATTCTTAGGATAATTTCAATGGAGAAATTGCAAAGAAAATATTTCGTGGAAAAATTCAATTCAGTCCACAATTCCTTCACAGCCACCCAGACTGATTCACACAGAGCTTGGCTGTCATTCACCACAGCCTTGCACACCCAGAAGTACTGGTTGGATTTTCCCCAACTAAAATTAGAAGCACAAAACCAGAGTCTGGGCTGTAGTGAGAATGAAATGAAAGCTCCTTCTATCGCCTGGAACTTACTCTTTGTGTACATGTTAACACATTAGTACAAACTGGCAAGGTCTGGTGATAACTGATCCTATATCCTATTAGTTTCTTGAAAAGAAACGCACATGCCCATTTTGTTTGTTTCCTTCAGACACATGCTTGCTCGTAATTCAAGAAAGAGAAGTTCTGAAATAAAACAAACAAAATTACACCCCTACATGCTCTTCTGCATATATTAAGAGAAAACCTGAAGTACGTGTGCTCTTTGGGAAAAAGCTAGTATCAAAATAGCTTCAGTCCTTTTCTCTTAAAAAAAAAAAAATCATATAAAAGTTCAGTTCTACAGACTTTTAAGCAGCCGGTGTTAGAAATAAATCACAATCCCCAATCGTAAACTACATGATACCCTTACAACTCTGAGAATGGAATATATCCACCCAAAGAGGAAACTGAAAATTTAGATACATTGCAACTTGACACCTGTGGGATAGAATATGCAAATGTCAGCTTCCGAAGAGGAGGCCTGGAAACTTTATCCTGATGATCAAGGCTTCCTATCGTAGAATGGGGCCTATTAAAATAGATGAAGTTGTAACCTGTTGTGCAAGACTGAGAGGAAATGATTGCATTGCCTTGCCAGGTTCAAAGGCACAACTTGCTTCCACTGGTCTTAATATACAGCCTGACTTCTCTTAATAGTATCTTCTTTAGGCAGTGTTTCTAAGGCAACTATCATGATTGTAATCCTGTTAGTGTTCGCTTGTTTCAGGACTTATTGAGCTGCTGTTTGTTCAGGCACTCTCTTGAGTACTGAGGACAGAGTATGAAGATAATGTACAAAGTCTCAGTCCTCGCATACTTTTTCTTGTAATTGGTACACAGTACCCAATGATGGTCATCAGGGTTTCACTAGGCTTCTTATGGAGTGTCCGCAGTACATTTGGAAGGAGGAAGCACTCCATTTCAGTTCAGCCATTCAGTCCCGTCCTACTCTTTGCGACCCCATGGTCTGCACACCAGGCTTTCCTGTCCATCACCAACACCTGGGTCTTGTTCAAATTCATGTGCATGGAGTTGGTGATGCCATTCAACCATGTCATCTGGCTTTGACTTCGGGGAGTCTGGGAGTGTGCAGCAGGGCCTATGCTTTGTGTGCCAAACTACATGCACTTGGAGTGTGTCTCTTCTCTCTCCTGAACCCTGTGCTGTAGAATCGATTGGTGAGACTGAGTATGGTTAAGCCAGGGTATGACTCATGCAGAATATGCCATGGGTATTTGCTATTGGACCTCTGTTTATACACAGTTGAATGAAAAACTCAATGTGGTTCTGACTCTATATTCATTTCTGATTTAGACCAACTCCATGGATGCTTTGACATATGGTATTCTCAAGGCCAAAGTTGCAAGGTTTGATTCCCCACCAAGATCAATCAACTTTAGGAAGAGAAAACTTTGGGACTGTCTAAGACCTGTACCCATAATTAGCCACCCTCTTACTAGTCTGTAAGCTTACTAGTCTTACTAGCTTATAGCATGGAAACAGGCAAGAGCCTTGTAACACTTGCTCAAAAATCAAATCAGTTCCAAGTGTGCACCTTAGAGAGGGTAGCACTCTACTTGCTATTTGCATACCTAGTGTGTATTATTATGGGTCCAGTGTAGTAGGGGTCAACTCTAAATCATATCTGCACTGTTGTTATTATCATCCAAGGGAACATTAATAGGGGACAAGGAAACACCATAAGTTATTTAGTTTCTAGGATAATTTTAATAACCTGTCTGTAGTAATTACTACATGAATATATTTTTGTTCATAGCTGCTAACAAGCACCAAGATGGATTGATTAATTTTTTCTTTCTGTTGTATTACCGCCCTGGTTGAAATTTAACTACACACTTGTGATTTAGCTGTATCATTTCAAACTCAGTCCATTTTTTATATAAATCTATTGACTTTTGCAAAATTCCAAACAGATTTTGATTGTTGCACTCGCTTTAATAATAAGATTTATAAGATTAGGCACGTAGTAAAACTGGCTACCGTGTAACTGTAACCTTGGTTGGTGGGTTAAACTTACAAATGTTAACAAGTCCCATTAAAGATGGTAAGGGAGATAAAAGGAGGAACAAATGGTGGAGTCATCCCTACACTAATTTTCAAGTAAAAGGCATTGAGACACAGGGGAAGGGAGGATGATGAAGTGATCAGAGATTTTGGTGGCCTCACTAAGCGTTTTTTGATTCATTGTAAGCCAAATGGGCTTCCCAGGTGGACCTAGTGGTAAAAAAAAACCTGCCTGCCAATGCAGGAGATGCAAGAGATGCAGGTTCGATCCCTGGCAGGAAGATCCCCTGGAGAAGGGCATGGCAACCCACTCTAGTATTCTTGCCTGGAGGATTCCATGGACAGAGGACTCTGCTGGGCTACAGTCAATGGGATCACAGAGAGTCGGCTGCGAGTAGAAGAGTAACACACACAGACACACAGACACACACACACAAACACACACACACTAAACACACGAGTTTACCATAGTGAGTAAACATCTGTCCTGCATGCATGCTAAGTTGCTTCAGACGTGTCCAGTTCTGTGCCACTTCATGGACTATAGCCTACCAGACTCCACTGTCCATGGGATTCTCGAGGCAAGAATACTGGAGTCATATGCCAGTCCCTGTTCCAGGGGATCCTTGCAACCCAGGGATGGAACCCAGGTTTCCTGCATTGAAGGCGGATTCTTTACTGTCTGAGCCACCTGGGAAGTTGCTTCTGTTAACTGTCTCCAAAAGCTTAATATGAATTTTCTTTTGGAAATGTGGTCTTCATTAGGAAGGTGATGAGGAAGTCATCCAAAGCAGAAAGCTTGTTTTGGTAAACACTCAATGTGTAAGTGGGTATTTGGAAATATATTGTTATTCTTTTGCATGGAGCGTTCTGGAGTCAAGATGTGCAATGAAAAAGGAAAATATCTAACGTATGGGGCTTATAACATTTGAGGTACCTTCCTTCAGTTTTGGCTTTGTGAAATGTCTTTCACTTTTCAGATCCTTCCTCTCTTATGCCTATTATGTTTCTTGGGCATTCATACTGAAGGACCAGTCATATAGCTTCAGATTTACCGTGTGTGGATAATGCTCAAACTTTCCTTACCTTTAAGACCGACGATATCACAAGAACTGGTTCATCATTCAAGTTCACTGTGTCTCCATAGTTTAGTTTCTTCTGTAGGACGCTGCATGATTTTATACTGGCTGATTTTCTAAAGATGCCTTCTGTGAACGGCCGTTTCTGATTGATAAAGGAATGCATATCCTATAGGGAAGGAAAGAAAAGAAAACTGTGGGACATTTCATGCCTAGAAGCCCAGACCACATGCTTGCTCCTTTTTTGACAGAGCTGTGGTATATGAGGGTACAGTTCTAGAACAGCATCGAAGTCAATTTGAAATTTTTTCTCCAGTGTCTCTAAATATATGTTCGACCCAACAATCGATTTGACATTCATACACTGAAACATTTTAAACACTTGTGTAATCGGATTTTCCGTTTCAGTGAATTTACTGTGTTAAACGTCTCTGCTTTGAGGCCTTTGTAGAGTCACCCTCTCCTCCTTCCCCGCTCCTTTCTCATTATTCCCTATTATAGATGCTCTTCCCTACGTGTGGAAATCTTTTTGCCATAGTCATGCTCTATTCATTTATTCCCCTTCCAGGGACTGTCCACCCCATTCATTCCTGTTTCCTGTATTCCCTTCCCTGAAAATCAGGCTCAATACGCCCCTCCTCCTTCTCCGATGGCATTCCTTTCTCATCAGCCTTTCTAGTTACTTTTCCTGTATTTTCATGTCCTCTGCGGTCTGCAGAGTTAGAGAGATAACAGATATTGGAGCCAGGTTTTTCAAGGAATGTGGAATCTGTTATGCCAATCATCCACTGTGTGACTTTGGGCATAGCACATACTTGGGTGAGGCTCTTTTGATTTTCATTTATGAAGTGGGGGTGATGATAGTCATGGCTACTGCCTAAATGTTCTGTGAAAGACGCAAGGTCTGGGGTAGTAGCTGGCACGTAGCTAGTATGATAAATTTCTTCATATATACCATAAAATTCCCTGCATCTAGTTTAGTGCTTGTAGAGATAGTGGACAGTGAACAAGAGTTAATGCTTACAGTTCAACACACTAATTTGATATAGCACAGTCCAAACTCTGTGACTCTCTTTTGACACATTCTGTCAGGAGCACATGATTCATCTTTGCCAGAGGATACGTACTTTATGCTTAAACACTTGAGTTACATATCTAATCCGTGTGAGACATTTTGCATCATAAGGGGGAGTAGACTCAGCTGAACGAAACTTGAGACTAGTGTGGACTTCAAGGGAGGAGACAAGAAGACATATGAGGATGAGGTGGACTCTCAGATATTCTTACACACAGAGTCTGAAGGAAATGAACGTGGCTCCAAATAGTCTGGAGTTCAAACTCGCCTCCAGGACCTCCCCACCATTCTATGCAAAACAAGTACTCTCTCACCCGAAGGAAAAAATGGACATTGGGTGGATTTTGCCCTGCTCCCAGCCGGTCCCAGCCTCTGGCTGATCTCCAGAATTCCTGCCGCAGCTGTTTAAGCGATAACTACTCTGTACAACCTTGCAGAAGAACAACCGCCCCCCCCTTAAGACAGGAGCTTTCCACATACAGGCCTCTATATACTTACTCTTTCCTTGGGTAAGGGCAGCAGCTCACTAATCTGACTGCTGCCCCTTCTCACCTCATAAAGGTGATCTGTAAAGGACTGCTCTCACTCTTTATCTCAACCTCGCCTTCTCTAACTGCCTTAACTTACAGAGTCCATGTTAACTGGTCTGAGCTGGTATAGATGGGTCTTTGTTGAAATCAGCGGAATGGATGAGAGTATCTTTTCGTCTTGTAGTTGCCTTCTGACTCTGCAGTACCTAAATCAGATCTTATTCTTTGAAGTAATGTTAAGAATCTTATCGGACAAAGTCAGACTTCTTCATTTGGGAGTAGATTTGGAAGAGAACACTTGATCACTCAGAACTCCCCTTCTCAGGAAGGTTACAGAAACCAAAATAAGACCTACCAGAATTGGGGTGGGCAGGGTGTCATTATCACATACATCCTCAAGAGCAGCTCCAAAGAGCTGTTTTGGCTTTGTGGGTGGTAGACACGCGTGTTGGTTGTCCTCGCGGGTCCTTGATATACACCCAAAGGCCCACTTTTGGAGAGAACTCTGCCTAAGTGTCTTCTTATCTGAAACTAATGTAGAAGAGAGATTTTCACTACTAGTAGTTTAGCTTATTTAGCCTGATTTCCACCACTTACATTCAGCAGCATGTTCATGGCAGAGGCTGAAAGAGAGAAACTGAACCATTTGTTATATAGCATTCCCCTCATTCTGAAGCAGGCTAATTGCATCCTTGTGGTGTTAACATGTTCTTCTTCCCCATATTCTGCAAAGCAGTAGTTAAACCTAGAGGCGTGGTTAGACTCAGGGTTGACTCTCCCTGTGACAGTATTCCCCCAGAGAGTGCTCTCTATTCCCTTTGCCCTGTGTCATAAGGCACTTAACCTATAGTTATACAGGTTTCCTAATGTGAAGTGTTATCAGTGGATTCTGGTTTCAGATTTCATTTGAAAGGCCAAAATTATTTAATATTCAAATTAAGCCGCATTTGTAGGAAGTTTCCTTGCTCTTTCAGTTACCTGTTTGGCTTTCTGAGTACCCAGTCACGCCCAATTTTCTCCCTTAAAAAGAATCGCTTTTCATGAGACATCCTGTCTGACAGTGCTTATCAGTCAGCCTCTGGACCTCTCCTCTGGGAGGCCACACACCTCAGTCAGCTCCAAGGATGACTTCCTGCCCTCAGGGTCCTTGATAAGTAGTCATTATTTGCAGACAAAGTGGTAAGATTACAGCTGGCCATTTTTTGTGTGACACCTTACTCAGCTAACCCAGAGGTGAATTTTACCTACCAACAGCCCCTGTCAAAGGAATGCTTTTCAAATAAGAGTGATCAGCAATGAAAAATTGAGTTCAAAGTGTCTAGTGCCCAGCTATGAATGTTTTCCTGATATTTGCTCAATAAACCTGCTTAATATTTCCTTAAATAACCTGCTTAAATAACCAGCTACAGAAGTCAATTAGAGGAGCCCAGTTTTAGAGAAATAAACAGAAGAATTTAACCAAATCTTTTAAAATGCCCATCCATTTGCCTTTCGGAGACATAGTGAGTGCGTCACCATGTCCATTCAAGTGAGTGAACCACTTGTGGAGCTGGGTGAGAGAACCAGAAGGCTCCTATTCTGCCTCTTAATTGGATGAGTTACCTAAAACTCTTTGAGCGTCAGTTTGCTCAAATGTAACATAAATGATGCTACTTACACCTCACTGGACTACATAACATAATGTACTACCCAGCACAAGACATGGCACATAGCAGCCTTAGTAAAGGTGATTTCCCTCCTTCAGAAGACCTAAGGCAGCCTAGACATCAGTCACCTCCCCCTAAGCAGACCCCACCCCCATTCTCCATTTGATTGTGCAGCCTCCAGAAGGTGTGCATTCCTCAAGGAATGCCATCACTTTGCCTTAGGCTCTTCCTGCCCTGACATTCATACCACCATCATTTTCAAAGGAGAGAATGAAGAAAGCAAATGCATTCTTAAATTCAGGAAGAGATTCTCCTAATTAATATGTACAAATGTTAAAAAGATACTGGTTTATATGGGTTGAGTTGCTTTATGCACCCTGGTTTCCCTACTCTTAACCTGATTCTTTTATTTCTAATCTACCCACAGGTATTCATGTATTTCAAATGTATTCATTCATTGTTCAGCTTTAATAAGAATACTCTTAGGAAGAGAGCTCTATCAGTTGGTAGAAAGCTATATGGCCAGCTAGCCTATAAGCATAGATGGAAAGCAAAATAGACCTTAAGGCCTATGCTTTCATTTTCAGGCCTAGATGGACCTTTCATAATGTACATTGGTTGGTGTTAGAGTTCTTGTTGGCTCTGTGACCAATAAAAATATATATTATAGCCACGAAAAGTATGCTGCTTAGTTGTCCAGTCATGTCCAACCCTTGCGACCTCATGGACTATAGCCTGTCAGGTTCCTGTCCGTGGGACTTGCTGGATAATAATACTGGAGTGGGTTGCCAGCGACTGTTAAACAGGTTAACTTTACAACCTCATCTTTTTTAAAGTATCCTGGCAAGTTTTAGTTTAGTGTTTTTCCTCATGTTCAAATTAGGGTTTGAATGTTATAAAATGAAATCTTGTAACTTTGTGGGTATAGAATAACAATGATAAGAATATAAATACTTTAAGTAGAAATTCTATTCTGGCCTCAGTACTTGCTAAATTATTAAGATATTTTATTCAGAGAAAGAAATGTCAATGGGACAATACTGGAATGCTAGCAGGGATAATTGCAAGAGGAAAGACTTAAAAACAAACAGACATATAAACATTCAGCCCAGTTCCATTTGCAACCTAGGTCTGAAGCAGAATGGAACGAGAGCTTGCTGTGGAGGTAGAATCCAGAGTTCAAGTCTCAGAGGCGGTCCTAAGGTGGCAGAGGAATAGAACGGGAAGACCACTTTCTCCCCACAAATTCATCGAAAGAACATTGAATGCTGAGCAAATTCCACAAAACAACTTCTGAATGCTGGCAGAGGACATCAGGCACCCAGAAAGGCAGCCCATTGTCTCTGAAAGGAGGTAGGACAAAATATAGAAGAGAAAAAGAGAGACAAATGAGGTAGAGACAGAGATCTGTCCTGGGATGGGAGTCTTAAAAGAGGAGAAGTTTCGAAACACTAGGAAACACTCTCATTGGCAGGTCAGTGGGGAGTTTTGGAATCTCAGAGGGTAACATAACAGGCAGGAAAAAGAAAGAATGAAATAAAGAAACCCCACAGATTACGTGCCTATCATCAACTTCCAGCAGGGAAC
Organism: Bubalus kerabau; assembly: GCF_029407905.1. NCBI lineage: Eukaryota > Metazoa > Chordata > Mammalia > Artiodactyla > Bovidae > Bubalus > Bubalus kerabau. Next base: position 344,271 of record NW_026577904.1, read on the forward strand.
TAGTCTAGACACTCACAATTGCCACCAGCAAGTGGGGGGCCTGATCAGGGAGGTGCGGGCTGCATTGCTTAGGGTAAGGACCAGGCCTGAGTGCCCTGAGGGCAATCTGCGGGAGCTAATGTGAGATAGCAACCCAAATTGTGGGATAGCCAGAGAGCGAGAAAAAAAACTATCCTTTGAAATGCCCTAATCTAGGGCACTTCCTGGCCCACTCACAGAGCAGAGGACTGAGAGAACACCAGAGCAGAGCTAGCTGGCTGTGCACTGACTCATCTCCCACCAGAGACAGAGAGGCAGGCGGGGGCAGCCAGAGCCTGAAAGGGGCAATCTCAGCCCCAGAGAGGCATCCTCTACAAAACTGCAAGTAGGCTCCCATTTGCTAACCGAGACTTGTTGGGATTCTGGGCGGTTGACATCCGCTGGGACGGTCGCAGCCAGAGATCAGCTCCCCAGAAGAGACACACGGCCCACCTGAGACGGGCAGGCCTGCTGCCACCCAGCAAATCGAGCGGCTGGGATGGGGGAGGTGATAAGACACACCACACCTGGGGGGCACTGTGCTGGCTAAGCACCTGGTCGCCTGAGCTGCTCGGACCTGGGAAGGGCAGAAAAGCCAGGCCCGATCGAGTCTATGCCTTTGTGGAGTACCTGAGAACCTGAACCTGAACAGCTTAGACCTAGGAATTGCACGCAACCCAGGGCCCGCCTCAGACAGTTGCAGGCAGAGCAACCTGGAGCCTGAGCAGTGTAGACTGGGAAAGCACACACACTGTGAGCGGGGGCAAACCCAGTGCGGCCAGGACACTGTAAGCACACGCCAGGGATATTTGTTTGCAGTGCTCCTCCGTCCCCAAAGCACCACTGAATAAGTGAGCCTAAATAAGTGACCACCTTCGCCCCCTTGAGTCAGGGCAGAAGTTAGACATTGAAAACACCAGCAAACAGAAGTTAAAATAAACAGAGGCAACCGCTCTGGAAAAGACAGGTGCAACAGATTAAAACCTTGTAGTTAGCACTGACTACATTGGAAGTGGCCTAGAGATCTTGAGAAGTATAAGCTGGATCACGGAACTATCTGAAACTGAACTAACCCCGCACTGCCCACAACAACTCCAGAGAAATTCCTCGATATATTTTTACTATTATGATTAATTTTTTTTTAATTTTTAAGTCCTCTATTACTTCTTTAATTGTAATTTTTATAACCTACTATTACCTTTCAAAAAAAAGACCCTATTTTTAATACAAAATTCATATATATATTATATCATTTTTTGTGACTTTGTTTTGTTTCTTTAATACTGTATTTGGGAGCCTCTAACATTTACTGTAGACTTTTCATGTGTGCTTTTTGGTATTTGTTATCAATTTTGTACGTTTAAGAACCCAATCTTCACTACCCATTTTTACTTGAGAGTTTGACCACTGCCTTGATTGCTCTCTGCCCCTTTTGACTCTCCTTTTTCTCCACCAGGTCGCCTCTATCTCCTCCCTCACCCTTTTCTTCGCTACCCACTCTGTGAATCTCTTTGTGTATTCCGAGCTATGGACAACACTTTGGGAACTGATTACTGGCTGGATATGTCTCTCTCCTTTTGATTCCCTCTTTCTTTGTCCTGGTCCCCTCTGTCTCCTTCTTCCTCCTCTTTTCTGTGTAACTGCATGAACCTCTCTGAGGGGTCCAGACTGTGGAGAGCACATATGGAATTGATTACTGGCAAGCTTGCTCTCTCTCCTTGAGCCCCCTCTTCTTCACCTGGCCAACTCTATCTCCCTCCTCCTTATTCTCTTCTCCATCTAACTTGGTGAACTTCTCAGGGTGTCCCTCACTGTGGAGAAGCTTTTCATCATTAACCTAGATGTTTTCTGATCGGTGGTATACAGACAGAGAAGTCTTGAGGCTACTCTAAGAATAAGACTGGAAACCAGAGACAGGAGGCTTAAGTTCAAAACTTGAGAACATCAGAGAACTGCTGACTCCAGGGAACAGTAATGGATAAGAGCTCATACAATAACCTCCATACCTACACTGAAACCAAGCACCACCCAAGAGCCAACAAGTTCCAGAGCAAGACATACAACGCAAAGTCGCCAACAACGCAGGAACATATCCCTGAGCATCAATATACAGTCTGCCCAAATTCACATCAAACCCTTAGACATCTCAAAACTCACTACTGGACACTTCATTGCACTCCGGAGAGAAGTCCAGCTCCACCCACCAGAACAGGGACACCATCTTCCCTAAGCAGGAAACCTTGAAAAGCCACTTACACAACCCCACCCACAGTGAGGAACCAACACAATAAAAAGTAGCCACAAGCTGCCAGAATACAGAAAGGCCACCCCAAATATAGCAGTCGAACTGATGCTGAAGCTGAAACTCCAATGCTTTGGTCACCTGATGTGAAGAACTGACTCATTGGAAAAGACCCGGATGCCGGGAAAGATTGAAGGCAGGAGGTGAAGGGGACGAGAGAGGATGAGATGGTTCGATGGCATCATCAATTCAAAGGACATGAGTTTGAGTAAGCTCTGGGAGTTGGTGATGGACAGGGAGGCCTCGCACGCTGCAGTCCTCGACCCCAAGGACTTGGGGTCACTGTAGTCCTTGGGGTCCCAAAGAGTCGGACACGACTGAGCAGCTGAACTGAACTCAACGAACCGTGATGTCTCCTAAAGCTGTACTAGTTGCTTTTTGTAATCAGAACAGTCTTAACCTTGCTTTGATCTCACAAGTGGGAAACTTCCCATGTCTTGGAGCAGATGGAAATTACTGCCCTTAGAATGTGCTTTGGGCTCTAGGATCTCCCATTGACCCCTGGCAGCCTTGCTGTCTTTGGCATCAAAGCCAGTTACATTATTCACGTACCTGCAACCTTCTCACTGTTATCGGTAATATCAGTGATATCACTGTTATCAGAACTCACTGAGGTCTCTCCAAAGAGAGAAGTGATATCTTCTCCAAATATCTTGAGACAGTTTTCAATGAGAAATTGTATGAAAGAAATCTGTAACACAAAGGGGCAAAAAACTGGGTATTACTGTACATATGGTGTAATAGTAAATCACATTTCATCCATGAGTCTTGGCTCTAACAAAAAGTGCAAAAGAAATCTTAGAAAAATTCAGACTTGGCTAAAAACTATATAAGTATATAAACATCAGCTTTTTCTAAGACATAACTGATACTTTGAAGAGTAGTTTGGCCTCAAATTTTAAAATTCTTTTAGTCAGTGGGCTAAAGTTATACTATGTAGCCTGGTTTAATAGCTAAAATTTTGTAATGATGGTTAACATGCTTAAAGCTAGGATGATTTTTAAGTAGCCTGCATAGGATATTTGGAACAAAAATGTATGTTCTCTTATTAAGATTTATTTATTTTTAATAAAATTTTTTCTAGTTTTATTGAGATAGATTTTATATATCTCCTATTATTAAAATTTATAAAGTATCGAATACAACACCAATTGTGATTTTCACTTCAGTGAAGAAATGTCTGAAACTTGGGTAGCAGAGGTTTCTGTGTGGGCCGGGGGTTTTGTGAGGAAAGAACGCATCTGGAGAAAAAACATGTCTGTCTGTCTTAGCACATTCCCTTGCCTCACACTTGCTGTCCGGGGGAGCTTGGAGAAGAGCTGTGATCTTATTAGGCATGTTGTGGCTCTGTTAGGATATTCTGAAATATTTTACTAGCTTACTCATCCTCAGGCAGAGACACAATAGAAGCCAAGTATTTTCCTGAATGAGCCACAGCTGGCAGAGTGCGGCCAGTTATGTGTGGAGCCTCAGGTGCTCATATTGCCCAGGCCGCCAAGATGTGCCAACAGTGACCAGATGTATTGGGTGTTGTCATCATTGGGTAATGATGAAATCATAGTTTGGAGGCTTGTACACCCTCAGTGATTAGGCTGATAGTTGAACCTTGGCTCTCCGATTTCAAAGCAAGTTTTTTTGTATCATATCATCCTACTCTTACCTCTCTATCGTTTAGTCTCTTGGGTGGCAAAGGGGAAGTGAGTCAACTGTTCTCAGTTATAATACACCTTCCCATGCCCAACCAGAGTAGGACTCTGCCACTCCAAGGCAGTGTACTTAAAATGTGCACTTTAAAAACTGGTTCATCAGAGTTACTACTACAGACTTCAGGTTTAAGATGGGGACTCTGCTCTGCAAGGTATAAAAATGAGAGATCTCGTTACCTGTTTGGTGAAGTTTTCTGAGCTGCCAGAATTAGACAGACAAAGAATGCTTGGGGATATACACACTGATAAATTATAAGCTGTCATCTGATTGGATGAGGAATGTTGCTCAATATTGTGTAAAACTGCAAAAAGATATCGCAGAAAAACTACATTGGCTCTGGGCAGCTGGTCTAGAAGCCTAAGGACAGAAAAAACACTTATAAATAAAGCGAGTCATTTTGCTTAGTAAGTGGAAACACAGAGAACAAAGGACTTCTTTTTATACGATGTACACAGTGCATTGTCACAGTTCCAGGCATGAATGTATACAAAAGTGTTTCACTGAATTTAATTCCTGAACCAGGTTAGACCTACTCTGGTTAGTTATGTGTTTGTATTTAAGATCATACCACTGGCGGATTGGTTCTTTATCATCTCATTTTAGACAAGTGGATTTCATCTCTAACAGTTTCATGTATTCAGAAGGTGTAAAATGGTCAAGCATTCCATGTTAATAAGATTAGGAGAAAAATAGCAATTACAGTGTCACCAATAAGGCATTCATCTCTCTTCAAACTGGCTTCCATGGGCATGATCAAGTGAAACCCCGTGATACTGATCATTATTTTAGAGGACTTACTCTAAACTATAAGCTAATATTTTCCTAAGAGAATGTTGGTTATATTTTCTCAGAGTTGAGTAATTATTGCATCATTACCTCTTAGTCCTGGTTATTTTCTCCTCCTTGTTCCCTTGATCAATAACATCAAGCCATTTATCATACAGACTGGTTGTAAATATGCTTCCTTGGATATTTTGAAGAAAATCCTTATATAAATCAAAAAGTAAATATTATTCTTAGGATAAATTCAATGGAGAAATTGCAAAGAAAATATTTAGTGGAAAAATTCAATTCAGTCCACAATTCCTTCACAGCCACGCAGACTGATTCCCACAGAGCTTGGCTGTCATTCTCCACAGCCTTTCACACCCAGGAGTACTGGATGGATTTTCCCCAACTAAAATTAGAAGCATAAAAGCAGAGTCTGGGCTGCAGTGAGAATGAAGCTAAAGCTCCTTCTGTCGCCTGGAACTTACTCTTTGTATACATGGTAACACATTAGTACAAACTGGCAAGTTCTAGTGATAACTCGTCCTAAATCCTATTAGTTTCTTGAAAAGAAACGCACATGCCCATTTTGTTTGTTTACTTCAGACACATGCTTGCTCGTGATTCAAGAAAGAGATGTTCTGAAATAAACCAAACAAAATTACACCTCTACATGCTCTTATACACATATTAACAGAAAACCTGAAGTATGTGTGCTGTTGGGAAAAAGCTAGTATTGAAATAGCTTCAATCTTTTTCTTTAAAAAAAAAATCATATAAAAGTTCAGTTCTACAGACTTTTAAGCAGCAGGTGTTAGAAATAAATCAAAAGCCCCAATGGTAAACTACATGTTACCCTTACAACTCTTTGAATGGAATATATCCACCCAAAGAGGAAACTGAAAATTATAAACATTGCAACTTGACACCTGTGGGATAGAATATGCAAATGTCAGCTTCCGAAGAGGAGGCCTGGAAACTATCCTGATGACCAAGTCTTAATATTGTAGAATGGGGCCTATTAAAATAGATGAAGTTGTAACCTGTTGTGCAAGACTGAGGGGAAATGATTGCATTGCCTTGCCAGTTTCAAAGGCACAACTTGCTTCCACTGGTCTTAATATACAGCCTGACTTCTCTTAATAGTATCTTCTTTAGGCAGTGTTTCTAAGGCAACTATCATGATTGTAATCCTGTTAGTGTTCGCTTGTTTCAGGACTTATTGAGCTGCTGTTTGTGTCAGGCACTCTCTTGAGTACTGAGGACAGAGTATGAAGATAATGTACAAAGTCTCAGTCCTCTCTTAGTTTTTCTTGTAATTGGTACACAGTATCCAATCATGGTCATCAGGGTTTCACTAGGCTTCTTATGGAGTGTCCGCAGTACATTTGGAAGGAGGAAGCACTCCATTTCAGTTCAGCCATTCAGTCCTGTCCTACTCTTTGCGACCCCATGGACTGCACACCAGGCTTTCCTGTCCATCACCAACACCTGGGTCTTGTTCAAATTCATGTGCATGGAGTTGGTGATGCCATTCAACCATGTCATCTGGCTTTGACTTCTGGGAGTCTGGGAGTGTGCAGCAGGGCCTATGCTTTGTGTGCCAAACTACATGCACTTGGAGTGTGTCTCTTCTCTCTCCTGAACCCTGTGCTGTAGAATCGATTGGTCAGACTGAGTATGGTTAAGCCAGGACATGACTCATGCAGAATATGCCATGGGTATTTGCTATTGGACCACTGTTTATAGACAGTTTATTGAAAAACTCAATGTGGTTCTGACTATACATTCCTTTCTGATTTAGACCATCTCCATGGTTGCTTTGACATATGGTATTCTCAAGGTCAAAGTTGCAAGGTTTGATTCCCCACCAAGATCAATCAACTTTAGGAAGAGAAAAGTGTGGGACTGTCTAAGACCTGACTCATAAGTAGCCACCCTCTTACTAGTCTGTGCTTATAGCATGGAAACAGACAAGAGCCTAGTAACAGTTGCTCAAAAGTCAAATCAGTTCCAAGTGTGCACCTTTGAGAGGGTGGCACTCTACTTGCTATTTGCATACCTAGTGTGTATTAGTATGGGTCAAGTGTAGTAGGGGTCAACTCTAAATCATATCTGCACTGTGGCTATTATCATACAATCGACCATTATTAGGGGACAAGGAAACACCATATGTTATTTGGTTTCTAAGATAATTTTAATAACCTGTGTGTAGTTATTACTACATCAAAATATTTTTGTTCATAGCTGCTTACATGTACCAAGAGGGATTGATTAATTTTTTTTCCTTCTGTTGTGTTATCACCCTGGTAGAAATTTATGTACACACTTGTGATTTAGCTGTATCATTTCAATCTCAGTCTATTTTTTGTATAAATCTATTGAATTTTGCAAAATTCCAAACAGATTTTGATTGTTGCACTCACTTTAAAAATATACCATGTTCATGGATTGGAAGAATCAATATAGTGAAAATGAGTGTACTACCCAAAGCAATCTATAGGTTCAATGCAATCCCTATCAAGCTACCAACAGTATTCTTCACAGAGCTAGAACAAATAATTTCACAATTTGTATGGAAATACAAAAAACCTCGAATAGCCAAAGCGATGTTGAGAAAGAAGAATGGAACTGGAGGAATCAACCTACCTGACTTCAGGCTCTACTACAAAACCACGGTTATCAAGACAGTATGGTACTGGCACAAAGACAGAAATATAGATCAATGGAACAAAATAGAAAGCCCAGAGATAAATCCACACACATATGGACACCTTATCTTTGACAAAGGAGGCAAGAATATACAATGGAGTAAAGACAATCTCTTTAACAAGTGGTGCTGGGAAAACTGGTCAACCACTTGTAAAAGAATGAAACTAGAACACTTTCTAACACCATACACAAAAATAAACTCAAAATGGATTAAAGATCTAAATGTAAGACCAGAAACTATAAAACTCCTAGAGGAGAACATAGGCAAAACACTCTCTGACATACATCACAGCAGGATCCTCTATGACCCACCTCCCAGAATATTGGAAATAAAAGCAAAAATAAACAAATGGGACCTAATTAACCTTAAAAGCTTCTTCACATCAAAGGAAACTATTAGCAAGGTGAAAAGACAGCCTTCAGAATGGGAGAAGATAATAGCAAATGAAGCAACTGACAAACAACTAATCTCGAGAATACACAAGCAACTCCTACAGCTCAACTCCAGAAAAATAAATGACCCAATCAAAAAATGGGCCAAAGAACTAAATAGACATTTCTCCAAAGAAGACATACAGATGGCTAACAAACACATGAAAAGATGCTCAACATCACTCATTATCAGAGAAATGCAAATCAAAACCACTATGAGGTACCATTTCACACCAGTCAGAATGGCTGTGATCCAAAAGTCTACACGTAATAAATGCTGGAGACGGTGTGGAGAAAAGGGAACCCTCTTACACTGTTGGTGAGAATGCAAACTAGTACAGCCACTATGGAGAAGAGTGTGGAGATTCCTTAAAAAACTGGAAATAGAACTGCCTTATGATCCAGCAATCCCACTGCTGGGCATACACACTGAGGAAACCAGAAGGGAAAGAGACACGTGTACCCCAATGTTCATCGCAGCACTGTTTATAATAGCCAGGACATGGAAGCAACCTAGATGTCCATCAGCAGATGAATGGATAAGAAAGCTGTGGTACATATACACAATGGAGTATTACTCAGCCATTAAAAAGAATACATTTGAATCAGTTCTAATGAGGTAGATGAAACTGGAGCCTATGATACAGAGTGAAGTAAGCCAGAAGGAAAAACACCAATACAGTATACTAACGCATATATATGGAATTTAGAAAGATGGTAACAATAACCCTGTGTACGAGACAGCAAAAGAGACACTGATGTATAGAACAGTCTTATGGACTCTGAGAGAGAGGGAAAGGGTGGGAAGATTTGGGAGAATGGCATTGAAACATGTAAAATATCGTGTATGAAAGGAGTTGCCAGTCCAGGTTCGATGCATGATACTGGATGCTTGGGGCTGGTGCACTGGGACGACCCAGAGGGATGGAATGGGGAGGGAGGAGGGAGGAGGGTTCAGGATGGGGAACACATGTATACCTGTGGCGGATTCATTTTGATATTTGGCAAAACTAATACTATTATGTAAAGTTTAAAAAATAAAATTAATTTAAAAAAAATAAAAATAAGATTTATAAGATTAGGCATGTATTAAAACTGGTTACCATGTAACTGTAACCTTGTGTGGTGGGTTAAACTTACAAGTGTTAACAAAGCCCATTAAAGGCAGTAAGGGAGATAAAAGGAGGAAAAAGGGGGAACAAATGGTGGCGTCATCCCTACAGTAATTTTCAAGTAAAAGGCATTGAGACACAGGGGAAGGAAGGATGATGAAGTGATCAGAGATTTTGGTGGCCTCACTAAGCGTTTTTTGATCCATTGTAAGCCAAATGGGCTTCCCAGGTGGTGCTAGTGGTAAAAAACCTGCCTGCCAATGCAGGAGATGCAAGAGATGCAGGTTCGATCCCTGGCAGGAAGATCCCCTGGAGAAGGGCATGGCAACCCACTCTAGTATTCTTGCCTGGAGGATTCCATGGACAGAGGAGTCTGCTGGGCTACAGTCAATGGGATCACAGAGAGTCGGCTGCGACTAGGTGACTAACACACACAGACACAGACACACACACACACGCACACACACACACACACTAAACACACGAGTTTACCATAGAGACTAAACATCTGTCCTGCATCCATTCTAAGTTGTTTCAGCCGTGTCCAATTCTGTGCCACCTCATGGACTATAGCCTGCCAGACTCCACTCTCCATGGAATTCTCGAGGCAAGAATACTGGAGTCGTATGCCAGTCCCTGTTCCAGGGGATCCTTGCAACCCAGGGATGGAACCCAGGTTTCCTGCATTGAAGGCGTATCCTTTACTGTCTGAGCCACCTGGGAAGTTGCTTCTGTTAACTGTTTCCAAAAGCTTAATATGAATTTTCTTTTGGAAATGTGGCCTTCATTAGGAAGGTGATGAGGAAGTCATCCAAAGCAGGAAGCTTGTTTTGGTAAACACTCAATGTGTAAGTGTGTATTTTGAAATGTATTATTATTCTTTTTCATGGAGTGTTCCGGAGTCAAGATGTGCAATGAAAAAGGTAAATATCTAATGTATAGAGCTTATAACATTTGAGGTACCTTCCTTCAGTTTTGGCTTTGTGAAGTGTTTTTCACTTTTCAGATCCTTCCTCTCTTATGCCTATTAGGGTTCTTGGGCATTCATACTGAAGGGCCAGTCATATAGCTTCAGATTTACCGTGTGTGGATAATGCTCAAACTTTCCTTACCTTTAAGACCGACCCTATCACAAGAATTGGTTCATCATTCAAGTTGACTAAGTCTCCACAGTTTAGTTTCTTCTGTAGGGCTGTGCATGATTTTATACTGGCTGAATTTCTGAAGATACCTTCTGTGAATGGCCCTTTTTGATTGATAAAGGAAAGCATATCCTATAGGGAAGGAAAGAAAAGAAAACTGTGGGACGTTTCATGCCTAGAAGCCCAGAGCACAAGCTTGCTCCTGTTTTGACAGAGCTGTGGTATATGAGGGTACAGTTCTAGAACAGCACCGAAGTCAATTTGAAATTTTTTCTTCAGTGTCTCTAAATATATCTTCAACCCAACAATCGATTTGACATTCATACACTGAAACATTTTAAACACTTGTGTAATCAGATTTTCTGTTTCAGTGAATTTACTGTGTTAAACGTCTCTGCTTTGAGGCCTTTGTAGATTCACCCTCTCCTCCTTCACCACTCCTTTCTCATTATTCCCTATTATAGATGCTCTTTGCTAAGTGTTGAAATCTTTTTGCCATATTCATGCTCCATTTGTTTATTGCCCTTCCTGGGACTGTCCAGCACATTCATTCCTGTTTCCTGTATTCCCTCCCCTCAATATCAAGCTCAATACACCTCTACTCCTTTCCGATGACATTCCTTTCTCATCAGCTTTTCTAGTTCCTTTTCCTTATTTTCATGTCCTCACAGTCTGCATAGTTAAGAGAGATAACAGATATTGGAGCCAGGTTTTTCAAGGAATGTGGAATCTGTTATGCCAGTCATCCACTGTGTGACTTTGGGCATAGCACATACTTGGGTGAGGCTCTTTTGTTTTTCATTTATGAAGTGGGGGTGTTGATACTCATGGCTACCACCTAAATTTTCTGTAAAAGACGCAAGGTCTGGGGTAGTAGCTGGCATGTAGCTAGTATGATACATGTCTTCATATATACTATAAAATTCCCTGCATCTAGTGTAGTGCTTGCAGAGATAGTGGACAGTGAACAAGAGTTAATGCTTACAGTTCAATACACTAATTTGATATAACACAGTCCAAACTCTGTGACTCTCTTTTGACACATTCTGTCAGGAGCAAATGATTCATCTTTGCCAGAGGATGTGTACTTTATACTTAAACACCTGGGTTACATATCACATCCGTGTGAGAAATTTTGCATTATAAGAGGGAGTAGACTCAGCTGAAGAAGACTTGACACTTGTGTGGGCCTCAAGGGAGGAGACGAGGAGACATATGAGGATGAGGTGGACTCTCAGAGATTCTTACACACAGAGTCCGAAGGAAAGCTACACGGCTCAAAATAGCCTGGAGTTCAAACTCGCCTCCAGGACCTCCCCACCATTCTATGCAAAACAAGTACTCTCTCACCCAAAGGAAAAATGGACATAGGGTGGATTTTGCCCATCTCCCAGCCGGTCCCAGCCTGTGGCTGATCTCCAGAATTCTTTGCCGCAGCTCTTTAAGAGATAACTACTCTGAACAACCTTGCAGAAGAACAGGCCCCCTTAAGACAGGATCTTTCCACATACGTGCCTCTATATACTTCCTCATTACTTGGGTAAGGGCAGCAGCTCACTAATCTGACTGCTGCTCCTTCTCGCCTCATAAAGGTGATCTGTCAAGAACTGCTGTTATTCTTTTTCTCAACCTCACCTTCTCTAACTACTTTAACTTACAGAGTCCATGTTAACTGCTCTGAGCTGTATAGATGGTCTTTGTTGAAATCAGCGGAATGGATGAGAGTATCTTTTCATCTTGTAGTTGCCTTCTGACTCTGCAGTACCTAAATCAGATCTTATTCTTTGAAGTAATGTTGTGAATCTTATCGGACAAAGTCAGAGTTCTTCATTTGGGAGTAGATTTGGAAGAGAACACTTGATCTCTCAGAACTCCCCTTCTCAGGAAGGTTACAGAAACCAAAATAAGACCTACCAGAATTGGGGTGGGCAGGGTGTCATTATCACATACATCCTCAAGACGAGCTCCAAAGAGCTGTTTTGGCTTTGTGGATGGTAGAGATGGGTGTTGGTTGTCCTCGCAGGTCATGGGGAAACAGCCAGAGTCCCAGTTTTTGAGAGAACTCTTCCTAACTGTCTTCTTGTCTGAAACTAATGTAGAAGAGAGATTTTCACTAGTAGTAGTTTAGCTTATTTAGCCTGATTTCCACCACTTACAGTCAGCAGCATGTACATGGCAGAGGCTGAAAGAGAGAAACTGAGCCGTTTGTCATATAAAATTCCCCTCATTCTGAAGCAGGCTAATTGCATCCTTGTGGTGTTAACATGTTCTTCTTCCCCATATTCTGCAAAGCAGTAGTTAAACCTAGAGGCGTGATCAGACTCAGGGTTGATTCTCCCTGTGACAGTATTCCCCCAGACAGTGTTCTCTATTCCCTTTGCCGTGTGTCATGATGCACTTAACCTATAGTTATACAGGTTTCCTAATGTGAAGTGTTATCAGTGGATTCTGGTTTCAGACCTCATTTGAAAGGCCAAAATTATTTAATATTCAAATCAAGAAGCATTGTAGTAAATTTCCTTCCTCTGTTCAGTTACCTGTTTGGCTTTCTGAGTACCCAGTCATGCCCAATTTTCTCCCTTGAAAAGAATTGCCTTTCACGAGACATCCTGCCTGACAGTGCTTATCAGTCAGCCTCTGGACCTCTCCTCTGGGAGGCCACACACCTCAGTCAGCTCCAAGGATGACTTCCTGCCCTCAGGGTCCTTGAGAAGTAGTCATTAATTGCAGACAATGTGGTAAGATTACAGGGGGCCATTTTTGTGTGTGTGTGACACCTTACTAAGCTAACCCAAAGATGAGTTTTAACTACCAACAGCCCCAGTCAAAGGAATGCTTTTCAAAAAAGAGTGATCAGCAATGAAAAATTGAGTTCAAAGTGTCTCGTGCCGAGCTATGAATATTTTCCTGATATTTGCTCAATAAACCTGCTTAATATTTCCTTAAATAACCTGCTTAAATAACCAGCTACAGAAGTCAATTAGAGGAGCCCAGTTTTAGAAAAATAAACAGAAGTATTTAACCAAATATTTTAAAATGCCCATCCACTTGTCTTTCGGAGACATAGTGAGTGCGTCACCATGTCCATTCAAGTGAGTGAACCACTTGTGGAGCTGGGTGAGAGAACCAGAAGGCTCATATTCTGCCCCTTAATTGAATGAGTTACCTAAAACGCTTTGAGCATCAGTTTGCTCAAATGTAACATAAATGATGCTACTTACACCTGACTGGACTACATAACATAATGTACTTCCCAGCACAAGACATGGCACATAGCAGCCTTAATAAAGGTAATTTCCCTCCTTCAGAAGGCCTAAGGCAGCTTAGACATCAGTCACCTCCCCCTAAGCAGACCCCACCCCCATTCTCCATTTGATTGTGCAGCCTCCAGAAGGTGTGCATTCCTCAAGGAATGCCATCACTTTGCCTTAGGCTCTTCCTGCCCTGACATTCATACCACCATCATTTTCAAAGGAGAGAATGAAGAAAGCAAATGCATTCTTAAATTCAGGAAGAGATTCTCCTAATTAATATGTACAAATGTTAAAAAGATACAGGTTTATATGGGTTGAGTTGCTTTATGCACCCTGGTTTCCCTACTCTTAACCTGATTCTTTTATTTCTACAGTACCCACAGGTATTCATGTATTTCAAATGTATTCATTCATTGTTCAGTTTTAATTAAGAATACTCTTAGGAAGAAAGCTCTATCAGTTGGTACAAAGCTACATGGCCAGCTAGCCTATAAGCATAGATGGAAAGCAAAATAGACATTAAGGCCTACGCTTTTATTTTCAGGCCTAGATGGCCCTTTCGTAATGTACATTGGTTGGTGTTAGAGTTCTTGTGGGCTCTGTGACCAATAAAACTATATACTATAGCCACGAAAAGTATGGTGCTCAGTTGTTCAGTCGTGTCCAACTCTTGCGACCCCATGGACTATAGCCTGTTAGGCTCCTGTCCGTGGGACTTGCTGGATAATAATACTGGAGTGGGTTGCCAGGGACTGTTAATCAGGTTAACTTTACAACCTCATCTTTCTTAAAGAGTCCTGGAAAGATTTAGGTTAGTGTTTTTCCTCATGCTCATAGTAGGGTTTGAATGTTAAAAAATGAAATTTTGTAACTTTGTGGGTATAGACTAACAATGATAAGAATACAAATACTTTAAGTAGAAATACTATTCTGGCCCCAGTACTTGCTAAATTAGTAAGACATTTTATTCAGAGAAAGAAATGTCAGTGGGACAATACTGGAATGGTAGCAGGGATAATTGCAAGAGGAGAGACTTAAAAACAAACAGACATATAAACATTCAGTCCAGTTCCGTTTGCAACCTAGGTCTGAAGCAGAATGGAACGAGAGCTTGCTGTGGAGGTAGAATCCAGAGTTCAAGTCTCAGGGGCAGTCCTAAAGTGGCGGAGGAATGGAACAGAAAGACCACTTTCTGCCCACAAATTCATCGAAAGAACTTTGAATGCTGAGCAAATTCCACAAAACAACTTCTGAATGCTGGCAGAGGACATCAGGTACCCAGAAAGGCAGCCCATTGTCTTTGAAAGGAGGTAGGACAAAATATACAAGAGAAAAAGAGAGACAAATGAGGTAGGGACAGAGATCTGTCCTGGGACGGGAGTCTTAAAAGAGGAGAAGTTTCAAAACACCGGGAAACACTCTCACTGGCAGGTCAGTGTGGAGTTTTGGAATCTCAGAGAGTAACATAACGGGGAGGAAAAAGAAAGAAAGAAAGAAACTCCATAGATTACATGCCTAACATCAACTTCCAGCAGGGAACTCGTCCAGACACTCACAATTTCCACCAGCAAGCGGGGGGCCTGAACAGGGAGGTGCGGGCTGCATTGCTTAGGGTAAGGACCAGGCCTGAGTGCCCTGAGGGCAATCTGAGGGAGCTAATGTGAGATAGCAACCCAAATTGTGGGATAGCTAGAGAGAAAAAAAAACTATCCTGTGAAAAGCCCTAATCTAAGGCACTTCCTGGCCCACTCACAGAGCAGAGGACTGAGAGAACACCAAGCAGAGCTATCTGGCTGTGCACTGACTCATCTCCCACCAGAGACAGGGAGGCAGGTGGGGGCAGCCAGAGCCTGAAAGGGGCAATCTCAGCCCCAGAGAGGCATCCTCTACAAAACTGCAAGTAGGCTCCCATTTGCTAACCAAGACTTGTTGGGATTCTGGGCGGTTGACATCCGCTGGGACGGTCGCAGCCAGAGATCAGCTCCCCAGAAGAGACACACGGCCCACCTGAGACGGGCAGGCCTGCTGCCACCCAGGAAATCGAGCGGCTGGGATGGGGGAGGTGATAAGACACACCACACTTGGGGGGCACTGTGCTGGCTAAGCACCTGGTCGCCTGAGCTGCTCGGACCTGGGAAGGGCACAAAACGCAGGTCCGACTGAGTCTGTGCCTTTGTGGAGTACCTGAGAACCTGAACCTGAACGGCTTAGACCTGGGAAGCGCACGCAACCCAGGGCCCGCCTCAGACAGTTGCACACAGAGCAACCTGGAGTCTGAGCCGCGTAGACTGGGAAAGCACACACACCGTGAGCGGGGTCTAACCTAGTACGGCCAGGACGCTGTGAGCACACGCCAGGGATATTTGTTTGCAGTGCTCCTCCGTCCCCACAGCACCACTGAATAAGTGAGCCTAAATAAGTGGCCACCTTCGCCCCCATGAGTCAGGGCGGAAATTAGACCCTGAAAAGACCAGCAAACAGAAGAATTTAAAATAAACAGAGGGATCCGCTCTGGAAAAGACAGGTGCAACAGATTAAACCCTTGTAGTTAGCACTGACTACATTGGAAGTGGCCTAGAGATCTTGAGAAGTATGAGCTGGATATGGAACTATCTAAAACTGAACTAACACCGCACTGTTCACAACAACTCCAGAGAAATTCCTAGATATATTTTTACTATTATGATTAAACAAAATTTTTTTAAATTTTTAAGTCGTCTATTAGTTCTTTAATTTTAATTTGTATAACCTACTATTACCTTTCCAAAAAAAAGACCGAATTTTTAATGCAAACTTCACATATATATATTTTATCAATTTTTGTGATTTTTTTTTTTAGTAGTGTATTTGGGATACTCTAACCTTTACTGTAGACTTGTAATATTTGCTTTTTGGTATTTGTTATCAATTTTGTACGTTTAAGAACCCAATCTTCACTACCCATTTTTACTTGGGAGTTTGACCACTGCCTTTATTGCTCTCTCCCCCTTTTGACTCTCTTTTTTCTCCACCAGGACACCTCTATGTCCTCCCTCACCCTTTTCTTCCCTACCCTATCTGTGAATCTCTTTGTGTATTCCAGGCTATGGAGAACACTTTGGGAACTGATTACAGGCTGGATTTGTCTCTCTCCTTTTGATTCCCTCTTTTCTTGTCCTGGTCACCTCTGTCTACTTCTTCCTTCTCTTCTCTGTGTAATTGCATGAGCCTCTCTGAGGGGTCCAGATTGTGGAGAGCACATAGGGAATTGATTACTGGCTAGCTTGCTCTCTCCCCTTTAGATTCCCCCTCTTCTTCCCCTGGGCAACTCTATTTCCCTCCTCCTATTCTCTTCTCCATCTAGCTTGGTGAACCTCTCTGGGTGTCTCTCACTGTGGAGAAGCTTTTCATCATTAATCTAGATGTTTTATCATCGGTGCTGTACAGATAGAGAAGTCTTGAGGCTACTCTAAGAATAAGACTGAAAACCAGAGACAGGAGGCTTAGGTTCAAAACCTGAGAACAACAGAGAACTCCTGACTCCAGGGAACATTAGTGGATAAGAGCTCATCCAAAAGCCTCCATATCTACACTGAAACCAAGCACCACCCAAGAGCCAACAAGTTCCAGAGCAAGACATACGACGCAAAGTCGCCAACAACGCAGGAACATAGCCCTGAGCATCAATATACAGGCTGCCCAAATTCACACCAAACCCGTAGACATCTCAAAACTCCCTACTGGACACTTCATTGCACTCCGGAGAGAAGTCCAGCTAAACCCACCAGAACAGGGACGCAAGCTTCCCTAAGCAGGAAACCTTGACAAGCCACTCACACAACCCCACCCACAGTGAGGAACCTCCACAATAAAGAAGACCCACAAGCTGCCGGAATACAGAAAGGCCACCCCAAATACAGCTATGGAACTGATGCTGAAGCTGAAACTCCAGTGCTTTGGTCACCTGATGTAAAGAACTGGCTCATTGGAAAAGACCCTGATGCTGGGAAAGATTGAAGGCAGGAGGAGAAGGGGATGAGAGAGCATGAGATGGTTGGATGGCATCACCAATTCAAAGGACATGAGTTTGAGTAAGCTCTGGGAGTTGGTGATGGACAGGGAGGCCTGGTGCGCTGCAGTCCTCGACCCCAAGGACTTGGGGTCACTGTAGTCCTTGGGGTCCCAAAGAGTCGGACACGTCTGAGCAACTGAACTGAACTCAATGAATCGTGATGTCTCCTAAAGCTGTACTAGTTGCTTTTGTAATCAGAACAGTCTTAACCTTGCTTTGCTCTCACAAGTGGGAAACTTCCCATGTCTTGGAGCAGATGGAAATTACTGCCCTTAGAATGTGCTTTGGGCTCTAGGATCTCCCATTGACCCCTGGCAGCCTTGCTGTCTTTGGCATCAAAGCCAGTTACATTATTCACGTACCTGCAACCTTCTCACTGTTATCGGTAATATCAGTGATATCACTGTTATCAGAACTCACTGAGGTCTCTCCAAAGAGAGAAGTGATATCTTCTCCAAATATCTTGAGACAGTTTTCAATGAGAAATTGTATGAAAGAAATCTGTAACACAAAGGGGCAAAAAACTGGGTATTACTGTACATATGGTGTAATAGTAAATCACATTTCATGCATGAATCTTGGCTCTAACTAAAAATGCAAAGAAATCTTAGAAAAATTCAGACTTGACTAAAAAATATATAAATATATTATATATACATCAGCTTTTTCTAAGACATAACTGATACTTTGAACAGTAGTTTGGCCTCAAATTTTAAAATTCTTTGAGTCAGTGGGCTAAAGGTATATACTATGTAGCCTGGTTTAATAGCTAAAATTTTGTAATGATGGTTAACATGCTTAAAACTAGGATGATTTTTAAGTAGCCTGCATAGGATATTTGGGACAAAAATGTATATTCTCTTATTCAGTTTTATTTATTTTTAATAAAATTTTTTCTAGTTTTATTGAGATAGATTTTATATATCTCCTATTATTAAAATTTATAAAGTATCGAATACAACACCAATTGTGAATTTCATTTCAGTGAAGAAATGTCTGAAACTTGGGTAGCAGAGGTTTCTGTGTGGGCCGGGGTGTTTGGGAGCAAAGAAAGCATCTGGAGAGAAAACATGTCTGTCTGTCTTAGCACATTCCCTTGCCTCACACTTGCTGTCCGGGGGAGCTTGGAGAAGAGCTGTGATCTTATTAGGCATGTTGTGGCTCTGTTAGGATGTTCTGAAATATTTTACTAGCTTCCTCATCCTCAGGCTGAGACACAATAGCAGCCAAGTGTTTTCCTGAATGAGCCACAGCTGGCAGAGTGCGGCCAGTTATGTGTGGAGCCTCAGGTGCTCATATTGCCCAGGCCGCCAAGATGTGCCGACAGTGACCAGATGTATTGGGTGTTGTCATCATTGGGTAATGATGAAATCATAGTTTGGAGGCTTGCACACCCTCAGAGATTAGGCTGAGAGTTGAACCTTGGCTCTCTGATTCCAAAGCCAGGTTCTTTTCTATCATATCATCCTACTCTTACCTCTCTATCGTTTAATCTCTTGGATGGCAAAGGGGAAGTGAGTCAACTGTTCTCAGTTATAATACACCTTCCCATGCCCAACCAGAGTAGGACTCTGCCACCCCAAGGCAGTGTAATTAAAATGTGCACTTTAAAAACTGGTTCATCAGAGTTACTACTACAGACTTCAGGTTCAAGATGGGGACTCTGCTCTGCAAGGCATAAAAATGAGAGCTCTCGTTACCTGTTTGGTGAGGTTTTCTGAGCTGCCAGAATTAGGCAGACAAAGAAGGCTTGATGTTATACACACTGATAAATTATAAGCTGTCATCTGATTGGATGAGGAATGTTGCTCAATATTGTGTAAAACTGCAAAAAGATATCGCAGAAAAACTACATTGGCTCTGGGCAGCTGGTCTAGAAGCCTAAGGACAGAAAAAACACTTATAAATAAAGCGAGTCATTTTGCTTAGTAAGTGGAAATACAGAGAACAAAGTACTTCTTTTTATACCATGTACACAGTCCATTCTCACAGTTTCAGGCATGAATGCATACAAAAATGTTTCACTGAATTTAATTCCTGAACCAGGTAAGACCTACTCTGGTTAGTTATGTGTTTGTATTTAAGATCATACCACTGGCGGATTGGTTCTTTATCATCTCATTTTAGACCAGTGGGTTTCATCTCCAACAGTTTCATGTATTCAGAAGGTGTAAAATGGTCAAGCATTCCATGTTAATAAGATTAGGAGAAAAACACCAATTACAGTGTCACCAATAAGGCATGCATCTCTCTTCAAACTGGCTTCCATGGGCATGATCAAGTGAAACCCCATGATACTGATCATTATTTTCGAGGACACAGTTGTAAACTATAAGCTAATATTTTCCTAAGAGTTGTTGGTTGTATTTTCTCAGAGTTGAGTAATTATTGCATCATTACCTCTGGGTCGATGTTATTTTCTCCTCCTTGTTCCCTTGATCAATAACATCAAGCCATTTATCATAGAGACTGGTTGTAAATATGCTTCCTTGGATATTTCGAAGAAAATCCTTATATAGATCAAAAAGTATATATTATTCTTAGGATAAATTCAATGGAGAAATTGCAAAGAAAATATTTAGTGGAAAAATTCAGTTGAGTCCACAATTCCTTCACAGCCACGCAGACTGATTCCCACAGAGCTTGGCTGTCATTCTCCACAGCCTTGCACACCCAGAAGTACTGGATGGATTTTCCCCAACTAAAATTAGAAGCATAAAAGCAGAGTCTGGGCTGCAGTGAGAATGAAGCTAAAGCTCCTTCTATCGCCTGGAACTTACTCTTTGTGTACATGTTAACACATTAGTACAAACTGGCAAGGTCTGGTGATAACTCATCCTAAATCCTATTAGTTTCTTGAAAAGAAACGCACATGCCCATTTTGTTTGTTTACTTCAGACACATGCTTGCTCGTGATTCAAGAAAGAGAATTCTGAAATAAAACAAACAAAATTACACCCCTACATGCACTTATACAAATATTAAGAGAAAACCTGAAGTATGTGTGCTGTTTGGGAAAAAGCTAGTATTGAAATAGCTTCAATCTTTCTCTTAAAAAAAAAAAAACCATATAAAAATTCAGTTCTACAGACTTATAAGCAGCAGGTGTTAGGAATAAATCAAAAGCCCCAATGGTAAACTACATGTTACCCTTACAACTCTTTGAATGGAATATATCCACCCAAAGAAGAAACTGAAAATTTAGATACATTGCAACTTGACACCTGTGGGATAGAATATGCAAATGTCAGCTTCCGAAGAGGAGGCCTGGAAACTATCCTGATGACCAAGTCTTAATATCTTAGAATGGGGCCTATTAAAATAGATGAAGTTGTAACCTGTTGTGCGAGACTGAGGGGAAATGATTGCATTGCCTTGCCAGTTTCAAAGGCACAACTTGCTTCCACTGGTCTTAATATACAGCCTGACTTCTCTTAATAGTATCTTCTTTAGGCAGTGTTTCTAAGGCAACTATCATGATTATAATCCTGATAGTGTTCGCTTGTCTCAGGACTTATTGAGCTGCTGTTTGTGTCAGGCACTCTCTTGAGTACAGAGGATCGAGTATGAAGATAATGTACAAAGTCTCAGTCCTCGCATACTTTTTCTTGTAATTGGTATACAGTACCCAATGATGGTCATCAGGGTTTCACTAGGCTTCTTATGGAGTGTCCGCAGTACATTTGGAAGGAGGAAGCACTCCATTTCAGTTCAGCCCTTCAGTCCTGTCCTACTCTTTGCGACCCCATGGACTGCACACCAGGCTTTCCTGTCCATCACCAACACCTGGGTCTTGTTCAAATTCATGTCCATGGAGTTGGTGATGCCATTCAACTATGTCATCTGGCTTTGACTTCTGGGAGTCTGGGAGTGTGCAGCAGGGCCTATGCTTTGTGTGCCAAACTACATGCACTTGGAGTGTGTCTCCTCTCTCCTGAACCCTGTGCTGTAGAATCGATTGGTGAGACTGAGTATGGCTAAGCCAGGACATGACTCATGCAGAATATGCCATGGGTATTTGCTATTGGACCACTGTTTATAGACAGTTTATTGAAAAACTCAATGTGGTTCTGACTATATATTCCTTTCTGATTTAGACCAACTCCATGGTTGCTTTGACATATGGTATTCTCAAGGCCAAAGTTGCAAGGTTTGATTCCCCACCAAGATCAATCAACTTTAGCAAGAGAAAAGTGTGGGACTGTCAAAGACCTGTACCCATAAGTAGCCACCCTCTTACTAGTCTGTGCTTATAGCATGGAAACAGACAAGAGCCTAGTAACACTTGCTCAAAAGTCAAATCAGTTCCAAGTGTGCACCTTTGAGAGGGTGGCACTCTACTTGCTATTTGCATACCTAGTGTGTATTAGTATGGGTCAAGTGTAGTAGGGGTCAACTCTAAATCATATCTGCACTGTGGCTATTATCATACAATCGAACATTAGTAGGGGACAAGGAAACACCATATGTTATTTGGTTTCTAAGATAATTTTAATAACCTGTCTGTAGTTATTACTACATCAAAATATTTTTGTTCATAGCTGCTAACAAGTACCAAGATGGATTGATTAATTTTTTTCTTTCTGTTGTATTATCGCCCTGGTAGAAATTTAACTACACACTTGTGATTTAGCTGTATCATTTCAATCTCAGTCTATTTTTTGTATAAATCTATTGAGTTTTGCAAAATTCCAAACAGATTTTGATTTTTGCACTCACTTTAAAAATAAGATGTATAAGATTAGGCACGTAGTAAAACTGGTTACCATGTAACTGTAAGCTTGGGTGGTGGGTTAAACTTACAAGTGTCAACAAAGCCCATTAAAGACAGTAAGGGAGATAAAAGGAGGAAAAAGGAGGAACAAACGGTGGCGTCATCCCTACAGTAATTTTCAAGTAAAAGGCATTGAGACACAGGGGAAGGAAGGATGATGAAGTGATCAGAGATTTTGGTGGCCTCACTAAGTGTTTTTTGATCCATTGTAAGCCAAATGGGCTTCCCAGGTGGTGCTAGTGGTAAAAAACCTGCCTGCCAATGCAGGAGATGCAAGAGATGCAGGTTCGATCCCTGGCAGGAAGATCCCCTGGAGAAGGGCATGGCAACCCACTCTAGTATTCTTGCCTGGAGGATTCCATGGACAGAGGAGTCTGCTGGGCTACAGTCAATGGGATCACAGAGAGTCGGCTGCGACTAGGAGACTAACACACACAGACACACACACACACACTCACACACACACTAAACACATGAGTTTACCGTAGTGAGTAAACATCTGTCCTGCATCCATGCTAAGTTGCTTCAGCCGTGTCCAATTCTGTGCCACCTCATGGACAATAGCCTGCCAGACTCCACTGTCCATGGGATTCTCCAGGCAACAATACTGGAGTCGTATGCCAGTCCCTGTTCCAGGGGATCCTTGCAACCCAGGGATGGAACCCAGGTTGCCTGCATTGAAGGTGGATTCTTTAGTGTCTGAGCCACCTGGCAAGTTACTTCTGTTAACTGTTTCCAAAAGCTTAATAGGAATTTTCTTTTGGAAATGTAGCCTTCATTAGGAAGGTGATGAGGAAGTCATCCAAAGCAGGAAGCTTGTTTTGGTAAACACTCAATGTGTAAGTGGGTATTTTGAAATATATTGTTATTCCTTTGCATGGAGTGTTCCGGAGTCAAGATGTGCAATGAAAAAGGAAAATATCTAATGTATGGGGCTTATAACATTTGAGGTACCTTCCTTCAGTTTTGGCTTTGTGAAGTGTTTTTCACTTTTCAGATCCTTCCTCTCTTATGCCTATTAGGGTTCTTGGGCACTCATAATGAAGGATCAGTCATATAGCTTCGGATTTACCGTGTGTGGATAATGCTCAAACTTTCCTTACCTTTAAGACCCACGCTATGACAAGAATTGGTTCATCTTTCAAGTTCACTGTGTCTCCACAGTTTAGTTTCTTCTTTAGGGCTCTGCATGTTTTTATACTGGCTGATTTTCTAAAGATGCCTTGTGTGAAGGGCCCTTTTTGATTGATAAAGGAAAGCATATCCTATAGGGAAGGAAAGAAAAGAAAACTGTGGGACGTTTCCTGCCTAGAAGCCCAGAGCACAAGCTTCTCCTGTTTTGACAGAGCTGTGGTATATGAGGGTACAGTTCTAGAACAGCACCGAAGTCAATTTGAAATTTTTTCTTCAGTGTCTCTAAATATATTTTCGACCCAACAATCGATTTGACATTCATACACTGAAACATTTTAAACACTTGTGTAATCAGATTTTCCGTTTCAGTGAATTTACTGTGTTAAACGTCTCTGCTTTGAGGCCTTTGTAGATTCACCCTCTCCTCCTTCCCCGCTCCTTTCTCATTATTCCCTATTACAGAGGCTCTTCCCTAAGTGTGGAAATCTTTTTGCCATATTCACGCTCTATTCATTTATTCTCCTTCCAGGGACTGTCCACCCCGTTCATTCCTGTTTCCTGTATTCCCTCCCCTCAAAATCAGGCTCAATATGCCTCTCCTCCTTCTCCGATGACATTCCTCTCTCATCAGCCTTTCTAGTTCATTTTCCTGTAGTTTCATGTCCTCTGCTGTCTGCAGAGTTAGAGAAATAACAGATATTGGAGCCAGGTTTTTCAAGAAATGTGGAATCTGTTATGCCAGTCTTCCACTCTGCGACTATGGGCATAGCACATACTTGGGTGAGGCTCTTTTGTTTTTCATTTATGAAGTGGGGGTGATGATAGTCATGGCTACTCCCTAAATTTTCTGTGAAAGACGCAAGGTCTGGGGTAGTAGCTAGCACGTAGCTAGTATGATAAATTTCTTCATATATACGATAAAATTCCCTGCATCTAGTGTAGTGCTTGCAGAGATAGTGGACAGTGAACAAGAGTTAATGCTTACAGTTCAATACACTAATGTGATATAGCACAGTCCAAACTCTGTGGCTCTCTTTTGACACATTCTGTCAGGAGCACATGATTCATCTTTGCCAGAGGATGCGTAATTTATGCTTAAACACTTGAGTTGCATATGAAATCCGTGTGAGACATTTTGCATCATAAGGGGGAGTAGACTCAGCTGAAGGAGTCTTGAGACTCGTGTGGACTTCAAGGGAGGAGATGAGGAGACATATGAGGATGAGGTGGACTCTCAGAGATTCTTACACACAGAGTCTGAAGGAAAGCTACGCAGCTCAAAATAGCCTGGAGTTCAAAATCTCCTCCAGGAACTCCCCACCATTCTATGCAAAACAAGTACTCTCTCACCCAAAGGAAAAAAATGGACACTGGGTGGACTTTGCCCAGCTCCCAGCCAGTCCCAGCCTCTGGCTGACCTCCAGAATTCCTTGCCGCAGCTGTTTAAGCGATAACTACTCTGAAGAACCTTGCACAAGAACAGGCCCCCTTAAGACAGGAGGTTTCCACCTACGTGCCTCTATAATACTTCTCTTTTCTTGGGTAAGGGCAGCAGCTCACTAATCTGACTGCTGCCCCTTCTCACCTCATAAAGGTGATCTGTAAAAGACTGCTGTCATTCTTTTTCTCAACCTCGCCTTCTCTAACTGTCTTAACTTATAGAGTCTGTGTTAACTGGTCTGAGCTGGTATAGATGGGTCTTTGTTGAAATCAGCGGAATGGATGAGAGTATCTTTTCATCTTGTAGTTGCCTTCTGACTCTGCAGTACCTAAATCAGGTCTTATTCTTTCAAGTAATGTTATGAGTCTTATCGGACAAAGTCAGACTTCTTCATTTGGGAGTAGATTTGGAAGAGAACACTTGATCTCTCAGAACTCCCCTTCTCAGGAAGGTTACAGAAACCAAAATAAGACCTACCAGAATTGGGGTGGGCAGGGTGTCATTATCACATACATCCTCAAGAGCAGCTCCAAAGAGCTGTTTTGGCTTTGTGGGTGGTAGACACGCGTGTTGGTTGTCCTCGCGGGTCCTTGATATACACCCAAAGGCCCACTTTTTGAGAGAATTCTTCCTAACTGTCTTCTTGTCTGAAACTAATGTAGAAGAGAGATTTTCACTACTAGTAGCTTAGCTTATTTAGCCTGATTTCCACCACTTACATTCAGCAGCATGTTCATGGCAGAGGCTGAAAGAGAGAAACTGAGCCGTTTGTCATATAACATTCCCCTCATTCTGAAGCAGGCTAATTGCATCCTTGTGGTGTTAACATGTTCTTCCCCATATTCGGCAAGCCAGTAGTTAAACCTAGAGGCGTGATCAGACTCAGGGTTGATTCTCCCTGTGACAGTAGTCCCCCAGACAGTGCTCTCTATTCCCTTTGCCCTGTGTCATGAGGCACTTAACCTATAGTTATACAGGTTTCCTAATGTGAAGTATTATCAGTGGATTCTGGTTTCAGATCTCATTAGAAAAGCCAAAATTATTTAATATTCAAATCAAGCAGAATTTGTAGTAAGTTTCCTTCCTCTGTTCAGTTACCTGTTTGGCTTTCTGAATACCCAGTCATGCCCAATTTTCTCCCTTGAAAATAATCGCCTTTCACGAGACATTCTGCCTGACAGTGCATATAAGTCAGCCTCTGGACCTCTCCTCTGGGAGGCCACACACCTCAGTCAGCTCCAAGGATGACTTCCTGCCCTCAGGGTCCTTGAGAAGTAGTCATTAATTGCAGACAATGTGGTTAGATTACAGGGGCCCATTTTTTGTGTGTGTGTGACACCTTACTGAGCTAACCCAAAGATGAATTTTAACTACCAACAGCCCCAGTCAAAGGAATGCTTTTCAAAAAAGAGTGATCAGCAATGAAAAATTGAGTTCAAAGTGTCTCGTGCCGAGCTATGAATATTTTCCTGATATTTGCTCAATAAACCTGCTTAATATTTCCTTAAATAACCTGCTTAAATAACCAGCTACAGAAGTCAATTAGAGGAGCCCAGGTGTAGAAAAATAAACAGAAGAATTTAACCAAATCTTTTAAAATGCCCATCCACTTGTCTTTCGGAGACATAGTGAGTGCGTCACCATGTCCATTCAAGTGAGTGAACCACTTGTGGTGCTGGGTGAGAGAACCAGAAGGCTCCTATTCTGCCCCTTAATTGAATGAGTTACCTAAAACGCTTTGAGCATCAGTTTGCTCAAATGTAACATAAATGATGCTACTTACACCTCACTGGACTACATAACATAATGTACTTCCCAGCACAAGACATGGCACATAGCAGCCTTAATAAAGGTAATTTCCCTCCTTCAGAAGGCCTAAGGCAGCTTAGACATCAGTCAGCTCCCCCTAAGCAGACCCCACCCCCATTCTCCATTTGATTGTGCAGCCTCCAGTAGGTGTGCATTCCTCAAGGAATGCCATCACTTTGCCTTAGGCTCTTCCTGCCCTGACATTCATACTACCATCATTTTCAAAGGAGAGAATGAAGAAAGCAAATGCATTCTTAAATTCAGGAAGAGATTCTCCTAATTAATATGTACAAATGTTAAAAAGATACAGGTTTATATGGGTTGAGTTGCTTTATGCACCCTGGTTTCCCTACTCTTAACCTGATTCTTTTATTTCTACAGTACCCACAGGTATTCATGTATTTCAAATGTATTCATTCATTGTTCAGTTTTAATTAAGAATACTCTTAGGAAGAAAGCTCTATCAGTTGGTACAAAGCTACATGGCCAGCTAGCCTATAAGCATAGATGGAAAGCAAAATAGACATTAAGGCCTACGCTTTTATTTTCAGGCCTAGATGGCCCTTTCGTAATGTACATTGGTTGGTGTTAGAGTTCTTGTGGGCTCTGTGACCAATAAAACTATATACTATAGCCACGAAAAGTATGGTGCTCAGTTGTTCAGTCGTGTCCAACTCTTGCGACCCCATGGACTATAGCCTGTTAGGCTCCTGTCCGTGGGACTTGCTGGATAATAATACTGGAGTGGGTTGCCAGGGACTGTTAATCAGGTTAACTTTACAACCTCATCTTTCTTAAAGAGTCCTGGAAAGATTTAGGTTAGTGTTTTTCCTCATGCTCATAGTAGGGTTTGAATGTTAAAAAATGAAATTTTGTAACTTTGTGGGTATAGACTAACAATTATAAGAATACAAATACTTTAAGTAGAAATACTATTCTGGCCCCAGTACTTGCTAAATTAGTAAGACATTTTATTCAGAGAAAGAAATGTCAATGGGACAATACTGGAATGGTAGCAGGGATAATTGCAAGAGGAGAGACTTAAAAACAAACAGACATATAAACATTCAGTCCAGTTCCGTTTGCAACCTAGGTCTGAAGCAGAATGGAACGAGAGCTTGCTGTGGAGGTAGAATCCAGAGTTCAAGTCTCAGGGGCAGTCCTAAAGTGGCGGAGGAATGGAACAGAAAGACCACTTTCTGCCCACAAATTCATCGAAAGAACTTTGAATGCTGAGCAAATTCCACAAAACAACTTCTGAATGCTGGCAGAGGACATCAGGTACCCAGAAAGGCAGCCCATTGTCTTTGAAAGGAGGTAGGACAAAATATACAAGAGAAAAAGAGAGACAAATGAGGTAGGGACAGAGATCTGTCCTGGGACGGGAGTCTTAAAAGAGGAGAAGTTTCAAAACACCGGGAAACACTCTCACTGGCAGGTCAGTGTGGAGTTTTGGAATCTCAGAGAGTAACATAACGGGGAGGAAAAAGAAAGAAAGAAAGAAACTCCATAGATTACATGCCTAACATCAACTTCCAGCAGGGAACTCGTCCAGACACTCACAATTTCCACCAGCAAGCGGGGGGCCTGAACAGGGAGGTGCGGGCTGCATTGCTTAGGGTAAGGACCAGGCCTGAGTGCCCTGAGGGCAATCTGAGGGAGCTAATGTGAGATAGCAACCCAAATTGTGGGATAGCTAGAGAGAAAAAAAAACTATCCTGTGAAAAGCCCTAATCTAAGGCACTTCCTGGCCCACTCACAGAGCAGAGGACTGAGAGAACACCAAGCAGAGCTAGCTGGCTGTGCACTGACTCATCTCCCACCAGAGACAGGGAGGCAGGTGGGGGCAGCCAGAGCCTGAAAGGGGCAATCTCAGCCCCAGAGAGGCATCCTCTACAAAACTGCAAGTAGGCTCCCATTTGCTAACCAAGACTTGTTGGGATTCTGGGCGGTGACATCCGCTGGGACGGTCGCAGCCAGAGATCAGCTCCCCAGAAGAGACACACGGCCCACCTGAGACGGGCAGGCCTGCTGCCACCCAGGAAATCGAGCGGCTGGGATGGGGGAGGTGATAAGACACACCACACTTGGGGGGCACTGTGCTGGCTAAGCACCTGGTCGCCTGAGCTGCTCGGACCTGGGAAGGGCACAAAACGCAGGTCCGACTGAGTCTGTGCCTTTGTGGAGTACCTGAGAACCTGAACCTGAACGGCTTAGACCTGGGAAGCGCACGCAACCCAGGGCCCGCCTCAGACAGTTGCACACAGAGCAACCTGGAGTCTGAGCCGCGTAGACTGGGAAAGCACACACACCGTGAGCGGGGTCTAACCTAGTACGGCCAGGACGCTGTGAGCACACGCCAGGGATATTTGTTTGCAGTGCTCCTCCGTCCCCACAGCACCACTGAATAAGTGAGCCTAAATAAGTGACCACCTTCGCCCCCATGAGTCAGGGCGGAAATTAGACCCTGAAAAGACCAGCAAACAGAAGAATTTAAAATAAACAGAGGGATCCGCTCTGGAAAAGACAGGTGCAACAGATTAAACCCTTGTAGTTAGCACTGACTACATTGGAAGTGGCCTAGAGATCTTGAGAAGTATGAGCTGGATATGGAACTATCTGAAACTGAACTAACACCGCACTGTTCACAACAACTCCAGAGAAATTCCTAGATATATTTTTACTATTATGATTAAACAAAATTTTTTTAAATTTTTAAGTCGTCTATTAGTTCTTTAATTTTAATTTGTATAACCTACTATTACCTTTCCAAAAAAAAGACCGAATTTTTAATGCAAACTTCACATATATATATTTTATCAATTTTTGTGATTTTTTTTTTTAGTAGTGTATTTGGGATACTCTAACCTTTACTGTAGACTTGTAATATTTGCTTTTTGGTATTTGTTATCAATTTTGTACGTTTAAGAACCCAATCTTCACTACCCATTTTTACTTGGGAGTTTGACCACTGCCTTGATTGCTCTCTCCCCCTTTTGACTCTCTTTTTTCTCCACCAGGACACCTCTATGTCCTCCCTCACCCTTTTCTTCCCTACCCTATCTGTGAATCTCTTTGTGTATTCCAGGCTATGGAGAACACTTTGGGAACTGATTACAGGCTGGATTTGTCTCTCTCCTTTTGATTCCCTCTTTTCTTGTCCTGGTCACCTCTGTCTACTTCTTCCTTCTCTTCTCTGTGTAATTGCATGAGCCTCTCTGAGGGGTCCAGATTGTGGAGAGCACATAGGGAATTGATTACTGGCTAGCTTGCTCTCTCCCCTTTAGATTCCCCCTCTTCTTCCCCTGGGCAACTCTATTTCCCTCCTCCTATTCTCTTCTCCATCTAGCTTGGTGAACCTCTCTGGGTGTCTCTCACTGTGGAGAAGCTTTTCATCATTAATCTAGATGTTTTATCATCGGTGCTGTACAGATAGAGAAGTCTTGAGGCTACTCTAAGAATAAGACTGAAAACCAGAGACAGGAGGCTTAGGTTCAAAACCTGAGAACAACAGAGAACTCCTGACTCCAGGGAACATTAGTGGATAAGAGCTCATCCAAAAGCCTCCATATCTACACTGAAACCAAGCACCACCCAAGAGCCAACAAGTTCCAGAGCAAGACATACGACGCAAAGTCGCCAACAACGCAGGAACATAGCCCTGAGCATCAATATACAGGCTGCCCAAATTCACACCAAACCCGTAGACATCTCAAAACTCCCTACTGGACACTTCATTGCACTCCGGAGAGAAGTCCAGCTAAACCCACCAGAACAGGGACGCAAGCTTCCCTAAGCAGGAAACCTTGACAAGCCACTCACACAACCCCACCCACAGTGAGGAACCTCCACAATAAAGAAGACCCACAAGCTGCCGGAATACAGAAAGGCCACCCCAAATACAGCTATGGAACTGATGCTGAAGCTGAAACTCCAGTGCTTTGGTCACCTGATGTAAAGAACTGGCTCATTGGAAAAGACCCTGATGCTGGGAAAGATTGAAGGCAGGAGGAGAAGGGGATGAGAGAGCATGAGATGGTTGGATGGCATCACCAATTCAAAGGACATGAGTTTGAGTAAGCTCTGGGAGTTGGTGATGGACAGGGAGGCCTGGTGCGCTGCAGTCCTCGACCCCAAGGACTTGGGGTCACTGTAGTCCTTGGGGTCCCAAAGAGTCGGACACGTCTGAGCAACTGAACTGAACTCAATGAATCGTGATGTCTCCTAAAGCTGTACTAGTTGCTTTTGTAATCAGAACAGTCTTAACCTTGCTTTGCTCTCACAAGTGGGAAACTTCCCATGTCTTGGAGCAGATGGAAATTACTGCCCTTAGAATGTGCTTTGGGCTCTAGGATCTCCCATTGACCCCTGGCAGCCTTGCTGTCTTTGGCATCAAAGCCAGTTACATTATTCACGTACCTGCAACCTTCTCACTGTTATCGGTAATATCAGTGATATCACTGTTATCAGAACTCACTGAGGTCTCTCCAAAGAGAGAAGTGATATCTTCTCCAAATATCTTGAGACAGTTTTCAATGAGAAATTGTATGAAAGAAATCTGTAACACAAAGGGGCAAAAAACTGGGTATTACTGTACATATGGTGTAATAGTAAATCACATTTCATGCATGAATCTTGGCTCTAACTAAAAATGCAAAGAAATCTTAGAAAAATTCAGACTTGACTAAAAAATATATAAATATATTATATATACATCAGCTTTTTCTAAGACATAACTGATACTTTGAACAGTAGTTTGGCCTCAAATTTTAAAATTCTTTGAGTCAGTGGGCTAAAGGTATATACTATGTAGCCTGGTTTAATAGCTAAAATTTTGTAATGATGGTTAACATGCTTAAAACTAGGATGATTTTTAAGTAGCCTGCATAGGATATTTGGGACAAAAATGTATATTCTCTTATTCAGTTTTATTTATTTTTAATAAAATTTTTTCTAGTTTTATTGAGATAGATTTTATATATCTCCTATTATTAAAATTTATAAAGTATCGAATACAACACCAATTGTGAATTTCATTTCAGTGAAGAAATGTCTGAAACTTGGGTAGCAGAGGTTTCTGTGTGGGCCGGGGTGTTTGGGAGCAAAGAAAGCATCTGGAGAGAAAACATGTCTGTCTGTCTTAGCACATTCCCTTGCCTCACACTTGCTGTCCGGGGGAGCTTGGAGAAGAGCTGTGATCTTATTAGGCATGTTGTGGCTCTGTTAGGATGTTCTGAAATATTTTACTAGCTTCCTCATCCTCAGGCTGAGACACAATAGCAGCCAAGTGTTTTCCTGAATGAGCCACAGCTGGCAGAGTGCGGCCAGTTATGTGTGGAGCCTCAGGTGCTCATATTGCCCAGGCCGCCAAGATGTGCCGACAGTGACCAGATGTATTGGGTGTTGTCATCATTGGGTAATGATGAAATCATAGTTTGGAGGCTTGCACACCCTCAGAGATTAGGCTGAGAGTTGAACCTTGGCTCTCTGATTCCAAAGCCAGGTTCTTTTCTATCATATCATCCTACTCTTACCTCTCTATCGTTTAATCTCTTGGATGGCAAAGGGGAAGTGAGTCAACTGTTCTCAGTTATAATACACCTTCCCATGCCCAACCAGAGTAGGACTCTGCCACCCCAAGGCAGTGTAATTAAAATGTGCACTTTAAAAACTGGTTCATCAGAGTTACTACTACAGACTTCAGGTTCAAGATGGGGACTCTGCTCTGCAAGGCATAAAAATGAGAGCTCTCGTTACCTGTTTGGTGAGGTTTTCTGAGCTGCCAGAATTAGGCAGACAAAGAAGGCTTGATGTTATACACACTGATAAATTATAAGCTGTCATCTGATTGGATGAGGAATGTTGCTCAATATTGTGTAAAACTGCAAAAAGATATCGCAGAAAAACTACATTGGCTCTGGGCAGCTGGTCTAGAAGCCTAAGGACAGAAAAAACACTTATAAATAAAGCGAGTCATTTTGCTTAGTAAGTGGAAATACAGAGAACAAAGTACTTCTTTTTATACCATGTACACAGTCCATTCTCACAGTTTCAGGCATGAATGCATACAAAAATGTTTCACTGAATTTAATTCCTGAACCAGGTAAGACCTACTCTGGTTAGTTATGTGTTTGTATTTAAGATCATACCACTGGCGGATTGGTTCTTTATCATCTCATTTTAGACCAGTGGGTTTCATCTCCAACAGTTTCATGTATTCAGAAGGTGTAAAATGGTCAAGCATTCCATGTTAATAAGATTAGGAGAAAAACACCAATTACAGTGTCACCAATAAGGCATGCATCTCTCTTCAAACTGGCTTCCATGGGCATGATCAAGTGAAACCCCATGATACTGATCATTATTTTCGAGGACACAGTTGTAAACTATAAGCTAATATTTTCCTAAGAGTTGTTGGTTGTATTTTCTCAGAGTTGAGTAATTATTGCATCATTACCTCTGGGTCGATGTTATTTTCTCCTCCTTGTTCCCTTGATCAATAACATCAAGCCATTTATCATAGAGACTGGTTGTAAATATGCTTCCTTGGATATTTCGAAGAAAATCCTTATATAGATCAAAAAGTATATATTATTCTTAGGATAAATTCAATGGAGAAATTGCAAAGAAAATATTTAGTGGAAAAATTCAGTTGAGTCCACAATTCCTTCACAGCCACGCAGACTGATTCCCACAGAGCTTGGCTGTCATTCTCCACAGCCTTGCACACCCAGAAGTACTGGATGGATTTTCCCCAACTAAAATTAGAAGCATAAAAGCAGAGTCTGGGCTGCAGTGAGAATGAAGCTAAAGCTCCTTCTATCGCCTGGAACTTACTCTTTGTGTACATGTTAACACATTAGTACAAACTGGCAAGGTCTGGTGATAACTCATCCTAAATCCTATTAGTTTCTTGAAAAGAAACGCACATGCCCATTTTGTTTGTTTACTTCAGACACATGCTTGCTCGTGATTCAAGAAAGAGAATTCTGAAATAAAACAAACAAAATTACACCCCTACATGCACTTATACAAATATTAAGAGAAAACCTGAAGTATGTGTGCTGTTTGGGAAAAAGCTAGTATTGAAATAGCTTCAATCTTTCTCTTAAAAAAAAAAAAACCATATAAAAATTCAGTTCTACAGACTTATAAGCAGCAGGTGTTAGGAATAAATCAAAAGCCCCAATGGTAAACTACATGTTACCCTTACAACTCTTTGAATGGAATATATCCACCCAAAGAAGAAACTGAAAATTTAGATACATTGCAACTTGACACCTGTGGGATAGAATATGCAAATGTCAGCTTCTGAAGAGGAGGCCTGGAAACTATCCTGATGACCAAGTCTTAATATCTTAGAATGGGGCCTATTAAAATAGATGAAGTTGTAACCTGTTGTGCGAGACTGAGGGGAAATGATTGCATTGCCTTGCCAGTTTCAAAGGCACAACTTGCTTCCACTGGTCTTAATATACAGCCTGACTTCTCTTAATAGTATCTTCTTTAGGCAGTGTTTCTAAGGCAACTATCATGATTATAATCCTGATAGTGTTCGCTTGTCTCAGGACTTATTGAGCTGCTGTTTGTGTCAGGCACTCTCTTGAGTACAGAGGATCGAGTATGAAGATAATGTACAAAGTCTCAGTCCTCGCATACTTTTTCTTGTAATTGGTATACAGTACCCAATGATGGTCATCAGGGTTTCACTAGGCTTCTTATGGAGTGTCCGCAGTACATTTGGAAGGAGGAAGCACTCCATTTCAGTTCAGCCCTTCAGTCCTGTCCTACTCTTTGCGACCCCATGGACTGCACACCAGGCTTTCCTGTCCATCACCAACACCTGGGTCTTGTTCAAATTCATGTCCATGGAGTTGGTGATGCCATTCAACTATGTCATCTGGCTTTGACTTCTGGGAGTCTGGGAGTGTGCAGCAGGGCCTATGCTTTGTGTGCCAAACTACATGCACTTGGAGTGTGTCTCCTCTCTCCTGAACCCTGTGCTGTAGAATCGATTGGTGAGACTGAGTATGGCTAAGCCAGGACATGACTCATGCAGAATATGCCATGGGTATTTGCTATTGGACCACTGTTTATAGACAGTTTATTGAAAAACTCAATGTGGTTCTGACTATATATTCCTTTCTGATTTAGACCAACTCCATGGTTGCTTTGACATATGGTATTCTCAAGGCCAAAGTTGCAAGGTTTGATTCCCCACCAAGATCAATCAACTTTAGCAAGAGAAAAGTGTGGGACTGTCAAAGACCTGTACCCATAAGTAGCCACCCTCTTACTAGTCTGTGCTTATAGCATGGAAACAGACAAGAGCCTAGTAACACTTGCTCAAAAGTCAAATCAGTTCCAAGTGTGCACCTTTGAGAGGGTGGCACTCTACTTGCTATTTGCATACCTAGTGTGTATTAGTATGGGTCAAGTGTAGTAGGGGTCAACTCTAAATCATATCTGCACTGTGGCTATTATCATACAATCGAACATTAGTAGGGGACAAGGAAACACCATATGTTATTTGGTTTCTAAGATAATTTTAATAACCTGTCTGTAGTTATTACTACATCAAAATATTTTTGTTCATAGCTGCTAACAAGTACCAAGATGGATTGATTAATTTTTTTCTTTCTGTTGTATTATCGCCCTGGTAGAAATTTAACTACACACTTGTGATTTAGCTGTATCATTTCAATCTCAGTCTATTTTTTGTATAAATCTATTGAGTTTTGCAAAATTCCAAACAGATTTTGATTTTTGCACTCACTTTAAAAATAAGATGTATAAGATTAGGCACGTAGTAAAACTGGTTACCATGTAACTGTAAGCTTGGGTGGTGGGTTAAACTTACAAGTGTCAACAAAGCCCATTAAAGACAGTAAGGGAGATAAAAGGAGGAAAAAGGAGGAACAAACGGTGGCGTCATCCCTACAGTAATTTTCAAGTAAAAGGCATTGAGACACAGGGGAAGGAAGGATGATGAAGTGATCAGAGATTTTGGTGGCCTCACTAAGTGTTTTTTGATCCATTGTAAGCCAAATGGGCTTCCCAGGTGGTGCTAGTGGTAAAAAACCTGCCTGCCAATGCAGGAGATGCAAGAGATGCAGGTTCGATCCCTGGCAGGAAGATCCCCTGGAGAAGGGCATGGCAACCCACTCTAGTATTCTTGCCTGGAGGATTCCATGGACAGAGGAGTCTGCTGGGCTACAGTCAATGGGATCACAGAGAGTCGGCTGCGACTAGGAGACTAACACACACAGACACACACACACACACTCACACACACACTAAACACATGAGTTTACCGTAGTGAGTAAACATCTGTCCTGCATCCATGCTAAGTTGCTTCAGCCGTGTCCAATTCTGTGCCACCTCATGGACAATAGCCTGCCAGACTCCACTGTCCATGGGATTCTCCAGGCAACAATACTGGAGTCGTATGCCAGTCCCTGTTCCAGGGGATCCTTGCAACCCAGGGATGGAACCCAGGTTGCCTGCATTGAAGGTGGATTCTTTAGTGTCTGAGCCACCTGGCAAGTTACTTCTGTTAACTGTTTCCAAAAGCTTAATAGGAATTTTCTTTTGGAAATGTAGCCTTCATTAGGAAGGTGATGAGGAAGTCATCCAAAGCAGGAAGCTTGTTTTGGTAAACACTCAATGTGTAAGTGGGTATTTTGAAATATATTGTTATTCCTTTGCATGGAGTGTTCCGGAGTCAAGATGTGCAATGAAAAAGGAAAATATCTAATGTATGGGGCTTATAACATTTGAGGTACCTTCCTTCAGTTTTGGCTTTGTGAAGTGTTTTTCACTTTTCAGATCCTTCCTCTCTTATGCCTATTAGGGTTCTTGGGCACTCATAATGAAGGATCAGTCATATAGCTTCGGATTTACCGTGTGTGGATAATGCTCAAACTTTCCTTACCTTTAAGACCCACGCTATGACAAGAATTGGTTCATCTTTCAAGTTCACTGTGTCTCCACAGTTTAGTTTCTTCTTTAGGGCTCTGCATGTTTTTATACTGGCTGATTTTCTAAAGATGCCTTGTGTGAAGGGCCCTTTTTGATTGATAAAGGAAAGCATATCCTATAGGGAAGGAAAGAAAAGAAAACTGTGGGACGTTTCCTGCCTAGAAGCCCAGAGCACAAGCTTCTCCTGTTTTGACAGAGCTGTGGTATATGAGGGTACAGTTCTAGAACAGCACCGAAGTCAATTTGAAATTTTTTCTTCAGTGTCTCTAAATATATTTTCGACCCAACAATCGATTTGACATTCATACACTGAAACATTTTAAACACTTGTGTAATCAGATTTTCCGTTTCAGTGAATTTACTGTGTTAAACGTCTCTGCTTTGAGGCCTTTGTAGATTCACCCTCTCCTCCTTCCCCGCTCCTTTCTCATTATTCCCTATTACAGAGGCTCTTCCCTAAGTGTGGAAATCTTTTTGCCATATTCACGCTCTATTCATTTATTCTCCTTCCAGGGACTGTCCACCCCGTTCATTCCTGTTTCCTGTATTCCCTCCCCTCAAAATCAGGCTCAATATGCCTCTCCTCCTTCTCCGATGACATTCCTCTCTCATCAGCCTTTCTAGTTCATTTTCCTGTAGTTTCATGTCCTCTGCTGTCTGCAGAGTTAGAGAAATAACAGATATTGGAGCCAGGTTTTTCAAGAAATGTGGAATCTGTTATGCCAGTCTTCCACTCTGCGACTATGGGCATAGCACATACTTGGGTGAGGCTCTTTTGTTTTTCATTTATGAAGTGGGGGTGATGATAGTCATGGCTACTCCCTAAATTTTCTGTGAAAGACGCAAGGTCTGGGGTAGTAGCTAGCACGTAGCTAGTATGATAAATTTCTTCATATATACGATAAAATTCCCTGCATCTAGTGTAGTGCTTGCAGAGATAGTGGACAGTGAACAAGAGTTAATGCTTACAGTTCAATACACTAATGTGATATAGCACAGTCCAAACTCTGTGGCTCTCTTTTGACACATTCTGTCAGGAGCACATGATTCATCTTTGCCAGAGGATGCGTAATTTATGCTTAAACACTTGAGTTGCATATGAAATCCGTGTGAGACATTTTGCATCATAAGGGGGAGTAGACTCAGCTGAAGGAGTCTTGAGACTCGTGTGGACTTCAAGGGAGGAGATGAGGAGACATATGAGGATGAGGTGGACTCTCAGAGATTCTTACACACAGAGTCTGAAGGAAAGCTACGCAGCTCAAAATAGCCTGGAGTTCAAAATCTCCTCCAGGAACTCCCCACCATTCTATGCAAAACAAGTACTCTCTCACCCAAAGGAAAAAAATGGACACTGGGTGGACTTTGCCCAGCTCCCAGCCAGTCCCAGCCTCTGGCTGACCTCCAGAATTCCTTGCCGCAGCTGTTTAAGCGATAACTACTCTGAAGAACCTTGCACAAGAACAGGCCCCCTTAAGACAGGAGGTTTCCACCTACGTGCCTCTATATACTTCTCTTTTCTTGGGTAAGGGCAGCAGCTCACTAATCTGACTGCTGCCCCTTCTCACCTCATAAAGGTGATCTGTAAAAGACTGCTGTCATTCTTTTTCTCAACCTCGCCTTCTCTAACTGTCTTAACTTATAGAGTCTGTGTTAACTGGTCTGAGCTGGTATAGATGGGTCTTTGTTGAAATCAGCGGAATGGATGAGAGTATCTTTTCATCTTGTAGTTGCCTTCTGACTCTGCAGTACCTAAATCAGGTCTTATTCTTTCAAGTAATGTTATGAGTCTTATCGGACAAAGTCAGACTTCTTCATTTGGGAGTAGATTTGGAAGAGAACACTTGATCTCTCAGAACTCCCCTTCTCAGGAAGGTTACAGAAACCAAAATAAGACCTACCAGAATTGGGGTGGGCAGGGTGTCATTATCACATACATCCTCAAGAGCAGCTCCAAAGAGCTGTTTTGGCTTTGTGGGTGGTAGACACGCGTGTTGGTTGTCCTCGCGGGTCCTTGATATACACCCAAAGGCCCACTTTTTGAGAGAATTCTTCCTAACTGTCTTCTTGTCTGAAACTAATGTAGAAGAGAGATTTTCACTACTAGTAGCTTAGCTTATTTAGCCTGATTTCCACCACTTACATTCAGCAGCATGTTCATGGCAGAGGCTGAAAGAGAGAAACTGAGCCGTTTGTCATATAACATTCCCCTCATTCTGAAGCAGGCTAATTGCATCCTTGTGGTGTTAACATGTTCTTCCCCATATTCGGCAAGCCAGTAGTTAAACCTAGAGGCGTGATCAGACTCAGGGTTGACTCTTCCTGTGACAGTATTCCCCCAGACAGTGCTCTCTATTCCCTTTGCCCTGTGTCATGAGGCACTTAACCTATAGTTATACAGGTTTCCTAATGTGAAGTATTATCAGTGGATTCTGGTTTCAGATCTCATTAGAAAAGCCAAAATTATTTAATATTCAAATCAAGCAGAATTTGTAGTAAGTTTCCTTCCTCTGTTCAGTTACCTGTTTGGCTTTCTGAATACCCAGTCATGCCCAATTTTCTCCCTTGAAAATAATCGCCTTTCACGAGACATTCTGCCTGACAGTGCATATAAGTCAGCCTCTGGACCTCTCCTCTGGGAGGCCACACACCTCAGTCAGCTCCAAGGATGACTTCCTGCCCTCAGGGTCCTTGAGAAGTAGTCATTAATTGCAGACAATGTGGTTAGATTACAGGGGCCCATTTTTTGTGTGTGTGTGACACCTTACTGAGCTAACCCAAAGATGAATTTTAACTACCAACAGCCCCAGTCAAAGGAATGCTTTTCAAAAAAGAGTGATCAGCAATGAAAAATTGAGTTCAAAGTGTCTCGTGCCGAGCTATGAATATTTTCCTGATATTTGCTCAATAAACCTGCTTAATATTTCCTTAAATAACCTGCTTAAATAACCAGCTACAGAAGTCAATTAGAGGAGCCCAGGTGTAGAAAAATAAACAGAAGAATTTAACCAAATCTTTTAAAATGCCCATCCACTTGTCTTTCGGAGACATAGTGAGTGCGTCACCATGTCCATTCAAGTGAGTGAACCACTTGTGGTGCTGGGTGAGAGAACCAGAAGGCTCCTATTCTGCCCCTTAATTGAATGAGTTACCTAAAACGCTTTGAGCATCAGTTTGCTCAAATGTAACATAAATGATGCTACTTACACCTCACTGGACTACATAACATAATGTACTTCCCAGCACAAGACATGGCACATAGCAGCCTTAATAAAGGTAATTTCCCTCCTTCAGAAGGCCTAAGGCAGCTTAGACATCAGTCAGCTCCCCCTAAGCAGACCCCACCCCCATTCTCCATTTGATTGTGCAGCCTCCAGTAGGTGTGCATTCCTCAAGGAATGCCATCACTTTGCCTTAGGCTCTTCCTGCCCTGACATTCATACTACCATCATTTTCAAAGGAGAGAATGAAGAAAGCAAATGCATTCTTAAATTCAGGAAGAGATTCTCCTAATTAATATGTACAAATGTTAAAAAGATACAGGTTTATATGGGTTGAGTTGCTTTATGCACCCTGGTTTCCCTACTCTTAACCTGATTCTTTTATTTCTACAGTACCCACAGGTATTCATGTATTTCAAATGTATTCATTCATTGTTCAGTTTTAATTAAGAATACTCTTAGGAAGAAAGCTCTATCAGTTGGTACAAAGCTACATGGCCAGCTAGCCTATAAGCATAGATGGAAAGCAAAATAGACATTAAGGCCTACGCTTTTATTTTCAGGCCTAGATGGCCCTTTCGTAATGTACATTGGTTGGTGTTAGAGTTCTTGTGGGCTCTGTGACCAATAAAACTATATACTATAGCCACGAAAAGTATGGTGCTCAGTTGTTCAGTCGTGTCCAACTCTTGCGACCCCATGGACTATAGCCTGTTAGGCTCCTGTCCGTGGGACTTGCTGGATAATAATACTGGAGTGGGTTGCCAGGGACTGTTAATCAGGTTAACTTTACAACCTCATCTTTCTTAAAGAGTCCTGGAAAGATTTAGGTTAGTGTTTTTCCTCATGCTCATAGTAGGGTTTGAATGTTAAAAAATGAAATTTTGTAACTTTGTGGGTATAGACTAACAATGATAAGAATACAAATACTTTAAGTAGAAATACTATTCTGGCCCCAGTACTTGCTAAATTAGTAAGACATTTTATTCAGAGAAAGAAATGTCAGTGGGACAATACTGGAATGGTAGCAGGGATAATTGCAAGAGGAGAGACTTAAAAACAAACAGACATATAAACATTCAGTCCAGTTCCGTTTGCAACCTAGGTCTGAAGCAGAATGGAACGAGAGCTTGCTGTGGAGGTAGAATCCAGAGTTCAAGTCTCAGGGGCAGTCCTAAAGTGGCGGAGGAATGGAACAGAAAGACCACTTTCTGCCCACAAATTCATCGAAAGAACTTTGAATGCTGAGCAAATTCCACAAAACAACTTCTGAATGCTGGCAGAGGACATCAGGTACCCAGAAAGGCAGCCCATTGTCTTTGAAAGGAGGTAGGACAAAATATACAAGAGAAAAAGAGAGACAAATGAGGTAGGGACAGAGATCTGTCCTGGGACGGGAGTCTTAAAAGAGGAGAAGTTTCAAAACACCGGGAAACACTCTCACTGGCAGGTCAGTGTGGAGTTTTGGAATCTCAGAGAGTAACATAACGGGGAGGAAAAAGAAAGAAAGAAAGAAACTCCATAGATTACATGCCTAACATCAACTTCCAGCAGGGAACTCGTCCAGACACTCACAATTTCCACCAGCAAGCGGGGGGCCTGAACAGGGAGGTGCGGGCTGCATTGCTTAGGGTAAGGACCAGGCCTGAGTGCCCTGAGGGCAATCTGAGGGAGCTAATGTGAGATAGCAACCCAAATTGTGGGATAGCTAGAGAGAAAAAAAAACTATCCTGTGAAAAGCCCTAATCTAAGGCACTTCCTGGCCCACTCACAGAGCAGAGGACTGAGAGAACACCAAGCAGAGCTAGCTGGCTGTGCACTGACTCATCTCCCACCAGAGACAGGGAGGCAGGTGGGGGCAGCCAGAGCCTGAAAGGGGCAATCTCAGCCCCAGAGAGGCATCCTCTACAAAACTGCAAGTAGGCTCCCATTTGCTAACCAAGACTTGTTGGGATTCTGGGCGGTTGACATCCGCTGGGACGGTCGCAGCCAGAGATCAGCTCCCCAGAAGAGACACACGGCCCACCTGAGACGGGCAGGCCTGCTGTCACCCAGGAAATCGAGCGGCTGGGATGGGGGAGGTGATAAGACACACCACACTTGGGGGGCACTGTGCTGGCTAAGCACCTGGTCGCCTGAGCTGCTCGGACCTGGGAAGGGCACAAAACGCAGGTCCGACTGAGTCTGTGCCTTTGTGGAGTACCTGAGAACCTGAACCTGAACGGCTTAGACCTGGGAAGCGCACGCAACCCAGGGCCCGCCTCAGACAGTTGCACACAGAGCAACCTGGAGTCTGAGCCGCGTAGACTGGGAAAGCACACACACCGTGAGCGGGGTCTAACCTAGTACGGCCAGGACGTTGTGAGCACACGCCAGGGATATTTGTTTGCAGTGCTCCTCCGTCCCCACAGCACCACTGAATAAGTGAGCCTAAATAAGTGACCACCTTCGCCCCCATGAGTCAGGGCGGAAATTAGACCCTGAAAAGACCAGCAAACAGAAGAATTTAAAATAAACAGAGGGATCCGCTCTGGAAAAGACAGGTGCAACAGATTAAACCCTTGTAGTTAGCACTGACTACATTGGAAGTGGCCTAGAGATCTTGAGAAGTATGAGCTGGATATGGAACTATCTGAAACTGAACTAACACCGCACTGTTCACAACAACTCCAGAGAAATTCCTAGATATATTTTTACTATTATGATTAAACAAAATTTTTTTAAATTTTTAAGTCGTCTATTAGTTCTTTAATTTTAATTTGTATAACCTACTATTACCTTTCCAAAAAAAAGACCGAATTTTTAATGCAAACTTCACATATATATATTTTATCAATTTTTGTGATTTTTTTTTTTAGTAGTGTATTTGGGATACTCTAACCTTTACTGTAGACTTGTAATATTTGCTTTTTGGTATTTGTTATCAATTTTGTACGTTTAAGAACCCAATCTTCACTACCCATTTTTACTTGGGAGTTTGACCACTGCCTTGATTGCTCTCTCCCCCTTTTGACTCTCTTTTTTCTCCACCAGGACACCTCTATGTCCTCCCTCACCCTTTTCTTCCCTACCCTATCTGTGAATCTCTTTGTGTATTCCAGGCTATGGAGAACACTTTGGGAACTGATTACAGGCTGGATTTGTCTCTCTCCTTTTGATTCCCTCTTTTCTTGTCCTGGTCACCTCTGTCTACTTCTTCCTTCTCTTCTCTGTGTAATTGCATGAGCCTCTCTGAGGGGTCCAGATTGTGGAGAGCACATAGGGAATTGATTACTGGCTAGCTTGCTCTCTCCCCTTTAGATTCCCCCTCTTCTTCCCCTGGGCAACTCTATTTCCCTCCTCCTATTCTCTTCTCCATCTAGCTTGGTGAACCTCTCTGGGTGTCTCTCACTGTGGAGAAGCTTTTCATCATTAATCTAGATGTTTTATCATCGGTGCTGTACAGATAGAGAAGTCTTGAGGCTACTCTAAGAATAAGACTGAAAACCAGAGACAGGAGGCTTAGGTTCAAAACCTGAGAACAACAGAGAACTCCTGACTCCAGGGAACATTAGTGGATAAGAGCTCATCCAAAAGCCTCCATATCTACACTGAAACCAAGCACCACCCAAGAGCCAACAAGTTCCAGAGCAAGACATACGACGCAAAGTCGCCAACAACGCAGGAACATAGCCCTGAGCATCAATATACAGGCTGCCCAAATTCACACCAAACCCGTAGACATCTCAAAACTCCCTACTGGACACTTCATTGCACTCCGGAGAGAAGTCCAGCTAAACCCACCAGAACAGGGACGCAAGCTTCCCTAAGCAGGAAACCTTGACAAGCCACTCACACAACCCCACCCACAGTGAGGAACCTCCACAATAAAGAAGACCCACAAGCTGCCGGAATACAGAAAGGCCACCCCAAATACAGCTATGGAACTGATGCTGAAGCTGAAACTCCAGTGCTTTGGTCACCTGATGTAAAGAACTGGCTCATTGGAAAAGACCCTGATGCTGGGAAAGATTGAAGGCAGGAGGAGAAGGGGATGAGAGAGCATGAGATGGTTGGATGGCATCACCAATTCAAAGGACATGAGTTTGAGTAAGCTCTGGGAGTTGGTGATGGACAGGGAGGCCTGGTGCGCTGCAGTCCTCGACCCCAAGGACTTGGGGTCACTGTAGTCCTTGGGGTCCCAAAGAGTCGGACACGTCTGAGCAACTGAACTGAACTCAATGAATCGTGATGTCTCCTAAAGCTGTACTAGTTGCTTTTGTAATCAGAACAGTCTTAACCTTGCTTTGCTCTCACAAGTGGGAAACTTCCCATGTCTTGGAGCAGATGGAAATTACTGCCCTTAGAATGTGCTTTGGGCTCTAGGATCTCCCATTGACCCCTGGCAGCCTTGCTGTCTTTGGCATCAAAGCCAGTTACATTATTCACGTACCTGCAACCTTCTCACTGTTATCGGTAATATCAGTGATATCACTGTTATCAGAACTCACTGAGGTCTCTCCAAAGAGAGAAGTGATATCTTCTCCAAATATCTTGAGACAGTTTTCAATGAGAAATTGTACGAAAGAAATCTGTAACACAAAGGGGCAAAAAACTGGGTATTACTGTACATATGGTGTAATAGTAAATCACATTTCATGCATGAATCTTGGCTCTAACTAAAAATGCAAAGAAATCTTAGAAAAATTCAGACTTGACTAAAAAATATATAAATATATTATATATACATCAGCTTTTTCTAAGACATAACTGATACTTTGAACAGTAGTTTGGCCTCAAATTTTAAAATTCTTTGAGTCAGTGGGCTAAAGGTATATACTATGTAGCCTGGTTTAATAGCTAAAATTTTGTAATGATGGTTAACATGCTTAAAACTAGGATGATTTTTAAGTAGCCTGCATAGGATATTTGGGACAAAAATGTATATTCTCTTATTCAGTTTTATTTATTTTTAATAAAATTTTTTCTAGTTTTATTGAGATAGATTTTATATATCTCCTATTATTAAAATTTATAAAGTATCGAATACAACACCAATTGTGAATTTCATTTCAGTGAAGAAATGTCTGAAACTTGGGTAGCAGAGGTTTCTGTGTGGGCCGGGGTGTTTGGGAGCAAAGAAAGCATCTGGAGAG
The DNA here is from genome assembly GCF_029407905.1 of Bubalus kerabau. Taxonomy (NCBI): domain Eukaryota; kingdom Metazoa; phylum Chordata; class Mammalia; order Artiodactyla; family Bovidae; genus Bubalus; species Bubalus kerabau. Next base: position 389,264 of record NW_026577904.1, read on the forward strand.
AAAACATGTCTGTCTGTCTTAGCACATTCCCTTGCCTCACACTTGCTGTCCGGGGGAGCTTGGAGAAGAGCTGTGATCTTATTAGGCATGTTGTGGCTCTGTTAGGATGTTCTGAAATATTTTACTAGCTTCCTCATCCTCAGGCTGAGACACAATAGCAGCCAAGTGTTTTCCTGAATGAGCCACAGCTGGCAGAGTGCGGCCAGTTATGTGTGGAGCCTCAGGTGCTCATATTGCCCAGGCCGCCAAGATGTGCCGACAGTGACCAGATGTATTGGGTGTTGTCATCATTGGGTAATGATGAAATCATAGTTTGGAGGCTTGCACACCCTCAGAGATTAGGCTGAGAGTTGAACCTTGGCTCTCTGATTCCAAAGCCAGGTTCTTTTCTATCATATCATCCTACTCTTACCTCTCTATCGTTTAATCTCTTGGATGGCAAAGGGGAAGTGAGTCAACTGTTCTCAGTTATAATACACCTTCCCATGCCCAACCAGAGTAGGACTCTGCCACCCCAAGGCAGTGTAATTAAAATGTGCACTTTAAAAACTGGTTCATCAGAGTTACTACTACAGACTTCAGGTTCAAGATGGGGACTCTGCTCTGCAAGGCATAAAAATGAGAGCTCTCGTTACCTGTTTGGTGAGGTTTTCTGAGCTGCCAGAATTAGGCAGACAAAGAAGGCTTGATGTTATACACACTGATAAATTATAAGCTGTCATCTGATTGGATGAGGAATGTTGCTCAATATTGTGTAAAACTGCAAAAAGATATCGCAGAAAAACTACATTGGCTCTGGGCAGCTGGTCTAGAAGCCTAAGGACAGAAAAAACACTTATAAATAAAGCGAGTCATTTTGCTTAGTAAGTGGAAATACAGAGAACAAAGTACTTCTTTTTATACCATGTACACAGTCCATTCTCACAGTTTCAGGCATGAATGCATACAAAAATGTTTCACTGAATTTAATTCCTGAACCAGGTAAGACCTACTCTGGTTAGTTATGTGTTTGTATTTAAGATCATACCACTGGCGGATTGGTTCTTTATCATCTCATTTTAGACCAGTGGGTTTCATCTCCAACAGTTTCATGTATTCAGAAGGTGTAAAATGGTCAAGCATTCCATGTTAATAAGATTAGGAGAAAAACACCAATTACAGTGTCACCAATAAGGCATGCATCTCTCTTCAAACTGGCTTCCATGGGCATGATCAAGTGAAACCCCATGATACTGATCATTATTTTCGAGGACACAGTTGTAAACTATAAGCTAATATTTTCCTAAGAGTTGTTGGTTGTATTTTCTCAGAGTTGAGTAATTATTGCATCATTACCTCTGGGTCGATGTTATTTTCTCCTCCTTGTTCCCTTGATCAATAACATCAAGCCATTTATCATAGAGACTGGTTGTAAATATGCTTCCTTGGATATTTCGAAGAAAATCCTTATATAGATCAAAAAGTATATATTATTCTTAGGATAAATTCAATGGAGAAATTGCAAAGAAAATATTTAGTGGAAAAATTCAGTTGAGTCCACAATTCCTTCACAGCCACGCAGACTGATTCCCACAGAGCTTGGCTGTCATTCTCCACAGCCTTGCACACCCAGAAGTACTGGATGGATTTTCCCCAACTAAAATTAGAAGCATAAAAGCAGAGTCTGGGCTGCAGTGAGAATGAAGCTAAAGCTCCTTCTATCGCCTGGAACTTACTCTTTGTGTACATGTTAACACATTAGTACAAACTGGCAAGGTCTGGTGATAACTCATCCTAAATCCTATTAGTTTCTTGAAAAGAAACGCACATGCCCATTTTGTTTGTTTACTTCAGACACATGCTTGCTCGTGATTCAAGAAAGAGAATTCTGAAATAAAACAAACAAAATTACACCCCTACATGCACTTATACAAATATTAAGAGAAAACCTGAAGTATGTGTGCTGTTTGGGAAAAAGCTAGTATTGAAATAGCTTCAATCTTTCTCTTAAAAAAAAAAAAACCATATAAAAATTCAGTTCTACAGACTTATAAGCAGCAGGTGTTAGGAATAAATCAAAAGCCCCAATGGTAAACTACATGTTACCCTTACAACTCTTTGAATGGAATATATCCACCCAAAGAAGAAACTGAAAATTTAGATACATTGCAACTTGACACCTGTGGGATAGAATATGCAAATGTCAGCTTCCGAAGAGGAGGCCTGGAAACTATCCTGATGACCAAGTCTTAATATCTTAGAATGGGGCCTATTAAAATAGATGAAGTTGTAACCTGTTGTGCGAGACTGAGGGGAAATGATTGCATTGCCTTGCCAGTTTCAAAGGCACAACTTGCTTCCACTGGTCTTAATATACAGCCTGACTTCTCTTAATAGTATCTTCTTTAGGCAGTGTTTCTAAGGCAACTATCATGATTATAATCCTGATAGTGTTCGCTTGTCTCAGGACTTATTGAGCTGCTGTTTGTGTCAGGCACTCTCTTGAGTACTGAGGACAGAGTATGAAGATAATGTACAAAGTCTCAGTCCTCGCATACTTTTTCTTGTAATTGGTATACAGTACCCAATGATGGTCATCAGGGTTTCACTAGGCTTCTTATGGAGTGTCCGCAGTACATTTGGAAGGAGGAAGCACTCCATTTCAGTTCAGCCCTTCAGTCCTGTCCTACTCTTTGCGACCCCATGGACTGCACACCAGGCTTTCCTGTCCATCACCAACACCTGGGTCTTGTTCAAATTCATGTCCATGGAGTTGGTGATGCCATTCAACTATGTCATCTGGCTTTGACTTCTGGGAGTCTGGGAGTGTGCAGCAGGGCCTATGCTTTGTGTGCCAAACTACATGCACTTGGAGTGTGTCTCCTCTCTCCTGAACCCTGTGCTGTAGAATCGATTGGTGAGACTGAGTATGGCTAAGCCAGGACATGACTCATGCAGAATATGCCATGGGTATTTGCTATTGGACCACTGTTTATAGACAGTTTATTGAAAAACTCAATGTGGTTCTGACTATATATTCCTTTCTGATTTAGACCAACTCCATGGTTGCTTTGACATATGGTATTCTCAAGGCCAAAGTTGCAAGGTTTGATTCCCCACCAAGATCAATCAACTTTAGCAAGAGAAAAGTGTGGGACTGTCAAAGACCTGTACCCATAAGTAGCCACCCTCTTACTAGTCTGTGCTTATAGCATGGAAACAGACAAGAGCCTAGTAACACTTGCTCAAAAGTCAAATCAGTTCCAAGTGTGCACCTTTGAGAGGGTGGCACTCTACTTGCTATTTGCATACCTAGTGTGTATTAGTATGGGTCAAGTGTAGTAGGGGTCAACTCTAAATCATATCTGCACTGTGGCTATTATCATACAATCGAACATTAGTAGGGGACAAGGAAACACCATATGTTATTTGGTTTCTAAGATAATTTTAATAACCTGTCTGTAGTTATTACTACATCAAAATATTTTTGTTCATAGCTGCTAACAAGTACCAAGATGGATTGATTAATTTTTTTCTTTCTGTTGTATTATCGCCCTGGTAGAAATTTAACTACACACTTGTGATTTAGCTGTATCATTTCAATCTCAGTCTATTTTTTGTATAAATCTATTGAGTTTTGCAAAATTCCAAACAGATTTTGATTTTTGCACTCACTTTAAAAATAAGATGTATAAGATTAGGCACGTAGTAAAACTGGTTACCATGTAACTGTAAGCTTGGGTGGTGGGTTAAACTTACAAGTGTCAACAAAGCCCATTAAAGACAGTAAGGGAGATAAAAGGAGGAAAAAGGAGGAACAAACGGTGGCGTCATCCCTACAGTAATTTTCAAGTAAAAGGCATTGAGACACAGGGGAAGGAAGGATGATGAAGTGATCAGAGATTTTGGTGGCCTCACTAAGTGTTTTTTGATCCATTGTAAGCCAAATGGGCTTCCCAGGTGGTGCTAGTGGTAAAAAACCTGCCTGCCAATGCAGGAGATGCAAGAGATGCAGGTTCGATCCCTGGCAGGAAGATCCCCTGGAGAAGGGCATGGCAACCCACTCTAGTATTCTTGCCTGGAGGATTCCATGGACAGAGGAGTCTGCTGGGCTACAGTCAATGGGATCACAGAGAGTCGGCTGCGACTAGGAGACTAACACACACACACACACTCACACACACACTAAACACATGAGTTTACCGTAGTGAGTAAACATCTGTCCTGCATCCATGCTAAGTTGCTTCAGCCGTGTCCAATTCTGTGCCACCTCATGGACAATAGCCTGCCAGACTCCACTGTCCATGGGATTCTCCAGGCAACAATACTGGAGTCGTATGCCAGTCCCTGTTCCAGGGGATCCTTGCAACCCAGGGATGGAACCCAGGTTGCCTGCATTGAAGGTGGATTCTTTAGTGTCTGAGCCACCTGGCAAGTTACTTCTGTTAACTGTTTCCAAAAGCTTAATAGGAATTTTCTTTTGGAAATGTAGCCTTCATTAGGAAGGTGATGAGGAAGTCATCCAAAGCAGGAAGCTTGTTTTGGTAAACACTCAATGTGTAAGTGGGTATTTTGAAATATATTGTTATTCCTTTGCATGGAGTGTTCCGGAGTCAAGATGTGCAATGAAAAAGGAAAATATCTAATGTATGGGGCTTATAACATTTGAGGTACCTTCCTTCAGTTTTGGCTTTGTGAAGTGTTTTTCACTTTTCAGATCCTTCCTCTCTTATGCCTATTAGGGTTCTTGGGCACTCATAATGAAGGATCAGTCATATAGCTTCGGATTTACCGTGTGTGGATAATGCTCAAACTTTCCTTACCTTTAAGACCCACGCTATGACAAGAATTGGTTCATCTTTCAAGTTCACTGTGTCTCCACAGTTTAGTTTCTTCTTTAGGGCTCTGCATGTTTTTATACTGGCTGATTTTCTAAAGATGCCTTGTGTGAAGGGCCCTTTTTGATTGATAAAGGAAAGCATATCCTATAGGGAAGGAAAGAAAAGAAAACTGTGGGACGTTTCCTGCCTAGAAGCCCAGAGCACAAGCTTCTCCTGTTTTGACAGAGCTGTGGTATATGAGGGTACAGTTCTAGAACAGCACCGAAGTCAATTTGAAATTTTTTCTTCAGTGTCTCTAAATATATTTTCGACCCAACAATCGATTTGACATTCATACACTGAAACATTTTAAACACTTGTGTAATCAGATTTTCCGTTTCAGTGAATTTACTGTGTTAAACGTCTCTGCTTTGAGGCCTTTGTAGATTCACCCTCTCCTCCTTCCCCGCTCCTTTCTCATTATTCCCTATTACAGAGGCTCTTCCCTAAGTGTGGAAATCTTTTTGCCATATTCACGCTCTATTCATTTATTCTCCTTCCAGGGACTGTCCACCCCGTTCATTCCTGTTTCCTGTATTCCCTCCCCTCAAAATCAGGCTCAATATGCCTCTCCTCCTTCTCCGATGACATTCCTCTCTCATCAGCCTTTCTAGTTCATTTTCCTGTAGTTTCATGTCCTCTGCTGTCTGCAGAGTTAGAGAAATAACAGATATTGGAGCCAGGTTTTTCAAGAAATGTGGAATCTGTTATGCCAGTCTTCCACTCTGCGACTATGGGCATAGCACATACTTGGGTGAGGCTCTTTTGTTTTTCATTTATGAAGTGGGGGTGATGATAGTCATGGCTACTCCCTAAATTTTCTGTGAAAGACGCAAGGTCTGGGGTAGTAGCTAGCACGTAGCTAGTATGATAAATTTCTTCATATATACGATAAAATTCCCTGCATCTAGTGTAGTGCTTGCAGAGATAGTGGACAGTGAACAAGAGTTAATGCTTACAGTTCAATACACTAATGTGATATAGCACAGTCCAAACTCTGTGGCTCTCTTTTGACACATTCTGTCAGGAGCACATGATTCATCTTTGCCAGAGGATGCGTAATTTATGCTTAAACACTTGAGTTGCATATGAAATCCGTGTGAGACATTTTGCATCATAAGGGGGAGTAGACTCAGCTGAAGGAGTCTTGAGACTCGTGTGGACTTCAAGGGAGGAGATGAGGAGACATATGAGGATGAGGTGGACTCTCAGAGATTCTTACACACAGAGTCTGAAGGAAAGCTACGCAGCTCAAAATAGCCTGGAGTTCAAAATCTCCTCCAGGAACTCCCCACCATTCTATGCAAAACAAGTACTCTCTCACCCAAAGGAAAAAAATGGACACTGGGTGGACTTTGCCCAGCTCCCAGCCAGTCCCAGCCTCTGGCTGACCTCCAGAATTCCTTGCCGCAGCTGTTTAAGCGATAACTACTCTGAAGAACCTTGCACAAGAACAGGCCCCCTTAAGACAGGAGGTTTCCACCTACGTGCCTCTATATACTTCTCTTTTCTTGGGTAAGGGCAGCAGCTCACTAATCTGACTGCTGCCCCTTCTCACCTCATAAAGGTGATCTGTAAAAGACTGCTGTCATTCTTTTTCTCAACCTCGCCTTCTCTAACTGTCTTAACTTATAGAGTCTGTGTTAACTGGTCTGAGCTGGTATAGATGGGTCTTTGTTGAAATCAGCGGAATGGATGAGAGTATCTTTTCATCTTGTAGTTGCCTTCTGACTCTGCAGTACCTAAATCAGGTCTTATTCTTTCAAGTAATGTTATGAGTCTTATCGGACAAAGTCAGACTTCTTCATTTGGGAGTAGATTTGGAAGAGAACACTTGATCTCTCAGAACTCCCCTTCTCAGGAAGGTTACAGAAACCAAAATAAGACCTACCAGAATTGGGGTGGGCAGGGTGTCATTATCACATACATCCTCAAGAGCAGCTCCAAAGAGCTGTTTTGGCTTTGTGGGTGGTAGACACGCGTGTTGGTTGTCCTCGCGGGTCCTTGATATACACCCAAAGGCCCACTTTTTGAGAGAATTCTTCCTAACTGTCTTCTTGTCTGAAACTAATGTAGAAGAGAGATTTTCACTACTAGTAGCTTAGCTTATTTAGCCTGATTTCCACCACTTACATTCAGCAGCATGTTCATGGCAGAGGCTGAAAGAGAGAAACTGAGCCGTTTGTCATATAACATTCCCCTCATTCTGAAGCAGGCTAATTGCATCCTTGTGGTGTTAACATGTTCTTCCCCATATTCGGCAAGCCAGTAGTTAAACCTAGAGGCGTGATCAGACTCAGGGTTGACTCTTCCTGTGACAGTATTCCCCCAGACAGTGCTCTCTATTCCCTTTGCCCTGTGTCATGAGGCACTTAACCTATAGTTATACAGGTTTCCTAATGTGAAGTATTATCAGTGGATTCTGGTTTCAGATCTCATTAGAAAAGCCAAAATTATTTAATATTCAAATCAAGCAGAATTTGTAGTAAGTTTCCTTCCTCTGTTCAGTTACCTGTTTGGCTTTCTGAATACCCAGTCATGCCCAATTTTCTCCCTTGAAAATAATCGCCTTTCACGAGACATTCTGCCTGACAGTGCATATAAGTCAGCCTCTGGACCTCTCCTCTGGGAGGCCACACACCTCAGTCAGCTCCAAGGATGACTTCCTGCCCTCAGGGTCCTTGAGAAGTAGTCATTAATTGCAGACAATGTGGTTAGATTACAGGGGCCCATTTTTTGTGTGTGTGTGACACCTTACTGAGCTAACCCAAAGATGAATTTTAACTACCAACAGCCCCAGTCAAAGGAATGCTTTTCAAAAAAGAGTGATCAGCAATGAAAAATTGAGTTCAAAGTGTCTCGTGCCGAGCTATGAATATTTTCCTGATATTTGCTCAATAAACCTGCTTAATATTTCCTTAAATAACCTGCTTAAATAACCAGCTACAGAAGTCAATTAGAGGAGCCCAGGTGTAGAAAAATAAACAGAAGAATTTAACCAAATCTTTTAAAATGCCCATCCACTTGTCTTTCGGAGACATAGTGAGTGCGTCACCATGTCCATTCAAGTGAGTGAACCACTTGTGGTGCTGGGTGAGAGAACCAGAAGGCTCCTATTCTGCCCCTTAATTGAATGAGTTACCTAAAACGCTTTGAGCATCAGTTTGCTCAAATGTAACATAAATGATGCTACTTACACCTCACTGGACTACATAACATAATGTACTTCCCAGCACAAGACATGGCACATAGCAGCCTTAATAAAGGTAATTTCCCTCCTTCAGAAGGCCTAAGGCAGCTTAGACATCAGTCAGCTCCCCCTAAGCAGACCCCACCCCCATTCTCCATTTGATTGTGCAGCCTCCAGTAGGTGTGCATTCCTCAAGGAATGCCATCACTTTGCCTTAGGCTCTTCCTGCCCTGACATTCATACTACCATCATTTTCAAAGGAGAGAATGAAGAAAGCAAATGCATTCTTAAATTCAGGAAGAGATTCTCCTAATTAATATGTACAAATGTTAAAAAGATACAGGTTTATATGGGTTGAGTTGCTTTATGCACCCTGGTTTCCCTACTCTTAACCTGATTCTTTTATTTCTACAGTACCCACAGGTATTCATGTATTTCAAATGTATTCATTCATTGTTCAGTTTTAATTAAGAATACTCTTAGGAAGAAAGCTCTATCAGTTGGTACAAAGCTACATGGCCAGCTAGCCTATAAGCATAGATGGAAAGCAAAATAGACATTAAGGCCTACGCTTTTATTTTCAGGCCTAGATGGCCCTTTCGTAATGTACATTGGTTGGTGTTAGAGTTCTTGTGGGCTCTGTGACCAATAAAACTATATACTATAGCCACGAAAAGTATGGTGCTCAGTTGTTCAGTCGTGTCCAACTCTTGCGACCCCATGGACTATAGCCTGTTAGGCTCCTGTCCGTGGGACTTGCTGGATAATAATACTGGAGTGGGTTGCCAGGGACTGTTAATCAGGTTAACTTTACAACCTCATCTTTCTTAAAGAGTCCTGGAAAGATTTAGGTTAGTGTTTTTCCTCATGCTCATAGTAGGGTTTGAATGTTAAAAAATGAAATTTTGTAACTTTGTGGGTATAGACTAACAATTATAAGAATACAAATACTTTAAGTAGAAATACTATTCTGGCCCCAGTACTTGCTAAATTAGTAAGACATTTTATTCAGAGAAAGAAATGTCAATGGGACAATACTGGAATGGTAGCAGGGATAATTGCAAGAGGAGAGACTTAAAAACAAACAGACATATAAACATTCAGTCCAGTTCCGTTTGCAACCTAGGTCTGAAGCAGAATGGAACGAGAGCTTGCTGTGGAGGTAGAATCCAGAGTTCAAGTCTCAGGGGCAGTCCTAAAGTGGCGGAGGAATGGAACAGAAAGACCACTTTCTGCCCACAAATTCATCGAAAGAACTTTGAATGCTGAGCAAATTCCACAAAACAACTTCTGAATGCTGGCAGAGGACATCAGGTACCCAGAAAGGCAGCCCATTGTCTTTGAAAGGAGGTAGGACAAAATATACAAGAGAAAAAGAGAGACAAATGAGGTAGGGACAGAGATCTGTCCTGGGACGGGAGTCTTAAAAGAGGAGAAGTTTCAAAACACCGGGAAACACTCTCACTGGCAGGTCAGTGTGGAGTTTTGGAATCTCAGAGAGTAACATAACGGGGAGGAAAAAGAAAGAAAGAAAGAAACTCCATAGATTACATGCCTAACATCAACTTCCAGCAGGGAACTCGTCCAGACACTCACAATTTCCACCAGCAAGCGGGGGGCCTGAACAGGGAGGTGCGGGCTGCATTGCTTAGGGTAAGGACCAGGCCTGAGTGCCCTGAGGGCAATCTGAGGGAGCTAATGTGAGATAGCAACCCAAATTGTGGGATAGCTAGAGAGAAAAAAAAACTATCCTGTGAAAAGCCCTAATCTAAGGCACTTCCTGGCCCACTCACAGAGCAGAGGACTGAGAGAACACCAAGCAGAGCTAGCTGGCTGTGCACTGACTCATCTCCCACCAGAGACAGGGAGGCAGGTGGGGGCAGCCAGAGCCTGAAAGGGGCAATCTCAGCCCCAGAGAGGCATCCTCTACAAAACTGCAAGTAGGCTCCCATTTGCTAACCAAGACTTGTTGGGATTCTGGGCGGTTGACATCCGCTGGGACGGTCGCAGCCAGAGATCAGCTCCCCAGAAGAGACACACGGCCCACCTGAGACGGGCAGGCCTGCTGTCACCCAGGAAATCGAGCGGCTGGGATGGGGGAGGTGATAAGACACACCACACTTGGGGGGCACTGTGCTGGCTAAGCACCTGGTCGCCTGAGCTGCTCGGACCTGGGAAGGGCACAAAACGCAGGTCCGACTGAGTCTGTGCCTTTGTGGAGTACCTGAGAACCTGAACCTGAACGGCTTAGACCTGGGAAGCGCACGCAACCCAGGGCCCGCCTCAGACAGTTGCACACAGAGCAACCTGGAGTCTGAGCCGCGTAGACTGGGAAAGCACACACACCGTGAGCGGGGTCTAACCTAGTACGGCCAGGACGTTGTGAGCACACGCCAGGGATATTTGTTTGCAGTGCTCCTCCGTCCCCACAGCACCACTGAATAAGTGAGCCTAAATAAGTGACCACCTTCGCCCCCATGAGTCAGGGCGGAAATTAGACCCTGAAAAGACCAGCAAACAGAAGAATTTAAAATAAACAGAGGGATCCGCTCTGGAAAAGACAGGTGCAACAGATTAAACCCTTGTAGTTAGCACTGACTACATTGGAAGTGGCCTAGAGATCTTGAGAAGTATGAGCTGGATATGGAACTATCTGAAACTGAACTAACACCGCACTGTTCACAACAACTCCAGAGAAATTCCTAGATATATTTTTACTATTATGATTAAACAAAATTTTTTTAAATTTTTAAGTCGTCTATTAGTTCTTTAATTTTAATTTGTATAACCTACTATTACCTTTCCAAAAAAAAGACCGAATTTTTAATGCAAACTTCACATATATATATTTTATCAATTTTTGTGATTTTTTTTTTTAGTAGTGTATTTGGGATACTCTAACCTTTACTGTAGACTTGTAATATTTGCTTTTTGGTATTTGTTATCAATTTTGTACGTTTAAGAACCCAATCTTCACTACCCATTTTTACTTGGGAGTTTGACCACTGCCTTGATTGCTCTCTCCCCCTTTTGACTCTCTTTTTTCTCCACCAGGACACCTCTATGTCCTCCCTCACCCTTTTCTTCCCTACCCTATCTGTGAATCTCTTTGTGTATTCCAGGCTATGGAGAACACTTTGGGAACTGATTACAGGCTGGATTTGTCTCTCTCCTTTTGATTCCCTCTTTTCTTGTCCTGGTCACCTCTGTCTACTTCTTCCTTCTCTTCTCTGTGTAATTGCATGAGCCTCTCTGAGGGGTCCAGATTGTGGAGAGCACATAGGGAATTGATTACTGGCTAGCTTGCTCTCTCCCCTTTAGATTCCCCCTCTTCTTCCCCTGGGCAACTCTATTTCCCTCCTCCTATTCTCTTCTCCATCTAGCTTGGTGAACCTCTCTGGGTGTCTCTCACTGTGGAGAAGCTTTTCATCATTAATCTAGATGTTTTATCATCGGTGCTGTACAGATAGAGAAGTCTTGAGGCTACTCTAAGAATAAGACTGAAAACCAGAGACAGGAGGCTTAGGTTCAAAACCTGAGAACAACAGAGAACTCCTGACTCCAGGGAACATTAGTGGATAAGAGCTCATCCAAAAGCCTCCATATCTACACTGAAACCAAGCACCACCCAAGAGCCAACAAGTTCCAGAGCAAGACATACGACGCAAAGTCGCCAACAACGCAGGAACATAGCCCTGAGCATCAATATACAGGCTGCCCAAATTCACACCAAACCCGTAGACATCTCAAAACTCCCTACTGGACACTTCATTGCACTCCGGAGAGAAGTCCAGCTAAACCCACCAGAACAGGGACGCAAGCTTCCCTAAGCAGGAAACCTTGACAAGCCACTCACACAACCCCACCCACAGTGAGGAACCTCCACAATAAAGAAGACCCACAAGCTGCCGGAATACAGAAAGGCCACCCCAAATACAGCTATGGAACTGATGCTGAAGCTGAAACTCCAGTGCTTTGGTCACCTGATGTAAAGAACTGGCTCATTGGAAAAGACCCTGATGCTGGGAAAGATTGAAGGCAGGAGGAGAAGGGGATGAGAGAGCATGAGATGGTTGGATGGCATCACCAATTCAAAGGACATGAGTTTGAGTAAGCTCTGGGAGTTGGTGATGGACAGGGAGGCCTGGTGCGCTGCAGTCCTCGACCCCAAGGACTTGGGGTCACTGTAGTCCTTGGGGTCCCAAAGAGTCGGACACGTCTGAGCAACTGAACTGAACTCAATGAATCGTGATGTCTCCTAAAGCTGTACTAGTTGCTTTTGTAATCAGAACAGTCTTAACCTTGCTTTGCTCTCACAAGTGGGAAACTTCCCATGTCTTGGAGCAGATGGAAATTACTGCCCTTAGAATGTGCTTTGGGCTCTAGGATCTCCCATTGACCCCTGGCAGCCTTGCTGTCTTTGGCATCAAAGCCAGTTACATTATTCACGTACCTGCAACCTTCTCACTGTTATCGGTAATATCAGTGATATCACTGTTATCAGAACTCACTGAGGTCTCTCCAAAGAGAGAAGTGATATCTTCTCCAAATATCTTGAGACAGTTTTCAATGAGAAATTGTATGAAAGAAATCTGTAACACAAAGGGGCAAAAAACTGGGTATTACTGTACATATGGTGTAATAGTAAATCACATTTCATGCATGAATCTTGGCTCTAACTAAAAATGCAAAGAAATCTTAGAAAAATTCAGACTTGACTAAAAAATATATAAATATATTATATATACATCAGCTTTTTCTAAGACATAACTGATACTTTGAACAGTAGTTTGGCCTCAAATTTTAAAATTCTTTGAGTCAGTGGGCTAAAGGTATATACTATGTAGCCTGGTTTAATAGCTAAAATTTTGTAATGATGGTTAACATGCTTAAAACTAGGATGATTTTTAAGTAGCCTGCATAGGATATTTGGGACAAAAATGTATATTCTCTTATTCAGTTTTATTTATTTTTAATAAAATTTTTTCTAGTTTTATTGAGATAGATTTTATATATCTCCTATTATTAAAATTTATAAAGTATCGAATACAACACCAATTGTGAATTTCATTTCAGTGAAGAAATGTCTGAAACTTGGGTAGCAGAGGTTTCTGTGTGGGCCGGGGTGTTTGGGAGCAAAGAAAGCATCTGGAGAGAAAACATGTCTGTCTGTCTTAGCACATTCCCTTGCCTCACACTTGCTGTCCGGGGGAGCTTGGAGAAGAGCTGTGATCTTATTAGGCATGTTGTGGCTCTGTTAGGATGTTCTGAAATATTTTACTAGCTTCCTCATCCTCAGGCTGAGACACAATAGCAGCCAAGTGTTTTCCTGAATGAGCCACAGCTGGCAGAGTGCGGCCAGTTATGTGTGGAGCCTCAGGTGCTCATATTGCCCAGGCCGCCAAGATGTGCCGACAGTGACCAGATGTATTGGGTGTTGTCATCATTGGGTAATGATGAAATCATAGTTTGGAGGCTTGCACACCCTCAGAGATTAGGCTGAGAGTTGAACCTTGGCTCTCTGATTCCAAAGCCAGGTTCTTTTCTATCATATCATCCTACTCTTACCTCTCTATCGTTTAATCTCTTGGATGGCAAAGGGGAAGTGAGTCAACTGTTCTCAGTTATAATACACCTTCCCATGCCCAACCAGAGTAGGACTCTGCCACCCCAAGGCAGTGTAATTAAAATGTGCACTTTAAAAACTGGTTCATCAGAGTTACTACTACAGACTTCAGGTTCAAGATGGGGACTCTGCTCTGCAAGGCATAAAAATGAGAGCTCTCGTTACCTGTTTGGTGAGGTTTTCTGAGCTGCCAGAATTAGGCAGACAAAGAAGGCTTGATGTTATACACACTGATAAATTATAAGCTGTCATCTGATTGGATGAGGAATGTTGCTCAATATTGTGTAAAACTGCAAAAAGATATCGCAGAAAAACTACATTGGCTCTGGGCAGCTGGTCTAGAAGCCTAAGGACAGAAAAAACACTTATAAATAAAGCGAGTCATTTTGCTTAGTAAGTGGAAATACAGAGAACAAAGTACTTCTTTTTATACCATGTACACAGTCCATTCTCACAGTTTCAGGCATGAATGCATACAAAAATGTTTCACTGAATTTAATTCCTGAACCAGGTAAGACCTACTCTGGTTAGTTATGTGTTTGTATTTAAGATCATACCACTGGCGGATTGGTTCTTTATCATCTCATTTTAGACCAGTGGGTTTCATCTCCAACAGTTTCATGTATTCAGAAGGTGTAAAATGGTCAAGCATTCCATGTTAATAAGATTAGGAGAAAAACACCAATTACAGTGTCACCAATAAGGCATGCATCTCTCTTCAAACTGGCTTCCATGGGCATGATCAAGTGAAACCCCATGATACTGATCATTATTTTCGAGGACACAGTTGTAAACTATAAGCTAATATTTTCCTAAGAGTTGTTGGTTGTATTTTCTCAGAGTTGAGTAATTATTGCATCATTACCTCTGGGTCGATGTTATTTTCTCCTCCTTGTTCCCTTGATCAATAACATCAAGCCATTTATCATAGAGACTGGTTGTAAATATGCTTCCTTGGATATTTCGAAGAAAATCCTTATATAGATCAAAAAGTATATATTATTCTTAGGATAAATTCAATGGAGAAATTGCAAAGAAAATATTTAGTGGAAAAATTCAGTTGAGTCCACAATTCCTTCACAGCCACGCAGACTGATTCCCACAGAGCTTGGCTGTCATTCTCCACAGCCTTGCACACCCAGAAGTACTGGATGGATTTTCCCCAACTAAAATTAGAAGCATAAAAGCAGAGTCTGGGCTGCAGTGAGAATGAAGCTAAAGCTCCTTCTATCGCCTGGAACTTACTCTTTGTGTACATGTTAACACATTAGTACAAACTGGCAAGGTCTGGTGATAACTCATCCTAAATCCTATTAGTTTCTTGAAAAGAAACGCACATGCCCATTTTGTTTGTTTACTTCAGACACATGCTTGCTCGTGATTCAAGAAAGAGAATTCTGAAATAAAACAAACAAAATTACACCCCTACATGCACTTATACAAATATTAAGAGAAAACCTGAAGTATGTGTGCTGTTTGGGAAAAAGCTAGTATTGAAATAGCTTCAATCTTTCTCTTAAAAAAAAAAAAACCATATAAAAATTCAGTTCTACAGACTTATAAGCAGCAGGTGTTAGGAATAAATCAAAAGCCCCAATGGTAAACTACATGTTACCCTTACAACTCTTTGAATGGAATATATCCACCCAAAGAAGAAACTGAAAATTTAGATACATTGCAACTTGACACCTGTGGGATAGAATATGCAAATGTCAGCTTCCGAAGAGGAGGCCTGGAAACTATCCTGATGACCAAGTCTTAATATCTTAGAATGGGGCCTATTAAAATAGATGAAGTTGTAACCTGTTGTGCGAGACTGAGGGGAAATGATTGCATTGCCTTGCCAGTTTCAAAGGCACAACTTGCTTCCACTGGTCTTAATATACAGCCTGACTTCTCTTAATAGTATCTTCTTTAGGCAGTGTTTCTAAGGCAACTATCATGATTATAATCCTGATAGTGTTCGCTTGTCTCAGGACTTATTGAGCTGCTGTTTGTGTCAGGCACTCTCTTGAGTACTGAGGACAGAGTATGAAGATAATGTACAAAGTCTCAGTCCTCGCATACTTTTTCTTGTAATTGGTATACAGTACCCAATGATGGTCATCAGGGTTTCACTAGGCTTCTTATGGAGTGTCCGCAGTACATTTGGAAGGAGGAAGCACTCCATTTCAGTTCAGCCCTTCAGTCCTGTCCTACTCTTTGCGACCCCATGGACTGCACACCAGGCTTTCCTGTCCATCACCAACACCTGGGTCTTGTTCAAATTCATGTCCATGGAGTTGGTGATGCCATTCAACTATGTCATCTGGCTTTGACTTCTGGGAGTCTGGGAGTGTGCAGCAGGGCCTATGCTTTGTGTGCCAAACTACATGCACTTGGAGTGTGTCTCCTCTCTCCTGAACCCTGTGCTGTAGAATCGATTGGTGAGACTGAGTATGGCTAAGCCAGGACATGACTCATGCAGAATATGCCATGGGTATTTGCTATTGGACCACTGTTTATAGACAGTTTATTGAAAAACTCAATGTGGTTCTGACTATATATTCCTTTCTGATTTAGACCAACTCCATGGTTGCTTTGACATATGGTATTCTCAAGGCCAAAGTTGCAAGGTTTGATTCCCCACCAAGATCAATCAACTTTAGCAAGAGAAAAGTGTGGGACTGTCAAAGACCTGTACCCATAAGTAGCCACCCTCTTACTAGTCTGTGCTTATAGCATGGAAACAGACAAGAGCCTAGTAACACTTGCTCAAAAGTCAAATCAGTTCCAAGTGTGCACCTTTGAGAGGGTGGCACTCTACTTGCTATTTGCATACCTAGTGTGTATTAGTATGGGTCAAGTGTAGTAGGGGTCAACTCTAAATCATATCTGCACTGTGGCTATTATCATACAATCGAACATTAGTAGGGGACAAGGAAACACCATATGTTATTTGGTTTCTAAGATAATTTTAATAACCTGTCTGTAGTTATTACTACATCAAAATATTTTTGTTCATAGCTGCTAACAAGTACCAAGATGGATTGATTAATTTTTTTCTTTCTGTTGTATTATCGCCCTGGTAGAAATTTAACTACACACTTGTGATTTAGCTGTATCATTTCAATCTCAGTCTATTTTTTGTATAAATCTATTGAGTTTTGCAAAATTCCAAACAGATTTTGATTTTTGCACTCACTTTAAAAATAAGATGTATAAGATTAGGCACGTAGTAAAACTGGTTACCATGTAACTGTAAGCTTGGGTGGTGGGTTAAACTTACAAGTGTCAACAAAGCCCATTAAAGACAGTAAGGGAGATAAAAGGAGGAAAAAGGAGGAACAAACGGTGGCGTCATCCCTACAGTAATTTTCAAGTAAAAGGCATTGAGACACAGGGGAAGGAAGGATGATGAAGTGATCAGAGATTTTGGTGGCCTCACTAAGTGTTTTTTGATCCATTGTAAGCCAAATGGGCTTCCCAGGTGGTGCTAGTGGTAAAAAACCTGCCTGCCAATGCAGGAGATGCAAGAGATGCAGGTTCGATCCCTGGCAGGAAGATCCCCTGGAGAAGGGCATGGCAACCCACTCTAGTATTCTTGCCTGGAGGATTCCATGGACAGAGGAGTCTGCTGGGCTACAGTCAATGGGATCACAGAGAGTCGGCTGCGACTAGGAGACTAACACACACACACACACTCACACACACACTAAACACATGAGTTTACCGTAGTGAGTAAACATCTGTCCTGCATCCATGCTAAGTTGCTTCAGCCGTGTCCAATTCTGTGCCACCTCATGGACAATAGCCTGCCAGACTCCACTGTCCATGGGATTCTCCAGGCAACAATACTGGAGTCGTATGCCAGTCCCTGTTCCAGGGGATCCTTGCAACCCAGGGATGGAACCCAGGTTGCCTGCATTGAAGGTGGATTCTTTAGTGTCTGAGCCACCTGGCAAGTTACTTCTGTTAACTGTTTCCAAAAGCTTAATAGGAATTTTCTTTTGGAAATGTAGCCTTCATTAGGAAGGTGATGAGGAAGTCATCCAAAGCAGGAAGCTTGTTTTGGTAAACACTCAATGTGTAAGTGGGTATTTTGAAATATATTGTTATTCCTTTGCATGGAGTGTTCCGGAGTCAAGATGTGCAATGAAAAAGGAAAATATCTAATGTATGGGGCTTATAACATTTGAGGTACCTTCCTTCAGTTTTGGCTTTGTGAAGTGTTTTTCACTTTTCAGATCCTTCCTCTCTTATGCCTATTAGGGTTCTTGGGCACTCATAATGAAGGATCAGTCATATAGCTTCGGATTTACCGTGTGTGGATAATGCTCAAACTTTCCTTACCTTTAAGACCCACGCTATGACAAGAATTGGTTCATCTTTCAAGTTCACTGTGTCTCCACAGTTTAGTTTCTTCTTTAGGGCTCTGCATGTTTTTATACTGGCTGATTTTCTAAAGATGCCTTGTGTGAAGGGCCCTTTTTGATTGATAAAGGAAAGCATATCCTATAGGGAAGGAAAGAAAAGAAAACTGTGGGACGTTTCCTGCCTAGAAGCCCAGAGCACAAGCTTCTCCTGTTTTGACAGAGCTGTGGTATATGAGGGTACAGTTCTAGAACAGCACCGAAGTCAATTTGAAATTTTTTCTTCAGTGTCTCTAAATATATTTTCGACCCAACAATCGATTTGACATTCATACACTGAAACATTTTAAACACTTGTGTAATCAGATTTTCCGTTTCAGTGAATTTACTGTGTTAAACGTCTCTGCTTTGAGGCCTTTGTAGATTCACCCTCTCCTCCTTCCCCGCTCCTTTCTCATTATTCCCTATTACAGAGGCTCTTCCCTAAGTGTGGAAATCTTTTTGCCATATTCACGCTCTATTCATTTATTCTCCTTCCAGGGACTGTCCACCCCGTTCATTCCTGTTTCCTGTATTCCCTCCCCTCAAAATCAGGCTCAATATGCCTCTCCTCCTTCTCCGATGACATTCCTCTCTCATCAGCCTTTCTAGTTCATTTTCCTGTAGTTTCATGTCCTCTGCTGTCTGCAGAGTTAGAGAAATAACAGATATTGGAGCCAGGTTTTTCAAGAAATGTGGAATCTGTTATGCCAGTCTTCCACTCTGCGACTATGGGCATAGCACATACTTGGGTGAGGCTCTTTTGTTTTTCATTTATGAAGTGGGGGTGATGATAGTCATGGCTACTCCCTAAATTTTCTGTGAAAGACGCAAGGTCTGGGGTAGTAGCTAGCACGTAGCTAGTATGATAAATTTCTTCATATATACGATAAAATTCCCTGCATCTAGTGTAGTGCTTGCAGAGATAGTGGACAGTGAACAAGAGTTAATGCTTACAGTTCAATACACTAATGTGATATAGCACAGTCCAAACTCTGTGGCTCTCTTTTGACACATTCTGTCAGGAGCACATGATTCATCTTTGCCAGAGGATGCGTAATTTATGCTTAAACACTTGAGTTGCATATGAAATCCGTGTGAGACATTTTGCATCATAAGGGGGAGTAGACTCAGCTGAAGGAGTCTTGAGACTCGTGTGGACTTCAAGGGAGGAGATGAGGAGACATATGAGGATGAGGTGGACTCTCAGAGATTCTTACACACAGAGTCTGAAGGAAAGCTACGCAGCTCAAAATAGCCTGGAGTTCAAAATCTCCTCCAGGAACTCCCCACCATTCTATGCAAAACAAGTACTCTCTCACCCAAAGGAAAAAAATGGACACTGGGTGGACTTTGCCCAGCTCCCAGCCAGTCCCAGCCTCTGGCTGACCTCCAGAATTCCTTGCCGCAGCTGTTTAAGCGATAACTACTCTGAAGAACCTTGCACAAGAACAGGCCCCCTTAAGACAGGAGGTTTCCACCTACGTGCCTCTATATACTTCTCTTTTCTTGGGTAAGGGCAGCAGCTCACTAATCTGACTGCTGCCCCTTCTCACCTCATAAAGGTGATCTGTAAAAGACTGCTGTCATTCTTTTTCTCAACCTCGCCTTCTCTAACTGTCTTAACTTATAGAGTCTGTGTTAACTGGTCTGAGCTGGTATAGATGGGTCTTTGTTGAAATCAGCGGAATGGATGAGAGTATCTTTTCATCTTGTAGTTGCCTTCTGACTCTGCAGTACCTAAATCAGGTCTTATTCTTTCAAGTAATGTTATGAGTCTTATCGGACAAAGTCAGACTTCTTCATTTGGGAGTAGATTTGGAAGAGAACACTTGATCTCTCAGAACTCCCCTTCTCAGGAAGGTTACAGAAACCAAAATAAGACCTACCAGAATTGGGGTGGGCAGGGTGTCATTATCACATACATCCTCAAGAGCAGCTCCAAAGAGCTGTTTTGGCTTTGTGGGTGGTAGACACGCGTGTTGGTTGTCCTCGCGGGTCCTTGATATACACCCAAAGGCCCACTTTTTGAGAGAATTCTTCCTAACTGTCTTCTTGTCTGAAACTAATGTAGAAGAGAGATTTTCACTACTAGTAGCTTAGCTTATTTAGCCTGATTTCCACCACTTACATTCAGCAGCATGTTCATGGCAGAGGCTGAAAGAGAGAAA
Source organism: Bubalus kerabau (assembly GCF_029407905.1). NCBI lineage: Eukaryota > Metazoa > Chordata > Mammalia > Artiodactyla > Bovidae > Bubalus > Bubalus kerabau. The sequence goes on from NW_026577904.1 coordinate 409,501, forward strand.
CTGAGCCGTTTGTCATATAACATTCCCCTCATTCTGAAGCAGGCTAATTGCATCCTTGTGGTGTTAACATGTTCTTCCCCATATTCGGCAAGCCAGTAGTTAAACCTAGAGGCGTGATCAGACTCAGGGTTGATTCTCCCTGTGACAGTAGTCCCCCAGACAGTGCTCTCTATTCCCTTTGCCCTGTGTCATGAGGCACTTAACCTATAGTTATACAGGTTTCCTAATGTGAAGTATTATCAGTGGATTCTGGTTTCAGATCTCATTAGAAAAGCCAAAATTATTTAATATTCAAATCAAGCAGAATTTGTAGTAAGTTTCCTTCCTCTGTTCAGTTACCTGTTTGGCTTTCTGAATACCCAGTCATGCCCAATTTTCTCCCTTGAAAATAATCGCCTTTCACGAGACATTCTGCCTGACAGTGCATATAAGTCAGCCTCTGGACCTCTCCTCTGGGAGGCCACACACCTCAGTCAGCTCCAAGGATGACTTCCTGCCCTCAGGGTCCTTGAGAAGTAGTCATTAATTGCAGACAATGTGGTTAGATTACAGGGGCCCATTTTTTGTGTGTGTGTGACACCTTACTGAGCTAACCCAAAGATGAATTTTAACTATCAACAGCCCCAGTCAAAGGAATGCTTTTCAAAAAAGAGTGATCAGCAATGAAAAATTGAGTTCAAAGTGTCTCGTGCCGAGCTATGAATATTTTCCTGATATTTGCTCAATAAACCTGCTTAATATTTCCTTAAATAACCTGCTTAAATAACCAGCTACAGAAGTCAATTAGAGGAGCCCAGGTGTAGAAAAATAAACAGAAGAATTTAACCAAATCTTTTAAAATGCCCATCCACTTGTCTTTCGGAGACATAGTGAGTGCGTCACCATGTCCATTCAAGTGAGTGAACCACTTGTGGTGCTGGGTGAGAGAACCAGAAGGCTCCTATTCTGCCCCTTAATTGAATGAGTTACCTAAAACGCTTTGAGCATCAGTTTGCTCAAATGTAACATAAATGATGCTACTTACACCTCACTGGACTACATAACATAATGTACTTCCCAGCACAAGACATGGCACATAGCAGCCTTAATAAAGGTAATTTCCCTCCTTCAGAAGGCCTAAGGCAGCTTAGACATCAGTCAGCTCCCCCTAAGCAGACCCCACCCCCATTCTCCATTTGATTGTGCAGCCTCCAGAAGGTGTGCATTCCTCAAGGAATGCCATCACTTTGCCTTAGGCTCTTCCTGCCCTGACATTCATACTACCATCATTTTCAAAGGAGAGAATGAAGAAAGCAAATGCATTCTTAAATTCAGGAAGAGATTCTCCTAATTAATATGTACAAATGTTAAAAAGATACAGGTTTATATGGGTTGAGTTGCTTTATGCACCCTGGTTTCCCTACTCTTAACCTGATTCTTTTATTTCTACAGTACCCACAGGTATTCATGTATTTCAAATGTATTCATTCATTGTTCAGTTTTAATTAAGAATACTCTTAGGAAGAAAGCTCTATCAGTTGGTACAAAGCTACATGGCCAGCTAGCCTATAAGCATAGATGGAAAGCAAAATAGACATTAAGGCCTACGCTTTTATTTTCAGGCCTAGATGGCCCTTTCGTAATGTACATTGGTTGGTGTTAGAGTTCTTGTGGGCTCTGTGACCAATAAAACTATATACTATAGCCACGAAAAGTATGGTGCTCAGTTGTTCAGTCGTGTCCAACTCTTGCGACCCCATGGACTATAGCCTGTTAGGCTCCTGTCCGTGGGACTTGCTGGATAATAATACTGGAGTGGGTTGCCAGGGACTGTTAATCAGGTTAACTTTACAACCTCATCTTTCTTAAAGAGTCCTGGAAAGATTTAGGTTAGTGTTTTTCCTCATGCTCATAGTAGGGTTTGAATGTTAAAAAATGAAATTTTGTAACTTTGTGGGTATAGACTAACAATTATAAGAATACAAATACTTTAAGTAGAAATACTATTCTGGCCCCAGTACTTGCTAAATTAGTAAGACATTTTATTCAGAGAAAGAAATGTCAATGGGACAATACTGGAATGGTAGCAGGGATAATTGCAAGAGGAGAGACTTAAAAACAAACAGACATATAAACATTCAGTCCAGTTCCGTTTGCAACCTAGGTCTGAAGCAGAATGGAACGAGAGCTTGCTGTGGAGGTAGAATCCAGAGTTCAAGTCTCAGGGGCAGTCCTAAAGTGGCGGAGGAATGGAACAGAAAGACCACTTTCTGCCCACAAATTCATCGAAAGAACTTTGAATGCTGAGCAAATTCCACAAAACAACTTCTGAATGCTGGCAGAGGACATCAGGTACCCAGAAAGGCAGCCCATTGTCTTTGAAAGGAGGTAGGACAAAATATACAAGAGAAAAAGAGAGACAAATGAGGTAGGGACAGAGATCTGTCCTGGGACGGGAGTCTTAAAAGAGGAGAAGTTTCAAAACACCGGGAAACACTCTCACTGGCAGGTCAGTGTGGAGTTTTGGAATCTCAGAGAGTAACATAACAGGGAGGAAAAAGAAAGAAAGAAAGAAACTCCATAGATTACATGCCTAACATCAACTTCCAGCAGGGAACTCGTCCAGACACTCACAATTTCCACCAGCAAGCGGGGGGCCTGAACAGGGAGGTGCGGGCTGCATTGCTTAGGGTAAGGACCAGGCCTGAGTGCCCTGAGGGCAATCTGAGGGAGCTAATGTGAGATAGCAACCCAAATTGTGGGATAGCTAGAGAGAAAAAAAAACTATCCTGTGAAAAGCCCTAATCTAAGGCACTTCCTGGCCCACTCACAGAGCAGAGGACTGAGAGAACACCAAGCAGAGCTAGCTGGCTGTGCACTGACTCATCTCCCACCAGAGACAGGGAGGCAGGTGGGGGCAGCCAGAGCCTGAAAGGGGCAATCTCAGCCCCAGAGAGGCATCCTCTACAAAACTGCAAGTAGGCTCCCATTTGCTAACCAAGACTTGTTGGGATTCTGGGCGGTTGACATCCGCTGGGACGGTCGCAGCCAGAGATCAGCTCCCCAGAAGAGACACACGGCCCACCTGAGACGGGCAGGCCTGCTGTCACCCAGGAAATCGAGCGGCTGGGATGGGGGAGGTGATAAGACACACCACACTTGGGGGGCACTGTGCTGGCTAAGCACCTGGTCGCCTGAGCTGCTCGGACCTGGGAAGGGCACAAAACGCAGGTCCGACTGAGTCTGTGCCTTTGTGGAGTACCTGAGAACCTGAACCTGAACGGCTTAGACCTGGGAAGCGCACGCAACCCAGGGCCCGCCTCAGACAGTTGCACACAGAGCAACCTGGAGTCTGAGCCGCGTAGACTGGGAAAGCACACACACCGTGAGCGGGGTCTAACCTAGTACGGCCAGGACGTTGTGAGCACACGCCAGGGATATTTGTTTGCAGTGCTCCTCCGTCCCCACAGCACCACTGAATAAGTGAGCCTAAATAAGTGACCACCTTCGCCCCCATGAGTCAGGGCGGAAATTAGACCCTGAAAAGACCAGCAAACAGAAGAATTTAAAATAAACAGAGGGATCCGCTCTGGAAAAGACAGGTGCAACAGATTAAACCCTTGTAGTTAGCACTGACTACATTGGAAGTGGCCTAGAGATCTTGAGAAGTATGAGCTGGATATGGAACTATCTGAAACTGAACTAACACCGCACTGTTCACAACAACTCCAGAGAAATTCCTAGATATATTTTTACTATTATGATTAAACAAAATTTTTTTAAATTTTTAAGTCGTCTATTAGTTCTTTAATTTTAATTTGTATAACCTACTATTACCTTTCCAAAAAAAAGACCGAATTTTTAATGCAAACTTCACATATATATATTTTATCAATTTTTGTGATTTTTTTTTTTAGTAGTGTATTTGGGATACTCTAACCTTTACTGTAGACTTGTAATATTTGCTTTTTGGTATTTGTTATCAATTTTGTACGTTTAAGAACCCAATCTTCACTACCCATTTTTACTTGGGAGTTTGACCACTGCCTTGATTGCTCTCTCCCCCTTTTGACTCTCTTTTTTCTCCACCAGGACACCTCTATGTCCTCCCTCACCCTTTTCTTCCCTACCCTATCTGTGAATCTCTTTGTGTATTCCAGGCTATGGAGAACACTTTGGGAACTGATTACAGGCTGGATTTGTCTCTCTCCTTTTGATTCCCTCTTTTCTTGTCCTGGTCACCTCTGTCTACTTCTTCCTTCTCTTCTCTGTGTAATTGCATGAGCCTCTCTGAGGGGTCCAGATTGTGGAGAGCACATAGGGAATTGATTACTGGCTAGCTTGCTCTCTCCCCTTTAGATTCCCCCTCTTCTTCCCCTGGGCAACTCTATTTCCCTCCTCCTATTCTCTTCTCCATCTAGCTTGGTGAACCTCTCTGGGTGTCTCTCACTGTGGAGAAGCTTTTCATCATTAATCTAGATGTTTTATCATCGGTGCTGTACAGATAGAGAAGTCTTGAGGCTACTCTAAGAATAAGACTGAAAACCAGAGACAGGAGGCTTAGGTTCAAAACCTGAGAACAACAGAGAACTCCTGACTCCAGGGAACATTAGTGGATAAGAGCTCATCCAAAAGCCTCCATATCTACACTGAAACCAAGCACCACCCAAGAGCCAACAAGTTCCAGAGCAAGACATACGACGCAAAGTCGCCAACAACGCAGGAACATAGCCCTGAGCATCAATATACAGGCTGCCCAAATTCACACCAAACCCGTAGACATCTCAAAACTCCCTACTGGACACTTCATTGCACTCCGGAGAGAAGTCCAGCTAAACCCACCAGAACAGGGACGCAAGCTTCCCTAAGCAGGAAACCTTGACAAGCCACTCACACAACCCCACCCACAGTGAGGAACCTCCACAATAAAGAAGACCCACAAGCTGCCGGAATACAGAAAGGCCACCCCAAATACAGCTATGGAACTGATGCTGAAGCTGAAACTCCAGTGCTTTGGTCACCTGATGTAAAGAACTGGCTCATTGGAAAAGACCCTGATGCTGGGAAAGATTGAAGGCAGGAGGAGAAGGGGATGAGAGAGCATGAGATGGTTGGATGGCATCACCAATTCAAAGGACATGAGTTTGAGTAAGCTCTGGGAGTTGGTGATGGACAGGGAGGCCTGGTGCGCTGCAGTCCTCGACCCCAAGGACTTGGGGTCACTGTAGTCCTTGGGGTCCCAAAGAGTCGGACACGTCTGAGCAACTGAACTGAACTCAATGAATCGTGATGTCTCCTAAAGCTGTACTAGTTGCTTTTGTAATCAGAACAGTCTTAACCTTGCTTTGCTCTCACAAGTGGGAAACTTCCCATGTCTTGGAGCAGATGGAAATTACTGCCCTTAGAATGTGCTTTGGGCTCTAGGATCTCCCATTGACCCCTGGCAGCCTTGCTGTCTTTGGCATCAAAGCCAGTTACATTATTCACGTACCTGCAACCTTCTCACTGTTATCGGTAATATCAGTGATATCACTGTTATCAGAACTCACTGAGGTCTCTCCAAAGAGAGAAGTGATATCTTCTCCAAATATCTTGAGACAGTTTTCAATGAGAAATTGTACGAAAGAAATCTGTAACACAAAGGGGCAAAAAACTGGGTATTACTGTACATATGGTGTAATAGTAAATCACATTTCATGCATGAATCTTGGCTCTAACTAAAAATGCAAAGAAATCTTAGAAAAATTCAGACTTGACTAAAAAATATATAAATATATTATATATACATCAGCTTTTTCTAAGACATAACTGATACTTTGAACAGTAGTTTGGCCTCAAATTTTAAAATTCTTTGAGTCAGTGGGCTAAAGGTATATACTATGTAGCCTGGTTTAATAGCTAAAATTTTGTAATGATGGTTAACATGCTTAAAACTAGGATGATTTTTAAGTAGCCTGCATAGGATATTTGGGACAAAAATGTATATTCTCTTATTCAGTTTTATTTATTTTTAATAAAATTTTTTCTAGTTTTATTGAGATAGATTTTATATATCTCCTATTATTAAAATTTATAAAGTATCGAATACAACACCAATTGTGAATTTCATTTCAGTGAAGAAATGTCTGAAACTTGGGTAGCAGAGGTTTCTGTGTGGGCCGGGGTGTTTGGGAGCAAAGAAAGCATCTGGAGAGAAAACATGTCTGTCTGTCTTAGCACATTCCCTTGCCTCACACTTGCTGTCCGGGGGAGCTTGGAGAAGAGCTGTGATCTTATTAGGCATGTTGTGGCTCTGTTAGGATGTTCTGAAATATTTTACTAGCTTCCTCATCCTCAGGCTGAGACACAATAGCAGCCAAGTGTTTTCCTGAATGAGCCACAGCTGGCAGAGTGCGGCCAGTTATGTGTGGAGCCTCAGGTGCTCATATTGCCCAGGCCGCCAAGATGTGCCGACAGTGACCAGATGTATTGGGTGTTGTCATCATTGGGTAATGATGAAATCATAGTTTGGAGGCTTGCACACCCTCAGAGATTAGGCTGAGAGTTGAACCTTGGCTCTCTGATTCCAAAGCCAGGTTCTTTTCTATCATATCATCCTACTCTTACCTCTCTATCGTTTAATCTCTTGGATGGCAAAGGGGAAGTGAGTCAACTGTTCTCAGTTATAATACACCTTCCCATGCCCAACCAGAGTAGGACTCTGCCACCCCAAGGCAGTGTAATTAAAATGTGCACTTTAAAAACTGGTTCATCAGAGTTACTACTACAGACTTCAGGTTCAAGATGGGGACTCTGCTCTGCAAGGCATAAAAATGAGAGCTCTCGTTACCTGTTTGGTGAGGTTTTCTGAGCTGCCAGAATTAGGCAGACAAAGAAGGCTTGATGTTATACACACTGATAAATTATAAGCTGTCATCTGATTGGATGAGGAATGTTGCTCAATATTGTGTAAAACTGCAAAAAGATATCGCAGAAAAACTACATTGGCTCTGGGCAGCTGGTCTAGAAGCCTAAGGACAGAAAAAACACTTATAAATAAAGCGAGTCATTTTGCTTAGTAAGTGGAAATACAGAGAACAAAGTACTTCTTTTTATACCATGTACACAGTCCATTCTCACAGTTTCAGGCATGAATGCATACAAAAATGTTTCACTGAATTTAATTCCTGAACCAGGTAAGACCTACTCTGGTTAGTTATGTGTTTGTATTTAAGATCATACCACTGGCGGATTGGTTCTTTATCATCTCATTTTAGACCAGTGGGTTTCATCTCCAACAGTTTCATGTATTCAGAAGGTGTAAAATGGTCAAGCATTCCATGTTAATAAGATTAGGAGAAAAACACCAATTACAGTGTCACCAATAAGGCATGCATCTCTCTTCAAACTGGCTTCCATGGGCATGATCAAGTGAAACCCCATGATACTGATCATTATTTTCGAGGACACAGTTGTAAACTATAAGCTAATATTTTCCTAAGAGTTGTTGGTTGTATTTTCTCAGAGTTGAGTAATTATTGCATCATTACCTCTGGGTCGATGTTATTTTCTCCTCCTTGTTCCCTTGATCAATAACATCAAGCCATTTATCATAGAGACTGGTTGTAAATATGCTTCCTTGGATATTTCGAAGAAAATCCTTATATAGATCAAAAAGTATATATTATTCTTAGGATAAATTCAATGGAGAAATTGCAAAGAAAATATTTAGTGGAAAAATTCAGTTGAGTCCACAATTCCTTCACAGCCACGCAGACTGATTCCCACAGAGCTTGGCTGTCATTCTCCACAGCCTTGCACACCCAGAAGTACTGGATGGATTTTCCCCAACTAAAATTAGAAGCATAAAAGCAGAGTCTGGGCTGCAGTGAGAATGAAGCTAAAGCTCCTTCTATCGCCTGGAACTTACTCTTTGTGTACATGTTAACACATTAGTACAAACTGGCAAGGTCTGGTGATAACTCATCCTAAATCCTATTAGTTTCTTGAAAAGAAACGCACATGCCCATTTTGTTTGTTTACTTCAGACACATGCTTGCTCGTGATTCAAGAAAGAGAATTCTGAAATAAAACAAATAAAATTACACCCCTACATGCACTTATACAAATATTAAGAGAAAACCTGAAGTATGTGTGCTGTTTGGGAAAAAGCTAGTATTGAAATAGCTTCAATCTTTCTCTTAAAAAAAAAAAACCATATAAAAATTCAGTTCTACAGACTTATAAGCAGCAGGTGTTAGGAATAAATCAAAAGCCCCAATGGTAAACTACATGTTACCCTTACAACTCTTTGAATGGAATATATCCACCCAAAGAAGAAACTGAAAATTTAGATACATTGCAACTTGACACCTGTGGGATAGAATATGCAAATGTCAGCTTCCGAAGAGGAGGCCTGGAAACTATCCTGATGACCAAGTCTTAATATCTTAGAATGGGGCCTATTAAAATAGATGAAGATGTAACCTGTTGTGCGAGACTGAGGGGAAATGATTGCATTGCCTTGCCAGTTTCAAAGGCACAACTTGCTTCCACTGGTCTTAATATACAGCCTGACTTCTCTTAATAGTATCTTCTTTAGGCAGTGTTTCTAAGGCAACTATCATGATTATAATCCTGATAGTGTTCGCTTGTCTCAGGACTTATTGAGCTGCTGTTTGTGTCAGGCACTCTCTTGAGTACAGAGGATCGAGTATGAAGATAATGTACAAAGTCTCAGTCCTCGCATACTTTTTCTTGTAATTGGTATACAGTACCCAATGATGGTCATCAGGGTTTCACTAGGCTTCTTATGGAGTGTCCGCAGTACATTTGGAAGGAGGAAGCACTCCATTTCAGTTCAGCCCTTCAGTCCTGTCCTACTCTTTGCGACCCCATGGACTGCACACCAGGCTTTCCTGTCCATCACCAACACCTGGGTCTTGTTCAAATTCATGTCCATGGAGTTGGTGATGCCATTCAACTATGTCATCTGGCTTTGACTTCTGGGAGTCTGGGAGTGTGCAGCAGGGCCTATGCTTTGTGTGCCAAACTACATGCACTTGGAGTGTGTCTCCTCTCTCCTGAACCCTGTGCTGTAGAATCGATTGGTGAGACTGAGTATGGCTAAGCCAGGACATGACTCATGCAGAATATGCCATGGGTATTTGCTATTGGACCACTGTTTATAGACAGTTTATTGAAAAACTCAATGTGGTTCTGACTATATATTCCTTTCTGATTTAGACCAACTCCATGGTTGCTTTGACATATGGTATTCTCAAGGCCAAAGTTGCAAGGTTTGATTCCCCACCAAGATCAATCAACTTTAGCAAGAGAAAAGTGTGGGACTGTCAAAGACCTGTACCCATAAGTAGCCACCCTCTTACTAGTCTGTGCTTATAGCATGGAAACAGACAAGAGCCTAGTAACACTTGCTCAAAAGTCAAATCAGTTCCAAGTGTGCACCTTTGAGAGGGTGGCACTCTACTTGCTATTTGCATACCTAGTGTGTATTAGTATGGGTCAAGTGTAGTAGGGGTCAACTCTAAATCATATCTGCACTGTGGCTATTATCATACAATCGAACATTAGTAGGGGACAAGGAAACACCATATGTTATTTGGTTTCTAAGATAATTTTAATAACCTGTCTGTAGTTATTACTACATCAAAATATTTTTGTTCATAGCTGCTAACAAGTACCAAGATGGATTGATTAATTTTTTTCTTTCTGTTGTATTATCGCCCTGGTAGAAATTTAACTACACACTTGTGATTTAGCTGTATCATTTCAATCTCAGTCTATTTTTTGTATAAATCTATTGAGTTTTGCAAAATTCCAAACAGATTTTGATTTTTGCACTCACTTTAAAAATAAGATGTATAAGATTAGGCACGTAGTAAAACTGGTTACCATGTAACTGTAAGCTTGGGTGGTGGGTTAAACTTACAAGTGTCAACAAAGCCCATTAAAGACAGTAAGGGAGATAAAAGGAGGAAAAAGGAGGAACAAACGGTGGCGTCATCCCTACAGTAATTTTCAAGTAAAAGGCATTGAGACACAGGGGAAGGAAGGATGATGAAGTGATCAGAGATTTTGGTGGCCTCACTAAGTGTTTTTTGATCCATTGTAAGCCAAATGGGCTTCCCAGGTGGTGCTAGTGGTAAAAAACCTGCCTGCCAATGCAGGAGATGCAAGAGATGCAGGTTCGATCCCTGGCAGGAAGATCCCCTGGAGAAGGGTATGGCAAACCACTCTAGTATTCTTGCCTGGAGGATTCCATGGACAGAGGAGTCTGCTGGGCTACAGTCAATGGGATCACAGAGAGTCGGCTGCGACTAGGAGACTAACACACACAGACACACACACACACACTCACACACACACTAAACACATGAGTTTACCGTAGTGAGTAAACATCTGTCCTGCATCCATGCTAAGTTGCTTCAGCCGTGTCCAATTCTGTGCCACCTCATGGACAATAGCCTGCCAGACTCCACTGTCCATGGGATTCTCCAGGCAACAATACTGGAGTCGTATGCCAGTCCCTGTTCCAGGGGATCCTTGCAACCCAGGGATGGAACCCAGGTTGCCTGCATTGAAGGTGGATTCTTTAGTGTCTGAGCCACCTGGCAAGTTACTTCTGTTAACTGTTTCCAAAAGCTTAATAGGAATTTTCTTTTGGAAATGTAGCCTTCATTAGGAAGGTGATGAGGAAGTCATCCAAAGCAGGAAGCTTGTTTTGGTAAACACTCAATGTGTAAGTGGGTATTTTGAAATATATTGTTATTCCTTTGCATGGAGTGTTCCGGAGTCAAGATGTGCAATGAAAAAGGAAAATATCTAATGTATGGGGCTTATAACATTTGAGGTACCTTCCTTCAGTTTTGGCTTTGTGAAGTGTTTTTCACTTTTCAGATCCTTCCTCTCTTATGCCTATTAGGGTTCTTGGGCACTCATAATGAAGGATCAGTCATATAGCTTCGGATTTACCGTGTGTGGATAATGCTCAAACTTTCCTTACCTTTAAGACCCACGCTATGACAAGAATTGGTTCATCTTTCAAGTTCACTGTGTCTCCACAGTTTAGTTTCTTCTTTAGGGCTCTGCATGTTTTTATACTGGCTGATTTTCTAAAGATGCCTTGTGTGAAGGGCCCTTTTTGATTGATAAAGGAAAGCATATCCTATAGGGAAGGAAAGAAAAGAAAACTGTGGGACGTTTCCTGCCTAGAAGCCCAGAGCACAAGCTTCTCCTGTTTTGACAGAGCTGTGGTATATGAGGGTACAGTTCTAGAACAGCACCGAAGTCAATTTGAAATTTTTTCTTCAGTGTCTCTAAATATATTTTCGACCCAACAATCGATTTGACATTCATACACTGAAACATTTTAAACACTTGTGTAATCAGATTTTCCGTTTCAGTGAATTTACTGTGTTAAACGTCTCTGCTTTGAGGCCTTTGTAGATTCACCCTCTCCTCCTTCCCCGCTCCTTTCTCATTATTCCCTATTACAGAGGCTCTTCCCTAAGTGTGGAAATCTTTTTGCCATATTCACGCTCTATTCATTTATTCTCCTTCCAGGGACTGTCCACCCCGTTCATTCCTGTTTCCTGTATTCCCTCCCCTCAAAATCAGGCTCAATATGCCTCTCCTCCTTCTCCGATGACATTCCTCTCTCATCAGCCTTTCTCGTTCCTTTTCCTGTAGTTTCATGTCCTCTGCTGTCTGCAGAGTTAGAGAGATAACAGATATTGGAACCAGGTTTTTCAAGGAATGTGGAATCTCTTATGCCAGTCATCCACTGTGTGACTTTGGGCATAGCACATACTTGGGTGAGGCTCTTTTGTTTTTCAGTTATGAAGTGGGGGTGATGATAGTGATGGCTACTCCCTAAATTTTCTGTGAAAGACGCAAGGTCTGGGGTAGTAGCTAGCACGTAGCTAGTATGATAAATTTCTTCATACATACCATAAAATTCCCTGCATCTAGTGTAGTGCTTAGAGAGATAGTGGACAGTGAACAAGAGTTAATGCTTACAGTTCAATACACTAATTTGATACAGCACAGTCCAAACTCTGTGGCTCTCTTTTGACACATTCTGTCAGGAGCAAATTATTCATCATTGCCAGAGGATGCGTACTTTATGCTTAAACACTTGAGTTACATGTCAAATCCGTGTGAAACATTTTGCATCATAAGGGGGAGTAGACTCAGCTGAAGGAGTCTTGAGACTAGTGTGGACTACAAGGGAGAAGACGAGGAGACATATGAGGATGAGGTGGACTCTCAGAGATTCTTACACACGTGGTCTGAAGGAAAGCTACGCGGCTCAAAATAGCCTGGAGTTCAAACTTGCCTCCAGGACCTCCCCACCATTCTATGCAAAACAAGTACTCTCTCATCCAAAGGAAAAAATGGACATTGGGTTGATTTTGCCCAGATCCCAGCCAGTCCCATCCTCTGTCTGATCTCCAGAATTCCTTGCTGCAGTTGTTTAAGAGATAACTGCTCTGAACAACCTTGCAGAAGAACAGACCCCCTTAAGACAGGAGCTTTCCTCATACATACCTATATATACTTACTCTTTTCTTAGGTAAGGGCAGCAGCTAACTAATGACTGCTGCCCCTTCTCGCCTCACAAAGGTGATCTGTAAAGGACTGCTCTCATTCTTTTCCTCAACCTCGCCTTCTCTAACTGCCTTAACTTGCAGGGTCCATGTTAACTGGTCTGAGCTGGTATAGATGGTCTTTGTTGAAATCAGCAAAATGGATGAGAGTATCTTTTCATCTTGTAGTTGCCTTCGACTCTGCAGTACCTAAATCAGATCTTATTCTTTGAAGTCATGTTATGAATCTTATCGGACAAAGCCAGACTTCTTCATTTGGGAGTAGATTTGGAAGAGAACACTTGATCTCTCAGAACTCCCCTTCTCAGGAAGGTTACAGAAACCAAAATAAGACCTACCAGAATTGGGGTGGGAAGGGTGTCATTATCACATACATCCTCAAGAGCAGCTCCAAAGAGCTGTTTTGGCTTTGTGGGTGGTAGAGACGGGTGTTGGTTGTCCTCGCGAGTCCTTGATATACACCCAAAGGCCCACTTTTTGAGAGAACTCTTCCTAACTGTCTTCTTGTCTGAAACTAATGTAGAAGAGAGATTTTCACTAGTAGTAGTTTAGTTCATTTAGCCTGATTTCCACCACTTACATTCAGCAGCATGTTCATGGCAGAGGCTGAAAGAGAGAAACTGAACCATTTGTTATATAGCATTCCCCTCATTCTGAAGCAGGCTAATTGCATTCTTGTGGTGTTAACATGTTCTTCTTCCCCATATTCTGCAAACCAGTAGTTAAACCTAGAGGCGTGATCAGACTCAGGGTTGATTCTCCCTGTGACAGTATCCCCCAGAGAGTGCTCTCTATTCCCTTTGCCCTGTGTCATGAGGCACTTAACCTATAGTTATACAGGTTTCCTAATGTGAAGTATTATCAATGGATTTTGGTTTCAGATCTCATTTGAAAGGCCAAAATTATTTAATATTCAAATCAAGCAGCATTTGGTTATCATTTACACTTGTAGAAAGTTTCCTTCCTGTGTTCAATTACCTGTTTGTCTTTCTGAGTACCCAGTCATTCCCAATTTTCTCCCGTCAAAAGAATCCCCATTCTTGAGACAGCCTGCCTGACCGTGCTTTTCAGTCAGGTTCTGGAGCTCTCCTCTGGAGGCCACACACCTCAGTTAGCTCCAAGGATGACTTCCTGCCTCAGGGTCCTTGGGAAGTAGTCATTAAATACAGACTCTGTGGTAAGATTACAGGTGGCCATTTTTCTGTGACACCTTACTCAGGTAACCCAAAGATGAATTTTAACTACCAACAGCCCCTGGCAAAGGAATGCAGATGAAGGGCTTTTCAAAGAAAGAGTAATCGGCAATGAAAAATTGACTTCAGAGTTTCTCATGCCCAGCTATGAATATTTCCCTGATATTTGTTCAATAAACCTGCTTTATGTTTCCTTAAATTACCAGCTAAAGAAGTCAATAGAGGAGCCAAGTTGTAGAAAAATATACAGTAGAATTTAACCAAATATTTTAAAATGCCCATCCACTTGTCTTTTCTGAGAAATAGTGAGTACATCACCATGTCCATTCAAGTGGGAGAAACACTTGTTGTGCTGGGGGAGAGAACCAGAAGGCTCCTATTCTGCCCCTTAAATGGATAAGTTACCTAAAACTCTTTGATCTTTAGTTTGCTCAAACTTAGCATAAATGATGCTACTTACTAACCAGCACAAGACATGGCATATAGCAGCCTTAATAAAGGTAATTTCCCTCCTTCAAAGGGCCTAAGGCAGCCTAGACATCAGTCACCTCCCCCTAAGCAGACCCCACCCCCATTCTCCATTTAATTTTGCAGCCTCCAGAAGGTGTGCATTCCTGAAAGAATGCCATCACTTTGCCTTAGGCTCTTTCTGACCTGACATTCATACTGCCATCATTTTAAAAGGAGATAATGAAGAAAGCAAATGTATTCTTAAATTCAGGAAGAGACTCTCCTAATTAATATGTACAAATGTTAAAAAGATACATGTTTATATGAGTTGACTTGCCTTATGCCCCCAGGTTTCCCTACTCTTAACTTGATTCTTTTATTTCTAAACTACCCAAAGGTATTCATGTATTCCAAATGTATTCATTCATTGTTCAGCTTTAATAAGAATACTTTTAGGAAGAAATCTCTATCAGTTGCTACAAAGCTATATGTCCAGCTAGTCTATAAGCATAGACCGAAAGCAAAATAGGCGTTAGGCCCTATACTTTTATTTTCAGGCCTAGATGGACATTTTTAATGTATATTGGTTGGTGTTAGAGTTCTTGCTGGCTGTGTGACCAATAAAAATATATACTATAGCCAGGAAAAGTATGGTGCTCAGTTGTTCAGTCGTGTCCCACTCTTGCGACCCCATGAACTATAGCCTGTCAGGCTCCTGTCCGTGGGACTTCCTGGATAATAATACTGGAGTGAGTTGCCAGGGACTGTTAAACAGGTTAACTTTATAACCTCATCTTTCTTAAACAGTCCTGGCAAGATTTAGGTTAGTGTTTCCTGATGTTCAAATTAGGGGTTGAATGTTAAAATGTGAAATTTTGTAAGTTTGTGGGTATAGAATAACAATGATAAGAATACAAATACTTTAAGTAGAAATTCTATTCTGGCCCCAATACTTCCTAAATTAGTAAGACATTTTATTCAGACAAAGAAATGTCAATGGGCCAATACTGGAATGGTAGCAGGGGTGATTGCAAGAGCAAAGACTCAAAAACAAACAGACATATAAACATTCAGTCCAGTTCCAATTTCAACCTAGGTCTGAAGCAGAATGGAAAGAGAGCTTGCTGTGGAGGTAGAATCCAGACTTCAAGTCTCAGGGGCAGTCCTAAGATGGCGGTGGAATAGGTCAGGGAGACCACATCTCCCCCACAAATTCATTGAAAGAACATTTGAACGCTGAGCAAATTCCACAAAACAAATTCTGAATGCTGGCAATGGACATCAGGCACCCAGAAAGGCAGCCCATTTTCTTCAAAAGGAGGTAAGACAAAATATAAAAGATAAAAAGAGAGACAAAAGAGGTCGGGATGGAGATCTGTCCCAGAAGGGTGTCTTCATAGAGGAGAAGTTTCCAAACACCAGGGAACACTCTCACTGGCAGGTCAGTGGGGAGTTTTGGAATCTCAGAGCGCAACATAACTGGGAGGAAAAATAAATAAATAAACAATTCCCACAGATTACGTACCTAACATCAACTTCCAGCAGAGAAGTAGTCCAGACACTCATATTTGCCTCCAACAAGCGGGGGGCTGAACAGGAGGTGTGGGCTGTATTGCTTAGGGGAAGGACCAGGTCTGAATGCCCTGAGGGCAATCTGAGGGAGCTAACGTGAGATAGCAACCCAATCTGTGGGATAGCCAGAGAGAGAAAAGAGAGAGAGAACGATCCTGTGAAAAGCCCTAACCTAAGGCACTGCATGACCCACACACAGAACAAAGGACTGAACGAATTCCAAAGGAGAGCTAGCTGGCTGTGCAATGGCCCATCCCCCGCCAGAGACCGGGAGGCAGGCGGGGGCAGCCAGAGCCTGAAAGGGGCAATCTCAGCCCCAGAGAGGCATCCTCTACAAAACTGCAAGCAGGCTCCCATTTGCTAAAGACTTCTGGGCAGTTGACATCCGCTGGGACGTTCGCAGCCAGAGATCACCTCCCCAGAAGAGACACACGGCCCACCTGAGACGGGCAGGCCTGCTGCCACCCAGGAAACTGAGCGGCTGGGATGGGGGAGGTGATAAGACACACCACACCTGGGGGTCACTGTGCTCGCCAAGCACCTGGTCCCCTGAGCTGCTCAGACCTGGGAAGGGCACAAAACGCAGGCCCGTCTGAATCTGTGCCTTTGTGGAGCACCCAAGAACCTGAACCTGAGCGGCTTAGACCTGGGAAGTGCACGCAACCCAGGGCCCGCCTCAGACAGTTGCAGGCAGAGCAACCTGGAGCCTGAGCAGTGTAGACTGGGAAAGCACACACACCGTGAGCGGGGGCAAACCCAGTGTGGCCAGGACACTGTGAGCACACACCAGGGATATTTGTTTGCAGTGCTCCTCCCTCCCCACAGCACCACTGAATAAGTGAGCCTAAATAAGTGACCACCTTCGCCCCCTTTTGTCAGGGCAGAAATTAGACACTGAAAAGACCAGGAAACAGAAGAAGCTAAAATAAACAGAGGGAGCCACTCTGGAAATGACAGGTGCAACAGATTAAAACCCTGTAGTTAGCACTGACTACATTGGAAGGAACCTATAGATCTTGAGAAGTATAAGCTGGATCAAGGAACTATCTGAACTCACCCCACACTGCCCACAACAGCTGCAGAGAAATTCCTAGATATATTTTTACTATTATCATTTTTAAATTAAAAAAAATTAAGTCCTCTATTACTCCTTTAATTTTCATTTTTTCAACCTACTATTACCTTGCAGGAAAAAAAAGACCGTATTTTTAAAGCAAACTTCATATATATATATATTTTATCATTTTTTTGTGACTTTTTTTTTAATACTGTATTTTAGAGAATCTAACCTGTACTCTAGACTTTTAATCTTTGCTTTTTGGTGTTTGTTATTAATTTTGTACCTTTAGGAACCCAATCTTCACTACCCATTTTCCCTTGGGAGTGTGATTACTGGCTTGATGGCTCTCTCCCACTTTTGACTCTCCTTTTTCTCCACCAGCTCGCCTCTATCTCCTCCCTCCCTCTTCTCTTCTCTGCCCAACTCTGTGAATCTCTTTGTGTGTTCCAGCCTGTGGAGAACACTTAGGGAACTGATTACTGGCTGGATCTGTCTCCTTTTGATTCCCTCTTTTCTCCTCCTGGTCACCTCTGTCTCCTTCCTCCTTCTTCTCTTCTCTGTGTAACTGCATGAACCTCTCTGAGGGGTCCACACTGTGGAGAGCACATAGGGAGTTTATTACTGGCTAGCTTGCTCTCGCCCCTTTGGATTCCCCTTCTTCTTCTCTTGGTCATCCCTGTCTCCCTCCTCCCTCTTCTCTTCTCCATCTAACTCTGTGAACCTTTCTGGGTGTCCCTCACTGTGGAGAAGCTTTTCATCATTAACCTAGATATTTTTTAATTTGTGTAGTATAGATAGAGAAGTCTTGAGGCTACTCTAAGAATAAGACTGAAAACCAGAGGCAGGAGGCTTAAGTTCAAAACCTGAGAACACCAGAGAACTCCTGACTCCAGGGAACATTAATGGATAAGAGCTCATCCGAAAGCCTCCATACCTACACTGAAACCAAGCACCACCCAAAAGCCAACAAGTTCCAGGCCAAGACATACCACGCAAATTCTCCAGCAATGCAGGAACACAGCCCTAAGCTTCAATATACAGGCGGCCTAAAATCACACCAAACCCGTAGACATCTCAAAACTCCCTACTGGACACTTCATTGCACTCCAGAGAGAAATCCGTCCCCACCCACCAGAACACTGATGCAAGTTTTCCTAACCAGGAAACCTGGACAAGCCACTCGTGCAACCCCACCCACAGGGAGGAACCTCCACAATAAAGAGGAAGCACAAGCTGCCAGAATACAGAAAGTCCACCCCAAACACAGCAATCTAAACAAGATGAAAATGCAGAGAAATACTCAGCAGGTAAAGCAACATGAAAATTGCCCACCAAACCAAACAAAAAAATGAGGAGATAGGGAGTCTACCTGAAAAAGAATTCAGAATAATGACAGTAAAAATGATCCAAAATTTTGAAAACTAAATGGAGTTACAGATAAATAGCCTGGAGACAAGGATTGAGATGATGCAGGAAAGGTTTAACAAGGACCTAGATGAAATAAAAAAGAGTCAATATATAATGAATACTGCAATAAATGAGATCAAAAACACTCTGGAGGGAACCAAGAGTAGAATAACAGAGGCAGAAGATAGGATAAGTGAGGTAGAAGATAGAATGGTAGAAATAAATGAAGCAGAGAGGAAACAAGGAAAAAGAATTATAAGAATTAGGACAACCTCAGAGACCTCTGGGACAATGTGAAACGCCCCAACACTCGAAACATAGGTGTCCCAGAAGAAGAAGACCAAAAGGCCATGAGAAAATACTCAAGGAGATAATAGTTGAAAACTTCCCTAGAATGGGGAAGGAAATAGTCACACAGGTCCAAGAAACCCAGAGAGTCCCAAACAGGATAAACCCAAGGCAAACCACCCCAAGACACATACTAATCAAGTTAACGAAGATCAAACATAAAGAACAAATATTAAAAGCAGCAAGGGAAAAACAACAAATAACACACAAGGGTATTCCCATAAGGATAACAGCTGATCTTTCAACAGAAACTCTTCAGGCCAGAAGGGAATGGCAGGACATACTTAAAGCGATGAAAGAGAAAAACCTTCAGCCCAGATTACTGTACAGAGCAAGGATCTCCTTCAAATATGAAGGAGAATCCAAAAGCTTTACAGACAAGCAAAAGCTGAGAGAATTCAGCACCACCAAACCTGCTCTCCAACAAATGCTAAAGGATCTTCTCTAGACAGGAAACACAGAAAGGGTATATAAACTCGAACCCAAAACAACAAAGTAAATGGCAACAGGATCATACTTATCAATAATTACCTTAAATGTAAATGGGTTGAATGTCCCAACCAAAAGACAAAGACTGGCTGAATGGATTAAGAAAACAAGACCCTTATATATGCTGTCTACCAGAGACCCACCTCAAAACAAGGGACACATACAGACTGAAAGTGAAGGGCTGGAAAAAGATATTCCATGCAAATAGAGACCAAAAGAAACCAGGAGTAGCAATACTCATATCAGTTAAAATAGACTTTGAAATAAAGGCCGTGAAAAGAGACAAAGGAGGACACTACATACTGATCAAAGGATCAATCCAAGAAGAAGATATAACAATTATAAATATAACAAATATGAAAGGCGAAATTAACAGTAACACAATAATAGTGGGAGATTTTAATACCCACTCACACCTATGGATAGAGCAACTAAACAGAAAATTAACAAGGAAACACAAAATTTAAATGATACAATGGATCAGTTAGACCTAATTGATATCCATAGGACATTTCACTCCCAAACAATGAATTTCACCTTTTTCTCAAGTGCACATGGAACCTTCTCCAGGATAGATCACGTCCTGGGCCATAAATCTAGCCTTGGCAAATTCAAAAAAATTGAAATCATTCCAAGTATCTTTTCTCACCACAATGCAGTAAGATTAAATGTCAATTACAGGAGAATAACTATTAAAAATTCTAACATATGGAGGCTGAACAACACGCTTCTGAATAACCAACAAATCACAGAAGAAATCAAAATATGCATAGAAATGAACAAAAATGAAAACACAACAACCCAAAATGTATGGGACACTGTAAAAGCAGTGCCCAGGGCAAGGTTCATAGCACTACAGGATTACCTCAAGAAATAAGAAGAAAGTCAAATAAATAACCTAACTCTACACCTAAAGCAACTAGAAAAGGAAGAAATGAAGAACCCCAGGGTTAACAGAAGGAAAGAAATCTTAAAAATTAGGGCAGAAATAAACGCAAAAGAAACAAAAGAGACCATAGAAAAAATCAACAAAGCTATTCTTTGAGAAGATAAATAAAATTGACAAACCATTAGCCAGACTCATCAAGAAACAAAGGGAGAAGAATCAAATCAACAAAATTAGAAATGAAAATGGAGAAATCACAACAGACAGCACAGAAATACAAAGGATCATAAGAGACTACTATCTGTAATTATATGCTAATAAAATGGACAACTTGGAAGAAATGGACAAATTCTTAGAAAAGTATAACTTTCCAAAACTGAACCAGGGAGAAATAGAAAATCTTAACAGACCCATCACAAGCACGGAAATTGAAACTTTAATCAGAAATCTTCCAGCAAACAAAAGCCCAGGACCAGACAGCTTCACAGCCAAATTCTACCAAAAATTTAGAGAAGAATTCACACCTGTCCTATGCAAACTCTTCCAGAAAATAGCAGAGGAAGATAAACTTCCAAATTCATTCTATGAGGCCACCATCACCCTAATATCAAAACCAGACAAGGATGTCACAAAAAAAGAGAACTACAGGCCAATATCACCAATGAACATAGATGCAAAAATCCTTAACAAAATTCTAGCAAACAGAATCCAACAACATATTAAAAAGATCATGCATCATGACCAAGTGGGCTTTATCCCTGGGATACAAAGGATCCTTCAATATCTGCATATCAATCAATGTAATACACCACATTAACAAATTGAAAGATAAAAACCATATGATTATCTCAATAGATGCAGAGAAAGCCTTTGACAAAATTCAACATCCATTCATGATAAACACTCTCCAGAAAGCAGGAATAGAAGGAATATACCTCAACATAATAAAAGCTATGTATGACAAACCCACAGCAAACATTATCCTCAATGGTGAAAAATTGAAAGCATTTCCCCTCAAGTCAGGAACAAGGCAAGTGTGCCCACTCTCACCACTACTATTCAACATAGTTATGGAAGTTTTGGCCACAGCAATCAGAGCAGAAAAAGAAATAAAAGGAATCCAGATTGGAAAATAAGAAGTAAAACTCTCACTGTTTGCAGAATACATGAGCCTCTATATAGAAAACCATAAAGACTCCACCAGAAAATTACTAGAACTAATCGATGAACATAATCAAGTTGCAGGATATCAAACTAACACGCAGAAATCCCTTGCATTCCTATACACTAACAATGAGAAAACAGAGAAATTAAGGAAGCAATTCCATTCATCATTGCAATGATAAGAATAAATACTTAGGAATATATCTAACTGCTTCCCTGGTGGCTCAGAGGTTAAAGCATCTGCCTGCAATGCAGGAGACTTGGGTTCGATCCCTGAGTTGGGAAGAACACTTGGAGAAGGAAATGGCAACCCACTCCAGTATTCTTGCCTGGAGAATCCCATGGACAGAGGAGCCTGGTGGGCTACAGTCCACGGGGTCGCAAAGAGTCAGACACAACTGAGAGACTTCACTTTCACTTTCAAAGAAACAAAAGACCTATATATAGAAAACTATAAAACACTGATGAAAGAAACCAAAGAGGACACAAATAGATGGAGAAATATACCATGTTCATGGATTGGAAGAATCAATATAGTGAAAATGAGTATACTACCCAAAGCAATCTATAAATTCAATGCAATCCCTATCAAGCTACCAACGGTATTTTTCACAGAACTAGAACGAATAATTTCTAGGAGGGAGTCTCATGGGTTCAGAGGTTAAAGCATCTGCCTGCAATGCAGGAGACCTGGGTTCGATCCCTGGGTCGGGAAGATCCCCTGGAGAAGGAAATGGCCACCCACTCCAGTACTCTTGCCTGGAAAATCCCATGGATGGAGGTCCTGGTGGGCTACAGTCCACGGGGTCAGCAAAGAGTCGGACACAACTGAGCGACTTCACTTTCATCAAGCTACCAATGGTATTTTTCACAGAACTAGAACAAATAATTTCACAATTTGTATGGAAATACAAAAAAACCTTGAATAGCCAAAGCATTCTTGGGAAAGAAGACTCGAACTGGAGGAATCAACCTGCCTAACTTCAGGCTATACTACAAAGCTACAGTCATCAGTAGAGTATGGTACTGGCACAAAGACAGAAACATCAATCAATAAAACAAAATAGAAAGCCCAGAGATAAATCCACACACCTATGGACACCTTATCTTTGACGAAGGAGGCAAGAATATACAATGGAGAAAAGACAATCTCTTTAACAAGTGGTGCTGGGAAAATTGGCCAACCAATTGTAAAAGAATGAAACTAGAACACTTTCTAACACCATAAACAAAAATAAACTCAAAATGGATTAACGATCTAAATGTAAGATCAGAAACTATAAAACTCCTAGAGGAAATCATAAGCAAAACACTCTCGGACATAAATCACAGCAGGATCCTCTATGACCCACCTCCCAGAGTAATGGAAATAAAATCAAAAATAAACAAATGGGACCTAATTACACTTAAAAGCTTTTGCACAATGAAGGAAACTATAAGCAAGGTGAAAAGACAGCTTTCAGAATGGGAGAAAATAATAGCAAGCGAAGCAGCTGACAAAGAATTAATCTCAAAAATTTACAAGCAACTCCTACAGCTGAATTCCAGAAAAATAAACCACCCAATCAAAAAATGGGCCAAAGAATTAAACAGACATTTCTCCAAAGAAGACATACAGATGGCTAACAAACACATGAAAAGATGTTAAACATCACTCATTATCAGAGAAATGCAAATCAAAACCACAATGAGGTACCATCTTACACCGGTTAGAATGGCTGCTATCAAAAAGTCTACAAACAATAAATGCTGGAGAGGGTGTGGAGCAAAGGGAACCCTCTTACACTGTTGGTGGGAATGCAAACTATTACAGCCAGTGTGGAGAACAGTGTGGAGATTCCTTAAAAAACTGGAAATAGAACTGCCATATGACCCAGCAATCCCACTGCTGGGCATACACAGTGGGATTGCTGGGGGGATGATTTGAGAGAATAGCATTGAAACGTGTATATTACCATATGTGAAACAGATTGCCAGTCCAGGTTCGATGCATGAGTCAGGGTGCTCGGGGCTGGTGCACTAGGATGACCCAGAGGGATGGGATGGGGAGGGAGATGGGAGGGGGTTCAGAATGGGGAATACATGTACACCCATGGCTGATTCATGTCAATTTTGGCAAAACCACTACAATATTGTAAAGTAATTAGCCTCCAATTAAAATAAATAAATTTTTAAAAGAGAAAAAAAAAAGATTGCCAGGAGAAATATCAATAACCTCAGATATGCAGATGACACCATCTTTATGGCAGAAAGCGAAGAAGAACTAAAGAGCTTCTTGATGACAGTGAAAGAGGAGATCAAAAAAGTTGGCTTAAAACTCAACATTCCGAAAGCTAAGATCATGGCATCTAGTCCCATTACTTCATGGCAAATAGATGGGGAAACAGTGGAAACAGTGGCAGACTTTATGTTTTGG
Source organism: Bubalus kerabau (assembly GCF_029407905.1). Classification (NCBI taxonomy): domain Eukaryota; kingdom Metazoa; phylum Chordata; class Mammalia; order Artiodactyla; family Bovidae; genus Bubalus; species Bubalus kerabau. Next base: position 433,076 of record NW_026577904.1, read on the forward strand.
GGTGCCAAATCACTGCAGATGGTGACTGCAGCATTGAAATTAGAAGATGCCTGCTCCTTGGAAGAAAGGTTATGAGCAACCTAGACAGCATATTAAAAAGCAGAGACATTACTTCGCCAACAAAGGTCCATCTAGTCAAAGCTATGATGTTTCCAGTAGTCATGAAAGTATGTGAGAGTTGGACTATAAAGAAAGCTACTGCTGCTAAGTTTCAGTCACGTCCAACTCTGTGCGACCCCATAGATGGCAGCCCACCAGGCTCCTGTCCCTGGGATTCTCTAGGCAAGAATACTAGAGTGGGTTGCCATTTCCTTCTCCAGTGCATGAAAGTGAAAAGTGAAAGTGAAGTCGCTCAGTTGTGTCTGACTCTTCACGACCCCATGGACTGTAGCCTACCAGGCTCTTCCATCCATGGGATTTCCCAGGCAAGAGTACTGGAGTGGGGTGCCATTGCCTTCTCCGATAAAGAAAGCTGAGCACCAAAGAATTGATGCTTTTGAACTGTGCTGTTGGAGAAGACTCCTCAGAGTCCCTTGGACAGCAAGGAGAACCAACCTGTCCATTCTAAAGGAAATAATTCCTGAATGTTCATTGGAAGGACTGTTGCTGAAGATGCAACATTGTCAATACTTTGGCCACGTGATGCAAAGAGCTATCTCATTTGAAAAGACCCTGATCCTGGCAAAGATTGAAGGCGGGATGAGAAGGGGCGACAGAGGATGAGATGGTTGGATGGTATCACTGACTCGATGGACATAGGTTTGAGTAAACTCTGGGCGTTGGTCATGGATAGGGAGGCCTAGTGTGTTGCAGTCCATGGTGTGGCAAAGAGTCGGCCGTGACTGAGCAACTGAGCTGAGCTGAACTGAACTGAACAACGTTGTTTAGTTTTTATTGCTATTTTTGTCTTCTGTGAAAGTTTATTTTCTTTTTTTAATGCTTTATTTTATATTGGAGTATAACTGGTTAGTAATGTTGTGGTAGCTTCTTGTGTACAGCAAAATGATTCAATTATACATATATCTATTTTCTTCAAATTCTTTTCCTATTTAGGTTCTTACAGAGTATTCAGCATAGTTCCCTGTGGTATAGAGCAGGTCCTTGTTGGTTATCCATTTTAAATAGAGCAGTGTGTACATGTCAATCCAAAACATACCTAATGGATATATGTCTTTTATCATAGGTCACTTTAAACCAGCATGGGAAGTAATCAGAATGAACATTTTACTAATGATAACATTAATTAGTAAACTATTCATTAGGCACAATACCAGACATTCAAACACAAGTGTCTTAAGATTTCTCTTCTCTCGAAAATCAAAAGCATAGGAAAATATTGAGTAAAATAGTCTTCCCCCAAAGAGAACTAGCACATTCAGTTTACTGACAGGAAAAATAAGAATATTGATAACTGAATTATATTGCAAGACCCTAATTTAAACTACAGTCTTCCCCCAAAGAGAACTAGCACATTCAGTTTACTGACAGGAAAAATAAGAATATTGATAACTGAATTATATTGCAAGACTCTAATTTAAACTAGTTAAAACCGAATATTAGATTTTCTATAAATAGATATTTGACCAAGGTGCTTGATAATTTACCTTCTCTGCTTATAGACTATATGCAGGAGCATTTGGACTTTCATAATTACAAAATACACTGAGAGACAATTAATTTTGCTAGCAAATAGCAAATGGTTTACTGTTCTTTTTGAAATATATTTTCTTCAATAAATATACTAATGTAAAAAAAAAGAGAGAGAGTTCAAGTCTAACCAGAATGTCCAAGTCCACTTCAGCCTAAGCCCAGAATAGATTCTGGGTCTTCTCTAAGCCACACAGTCATCTAAGCACCTCCTGTGAGGGGCCCGAGATACTAGACAAAACCTTGGGATAGGGAACGTGTGTTTCCAGGCCATAAGAAGCTCATGTTCTAATAAGATACATAGATGCGTGTGTGTATGTGTGTGTGTGTGTGTGTGTGTGTGTGTGTGTGTTTATGTATGTGTCTTTAAGTTTTTCAGTCATGCCCGACTCTTTGTGATCTCATGGACTGTAGGCTGCCAGGCTCCTCTGTCAGTGGGATTCTCCAGGCAAGAATATTGGTGTGGCTGATAGCCATTCCCTTTGCCAGGGGATCCTCCTGACCTAGGGATTGAACTCAGATCTCCTGTGTTGCAGGCAGATGCTTTACCATCTAGGACACCAGCAAAGCCCACACAGATGTGTGAATACATAACTATATGTAGGAAGTGCTATGCTGTCTACCTAGAGGAATTTAATAAAAAAAAAAAAAAAAAGCCTTCCTAGAAGTGAATTGGGTCTTGATTTCAGACCTTTGGGGCTTCTCTGGACTTGATTCTGGGTGGAATTGGTGCCTGCCTATACTGCCCTCCAGCCCCACATGGAGAACTGTCTGTACGTCAACAGTTTGTTTTCAGGAGTAGAGACAAGAGCCAAGAGAAGCCACTTGCAGGAAGGGAAGGGGCTCACCTTTCCCTCGCTGATTCCTGGCTTGGTTTCTGGCTGAGTGCCTGGGTTTCAGGATAAACTGGTCTTGGATCTCTTGGGGCCCCTCCAGGAAGGCCTCCTGGAGGGCAGAAGCAGAAGTGGAGCCCTCCAGTTCCTGCTGCAGCAGCCCAGTACCTGGAATATAGCTCAGTTTAATTCCATAAGGATGTTCATGACCTATATGGAGAAAAAGCTAAATACAGATTCAGACCGATGGTGATGGGTGGGATCAAACCCACCTTACCGTGAGCGAGTATGCCACACTGGTGTGACTGCTGACCTTCAGGGGCTTCTGGGTAGAGAAGGCTGTGACTCCCGAGTAAGCACAATGTGCACTCTCTCAAGGGGACACGCTGCCAAAAAGCAGGTGCCCAAACAGAAGAGTTTAAAACATAACAAGAAAAATGTTTTTAGACACCTTGCTTGGCTTGGAAGGCATTTCATCAGTGAATTGCACAATATTGACTTTCATTGTGTTTCCATCTGAGAATATTTATGGCCTTCTAGTTTCTGCCTTGACACACTACACCTGTACATCTTAGGCAAAATGCTAGCCTTAACATTCCTCCTTTGAAACACTGACCCTCACACATAGACTCATAAGGATCAAAGTAAATATATTAATAAGCATTGGTGCTTAATATTTTTAAAATAATCGGACTATGTATGTTAAGAATGGCTCTGATCAGTGTTCTGTCCCACATGTCAGTTTAACAGATTTTCCATTTCCTTTTGTCAGTTCAGTAGGCAGAGTGCAGTGGGGTGGTTTGCCTTAATGTTTCCCTCCCGCTGCTGCTTCCCTCTAAGGGGTTTCCTACGAGACAGTGATCAGAGACAAGCCTGCACGGCCGAGAAAACCCAGAAGTGCAAAACGGTGTTTACAGAGTGGAAAACCACACCAGAAATCATCGGGAGTTGCCTGCCAAGTGATTTGTTTTGCTCTTTCATGCTATAAATTGCTTCCTCTCCATAGAATTCTCTAAGACCCTGTGCTGTCCTGTGGATTCCATCTTTAAAGAATTGCATGAAAGCTCCTTTTCTTTTGTTTCTGATTTATTAAATGCAACTGGAGGAGTTCTTGCTTGTGCTTTACATCTGGCATAAACACAATGTCAGTGCTCTATTCAGAACAAGAATCACAGCGACTTCCATCCTTTAAGGCAAAAGAAGCTTCTGTGAGAGTAGTAAAATACAACCAAGTCACCAGGATAACCAGGAGCTAATCCATAATTGTGAGCTGAGAACATGTTAAGAAGCACATTCAGAATGACTGCTGAGGCAGCAGCATGAAAGACAGCCTCTTAGGAGTCCTCAGAGCCAGCCATGCTGTTTGAGGCTGTTCTAAGCTTAGAAGTTGTCATCTACATGGTCTTATTTAAATTAATGCATTTTATTAAACTAAATATGTTTAAATATTCAATTTTTTTTCACTTTACTGCTGACTGACTTTTACAAGGATGTCAACAAGACAAGAAAAACACATGAAATGGGTGAGGTGGTTTTGTCTTCAGCTTTATACTTGGTGACTCTATGTATTCCAAGACTGGGAATATACATATCACAGAAAAAACTTAGTTGTTTAGATTCTTCAGACCACATGAAAATGTTCCTCAGATCACTTGAAAGAGTAATAGACTCACAGGATTGTTGAACAGATGAAAAAAGTTAAAAGAGGAAGTGCTCTAAGATTTCTAGTGGAAGTCATTGTCACCATGACTATATTGCAGGTTCCACTACAGATTTTGTCTTTGCCCTTGTTTTAATTCCTCCTTTTTTCACTGACCACCCCTGACAGATTTGCTCATCCAAGAATGTGCATTATTATTTTTAGTTAACTTGCTATGATAACTATTTTAGGAAAGATGTAGTCTATTTATCAAAAATTTCAAGAGCAGTGCTAGTGAACTCAGCTTGAGAAACAGCAAAGCACATGCAGGTGGTTTTTAGTCAGTGAAGAATCTAAGTGTCTGATTGTGATTATTTCATTTTCTTTATGATGCTGAGAAAAGCTTTGGGCACAGAATAGGTATTAAATAAATGTACTTGAGGGCAGAGGTATGGCTGGATTTTAGAAGATGATCACGAAATAGAGACAACTCAGTAGTTAGGAAATGGAACTGAGAACGTCAAGACTGGAATATGAAAAATAATGTATGAGCAAAAGAAATTCCCGCTTGTGTTGCTTTCCTACCTAAGTGAGTAAATAGAGAGTAAGTAAGTAATTGTTTTCAAGACAACTCTGTTTGTCAAGTGGAAAAAGTAAAGAAGAAAAATCCACACTGCTGTTCCCAAATAGACCATAAGCTGCTGCATGAAGAGATGCTATCTGTGCTTGGGAGAGAGCAGGTGCTTAGAATTATTTAAGACGTGTATAAATGAATACTGCAAGAGATTTTCAGTTTAAGGGCATTTAAGCTTAAGACTGATCAACCATTACTTTGAGACTTTAAAGTTACAATTTGGATCCCAACCAGCTCCATCTTAGGTTTTCCCTGACACTTACCAGTAAGTGGATATGAAGTCTTTTTCTCAGCAGAACTGATCCACAACTGGTAATCTTTCTCAGAGCCCTTGGAAAGAAAAAGAACTATGTGTCACAGCAAATATTCCTAGTAGGTACTTGAAGAACTCATTTCCGTAGCATTTCTATACTTTCAAAAGGAGAATTTGGGCCAGGATAAATGCTATTTGGTCCGTGGAAGTGGCAACAATTTTTGAGTGAACAATGCTGATTCCAGTAGCCCCTGCCCCTCTCTCATAGCCTCCAATGGATCGACTGAGATTCTTGTCCTTTTGGATAAAGGCTGAGGATCTGTGCAGCCACAGTGCAGTCACAGGCAGCCTCTCACTTTGTGGGCGGTCCATGAATTAAAACAAAACATAGTACTTTTTAATAAAATTATAAATAAATATATAAATTATAAATAAAAAATAAAATAATTAAAAAAAAACTTCTCTTCACTATGGAAGAGAAGTCTAATCTCAAGAATCCTGCTTTCTGCTGTTTTGAGACTCCTTGGAGAATTCTGGCTTTTGCCTTAAAATGTCCCTGCCCAGTCAAGCATGTTGTCCAGAAAGCCACATACTCTGCCATGACTATTCCTGAACAAAGTAAAACTTGAAAGGCAGCATTAGCTCAGCAACTGTTAACACAATGAGACAGATGCCCAAGAGGCCTTGAGTAGATGGCAGCCTACTGGCTGTGATGTAGGCAAGCACCACTCAAGGGAGAGAAGGGACAAGGACTCTAACCTGAAGAAGGAGTCAGATGTAGAAAACAGTTTCTTCCAGCAGAATCCCTGCCTAGGAATTCTGAATATCCCATTTGAAACAAGTATAAATTACAAAGACTGCTAAATTAAAGAGCCCTCCAGGAGAAGATAAAGCAAAAGATGTTTGAAATAGAGTTGTTGGTGATAGGTACTAGGTACTACACTTACCTTTGACTCCTGATTAAAAATCACGGCCTTGCCATGAAGGAAGTAAGCTCCCAGGTATGGACGCAATCACACACACAAACACACACATGTGACTAAATAGGCTTAAAATGGCATTGCGAATAGAAATGAGAGAGCTGATAAAAATCTTTTCTTTTAAGGTAAAAACTGGAAAAACTATGATGGAATCCCATAAATCAGGCATATATATATATATATATATATATATATATATATAGGCAAATAACCCTAGTTATTCACTGAAATAGAAATTTTTTGTCTAGTGAGATTGATCACGTTAAGCAAAGGAAAGTTACAAAAATGAAATAAAATGAGTTCTAACATTAATCAGGCTCCCCAACCTTATCCCTAAAGCCACTTTCTTCTAAGATTTGACTCTCATTCAGGGCATAAATATCATATAGATTAGAAATCAGTGCAGAGGGGTGCTGTACTCAATGCATATGAATTCAATTTTATTTAAAATGTATTATTAAATTATATTTTTACAGAAATCTTGATGTCTTATACCAAATTCTGGCTGTCTTGAGGTTTTAAGGGGCTTTATTATACCATTGAGAAACACAAATATGAATATTGTAATTATGTCATATCACAATAGCAAGACATTTTCACATTTATGTATAAATATGTATTAATAATTATATTTATATGTACATTTTACACATTGATATGTATATATATATAAATATATATAATTTTATATAAGGATCTATGCTTTACAAGTGCTTTGTTCAGTTCTGTCCATCTGAATGTTCCACTCCTCTTTCTGCTTCTGAACCCTCATCCTCAAACATAGCCATCTCTTTCACTAAAAAATGTTTAACAAGCATAACAGTCCTATCAAAACATAAAAGAGCAGACACTTGAAAACAAAATGAGATGAAAGAGATGTGCACACAAACGCTTCCAGACCCATGGTCTTATTCAGAACTTGTCTTCTTCAGCAGTTCACAAGAGGCATTAGCCATTGCATTATAGGACCTGCATCAAGGGGATGTAGCTTCTTGCCAGGTGGTCTTTACATCAGATTTACAACAAAACATATCATTTAGGATTTTCTCATACTGAGATTGAGTCCTCAGGCGCAATCAGGGTAAATGGAGATGGGACAGGAGGAATCAGGAAAGAAGATACAAAAAGAATAATCCAATAGAGGAGGAAATATTTAGAATCATAAATATTTTCTTGTCTATGTGTGTGTGTGTGTGTGTGTGTGTGTATATATATATATATAATAAAAATACATTTTTTCCTTAAAACTGTAAAATTATAGCCTGATTTCATTGTGCTATGACTTCAGTTCACACAAAATTTATAATGGGAATACACAAATAACACATCTGTATAGATTATTAAGGGGCTTCCTTGGTGGCTCAGACAGTAAAGAATCTGCCTACAATATGGTAGACCCAGGTTTGATCCTTGGGTTGGGAAGATCCTCAAAGAAGGGAATGGCAACCCACTTCAGTATTGTTGCCTGGAGAATTCCATAGACAGAGCGTCCTGGTGGGCTATAATCCACGGGCTCTCAAAGAGTAGGACATGACTAAGTGACTAACACACACATAGGTTATTAATATAGTTTGGCTGCCTTCAAATTCTACCAAATATGATGGAGTTATCTGAAATAATCAGCTGTCTTATGATAATAGATACATTATACACAAACACAGACATACACATACACACACAAATCTCAAAAATCAAAGTTGGTTTTTTAACTAAAAATAACTTGCAGGTAACTTACAGTTATTCCTAGCTTTGAAAGTGACATATTGATAACATCATTCACTGTGTCTGAATTTGTCACTGTTACAGTAACAGACTGCAAAAAAGAAGCAAGAAAAGCTGCTATAAATTAAACATTTTTAAACAAGTGAATCAATAATTATTGTTATATTGTTATCTATATTCTAAAGGCAAAGCTTATAATTCAGGTAATGACAAAGTAAAATGCTTGTATATAAAATATAATCCCCTAATTATAATCTATTTCCATTTCTTTATATAACATGAAGCTAGTAGAAAGCATTTCAGTAAAACAAATATTTCTGTTAAAGGATTTGAGGCACACAAAATATAATAGCTTAAGCAAGAACTAGAAAGACTGAGAATTCCACAAGGGCACATAGGCTACCCTCAGCACCTTAAGGCTGTTTCCATAATGGAGGAAAGATAGTTTAAAAAAAAGTACCATCTTGGTCTTCCTGAGTTGTGCTTTTATAATATGGATTTATTTATTTGTCATTACATAGTCAGTTTTAGTAAAATTAGAATGAGAACTGGTTATTAAAGTTTTTTTTTTTAACTACTATTCAGTGATTACTTTCTTTTTGTCAGGTGTCATGATTACTAAGATTTTCATGATTGAAATCTAATGAATCAATTAAATAAAACCAATTAATCTAGGAAATGAGATTGAAAATTTTTAAAATGTAAGTTCCATTCTAAACTGCCAGTGAACAGGGTGTTTATAATAGCTCTTGAGCACACAACACATTAAAAAATGCTCCATAAAAATAGGAAGGCAATTTATAGAAAATTAATACAAGAGAATGATGACTACAATTTCTCAAACTTGGTGAAAGACATAAATTTATAAATTCAAGAAGTTCAGAAAGTACCAAACAGGTAGATTAAAAGAAAACCATGCTTTGACACTTCATAGCTACACAGCTAAAAACCAAAACTAAAGAGAATATCTTGAGAGCAGCTGAAGAAAAATGACAAGTCACACATAGAGGGTTGATGTTTGAGTGAGCACAGAGTACTCATCAGAAAACACAGAGACTAAAAGTGAAACATCTTTACAGTGTTGAAAACATTTGCAAACAAAATTCTCTATCCAGCAAAAATACCCTTCAAGACTGAAGGTGAAATAAAGACATTTCAGGTGAAAGAAACTAAGACAATCTGTTGGTACCAGATATGTATAAGAAAAGGAAAGTTCTCCAGGATAAAATGAAGTACTAGAAGGAAACCTGAATCTTCAGGAATGAAGAACATCAGAAATGTTTATTTTGTGTAAGTTACACATAAATAAAGTTGATTTTTTAAAATTTCTAGGTGAAAAATTCTGAATGTAACCCATTGTCACAAATCAAAGTAGGCAGAGACGAAAGTGTGCTTTGCTGCATGAGAACCCTCTAGATGCATCTCTTGCCGGCATTGCATTTATCTGGTGGTCAGGAACAAATTGGATTTTGCCTGGCTTTGCTCTTGGCCAGGAAATAACTGTCTTAAATGACTTCCTTTTTCTACCTTCAAATACTGTTGTGTGTCATCTAGAGTTACTGTAAACTACAGTAGAACAAAGTATCATAAAAAAAACATCCAGAATATCTTTTCATCACAAATGTCTAGGCTACAGCACTACACTTTCAGAAATCAAATTACATGCAAATAACTGGGGCTAATGGTATGATTTTTTCCCCCCAGTAGCATAAACAAAATGAGGTAGAGATTTGCTGATCCTTTCAAAGTATCATCCCTTTTGGCTCAGTTCTATCCAGATATTCCTCAGAATGAAAGACCTTTCAAGGTGAAAAGACAGCCTTCAGAATGGGAGAAAATAATAGCAAATGAAGCAACTGACAAACAACTAATCTCAAAAATATACAAGCAACTCCTACAGCTCAACTCCAGAAAAATAAATGACCCAATCAAAAAATGGGCCAAAGAACTAAATAGACATTTCTCCAAAGAAGACATACAGATGGCTAACAAACACATGAAAAGATGCTCAACATCACTCATTATCAGAGAAATGCAAATCAAAACCACTATGAGGTACCATTTCACACCAGTCAGATTGGCTGCGATCCAAAAGCCTACAAATAATAAATGCTGGAGAGGGTGTGGAGCAAAGTGAACCCTCTTACACTGTTGGTGGGAATGCAAACTAGTACAGCCAGTGTGGAGAACAGTGTGGAGATTCCTTAAAAAACTGGAAATAGAACTGCCTTATGACCCAGCAATCCCACTGCTGGGCATACACACTGAGGAAACCAGAAGGGAAAGAGACACATGTACCCCAATGTTCATCGCAGCACTGTTTATAATAGCTAGGACATGGAAGCAACCTAGATGTCCATCAGCAGATGAATGGATAAGAAAGCTGTGGTACATATACACAATGGAGTATTACTCAGCCATTAAAAAGAATACATTTGAATCAGTTCTAATGAGGTGGATGAAACTGGAGCCTATTATACAGAGTGAAGTAAGCCAGAAGGAAAAACACCAATACAGTATACTAACGCATATATATGGAATTTAGAAAGATGGTAACAATAACCCTGTGTACGAGACAGCAAAAGAGGCACTGATGTATAGAACGGTCTTATGGACTCTGTGGGAGAGGGAGCGGGTGGGAGGATTTGGGAGAATGGCATTGAAACATGTAAAATATCATGTATGAAATGAGTTGCCAGTCCAGGTTCGATGCACGATACTGGATGCTTGGGGCTAGTGCACTGGGACGACCCAGAGGGATGGTATGGGGAGGGAGGAGGGAGGAGGGTTCAGGATGGGGAACACATGTATACCTGTGGTGGATTCATTTTGATATTTGGCAAAACTAATACAATTATGTAAAGTTTAAAAATAAAATTAAAAAAAAAGTCTTCTGCATTTAGCATTACCTTCCTCTTAATCCTGTGCTAGAAAGGGGCATTATTGAGATCAGCTAACAAAATGGAAAAGTAAATGGTTGATTAAAGTATTACACGTATGGTAATTTACCAAAGGTCATAGCTGTGTGACGGTTATATGAAAGACTATCCTTATTCTTAGGACATACCTAATTATTTAAGGAGAAAGGGCATGGTGTACGTATGACCCTCAAAAATAGTTAGATACACACACACACACACATATATATTTATATTTATATTTATATATATATATATATATATAGAGAGAGAGAGAGAGAGGAGACAAATAAATGGATCAAACAAATGGAACAAAAGGTTCATAAATAGGTGAATTTAGGTAAATGGCATATGGTGTGTTCTTTGCACTATTTTTTTAACTTTTCTGTAAGTTACAATTATTCCAAATAAAAACATCACAGGGGGAAAAAGCAAAACAAAACAAAACAAAAAACAGTGGAAACAATCCAAACCACAATGTAATGACACTCATCTTTTCACGGGAAAATATGTGTTCCCACACAGTGCTTGCTAAATTACTCCCCTCTCTCTTTCTCCTCTTTTTTGTTCTCCCTCCTACCCACCCCATCTCTCTATCTCTTCTGTATATCTCCATCAGTTTCATTTTGCTAAGTTGAGAACTTGGAATTTAATTTTTGATCTTAAAAATACTTACACATGCACTGTTTTTGATGTCCTCAGTGAAGATTTGGAGGGGAATGCTTTCTGATTGATCCTTCTCTTTGGCTAGATTGACGTACCTAATAAAATTCAGTAATAACCCAGGATAGGGTAGACAAATTAGCTTTAGCTATTAGCTTATTTTCAAATCAATCAATGTTGCTAATCTTTTAAATACTGTTATTATTTTCTTTAAAAAATTTATTTATTGAATTCGTTTGGCTGCACCGGGTCTCCCTTGTGGTACACAGGATCTTTACTGGTGGCATGCAGACTCTTAGTTGTGGCATGTGGGATCTGTCTAGTTCCCTGAGCAGGTACTGAACCCAGGCGCCTGCACTGGACCACCAGGGAAGCCCCTTATTTGTTATTATTCTTCTTTTAATATCTATTTTTTTTATTTCGCCTTATTTTAATTTCTAAATTTTCGGCTGTGCTGGGTCTGTGTTGCTGTGGAGGCCCATCTCTGGCTGTGGCCAGTGGGGGCCATGCTCTAGCTGCAGTTCACGAGCTTCTCCTTGCAGGGGCTTCTCTTGTTGTGAGCACGTGGGCTTCAGTAGCTGCAGTTCGGTTCCTGGGCTCTGGAGCGTAGGCTCAGTTAATTGTGGTGCACAGGCTTAGCTGCTCCGCGGCATGGGGGATCTTCCTCTATCAGGGCTCAAACCTGTATCTCCTGCATTGGCAGGCAGATTCTTTACCACTGAGCCGTCAGGGAAGCCCTTGTTATTATTCTTAAAAGCATGGAGAGATAAACTGAGTAAAATCAAATTAGGGATTGGAAGAAGATATGCAAAAATATTTTCAGGAAAATAAGATATGACCCAGAAAGTAACAGGTCACCTTTGTTATGTGCGATTTGGGCAGCAGATCCAATCCTCAAAGTTTTCCTGCCTAGATTGGCGGGCGCAGGGCCTTCCTGGGTTCAAGGACAGGACGTGGCATTTGCTTTGAGAATCTTTCATTAGAGTAAGTAATCTACACTTATGGAAATTTAACATATGTTTTGAGAATAATGTTAGTTCCAACCATTAGGATGGAGAGAAAGGAAAGATGACAGTGACACACAGAACTTCCTTAAAGCTAAGCAGAGCATACGTGTAAATGAGAGAACATTCTTTGCAGCAGCAGTCAGGATAAACCTAAACAAGAAGTTACTTGAGGGGAGTCTAACAATTCCTACCAGGGAGAAGGACACAGTTTGGGGGCACTGCCTTGAAGAGATTTGCATTCTTCTATCATGGATTAAAGATTTAACATACGTATACTGTTGTCAAAATACCTCTGAAGGAAGGACTGCCATTTTTCCTTTTGTTCAGGAAAACTGCAATCTTAAAAAATGGGAGAAAAATTACATAAAATACTTACACTAACATATTGCTGCTGCTGCTGCGTCGCTTCAGTCATGTCCGACTCTGTGCGACCCCACAGACGGCAGCCAACCAGGCTTCCCGTCCCTGGGATTCTCCAGGCAAGAACACTGGAGTGGGTTGCCATTTCCTTCTCCAATGCATGAAAGTGAAAAGTGAAAGGGAAGTCGCTCAGTCGTGTCTGACTCTTAGCGACCCCATGCACTGCAGCCCACCAGGCTCCTCCGTCCATGGGATTTTCTAGGTAAAAGTACTGGAGTGGGGTGCCATTGCCTTCTCCACACTAACATATTAAGACTTGTATTAGCATATTAAGTGCTATTCCAGATTAAAAAAAATATCAGCAGCCAGTTGTTAACTAATGTGTATGCATATGTAAGTTGTACCCTCTTCATAATTAGGCTCTTGATATGGAGTCTCTCTTTTTTAAACCATATTACAGTGATGAGAAGTAGATGTTAAACTTGACAAAAAGTTGGTTTGAAATCTAAACACTTAACTGCAGGTGTCATGCAAGCTGTGTAATCATGGGCAAGTCACTGAACCACTCTGTGCCTCAGTTTCCAGAACAGGAAAAGGATTAATTATACCTGAGTGTTCTTATAGGTAGAAGTGCTATTCAGATATAAAGAACATGATTATTCAGATTAAATCATACTTAGGAATTGGCATTTGGATGGAACTATGTTATCTCAGAAACAGGAGTATCCTATTAGGAAAAAACCCTACAATATTTTAGTCCTTTATGTGTGTTCAGTTCAGTTCAGTTCAGTCGCTCAGTCGTGTCCAACTCTTTGCGACCCCATGAATCGCAGCACTCCAGGCCTCCCTGTCCATCACCAAATCCCGGAGTTCACTCAGACTCACGTCCATCGAGTCGGTGATGCCATCCAGCCATCTCATCCTCTGTCGTCCCCTTCTCCTCCTGCCCCCAATCCCTCCCAGCATCAGAGTCTTTTCCAATAGTCAACTCTTCGCACGAGGTGGCCAAAGTACTGGAGTTTCAGCCTCAGCATCATTCCCTCCTAAGAAATCCCAGGGCTGATCTCCTTCAGAATGGACTGGTTGCATCTCCTTGCAGTCCAAGGGACTCTCAAGAGTCTTCTCCAACACCACAGCTCAAAAGCATCAATTCTTCGGCACTCAGCTTTCTTCACAGTCCAACTCTCACATCCATACATGACCACTGGAAAAACCATAGCCTTGACTAGACGGACCTTTGTTGGCGAAGTAATGTCTCTGCTTTTGAATGTGCTATCTAGGTTGGTCATAACTTTTCTTCCAAGCAGCAAGTGTCTTTTAATTTCATGGCTTCAATCACCATATGCAGTGATTTTGGAGCCCCCCAAAATAAAGTCTGACACTGTTTCCACTGTTTCCCCATCTATTTGCCATGAAGTGATGGGACCAGATGCCATGATCTTCGTTTTCTGAATGTGGAGCTTTAAGCCAACTTTTTCACTCTCCACTTTCACTTTCATCAAGAGGCTTTTGAGTTCCTCTTCACTTTCTGCCATAAAGGTGGTGTCATCTGCATATCTGAGGTTATTGATATTTCTCCCACAATCTTGATTCCAGCTTGTGCTTCTTCCAGCCCACTTTATGTGTGTACCATATAGTAAATTGTAATATATGAAATTAGTTTCTAGGAAACTTATTCTTCATTACTATGATCCTCTGATGCAGATCAATCTACTGCTAAATTGTTAAAGATTAGCATTTTCTGTGCTAAAGTTTGTGTAGCATTTAATTATCCAGAGCTGAAAATGTTTTAGGCTCATTCATACACAGACTTATCACTTACTAAATTTTATTTATTGTGGTAAATTATGCATAACATAAAACTGACAATTAGTGATCATCGGTAGATTAACAAGATTGTGCAACCATCACCATTATCTACTTCTGGAATATTTTCACTACCAAATGGCAAACCCTGTGTGCATTAAGGAGTCACACCCCAGTCTCCTCCATCCTCAGGCCCCATACCAGGTTTGGTTTATACATTCATTAGTTGATAAACACTTAGGCTATTTCCAATTTTTTTTTTTTTTTTTTTTTTTTTTTTTTTTTTGGCTGTGGTGGATAAAGCAGCTATGAGCGTTTGTGTATAAATTTTTTGTGTGGATGTAAGTTTTCATTTCTCTTGGATATATACCCAGAATATGTATGTTCTCCTATGGCTGCCACATTTTATATTCCTACCAAAACACTGCTCCTACCCCCCATCCCCATTTCAAGAACTGTTTCACCAGGAAGTAGAGTGCCCTCTGAGCTCCCAACCTGCATATATACCCGAACACAGCTGCTAATTACTCATGGCAACCTGCAGAAGAGTAAAATAGCAAATGGCCAAAGCACTAGGTGTCAGGCATTGTTATGAATGCCGTGTATGTTCTCGCACAGCTTTTAAACCTAAATAACATGTGTAAACCTGGCTTCCTCCTTTCTAGCCTCACTAGGAAAAAAGTTTCTTGGACACTCCCTTATCAGAAATTGCACATTCCCAAATGAAACTGCTTCCATTCACTTAAAACATGGAAAAGATGTTTAAGCAATAGGAACTGGATCTTTAGAGAAATAAGTCATGGAAAGCAGACATACAGAGAATGATACAAATACATATTTCTTCCCCAAAAGCTTTCAAAGTTTTCATTAAGTCAACAGCTGAATTCTAGCATTTAGTCAGTTTACCACTTGGCAGCATTTTAGTTGTCTTAGCTCTCTGATGATACAAGAGATCTTGGTGGTCAGGTGAGGAGGACAAGAAAGTGTGTCAAGTGCGTGTGAGGAGGGCCCAGTGTGCGCACGAGACTGAGATACGGGGTATGGTTGTTCCAAATGGCAGTTGTGAATGTTTCATGGCACTGGCGAACCCGGGACTGTCAACTTGGGATAGTCACATTCCCCATCCTCACTCCAGTCTAAGAATGTAATTGGAAAACTGACCTGTACTCCATGGAATCGTAGCTTTGTTTTATTGTCACCCTTCTACACACACCAAATAAGATTATTTGTACACAGCAATTCAGGCAACTTACTATTTGATGACACAATTAATGTTATGTGTATAATTAAGTCCCATTTTAAAGGGAATTAATTTGGGAGTATAAAGTCAGTTTTTCAAATATAATTGTACTTTTTCAAGAAAGATAATCGGGATTGGATTGAGGGCAGGATATTGGTGAGGGGTCCTAGAGTCTTGCTCTCATGATCCTCCTTCCTCATACAAGGATACCATGAACACAAGAGGATCTGGCTTCCCAAGGAGCTCACATAGCCCATCTGAAAAACCACTGATCAAAACCAAAGGAAATCACTCCAGTCATTTCCACTATTTACTATCCATATGCATGCATTTGCACATGAAAACCTTTTTAGGAGGGAAAAGTACAAGGCATATGTGTCATTTGTTGTTGTTTATGTCACTCAGTCGTGTCTGACTCTTCTTGTGACCGCATGGACTGTAGCCCGCCAGGCTCCTCTGTCCATGGGATTTCCTAGGCAGAATGCTGGAGTGGGTTGCCATTTCCACCTCCAGGGGATCTTCCTGACCCAGGGATTGAGTGGGCGGGTCTTCCGCAAGTCTCCTGCATTACAGGCAGATTCTTGACCACTGAGCCACCAGGGAAGCCCGTATGTGTCATTATGGTCAGTCAAGAAGTGAGTCACTGGCTTAATAGACAATCAGATTAAAATGTCCTCCTTTTGAACCCACATAGATCCAGGACACCAAGCTGTAGGTCTCACCTGGAGGGGGCCACAAAGTTCACCCTGGGCCAGCCCAGGACAAAGGACTTTCTGGCAACGACGCCGGCTTCACCAGCCTTGTGTATACGGTTGTCAGTCCATGTGGTGCTCAGTGGTGTTTTATCTTTTATCTTAAAGTTCTTTTTATACCTGGAAAGAACCAAATAATGCCTCTGTTAGTTTGTTTCTGAAACGTAATGGGAGCAGCTGTGTTCATGCTAAGATGGTGTTTCTTATTGCTGGAGGGCCAAGCATGCCTCCTTCATCTCTATTTCTCACTGTGGATGGCGTGGCTAGGCATTTGATAGACCTTTTCAAAAATACGTGTTCAGCGGAGGCTGGTCCAGAGAGTCCCTGAAAACACTTCCTTCATGGTGGGAATAGACATTTTCTGAATGTTAAGTAATGAGTATAGACCATCCTTTATATCTTAGAGCTTTTTTAGAGAACCATTAACTCATTTATCAGTCTCATATTTATTATTATATATTATATTAAAAATAAATCTTATATAAATGTAAATATTTAGCATTTTATAATTATAATAATATAAATGTAGAAAATATACAAATATGTTTGTAATTATTATAATTAGTTTATTATTCATTCATGTCTTGCATATGTCAAAAAGTATTGAGAGGCTGAACCAAAATACATGCATGATATATGGTTTATAAAAATAGTTACACTGGAGAAGGAAATGGCAACCCACTCCAGTATTCTTGCCTGGAAAAGTCCATGGACAGAGGAGCCTGGCAGGCTGCAGTCCATGGGGTTACATGACTGAGCATGTGTGTATGAGGGTGGAGGGTCACGGGTTGGTAGCAATAAACTGGTAGAACTAAAAAAAATAAAAATAAAAATAGTTACACAACTATTTCCTTAACAGAGACCAAATAATAATAATAATAATAAAGGCTAGACTAGAGAGATTTAAAATACATTTTCAACTTTAATTTTTTAAACAAGATGTTTTATTTTCTAGCATAGGTTATTTTAAATTTCCTTTCGTAAATTTTGTTCATAACATTTTCTCTTATAGGTAAAAACCGAAAAATTGTTAGCATACAAATTGAACCCCAACTTAAAACTCAATCAATCAGTCAGTCAGTCAACCTCAGATCAGTGGCCAGGATGTCTTCTGCATAGATGAGAGACATCTTTCCCATTTACCTCTGGGGAGTCAGAAGGTCACCAATGAATCTGCTCTCTGACAGTTTCTGCTGATTCTCTTTTGACTTCTAACATGGAAACCACCATATCTCTTGGTTAATTCACAAATTTAACTCTTGGCGGGCCTGAGATTTAGATAGCTACAAGCCCTATGAAAGATGCCGAGGTAACTGGGGTGCACAGCTCTGGAACTTCTACAATTCAGAACCACATGTAGACACACTAAATGTAGAATGAGATCCGAGATACCTCGTGTGCAGAAATGCCTTTGATTCTTCTGGTTCAGGGAACAGTTAAAGCTCCAACTCTTCAATGGGACTTATGAAATGAAAATAATTTTGCAGGGAGCCCACTTGAAGGATAATCTTGATTCAGTGGGCACTATGAATATAAATATGATGGAAATCTGCTTTGCAATACAAGGTGGGTTTTTTCTACATCTGATTTCAACATTTTTACCCTGTGCCTGTGTATTTGAAGATTTTATGAAACACAATTATCAAATAAAATTATTTTTCTATATAGTAACTCTAAAAGCATTTTCAAATTAAAAATATATGCCCAATGGGAAAGAGGGCTTCCCTGATAGGTGGTAAAGAATCCACCTGCAATGCAGGACACACCCGTTCGATTCCTGGGTTGGGAAGATCCTCTGGAGAAGGGAAAGGCTACTCACTCCAGTATCTGGCCTGGAGAATTCCATGGACTGTATACTCCATGGGGTCGCAAAGAGTAGGACACGACTGAGCGACTTTCAGTTAATGGGAAAGATAGATGCCTATCTGCTGGGTTTTATAGGTTTTTTTTTCTCATGTAGATGTCTAAGTGTGTTGACACCCAAGGTACTGTGTGGAACCGTCCAAATACACTGACCTGGGAAAAGGCATTTCAATAATTCTCTTCTTAGTGAAGTGAAGCGCCAAGATCATTCACTCCCTTGAAACCAAATCAAGGAGTTATCCAAAAGCCCAGAGCATGGTTTGCATTCTTCAGTAACACTGAGTATTTACCATATAGTGAGCATTGTTCTAAGACTTTTATAAACATTTTTTTCATTTAATGGTCAACTACACCAAGTAGTCTTTAGTAGCTGCATTTTAGGAGAAAGCAATGGCACCCCACTCCAGTACTCTTGCCTGGAAAATCCCATGGGCGGAGTAGCCTGGTAGGCTGCAGTCCATGGAGTCGGTAAGAGTCGGACATGACTGAGTGACTTCACTTTCACTTTTGACTTTCATGCATTAGAGAAGGAAATGGCAACCCACTCCAGTATTCTTGCCTGGAGAATCCCAGGGACGGGGGAGCCTGGTGGGCTGCCATCTATGGGGTTGCACAGAGTCGGACACGACTGCATCGACTTAGCAGCAGCAGCTCCATTTTACAGGTGAGGTTAAGTCAATTTCCCAAAGCAACAGAACCAGGATTTGAACTCAGACAGCCTAAATCACGAGCCTGTGCTCCTACCCACTTGGCCTCCATCGGTGTGGACCTCAGCTTCCCTGAGGTACCCTTCTCCTCTTTCCTATCCTCAGCCTCAACTCTTCTCCAGGAGCCACCAGGCTTTCTGACGGGATTGTTCTTTAATTTGCAGACTGACATGATAAATCTCATGACACTATACCAACAAAGCTAGATGCCAGCTTGGAAATGTTTAAGACAACAAAACTTTATACTGCAGTGGATTCTCCTAGGGTCTCATTGTATTTCTTCAGCCTTAGTCATGACTTAATGAGATTCTCTCACAAGTTAGAACGAATCTAATATAAAATGACTGAAGGATGAGAAGGAAGAGGAGGACTACATTTAAAATTTTTATTGTGTATCCCTTACTACGGATTCCCACACCCCTCTCCTTTCCTCTTTGTTGTTGTTCTTCAGTTGCTAAGTCATGTCAGACTGTTTGCAACCCCATGGACTGCAGAATGCCAGGCTCCCCTGACCTTACTATCCCGCGAGTTTGCTCAGATTCAAGTCCATTGAGACAGTGAGGCTATATAACCATCTCTAACTCTGCCCTTCTCCTCATACTGGAAGGTAAGCCCCAATGGTTTGTGGAGTTTCTGGGATTCTAGGCAGACTTCCCCTATTCCAACACAAGACTGTTCCTTTAGATGCTTGGAAATAGAGATTGTGGTATGGTGTGTAACTGTCTGCTGTTTCACTGGTAAGTTAATAGTAAATTATCTTTTGATCTAAATAACATTCATTTTTTATTGTTTCTGTATTCTGTAACAACTAAATGTGAGGATAGTGATGTCTAAAAGTGGTGTTGGCTATGTATGGTCCCTTCCTATTTGTTAATTCTTCATAGGCCTCTGCTAGTATTAATATCGTAATATTTATAAAGTAGATCCTGTTATAAAAAATAAAAGTAATCATTTTATTTGAAAGATAGCTTATTAGCATTCTAATGAATATCAAAATGATGTTGAAGAATTCATGAGATTAATTCTTGAGAACAGATGTTTCTAATGTTTGTAATATGGGAAAAAATGACTAAAAAAAATCTCAAAATAATTTTAATTGAATATTAACATCCCACAATTGGAGAAATATAATTTCTCTGTGAAGAAATAAATATTTAAATCCCCCTTATTATTACCTAGAAACTAAAATGTACTTATTCTCATCAAATGCATAGGGAGAAGTTAGTAAACCATTTATTCCATTTGTGTTAATTTCTATGGCATCAGCCTCAAGATGAGTGAGTTTTCCACTGAAGTCTGAAGGTGAGCTGAGGCAATAGGGAACCTCAGTGTCCCCACCTCTTCTTATGGCTAAGTGGCAAAACTAGGTGCTACACTCAGATTATTAATTTGAACAGATTGATTCAAGGCAGGATACAATATTCCATCTAAGAATGAGGCATGACAGGAAGAGATGTGTTTGTTATCACGGGAGGTGATTTCTTTTTAGTTATTTCCTTCTGAAAAAAAAATTTTATATTAATAATAATCATGAATACACCTAAATGTTACTGTGGGAATGATCTTCTAGGTCTTTTTCCAAAACTTGTGTGAAGAACAAGGACTCAGTGCTGTGGTTACTGCAGTGGGGGAACTGTGTCCCCCGCCCCTCCTGGCTGCTAAAGTCCTTAATACAGTGACGCCCTCCCTGCAAATGAGACTATATTTGGAAAATGAGCTTTGGAGGATGTCATGGAGGCTAATGAGGTCATAAAGGGTAAGATTCAAATCCAGTAGGATGGTGGGCTTATTGGCACCAAGGAAATGCCTTGTGAGCACACAATGAGAAGACAGCCATCTGCAAGGCAGGAAGAGAGCTCTCACTAGAGCCTCATCATACAGGTACCTTATTGTGGATTTCCAGCCTCCAGAACTATAAGGGAACACATTTCTTTTGTTAAGCCACCAAGTCTATGGTGTTAGTTGCATCTATGTTGAGGGTTGGGAGGAAAGTGCACCCCGCTGGTTCTGTCTCCAACATATATTCCACATCTGTGTGGCTGAATCTTTTGTTTTTACCACCAACCCCAGGGTGAAGTCCTTGATACTGTTCACAGGACTGTTGCCTCCCTAACTAGTCTCCCTGCTTCCACCCTTGCTTACTCCAAAATCTCTCGTCTTCCGATAGCCAGAAAGCTTTGCTAAAAAGTATATGTCAGATATGGTTACTATCCTAGTTAAACACCTTTCAGCATGTATTTTAACCCCTTACTGTGGCCTGTGGGGACCCTGTGTGGCTGGACCCCTGACTACAGTGTTATATCTAATGTCATGCCCCTTACTTTAGGCTCCGGTCACATTGGCCTTCCCAGAACTACCCCATCCACGGGGCCCAGCTGCACCCAGTCAAAGCCTGCTGCTCCCTCAGCCTCGAAGGCTCAGCCGCCTTGGCTGAGAATGGAGGCTGCTTCTCAAGCCACAGGTCTAGCTTAGAGGCTGGCTTCTTGAGAGGTCCTGCTGAACAACCCCTTTCAAATATGGTCCCATCGTCTTCATGGTCCCCTTCATGATGCTCATGGTATCTACCTTGTATCACAAGCACGACGCAATCTCTCCTTTCCCCCTCTCCTTTTTTTATCATCTAAGTCACAGAGAAGAGAGACCTTGCCTGTCATATTTTCCTCAAGGTTAGCAGAGGTGCCATTTTATACTAGTTAGGAAAGCATGTAATATGTACTCACATGGTATTAGACGTAGGCAACGCATCACTAAATGAGGAGAGGTACCGCTTCTGCTTCCTCCAGCCGCTTTTGAGTTCTGCGGGGCTGTGGATCAGCAGGGTACCGTTGGCTCCCTCGGATGATGAAGTACTCTCCCTCTTGGTGGCCACCTCAACGGAAGGGCTTCTGAAAAACATCAAATACCACAGAACAACGAGTCACTGGTCAGATATACGATGGGGTTTATGTTAAATGTCAAGATCGACACAACTTTAAAAAGAAGCCTCAGTCTCCCAAACAGGGCTTCACAGCTCAAATCCAGGAATCAGCAAGCTATAGAAAGTTACTGAGAGAAATGAGGTCACTCGGGCAGTTGATGCGGACAGGCGACAAGTTCAAGGACAAAGCCCTTGGGCATGCGGACTCTTAGAGGCAGGGAACAGAGAAAGGAGCGGAGCTGGTCATGAACTCTTAGGAAGAGGAGAACCAAGAGGCCAAAGGTAGAGACGATGGCAGGAAGGCAAAAACAGACAACGTTAAAAACCCAATAACCACACAAAATAGGATAATGTGTGGCCTATTAGAGATAAAAAGATATGGAGATCTGCCAAGAAGTAATTACAACTTGGTTTCATGATGGTCTAAAATTTTAGATAACCGAGGATTCTGGAAAACTGACTTCAATCATATCTAAATCAATATTCAAATTTTGGGGAAAATTCTCTAAGATCAGCGAAATAATACTGGAAACATCAAAAAAGTTTCTAAATACTAGGCAGTGCCTAGTTATTCGTTGATTGAGCTAAGGTCTCATAGAACTGCCTCATCAAAACAAATACGTTACACTGAACATAAAGATCCTTTGATAAATAGAGCAGATATTTTCATAGATCTACAGAAAATTCTAGGCTTGAAGCCAAGAAAATGTCCCCCTACACCCTGGCCCACCCTGAAGATGTAAAGCTGCTCACTTGTGTTCCGCAGTATGAATCTTAGGAACGCCAGTAGCTTTTCATGAAACCCATGCTGAAGTTAAAAATTAGTTCATGTCTTAGAAGAAACAAAATAAAATTCACTGTGAACACCAGTTTGTTTTGATGATAAAAAAAAATAGTATATTAAAGGATTACCTGATGTGGTAAAACCTTGAATGACAACCAATAAGTTCAAAGTGCGTTTTGATTGCCGTGAAAATCCTTTTTTCTCCCAATTCTCGGCACTGAAAGCTGAGTGTGTCTACAATACTCGGCAGAGTACTGTGAACAAACCCATGAAGCCTGAGGATTCTGTAGTAGTCCAGGTCACTGGCCATTATGATGT
The DNA here is from genome assembly GCF_029407905.1 of Bubalus kerabau. Classification (NCBI taxonomy): domain Eukaryota; kingdom Metazoa; phylum Chordata; class Mammalia; order Artiodactyla; family Bovidae; genus Bubalus; species Bubalus kerabau. The sequence goes on from NW_026577904.1 coordinate 456,119, forward strand.
CAACATTGTGAGGCTCATGCCATAGCTGACAAGCTTTAATGTTTGTTTCCCTGACTTTACACCTATCTTTCAATGTTTTTGGAGAAGGGAATGGCAACCCACTCCAGTATTCTTGCCTGGAGAATCCCATGGACAGAGGAGCCTGCTGGGCTACAGTCCATGGGGTCGCAAAGAGCTGGACATGACTGAGCGACTGACGCTTTGATTTTTCTTAATTAATATTTTTACTTTGAAATAACTCTAGGTTCACACACAGTTGCAAGAAATAACACAGAGTCTATAACCTTTTACCAGTTTTCCGCGATGGTAGTATCTCTCTATAGTACAATATAACTAGGATATTAACATTGAAACGGTCAAGATACAGCACGTTTCCATCACCTCAGTGATCCTTTACAGCCACACAGACTCCCCTCCACTTCTGCCACCTCTTTAATCCCTGCAGCCACTAAGTTTTCTCCTTTATTTTTGCCCTTTCGAGAACGTTATATCAACGGGATCATACAGGATGTAACATTTTGGGATTTGCTCCCGTTTTGCTCCCTGCTCAGCATAAATGGAGATTCATCTAGACTGTTGCAGGTATTAATAGTTCATTTCCTTGTACCTCTCAGTAGCAGTCCATGAGAATGATGTATCCGGGTTTGTTTAACCATGTTGGGGAACGCCTGTGCTGTCTTCAGTTTGGGGCCATTACAAATAAAGCTGCAGCAAACATTTGTATACACTTTTTTTGGTGTTGATGCAAGGATCCATTTCTCTAGGTTAAAGGCCTAGGAGTGTAAATGCACGACTGTATGGTAGTTGTAAGTCTTCCCTGGTAACTCAGGGGTAAAGAATCTGTCTGCAAATGCAGGAGACGAGGGGTTGATTCTTGGGAGCAAGATCCTCTAGAGAAGGACAAGGCAACCCACTCCACGATTCTTTCCTGGAGAATCCCAAGGACAGCGGAGCCTGGTGGTCTACAGTCTACGAGGTCACGAAGAGCTGGACCCGACTTAGCAAATAACAACAGCAATGGTATCTTGTGTTTAAGGAAAATAAAGACAGTATTCTCCTTCCACTAGAAAATTGACCATTGTACAGTTGAGGAGGCTGCCACTCAGTTAGTCTGGATACCTGTGAGGGCAAGAAGCCCAGTATAATAGTAATGAAGGATCAGCTCCAGCCAACCCAGGGGTCACGCAGCTTCTGGGCAGCAAGGCCCCTAACCTCTTCTCCTGAGGACGGTCTCTTTCCTTTGACAATGGCGGAGACCTGAAATTTGACCATGTGGCAGTTTGTGGTTTCTCTTGTTGGCTCTTATAATATTAATCTGAATACATATTTTATATTCCCCACTAGACTCTTTCAGGGGCTTCCAAGGTGGCAAAGTGGGTAAAGAATCCACCTGCAATGCAGAAGACACAGGAGATGTGGGTTCAGTTCCTGGGTGGGGAAGATTCCCTGGAGGAGGGCATGGCAACTCACTGCAGTATTCTTGCCTGGAGAATCCCATGGACAATAGGAGCCTGGCGGGCTATAGTCCATGGAATTGCAAAGAGCCAGACATGACTGAATCAATTGAGGATGCATGCAGACTCTTAAGGACTTCAAGGAATGAGTCTATTTTTGATATATCATTTAATTCTCACAGGCATTGGCACATGGGAAGAATTCAGAACATTTTATTGAATAAATCAGTGAGATAGCTTTCTGCCGTGGTTGTAGGGGACAAAGGATCATCTCAAGTAGTCTCTCTTTCCCTTCATTTGTTCAACAGTCTTTGAACCTGCGCTAAAGGAAAGGCATTTGGTTAGGTCTGGGCAGAGGGAGCAAAAGGGATTCTAGCTCAACTCTAGATTTAGGTGGAGGAGACAGAAATTAAACAGTCTCACCAGTAAATCTTAATGCCAGACTCTGATAGGTACTACAAAGAAAAATTAGAGAGTGAGATGAGCAATTACCACTGAGACTAGACACCTGACTTTGTGGAGAGGGCAGGCGAGGAAGGCTTCTCTGAAGGACTCATGCGAAATGAGCTTTTAAGTTAATTTGGAATTAATTAGAGAATTGGTGAGGCGTGGGAGGGAGAAAGAGGGATGGAGACAGGAGGAGAGACAGAGAGGGAGAATGAGAAAGGGAAAAAGGGAGAAGAGGAAGAAAAAAGTGTTTGGTGAGAGGATGTTTCAAATTTCATGCCAAAGGGATAGAACTCGGATCTATGACATTTCAGAGACAGGAAAGAGTTTACGGGGTGGAGACACAAACAAGAGGTATAAGAAGGTGAAGTAAGTCTGAAAAGGTAGGTGGAGGCCAGAAGTAAAGGTCTTTGTAGTTTTTATGACCTTGTTAAAGGCCTATCATCTTAAAACCAAACTGGCATGGCAGGCAGGTTCTTTACCACTAGCACCACCTGGGAAACCCAAGCATGGAAGCAGCAAATAGTGGCCTCCAGAGACTGCTTACTGCTTTTAAAGGGATGGGGCCACTGGACATGCTGGACTGTATTTAGAACCATAGAGGCTCATTGGGCAACACTTTCTGGCCTCTTATCAAGGGTCTGGCAGAATCTATTTAAGGCAAGAAATGCAGACAGACACATCTCTGCACTTTCCCCAATTCCCAGATTATCTCCATTTTCTGTCTTACTCCTTCAGAGCACTCAGAGCCAAGAAAACTCCCCTTCTGGAATCTATTCACTGGTAATCAGTTTTGATCTGTTTCAGACTTTTTAGGCTATCCTCCTCCAGAGGTTCTGAGCCATCAGATCCAAAGCACCTGTATTTGTGGAAAGTGTTTTGTGTGACCTTCATGTAACCAGGATAGTGGTTGTGTTTTAGGTATCCATTGAGAAAGAAGCGTTCTTTTATCATCTTTCCCTTGGAGTGAAGCGAAAGAGATAAAACTTTTTTCTCAGAAAGATCAAGGGAGCTTTCCTTAGTTATATAGTAGTTAACTTTAAAGCTTAATTTTTACCAAAATACCATTACTAGTTGTTTTAATTTTTGAAAGAACTAAATGGAATAACAAAGTGTTTTATTTCATTGAACGTTGAACTCTTGCCCTAAATATCAAATAGAAGACTTGATCCTATGCCAGTAATACCAACATTTAAACACATTGCAAAGACAAGACTATTTTCTTAATTCTGCTTTTTCCCTTAGATTTTTAAATTTTTGATTAAATATCTGTATTGGAAAATGGATGGTGTATTGTCAAGAACGTGAGTTTTGGATCCCAGTTCCCCAGCTTTGACTCCCTCCTTGCTCTTCACTACATACACGAGAAGACAAGGAAAACCCGTTTACAATGTCCTCATTTGTAAAAGAGAGATGATAGTAAAAGTACCTACCGAATAGGCTTGGTATTAAAATTAGATAATACTTTGGAAAACTCACTATGCTTCCTAGCACAGTAGTCTGTTGGGGGCCGGCGTGAGGCACTCCGCCCATGGCAAAGGTCACGAGCAAGGAGGCTCGACATACGCAAAGGCGGGATCGAGCCTCAGGAGTCCCCCTGGAAATCCTCGAGCATCTACCCCCATAACCAGAGCCTGCCTACTTTACTACTTTGTGCTCTCACCTACACCTCTGACTTTACAGGGGGCTGTCCCCCACCACCTCTTTCGGAGAAGGAGTTAACTTAGAGCTCCAGTTAATAGTAATTCCTGGGCGTGATAGGAGTGTTTTAACCTACAAACTCCTCTGAAAGTTCTCTAGCCTGCCTGACAGGCTTGTCCGGCCACATGTGATTGCTCACAGCCTCCCAACTGTGAGAGGCACGAGATGCTTTAAACCTTCTAAAAACAGGTTCTTTAGAAAAGTTGGAAAATTATTAGTATAAGTGTAATGGGCTGATTAGAAATCGTATTGGTGAAGGGTTTTTCATTTGTTGAGCCAATGTTTGTTGCTAAGTCTCCATATCCCCTGCCCTTACACACATTAATGAATATATAGAAGAAATAAGTATTAACGTTTGATATAAATCACGTTAGACCTTAGGCTAAGTAAATTCTTTCCTTAACTAAAACCCACTACACCCTCACCCTATAGGAATGTAACTTTATTTGGGTGGCGTCTGTTTTAAGAATAATCACCCCTGGAGAAATAAGTGTCCTGGTTGACTGACCGCTGTCACAAGGAGAGGGTCGTAAATTGTCAGCAGGCCCCCTGGCCAGAAGATGATGTAACACCCCTAAGACCTCTGTATACATTTGTATGAAGCACCTGACTTTGATAAAAGTCAGGACTGCTGACCCCACGTGACTTTTGCATAACATCTCAGTGTATAAAAGTAGACCATGGAAAATAAAGAATTGGGATCAGTTCCTCGAAAGACTGGTCTCCCCATGTCTCTCTCTCTCTCACTCTGGTTGAGTCTCCATCTGGAGCGCGGAACCCACCATGCTTACTAATTATGCCTGGGCTTCTAAGATCCGACCGGGGAGGCCTCAGTGTCTCCTCTCCTTCGGGAGAACGGAAGGACGCCTGTGGCCTACGTAAGTGGTGCAAACTTCTTGTCTTGAAGTTTTATTGGTCCCCCGCGTAAACCAAGCTACTCAGCCTCTTTTCTCCACTGAATTTTCCTACTGAGCTATCCTCATTCTATTACTCTTTATATCCTTAATTAACGTTTAATTAAGCAGTTGTTCCCTGACCCTCGCCTACGCCGTCTCTCCTTCGAATACCCTGGATCAGCTGGGGCTGGACCCCGGCAGTAGTCCCTCAGTTAATGTTAGTCATACTCTTAGGAGACTGTGAGACTTGGTATTGCAAAACAGAACACAGTCTCATGGCGATCCCCCCATGGCGAGGCAGGGAGATGAACAGGCGCCAGTGCTGACTGACGCGCGGGGAGCTGCGTGCTCCCTCTCAGGGGTTGACGTATGTCATCTGATTTCTTTGCAGCAGATTTGTGAGGTAAGAATCATTATTTATAGCTTTACAAACAGAGAAACTGAGGCTCAGTAAAGTTAGGTAACTGAGAGTCATGGATCTAACAATTCATAGAGGCGCGTTTGTCTAATTTAAAAGTCCTATGGTGTTTCCACAACTAGCGAATGTTTGCTCTCTGGAGGAAGGACGTGTATCTAAGCCACCTCACGTTTAGGTTGGTTCCCAGATTATTTAATTGGAATGTATCTGTTTTCATTAACTGTCAGCATTGTACTCAGGCAGTAAAGAATTCACCTGCAATGCTGGAGACCCTGGTTCGATCCCTGGGTTGGGAAGATGCCCTGGAAAAGGAAATGGCAACCCTCTCCAGTATTCTTGCCTGGAGAATTTCATGGACAGAGGAGCCCAGCAAGCTCCATGGCTTGCAACCCCAAGTCCATGGGGTTACAAAGAGTCGGATGTGACTGAGTGACTCACACACAGACACACAGACACACACACACACACACACACACACACACACACACACTCTTCTCCTCAAAATGGCAGGTCGTGGTACCCTTAGCCAAAGCTGGAAACGTGGGCCAACGCTCAGACAGGAAGTGTGTATCATCTCCCAAGGTGGATAGTACACTCCTGTTACTTTAAGGACCCTTACTTGGGCTTTAGACAGACTGGGGGGAGCAGGCAGGACTTGAAAGTACTCTAACTGATGATTCACCTCCTGATGTCCAGTTGTTCACGTCTCTAATGACAGATACCAGAATGAATTGTGGTTGAACCTTTCCACTGCCTCTCCAACCCATCCCCATTCTGGGTCACTGTCGCTGTGAGGAACTTCTCTCCTGCTGCTGCCTGCTGATTGATTGCTGCCTTCACAAAGAGGGAGACCAATCCTCGGCAGTGAGCACTTGTTCCACTACCCTTGGCTGCCCTCTGCTGACCATACCTGGAAATTATGTTTAACCTTCAAGCCCTCGGTTGAAGGCAGATTTCTAAACAGTGAGTGAATCCTGGCATACAAAAAATGAAATAAATAAAATAACTGATATATCATGCATCATTTTTAAAAGTCGAATTTAAAAAATATACATTAAAATGTATTTCAAATTTCAAAAAAAAAATACACAGTGAACTAAATATTTAAACTTACCTTTAAAAAATACAGTCATACCTCAGTATCTATGAGGGGTTAATTCTACCCAGTATGCCCTGTGGATACTGCAATACATGGCTATTCAAGTGCCTGGTGTAAAGTGGTGTAGTATTTACATATAACCTGTGCACATCCTTCTGTATGCTTTATATCATCTATAGATGATAATCTTATAATCTATAGATGCAAGGCAAATATAATGTAAATATTACATAGTAAATATTTACATAGTTGCCAGTGCACAGCAAATTTAAATATTGCTTTTTGGAATTTTCTGGAATTTTGAGGGGAACACTTTTTTATCTTAGGTTGGTTGAATCCGTGGATGTGGAGTCTGTGGACACATAGGGCCTACAGTACTAGCTTCTATGCACATAAACCCTGCCATCCACCTCTTCATTCATGGGAGAGGTCTGATAGCACAGATGAAAGTTATGCAACCAGTATTAATCTTTGTCATCATGCATGTGCATGGAAAAACCATGATGTTTAGAAGATACCAACAGCAAAATATAAGAAGGTCCAAGTGGAGCAGATTTAAATTGACCCCTGAAGAAAACAGGAGTCTCTTTACTTAAGAGAACTGAAAAAAATTTTTTGATTAAACTCCCTGCCCTCCAAAACTTGATATCTGCAGGTCAAGAACCCAAATAATAAGTGGTTAGGAAACAAGAATAATCAAAGAAAGATTTCTTAGAAATTAAAGGTCAGTTCAGTTCAGTTGCTCAGTCGTGTCCAACTCTTTGCAACCCCATGGACTGCAGCATGCCAGGCTTCCCTGTCCATTACCAACTCCCAGAGCTTGCTCAGACTCATGTCCATCAAGTCAGTGATGCCATCCAATCATCTCATCCTCTGTCGTCCCCTTCTCCTCCTGCCTTCAATCTTTCCCAGCATCAGGTTCTTTTCCAATGAGTCAGTTCTTCGCATCAGGTGGCCAAAGTATGGGCGTTTCAGCTTCAGCATCAGTCCTTCCAATGAATATTCAGGACTGATTTCCTTGAGGATGGACTGGTTGGATCTCGCTGCAGTCCAAGGGACTCTCAAGAATCTTCTCCAACACCACAGTTCAAAAGCATCATTCTTCAATGCTCAGCTTTCTTTATAGTCCAACTCTCACATCCATACATGACTACTGGAAAAACTATAGCTTTGACTAGACAGACCTTTGTTGGCAGAGTAATGTTGCTTTTTAATATGCTGTCTAGGTTGGTCATAGTATCATTGCCTAAATGAGTAATTTATTTGAAAGTCTTGAAGATTGAATTTAAGGAATCTGATTTGACCTTGACACTTGGAACATTCATCTTTCCATCTTATGATATAGAGTCCTTATTTTTCTCAATAAATAAAGCTATTTAATGTTTCAGTAAGTAGTAATTCATAATGCAGTAATGTAAATGCTATTTCAGATTATAGAATCAGCATATAAATAAAACTTGGAAGACAATAATAACTATAAAAGAGAATCTAATATTCACATTGATCTTGTAAAAAAGAAAAAGGAAGTTTGAATGTTAAAGGCAGCAGACACATGTGGAAGGTTATGTCAGACACAAATTTTTCTCACCTTCTCAAGATACGCTATCTAAAATTGATGTAACAAAATATGGAGACTAAGCATATTCTTTAAAATTATAGATAACCACCAGAAGTACCAAAATACTGTGACTGGAAAAACTTAGCAATGGATAGATAAAGAAATATGAACTAAGTTTATCATCTCTCAGTAGATACTGTCTAAAGTTGATGAACAAGAGGTGGAAGAACTAACGTAAGTTTCAGAGGTATGGTAATAACTAGCAGCAGAATTAAAAAAAAAACGTTTAAAAGTGGGGAGCTGAATTAGATATGGGGAGTAGGAGAATGAGGTCAGGTAGAGAACTTTTCATTCAGCACAACTCTGTACTGTTTGGTTTTAAAAAAAAAACAAACTTGCATATGTATTAATTTTATACATTAAAAGTGAAAAAAGCAAGAAATTTCTGCAGCTGCAACTCTTGGCACCACTTCCCACCGCAGCTGCAGTCTTTCTCCTTACACTAACGATCAGTCAGATCCTGCCGAGACAGGAAGGAGGGAAAAAGCAAAGTTTCTGCCCTGAAGTTTAGGTTTAGGTTTTTCTTTTTTTCTTTTTTGGCTTATGCTTATGTTTTATCTTTTAAATGGCCCACCTTTTGGAATACTAACTTTTGAATTTCATCTGTGATATCTAGACTCTCCTTAAAGTCTTACTAAACTTCTGTATCCTTCTGTTCCTTTTTCTCAATTAAAAAAAAAAATGAGGTAAAATTAGTATATCATATTCATACAAACTTCAGATAGACAATATTACAAATCAATATTGGCGTACAGTACAAAGTAATCAGTAAGTCTAGTAACCAGCCATCACCATACACTTGATCCCCTTCCTTCATCTCACCCTCCTTCAACCCCTTCCCTTCTGGTAACCAGCAGTCTGTTCTCTGAATCTATGAGTTTGTTTTTGTTTTTTTTTTTTCTTATATTCCATGTAAGATAAATTATATGGTATTTGTCTTTCTTCATCTGTCTTATTTCACTTAGCAGAATGCGTTCAAGCTCCATCCATGTTGTCGCAGATGACAAGATTTCCTTCATTTATGGCTGCCTACTCTTCTGTTGCGTGTGTGTGTGTGTGTGTGTGTGTGTGTGTTGCATCTTTATCCATCTTGGACATGTCAGTCATTTCCATATCTTGGCTGTTGTAATAATGCTGCAGTGAACACAGGGATGCATATACCTTTTCAGATTAGTGTTTTTCTTTTCTTCAGACAAATACCTGAAAGTTTTGGGTTGGCCAAAAATGTCATTCAGCTTTTTTTCTATAAGATGCTATGGAAAAACCTGAATGAACTTTTTGGCTAACCCAATAGAATTGCTGCATCAGTTAGAAATTCTGTCCTCAATTTTTAAAGAAACCTTCAAACTGTTTTTCACAGTGGTGGAAGCAGTTTACATTCCCACCAACACTACAAGAGTAATCCTGACCCTCTGGTCTTACTGAGATCCTGGTGTTTTAATTTTTTTGTTTTAATTTTGACTCTGGTCACCTACTGCCTATCTAGGTCCAACTCAACCTACCTAGGTAGGAAGAAAAAGTTTATGGAAGAGTGATGACAATCATAATCATCAGACTAAATAAAGCAGCGTATATTATTAAGTTAAAAAACATAGTGCTAAGGAAGTAGGGTGATGGTCTCTACCCAATCCCTTATATTTTCATGGAGAAAAGTGTACTTCACTCCTAGAAAGAATGTGGTTGGAAGAATTTGGGAGTAGAGGTTTTCTCTAGGCCACAATCTTCCATGAGACAAGAAACTAGAATATCTAAATTTTCTAAGAAGGCAATAATGTCTCACATGTCCCTCTGAGACAAAGTAGGCAGCATATACGGGGAGATCGCATGAGCACCACCCAAACAAAACAAGAAAAAGCACAAAGAAGAAATACACACATATATTAAACATGGACAAGCACAGCTGTTGGGCAGTTTCCGGTCAGTGAGTGCAGATTCCGAGACCGTGGACTTGACTCTGGCGCAGCTGGCTGGCCTGCCGTGGGACTGAGACCCGCTCTTCTCAAGGCCTCAGTGTCTCCAACACAGGTCCCGCCGAGTCGTCTGTCATGTTCTTTGGCTGAGAATAGCAGCGTTGACCCACACTACACAACTAGAGATTAGGTTTAGAGAAGCTACATTCTTATGAAAGACAGCCCAGGACGCAGCTGCAGATATAGGAAGCCAGACAACTGTGTAAGACCCTCTGGCTGAGACTGAGCCCATAACATTGGGAGTGAAGGCATTTGGGCTTTAATTTCTATGGTCTTTTATTTGCAGGGGGAGTTAGTTTTGAGGAAGTCAAATAATAAGAGCTGCCTATTGTTTGAATTTGGAGCGTTTTTACGTTGTTGATCCAGTCTTTGTGTTCATTTCATAAAGTCTGGCGATGTATTTTGGACAGCATGCTAGGACATAATTAGTGATAAGAATAGAATAGGGACTGAATTTTGAGTTTATGGTGTTGCATGGACTCCTGTCTGACTCATATGCTGCTAGACTCTTTTGTGGGCAGAGTGAAAGGCCCGTCAGTGGCTCCAACGGGGAGGTCTGTGCAGCAAGGAGCAGAGTGCCGGATGGCGAGAGCACGCAGCACTGTGAGCACGCAGCCTGCCCCGCTTAGGGACGGCCACCCTGGCTTACGTCTGACCTCCTGAGGCCATGGCTCATGACATCGCCGCCAGCCTCCCTTCATATCCATGCTGCCTTCGTGATTTTTGTTTGCCTAGCACCCACACTAATACTTCAAAAAAAAAAAAAATGTTATGTGTACTTAAAAATCTTTAGCTCGTATGTTAAAATGTGTTATGTATTTTTCTGAATACATATTAAAATACATAATTAGCAAAGTAAAAAAAAAAAAATCCTTATCGCCATCACCATGAATATTTCTTTCACACAGATGCCTGGAAGTATTGGGCACCAAAGTAACTGGCATGGTGCGAGCAGAACACAGTGGGGTACGACAGAAGGTCAAAGACCCAGCAAACACTTGGGGGGGGGTGCACACTACTCCTGCCTCCAGGTTGCTGCTCTGATACTGCTGATGGGAGCTGGCACTGGAGAAATGTTTGCGGCTCCTCTCTCCACTTTCTCTCATACCATCCCAGCAACGAAGAGGAACACTTTCTGAGACTGACAGGAGCTCAGGTCAGGTGCTTTCTAGTTCTACCCTTGGAATTCAGGATGCAGGTCTTCTACTCCCATGCTGGTGCTGGGGTTGAGTGAGCAGGATGGAAGTGTTCTGAGTGTTCACAGTTCATCCATGGAGGAGGAGGAGGAGCAAGCCTGTTTCTGCTTCCTCCTACCCAGCATTAATAGCAACCCCATAGTTTAGGTAGTAATAAGTACATTTCAATCTCTTCCTATTTTCTGTGTCTGTTTCTCAAATGGGTTAAAGTCCATAAAGTAGAAACCCAAATTCTAACACAGCACTTGGTGCAAAAACAAGTGAAAGAATGAGAGAAGAAAATGTTGATAGAAGAAAATGCTCCTGTTACACAGCAAAATGCTCTGTGTTTATAAACATTTAGTGATAGCTTATTATGAAAAAGAGTCTTTTAAAAAAGTTACACCTCGACAGTCAAATATTGTGGCTGTGAGTTTTCTCTTCTGCAGCCTGGGGTTAGATTCAGTGGTAAGTCTCCTTGGCTGAGATGGGCACTGGAGCAGGGGAGCTCTTCCTTGTTCCCTAGTCTCTGAGAGGCAGTGAGGTACAGTAGAAAGAATATTGGTTTTGAAGTCAGGTCTGGGAATGTATTCAGGATGTTTGAAGTTGGGCAAATTACTTAACCTACCTGAATCTCACTTTTTACAGGTGTAAAATGAAGATAGTTTGTTCTAAGGATTGAGATAATGTGTGTGTGTACTCAGTCGTGTCTGACTCTTTGCGACCCCATATACCATAGCCTGCCAGGCTCCTCTGTCCATGGGATTTTCCAGGCAAGACTGCTGGAGTGGGTTGCCATTTCCTACTCCACAGACAATGCATATAATGTACTAACTTGATGCCAGAGCCCATTCCTGTCTACAACTTGAGCTAAAGATACTCTATGAAGGGCTCTTCCTACCTACTCAGTGTTCCTTCACGGTTACCCTCTAGGCATCAGGAGTTATGAAACCTTCCTTTTGGATCCAGTCCTTCTCTTTCCACACTCTTCTCTCCTCGCAGTCCTGAACTGAGGCTTTGGAGCCGTTCCTTACTGCGGAGGACTTGTCACTGAGACTCAGACCTCATCCTTTTCTTTGCTCCGTGGCCCTCCCCGTGTCCCCTCACCAGTTCCCAAGGCCACAGGGTGCAGCCCAAGTCTCTCACTTCTTCACGAGCCCCACCCTCCGGTCTCCTAGAAGGAATGAGGCTGAACAGATGTAAAGCATTCATTGGTGCTTGGCACATGGTAGATAATCATTGCCTACAAATTTCCTTTCTTAGATCTGGAAACCTTGAGTTGGTTTCCACAGAGCTGTATTGATTATTATGGTTGAGTACAGCAATCCAAGAATGGTATTTTAGACATGAACTATTTTGGTATTACTGACTCAATCTTTAAAACCACTAACTTCTGCACATAGACAAGGAGACTGCCCTTCAGATAGAAATCATATCCATGTCTAGGCATCTACTTGATATATCTGTATCTAACTAGTTTTTAAAGATGTTTGAGATCTTTCCCTTGCATGGAAGCAGAGTGTGGTTAGCCTGCTTATGCTCAGAGGCCTTTTCCAGCACAGATGAAATTCCAAGACAATAAAGATTCTGATCTGATGTTAAGTTCCTTTGTGCAAACCAGCTTGCATAGCAAAATGATGCAGATAAATGTAGATGAAAATGGACCTAGACAAATAAATGAAACTGTATTATGTTTCTCTAGTATAAACATAGATTAAGTGGTAAGAGGACAAAAATAGGTGAAGTGGTAACATAAACTGACTTGTGTAATCAAAGGGTCAGCTCTGACATTTTTCTCTCTAGGCCTTTTCTAATAGTTTTGTCGCTAGGGCTACAATGTTTTTGCCAGATTGGAACCGGATTGTCCGCTCTAATGGAGATTAAGTAGCTCTCCCAGCTAGATTTTTTTTTTTTTTTTAATAAGCATAGGTTAATTCTGCTGACTTTCAAAGCCATAATCATGAAGAATGGAAAGATTACTAAAGATCTGTTTTTAGAAAATATAACTAATAAAATTTGAAGTTTAATAGGTTTTATTCCATTGTTATTCCAACACAAACTTTGATCATGGTTACAATGAATAAGTAACTGAAATACAGTTTCATACACGGAATTTTTAAAAATGAGAAATTATTTACAAGTTGAGCCAAGAATTAATGCCCCAAGGAGTAATGAACAATTCTCCTGGCAAGTTGGAAAACTGGTTCACAAATGCTTGAAAATTCATACTTGATTTTTTTCCATAACCACTATAGATAAGGTATAGGAAAATGTCCTCTGTGTTTTGGTTGCTGCCCATCATTGGTCAGTCATCTGAGGTGGAAATACAAACTCACCAATGAAACTTAAAGCCCAGTAAAGGAAAACTTGACTTATTCTGGACACTCAGTTGCTAACAGGATGTAGACGGTTAACAGCCACCAAGAAAATGGTGAGGAAACACTCCTTTCGATGTGCTTGGTATGGAGTCAAATGAACTTCCATGGCCGCGGACAAAGGAGACCATCTAAACTTTAAAACAGTGCTGTCTGCATGCCCACTGACCCTGCAATGCTTTTTGTGCACTAAAGCATAAGAGTTAAATGAGACAGTTCATGTAAAATGCCTCGCAAAGGACAGATGCTGTGTTTTCTCTCCCGACGTCTTTTTGTAGCCAGAAGTCCCAATGTTAACTTTCAATAAGAAAAGTGGAATATTAGTCTTTAGAGTCAAAAGAAATTCACAGTATTAGTGACGCCTGGTGGAAAACTTAGGTATTACAATGTAGCATTATTTCAGCTATCCTGAATTTTCACACTTAATAAAATTAAGATGAATCTTACAATTACATGAAACAGAAGGTAAAGAAAAAATTAAATATGTGTGTGGATACCTACTTTATTATGCTAGTAATTTTTCAGTCCATAATTACAAAACATACAGGAGGTTAGGAACCTAAGAAACTGAATGCATACTGGTAATAAAAATGTATTCAGCATCCATGTTTCTACAGTGATTAAAAATAGAAGCATGTAGCGTTTTCGCTGTTCTCAACCTCTTCATAGGCGCCATATGCCAAAGAGGCTCCCTTCCCAAGTTTTCAGATACAAATTCATGGTAGGGTGTCCTGAGGAGTACCTCAAAGAAATAGCCAGTTGTTTCAATACGGGATTGAGATGAAATAGAGGGCCATCCCATTTGAGGTACTGTGGATAGATTCAATAAATAATGATGTTTTAAATGTGAGCCTTAAGTATCAGAGAATCAGTTGCTTTGAGCCAGGGACAGGTTTGAACATTTGCGAACAAAAGAGCAAAAGTATCTATTACAGGGTCAGCAAACTGTAACCCATGGACCAAATACAGCACATCAGCTTTTTGTTACTGGAACACAGCCATGCTCATTCGTTTACTTACTGTCTGAGGAGCTTTCATAACAACTGACTCACTTGAGTAGGTGCAAGAGACCATATTGGCTGCAGAGCCTCAACTGACCCTTTACAGAAAAAGTTTGCCAATCCCTGGTCTATTAGAGCCTTGCATTCGATTTTCACACCTCTCCCCACCATCTCCTGGGGAGGAGTGTATTTCCCTTTCCCACTCAAGTTTGGCTGAACCATAAGACTTGCCTTGGTCAGTGGAATGTGGAAAAGCATCAGTGTACAAGTTTGAAGTGAAGCCTCCGAGTTCTGTGCCTCTTCAGCAGTAAAGCGAGAATGAGGCCATCTGCTGACCTGCAGGCTTGAAGGAGAAACAAATGATTGTTGTCACTGTTGTGCTTGTCTGCCTGTTAGTTACTTAGTCGTGTCTGACTCTTTGCAACCCCATAGACTGTAGCCCACCAGGCCCCTCTGTCCATGGGATCCTCCAGGCAAGAACCTTGGAGTGGGTTGCCATTTCCTTCTCCAATGCATGAAAGGGAAAAGTGAAAGTGAAGTCGCTCAGTCTTGTTTGACCCTCAGCGACCCCATGGACTGCAGCCGACCAGGCTCCTCCATCCATGAGATTTTCCAGGCAGGAGTACTGGAGTGGGGTGCCATTGCCCTTCTCTGGAGATTGTTCTACTTCTGCATCAAAGTACCAGAAGACTGACTTCTCTGTCCAGCTAACGCTATGGGGAGAAGGACCCTGAAGACTAGGTGGGGTTCAGTCCCTTCTGGGGCTCTAGTTCAGACTTTGATGGGCTCAGCTGGAACATGTGTTCATTCCTCTACCTATAGTAAGCAGAACTGAGTCAGAGTGCAGAGTCTGGAGGCTTACCAGACTCTCTTGGCATCAACTTCTTTAACACGGTGGGGATGTCAGTCACAATTCTTTCCTGTTAGATTAAATATTTCCCTTCCAAGGTGAGCCTCAAGGTATAGAAAGAGTGGGACAAGTTCAATGGGAATCGTAGGCCGAAGTTTTTCAGTCAAGCTTTCTCAATAAAGCTCACAGCTTGGCTTCTTCCTACTCAACTCCAGTAAGTATATTTCTGAATTGATATATAATCTGTAAGAGGTAAAAAAGATCATGACTAGCTCCTCAGAAAACTCGCAATATGCAATCTAATTTAACCATCTTAACAATGCTGGCTGCATCAAAGTGATCAAAATATTTAAAAATGCAATTTCCCAGAATTCTTAGTCTTATATCTCAGCTTGTTAGAATGCTAAGGCTCCTCATTGTCCCTTTTTTTTTTTTTTTTTTTAAACTATCCATATTACTCTTTTTGAAACCATCAGTTTGACTCCTTTGGAGATGTCACTGGGTAACACCAGTGACCCATTTATTAGAGTTCACAAATTTGTGACTTGAGAGTCCTTGGGGCTGCCCTAGTTCTCTAGTTTTCAGCCTTCCCTTTGATTCTTTATGTAGTTAATGTTCTTTCATTAATTTTTTTAAAGCCAATTTTTGCTGTTTTTTTTAAGAGCCTAGCTAATGCAGAATTGGTACTACAGAGTAACTTCTAGGCAACAGACTATGGCAGAAGCTCCTACTGAGACTAACATTCAAATCCAGAGCATGAATTTCTGGACGTAACTCTTGAAAAGAGAGTATGAGTCATAATAAATCAGTATTAAGATCACTAATACTAAATGCATAAATGACAGACATTTAAGTGTTAGCAGTAATCCGTAATGTTGCTACTGGTGTGCTTTTAGGGGAAAGAACCACATTTATTATTCCTATTAGCAAAGAGGCAGTGTTTCCAGAAGCAGTCATTGCTTTCTATAAAGATTTTCAAACGTATTTCCTAAAAACAGGACCATAATTTTCAACTCTCTTCATATTTTTACTCAAGTTCTACTTCTGCTTTCCTTCTCAATCCCTCAAACGTCAACAGCCCAAGAATTCGACTGTCTTTTAATAGTGACCGCTATAACGCACCTCACACTGTTTGGAAACAGAGACTCTGTTGTTCTGTTGCCAAGTTGTCTGACTCTTTGCAGAACCCCAGGGTCCTATCCTCCACTGTGTCCTGGAGTTTGCCCATATTCATGTTCATTGATTCAGTGATGTTACCTAACCATCTCGTCCTCTGCCGCCCTCTTCTCTTTCTGCCTTCAGTATTTCCCAGCATCAGGGTCTTTTCCAATGTGTCAGCTCTTCGCATCAGGTGGCCAAAGTATTGGAGCTTCAGCTTCAGCGTCAGACCTTCTAATGAATATTCAGGGTTGATTTCCTTTAGGATTGACTGGCTTGACCTGCTTCCAGTCCAAGGGAATCTCAGGTCTTCTCCAGCACCACAGTTCAAAACATCAATTCTTCGGCGCTCAGCCTTCTTCACAGTCCAACTCGCATATCCATCCATGACCACTGGAAAAACCATAGCCTCAACTAGACGGACCTTTGTTGTCCAAGTAATGTCTCTGCTTTTGAATATGCTGTCTAGGTTGGTCATAACTTTGCTTCCAAGGAGTAAGCGTCTTTTAATTTCATGGCTGCAATCACCATCTGCAGTGATTTTGGAGCCCCAGAAAATAAAGTCAGCCACTGTTTCCACATCTATTTGCCATGAAGTGATGGGACTGGTTGCCATCATCTTAATTTCTGAATGTTGAGCTTTAAAGCCAACTTTTTCACTCTCCTTTTTCACTTTCATCAAGAGTCACATCTTTTCTTCCAAGGAGCAAGTGCCATTTAATTTCATGGTTGCAGTCACCATCCACAGCAATTCTGGAGCCCGATAAAATCTGTCGCTGCTTCCACCTTTTCCCTATTTGCTGTAAAGTGATGGGACCAGATGCCATGATCTTTGTTTTTTGAATATTGAGTTTTGACCATCCCTAAATCAACACAATTTCCACTTCTACTTAACTGCTTTTCTTATTCAGGAAAAAAAAGACACGGGTGGGCCTAAGTTAGATACTTCCAGCTCCTCTCTGGGGATGGCTTTTACAGCAGTATACATGATACCCATCATCAAAACCTGGTACCTATTTGTCCAGCAGCACCAAGAGATGAAAGAATGTGAGACATCGCCCTTTATTCTCAACAAGCACCCAGCTGGATCAGAGAAAGATTATTCCAAGTGAAATAACACAAACACACAATGAAATAAACCTCTTTGGTTACTTGATGGTCCTCTGTCGTATACTTTCCTCTCCTTCATAAGATCTCAAGCTTTAGAAAGGCCAGGACTTTGTTTCATTCTTCGTAATACCTGGCATGCAGTATTCTTTTTCTGCACATTAATAGATGCTCATTATGTAATTTTTGAATGAATGGATACAGATTATGTATATTTACTTAATAGTGAAGGTTGAATGAATACATATAAAGATCTTAAAACAGTGTCTGCTACTACATACCTAAAAAAATGAATTCTTACAAAATGAGCTAAAATTTAGTATAGAGATTAGAAAGCAATTTTTATAAGTTTGCCTTAAACTGACTCTGGAAAAATAGGTGGGAACTGAAAGAACATACTTGATGAGAGTATTAATGCAGGCACAGGCAGAGGAATAAACGTGATGTTTAAGTATACAGCTGACCTTTGAACAACAGTTTGAACTGTGCAGGTCCACTTATATTTGGCTATTTTTCAATAGTAAATACTATAGTACCACATGACCCATGGTTGGTGGAATCCATGGGTTTGGGGTGCCCACAGATATGAAGGGCTGGCTATAAGTTTTACTGGGATTTTCAATTGCTTCGAGGGTCAGTGTTCCAACCCCCATGTTGTTCAAGGGTCACTGATAATAAACCTAAGAGCATAGAAAGGTTGTATACAATCTAACATTTGCTAAACTCAATTAATTCCAAGTGACATTTATCATTTTACATAAAGAACAATGTTTATTTTAAATCTACTGTTAGAGGGTGAAGGAGGTTTAATAAAAGTTTGTCCAATAAGCTGAAAGTACCTCAAGACTTACTCTACTTTGTGTCCTTAGGCCCTCCCTACAATATAGTAGGCACAGGAAATAATATGCCGTACTGAATCCATAATAACTACGTAACTGTATCAATACACCAATATAAAAAATTTAATACAAATGTAAAACATACACATGTAACTTTATTTCATCATTGCCATTTAAAGCCTGATTTTATAAAACATCAAAGACATTCTTAAGAGTGCTGTATCACAACAATTTGAAAAGTGGGAATATCCACAGCTTTATAGGCTCAAGTTACATAAATTAAACTCAAATAATTGGACATTTTTTCAATACAGAAACTATACAAATGAAATAAATGACAAGAGGATGCAATAGGAGAAATATGTCACTACTTATGGACTATCATTAGTTACTTTCAGGATGTAAATGAAGATTCTGAATATTCATATTTCTTTTGTTCTATTTCATATTTAAATATTTCTCTACATTCTGAGTCAAGCTACTTGACCAAAAGTCTGATTTAGGAAGGCATTTAGCAAAAGTTTTTCCACCTATGGTTACTACCTCCAAAGAAAGTAACACTGCAGTACTGATGCAATCTGCGCAGTTACTTTACTTTAATGTCAACCCTATGGAAAGTCAGATAGGTACCAAAAACGGAACAATTTTGCACAGATTCAGTTAGGTATCATGTTAAGTTTTCCTCATCTAAAAATTAACCAATGAAGTAAAACATACCAACTACAGTTGACCTGGTAGGAAAACCACATTTGAGAGTTACAAGTACGTTATTGTCCATATCTCATCCTCAGTCATTGACAGGAATTTTGTAGGCTACCATGCTATTTACTTTGTGAATTGTAGTAGTAAATGAACGAAGACGAACTTCCTCAGGATTGGTAATGAACTGTGGTCCCGACTCTTCCCATTTTTCAGGTACAACCAGATCTTTGTCTGTATAAATGAGGAGATCAAATGAACCTAAATTGGAGATAAAATCATTAAAGTACATTATTTTTTTCCAAAATAGAAGAACCCTCCTTGTCTCTCTCACATTTTGAACCACCCAGAGTATTAGAAAAGAGAGTTTAGCATGGTCTGTAATGACTAGTCAATTGCTTTTCCTCCATAGACATTTACTGTATTACAGAAAATATTGTACTCCTTTTGCTAAACTTCAAGTTTTCTTTTTTTTAAAAGAGAAAACCGTTATCTGCAGAAAGTATGGAGTCCATCACACAGGACAGCATAAAGGCAACCTGAAGGAAAGCTAACATCTGGGCTCTGTGACTGATGTAGCCTGGGGCCTAGAGCAGTGTCTCGCATACAGTAGGCATTCAGGAAATATCGGATAAGGTCGAAAAGCAAGACAGTTATGGCTAGCCTTAAAAATATACATAAAAAATTAAGATAATGAACGGGATTACATTAAGACATTCAAGAATGAATACTGTGGAATACTTTCATTCCTTTCCTTTTCAGAATTTCCAAATTTCTAGAATGCATATAACACTACTTCTGCTTTATAATGGGTTTTTCAT
Organism: Bubalus kerabau; assembly: GCF_029407905.1. Taxonomy (NCBI): domain Eukaryota; kingdom Metazoa; phylum Chordata; class Mammalia; order Artiodactyla; family Bovidae; genus Bubalus; species Bubalus kerabau. Next base: position 475,747 of record NW_026577904.1, read on the forward strand.
TTTTATTATGTAATATTAATAATTAAGAAAAAATTTAATAAAGGGCCAATTCTTAAAAGAGTAGCTTAGTCTTTTCTCTGACAAATTTTAAGTCAATGTGACGTTGTAGAATACTTACAAGAAACTTCCAACAGTGGCAGAAATGTTACTGTAGCTGTGATCTGTCTGATCACTGAACGGATTTCATCTTGGATAGCTTTCTGAGACTTTTCTCTGGGTGCACTATTGAAGAAACCAAATCAATTTAAGTGTTAACAAATTATTTAAAACACTGTTAAGACTGATTAAATGTTTCCAAGATCAAATAATTAATACATTAAAATGGATTTTTTTTTTTTTGTAAGTTATAAGTATATCATTAGGGCCTATATCTCACAAGAGGCATATGCATTTTTATTATTTCATTTATCATTCCAGTCATTTTCTAGAGGTGGTCTTAAAATCAGGTTATTTGGTATCAGATAATCAGAAAACTGGCCAAGTGCTTCAAGTTAGGAAAACTACAGCACCTTTCAAAAAATGAAAATAATATCTAAAATATTTTGTTGGTGCATTTTTCGTAATGCTTAATTCCCTACTGCCTCAAATAAGATATTACATTAAATACCAAATTATTTTTATAAGCTAAACATTTCCTAAAATAAACCAAAGCCTTCAGAAGCAAACTACATTTCATTATGAAAAATGATTCTGAATTTACCAGTAAGCAAGCCTAGGACTATGCTAGACATGATCATATAAGCATTTCCCATTCAGGTGGGCTGGAAACTTTTTTATGAAGTGTCTTAGAAAATTTGGGGCATTCAATGAAATACAATAGAGCTGAATCTTAGGCTTGGGGAATCTAGGATAACCCCTGATGGTTAAAAGTACCTTTAAACAATTCACTAAACGGGCCACCAGGTACATACTACCATAAACACTGAAGGGTGAAATTCACCAATTTACTCTATAGGCAATTATGTTAAAAGTTCACTGTCTTATATAAGACAGTGAACTATCCTTTGCCACAGGAGACTAAGGATCAAATTAAACGTCCTAGCAATGGCACCCCACTCCAGTACTCTTGCCTGGGAAATCCCATGGATGGAGGAGCCTGGTAGGCTACAGTCCATGGGGTCACTAAGAGTCGGACACGACTGAGCGACTTCACTTTCACTTTTCCCTTTCATGCATTGGAGAAGGAAATGGCAACCCACTCCAGTGTTCTTGCCTGGAGAATCCCGGGGACGGGGGAGCCTGTTGGGCTGCCGTCTATGGGGTCGCACAGAGTCGGACACGACTGACGCGACGCCGCAGCAGCAGCAGCAGCAGCAGCAGCCATTAAAAAGAATACATTTGAATCAGTTCTAACGAGGTGGATGAAACTGGAGCCTATTATACAGAGTGAAGTAAGCCAGAAAAACACCAATACAGCATACTAACGCATATATATGGAATTAGGAAGATGGTAACGATTACCCTGTATGCGAGACAGCAAGAGAGACACAGGTGTATAGAACAGTCTTTTGGACTCTGCGGGAGAGGGAGAGGGTGGGATGATTTGGGAGAATGGCATTGAAACATGTATAATATCATATAAGAAACGAATCGCCAGTCCAGGTTCGATGCAGGATACAGGATGCTTGGGGCTGGTGCACTGGGATGACCCAGAGGGATGGTACGGGGAGGGCGGTGGGAGGGGGGTTCAGGATGGGGAACATGTGTGCACCCATGGCGGATTCATGTTGATGTATGGCAAAACCAATACAATATTGTAAAGTAATTAGCCTCCAATTAAAATAAATAAATTTATATTAAAAAAAATAAACATCCTAGAAAAAAATCGTACTTTATATGAAACTTGTTCAATAGAATTAGAACTCATTTGGTAAAGAAAATAAATTTTAAAACATACGAAAATGGAAGTAGTTCCTACTTACCTGTCATCTTTTGCATCTTTTGAACTCAATATCAAACTGCCATCTTTCAAGGACCTCTCCACCTTCAACATTTGAGATGACTACCACCAGTTTCTGAACTGAACACTTGTATAACCATTCTGCAACACACAAAACAAGGCATCTCTTTTAGTTTACTGCATTACAAAGCAACTCTCCTCTCACGACCAACTTCCTATCCTCAGCAAATTTCTCCCACTGCTATTTTGGTTCTCCTCCAAATTGTGCAGAAAATTTGCCCCATCAATGGCCTAGCTCCCAATTTCAAACTCTCAGTATTTGTGCCAGGTATAGCACTGGGTGCTAAGACAGTGAACATGAGGTACTTCCATCCTAATCCAAGGGAAGGGTGAAGGAGATGTCATTACTCTAACAGCAACAATAAATGTGCAATTGTAACTGCTGTAACTGCTGTGATGGTGCAGTTTCCTAGGACATAATAGCGGTTACCTATGATGGTGCAACACATACTACAATTAAAGCACAGAATAGGAAATTCTGACTGAGGGGGTTTGAGTTTTATTCTAAGAGACAACAATATACATATGCAAAACAGGGAAGAGGGTATAGGTTTTAAAACACGAAATGATGGGTTTATGTTGGTGGTGTGAGGTCTTAGTTGAGGCACGTGGGCTCTCCCTGCTAAAGCTATAGGTCTTGGACTCAAAACAGATCACTGGATCAGAGGACTGAAAGGAGGCCAATACAACTGCAATTTAAGAAAGGGAGGATGAACAAGGCTGGTCTGACAAGAATAATGGGCCACACCACACAAGGTCATGAGCGCCAAATTAAAGATGTTACACTCTAAGAACTAAGGAGGTCATTACTGTGTTTGAAGCAGAGTATGATGTGACTCAAGTTGTATTTGAAAACTATCCTTCTGGATGTGATGTAGAAAGTAAACTGGAAGTAAACAGGGGATCTAGGGCACTAATTCATGAATAACTCAAGCAAGAGCGAATCAAGACTTAGAGAAAGATATACTGGTAGAGATGGAGCAGTAGACAGATTCAGGACATTTCATGGTTAAAACTGTTAAGATTTATTGGATTACTTCAGGGTAAGGAAGAGGAATGAATCAGGGATAGCTCCCAAGTTTCTGATTTATATCAGTAATCGGATGGTTGATCCAGTCACCAAGAGGAAAGAGAACTGAAATGGAGATGATCCTAAATTCAGTTTTTAATACACCGAGTGTGAAGTGGTCTAGTATATAGCTGCATAAAGACATTAAGGGAGTCACTCAATATATGAGCCAAGAGTTAGGAGAGGCTTTGGTTAGATATTGGTTCATGAGTCAGATACAAAGTTGTTACTAGAATTATGTATGTACATGTTAGGAGGTCAACTAGAGAGAGATTACTGTTAAGAGGGCCTCAGACTGAGCCCTCAATCTTAGAAACTGAGAATACTTTATTCAGGAATCGGCAGGTTGTTTTTTTTTTTTTTTTTAAGAGATAGAAAATATTTTAGAAATATTGAAGGCCTATGGGTCACCTACGTAGCATAGTCTTCTTTAAAATGTAATATTCTTAGCTTGCAAGCAGTACAAAATCAGCCACTTGCTGGATCTGGCCTGTTGGCCTCGCTCACTCCTGGCATATATGAACAACTTTTACCAGCTTACCTGTGAGAAAGAGATTGAGTGGTCATTTGAAGATATGGGGAAGTTGGTGATTTTTCTCTCTCTTAAAAATGGAAATGAAACCAATGGGAATAATCCAAAAGGAAACAAAGAAATTGACAACATAAGAGAGAGGAAATAGGGTAAAGTTCCTAAGGCTAGAGAAGTGGAATTTAAAAGACTGAATAATTTGCCTGTAAAGCATTTCCTCCCTTTTAACTACAAGGGAGAAATTAAGTAGGAAAGTGTAGATACATCTGACAAGAAATGTTATTGGTCTCAAAGGACACAAACCAAAACCCAGTAACTTAGGCAAGGCTGGCTTGCTACTTCTTCAGATTAAGATGAAGACATACATCCATAGTTGCCTAGAGGTTCCATAGCGAACAATCTGAGTACAGCCGTAGGAATGACTATGGGTGGCTTAGCTCTGAAGTTAATGAAAATGCAATGATGTAATCTGAAAATGAAGCTAGTTGAAACAACAAAAGTGATTCATGAATTTTAAAGTGAAAAAAAAAAAAAAATGCGGCTGTAGTATTTTTAGAACTAGTATTTTGGAAGATCTAATGAGCAGAAAGGGAGAAACAATTTACAACACAGAGAAATTAGAAATGAGAATCCTAAGTGGAGAGAAATAGGAAAAAGAAACAAGTAGAAATTCTAGAAATAAAAGGAATAGATGGAGCATACTAATCCAACAATACTGCAACTTCTTGAGCTAAAAGAAGAAAATGAGTGTGCAGACAGAAAAGGCTTACTGACTCACAGGCATGATTAAAAAAAAAAAGACAAATGGAAACAGGTGAAAAATAAGAAAATGCCAATGAGTGCTGTTATTTAGTAGTTCCTTCTTTTTCAAGTTTAGTTCCCTAAGTTGAATCTGATTTTAGTTCCTTCATCTTAATATATATAATGATGGCTTTAGACTCCAAGCAGCTACCAAAAATAAATGCAGTGGATTTTTCTCAGATAATGAATGCCATCATAATTACATAAAATTCCAATGTGTTCTATCATCCCTGAAGGAGTTGATGGAGATTGTTTTGTTAAGCCATATCAGATTCCGAACCTTCAAATATTCAGCCTACTCAAAAACGGAGGAAGGGTGGGAATTCTTTCAATTTGTATGTTATTTGCTTCCCTCCCAAACTGTATCGGAGATGGTAGTGCGGTTTACACTACCCTGTACAGAGCTGAAAAATGACGGCCAAGAAGCTAGAAAATGTGGATCGTAGGTGTGCTGGTATCCAACTCTTTACAACCCAATGGACTGTAACCCACCCGGCTCCTCTGTCCATGGGATTATCCCGACAAGAATACTGGAGTCAGTTGGCATTTCCTCTTCAAGGGGATCTTCCAGACTCAGGATGGAACCTGGGTTTTCTGTGTCTCCTCCATTGGCAGGTGGATTCTTTACCACTGAGTCACCTGGGAAGCCCCGAGGATCTTATTAACATTAAGGCCTGCAAAACTCAAAACTGTGTCCAACCATAAAATATCTTTTAGTTGATCCACCACATTATTTAGGTATTTTATGAGCTCAGGATCAGTAGTTACAAGCAAGGTGAGTCCATATTTCTGCACCCGAGTAAAGGTTTCCGATGGATATATGCCACGCTGATACAAAATACTGTTGATGCCAAATGCTGAAAACATAAGAAATATTAAAGTCATCGTCACGTTGTAAGTTCAGGGGAAATAAAGCATATGTAGATGGGGCTATGGTTTCATTAATACTGTCAAGTTATAAATGTCTAAACACGTGTTTGTGTTTTGCTGAAAGCCGAGTAGGTACAAAGTGGCATTAAAAAAAATCCTTAAAATCTTGCGTCTAAGTGATAGCTGCATTTATGTGGCAACAGAAGAAAAATGCCAAACTGCACTAATCTACCAGTGCCAAATTTCATGTCATTGTAAAACAAGTCCAGATGCCTCTTTTATGATTCGAGGGTGTCAAAACAGGCAACTGACAGACGGGTACCAAGCCCGGGCAGGCCTCTCCCCGTCTCTCTTTCCTCCTCTTATCCTCACCAGTCTTGCCAGGTTCTGTCAGCAGGTACACCTGGCCGAGCTCAGAACAGCTCTTCCCGAGGTCTAGCCCGTCACGGTCCACCCCCGAGGCCCCTCGCCGTTGGGGGCGGGGGGTGTGGGAGGAGCTCTGCATTGGAAAGAAACGCTCCCGCAAAGGGGCTCCCCGCAAGGCGGGCCCCTGCAGCGCCCGGGCCGCCTCCTCCGCCGGCAGCAACACGAGCGGAGGCGGCGCCCGCCGCCCCACTTCCTGAGCCCTCCTGCGGGCACCGGAGGCCGCGGTACAAGGGCCGGGATTCGGGGCCGCTCCGGCCGAGCCGCGGGCCTGCGGGTGGCCTGCGCTCGGCTCTCCCCGCCCTCCGCCCCGCGCGAGGAGGACTTACAGCAGAACTCGGCCACGATCTCGGCGCTCCCGCGCAAGGTGATGCCTTGCTCCCGGGAGAGTTGCAGCGCCATGGCCAGGCCCACGGATGACGGTACGCGTTTCCACCCAGCAGACAGCGACGCCAGGGGCTTCGGGAGCAGTTCCCCGCCACTCGTTTCAAAAGGAACGACGCGGGACGCCCTCGCGCCCTTTGCGCAGGCGCGGAGAGCGTCTAGCCCCCCGCCCCCTCCCGTCGTGCCCTTTGCGCAGGCGCGAAGAGCCTCTAGACCCCGCCTGTCGCGCCCTTTGCGCAGGCGCGAAATGCCTCTAGACCCCCCCCGCCCTGCGCGGCGGTGTCCGGCCGGTTCTCTAGGCCCCTGCCGGAAGCGGCGGTTCGCGCAGGCGCAGTGGGGAGGCGTGGCGGCGCCGTTCCCGGGCGGTGACACCTGGCCGGGTTCCTGCTGTAGTTGTGGGCTGGCTGGCGGGCTGGCGGCTAGAGGGGAAGACGGTAGGTCCAGGTTTTAGTGGCCGCTCTCTGGGTCTGCGGACAGAGCGACCTAGGAGCACAATTCCCGAGTTTGGGAGATTCTTTGAAAGTTTTATGAACTGTCCGCCACCCTGAGTGGCCCCAGTGATCCTTAGTCAGCGGTCGGAATTTGCTAGGTGCTCTGGGAGTTTGCTTCCCCAGTGGCTCAGACGGTGAGGACTCTGCAATGCCGGAGACCTGCAATGCACGATCCCTAGGTTGGGAGGATTCCCTGGAGAAGGGAATGGCAAAGCACTTCAGGATTCTTCCCCGGGGAATTTCATGGGCAGAGGAGCCTGGCAGGCTGCAGCCGATGGGGTCACAGAGTCGGACGCGACTGAGCGCCTAACACTTTCAGTTTCAAAGCAGCTGCGTGCCGCAGACAAGGTTTTAGAGATATTACTGTGCCGGCGTGGTGTTTTCCTGAGAAATTGGGCTAGGGATGAAAGGGACGAACGGAATCCCTTTTTCTTTCCCTCGTCCTGGCTCAGCTCGAGTCTACCCCCGACCCCGCTGCTAGGCGGAGCCTGGGGGCAGCAAAAATCTGCGTCTGATAGTCCAGCCTCTACTCTGTGTACCCCACCACCCCTAGACAGATGGTCAGGGAATAAAGTTCTCTTACCAAAAAGGCTCGTCAACACTGAAGAGCTTCTCAGGGAATTTTGACTCAAATCCAGTGGCTTTGAATGTTTCTATGAGAAGTATTAAGCAGATGTTGTTTAGTCGCTAAGTGGTGTCTGCCTCTTTTGCGACCTCATGGACTTGTAGCCTGCCAGGCTCTTGTGTCCATGGGCCTCTCCCCGCAATAATGCTGGAGTAGGTTTCCATTTCCTCCTCCAGGGGGTCTTCCCCCACCCAGGAATCCAACCGGCTTCTCCTGCATTGGCAGGCGGATTCTTGACCACTGAGCCACCAGGGAAACCCAATTAAGCAGATAGTGCACTACTACTGTCATGTCAGTTGTGAAGCAATTGTATTCCTACAGCAGGTGGAGAAATTATTTGTGAAATGAAGTCTGAGAAACCTGCCCAGATGTAGTTATTTAATTATATGAGAAAGTGCCTGAGTGTATTAGTTTTCTATTGATGTGTAACAAATTAGTGTGTGACACATTAGTGATTTAAAAACAAAAACAGCAACACCCATTTATTATCTCAGTCCTTAGATCGAGAGTCTGGGCATGGCATGGCTGGGTGCTCTATGTAGCCTGGTAAGTTTGAAGTAAAGGCACCTGGCTGCATGAGAGATCTCACCTGAACTTCTTTGTTCTTAAATTGAGGTCCTCATTGGGTTGCTAGCTGTTGGCCAGAGGCCAGTCTTGAGCCCTTGTCACACTTCCACTCTCTCTCTTTCCAAGGAGGTCCTTTTTAACAGCTCATATGATTAAGTCAGACGCAGGCAGGTGATTTCCTCTTTGTTAAACCTAATCTTCAAACTACCACAAAATTGCACTCATCTCACACGCTAATAAAGTAATGCTCAAAATCCTCCAAGCCAGGCTTCAGCAATACATGAACCATGAACTTCCAGATGTTCAAGTTGGGTTTAGAACAGGCAGAGGAACCAGAGATCAAATTGCCAACATCCGCTGGATCACGGAAAAAGCAAGCGAGTTCCAGAAAAACATCTATTTCAGCTTTATTGACTATGCCAAAGCCTTTGACTGTGTGGCTCACAATAAACTGTGGAAAATTCTTCAAGAGATGGGAATCCCAGACCACCTGACCTGCCTCTTGCAAAACCTGTATACAGGTCAGGAAGCAACAGTTAGAACTGGATGTGGAACAACAGACTGGTTCCAAATAGGAAAAGGAGTACATCAAGGCTGTATATTGTCACCCTGCTTATTTAACTTACATGCAGAGTACATCATGAGAAACGCTGGGCTGGAAGAAGCACAAGCTGGAATCAAGATTGCCGGGAGAAATATCAATAACCTCAGATATGCAGATGACACCACCCTTAAGGCAGAAAGTGAAGAGGATCTAAAAAGCCTCTTGATGAAAGTGAAAGAGGAGAGTGAAAAAGTTGGCTTAAAGCTCAACATTCAGAAAACGAAGATCATGGCATCTGGTCCCATCACTTCATGGGAAATAGACGGGGAAACAGTGAAAACAGTGTCAGACTTTATTTTGGGGGGGCTCCAAAATCACCGAAGATGGTGAGTGCAGCCATGAAATTAAAAGACGTTTACTCCTTGGAAGGAAAGTTATGACCAACCTAGATAGCATGTTGAAAAGCAGAGACATTACTTTGCTAACAAAGGTTCATCTAGTCAAGGCTATGGTTTTTCCAGTAGTCATGTATGGATGTGAGAGTTGGACTGTGAAGAAAGCTGAGCGCTGAAGAATTGATGCTTTTGAACTAGGGTGTTGGAGAAGACTCTTGAGAGTCCCTTGGACTGCAAGGAGATCAGCCCTGGGATTTCTTTGGAAGGAATGATGCTAAAGCTGAAACTCCAGTACTTTGGCCACCTCATGCGAAGAGTTGACTCATTGGAAAAGACTCTGATGCTGGGAGGGATTAGCGGGAGGAGGAGAAGGGGACGACAGAGGATGAGATGGCTGGATGGCATCACCGACTCGATGGACATGAGTTTGAGTGAACTCCGGGAGTTGGTGATGGACAGGGAGGCCTGGCGTGCTGCGATTCATGGGGTTGCAAAGAGTTGGACACGACTGAGGGACTGAACTGAACTGAATCTTCAAAATGATTTTGCCTCATAAATACATGTCTGGCCACACTCAAGGGGAGGGATTATATAGGATATGTTCCCTAGAGACCACAAATTTGGGGGGCCATCTTAGAACTCTGCCTATACGCAGTGTTATATATCAGAATTGAATCAGTTTGAAGAGTGAAACAGGTATATAGGTAATAAGCTGACTTGATCCAGTAATACTTTCCTTACATCTTTTAGTCTCTGTGGTACAAGTGTGTTTGTGTGTCTTTAAATCACCTCCTTTTCATTTCTGCCACCAGGATTTTGGGTTAGAGCCATGCTGGTAGAGCGTGATGCCCACCTTTCTCCGTGTAGAAATTGTCTCTCTTTCTAAGGAGCTTACAGCTTAGCACTTCAGGAAAGACATCCTTCAGTTTCACAATACTATAGTTTGTAAATTTTTTGAAGATACAAGTAATCATTAGTATCAATATAATTTGGGAATTCTAGAAGGCTGGTGAAATATATGAGGTTTCCATCTATAGAGGAAGTATTTGTTAGTACTTTCTTTGTGTTCTTAAGAACTTAAGTTCATGTGACTTAAGAACTTGAAATATGCTGGTTTGAATTGAGATATGCTACAAGAATAAGGTACCAGATTTTGAAGTCTTAGTATGAGAAACAAATATATATATATATATATATATATATATATATATGTAACAAATGTATATGTGTGTGTGTGTGTGTGTGTGTGTGTGTGTGTATATATATATATATATATATATTTAGTTAGGTGTTCAGTCGTGTCCAACTCTTTGGGGCCCATGGACTGTAGCCCACCAGACTCCTCAGTCCATGGGATTTTCCAGGCAAGAATACTAGAGTGAGTTACCATTTCTTTCTCCAGGCAATCTTCCCGACCCAGGGATCCTATCTGGGTCTCCCACATTGCAGGCTGGCTATTTACCTTCTGAGCCACCAGGGAAGCCCTGTAAAGTATATTGATATGTCTTTAATTGATTACTTATTGCAATGATACTATATGTGCATTGGGTTAAATAAAACATTAAAATAATTTCACTTTTTTTTTTCTTTTTAGGCTTTTAACCTATCAGAACATTTTACAATAACGTATGTAACTTGTATTCTATGTATACTGGATAGTGCTGGTCTTTTTTATGGAATCTAAGAGATAACTTGTTTTAACCAGAATCCCAAATGATTCTGATGCAAGTTCTTAAATCACTCTTTGAAAAGCAGTAAACTGTGATGGTGATTTTAGTAATGCCAGCCTAGGAGCTTGAATTCTTGGACAAAGTGGATGCCAGAGCTTAAATAAGAAGATGTACATCAGAGCAAGATGTTTTGAAAAAAGAATTGAGTTTTGATGACTGATGTGGAGGAAGAATGAAATGGTAGTACAGAATCCAAGGTGGCAAGCATGTAGTATATTCTGGTATTGGTCAAAGCTGCTTAACTCTGGGCCTGTTCTGTTTCTTGTTTATCACGATACCACGTGATTCTAGAAGCTCTGGTGGAACTCCTTTCACATTAACTTTTGGGTGCTTGGTTTGATGTTGACTCCATCTTATCTAAAGCATACACTCTTATCCTTACAAAAAGTTTTTTAAAAACTTGTTTTCAGTTACTTGAGTTGACTTTTATTCACAATTTGGTGACATCTTTCTAATGTGTTTTGAAGGTTTTTTGGACAGGGAGAAGTATAAATTAAGATTTATTTCTGAAGAAAATTCAAGCAGACTGCATAACCTAGCAATTAGAATTAATAAAAGATAAATATGAAAATATATGTCATAAACAGGCCTGTATTCCATATTAGGATGCTAAAATCAGAAATACTTATGCAAATTTCTAAAGCTAGAGTCAAATGGAATTTTAGAGAGAAAGTGACAATAACTTAGCGGGACAAGCTTAGAGATGAAGAAAATGAGGTCCAGAGTAATTATATAGTCTGTTCAGTATCTGGTTTTTGTGGTTCAGCCTCTCAGTTGTGTCTGACTCTTTGCAACGCCATGGACTGCATCATGCTAGGCTTCCTGTCTATTAACCCAGTATCTGTTTAGTAGAAACTTGAGTAATAGAATCTAGGGTTCCTGATTTAGTTTCTTTTAAAAGTATTTGAAGATACTCTGGAAGATGCTTGTTTTTAAAATATTAACTGCTTTTAGACTAAGCATGTTCAGTAACCTTAGGTTGTTGAGTTGTTGCTAAGTTGTGTCCAACTCTTGCAGCCCCACGGGCTGTAGCCCTCCAGGCTCCTCTGTCCATGGGATTTCCCAAGCAAGAATACTAGAGTGGGTTGCCATTTCCTTCACCAGCGGATCTTCCCCACCCAGGGATCGAACCCACGTCTCCGGCATTGGCAGGTGGGTTCTTTAGCACTGAGCCACTGAGGAAATCCTGTGAACTTTCAGTAGCCTCACAGCTGTCAGTGTGTTAGTGAAGTCGCTCAGTCCTGTCCGACTCTTTGCGACCCCATCGACTACACAGTCCATGGAATTCCCCAGGCCAGAATACTGGGGTGGGTAGCCTTTCCCTTCTCCAGGGAATCTAGAACACGAGCTTCTTGTTAAACACACACACACACACACACACACAACTTAGCTGTAAAGTTAGTGTCGGCAATAAGAGTTTACCACAACCGTGTGAATCACACGGTGTTTAGCAGGTTGGCATTTTTATGTCCAACCTCTCATTCTTAAAATTTTAAGTCTCCAGTTAACGCTATCAAATATAAGCCCAAACTGGAATATTGTTTCTAGAAAAAATTATGGCTACACACAAGACTCAGATTATATTCTTCACACTGACAACTTTCAGCACTTTATAATTCCTAAAGCTGAGGGCCTGCACTATTCTTGAATATCTTCACTTTCGTTTTCCAACTTCTACTCAACATAAACTCTTCTCTCAAGATTAGATATACACACACACACATCACAGAATGTGTTCAACCTACTCTCAACATCAATTGTAATATAAAAACTCCAGATGATCTAAATTTTACACTAAGTAGTGTAATTTTGAGAATTGAGATTTTAATCCTATGCTACTTCGGAGGAAAAAAAAAATGTGAAAAGAAATGTAACTTAATTCATTTATTAGGAAAAAAATATTACTCTTCAAGTTTTGGCAGGTTCCCAAAGTGAAGTGTTCTTATGTATGAGTTAAAAGCTACCGCCAAACACGCCCAAGTTTGTGTTTTTAAAGGGAGAGGAGAGAAAACAAAGAAAAGGACATCAACGCTGATTTTTAAATAAATACTTTCGTTCGTTCTTAATAATATGCCTAAGGCACATCTCTAAAGAACATCCCCCCACACACTTAAAAGATCAGCCCAGTTCTCCTGTCCAGTCTCTTCTGCGCTGTAATTCATTAAGGGTGGAAGTGTGCAAACGGTGAAAGGAATCCGGGGACAGACAGCCTCGGAGGAGGCGACCTCTAGAAACTGTCGGCCTCCAGCAATGGATCATTCCAGGCCTAGAAGGTCTTGGTGCTCACCCCAAACGCGCAGAAAAGTGCCCTTCGGAAAGAAACCACTTTTATTCAGGGTTTATCCTCTGGTCACTCCAGATTAAATACTGTGATAGAAGACGAAAGCGACGGAGAAGAGGATTTTAAAAGGAAGGCGGAGTAATTAAACAGAAGAGATAAGGTTTGTCCCGAAACCTTCGCCTCTGTTAAAAACCCCCAAAGTCATCAAACCGATAGCAACCCTGAACGTTCGCTGGGAGAAACGGGAGTTAAAAAGACTCAGTTAACTAAGATTTCAAAAATATTACATCTGCAGGAATGTAAAGGAAGACAAAAATGTCAAAGAACGCATTTTCAATAAAGCATCTCCCAGCCAGTGTGACCCGGGTGCCACCACCCAGCACAGCACCCGGCCCCACCGCGCCCCCCGGGAAAACTGGGAAAGACTGGGGCAGTGCTGAAGGAAGTACCTTGTTTTGTCTCCAAAAGGCAACATAGCAAACGAGGGGAGTTGGAGGTGCACACCAGGCGGCCTCGGCGGACCCTGGACTGCAGGAGGCGTCGGGGGCGACGACTCGCCCAGGTGAGGCGGGTCGCTCGAAGCCGGCTTCCCTACGGTCCCCGCCGTCGCGCCGCCGCCCGCTCGCCCCGCGCCGCGCCGCGCCGCGCCGCACCGCGCCGCCCCCTGGCGGGGAGCGCCAGGCCGGACCGCGGCGGTGCGCCGGAGGGTGGGAGTCCGGCGGCCAGCCCCGGCCGGCTCCTCCACCATCACCGCCCCGAGCGCGCCTCCCTCCCGCCCGAGGCGGCCAGCGCCGGCTGCCCGAAGGCCGCTGCCCCGAGCCGGCGACGGCGAAGTCCGGGCCCCTTCTCCAAAGGAGTGCGCCTGGGAGTCAGCACCCGTCCGCGCGCAGCAGCCTCGCCCTCGCTGCGGCTTCGCATCAACTCTCCGGCTTCCGGGCACCCTCCCGCCTCCCACTCTTCGTTCCACCCTCCTAGCCCCTCGGCTTCAGCCTGGATGCCTCTCCAATTCTCCCGCGGGCGCTTCCCACGCGCGCCTGACTGTCCGCTGCGCAGCCTCCTCCCCAAGCACAGGCTCCCTTCTCCCCACCCTCCGCAGCAGCCGCCCCGGCGCTTGGCTCCGGACCAGGAAGACTGGCCTCCGGGGTCGCCTCGGGCCGCGCGGGACCTGCCACCCCCCCGGGGTCAGCTCTCCGCCGTCCTTTGTGTGCGCGCCGCCAGCCCCTCCACGGAGCGCCTTCCACGCCGCCGCCTTGCGCGCAAACGCGAAGGAAAGGAAGAGCGCGGGACAACCAGGGGACTGGGAGGGGGGCAAAAGACGACAGCACTCACTCTGGGAAGGTTCCGGCATGGTGCTGCCTTTGGGTGCTTCTCGGTCTCGCCCCTACCCCGGCTTCTCCGCCCCGCCAGGGCCGGGGCAAAGGGGGACGGGGGAGGAGCGGAGCCACGGGGACCGCGTTGGAAATGGTGCTTCCGGAGCTGCAGGGAAGGGGGTCAAGCACTGTTTTGGTTTCGCTAAGGAGAGTTAGGGGAACCAGGAGGCTAGAGAAAGGCCCGTGAGAACAAATATATGGAAATAATCTTGCTCCCAGGGACTACCAGGGCTGCCGGCGTGTGGAGGGGGTGGGGGTGGGGGTTCGGCACATACATTTTTGTATTTGAACTTTTGTGAGCAAGTTGGATCGGATCCGACGCTTGGGTTTTTCGACTGCACTCGCCTTAAAAGTCGAGGTCTCTACACCGTAAGATCATGGCCCAACTTCAAAAGCAAAGGGCCTGAGAGTGGAGACTGCTTAATGCTTGAAGAAGGGGAGCATTCAATAGAGGAGAGAGAGAAACCCCAGGTCACGCTCCATGCCCCGGCCGGGGCTTCCGCGGCTCCTCTTCTTACCTGGTGCCTTTCCTAACAAAGTAAGAGAAGGTAAAGTCCCCAGTGATCGTCCAGCCACGCTTCGACCGAGTCCTGGTCCCATTGCCGTTGCGGCCGCGCGGAGCCTGGGCCGGCCCTCTCCATGATCAGCGCGGCGTGTCTCTGTGGTCAGCTGGTGCTGGTTTTCCACTCCAGCTGGGGTCCCTCCCTCGGAGGAGCAGAACTCGCCTCGAGACCCTCCCCACTTCGCCCTGCTTCAGTCGGGCAGGCTTTCGGCGGAGCTGCTCAGTCGCCGGGCCAGCCTCCTGCCGCGCCCCGCCTCTCCAGGTCCTCACCGTTTCCAGGTGCGGAGGGCGGGGGGTGGGGGGGGGGGTGGGGGGGGTGCCGCAGCCCCGCGCCTTCCCCGGGGTGTGTCTGAGACTGGCTCTGGAAGTCTCTCTAGTCTCTAGATTCCGGGGCGGCCAGGGCGGCGACTGGCGAGCTCTCCGGAAGCCTAGTGGCCAGGACTAGAAAGGAGGCCGTGCGGCCGCTGGGGTGCGCTGCATGCCAAGCCGGCTCCGGAGGAGCGCGCAAAGGTGACGGTGGATGTGTTCGCTGAGCGTCCCTCTCTAGGCAAGGAAAGGTCACGCTGTGGAGACCCAGCCCAAACCCAGAGAGCTGTAGCTGGGGAAATTTTCGCCCGAAAATGAGAGGTGCTGGTAGCCCGCGCTCTTTTCCCCGGGCCTGGGAGAACAATGACTGTCCTGCCTCACTTTCCGCCAGATCAGCGCGTGGGTCTGGGAGGAGCTGGGACCCACCTCCCACGAAGCCCTGACGGCGCAACGGCTCAGGGCGCCCCAGCCAAGGGACCACATCTGGGGTGACGAGATCTGGGACGTGAGTCACCAAAATAGATTTAACAGTCCTGGTGGGTAACTTCTAACAGAGCCATTCCTGTGATTAACATTAATAACCATAGTAAGTATAAATTAACTGCCTTCACAAGAAAGGCTTAATTTGCATTAAGCCCCCTTTCCTAACTGGAAAAAGATAAAGGTAAATTGAGATACAATAATCACCATGGTTTGTGTATGAAATCACAAATCTCCATACAAGTAGGTTAACTTGATCTACGGGGCAGTCCCCAGGTACCGTGCAGAGCAGCCAGTTAGCCCAGTTTTTAATTCTTCATTTATATTGAACTGGAGTTAAAGTACACATACCACGAAAAATGTATCCGTTTAAAAGGACTCAGCATTCCTACCCTGTTTTGTCGTTATCCTCATCATGCTTTGATAGGGCTTCCCTTGTGGCTCAGCTGGTAAAAAAAAAAAAAAAAAAAAAAAAAAAAAAAACTGCCTGTAACTGCGGCTGGGTTCGATCCCTGGGTTGGGGTGTTCCCCCGGAGACGGGAGAGGCTACCCACTCCAGTGTTCTGGCCTGGAGAATTCCCTGGACTGTATAGTCTGCTGCTGCTGCTAAGTCGCTTCAGTCGTGTCCGACTCTGTGCGACCCCAGAGACGGCTCCGCCGTTCCTGGGATTCTCTAGGCAAGAACGCTGGAGTGGGTCGCCATTTCCTTCTCCAATGCATGCAAGTGAAAAGTGAACGTGAAGTCGCTCAGTCGTGTCCCACTCTTCGCGACCCCATGGACTGCAGTCTACCAGGCTCCTCCGCCCATGGGATTTTTCCAGGCAAGAGTACTGGAGCGGGTTGCCTTTGCCTTCTCCGCTGTATAGTCTACGGGGCTGCAAAGAGTCAGACAGGACTGAGCGACTTTCACTTCACTTCTATCATGCTTCACAAAAAAGAATTGGGAGTCTTCCCTTGCTTTATTCTCATCCCCATCTCCCTGCGGTTTTAATATGGTATTTTGCAATGACCTAATTTTTTTGGCAGAATTAAACTGGAGCTGTGTGTTTCACAACGTGTGAACGACACCATTAGCAGTGATATACCAAAAGTGATTTAGCTGACATACTTTTAACAAACTCCTTTCCAAATATTCTTGGCAAGAATGTAAGACATTACTCACTACATAGAAACACGTAATTAAACAGATAATATGAGAACTTTAAGAAATGTCTTCCAGTCCCCCAGTGCAATGGTTTATACTTCCTTCATTAAATGATTGTCCTTTTGTCATTTCCGTTTCTTTGAAACTTCACTGCTGTATGCCAGTAGCCACAAACCAGTAAAAAGCAAGCAAAGGAGTATGAACTAATACATGATAAGTTATATCAGATTTTAAAATGAGGATGATCTTCTAATTTCTTACTATGATAGTGATTATAGCGCTCATGACCTAAAGACCATCTCCTCAGTGCTCAATTTTTCTCTGTGGAAGGTCATGCATTTCTCCTCTCAGGAGGGCAATTATATTTTAAAATTCTACTTCCAACTAAGGATGGAGTGAATTTTTGGCTTAAAATGCTTGCTTTGGTTGGCTACCATGATTAAATAAACAGGCATTATCCAAATGTCCCTTTTCTCTCCCAACCTGAAAGGGTTAAATTATCAGAAACCAGGAAGGCGTCTAAAAAAAATTGTGCAAGAAAAACAATCCCTGGACTCTCCCATCAGTGAGTCTCAATTCTGTGTGGTATAGATGTTGGGTGGGGGTTACTGTGAAGGGATGGGATGAGGCATTTCAAACTGTTCTAGTCTCGAGAAAACTCAGAACAGTACCTCTTGTAACTTTAAAGTACTTAAAGTTAAGAATATTTTGAATTGGCCTCACCCTGGCATCTTGTTCTCTGGCTTCTTTTATTCTTTATCCCAGTTTCCTCCATTTTTTTTTTTTTTAACATACATTCTTTCTAACTTATTGATATGGATTGCTCTAAGCATATCAAATCTTGTTTTAGAATAAGTTGAAGGATGAGTAAATAATAAACATTACGAGGAAATAACTTGGAAGGTGAGGTAAATGCTACTTAAAACAACAACAACAAAAAATGCAATGACCTAACAGACAAGCCCTCCAACCTGTTATATTCTCATTGTACTAGGAAAAAACTCAAATCTCTAACATGGCTTACAAGGTTCTGTATGACTTTTACTCATTTCTGTTGCTAAAGGTTTTGTTCATACAACTAGAAAAAACAAATAAAACCGTGGATGATCAAATTCCTTTTCCAAAAGAGAACACAGATTATGAAAGTCATGACATCTTTCCTGCCTTGTTTTTTTTTTTTTTTTCAAATACTACATAGTATCTTCTTTTTTCTTACAGCAAACATATATTCTAAGCTTGAGAAAATTGAGTCAATATATTAGCACATATAATAGGATCTAGGTCCCTCATTGTTGAAGGGGAAGCCTAGAAGGTACATTGTGATGTTGAAATGGAATTGGAGGTTAAAAATTAAATGTGTGTGTGTGTGTGTGTGTGTGTGTGTGTGCATGATGTGGGGAAATCCCACATGACAAGGAAATGCAGGCAGCTTTTAAGAGCTGTGGGCAGCCTGCAGCTGATAGCCTACAAGGAGCTCCAGCCACCAAGAAAATTAATTTTTTGGTATTATAACTGTAAGATTAAGAACTAAAGTGAGCTCAAAAGCAGATATTTCCCCAGTCACGCCTCAAATGAGACCACAACCACAATTCCAGCCAATAAACTGATTGCACCCTTATGAGATGCTAAGCAGTAGACATCTTCATAACCAACATCTTAATAACACTGAGTCCTATATCTAT
Organism: Bubalus kerabau; assembly: GCF_029407905.1. Taxonomy (NCBI): domain Eukaryota; kingdom Metazoa; phylum Chordata; class Mammalia; order Artiodactyla; family Bovidae; genus Bubalus; species Bubalus kerabau. Next base: position 493,960 of record NW_026577904.1, read on the forward strand.
TAATGTATGTATTTATCCATTTACTTCAATCTTTTAAAATTTCTCCCAGCAGTGTCTTGAAGTTTTTAGTGTACATGTCTTACATGTATTTTGTTAAACTTATTTCAATATATATCCCACTGTCACTGAGAAATACTAGAAGCAATGATATTCATGTGTCAGAGTACACTTAGTCCTAGATTTTGGCTTAAAAATATGTTTCTTCACTTTAAAAGAAACCAAGAGTCTCTGTAGAAGATTCCAGGTCTGTGACAGGGAAAGCGCAAAATATACCTGGAAAATATTGTTTTGACAGAATGTAAGAAAGACTTAAACATAATGCCAGCATATCAGAACAGAGGACTTCCAAAGTCTAATACAAGTCTGAAACAATTAGAATATCAAAATACGTATTGATATATATTGACATATACTGATAGTAACAAATTTTAAACCATTGACTAAAATAAGAAACTGTGATTCCATACTGATATAAATAAATAACTAGATAAGCAAATAAACAGAAGAGAAAGGAATGTTCCTTACACTAGAATGTCAACAAAATGAATATAAAAGGAATCATGTAATTACAAAATCATTGAAAATAAGTTGTTAGTCACTCAGCCACCTCCGACTCTTTGCGACCCCATGGACTAGAGCCCACCAGGCTCCTCTGTCCATAGAATTCTCCAGGCAAGAATACTGGAGTGGGTAGCCATTCCCTTCTCCAGGCGATCTTCTTGACCTAGGCATTGAACCTGGGTTTTCTGTATAGCAGACGGATTCTTTTACTGTCTGAGCCACTAGGGAAGCCCAGAAAAATCACTAATGGTCATTAGAATTAACTGATGAGAGTGTGATGATGGGTGGGATATTTACATAGCTTGAAGTATCACCTGGCAGGTTTCTTATTAGTTACCATGGGCAAATAGTATCTTTACAACAAAGAGACTCTAACCAAGTGATTCATTATCACTTCAGATCAGATCAGATCAGATCAGTCGCTCAGTCGTGTCCGACTCTTTGCGACCCCATGAATCGCATCACGCCAGGCCTCCCTGTCCCTCACCAACTCCTGGAGTTCACCCAGACTCACGTCCATCGAGTCAGTGATGCCATCCAGCCATCTCATCCTCTGTCGTCCCCTTCTCCTCCTGTCCCCAATCCCTCCCAGCATCAGAGTCTTTTCCAATGAGTCAACTCTTTGCATGAGGTGGCCAAAGTACTGGAGTTTCAGCTTGAGCATCATTCCTTCCAAAGAAATCCCAGGGCTGATCTCCTTCAGAATGGCTTGGTTGGGTCTCCTTGCAGTCCAAGGGACTCTCAAGAGTCTTCTCCAACACCACAGTTCAAAAGCATCAATTCTTCGGCACTCAGCCTTCTTCATAGTCCAACTCTCACATCCGTACATGACCACAGGAAAAACCATAGCCTTGACTAGACGGACCTTTGTTGGCAAAGTAATGTCTCTGCTTTTATTGGGACAAACCAATAGTATACACATTTAATAGAACATACTGAGGAGGATACAACATTATATTTATGTCATTACTGTCAAAATTGTGAATCTAATCATGAGGATGAGATTGATTGATTTCCATACAAACATACCTAGATTGAGGGACATTCTGCAAAATAACTCGCCTGCATGCTTCAAAGATTTTAAGGTCAAGAAAGGTAAAGACTGAGCTGTAGTTATCCATTGCTATGGAATGATATTACCACAATATTAGTGGCTTAAAGCAACACACATTCATTATCTCTGTTTCTGTGAATTAGGAGTCTAGGTTGGTTGAGCTGGGCACTCTGCTCAGGGGTGTCTCACAAGGGAATCAAGGTGCTGGCCAGATCTACAGTCTCATCTGAGGCTCAACTGGAGAAGGATCCTCTTCTAAGATTACTCAGACTGTTGGCAGAATTAACTTTCTTGGGATTACAGAACTGAGAAATTCTTTCTCTTGCTGGATGCTGGCTGAAACTTTTACAGGTCACTGGCTGAAGGCCCCTCTCTGGTTCTCAAAGCCACTTTCAGTGCCTTGCCACGTGGAGCTTTCCAACGTGGCCACTTGTTTCCTCAGAACCAGCAAGGGAGACAGCCTCCAACAAGAAGGGCAGTTTTTTAATAATGTCATCCAAACTGTCACAGACGCATCATCACATGCATACCTTTGCCATATTGTTTGTTGGAAGTGTGGGCAAAAGAACACGTTGCCTGCCGTTTCAGTAAACAGCGAATGTTGCCTGCCATCAAGCCTTCAGCCACTGCAGCTGTCCCAACCGTGTGCCCAGAGGGGAATATAGGACGGAGACACACAGGATACTAGTCTAGATAGTTAAGATGCATATCTAAAAGGACTAATTTCTATGACCCCAGACTCTAGCATCTTCCCATACACAGAAAAGCACTAAAATCATTCATTTCAGATGGCTGTGTGTGTGTATGATTAGCAGTAATATTTTGATGTTTGACAACATGGTTTTTGTTTTGTTTTTCAGCAAAGACTCTTTCATGCTCTGGCTCCTCCCTTATCTCCTTGGAATAGTCCCTCAGAGCTATTTGAGAGGATGCGTCCTAGGCTACGGGCTTCTGTAGTGGCTCTGATGGTAAAGAATCTGCCTGCAAAGCAGAAGACAGGTTCGATCCTTGGGTCAGGAAGATCCCTTGGAGAAGGGAATGACAACCCACTCCAGCATTCTTGCCTGGAGAATTCCAGGAACAGAGGAGCCTGGTGGACTACAGTCCATGGGGTCATAAAGAGTTGGGGACAACTGAGTGACTAACATTTTCACTTTTCATCCTAGCTATAGTCCTTAGTAAGGCCAATGAATAAAATATAATTCTCAACTTTTAGGTTGTACTTTTTTTTTTTTAGTAGAAAGAAACAAATTAAGGTTTTGCCCTTGACCATACCAGGGTGTAAATAGAGGATGAAGGGATCATGGAGGCTACCTCAAGAATCCACCTAGAATAATATTGTAGAATAAGGTATAGTGATTGGGACATAACATGTGTTCAGTAGCTATTTGTTGGGTCAATTTAAACAGAAATGTGGGCTTTTTAAAGAGTATTTGGCAGTTGTTTTTGTTCAGTCATTAAGTCTTTGTGACTGTGGACTGCAGCACACCAGGCTCTTCTGTCCTCCACTCTCTCCCAGACTTTGTTCAAATTCCTGTCCATTGCGTCAGTGATGCTATCTAATCATCTCATCCTCTGCTGCCCCCTTCTCCTTTTGCCTTCAGTCTTTCCCAGCATCAGGGTCTTTTCCAAGGAGTCAGCTTTTTGCATCAGGTTGCCAAAGTATTGGAGCTTCAGCTTCAGCGTCAGTACTTCCATTGAAGATTCAGGACTGATTTCCTTTAGGATTGATTTCCTTGGTTTGATTGGTTTGATTTCCTTGCAGTCCATAGGACTCTCAAGAGTCTTCTCCAGCACCACAATTCCAATGCATCAATTCTTTGGCACTCAGCCTTCTTTATGGTCCAACTCTCACATCTGTGCATGACTACTGGAAAAAACAGTTTTGACTATACGGACCTTTGTCAGCAAAGTGATGTCTCTGCTTTGTAAAATGTTGTCTAGGTTTGTCATAGCTTTCCTTCCAAGGAGCAAGTGTCTTTTAATTTCACGGCTGCAGTCACTATCCACATTGATTTTGGAGCCCAATAAAATAAAATCTGTCATTGCTTCCACTTTTCCCCTTTTGTTTCCCCCTTTTATGAAGTGATGGAACTGGATTCCATGGTCTTAGTTTTTTGAATGTTGAGTTTTAAGGCAGCTTTTTCACTCTCCTCTTTCACCATTGTCAAGAGGCTCTTTAGTTCCTCTTCACTTTCTGTCATAAGGGTGGTATCATCTGCATATCTGAAGCTGTTGATACTTCTCCCAGCCATCTTGATTCCAGCTTGTGATTCATCAAGCCTGGCAGTTGGATGATGCTTATTTAACTGCATATAAGTTAAATAAGCAGGGTGACAATATACAGTCTTGTCATACTCGTTTCCTAATTTTGAACCAGTCCATGTCTGGTTCCAACTGTTGCTTCTTCACCTGCATACAAGTTTCTCAGGAGGCAGGTAAGGTGGTCTGGTATTCCCATCTCTTTAGGAATTTTCCACAGTTTTCTGTGATCCACACAGTCAAAGGCTTTGGTGTAGTCATTGAAGCAGAAATACATGTTTTTCCTGGAATTCCCTTGGTTTCTCCATGATGCAATGAATGTTGAGAATTTTATCTCTGGTTCCTCGGCCTTTTCTAAATCCATCTTGTACATTTTGAGATTCTCGATTCATGTACTGCTGAAGCCTAGCTTGAAGGATTTTGAGTATAAGCTTGCTAGCATGTGAGATGAGTGTAATTATATGGTAGTTTGAACATTCTTTGGCATTGCCCTTCTTTTGGAATGGAGAGGCGTTCCATTGGGATTGGAATGAAAACTTATTTTTTCCAGTCCTGTGGCCACTGCTGAGTCTTCAAATGTGTTGAGATATTGAATGCCACACTTAACAGCATCATCTTTTAGAACTTTGAAGTGAAGTGAAGTCTCTCAGTCATGTCCGACACTTGGCGACCCCATGGACCGTAGCCTACCATGCTCCTCCGTCCATGGGAGTTTCCAGGCAAGACTACTGGAGTGTGTTGCCATTTCCTTCTCCAGAGGATCTTCCCAACCCAGAATTGGGAAGATTTAAAATTTTAAATAGCTTTAAATTTTCACTCAACTTTGATACTGCCTATGGCAGTACTTTTGCTTATTGGATATATGTAAATATGTCAGCAACTGATCTTTGGGAAAGGTTTATTTCTTTTAGTGGTCTGTGGAAGTCTTATCACTCGTCACAAGATCATCCTTTATTTTTAGCAGCACTAGGCTCATGTGATCTAGCAGTTCTCTACAGAGAGCATTGGAGTACATATTTCAAGGTGTCACATGGTAGGGATCAGCTTAATATTTTAACTGCATAAATTTAAATCAAACCATAATTATGAATTTCAAAGACAGAACCAACCTATGAATAATAAGACCGTGTTATGGTGCAGTGCAATGATTTCAATCAGTACACAGCATTTTCCCTCCAAATCAAACATAGGGTTTTTTACCTAAGTCTCTTGAAGCAGCCAAGAATTCTATTTGATATATAAAGGCTGATCTGTGTGAAGAGACATTACACAGTGCATGGCGAGCAGCTGTTCTTCCCATCAAGGAAGGTCACAATGAAAGGAAATGGACTTACATTCAAACAGGAGAGATTCTGGACAGATACTAGACACACGTTCCTGACAAAGGGATGCAGCACAGATGGATTCAGGATGAAAAACAACTGTGGAATTTCCCCCTAGCAACTTTTACAAATGAGGTGGACAACCATCTGTTGGTAACGCTTTGAAGTCCTGTCTCAGGGCAGATCAACCTCAGGAACTCCTGAGGCTTCGCACTACCCTTTCACCTGCATCTGCAGAAGATATTAAACAGAAGAACGGTGGTGTTTTAATTGATCAGTATAATAGGCACCATTCACAGAAACATGAAATAACCTAAAACACCTATACCCAGAACAAATGCTCCTTTCATCCTTTCATCTATGCTCCTTTCATCCACTTTCCTGTTAAAGAAAAGATTTCATTCTCTAGAGAAAATATCTTGTGCTAGTCAGAATGGCTAAAAATAAAATAATTAGTTTAAAAAGAAATAGCAAGGAGTGAAACACTTTTAAAAGTCAACTGCATCTGGGTGTGACACACTTAACTAAAAACCAGTTTAAAAGTAGGTCATTTAAAAATAGACTCTTTAAAGGTTAAAGGAACAAAAATGTGTATGTTTAAATGTAAATCAAGAGATATAGTTTTGTTGATCTTGATTCCAGCCTAGAGAATCATTTGTCTTTTCTTTGTAAGTTACAGACTAAAATTTGTTTTAGGTGATGCTCAGTCTCATTTAAAACATCTCAGATGACTGCATAGACATCATTATGAAACCTGCTGCTGCTGCTAAGTCACTTCGGTCGTGTCCGACTCTGTGCGACCCCATAGACGGCAGCCCACCAGGCTCCCCCGTCCCTGGCATTCTCCAGGCAAGAACACTGGAGTGGGTTGCCATTTCCTTCTCCAATTTTGAAGCCTGCCTTTTTCCAAATACGTAAGGAAAGTGTGATATAATTATAATGCCACAGAAAAAAAAAAAAAAAAAAAAGAACCTCATGACCAGAGATAATTTTCATCTCTTAAGAGTAGCTTTTGGATAACTTGTTTGACTCAACTCTGAAAACAAAAGTCAACATTTTATAATTTAATAAAATCAGCTAAAACTCAAAAAAGACCCAAAGTATTAGGGACACTTATGCAAAATTCTTCATTCAATTTTGCTACATGCCTTGAAAATAATACATGTTTTAAATAAACAAAGGCTGTATGGAGATGAAGCCAGAAGTTCATTCTTTTCACAGTGACTCAATTTTCCCATTCACTTCTTATAGGGAAATGAACAATATGTTGAAAGTAGGTAATGTACAACATTCTAGTCTGGAAGTTCCAGGATAAAATTCCAGCTATGCTTACATAAAATGTTGTCTTTAAATAATGGCACTTCCAAGAACAGTAATCAATAAATCAGTTGAAAGAAGGAACTGCTCTATGGAACAGGCCCTGCCTGATTCCTTCAGTTCATTTGTTTTCATTCTTCTCCGTCAGTGGAATCACTGAGGTGGTGCATATATTGGAAGTATTGTGCAATACTAGTCTGAGAACGTGAAAAAACATTTCTATAATGTCTTAAAACTCTAGAATTGATCAATGTAAGTTATTGTCTCTTTGCCATAGTTACCTTGGAAAGCCTTATGTTTTTATAAACTGTGTTGCCATTGCTTGAAACATTTTGGGAAATTTCTCTTTGAATTGCTTTCAGAGTCTGCATTTGACTTTTTGCATCTCTTCAGTAGTGACAATATTTTGGTTTGTAGATTTCATGCTGAGAGTGATTTTTTTTTGGGGGGGTATATTTTAAAGAGCCCAAAGTTACTTCACCTATGGTCCGTTGGGAAATATGAGGGTTTTTTTTTTTTTTTTTTTGTAAAATGGTTACAAGGTTATGAGACTGATTTTTATAGTCTAGATTAGAAGTGTTGGAGAAGACTCTTGAGAGTCCCTTGGACTGCAAGGAGATCCAACCAGGCCATCTGAAGGAGATCAGCCCTGGGATTTCTTTGGAAGGAATGATGCTCAAGCTGAAACTCCAGTACTTTGGCCACCTCATGCAAAGAGTTGACTCATTGGAAAAGACTCTGATGCTGGGAGGGATTGGGGGCAAGAGGAGGAGGGGACGACAGAGGATGAGATGGCTGGATGGCATCACTGACTCAATGGATGTGAGTCTCCCTGAACTCCGGGAGTTGGTGATGGACAGACAGGGAGGTCTGGCGTGCTGCAATTCATGGGGTCGCAAAGAGTAGGACACAACTGAGCAACTGATCTGATCTGATTATCCTGTTTGTCAGCTATGTGACTGCCCAACACCTCAGTTCCTTTATTTGTAACAAGAGTAACAATGGTTCACATAGACTTGTTCTATTAAGTGATATAATAAATACACCATAGTAGTCAGAGTGCCCAGCACACAGTTAAACAGTTCTCACCTAGAGAATAACTCCATGAAGGGATTTCTAGACCTCTCCTTTCTATTAAACTCTCAACCCATCAATTCAGATCCAGCACATCCTTCAAAACTGACTCCAAATCCATTCTCTGAAGTCACCTTTTTTGTGTAAATAATTCATTTGTAATTTTCTCTTTTTCCAAGCAGTCATGGAGTCCTCAAGACTGATCTTTCATCATGACTCTTAAATCTTTTTCTCCAACCCACTTCCTGTCTTCAATCCTTGAAGCCATGCCTTCTCCATGCTACAGGAAGAGTGATCTTTCTGAAGTGTTAGCCTGATGGAGTCACTTCCCTCTTAAAACATGTCAGTGTCTCCCCATTATCCTCTGGTAGAGGATAATCTTCTCAGTAGGACATAGAAAGCTATTTGTGATCTGAAGTTGGTTTACTGCAGAAACTCAATGCCTCATTTCTTTAAATGTAGCATATTCTCATGTTCCTAGGATTTTGCATGAGGCTGAAATTTGTTCTCTTTTGCTTCTGGCTAATTCCTACTATTTCCTCTGGATTTATTTTAGACATTTAGTGCTCCAGGAAGCTCAACACTCTCAGGCCCTCTAAGGGCCCCACTTCCCACACAAGGTTTATTTATGTATACCTCATAAGTAATCTCATAACACCTGCTCAGCCATTGCACTGTATTTTTACCCTTTATTTGAAATTTATTTACAGGTACTGTGTCTTAGTCATACCAATCTTAGTTGCACCCTCCAGGACCCTGTGTTCATATTTGTATCCCTAGGAACATCATGTGCTCAGTTGTTCAGTTGTGTCTGACTCTTTGCGACCCCATGAACTGTAGCCAGGCTCCTCTGTTCATGGGATTATCCTGGAAGAACACTGGAGTGGGTTGCCATTTCCTCCTCCAGGGAACATAATAGGGCTCAGTAATCATTTATAGAATGAATGAATGAATGAATAATGTTTCTGACGTCTTATTTACTGTTCTTGTGACTCATTAACAATTTTTATTGCTATTAAGATTTTATAAAAACTTTCAAATGTTTGCTCTCACACCTGCCTTCTCTGCCTTGGAAAAATCCAAATAGTTGCATTGAATCTACCTCAACCTCTCACTTAATGTGGATCTTTAAGGATCTTCTTAAAGGATCATCTCAGAAGGGTCTTCTGAGTAAGCAAATAAGACACACAATCAGAGCTGCCAAACAGAGCTGTGACTTTCTTGAGGCGTTTGTCTACTCTGGACATTATATTCTATATTTACTACTTTTTTTTTTTTTTTTTTAATTCCTGATGTCTGTAAGCTTCATAAGGTTGAGTTTGCTTCGTTCACCACTGGGTCATCAGGTCCCACAATACTATCTGGCACATACTGGGTCTTTAATTTTAAGTAAAGTATTGAATACCAGATTACAAGATCCTTGAGAACAGTAAATTGTGTATGTTCCACATCATAACCTAAAATGTCATATAGTATGTGATTGATAGATATATGTTCATGTATTTTTTTGTTGTAGTTGATGATAAAAAATAACAGGGTGCCTCTTGAGGCAGACAGTACCTGTATGTATCCTTTGAGGGGGAAAATTAAAAATTAAGTGAGCACTTCCAACCTGTGAGAAAGAGGGCAGACAGTTTCTTTGAATCAGATCTGCTAAAAATCGCATGGAGTATTGCCTGTAGTTATGTACAAGTGGTATAGGAAGGTTTCCCCTAAAGGGGGAACCTGGGACCCCTTGAGCAAAGAAAGATTCCTAGGATGGAGTTAGATTAATTTGCATAAGGAACTTGGAACTTCTGAAAGAGATGAACTAAAATGTATATCTGAATCACCTGAGATTTAGCCCTGGGAGGCAGCCAGGGGTGGCGGGGGTTGGTGGAGACTGTGGCAAGCTGAGTCAGGATGTCCCTGATCTAGGTACAGAGGCAGAGAAGAGCACTGGGCTCCTCCTGAGGAAAATTCATCTGCCGAAAGGGCAGAGGTGGTTTCACCTCAAAGTTACGGAAGCATACCGCATCGTTCACTTACAGGACACCTTCTGAGTCTGAGTGAGTCCTAGCAATGTGGTCACATTGTTGCAACTACTTAACTGCTGACATTGAGCGAATGACTGTTTCCACCCAACATTTCCTCCTCAGACTCTTCAGTAAGATCACTGGAGTGACTGAAGGCATTTGGGGGATTCAGCTAAGAGGAAGTTGAGTTAGGAATACATTTAGTCTGGTTTAAGGGGGATATCTTTATGTGGTTCAAAGTCAGTTCATTTTTTAAACAATTAATTTGTATTGGAGTATAGTTAGTTGAGCAAACTCTGGGAAATAGTGAAGGACAGGGAAGTCTGGCGTGTTGCAGCCCACGGCAGGGTCGCAAGGAGTTGGACATGACTGAGCAACTAAACAACAGCAACAAAGAGCTGCTTTACAATATTGTGTTAGTCTCTGCTGTACGGCAGAGTGAGTCAGCTATTTGTATACATATATCCCCTCTTTTGGGGATTTCCTTCCCATCTAGGTCACCACCGAGTACTGAGTCGAGTTCCCTGTGCTATACAGTAGGTCCTCATTCATTATTTATCTGTTTTATACATAGTAGTGTGATATGGCGATCCCAGCTCATCCCACCCTCTCACCCCCCAAGCCTGGTGTCCATACATTTGTTCTCTACATCTGTGTCTCTATTTCTGCTTTGCGAATAAGTTCTTCTGTATCATCTTTCTAGATTCTACATATAATCGATATTATGTTTGTTTTTCTTTTTCTGTCCTTTCCTTTTTATTGTTGAGTTTTTGCTAGCTGCCCTGATGTAGGAATGACTTATAAGAATATCCCTACCACCCATTCTTCAGAATCACCTAATCCCAGGACAAGAAAGGTCAGACATCCTGTCAAGATATGAATGTGCCTATGTCACCTGTCACTAGAATTAAGTGGATAATTCTAGAGTAAAAAGACTCCGATTTGGAGAATCAGGAAAACTGTGAAGAAACAGTTTAAAATGAAACTGTGAGATGTTTTAAAATTACTGGACAGCAAAAAATTCTGGAAGGTATAGAAGGAAAATGCTACTTTACTAGCCTTTGCTGAAAAAGGTATTAACTATTTGATTCTGGAGACAAACCAAAAAGAAAAGGATGTAGGGTATGGTTTCCAGGGCCTTCACCTGATACTCTACCATTCCCTACCCTCCATCATTTTTTTAAACAGAGCTTCATGGTGGCAGAGGACATGGTGCCTGACGTTGCTGGACTCCTGGGGGTGCAAGTGCGCTGTACCCCGAGTTTCAGTATGCAAGCACAACAGACTAACATGTGGCCAGTGGCCCTGTGTAAGGATAATCTGTCAAGATATCCCAATGGTGGGATTCCAACTGGAAGTAAGTCTATTTTTTCCTGTAGGTGGGAAATAGACTACCAGAAATTGAGGATGTGTAGGTGATGAAATTCTAGCCCAAACCAAAGAACACTGTTGGGTATGAATGCAGATTAAGAATGAAAGGTACAACAATAGGAAATACAGATGTAGGTAATGAAGGGCTTATATGGTTCCCTCCTCTTGGTGATTCCTATGTTCTCCTGTATAACCATAGCACAGTGTTTGGAAGTCCTAAAATAAATATTTGAAGATTAGGAGAGGCACTGGGTATCTTCTGTTTGTTCCTCTGGCTCTTCTGTTCCCCAGAGGGCTGGCTTATAAGGACTGTATAAACAAGTTCCTTTGGAGGCAAGAATATATACAGTGGAGAAAAGACAGCTCTTCAATAAGTGATGCTGGGAAAACTGGACAGCTACGTGTCAAAGAACGAAATCAGAACATTCTCTAACACCATGTACAAAGTTAAATTCAAAGTGGATCAAAGATCTAAATATAAGACCGGATACTATAAAACTCCGGAAAACTCAGGCAGGACACTGACATAAATTTCAACAATACCTTTTTGGAACCATCTCCTAGAGGAATGGAAATAAAAACAAAAATAAACAAATGGGACCTAATTTAACTTAAAAGCTTTTGCACAGTAAATGAAACCATGAACAAAATGAAAAGATAACCTAAAGAATGGGAGAAAATATTTGCAAACAATATAATCAATAAAGGATTAATATCAAACATATATAAATGGCTCAATATATAAAAAAAAGGACAACACAATAAAAAATGGGCAGAAGATCTATATAGACATTTCTCCAAATAAGACATACAGATGGGCAACAGGCACATGAAAATATGCTCAACATTGCTAATTGTTAGAGAAACGCAAATCAGACCTACAATGAGGTATATTACCTCACACTGGTCAGAATGACCGTCATCAAAAAGTCTACAAATAATAAATACTGGAGACAGTGTGGAGAAAAAGGAACCCTCCTACACTGTTGGTAGGAATGTAAATTGGTGCAGCCAGTATGAAGGACAGTATGGAATTTCCTGAAAAAACTAAAAATAAAGTTACCATCAATTCAGTTCAGTTCAGTCGCTCAGTCGTGTCCGACTCTTCACAACCCCATGAATCGCAGCACGCCAGGCCTCCCTGTCCATCACCAACTCCCGGAGTTCACTCAGACTCACGTCCATCGAGTCAGTGATGCCATCCAGCCATCTCATCCTCTGTTGTCCCCTTCTCCTCCTGCCCCCAATCCCTTCCAGCAGCAGAGCCTTTTCCAATGAGTCAACTCTTTGCACGAGGTGGCCAAAGTACTGGAGTTTCAGCTTGAGCATCATTCCTTCCAAAGAAATCCCAGGGCTGATCATATGATCCTGCAATTCCACTCCTGGACATAAATCCAGAGAAAACTATAATTCAAAAAGATGCATACACTCCAATGTTCACTGCAGCACTCCTTACAATAGCCAATACATGGAAGCAACCCAAATATCCATTGACATTGGAATGGATAAAGAAGATGTGGTATACTTATACAATGGAATACTACTCAGCCATAAAAAGAATGAAATTGGCAGCAACATGGATGGACCTAGAGATTTTCATACTAAGTGAAGTCAGTCAGACAGAGAAAGACAAATATCATATGATGTCATATATATCTGGAGTCTAAAAAAGTGATAAAACTGAACTTATTTACAAAAGAGAGACTGACAGACATAGAAAACAAATTCATAGTTTCCAAAGGGGAAATGGGGAGGGAGAGATAAATTAAGAGTTTGGGATTAGTACAGATACACTGCTGTATATAGCATAAATAACCAACAAGGTCCTACTGTATGGCACAGGGAACTATATTCAATATTTTGTAATAACCTATAAGGCAAAAGAATCTGAAAAAGAATATATATGTGTATATATATGAACTGAATCACTTTTTACTGTACACCTGAAATGAATACATTGTAAATCAACTATTGTTCAATTTAAAAATATGAATATAAAAACATATTAACCAATATAATATATAATATGTGATTATAAAAGTATAATAATATAGATTTGTAAAGTTTCTCATTTTATTAAATTTTAGCAGGATTAAAAATAACAAGTTCCTTTGCCCTCTGGCCTTTGGTTGTCTTGGTTAATAGGGAGGATCAGCAAGAGATGGCAGGCCAGGAGGAAAATGAGCTCAGAATCTTTAAGAAACCTGCTATGGTAAACTAAACATGATGCCATTTTTTTTTTTTTTTTCTTTTTGCTGTTGAAGGGTGAAGTCTAATTCCTATCTCCCCTGTAATCAGGACTGGCCTAAGTAACTTGCTTGAACAACTGAATGCAGTAGAAGTGACATTTTGAGGCTTCTGAGGCTAGATCATCACAAGCAGACTTACAGACCCCGCTGCTTCAGTCTCTTGGAGAACTCACTCTTGGAGTTCTGAGCTGTCTTGTAAGTAAGAGGTCAATTACACTGAGACTTCCCTGCTGGAAGGACCCACAGGGAGAGAGCATGGAGAGAGTGATGCTGGCCACCCGCTAGCCGTTCCAGCCCTCTGAGGCAGATATGTGAGTGAGGACAAGGTCTTGGAGGACATGGCAGTCCCAGCAGATATCTCGTGAAGAAGAACCAAAGGAGCCAGCCAACGGCTTTACTGAGGCCCCAGATATATATGACCCCTGTTGTGCTGGCTCAGACAGCTCCAGCTGCTCCAATCACCCCAGCCGAGGCTCCAGGATTTTGTGAAGCAAGAATAATCTTACATCCCTGCTGTGCCCTGCCAGAACTAGTGACCCACAAAACTGTGAGCACAGTATGTGATTATCGTTTCACAGCAATAAACAACCAAACACCTGGTAACCTCCTAGCTGGGTGAGCCCTGATAGACTCTGTCCCTCTGCCAAAGACTCTTCAAGACAGCCTCTCCATAGAACCACTCTCGCTTTACAGCCTGCAGGAGGGAATGACTCCCCGCCATCATGCACTGTACTATCTTTTGTTATGGGCTTTTGAAAATCTTGTCCACCTTTCAAAGTAAAGTCCCCTAACTAAATTCTCCTGAATCACCTAGTTTGAGAGTGTTATCTGTTTCTTGTCAGGATCTTGGCTTATAAACCAGACTTGATATATATATATACACATCTCAAGATTTATTAAAGAGCAGAGGAGAAAGCTACAGTCTATGTAAGGAGGTTCAAAATTATGCTTTAGAAAGCCACAAATTAACAAAACAGCACATGTACATACTTATATCAGGTAATTAGCATGTTACCCTTAATGAAATGTTTTAGAATACTTTAGAAGAGACTAGGTGTTTAAGACTGTCCTTAAGGTTTTCTGGATTCATTGAGTCTTACTCATTCTTTTGCTTTCTGTGGAAATTGGTCATTTTCTGGTACTGTGTTATTTTATTTAACAGTTTTATGTCACACTTTCTATATTCCAGGCACTCTGGAATAATATACAAATAATAATTCACTCAATCCTCCTAATAACCCTATCAGCCGTGAGCTGCTATCATCGCCATTTTACAGATGAAGACACTGGGGCATGCAGAGATTATATTAATGGGCAAAGGGCTCACAGTAAGTGGCAGAGCTAGTGACTGAAGCCACACAGTGCAGCTAGAGGGTATGCACTCTTTGCCACTGTGTTATACTGTGAGGTCTTGTCAGGATTATTTGTAAAAGTGTGGGAGTGTTTAAAGAAAACAAAAATAAGGATTGTATAGAACTTCCAAGCTAGTAACAGTAGAGAGCCATTACCTTTCCCTGGACTGAAGGAAAGGGAGAAGTTACCAGACATCAAGGGAGCTGTTTGTACAGGGTATCTGACAAAAGTTGGTAGCATTTAGGGAGAGATGCAGATAGCCAAAGATGACCCAGTGGAGGAGAAGGAGGGTGAATACACACTCTCATCTCATTGTCCCATGCCCTTCGATCTTCTGCTTATCTAACCCACCTGAAGCCAAGTGGCCAGGGCAGTCCACGTAGGTCAGCCTTCCAAGACTACAGAGCAGGGTGCTGGTGAGAATGGTGGAGGATGGGTCTGGACAAGCAAATAGAAGATAGCCAACACACCAAAATCTTACCGAGGGTCAGGTTAGGGTGGTGTAAGGCGAGAAGGGTGTTTTGGAGAATTACCAGGTGTTCCATGTCGAGCTCTAGATGAGTGTGGCTGGGGCTCGAAATGCAACCATTTACAGACTTTATGTTGTACCATATGACATTACCATTTTTATAGGTAAAATACCTGGAAAAATTGTCAATTTCATATAGTTCAACCTAATAGTCTGTGTATTTTCCCATAGAGTTGCTAATAGATAAACGACTCATACCAGATGACTAAATATGTTGCTTCTCACTTGTCAGTTAGGGTTGTTAAACAGAATGGGTATTCTAATTGGACTACATGAAACATTTTTTTCTTTTTTGGTTGTTCAGGGATGAGTCATTGCTCTTCTCTGTTACCATGTCTTGGTCAGAACCACCCTAGTCTATCCTGACAGGTCACTCTAACTCCAGATTTCTGTCCTGGTCCCAATCTCTCTAAGGCTCCAAGGTTCTTCATGCACATTTCTCGTATGGGTTTTTAAGCAGCAACAGTAAGGAGTGAGTGTCAAAAGGAATCTATCCTCCTAGGTGCCCCCTCACTATATTCATGTAACTAGGAAAATCACTTTTATTAGTTCCCTATGGCTGTGGTGAGTGGCTTAACACAAATCTATTCTTTTATACTTCTGGAAGTCAGAGGGCTGAATTAAGTCTCACAGGGCTAAAATCAGTGGGACTAAAACTGATGTGTCTGCAGGATTGGTTCATTTTGGAAGAGAATCCATTTCTTGCCTCTTCCAACTTTTAGAAGCTGCTAGAATTCCTTGGCTCATGTCCACATGGCTCCAACCTCTACTCCATTGTTGGCAAGGACCCACCAGAATGGAATTGTCTGGTCCCTGGGGTTCTTGGTAAATTGATGGTGGGATAGGGAGGGGAGGGCTGGGAATGAAGAAACTAAACTATACCAAAGGCAACCCACTCCAGTGTTCTTGCCTGAAGAATCCCAGGGACGGGGGAGCCTGGTGGGCTGCCGTCTATGGGGTCGCACAGAATCGGACATGACTGAAGCGACTTAGCAGCAACTTAGCAGGGAGGGGAGGGTTGGGGGTGAAGAAACTAAACTGTACCAATTACTACATTCTTTATTCTTTGCTCTTCACTAAAACAAACAAATAATCTTATAATACTATACAATAAAAGGATTTGTACCTACATGTTTCAATCCCTTTGATGGTTAACTTCTTTAATTAGGAGACTCCGTCAATGGGCATTTTCTAGAAGTCGCTAAACCCTTATGGTCTGTGTGCACGCATGCTCAATCGCTCAGTCGTGTTCAACTCTTTGTGACCCCATGGACTGTAGCCCATCAGGCTCCTCTGTCCATGGAATTCTCCAGGCAGGAATACTGGAGTGGGTTGCCATTTCCTACTCCAGGGAATCTTCCCAACTCAGGGATGGAACCCGGGTCTCCTGCACTGAGACTCCTGGGCCTATTTTATGTCAGGCATTGTCTCATGATCTTACATAGTTCATTGCATTTAAATCTTCCCTCCTTCAGTAAGGCAGATTGTCTTTCTATTTTATAGATGAAGTGATAAGGCTCAGGAATTTTTTCTAGCTGGTTATAAGAGACGGGTCTCTAGCCATATTATTGGTTTATAAGCATCAATTACGGTCACATTTAAATCAAGTGGCAAGTAAAGCAAGAGTATTGCTGGATGCTTGAATGCAGCTAATCTAGGAGCACAGCCAAGATGTTATATAATTGTAAGATGTAATGAGAGTTCGCATAGGTCCTATTTTGTTCTAATTAATCCCTCACTCCAAGCAAACCCTATTATCCAATACCCCAGCATATCCTCCTTAAACTCTCTCACCACCAAATCCCTGAACTATATATATATGTCAGTAATGTATGAAAGATGTGTAAAAAGTACCTTGAGTAAGGATGAGTGTGTGTGTGCTAAGTCACTTCAGTCATGTCCAACTATTTTTGACCCCATGGAC
Organism: Bubalus kerabau; assembly: GCF_029407905.1. NCBI lineage: Eukaryota > Metazoa > Chordata > Mammalia > Artiodactyla > Bovidae > Bubalus > Bubalus kerabau. The sequence continues at coordinate 510,991 of NW_026577904.1, forward strand.
TGTAGCCCACCAGGCTCCTCTGTCCATGGGATTCTCCAGGCAAGAATACTGGAGTGGTTGCCATGCCTTCCTCCAGGGGATCCTCCTGACCCAGGGATCAAACCCATGTTTCCTGCGGCTCCAGACTTGCAGGTAGATTCCTTGCCACTGTGCCACTGGGGAAGCCCAGGTAAGGATAGTGCTCGTTAAAGTTTGGTTGAATAAAAAGTTAGAAAAAAACATAATCTGAAATGCACAGTAACAAATACAGAAGGCAAATAAAATGTTTGCTACCATTCCAAAGTTACAGCCTTATTCTTTACCACTGAGCCTCCTGGGAAGCCCAGTTTAAAAAACAGCAGCCACAAAATGACCAAGTTGGTATATAAGTCCTTTTTGAAAAAAGGTTGAAAGCACACCATGAAACTGAAAGACAGGACTGCAAAAATCTCCTGACTGAAAGATTATGAAGCTACAGAACAACAATTCTGTATATATAGAAGAGTGCTCCCTCAAATTTTTCACTTGCTTTTGATTTTTGGAGAGCTGTATTTTATATATGAACAACAATCACCATTTGAAACAGACATTTCTGCTGCGTACAAGCATTGGTTTCTCCCTTCCTTCCAACAATACCTAGACTTTATTCAAGGTATCGTCTCTTCCCCATACCTCTTGTAGGTCTCAGGAGAACTTGACCTCATCACTCCAGGTTGCTCTGGCGGGCGGGTCTAGTGCACCTAAAGCTAATTGCCCCTCTAGACCAAGTGATGGGTGCTAGAGATGACATGTGACCCAGCTAACTGAAAAGAGGTTCGCAAGGGGCCTCTGAGAAAGACTTACCATCACAGTGAGAGAGATTCCTAGAGTAACCCTCTCTCTAGACATTATCCTGAAAATGAAACTTCTATTTAGAGTCAGGCGGGTCATGGTGGAGAGGTCTGACAGAATGTGGTCCACTGGAGAAGGGAATGGCAAACCACTTCAGTATTCTTGCCTTGAGAACCCCATGAACCGTATGAAAAGGCAAAATGATAGGATACTGAAAGAGGAACTCCCCAGGTCGGTAGGTGCCCAGTATGCTACTGGAGATCAGTGGAGACATAACTCCAGAAAGAATGAAGGGATGGAGCCAAAGCAAAAACAATACCCAGTTGTGGATGTGGCTAGTGATAGAAGCAAGGTCCGATGCTGTAATGAGCAATATTGCGTAGAAACCCGGAATGTCAGGTCCATGAATCAAGGCAAATTGGAAGTGGTCAAACAGGAGATGGCAAGAATGAACGTCGACATTCTAGGAATCAGCGAACTAAAATGAACTGGAATGGGTGATTTTAACTCAGATGACCATTATATCTACTACTGCGGGCAGGAATCCCTCAGAAAAAATGGAGTAGCCATCATGGTCAACAAAGGAGTCTGAAATTCAGTAATTGGATGCAATCTCAAAAATGACAGAATGATCTCTGTTCATTTCCAAGGCAAACCATTCAATATCACAGTAATCCAAGTCTGTGCCCCAACCAGTAACACTGAAGAAGCTGAAGTTGAATGGTTCTATGAAGACCTACAAGATCTTTTAGAAGTAACACCCAAAAAAGATGTCCTTTTCATTATAGGGGACTGGAAGGCAAAAGTAGGAAGTCAAGAAACACCTGGAGTAACAGGCAAATTTGGCCTTGGAATACAGAATGAAGCAGGGCAAAGGCTAATAGAGTTTTGCCAAGAGAACGCACTGGTCATAGCAAACACCCTCTTCCAACAACACAAGAGAAGACTCTACACATGGACATCACCAGATGGTCAACACCGAAATCAGATTGATCATATTCTTTGCAGCCAAAGATGGAGAAGCTCTATACAGTCAGCAAAAACAAGACCGGGAGCTGACTGTGGCTCAGATCATGAACTCCTTATTGCCAAATTCAGACCATCAATCATCAGGGAAAAGCATACCAAAACCATAATGAGATATCACCTTATACCTATTAGAATGGCTATTATTTAAAAAGTCAAAAAATAACATTTCTAGGTACTTTTGCCCTAAGCATCTTTGCCACAAGCATTTTGCCACATTTTTGCAGCAAAACTAATTGGCTATATGGCAATTTTTCTGTAAAAATAAAATGAATGGTTGATAGTTTGGTTTGATGTATAAAACGTGTGACAGATGATGATGACTTTGCACCAAAAGTTGTTTTTGTTTTTTGTTTTTGAAATACAGTACATTGGAGGAGAAAGAGGCCAAATACCCATTTCCCACAGAACTTTGGAATGCCGCTCAATGGACATGTGACAATAATATTCCAAGAAAAACCAATAGTGTGGAAGGTTTACACAACACAGTACAAAGCTCAGTTATAAATAGGCATCCTAATATTTGGAAAGTCTATCTAAATGAAGGAAGACATTTTAGTGAAAAAAGAAAATGTATGGTTCTGAACAAGGAGAAGGATCAACAAGCCAAAAAACAAAACAAAACAAAAAAAAAACAAAAAAAACCCAAAAAACCAGATATAAAATACTACGAAAATAGACCTGGAAGACAAGTGTTTTGGTACAAGCCAATAAATTTGTTTTGAGAAGTATTGCCATGAGTCTACACATATTTTAAAGGTATTCAAATATTTTGTATTTTGCAATAATCTATTCCTTTCTGATGTTTCCTGTTTACATTCTTTTTAATGTCCTTTTATTTTTTGTTACTTATCTTTTATGGCAAGACTGCCTTGTGGCTAAGTAGTTATGCGGCAAGAATGCTTGTGACAAAGATGAAGAAACCACCAGACATGAACACAGCACATGTTGGTGAGGATACAGAGAAAAAGAACCCTTATGGACTACTGCTGGGAATGTAAGTTAGTGCAGCCACTATGCAAAACAGTATGGGGGGGAGGAGGCCTTCCAGTCTTAATAACAGAAGTCCATGTGATCTAGCAATTCCACTTCTAGGTACTTGCCTAAAGAAAAAACAAAAAAACCACTAATTCAAAAACATACATGCATCCCCATGCTCATTGCAGCATTATTTACAATAGCCAAGTCATGGAAACAACTTAAAACTAACTGACAGATAAATGAATAAAGTACGGTATCATAAATAAATACAATGCGATATTATTCGGTCATAAAAAATGAAATCTTTCCATTTGCCACTGCCACTACGTGGATGGACCTTGAGGGCATGACGCTAAGTGAAATAAGTCTAACAGAGAAAGAGGAATACCATATGATTTTACATGTGGAATCTTAAAGAGAAAACAAGCTCATAGATCCAGAGAACAGATTTGTGTTTACCAGAGGTGGGGGGTGGAGCTCAGCAAAATGTGTAAAGGGGTAAAAGGCACAAGTACAGATTTTCAGTTACAAATAAATCACATGGATGTAATGTACAGCATGGTGACTATAATAAAAAATCATGTATTGCATATTTGACAGTTGCTATGACAGTAGGTCCTTTTTTTAAATTTTATTTTATGTTTTAACTTTACAATATTGTATTGGTTTTGCCATAAATCAAAATGAATCCGCCACAGGTATACATGTGTTCCCCAAAAGCACTCGTCACAAGAAAAGCATTGTTTTGGTAGCTCTGTGTAGTAATGGACGTTAACTAGACTTCTTACAGTGATCATTTTGCAGTATATACAAATAACAAATCACTATGTTGTGTACCTGAAACTAATACAATTTCCTATTTCAATTACACCTCAATTAAGAAAAGAGAAAGTGAACACTCATTTCAAGAGGCTTTGAAAATTCTGAGCAGGAGGATGGACATAGGACGCTCAGGAAAGGCCTGGTTGAGAAGTGACATGAGAGGGAAACGTGAGAGGATAGCTTGTTCAGAAATAGCAATAAGGTCATTATGGCTGAAGCGGACTGATGGAGAAAGTGGTAGGAACATTCGCTGCCTCTTACCTGGATTACTACGGTAGCTCCCAGACGAATTTCACTGTTTCAACTTTTGCTTCTTCCCCAACCCCATGGGTTGAGAGTAGTCTCTGTGTGTGTATAGTATGGTATGGAGGTACAGGTGGGGATGGGTAGGCAAAAATAAAAACACTGAAATTAGTTAAGAGGCTATTTCAGTAATCAAGATGAAAGAGGATGGGGATTCAATCCATAAGTGAAGATGAGGAGAAGTGTTCATATTCTGGGTGTTTTGAACATGGAATCAATAGGATTTCTTGGATAAGAGAAGAGAGAAGTTTGGATAAGAGGTATGAGAGAAAGATGTTAAAAATGACTCTAAATTTTGGTCTTGTGCAACTCTTAGGATAGAGTTGCATCAACAGAGAAGGGACAGTATGTGGGTGGAGCAAGTTTCTGAAAGAGTCAAGATTTCAGTTTTGGAACACCTTGTACTTAACGATTTCTATTTTAAAAACGCAAACTAAGTATAGGAATTAACACATGGTCTCTGTTGCTGACTTGATGAGATACATCTTTTACTTAACACCAGTACAGACACCAATCTGCCAAAACTTTGCATTGTGGATAGCTAAAGATATTAAGAAAAAGCCAGAATTAAACAGATGCTATTTGTACTATTATTTAATTTGCACTTTCTCTCCCATTTTCCAAAAATCTTACTGGTTTTTAGAACTTGCCTTTTTGTGTGTGTGGATTAAGGACCTTGCTCAAAGTATTTTTTGAACCTGTTTTACCAACCAACCAACCAACCCAACCCACAAAATCACAACCAAGAGAACAACAAAATTGTCTACTTGTCTTCTTATGGAATGAGTAATCATTCTTCAGTCTTCTGCTTTTAAAATTCACACCCAGGGCTGACACATAACTGTGAATTAAATAGACTGCTTTCCTCCAGCAGTTGAAGAGGTGATGGAGGCAGCTGGGAGAGCACTAGAGACTGAGGAGAGGAAACTACAGTCCTCAGAGATGAGTCTACACAGAGGAGTGTGGCTGTGGCCTGTCATCCTGGGCATACCCTGGACTCTTTTCCCGCTTCCTTTGAAGTGAGATGTGGCCATGTAACTGAGTTCCAGCCAGTGGAATATGACTATTAGTCACCTGTTCTATTTCCAGGTCTTGTCTAGGAAACCTTTCCACTGATGATATTTATTCCTTTCCCTTTTGATTGACTGAGGCCTAGTCTGCCATACTGGAAACAACATGCTGAAAAGAACACATCCTAAACTGGAGAAATGGCTGGATGGCATCACCGACTTGATGGACATGAGTTTGAGTGAACTCCAGAGTTGGTGATGGACGGGGAGGCCTGGCGTGCTGCGATTAATAGGGTCGCAAAGAGTCGGACACGACTGAGCGACTGAACTGAACTGAACTGAACTAAAACTGGAGAAGCCTGGGTCTCTGAAGTTTGCTCAGACCATCCACGAACTAAGAACTTCAATTTTTGAACTTGAGTGGGAAATAAATCTTTACTGTAGTTGAGCTAGTGCACATTTGTGTGTTTATTTGTTATAGCAGCTAATGGCCTCAAATCTAATCCTAAGAGAGAAATAGGGGTTCAAAACATACTTACTGCCCACATTTTCCTATTTAACTCTCCCATTTGTAGCCAGTTATTTCCTTCAAATCCCCTATAAGTTTATAGTTGAGGAGTGGAATTACAATTACATACCTTTAAATGCAGAGCTTAAATTAAACTCACGGAACATTCCATATACTATAATACTGACTTAGGCAAGAATTCAAAGATGTAAACCTTTGAGGCTTGAGAAACTGGCAGCATTACTGAGATGTTCAGTTTTCCCAATTTGATTTGCACTGCCAGCCCCATCTATTTACTGAGTGCATGGTGGTATTTAGAGATCTAATTCAATGCTCTATTTGAAATTTTCTGATCATGCTTTTGAATCATAGCCTTTCTCAAATATTATATCCTTACTAGTGCAGTATATGGCACCCCACTCCAGTACTCTTGCCTGGAAAATCCCATGGTTGGAGGAGCCTGGTAGGCGGCAGTCCATGGGGTCGCTAAGAGTCGGTGGCGACTGGGCGACTTCACTTTCACTTTTCCCTTTCATGCATTGGAGGAGGAAATGGCAACCCACTCTAGTGTTCTTGCCTGGAGAATCCCAGGGACGGTGGGGCCTGGTGGGCTGCCGTCTATGGGGTCGCACAGAGTCGGACACGACTGAAGCGACTTAGCAGCAGCAGTGCAGTATATATTTTTAAAAGTTTCCTTAGAAGTTTTTTTTTTCCCATTTTTAATATATCCATTCCTTGTCTCTAGAGGCATACAGTGTAAAGCCTATATTTTCAAATTTCATATACACATGTCCTTCAGAAAAAAATAAAGTTTTTTCCAACATAGGGTAATCTTCTGCAATGACTCCATGTTAAATATATATTCTTTAAATTAAAGTACAAACTTACAAAATGGTGTGGACTTTCTAACCTTGGACTGAGAGGAAAAATATAAGTAAATTAACATTCTATAAGGAAATAAAAATACTTGAAGATTTTTGTCTACAAATGTAGATACCAAGGGTAAAAATCTTCCAGTATTTAAACTCTGGTTTAGTACCTGGTATACTATGATAATATATGAGCAGTGACAGGCTCCCCTTCCTCAAATATCTCCTCTAAAAATATGATACAGAGTCTCTATGTCCTGCAATATTCCAAATAGTAGGAGTAGTAGTAAGAAAAAAAATTTATAATAAAAATAAAGTTTTACTGAACACTATCATGTGTCAGGGATTATGTAAAGCACTTTTTTTTAATGACTCTTTTAAGGTAATTCTCACAATGACTCTATGAAGAGGCAGATATTATTTTCTAATTTTCCAGTGAGGAAGTTGAAGCACAGATAAATTTAATGACTTGTTCAAGGTTACATTTAGTATGTTGAGAGAGCAAGGAACTGAACAATTTGGCAGTCTGGCTCTATAACCCATACTCAATATTCCTGGAAAAGCTAATATATTAAGCCCCTTTCATCAAGTGCAAACTGATTCACCATTTTTACTAATGATAGACATATTAGGTGTTAAAATAATCATGCAAGAAATTAAAATAAGAAATTATTAGTACTTATCTTTATATTAATATATATATACTTATGGTTATTCTTATATAATTATAGCTGAACTTATAGTACTTATGAGAAATGTAGTACTTACACTAATACATTAATGCTATATACTATATATAAAACTAAGTCATGGTTTAAATATTATAAAATTTTCAATTTATTATTACCTAAAAATATAGCCAAACCTTAAATATTGAGATATATATATATATATATTATACCTACACATAAACTATACTATATGCTAATACATTATACTAAAGAAACCATGACTCATATAAATAATAATCAATGTAAATACAATTAAATAAAATATAAAAACCATGACTTTGTCCTAATCTGGGGAAAGCTCAGATTTATGTGAAACATATGAAATACATGAGATAAAAATACATTTTAAAAATACATCTCTAAAAATGAACTTTTTTGGAGGACCTTAGGTGATTTAATGTTCTTAAATATCTTCAAAGTGGTAAATATATAATATTTATAGTAATATTAAACTATAATGTCAAAGATACATATTTAATTTCTAGGACAGAAAGCTTCTTGAAGGCAAATCATTTAAAAAATCTCCAGCACTAGTCCAGTGTCTAGTATAGTTCAGATAAAGGAATAACTAACAATTAAAGAGTTGTATTAGTCAGGGTTCTCCAGACAAACAAGACCAACAGAATACATACAGACATATAAGAGGAGATTTATTGTAGGAATCAGTTCATGCAGTTATGGAGAGACAGGAAAGCTGGTTGTATAACTGTTTGAGCCCAAAGGTCTGAGAACCAGGGGAGTTGATGGTGTTAAGTCCCAGAGTCATAAGGTCCAAGAACCAGGAGCTCTGACCTCCAAGGGTAGGAGAAATGGATGTCCCAGCTCCAGAAGAGAGAGAAGTGCCTTACCGTTAGCTTTTTGTTCCATTCTGGCCCTCAACTGATTGGAAGATTCCCACCTGCACCGGTGAGGGTGGATCTCTTCTTAGTCGACTAATTCAACTGGTAACCTCTTCTGGAAATACCCACACAGCCACACCACCAAATAAGTTTTGCCTGGCATTCCCTGAGCCCAGTCAAATCGACACCTAAAATTAACCATCACAAGAGTGTTTTCAAGTGAAGGTCCATTTAGACCTGTTTCACATCAATGAATAATAAAAGTGATTCATCATCTAACAAATTTATTATCTATATTAATTCATTATGTCCCTATAGAAGTGAAACGTTTGATCTATAATATTTTTCACATTGTTAATCTGATTATCAGCCATTTTCTTTATAGCTCATAAAGTCAGCGATAGGTTAGTTCAACTAAAAAAATCATGGTTCCTAAATTGGTAATTTTGGAATTAACAAAATGATATTGTATAGCTGAGCATGATAACTAGAAAGGCATATTTGAGAGCTGTGCTAATACAGTGGCTATGCGCTACATGTGGCTATTTAAATTTAAAAGAATTAAATTAAAACATTAGTTGCACCAGTGGTAACTGCATCGAACAGTACAGATATTTCCATCATCACAGAAGGTTCTCCCAGACATTGCTATTCTAGAGAAAGAATGTATAATCTGAGTCAATTATTGTGTTTTTGTTCAGTTGCTAAGTCATGTCCAACTCTTGTCTTCTCAGTGTTTATCCAATGACTTAACTGGCATGAATCTGAAGTCTTGCCTCCCTCTTGCTCTAGAGCTGGAGAAGGCACTAACCATGGCGAAAGTATACCTAACGGAAGCAAGAAGGAAATTAAAGGCAAGAAGCAGGATAACATATAAATTCTGCCATCAGCTTTTCTGAGATCAAGAAATTTGTATATAATACACCATAGTTATTTAGTCTTACAGCTTTTGTGAGCAAAAATGTCCTTGAAGGAGATACAATAGAACTATGGAGGATTATGTGACCTGTCAGTTGGGTGAACAACCTAAAATCAAATAGTGCAGACAGAAAAAGGCATTAGGAAAAACAAATATGAAAGGATATAGGTAAACCCCAAACCATTTAGTAGCAATGTTATCCAACTGCTGCAGAGGATGGAATTTTCCCTTGATGCTTCCACACTTAGAGGATGGGGATTCCTGCTGCTTTCTTCCTTTCAGCAATCAGCCTTTGAGGGGTCTCTTGATGTCTAGGTTTCCCAGTACAACTACCAGCTCTTCTCTAGGTACTACCCTTGTACTTTGAACTTTTCAACCTAGGATTCCGTTCTCAAACTGAGTCTAACAAAATGACTAATTACATCCAAGGCAATGACACAATATCAGCTATTTAAATGTTCCAGAAAAGTTCCTATTTCCATTACAAACAAAGTCATTCCTAACCTCTCGCTGACCTAGTTAATGTAGGTTCATTGTAATTAGATCTCTTAACAGTTACCATCTTTTCTTTTTCAAGCTGCATTTTAACCTGTCTCTTTTTCAAACAAAATGTAATAAATATTAGATTTAAAATATTCACAAAGACAAGCAAAAAGAAAAAGGTGTTTGCACATGAGTGGGGACATAATTCACTGCAGTGTTTAATCTTTATCTTTTTAAAACAAACTCTAGCTTTGGGAGGAATACTGCAGGAAATAGAAAATGGAAACAATGTCTCACATGCTTCTAAATGCAGCTGAGATATTTTAAATAAAATATTTAGCCATTTAACCAAAACTTTCACTTTTCATCACCAAGCAATTCTGACAATATGAATTGTCTATATATTGCATTGTGCAACATGCATCAATTTCATTTTGAGAATAATCAATGGAGAATATACGCAAGAGTATTTTGGCAAGTCTTATTTTGGTGGCTTATTTTGAACCAAGAAAAAAATAATTAAAAATTATAACTTTTACTTTCCCTTCTTAGGCTGCTGTTTACAGTCACTTGCTGGTCATACACCTGGCATAAGACATGTGAGGCCACACTGAGCATACCTCAAAGAAGAACTTTGAGCCTCCTGGAATTAATTTCTGATACATATTTTCTTTAATAGAAGGAGATATTTAATATTTTCTAGTGGTACTGTGGTGTTGAGCTTGGGAGGATGATAATTTTTCCAGAACATCAGTAAGTTATACACTTGATTCAGACCTAGTATATATTTCAATATTTTTACTAACATGGAGGGATGGATGAGATAATAAAATGACTGGGTAGTGTGTAGCGGAAGGCCACATTTGAACTATGCTTATTGCCAGAGTTCAGATCTTTGCTGGAACATGTCTATAGGTTGTTTGAAGTCTCTTTGAATGAAGAAAGTAGAAATCTCCTTGGAAAGATCCTTAAAAAAAGAGAGAAATTTAGGTATGACAAAATTATCCCTATAACAAAATATTCACTAGTGGAGTTTCAGTTGTGAATACAACCATGCTGGTCTGGCTCCAATTTAATTCCTGGGGGGAATGGGGCCCATGCTCTCTGCACCTCCAGTTAGCATTTTTTAAAAATAATAAAAGTCTTCTCAAGGTTGTTGCTCCTCATTTAAGGTCCAAAGAATCGGTGTTATACACTGTCAAAGGTGTAGACTGACACTTACATGCAGATCATCTTCCAGTTCCTTCTTTTTCACACTAGGTGACAATCTTCAATCAAGTCAGACAACATTCAAAGCCCTTAATCTGTTATGGAGATGATGACAGACATAGTCTCTTCCATGAGAACAGTTATGGTCTCTCAGAGAAGACAGATCTCAAAAACAAGTACAACCGTAATTATACAATCACAAGAAGGTAAGAATACATGAGAGGGGATCTAATCTAACAGGAGACTGATAAGGAAATCCTTAGGGTGAGATTTAAGTCGATAGCTACAAAATGAGTCCAGTTAATCAGGTCAGTGGAATACAGAGAAAACATTACAAAGAAGAGCACATGCAAAGACCGGTAGCAAGAATGAATCTACTGTGGTTAAGAACAGAAAGAAGCTAGCGTAGCTGCTGTAAACAGATTGAAAAGGAGGACAGAGGGAGATGAGGCTGCAGAGGCAGACAAGGACAAAATAACAGAGGGCTCTGTCAGCCATAAAAAGGGTTTTCATTCAATTCTAAGAGTAACGGGAAGTCCTAAGAGGGTTTTGAGTAGGAAGTGACATGATTAGGTTTGCTTTATTACAAGTCCACTTTGACTGTTTGTTGCTGAATGGATCACAAGGTAGCCAGAATGGACATGTGGAGCTTACTGCGACAACCAAGCCAAGAGACATTCGTGACTCTAGGTTAGAGTGGTAGCTCTCAAAGTGTTGTCCATGGAACCCTAGGAGGCCCAGAGATGCTTTTTTGAGGTCTGCAAGGTAAAAATCATTTTCATAACAAAACTAAGATGTTATTGACCCTTTAAATTGGCTTGATATTTGCGATGATGGTACAAAAGCAATAGTGGGTAAACTTCTGGAAATTTAGCTCTAATTAAGACTTAGAGTCACTGAATTCTTTATCTTAACATATTCTCATTGGAAACTGCAAGTTTTATTTAAGAATTTCCTTGATGAAGCAGAAACATCACTGATTTTATTAAATCGCATCCTCAGGGACACATATTTTTAATGTTATGTGACAAAATCGTGAAACATATTGCAAAGGGAGCTTAAAGTTACTGCCAGCTTCCCATAGCAGATGCTGTTTTTCTCTTTGTGGTAGCAGAGGTCAGTTGCTCAGTTTACCAGAGGGCTAAAGAAAGACAGCATGAGAGATTAGATGCTCTAAAGGAAGAGATATAAAGACAATGCAGGCATATATAAATATATCTATGGGCATTTATGAGTCACTCTGCAAAGCTATTTAACCTCCCGGTTTTGCCTGTTATGTAGTCACAGATAGGCTCTCAGGGTGACCCCAGAAAGTCATTGTTGAGTATTAACAATGATGTACTAGAGTGGGCTCATCACAGATCAGGAAAATGGATTGTGTTCGTCTTTTCCCAATTCCACATTCGATGATGTCAGGTTGGTAGACCGAGATCAGACACGATGGTGTTCTTTGTGTGCATGCTAAGTTGCTTCAGTCGTGTCCGGCTCTTTGTGACCCATGGACTGTAGCCCACCAGGCTCCTCTGTCCATGGATTCTCCAGGCAAGAATATTGGAGTGGGTTCCCTTCTCCAGGAGATCCCTTCTCCAGGGGATCTTCCCAACCCAGGAATCAGACCCATGTCTCTTATGCCTCCTGCACTGTCAGGCAGGTTCTTTACTACTGGGAAGCCAGGTGTTATTTACCACCACGTTAATGAACAAACAAATGGGGCCTCTTTGATTTTAAAACCCTGGAGAGCCAGTTGTTAAACATTTACCAGCATACCTCTGGTCCAGCCAGGTCTCTAAATTCCTTCTCCCTCTCATGTTCCCGAGACAAATAAATCATCAGCTCTCTCCATCAATCCCCATTCATTTAATAATCTTTGTTTTAAAAGAGAATAGGTGATAACAGTTGGCATTGTTAAATGGAAACATTTGGCATACATGTTCAACAAATATTTGTCGAATGCTGATAACTGAATAAAATGTGGGTCAAAAAAGGCTAAGAATATATATCTTAATTGTTATTGATGTAATATATTGTCTTCCATAGCACATATTTTGAATATAGCATTTATATCATATTAGAGTTACTTGTTTAAATACAAATGCCAAAAATCTAGCTATTGAGATAAGTGATAAAGTCCCTGTGTTCTTTATTTCCAATTTACTTTTATGAAAATATATTTAGAGAAGACTCTAAAATCTTAATTTCTTTTCTTAATGATATATGACTTGTATAGTCCTAGTGTTAACATCCATTTAGTGAAAAAATAGGGACTTGAGCCTTTGAGAAAGCCTCTGTTCGTCATGCTTTATGACGCTCTGCAAAGCCAGCCTTCTCTAGTCAAGAGCCGAAACAAACAAAAAATGAGCTCGCTAATAATCAATTCCCAGTCATTCTAGGATTAATAGGATAGTTTGTGGCATAGTTTGTTATCTCCATCTTTGCTTCTCTTTATTCTCTTTTTGGCTTCCTGCCACTGAGTTTTCGCATTATTCATTAGAATCCACGCCAGCCAGCGCATGATTGGGGAAATAAAGGGCTCTGAAATGCAAATTTTTCTGTTTACTCTTTGTCAGCAGTGCTTCAGAAAATGTTACTGCAGGAGGAGGTGGTCAAAACAATGAAATGAAACTGGTTTGTATTTATAGGCTTCAAATATTTCATTTAACATAAAGATGCATCCGCTTAACTTTATACATTAAAGATCGGCTGGAAACACTAAAGCTATTAGTAAGTTGTTCAAACTCTCTAAGATTCTTTCAAGGTATCAAAAATCTTAAAAATTAGATAATGACCCTTCTTCCTCCAAAAACGCCTTCATGTCTCACAATTTTAAAAAGCATTTCCACAGCAGGTACTTTGTCATGATGAGTGCATTTGAGCATGTTCCCTGGAAGATAAACAAAATGCTGGGCTTCGGTTATAGCAGAGCTCTCCGAAAGAAATAAAGTGACTAGTTAATCCTCAGAGTACTGGAATTTGCTGGACTGTCAGCCAAATGAATATTTAGGAAACTGCCATGTGTTTCTGTGTATAAATGCTCATATTTTGACACTTTGGTTTGAGGAAAGAGCAGAAGGAAGACAAATACGGGACCACTCACCTCAATACAGAAGGTGTTAAGGATTGTAGAGAAGTAGTTCCTATTCATGAATACATGTGGGTGTATATGTGGGCGTTGTGGCAGGTGTAGGTGAAGCAAAGAGGGGGAACAGATAACGATTGATTAACATCACTGTCACTGCTGACACTTGGGACTAAGCAGCCAAAGTTCTAAGAGGCTTTTCCTGGTTATCTTCAAGGCTGCCATGATGAAGACCTCTGGCCTGGGTGAGGTTTCTGGCAGTGTGACTGTGAAGAGTTCTTTTTAAACTGATGATGATGCCATTTCTCTAGTTTGAAGATGAAGCTAAGCTTTATTACAGCTCAGTTGTTCTTTTTTGCCTCCCCTCTGAGTGTGTGTGTTTTTCAGCAAGGTCTCTCAGGATACTGGAAAATACCTAGTCACATACAAATAAACACACAGTTACCATTAAATTTTCCGTGCAGCATCTAAGTGTGCAAAAACATATTGTTCTAGGTACAGAAATCTATCTCCCCCAGTCCTCTCATAAATCCAGCCTTGATTATCAGACTTAAACTGAATCAACATCACTGTGTCCCCCAGTCTCTTCCTTCTATAGCAGCCATTCCAGGGCTACACTGGGACTAGGGAGGAAAAAAAACAAAACAAAACAAACAAAAAAAACACAACAAAAACCCCTCTCTGCTTGCACTAGTTTCGAGGGCATAGAAAAACAGGAGCTGAAAGAAGCAAACCAAGACACCACTGATGCCGTTATGAAGAGACTTAAAAATGCTGTATGATTCCCAGGAGAACTGTTCCCTGACCTGGTCAGGTCAACTTTTGGGGGTGATATGTGATTTCTCTCCTTGAACTAATTAATAGTGAAGATCAACCTTCTACTGTAAAGTAGGGATCAGGAGAAGAGGAGAAGAAATGAGTTTTCTACATTAGTATTAGTTGCAGACATTTTAATTTCACTTTTTAATTTATATTCTTGTCTCTGAATAAAATGCTATTTCAAATATTTAATTCAAGGCACACATTGATGACAAAATGCGATAAAGTACAGCTTTTGACCCTTTATTTAGGCTCCTAGATATTATTTTTTATTCCTGAAATTTCCCTTGAGTCCTTGGCATAATTCTGTTCCTTTGCCTGCTCTTTAGTTTCTTTTCTTACCAACAGTTTTAGAGTTTGATTTTATGAATCAATTTTACATTGAGTCAGTGGAGGTATGCATTTTGGAAACTTATCTTTGAGCTGTTGTCTTACTTTTCCTGCATCAAGCAGCATCCTCTAATAGACTTCCTTCCCTTAACCTCATGAGACACAAAAATATCTCAGAACATTTTCCAGAACGATGTTTGTATTAGAGATCAAAACTAACATTAGGCAGAAACATCCTCTGTGAAAACAAAAGGGGGGGGGGACAATTAAGTACAGTTTTCAGTCAAAAAAGACCCTATATATATAATTAAAATAAAAATTCAGAATCCTGCAAATGGGTTTGCTGGAATTATATAATCACAAAGGTAAAAAGGAAAACAACACCAAAAAAATCATATTGAATTGCAGTATTGGTTTTTACTTCCTAAAAGGGCTAGGATAAGACTATTAAAGGACTCACCTCAAATTTCAACAAATTAGAAATAATTCATGCTCAATTAACAAATAATTTTTGGTGTCTATCATGTCAAAGTGCTAGGCCTAAAGCTTTTATGAAATACTTTTCTTCTCTTATTGATCAGGATGAAGGATTTAAGCGTCAACCTCTTCAAAATGACCTAAAAGTAATCTTATTAGGAATTTTGTATATATTTAATAATCATTCTCATTTCTATAATAACTTATAAATGTTAATTATAGAAACTGAATGCTAAATATTTGGTTTGAATAATATTCCAAATCAATAAGAAATCAGCAACTGCATCACTATTCCTACTGTTTCATAACCACACAGTTAAGACTAACAAGACTAGAACACACACCTTTAAGAAAGGCCCACCTTCTGTACCTGAGGACCAGCTGACCCATGAGGGCATACAGTTCACACTACAACTCCACATCCAGTAATCCCAGGACTTTCCATTGCAGTTGGATCTGTTTGCTGCCCCCTTGGATCAGCCTCTTGTTACCAGCTAGACTGTGGTTCTATTATACATATTTGGTTTCCCCAACTATAACTCCTTTGTAATTCTTAAGAACAATGACTATTTGCACCATTTATTTCTTTTCTGGATTTTGGCTCCTTCTTTGTTGAACTCCTAACCTAGCTTTAACATGTCAGGCTCTAGTCCCTAAGTTTTGCTGTGTCTGGTCAGTACCCTTATTGAACCCATTTAAGTTATAATGTATTAATAGTTATATATTCAAAAGAGTAAATTTTATAGGATTGACAGTAGTCATGGTATATGCATTTTTATATTTAAATGAAAAACCATTTTTCTGAACTATTTGTTCAAAGCCTGTATTTATTTCTTCTGGTTAAATGCTCTATTTCCTTATCAGTAAAATACTAATAAAAGATGTTTGAGATATAAGTTTAGGTTTAGTTTTTTTTCCTACATTTTGACCACCACCCCCCCCCAATCTTTCTGTAACTATTTGTGATGAAATGATAAATGATAATATATGTAAAGGCACTTCAGAGTGTTCTACAGGTGCTTATGATTATATTATCATTACACACACCTAAGTTTCAGATAAGCCAGTATCTCAGCTTATCACTAAATCTAATTGAGTTGGATTTCTGTAGAAGGTAGCTTTTTCACTGCATGAAGTTTCATTTATGAATATATCATTTAGGAAAGAATTTTATAAGTACTCTATAATGAATAGCATCAAAATGAGTTATAAGAATGAACGTCACTTTCAAATATGCTTACCTTGCTTTTCAGTTTTGTTAATGTGCTGAAAAATCCTGATTAAATACTGAAGATGTGGATGAGGATTTTTGTATTTTTATAATTCCCTTCCCCATTCCTCATATAAAAACAATTTCTTTTCAAACAATATTGTATCTTGGTGAGAACACAAGGTCAACCAACTAAAGCAGTCATATGACAAGTATCTTGAAAAATAGTATGTAATTTACTTAGCAAAAGGGATCTGAATTTTTCTACATTTAAAAAATTTAGGTAAGTGTGAGTTTGGGTGCTGCTGCTAAGTCACTTCAGTCGTGTCTGACTCTGTGCGACCCCATAGATGGCAGCCCACCAGGCTCCGCTGTCCCTGGGATTCTCCAGGCAGATTCATACTATTCCACAGAGCGAAATTTGTATGCTTTTCAAAATATGGGTCAACAGAATTCACTAAACATTTTAAAAATGATATAACTTCCTGTTTGCTTAAGATGTAAGGATCCTGTCACTGTCTACAGAATTTAATTTATAACCCAAGTGGGAATGTATTCAATAAATTTATTTTTTGTTCTAAATAGTATACTCTTGAAAAAATAGCTCTCACTGGACGAAAATTGTCCATAACTATGTAGTTTTTAAACATAAGCGAACAAACATACGGAAATCAGAGTCACATCAGAGAAGCATGACCCAAAATAATTTGCAAGAGGGAAGTTCATGTATACTCAGAACTCATGGAACTCTAGCCCTGGCTGAAGACTTTGTAAATAAATCTTGTACAGCATAGTGGACTGGAGGTTAGAGGCTATTTAGTATAAATAAGCAAAAACAGAGCTTGTATTTGACATACCCTATTACAGAAGACTTTCCCCCAAGGTTTTCAAGTATTGGAATTCCCAACAGAAAGCCAAATATGTCCTTGGGAGTCTAATGGATGTCATCAATTATTTGACATTTTTAAACATGTATACTGTGATGATGAGCTATGAATTATTTGAAAAATTCTTATGATGTTAATTCTTGGGATTTGTGTGCAATTTTAATTTCCAAATTTGGGATATCATGGAGCCTTATTAAGGGAAAAGATAACTGTCTACTCTGTGCCAAACAGAGTATAAGGTTTTTCATTTATAACTCTCAGTTTCTTGTAACAGCCAACAAGGTAGGCATTCTACCCACAACTTACAGATGAAGCCTCTGAGATCCAAGCTGTAAGAACCAACTTAGTAGGGAGTTCTCAAACTTTAGTTATTCATTTATTTATTTGTCTTAAGCAAATAAACTCATGCTTCATTCATTGAGAGATATATGTGTATCTATAACAGACTGAAAAGGACACGCTGTGATTCCCAAATCTGTGGAAATTCCTGAAATGACTGAGTACATGATGGGTCACTGATCCAAGAGATCCCTTTCAAGAATGGGATGATGAAGCAGGAATTTAGAATCTGTAAAAGAAAATCTGGGCAACAGTAGAATATAGACTTATGCATTTGGAAGAAGATACTGTGTGTGTATATGTGTGTGTGTATGTGTATATATATATATATGCTAAGAAACACCATTTTCCTTCTGTATTCTGTATTCTTTATCCATCTCCTTTGCCCAGTAGTTACTCAACACGTACAAGCCAACCCATCACCAGCTACCATATATTAATACATACAGGTTCAGAAGACATAAAATAGTTCTAGGAACAAGAGGAAATACTACAAGTTTCTCATTCTCCAGTGTCTGGATTCCTGTGGAGGACAACCAGGGAGCCAGGGCAGGGGTTAAATTCAACTTAGTTCAATTAAGTTATAAAGTATAATTATTCTCAGAAGGCCATCTGTTATGCCCCTCTCTGATTGTTCCTGTCCCCTTCTTCAGGGTTAACTTGAAAAATATGACCCCTCACTTTCACTTTTGGAAACTTGTCCCCACTAACCCCTGCCCATTTGAGACAAAGATGAGTAGTGCTTATATTAAGTCTCTTATTTCGGTTTAAGACTTGACTTATTTGAAGCTCTGACTCTTTTCTTTTGACTCCCTAGCCCAGGCAATCCTTCAGCAACCTATGACCTAGCAGAAAAAGGATGACAGAGCTGGGACTGGGGAAGTGTAATCTGTAGACAGAGTGATTTTTATAAGCTTGGACGTGGCCTAGTATGAGTCATATCAGTGTCCATCAGGTTCAGTATTTTATTACCAATAGAAAATCTCAAGAGTATGCCATCAAATTTAAAATTTAGGTACATTCCAGCTCCTTTTAATAACATACAATCATAGATGTTTAGGGCTAAAAATGACTTCTGTTTTTCTATTCAGTCTAAAGTCCTCGACTACATTAAAAAGCAAAAATAATAACTCTGACACATGCCAAGTAACGTATGAGGCTTTTTATATACATGTTCTCTATCCATATACTTTACATTGTCTCAACATATTATAATCATCAGGGTAGAAATCATTGTCCTCTATATAAGAATCTGACATTCAAAGGATTTAGGGAGATATTAAGATTTGTAATAGGGAGGGAAGCAGACATTTAAAGAAATTACTCCATTTGTACCACAGAAAACATTTCAGGGTACAGAAGTAAACTTGAGGAACATCAGCTGGGGTTTATTGCATTAGTCTCATGAAGTCAAGTTTGGATTAGAGATGGTGGGATGGAGAAAAAGAGACAACAGAATCAATAGAAATTCAGAGTATAGAACTAATGAGACTTGACGACAGATTTGTCATGGGAGGTGAGAGAAAGGAGAAGGAAGAGCCAGATTTGGTGCCTTGTTTTCAGCTTGAGCAACTGGCTGGACAGTGGAGACACCAGGAAAGATGAAAGGCAAGATTTGGGAAGTGCAGGTAAAGCAGGGAGCAGAGAAGGGATGCAGGAGGCCAGAAGATCAGGAACTGATTCAGGGAACCTTTTGTTCTTTTTTTTTTTTTAATAAATTTTTCCATTTCTATAATTTATTTCTTAATTGTAGTTGATTTACACTGTTTTGGGTATATAGCAAAGTGATTCAAAAATACATACAGACTTTTTTCAGATTCTGTTTCATTATAGGTTATAACAAGATATTGAATATAGTTCCCTGAGCCATACAGTAGACATTTGTTTATCTCTTTTATATATAGTAGCATCTGTTTATCCCAAATCCTAATTTATCTATGCCTGGCTTTCCCTTTTGGTAATCATAAGTTTGTTTCCTATGTCTGTGAGTCTACTTCTGTTTTGTAAATAAGGTCATTTGTATTATTTTTTAAAAAACTTTTTCAAACAGTTTTTAAGACTGGAGATCTGAGAATACATTTTCTACCCAGTGTCCTCTCAGTCTTTTCCCCTGCCCTTATCAGTAGGTCAATCCCAAAGGCACTTGGCCCTTGGGTTTAAAATGCAGATGTTAACTGCATTTTCTGGGTAACGGCAGAGATTCATCAACTTGCATATCCAAGAAATCTAGCCTTGGACTTGGCTAGATTTTAGGTAACCTGAGAGAAAGGATACTGTTGTAGAAGAATTACTGGTGTAATGGGGATCTCATCTCAACCTAAACTGGGATTTGGAATTTTGGTATGTGTCTGACGAAAAGTTGCAGCTGAAAGTTCAAAGAGGCTGTTTTTGGTGCAGTAGTTCACATAGAAGGAAAGTGTCTTCAGAGAGGAGGGTGTCTGAAGAGAGAAATGGAGAGGGACGGGAGTGGACAGAAGGCTGTTTCTTCTATTAAAGGCTCACACGGAGTTAGTCGGAGCCCTGATGGAGACATGGGCTGCAAGATGGACCTGTTCCCACGGGCACTGAGGCACCTACTATGTGGCTTAGGGGCCATGGTGATGTAGCAGGAGGGAGCTGAGAGAATAACATCATTTTCTCTCAGCACTAAATATTCTGCTCCATTCTCTTTCTTGCATGGGTTCTAAGAAGTCAGCTGTGATTCTTATCATTATTTCTCTATAAATGAGGTGCTCCCCCCGGCTTTTTTCAGGATTTTTTCTTCATCTATGGTTTTTCATAACTTGCAAATGTATAGCATTTTTGTTTTTGGTATTTGTCCTGCTTTTCTCTGAGCTTCCTAAATCTGTCTTGGCACATTTACATTAACCTGGGCAAGTGTCTAGTCATTATTATTCCAAATATGTCTTCTGTTCCTTTCTTTCCTCTCCTTCCTATAGTGCATACATTACACTTTTTGTAGTTGTCCCTAAGTCCTTGGATACTCTGTTCTGTTTTGTTCAGTCTTCCTTTTCTTGGTTTTGCTTTTTGAGGATTGCTCATCTGTTCTTCAACGCTGTCTACTTTATTCATTACAGCCCTTAACACATTACTCATCGGTGTTTTACGTTTCTGGTCTGATAATTCCAATATCCCTGCCATATTTGGTTTTGATACTTGTCCTATCTCTTCAAACTGTGGGGTTTTTTGCCATTTGCTATGCTGTGTAATTTTTCTTGATATCTGAACATGACTTAGTTGTAAAAGAAACTGCTGTAAATAGTTCTTTATTAATATAGTGGTGAGCTTTCAGGGGAGGGGACGAGTTCTCTGGTTTTGTGATTAGGTCTCCGTCTTTTAGGAGATGGTGCCTCTGCACCGTGAAGGAGCATCCTTTCACCACATCGAGGCATAACACAGCCTTGTTCTGAGAGAACCAAAACCGTTTGGGATTAAGGGGTTTTACTTTGTGAGTACCAGAACAGGAATCAGCACAGCGAGTAGGGAGCCAGTGTTAAGTACCCCTCTCAAGTGGCTCTCCTAGCCAGGACTGAAGCAGGGGATGACAGGCAGAAAAATCTCGGAGGAGTGCTCTCTTGCGCTACGCTTTTGGGGACTATGGAGATGTGTGGATGAAGCCCTCAAGTGCATGCGGAGGACGATGCGAGTTGTTACTGTGGCTCTGTTTGTAAGCACAGAGTGGTGAGACCTGGGGGAAAGGTGGACTACATGAGAAAAGGAGTTTCCAAGCTGAGGTGTCCCTCAGAGTAACTTGGGACTTTTTAAAAAAGACCTCTGCCCAGGTCCTACTTGTAGGGTTTCTGTTCTAGAAAGCCTAGGGTGACAACTGTGTTATGAAACGGCTCTGTGAGTAACTCTGATGCTTATTCCTGATTAAAAACTACTGCCTTAAATTTATTAGAGTTGAGTCATTTGATGCTAGTCAAATAGCTAGCAAAAGAAAAAGAAGTTAGATTTTTGGAGAGATTTCCCTTTTTGACTTTATTGTTTTATATTTTTCTCCCCTTCTCCCCAGCTATCCACATTCTCACTAAAACAGCTTCCTTTCCCTGGTATTGGTTTTTGTAATTTCTCACTGAAGGCTTCTCTGAAGAAGAATTATTGGGAGGCCCACCCAGTCTTACTTTAGATTCTCCATAGTTGGACTCAGATAAAAAGAAAAATCAAGAACGTAAACATCCTTTTTTTTTTTCCTTAGAAGAAAATGGTTCACAATTCTGTTTGACCAGTTCAGTGTTAAACAATTGTGTGAATATTTTTCTTGAAACATCCACTCTCTTCTACTGCTATTTCCACAGCTCACTCTACTGTTATTTTTGCTTAAATTATCAACGGAATTTAGACATCAAAGCACGTTCACTTCATTTCTCCATTCTGGCTCCACAGGCTCCAAAGTTGTGAGCCACAAAAATGATCCCTCACCATACATCATTTCTGTAGAAGGTAAAGCAGGATTTTTTTCTCTTGTAGAATCTATAGTATCGAAAATAAACTATGTTAGGGATTTAATTCCTGATGAATACATCCTTTATTCCACAATTTTACCCATAATTTTCAATCCAACTGAATTCTAGTCTTCTCGAAATCAAGTTAAAATAACTGTATAAAAATTTTTTCAGTGCAAAAATTTCAAATGTCAATTCTATTAAATGGAGGTGAAAATTACATTAGGAATTAAACAATTTTTCCCCCCAATTATTCTCCAGGAATTAAAGAAGAAAACATAGACCAAGCTCCAGTTTGAAAGAGCCATAATTCAGCACACTCTGTATTACGTCTCAGAGAAAGAAATCTGAGTTTCTAAAGGAAGAAACAATGCATTAAGTGCTGGGGGAAAGAAAAATGAGGGTCTCCAGTCTTGGGAAGGTAGTGCCCTGAGGCAGACTGACCCAATCAGCTGTTGACAGAGGGACATCACTGCCGTGCTGAAGGGAGCGCATGCTTAGTCACTCAGTCGTGTCTGACTGTTCGTGAATCCATGGACTATATAGACTGCCAGGCTCCTCTGTCCACAGATGCTCCAGGGAAAAATACCGAAATGGGTTGCCATGCCCTTCTCCAGGGGATCTTCCCGACCCAGGGATTAAACCCACATCTCATGAAGTCTCCTGCATTGGCAGGTGGGTTCTTTACCACGGGTGCCACCTGGGAAGCCCTGAAGTTAGGGCTAGGCATATACTTTCTACCCTGAACTCTCTGGTATCTTCGTATTACCCAGAATACATAGCAGGGTCAACGAATATGTCCTTGAACAATGTAAAAAAAAGAAAGAAGAAAAACCTTCCATTTCTCAATGCTAATTAATTTAAAATTCAAATTTTATTTACATTCTTCAGTGAAGGGATCATGTGGTTTAATGTATACAGTAGCATATGAATAGTGGCTATGCCAAAAAGAGGTTTGGGGAACCATCTTTTAGTGCCCTAACCCACCCTCAGTTACCCACAAATTTATTAATATGTTTACCAGTTAAACAACTGCCATTCTCTTAATGCATGAAAATCATCTTTTGAAAAAGTTCTTGTTTTCACTGATCTGTGGTTTGTAATTTAGATAGAAACAATTGAGACAAGTCTCCTAACTTCCCCACCTCCACTTCCTGCTGCCCCTCAATTCCCCTTCTTGTGAACATGCTGACCCCAGCAGATATGTGAATAAGTGATATGTGAATAAGCGGATAAGTGCATATGGAAACATGAACTTCAGTGTTCACTCTACTGAATACTACTAGTATTCCATAAAGACCCAAACTTCTGTGCAAATAAAATCCTTACTAAAGGAAAAGAGACAAAGATGATTTTCTGGAGAACAGAAGGACTCAAATTAACTGTGTATACAGTATATGCTCCATGGATGACTGGGAGACGTCATATATCACGTAAGCAGCATTTGTTATCTCATTTTTATATAGTTGTGGTTTATAGGAAAGCTATACTGAAAAATAAAGAAATGAAAGGGATTATCTGTGGATTTCTTCTTTTTATTCTTAAATTGATTTGGGCTTACTTTTTGAGGATTTCCACCCACAGTCTATTTCTACACATCTGCATCCCACACACAGCAAGTGGAGGAAAAGAAGAGTACATTTTACAACTTCGGAGATGAATTAAATAGGTGTTTGCCTGGAGAAGTACTTATCATGATGTTTAAAATGTTCTGTAATAGTTATTTGACAAGAACCTCAGATTCTTCTGTTTCTGGGAACTCAAAGGAAAGTAAGAGCTGTAGCTGATTTTGAGACTGATGTTTGTGCAAAATGAGGACACAACTGAGGTTGAATTGCCACTCTGAGATTTCCCTTAAGGTATTGCTTAGTTTCTGTTTCATCAAAAGTATAGCAAGGAGTCACTATGTGTAAAATATCGTAGTTTGGGGGTGGATGGAAAGAGGAAGTCGACATAGCCCTTACTTCCCTGGTGGCTCAGACAGTAAAGTGTCTGCCCGCAATGTGGGAGACCTGGGTTCGATCCCTGGGTCGGGAGGATCCCCTGAAGAAGGAAATGGCAACCCACTCCAGTAGTCTTGCCTAGAAAATTCCATGGATGAAGGTGCCTGGTCGGCTACAGTCCATGGGATTGCAAAGAGTCGGACACAACTGAGCAGCTTCACTTTTTTGCTTTCAAAGGAGATTTTAACCCAATGAGGGTGACAGACTGGAGGGAGTACACAAAAAGGGTTTAGGGAGTGAACAAGATGGAAGCTGGGGGGGGAAATGCTGAAGGTGAGCTCAGAAGAGAAGGCTGTACAGTCTTTGGTGTGTTGTTGGGGATGTCTTTTAATCCCCATCTTACAGACTGAACAATATGTTATACTACCTAAGTTGGAAGGGGGACTTGTAAATATATCTCACTTGAATCTGAAATCTGATCTCACTCAGTAATCCCACCCATAATATTTACTATTTTAATAGTATCTATAATCTCAGTGGTTCTTAATCTTTGGAACAGTTTGCATCCTTTAGAAAACATGAATAAACTATGATTCTTTCCCACGGGAGAAGAGGGGAGGAAGAAGCACATGAAAAAATTCAGGGACTTCTTCCTGAAGTACTGGACAATCACTTAACTTCTCTATGTCTCAATTTCTCAGGCAGGGAATGGCAAAGGCTATTCCATAAAGTACTTGAGAAAATTACATAAGATATTTATCTACCATGTACCTATGGTCAGTTAACTTATGACAAAGGAGGAAAGAATATACAATGGAGAAAAAGTTTCTTCAATAATTGGTGCTGGGTTAAAAGGACAGTTGCATGTAAAAGAATAAAATTAGAACATTCTTTAATATCATACACAAAAATAAACTCAAAATGGATTAAAAATCATTTAGTAAAATCAGATACTATAAAACTCCTAGAAGAAAACATAGGCAGAACACTCTTAGACATAAACTGTAGCAATATCTTTTTGGATCCATCTCCTACAGTAATGGAAAAAAGAACAAAAATAAACAAATGGAATGCAATTAAACTTAAAAGCTTTTGCACAGCAAAGGAAACCATAAACAAAATGAAAAAACAACCTACAAACTGGGAGAAAATATTTGCAAATGATGCAACCAACAAAGATTAGTCTCTAAAATATACAAACAGCTCATCTAGCTCAAGATAAAAAAAAAAAAAAACCAATTAAAAAAATGGGCAGAAGACCTAAGTAGACATTTCTCCAAAGAAATATGCATATGTGTGTGTGTGTATATATATACATATATAAAACTTAATCACTTTTCTGTACACTTGAAACTAACACAACTTTGTAAATCAACTGTACTTCAATAAAAAAATAATTATATAAAGTACCTAGCACTGATCCCAGAGCAAATATTCAGCAAATGACATGCATTATTTTATTCTTTCTTTCTTCCTTTTCCCTGGAAGATGTGTTCTTTCCTTCGCTGGGACTGATGAGACAGTGATAAGACTGAGGGGTCAAACAGGGGCTGTTCACCAAGTAAGGTGGAGGAGAAAAGGGGATAGATAAGTTTCATGCCCAGGCATGAAATATGATAGAAAAAGGAATTTCAGGAACTTCATAGGAAGTTATCTGTGGGACTCTCTGGGAGAATACTGTAAAGGATCTATGAAGATGCTGCTCTAGATGTAAATATTTTGTGGGTTTACTATAATAGTAATACTAAATAGCATTAGTTTCAATAATAATGACAAATGCACACTTACAGAGAACTTACTATGTGCCAGGCACTGTGTTTAACTTAGCTTACATAGATCACCTCATTTAATCCTTACAACAATATGAAATGATACAGTACATCATATCTCATCTGAAGTTCTAAAAAAAAAAAAAAAAAACTTTGAAAACGAAAATTTTGAAATAATTGACAGCAAAATCTGACCTGAACTGACATGAGTATATTAGTCTTTATTTATCCCATTAAAAGTAAATATTTGCACATTTAGCTATAGAAGTCTTAATGTTTGGTCAAGGGGTGGTTCATGCCCTACTAGGGTAATGTCCTTGCCATTCTAAAAAATGTCTTTAAATTTCAAAATTTGCCTAGACTACAGAATTTCAGATAAGGAGTTTTTGAAAAGAACTAACATTTATTGAGAACATGCTATTTGCCAGGTTTGGGTCCTAGTTTCTACTTATGTTAATGAATTTATCCTCATCATAATCCTCAGAGGTGGATATATTTAGCATCCTTCCTGCTTTATAGTTGAAGTGACTATACAAAGTACAGAGAAGTCAAAGGAACTCAAGGGTACCAGCTAGTAACTTAGATACACAGAATTTGAACACAGATAATCTGGATCTGAGAAGCTTTTGCCTAATCGCTACACATACTGCCTCATTTATATTATTACAATTGTTATCCTCATTCTACAGATGAAAATTCTGAAAATTAAAGGTAATTTTAAATTAAAAAGTGAAATTTAGGAGTAATTATATCTAAGATAAAGTGTTTATGTGATCTTGGGCAAGTTATTTAACTGTTCTGTGCCTCAACTTTCCTTTCTGTAAAATAGAGACATTAATAATACATACCACATGGATTGTTATGGGGAGTAAGGTAGGTTAAAACACTTAGAGAAATGTCTGATATACTCCATGAAATCAACACAGATTAGCCCTTACTATTATTACAACTAGGACATGTGGATGCCAGAAGGGAGGAGAAGGATATAATGAAAGTTAATCCTCATGCAAAGATTTACTATAAAGAAGGTAAAAGAGACAATATTTTTCTTTCAGATATTAAATCAGTGCTTGCTTTATTTTTTGTTCCCTAGCCCTGAGGTGTTTAATGGCTGCCTATCTGTTCAATCAATGGCTTCAGAGAGCAGGTACAGAACAAAGAAGTCTTTTATTTCTCTCTGAGTCTATGAGCTGACATTTTTTAATCCATTGCAAGACTTTAATCATGAAGTCATGCTTTGTTAAAGACCAAGACTGTTTTGTAAATCCCCAGAGCTTCTCTTTACAATTAAAAGTCTGGGCCTGGTTCACTTAACTCTTCTAGTATTGCATTTGTAAGAAGCCACAGCGTGAAGAGAACAAGGCTTGTACTGAAAGGAAAGTTCTCTTGTAACAGGATAGGAAGTTCCTTTTAACTAAGAACAGGATTTGAAAACTACAGAAAGAGAAGTGGGGCAAGTATAGATCTGAGTGACATACTCATCTACTTGGGTGTGAATGCCCTGGGGAGAGGGAAGATGAAGGGCTGTAAGCTCTTTAGCAAACCCTGCATTCAGCCTTGCTTAGTGCTATGTGGTCTCTGGGAAGAAGAGCAATGTCTGAGGCAATATTTGAAGGCTGCCTCAAAGAATTCTGCATATTGTAGAATGGCACTGATGACTCTTTTGTGAGTGAAAGTCGCTCAGTTGTGTCTGACTCTTTTTGACCCCAAGGACTGTACAGTCCATAGAATTCTCCAGGCCAGAATACTGGAGTGGGTAGCCTTTCTCTTCTTCAGGGGATCTTCCCAACCCAGGAATCAAACCGGGGTCTCCTGCATTGCAGGCAGATTCTTTCCTGACTGAGCTATTTTGAGTCTCCCATAAACAGCACAGATTTAAGACAATCAGTAAAACAGAAAAGAATCACTATAGGGACCTCAGGACAAGGGAACGTGATAAGAGGCAGAAGCATCAATGGCAGATGAAACCATGGAAAAAGACTGACAGCAGGCACTGGAATGAGCCTCATTCAGGGATGAGGAAGGAAAGGAAAAATTGCAGGAAACAGCATGTGGATCAGATCTTTCCCTATATCACCATCATGGCCTGGACCCACAAGCTAGCTGTAAAGAAAGATTTAGAGAAGTCTCTCTAAGAAGGGAGAAACAGTTGTGACTAACCTTTAATGGAATGATTTTTTTTTCCTCCAAAATATTTTAAAATCAAAAGAAGCTGAATTAATTTTATTTGTCCAATTATATTTTGTCTTTTCCTGCTTGTAGAAGAAACTGAACTCCAGAGACGTGTGAGGTTAAATAATAAAGGTCTACCTTTTTTTTTTTTTTAAGTCAAATATAGGTTTTAATTCTATTATATTTCAAAGATATTAAATCTCAGAATTTTCTAAAACCAAACCCCATTCTAAGTCATGTCAGAATTTGTAGGGCTTCCCAGGTAGCACTAGTGGTGAAGAATCCACGTGCCAATGCACAATTTGGCCATGACAGATATTAAGGATATGCAATTCAGATCAGATCGGATCAGATCAGTCGCTCAGTCGTGTCCGACTCCTTGCGACCCCATGAATCACAGCACGCCAGGCCTCCCTGTCCATCACCAACTCCCGGAGTTCACCCAGACTCACGTCCATCGAGTCAGTGATGCCATCCAGCCATCTCATCCTCTGTCGTCCCCTTCTCCTCTTGCCCCCAATCCCTCCCAGCATCAGAGTCTTTTCCAATGAGTCAACTCTTCGCATGAGGTGGCCAAAGTACTGGAGTTTCAGCTTTAGCATCATTCCTTCCGAAGAACATCCAGGGCTGATCTCCTTTAGAATGGACTGGTTGGATCTCCTTGCAGTCCAAGGGACTCTCAAGAGTCTTCTCCAACACCACAGTTCAAAAGCATCAATTCTTCAGCGCTCAGCTTTCTTCACAATCCAAGTCTCACATCCATACATGACCACTGGAAAAACCATAGTTTTGACTAGACGGACCTTTGTTGGCAAAGTAATGTCTCTGCTTTTCAATATGCTATCTAGATTGGTCATAACTTTTCTTCCAAGGAGTAAGTGTTTTTTAATTTCATGGCTGCAGTCACCATCTGCAGTGATTTTGGAGCCCCAAAAAATAAAGTCGGACACCGTTTCCACTGTTTCCCCATCTGTTTGCCATGAAGTGATGAGGCCAGATGCCATGATCTTCGTTTTCTGAATGTTGAGCTTTAAGCCAACTTTCTCACTCTCCTCTTTCACTTTCATCAAGAGGCTTTTGAGTTCCTCTTCACTTTCTGCCATAAGGGTGGTGTCATCTGCATATCTGAGGTTATTGATATTTCTCCCTGCACTTGATTCCAGCTTGTGCTTCTTCCAGCCCAGCGTTTCTCATGATGTACTCTGCATAGAAGTTAAATAAGCAGGGTGACAGTATACAGCCTCGACGTACTCCTTTTCCTATTTGGAACCGGTCTGTTGTTCCGTGTCCAGTTCTGTTGCTTCCTGACCTGCATATAGGTTTTTCAAGAGGCAGGTCAGGTGCTCTAGTATTCCCGTCTCTTGAAGAATTATGCACAGTTATTGTGATCCACACAGTCAAAGGCTTTGGCATAGTCAATAAAGCAGAAATAGATGTTTGTCTGGGACTCTCTTGCTTTTTCCATGATCCAGTGGATGTTGGCAATTTGATCTCTGGTTCCTCTGCCTTTTCTTAAACCAGCTTGAACATCTGGAAGTTCACAGTTTATGTATTGCTGACCAGTTTCTAAAAGCAAAACAAACTTTAAAAATCCTGCTGGGATTGTGATTGGGGTTGCATTCAATTTACAGATCAGTTTGGATAAGCATAATATTTTAACAATATTAAGTTTTCCAATTTATTGATGTACATTTCTCTTTTAGTCCAGGTGTTCTTTAATTTTTTCTCTGCTATGATTAGTAGTTTAATGAAGAACTCTTACATTTATGCTATTGCTTCTCTCTGAGTACCATATTTTTCATATTTTTATTTAGGATGGTTTTATGTCTCATTTTCTAAGTACTCATTGCTAAATCCCAGAAAAAAGCAATTGATTTTTGTATTTGACTTGTATTGGTATCCTATAAATCTTTCTAAAAGTACCTAATAATTCTAAGAATTGTTTTATAGACCTTTTGGTATTTTCAATGTAAATAATTTATTATATTTAAATATGGAAGCGTTTTAGGTTTGTTTGTTTTTTTTTCAGTTCTTACGTATTTTTGTTTTGCATTGTTTCATTGACTAGAATCTCAAGAAAAATGCTGACTAGAAGTGGTGAGTGAACATCCTTGCTTGTTCCCAATATTAAGACAGCATTCAGTTTTTTACCTTCAAACATAATTTTAACTGTAGGTTTCTACAAATATTTCTTATTAGAGTCTATTCCTAATTTACTAGTTGATAAAAGTTATTTCTTTCGTTCTGGGCTGTGCTGGGTCCTTGTTGCTGTGTAGGCTTTTCTTTAGTTGGGGCAAACGGGCTGCTCTCTAGCTGTGGGCCTGGGCTTCTAACCACAGTGGCTTCTCTCCTGTTGCAGAACGCAGGTGCGTGGGCTCCATAGCTGTGACACGTGGGCTCAGGACTTGTGGTTCCCAGGCTCTAGAGCACAGGCTCAATAGTTGCGGCACACAGGCTTAGTTGCCCCACAGCATGTGAAATCTTTGCCCATCACTGAACCAGTGTCTCCTGCATTGGCTCTTCATCGCTGACTCTTTACCACTGAACCATCAGGGAAACCCTGTTAATTTTTTTTTTTTTTTTATCATGAAAACATTGATTTTTTTTTTAATGCTTTTTCTGTACCTACTGAAATGATCATATAATTTTCTCTTTTCATGCTTATGTGGTTAACTGTATCCATTGATTTTTAAATGTTGAACTAACTGTGCCTTCCTGTGAAGAATTTCACTTGGCTATATTTCTTTTTTATACATTGTTAAATTTAAATGACTAATAGCTTGTTAGGGAAATTTATGTCTATTCATGAGAGGTATTGCTTTGTAAATTTATTTTTGTAATGTCCTTATCTGGTTTAGGGATCAAGATTATCCTAACCTTATAAAATGAATTGCAAAATGTTTTTTCTCCTTCTGTTTTCTGAAAACAATTGTGTAGAATTAGTATTATTTCTTCTTTACATGCTAGGAGCATTCATTAGACACTCGAGATTAGCCTGGAATTTTCCTTGGGAGAAAACTTCTAGTTACAAATTCAGAGAGATGTGGTAATACTCAGATTTTCTAACTTCTTGTATCTGTTTTGGCAACTTGTGTCTCCTGCCCCCAATTTTTTTCTTGCGTTTTTCCCAAGTTGTCCAGCTTTTGCTTGTCTTATTTATTGTTGGATGTGTTGGGTCTTGGTGGTGGCACATGGGATCTTCCAAGCATCATGTAGAATCTTTTGTTGTGGCATGTGGGCTCAGCAGTTCAGGCATGTTGGCTTGGTCACCCCATAGCATGTAGGATCTTATTTCCCCAAGCAGGGAAATCTGTGTCCCTTGCATTGGAAGGTGGATTCTTAACCACTGGACTACTAAGGAAGTCCCTGCCCAGTTTGAAAAAAATAGCGTAAAAATTTTTAACGATACTATCTTTTGGAAATTTAATGTCTGCAGTTTCCCTAGTGATACCCTCTTTCATTTTTATACTACTATTTTTCCCTTTTTTATTTTTGATCAGTCTAGTTACAGGTTTATCAATTTTATTAATCTTTTCAAGGAATCCACTTTTGACTCTGTTAGTTATCTTTAGTGTTTATATTCTGTTTCACTTTTTGTTTATATTCTGATTGCTGCTTTTATATTTATTATTTTCTCCCTTTTATTTATGTGAATTTAATTTAATCTTTTTATAGCTTTAGTTGAAACTTACTTTAATTCTTTTCCAATATAGAGCTGCAAAGTTCCCTTTAAGCACCACTTTAGCAGTATCACACAAACTTCTATCTGTTGTGATTTCATTATTATTTAGTTAACAGTGTTTCCTAATTAATCTATGTTTTCTTTTTGGACTTATGAATTATTATAAAGGTATTGCTTACCTTTCAAATATTTCAGTATTTTCAAATATTTGATATTTTGTGTTCATTGATTTTTACTTTAATTTTTATTATGATCTGAGAACATAATTCACATGATTTTAATCCTGTTACATTTTGAGAGTTCTTTTTTTTTTTTTTTTTTTGCTCAGCACATGATTTATCTTGGTGACTATTACATGTGCATTTTAAAAGAGAGTATTCTCTAGGTGCTCGGTAAGTGAAGTGAAGTGAAGTCGTTCAGTCGTGTCCGACTATTTGCGACCCCATGGACTGTAGCCTACCGGGCTCTTCCATCCATGGGATTTTCCAGGCAAGAATACTGGAGTGGGTTGCCATTTCCTTCTCCAGGAGAACTTCCCGGCCCAGGGATTGAACCCCGGTCTCCCGCACTGTAGGCAGATGCTTTACTGTCTGAGCCACAGGGGAAGCCCTGTAGGTGCTGGGTATAGTATCCATAAAAACAAAGATGCTCAACATCACTCATTATCAGAGAAATGCAAATCAAAACCACAATGAGGTACCATTTCACGCCAGTCAGAATGGCTGCGATCCAAAAGTCTACAAGTAATAAATGCTGGAGAGGGTGTGGAGAAAAGGGAACCCTCTTACACTGTTAGTGGAAATGCAAACGAGTACAGCCACTATGGAGAACAGTGTGGAGATTCCTTAAAAAACTGGATATAGAACTGCCTTATGACCCAGCAATCCCACTGCTGGGTATACAGACTGAGGAAACCAGAATTGAAAGAGACACATGTACCCCAATGTTCATCGCAGCACTGTTTATAAGAGCCAAGACATGGAAGCAACCTAGATGCCCATCAGCAGACGAATGGATAAGAAAGCAGTGGTCCATATACACAATGGAGTATTACTCAGCCATTAAAAAGAATACATTTGACTCAGTTCTAATGAGGTGGATGAAACTGGAGCCTATTATACAGAGTGAAATAAGCCAGAAGGAAAAACACCAATACAGTATACTAACACATATATATGGAATTTAGAAAATGGTAATGATAACCCTGTATGCGAGACAGCAAAAGAGACACAGATGTATAGGACAGTCTTTTGGACTCTGTGGGAGAGGGAGCGGGGAATGATTTGGGAGAATGGCATTGAAACATGTATAATATCATAAGAAACAAATCGCCAGTCCAGGTTTGATGCAGGCTACAGGATGCTTGGGGCTGGTGCACCGGGATGACCCAGAGGAATGGTATGGGGAGGGAGGTTGGAGGGGGGTTCAGGATGGGGAACATGTGTATACCCATGGCGGACTTATGCTGATGTATGGCAAAACCAATACAATATTGCAAAGTAATTAGCCTCCAATTAAAATAAATAAATTTAAGTTAAAAAAATAACAATCAGATTAAATTGCTTGGCAATGTTAAGTCTTAGATTCTTCCTGATTTCTTAGTTTGCTTTTTCTATGAGAGACTGAGAAAGGAGTATTAAAATAGCCAACTATAATTGTGGCTTTGTCAGTTCTCCCCTTTGACTTTTTCAGGTTTTTCTTTATGTAGTTTGAAATCCTGTTCCTAGGTACAATGGAAGAGGATTATGACTTCTTAGTAACTGACTCTTTAGCGTCTTGGAATGTACATTTTTAACCTTTTGTATGTTTACAATGGCTACTTTAAAGACTTGATTTCCCAGTGCCAACATGTGTCATCTTTGAGATCATTTCTTTTGTCTATTTTTTTCATGGTTACATGTTATATGTTCTCGTGTCTTCACACATCTAGTCATTTTTGATAATCGGTAGTGTATTGTAGATGCTTTGTTTTTAAAAATTTAGATTTTCTTTGTTTCCCTAAAGATCACTGAATTTTATACTAATGGACAGTTAATTTACTAGAGTGTCAACCTGATCCTGTTGAGCACTGGTTTAAGACTTAATTTGGTTGTGCTTAGGATGGCCTTACTGTGACTCTTCTGAAGCAAACCCTTTTTAGGCTGTCAACTAAATGCCCAGAATGTTCAACAGGTTCTCTCCACTGTGGATGATTGAAACGCCAGTTTTTCCTAGCACCATATTATGTCTAGAATTATTATTCAACTCACTGTCACCCAGTAACTGTTCTGTTCTAGTCCTTGTAAAATTTTGTCCTGTACAAAGTCGTGTTTGGCCCAAAGTCTGTGGAATCCTGTGAAGATTTCTGTTGTTTCTCTTCTGAACATCCTCTCTCTGGTACCTTTCCAGCAAATTCCAGTTACCACAGCAGCCCCAAACATTGATTTCTGTTTCCTTCAGTCAGAATGACCATGCCTTGCTTTTTGGACTCTATTTGCCTCCACTTCATTTTGGAAAGAGGACAAAATAAGGATGAATGCATAGCTTACCTCACGCATTTCTCTTTTCAGAGGGATTGCATCTAGTTCTTTCTGTTGTACTTTGCCTGAGAACAATTGATTTACATAGTGTTTCAAGTTCGGTAGTTGTCTCTGGTTGTAGTCTCTCATGATCAGAACTTAAAGTTCACATAGATGTTAAAAAATTGTCTCCAGTACATCTTGTCTGTTTTGAAAGATGTGGAGGGGGTATTGGGCTTCCCAGGTGACACAGTGGTAAAGAATCCACCCACAATGCAGGAGACACAAGAGACGCAGGTTGTGATCCCTGGGTTGGGAAGATGCCCTGGAATAGGACATGGCAACCCACTCCTGTATTCTTGCCTGGAAAATTTCAGTGGGCAGAGAGACCTGGCAGGCTGCAGTCCATGGGGTTGCAGAGAGTTAGACATGGCTGAGTGACTGAGCATGCACGCGCAGAAGGGCGATTTTAGTAACATTTTTGGAAGTGGTTTGTCAAAATATTATACATCTACTAATTTTCCTATATATATATTACCTGTGAAATATTTTAGCTTAAATAGAAAGCAATAATTAACAAAGGTCTCTCCAACATATGCATAATGCACTTTGTCTTTCTTAGCTCCCCCCATCACCATAATCTTTCTCTCTCTCTCCAAAATTTGTCATTTGTTTATCATTCTTCTACCTCTCAAATTTTTTTCTTAGAGTTGGTCCAGTTTGTCTCCTTCCACACTCAGGGACATTAACCCTCTAGGGATTTGTGTCTTTAGGAGCTCTTTGCTACTCGTTGCAAATAGTCTAACTTGCTTTTCTAAAAACAAATCTGTTTTTTACCCTTTTTTGTTTTCTAAAAAGGGGAAAAAAACCAAATTGCCATCTGTCTGACTTGTCTCGTGTGTGTGCACACATACAGAGAAATGGCATCGGGGAGGGGCTAACCTGGTGTTAAATTATCCTGGTCTAGACAGTTGCCACAATCTTCCAGAGACAACAGGTTTGAGGACTTTTCTATCATTTCTCTTTCTATCTTTTTTCTGTGCTATGAAGGAATAATTCTCTATTAAATGATGCTGTTGGTATCAACTCGGTACCCTCCAGCTGCTTCCAGTGTATTGATTGAGCTCCTAGTACTGTTGACTGACTCTTTAATTTTACTTAAAGTGATACACAAATAAAATGTAGATTATCTTTATCAACAAGTTTTTCACAGATGCATCAATAGATTGGGAGTGTGTAAATCAGCATTAAGCAATCCAAAATGCTTTTTGAAGACTTGCAAAGTCTTGTGAATGACTTCGTATTTCCAGACACGTCTAATTTATAAGTGTACACAGTGTACCTTGCTTTAGAAAATTGCTCGTTTCTGTGGTCCCTTACATCTCAGGGATAGACTTAAAGATATTTATTTAGCTCATGCTCTGTGTCTGACACTAGGCTGGGACAGAATAATTTCTTTTAGATGATTGACCAGAAGGAAAATAGTCCCAGCAAAAGGGGCTTCCCAGGTGGGTCAGTGGGTAAAGAACCTGTCTGCAATGCAGGAGATGCAGAAGACTTGGGTTCTTCCTGGGTCGGGAAGATATCCTGGAGGAGGGCACTGCCTCACTCCAGTATTCTTGCTGGAGAGTCCCATGGACAGAGGGGCCTGGAGGGCTACAGTCCGTAGGTCGCAAAGAGTTGGACACGACTGAAGTGACTGAGTATGCATGCACACAGGATGCAAGAAGGTGATTCTTTGAGTATTTGAAAGCTGTTTTAGTTGACTGATGTGAGTTTGAGTGGAGCCTAAATGACATGTGAGAGAGAGAACAAACCTCTCCTAGCTGCACAGCAGAAGCCATAGAGAAGGGGGAAAATGACACATGCAAATTTGTATCAATACTAGGGATTTGACTTTGAATGCACTTTGCACCTGTGCTTTTGATCTTCACGTGTTCACTTCACAAGTTTGTCCATTAAATCCAAAGTGAGCACAAGTGTTTGAAAAATTAAATTACTTTTCCATTGACTCTAAAAAGAATCCGTCTAAGACAGCAAAATTGTATGTCACTATGAAAAAATTACTTTTTTTCCACAAGTTTATATTTACAATTGATAGGTTGCATTAAATAGTATTATAGTAAATTCATCCTGGACCAATATGGAAATCTTCAGTTATATGAGAAAATTCATAGTAAATGTTAATAGAAGAAATAAACAACACTAACTTAAACTGACAGTAAACCAAACACAACAAAACTACAAAATTTGAGTGGAGAAATTGGATTTGATAGATTTATGACAGCAAAAGAACACTCAAAAAGGCAAAAGCTGTAAAGTGTAAAAGTGGATATGAAAAACAAATAGACTGATTATTCAAAGGAAAATGTAATATAAAATGTTTATATACAGTAGTTGATACCTGGTGAACATTTTCAAATAAAATTCCAATGTAGACAAAATTTCGTATGTAAATATTTACATTTATTAAAAATAATGTCAAAGCAGCCTCAGGATTAAAACAGTGGGATGAAAAAGGGAACAGGTGAAGCATCTTCTTCATGTGCAAGATACATCTAAAACAAGTTACATTGTTTACAGAAGAGTGTAACAATTGTTCTAACATTTTATTATAATACTTGCTCAGTCTTCACAGGAATAGTTAAAATCATAGATACTGAGACAGATGCTGTTAAATCTGAAAAAGTTGAAACTCAGTTTGCATATGTTCTGATAGTTATTAATATATCAAAGTGTACTGCAACCCATGCTTTGAAAGTTCTCCCATATCTTGGGTAACTCTGTATATTATGGAATCATTCATATTTGTAAAGACTCACTTGCAAAATGTATTTGAATCCAAATCAAACCTACCTGACAGGTCTTCATCAGAGAATATCTAGGTCCCTTCAACGCAAGTGGGATTTGGTAAGTTCTCAGGATGCTTTGGTATGTTCCAAGGTGCAAGATAAATTTGAATCTATTTTGGAAAAGATATTTTTCACATCTCCTGTCCCCTCCCCCACTCTACTAGCGAGAATGTTAAATCATCTTCTTTTCTATGAAATTAAAGTTACATGGTTACAAAGTACCAACATTCAGGGTAAAAATTAACCTCCTGTAAGCTGTATAGTGGGAGAGGTAGGACATGAGTGATAAAGTGATAACAAAAATGAATAAATATATGTGTGTCTTAGGTTTAAGCTGAGAAACCATACTTTGCACATTTTTAACGACAGGGCCATGCAACTGGAAAGACTCTGGAGGATGACGGACAATCACTTCTTATTGTATATGTTGAAAACGGAATGCAGTTCTCTGCCTTCAGTTTAGTGCTTCCCCTGAAAAGTGAAGCACCAAGAAGTTTATTTTAAAAGGCATTTATCACCGTATCATCTACTGGATCACCCATTTGAGTGTTTAAATAGCTCTTAGTCCTGTGTAACACAAGAGAAATAAAACTATATCAATATATCAAAGAATATAGATTTAATTTTTCTAAACCTCTTGTGCCAACTCCTTCATAAAGAAATGAAATAAAAATTTTATTTAAAAGTTCTTTCAAAAAGTAGCCCACTTTTTAAAAAAGACCAAATCATTCTATTGTTACACTGACCTGAAGAAACTATTGACAGAGAAAAATAGCAAAATGTAATAGGAAGCTTCCTGTCTGTCAAAAAAAGAAAGACAGGAAAAAGGACACAAAAAAGTGTGCAGAGGTCTTTTTTTACAAAAAAATATAAAATAGCCAAAAGTTTGTACACAATATTAACTTTGAAGAGTGTAGATAAAAGAAAATGGAACATGTCATTTTGTTCAGTCCATTTACCACTTCACAATATGGGCTAAATCATTTGTTTACACATGTTGTTCGTATTTTAGATTTCTGTACATAATTTTTTTTTTACTTTGTATGTGTTTGTTTTTCCTTTCACTCATAATTATTTCTCTAAGTGTGAAACTTTATGTTTCATTTTCTATAAGAATGCTTCCATCAGTACAGAGCCTGATGTTGATTATCTAGTTTCTTTACTCTCTGTGTAGGGGGGAAATTCCACCCATATATTAAGAGCTGTGTAGTTTTAGCAGAAACAGTGTTCCTAGCATCTCTTGAGAAACAGCAGCTGAGAGATCCTAAAAGTGAATCTGGTGAAATTAAAGCACCTGTAGGTCACTTGGCACAAGTA
The DNA here is from genome assembly GCF_029407905.1 of Bubalus kerabau. Taxonomy (NCBI): domain Eukaryota; kingdom Metazoa; phylum Chordata; class Mammalia; order Artiodactyla; family Bovidae; genus Bubalus; species Bubalus kerabau. The sequence goes on from NW_026577904.1 coordinate 549,317, forward strand.
GGCACCTGTCACGTCAGCTTTTACTTTCTTAGGTGATGGAATTGGTTACATAATGCTTTATCATTCCAGTGGAGTACTGTTTGGTCTTCTGAAATCTAGACTTCCAGGATTTAAGACAGTGATGAAAGGCACATGGTAACTGGGCTGACTTCTTAGCTGTTTAGTGTGGTGTTTGGTGTTCTGTGATGAGAACACACTAATAAGGATCTTTTATCAAGATTGGCTCTGTTAGAGCAGTGGAGGATGTGAGATGCAGAGGTGAGAGCTCAAGCCCCTCGTTCAGTGACACTCAGGATCCTTGGGTGTATGTGGGGTTGGGAAGTTCTGGGAAGAGCAAAGTACCATTTAATTTCAGAGCTTATACAAGCAAGTCTACTTGCCTTGGCTTCTAGTTTTATGTCATAAAATGTTCAATAATTGCTATTAAATATGATAAAAATAAAACTTAAAGGAAATAGTTTTCTGAACCAGGAAATTGTTATTATTATGGCTGTTAACATGAAAATCTGAAACAGGCAAGTCGGTCTCTTGTGGAGGCTGAACATCCTTTCACCTGGCCTATCTTTAGAGCAGGAGTGGGGGTAATTATAAAGGATAGTATTATGTAGGTCTACAGCTATGAAGGCAATGGCACCCCACTCCAGTACCCTTGCCTGCAAAATCCCATGGACGGAGGAGCCTGGTAGGCTGCACTCCGTGGGGTCGTGAAGAGTCGGACACGACTGAGTGACTTCACTTTCACTTTTCAGTTTCATGCATTGGAGAAGGAAATGGCAACCCACTCCAGTGTTCTTGCCTGGAGAATCCCAGGGACGGGGGAGCCTGGTGGGCTGCGTCTATGGGGTCGCACAGATTCGGACATGACTGAAGCAACTTAGCAGCAGCAGCGTAGCTATGAAAAGAAGAGAAGCGAAAAGCAAAGGAGAAAAGGAAAGATATAAGCATCTGAATGCAGAGTTCCAAAGAATAGCAAGGAGAGATAAAAAAGCCTTCCTCAGAGATCAATGCAAAGAAATAGAGGAAAACAACAGATTGGGAAAGACTAGAGATCTCTTCAAGAAAATTAGAGATACCAAGGGAACATTTCATGCAAAGATGGGCTCCATAAAGGACAGAAATGGTATGGACCCACCAGAAGCAGAAGATATTAGGAAGAGGTGGCAAGAATACATAGAAGAACTGTACAAAAAAGATCTTCATGACCAAGATAATCACGATGGTGTGATCACTCGCCTAGAGCCAGACATCCTGGAATGTGAAGTTAAGCGGACCTTAGAAAGCATCACTATGACCAAGATAATCACGATCATGTGATCACTCACCTAGAGCCAGATATCCTGGAATGTGAAGTCAAGCGTGCCTTAGAAAGCATCACTACAAACAAAGCTAGTGGAGGTGATGGAATTCCAGTTGAGCTATTTCAAATCCTGGAAGATGATGCTGTGAAAGTGCTGCACTCAATATGCCAGCAAATTTGGACAACTCAGCAGTGGCCACAGGACTGGAGAAGGTCAGTTTTCATTCCAATCCCAAAGAAAGGCAATGCCAAAGAATGCTCAAACTACTGCACAATTGCATTCATCTCACACACTAGTAAAGTAATGCTCAAAATTCTCCAAGCCAGGCTTCAGCAATACGTGAACCGTGAACTTCCTGATGTTCAAGCTGGTTTTAGAAAAGGCAGAGGAACCAGAGATCAAATTGCCGACATCTGCTGGATCATGGAAAAAGTGAGAGTTCCAGAAAAACAACTATTTCTGCTTTATTGACTATGCCAAAGCCCTTGACTGTGTGGATCACAATAAACTGTGGAAAATTCTGAAACAGATGGGAATACCAGACCACCTGACCTGCCTCTTGAGAAACCTATATGCAGGTCAGGAAGCAACAGTTAGAACTGGACATGGAACAACAGATTGGTTCCAAATAGGGAAAGGAGTACGTCAAGGCTGTATATAGTCACCCTGCTTATTTAACTTCTATGCAGAGTACATCATGAGAAACACTGGGCTGGAAGAAGCACAAGCTGGAATCAAGTGCAGGGAGAAATATCAATAACCTCAGATATGCAGATGACACCACCCTTATGGCAGAAAGTGAAGAGGAACTAAAGAGCCTCTTGATGCAAGTGAAAGAGGAGAGTAAAAAAGTTGGCTTAAAGCTCAACATTCAGAAAACGAAGATCATGGCATCTGGTCTCATGACTTCATGGGAAATAGATGGGGAAACAGTGGAAACAGTGTCAGACTTTATTTTTTTGGGCTCCAGAATCACTGCAGATGGTGATTGCAGCCATGAAATTAAAAGACGCTTACTCCTTGGAAGGAAAGTTATGACCAACCTAGATAGCATATTCAAAAGCAGCGACATTATTTTGCCAACACAGGTCCGTCTAGTCAAGGCTATGGTTTTTCCAGTGGTCATGTATGGATGTGAGAGTTGGACTGTGAAGAAGGCTGAGCGCCAAAGAATTGATGCTTTTGCACTGTGGTGTTGGAGAAGACTCTTGAGAGTCCCTTGGACTGCAAGGAGATCCAACAAGTCCATTCAAAGGGAGATCAGTCCTGGGTGTTCTTTGGAAGGAATGATGCTAAAGCTGAAACTCCAATGTTTTGGCCACCTCATGGGAAGAGTTGACTCATTGGAAAAGACTCTGATGCTGGGAGGGATTGCGGGCAGGAGGAGAAGGGGACGACAGAGGATGAGATGGCTGGATGGCATCACCGACTCAATGGACATGAGTTTGGGTGAACTCTGGGAGTTGGTGATGGACAGGGAGGCCTGGCGTGCTGCAGTCCATGGGGTTGCAAAGCGTCAGACACGACTGAGTGACTGAACTGGCTGACTGACTGAAGTTGGTGCTAGCAGTAAAGAGTCTGCCTGCCAATGCAGAAGATATAGGAGATGCAGGTTTTGTGCCTGGTTTGGGAAGATCCTCTGGAGTAGGAAATGGCAACCCACTCCAGTATTCTTACCTGGGAAATCCCATTGACAGAGAAGCCTGGTGGGCTGTAGTCCACAGGATCGCAAAGAGTTGGACAGGACTGAGCACTGAAAAAGATCTGCACCCCCAAAACCAAGCATTCGTTTTGGGCTATATGCACCCTATTTCCCAGAGTCCTGAGCAAAGTCTGACCCAATGGTCTGAAGAAAATGTTTATTTCAGTAGAAGCTAAGCATAAGCAGGGACACATATTACAGTCAAAGACTTTCTTCTGCAGAATCTTTTAAAAAACAATTAGATGAGAATATGCATGCCAAGATCGTGCATATACTTAGGAGCAAATACTTGCATCTGTGTCATTATAAACAAACACGGCAGATATTGCTACCCAATCTTTTTCCACACAACTTTTCAGACAGCTAATACCAATAAACCAGAGTGTACTGCAAATTAAAATCTTCTATTTTTGATCTAGTCCAGTAAACCTGATGCCAAAATTGGATGGCCCTAGAGATCAACTTAACATAAATTTACTGAATAATTTAATCATCAGAATACTTTGTATGGTTACCTGAGATCACAGTGAGGCATAAAATGTGGTGTACACCTTTGAGGAACTTGGAATCTTGTAGGAGAGAGAAGATACAGATTGTAATCCTGAAGTATTAAGTGACAGTTGGGTAAGATGGTCAGGAGGGTCCTACAGGAAATCTAGATGAGAGGAGAGAGCTGGAAGATGTAAAATGTTTAAGCATATAAAGAGCAGCAATTGGGGAATTTGGCTGACGTAGGGAGGAGCAGAGAAAAAGAAGGTAAGATCCAGAGAGGAAGAGAGTTGCTCAGAAGGGCTCCAGCATTAATGATCACTGATCCTGAAAAACAAGTCTTTACTGTCTGCTCCACTCTGCATTGTCTACAGGATGTAGGTGCCTCGAGTTAGAAAGAAGGATTGTTGGAGCCACAGATGCATCAGTGTTTCTAGAATGCCTAATAATATAAGGAATATGTTTGAACTATTTGAAGCTTTTTTTTAAAATGGAGAACAAACAGTGAAATCAAACCAATTCTTGAATACTAACTTTTATAAGATTGGAGAACACTAAGGCATTTTTATACTACTAAATTAGTTATTAGACATAGAGTATGTCTAATATATGTAAAGTATACTGTATACTTAATCAAATATTTAATGGACAGCATTTGTGTGTGTCTTCGACAACTTAAACCAACTCTTTTGACTGTACATTTATGAGAGGAAACTGTTAGTTCTTTCTGTGATTTGTAGAAATTATTTTTGCCATGGAACTCTTTACAAAGTTATCTTCTAATTTTATTTTCCCTAGCACATTCTACTTAGGCTAGCAATACATTATAAGTGCTCTATTTAATAATGCTGCATAGGAAGCTTTATTTCTGTTCCAGTGATTAAATTTACTGAAAGTAACTATGTAAACTTAATTTTTTTATCTAATATTATATCCAAAAAGATATTTATCCAATGAATATGCCAAAATCAGTGTCTGGATTTGTTGAACATAACTTTTTACAAATCCTGTTTACTAATATCTCCAACTAATGTTATATTTTTCCAAAAAATGCACAGTGTCTGATTGCATGCAACCGGATATAAACTTCAAATGTGCTTACTTGGATCATTCTCTGTTGGAAAATAAATATCTACCATTATAACCAAGGTTTCTCTTTTTATTCAGTTTTAAAGCAGCTGAAAACAGCACAGTGAACCCATCTTTAAAGAGGTTTCCTAGTGGGATCTCAGAGCTTAAATACTGCTAGCAGGATTGCAGATGGTCCATCTATGTGATACAGCCTATCAAATGACTGATCTCTTACATGGGCAGATGGCTAAGAGGCCTGACAGCAGCTCAGTTTCCAAGTTGCGAGTGTGTGTGTGTGTGACTGCTGAAGAACAAAGCTCCTTCACTCTGAAAGGCTTGTCAACACAACACTGAAAACGAAGTCTTGAGTTTTGGAGTTATATCTGAAAAGAACAGATTACCTAACTAAAACAAAGCAAAACAAAAAACTGTAAGGCTGCTGATTTACCTAAACTATGGTTCTAAATTTTCCATAAAATAAAAAATCAGAGAACTCTGCTCAATATTATGTAACAACCTAAATAGGAAAAGAATTTGAAATAGAACAGGCACATGTATATGTATAATTGAATCACATTGCCCTACACCTGAAACTATCACAGTATCATTAATCAACTATACTCCAAAAAGTAAAAAATATAAAACCTGAAATAGTTGAAGAATGGTGATCATCTGAAATAGTTGAAGAATGCTTCAGAAAATTTTAAATTTAATGTTAATTTTTACTCTTTGAAAATTGGAGAATTATTCATTAGTGAAAGCTAATTTGAAATTTAAGAAAAATAATTTGCATCTTTTCATCTATAAGAATCTAAAATACTCTTTTTTTTTATAACCTCCTGTTCTCTATCTTTTAAACAAAATACAGTTCTATATTCAATTTGAACTCATCTCTTCGGAGAAATAAATGAAAAAATTTCAAAAGATTGTTAGCTGCAGAGTAGGCACTGGATTAGTGGTGCTCCTTTGCTGTATCTGTGAAGGGCGCAGTTATTTCATTTGCTCCCGGAACTAGCTGATCTGGAAAATCTCAGTTGTTTTCCTTTCAAAATTATTCTGTCATCTGACACATCTCAATCATTTATCATGAGAACAGTCAGAAATGACAGATTTTATTTTTTCTTCTCTTTTTTTTCCTGATCTACGATGTAGTAAGTAAGCAAACAAATTTCCAGTCTAATTTCTGGTGCAACCTGTCCCAGGAAACAAGATATTTTGAGAAGAAAATGAGTTGGTGCCTGCCTGGAGGGTAGATGTGGTAAACCATCTATCTCCTCAGGAGATGGAAGGCAGCCACACATTTGGCAGCGAATCCTCAGTCAACTGACAGAGCAGGCAGTTGGCGGCACAGGAAAAGTGCATCTGTTGCATTATTAAGTATCAAGATGACAAACAGAGGTCGTAATTAAGCTGGTGCTTAACAGCTCATTGCCTTGCGTAGTAACAGCTACGATTTTCTGAAGGCACCCTCCGATCACTTCTCTCCTGTCCTCACAGAGAAATGTGATGGCGTCAGAGTTGTCAGCACTAGGACAATGTATCGTGCTCGCCTTCTTAATTAAAACCTTTCCTCTAGTCTTCTTATTAACATTTTTATATTTTCCAGCTTTTAAAATGACTTCCGTTGCTGTTTGGAGACAAATCACTGTATAAATCCCCAAACACAAATAAGTCATCCCAATTACATGTTGTCTAAAGCAATTACTTCATTTATATATGTCTATTCAAAAGGAGAAAGAAAAGTATTAGAGAAACTTCAGATGAATACTGTATTTTGATAAATAAAAACACTGAAGTGGGATTATGCAATGAAATGGCAAGGTATTCTATAAAACCTATATTACATATGTTACATATTACATCTTTGCATAAAGATTGAGTTGTTTCTGTTAAAGGTGAGAGAAAAGAAAGGAAGTGTACTTAGCAGGTAATTAGAAATAATATTTTCACAGAGCTAATGTGACCTAACTTATGTTTAAAAAGTAAAATAATGAATTAGAATTCCATATTCAAGAGAAATAAAATTTGCTAGTTTTGATTAAACAAGAAACCAAAAGACACGAAAAAAAAAGCAGCAGTTCAAAGAGTGATTATAATATGGCAATTAGTACCTGATCAAATGCATAATAAAAAACTGAGGATTCTAGTTAATAAGGATTATTCTGAGATGTTTCGAGTTTGGTATGTTGAGCCACGTACAAGTAAATAAAAAATAGAGGTTGTTAATTTCTCCAACCATATGTAAATTATAAGTGATGTTTGAGGTCCCTGCATAATACAGTGTTGTGTGGATGTGAAAGCTGGACTATAAAGAAAGCTGAGTGCAGAAGATTTGATGCTTTTGAGCTGTGGTGTTGGAGAAGACTCCTGAGATTCCCTTGGACTTCAAGGAGATCCAACCAGTCAATCCTAAAGGAAATCAGTCCTGAATATTCATTGGAAGGACTGATTCCAAAGCTGAAACTCCAGTACTCTGGCCACCTCATGCGAAGAACTAACTCATTAGAAAAGACCCTGATGCTGGGAAAGATTGAAGGCAGGAGGAGAAGGGGACAACAGAGGATGAGATGGTTGGATGGCATCACCGACTCGATGGACATGAATTTGGGTAAGCTCTGGGAGTTGGTGATGGACAGGGAAGCTTGGCAAGCTGCAGTCCATGGGGTCACAAAGAGTCAGACTCAACTGAGCAACTGAACTGAATGTTGAAAGTCAAGTAAGAAAGAATAAAATGTGGTGTTTAGGTTCTACTAAAAGTATGGATCGTTTAGGTTCTGTTAAGGAAAAAAGAACAACTGAGAGGTCTGTGAATTTACTGTATGTAAATTTCTCATGGGTTTTCAGTGAAGAGTTTTTGGTCTATAGGTACCATAGAAGACCAGGCATTGGACAATAGTCACATCAGTACTGTGGGCCTCACATTCCTGAGCAATCCAGTAGGCAAATCCACACTGGTTAATATATATATATATATATATATATATATATATATATATATTTTGCCACTATTGTTCCTGTTTTGTTGTTGTTATTGCCCAGCCGATACTCCAGTAAAGCTGCTCCTTCTGTAATCAGTGTAGTTTATTTGCTCTAGGACAGTGCCAGTACAGGATGCAGAAGACTGAGGAGGCTGTTCTCCCCTAATTATTTCTAGTCCTCTTACAGGGAGAACAGGTACTAGGGAAGAACACTAGTTTCACTTGCCATTTTCAGTGCTCACTTTTCTCTTTCTTTTTATTTTTTATTTATTTATTTTTTAAATTTTATTTTATTTTTAAACTTTACAAAATTGTATTAGTTTTGCCAAATATATTTTTTAAAAATAACCCCCACCATTGCTGAAAAGTTTTCTGGTAGATAAAAGAATCCCACAAGTCTGCAATGGGGGATTTTTTATTTAAGTATAATGGACTTGGATGAACATGTGAACGAGATGGTGGAAGCTAGAGTGTTTTTCCATTTCGCATGGATTGTATCAGTCCCCTCTTGCCTTCCAGTGCATATTCTTGCCTAAGCATGTGAATCAGTTTAAGAGCAAGGGTTCTGGAAAAAGCCCTAGGTTTAAACACTGGCTTCTACCTTTGTGGGTCATGGGATTCTGGGCAGGTCAGTTATACTTTCCTGGCTTTGGTTGCCTCATATGTGAAAATATAGAGTCATGATGATACCTACTTCAGAGATATTTTGAGATAAATAAATGAGACATGTAAGGAATTTAGAGTAGTCAGACATATAAACAATTAACAAATGATATGCTTGTACAACATGAAAAGAGTTTCCCACTCAAAATCATTCACTCTTCCAATTAACAATATGCATGAAAAAGATGAAGTATGGATCCTCAAGGGCAAATGATAGGAAAAGAACTGCTTTTGGGGTGCTTATTATTTGTCTCAGAAGAGAACAGACCTGTCAAATACACAGTTATGGGAACCCTTGTTGCAGCTTTGGGGGCATGCTGTCACCACCCCAGATATTTTGGAAATTTAGCTCTCATTAAGCTTGTGGCATGGAGAAGGAAATGGCAGCCCACTCCAGCGTTCTTGCCTGGAGAATCCCAGGGACGGGGGAGCCTGGTAGGCTGCCGTCTATGGGGTCGCAGAGAGTCGGACACGACTGAAGTGACTTAGCAGCAGCAGAAGCAAGTTTGTGGCAAGGTCCTTAATCTACCATGGAAGCTTAAGGCTGTCCCATGAGCCAGCAAGACAGAACTGTGTTAAGGTTTATTCTTTATTGGGATTGAGTTTTTGATGGCTTAGCTGTTTTAGGGCTAGGATGGACCACTTGGGTTCTCAGAGATACCCTGGGACACCCCACTGAAAGACATTATTTGGTAGCTCACTGTGTTAGCATAACACATCCCATGATGAGCTATTTTATTTCACTATTATCGCTAACCCAAACCTAGTTGATTTTTGGCTGACTGAAGTTCACTGCCTCTTCAAGGCTGGTCTTGCTGCCTTATTCTCTTTCATCGCTGACCTCCTTTTGTCCTACCTATTCTACCTTCCTGTTCCCTGTGGGTAAGATTATTCTAGGTTTCCTGGCTTGAGCATTTTGTTTTGATCTTTACTGTCAAAGCTTTTGCCCAAATTTGTAACCTTTCTGAGATAAAGTTCAAGTACCACAAAAGATAGCTTTTTTTGCTACTCACCTGCCCTCATGATGATCCAGTATTATACTTCATCTCTTTCTCATAGCCTTGGCTATCTTAGTTCTCTATCCTTAAGTCCTAGTTGCCTGGCACAAATATAACCTTTGTTAAACCTACCACTTTACATTTTGCATACCTACAACAGACTTGCTCATTGAGGCTGGAAAAAATACACAGTCACAACTGCATTCATGGTGCGCAGTGTATAGCCACAAGACAGCAATATTAAATTTATGACAACATATCTCAAAGGAGCACTCAGTTAAGCCCAGAAGTCCAGTAATACTTCCTTTGTCAATCCTCCCTCACATTCCCTAAAAGATCTTCTCTTTCTTCAAACACCCAAAATTCTATCCCCTTTTCTCACTTATATCTGTTGACCTTATTTCGCCAATAAAAGAGAAAGAACGCATAAGAAAAACACCTTATGTTTTCACTGTCAACCCCCCAAAAACATCTGGCTTTGAAAACCTACAGGGCTTGCATCCTGAGGAGACATAGGGCCATAGCGAATGGAGATTCTGCTCTTGAAGAACTGATGTGCAGATTCACTTACCCTGGCACTTAGTCCACAAATAGCACTTTGAAAAGTGCCCAGGCCATATGTGAAGGAAATTCATTTGCTAATCTTAAAGCATCTGCCAGAGAGACAAAAGCGTGTTGAGATTCTTTCCAGGGCTGGAAGTGCTAGTGGGTGCCATTTGTGTTCTCTAACTTGCTAGCACCCACCTCCTCACGATGCTGTGGTAGCCCTGCCAGAGGCAGCAGGTGAGTGCTCTATCCCCTTGTGTCTCTGCCACAGTCCTCTCGGAGGTGATGGGCAAATGCTCACCCCTCCATGTATGTTCCAGTCACTTCATTGGAGGTGGTGGGTGAGTATCCTGCCTCCCCCACAGACCCCCAGAGCCAGTGGGCACATGCAACACACACAGAATATGCCCCTTGAGCACTGGGCTCTGGTGGCTGGATGGATTGTTTCAGAGCCCGTAGTTCTGAAACAGAGAGAGATTTCAAGAGACAGCCAAGTACCAGTGCAGGATTAAACAATAAAGCTCATTGCCTACATGAGGCCACCTCTTTAAGACCAGGGGAGAGTGCTGTTTTACCTAATATATAGAACAAACATTAAGAGTCAAGAAAAATGAGGAATTGGAAGAGTAGGCTCCAAAAAGAAGAGCAAGATAAATCTTCAGGGAAAAAAAAGTTAATAAAATGAGATGAGTAGCTTGCATAATAAAAATTCAAAGTAGTAGTCATAAACATGCTCACTGAACTTAGGAAGAGAATGGATGAATAGAGAGCTTCAATAAAAGGATAGAAAATAAATACCAAAGAGAAGTCACAAAACTGAAGAATACAGTAACTGAACTGAAAATATGCTTAGAAGGGTTCAATAGTGGACTTGAATGAAGCAGAAGAAAAAAAAAAAAGGGATCTGGGAGACAAGGAAGTGGAACTCACCCAGACAGAGAAGCAAAAAACAAAAAAAAGTAAATGCTGCTTAAGGGACCTGTGGGACAACATCAAGAAAAATAGTATCTATATTTAAGGGGTCCTAGAAGGACAAAAGGCAGGGATAGGAGCAGAAAACTTACTTGAAAAAATTATGGCTGAAAACTTCCCTAACAATGCTAAGGAAACAGATACCCAGATTCAGGAAGCCCAGAGAATTCCAAACAAGAAGAACCCAAAGAGACTCACACCAAGACACAGAGTAATTAAAATGCTGAAAGTTAAAGAGGGAATCTTAAAAGCAGCAAGAGAAAAACAAGGTATTTTGCATAAAGGAACACCCATAACACGAATAGCAGATTTCTCAGGTGAAACCTTGCAGCTCAGAAGAAACTACTTAAAGGAAAATACTTCTGACCATGCAAGTTTATCATTCAGATTTGAAGAAGATATCCAAAGTTTTCTAGATGAACAAAAGCTAAGGAAGTTCATCAATGCTAAACTGGCTGTACAAGAAGTGTTAAAGGGATCTTCTTTAAGGTGAAAAGAAAAGGCATTAGTAACTAGAAAGCATAGGAAAGTAAAAATCTCACCAGTTGAGATAATATATAATACAGGAAGTAGATTGATTACTTATAAAGCTAGTATGAATGTTAAAAGAGAAAAGTAGTAAAAATAATTACATAATTAGTTAATTATGGATTCACAGAATTGTAAAACTATAAAATACAATATCAAAAATATAAAATATGAAGATGAGTTCAAGAATGCAGGCTTGTAGAATGTATTCAAATTTGCTATCAATTTAAAATAAACTATTGAACATTTATTAAAAAGCAGAGACATTACTTTGCCAACAGAGGTCTGTCTCCTCAAGGCTGTGGTTTTTCCAGTGGTCATGTATGGATGTGAGAGTTGGACCATAAAGAAGGCTGAACACTGAAGAATTGATGCTTTTGAACTGTGGTGTTGGAGAAGACTCTTGAGAGTCCCTTGGACTGCAAGATCAAACCAGTCAATCCTAAGGAATTCAATCCTGAATACTCATTGGAAGGACTGATGCTGAAGCTGAAGCTCCAATAATTTGACCACCCGATGTGAAGAGCCGACTCACTAGAAAAGACTCTGATGCTGGGAAAGACTGAAGGCAGAGGAGAAGGAGATGACAGAGGATGAGATGGTTGGATGGCATCACGGACTCAATGGATATGAGTTTGAGCAAGCTCTGGGAGATAGTGAAGTACAGGGAAGCCTGGTGTGCTGCAGTCCATCGGGTCACAAAGAGTCAGACACGACTGAGTGACTGAACAACAACAGTTGTATGCAGAAACTGTTATCTGTGAGCCTCATGGTAACCATAAAGCACAAACCTATAATAGATGTACAAAAGATAATGAGAAAGGAATCTAAGCATAATGCTACAGCAAGTCATCAAACAACGAGGGAAGAAAGCAGGAAACCTGAAAAAAAACCAGAGATGAACTACAAAACAGAAAAAAAATATTAATAAAATGACAATTAGTACATACCTATTAATAATTATTTTAAATGCAAATGGACTAATTTCTCCAATCAAAAGACATATACTGACCAAACCGATAAAAGAAAACAAGACCCACTTATATGCTGCCTAATCTAGTAAGAAAAAGACTCTCATCGGTCAGGCAGATTGCATAGAAGGTAACAAACAACTACCTCTTCTACAAGCAGACTGAATACTCCTACACCAATTTGCATTTTGATAGAAAACAATATTCTAGAACTGTGTTAATCTAATATTTTAGCAGTGAAGAATTCTTGAGGTTTTTCTTTTTATCTTATAAATAAACTCATAAAAGTTGAGCCTACTTTACCAACATTTTAAAGGCTTTCATTGCTTCTCTTCAGACATGCCCCAGATAATCACAGTGGTGTGATCACTCACCTAGAGGCAGACATCCTGGAATGCAAAGTCCAGTGGGCCTTAGGAAGCAGAACTACAAACAAAGCTAGTGGAGGTGATGGAATTCCAGTTAAGCTCTTTCAAATCCTAAAAGATGATGCTGTGAAAGTGCTGCACTCAATATGCCAGCAAGTTTGGGAAACTCAGCAGTGGCCACAGGACTGGAAAAGGTGAGTTTTCATTCCAATCCCAAAGAAAGGCAATGCCAAGGAATGTTCAAACTATTGCAGAATTGCACTCATCCCACACACTAGAAAAGTAATGCTCAAAATTCTCCAAGCCAGGTTTCAACAGTACGTGAACCATGAATTTCCAGATGTTCAAGCTAGATTTAGAAAAGGCAGAGGAACCAGAGATCCAATTGCCAACATCCACTGGATCATCGAGAAAGCAAGAGAGTTCCAGAAAAACATCTGCTTTATTGAGCACACCAAAGCCGTTGACTGTGTGGGTCACAGCAAACTGTGGAGAATTCTGGAAGAGAAGGGAATACCAGACCACCTGACCTACCTCCTGAGAAACCTGTATGCAGGTCAGGAAGCAACAGAACTGGACATGGAACAACAAACTGGTTCCACATCGGGAAAGGAGTATGTCATTGCTGTGTATTGTCACCCTGCTTATTTAACTTCTATGCAGAGTACATCATGAGAAATTCTGGACTGAATAAAGCACAAGCTGGAATCAAGATTGCCAGGAGAAATATCAATAACCTTAGATATGCAGATGACACCACCCTTATGGCAGAAAGTGAAGAAGAACTAAAGAGCCTCTTGATGAAAGTGAAAGAGGAAGAGTGAAAAAGTAGGCTTAAAGCTCAACATTCATAAAACAAAGATCATGGCATCCGGTCCCATCACTTCATGGCAAATAGATGGGGAAACAATGGAAATAGTGACAGACTTTATTTTTCTGGGCAACAAAATCACTGCAGATAGTGACTGCAGCCATGAAATTGAAAGACTCTTACTTCTTGGAAGAAAAGTTATGACCAACCTAGACAGTATATAAAGAAGCAGAGGCATTACTTTGCCAACAAAGGTCTGTCTAGTCCTAGCACCATCTAGGAAGGTATCCTAAGACAAAGTTAATTTTCTTGAAACTGTCTAAACTTTTTCTGTCCATTCAAGCTTTTTTTTTTTTTTTTTACTATCTTGTACTTGCTGTACAGAATATTTGCTTTAAGAAGAAATTACTCTGTTTTCCCATTGATAAGCAAAAATGCATCTCATTACTTTTTCTACACATTTAATCTTTTAATCATTGTTCCCAGGATAGCTCCAGCATGAATTTTGAACCTAAATATCCAATTTATTTTTCACACAGAAAATGGAAAGATAAGGAGTAACTGTTTCATACACAATCTTGGTAGCATACCAGCAAATTTCATGAGCACACATAAAGCAATTACCTACAGCTATCATTTTTACAACTCTATAAAGTGGCAAAAATAAACGTGTTCAGTAAATAAAAAGTATTTTATATGTAAATAAGGGGGCAACAGGGAAGCCTGGTGTGCTGCAGTCCATGGGGTCGCAAAGAGTCGGACATGACCGAGTGACTGAACAGATCTGAACTGAACTGAAGGAGTCTTCCCAGGTGGCTCAGTGATAAAGAATCCACCTGCCAAGCAGGAGACTTGGATTCGATCCCTGGGAAGATCCCCTGGAGTCGAAAATGGAAACCCAATCTAGTATTCTTGCCTAGAAAATTCCATGGATAGAGAAGCCTGGCAGGCTACAGTCCAACGGGTTGCAAAGAGTCGTACGTGACTGAGCAAATGAGCATGATATGTACATAATGTGAAATGTGAATAATAATAAAATGTAAATACATAAATAATAAGCAAATATTGCTGACTAATATTTCAGTATTCTATTTCATATAGAAATTAAGTATTCAAAGATTATTTATTCAATAATCCAATATTAGTACTGGTCTTAAAGTTAACTAAAAAATCTGGAAATTATATCTAAGCGGACATGCCCCTGAGTCTAATTACTACTGATTAAAAAAAAGTTTGTCAGAGTTATATTTCAGTTGAGTTAAATGCAGTTTTTTCTTTGCATTAGTTTCACCACCACCCGCCACAATGCTTCTCACTCGTAATCTCAGAACTTACAACCGCACAGCAAAGTCGGCTTTATTAGCCCTGTTTAGAGATGAATTAACTGAAACTCTTTAGTGGTGGAACCTGTGTTCTGCCCTCAGTCTATCTTGCTTTCCAACTTGCCAAGGTACTTCTGAATGTCTCGGTAATTTGGGAGCTCAAGAAGCATGATACCTCCAATTTGACTTGTTCTCTCTCATGATTGTTTTGGCTATTCTAGTCTTTTGTGTTTCTGTGCAAATTTTGTAATTATTTTTTCTTTTCTGTGAAAAATGCCATTTGTACAGTAAATCTCCTACATACAAACCCTCAAACTGCAAACTTTCAAAGATGTGAACGTGCATTTGCATGTCCAGTCATGTAAGTCAGTACACTGCTATGTGCCAGTTGTGTTAGTTGGGTTAGGCTGACTTTGGTGGACTTACGAGCAAATTTGATTTACGAATGTGCTCTTGGTATGGAACTCATTCATATGTAGGGGACTTACTGTATTTTGATAGGGATTGCACTGAATCTGTAGAATGCTGTGGTTAGTATGGATATAGTAACACTGTTAATTCTTCTACTTCATAAGCATGGAATAACTTTTCATTTGCTTCTGTTTACTTCAGTTTTGTCCTTAATGTTATGTAGTTTTCAATGTACAGATCTTCCATTTCTAGTTATCAGTTAAATACAATTTTATATTTTCCATCATCTTGAACACTGTGCAAATATACTACCTTATCCGATCAGTAAACTGATGGGAAAACTTTAGGAAGTTCAGGTCAACTGGTCTCTTCATAAGAAAACACATATAAGACCTATTTAAAAATTACATTATGCATTATATTCCACATTTATAAAACAGAGAACTCATAGAAGCATTCTTAAACCAAAATTACCAAAGCAGTCTGATTTATCAAAAAAAAATTACTTTGATTACATGAACAGTTTTCATAGAAAAAGTTGCTGTGGAAGGATCATTTTTCTCTTAATAGCACAGCTAAAGTATTAGAAGTCTGCTCCTTTGTATGTGGGATTCTAGGAATATTATATTCATGTAAACACCTAAATTTTCTATAAACCAATCAGAATTGATTTTTATTTTATTTTATTTTATTCTTTTTTTATTTTTTTTTAAATTTTATTTTATGTTTAAACCTGAAACACTGTATTAGTTTTGCCAAACATCAACACGAATCCGCCACAGGTATACATACTCTCCCCATCCTGAACCCCCCTCCCTCCTCCCTCCCCACACCATCCCTCTGGGTCGTCCCAGTGCACCAGCCCCAAGCATCCAGTATCGTGCATCGAACCTGGACTGGCAACTCGTTTCATACATGATATTACACATGTTTCAATGCCATTCTCCCAAATCTTCCCACCCTCTCCCTCTCCCACAGAGTCCATAAGACTGTTCTATACATCAGTGTCTCTTTTGCTGTCTCGTACACAGGGTTATTGTTACCATCTTTCTAAATTCCATATATATATGCGTTAGTATACTGTATTGGTGTTTTTCTTTCTGGCTTACTTCACTCTGTATAATAGGCTCCAGTTTCATCCACCTCATTAGAACTGATTCAAATGTGTTCTTTTTAATGGCTGAGTAGATCTTTCATTTATTGATTTATAGAAGTTAATTTATTAATGACTGTGACAGAAAATATTTCATGCTTACATTGAGAGAGAAAGACTGTTCTCAATTGTAGATAGAAAAGATCTTGTATCTAGTTTTATACCTTTAGTAATAGGTCAAAAGTAAGTACAGAAACACTATATCACAGTTGTTAACATTGCAATGTGTTCTTCTCTCCAATAAAATTGAAGCACAAAAAGACAAAACAAGGGGGGGAAAACACAAAACTCTTTGATATCTCTCAATGATCAAGTTCATCACATGTTGAGACCATAAAACCGGATCTTAAGCATTTGCTGCCACCCAAGGACTTCCCTGATGGCTCAGAAGGTAAAGCATCTGCCTGCAATGTGGGAGACCCTGGATGGGGAAGATCCCCTGGAGAAGGACCTGGCACCCCCCTCTGGTACTCTTGCCTGGAAAATACCACGGACAGAGGAGCCTGGTAAGCTACAGTCCTCAGGGTTGCAAAGAGTTGGACATGACTGAGCGACTTAACTTTCGCTTTCTTTCAAGGGAAATACAGTGGTGCTAGTGGTAAAGAACCTGCCCGTCAGTGCAGGAGATGCAAGAGATTTCCAGTTTGATCTCTGGGTAGGGAAGATCCCCTGGAGGAGGGCATGGCAACCCACTCCAGTATTCTTGCCTGGAGAGTCGCATGGACAGAGCAATCTGGAGGGCTACAATCCATAGAGCTGCAGAGTCGGACATGACAGACATAGCATAGCAGGCAAGGGAAATACTATTGGTCCTGCACAAATTAGAATCCAAATAAACTTTGCCAAACATCAGAAACAAAATTAAACTCTTGAACCCAGTAATACCAGTACTCTACTCTAAATCAGCTCTGCTCATGGTCCCTGTGAACCTGCCATGCCTACTAGATAGGGTGCCCAGAATATGGCTGTCTTTTGGGAAGGTGCCTGAATTAATTTACATAACTTTGGATATTGCAGTGTATAGTAATGAGCATCCTCCTTGAAACCCAGCAATATATAAAAACAGAATATATAAATTTTAAAGCATTAAAGGAAAAGGAAAAATGAGTACACTTGCTCAGTCTAGTAGAATGTAGTAGTGGGATGGAAAGTGAAGTGAAAGTCACTCAGTCGTGTCTGACTTTTTGTGACCCCATGGACTGTGTAGTCCCTGGAATTCTCCAGGCTAAAATACTGGCATGGGTAGCTTTTCCCTTCTCCGGGGGCTCTTCCCAACCCAGGGATCAAACCCTGGTCTCCCGCATTGCGGGCAGATTCTTTACCAGGTGAGCTACAAGGGAAGCCCAAGAATACTGGAGTGGGTAGCCTATCCCTTCTCCAGGGGATCTTCCCGACACAGGAATCATCTGGGTGTCCGGCATTGCAGGAGGATTCTTGACCAACTGAGCTATCAGGGAAGTGGGATGGAAAGAAAAGGGAGAAAAGTATCATACCTCAAAATTACAAAATAAGATATAGGAAGATTCCCAAAGTGTCACTTTTTAAATAGAATTAACTTTCCAGTTAAAAGACAGAGATAATCAAAGTCTATGAATTGGATTTTAGAAATCTTATTGTATTCTGTTTTAAAAGAGATACCTAAGACATAATGACACAGAAAAGTCTAAAGTAAAGAGAAAATAATGGTATCAGGCTATTACCAAGAAAAAGGGAACTTATTTGGCTGTGTTAACATTGGGAAAAAAATGTATCTTCAGTTAGAACTTTTTTTAAATAAAGAACTATAAGGTCTTGTGATATATATTTATATCACACAATTTATATTTATATCACACGATATATATTTATATTGTGTACTTAGTCACATCTGACTCCTTGCAACCCCACAGACTGTAGTCCACCAGGATCCTCTGTCCATGGGGATACTTCAGGCATGAATACTGAAATGGGTTGCCATGCCCTCCTCCATGGAATCTTCCCAAACCAGGGATTGAACCCAGGTCTCCCGCATTGCAGGCAGATTCTTACCGTCTGAGCCACCAGGGAATCCTAGGTCTATATATATATGGTATAGATATACCTAGTATATATTATACTTTTTATATATAATCTATGTTTATATAATTCATCAGATCTTAAGCTTCTTTATCCAGAAAAGAATTTTGCCCAGTATTAACATAGCTAATATTAATATAGTAATTACATTATTTATCAATGTATTAGTAAAATACTTAGAGTAAAAAGTAGATATTTTAATATATAAGATACAATATTGATAATACCATTAATATAACAATATTAGTACTATTAATATATTACTAAGATATTACTTAGAGAGAGAGAGAGAGATATATAATTATAGCTAATATATAAACATTTGTTTATATCCAGACACACATCAGTTCAGTTCCGTCGCTCATTCGTGTCCGACTCTTTGCGACCCCATGAATCACAGCACGCCAAGCCTCCCTGTCCATCACCAACTCCCGGAGTTCACTCAGACTCACGTCCATCGAGTCAGTGATCCCATCCAGCCATCTCATCCTCTGTCATCCCCTTCTCCTCCTGCCCCAAATCTTTCCCAGAATCAGGGTCTTTTCCAATGAGTCAACTCTTTGCATGAGGTGGCCAAAGTACTGGAGTTTCAGCTTTAGCGTCATTCCTTCCAAAGAAATCCCAGGGCTGATCTCCTTCAGAATGGACTGGTTGGATCTCCTTGCAGTCCAAGGGACTCTCAGGAGTCTTCTCCAACGCCACAGTTCAAAAGCATCAATTCTTCGGCGCTCAGCCTTCTTCACAGTCCAACTCTCACATCCATACATGACCACAGGAAAAACCATAGCCTTGACTAGACGAACCTTTGTTGGCAAAGTAATGTCTCTGCTTTTGAATATGCTATCTAGGTTGGACATAACTTTCCTTCCAAGGAGTAAGCATCTTTTAATTTCATGGATGCAGTCACCATCTGCAGTGCTTTTGGAGCCCAGAAAAATAAAGTCTGACACTGTTTCCACAGTTTCCCCATCTATTTCCCATGAAGTGATGGGACCGGATGCCATGATCTTCGTTTTCTGAATGTTGAGCTTTAAGCCAACTTTTTCGCTCTTCACTTTCACTTTCATCAAGAGGCTTTTGAGTTCCTCTTCACTTTCTGCCATAAGGGTGGTGTCATCTGCATATCTGAGGTTATTGATATTTCTCCCGGCAATCTTGATTCCAGCTTGTGTTTCTTCCAGTCCAGCGTTTCTCATGATGTACTCTGCATAGAAGTTAAATAAGCAGGGTGACAATATACAGCCCTGACGTACTCCTTTTCCTATTTGGAACCAGTCTGTTGTTCCATGTCCAGTTCCAACTGTTGCTTCCTGACCTGCATATAGATTTCTCAAGAGGCAGGTCATATATATATAAAGAATTATACCTGTGTGAACCTAAGTATCCAATATAAAACACTAGAAAAAAGCAAGAGTGTACACAAAGAAAATAGTATGAAGGAAATGATTGAATTAAGAACAGAAATTAATGAATATGGACCAATTTCACTTACAACATTAGAAACAAAAATGCTTAATGCCCAACCAAATCAAGCAGAGAGTGTGTGTGTGTGTGTGTGTGTGTGTGTATGTATAAATATATAAATAGAATGTGAAAATACTAAGTGTTGGTAAGGTATGGAACAACTGGAAGTTTCATATGCTGTTGCTAGGAATAGAAATTGGTTAAAAGTGTTTTAAAAATCTCTTAGCAAATTTTAATATATTCCTAAATTGAAAAAATGTATCCAAACCATAAAAAGTCCCAATATTATATTTAAGAACATTCTAGTAATTCTCAAAATCATTACGCAGACCATCTCAAACTTCCCTCACATTTTTCTGAATTGAAATGTTCAGATGAGTACTTGCTAAAAAGACACAAATATGAACAAGTGTTTGTTCAACAAAGCCCTTGCCAACAGAGATTCAGGGATAATTTCAGGCGGCAGACCTTAAATTACTAATAGAGAAGATCATGGAAGTACTAGAGGATTTACAAAATGATATGGTAAAAAATAGATTAGAAGTAAAATTGAATCTGGTTAAAGAGATGTAGAAAGTGCATGAAGAATACTTGCCAGAGGTGATATTATGTAGGGCCTTGCAGGATAATATGAGTTTTCCTTTCAAATTAGCTTGGGAGAGATGTGGAGATAGAATTTTAGATCACATCCATGATATTAAATGTACAGAGATAAGAAACTGTATGTTGGAAGAGTATGTGTAGTAAGAGAAGAAACAAAGAGTATATTGGGGCCAAATTTCATAACATATATGTTATAAAAAGAAGTAGGATAGTTACTGTGACTTCCTAGTATATCAAATTACTTAAAATCTGCTGCTATTAGAAATGATACCTATTTGCAGAAGTACATCATATCGCTACTTTAAATTTTATATGTACCATTAACTACTTGAATATCACAAGAAACTCCTATTATTTTAAAGATTTATGTCGTTTTAATGAAATAATTTTGATGAGAGTAAAATGAAGAAATCTGAAATGTTCAGATCAGATCAGTCGTTCAGTCGTGTCCAACTCTTTGTGACCCCATGAATCGCAGCACGCCAGGCCTCCCTGTCCATCACCAACTCCTGGAGCTCACCCAGACTCACGTCCATCGAGTCAGTGATGCCATCCAGCCATCTCATCCTCTGTCGTCCCCTTCTCCTCCTGCCCCCAATCCCTCCCAGCATCAGAGTCTTTTCCAATGAGTCAACTCTTCGCACGAGGTGGCCAAAGTACTGGAGTTTCAGCTTTAGCGTCATTCCTTCCAAAGAACACTCAGGGCTGATCTCCTTCAGAATGGACTGGCTGGATCTCCTTGCAGTCCAAGGGACTCTCAAGAGTCTTCTCCAACACCACAGTTCAAAAGCATCAATTCTTTGGCGCTCAGCCTTCTTCACAGTCCAACTCTCACATCCATATATGGCCACAGGAAAAAACCATAGCCTTGACTAGACGAACCTTTGTTGGCAAAGTAATGTCTCTGCTTTTGAATATGCTATCTAGGTTGGTCATAAATGTTACGTGCATTTAAAAAAACATGCCCTGTTACTTTGAGACTGTGTGTGTATACTCAGTCATGTCTGACTCTTTGCAACCCCATGGACTGTAGCCTGCCCAGGCTTTTCTGTCCATGGAATTTTCCAGGCAAGAATACTGGAGCGGGTCGCCACTTCCTACTCCAGAGAGTCTTCCTGACCCAGAGATTGAACCTGTGTCTCCCAATTCTCCGACATTGGTGGGTGGATTCTTTACCACTGCACCACCTGGGAAGTAGCTGTTACTTTGAGAAATTCACTGAAT
Organism: Bubalus kerabau; assembly: GCF_029407905.1. Lineage (NCBI taxonomy): Eukaryota > Metazoa > Chordata > Mammalia > Artiodactyla > Bovidae > Bubalus > Bubalus kerabau. The sequence continues at coordinate 570,944 of NW_026577904.1, forward strand.
AAGAGTGTTTCTTTTTCCTGGCATTTTTATAGGCAGTTAACTGCTTGTTGAAACAAGTAGCATGTGTTTTAGAGTGAAAAAAATTGTTTTGTCTTTCTCATCCCATATTTAATATGTTTAGAAACATACAAAAGTCTGATATGTTACTGACATACTTGATATCTTTAACTTTTAAAATGTAAATCATAAACTAGGATTCTTTAGCTTATAGGCAACCGATATCCACTTCTACTTGGTTGAGCTGAAAGAGGAAATTTACAATGAGGATATTCAGATATGTTGAGTAAGCAAGGAGATTTGAAAACGCCTTAGGAAGAGTGAACACACCAGAGGATGAGATGGTTGGATGGCATCACTGACTCGATAGACATGAGTTTGAGTGAGCTCTGGGGGTTGGTGATGGACAGGGAGGCCTGGCATGCTGCAGTCCATTGGGTCGCAAAGAGTTGGACACGACTGAGCAACTGAACTGAACTGAACTAGGAAGAGTGAAAACCAGGGTGGTTCTATGGATCTCAGAAGTAAGAGTTCTGTTGTTTCGTGGCTCCAGCTGGCTCGCCAGAATCCAACTGACTGTTGGATCAATCACCTATGGTCATCCTGACAGGTCATAGAACAGAGCAATAGGGGCTTAATTCACAATCAGCATACATCAGTGAAAGTATAAAATTTGGGAATGAATCTTCCTCCAAATAGATTTTCCAAAGAATTAAAGCATTTTGTTTTATACATAAATGAATGAGTCTAAGGGAATACTCTTTTCTTAAAATCTCACTGAACTTATACATCCTCTTTATCCTAGCCCTTGGCTGTAAGAAAAAGGTATGCAAAAATAGAACAGGCTGCATCCAACATTTTCTTTAAATATCGTTTGGGAAAATGTCTAACATACTGTTTGTCAGAGGCAAAAGTTTCCAGAGAGCTATAGTTAGTGGCTATAAAAAGATTAAGAGAAGCATTGTATTAAATGTTACCCTTAGCTGATCTAGCTGAAAAAAAAAAAATGACAAAAGAGAAGGGTGTTTGAGATGACAAGGGGTATGATAAAAAGTCACTGCTCACAGTTTGGAGAAATCAAAATAACCCTGTGTACGAGACAGCAAAAGAGACACTGATGTATAGAACAGTCTTATGGACTTTGTGGGAGAGGGAGAGGGTGGGAAGTTTTGGGAGAATGGCGTTGAAACACGTGTAATATCATGTATGAAACGAGTTGCCAGTCCAGGTTCGATGCACGATACTGGATGCTTGGGGCTGGTGCACTGGGACGACCCAGAGGGATGGTATGGGGAGGGAGGAGGGAGGAGGGTTCAGGATGGGGAACACATGTATACCTGTGGCGGATTCATTGTGATATTTGGCAAAACTAATACAATTATGTAAAATTTAAAAATAAAATTAAAAAAAAAAAAAAAAAAAAGGCCCTGTTGAAGCTTGAATGCAACCTCTCTATTTGGCTGTCCTGCAGCGTGTTAAGTCGCCTCAGTCGTGTCTGACTCTTTGCAAGCCCGGACCATAGCCCGCCAGGCTCCTCTGTCCATGGGATTCTCCAGGCAAGAATACTGGAGTGGGCTGTCAACCCCTTCTTTAGGGTTCTTCGCAACCCAGGGATCGAATTCGAGTCTCTCATGTCTACCTGTGTTGGCAAGCAGGTTCTTTACCACCAGCACCACCTGGAGGCCCTTGGTTGTACTAGCAGAGGGAAACAGACCTGAGTCACAGAGTGAGATGTACACCTAGGGTGACCTGGCTGAAGCACTAGAGTAGGTACCAGCCCAAGAAAGGTTAAAAAGTTCATGTTTCCTCGGGTGTCTGGGAAAGCCCAGAGGTGAGAACACTGTGCTTCCTAACACAGGCTAATATTTAGTTGCTAAATGATAACTGAGGGCTTATTACGTGCCAGATACCTCAGATTGGCTTGCTTTATTTCACTTAACATTCAAAATAGCTTAATGAGATCAGCACTGTTCTGTACTCCCGTTTACTGAAGTGGCCACACAGAAAGTCCAAGCTTTTGGACCATGTGATTTTATTTTGATACTCTGTATAAACAGATGTCAGCATAAAAAAAATTTGAAGAGGAAAACCAGTCCCTTCGTTGTTAAAAGTTTATCCTAAAATAAACTAAGTGATGGCAGTTTCTCAGGCAGCACCCAACATTAGTGAAGCTCTAACTTTGTGCCATATTAAAGATGTGTAAGCTTGGCCAGGGTTATGAATTTGATTATTGTTTAAATGGCTGGCAATTTAGCAGGTTATCTTTGCCAGACCCCTCAAAGCTTTTCTCAATTATAGAAAAAAAATGCCTTGCACTTTGGCAAGTGAATATTTTTCAGTTGTTGCTCATCCAAAACAGGGGATACAGCATTTTTATTTCTGTATATGAGTGTCAGGCTTCCCAGGTGGCACTACTGGTAAAGAATCCACCTGCCATTAACAAACATGGGTTTGATCCCTGGGTCGGGAAGATCCCCTGGAGGAGGGCATGGCAGTCCGCTCCAGTATTCTTGCCTAGATAATGCCATGGACAGAGGAGCCTGGTGGGCTATAGACCATGGGGTCATAAAGAGTTGGACATGACTGAAGTGACTTAGCATGCATGCATGCAGAGTCAGCAAGGAGATTCATTATTATTCTGAGCATGCATGATAAAATTGTTAATTATAAGTTTATAACCAAGTGAATGAACTTATGGTATTTCTGTAATTTATATATTATAACAAATAAAATGTGTAGTTAATATAATTAATTATGAGTTACAAATTTAATGATAACAAGGGTAGTTAATACTTTGTAGAACTATGAATTCTCATATCATATGTATTTTTTTTCCTTTGGGCATTTTTTTGTCTCCTAACTTGTATTCTGATTATTTGAATATCTCCCCCTCTATATTTTAGGCACAACTAGCCAGGGACTATAATTTAATTATACTCTCAGCATTTTCCCCAGTTATGTCAAGAATTAGGCTTCTTTAACTTTTGTACCTCAAGCACACAAGTTTTACAGTCCTTTGGGGAGAATTATTTTCCATGTCTGAGTTTCCTTATCACAGCAATTCCTTCTATTGCTTATTTCTATTCTAGGACCTATAAATTGCTTCACAGTAGGGTTTTTCAAACTAGACAGTGTATACCAACCTCCACAGTTTTTGCCAAATATATCATCTGTACTGTTACCTAATTAATATTTTCAAGTAGATTCAAGACTTTTATCTAAGATTTACTTGTGAAGGAACTATCTAACTATTGCAAATGGGAAAACTGAATAAGGCAAGTGATTTGCAATAGTTGTGTAGATCCTTTATAAATAGACTATGTTTATATAATGGGCTTCTCCAATGACTCGGCAGACTCCAAAGAATCTGCCTACAGTGCAGGAGATGTAGGTTCCATCTCTGGTTCAGGAAGACCCCCGGGAGGAGGAAATGACAACCCTCTCCAATATTCTTGCCTGGGTAATCCCATGGACTAAGGAGCCTAGCGGGCTACAGTCCATTGGCTCACAAAAGAATTGGACAAGACTGAGTGACCAAGCATGCACAAGCATAAAATTTATAGGTATAATCACCTATAGAATAATTATATAGATTAAAATAAAAGCCTGGAAACAAAGCTTTGGCTTTATTTTCTTACCAGCTCTCAACTGAACGAGGGCGAGAGAGAGTAGCAGTTATTAGAGAAGCATTAAATACACACTGGCACTAATCTCAGTCTTTACCGTTGATGCAATCAAGTTAATCAAAGGAAGTTTATAAAGGAGTGGGTGTCTTATGATCTAATGCTATGTTACTTCATGCCAGTTTTAAAATGTTTTATTTATTTTTAATTGGAGGATAATTGCTTTCCCATATAGTGTTGCTTTCTGCCACATATCAACATGAATCAGCCATAGGTATACATATGTCTCCTCCCTCTTGAACTTCCCTCCCACCTCCCACCCCAGCCCACCCTTCCAGGTTGTCACAGAACACTGGATTTGAACTCCCTGCATCATGCAGTACATTTCCACTGGCTATCTAATTTTACATACGGTAATGTGTATGTTTCCGTGCTACTCTCTCAATTCACCCTCCCCCACCACCATGTCCAAAAATGCCCATGAACATCTTATTTCCAACCATGGTTTATTTTGGGAAACATGCCTTATGACATGGACCACAAACAATGTGCATCATACCTTAGCTCAAATCCCCTCTCCTTAATTGCCTGATTTTTAACAAGTTCCTTAGTTCCTCTAAACCTTGATTTCTTACTGAAGACAGGAATGATAGTATTTGCATTTCAAGATCACTTTGAGAGCATATGATGTAATATTCACAGTGTGTCTAGTCTTGTGCCTGCTGCTACTGCTGCTAAGTCACTTCAGTCGTGTCCGACTCCATGCGACCACACAGATGGCAGCCCACCAGGCCTAGAGTTTATTGAAAAAACGTGAACTCCTACTACGTGTCAACTATGGTCTTTTGGTGCCTCAGCGTCTGGAAGACATGACAGAGCAGAGCTCTGCTTTCAGGGAACTTGATTCTAGTAAGGGTAGACCAACCACAAACAACTGAGGTCATTTCAGGCAGTAGGTAAAGCTCTGAAGTAAATAAAACAAGGCAACATGAAAGAAGCTGACTGGTATCCAATGAACGCTAATTTCCTTCTGGACTCTCACCTCTGTATCAGTTCAGTGGCTCAGTCGTGTCCAACTCTTTGCGACCCCATGGAAGTTTAATTATTGGAAGTTAAGATTTTGAAGAATCAATTAGAAGAGGATCCAGTTGGAGACAGGATGCCCAGTTAGAAAATACTGAAAAGGCAGCAAATCTGCTCCCGGTGTCTTTCATCTCAGCCATTGTTGACTCTTGCTTTTCCTTCTCAAGTTACAATAACCTTTTTGATTTTTGTGATGGAAGGAAAGATCAAGCTGATTCTCAGAACCCACAAATGAGTCTCTTACCCTGCTCTACTTCTTCAAAGATTCAGCTAAATTTGACTTGCAGTTATGTTTTCAGTGTAATTACCAGGCACAAAAGAAACTTGCTTCCTTTATTATCATAACTGAAAAACGCCATTTCTTTATTCTTCCATTTTTTTAATGTTACAGTTTATATCAGTGGGATTCATGTAAATTTTAATTTTTCTATGGCAATTCACAGTAAGAGATTTTCAAAGTAATGCCACTGTTTTTTTTTCCTTTTCTGTCAGAACCCCTACCTCTAAAACAAGTAAGTTCCGTGCTGCTTGTCCCTAATTTCCTTTAGAAACCGAATGATTCTATCTCCCAGAATAGTAATTACGAATGTTTAACAGACTGGATGACATAGTGGAGAAGGCTGTGATCTAGTTCTGACCCCAGTGTTTACTATTTGTCCTTGAGCAAGTGAAATCTGAGTATCACCAGATACATATCTATAGGATATCAAATATAGAAATGCAGATGTCTGCTTTTTAAGCAGACTGAAGCAGCAGACGAGAGCTCATGAAGCATGACTACGGTTAACCTCACTTTTTAGTGCTCGTTGTATGCAGCCACTTGTGTTCATGTGGACAGATGTCATTTTGGGAGCTTGAATCACGGTGTTGAATACCTCAGTTCTTCTCTAAACAAATCCATGGAGATGACCACTGAGATTCTGAACACAGGATGAAAGAGCAGTTCAGAGCCGCCCTTAGCCACATTCTTGAAGTGTGTACATCGTAGGTGGACTGCCTCAGACTTCTTGAAAATTTTAGCAATAATGATACAAATGATATACTGTCTGTAATAGTACTGATTAACTGGTAAGTCTGTATTGAAATTTTGGGGCCAACCTACCTCACATAATCCATTTCTCTCTCCGCTCTCTCTTCTACCAAACCTACCAGCCAGGACTGCCTCTGTCACACAAGGCTGCTTGGGGATTTGGCCTGTGTGGCTGTGTCATCCAGAAGCTCTCTGAAATCCAGACTAGTTCAGGGATTGCTGGTCTGTAGCAAATGGAAGACCCTTAAAAGACTAAAATTAAGCTTTGTTTTACTTTGTGAAGTGAGGTGGAACTGAGTAGAGCTGACTGAGGAAAAGATTTCAGAGAACAGAGGCTGATCAGTAACAAGACACAGTGATGGTCAATCTTATATGTCAACTCGACTAGCCTGTGGTGTGCAGTAGTTCGGTCAGCACCAGTCTAGATTCCAAAGAAGGAATTCAGCCTCAAGACTCCAATGTAGAAACCCTGCCTGAGTTGCTCACTTGCCTCACCAGCCTTCAGAATTTCGACTCAAGACTGTGACGTTAAATCTTACATGAATTTCTAGCCTGTCAGCTTGCCCTCCAGATTTCGAACTTGTCAGCCATCATGAACATGTAAGCTAGTTTCTTATGATGAAGTGCTTATGCATTCTCTCTCTCTCTCTGCCTGAAACAACAGAACAAACATTTCAGTACAACAGAGTAAATATGGGGAAGAAGATAACAGTTTAAGAAGTAAATTCACTCACTACTTAGTCCTTTCAAATGTAACCTACTTCTTGTTTTCCAACCTTTACTTCTTGCATCCCAACCAAGTATCTGACTTGAAATTCTGCTGCAGTAAGCTTCTATGTTCAAGTTGCCAGGTTTCTAAATAAAAGTTGTGGGGTTTTTGTGTTTTTTTTGTTTTTTTTTTTTTCCTGCCAAATTCTAATCTTATCTCAAGGATAATACCCTCTGATCTTAAATTATAACCATTTACAGATCTCCTTAAAATCCATTTGTGTGCTTTGGAAAGAAAGCTAAAACTTGCTATCTATAAAGACATAATGGAGCTATAATTCATGTTCATTTGGGAGGCCCAAGACACCATTATTTAAGAAAATGAGAGAACACAGAAAAGAACTAGCGTTTAGGAGACTAGAATAGATTTGTTTGAAAAGATTAAGAGACATGATCACTGTGGTTATCATCTGTACATTTGTAGAGGAGCCAATCAGGAACAAGCTGACCCAATTATCTAGCAATTACTGTGCCAGGCCCTTTGGGTGCAGAAGCCTGGAATCTAATGAGAAAGACAAAGCTAAAACATACTAAGCATTTACATAAATATTTTTAGGTTCACAAAACCTTTTCTTCATATGCATGAATAAAATAATCAAACAAAAATTATATTAAAAAAAAAGAATAAGTTGAGCTGCTTGTTGAAGTTATAGGAGTGACCAGAGTAGGGCTTCCCTGGTGTATCTTGGTTTCTCACTGCTTCAGCCCTGTTCCTGGTGCTCCTGGAGGTGCATGGAACACTACCTGAGAGCCATTGAGAGGTCAAGATTTCCTATTTTCTCAGTTTCTAGAACCCATGGATTATATGTGTACACATTCACTTGAACACATTTGCCTGGAGGCAGAGAATCATTGGGGGGGGGGGGAACTCATTTTATATATATAAAGAAATATTTCCATTTCAGAAATTAAAACAATTTTTCTTCTTCTTCTTATTTTTTTACTTTACAATATTGTATTGGTTTTGCCATACATCAACATGCATCCACCATGGGTGTGCATGTGTTCCCCATCCTGAACCCCTCTCCCACCTCTTTCCCCATACCATCCCTCTGGGTCATCCCAGTGCACCAGCCCCAAGCTTCCTGTATCCTGCATCGAACCTGTACTGGCGATTCGTTTCTTATATTATACATGTTTTAATGCCATTCTCCCAAATCATCCCCCACTCCCTCTCCCACAGAGTCCAAAAGGCAAAAAAAGCACATGCCTTAAGACTACGTTTCACAAAAATTATGTGAAAATGATTACAAGGCTGTAGAAATTCAGAAGAGGAAATGCCAGTCTGACTGAGCAAATCAAGACAGACTTCACTGGGAAGCTGACACTCGATATGCTGAATCTGGACAGGAGAAGAGGACAAGAAGGGAACCACTTAGGAGTGGCGACAGTGGGAACACCAGTGCTGGAGCTGGAATGACGGAACTTGATATTGGGAGACTGACCATGCGGAACAAAGAGCCTGCACAATGAGTACTGGTTGAAACACATTTGGAAAGATTGAGACCCTGAGGATTGGGTTACCTCTAAACATCCAGCATTTATAACTTTACCCAATACATATTGGATGTTTAAAATTACATGTAAAATGAGGAAATTTTATTTGATTCAGGAGGTAATGGGAGAGCAACGTCTTTCTAAATTAGACAAGTACATTGTGCTATTTCCTCCTATAGGTCTCATATTTAAACTGTGTATTATTAATGTTCTTCTGTGTATTCTTGCCACCTCTTCTTAATATCTTCTGCTTCTGTTAGGCCCATACCATTTCTGTCCTTTAATATGCCCATCTTTGCAGGAAATGCTCCCTTGGTATCTCTTAATTTTCTTGAAGAGATCTCTAGTCTTTCCCATTCTATCGTTTTCCTCTATTTCTTTGCATTGATACACAAAATACATAGAAGAACGATACAAAAAGATCTTCATGACCCAGATAAACATGATGGTGTGATCACCCATCTAGAGCCAGACATCCTGGAATGCAAAGTAAGTGGGCCCTAGGAAGCATCACTATGAACAAAGTTAGTGGAGGTGATAGAATTCCAGTTGAGCTATTTCAAATCCTAAAAGATGACGCTGTGAAAGTGCTGCACTCAATATGCCAGCAAATTTGGAAAACTCAGCAGTGGCCACAGGACTGGAAAAGATCAGTTTTCATTCCAGTCCCAAAGAAAGGTAATGCCAAAGAATGTTCAAACTGTTGTGCAATTACACTCATGCCACACAGTTGCAAAGTAATACTCAAAATTCTCCAAGCCAGGTTTCTACAGTATGTGGACCATGAATTTCCAGATGTTCAAGCTGGATTTAGAAAAGGCAGAGGAGCCAGACATCAAATTGCCCACATCTGTTGGATCATCAAAAAAGCAAGAGACTTCCAGAAACACATCTACTTCTGCTTTATTGACTATGCCAAAGCCTTTGACTATGTGGACCACAAAAAACTGTGGGAAATTCTTAAAGAGATGGGAATAGCAGACCACCTGACTTTCCTCTTGAGAAATCTGTATGCAGGTCAAGAAGCAATAGTTAGAACTAGACATGGAACAACCGACTGGTTCCAAATTGGAAAAGGACTATGTTAAGGCTGTGTATTGTCACCCTGTTCATTTAACTTATATGCAGGGTATATCATGAGAAGTGCCAGGCTGGATGAAGCACAAGCTGGAATCAAGATTGCAGGGAGAAACATCAATAACTTCAGATATGCAGATGACACCACCCTTATGGCAGAAAGTGAAGAAGAACTAAAGAGTCTTGATGAAAGTGAACGAGGAGAGTGAAAATTTGGCTTACAGCTCAAAATGCAGAAAACTAAGATCACGGCATCCGGTCCCATCACTTCATGGCAAACAGATAGGGAAACAGTGACAGACTTTCTTTTGGGGGGCTCCAAAATCACCACAGATGGTGACTGCAGTCATGAAATTAAAAGACCCCTTGCCGCTTGGAAGAAAATATATGACCAACCTCGATGGCATTATTAAAAAGCAGAGACATTACTTTGCCAACAAAGGTCTGTCTAGTCAAAGCTATGGTTTTTTCAGTAGTCATGTATGGATGTGAGAGTTGGAGTATTAAGAACACTGAGTGCCGAAGAATTGATGCTTTTGAATTGTGGTGTTGGAGAAGATTCTTGAGAGTCCCTTGGACTTCAAGGAGATCCAACAAGTCAATCCTAAAGGAAATCAGTCCTGAATATCCATTGGAAGGACTGATGCTGAAGCTGAAACTCCAATACTTTGGCCACCTGCTGTGAAGAGCTGACTCCTTGGAAAAGATCCGGATGCTGGGAAAGATTGAAGGCAGAGGAGAAGGGGATGACAGAGGATGAGATGGTTGGATGGTATCACTGACTGGATGGATATGAATTTGAACAAGCTGTGAGAGTTGGTGATGGACATGGAAGCCTGACATGCTGCAGTCCATGGGGTCGCAAAGAGTTGGACGTGACTGAACGACTGAACTGACTGACTGATTATTAATGTAGGACTTCCCTAGTGGCTTGAAGGTACAAAGAATCCACCTGTAATGAGACATGGGTTCTATCCCTGGGTTGGGAAGATCCCCTTGAGGAGAACATGGCAACCCACTTCAGTATTCTTGCCTGGAGAGTCCTCATGGACAGAGGAACCTGGCAGGCAACAGTCCATGGTTGGCAAAGAGTCGGACATGACTGACCAACTAAGCACATTATTACCGCAAGTATATATTTTACAGTAATAACCCAATATTGATTTGAACTCTTGATAATATTCACAGTATTATGAAAGCAACACATTGCCAACTCCGAAAAACTTTCCGATTGTTTTGTTAAATGTACTAAAGTTAGCCAAGTACTGAGATGCATGTTTTCTACTACCACAAGTTACTTTTTCTATATTTTAGGTAGTATATCATCGTTTTGATGGTAGGCTTCCCTGGTGGCTCACATGGTAAAGAATCTGCCTGTAGTGCAGGAGACCTGGGTTGGGAAGATCCCCTGGAGAAGGGAATGGCACCCCACTCCAGTATTCTTGCCTGGAGAATTCCACGAACAGCGGAGCCTGGTGGGCTATAGTCCATGGGGTCTCAGAGAGTCGGACACAACTGAGCGACTAACACTCACTTTCATAGTTTTGGTAGTACTTGGAATTTATTTTAATCATGTGTGGTAAGACACACAGACTTGGAAATGAGTGTTTATGCGGCAAGAACCGTCACAGATTCTTAGAAACAGAAGGCATAGCATACCCTGCAGGTTTGGGCGGAGGGCACATGGAGAAGCTCCAAAACTGGTCAGTAGGCAGAAGGTATGGGAGAAATCATGGGCAGGAGCCTTTACTGTGGTTTCCATGGGCAGGTACAATTGAGGCAGTGCAAGCAGGGTTATGGCACCCCACTCCAGTATTCTTGCCTGGAAAATCCCATGGACAGAGGAGCCTGGTAGGCTGCAGTCCACGGGGTTGCTGAGGGTCAGACACGACTGAGCAGCTTCACTTTCACTTTTCACTTGCATGCATTGGAGAAGGAAATGGCAACCCACTCCAGTGTTCTTGCCTGGAGAATCCCAGGGACGGGGGAACCTGGTGGGCTGCCGTCTATGGGGTTGCACAGAGTCAGACACGACTGAAGCAACTTAGCAGCAGCAGCAGCAGCAGGGTTAGGATTGGCTAGTGTGAGTAATTTCCGCAGTCTCTGGGGGCATAGGGATTTGTTGTCTGGTACTTAGCCTTTGGAGTGATTGAGACAAGGGAATATTGCCCTGGAGTGTAAGAGCCCAATAAAGGAGGTGGTTGGGGATATGGCCTCTGAATTGTTTGGTTTACATTTGAAAAGCACATGCAAGGGAGAGTTGTTTATTGTCCCTAAAAAATTGGCTGACACTGGGAGGGTGTCAGTCCTCCAGTTCTTCCAAGCTAGCGAGTATGTAATCCAGGAACTACCTAGTATATAGCTCTGATCTACTAATGATCGACCAGGAAATCCTAAACTGTTATAAATAAAATAGGCCCATAACACCGTAAAACTGCCTAGGGAACCATGTATAAGGCAGGAACTGAATTAGCCTTGAAGGACTGGGGCTGACTCTGATATTCCCAATATTCATGCTGATGAAGCTCTGTGCTACTGATATAAAAATCTTTCTTTAGTAGTTTTAGGGGGTTAGATCGGGGCAGCTGAAGAAGATTAAATGAGAATGGCAAGGGCAGAGGAGCAGCTTTTAAAATTTGTTTTCAAGGTGAGCCATCAAACTGAAATAAAGTATAAGATGTGAAGACAGTAAAAAACAAAAAAACATAAAAACCAGTCAGGAGATGAATTCATTCCAGATAAAAATGAAAAATGTTGAGCAGTCTTAAAATGACTTTAAGTCTTTTTAAAATCCTGCCTTAGTCTACTCAGGTTGCCATAATGTAATGCCATAGACTAGATGGCTTAAAAAACATTTATTTTCCTACAGTTTTGAAGGCTGTTAAGTCCAAGATCAAGGTGCTGGCAGGGTCTGCTAATGGCAAGAGCTCTCTTCCTGGCTTGTGGAGGGCTGCCTTCTCCCTCTGTCGTCACAGGTCAGAGAGAGCTGATGGCTCTTCCACTTTTATAGGAACATCAGTTCCAATGTATCAGATTACTACCCTTCTGACTTCTTTTAACCCTAATCACCTTGAAAACTCTATTACCAATACAGTCACATGGGCGATTAGGGTTTCAACATACAAATTGGAGGAGGTGACACAATTCACTTCAAAGCAATATGCCTCTAGCTGCCCCAGATTCATGTCTTTATCATGTGCAAAATACATTTGTTCTGTCCACATAGCCCCCAAAGCCTTAATTCATTCTAGCTTCAACTCTAAAGTCCAAAGTCTAATCTAAAGACCATCTAAATCAGATATGGATGAGATTCAAGGTACATTTCATCCTGAAACAAAAATTCTTCTCCAGCTGTGAACCTGCGATATCAGACAATTATGTGCTTCTGAAGTACAGTGGTGGTTCAGGCATAGACATTCCCACTCCAAAAGAAAGAAATAGGAAAGAAGGGTAGGGTGACAGGTCCCAAGCAAATCCAAAACCTAGCGAGGCAAATTCCTTTAGATTAAAAAAAAAAAAATTTTGTTGGAGTGTAGTTGCTGAACAGTGTTGTGTTAGTCTCTACTGTACAGCAAAGTAAATCAGTTATATGTATACAGATATCCACTCTTGGATTTCCGTCCCATTTAGGTCATTGCAGAGCACTGAGCAGAGTTCCCTAGCTGTACAGTAGGTTCTCATTAGTTATCTGTTTTATGCATAGTAATGTATATATTTCAATCCCAATCTACCAATTCACCCAGCCCTCCTCTTCACCCCTCTGTGTTCATATATATGTTCTGTATATTTGTGTTTCCGTTTCTTTCTTTGCAAATAGGTGACAGTGAAAGTCACTTAGTCGTGTCTGAATCTTTGTGACCCCATGACTGTACAGTCCATGGAATTTCCCAGGCCAGAATGTTTAGTGGGTGGCCATTCCCTTTTCCAGGGCATCTTCCCAACCCAGGGATTGACCCCAGGACTCTTTACCAGCTGAGCCACCAGAGAAGCCCTGGTGCAAATAGGTTAAGCTGTACCCTTTTTTCTAGATTCCACATAGGTGTGTTAATATACAGTATTTGTTTTTCTGACTCACTTCACTCTATATGACAGTCTCTAGATTTATCCACATCTCTACAGATGACTCAATTTTGTTTCTTGTTATGTTTGAGTAATATTTCATTGCATACACACACACACACATATATATTATACATTATACAGTGGAAGTGACCAATAGATTCAAGGGATTAGATATGTTAGACAGAGTGCCTGAAGAACTATGCACAGAGGTTCATGGCATTGTACAGGAGGCAGGGAACAAGACCATCCCCAAGGAAAAGAAATGCAAAAAGGAAAATGGTTGTCTGAGGAGGCCTTACAAATAGCTGTGAAAAGAAGAGAAGCAAAAGGCAAAGGAGAAAAGGAAAAATATACCCATTTGAATACAGAGTTCCAAAGAACAGCAAGGAGAGATAACAAAGCCTTCCTCAGTGATCAGTGCAGAGAAATAGAGGAAAATAAGAGAATGGGAAAGTCTAGAGATCTCTTCAAGAAAATTAGAGGTACCAAGGGAAAATTTCATGCAAAGATGGGCTCAATAAAGAACAGAAATGATATAGACCTAACAGAAGAAGAAGATATTAAGAAGAGGTGGCAAGAATACACAGAAGAACTATACTAAAAAGATCTTCATGACCCATATAATCATGATGGTGTGATCACTCACCTAGAGCCAGACATCCTGGAATGCAAAGTCAAGTGGGCCTTAGGAAGCATCACTGTGAACAAAGTTAGTGGAGGTGATAGAATTCCAGTTGAGCTATTTCAAATCCTAAAAGATGATGCTGTGAAAGTGTTGCACTCAATATGCCAGCAAGTTTGGAAAACTCAGCAGTGGCCACAGGACTAGGATAAGTCAGTTTTCATTCCAGTCCCAAAGAAAGGCAATGTCAAAGAATGTTCAAAGTACTGCAAAATTGCACTCATTTCACACATTAGCAAAGTAATACTCAGAATTCTCCAAGCCAGGCTTCAACTGTACATGAGCCATGAACTTCCAGATGTTCAAGCTGGATTTAGAAAGGCAGAGGAACCAGAGATCAAATTGCCAACATCCACTGGATCATCAAAAAGGCAAGAAACTTTCACAAAAAATCTACTTCTGCTTTATTTACTATGCAGACTGTGTGGACCACATCAAACTGGAAAATTCTTAAAGAGATGGGAATACCAGACCACCTGACCTGCCTCTTGAGAAATCTGTGTGCAGGTCAGGAAGCAACAGTCAGAACTGGACATGCAACAACAGACTGGTTCCAAATCGGGAGAGCAGTATGTTAAGGCTGTATATTGTCACCCTGCTTATTTAACTTACATGCACAGTACATCATGCAAAATACCAGGCTGGATGAAGCACAAGCTGGAATCAAGATTGCCGGGAGAAATATCAATAACCTCAGATACACAGATGACAGCACCCTTATGGCAGAAGGTGAAGAAGAACTAAAGAGCGTCTTTATGAAAGTGAAAGAGGAGAGTGAAAAAGTTGGCTTAAAGCTCAGTATTCAGAAAGGTAAGGTTATGGCATCTGGTCCTATCACTTCATGGCAAACAGATGGGGAAACAGTGGGAACAGTGACAGACTTTATTTTGGGGGGACTCCAAAATCACTGCAGATGGTGACTGCAGCCATGAAATTAAAAGTCACTTGTTCCTTGGAAGAAAAGTTATGACAGCATATTAAAAAGCAGAGACATTAGTTTGCCAACAAAGGTCTGCTTAGTCAAAGCTATGGTTTTTCCAGTAGTCATGTATGGATGTGAGAGTTGGACTATAAAGAGCTGAGTGCCAAAGAAGTGATACTTTTGAGCTATGGTGTTGGATAAGACTCTTGAGAGTCCCTTGGACTGCAAGGAGATCCAATCAATCAATCCTGAAGGAATTCAGTCCTGAATATTCTTTGGAAGGACTGATGTGGAAGCTGAAACTCCAATACTCTGGCCACATGATACAAAGAACTGACTCACTTGAAAAGACCCTGATCCTGGGAAAGCCTGAAGGTGGGAGGAGAAGGGGACAACAGAGGATGAGATGGTTGGATGACATCTCTGACTTGATGGACAGCAGTTTGAACAAGCTCTGGGAGTTAGTGATGGACAGGGAAGCCTGGTGTGCTTTAGTCCATGGGGTCGCAAAGAGTCGGGCACGACTGAGCAACTGTACTGAACTGAACTGATACACACACACACACACACACACACACACACATTAGGTTTCCCAGATGGCACTAGTGGTGAGGAACCTGCCTTCCAGGAGATGTTAGAAATGTGGGTTAGATTCCTGGGTCTGGAAGAGCCACTGGAGGACGGCATGGCAATCCCCTCCAGTATTCTTGCCTAGAGAATCCCATGGACAGAGGAGCCTGGTGGGCTATAGTCCATAGGGTTGCAAAGAGTCAAAGACAACTAAAGCAACTTAGCATGCATGCATGCATGTATACATACATACATATCCATGCTTTATCCATTCCTCTGTTGATGGATGTTTAGGTTGCTTCCATGTCCTGGCTATTGTAAATAGTGTTGCAATGAACACTGAGGGGCACGTATCTTTTGGAATTATGGTTTTCTCCAGGTATATGCCCAGGAGTGGGATTTCTGGGTCATATGATAGTTCTATTTTTAATTTTTAAAGAACCTCTATACAGCTCTCCCAGAGAAGGCAATGGCACCCCACTCCAGTACTCTTGCCTGGAAAATCCCATGGGCAGAGGAGCCTGGTAGGCTGGAGCCCATGGGGTCGCGAAGAGTCGGACACAACTGAGCAACTTCACTTTCACTTTTCACTTTCATGCATTGGAGAAGGAAATGGCAACCCACTCCAGTGTTCTTGCCTGGAGAATCCCAGGGACAGGGGAGCCTGGTGGGATGCCGTCTATGGGGTCGCACAGAGTCGGACACGACTGAAGTGACTTAGCAGCAGTAGTAGCATACTGTTCTCCATGGTGGCTGTATCAATTTGCATTCCTGCCAACAGTGTAAGAGGGTTCCCTTTTCTCCGTACCCTCTCCAGCATTTATTGTTTATAAATTTTCTTGGGAATAATCCTCTTTGGCTCCACATCCCGCCTTCTGGAACCACTGGGGTGTCAGTCCTGTGGCTTTGCCAGGTGGAGGTCTCATCCCCAAGGCTTCAGTTGGAGGCCATATGGCCTGTTGAAACCAAGGTGATGGCCCATGCTTTGAAGCTTAAGAAGGAATCTGATGATCTCTGAATGGCCTTTGGAGTCTTTCTTTTTGTTTCTTAGAGAATAGTGTACATTTGCAGCCAAATAGCTGCAAATAGCTTTCCTCTTACAGAATCTAAGCAGTTTAACAGCCTTCTTTCATTTCATCCTGTTTCAGTATCCCTAATGGGCAGTGTTTCTGCTAATAAAATCCTATATCTATGCCTGGTTTTTGCTGAGGTAGTGGATAATTTTGTGATTCTAATCCCTACTAGTCTTATTTTCAAAGGTTGTATAGCCATGCCCTCTATTTTTTCTTTAGAAAAAGCTTACTTTTGTATATGTGTGTGTAAAATGTAGGGACTGAAAATTTTCTAAGTAGTCAAGTGCTGCTTCCTTTTTGCTCAACAATTCCTTCTTCAGTTCAGCTCCCTCTTCTTGCATTTTATTATAAGCAGTCAGGAGGAACCATACTGGTCCTTTAACAGTTTGCTGAGCAACCTCTACAGCTAAAAACCCACTTGTTTGGATATTCCATTTTATTTTATTATAAAAATCAATTTTTATAGTTGCTATATGTTGTCAGTGTCTGATATAGTAATTCATAATTTGTAAAGGTTATATTCCAAATATAACCTTTATAGTTATAGTTTATAGTTACCATAAAATATTTGCTGTTATTTCCTTGTTGTACAATGTCCTTGTAGCTGATTTTATACTTAATAGCTTGTACCTCTTAATTCCCTATTCTTATCATGCCCTTCCCCTCTTCCCTCTCCCAGTTTGTAGCCACTGTTTGTTCTCTATATCTGTAAGTCTGCTTCTTTTTTCTTTTATTCACTAGATTCCACATATGTGATATCATACAGTATTTTTCTTTGTCTTCCTTATTTCACTTAGCATAATCCTCTGCCCCAGGTGCATCCATATTGCTGGAAATGGCAAAAAAAATTTCTTTTTTATGGCTGAGTTGTATTCAGAACAGATCAGTCGCTCAGTCCTGTCCGACTCTTTGTGACACCATGAATCGCAGCACGCCAGGCCTCCCTGTCCATCACCAACTCCCAGAGTTCACTCAGACTCACATCCATCGAGTCAGTGATGCCATCCAGCCATCTCATCCTCTGTCGTCCCCTTCTCCTTTTTCCCCCAATCCCTCCCAGCATCAGAGTCTTTTCCAATGAGTCAACTCTTCGGATGAGGTGGCCAAAGTACCGGAGTTTCAGCTTTAGCATCATTCCTTCCAAAGAAATCCCAGGGCTGATCTCCTTCAGAATGGCCTGGTTGGATCTCCTTGCAGTCCAAGGGACTCTCAAGAGTCTTCTCCAACACCAACAGTACAAAAGCATCAATTCTTCGGCGCTCAGCCTTCTTCACAGTCCAACTCTCACATCCATACATGACCACAGGAAAAACCATAGCCTTGACTAGACGGACCTTTGTTGGCAAAGTAATGTCTCTGCTTTTCAACATGCTATCTTGGTTGGTCATAGCTTTCCTTCCAAGGAGTAAGCATCTTTTAATTTCATGGATGCAGTCACCATCTGCAGTGATTTTGGAGCCCAGAAAAATAAAGTCTGACACTGTTTCCACTGTTTCCCCATCTATTTCCCATGAAGTGATGGGACCGGATGCCATGATCTTCGTTTTCTGAATGTTGAGCTTTAAGCCAACTTTTTCACTCTCCTCTTTCACTTTCCTCAAGAGGCTTTTGAGTTCCTCTTCACTTTCTGCCGTAAGGGTGGTATCATCTGCATATCTGAGGTTATTGATATTTCTCCTGGCAATCTTGATTCCAGCTTGTGTATCTTCCAGTCCAGTGTTTCTCATGATGTACTCTGCATAGAAGTTAAACAGGGTGACAATATACAGCCCTGTCGTACTCCTTTTCCTATTTGGAACCAGTCTGTTGTTCCATGTCCAGTTCTAACTGTTGCTTCCTGACCTGCATACACATTTCTCAAGAGGCAGGTCAAGTGGTCTGGTATTCCCATCTCTTTCAGAATTTTCCACAGTTTATTGTGATCCACACAGTCAAAGGCTTTGGCATAGTCAGTAAAGCAGAAATAGATGGTTTTTCTGTAACTCTCTTGCTTTTTCCATGATCCAGCGGATGCTGGCAATTTGATCTCTGGTTCCTCTGCCTTTTCTAAAACCAGCTTGAACATCAGGAAGTTCACGGTTCACGTATTGCTGAAGCCTGGCTTGGAGAATTTTGAGCATTACTTTACTAGCGTGTGACATGAGTGCAATTGTGCGGTAGTTTGAGCATTCTTTGGCATTGCCTTTCTTTGGGATTGGAATGAAAACTGACCTTTTCCAGTCCTGTGGCCACTGCTGAGTTTTCCAAATTTGCTGGCATATTGAGTTCAGCACTTTCACAGCATCATCTTTCAGGATTTGGAATAGCTCAGTTGCATTTCTATCACCTCCACTAGCTTTGTTGGTAGTCATTCTTTCTAAGGCCCACTTGACTTCACATTCCAGGATGTCTGGCTCTAGGTCAGTGATCACACCATCGTGATTATCTGGGTTGTGAAGATCTGTTTTGTACAGTTCTTCTGTGTATTCTTTCCATCTCTTCTTAATATCTTCTGCTTCTGTTAGGTCCATACCATTTCTGTTCTTTATTGAGCCCATCTTTGCATGAAATGTTCCTTTGGTATCTCTGATTTTCTTGAAGAGATCTCTAGTCTTTCCCATTTTGTTGTTTTCCTCTATTTCTTTGCATTGATCACTGAAGAAGGCTTTCTTATCTCTTCTTGCTATTCTTTGGAACTCTGCATTCAGATGTTTATATCTTTCCTTTTCTCCTTTGCTTTTCGCTTCTCTTCTTTTCAGAGCTATTTGTAAGGCCTCCCCAGACAGCCATTTTGCTTTTTTGCATTTCTTTTCCATAGGGATAGTCTTGATTCCTGTCTCCTGTACAATGTCACGAACCTCATTCCATAGTTCATCAGGCACTCTATCTATCAGATCTAGGCCCTTAAATCTATTTCTCACTTCCACTGTATAATCATAAGGGATTTGATTTAGGTCATACCTGAATGGTCTAGTGGTTTTCCCTACTTTCTTCAATTTAAGTCTGATTTTGGCAATAAGGAGTTCATGGTCTGAGCCACAGTCAGCTCCTGGTCTTGTTTTTGCTGACTGTATAGAGCTTCTCCATCTTTGGCTGCAAAGAATATAATCAATCTGATTTCGGTGTTGACCATCTGGCGATATCCATGTATAGAGTCTTCTCTTGTGTTGTTGGAAGAGGGTGTTTGTTATGACCAGTGCATTTTCTTGGCAAAACTCTATTAGTCTTTGCCCTGCTTCATTCCGTATTCCAAGGCCAAATTTGCCTGTTACTCCAGGTGTTTCTTGACTTCCTACTTTTGCATTCCAGTCCCCTATAATGAAAAGGACATCTTTTTTGGGTGTTAGTTCTAAAAGGTCTTGTAGGTCTTCATAGAACCGTTCAACTTCAGATTCTTCAGCATTACTGGTTGGGGCATAGACTTGGATTACTGTAATATTGAATGGTTTGCCTTGGAAACGAACAGAGATCATTCTGTCGCTTTTGAGATTGCAACCAAGTACTGCATTTTGGACTCTTTTGTTGACCATGATGGCTACTCCATTTCTTCTGAGGGATTCCTGCACGCAGTAGTAGATATAATGGTCATCTGAGTTAAATTCACCCATTCCAGTCCATTTCACTTCGCTGATTCCTAGAATGTTGACATTCACACTTGCCATCTCTTGTTTGACCACTTCCAATTTGCCTTGATTCATGGACCTGACATTCCAGGTTCCTATGCAATATTGCTCTTTACAGCATCAGACCTTGCTTCTATCACCAGTCACATCCACAGCTGGGTATTGTTTTTGCTTTGGCTCCATCCCTTCATTCTTTCTGGAGTTATGTCTCCACTGATCTCCAGTAGCATATTGGGCCCCTACTGACCTGGGGAGTTTCTCTTTCAGTATCCTATCATTTTGCCCTTTCATACTGTTCATGGGGTTCTCAAGGCAAGAATACTGAAGTGGTTTGCCATTCCCTTCTCCAGCGGACCAAATTCTGTCAGATCTCTCCACCATGACCTGCCCCACGAGCATGGCTTAGTTTCATTGAGTTAGACAAGGCTGTGGTCCTAGTGTGATTAGATTGACTAGTTTTTTGCGAGTATGGTTTCAATGTGTTTGAATTGTATTACATTGTATATATGTGCATTCCATTCATCTGTCAATGGACCCTTAGGTTGCTTCTGTGTCTTGAAAGTGTACTGCTATGAACATTGGGGTGCATGTATATTTTCGAGTAGAATTTTTGTATTTTCCAGATATATACCCAGGAGTGAGATTGCTGAGTCATATGGTAGTTCCCTTTTTAGTTTTTTTTAGAAACCTCCAAAGTGTTGTCCACAGTATGAACGGATGCACTAAGTGAGAAGTTAAAAGCTTTTAACAAAGAGCCAAACAACCAAATAGAGATGAAGAGCACAATAACTGAAATAAAAAATACACTCGAAGGAATCAACAGTAGATTGAATGGTACAGGGCAACAGATCAGTGAGCCAGAAGACAGAGTAGGGTAATTCACTGCCGCTGAAATAAATACTCATTTTTATTGCTTGCAAGCTCTCTTTTTCACAGAACTAGAACACCAGTTCAGCCAAGTTCTTTGCCTTTTATCACATGGTTATCTTGTCTTAGTTTCCAGTAACGTGTTCTTCATTTCTATCTGAGGCTTCACCAGGATGACCTTGAATGTCCATATTTCTACTAACATTCTGTTCATAATTATTTGTTTATTCTCTAAGAAGATAGACTGCCTCTCAAGCTCTCCTCTTTTCTTTCTGAATCCTTACTAGAATCACCTCTAACATCTATAGTTCTACCAATATTGTCCTCACAGTAACTCAGGCTTTTATTGGCATGTATCTCAAAAACTTCTCCAAGCCTCTGCTCACTACCCAGTTTACAAAGCCCCTTCCACATATTTAGGTATTGTTACAGCAGCAGGCTATTTCTTGGTACCAGAATCAGAAAGGAAAAGGAATGATCTATATTAAATATATATATATATATATATATATATATATATACATAATCATAAAGATAGGAAAAAGATCCAGTTGGTAGCCCTAGAAAATATATCAGCATTTGAAAACTCATAAAATTTAAAACATTAACTCTGGAATGGGACAAAGTTAAAGACCTAACAAACTGGAAGAGAGAACTAAGAATTGTACCCAAGATGCAGCATAAAGAAAAACATTGAAAAAATTTTGAGATATGGTGTTCAAGAATCCTTGTTTAATAGAATTTTAATGGGATGCTAGCAAAAGATAATAGAGGAATGTTACAGCAGGATATTCAGAGAGAGAATGTCTGAGAAGTTTTAATATGCATAAATAAAAATCAATAAGGAAAACACTTATCTACAGTGTACTAATCCAATAAAGGTTAGAAGAAGGAGGACAAATGAAGCCATTAGAAACTGCTGATGAAACTAAACTATGGAATAAAATGGTGTAACTCAAAATACATTGTAGTGACAACAAATGTAAATAGATTACATGACTCTGGTTAAATTAAAAATAAAATTACTAGCTTAGATATTAAAAAAAAAACAGTTATATGGTGTTTATAGGAGACACTGACACAAAAACACGCACACCACCAAATCTGTGCACACCCACCCTGAAAAGAAAATTTCAAAAGAGAAAAAGCAAAAGAGATATTCTAGGCATATATGGACCAAAAGAAGAGCTGAAATAAAAATATTATTCAAAATAGAATATAAAGCAGATGCATTAACATTAATAAAGAATATTTATGAAGAGTATAAAATTATAACTTTGTGTATGCTTAATATAGATGTAGACTGTAACCCCCCTCCAAAACAAACAGCTATAAAAACTCAGAATTACAAAATAAAATTGACAAACTTAATATCATAATGGGAGAGTTTAACACCTCTCTTAGAAACTACTAATTTGGAGAATATACAGAGAGGATTTGAGTAACACATATGCTGCTGCTAAGTCGCTTCAGTCGTGTCCGACTCTGTGCGACGCCATGGATGGCAGCCCACCAGGCTCCTCTGTCCCTGGGATTCTCCAGGCAAGAACACTGGAGTGGGTTGCCATTTCCTTCTCCAATGCATGCAAGTGAAAAGTGAAAGTGAAGTCGCTTGGTCGTGTCTGACTTCGCGATCTCATGGACTGTAGCCTACCAGGCCCCTCCATCCATGGGATTTTTCAGGCAAGAGTACAGGAGTGGGTTGCCATGTCCTTCTTCAGAGTAACATATATAGCATGATTTTAAATATATATATATCTTTGTACCCAAAAGAGAACCCAACAGAGAATACATACTCTTCTAAAGCATGCATGCCACATTTAAAAGTTTAAAATTTACTATATACTTGCAGTCACAAAGAATCACAATCATTCACATATTATCTAGTCACTATTCTATTAAAATTAGAAATTAGCTGTTACAAATAGTAATGAAAATCCTTCAGTATGGGAACCTGAAAAAAAAGAAAAGCATAACCAATGTATGGATTAAAGAATAATTCACAAAATTATAACATGTATTAACTGAATGATTGAAAAACTAAAATACTAAAAAATAAAAATAATTATTTGAGATATAGCTAATGCAGTGAAATAAAAATGGAATATATATATTACATTCATATTCTAGTCAATATATCATAATTTTTAATCACCATAAAGATAATTAGTTTCCTCTTAAAGCCTTTCAATAGCTGTCTTTCTGGAATCAATCAATATTTTCATCCTTAGTATCTTTGCTTTGCTTTTCAAAAAAGTTAACCTTAATTACATCACTAAGTGAAAATTGTCTGATGATTACACAGATCTTACTAGCTATAGTAAAGACTAATATCAGAAAATCAAATCGTCTTTTATTCATTCTACATTAGACAAGTGGGTCCTTGTATAGTTTATCAGTTCCTAGAGTCTTTTCTAAAATTAATAACTTGATTTTCTTGGTGAGTATCCTAGGGGGAAGCTAACCTTTATTTGTCATTTCCACATGGCAAGAATCTCCTCTGTGAGTTACAGTTGACAGACTGTTTTCAGCTTTTCTTTATCTCCTGTTATTTCTCCTCTTCAGATTTGAGAGACTTTTGTGTATCTTTCTTGGCCTAAAAACTCACAGATACACTGCCCAGCCATGTTTTTACCCCTTTTTGTTATGGAATTGTTTCTACTCAAAAGAAAATTTATACAAGCATGCGATTATTCCCAAATATATCACACCGATATCCCACTTTTGCTAGATGAATAAAAACAGTGACTACCAGAACTTGTGAACAGTAAAGACTGTAAAGTCATATCTAAAACTTATGTCTTACTGCTACTCACTGAAATTCCATTTGTGCTGTTTTCTACCTCTTCGGTTTTAAAATTTGCAGTCATTACCAGTCAATGTAATTTCTGTACTCTTAGAAAAATTCAAAAGTTCATTTATACCTTTTTTTAGTAGACATTTACCCAGGCATTAAAAGTAATATAAAATTAACACAACGAATAATCATTTACCAGAGGAATTTGGATTGTTGAGCTATGTATAAAAATACCAGTGTAATTCCTGATGGTGCATAGCAGCATAGGAGCCAATATCTAATGGGGTCAAATGTTTATGCATTATAAAAGAGCAATTAATTTGAGCTGGAATGGTCACAGATGTCTCTTGTGAAATTTCTGAGCGAGTAGAACCCAAGTAGCTATCTAGTTTGTGTATATTTAGAGACAAAGAGGAGTTGATAATTATACTTAGAGATATGCATGTATCTTGTTCAGGAAACAGTGAAGTGTCTGACCCAGCTAAAGAAAAGGATCTACACTGAGAGATAGTGAAGAAAAAATGGATTACTGGAGCAGGTTGCATTGTAGAGGATCTTCTGTGACCTAAGAAGATAAACTAAGAGCAGTGTTGATATATGTATGTTCCTAGGATCGTTCATTAATAGGGTTCCTCCAAAACGACCTCTCAGGTCAGATGTGGAAAATACTGAGTTTCTTTACTGTGAGTCTTCTCTAAGACATTAATATGTTAATGGGCATTTTGATTTCCGGTAGGAAAATCTAGCATTTCCCAAACCGATTTGACCCTGGAACCCTTGCTATGGAAACAATGCATGGATCAAGTATTCTATATATATTGGTATCAATCTCAGTCTACAAACTGTAATATATTAAGATATGTACTGTTGTATAGTTTTAAATGGTACATTCCTAGTGTAATCCTTTGTTCCCAGATTGGCATAAATTCAAGGTCTTTCCATTTTCTCCATGAATGTATCATGTTCTGGGGTCTTCTAATGCTAAGGAGTTAGGTGATTGTGGAATGAGGCATGCCATTTATCCACTGTGTCATCTGTGTATGCTGGACATCTGCTGAAAGGTCCTACTTGCTCTCTTGTCCCAGGTGATTGGCCTGTACCACTATTACTGAGACATGTGTTACTCAAATCCAGTGGTTCTCTTTGTTCCTTCCATACGGTAATTCTCATGTTGATGGGAATAACTTCACTGATCTGTTCCATGTTGAGGTACAAGAAATTCTGTATGAATGTACGATGCCCCATCTTTCTTAGACATGTTATTTAATTGTTCTCTGGGGGCTTCCTAATTCCCCTTGGTTTCTATTTATGAAATGTGGCATGTGTTCCATACACCTAATGATTTAAGGCTTTTCCCATGAGGTTTCCACCTAGATCTTTACCCTCTGCCATGTGTTGTTGTTGTTTCCTAGGAAACTAAGTTTTCAAAACGCATAAGCCATAAAATGCTCTCTGTTTCTCTTATGCTTCTGTAATTTTTTATCCTCTGAGGAAATGACCTAGCTGTCCCTTAGTTTTTCTAATGGTTAGTTTCAAACCAGCTTTTTCATTCTCCTCTTTCACCCTTTTCAAGAGACTCTAGTTTGTCTTCACTTTCTGCCATTAGAGCGGTATCATCTGTATATCTGAGGTTGATAATTCTCCCAGAAATCTTGATTCCAACTTGATTCCTCCAGCATAGCACTTCGCATGATATACTCTGCATATCAATTAAATAAGCAGAGTGATGATATACAACCTTTCTAAATCATGAGCCAGTCCTCTGTTCCATGTTCGATTCTAAGTGTTGCTTCTTGACCGGCATACAGGTTTCCCAGGAGGCAAGTAAGGTGGTCTGGTACTCCCATCTCTTTAATCATTTTTCACAGTTTGTTGTGATCCACATGGTCAAAGGACTTCCTTGACAGCTCAGCAGGTAAAGGTACCACCTCCAACACAGGAGTCTCAGGAAACATGGATTTGATCCCTGGATCAGGAAGATTCCCCTGGAGGAGGAAATGGCAACCTACTCCAGTATTCTTGCCTGGAAAATCCCATGAACAGAGGAGCTGGTGGGCTACAGTCCATAGGGTTGCAAAGAGTTGGACACGACTGACAACTGAGCACCATGCATACATACAGTCAAAGGCTTTAGCATAGTCAGTGAAGCTGACTATAGATGTTTTTCTGGAACTCCCTTACTTTCCTCAGTAAATAATGAATAACTCATTGTCTTTGTAGTCTTCTGTGGAGCCCTTTTCTACGGTGACTCTTGAAAAGCCTCTCTTGCTGTTGGGAACTCTTCTTCCACCATATGAAGTAGGCCGGTTTTCTTGTTGAAGACGTGGGGATCAACCCAGAGCCAACTTCAAACAGCAGACATGTAGCTTACTCCAGGTTGAGCTGCCAAGTGCTTAAAAGTTCATAAGTGATCTTAGTTGAGACCCAAACTGCCAGTTGAGCCTCTACCAAAGTGTTAAACTGAATCATAAGCAAATGAAATGGTTCTCTAACCTATTTTTATTGCATCAATATAAAAATGGACAATACAGTACAAAAAATAATATGGTAGGAATGAAAGAAGAAATACTTTGGGGGGAATATTTTCTCAAATACGGATATATGGGATCAAGAAAAACTGAAATGGTATAAGCTGGGACCTTGAAAGGTCTTATTTTTCATTGAATGATCCAAAGTAGTTTTCTTGGTTGAAGTGCCTCATGTTCATTCTTGTGCCAGGAAATTCATTTATTTCTGGATAAGATCTGAGCATTTAATTCAAACTCAACAAAATTATGCAAATATTTTGTAAAAAGTGTTCTTGAGTGAGAGATTTATTATAGGATAAAGAAAAAGCAAGGATAAAGTGTGATTATGGGGACTGTAATCTTCGGGGCCTTAGAATACTGTAGACAGGTCAGTGGATGGACCCATCCTTGATGAGGTCATGGCATCATACTGCAGTTGTCCCTTTTTGTAAAAAACTGTCATTCTCACTTGGATTCAAGAGATTGTTCTTTTGTCACTGATGAAATGAAAGCAAACAGTTAACTTAGTTTGAACATGTTCTCAGATATTCAGTTCAGTTCAGTTCAGTTCAGTCGCTCAGTCGTGTCTGAATCTTTGCAACCTCGTGAATCGCAGCATGCCAGGCCTCCCTGTCCATCACCAACTCCCGGAGTTCACTCAGACTCACGTCCATCGAGTCAGTGATGCCATCCAGCCATCTCATCCTCTGTCGTCCCCTTCTCCTCTTTCCCCCAATCCCTCCCAGCATCAGGGTCTTTTCCAATGAGTCAACTCTTCGCATGAGGTGGCCAAAGTACTGGAGTTTCAGCTTTAGCGTCATTCCTTCCAAAGAAATTCCAGGGCTGATCTCCTTCAGAATGGCCTGGTTGGATCTCCTTGCAGTCCAAGGGACTCTCAAGAGTCTTCTCCAACACCACAGCTCAAAAGCATCAATTCTTCAGCTCTCGGCTTTCTTCACAGTCCAACTCTCACATCCATACATGACCACTGGAAAAACTATAGCCTTGACTAGACGGACCTTTGTTGGCAAAGTAATGTCTCTGCTTTTCAATATGCTATCTAGGTCGGTCATAACTTTTCTTCCAAGGAGTAAGCATCTTTTAATTTCATGGCTGCAGTCACCATCTGCAGTGATTTTGGAGCCCCCCAAAATAAAGTCTGGCACTGTTTCCACTGTTGCTAGGCTCAAGTAGTACTAACTCTAATCTCATGAGAACTTCTTCTAGCCCTATTAATTGCTTCTTTACAGATTTGTTTTACATCAATTATCTTATTTAATCTTTACAGCAATCCTAAGATTTAGATATTTTTATTCACATTTTAGAGATGAAGAAACTGAAACTGAGCTAGAACAATTGGCCAAAGTTAACGCAACTGGTAAACAGTGGTACAAGAGTTGATAGTCTGGAAAGTTTTTCTGACATTAGTCCTTTTTTTCCTCAATGATGCTGGTTTTTTTTTTTTTTTTTTTTCCAACCTAATTCAAAGGCACTAGAAACCTGCAGTGCCTCAGGGACCACTGCCCAGAAAAAAGGAAGGAGAGGGGAATAAACCAGGCAGTGCTCTGGGCCCATCAACCTAGGTTAAGCCAGAGCACATCTTTTATATATGAGTTGCATTTCAAGTTTTATTTTAAAAATTTCCAAATGTGATAACATACTGGGCGGTTCATTTTGAACTGTGGTATTGGAGAAGACTCTTGAGAGTCCTTTGGACTGCAAGGAGATCCAACCAGTCCATCCTAAAGGAGATCAGTCCTGAATATTCATTGGAAGGACTGATGTTGAGACTGAAATGCCAATGATTTGCCACCTGATGTGAAGAACGGACTCATTGGAAAAGACCCTGATGCTGGGAAAGATTGAGGGCAGGAGGAGAAGGGGACGAGAGGGTGAGATGGTTGGATGGCATCACCGATTCGATGGACATGAGTTTGAGTAAGCTCCGGGAGTTGGTGATGCACAGGGAGGCCTGGCGCGCTGCAGTCCTCGACCCCAAGGACTTGGGGTCACTGTAGTCCTTGGGGTCACAAAGAGTCAGACACGACTGAGCAACTGAACAGAACTGAACCATGATGTCTCCTAAAGCTTACTAGTAGCTTCCTGAAATCAGAACAGTCTTATCCTTTCTTTGATCTCACAAGTGGGAAACTGCCCATGTCTTGGAGCAGATGGAAATTACTGCCCTTAGAATGTGCTTTGGGCTCTAGGATCTCCCATTGACCCCTGGCAGCCTTTCTGTCTTTGGCATCAAAGCCAGTTACATTATTCACGTACCTGCAACCTTCTCACTGTTATCAATGATATCAGTGATATCACTGTTATCACAACTCACTGAGATCTCTCCAAAGAGAGAAGTGATATCTTCTCCAAATATCTTGAGACAGTTTTCAATGAGAAATTGTATGAAAGAAATCTGTAACACGAAGGGGCAAAAAATGGGGTATTACTGTACATATGGTGTAATAGTAAATCACATTTCATCCATGAATCTTGGCTCTAACAAACAATGCAAAAGAAGTCTGAGAAAAATTCAGACTTGATTAAAAATATATATATATACATCAGCTTTTTCTAAGAAATAACTGATACTTTCAAGAGTACTTTGGGCTCAAATTTTAAAATTCTTTAAGTCAGTGGGCTAGTTATAATATGTGGTCTGCTTTAATAACTTAAATTTTGTAATGATGGTTACATGCTTAAAACCAGGATGACTTTTAAGCACCCCACACAGGATGTTTGGAGCAAAAATGTATATTCTCTTATTAAGTTTTATTTATTTATTTTTTTTAATTTTATTTTATTTTTAAACTTTACATAATTGTATTAGTTTTGCCAAATATCAAAATGAATCTGCCACAGGTATACATGTGTTCCCCATCCTGAACCCTCCTCCCTCCTTCCTCCGCATACCATCCCTCTTTCCTAGTTTTATTGAGATAGGATTTATATATAGCATCTTATTAAAACTTATAAAGTATCGAATACAACACAAACTGTGAAATTCACTTCGGTGAAGAAATATCTGAAACGTGGGTAGCAGAGGTTTCTGTGCAGGGTGGGAGGGTTTGTGAAGGAAGAAAGCATCTGGAGAGAAAACATGTCTGTCTGTCTAACTACATTGCCATGCCTCACACTTGCTGTCTGGGGCAGCTTGGGGAAGAGCTGTGATCTTATTAGGCATGTTGTGGCTCTGTTAGGATGTTCTGAAATATTTTACTAGCTTCCTCATTCTCTGGCGGAGACACAACGGAAGCCAAATACTTTGCTGAATGAGCCACAGCTGGCAGAGTGCGGCCAGTATGTGTGGAGCCTCAGGTGCTCATATTGCCCAGGCCGCCAAGATGTGCCGACAGTGACCAGATGTATTGGGTGTTGTCATCATTGGGTAATGATGAAATCATAGTCTGGAGGCTTGTACACCCTCAGTGATTAGGCTGAGAGTTGAACCTTCGCTCTCCGATTGCAAAGCCACGTTTTTTCTATCATATCATCCTACTCTTACCTCTCTATCCTTTAACCTCTTGGGTGGCAAAGGGGAAGTGAGTCAACTGTTCTCAGTTATAATACACCTTCCCATGCCCAACCAGAGTAGGACTCTGCCACTCCAAGGCAGTGTAATTAAAATGTGCACTTTAAAAACTGGTTCATCAGAGTTACTACTGCAGACTTCAGGTTTAAGATGGGGACTCTGCTCCGCAAGGCATAAAAATGAGAGATCTCATTACCTGTTTGGTGAGGTTTTCTGAGCTGCCAGAATTAGGCAGACAAAGAAGGCTTGGTGTAATACACACTGATAAATTATAAGCTGTCATCTGATTGGATGAGGAATGTTGCTCAATATTGTGTAAAACTGCAAAAAGATATCGCAGAAAAACTACATTGGCTCTCGGCAGCTGGTTTAGAAGCCTAAGGACAGAAAAAAACACTTATAAATAAAGCGAGTCATTTTGCTTAGTAAGTGGGAATACAGAGAACAAATTACTTCTTTTTATACCATGTACACAGTCCATTCTCACAGTTCCAGGCATGAATGCATACAAAAACGTTTCACTGAATTTAATTCCTGAACCAGGTAAGACCTGCTCTGGTTAGTTATGTGTTTGTATTTAAGATCATACCACTGGCGGATTGGTTCTTTATCATCTCATTTTAGACCAGTGGATTCATCTCCAACACTTTCATGTGTTCAGAAGGTGTAAAATGGTCAAGCATTCCATGTTAATAAGATTAGGGGAAAAACAGCAATTACAGTGTCACCAATAAGGCATGCATCTCTTTTCAAACTGGCTTCCATGGGCATGATCAAGTGAAACCTCGTAATACTGGTCATTATTTTAGAGGACACAGCTGTAAACTATAAGCTAATATTTTCCTAAGAGTATGTTGGTTGTATTTTCTCAGAGTTGAGTAATTATTGCATCATTACCTCTGGGTCGATGTTATTTTCTCCTGCTCATTCCCTTGATCAATAACATCAAGCCATTTATCATACAGACTGGCTGTAAATATGCTTCCTTGGATATTTCGAAGAAAATCCTTATATAGATCAAAAAGCATATATTATTCTTAGGATAAATTCAATGGAGAAATTGCAAAGAAAATATTTAGTGGAAAAATTCAATTCAGTCCACAATTCCTTCACAGCCACCCAGACTGATTCACACAGAGCTTGGCTGTCATTCTCCACAGCCTTGCACACCCAGAAGTAGTGGATGGAATTTCCCCAACTAAAATTAGAAGCATAAAAGCAGAGTCTGGGCTGCAGTGAGAATGAAGCTCAAGCTCCTTCTATCGCCTGGAACTTACTCTTTGTGTACATGTTAACACATTAGTACAAACTGGCAAGGTCTGGTGATAACTGATCCTAAATCCTATTAGTTTCTTGAAAAGAAACGCACATGCCCATTTTGTTTCTTTACTTCAGACACATGCTTACTCGTAATTCAAGAAAGAGAAGTTCTGAAATAAACAAAATTACACCCCTACATGCTCTTATACACATATTAAGAGAAAACCTGAAGTATGTGTGCTCCCTGGGAAAAAACTAGTATTGAAATAGCTTCAATCGTTTTCTTAAAAAGAAAAAAATCATTCTGACTGGTGTGAAATGGTACCTCATAGTGGTTTTGATTTGCATTTCTCTGATAATGAGTGATGTTGAGCATCTTTTTATGTGTTTGTTAGCCATCTGTATGTCTTCTTTGGAGAAATGTCTATTTAGTTCTTTGGCCCATTTTTTGATTGGGTCATTTGTTTTTCTGGAGTTGAGCTGCCAGGTTCGATACACGATACTGGATGCTTGGGGCTGGTGCACTGGGACGACCCAGAGGGATGGAACGGGGAGGGAGGAGGGAGGAGGGTTCAGGATGGGGAACACATGTGTACCTGTGGCGGATTGATTTTGATATTTGGCAAAACTAATACAATTATGTAAAGTTTAAAAAATAAAATTAAATTAAAAAAAAAAGAAAAAATCATATAAAAGTTCAGTTCTACAGACTTTTAAGCAGCAGGTGTTAGAAATAAATCAAAAGCCCCAAGGGTAAACTACATGTTACCCTTACAACACTTTGAATGGAATATATCCACCCAAAGAGGAAACTGAAAATTTAGATACATTGCAACTTGACACCTGTGGGAGAGAATATGCAAATGTCAGCTTCCTAAGAGGAGGCCTGGAAACTTTATCCTGATGATCAAGGCCTCCTATTGTAGAATGGGGCCTATTAAAATAGATGAAGTTGTAACCTGTTGTGCAAGACTGAGAGGAAATGATTGCATTGCCTTGCCAGTTTCAAAGGCACAACTTGCTTCCACTGGTCTTAATATACAGCCTGACTTCTCTTAATAGTATCTTCTTTAGGCAGTGTTTCTAAGCCATCTATCATGATTGTAATCCTGATAGTGTTTGCTTCTTTCAGTACTTATTGAGCTGCTGTTTGTGTCTGGCACTCTTGAGTACTGAGGACAGAGTATGAAGATAATGTACAAAGACTGAGGCCTCTCATACTTTTTCTTCTAATTGGTATACAGTACCCAATCATGGTCATCAGGGTTTCACTAGGCTACTTAGGGAGTGTCCGCAGTACATTTGGAAGGAGGAAGCACTCCATTTCAGTTCAGCCATTCAGTCCCGTCCTACTCTTTGTGACCCCATGGACTGCACACCAGGCTTTCCTGTCCATCACCAACACCTGGGTCTTGTTCAAATTCATGTCCGTGGAGTTGTTGATGCCATTCAACCATGTCATCGGCTTTGGCTTCTGGGAGTCTGGGAGTGTGTGGTAGGGCCCTTGCCTTGTGTACCAAACCACATGCACTTGGAGTGTGTCTCTTCTCTCTCCTGAACCCTGTGCTGTAGAATCGATTGGTGAGACTGAGTATGGTTAAGCCAGGACATGACTCATGCAGAATATGCCATGGGTATTTGCTATTGGACCTCTGTTTATAGACAATTTAATGAAAAACTCAAAGTGGTTCTGACTATATATTCATTTCTGATTTAGACCAACTCCATGGATGCTTTGACATATGGTATTCTCAAGGCCAAAGTTGCAAGGTTTGATTCCCCACCAAGATCAATCAACTTTAGGAAGAGAAAACTTTGGGACTGTCTAAGACCTGTACCCATAAGTAGCCACCCGGTTCTTACTAGTCTGTGCTTATAGCATGGAAACAGGCAAGAGCCTAGAAACACTTGCTCAAAAATCAAATCAGTTCCAAGTGTGCACCTTTGAGAGGGTAGCACTCTACTTGCTATTTGCATACCTAGTGTGTATTATTATGGGTCCAGTGTAGTAGGGGTCAACTCTAAATCATATCTGCACTGTTGCTATTATCATACAATCGAACATTAATAGGGGACAAGGAAACACCATATGTTATTTGGTTTCTAAGATAATTTTAATAACCTGTCTGTAGTAATTACTACATGAATATATTTTTGTTCATAGCTGCTAACAAGCACCAAGATGGATTGATTAATTTTTTTCTTTCTGTTGTATTATCGCCCTGGTAGAAAATTAACTACACACTTGTGATTTAGCTGTATCATTTCAAATTCAGTCTATTTTTTATATAAATCTATTGACTTTTGTCAAATTCCAAACAGATTTTGATTGTTGCAGTCGCTTTAATAATAAGATTTATAAGATTAGGCACGTAGTAAAACTGGTTACCGTGTAACTGTAACCTTGGCTGGTGGGCTAAACTTACAAATGTTAACAAAGCCCATTAAAGATGGTAAGGGAGATAAAAGGAGGAACAAATGGTGGAGTCATCCCTACACTAATTTTCAAGTAAAAGGCATTGTGAAACAGGGGAAGGAAGGATGATGAAGTGATCAGAGATTTTGGTGGCCTCACTAAGCGTTTTTTGATTCATTGTAAGCCAAATGGGCTTCCCAGGTGGTGCTAGTGGTAAAAAAAAAACCTGCCTGCCAATGCAGGAGATGCAAGAGATGCAGGTTCGATCCCTGGCAGGAAGATCCCCTGGAGAAAGGCATGGCAACCCACTCTAGTATTCTTGCCTGGAGGATTCCATGGACAGAGGAGTCTGCTGGGCTACAGTCAATGAAATCACAGAGAGTCGGCTGCGACTAGGAGACTAACACACACAGACACACTCACACACACACACACACACACACACACACACACTAAACACACGAGTTTACCATAGTGAGTAAACATCTGTCCTGCCTCCATGCTAAGTTGCTTCAGCCGTGTCCAGTTCTGTGCCACCTCATGGACTATAGCCTGCCAGACTCCATGTCCATGGGATTCTCCAGGCAAGAATACTGGAGTCGTATGCCAGTCCCTGTTCCAGGGGATCCTTGCAACCCAGGGATGGAACCCAGGTTTCCTGCATTGAAGGCGGATTCTTTACTGTCTGAGCCACCTGGGAAGTTACTTCTGTTAACTGTTTCCAAAAGCTTAATATGAATTTTCTTTTGGAAATGTGGCCTTCATTAGGAAGGTGATGAGGAAGTCATCCAAAGCAGGAAGCTTGTTTTGGTAAACACTCAATGTGTAAGTGGGTATTTTGAAATATATTGTTATTCTTTTGCATGGAGTGTTCCGGAGTCAAGATGTGCAACGAAAAAGGAAAATATCTAATGTATGGGGCTTATAACATTTGAGGTACCTTCCTTCAGTTTTGGCTTTGTGAAGTGTTTTTCACTTTTCAGACCCTTCCTCTCTTATGCCTATTAGGTTTCTTGGGCACTCATAATGAAGGACCAGTCATATAGCTTCAGATTTACCGTGTGTGGATAATGCTCAAACGTTCCTTACCTTTAAGACCGACGATATCACAAGAACTGGTTCATCATTCAAGTTCACTGTGTCTCCACAGTTTAGTTTGTTCTTTAAGGCTCTGCATGATTTTATACTGGCTGATTTTCTGAAGATGCCTTCTGTGAATGGCCCTTTTTGATTGATAAAGGAAAGCATATCCTATAGGGAAGGAAAGAAAAGAAAACTTTGGGACGTTTCATGTCTAGAAGCCCAGAGCACAAGCTTGCTCCTGTTTTGACAGAGCTGTGGTATATGAGGGTACAGTTCTAGAACAGCACCGAAGTCAATTTGAAATTTTTTCTTCAGTGTCTCTAAATATATTTTCGACCCAAGAAGCGATTTGACATTCATACATTGAAAGATTTTAAACACTTGTGTAATCAGATTTTCCGTTTCTATGAATTTACTGTGTTAAACGTCTCTGCTTTGAGGCCTTTGTAGATTCACCCTCTCCTCCTTCACCACTCCTTTCTCATTATTCCCTATTATAGATGCTCTTCCCTACGTGTGGAAATCTTTTTCCCATATTCATTCTCGTTTTGTTTATTCCCCTTCCAGGGACTGTCCACCCCATTCAGTCCTGTTTCCTGTATTCCCTCCCCTCAAAATGAAGCTGAATACGCCTCTCCTCCTTCTCCGATGACATTCCTCTCTCATCAGCCTTTCTAGTTCCTTTTCCTGTATTTTCATGTCCTCTGCTATCTGCAGAGTTAGAGAGATAACAGATATTGGAGCCAGGTTTTTCAAGGAATGTGGAATCTGTATGCCAGTCATCCACTGTGTGACTTTGGGCATAGCACATACTTGGGTGAGGCTCTTTTGATTTTCATTTGTGAAGTGGGGGTGATGATAGTCATGGCTACCGCCTAAATGTTCTGTGAAAGACGCAAGGTCTGGGGTAGTAGCTAGCACGTAGCTAATATGATAAATTTCTTCATATATACCATAAAATTCCCTGCATCTAGTGTAGTGCTTGCAGAGATAGTGGACAGTGAACGAGTTAATGCTTACAGTTCAATACACTAATTTGATATAGCACAGTCCAAACTCTGTGACTCTCTTTTGACACATTCTGTCAGGAGCAAATGATTCATCTTTGTCAGAGGATGCGTACTTTATGCTTAAACACTTGAGTTACATATCAAATCCGTGTGAGACATTTTGCATCATAAGGGGGAGTAGACTCAGCTGAAGGAGACTTGGGACTAGTGTTGACTTCAAGAGAGGAGACGAGGAGACATTTGAGGATGAGGTGGACTCTCAGAGATTCTAACACACAGAGTCTGAAGGAAAGCTATACGGCTCAAAACAGCATGGAGTTCAAACTCGCCTCCAGGACCTCCCCACCATTCTATGCAGAACAAGTACTCTCTCACCCGAAGGAAAAAAGGACATTGGGTTGATTACACCCAGCTCCCAGCCAGTCCCAGCCTCTGGCCAATCTTCAAAATTCCTTGCCCCAGCTGTTTAAGAGATAACTACTCTGAACAACCTTGCAGACGAACAGGCCCCATTAAGACAGGAGCTTTCCACATATGTGCCTCTATATACTTAATCTTTTCTTGGGTAAGGGCTTCTGCTGCTGCTAAGTCGCTCCAGTCATGTCTGACTCTGTGTGACCCCCATAGATGGCAGCCCACCAGGCTCCCCCATCCCTGGGATTCTCCAGGCAAGAAAACTGGAATGGGTTGCCATTTCCTTCTCCAGTGCATGAAAGTGAAAAGTGAAAGGGAAGTCACTCAGTCGTGTCCGACTCTTAGCGACCCCATGGACTGCAGCCTACCAGGCTCCTCCGCCCATGGGATTTTCCAGGCGAGAGTACTGGAGTGGGTTGCCATTTCCTTCAGCAGCTCACTAATCTGACTGCTGCCCCTTCTCACCTCATAAAGGTGATCTGTAAAGGACTGCTCTCCTTCTTTTTCTCAACCTCGCCTTCTCTAACTGCCTTAACTTACAGAGTCCAAGTTAACTGGTTTAAGCTGGTATAGATGGGTCTTTGTTGAAATCAGCGGAATGGATGAGAGTATCTTTTCATCTTGTAGTTGCCTTCTGACTCTGCAGTACCTAAATCAGATCTTATTCTTTGAAGTCATGTTATGAATCTTATCGGACAAAGCCAGACTTCTTCATTTGGGAGTAGAATTGGAAGAGAACACTTGATCTCTCAGAACTCCCCTTCTCAGGAAGGTTACAGAAACCAAAATAAGACCTACCAGAATTGGGGTGGGCAGGGTGTCATGATCACATACATCCTCAAGAGCAGCTCCAAAGAGCTGTTTTGGCTTTGTGGGTGGTAGAGACACGTGTTGGTTGTCCTCGCAGGTCTTGAAGGTATGGCCAAAGGCCCACTTTTTGAGAGAACTCTTCCTAAGTGTCTTCTTGTCTGAAACTAATGTAGAAGAGAGATTTTCACTAGTAGTAGTTTAGATTATTTAGCCTGATTTCCACCACTTACATTCAGCAGCATGTTCATGGCAGAGGCTGAAAGAGAGAAACTGAACCATTTGTTATATAGCATTCCCCTCATTCTGAAGCAGGCTAATTGCATTCTTCTGGTGTTAACATGTTCTTCTTCGTCATATTCTGCAAACCAGTAGTTAAACCTAGAGGCGTGATCAGACGCACGGTTGACTCTCCCTGTGACAGTATTCCCCCAGACAGTGCTCTCTATTCCCTTTGCCCTGTGTCATGAGGCACTTAACCTATAGTTATACAGGTTTCCTAATGTGAAGTGTTATCAGTGGATTCTGGTTTCAGATCTCATTTGAAAGGCCATAGTTATTAAATATTCAAATTAAGCCGCATTTGTAGGAAGTTTCCTTGCTCTGTTCAGTTACCTGTTTGGCTTTCTGAGTACCCGGTCACGCCCAATTTTCTCCCTTAAAAAGAATCGCCTTTCATGAGACATCCTGCATGACAGTGCTTATCAGTCAGCCTCTGGACCTCTCCTCTGGGAGGCCACACACATCAGTCACCTCAAAGGAAGACTTCCTGCCCTCAGAGTCCTTGAGAAGTAGGCATTAATTGCCGAAAATATGGTAAGATTACAGGTGGCCATTTTTCTGTGTCACCTGACTCAGCTAACCCAAAGATGAATTTTACCTACCAACAGCCCCAGTCAAAGGAATGCTTTCCAAAAAAGAGTGATCAGCAATGAAAAATTGAGTTCAAAGTGTCTCGTGCCCAGCTATGAATGTTTTCCTGATATTTGCTCAATAAACCTGCTTAATATTTCCTTAAATAACCTGCTTAAATAACCAGCTACAGAAGTCAATTAGAGGAGCCCAGGTGTAGAGAAATAAACAGAAGAATTTAACCAAATCTTTTAAAATGCCCATCCACTTGTCTTTCGGAGACATAGTGAGTGCGTCACCATGTCCATTCAAGTGAGTGAACCACTTGTGGTGCTGGGTGAGAGAACCAGAAGGCTCCTATTCTGCCTCTTAATTGGATGAGTTACCTAAAACTCTTTGAGCGTCAGTTTACTCAAATGTAATATAAATGATGCTACTTACACCTCACTGGACTACATAACATAATGTACTACCCATCACAAGACATGGCACATAGCAGCCTTAATAAAGGTAATTTCCCTCCTTCAGAAGGCCTAAGGCAGCCTAGACATCAGTCACCTGCCCCTAAGCAGACCCCACCCCCATTCTCCATTTGATTGTGCAGCCTCCAGAAGGTGTGCATTGCTCA
Source organism: Bubalus kerabau (assembly GCF_029407905.1). Taxonomy (NCBI): domain Eukaryota; kingdom Metazoa; phylum Chordata; class Mammalia; order Artiodactyla; family Bovidae; genus Bubalus; species Bubalus kerabau. The sequence goes on from NW_026577904.1 coordinate 609,103, forward strand.
AGGAATGCCATCACTTTGCCTTAGGCTCTTCCTGCCCTGACATTCATACTACCATCATTTTCAAAGGAGAGAATGAAGAAAGCAAATGCATTCTTAAATTCAGGAAGAGATTCTCCTAATTAATATGTACAAATGTTAAAAAGATACAGGTTTATATGGGTTGAGTTGCTTTATGCACCCTGGTTTCCCTACTCTTAACCTGATTCTTTTATTTCTACAGTACCCACAGGTATTCATGTATTTCAAATGTATTCATTCATTGTTCAGTTTTAATTAAGAATACGCTTAGGAAGAAAGCTCTATCAGTTGGTACAAAGCTATATGGCCAGCTAGCCTATAACCTTAGATGGAAAGCAATATAGACATTAAGGCCTACGCTTTTATTTTCAGGCCTAAATGGCCCTTTTGTAATGTACATTGGTTGGTGTTAGAGTTCTCGTGGGCTCTGTGACCAATAAAACTATATACTATAGCCACGAAAAGTATGGTGCTTGGTTGTTCAGTCGTGTCCCACTCTTGCGACCCCATGGACTACAGCCTGTCATGCTCCTGTCCGTGGGAATTGCTGGATAATAATACTGGAGTGGGTTGCCAGGGACTGTTAAACAGGTTAACTTTACAACCTCATCTTTCTTAAAGAATCCTGGCAAGATTTAGGTTAGTGTTTTTCCTCATGCTCAAATTAGGGTTTGAATGTTAAAAAATGAAATTTTGTAACTTTGTGGGTAAAGAATAACAATGATAAGAATATAAATACTTTAAGTAGAAATTCTATTCTGGCCCCAGTACTTGCTAAATTAGTAAGACATTTTATTCAGGGAAAGAAATGTCAATGGGACAATACTGGAATGCTAGCAGGGATAATTGCAAGAGGAAAGACTTAAAAACAAACAGACATATAAACATTCAGTCCAGTTCTGTTGGCAACCTAGGTCTGAAGCAGAATGGAATGAGAGCTTGCTGTGGAGGTAGAATCCAGAGTTCAAGTCTCAGGGGCGGTCCTAAGGCAGCGGAGGAATAGAACAGAAAGACCACTTTCTCCCCACAAATTCATCGAAAGAACAGTGAATGCTGAGCAAATTCCACAAAACAACTTCAGAATGCTGGAAGAGGACATCAGGTCCTCCCAGAAAGGCAGCCCATTGTCTTCAAAAGGAGGTAGGGCAAAATATACAAGAGAAAAAGAGAGACAAATGAGGTAGGGACAGAGATCTGTCCTGGGATGGGAGTCTTAAAAGAGGAGAAGTTTCGAAACACTGGGAAACACTCTCATTGGCAGGTCAGTGGGGAGTTTTGGAATCTCAGAGGGTAACATAACGGGGAGGAAAAAGAAAGAAAGAAACCCCACAGATTATGTGACTAACATCAACTTCCAGCAGGGAACTCGTCCAGACACTCACAATTGCCACCAGCAAGCGGGGGGCCTGAACAGGGAGGTGCGGGCTGCATTGCTTAGGGTAAGGACCAGGCCTGAGTGCCCTGAGGGCAATCTGAGGGAGCTAATGTGAGATAGCAACCCAAATTGTGGGATAGCCAGAGAGAGAGAAAAAAAACTCTCCTGTGAAAAGCCCTAATCTAGGGCACTTCCTGGCCCACTCACAGAGCAGAGGACTGAGAGAACACCAGAGCAGAGCTAGCTGGCTGTGCACTGACTCATCTCCCACCAGAGACAGGGAGGCAGGTGGGGGCAGCCAGAGCCTGAAAGGGGCAATCTCAGCCCCAGAGAGGCATCCTCTACAAAACTGCAAGTAGGCTCCCATTTGCTAACCAAGACTTGTTGGGATTCTGGGCGATTGACATCCGCTGGGATGGTCGCAGCCAGAGATCAGCTCCCCAGAAGAGACACAAGGCCCACCTGAGATGGGCAGGCCTGCTGCCACCCAGCAAATCGAGCGGCTGGGATGGGGGAGGTGATAAGACACACCACACTTGGGGGGCACTGTGCTCGCTAAGCACCTGGTCGCCTGAGCTGCTCGGACCTGGGAAGGGCACAAAACGCAGGTCCAACTGAGTCTGCACCTTTGTGGAGTACCTGAGAACCTGAACCTGAATGGCTTAGACCTGGGAAGTGCACGCAACCCAGGGCCCGCCTCAGACAGTTGCAGGCAGAGCAACCTGGAGCTGAGCAGTGTAGACTGGGAAAGCACACACCGTGAGCGGGGGCAAACCCAGTGCGGCCAGGACACTGTGAGCACACGCCAGGGATATCTGTTTGCAGTGCTCCTCCGTCCCCACAGCACCACTGAATAAGGGAGCCTAAATAAGTGACCACCTTCGCCCCCATGAGTCAGGGCGGAAATTAGACCCTGAAAAGACCAGCAAACAGAAGAAGTTAAAATAAACAGAGGGATCCGCTCTGGAAAAGACAGGTGCGACAGATTAAAACCTTGTAGTTAGCACTGACGACTTTGGAAGGGACCTAGAGATCTTGAGAAGTATAAGCTGGATCACGGAACTATCTGAAACTGAACTACCCCGCACTCCCAACAACAACTCCAGAGAAATTCCTAGATATATTTTTACTATTATCATTTAAAAATTTTTTTTTAAATTTTTAAGTCCTCTATTACTTCTTTAATTTTAATTTGTATAACCTACTATTACCTTTCCAAAAAAAGACCCTATTTTTAAAGCAAACTTCATACATATATTTTATCATTTTTTGTGACTTTGTTTTTTTTTTTTTTTTAATACTGTATTTGGGAGACTCTAACCTTTACTGTAGACTTCTAATGTGTGCTTTTTGGTATTTGTTATCAATTTTGTACGTTTAAGAACCCAATCTTCACAACCAATTTTTACTTGGGAGTTTGACCACTGCCTTGATTGCTCTCTCCCCCTTTTGACTCTCCTTTTTTACACCAGGTCGCCTCTATCTCCACCCTCACCCTTTTCTTCCCTACCCACTCTGTGAATCTCTTTGTGTATTCCAGGCTATGGAGAACACTTTGGGAACTGATTACTGGCTGGATCTGTCTCTCTCCTTTTGATTCCCTCTTTTCTTGTCTTGGTCACCTCTGTCTACTTCTTCCTTCTCTTCTCTGTGTAACTGCATGAGCCTCTCTGATGGGTCCAGACTGGGGAGACCACATAGGGAATTGATTACTGGCTAGCTTGCTCTCTCCCCTTTGGATTCCCCCTCTTCTTCTCCTGGCCAACTCTATCTCCCTCCACCGTATTCTCTTCTCCATCTAACTTGGTGAACCTCTCTGGGTGTCCCTCACTGTGGAGAAGCTTTTCATCATTAACCTAGATGTTTTCTCATCGGTGCTGTACAGATAGAGAAGTCTTGAGGCTACTCTAAGAATAAGACTGAAAACCAGAGACAGGAAGCTTAAGTTCAAAACCTGAGAACACCAGAGAACTCCTGACTCCAGGGAACATTAATGGATAAGAGCTCATCCATAAGCCTCCATACCTACACTGAAACCAAGCACCACCCAAGAGCCAACAAGTTCCAGAGCAAGACATACAATGCAAATTCTCGAACAACGCAGGAACATAGCCCTGAGCTTCAATATACAGGCTGACCAAATTCACACCAAACCCGTAGACATCTCAAAACTCCCTACAGGACACTTCATTGCACTCTGGAGAGAAGTCCAGCTCCACCCACCAGAACAGGGACGCAAGCTTCCCTAAGCAGGAAACCTTGACAAGCCACTCACACAACCCCACCCACAGTGAGGAACCTCCACAATGAAAAAGAACCAAAAGTTGCCAGAATACAGAAAAGCCACCCCCAATACAGCAATCGAACTGATGCTGAAGCTGAAACTCCAATGCTTTGGTCACCTGATGTAAAGAACTGACTCAGTGGAAAAGACCCTGATGCTGGGAAAGATTGAAGGCAGGAGGAGAAGGGGACGAGAGAGGATGAGATGGTTGGATGGCATCACCAATTCAAAGGACATGAGTTTGAGTAAGCTCTGGGAGTTGGTGATGGACAGGGAGGCCTGGCGCGCTGCAGTCCTCGACCCCAAGGACTTGGGGTCACTGTAGTCCTTGGGGTCCCAAAGAGTCAGACATGACTGAGCAACTGAACTGAACTCAAAGAATCGTGATGTCTCCTAAAGCTGTACTAGTTGCTTCTTGAAATCAGAACAGTCTTATCCTTGCTTTGCTCTCACAAGTGGGAAACTTCCCATGTCTTAGAGCAGATGGAAATTACTGCCCTTAGAATGTGCTTTGGGCTCTAGGATCTCCCATTGACCCCTGGCAGCCTTGCTGTCTTTGGCATCAAAGCCAGTTACATTATTCACGTACCTGCAACCTTCTCACTGTTATCGGTAATATCAGTGATATCACTGTTATCAGAACTCACTGAGGTCTCTCCAAAGAGAGAAGTGATATCTTCTCCAAATATCTTGAGACAGTTTTCAATGAGAAATTGTATGAAAGAAATCTGTAACACAAAGGGGCAAAAAACTGGGTATTACTGTACATATGGTGTAATAGTAAATCACATTTCATGCATGAATCTTGGCTCTAACCAAAAATGTAAAAGAATTCTGAGAAAAATTCAGACTTGACTAAAAACTATATAAATATATTATATATACATCAGCTTTTTCTAAGACATAACTGATACTTTGAAGAGTAGTATGGGCTCAAATTTTAAAATTCTTTGAGTCAGTGGGCTAAAGTTTTACTATGTAGCCTGGTTTAATAACTAAACTTTTGTAATGATGGTTAACATGCTTAAAACTAGGATGATTTTTAAGTAGCCCACATAGGATATTTGGGACAAAAATGTATATTCTCTTATTAAGTTTTATTTATTTTTAATAAAATTATTTCTAGTTTTATTGAGATAGATTTTATATATCTCATTATTAAAATTTATAAAGTATCGAATACAACACCAATTGTGGATTTCACTTCAGTGAAGAAATGTCTGAAACTTGGGTAGCAGAGGTCTCTGTGTGGGCCTGGGGGGTTTGTGAGGAAAGAAAGCATCTGGAGAGAAAACATGTCTGTCTGTCTTAGCACACTCCCTTGCCTCACACTTGCTGTCCGGGGGAGCTTGGAGAAGAGCTGTGATCTTATTAGGCATGTTGTGGCTCTGTTAGGATGTTCTGAAATATTTTACTAGCTTCTTCATCCTCAGGCAGAGACACAATAGCAGCCAAGTGTTTTCCTGAATGAGCCACAGCTGGCAGAGTGCGGCCAGTATGTGTGGAGCCTCAGGTGCTCATATTGCCCAGGCCGCCAAGATGTGCCGACAGTGACCAGATGTATTGGGTGTTGTCATCATTGGGTAATGATGAAATCATAGTCTGGAGGCTTGTACACCCTCAGTGATTAGGCTGAGAGTTGAACCTTCGCTCTCCGATTGCAAAGCCACGTTTTTTCTATCATATCATCCTACTCTTACCTCTCTATCCTTTAACCTCTTGGGTGGCAAAGGGGAAGTGAGTCAACTGTTCTCAGTTATAATACACCTTCCCATGCCCAACCAGAGTAGGACTCTGCCACTCCAAGGCAGTGTAATTAAAATGTGCACTTTAAAAACTGGTTCATCAGAGTTACTACTGCAGACTTCAGGTTTAAGATGGGGACTCTGCTCCGCAAGGCATAAAAATGAGAGATCTCATTACCTGTTTGGTGAGGTTTTCTGAGCTGCCAGAATTAGGCAGACAAAGAAGGCTTGGTGTAATACACACTGATAAATTATAAGCTGTCATCTGATTGGATGAGGAATGTTGCTCAATATTGTGTAAAACTGCAAAAAGATATCGCAGAAAAACTACATTGGCTCTCGGCAGCTGGTTTAGAAGCCTAAGGACAGAAAAAACAGTTATAAATAAGTGAGTCATTTTGCTTAGTAAGTGGGAATACAGAGAACAAATTACTTCTTTTTATACCATGTACACAGTCAATTCTCACAGTTCCCAGGCATGAATGCATACAAAAATATTCCACTGACATTAATTCCTGAACCAGGTAAGACCTACTCTGTTTAGTTATGTGTTTGTATTTAAGATCATACCACTGGCGGATTGGTTCTTTATCATCTCATTTTAGACCAGTGGATTTCATGTCCAACAGTTTCTTGTGTTCAGAAGCTGTAAAATGGTCAAGCATTCCATTTTAATAAGATTAGGAGAAAACCAGCAATTACAGTGTCACCAATAAGGCATGCATCTCTCTTCAAACTGGCTTCCATTGGCATGATCAAGTGAAACCCCGTGATACTGGTCATTATTTTAGAGGACACAGCTGTAAACTATAAGCTAATATTTTCCTAAGAGTATGTTGGTTGTATTTTCTCAGAGTTGAGTAATTATTGCATCATTACCTCTGGGTCGACGTTGTTTTCTCCTGCTCGTTCCCTTGATCAATAACATCAAGCCATTTATCATACAGACTGGCTGTAAATATGCTTCCTTGGATATTTCGAAGAAAATCCTTATATAGATCAAAAAGTATATATTAATATTAGGATAAATTCAATGGAGAAATTGCAAAGAAAATATTTAGTGGAAAAATTCAATTCAGTCCACAATTACTTCACAGCCACGCAGACTGATTCCCACAGAGCTTGGCTGTCATTCTCCACAGCCTTGCACACCCAGAAGTAGTGGTTGGATTTTCCCCAACTAAAATTAGAAGCATAAAAGTAGAGTCTGGGCTGCAGTGAGCATGAAGCTATAGCTCCTTCTATCGCCTGGAACTTATACTTTGTGTACACGTTAACACATTAGTACAAACTGGCAAGGTCTGGTGATAACTCATCCTAAATCCTATTAGTTTCTTGAAAAGAAATGCACATGCCCATTTTGTTTGTTTACTTCAGACACATGCTTGCTCGTGATTCAAGAAAGAGAAGTTCTGAAATAAAACAAACAAAATTACACCCCTACATGCTCTTATACACATATTAAGAGAAAACCTGAAGTATGTGTGCTGTTTGGGAAAAAGCTAGTATTGAAATAGCTTCAATCTTTCTCTTTAAAAAAAAAAAAAAAAACCATATAAAAGTTCAGTTCTACACGCTTTTAAGCAGCAGGTATTAGAAATAAATCAAAAGCCCCAATGGTGAACTACATGTTACCCTTACAACTTTTTGAATGGAACATATCCACCCAAAGGGGAAACTGAAAATTTAGATACATTTGAACCTGACACTTGTGGGATAGAATATGCAAATGTCAGCTTCCGAAGAGGAGGCCTGGAAACTTTATCCTGATGATCAAGTCTTAATATCGTAGAATTGGGCCTATTAAAATAGATGAAGTTGTAACCTGTTGTGCAAGACTGAGGGGAAATGATTGCATTGCCTTGCCAGGTTCAAAGGCACAACTTGCTTCCACTGGTCTTAATATACAGCCTGACTTCTCTTAATAGTATCTTCTTTAGGCAGTGTTTCTAAGGCAACTATCATGATTGTAATCCTGATAGTGTTCGCTTGTCTCAGGACTTATTGAGCTGCTGTTTGTGTCAGGCACTCTCTTGAGTACTGAGGACAGAGTATGAAGATAATGTACAAAGTCTCAGTCCTCGCATACTTTTTCTTGTAATTGGTACACAGTACCCAATGATGGTCATCAGGGTTTCACTAGGCTTCTTATGGAGTGTCCGCAGTACATTTGGAAGGAGGAAGCACTCCATTTCAGTTCAGCCATTGAGTCCAGCCCTACTCTTTGCGACCCCGTGATCTGCACACCAGGCTTTCCTGTCCATCACCAACACCTGGGTCTTGTTCAAATTCATGTGCATGGAGTTGGTGATGCCATTCAACCATGTCATCTGGCTTTGACTTCTGGGAGTCTGGGAGTGTGCAGCAGGGCCTATGCTTTGTGTGCCAAACTACATGCACTTGGAGTGTGTCTCTTCTCTCTCCTGAACCCTGTGCTGTAGAATCGATTGGTCAGACTGAGTATGGTTAAGCCAGGACATGACTCATGCAGAATATGCCATGGGTATTTGCTATTGGACCACTGTTTATAGACAGTTTAATGAAAAACTCAATGTGGTTCTGACTCTATATTCATTTCTGATTTAGACCAACTCCATGGTTGCTTTGACATATGGTATTCTCAAGGCCAAAGTTGCAAGGTTTGATTCCCCACCAAGATCAATCAACTTTAGGAAGAGAAAAGTGTGGGACTGTCAAACACCTGTACCCATAAGTAGCCACCCTCTTACTAGTCTGTGCTTATAGCATGGAAACAGGCAAGAGCCTAGTAACACTTGCTCAAAAGTCAAATCAGTTCCAAGTGTGCACCTTTGAGAGGGTAGCACTCTACTTGCTATTTGCATACCTAGTGGGTATTATTATGGGTCCAGTGTAGTAGGGGTCAACTCTAAATCATATCTGCACTGTTGCTATTATCATACAATCGAACATTAATAGGGGACAAGGAAACACCATATGTTATTTGGTTTCTAAGATAATTTTAATAACCTTTCTGTAGTTACTACTACATCAAAATATCCTTGTTCATAGCTGCTAACAAGTAGCAAGATGGATTAATTAATTTATTTTCTGTTGTATTATCGCCCTGGTAGAAATTTAGCTACACACTTGTGATTTAGCTGTATAATTTCAAACTCAGTCTATATTTTGTATAAATCTATTGAGTTTTGCAAAATTCCAAACAGATTTTGATTGTTGCACTCAGTTTAAAAATAACATTTATAAGATTAGGCATGTAGTAAAACTGGTTACCATGTAACTGTAAGCTTGGGTGGTGGGTTAAACTTACAAGTGTTAAAAAAGCCCATTAAAGATGGTAAGGGAGATAAAAGGAGGAAAAAGGAGGAACAAACGGTGGCGTCATCCCTACACTAATTTTCAAGTAAAAGGCATTGTGAAACAGGGGAAGGAAGGATGATGAAGTGATCAGAGATTTTGGTGGCCTCACTAAGCGTTTTTTGATTCATTGTAAGCCAAATGGGCTTCCCAGGTGGTGCTAGTGGTAAAAAACCTGCCTGCCAATGCAGGAGATGCAAGAGATGCAGGTTCGATCCCTGGCAGGAAGATCCCCTGGAGGAGGGCATGGCAACCCACTCTAGTATTCTTGCCTGGAGGATTCCATGGACAGAGGAGTCTGCTGGGCTACAGTCAATGGGATCACAGAGAGTCGGCTGCGACTAGGAGACTAACACACACAGACACACACACACACACACACACACACACACACTAAAAACACGGGTTTACCGTAGTGAGTAAACATCTGTCCTGCATCCATGCTAAGTTCCTTCAGCCGTGTCCAATTCTGTGCCACCTCATGGACAATAGCCTGACAGACTCCACTGTCCATGGGATTCTGCAGGCAACAATACTGGAGTTGTATGCCAGTCCCTGTTCCAGGGGATCCTTGCAACCCAGGGATGGAACCCAGGTTTCCTGCATTGAAGGCGGATTCTTTACTGTCTGAGCTTCCTGGGAAGTTACTTCTGTTAACTGTTTCCAAAAGCTTATTATGAATTTTCTTTTGGAAATGTGGCCTTCATTAGGAAGGTGATGAGGAAGTCATCTAAAGCAGGAAGCTTGTTTTGGTAAACACTCAATGTGTAAGTGGGTATTTTGAAATATATTGTTATTCCTTTCCATGGAGTGTTCCGGAGTCAAGATGTGCAATGAAAAAGGAAAATATCTAATGTATGGGGCTTATAACATTTGAGGTACCTTCCTTCAGTTTTGGCTTTGTGAAGTGTTTTTCACTTTTCAGATCCTTCCTCTCTTATGCCTATTAGGTTTCTTGGGCACTCATAATGAAAGATCAGTTATATAGCTTCAGATTTACCGCTTGTGGATAATGCTCAAACTTTCCTTACCTTTAAGACCCACGCTATGACAAGAATTGGTTCATCTTTCAAGTTCACTGTGTCTCCACAGTTTAGTCTCTTCTTTAGGGCTCTGCATGATTTTATACTGGCTGATTTTCCGAAGATGCCTTGTGTGAATGGCCCTTTTTGATTGATAAAGGAAAGCATATCCTATAGGAAAGGAAAGAAAAGAAAACTGTGGGACGTTTCATGCCTAGAAGCCCAGACCACACGCTTGCTCCTATTTTGACAGAGCTGTGGTATATGAGGGTACAGTTCTAGAACAGCACTGAAGTCAATTTGAAATTTTTTCTTCAGTGTCTCTAAATATATTTTCAACCCAACAATCGATTTGACATTCATACACTGAAACATTTTAAACACTTGTGTAATCAGATTTTCCGTTTCAGTGAATTTACTGTGTTAAACGTCTCTGCTTTAGGGCCTTTGTAGATTCACCCTCTCCTCCTTCACCGCTCCTTTCTCATTATTCCCTATTATAGATGCTCTTCCCTACGTGTGGAAATCTTTTTGCCATAGTCATGCTCTATTCATTTATTCCCCTTCCAGGGACTGTCCACCCCATTCATTCCTGTTTCCTGTATTCCCTCCCCTCAAAATCAGGCTCAATACGCCTCTCCTCCTTCTCCGATGACATTCTTCTCTCATCAGCCTTTCTAGTTCCTTTTCTTGTATTTTCATTTCCTCTGCTGTCTGCAGAGTTAGAGAGATAACAGATATTGGGCCAGGTTTTTCAAGGAATGTGGAATCTGTATGCCAGTCATCCACTGTGCGACTTTGGGCATAGCACATACTTGGGTGAGGCTCTTTTGTTTTTCATTTATGAAGTGGCACTGATGATAGTCATGGCTACCCCCTAAATTTTCTGTGAAAGACGCAAGGTCTGAGGTAGTAGCTAGCACGTAGCCTGTATGAAAAATTTCTTCATATATACCATAAAATTGCCTGCATCTAGTTAGTGCTTCCGAGATAGTGGACAGTGAGCAAGAGTTAATGCTTACAGTTCAATACACTAATTTGATATAGCACAGTCCAAACTCTTTGGCTCTCTTTTGACACATTCTGTCAGGAGCAAATGATTCATCTTTGTCAGAGGATGCGTACTTTATGCTTAAACATTTGAGTTGCATATCAAATCCGTGTGAGATATTTTGCATCATAAGTGGGAGTAGACTCAGCTGAAGGAGTCTTGAGACTCGTGTGGACTTTAAGGGAGGAGACGAGAAGACATATGAGGATGAGGTGGACTCTCAGAGATTCTTACACACAGAGTCTGAAGGAAAGCTACGCAGCTCAAAATAGCCTGGAGTTCAAACTCGCCTCCAGGACCTCCCCAGCATTCTATGCAAAACAAGTAGTCTCTCACCCAAAGGAAAAATGGACAATGGGTTGATTTTGCCCAGCTCCCAGCCAGTCCCAGCCTCTGGCTGACCTCCAGAATTCCTTGCTGCAGCTGTTTAAGCGATAACTACTCTGAAGAACCTTGCAGAAGAACAGGCCCCCTTAAGACAGGAGCTTTTCATATACCTGTCTCTATATACTTCTCTTTTCTTGGGTAAGGGCAGCAGCTCACTAATCTGACTGCTGCCCATTCTCGCCTCATAAAGGTGATCTGTAAAGGACTGCTCTCCTTCTTTTTCTCAACCTCACCTTCTCTAACTGTCTTAACTTACAGAGTCCATGTTAACTGGTCTGAGCTGGTATAGATGGGTCTTTGTTGGAATCAGCGGAATGGATGAGAGTATCTTTTCATCTTGTAGTTGCCTTCTGACTCTGCAGTACCTAAATCAGATCTTATTCTTTGAAGTAATGTTATGAATCTTATCGGACAAAGCCAGACTTCTTCATTTGGGAGTAGATTTGGAAGAGAACACTTGATCTCTCAGAACTCCCCTTCTCAGGAAGGTTAGAGAAACCAAAATAAGACCTACCAGAATTGGGGTGGGCAGGGTGTCATTATCACATACATCCTCAAGAGCAGCTCCAAAGAGCTGTTTTGGCTTTGTGGGTGGTAGACACGCGTGTTGGTTGTCCTCACGGATCCCGGAGATACGGCCGAAGGCCCACCCTTTGAGAGAACTCTTCCTAAGTGTCTTCTTGTCTGAAACTAATGTAGAAGAGAGATTTTCACTAGTAGTAGTTTAGCTTATTTAGCCTGATTTTCACCACTTACACTCAGCAGCATGTTCATGGCAGAGGCTGAAAGAGAGAAACTGAATCATTTGTTATATAGCATTCCCCTCATTCTGAAGCAGGCTAATTGCATCCTTGTGGTGTTAACATGTTCTTCTTCCCCATATTCTGCAAACCAGTAGTTAAACCTAGAGGCGTGATCAGACACAGGGTTGACTCTCCCTGTGACAGTATTCCCCCAGAGAGTGCTCTCTGTTCCCTTTGCCCTGTGTCATGAGGCACTTTACCTATAGTTATACAGGTTTCCTAACGTGAAGTGTTATCAGTGGATTCTGGTTTCAGATCTCATTTGAAAGGCCAAAATTATTTAATATTCAAATCAAGCAGCATTTGTAGTAAGTTTCCTTCCTCTGATCAGTTACCTGTTTGGCTTTCTGAATACCCAGTCATGCCCAATTTTCTCTCTTGAAAAGAATCGCCGTTCATGAAACATCCTGCCTGACAGTGCTTATCAGTCAACCTCTGGACCTCTCCTCTGGGAGGCCACACACCTCAGTCAGCTCCAAGGATGACTTCCTGCCCTCAGGGTCCTTGAGAAGTAATCATTAATTGCAGAAAATGTGGTAAGATTACAGGGGGCCATTTTTTTGTGTGTGTGTGACACCTTACTCAGGTAACCCAAAGATGAATTTTAACTACCAACAGCCCCAGTCAAAGGAATGCTTTCCAAAAAAGAGTGATCAGCAATGAAAAATTGAGTTCAAAGTGTCTCGTGCCCAGCTATGAATGTTTTCCTGATATTTGCTCAATAAACCTGCTTAATATTTCCTTAAATAACCTGCTTAAATAACCAGCTAAAGAAGCCAATTAGAGGAGCCCAGGTGTAGAGAAATAAACAGAAGAATTTAACCAAATCTTTTAAAATGCCCATTCACTTGTCTTTCGGAGACATAGTGAGTGCGTCACCATGTCCATTCAAGTGAGTGATCCACTTGTGGTGCTGGGTGAGAGAACCAGAAGGCTCCTATTCTGCCTCTTAATTGGATGAGTTACCTAAAACTCTTTGAGCATCAGTTTGCTCAAATGTAACATAAATGATGCTACTTACACCTCACTGGACTACATAACATAATGTACTACCCAGCACAAGACATGGCACATAGCATCTTAATAAAGGTGATTTCCATCCTTCAGAAAGCCTAAGGCAGACTAGACATCAGTCACCTGCCCCTAAGCAGACCCCACCCCCATTCTCCATTTGATTGTGCAGCCTCCAGAAGGTGTGCATTCCTCAAGGAATGCCATCACTTTGCCTTAGGCTCTTCCTGCCCTGACATTCATACCACCATCATTTTAAAAGGAGAGAATGAAGAAAGTAAATGCATTCTTAAATTCAGGAAGAGATTCTCCTAATTAACATGTAAAAATGTTAAAAAGGTACATGTTTATATGGGTTGAGTTGCTTTATGCACCCTGGTTTCCCTACTCTTAACCTGATTCTTTTATTTCTACAGTACCCACAGATATTCATGTATTTCAAATGTATTCATTCATTGTTCAGCTTTAAAAAGAATACTCTTAGGAAGAAATCTCTATCAGTTGGTACAAAGCTATATGTCCAGCTAGCCTATAAGCATAGATGGAAAGCAAAATAGACATTAAGGCCTATGCTTTTATTTTCAGGCCCAGATGGACCTGTCGCAATGTACATTGGTTGGTGTTAGAATTCTTGTTGGCTCTGTGACCAATAAAACTATATACTATAGCCATGAAAAGTATGGTGCTCAGTTGTTCAGTCGTGTCCAACTCTTGAGACCCCATGGACTATAGCCTCTCAGCTGCTGTCCAAGGTTTCCCTGGATAATAATACTGGAGTGGGTTGCCATGGACTGTTAAACAGGTTAACTTTATAACCTCATCCTTCTTAAACAATCCTGGAAAGATTTAGGTCAGTGTTTCCTCATACTCAAAGTAGGCTTTGAATGTTAAAAAATGAAATTTTGAAATTTTGTGGGTATAGAATAACAATTATAAGAATACAAATACTTTAATTAGAAATTCTATTCTGGCCCCAGTACTTCCTAAATTGGTAAGACATTTTATTCAGAGAAAGAAATGTCAATGGGACAATACTGGAATGGTAGCAGGGATAATTGCAAGAGGAAAGATTTAAAAACAAAAGGACATATAAACATTCGGTCCAGTTCCATTTGCAACCTAGGTCTGAAGCAGAATGGAAAGTGAGCTTGCTGTGAAAGTACAATGGAGAGTTCAAGTCTCAGGGGCGGTCCTAAGGTGGCGGAAGAATAGGACAGAAACACCACTTTCTCCACACAAGTTCATCGAAAGAATATAGAATGCTGAGCAAATTCCACAAAACAACTTCTGAATGCTTGAAGAGGACATCAGGGACCCAGAAAGGCAGCGCGTTGTCTTAAAAGCAGGTAGGAAAAAATATAAAAGAGAAAAAGACAGACAAATGAGGTAGGGACAGAGATCTGTCCTGGGACGGGAGTCTTAAAAGAGAAGTTTCCAAACACTAAGAAACACTCCCATTGGCAGGCCATTGGGGAATTTTGGAATATCAGAGGGTAACATAATGGGGAGGAAAAAGAAAGAAAGAAACCCCACAGATTGCGTGCCTAACATCAACTTCCAGCAGGGAACTAGTCCAGACACTCACAATTGCCAGCAGCAAGCGGGGGGCCTGAACAGGGAGGTGCGGGCTGCATTGCTTAGGGTAAGGACCAGGCCTGAGTGCCCTGAGGGCAATCTGAGGGAGCTAATGTGAGATAGCAACCCAAATTGTGGGATAGCCAGAGAGAGAGAAAAAAAATAGAGAAAACCATCCTGTGAAAAGCCCTAATCTAAGGCACTTCCTGGCCCACTCACAGGGCAGAGAACTGAGAGAATACGGGAGAAGAGCTAGCTGGCTGTCAACTGGCTCATCCCCCGCTGGAGACAGGGTGGCAGCCGGGGGCAGCCAGAGCCAAAAAGGGGCAATCTCAGCCTCAGAGAGGCATCCTCTACAAAACTGCAAGCAGGCTCCCATTTGCTAACCAATACTTCTTGGGATTCTGGGCGGTTGACATCCGCTGGGAGGGTCACAGCCAGAGATCAGCTCCCCAACAGAGAGACATGGCCCACCTGAGATGGGCATGCCTGCTGCCACCCAGGAATCTGAGCAGCTGGGATTAGAGAGCTGATAAGACACACGACACCTGCGGCTGACTGTGCTTGTCAAGTACCTCGTCGCCTGAGCTGCTCGGACCTCGGAAGGGCACAAAATGCAGGTCCGACTGAGTCTGTGCCTTTGTGGAGTACCTGAGAACCTGAACCTGAACCTGAACCTCTTAGACCTGGGAAGTGCACGCAACCCAGGGCCCACCTCAGATAGTTGCAGGCAGAGCAAACTGGAGCCTGAGCAGTGTAGACTGGGAAAGCACACACACTGTGAGCGGGGGCAAACCCAGTGCGGCCAGGACACTGTGAGCACACGCCAGGGATATTTGTTTGCAGTGCTCCTCCATCCCCACAGCACCACTGAATAAGTGAGCCTAAATAAGTGACCACCTTTGCCCCCATCAGTCAGGGTGGAAATTAGACACTGAAGAAACCAGCAAACAGAAGATGTTAAAATAAACAGAGGGATCCGCTCTGGAAAAGACAGGTGCAACAGATTAAAACCTTGTAGTTAGCACTGACTACATTGGAAGTGGCCTAGAGATCTTGAGAAGTATAAGCTGGATCACGGAACTATCTGAAACTGAACTAACCCCACACTGCCGAAAACAACTCCAGAGAAATTCC
Source organism: Bubalus kerabau (assembly GCF_029407905.1). Taxonomy (NCBI): domain Eukaryota; kingdom Metazoa; phylum Chordata; class Mammalia; order Artiodactyla; family Bovidae; genus Bubalus; species Bubalus kerabau. The sequence continues at coordinate 624,847 of NW_026577904.1, forward strand.
TAGGAATATGTTTATAATTATCATTAAAAATTTTTTTTTTAATTTTTAAATCCACTATTACTTCTTTAATTTTAATTTTTATAACCTACTATTACCTTTCAGGAAAAAAGACCCTATTTTTAATGCAAACTTCATATATATATTTTATCATTTTTTGTGACTTTATTTTGTTCTTTTAATATTGTATTTGGGAGACTCTAACCTTTACTGTAGACTTTTAATGTGTGCTTTTTGGTATTTGTTATCAATTTTGTAGGTTTAAGAACCCAATCTTCACTACCCATTTTTACTTGGGAGTTTGATCACTGCCTTGATTGCTCTCTCCCCCTTTTGACTCTCCTTTTTCTCCACCAGGTCGCCTCTAACTCCTGCCTCACCCTTCTCTTCCATACCCAAGTCTGTGAATCTCTTTGTGTGTTCAAGGCTGTGGAGAACACTTTGGGAACTGATTACTGGCTGGATCTGTCTCTCTCCTTTTGATTACCTCTATTCTTGTCCTGGTAACCTCTGTCTCCTTCTTCCTTCTCTTCTCTGTGTAACTGCATGAGCCTCTCTGAGGAGTCCAGACTGTGTAGAGCACATAGGGAATTGATTACTGGCTAGCTTGCTCTCTACCCGTCTGATTCCCACTCTTCTTCTCCTGGTCAACTCTATCTTCCTCCTCCCTCTTCTCTTCTCCATCTAATTTGGTGAAACTATCTTGGTGTCCGTCACTGTGGAGAAGCTTTTCATCTTTGACCTAGATGTTATATTATTGGAGCTGTTCAGAGAGAGAAGTCTTGAGGCAACTGTAAGAATAAGATTGAAAACCAGAGGCAGGAGGCTTAAGTCCAAAACTTGAGAACACCAGAGAACTCCTGACTCCAGGGAACATTAATGGATAAGAGCTCATCAAGCACCACCCAAGAGCCAACAAGTTCCAGAGCAAGACATACCAGGCTAATTCTCCAGCAGCGCAGGAACATAGCCCTGAGCATCAATATACAGGCTGCCCAAATTCACACCAAACCCGTAGACATTTCAAAACTCACTACTGGACACTTCATTGCACTCTGGAGAGAAGTCCAGCTCCACCCACCAGAACAGGGACACAAGCTTCCCTAAGCAGGAAACCTTGAAAAGACACCCGCACAACCGACCCACAGTGAGGAACATCCACAATAAAGAGGAATCACAAGCTGCCAGAATACAGAAAGGCCACCCCAAACACAGGAATCAAACTGATGCTGAAGCTGAAACTCCAATGTTTTGGTCACCTGATATAAAGAACTGACTCAGTGGAAAAGACCCTGATGCTGGGAAAGATTGAAGGCAGGAGGAGAAGGGGACGAGAGAGGATGAGATGGTTGGATGGCATCACCAATTCAAAGGACATGAGTTTGAGTAAGCTCTGGGAGTTGGTGATGGACAGGGAGGCCTGGCGCACTGCAGTCCTCGACCCCAACGATTTGGGGTCACTGTAGTACTTGGGGTCCCAAAGAGTCCGACACGACTGAGCAACTGAACTGAACTCAACGAATCATGATGTCTCCTAAAGCTGTACTAGTTGCTTCTTGAAATCAGAACAGTCTTAACCTTGCTTTGATCTCACAAGTGGGAAACTTCCCATGTCTTGGAGCAGATGGTAATTACTGCCCTTAGAATGTGCTTTGGGCTCTAGGATCTCCCATTGACCCCTGGCAGCCTTGCTGTCTTTGGCATCAAAGCCAGTTACATTATTCACGTACCTGCAACCTTCTCACTGTTATCGGTAATATCAGTGATATCACTGTTATCAGAACTCACTGAGGTCTCTCCGAAGAGAGAAGTGATATCTTCTCCAAATATCTTGAGACAGTTTTCAATTAGAAATTGTATGAAAGAAATCTGTAACACGAAGGGGCAAAAAACGGGGTATTACTGTACATATGGTGTAATAGTAAATCACATTTCATCCATGAGTCTTGGCTCTAACAAAAAGTGCAAAAGAAATCTGAGAAAAATTCAGACTTGGCTAAAAACTATATAAATATATATACATCAGCTTTTTCTAAGACATAACTGATACTTTGAAGAGTAGTTTGGCCTCAAATTTTAAAATTCTTTGAGTCAGTGGGCTAAAGTTATACTATAGCCTGGTTTAATAGCTAAAATTTTGTAATGATGGTTAACATGCTTAAAACTAGGATGATTTTTAAGTAGCCCACATAGGATATTTGGAACAAAAATGTATGTTCTCTTATTAAGTTTTATTTATTTTTAATAAAAATTTTTTCTAGTTTTATTGAGATAGATTTTATATATCTCATATTATTAAAATTTATAAAGTATCGAATACAACACCAGTTGTGAATTTCACTTCAGTGAAGTAATGCCTGAAACTTGGGTAGCACAGGTTTCTGTGTGGGCCGGGGGGTTTGTGAGGAAAGAAAGCATCTGGAGAGAAAACATGTCTGTCTGTCTTAGCACATTCCCTTGCCTCACATTTGCTGTCCAGGGGAGCTTGGGGAAGAGCTGTGATCTTATTAGGCATGTTGTGGCTCTGTTAGGATGTTCTGAAATATTTTACTAGCTTCTTCATCCTCAGGTTGAGACACAATAGCAGCCAAGTGTTTTCCTGAATGAGCCACAGCTGGCAGAGTGCGGCCAGTATGTGTGGAGCCTCAGGTGCTCATATTAGCCAGGCCGCCAAGATGTGCCGACAGTGACCAGATGTATTGGGTGTTGTCATCATTGGGTAATGATGAAATCATAGTTTGGAGGCTTGTACACCCTCAGTGATTAGGCTGAGAGTTGAACCTTGGCTCTCCGATTCCAAAGCCACGTTTTTTCTATCATATCATCCTACTCTTACCTCTCTATCGTTTAATCTCTTGGGTGGCAAAGGGGAAGTGAGTCAACTGTTCTCAGTTATAATACACCTTCCCATGCCCAACCAGAGTAGGACTCTGCCACTCCAAGGCAGTGTAATTAAAATGTGCACTTTAAAACCTGGTTCATCAGAGTTAATACTACAGACTGCAGGTTCAAGATGGGGACTCTGCTCCGCAAGGCATAAAAATGAGAGATCTTGTTACCTGTTTGCTGAAGTTTTCTGAGCTGCCAGAATTAGACAGACAAAGAATGCTTGGGGATATACACAATGATAAATTATAAGCTGTCATCTGATTGGATGACGAATGTTGCTCAATGTTGTGTAAACATCCAAAAAGATATCGCATGAAAATTACATTGGCTCTCGGCAGCTGGTCTAGATGCCTAAGGACAGAAAAAACACTTATAAATAAGCGAGTCATTTTGCTTAGTAAGTGGGAATACAGAGAACAAAGTACTTCTTTTTATACCATATACACAGTCCATTCTTTCAGTTCCAGGCATGAATGCATACAAAAATGTTTCACTGAATTTAATTCCTGAACCAGGTAAGACCGGCTCTGGTTAGTTATGTGTTTGTATTTAAGATCATACCACTGGCGGATTGGTTCTTTATCATCTCATTTTAGACCAGTGGATTTCATCGCCAACAGTTTCATGTATTCAGAAGGTGTAAAATGGTCAAGCATTCCATGTTAATAAGATTAGGAGAAAAACAGCAATTACAGTGTCACCAATAAGGCATGCATCTCTTTTCAAACTGGCATCCATGGGCATGATCAAGTGAACCCCCGTGATACTGATCATTATTTTCGAGGACATAGCTGTAAACTATAAGCTAATATTTTCCTAAGGGTATGTTGGTTGTATTTTCTCAGAGTTGAGTAATTATTGCATCATTACCTCTGGGTCGACGTTATTTTCTCTTGCTCGTTCTCTTGATCAATAACATCAAGCCATTTATCATACAGACTGGCTGTAAATAAGTTTCCTTGGATATTTCGAAGAAAATCCTTATATAGATCAAAAAGTATATATTATTCTTAGGATAAATTCAATGGAGAAATTGCAAAGAAAATATTTATTGGAAAAATTCAATTCAGTCCACAATTCCTTCACAGCCACCCAGACTGATTCACACAGAGCTTGGCTGTCATTCACCACAACCTTGCACACCTAGAAGTACTGGTTGGATTTTACCCAACTAAAATTAGAAGCATAAAAGCAGAGTCTGGGCTGTAGTGAGAATGAAACGAAAGCTCCTTCTATCGCCTGGAACTTACTCTTTGTGTACATGTTAACACATTAGTACAAACTGGCAAGGTCTGGTGATAACTGATCCTAAATCCTATTAGTTTCTTGAAAAGAAACGCACATGCCCATTTTGTTTGTTTCCTTCAGACACATGCTTGCTCTTAATTCAAGAAAGAGAAGTTCTGAAATAAAACAAACAAAATTACACCCCTACATGCTCTTCTGCACATATTAAGAGAAAACCTGAAGTACGTGTGCTCTTTGGGAAAAAGCTAGTATCGAAATAGCTTCAATCCTTTTCTCTTAAAAAAAAATAAAATCATATAAAAGTTCAGTTCTACAGACTTTTAAGCAGCCGGTGTTAGAAATAAATCAAAATCCCCAATCGTAAACTACATGATACCCTTACAACTCTGAGAATGGAATATATCCACCCAAAGAGGAAACTGAAAATTTAGATACATTGCAACTTGACACCTGTGGGATAGAATATGCAAATGTCAGCTTCCGAAGAGGAGGCCTGGAAACTTTATCCTGATGATCAAGGCTTCCTATCGTAGAATGGGGCCTATTAAAATAGATGAAGTTGTAACCTGTTGTGCAAGACTGAGAGGAAATGATTGCATTGCCTTGCCAGGTTCAAAGGCACAACTTGCTTCCACTGGTCTTAATATACAGCCTGACTTCTCTTAATAGTATCTTCTTTAGGCAGTGTTTCTAAGGCAACTATCATGATTGTAATCCTGATAGTGTTCGCTTGTCTCAGGACTCATTGAGCTGCTGTTTGTGTCAGGCACTCTCTTGAGTACTGAGGACAGAGTATGAAGATAATGTACAAAGTCTCAGTCCTCGCATACTTTTTCTTGTAATTGGTATACAGTACCCAATGATGGTCATCAGGGTTTCACTAGGCTTCTTATGGAGTGTCCGCAGTACATTTGGAAGGAGGAAGCACTCCATTTCAGTTCAGCCATTCAGTCCCGTCCTACTCTTTGCGACCCCATGGTCTGCACACCAGGCTTTCCTGTCCATCACCAACACCTGGGTCTTGTTCAAATTCATGTGCATGGAGTTGGTGATGCCATTCAACCATGTCATCTGGCTTTGACTTCGGGGAGTCTGGGAGTGTGCAGCAGGGCCTATGCTTTGTGTGCCAAACTACATGCACTTGGAGTGTGTCTCTTCTCTCTCCTGAACCCTGTGCTGTAGAATCGATTGGTGAGACTGAGTATGGTTAAGCCAGGGTATGACTCATGCAGAATATGCCATGGGTATTTGCTTTTGGACCTCTGTTTATACACAGTTGAATGAAAAACTCAATGTGGTTCTGACTCTATATTCATTTCTGATTTAGACCAACTCCATGGATGCTTTGACATATGGTATTCTCAAGGCCAAAGTTGCAAGGTTTGATTCCCCACCAAGATCAATCAACTTTAGGAAGAGAAAACTTTGGGACTGTCTAAGACCTGTACCCATAAGTAGCCACCCTCTTACTAGTCTGTAAGCTTACTAGTCTTACTAGCTTATAGCATGGAAACAGGCAAGAGCCTTGTAACACTTGCTCAAAAATCAAATCAGTTCCAAGTGTGCACCTTAGAGAGGGTAGCACTCTACTTGCTATTTGCATACCTAGTGTGTATTATTATGGGTCCAGTGTAGTAGGGGTCAACTCTAAACCATATCTGCACTGTTGTTATTATCATCCAAGGGAACATTAATAGGGGACAAGGAAACACCATAAGTTATTTAGTTTCTAGGATAATTTTAATAACCTGTCTGTAGTAATTACTACATCAATATATTTTTGTTCATAGCTGCTAACAAGCACCAAGATGGATTGATTAATTTTTTCTTTCTGTTGTATTACCGCCCTGGTAGAAATTTAACTACACACTTGTGATTTAGCTGTATCATTTCAAACTCAGTCCATTTTTTATATAAATCTATTGACTTTTGCAAAATTCCAAACAGATTTTGATTGTTGCACTCACTTTAAAAATAAGATGTATAAGATTAGGCACGTAGTAAAACTGGCTACCGTGTAACTGTAACCTTGGTTGGTGGGTTAAACTTACAAATGTTAACAAAGCCCATTAAAGATGGTAAGGGAGATAAAAGGAGGAACAAATGGTGGAGTCATCCCTACACTAATTTTCAAGTAAAAGGCATTGAGACACAGGGGAAGGGAGGATGATGAATTGATCAGAGATTTTGCTGGCCTCACTAAGCGTTTTTTGATTCATTGTAAGCCAAATGGGCTTCCCAGGTGGACCTAGTGGTAAAAAACCTGCCTGCCAATGCAGGAGATGCAAGAGATGCAGGTTCGATCCCTGGCAGGAAGATCCCCTGGAGAAGGGCATGGCAACCCACTCTAGTATTCTTGCCTGGAGGATTCCATGGACAGAGGACTCTGCTGGGCTACAGTCAATGGGATCACAGAGAGTCGGCTGCGAGTAGAAGAGTAACACACACAGACACACAGACACACACACACACACACACACACACACACACACACTAAACACACGAGTTTACCATAGTGAGTAAACATCTGTCCTGCATCCATTCTAAGTTGCCTCAGCCGTGTCCAGTTCTGTGCCACCTCATGGACTATAGCCTACCAGACTCCACTGTCCATGGGATTCTCGAGGCAAGAATACTGGAGTCATATGCCAGTCCCTGTTCCAGGGGATCCTTGCAACCCAGGGATGGAACCCAGGTTTCCTGCATTGAAGGCGGATTCTTTACTGTCTGAGCCACCTGGGAAGTTGCCTCTGTTAACTGTTTCCAAAAGCTTAATATGAATTTTCTTTTGGAAATGTGGCCTTCATTAGGAAGGTGATGAGGACGTCATCCAAAGCAGAAAGCTTGTTTTGGTAAACACTCAATGTGTAAGTGGGTATTTTGAAATATATTGTTATTCTTTTGCATGGAGCGTTCTGGAGTCAAGATGTGCAATGAAAAAGGAAAATATCTAATGTATGGGGCTTATAACATTTGAGGTACCTTCCTTCAGTTTTGGCTTTGTGAAATGTCTTTCACTTTTCAGATCCTTCCTCTCTTATGCCTATTATGTTTCTTGGGCATTCATACTGAAGGACCAGTCATATAGCTTCAGATTTACCGTGTGTGGATAATGCTCAAACTTTCCTTACCTTTAAGACTGACGATATCACAAGAACTGGTTCATCATTCAAGTTCACTGTGTCTCCACAGTTTAGTTTCTTCTGTAGGACGCTGCATGATTTTATACTGGCTGATTTTCTAAAGATGCTCTCTGTGAATGGCCGTTTCTGATTGATAAAGGAATGCATATCCTATAGGGAAGGAAACAAAAGAAAACTGTGGGACATTTCATGCCTAGAAGCCCAGACCACACGCTTGCCCCTTTTTTGACAGAGCTGTGGTATATGAGGGTACAGTTCTAGAACAGCACCGAAGTCAGTTTGAAATTTTTTCTCCAGAGTCTCTAAATATATTTTCGACCCAACAATCGATTTGACATTCATACACTGAAACATTTTAAACACTTGTGTAATCGGATTTTCCGTTTCAGTGAATTTACTGTGTTAAACGTCTCTGCTTTAGGGCCTTTGTAGATTCACCCTCTCCTCCTTCACCGCTCCTTTCTCATTATTCCCTATTATAGATGCTCTTCCCTACGTGTGGAAATCTTTTTGCCATAGTCATGCTCTATTCATTTATTCCCCTTCCAGGGACTGTCCACCCCATTCATCCCTGTTTCCTGTATTCCCTTCCCTGAAAATCAGGCTCAATACGCCCCTCCTCCTTCTCCGATGACATTCCTCTCTCATCAGCCTTTCTAGTTCCTTTTCCTGTATTTTCATGTCCTCTGCTGTCTGCAGAGTTAGAGAGGTAACAGATATTGGAGCCAGGTTTTTCAAGGAATGTGGAATCTGTTATGCCAATCATCCACTGTGTGACTTTGGGCATAGCACATACTTGGGTGAGGCTCTTTTGATTTTCATTTATGAAGTGGGGGTGATGATAGTCATGGCTACTGCCTAAATGTTCTGTGAAAGACTCAAGGTCTGGGGTAGTAGCTGGCACGTAGCTGGTATGATAAATTTCTTCATATATACCATAAAATTCCCTGCATCTAGTGTAGTGCTTGCAGAGATAGTGGACAGTGGACAAGAGTTAATGCTTACAGTTCAACACACTAATTTGATATAGCACAGTCCAAACTCTGTGACTCTCTTTTGACACATTCTGTCAGGAGCACATGATTCATCTTTGCCAGAGGATGCGTACTTTATGCTGAAACACCTGAGTTACATATCTAATCCATGTGAGACACTTTGCATCATAAGGGGGAGTAGACTCAGCTGAACGAAACTTGAGACTAGTGTGGACCTCAAGGGAGGAGACGAGAAGACATATGAGGATGAGGTGGACTCTCAGAGATTCTTACACCCAGGGTCTGAAGGAAAGCTACGCGGCTCCAAATAGCCTGGAGTTCAAACTCGCCTCCAGGATCTCCCCACCATTCTATGCAAAACAAGTACTCTTTCACCCGAAGGAAAAAATGGACATTGGGTGGATTTTGCCCTGCTCCCAGCTGGTCCCAGCCTCTGGCTGATCTCCAGAATTCCTGCCGCAGCTGTTTAAGCGATAACTGCTCTGTACAACCTTGCAGAAGAACACCCCCCCCCCCCTTAAGACAGGAGCTTTCCACATACATGCCTCTATATACTTACTCTTTCCTTGGGTAAGGGCAGCAGCTCACTAATCTGACTGCTGCTCCTTCTCGCCTCATAAAGGTGATCTGTAAAGGACTGCTCTCACTCTTTATCTCAACCTCGCCTTCTCTAATTGCCTTAACTTACAGAGTCCATGTTAACTGGTCTGAGCTGGCATAGATGGGTCTTTGTTGAAATCAGCGGAATGGATGAGAGTATCTTTTCATCTTGTAGTTGCCTTCTGACTCTGCAGTACCTAAATCAGGTCTTATTCTTTGAAGTCATGTTATGAATCTTATCGGACAAAGTCAGACTTCTTCATTTGGGAGTAGATTTGGAAGAGAACACTTGATCTCTCAGAACTCCCCTTCTCAGGAAGGTTACAGAAACCAAAATAAGACCTACCAGAATTGGGGTGGGCAGGGTGTCATTATCACATACATCCTCAAGAGCAGCTCCAAAGAGCTGTTTTGGCTTTGTGGGTGGTAGACACGTGTGTTGGTTGTCCTTGCGGGTCCTTGATATACACCCAAAGGCCCACTTTTTGAGAGAACTCTTCCTAAGTGTCTTCTTATCTGAAACTAATGTAGAAGAGAGATTTTCACTACTAGTAGTTTAGCTTATTTAGCCTGATTTCCACCACTTGCATTCAGCAGCATGTTCATGGCAGAGGCTGAAAGAGAGAAACTGAACCATTTGTTATATAGCATTCCCCTCATTCTGAAGCAGGCTAATTGCATCCTTGTGGTGTTAACATGTTCTTCTTCCCCATATTCTGCAAACCAGTAGTTAAACCTAGAGGCGTGATCAGACTCAGGGTTGACTCTCCCTGTGACAGTATTCCCCCAGAGAGTGCTCTCTATTCCCTTTGCCCTGTGTCATGAGGCACTTAACCTATAGTTATACAGGTTTCCTAATGTGAAGTGTTATCAGTGGATTCTGGTTTCAGATCTCATTTGAAAGGCCATAGTTATTTAATATTCAAATTAAGCCGCATTTGTAGGAAGTTTCCTTGCTCTTTCAGTTACCTGTTTGGCTTTCTGAGTACCCAGTCACGCCCAATTTTCTCCCTTAAAAAGAATCGCTTTTCATGAGACATTCTGCCTGACAGTGCTTATCAGTCAGCCTCTGGACCTCTCCTCTGGGAGGCCACACACCTCAGTAAGCTCCAAGGATGACTTCCAGCCCTTAGGGTCCTTGAGAAGTAGTCATTAATTGCAGACAATGTAGTAAGATTACAGGTGGCCATTTTTTGTGTGACACCTTACTCAGCTAACGCAGAGGTAAATTTTACCTACCAACAGCCCCTGTCAAAGGAATGCTTTTCAAATAAGAGTGATCAGCAATGAAAAATTGAGTTCAAAGTGTCTCGTGCCCAGCTATGAATGTTTTCCTGATATTTGCTCAATAAACCTGCTTAATATTTCCTTAAATAACCTGCTTAAATAACCAGTTACAGAAGTCAATTAGTGGAGCCCTGTTGTAGAAAAATAAAGAGAAGAATTTAACCAAATCTTTTAAAATGCCCATCCACTTGTCTTTCGGAGACATAGTGAGTGCGTCACCATGTCCATTCAAGTGAGTGAACCACTTGTGGTGCTGGGTGAGAGAACCAGAAGGCTCCTATTCTGCCTCTTAATTGGATGAGTTACCTAAAACTCTTTGAGCATCAGTTTGCTCAAATGTAACATAAATGACGCTACTACACCTCACTGGACTACATAATACAATGTACCTCCCAGCACAAGACATGGCACATAGCAGCCTTAATAAAGGTGACTTCCCTCCTTCCGAAGGCCTAAGGCAGCCTAGACATCAGTCACCTCCCCCTAAGCAGACCCCACCCCCATTCTCCATTTGATTGTGCAGCCTCCAGAAGGTGTGCATTGCTCAAGGAATGCCATCACTTTGCCTTAGGCCCTTTCTGCCCTGACATTCATACTACCATCATTTTCAAAGGAGAGAATGAAGAAAGCAAATGCATTCTTAAATTCAGGAAGAGATTCTCCTAATTAATATGTACAAATGTTAAAAAAGATACAGGTTTATATGGGTTGAGTTGCTTTATGCACCCTGGATTCCCTACTCCTAACCTGATTCTTTTATTTCTAAACTACCCACAGGTATTCATGTATTTCAAATGTATTCATTCATTGTTCAGCTTTAATAAGAATACTCTTAGGAAGAAAGCTCTATCAGTTGGTACAAAGCTATATGGCCAGCTAGCCTGTAAGCATAGATGGAAAGGAAAATAGACATTCAGACCTATGCTTGCATTTTCTGGCCTAGATGGACATTTCGTAATGTACACTGGTTGGAGTTAGAGTTCTTGTTGGCTCTGTGACCAATAAAAATATATACTATAACCACGAAAAGTATGGTGCTCAGTTGTTCAGTCATGTACAACTCTTGCGACCTCATGGACTATAGCCTGTCGGGTTCCTGTCCGTGGGACTTGCTGGATAATAATACTGGAGAGGGTTGCCGGGGACTGTTAAACAGGTTAACTTTACAACCTTATCTTTCATAAAGAATCCTGGCAAGATTTAGGTTAGTGGTTTTCTTCATGCTCAAATTAGGGTTTGAATGTTAAAAAATGAAATTTTGTAACTTTGTGGGTATAGAATAACAATGATAAGAACACAAATACTTTAAGTAGGAATTCTATTCTGGCCCCAGTACTTGCTAAATTAGTAAGACATTTTATTCAGAGAAAGAAATGTCAATGGGACAATACTGGAATGCTAGCAGGGATAATTGCAACAGGAAAGACTTAAAAACAAACAGACATATAAACATTCAGTCCAGTTCCATTTGCAACCTAGGTCTGAAGCAGAATGGAAAGAGAGCTTGCTGTGGAGGTAGAATCCAGGGTTCAAGTCTCAGAGGCGGTCCTAAGGCGGCAGAGGAATAGAACAGGAAGACCACTTTTTCCCCACAAATTCATCGAAAGAACATTGAATGCTGAGCAAATTCCACAAAACAACTTCTGAATGCTGGCAGAGGACATCAGGCACCCAGAAGGGCAGCCCATTGTCTTTGAAAGGAGGTAGGACAAAATATACAAGAGAAAAAGAGAGACAAATGAGGTAGGGACAGAGATCTGTCCTGGAACGGGAGTCTTAAAAGAGGAGAAGTTTCGAAACACTAGGAAACACTCTCATTGGCAGGTCAGTGGGGAGTTTTGGAATCTCAGAGGGTAACATAACCAGGAGGAAAAAGAAAGAAAGAAAGAAACCCCACAGATTGCGTACCTAACATCAACATCCAGCAGGGAACTAGTCCAGACACTCACAATTGCCACCAGCAAGCGGGGCGCCTGAACAGGGAGGTGCGGGCTGCATTGCTTAGGGTAAGGACCAGGCCTGAGTGCCCTGAGGGCAATCTGAGGGAGCTAATGTGAGATAGCAACACAAGTTGTGGGATAGTCATAGAGAGAGAAAAAAAAATATCCTGTGAAAAGCTCTAATCTAAGGCACTTCCTGGCCCACTCACAGAACAGAGGACTGAGAGAACACCAGAGCAGAGCTAGCTGGCTGTGCACTGACTCATCTCCCACCAGAGACAGGGAGGCAGGCGGGGGCAGCCAGAGCCTGAAAGGGGCAATCTCAGCCCCAGAGAGGCATCCTCTACAAAACTGCAAGTGGGCTCCCATTTGCTAACCAAGACTTGTTGGGATTCTGGGCGGTTGACATCCGCTGGGATGGTCGCAGCCAGAGATCAGCTCCCCAGAGAAGACACACCTCCAACTTGAGACGTGCAGGCCTGCTGCCACCCAGCAAATCGAGCGGCTGGGATGGGGGAGCTGATAAGACACACTACACCTGGGGGGCTCTGTGCTCGCTAATCACCTGGTCGCCTGAGCTGCTCGGACCTGGGAAGGGCACAAAACCCAGGCCTGACAGAGTCTGCACCTTTGTGGAGTACCTGGGAACCTGAACCTGAACGGTTTAGATCTGGGAAGTGTACGCATCCCAGGGCCCGCCTCAGAGAGTTGCACACAGAGCAACCTGGAGCCTGAGCAGTGTAGACTGGGAAAGCACACACACCGTGAGCAGGGGCAAACCCAGTGCGGCCAGGACACTGTGAGCACACGCCAGGGATATTTGTTTGCGGTGCTCCTCCGTCCCCACAGCACCACTGAATAAGTGAGCCTAAATAAGTGACCACCTTCGCCCCCCATGAGTCAGAGTGGAAATTAGACCCTGAAAAGACCAGCAAACAGAAGAAGTTAAAATAAACAGAGGGAACCGCTCTGGAAAAGACAGGTGCAACAGATTAAAACCATGTAGTTAGCACTGACTACATTGGAAGTGGCCTAGAGATCTTGAGAAGTATAAGCTGGATCACGGAACTATCTGAAACTGAACTCACCCCGCACTGCCCACAACAACTCCAGAGAAATTCCTCGATATATTTTTACTATTATGATTAAATTTTTTTTTAATTTTTAAGTCCTCTATTACTTCTTTAACTGTAATTTTTATAACCTACTATTACCTTTCAAATAAAAAAGACCTTATTTTTAATGCAAAATTCATATATATTTTTTATCATTTTTTGTGACTTTGTTTTGTGTCTTTAATACTGTATTTGGGAGTCTCTAACATTTACTGTAGACTTTTGATGTGTTTTTTTGTATTTGTTATCAATTTTGTACGTTTAAGAACCCAATCTTCACTACCCATTTTTACTTGGGAGTTTGATCACTGCCTTGATTGCTCTCTCCCCCTTTTGACTCTCCTTTTTCTCCACCAGGTCGCCTCTATCTCCTCCCTCACCCTTTTCTTCCCTACCCACTCTGTGAGTCTCTTTATGTATTCCGGGCTATGGAGAACATCTTGGGAACTGCTTACTGGCTGGATATGTCGCTCTCCTTTTGATTCCCTCTTTTCTTGTCCTGGTTCCCTCTGTCTCCTTCTTCCTCCTCTTTTCTGAGTAACTGCATGAACCTCTCTGAGGGGTCCAGACTGTGGAGAGCACATATGGAATTGATTACTGTCTAGCTTGCTCTCTCCCCTTGAGCCCCCTCTTCTTCCCCTGGCCAACTCTATCTCCCTCCTCCTTATTCTCTTCTCCATCTAACTTGGTGAACCTCTCTGGGTGTCCCTCACTGTGGAGAAGCTTTTCATCTTTAGACTAGATGTTTTCTCATCGGTGCTGTACAGATAGAGAAGTCTTGAGGCTACTCTAAAAATAAGACTGAAAACCGGAGACAGGAGGCTTAAGTTCAAAACCTGAGAACATCAGAGAACTCCTGACTCCAGGGAACAGTAATGGATAAGAGCTCATCCAAAAGCCTCCATACCTACACTGAAACCAAGCACCACCCAAGAGCCAACAAGTTCCAGAGCAAGACATATAACGCAAAGTCGCCAACAACGCAGGAACATATCCCTGAGCGTCAATATACAGGCTGCCCAAATTCACACCAAACACATAGCATCTCAAAACTCACTACTGGACACTTCATTGCACTCTGGAGAGAAGTCCAGCTCCACCCACCAGAACAGGGATGCAAGCTTCCCTAAGCAGGAAACCTTGAAAAGCCACTCACACAACCCCACCCACAGTGAGGAACCTCCACAATAAAACGGAGCCACAAGCTGCCAGAATACAGAAAGGCCACCCCCAATACAGCCATCGAACTGATGCTGAAGCTGAAACTCCAATGCTTTGGTCACCTGATGTGAAGAACTGACTCATTGGAAAAGACACTGATGCTGGGAAAGATTGAAGGCAGGAGGAGAAGGGGATGAGATAGGATGAGATGGTTGGATAGCATCACCAATTCAAAGGACATGAGTTTGAGTATGCTCTGGGAGTTGGTGATGGACAGGGAGGCCTGGCATGCTGCAGTCCTCGACCCCAAGGACTTGGGGTCACTGTAGTACTTGGGGTCCCAAAAAGTCAGACACAACTGAGCAACTGAACTGAGCTCAATGAATCGTGATGTCTCCTAAAGCTGTACTAGTTGCTTCTTGAAATCAGAACAGTCTTAACCTTGCTTTGATCTCACAAGTGGGAAACTTCCCATGTCTTGAAGCTGATGGTAATTACTGCCCTTAGAATGTGCTTTGGGCTCTAGGATCTCCCATTGACGCCTGGCAGCCTTGCTGTCTTTGGCATCAAAGCCAGTTACATTATTCACGTACCTGCAACCTTCTCACTGTTATCGGTAATATCAGTGATATCACTGTTATCAGAACTCACTGAGGTCTCTCCGAAGAGAGAAGTGATATCTTCTCCAAATATCTTGAGACAGTTTTCAATTAGAAATTGCATGAAAGAAATCTGTAACACAAAGGGGCAAAAAACGGGGTATTACTGTACATATGGTGTAATAGTAAATCACATTTCATCCATGAGTCTTGGCTCTAACAAAAAGTGCAAAAGAAATCTGAGAAAAATTCAGACTTGGCTAAAAATATATATATATATATATATATATCTCTACATCAGCTTTTTCTAAGACATAACTGATACTTTAAGAGTAGTTTGGCCTCAAATTTTAAAATTCTTTGAGTCAGTGGGCTAAAGTTATACTATGTAGCCTGGTTTAATAGCTAAAATTTTGTAATGATGGTTAACATGCTTAAAACTAGGATGATTTTTAAGTAGCCCACATAGGATATTTCGAACAAAAATGTATGTTCTCTTATTCAGTTTTATTTATTTTTAATAAAATTTTTTTCTAGTTTTATTGAGATAGAATTTATATATCTCTTATTATTAAAATTTATAAAGTATCAAATACAACACCAATTGTGAATTTCACTTCAGTGAAGAAATGTCTAAAACTTGGGTAGCAGAGGTCTCTGTGTGGGCCGGGGGGGTTTGGGAGCAAAGAAAGCATCTGGAGAGAAAACATGTCTGTCTGTCTTAGCACACTCCCTTGCCTCACACTTGCTGTCCGGAGGAGCTTGGAGAAGAGCTGTGATCTTATTAGGCATGTTGTGGCTCTGTTAGGATGTTCTGAAATATTTTACTAGCTTCCTCATCCTCAGGCTGAGACACAATAGCAGCCAAGTGTTTTCCTGAATGAGCCACAGCTGGCAGAGTGCGGCCAGTATGTGTGGAGCCTCAGGTGCTCATATTGCCCAGGCCGCCAAGATGTGCCAACAGTGACCAGATGTATTGGGTGTTGTCATCATTGGGTAATGATGAAATCATAGTTTGGAGGCTTGCACAACCTCAGGGATGAGGCTGAGAGTTGAACCTTGGCTCTCTGATTCCAAAGCCAGGTTCTTTTCTATCATATCATCCTACTCTTACCTCTCTAACGTTTAATCTCTTGGATGGCAAAGGGGAAGTGAGTCAACTGTTCTCAGTTATAATACACCTTCCCATGCCCAACCAGAGTAGGACTCTGCCACTCCAAGGCAGTGTAATTAAAATGTGCACTTTAAAACCTGGTTCATCAGAGTTAATACTACAGACTGCAGGTTCAAGATGGGGACTCTGCTCTGCAAGGCATAAAAATGAGAGATCTCGTTACCTGTTTGGTGAAGTTTTCTAAGCTGCCAGAATTAGACACACAAAGAATGCTTGGGGATATACACACTGATAAATTATAAGCTGTCATCTGATTGAATGAGGAATGTTGCTCAATGTTGTGTAAAACTGCTGAAAGATATGGCAGAAAATCTATATTGGCTCTCGGCAGCTGGTCTAGATGCCTAAGGACAGAAAAAACACTTATAAATAAGCGAGTCATTTCGCTTAGTAAGTGGGAATACAGAGAACAAAGTACTTCTTTTTATACCATATACACAGTCTATTCTCACATTTCCAGGCATGAATGCATACAAAAATGTTTCACTAAATTTAATTCCTGAACCAGGTAAGACCTGCTCTGGTTAGTTATGTGTTTGTATTTAAGATCATACCACTGGAGGATTGGTTCTTTATCATCTCATTTTAGACCAGTGGATTTCATCTCCAACAGTTTCATGTATTCAGAAGGTGTAAAATGGTCAAGCATTCCATGTTAATAAGATTAGGAGAAAAACAGCAATTACAGTGTCACCAATAAGGCATGCATCTCTTTTCAAACTGGCATCCATGGGCATGATCAAGTGAAACCCCATGATACTGATCATTATTTTCGAGGACATAGCGGTAAACTATAAGCTAATATTTTCCTAAGAGTATGTCGGTTGTATTTTCTCAGAGTTGAGTAATTATTGCATCATTACCTCTGGGTCGACGTTGTTTTCTCCGGCTCGTTCCCTTGATCAATAACATCAAGCCATTTATCATACAGACTGGCTGTAATTATGCTTCCTTGGATATTTCGAAGAAAATCCTTATATAGATCAAAAAGTATATATTATTCTTAGGATAATTTCAATGGAGAAATTGCAAAGAAAATATTTAGTGGAAAAATTCAATTCAGTCCACAATTCCTTCACAGCCACCCAGACTGATTCACACAGAGCTTGGCTGTCATTCACCACAGCCTTGCACACCCAGAAGTACTGGTTGGATTTTACCCAACTAAAATTAGAAGCACAAAACCAGAGTCTGGGCTGTAGTGAGAATGAAATGAAAGCTCCTTCTATCGCCTGGAACTTACTCTTTGTGTACATGTTAACACATTAGTACAAACTGGCAAGGTCTGGTGATAACTGATCCTAAATCCTATTAGTTTCTTGAAAAGAAACGCACATGCCCATTTTGTTTGTTTCCTTCAGACACATGCTTGCTCGTAATTCAAGAAAGAGAAGTTCTGAAATAAAACAAACAAAATTACACCCCTACATGCTCTTCTGCATATATTAAGAGAAAACCTGAAGTACGTGTGCTCTTTGGGAAAAAGCTAGTATCAAAATAGCTTCAGTCCTTTTCTCTTAAAAAAAAAAAAATCATATAAAAGTTCAGTTCTACAGACTTTTAAGCAGCCGGTGTTAGAAATAAATCACAATCCCCAATCGTAAACTACATGATACCCTTACAACTCTGAGAATGGAATATATCCACCCAAAGAGGAAACTGAAAATTTAGATACATTGCAACTTGACACCTGTGGGATAGAATATGCAAATGTCAGCTTCCGAAGAGGAGGCCTGGAAACTTTATCCTGATGATCAAGGCTTCCTATCGTAGAATGGGGCCTATTAAAATAGATGAAGTTGTAACCTGTTGTGCAAGACTGAGAGGAAATGATTGCATTGCCTTGCCAGGTTCAAAGGCACAACTTGCTTCCACTGGTCTTAATATACAGCCTGACTTCTCTTAATAGTATCTTCTTTAGGCAGTGTTTCTAAGGCAACTATCATGATTGTAATCCTGTTAGTGTTCGCTTGTTTCAGGACTTATTGAGCTGCTGTTTGTTCAGGCACTCTCTTGAGTACTGAGGACAGAGTATGAAGATAATGTACAAAGTCTCAGTCCTCGCATACTTTTTCTTGTAATTGGTACACAGTACCCAATGATGGTCATCAGGGTTTCACTAGGCTTCTTATGGAGTGTCCGCAGTACATTTGGAAGGAGGAAGCACTCCATTTCAGTTCAGCCATTCAGTCCCGTCCTACTCTTTGCGACCCCATGGTCTGCACACCAGGCTTTCCTGTCCATCACCAACACCTGGGTCTTGTTCAAATTCATGTGCATGGAGTTGGTGATGCCATTCAACTATGTCATCTGGCTTTGACTTCTGGGAGTCTGGGAGTGTGCAGCAGGGCCTATGCTTTGTGTGCCAAACTACATGCACTTGGAGTGTGTCTCTTCTCTCTCCTGAACCCTGTGCTGTAGAATCGATTGGTGAGACTGAGTATGGTTAAGCCAGGGTATGACTCATGCAGAATATGCCATGGGTATTTGCTATTGGACCTCTGTTTATACACAGTTGAATGAAAAACTCAATGTGGTTCTGACTCTATATTCATTTCTGATTTAGACCAACTCCATGGATGCTTTGACATATGGTATTCTCAAGGCCAAAGTTGCAAGGTTTGATTCCCCACCAAGATCAATCAACTTTAGGAAGAGAAAACTTTGGGACTGTCTAAGACCTGTACCCATAAGTAGCCACCCTCTTACTAGTCTGTAAGCTTACTAGTCTTACTAGCTTATAGCATGGAAACAGGCAAGAGCCTTGTAACACTTGCTCAAAAATCAAATCAGTTCCAAGTGTGCACCTTAGAGAGGGTAGCACTCTACTTGCTATTTGCATACCTAGTGTGTATTATTATGGGTCCAGTGTAGTAGGGGTCAACTCTAAATCATACCTGCACTGTTGTTATTATCATCCAAGGGAACATTAATAGGGGACAAGGAAACACCATAAGTTATTTAGTTTCTAGGATAATTTTAATAACCTGTCTGTAGTAATTACTACATCAATATATTTTTGTTCATAGCTGCTAACAAGCACCAAGATGGATTGATTAATTTTTTCTTTCTGTTGTATTACCGCCCTGGTTGAAATTTAACTACACACTTGTGATTTAGCTGTATCATTTCAAACTCAGTCCATTTTTTATATAAATCTATTGACTTTTGCAAAATTCCAAACAGATTTTGATTGTTGCACTCGCTTTAATAATAAGATTTATAAGATTAGGCACGTAGTAAAACTGGCTACCGTGTAACTGTAACCTTGGTTGGTGGGTTAAACTTACAAATGTTAACAAGTCCCATTAAAGATGGTAAGGGAGATAAAAGGAGGAACAAATGGTGGAGTCATACCTACACTAATTTTCAAGTAAAAGGCATTGAGACACAGGGGAAGGGAGGATGATGAAGTGATCAGAGATTTTGGTGGCCTCACTAAGCGTTTTTTGATTCATTGTAAGCCAAATGGGCTTCCCAGGTGGACCTAGTGGTAAAAAAAAACCTGCCTGCCAATGCAGGAGATGCAAGAGATGCAGGTTCGATCCCTGGCAGGAAGATCCCCTGGAGAAGGGCATGGCAACCCACTCTAGTATTCTTGCCTGGAGGATTCCATGGACAGAGGACTCTGCTGGGCTACAGTCAATGGGATCACAGAGAGTCGGCTGCGAGTAGAAGAGTAACACACACAGACACACAGACACACACACACAAACACACACACACTAAACACACGAGTTTACCATAGTGAGTAAACATCTGTCCTGCATGCATGCTAAGTTGCTTCAGACGTGTCCAGTTCTGTGCCACTTCATGGACTATAGCCTACCAGACTCCACTGTCCATGGGATTCTCGAGGCAAGAATACTGGAGTCATATGCCAGTCCCTGTTCCAGGGGATCCTTGCAACCCAGGGATGGAACCCAGGTTTCCTGCATTGAAGGCGGATTCTTTACTGTCTGAGCCACCTGGGAAGTTGCTTCTGTTAACTGTTTCCAAAAGCTTAATATGAATTTTCTTTTGGAAATGTGGTCTTCATTAGGAAGGTGATGAGGAAGTCATCCAAAGCAGAAAGCTTGTTTTGGTAAACACTCAATGTGTAAGTGGGTATTTGGAAATATATTGTTATTCTTTTGCATGGAGCGTTCTGGAGTCAAGATGTGCAATGAAAAAGGAAAATATCTAACGTATGGGGCTTATAACATTTGAGGTACCTTCCTTCAGTTTTGGCTTTGTGAAATGTCTTTCACTTTTCAGATCCTTCCTCTCTTATGCCTATTATGTTTCTTGGGCATTCATACTGAAGGACCAGTCATATAGCTTCAGATTTACCGTGTGTGGATAATGCTCAAACTTTCCTTACCTTTAAGACCGACGATATCACAAGAACTGGTTCATCATTCAAGTTCACTGTGTCTCCATAGTTTAGTTTCTTCTGTAGGACGCTGCATGATTTTATACTGGCTGATTTTCTAAAGATGCTCTCTGTGAACGGCCGTTTCTGATTGATAAAGGAATGCATATCCTATAGGGAAGGAAAGAAAAGAAAACTGTGGGACATTTCATGCCTAGAAGCCCAGACCACATGCTTGCTCCTTTTTTGACAGAGCTGTGGTATATGAGGGTACAGTTCTAGAACAGCACCGAAGTCAATTTGAAATTTTTTCTCCAGTGTCTCTAAATATATGTTCGACCCAACAATCGATTTGACATTCATACACTGAAACATTTTAAACACTTGTGTAATCGGATTTTCTGTTTCAGTGAATTTACTGTGTTAAACGTCTCTGCTTTGAGGCCTTTGTAGAGTCACCCTCTCCTCCTTCCCCGCTCCTTTCTCATTATTCCCTATTATAGATGCTCTTCCCTACGTGTGGAAATCTTTTTGCCATAGTCATGCTCTATTCATTTATTCCCCTTCCAGGGACTGTCCACCCCATTCATTCCTGTTTCCTGTATTCCCTTCCCTGAAAATCAGGCTCAATACGCCCCTCCTCCTTCTCCAATGGCATTCCTTTCTCATCAGCCTTTCTAGTTACTTTTCCTGTATTTTCATGTCCTCTGCGGTCTGCAGAGTTAGAGAGATAACAGATATTGGAGCCAGGTTTTTCAAGGAATGTGGAATCTGTTATGCCAATCATCCACTGTGTGACTTTGGGCATAGCACATACTTGGGTGAGGCTCTTTTGATTTTCATTTATGAAGTGGGGGTGATGATAGTCATGGCTACTGCCTAAATGTTCTGTGAAAGACGCAAGGTCTGGGGTAGTAGCTGGCACGTAGCTAGTATGATAAATTTCTTCATATATACCATAAAATTCCCTGCATCTAGTGTAGTGCTTGTAGAGATAGTGGACAGTGAACAAGAGTTAATGCTTACAGTTCAACACACTAATTTGATATAGCACAGTCCAAACTCTGTGACTCTCTTTTGACACATTCTGTCAGGAGCACATGATTCATCTTTGCCAGAGGATACGTACTTTATGCTTAAACACTTGAGTTACATATCTAATCCGTGTGAGACATTTTGCATCATAAGGGGGAGTAGACTCAGCTGAACGAAACTTGAGACTAGTGTGGACTTCAAGGGAGGAGACAAGAAGACATATGAGGATGAGGTGGACTCTCAGATATTCTTACACACAGAGTCTGAAGGAAATGAACGTGGCTCCAAATAGTCTGGAGTTCAAACTCGCCTCCAGGACCTCCCCACCATTCTATGCAAAACAAGTACTCTCTCACCCGAAGGAAAAAATGGACATTGGGTGGATTTTGCCCTGCTCCCAGCCGGTCCCAGCCTCTGGCTGATCTCCAGAATTCCTGCCGCAGCTGTTTAAGCGATAACTACTCTGTACAACCTTGCAGAAGAACACCCCCCCCCCCCTTAAGACAGGAGCTTTCCACATACAGGCCTCTATATACTTACTCTTTCCTTGGGTAAGGGCAGCAGCTCACTAATCTGACTGCTGCCCCTTCTCACCTCATAAAGGTGATCTGTAAAGGACTGCTCTCACTCTTTATCTCAACCTCGCCTTCTCTAACTGCCTTAACTTACAGAGTCCATGTTAACTGGTCTGAGCTGGTATAGATGGGTCTTTGTTGAAATCAGCGGAATGGATGAGAGTATCTTTTCGTCTTGTAGTTGCCTTCTGACTCTGCAGTACCTAAATCAGATCTTATTCTTTGAAGTAATGTTAAGAATCTTATCGGACAAAGTCAGACTTCTTCATTTGGGAGTAGATTTGGAAGAGAACACTTGATCACTCAGAACTCCCCTTCTCAGGAAGGTTACAGAAACCAAAATAAGACCTACCAGAATTGGGGTGGGCAGGGTGTCATTATCACATACATCCTCAAGAGCAGCTCCAAAGAGCTGTTTTGGCTTTGTGGGTGGTAGACACGCGTGTTGGTTGTCCTCGCGGGTCCTTGATATACACCCAAAGGCCCACTTTTGGAGAGAACTCTGCCTAAGTGTCTTCTTATCTGAAACTAATGTAGAAGAGAGATTTTCACTACTAGTAGTTTAGCTTATTTAGCCTGATTACCACCACTTACATTCAGCAGCATGTTCATGGCAGAGGCTGAAAGAGAGAAACTGAACCATTTGTTATATAGCATTCCCCTCATTCTGAAGCAGGCTAATTGCATCCTTGTGGTGTTAACATGTTCTTCTTCCCCATATTCTGCAAAGCAGTAGTTAAACCTAGAGGCGTGATCAGACTCAGGGTTGACTCTCCCTGTGACAGTATTCCCCCAGACAGTGCTCTCTATTCCCTTTGCCCTGTGTCATGAGGCACTTAACCTATAGTTATACAGGTTTCCTAATGTGAAGTGTTATCAGTGGATTCTGGTTTCAGATTTCATTTGAAAGGCCAAAATTATTTAATATTCAAATTAAGCCGCATTTGTAGGAAGTTTCCTTGCTCTTTCAGTTACCTGTTTGGCTTTCTGAGTACCCAGTCACGCCCAATTTTCTCCCTTAAAAAGAATCGCTTTTCATGAGACATCCTGTCTGACAGTGCTTATCAGTCAGCCTCTGGACCTCTCCTCTGGGAGGCCACACACCTCAGTCAGCTCCAAGGATGACTTCCTGCCCTCAGGGTCCTTGAGAAGTAGTCATTATTTGCAGACAAAGTGGTAAGATTACAGCTGGCCATTTTTTGTGTGACACCTTACTCAGCTAACCCAGAGGTGAATTTTACCTACCAACAGCCCCTGTCAAAGGAATGCTTTTCAAATAAGAGTGATCAGCAATGAAAAATTGAGTTCAAAGTGTCTAGTGCCCAGCTATGAATGTTTTCCTGATATTTGCTCAATAAACCTGCTTAATATTTCCTTAAATAACCTGCTTAAATAACCAGCTACAGAAGTCAATTAGAGGAGCCCAGTTTTAGAGAAATAAACAGAAGAATTTAACCAAATCTTTTAACATGCCCATCCATTTGCCTTTCGGAGACATAGTGAGTGCGTCACCATGTCCATTCAAGTGAGTGAACCACTTGTGGAGCTGGGTGAGAGAACCAGAAGGCTCCTATTCTGCCTCTTAATTGGATGAGTTACCTAAAACTCTTTGAGCGTCAGTTTGCTCAAATGTAACATAAATGATGCTACTTACACCTCACTGGACTACATAACATAATGTACTACCCAGCACAAGACATGGCACATAGCAGCCTTAGTAAAGGTGATTTCCCTCCTTCAGAAGACCTAAGGCAGCCTAGACATCAGTCACCTCCCCCTAAGCAGACCCCACCCCCATTCTCCATTTGATTGTGCAGCCTCCAGAAGGTGTGCATTGCTCAAGGAATGCCATCACTTTGCCTTAGGCCCTTTCTGCCCTGACATTCATACTACCATCATTTTCAAAGGAGAGAATGAAGAAAGCAAATGCATTCTTAAATTCAGGAAGAGATTCTCCTAATTAATATGTACAAATGTTAAAAAAGATACAGGTTTATATGGGTTGAGTTGCTTTATGCACCCTGGATTCCCTACTCCTAACCTGATTCTTTTATTTCTAAACTACCCACAGGTATTCATGTATTTCAAATGTATTCATTCATTGTTCAGCTTTAATAAGAATACTCTTAGGAAGAAAGCTCTATCAGTTGGTACAAAGCTATATGGCCAGCTAGCCTGTAAGCATAGATGGAAAGGAAAATAGACATTCAGACCTATGCTTGCATTTTCTGGCCTAGATGGACATTTCGTAATGTACACTGGTTGGAGTTAGAGTTCTTGTTGGCTCTGTGACCAATAAAAATATATACTATAACCACGAAAAGTATGGTGCTCAGTTGTTCAGTCATGTACAACTCTTGCGACCTCATGGACTATAGCCTGTCGGGTTCCTGTCCGTGGGACTTGCTGGATAATAATACTGGAGAGGGTTGCCGGGGACTGTTAAACAGGTTAACTTTACAACCTTATCTTTCATAAAGAATCCTGGCAAGATTTAGGTTAGTGGTTTTCTTCATGCTCAAATTAGGGTTTGAATGTTAAAAAATGAAATTTTGTAACTTTGTGGGTATAGAATAACAATGATAAGAACACAAATACTTTAAGTAGGAATTCTATTCTGGCCCCAGTACTTGCTAAATTAGTAAGACATTTTATTCAGAGAAAGAAATGTCAATGGGACAATACTGGAATGCTAGCAGGGATAATTGCAACAGGAAAGACTTAAAAACAAACAGACATATAAACATTCAGTCCAGTTCCATTTGCAACCTAGGTCTGAAGCAGAATGGAAAGAGAGCTTGCTGTGGAGGTAGAATCCAGGGTTCAAGTCTCAGAGGCGGTCCTAAGGCGGCAGAGGAATAGAACAGGAAGACCACTTTTTCCCCACAAATTCATCGAAAGAACATTGAATGCTGAGCAAATTCCACAAAACAACTTCTGAATGCTGGCAGAGGACATCAGGCACCCAGAAGGGCAGCCCATTGTCTTTGAAAGGAGGTAGGACAAAATATACAAGAGAAAAAGAGAGACAAATGAGGTAGGGACAGAGATCTGTCCTGGAACGGGAGTCTTAAAAGAGGAGAAGTTTCGAAACACTAGGAAACACTCTCATTGGCAGGTCAGTGGGGAGTTTTGGAATCTCAGAGGGTAACATAACCAGGAGGAAAAAGAAAGAAAGAAAGAAACCCCACAGATTGCGTACCTAACATCAACATCCAGCAGGGAACTAGTCCAGACACTCACAATTGCCACCAGCAAGCGGGGCGCCTGAACAGGGAGGTGCGGGCTGCATTGCTTAGGGTAAGGACCAGGCCTGAGTGCCCTGAGGGCAATCTGAGGGAGCTAATGTGAGATAGCAACACAAGTTGTGGGATAGTCATAGAGAGAGAAAAAAAAATATCCTGTGAAAAGCTCTAATCTAAGGCACTTCCTGGCCCACTCACAGAACAGAGGACTGAGAGAACACCAGAGCAGAGCTAGCTGGCTGTGCACTGACTCATCTCCCACCAGAGACAGGGAGGCAGGCGGGGGCAGCCAGAGCCTGAAAGGGGCAATCTCAGCCCCAGAGAGGCATCCTCTACAAAACTGCAAGTGGGCTCCCATTTGCTAACCAAGACTTGTTGGGATTCTGGGCGGTTGACATCCGCTGGGATGGTCGCAGCCAGAGATCAGCTCCCCAGAGAAGACACACCTCCAACTTGAGACGTGCAGGCCTGCTGCCACCCAGCAAATCGAGCGGCTGGGATGGGGGAGCTGATAAGACACACTACACCTGGGGGGCTCTGTGCTCGCTAATCACCTGGTCGCCTGAGCTGCTCGGACCTGGGAAGGGCACAAAACCCAGGCCTGACAGAGTCTGCACCTTTGTGGAGTACCTGGGAACCTGAACCTGAACGGTTTAGATCTGGGAAGTGTACGCATCCCAGGGCCCGCCTCAGAGAGTTGCACACAGAGCAACCTGGAGCCTGAGCAGTGTAGACTGGGAAAGCACACACACCGTGAGCAGGGGCAAACCCAGTGCGGCCAGGACACTGTGAGCACACGCCAGGGATATTTGTTTGCGGTGCTCCTCCGTCCCCACAGCACCACTGAATAAGTGAGCCTAAATAAGTGACCACCTTCGCCCCCCATGAGTCAGAGTGGAAATTAGACCCTGAAAAGACCAGCAAACAGAAGAAGTTAAAATAAACAGAGGGAACCGCTCTGGAAAAGACAGGTGCAACAGATTAAAACCATGTAGTTAGCACTGACTACATTGGAAGTGGCCTAGAGATCTTGAGAAGTATAAGCTGGATCACGGAACTATCTGAAACTGAACTCACCCCGCACTGCCCACAACAACTCCAGAGAAATTCCTCGATATATTTTTACTATTATGATTAAATTTTTTTTTAATTTTTAAGTCCTCTATTACTTCTTTAACTGTAATTTTTATAACCTACTATTACCTTTCAAATAAAAAAGACCTTATTTTTAATGCAAAATTCATATATATTTTTTATCATTTTTTGTGACTTTGTTTTGTGTCTTTAATACTGTATTTGGGAGTCTCTAACATTTACTGTAGACTTTTGATGTGTTTTTTTGTATTTGTTATCAATTTTGTACGTTTAAGAACCCAATCTTCACTACCCATTTTTACTTGGGAGTTTGATCACTGCCTTGATTGCTCTCTCCCCCTTTTGACTCTCCTTTTTCTCCACCAGGTCGCCTCTATCTCCTCCCTCACCCTTTTCTTCCCTACCCACTCTGTGAGTCTCTTTATGTATTCCGGGCTATGGAGAACATCTTGGGAACTGCTTACTGGCTGGATATGTCGCTCTCCTTTTGATTCCCTCTTTTCTTGTCCTGGTTCCCTCTGTCTCCTTCTTCCTCCTCTTTTCTGAGTAACTGCATGAACCTCTCTGAGGGGTCCAGACTGTGGAGAGCACATATGGAATTGATTACTGTCTAGCTTGCTCTCTCCCCTTGAGCCCCCTCTTCTTCCCCTGGCCAACTCTATCTCCCTCCTCCTTATTCTCTTCTCCATCTAACTTGGTGAACCTCTCTGGGTGTCCCTCACTGTGGAGAAGCTTTTCATCTTTAGACTAGATGTTTTCTCATCGGTGCTGTACAGATAGAGAAGTCTTGAGGCTACTCTAAAAATAAGACTGAAAACCGGAGACAGGAGGCTTAAGTTCAAAACCTGAGAACATCAGAGAACTCCTGACTCCAGGGAACAGTAATGGATAAGAGCTCATCCAAAAGCCTCCATACCTACACTGAAACCAAGCACCACCCAAGAGCCAACAAGTTCCAGAGCAAGACATATAACGCAAAGTCGCCAACAACGCAGGAACATATCCCTGAGCGTCAATATACAGGCTGCCCAAATTCACACCAAACACATAGCATCTCAAAACTCACTACTGGACACTTCATTGCACTCTGGAGAGAAGTCCAGCTCCACCCACCAGAACAGGGATGCAAGCTTCCCTAAGCAGGAAACCTTGAAAAGCCACTCACACAACCCCACCCACAGTGAGGAACCTCCACAATAAAACGGAGCCACAAGCTGCCAGAATACAGAAAGGCCACCCCCAATACAGCCATCGAACTGATGCTGAAGCTGAAACTCCAATGCTTTGGTCACCTGATGTGAAGAACTGACTCATTGGAAAAGACACTGATGCTGGGAAAGATTGAAGGCAGGAGGAGAAGGGGATGAGATAGGATGAGATGGTTGGATAGCATCACCAATTCAAAGGACATGAGTTTGAGTATGCTCTGGGAGTTGGTGATGGACAGGGAGGCCTGGCATGCTGCAGTCCTCGACCCCAAGGACTTGGGGTCACTGTAGTACTTGGGGTCCCAAAAAGTCAGACACAACTGAGCAACTGAACTGAGCTCAATGAATCGTGATGTCTCCTAAAGCTGTACTAGTTGCTTCTTGAAATCAGAACAGTCTTAACCTTGCTTTGATCTCACAAGTGGGAAACTTCCCATGTCTTGAAGCTGATGGTAATTACTGCCCTTAGAATGTGCTTTGGGCTCTAGGATCTCCCATTGACGCCTGGCAGCCTTGCTGTCTTTGGCATCAAAGCCAGTTACATTATTCACGTACCTGCAACCTTCTCACTGTTATCGGTAATATCAGTGATATCACTGTTATCAGAACTCACTGAGGTCTCTCCGAAGAGAGAAGTGATATCTTCTCCAAATATCTTGAGACAGTTTTCAATTAGAAATTGCATGAAAGAAATCTGTAACACAAAGGGGCAAAAAACGGGGTATTACTGTACATATGGTGTAATAGTAAATCACATTTCATCCATGAGTCTTGGCTCTAACAAAAAGTGCAAAAGAAATCTGAGAAAAATTCAGACTTGGCTAAAAATATATATATATATATATATATATCTCTACATCAGCTTTTTCTAAGACATAACTGATACTTTAAGAGTAGTTTGGCCTCAAATTTTAAAATTCTTTGAGTCAGTGGGCTAAAGTTATACTATGTAGCCTGGTTTAATAGCTAAAATTTTGTAATGATGGTTAACATGCTTAAAACTAGGATGATTTTTAAGTAGCCCACATAGGATATTTCGAACAAAAATGTATGTTCTCTTATTCAGTTTTATTTATTTTTAATAAAATTTTTTTCTAGTTTTATTGAGATAGAATTTATATATCTCTTATTATTAAAATTTATAAAGTATCAAATACAACACCAATTGTGAATTTCACTTCAGTGAAGAAATGTCTAAAACTTGGGTAGCAGAGGTCTCTGTGTGGGCCGGGGGGGTTTGGGAGCAAAGAAAGCATCTGGAGAGAAAACATGTCTGTCTGTCTTAGCACACTCCCTTGCCTCACACTTGCTGTCCGGAGGAGCTTGGAGAAGAGCTGTGATCTTATTAGGCATGTTGTGGCTCTGTTAGGATGTTCTGAAATATTTTACTAGCTTCCTCATCCTCAGGCTGAGACACAATAGCAGCCAAGTGTTTTCCTGAATGAGCCACAGCTGGCAGAGTGCGGCCAGTATGTGTGGAGCCTCAGGTGCTCATATTGCCCAGGCCGCCAAGATGTGCCAACAGTGACCAGATGTATTGGGTGTTGTCATCATTGGGTAATGATGAAATCATAGTTTGGAGGCTTGCACAACCTCAGGGATGAGGCTGAGAGTTGAACCTTGGCTCTCTGATTCCAAAGCCAGGTTCTTTTCTATCATATCATCCTACTCTTACCTCTCTAACGTTTAATCTCTTGGATGGCAAAGGGGAAGTGAGTCAACTGTTCTCAGTTATAATACACCTTCCCATGCCCAACCAGAGTAGGACTCTGCCACTCCAAGGCAGTGTAATTAAAATGTGCACTTTAAAACCTGGTTCATCAGAGTTAATACTACAGACTGCAGGTTCAAGATGGGGACTCTGCTCTGCAAGGCATAAAAATGAGAGATCTCGTTACCTGTTTGGTGAAGTTTTCTAAGCTGCCAGAATTAGACACACAAAGAATGCTTGGGGATATACACACTGATAAATTATAAGCTGTCATCTGATTGAATGAGGAATGTTGCTCAATGTTGTGTAAAACTGCTGAAAGATATGGCAGAAAATCTATATTGGCTCTCGGCAGCTGGTCTAGATGCCTAAGGACAGAAAAAACACTTATAAATAAGCGAGTCATTTCGCTTAGTAAGTGGGAATACAGAGAACAAAGTACTTCTTTTTATACCATATACACAGTCTATTCTCACATTTCCAGGCATGAATGCATACAAAAATGTTTCACTAAATTTAATTCCTGAACCAGGTAAGACCTGCTCTGGTTAGTTATGTGTTTGTATTTAAGATCATACCACTGGAGGATTGGTTCTTTATCATCTCATTTTAGACCAGTGGATTTCATCTCCAACAGTTTCATGTATTCAGAAGGTGTAAAATGGTCAAGCATTCCATGTTAATAAGATTAGGAGAAAAACAGCAATTACAGTGTCACCAATAAGGCATGCATCTCTTTTCAAACTGGCATCCATGGGCATGATCAAGTGAAACCCCATGATACTGATCATTATTTTCGAGGACATAGCGGTAAACTATAAGCTAATATTTTCCTAAGAGTATGTCGGTTGTATTTTCTCAGAGTTGAGTAATTATTGCATCATTACCTCTGGGTCGACGTTGTTTTCTCCGGCTCGTTCCCTTGATCAATAACATCAAGCCATTTATCATACAGACTGGCTGTAATTATGCTTCCTTGGATATTTCGAAGAAAGTCCTTATATAGATCAAAAAGTATATATTATTCTTAGGATAATTTCAATGGAGAAATTGCAAAGAAAATATTTAGTGGAAAAATTCAATTCAGTCCACAATTCCTTCACAGCCACCCAGACTGATTCACACAGAGCTTGGCTGTCATTCACCACAGCCTTGCACACCCAGAAGTACTGGTTGGATTTTACCCAACTAAAATTAGAAGCACAAAACCAGAGTCTGGGCTGTAGTGAGAATGAAATGAAAGCTCCTTCTATCGCCTGGAACTTACTCTTTGTGTACATGTTAACACATTAGTACAAACTGGCAAGGTCTGGTGATAACTGATCCTAAATCCTATTAGTTTCTTGAAAAGAAACGCACATGCCCATTTTGTTTGTTTCCTTCAGACACATGCTTGCTCGTAATTCAAGAAAGAGAAGTTCTGAAATAAAACAAACAAAATTACACCCCTACATGCTCTTCTGCATATATTAAGAGAAAACCTGAAGTACGTGTGCTCTTTGGGAAAAAGCTAGTATCAAAATAGCTTCAGTCCTTTTCTCTTAAAAAAAAAAAAATCATATAAAAGTTCAGTTCTACAGACTTTTAAGCAGCCGGTGTTAGAAATAAATCACAATCCCCAATCGTAAACTACATGATACCCTTACAACTCTGAGAATGGAATATATCCACCCAAAGAGGAAACTGAAAATTTAGATACATTGCAACTTGACACCTGTGGGATAGAATATGCAAATGTCAGCTTCCGAAGAGGAGGCCTGGAAACTTTATCCTGATGATCAAGGCTTCCTATCGTAGAATGGGGCCTATTAAAATAGATGAAGTTGTAACCTGTTGTGCAAGACTGAGAGGAAATGATTGCATTGCCTTGCCAGGTTCAAAGGCACAACTTGCTTCCACTGGTCTTAATATACAGCCTGACTTCTCTTAATAGTATCTTCTTTAGGCAGTGTTTCTAAGGCAACTATCATGATTGTAATCCTGTTAGTGTTCGCTTGTTTCAGGACTTATTGAGCTGCTGTTTGTTCAGGCACTCTCTTGAGTACTGAGGACAGAGTATGAAGATAATGTACAAAGTCTCAGTCCTCGCATACTTTTTCTTGTAATTGGTACACAGTACCCAATGATGGTCATCAGGGTTTCACTAGGCTTCTTATGGAGTGTCCGCAGTACATTTGGAAGGAGGAAGCACTCCATTTCAGTTCAGCCATTCAGTCCCGTCCTACTCTTTGCGACCCCATGGTCTGCACACCAGGCTTTCCTGTCCATCACCAACACCTGGGTCTTGTTCAAATTCATGTGCATGGAGTTGGTGATGCCATTCAACTATGTCATCTGGCTTTGACTTCTGGGAGTCTGGGAGTGTGCAGCAGGGCCTATGCTTTGTGTGCCAAACTACATGCACTTGGAGTGTGTCTCTTCTCTCTCCTGAACCCTGTGCTGTAGAATCGATTGGTGAGACTGAGTATGGTTAAGCCAGGGTATGACTCATGCAGAATATGCCATGGGTATTTGCTATTGGACCTCTGTTTATACACAGTTGAATGAAAAACTCAATGTGGTTCTGACTCTATATTCATTTCTGATTTAGACCAACTCCATGGATGCTTTGACATATGGTATTCTCAAGGCCAAAGTTGCAAGGTTTGATTCCCCACCAAGATCAATCAACTTTAGGAAGAGAAAACTTTGGGACTGTCTAAGACCTGTACCCATAAGTAGCCACCCTCTTACTAGTCTGTAAGCTTACTAGTCTTACTAGCTTATAGCATGGAAACAGGCAAGAGCCTTGTAACACTTGCTCAAAAATCAAATCAGTTCCAAGTGTGCACCTTAGAGAGGGTAGCACTCTACTTGCTATTTGCATACCTAGTGTGTATTATTATGGGTCCAGTGTAGTAGGGGTCAACTCTAAATCATACCTGCACTGTTGTTATTATCATCCAAGGGAACATTAATAGGGGACAAGGAAACACCATAAGTTATTTAGTTTCTAGGATAATTTTAATAACCTGTCTGTAGTAATTACTACATCAATATATTTTTGTTCATAGCTGCTAACAAGCACCAAGATGGATTGATTAATTTTTTCTTTCTGTTGTATTACCGCCCTGGTTGAAATTTAACTACACACTTGTGATTTAGCTGTATCATTTCAAACTCAGTCCATTTTTTATATAAATCTATTGACTTTTGCAAAATTCCAAACAGATTTTGATTGTTGCACTCGCTTTAATAATAAGATTTATAAGATTAGGCACGTAGTAAAACTGGCTACCGTGTAACTGTAACCTTGGTTGGTGGGTTAAACTTACAAATGTTAACAAGTCCCATTAAAGATGGTAAGGGAGATAAAAGGAGGAACAAATGGTGGAGTCATACCTACACTAATTTTCAAGTAAAAGGCATTGAGACACAGGGGAAGGGAGGATGATGAAGTGATCAGAGATTTTGGTGGCCTCACTAAGCGTTTTTTGATTCATTGTAAGCCAAATGGGCTTCCCAGGTGGACCTAGTGGTAAAAAAAAACCTGCCTGCCAATGCAGGAGATGCAAGAGATGCAGGTTCGATCCCTGGCAGGAAGATCCCCTGGAGAAGGGCATGGCAACCCACTCTAGTATTCTTGCCTGGAGGATTCCATGGACAGAGGACTCTGCTGGGCTACAGTCAATGGGATCACAGAGAGTCGGCTGCGAGTAGAAGAGTAACACACACAGACACACAGACACACACACACAAACACACACACACTAAACACACGAGTTTACCATAGTGAGTAAACATCTGTCCTGCATGCATGCTAAGTTGCTTCAGACGTGTCCAGTTCTGTGCCACTTCATGGACTATAGCCTACCAGACTCCACTGTCCATGGGATTCTCGAGGCAAGAATACTGGAGTCATATGCCAGTCCCTGTTCCAGGGGATCCTTGCAACCCAGGGATGGAACCCAGGTTTCCTGCATTGAAGGCGGATTCTTTACTGTCTGAGCCACCTGGGAAGTTGCTTCTGTTAACTGTTTCCAAAAGCTTAATATGAATTTTCTTTTGGAAATGTGGTCTTCATTAGGAAGGTGATGAGGAAGTCATCCAAAGCAGAAAGCTTGTTTTGGTAAACACTCAATGTGTAAGTGGGTATTTGGAAATATATTGTTATTCTTTTGCATGGAGCGTTCTGGAGTCAAGATGTGCAATGAAAAAGGAAAATATCTAACGTATGGGGCTTATAACATTTGAGGTACCTTCCTTCAGTTTTGGCTTTGTGAAATGTCTTTCACTTTTCAGATCCTTCCTCTCTTATGCCTATTATGTTTCTTGGGCATTCATACTGAAGGACCAGTCATATAGCTTCAGATTTACCGTGTGTGGATAATGCTCAAACTTTCCTTACCTTTAAGACCGACGATATCACAAGAACTGGTTCATCATTCAAGTTCACTGTGTCTCCATAGTTTAGTTTCTTCTGTAGGACGCTGCATGATTTTATACTGGCTGATTTTCTAAAGATGCTCTCTGTGAACGGCCGTTTCTGATTGATAAAGGAATGCATATCCTATAGGGAAGGAAAGAAAAGAAAACTGTGGGACATTTCATGCCTAGAAGCCCAGACCACATGCTTGCTCCTTTTTTGACAGAGCTGTGGTATATGAGGGTACAGTTCTAGAACAGCACCGAAGTCAATTTGAAATTTTTTCTCCAGTGTCTCTAAATATATGTTCGACCCAACAATCGATTTGACATTCATACACTGAAACATTTTAAACACTTGTGTAATCGGATTTTCTGTTTCAGTGAATTTACTGTGTTAAACGTCTCTGCTTTGAGGCCTTTGTAGAGTCACCCTCTCCTCCTTCCCCGCTCCTTTCTCATTATTCCCTATTATAGATGCTCTTCCCTACGTGTGGAAATCTTTTTGCCATAGTCATGCTCTATTCATTTATTCCCCTTCCAGGGACTGTCCACCCCATTCATTCCTGTTTCCTGTATTCCCTTCCCTGAAAATCAGGCTCAATACGCCCCTCCTCCTTCTCCAATGGCATTCCTTTCTCATCAGCCTTTCTAGTTACTTTTCCTGTATTTTCATGTCCTCTGCGGTCTGCAGAGTTAGAGAGATAACAGATATTGGAGCCAGGTTTTTCAAGGAATGTGGAATCTGTTATGCCAATCATCCACTGTGTGACTTTGGGCATAGCACATACTTGGGTGAGGCTCTTTTGATTTTCATTTATGAAGTGGGGGTGATGATAGTCATGGCTACTGCCTAAATGTTCTGTGAAAGACGCAAGGTCTGGGGTAGTAGCTGGCACGTAGCTAGTATGATAAATTTCTTCATATATACCATAAAATTCCCTGCATCTAGTGTAGTGCTTGTAGAGATAGTGGACAGTGAACAAGAGTTAATGCTTACAGTTCAACACACTAATTTGATATAGCACAGTCCAAACTCTGTGACTCTCTTTTGACACATTCTGTCAGGAGCACATGATTCATCTTTGCCAGAGGATACGTACTTTATGCTTAAACACTTGAGTTACATATCTAATCCGTGTGAGACATTTTGCATCATAAGGGGGAGTAGACTCAGCTGAACGAAACTTGAGACTAGTGTGGACTTCAAGGGAGGAGACAAGAAGACATATGAGGATGAGGTGGACTCTCAGATATTCTTACACACAGAGTCTGAAGGAAATGAACGTGGCTCCAAATAGTCTGGAGTTCAAACTCGCCTCCAGGACCTCCCCACCATTCTATGCAAAACAAGTACTCTCTCACCCGAAGGAAAAAATGGACATTGGGTGGATTTTGCCCTGCTCCCAGCCGGTCCCAGCCTCTGGCTGATCTCCAGAATTCCTGCCGCAGCTGTTTAAGCGATAACTACTCTGTACAACCTTGCAGAAGAACACCCCCCCCCCCCTTAAGACAGGAGCTTTCCACATACAGGCCTCTATATACTTACTCTTTCCTTGGGTAAGGGCAGCAGCTCACTAATCTGACTGCTGCCCCTTCTCACCTCATAAAGGTGATCTGTAAAGGACTGCTCTCACTCTTTATCTCAACCTCGCCTTCTCTAACTGCCTTAACTTACAGAGTCCATGTTAACTGGTCTGAGCTGGTATAGATGGGTCTTTGTTGAAATCAGCGGAATGGATGAGAGTATCTTTTCGTCTTGTAGTTGCCTTCTGACTCTGCAGTACCTAAATCAGATCTTATTCTTTGAAGTAATGTTAAGAATCTTATCGGACAAAGTCAGACTTCTTCATTTGGGAGTAGATTTGGAAGAGAACACTTGATCACTCAGAACTCCCCTTCTCAGGAAGGTTACAGAAACCAAAATAAGACCTACCAGAATTGGGGTGGGCAGGGTGTCATTATCACATACATCCTCAAGAGCAGCTCCAAAGAGCTGTTTTGGCTTTGTGGGTGGTAGACACGCGTGTTGGTTGTCCTCGCGGGTCCTTGATATACACCCAAAGGCCCACTTTTGGAGAGAACTCTGCCTAAGTGTCTTCTTATCTGAAACTAATGTAGAAGAGAGATTTTCACTACTAGTAGTTTAGCTTATTTAGCCTGATTACCACCACTTACATTCAGCAGCATGTTCATGGCAGAGGCTGAAAGAGAGAAACTGAACCATTTGTTATATAGCATTCCCCTCATTCTGAAGCAGGCTAATTGCATCCTTGTGGTGTTAACATGTTCTTCTTCCCCATATTCTGCAAAGCAGTAGTTAAACCTAGAGGCGTGATCAGACTCAGGGTTGACTCTCCCTGTGACAGTATTCCCCCAGACAGTGCTCTCTATTCCCTTTGCCCTGTGTCATGAGGCACTTAACCTATAGTTATACAGGTTTCCTAATGTGAAGTGTTATCAGTGGATTCTGGTTTCAGATTTCATTTGAAAGGCCAAAATTATTTAATATTCAAATTAAGCCGCATTTGTAGGAAGTTTCCTTGCTCTTTCAGTTACCTGTTTGGCTTTCTGAGTACCCAGTCACGCCCAATTTTCTCCCTTAAAAAGAATCGCTTTTCATGAGACATCCTGTCTGACAGTGCTTATCAGTCAGCCTCTGGACCTCTCCTCTGGGAGGCCACACACCTCAGTCAGCTCCAAGGATGACTTCCTGCCCTCAGGGTCCTTGAGAAGTAGTCATTATTTGCAGACAAAGTGGTAAGATTACAGCTGGCCATTTTTTGTGTGACACCTTACTCAGCTAACCCAGAGGTGAATTTTACCTACCAACAGCCCCTGTCAAAGGAATGCTTTTCAAATAAGAGTGATCAGCAATGAAAAATTGAGTTCAAAGTGTCTAGTGCCCAGCTATGAATGTTTTCCTGATATTTGCTCAATAAACCTGCTTAATATTTCCT
This sequence comes from Bubalus kerabau, assembly GCF_029407905.1. NCBI lineage: Eukaryota > Metazoa > Chordata > Mammalia > Artiodactyla > Bovidae > Bubalus > Bubalus kerabau. Next base: position 661,582 of record NW_026577904.1, read on the forward strand.
TAAATAACCTGCTTAAATAACCAGCTACAGAAGTCAATTAGAGGAGCCCAGTTTTAGAGAAATAAACAGAAGAATTTAACCAAATCTTTTAACATGCCCATCCATTTGCCTTTCGGAGACATAGTGAGTGCGTCACCATGTCCATTCAAGTGAGTGAACCACTTGTGGAGCTGGGTGAGAGAACCAGAAGGCTCCTATTCTGCCTCTTAATTGGATGAGTTACCTAAAACTCTTTGAGCGTCAGTTTGCTCAAATGTAACATAAATGATGCTACTTACACCTCACTGGACTACATAACATAATGTACTACCCAGCACAAGACATGGCACATAGCAGCCTTAGTAAAGGTGATTTCCCTCCTTCAGAAGACCTAAGGCAGCCTAGACATCAGTCACCTCCCCCTAAGCAGACCCCACCCCCATTCTCCATTTGATTGTGCAGCCTCCAGAAGGTGTGCATTCCTCAAGGAATGCCATCACTTTGCCTTAGGCTCTTCCTGCCCTGACATTCATACCACCATCATTTTCAAAGGAGAGAATGAAGAAAGCAAATGCATTCTTAAATTCAGGAAGAGATTCTCCTAATTAATATGTACAAATGTTAAAAAGATACTGGTTTATATGGGTTGAGTTGCTTTATGCACCCTGGTTTCCCTACTCTTAACCTGATTCTTTTATTTCTAATCTACCCACAGGTATTCATGTATTTCAAATGTATTCATTCATTGTTCAGCTTTAATAAGAATACTCTTAGGAAGAGAGCTCTATCAGTTGGTAGAAAGCTACATGGCCAGCTAGCCTATAAGCATAGATGGAAAGCAAAATAGACCTTAAGGCCTATGCTTTCATTTTCAGGCCTAGGTGGACCTTTCGTAATGTACATTGGTTGGTGTTAGAGTTCTTGTTGGCTCTGTGACCAATAAAAATATATATTATAGCCACGAAAAGTATGCTGCTTAGTTGTCCAGTCATGTCCAACCCTTGCGACCTCATGGACTATAGCCTGTCAGGTTCCTGTCCGTGGGACTTGCTGGATAATAATACTGGAGTGGGTTGCCAGCGACTGTTAAACAGGTTAACTTTACAACCTCATCTTTTTTAAAGTATCCTGGCAAGTTTTAGTTTAGTGTTTTTCCTCATGTTCAAATTAGGGTTTGAATGTTATAAAATGAAATCTTGTAACTTTGTGGGTATAGAATAACAATGATAAGAATATAAATACTTTAAGTAGAAATTCTATTCTGGCCTCAGTACTTGCTAAATTATTAAGATATTTTATTCAGAGAAAGAAATGTCAATGGGACAATACTGGAATGCTAGCAGGGATAATTGCAAGAGGAAAGACTTAAAAACAAACAGACATATAAACATTCAGCCCAGTTCCATTTGCAACCTAGGTCTGAAGCAGAATGGAACGAGAGCTTGCTGTGGAGGTAGAATCCAGAGTTCAAGTCTCAGAGGCGGTCCTAAGGTGGCAGAGGAATAGAACGGGAAGACCACTTTCTCCCCACAAATTCATCGAAAGAACATTGAATGCTGAGCAAATTCCACAAAACAACTTCTGAATGCTGGCAGAGGACATCAGGCACCCAGAAAGGCAGCCCATTGTCTCTGAAAGGAGGTAGGACAAAATATAGAAGAGAAAAAGAGAGACAAATGAGGTAGAGACAGAGATCTGTCCTGGGATGGGAGTCTTAAAAGAGGAGAAGTTTCGAAACACTAGGAAACACTCTCATTGGCAGGTCAGTGGGGAGTTTTGGAATCTCAGAGGGTAACATAACGGGCAGGAAAAAGAAAGAATGAAATAAAGAAACCCCACAGATTACGTGCCTATCATCAACTTCCAGCAGGGAACTAGTCTAGACACTCACAATTGCCACCAGCAAGTGGGGGGCCTGATCAGGGAGGTGCGGGCTGCATTGCTTAGGGTAAGGACCAGGCCTGAGTGCCCTGAGGGCAATCTGAGGGAGCTAATGTGAGATAGCAACCCAAATTGTGGGATAGCCAGAGAGCGAGAAAAAAAACTATCCTTTGAAATGCCCTAATCTAGGGCACTTCCTGGCCCACTCACAGAGCAGAGGACTGAGAGAACACCAGAGCAGAGCTAGCTGGCTGTGCACTGACTCATCTCCCACCAGAGACAGAGAGGCAGGCGGGGGCAGCCAGAGCCTGAAAGGGGCAATCTCAGCCCCAGAGAGGCATCCTCTACAAAACTGCAAGTAGGCTCCCATTTGCTAACCGAGACTTGTTGGGATTCTGGGCGGTTGACATCCGCTGGGACGGTCGCAGCCAGAGATCAGCTCCCCAGAAGAGACACACGGCCCACCTGAGACGGGCAGGCCTGCTGCCACCCAGCAAATCGAGCGGCTGGGATGGGGGAGGTGATAAGACACACCACACCTGGGGGGCACTGTGCTGGCTAAGCACCTGGTCGCCTGAGCTGCTCGGACCTGGGAAGGGCAGAAAAGCCAGGCCCGATCGAGTCTATGCCTTTGTGGAGTACCTGAGAACCTGAACCTGAACAGCTTAGACCTAGGAATTGCACGCAACCCAGGGCCCGCCTCAGACAGTTGCAGGCAGAGCAACCTGGAGCCTGAGCAGTGTAGACTGGGAAAGCACACACACTGTGAGCGGGGGCAAACCCAGTGCGGCCAGGACACTGTAAGCACACGCCAGGGATATTTGTTTGCAGTGCTCCTCCGTCCCCAAAGCACCACTGAATAAGTGAGCCTAAATAAGTGACCACCTTCGCCCCCTTGAGTCAGGGCAGAAGTTAGACATTGAAAACACCAGCAAACAGAAGTTAAAATAAACAGAGGCAACCGCTCTGGAAAAGACAGGTGCAACAGATTAAAACCTTGTAGTTAGCACTGACTACATTGGAAGTGGCCTAGAGATCTTGAGAAGTATAAGCTGGATCACGGAACTATCTGAAACTGAACTAACCCCGCACTGCCCACAACAACTCCAGAGAAATTCCTCGATATATTTTTACTATTATGATTAATTTTTTTTTAATTTTTAAGTCCTCTATTACTTCTTTAATTGTAATTTTTATAACCTACTATTACCTTTCAAAAAAAAAGACCCTATTTTTAATACAAAATTCATATATATATTATATCATTTTTTGTGACTTTGTTTTGTTTCTTTAATACTGTATTTGGGAGCCTCTAACATTTACTGTAGACTTTTCATGTGTGCTTTTTGGTATTTGTTATCAATTTTGTACGTTTAAGAACCCAATCTTCACTACCCATTTTTACTTGAGAGTTTGACCACTGCCTTGATTGCTCTCTGCCCCTTTTGACTCTCCTTTTTCTCCACCAGGTCGCCTCTATCTCCTCCCTCACCCTTTTCTTCGCTACCCACTCTGTGAATCTCTTTGTGTATTCTGAGCTATGGACAACACTTTGGGAACTGATTACTGGCTGGATATGTCTCTCTCCTTTTGATTCCCTCTTTCTTTGTCCTGGTCCCCTCTGTCTCCTTCTTCCTCCTCTTTTCTGTGTAACTGCATGAACCTCTCTGAGGGGTCCAGACTGTGGAGAGCACATATGGAATTGATTACTGGCAAGCTTGCTCTCTCTCCTTGAGCCCCCTCTTCTTCACCTGGCCAACTCTATCTCCCTCCTCCTTATTCTCTTCTCCATCTAACTTGGTGAACTTCTCAGGGTGTCCCTCACTGTGGAGAAGCTTTTCATCATTAACCTAGATGTTTTCTGATCGGTGGTATACAGACAGAGAAGTCTTGAGGCTACTCTAAGAATAAGACTGGAAACCAGAGACAGGAGGCTTAAGTTCAAAACTTGAGAACATCAGAGAACTGCTGACTCCAGGGAACAGTAATGGATAAGAGCTCATACAATAGCCTCCATACCTACACTGAAACCAAGCACCACCCAAGAGCCAACAAGTTCCAGAGCAAGACATACAACGCAAAGTCGCCAACAACGCAGGAACATATCCCTGAGCATCAATATACAGTCTGCCCAAATTCACATCAAACCCTTAGACATCTCAAAACTCACTACTGGACACTTCATTGCACTCCGGAGAGAAGTCCAGCTCCACCCACCAGAACAGGGACACCATCTTCCCTAAGCAGGAAACCTTGAAAAGCCACTTACACAACCCCACCCACAGTGAGGAACCAACACAATAAAAAGTAGCCACAAGCTGCCAGAATACAGAAAGGCCACCCCAAATATAGCAGTCGAACTGATGCTGAAGCTGAAACTCCAATGCTTTGGTCACCTGATGTGAAGAACTGACTCATTGGAAAAGACCCGGATGCCGGGAAAGATTGAAGGCAGGAGGTGAAGGGGACGAGAGAGGATGAGATGGTTCGATGGCATCATCAATTCAAAAGACATGAGTTTGAGTAAGCTCTGGGAGTTGGTGATGGACAGGGAGGCCTCGCACGCTGCAGTCCTCGACCCCAAGGACTTGGGGTCACTGTAGTCCTTGGGGTCCCAAAGAGTCGGACACGACTGAGCAACTGAACTGAACTCAACGAACCGTGATGTCTTCTAAAGCTGTACTAGTTGCTTTTTGTAATCAGAACAGTCTTAACCTTGCTTTGATCTCACAAGTGGGAAACTTCCCATGTCTTGGAGCAGATGGAAATTACTGCCCTTAGAATGTGCTTTGGGCTCTAGGATCTCCCATTGACGCCTGGCAGCCTTGCTGTCTTTGGCATCAAAGCCAGTTACATTATTCACGTACCTGCAACCTTCTCACTGTTATCGGTAATATCAGTGATATCACTGTTATCAGAACTCACTGAGGTCTCTCCAAAGAGAGAAGTGATATCTTCTCCAAATATCTTGAGACAGTTTTCAATGAGAAATTGTATGAAAGAAATCTGTAACACAAAGGGGCAAAAAACTGGGTATTACTGTACATATGGTGTAATAGTAAATCACATTTCATCCATGAGTCTTGGCTCTAACAAAAAGTGCAAAAGAAATCTTAGAAAAATTCAGACTTGGCTAAAAACTATATAAGTATATAAACATCAGCTTTTTCTAAGACATAACTGATACTTTGAAGAGTAGTTTGGCCTCAAATTTTAAAATTCTTTTAGTCAGTGGGCTAAAGTTATACTATGTAGCCTGGTTTAATAGCTAAAATTTTGTAATGATGGTTAACATGCTTAAAGCTAGGATGATTTTTAAGTAGCCTGCATAGGATATTTGGAACAAAAATGTATGTTCTCTTATTAAGATTTATTTATTTTTAATAAAATTTTTTCTAGTTTTATTAAGATAGATTTTATATATCTCCTATTATTAAAATTTATAAAGTATCGAATACAACACTAATTGTGATTTTCACTTCAGTGAAGAAATGTCTGAAACTTGGGTAGCAGAGGTTTCTGTGTGGGCTGGGGGTTTTGTGAGGAAAGAACGCATCTGGAGAAAAAACATGTCTGTCTGTCTTAGCACATTCCCTTGCCTCACACTTGCTGTCCGGGGGAGCTTGGAGAAGAGCTGTGATCTTATTAGGCATGTTGTGGCTCTGTTAGGATATTCTGAAATATTTTACTAGCTTACTCATCCTCAGGCAGAGACACAATAGAAGCCAAGTATTTTCCTGAATGAGCCACAGCTGGCAGAGTGCGGCCAGTTATGTGTGGAGCCTCAGGTGCTCATATTGCCCAGGCCGCCAAGATGTGCCAACAGTGACCAGATGTATTGGGTGTTGTCATCATTGGGTAATGATGAAATCATAGTTTGGAGGCTTGTACACCCTCAGTGATTAGGCTGATAGTTGAACCTTGGCTCTCCGATTTCAAAGCAAGTTTTTTTGTATCATATCATACTACTCTTACCTCTCTATCGTTTAGTCTCTTGGGTGGCAAAGGGGAAGTGAGTCAACTGTTCTCAGTTATAATACACCTTCCCATGCCCAACCAGAGTAGGACTCTGCCACTCCAAGGCAGTGTAATTAAAATGTGCACTTTAAAAACTGGTTCATCAGAGTTACTACTACAGACTTCAGGTTCAAGATGGGGACTCTGCTCTGCAAGGTATAAAAATGAGAGATCTCGTTACCTGTTTGGTGAAGTTTTCTGAGCTGCCAGAATTAGACAGACAAAGAATGCTTGGGGATATACACACTGATAAATTATAAGCTGTCATCTGATTGGATGAGGAATGTTGCTCAATATTGTGTAAAACTGCAAAAAGATATCGCAGAAAAACTACATTGGCTCTGGGCAGCTGGTCTAGAAGCCTAAGGACAGAAAAAACACTTATAAATAAAGCGAGTCATTTTCTTAGTAAGTGGAAACACAGAGAACAAAGGACTTCTTTTTATACGATGTACACAGTGCATTGTCACAGTTCCAGGCATGAATGTATACAAAAGTGTTTCACTGAATTTAATTCCTGAACCAGGTTAGACCTACTCTGGTTAGTTATGTGTTTGTATTTAAGATCATACCACTGGCGGATTGGTTCTTTATCATCTCATTTTAGACCAGTGGATTTCATCTCTAACAGTTTCATGTATTCAGAAGGTGTAAAATGGTCAAGCATTCCATGTTAATAAGATTAGGAGAAAAATAGCAATTACAGTGTCACCAATAAGGCATTCATCTCTCTTCAAACTGGCTTCCATGGGCATGATCAAGTGAAACCCCGTGATACTGATCATTATTTTAGAGGACTTACTCTAAACTATAAGCTAATATTTTCCTAAGAGAATGTTGGTTATATTTTCTCAGAGTTGAGTAATTATTGCATCATTACCTCTTAGTCCTGGTTATTTTCTCCTCCTTGTTCCCTTGATCAATAACATCAAGCCATTTATCATACAGACTGGCTGAAAATATGCTTCCTTGGATATTTTGAAGAAAATCCTTATATAAATCAAAAAGTAAATATTATTCTTAGGATAAATTCAATGGAGAAATTGCAAAGAAAATATTTAGTGGAAAAATTCAATTCAGTCCACAATTCCTTCACAGCCACGCAGACTGATTCACACAGAGCTTGGCTGTCATTCTCCACAGCCTTTCACACCCAGGAGTACTGGATGGATTTTCCCCAACTAAAATTAGAAGCATAAAAGCAGAGTCTGGGCTGCAGTGAGAATGAAGCTAAAGCTCCTTCTGTCGCCTGGAACTTACTCTTTGTATACATGGTAACACATTAGTACAAACTGGCAAGTTCTAGTGATAACTCGTCCTAAATCCTATTAGTTTCTTGAAAAGAAACGCACATGCCCATTTTGTTTGTTTACTTCAGACACATGCTTGCTCGTGATTCAAGAAAGAGATGTTCTGAAATAAACCAAACAAAATTACACCTCTACATGCTCTTATACACATATTAACAGAAAACCTGAAGTATGTGTGCTGTTGGGAAAAAGCTAGTATTGAAATAGCTTCAATCTTTTTCTTTAAAAAAAAAATCATATAAAAGTTCAGTTCTACAGACTTTTAAGCAGCAGGTGTTAGAAATAAATCAAAAGCCCCAATGGTAAACTACATGTTACCCTTACAACTCTTTGAATGGAATATATCCACCCAAAGAGGAAACTGAAAATTATAAACATTGCAACTTGACACCTGTGGGATAGAATATGCAAATGTCAGCTTCCGAAGAGGAGGCCTGGAAACTATCCTGATGACCAAGTCTTAATATTGTAGAATGGGGCCTATTAAAATAGATGAAGTTGTAACCTGTTGTGCAAGACTGAGGGGAAATGATTGCATTGCCTTGCCAGTTTCAAAGGCACAACTTGCTTCCACTGGTCTTAATATACAGCCTGACTTCTCTTAATAGTATCTTCTTTAGGCAGTGTTTCTAAGGCAACTATCATGATTGTAATCCTGTTAGTGTTCGCTTGTTTCAGGACTTATTGAGCTGCTGTTTGTGTCAGGCACTCTCTTGAGTACTGAGGACAGAGTATGAAGATAATGTACAAAGTCTCAGTCCTCTCTTAGTTTTTCTTGTAATTGGTACACAGTATCCAATCATGGTCATCAGGGTTTCACTAGGCTTCTTATGGAGTGTCCGCAGTACATTTGGAAGGAGGAAGCACTCCATTTCAGTTCAGCCATTCAGTCCTGTCCTACTCTTTGCGACCCCATGGACTGCACACCAGGCTTTCCTGTCCATCACCAACACCTGGGTCTTGTTCAAATTCATGTGCATGGAGTTGGTGATGCCATTCAACCATGTCATCTGGCTTTGACTTCTGGGAGTCTGGGAGTGTGCAGCAGGGCCTATGCTTTGTGTGCCAAACTACATGCACTTGGAGTGTGTCTCTTCTCTCTCCTGAACCCTGTGCTGTAGAATCGATTGGTCAGACTGAGTATGGTTAAGCCAGGACATGACTCATGCAGAATATGCCATGGGTATTTGCTATTGGACCACTGTTTATAGACAGTTTATTGAAAAACTCAATGTGGTTCTGACTATACATTCCTTTCTGATTTAGACCATCTCCATGGTTGCTTTGACATATGGTATTCTCAAGGCCAAAGTTGCAAGGTTTGATTCCCCACCAAGATCAATCAACTTTAGGAAGAGAAAAGTGTGGGACTGTCTAAGACCTGTACTCATAAGTAGCCACCCTCTTACTAGTCTGTGCTTATAGCATGGAAACAGACAAGAGCCTAGTAACACTTGCTCAAAAGTCAAATCAGTTCCAAGTGTGCACCTTTGAGAGGGTGGCACTCTACTTGCTATTTGCATACCTAGTGTGTATTATTATGGGTCAAGTGTAGTAGGGGTCAACTCTAAATCATATCTGCACTGTGGCTATTATCATACAATCGACCATTATTAGGGGACAAGGAAACACCATATGTTATTTGGTTTCTAAGATAATTTTAATAACCTGTGTGTAGTTATTACTACATCAAAATATTTTTGTTCATAGCTGCTTACATGTACCAAGAGGGATTGATTAATTTTTTTTCTTTCTGTTGTGTTATCACCCTGGTAGAAATTTATGTACACACTTGTGATTTAGCTGTATCATTTCAATCTCAGTCTATTTTTTGTATAAATCTATTGAATTTTGCAAAATTCCAAACAGATTTTGATTGTTGCACTCACTTTAAAAATATACCATGTTCATGGATTGGAAGAATCAATATAGTGAAAATGAGTGTACTACCCAAAGCAATCTATAGGTTCAATGCAATCCCTATCAAGCTACCAACAGTATTCTTCACAGAGCTAGAACAAATAATTTCACAATTTGTATGGAAATACAAAAAACCTCGAATAGCCAAAGCGATGTTGAGAAAGAAGAATGGAACTGGAGGAATCAACCTACCTGACTTCAGGCTCTACTACAAAACCACGGTTATCAAGACAGTATGGTACTGGCACAAAGACAGAAATATAGATCAATGGAACAAAATAGAAAGCCCAGAGATAAATCCACACACATATGGACACCTTATCTTTGACAAAGGAGGCAAGAATATACAATGGAGTAAAGACAATCTCTTTAACAAGTGGTGCTGGGAAAACTGGTCAACCACTTGTAAAAGAATGAAACTAGAACACTTTCTAACACCATACACAAAAATAAACTCAAAATGGATTAAAGATCTAAATGTAAGACCAGAAACTATAAAACTCCTAGAGGAGAACATAGGCAAAACACTCTCTGACATACATCACAGCAGGATCCTCTATGACCCACCTCCCAGAATATTGGAAATAAAAGCAAAAATAAACAAATGGGACCTAATTAACCTTAAAAGCTTCTTCACATCAAAGGAAACTATTAGCAAGGTGAAAAGACAGCCTTCAGAATGGGAGAAGATAATAGCAAATGAAGCAACTGACAAACAACTAATCTCGAGAATACACAAGCAACTCCTACAGCTCAACTCCAGAAAAATAAATGACCCAATCAAAAAATGGGCCAAAGAACTAAATAGACATTTCTCCAAAGAAGACATACAGATGGCTAACAAACACATGAAAAGATGCTCAACATCACTCATTATCAGAGAAATGCAAATCAAAACCACTATGAGGTACCATTTCACACCAGTCAGAATGGCTGTGATCCAAAAGTCTACACGTAATAAATGCTGGAGAGGGTGTGGAGAAAAGGGAACCCTCTTACACTGTTGGTGAGAATGCAAACTAGTACAGCCACTATGGAGAAGAGTGTGGAGATTCCTTAAAAAACTGGAAATAGAACTGCCTTATGATCCAGCAATCCCACTGCTGGGCATACACACTGAGGAAACCAGAAGGGAAAGAGACACGTGTACCCCAATGTTCATCGCAGCACTGTTTATAATAGCCAGGACATGGAAGCAACCTAGATGTCCATCAGCAGATGAATGGATAAGAAAGCTGTGGTACATATACACAATGGAGTATTACTCAGCCATTAAAAAGAATACATTTGAATCAGTTCTAATGAGGTAGATGAAACTGGAGCCTATGATACAGAGTGAAGTAAGCCAGAAGGAAAAACACCAATACAGTATACTAACGCATATATATGGAATTTAGAAAGATGGTAACAATAACCCTGTGTACGAGACAGCAAAAGAGACACTGATGTATAGAACAGTCTTATGGACTCTGAGAGAGAGGGAAAGGGTGGGAAGATTTGGGAGAATGGCATTGAAACATGTAAAATATCGTGTATGAAAGGAGTTGCCAGTCCAGGTTCGATGCATGATACTGGATGCTTGGGGCTGGTGCACTGGGACGACCCAGAGGGATGGAATGGGGAGGGAGGAGGGAGGAGGGTTCAGGATGGGGAACACATGTATACCTGTGGCGGATTCATTTTGATATTTGGCAAAACTAATACTATTATGTAAAGTTTAAAAAATAAAATTAATTTAAAAAAAATAAAAATAAGATTTATAAGATTAGGCATGTATTAAAACTGGTTACCATGTAACTGTAACCTTGTGTGGTGGGTTAAACTTACAAGTGTTAACAAAGCCCATTAAAGGCAGTAAGGGAGATAAAAGGAGGAAAAAGGGGGAACAAATGGTGGCGTCATCCCTACAGTAATTTTCAAGTAAAAGGCATTGAGACACAGGGGAAGGAAGGATGATGAAGTGATCAGAGATTTTGGTGGCCTCACTAAGCGTTTTTTGATCCATTGTAAGCCAAATGGGCTTCCCAGGTGGTGCTAGTGGTAAAAAACCTGCCTGCCAATGCAGGAGATGCAAGAGATGCAGGTTCGATCCCTGGCAGGAAGATCCCCTGGAGAAGGGCATGGCAACCCACTCTAGTATTCTTGCCTGGAGGATTCCATGGACAGAGGAGTCTGCTGGGCTACAGTCAATGGGATCACAGAGAGTCGGCTGCGACTAGGTGACTAACACACACAGACACAGACACACACACACACGCACACACACACACACACTAAACACACGAGTTTACCATAGAGACTAAACATCTGTCCTGCATCCATTCTAAGTTGTTTCAGCCGTGTCCAATTCTGTGCCACCTCATGGACTATAGCCTGCCAGACTCCACTCTCCATGGAATTCTCGAGGCAAGAATACTGGAGTCGTATGCCAGTCCCTGTTCCAGGGGATCCTTGCAACCCAGGGATGGAACCCAGGTTTCCTGCATTGAAGGAGTATCCTTTACTGTCTGAGCCACCTGGGAAGTTGCTTCTGTTAACTGTTTCCAAAAGCTTAATATGAATTTTCTTTTGGAAATGTGGCCTTCATTAGGAAGGTGATGAGGAAGTCATCCAAAGCAGGAAGCTTGTTTTGGTAAACACTCAATGTGTAAGTGTGTATTTTGAAATGTATTATTATTCTTTTTCATGGAGTGTTCAGGAGTCAAGATGTGCAATGAAAAAGGAAAATATCTAATGTATAGAGCTTATAACATTTGAGGTACCTTCCTTCAGTTTTGGCTTTGTGAAGTGTTTTTCACTTTTCAGATCCTTCCTCTCTTATGCCTATTAGGGTTCTTGGGCATTCATACTGAAGGGCCAGTCATATAGCTTCAGATTTACCGTGTGTGGATAATGCTCAAACTTTCCTTACCTTTAAGACCGACCCTATCACAAGAATTGGTTCATCATTCAAGTTGACTAAGTCTCCACAGTTTAGTTTCTTCTGTAGGGCTGTGCATGATTTTATACTGGCTGAATTTCTGAAGATACCTTCTGTGAATGGCCCTTTTTGATTGATAAAGGAAAGCATATCCTATAGGGAAGGAAAGAAAAGAAAACTGTGGGACGTTTCATGCCTAGAAGCCCAGAGCACAAGCTTGCTCCTGTTTTGACAGAGCTGTGGTATATGAGGGTACAGTTCTAGAACAGCACCGAAGTCAATTTGAAATTTTTTCTTCAGTGTCTCTAAATATATCTTCAACCCAACAATCGATTTGACATTCATACACTGAAACATTTTAAACACTTGTGTAATCAGATTTTCTGTTTCAGTGAATTTACTGTGTTAAACGTCTCTGCTTTGAGGCCTTTGTAGATTCACCCTCTCCTCCTTCACCACTCCTTTCTCATTATTCCCTATTATAGATGCTCTTTGCTAAGTGTTGAAATCTTTTTGCCATATTCATGCTCCATTTGTTTATTGCCCTTCCTGGGACTGTCCAGCACATTCATTCCTGTTTCCTGTATTCCCTCCCCTCAATATCAAGCTCAATACACCTCTACTCCTTTCCGATGACATTCCTTTCTCATCAGCTTTTCTAGTTCCTTTTCCTTATTTTCATGTCCTCACAGTCTGCATAGTTAAGAGAGATAACAGATATTGGAGCCAGGTTTTTCAAGGAATGTGGAATCTGTTATGCCAGTCATCCACTGTGTGACTTTGGGCATAGCACATACTTGGGTGAGGCTCTTTTGTTTTTCATTTATGAAGTGGGGGTGTTGATACTCATGGCTACCACCTAAATTTTCTGTAAAAGACGCAAGGTCTGGGGTAGTAGCTGGCATGTAGCTAGTATGATACATGTCTTCATATATACTATAAAATTCCCTGCATCTAGTGTAGTGCTTGCAGAGATAGTGGACAGTGAACAAGAGTTAATGCTTACAGTTCAATACACTAATTTGATATAACACAGTCCAAACTCTGTGACTCTCTTTTGACACATTCTGTCAGGAGCAAATGATTCATCTTTGCCAGAGGATGCGTACTTTATACTTAAACACCTGGGTTACATATCACATCCGTGTGAGAAATTTTGCATTATAAGAGGGAGTAGACTCAGCTGAAGAAGACTTGACACTTGTGTGGGCCTCAAGGGAGGAGACGAGGAGACATATGAGGATGAGGTGGACTCTCAGAGATTCTTACACACAGAGTCCGAAGGAAAGCTACACGGCTCAAAATAGCCTGGAGTTCAAACTCGCCTCCAGGACCTCCCCACCATTCTATGCAAAACAAGTACTCTCTCACCCAAAGGAAAAATGGACATAGGGTGGATTTTGCCCATCTCCCAGCCGGTCCCAGCCTGTGGCTGATCTCCAGAATTCTTTGCCGCAGCTCTTTAAGAGATAACTACTCTGAACAACCTTGCAGAAGAACAGGCCCCCTTAAGACAGGATCTTTCCACATACGTGCCTCTATATACTTCCTCATTACTTGGGTAAGGGCAGCAGCTCACTAATCTGACTGCTGCTCCTTCTCGCCTCATAAAGGTGATCTGTCAAGAACTGCTGTTATTCTTTTTCTCAACCTCACCTTCTCTAACTACTTTAACTTACAGAGTCCATGTTAACTGCTCTGAGCTGTATAGATGGTCTTTGTTGAAATCAGCGGAATGGATGAGAGTATCTTTTCATCTTGTAGTTGCCTTCTGACTCTGCAGTACCTAAATCAGATCTTATTCTTTGAAGTAATGTTGTGAATCTTATCGGACAAAGTCAGAGTTCTTCATTTGGGAGTAGATTTGGAAGAGAACACTTGATCTCTCAGAACTCCCCTTCTCAGGAAGGTTAGAGAAACCAAAATAAGACCTACCAGAATTGGGGTGGGCAGGGTGTCATTATCACATACATCCTCAAGACGAGCTCCAAAGAGCTGTTTTGGCTTTGTGGATGGTAGAGATGGGTGTTGGTTGTCCTCGCAGGTCATGGGGAAACAGCCAGAGTCCCAGTTTTTGAGAGAACTCTTCCTAACTGTCTTCTTGTCTGAAACTAATGTAGAAGAGAGATTTTCACTAGTAGTAGTTTAGCTTATTTAGCCTGATTTCCACCACTTACAGTCAGCAGCATGTTCATGGCAGAGGCTGAAAGAGAGAAACTGAGCCGTTTGTCATATAAAATTCCCCTCATTCTGAAGCAGGCTAATTGCATCCTTGTGGTGTTAACATGTTCTTCTTCCCCATATTCTGCAAAGCAGTAGTTAAACCTAGAGGCGTGATCAGACTCAGGGTTGATTCTCCCTGTGACAGTATTCCCCCAGACAGTGTTCTCTATTCCCTTTGCCGTGTGTCATGATGCACTTAACCTATAGTTATACAGGTTTCCTAATGTGAAGTGTTATCAGTGGATTCTGGTTTCAGACCTCATTTGAAAGGCCAAAATTATTTAATATTCAAATCAAGAAGCATTGTAGTAAATTTCCTTCCTCTGTTCAGTTACCTGTTTGGCTTTCTGAGTACCCAGTCATGCCCAATTTTCTCCCTTGAAAAGAATTGCCTTTCACGAGACATCCTGCCTGACAGTGCTTATCAGTCAGCCTCTGGACCTCTCCTCTGGGAGGCCACACACCTCAGTCAGCTCCAAGGATGACTTCCTGCCCTCAGGGTCCTTGAGAAGTAGTCATTAATTGCAGACAATGTGGTAAGATTACAGGGGGCCATTTTTGTGTGTGTGTGACACCTTACTAAGCTAACCCAAAGATGAGTTTTAACTACCAACAGCCCCAGTCAAAGGAATGCTTTTCAAAAAAGAGTGATCAGCAATGAAAAATTGAGTTCAAAGTGTCTCGTGCCGAGCTATGAATATTTTCCTGATATTTGCTCAATAAACCTGCTTAATATTTCCTTAAATAACCTGCTTAAATAACCAGCTACAGAAGTCAATTAGAGGAGCCCAGTTTTAGAAAAATAAACAGAAGTATTTAACCAAATATTTTAAAATGCCCATCCACTTGTCTTTCGGAGACATAGTGAGTGCGTCACCATGTCCATTCAAGTGAGTGAACCACTTGTGGAGCTGGGTGAGAGAACCAGAAGGCTCATATTCTGCCCCTTAATTGAATGAGTTACCTAAAACGCTTTGAGCATCAGTTTGCTCAAATGTAACATAAATGATGCTACTTACACCTGACTGGACTACATAACATAATGTACTTCCCAGCACAAGACATGGCACATAGCAGCCTTAATAAAGGTAATTTCCCTCCTTCAGAAGGCCTAAGGCAGCTTAGACATCAGTCACCTCCCCCTAAGCAGACCCCACCCCCATTCTCCATTTGATTGTGCAGCCTCCAGAAGGTGTGCATTCCTCAAGGAATGCCATCACTTTGCCTTAGGCTCTTCCTGCCCTGACATTCATACCACCATCATTTTCAAAGGAGAGAATGAAGAAAGCAAATGCATTCTTAAATTCAGGAAGAGATTCTCCTAATTAATATGTACAAATGTTAAAAAGATACAGGTTTATATGGGTTGAGTTGCTTTATGCACCCTGGTTTCCCTACTCTTAACCTGATTCTTTTATTTCTACAGTACCCACAGGTATTCATGTATTTCAAATGTATTCATTCATTGTTCAGTTTTAATTAAGAATACTCTTAGGAAGAAAGCTCTATCAGTTGGTACAAAGCTACATGGCCAGCTAGCCTATAAGCATAGATGGAAAGCAAAATAGACATTAAGGCCTACGCTTTTATTTTCAGGCCTAGATGGCCCTTTCGTAATGTACATTGGTTGGTGTTAGAGTTCTTGTGGGCTCTGTGACCAATAAAACTATATACTATAGCCACGAAAAGTATGGTGCTCAGTTGTTCAGTCGTGTCCAACTCTTGCGACCCCATGGACTATAGCCTGTTAGGCTCCTGTCCGTGGGACTTGCTGGATAATAATACTGGAGTGGGTTGCCAGGGACTGTTAATCAGGTTAACTTTACAACCTCATCTTTCTTAAAGAGTCCTGGAAAGATTTAGGTTAGTGTTTTTCCTCATGCTCATAGTAGGGTTTGAATGTTAAAAAATGAAATTTTGTAACTTTGTGGGTATAGACTAACAATGATAAGAATACAAATACTTTAAGTAGAAATACTATTCTGGCCCCAGTACTTGCTAAATTAGTAAGACATTTTATTCAGAGAAAGAAATGTCAGTGGGACAATACTGGAATGGTAGCAGGGATAATTGCAAGAGGAGAGACTTAAAAACAAACAGACATATAAACATTCAGTCCAGTTCCGTTTGCAACCTAGGTCTGAAGCAGAATGGAACGAGAGCTTGCTGTGGAGGTAGAATCCAGAGTTCAAGTCTCAGGGGCAGTCCTAAAGTGGCGGAGGAATGGAACAGAAAGACCACTTTCTGCCCACAAATTCATCGAAAGAACTTTGAATGCTGAGCAAATTCCACAAAACAACTTCTGAATGCTGGCAGAGGACATCAGGTACCCAGAAAGGCAGCCCATTGTCTTTGAAAGGAGGTAGGACAAAATATACAAGAGAAAAAGAGAGACAAATGAGGTAGGGACAGAGATCTGTCCTGGGACGGGAGTCTTAAAAGAGGAGAAGTTTCAAAACACCGGGAAACACTCTCACTGGCAGGTCAGTGTGGAGTTTTGGAATCTCAGAGAGTAACATAACGGGGAGGAAAAAGAAAGAAAGAAAGAAACTCCATAGATTACATGCCTAACATCAACTTCCAGCAGGGAACTCGTCCAGACACTCACAATTTCCACCAGCAAGCGGGGGGCCTGAACAGGGAGGTGCGGGCTGCATTGCTTAGGGTAAGGACCAGGCCTGAGTGCCCTGAGGGCAATCTGAGGGAGCTAATGTGAGATAGCAACCCAAATTGTGGGATAGCTAGAGAGAAAAAAAAACTATCCTGTGAAAAGCCCTAATCTAAGGCACTTCCTGGCCCACTCACAGAGCAGAGGACTGAGAGAACACCAAGCAGAGCTAGCTGGCTGTGCACTGACTCATCTCCCACCAGAGACAGGGAGGCAGGTGGGGGCAGCCAGAGCCTGAAAGGGGCAATCTCAGCCCCAGAGAGGCATCCTCTACAAAACTGCAAGTAGGCTCCCATTTGCTAACCAAGACTTGTTGGGATTCTGGGCGGTTGACATCCGCTGGGACGGTCGCAGCCAGAGATCAGCTCCCCAGAAGAGACACACGGCCCACCTGAGACGGGCAGGCCTGCTGCCACCCAGGAAATCGAGCGGCTGGGATGGGGGAGGTGATAAGACACACCACACTTGGGGGGCACTGTGCTGGCTAAGCACCTGGTCGCCTGAGCTGCTCGGACCTGGGAAGGGCACAAAACGCAGGTCCGACTGAGTCTGTGCCTTTGTGGAGTACCTGAGAACCTGAACCTGAACGGCTTAGACCTGGGAAGCGCACGCAACCCAGGGCCCGCCTCAGACAGTTGCACACAGAGCAACCTGGAGTCTGAGCCGCGTAGACTGGGAAAGCACACACACCGTGAGCGGGGTCTAACCTAGTACGGCCAGGACGCTGTGAGCACACGCCAGGGATATTTGTTTGCAGTGCTCCTCCGTCCCCACAGCACCACTGAATAAGTGAGCCTAAATAAGTGACCACCTTCGCCCCCATGAGTCAGGGCGGAAATTAGACCCTGAAAAGACCAGCAAACAGAAGAATTTAAAATAAACAGAGGGATCCGCTCTGGAAAAGACAGGTGCAACAGATTAAACCCTTGTAGTTAGCACTGACTACATTGGAAGTGGCCTAGAGATCTTGAGAAGTATGAGCTGGATATGGAACTATCTGAAACTGAACTAACACCGCACTGTTCACAACAACTCCAGAGAAATTCCTAGATATATTTTTACTATTATGATTAAACAAAATTTTTTTAAATTTTTAAGTCGTCTATTAGTTCTTTAATTTTAATTTGTATAACCTACTATTACCTTTCCAAAAAAAAGACCGAATTTTTAATGCAAACTTCACATATATATATTTTATCAATTTTTGTGATTTTTTTTTTTAGTAGTGTATTTGGGATACTCTAACCTTTACTGTAGACTTGTAATATTTGCTTTTTGGTATTTGTTATCAATTTTGTACGTTTAAGAACCCAATCTTCACTACCCATTTTTACTTGGGAGTTTGACCACTGCCTTGATTGCTCTCTCCCCCTTTTGACTCTCTTTTTTCTCCACCAGGACACCTCTATGTCCTCCCTCACCCTTTTCTTCCCTACCCTATCTGTGAATCTCTTTGTGTATTCCAGGCTATGGAGAACACTTTGGGAACTGATTACAGGCTGGATTTGTCTCTCTCCTTTTGATTCCCTCTTTTCTTGTCCTGGTCACCTCTGTCTACTTCTTCCTTCTCTTCTCTGTGTAATTGCATGAGCCTCTCTGAGGGGTCCAGATTGTGGAGAGCACATAGGGAATTGATTACTGGCTAGCTTGCTCTCTCCCCTTTAGATTCCCCCTCTTCTTCCCCTGGGCAACTCTATTTCCCTCCTCCTATTCTCTTCTCCATCTAGCTTGGTGAACCTCTCTGGGTGTCTCTCACTGTGGAGAAGCTTTTCATCATTAATCTAGATGTTTTATCATCGGTGCTGTACAGATAGAGAAGTCTTGAGGCTACTCTAAGAATAAGACTGAAAACCAGAGACAGGAGGCTTAGGTTCAAAACCTGAGAACAACAGAGAACTCCTGACTCCAGGGAACATTAGTGGATAAGAGCTCATCCAAAAGCCTCCATATCTACACTGAAACCAAGCACCACCCAAGAGCCAACAAGTTCCAGGGCAAGACATACAACGCAAAGTCGCCAACAACGCAGGAACATAGCCCTGAGCATCAATATACAGGCTGCCCAAATTCACACCAAACCCGTAGACATCTCAAAACTCCCTACTGGACACTTCATTGCACTCCGGAGAGAAGTCCAGCTAAACCCACCAGAACAGGGACGCAAGCTTCCCTAAGCAGGAAACCTTGACAAGCCACTCACACAACCCCACCCACAGTGAGGAACCTCCACAATAAAGAAGACCCACAAGCTGCCGGAATACAGAAAGGCCACCCCAAATACAGCTATGGAACTGATGCTGAAGCTGAAACTCCAATGCTTTGGTCACCTGATGTAAAGAACTGGCTCATTGGAAAAGACCCTGATGCTGGGAAAGATTGAAGGCAGGAGGAGAAGGGGATGAGAGAGCATGAGATGGTTGGATGGCATCACCAATTCAAAGGACATGAGTTTGAGTAAGCTCTGGGAGTTGGTGATGGACAGGGAGGCCTGGTGCGCTGCAGTCCTCGACCCCAAGGACTTGGGGTCACTGTAGTCCTTGGGGTCCCAAAGAGTCGGACACGTCTGAGCAACTGAACTGAACTCAATGAATCGTGATGTCTCCTAAAGCTGTACTAGTTGCTTTTGTAATCAGAACAGTCTTAACCTTGCTTTGCTCTCACAAGTGGGAAACTTCCCATGTCTTGGAGCAGATGGAAATTACTGCCCTTAGAATGTGCTTTGGGCTCTAGGATCTCCCATTGACCCCTGGCAGCCTTGCTGTCTTTGGCATCAAAGCCAGTTACATTATTCACGTACCTGCAACCTTCTCACTGTTATCGGTAATATCAGTGATATCACTGTTATCAGAACTCACTGAGGTCTCTCCAAAGAGAGAAGTGATATCTTCTCCAAATATCTTGAGACAGTTTTCAATGAGAAATTGTATGAAAGAAATCTGTAACACAAAGGGGCAAAAAACTGGGTATTACTGTACATATGGTGTAATAGTAAATCACATTTCATGCATGAATCTTGGCTCTAACTAAAAATGCAAAGAAATCTTAGAAAAATTCAGACTTGACTAAAAAATATATAAATATATTATATATACATCAGCTTTTTCTAAGACATAACTGATACTTTGAACAGTAGTTTGGCCTCAAATTTTAAAATTCTTTGAGTCAGTGGGCTAAAGGTATATACTATGTAGCCTGGTTTAATAGCTAAAATTTTGTAATGATGGTTAACATGCTTAAAACTAGGATGATTTTTAAGTAGCCTGCATAGGATATTTGGGACAAAAATGTATATTCTCTTATTCAGTTTTATTTATTTTTAATAAAATTTTTTCTAGTTTTATTGAGATAGATTTTATATATCTCCTATTATTAAAATTTATAAAGTATCGAATACAACACCAATTGTGAATTTCATTTCAGTGAAGAAATGTCTGAAACTTGGGTAGCAGAGGTTTCTGTGTGGGCCGGGGTGTTTGGGAGCAAAGAAAGCATCTGGAGAGAAAACATGTCTGTCTGTCTTAGCACATTCCCTTGCCTCACACTTGCTGTCCGGGGGAGCTTGGAGAAGAGCTGTGATCTTATTAGGCATGTTGTGGCTCTGTTAGGATGTTCTGAAATATTTTACTAGCTTCCTCATCCTCAGGCTGAGACACAATAGCAGCCAAGTGTTTTCCTGAATGAGCCACAGCTGGCAGAGTGCGGCCAGTTATGTGTGGAGCCTCAGGTGCTCATATTGCCCAGGCCGCCAAGATGTGCCGACAGTGACCAGATGTATTGGGTGTTGTCATCATTGGGTAATGATGAAATCATAGTTTGGAGGCTTGCACACCCTCAGAGATTAGGCTGAGAGTTGAACCTTGGCTCTCTGATTCCAAAGCCAGGTTCTTTTCTATCATATCATCCTACTCTTACCTCTCTATCGTTTAATCTCTTGGATGGCAAAGGGGAAGTGAGTCAACTGTTCTCAGTTATAATACACCTTCCCATGCCCAACCAGAGTAGGACTCTGCCACCCCAAGGCAGTGTAATTAAAATGTGCACTTTAAAAACTGGTTCATCAGAGTTACTACTACAGACTTCAGGTTCAAGATGGGGACTCTGCTCTGCAAGGCATAAAAATGAGAGCTCTCGTTACCTGTTTGGTGAGGTTTTCTGAGCTGCCAGAATTAGGCAGACAAAGAAGGCTTGATGTTATACACACTGATAAATTATAAGCTGTCATCTGATTGGATGAGGAATGTTGCTCAATATTGTGTAAAACTGCAAAAAGATATCGCAGAAAAACTACATTGGCTCTGGGCAGCTGGTCTAGAAGCCTAAGGACAGAAAAAACACTTATAAATAAAGCGAGTCATTTTGCTTAGTAAGTGGAAATACAGAGAACAAAGTACTTCTTTTTATACCATGTACACAGTCCATTCTCACAGTTTCAGGCATGAATGCATACAAAAATGTTTCACTGAATTTAATTCCTGAACCAGGTAAGACCTACTCTGGTTAGTTATGTGTTTGTATTTAAGATCATACCACTGGCGGATTGGTTCTTTATCATCTCATTTTAGACCAGTGGGTTTCATCTCCAACAGTTTCATGTATTCAGAAGGTGTAAAATGGTCAAGCATTCCATGTTAATAAGATTAGGAGAAAAACACCAATTACAGTGTCACCAATAAGGCATGCATCTCTCTTCAAACTGGCTTCCATGGGCATGATCAAGTGAAACCCCATGATACTGATCATTATTTTCGAGGACACAGTTGTAAACTATAAGCTAATATTTTCCTAAGAGTTGTTGGTTGTATTTTCTCAGAGTTGAGTAATTATTGCATCATTACCTCTGGGTCGATGTTATTTTCTCCTCCTTGTTCCCTTGATCAATAACATCAAGCCATTTATCATAGAGACTGGTTGTAAATATGCTTCCTTGGATATTTCGAAGAAAATCCTTATATAGATCAAAAAGTATATATTATTCTTAGGATAAATTCAATGGAGAAATTGCAAAGAAAATATTTAGTGGAAAAATTCAGTTGAGTCCACAATTCCTTCACAGCCACGCAGACTGATTCCCACAGAGCTTGGCTGTCATTCTCCACAGCCTTGCACACCCAGAAGTACTGGATGGATTTTCCCCAACTAAAATTAGAAGCATAAAAGCAGAGTCTGGGCTGCAGTGAGAATGAAGCTAAAGCTCCTTCTATCGCCTGGAACTTACTCTTTGTGTACATGTTAACACATTAGTACAAACTGGCAAGGTCTGGTGATAACTCATCCTAAATCCTATTAGTTTCTTGAAAAGAAACGCACATGCCCATTTTGTTTGTTTACTTCAGACACATGCTTGCTCGTGATTCAAGAAAGAGAATTCTGAAATAAAACAAACAAAATTACACCCCTACATGCACTTATACAAATATTAAGAGAAAACCTGAAGTATGTGTGCTGTTTGGGAAAAAGCTAGTATTGAAATAGCTTCAATCTTTCTCTTAAAAAAAAAAAAACCATATAAAAATTCAGTTCTACAGACTTATAAGCAGCAGGTGTTAGGAATAAATCAAAAGCCCCAATGGTAAACTACATGTTACCCTTACAACTCTTTGAATGGAATATATCCACCCAAAGAAGAAACTGAAAATTTAGATACATTGCAACTTGACACCTGTGGGATAGAATATGCAAATGTCAGCTTCCGAAGAGGAGGCCTGGAAACTATCCTGATGACCAAGTCTTAATATCTTAGAATGGGGCCTATTAAAATAGATGAAGTTGTAACCTGTTGTGCGAGACTGAGGGGAAATGATTGCATTGCCTTGCCAGTTTCAAAGGCACAACTTGCTTCCACTGGTCTTAATATACAGCCTGACTTCTCTTAATAGTATCTTCTTTAGGCAGTGTTTCTAAGGCAACTATCATGATTGTAATCCTGTTAGTGTTCACTTGTTTCAGGACTTATTGAGCTGCTGTTTGTGTCAGGCACTCTCTTGAGTACAGAGGATCGAGTATGAAGATAATGTACAAAGTCTCAGTCCTCGCATACTTTTTCTTGTAATTGGTATACAGTACCCAATGATGGTCATCAGGGTTTCACTAGGCTTCTTATGGAGTGTCCGCAGTACATTTGGAAGGAGGAAGCACTCCATTTCAGTTCAGCCCTTCAGTCCTGTCCTACTCTTTGCGACCCCATGGACTGCACACCAGGCTTTCCTGTCCATCACCAACACCTGGGTCTTGTTCAAATTCATGTCCATGGAGTTGGTGATGCCATTCAACTATGTCATCTGGCTTTGACTTCTGGGAGTCTGGGAGTGTGCAGCAGGGCCTATGCTTTGTGTGCCAAACTACATGCACTTGGAGTGTGTCTCCTCTCTCCTGAACCCTGTGCTGTAGAATCGATTGGTGAGACTGAGTATGGCTAAGCCAGGACATGACTCATGCAGAATATGCCATGGGTATTTGCTATTGGACCACTGTTTATAGACAGTTTATTGAAAAACTCAATGTGGTTCTGACTATATATTCCTTTCTGATTTAGACCAACTCCATGGTTGCTTTGACATATGGTATTCTCAAGGCCAAAGTTGCAAGGTTTGATTCCCCACCAAGATCAATCAACTTTAGGAAGAGAAAAGTGTGGGACTGTCAAAGACCTGTACCCATAAGTAGCCACCCTCTTACTAGTCTGTGCTTATAGCATGGAAACAGACAAGAGCCTAGTAACACTGGCTCAAAAGTCAAATCAGTTCCAAGTGTGCACCTTTGAGAGGGTGGCACTCTACTTGCTATTTGCATACCTAGTGTGTATTAGTATGGGTCAAGTGTAGTAGGGGTCAACTCTAAATCATATCTGCACTGTGGCTATTATCATACAATCGAACATTAGTAGGGGACAAGGAAACACCATATGTTATTTGGTTTCTAAGATAATTTTAATAACCTGTCTGTAGTTATTACTACATCAAAATATTTTTGTTCATAGCTGCTAACAAGTACCAAGATGGATTGATTAATTTTTTTCTTTCTGTTGTATTATCGCCCTGGTAGAAATTTAACTACACACTTGTGATTTAGCTGTATCATTTCAATCTCAGTCTATTTTTTGTATAAATCTATTGAGTTTTGCAAAATTCCAAACAGATTTTGATTTTTGCACTCACTTTAAAAATAAGATGTATAAGATTAGGCACGTAGTAAAACTGGTTACCATGTAACTGTAAGCTTGGGTGGTGGGTTAAACTTACAAGTGTTAACAAAGCCCATTAAAGACAGTAAGGGAGATAAAAGGAGGAAAAAGGAGGAACAAACGGTGGCGTCATCCCTACAGTAATTTTCAAGTAAAAGGCATTGAGACACAGGGGAAGGAAGGATGATGAAGTGATCAGAGATTTTGGTGGCCTCACTAAGTGTTTTTTGATCCATTGTAAGCCAAATGGGCTTCCCAGGTGGTGCTAGTGGTAAAAAACCTGCCTGCCAATGCAGGAGATGCAAGAGATGCAGGTTCGATCCCTGGCAGGAAGATCCCCTGGAGAAGGGCATGGCAAACCACTCTAGTATTCTTGCCTGGAGGATTCCATGGACAGAGGAGTCTGCTGGGCTACAGTCAATGGGATCACAGAGAGTCGGCTGCGACTAGGAGACTAACACACACAGACACACACACACACACTCACACACACACTAAACACATGAGTTTACCGTAGTGAGTAAACATCTGTCCTGCATCCATGCTAAGTTGCTTCAGCCGTGTCCAATTCTGTGCCACCTCATGGACAATAGCCTGCCAGACTCCACTGTCCATGGGATTCTCCAGGCAACAATACTGGAGTCGTATGCCAGTCCCTGTTCCAGGGGATCCTTGCAACCCAGGGATGGAACCCAGGTTGCCTGCATTGAAGGTGGATTCTTTAGTGTCTGAGCCACCTGGCAAGTTACTTCTGTTAACTGTTTCCAAAAGCTTAATAGGAATTTTCTTTTGGAAATGTAGCCTTCATTAGGAAGGTGATGAGGAAGTCATCCAAAGCAGGAAGCTTGTTTTGGTAAACACTCAATGTGTAAGTGGGTATTTTGAAATATATTGTTATTCCTTTGCATGGAGTGTTCCGGAGTCAAGATGTGCAATGAAAAAGGAAAATATCTAATGTATGGGGCTTATAACATTTGAGGTACCTTCCTTCAGTTTTGGCTTTGTGAAGTGTTTTTCACTTTTCAGATCCTTCCTCTCTTATGCCTATTAGGGTTCTTGGGCACTCATAATGAAGGATCAGTCATATAGCTTCGGATTTACCGTGTGTGGATAATGCTCAAACTTTCCTTACCTTTAAGACCCACGCTATGACAAGAATTGGTTCATCTTTCAAGTTCACTGTGTCTCCACAGTTTAGTTTCTTCTTTAGGGCTCTGCATGTTTTTATACTGGCTGATTTTCTAAAGATGCCTTGTGTGAAGGGCCCTTTTTGATTGATAAAGGAAAGCATATCCTATAGGGAAGGAAAGAAAAGAAAACTGTGGGACGTTTCCTGCCTAGAAGCCCAGAGCACAAGCTTCTCCTGTTTTGACAGAGCTGTGGTATATGAGGGTACAGTTCTAGAACAGCACCGAAGTCAATTTGAAATTTTTTCTTCAGTGTCTCTAAATATATTTTCGACCCAACAATCGATTTGACATTCATACACTGAAACATTTTAAACACTTGTGTAATCAGATTTTCCGTTTCAGTGAATTTACTGTGTTAAACGTCTCTGCTTTGAGGCCTTTGTAGATTCACCCTCTCCTCCTTCCCCGCTCCTTTCTCATTATTCCCTATTACAGAGGCTCTTCCCTAAGTGTGGAAATCTTTTTGCCATATTCACGCTCTATTCATTTATTCTCCTTCCAGGGACTGTCCACCCCGTTCATTCCTGTTTCCTGTATTCCCTCCCCTCAAAATCAGGCTCAATATGCCTCTCCTCCTTCTCCGATGACATTCCTCTCTCATCAGCCTTTCTAGTTCATTTTCCTGTAGTTTCATGTCCTCTGCTGTCTGCAGAGTTAGAGAAATAACAGATATTGGAGCCAGGTTTTTCAAGAAATGTGGAATCTGTTATGCCAGTCTTCCACTCTGCGACTATGGGCATAGCACATACTTGGGTGAGGCTCTTTTGTTTTTCATTTATGAAGTGGGGGTGATGATAGTCATGGCTACTCCCTAAATTTTCTGTGAAAGACGCAAGGTCTGGGGTAGTAGCTAGCACGTAGCTAGTATGATAAATTTCTTCATATATACGATAAAATTCCCTGCATCTAGTGTAGTGCTTGCAGAGATAGTGGACAGTGAACAAGAGTTAATGCTTACAGTTCAATACACTAATGTGATATAGCACAGTCCAAACTCTGTGGCTCTCTTTTGACACATTCTGTCAGGAGCACATGATTCATCTTTGCCAGAGGATGCGTAATTTATGCTTAAACACTTGAGTTGCATATGAAATCCGTGTGAGACATTTTGCATCATAAGGGGGAGTAGACTCAGCTGAAGGAGTCTTGAGACTCGTGTGGACTTCAAGGGAGGAGATGAGGAGACATATGAGGATGAGGTGGACTCTCAGAGATTCTTACACACAGAGTCTGAAGGAAAGCTATGCAGCTCAAAATAGCCTGGAGTTCAAAATCTCCTCCAGGAACTCCCCACCATTCTATGCAAAACAAGTACTCTCTCACCCAAAGGAAAAAAATGGACACTGGGTGGACTTTGCCCAGCTCCCAGCCAGTCCCAGCCTCTGGCTGACCTCCAGAATTCCTTGCCGCAGCTGTTTAAGCGATAACTACTCTGAAGAACCTTGCACAAGAACAGGCCCCCTTAAGACAGGAGGTTTCCACCTACGTGCCTCTATATACTTCTCTTTTCTTGGGTAAGGGCAGCAGCTCACTAATCTGACTGCTGCCCCTTCTCACCTCATAAAGGTGATCTGTAAAAGACTGCTGTCATTCTTTTTCTCAACCTCGCCTTCTCTAACTGTCTTAACTTATAGAGTCTGTGTTAACTGGTCTGAGCTGGTATAGATGGGTCTTTGTTGAAATCAGCGGAATGGATGAGAGTATCTTTTCATCTTGTAGTTGCCTTCTGACTCTGCAGTACCTAAATCAGGTCTTATTCTTTCAAGTAATGTTATGAGTCTTATCGGACAAAGTCAGACTTCTTCATTTGGGAGTAGATTTGGAAGAGAACACTTGATCTCTCAGAACTCCCCTTCTCAGGAAGGTTACAGAAACCAAAATAAGACCTACCAGAATTGGGGTGGGCAGGGTGTCATTATCACATACATCCTCAAGAGCAGCTCCAAAGAGCTGTTTTGGCTTTGTGGGTGGTAGACACGCGTGTTGGTTGTCCTCGCGGGTCCTTGATATACACCCAAAGGCCCACTTTTTGAGAGAATTCTTCCTAACTGTCTTCTTGTCTGAAACTAATGTAGAAGAGAGATTTTCACTACTAGTAGCTTAGCTTATTTAGCCTGATTTCCACCACTTACATTCAGCAGCATGTTCATGGCAGAGGCTGAAAGAGAGAAACTGAGCCGTTTGTCATATAACATTCCCCTCATTCTGAAGCAGGCTAATTGCATCCTTGTGGTGTTAACATGTTCTTCCCCATATTCGGCAAGCCAGTAGTTAAACCTAGAGGCGTGATCAGACTCAGGGTTGATTCTCCCTGTGACAGTATTCCCCCATACAGTGCTCTCTATTCCCTTTGCCCTGTGTCATGAGGCACTTAACCTATAGTTATACAGGTTTCCTAATGTGAAGTATTATCAGTGGATTCTGGTTTCAGATCTCATTAGAAAAGCCAAAATTATTTAATATTCAAATCAAGCAGAATTTGTAGTAAGTTTCCTTCCTCTGTTCAGTTACCTGTTTGGCTTTCTGAATACCCAGTCATGCCCAATTTTCTCCCTTGAAAATAATCGCCTTTCACGAGACATTCTGCCTGACAGTGCATATAAGTCAGCCTCTGGACCTCTCCTCTGGGAGGCCACACACCTCAGTCAGCTCCAAGGATGACTTCCTGCCCTCAGGGTCCTTGAGAAGTAGTCATTAATTGCAGACAATGTGGTTAGATTACAGGGGCCCATTTTTTGTGTGTGTGTGACACCTTACTGAGCTAACCCAAAGATGAATTTTAACTACCAACAGCCCCAGTCAAAGGAATGCTTTTCAAAAAAGAGTGATCAGCAATGAAAAATTGAGTTCAAAGTGTCTCGTGCCGAGCTATGAATATTTTCCTGATATTTGCTCAATAAACCTGCTTAATATTTCCTTAAATAACCTGCTTAAATAACCAGCTACAGAAGTCAATTAGAGGAGCCCAGGTGTAGAAAAATAAACAGAAGAATTTAACCAAATCTTTTAAAATGCCCATCCACTTGTCTTTCGGAGACATAGTGAGTGCGTCACCATGTCCATTCAAGTGAGTGAACCACTTGTGGTGCTGGGTGAGAGAACCAGAAGGCTCCTATTCTGCCCCTTAATTGAATGAGTTACCTAAAACGCTTTGAGCATCAGTTTGCTCAAATGTAACATAAATGATGCTACTTACACCTCACTGGACTACATAACATAATGTACTTCCCAGCACAAGACATGGCACATAGCAGCCTTAATAAAGGTAATTTCCCTCCTTCAGAAGGCCTAAGGCAGCTTAGACATCAGTCAGCTCCCCCTAAGCAGACCCCACCCCCATTCTCCATTTGATTGTGCAGCCTCCAGAAGGTGTGCATTCCTCAAGGAATGCCATCACTTTGCCTTAGGCTCTTCCTGCCCTGACATTCATACTACCATCATTTTCAAAGGAGAGAATGAAGAAAGCAAATGCATTCTTAAATTCAGGAAGAGATTCTCCTAATTAATATGTACAAATGTTAAAAAGATACAGGTTTATATGGGTTGAGTTGCTTTATGCACCCTGGTTTCCCTACTCTTAACCTGATTCTTTTATTTCTACAGTACCCACAGGTATTCATGTATTTCAAATGTATTCATTCATTGTTCAGTTTTAATTAAGAATACTCTTAGGAAGAAAGCTCTATCAGTTGGTACAAAGCTACATGGCCAGCTAGCCTATAAGCATAGATGGAAAGCAAAATAGACATTAAGGCCTACGCTTTTATTTTCAGGCCTAGATGGCCCTTTCGTAATGTACATTGGTTGGTGTTAGAGTTCTTGTGGGCTCTGTGACCAATAAAACTATATACTATAGCCACGAAAAGTATGGTGCTCAGTTGTTCAGTCGTGTCCAACTCTTGCGACCCCATGGACTATAGCCTGTTAGGCTCCTGTCCGTGGGACTTGCTGGATAATAATACTGGAGTGGGTTGCCAGGGACTGTTAATCAGGTTAACTTTACAACCTCATCTTTCTTAAAGAGTCCTGGAAAGATTTAGGTTAGTGTTTTTCCTCATGCTCATAGTAGGGTTTGAATGTTAAAAAATGAAATTTTGTAACTTTGTGGGTATAGACTAACAATGATAAGAATACAAATACTTTAAGTAGAAATACTATTCTGGCCCCAGTACTTGCTAAATTAGTAAGACATTTTATTCAGAGAAAGAAATGTCAGTGGGACAATACTGGAATGGTAGCAGGGATAATTGCAAGAGGAGAGACTTAAAAACAAACAGACATATAAACATTCAGTCCAGTTCTGTTTGCAACCTAGGTCTGAAGCAGAATGGAACGAGAGCTTGCTGTGGAGGTAGAATCCAGAGTTCAAGTCTCAGGGGCAGTCCTAAAGTGGCGGAGGAATGGAACAGAAAGACCACTTTCTGCCCACAAATTCATCGAAAGAACTTTGAATGCTGAGCAAATTCCACAAAACAACTTCTGAATGCTGGCAGAGGACATCAGGTACCCAGAAAGGCAGCCCATTGTCTTTGAAAGGAGGTAGGACAAAATATACAAGAGAAAAAGAGAGACAAATGAGGTAGGGACAGAGATCTGTCCTGGGACGGGAGTCTTAAAAGAGGAGAAGTTTCAAAACACCGGGAAACACTCTCACTGGCAGGTCAGTGTGGAGTTTTGGAATCTCAGAGAGTAACATAACGGGGAGGAAAAAGAAAGAAAGAAAGAAACTCCATAGATTACATGCCTAACATCAACTTCCAGCAGGGAACTCGTCCAGACACTCACAATTTCCACCAGCAAGCGGGGGGCCTGAACAGGGAGGTGCGGGCTGCATTGCTTAGGGTAAGGACCAGGCCTGAGTGCCCTGAGGGCAATCTGAGGGAGCTAATGTGAGATAGCAACCCAAATTGTGGGATAGCTAGAGAGAAAAAAAAACTATCCTGTGAAAAGCCCTAATCTAAGGCACTTCCTGGCCCACTCACAGAGCAGAGGACTGAGAGAACACCAAGCAGAGCTAGCTGGCTGTGCACTGACTCATCTCCCACCAGAGACAGGGAGGCAGGTGGGGGCAGCCAGAGCCTGAAAGGGGCAATCTCAGCCCCAGAGAGGCATCCTCTACAAAACTGCAAGTAGGCTCCCATTTGCTAACCAAGACTTGTTGGGATTCTGGGCGGTTGACATCCGCTGGGACGGTCGCAGCCAGAGATCAGCTCCCCAGAAGAGACACACGGCCC
Source organism: Bubalus kerabau (assembly GCF_029407905.1). Lineage (NCBI taxonomy): Eukaryota > Metazoa > Chordata > Mammalia > Artiodactyla > Bovidae > Bubalus > Bubalus kerabau. The sequence continues at coordinate 692,104 of NW_026577904.1, forward strand.
ACCTGAGACGGGCAGGCCTGCTGCCACCCAGGAAATCGAGCGGCTGGGATGGGGGAGGTGATAAGACACACCACACTTGGGGGGCACTGTGCTGGCTAAGCACCTGGTCGCCTGAGCTGCTCGGACCTGGGAAGGGCACAAAACGCAGGTCCGACTGAGTCTGTGCCTTTGTGGAGTACCTGAGAACCTGAACCTGAACGGCTTAGACCTGGGAAGCGCACGCAACCCAGGGCCCGCCTCAGACAGTTGCACACAGAGCAACCTGGAGTCTGAGCCGCGTAGACTGGGAAAGCACACACACCGTGAGCGGGGTCTAACCTAGTACGGCCAGGACGCTGTGAGCACACGCCAGGGATATTTGTTTGCAGTGCTCCTCCGTCCCCACAGCACCACTGAATAAGTGAGCCTAAATAAGTGACCACCTTCGCCCCCATGAGTCAGGGCGGAAATTAGACCCTGAAAAGACCAGCAAACAGAAGAATTTAAAATAAACAGAGGGATCCGCTCTGGAAAAGACAGGTGCAACAGATTAAACCCTTGTAGTTAGCACTGACTACATTGGAAGTGGCCTAGAGATCTTGAGAAGTATGAGCTGGATATGGAACTATCTGAAACTGAACTAACACCGCACTGTTCACAACAACTCCAGAGAAATTCCTAGATATATTTTTACTATTATGATTAAACAAAATTTTTTTAAATTTTTAAGTCGTCTATTAGTTCTTTAATTTTAATTTGTATAACCTACTATTACCTTTCCAAAAAAAAGACCGAATTTTTAATGCAAACTTCACATATATATATTTTATCAATTTTTGTGATTTTTTTTTTTTAGTAGTGTATTTGGGATACTCTAACCTTTACTGTAGACTTGTAATATTTGCTTTTTGGTATTTGTTATCAATTTTGTACGTTTAAGAACCCAATCTTCACTACCCATTTTTACTTGGGAGTTTGACCACTGCCTTGATTGCTCTCTCCCCCTTTTGACTCTCTTTTTTCTCCACCAGGACACCTCTATGTCCTCCCTCACCCTTTTCTTCCCTACCCTATCTGTGAATCTCTTTGTGTATTCCAGGCTATGGAGAACACTTTGGGAACTGATTACAGGCTGGATTTGTCTCTCTCCTTTTGATTCCCTCTTTTCTTGTCCTGGTCACCTCTGTCTACTTCTTCCTTCTCTTCTCTGTGTAATTGCATGAGCCTCTCTGAGGGGTCCAGATTGTGGAGAGCACATAGGGAATTGATTACTGGCTAGCTTGCTCTCTCCCCTTTAGATTCCCCCTCTTCTTCCCCTGGGCAACTCTATTTCCCTCCTCCTATTCTCTTCTCCATCTAGCTTGGTGAACCTCTCTGGGTGTCTCTCACTGTGGAGAAGCTTTTCATCATTAATCTAGATGTTTTATCATCGGTGCTGTACAGATAGAGAAGTCTTGAGGCTACTCTAAGAATAAGACTGAAAACCAGAGACAGGAGGCTTAGGTTCAAAACCTGAGAACAACAGAGAACTCCTGACTCCAGGGAACATTAGTGGATAAGAGCTCATCCAAAAGCCTCCATATCTACACTGAAACCAAGCACCACCCAAGAGCCAACAAGTTCCAGGGCAAGACATACAACGCAAAGTCGCCAACAACGCAGGAACATAGCCCTGAGCATCAATATACAGGCTGCCCAAATTCACACCAAACCCGTAGACATCTCAAAACTCCCTACTGGACACTTCATTGCACTCCGGAGAGAAGTCCAGCTAAACCCACCAGAACAGGGACGCAAGCTTCCCTAAGCAGGAAACCTTGACAAGCCACTCACACAACCCCACCCACAGTGAGGAACCTCCACAATAAAGAAGACCCACAAGCTGCCGGAATACAGAAAGGCCACCCCAAATACAGCTATGGAACTGATGCTGAAGCTGAAACTCCAATGCTTTGGTCACCTGATGTAAAGAACTGGCTCATTGGAAAAGACCCTGATGCTGGGAAAGATTGAAGGCAGGAGGAGAAGGGGATGAGAGAGCATGAGATGGTTGGATGGCATCACCAATTCAAAGGACATGAGTTTGAGTAAGCTCTGGGAGTTGGTGATGGACAGGGAGGCCTGGTGCGCTGCAGTCCTCGACCCCAAGGACTTGGGGTCACTGTAGTCCTTGGGGTCCCAAAGAGTCGGACACGTCTGAGCAACTGAACTGAACTCAATGAATCGTGATGTCTCCTAAAGCTGTACTAGTTGCTTTTGTAATCAGAACAGTCTTAACCTTGCTTTGCTCTCACAAGTGGGAAACTTCCCATGTCTTGGAGCAGATGGAAATTACTGCCCTTAGAATGTGCTTTGGGCTCTAGGATCTCCCATTGACCCCTGGCAGCCTTGCTGTCTTTGGCATCAAAGCCAGTTACATTATTCACGTACCTGCAACCTTCTCACTGTTATCGGTAATATCAGTGATATCACTGTTATCAGAACTCACTGAGGTCTCTCCAAAGAGAGAAGTGATATCTTCTCCAAATATCTTGAGACAGTTTTCAATGAGAAATTGTATGAAAGAAATCTGTAACACAAAGGGGCAAAAAACTGGGTATTACTGTACATATGGTGTAATAGTAAATCACATTTCATGCATGAATCTTGGCTCTAACTAAAAATGCAAAGAAATCTTAGAAAAATTCAGACTTGACTAAAAAATATATAAATATATTATATATACATCAGCTTTTTCTAAGACATAACTGATACTTTGAACAGTAGTTTGGCCTCAAATTTTAAAATTCTTTGAGTCAGTGGGCTAAAGGTATATACTATGTAGCCTGGTTTAATAGCTAAAATTTTGTAATGATGGTTAACATGCTTAAAACTAGGATGATTTTTAAGTAGCCTGCATAGGATATTTGGGACAAAAATGTATATTCTCTTATTCAGTTTTATTTATTTTTAATAAAATTTTTTCTAGTTTTATTGAGATAGATTTTATATATCTCCTATTATTAAAATTTATAAAGTATCGAATACAACACCAATTGTGAATTTCATTTCAGTGAAGAAATGTCTGAAACTTGGGTAGCAGAGGTTTCTGTGTGGGCCGGGGTGTTTGGGAGCAAAGAAAGCATCTGGAGAGAAAACATGTCTGTCTGTCTTAGCACATTCCCTTGCCTCACACTTGCTGTCCGGGGGAGCTTGGAGAAGAGCTGTGATCTTATTAGGCATGTTGTGGCTCTGTTAGGATGTTCTGAAATATTTTACTAGCTTCCTCATCCTCAGGCTGAGACACAATAGCAGCCAAGTGTTTTCCTGAATGAGCCACAGCTGGCAGAGTGCGGCCAGTTATGTGTGGAGCCTCAGGTGCTCATATTGCCCAGGCCGCCAAGATGTGCCGACAGTGACCAGATGTATTGGGTGTTGTCATCATTGGGTAATGATGAAATCATAGTTTGGAGGCTTGCACACCCTCAGAGATTAGGCTGAGAGTTGAACCTTGGCTCTCTGATTCCAAAGCCAGGTTCTTTTCTATCATATCATCCTACTCTTACCTCTCTATCGTTTAATCTCTTGGATGGCAAAGGGGAAGTGAGTCAACTGTTCTCAGTTATAATACACCTTCCCATGCCCAACCAGAGTAGGACTCTGCCACCCCAAGGCAGTGTAATTAAAATGTGCACTTTAAAAACTGGTTCATCAGAGTTACTACTACAGACTTCAGGTTCAAGATGGGGACTCTGCTCTGCAAGGCATAAAAATGAGAGCTCTCGTTACCTGTTTGGTGAGGTTTTCTGAGCTGCCAGAATTAGGCAGACAAAGAAGGCTTGATGTTATACACACTGATAAATTATAAGCTGTCATCTGATTGGATGAGGAATGTTGCTCAATATTGTGTAAAACTGCAAAAAGATATCGCAGAAAAACTACATTGGCTCTGGGCAGCTGGTCTAGAAGCCTAAGGACAGAAAAAACACTTATAAATAAAGCGAGTCATTTTGCTTAGTAAGTGGAAATACAGAGAACAAAGTACTTCTTTTTATACCATGTACACAGTCCATTCTCACAGTTTCAGGCATGAATGCATACAAAAATGTTTCACTGAATTTAATTCCTGAACCAGGTAAGACCTACTCTGGTTAGTTATGTGTTTGTATTTAAGATCATACCACTGGCGGATTGGTTCTTTATCATCTCATTTTAGACCAGTGGGTTTCATCTCCAACAGTTTCATGTATTCAGAAGGTGTAAAATGGTCAAGCATTCCATGTTAATAAGATTAGGAGAAAAACACCAATTACAGTGTCACCAATAAGGCATGCATCTCTCTTCAAACTGGCTTCCATGGGCATGATCAAGTGAAACCCCATGATACTGATCATTATTTTCGAGGACACAGTTGTAAACTATAAGCTAATATTTTCCTAAGAGTTGTTGGTTGTATTTTCTCAGAGTTGAGTAATTATTGCATCATTACCTCTGGGTCGATGTTATTTTCTCCTCCTTGTTCCCTTGATCAATAACATCAAGCCATTTATCATAGAGACTGGTTGTAAATATGCTTCCTTGGATATTTCGAAGAAAATCCTTATATAGATCAAAAAGTATATATTATTCTTAGGATAAATTCAATGGAGAAATTGCAAAGAAAATATTTAGTGGAAAAATTCAGTTGAGTCCACAATTCCTTCACAGCCACGCAGACTGATTCCCACAGAGCTTGGCTGTCATTCTCCACAGCCTTGCACACCCAGAAGTACTGGATGGATTTTCCCCAACTAAAATTAGAAGCATAAAAGCAGAGTCTGGGCTGCAGTGAGAATGAAGCTAAAGCTCCTTCTATCGCCTGGAACTTACTCTTTGTGTACATGTTAACACATTAGTACAAACTGGCAAGGTCTGGTGATAACTCATCCTAAATCCTATTAGTTTCTTGAAAAGAAACGCACATGCCCATTTTGTTTGTTTACTTCAGACACATGCTTGCTCGTGATTCAAGAAAGAGAATTCTGAAATAAAACAAACAAAATTACACCCCTACATGCACTTATACAAATATTAAGAGAAAACCTGAAGTATGTGTGCTGTTTGGGAAAAAGCTAGTATTGAAATAGCTTCAATCTTTCTCTTAAAAAAAAAAAAAACCATATAAAAATTCAGTTCTACAGACTTATAAGCAGCAGGTGTTAGGAATAAATCAAAAGCCCCAATGGTAAACTACATGTTACCCTTACAACTCTTTGAATGGAATATATCCACCCAAAGAAGAAACTGAAAATTTAGATACATTGCAACTTGACACCTGTGGGATAGAATATGCAAATGTCAGCTTCCGAAGAGGAGGCCTGGAAACTATCCTGATGACCAAGTCTTAATATCTTAGAATGGGGCCTATTAAAATAGATGAAGTTGTAACCTGTTGTGCGAGACTGAGGGGAAATGATTGCATTGCCTTGCCAGTTTCAAAGGCACAACTTGCTTCCACTGGTCTTAATATACAGCCTGACTTCTCTTAATAGTATCTTCTTTAGGCTGTGTTTCTAAGGCAACTATCATGATTGTAATCCTGTTAGTGTTCACTTGTTTCAGGACTCATTGAGCTGCTGTTTGTGTCAGGCACTCTCTTGAGTACAGAGGATCGAGTATGAAGATAATGTACAAAGTCTCAGTCCTCGCATACTTTTTCTTGTAATTGGTATACAGTACCCAATGATGGTCATCAGGGTTTCACTAGGCTTCTTATGGAGTGTCCGCAGTACATTTGGAAGGAGGAAGCACTCCATTTCAGTTCAGCCCTTCAGTCCTGTCCTACTCTTTGCGACCCCATGGACTGCACACCAGGCTTTCCTGTCCATCACCAACACCTGGGTCTTGTTCAAATTCATGTCCATGGAGTTGGTGATGCCATTCAACTATGTCATCTGGCTTTGACTTCTGGGAGTCTGGGAGTGTGCAGCAGGGCCTATGCTTTGTGTGCCAAACTACATGCACTTGGAGTGTGTCTCCTCTCTCCTGAACCCTGTGCTGTAGAATCGATTGGTGAGACTGAGTATGGCTAAGCCAGGACATGACTCATGCAGAATATGCCATGGGTATTTGCTATTGGACCACTGTTTATAGACAGTTTATTGAAAAACTCAATGTGGTTCTGACTATATATTCCTTTCTGATTTAGACCAACTCCATGGTTGCTTTGACATATGGTATTCTCAAGGCCAAAGTTGCAAGGTTTGATTCCCCACCAAGATCAATCAACTTTAGGAAGAGAAAAGTGTGGGACTGTCAAAGACCTGTACCCATAAGTAGCCACCCTCTTACTAGTCTGTGCTTATAGCATGGAAACAGACAAGAGCCTAGTAACACTGGCTCAAAAGTCAAATCAGTTCCAAGTGTGCACCTTTGAGAGGGTGGCACTCTACTTGCTATTTGCATACCTAGTGTGTATTAGTATGGGTCAAGTGTAGTAGGGGTCAACTCTAAATCATATCTGCACTGTGGCTATTATCATACAATCGAACATTAGTAGGGGACAAGGAAACACCATATGTTATTTGGTTTCTAAGATAATTTTAATAACCTGTCTGTAGTTATTACTACATCAAAATATTTTTGTTCATAGCTGCTAACAAGTACCAAGATGGATTGATTAATTTTTTTCTTTCTGTTGTATTATCGCCCTGGTAGAAATTTAACTACACACTTGTGATTTAGCTGTATCATTTCAATCTCAGTCTATTTTTTGTATAAATCTATTGAGTTTTGCAAAATTCCAAACAGATTTTGATTTTTGCACTCACTTTAAAAATAAGATGTATAAGATTAGGCACGTAGTAAAACTGGTTACCATGTAACTGTAAGCTTGGGTGGTGGGTTAAACTTACAAGTGTTAACAAAGCCCATTAAAGACAGTAAGGGAGATAAAAGGAGGAAAAAGGAGGAACAAACGGTGGCGTCATCCCTACAGTAATTTTCAAGTAAAAGGCATTGAGACACAGGGGAAGGAAGGATGATGAAGTGATCAGAGATTTTGGTGGCCTCACTAAGTGTTTTTTGATCCATTGTAAGCCAAATGGGCTTCCCAGGTGGTGCTAGTGGTAAAAAACCTGCCTGCCAATGCAGGAGATGCAAGAGATGCAGGTTCGATCCCTGGCAGGAAGATCCCCTGGAGAAGGGCATGGCAAACCACTCTAGTATTCTTGCCTGGAGGATTCCATGGACAGAGGAGTCTGCTGGGCTACAGTCAATGGGATCACAGAGAGTCGGCTGCGACTAGGAGACTAACACACACAGACACACACACACACACTCACACACACACTAAACACATGAGTTTACCGTAGTGAGTAAACATCTGTCCTGCATCCATGCTAAGTTGCTTCAGCCGTGTCCAATTCTGTGCCACCTCATGGACAATAGCCTGCCAGACTCCACTGTCCATGGGATTCTCCAGGCAACAATACTGGAGTCGTATGCCAGTCCCTGTTCCAGGGGATCCTTGCAACCCAGGGATGGAACCCAGGTTGCCTGCATTGAAGGTGGATTCTTTAGTGTCTGAGCCACCTGGCAAGTTACTTCTGTTAACTGTTTCCAAAAGCTTAATAGGAATTTTCTTTTGGAAATGTAGCCTTCATTAGGAAGGTGATGAGGAAGTCATCCAAAGCAGGAAGCTTGTTTTGGTAAACACTCAATGTGTAAGTGGGTATTTTGAAATATATTGTTATTCCTTTGCATGGAGTGTTCCGGAGTCAAGATGTGCAATGAAAAAGGAAAATATCTAATGTATGGGGCTTATAACATTTGAGGTACCTTCCTTCAGTTTTGGCTTTGTGAAGTGTTTTTCACTTTTCAGATCCTTCCTCTCTTATGCCTATTAGGGTTCTTGGGCACTCATAATGAAGGATCAGTCATATAGCTTCGGATTTACCGTGTGTGGATAATGCTCAAACTTTCCTTACCTTTAAGACCCACGCTATGACAAGAATTGGTTCATCTTTCAAGTTCACTGTGTCTCCACAGTTTAGTTTCTTCTTTAGGGCTCTGCATGTTTTTATACTGGCTGATTTTCTAAAGATGCCTTGTGTGAAGGGCCCTTTTTGATTGATAAAGGAAAGCATATCCTATAGGGAAGGAAAGAAAAGAAAACTGTGGGACGTTTCCTGCCTAGAAGCCCAGAGCACAAGCTTCTCCTGTTTTGACAGAGCTGTGGTATATGAGGGTACAGTTCTAGAACAGCACCGAAGTCAATTTGAAATTTTTTCTTCAGTGTCTCTAAATATATTTTCGACCCAACAATCGATTTGACATTCATACACTGAAACATTTTAAACACTTGTGTAATCAGATTTTCCGTTTCAGTGAATTTACTGTGTTAAACGTCTCTGCTTTGAGGCCTTTGTAGATTCACCCTCTCCTCCTTCCCCGCTCCTTTCTCATTATTCCCTATTACAGAGGCTCTTCCCTAAGTGTGGAAATCTTTTTGCCATATTCACGCTCTATTCATTTATTCTCCTTCCAGGGACTGTCCACCCCGTTCATTCCTGTTTCCTGTATTCCCTCCCCTCAAAATCAGGCTCAATATGCCTCTCCTCCTTCTCCGATGACATTCCTCTCTCATCAGCCTTTCTAGTTCATTTTCCTGTAGTTTCATGTCCTCTGCTGTCTGCAGAGTTAGAGAAATAACAGATATTGGAGCCAGGTTTTTCAAGAAATGTGGAATCTGTTATGCCAGTCTTCCACTCTGCGACTATGGGCATAGCACATACTTGGGTGAGGCTCTTTTGTTTTTCATTTATGAAGTGGGGGTGATGATAGTCATGGCTACTCCCTAAATTTTCTGTGAAAGACGCAAGGTCTGGGGTAGTAGCTAGCACGTAGCTAGTATGATAAATTTCTTCATATATACGATAAAATTCCCTGCATCTAGTGTAGTGCTTGCAGAGATAGTGGACAGTGAACAAGAGTTAATGCTTACAGTTCAATACACTAATGTGATATAGCACAGTCCAAACTCTGTGGCTCTCTTTTGACACATTCTGTCAGGAGCACATGATTCATCTTTGCCAGAGGATGCGTAATTTATGCTTAAACACTTGAGTTGCATATGAAATCCGTGTGAGACATTTTGCATCATAAGGGGGAGTAGACTCAGCTGAAGGAGTCTTGAGACTCGTGTGGACTTCAAGGGAGGAGATGAGGAGACATATGAGGATGAGGTGGACTCTCAGAGATTCTTACACACAGAGTCTGAAGGAAAGCTATGCAGCTCAAAATAGCCTGGAGTTCAAAATCTCCTCCAGGAACTCCCCACCGTTCTATGCAAAACAAGTACTCTCTCACCCAAAGGAAAAAAATGGACACTGGGTGGACTTTGCCCAGCTCCCAGCCAGTCCCAGCCTCTGGCTGACCTCCAGAATTCCTTGCCGCAGCTGTTTAAGCGATAACTACTCTGAAGAACCTTGCACAAGAACAGGCCCCCTTAAGACAGGAGGTTTCCACCTACGTGCCTCTATATACTTCTCTTTTCTTGGGTAAGGGCAGCAGCTCACTAATCTGACTGCTGCCCCTTCTCACCTCATAAAGGTGATCTGTAAAAGACTGCTGTCATTCTTTTTCTCAACCTCGCCTTCTCTAACTGTCTTAACTTATAGAGTCTGTGTTAACTGGTCTGAGCTGGTATAGATGGGTCTTTGTTGAAATCAGCGGAATGGATGAGAGTATCTTTTCATCTTGTAGTTGCCTTCTGACTCTGCAGTACCTAAATCAGGTCTTATTCTTTCAAGTAATGTTATGAGTCTTATCAGACAAAGTCAGACTTCTTCATTTGGGAGTAGATTTGGAAGAGAACACTTGATCTCTCAGAACTCCCCTTCTCAGGAAGGTTACAGAAACCAAAATAAGACCTACCAGAATTGGGGTGGGCAGGGTGTCATTATCACATACATCCTCAAGAGCAGCTCCAAAGAGCTGTTTTGGCTTTGTGGGTGGTAGACACGCGTGTTGGTTGTCCTCGCGGGTCCTTGATATACACCCAAAGGCCCACTTTTTGAGAGAATTCTTCCTAACTGTCTTCTTGTCTGAAACTAATGTAGAAGAGAGATTTTCACTACTAGTAGCTTAGCTTATTTAGCCTGATTTCCACCACTTACATTCAGCAGCATGTTCATGGCAGAGGCTGAAAGAGAGAAACTGAGCCGTTTGTCATATAACATTCCCCTCATTCTGAAGCAGGCTAATTGCATCCTTGTGGTGTTAACATGTTCTTCCCCATATTCGGCAAGCCAGTAGTTAAACCTAGAGGCGTGATCAGACTCAGGGTTGATTCTCCCTGTGACAGTATTCCCCCATACAGTGCTCTCTATTCCCTTTGCCCTGTGTCATGAGGCACTTAACCTATAGTTATACAGGTTTCCTAATGTGAAGTATTATCAGTGGATTCTGGTTTCAGATCTCATTAGAAAAGCCAAAATTATTTAATATTCAAATCAAGCAGAATTTGTAGTAAGTTTCCTTCCTCTGTTCAGTTACCTGTTTGGCTTTCTGAATACCCAGTCATGCCCAATTTTCTCCCTTGAAAATAATCGCCTTTCACGAGACATTCTGCCTGACAGTGCATATAAGTCAGCCTCTGGACCTCTCCTCTGGGAGGCCACACACCTCAGTCAGCTCCAAGGATGACTTCCTGCCCTCAGGGTCCTTGAGAAGTAGTCATTAATTGCAGACAATGTGGTTAGATTACAGGGGCCCATTTTTTGTGTGTGTGTGACACCTTACTGAGCTAACCCAAAGATGAATTTTAACTACCAACAGCCCCAGTCAAAGGAATGCTTTTCAAAAAAGAGTGATCAGCAATGAAAAATTGAGTTCAAAGTGTCTCGTGCCGAGCTATGAATATTTTCCTGATATTTGCTCAATAAACCTGCTTAATATTTCCTTAAATAACCTGCTTAAATAACCAGCTACAGAAGTCAATTAGAGGAGCCCAGGTGTAGAAAAATAAACAGAAGAATTTAACCAAATCTTTTAAAATGCCCATCCACTTGTCTTTCGGAGACATAGTGAGTGCGTCACCATGTCCATTCAAGTGAGTGAACCACTTGTGGTGCTGGGTGAGAGAACCAGAAGGCTCCTATTCTGCCCCTTAATTGAATGAGTTACCTAAAACGCTTTGAGCATCAGTTTGCTCAAATGTAACATAAATGATGCTACTTACACCTCACTGGACTACATAACATAATGTACTTCCCAGCACAAGACATGGCACATAGCAGCCTTAATAAAGGTAATTTCCCTCCTTCAGAAGGCCTAAGGCAGCTTAGACATCAGTCAGCTCCCCCTAAGCAGACCCCACCCCCATTCTCCATTTGATTGTGCAGCCTCCAGAAGGTGTGCATTCCTCAAGGAATGCCATCACTTTGCCTTAGGCTCTTCCTGCCCTGACATTCATACTACCATCATTTTCAAAGGAGAGAATGAAGAAAGCAAATGCATTCTTAAATTCAGGAAGAGATTCTCCTAATTAATATGTACAAATGTTAAAAAGATACAGGTTTATATGGGTTGAGTTGCTTTATGCACCCTGGTTTCCCTACTCTTAACCTGATTCTTTTATTTCTACAGTACCCACAGGTATTCATGTATTTCAAATGTATTCATTCATTGTTCAGTTTTAATTAAGAATACTCTTAGGAAGAAACTCTATCAGTTGGTACAAAGCTACATGGCCAGCTAGCCTATAAGCATAGATGGAAAGCAAAATAGACATTAAGGCCTACGCTTTTATTTTCAGGCCTAGATGGCCCTTTCGTAATGTACATTGGTTGGTGTTAGAGTTCTTGTGGGCTCTGTGACCAATAAAACTATATACTATAGCCACGAAAAGTATGGTGCTCAGTTGTTCAGTCGTGTCCAACTCTTGCGACCCCATGGACTATAGCCTGTTAGGCTCCTGTCCGTGGGACTTGCTGGATAATAATACTGGAGTGGGTTGCCAGGGACTGTTAATCAGGTTAACTTTACAACCTCATCTTTCTTAAAGAGTCCTGGAAAGATTTAGGTTAGTGTTTTTCCTCATGCTCATAGTAGGGTTTGAATGTTAAAAAATGAAATTTTGTAACTTTGTGGGTATAGACTAACAATGATAAGAATACAAATACTTTAAGTAGAAATACTATTCTGGCCCCAGTACTTGCTAAATTAGTAAGACATTTTATTCAGAGAAAGAAATGTCAGTGGGACAATACTGGAATGGTAGCAGGGATAATTGCAAGAGGAGAGACTTAAAAACAAACAGACATATAAACATTCAGTCCAGTTCCGTTTGCAACCTAGGTCTGAAGCAGAATGGAACGAGAGCTTGCTGTGGAGGTAGAATCCAGAGTTCAAGTCTCAGGGGCAGTCCTAAAGTGGCGGAGGAATGGAACAGAAAGACCACTTTCTGCCCACAAATTCATCGAAAGAACTTTGAATGCTGAGCAAATTCCACAAAACAACTTCTGAATGCTGGCAGAGGACATCAGGTACCCAGAAAGGCAGCCCATTGTCTTTGAAAGGAGGTAGGACAAAATATACAAGAGAAAAAGAGAGACAAATGAGGTAGGGACAGAGATCTGTCCTGGGACGGGAGTCTTAAAAGAGGAGAAGTTTCAAAACACCGGGAAACACTCTCACTGGCAGGTCAGTGTGGAGTTTTGGAATCTCAGAGAGTAACATAACGGGGAGGAAAAAGAAAGAAAGAAAGAAACTCCATAGATTACATGCCTAACATCAACTTCCAGCAGGGAACTCGTCCAGACACTCACAATTTCCACCAGCAAGCGGGGGGCCTGAACAGGGAGGTGCGGGCTGCATTGCTTAGGGTAAGGACCAGGCCTGAGTGCCCTGAGGGCAATCTGAGGGAGCTAATGTGAGATAGCAACCCAAATTGTGGGATAGCTAGAGAGAAAAAAAAACTATCCTGTGAAAAGCCCTAATCTAAGGCACTTCCTGGCCCACTCACAGAGCAGAGGACTGAGAGAACACCAAGCAGAGCTAGCTGGCTGTGCACTGACTCATCTCCCACCAGAGACAGGGAGGCAGGTGGGGGCAGCCAGAGCCTGAAAGGGGCAATCTCAGCCCCAGAGAGGCATCCTCTACAAAACTGCAAGTAGGCTCCCATTTGCTAACCAAGACTTGTTGGGATTCTGGGCGGTTGACATCCGCTGGGACGGTCGCAGCCAGAGATCAGCTCCCCAGAAGAGACACACGGCCCACCTGAGACGGGCAGGCCTGCTGCCACCCAGGAAATCGAGCGGCTGGGATGGGGGAGGTGATAAGACACACCACACTTGGGGGGCACTGTGCTGGCTAAGCACCTGGTCGCCTGAGCTGCTCGGACCTGGGAAGGGCACAAAACGCAGGTCCGACTGAGTCTGTGCCTTTGTGGAGTACCTGAGAACCTGAACCTGAACGGCTTAGACCTGGGAAGCGCACGCAACCCAGGGCCCGCCTCAGACAGTTGCACACAGAGCAACCTGGAGTCTGAGCCGCGTAGACTGGGAAAGCACACACACCGTGAGCGGGGTCTAACCTAGTACGGCCAGGACGCTGTGAGCACACGCCAGGGATATTTGTTTGCAGTGCTCCTCCGTCCCCACAGCACCACTGAATAAGTGAGCCTAAATAAGTGACCACCTTCGCCCCCATGAGTCAGGGCGGAAATTAGACCCTGAAAAGACCAGCAAACAGAAGAATTTAAAATAAACAGAGGGATCCGCTCTGGAAAAGACAGGTGCAACAGATTAAACCCTTGTAGTTAGCACTGACTACATTGGAAGTGGCCTAGAGATCTTGAGAAGTATGAGCTGGATATGGAACTATCTGAAACTGAACTAACACCGCACTGTTCACAACAACTCCAGAGAAATTCCTAGATATATTTTTACTATTATGATTAAACAAAATTTTTTTAAATTTTTAAGTCGTCTATTAGTTCTTTAATTTTAATTTGTATAACCTACTATTACCTTTCCAAAAAAAAGACCGAATTTTTAATGCAAACTTCACATATATATATTTTATCAATTTTTGTGATTTTTTTTTTTAGTAGTGTATTTGGGATACTCTAACCTTTACTGTAGACTTGTAATATTTGCTTTTTGGTATTTGTTATCAATTTTGTACGTTTAAGAACCCAATCTTCACTACCCATTTTTACTTGGGAGTTTGACCACTGCCTTGATTGCTCTCTCCCCCTTTTGACTCTCTTTTTTCTCCACCAGGACACCTCTATGTCCTCCCTCACCCTTTTCTTCCCTACCCTATCTGTGAATCTCTTTGTGTATTCCAGGCTATGGAGAACACTTTGGGAACTGATTACAGGCTGGATTTGTCTCTCTCCTTTTGATTCCCTCTTTTCTTGTCCTGGTCACCTCTGTCTACTTCTTCCTTCTCTTCTCTGTGTAATTGCATGAGCCTCTCTGAGGGGTCCAGATTGTGGAGAGCACATAGGGAATTGATTACTGGCTAGCTTGCTCTCTCCCCTTTAGATTCCCCCTCTTCTTCCCCTGGGCAACTCTATTTCCCTCCTCCTATTCTCTTCTCCATCTAGCTTGGTGAACCTCTCTGGGTGTCTCTCACTGTGGAGAAGCTTTTCATCATTAATCTAGATGTTTTATCATCGGTGCTGTACAGATAGAGAAGTCTTGAGGCTACTCTAAGAATAAGACTGAAAACCAGAGACAGGAGGCTTAGGTTCAAAACCTGAGAACAACAGAGAACTCCTGACTCCAGGGAACATTAGTGGATAAGAGCTCATCCAAAAGCCTCCATATCTACACTGAAACCAAGCACCACCCAAGAGCCAACAAGTTCCAGGGCAAGACATACAACGCAAAGTCGCCAACAACGCAGGAACATAGCCCTGAGCATCAATATACAGGCTGCCCAAATTCACACCAAACCCGTAGACATCTCAAAACTCCCTACTGGACACTTCATTGCACTCCGGAGAGAAGTCCAGCTAAACCCACCAGAACAGGGACGCAAGCTTCCCTAAGCAGGAAACCTTGACAAGCCACTCACACAACCCCACCCACAGTGAGGAACCTCCACAATAAAGAAGACCCACAAGCTGCCGGAATACAGAAAGGCCACCCCAAATACAGCTATGGAACTGATGCTGAAGCTGAAACTCCAATGCTTTGGTCACCTGATGTAAAGAACTGGCTCATTGGAAAAGACCCTGATGCTGGGAAAGATTGAAGGCAGGAGGAGAAGGGGATGAGAGAGCATGAGATGGTTGGATGGCATCACCAATTCAAAGGACATGAGTTTGAGTAAGCTCTGGGAGTTGGTGATGGACAGGGAGGCCTGGTGCGCTGCAGTCCTCGACCCCAAGGACTTGGGGTCACTGTAGTCCTTGGGGTCCCAAAGAGTCGGACACGTCTGAGCAACTGAACTGAACTCAATGAATCGTGATGTCTCCTAAAGCTGTACTAGTTGCTTTTGTAATCAGAACAGTCTTAACCTTGCTTTGCTCTCACAAGTGGGAAACTTCCCATGTCTTGGAGCAGATGGAAATTACTGCCCTTAGAATGTGCTTTGGGCTCTAGGATCTCCCATTGACCCCTGGCAGCCTTGCTGTCTTTGGCATCAAAGCCAGTTACATTATTCACGTACCTGCAACCTTCTCACTGTTATCGGTAATATCAGTGATATCACTGTTATCAGAACTCACTGAGGTCTCTCCAAAGAGAGAAGTGATATCTTCTCCAAATATCTTGAGACAGTTTTCAATGAGAAATTGTATGAAAGAAATCTGTAACACAAAGGGGCAAAAAACTGGGTATTACTGTACATATGGTGTAATAGTAAATCACATTTCATGCATGAATCTTGGCTCTAACTAAAAATGCAAAGAAATCTTAGAAAAATTCAGACTTGACTAAAAAATATATAAATATATTATATATACATCAGCTTTTTCTAAGACATAACTGATACTTTGAACAGTAGTTTGGCCTCAAATTTTAAAATTCTTTGAGTCAGTGGGCTAAAGGTATATACTATGTAGCCTGGTTTAATAGCTAAAATTTTGTAATGATGGTTAACATGCTTAAAACTAGGATGATTTTTAAGTAGCCTGCATAGGATATTTGGGACAAAAATGTATATTCTCTTATTCAGTTTTATTTATTTTTAATAAAATTTTTTCTAGTTTTATTGAGATAGATTTTATATATCTCCTATTATTAAAATTTATAAAGTATCGAATACAACACCAATTGTGAATTTCATTTCAGTGAAGAAATGTCTGAAACTTGGGTAGCAGAGGTTTCTGTGTGGGCCGGGGTGTTTGGGAGCAAAGAAAGCATCTGGAGAGAAAACATGTCTGTCTGTCTTAGCACATTCCCTTGCCTCACACTTGCTGTCCGGGGGAGCTTGGAGAAGAGCTGTGATCTTATTAGGCATGTTGTGGCTCTGTTAGGATGTTCTGAAATATTTTACTAGCTTCCTCATCCTCAGGCTGAGACACAATAGCAGCCAAGTGTTTTCCTGAATGAGCCACAGCTGGCAGAGTGCGGCCAGTTATGTGTGGAGCCTCAGGTGCTCATATTGCCCAGGCCGCCAAGATGTGCCGACAGTGACCAGATGTATTGGGTGTTGTCATCATTGGGTAATGATGAAATCATAGTTTGGAGGCTTGCACACCCTCAGAGATTAGGCTGAGAGTTGAACCTTGGCTCTCTGATTCCAAAGCCAGGTTCTTTTCTATCATATCATCCTACTCTTACCTCTCTATCGTTTAATCTCTTGGATGGCAAAGGGGAAGTGAGTCAACTGTTCTCAGTTATAATACACCTTCCCATGCCCAACCAGAGTAGGACTCTGCCACCCCAAGGCAGTGTAATTAAAATGTGCACTTTAAAAACTGGTTCATCAGAGTTACTACTACAGACTTCAGGTTCAAGATGGGGACTCTGCTCTGCAAGGCATAAAAATGAGAGCTCTCGTTACCTGTTTGGTGAGGTTTTCTGAGCTGCCAGAATTAGGCAGACAAAGAAGGCTTGATGTTATACACACTGATAAATTATAAGCTGTCATCTGATTGGATGAGGAATGTTGCTCAATATTGTGTAAAACTGCAAAAAGATATCGCAGAAAAACTACATTGGCTCTGGGCAGCTGGTCTAGAAGCCTAAGGACAGAAAAAACACTTATAAATAAAGCGAGTCATTTTGCTTAGTAAGTGGAAATACAGAGAACAAAGTACTTCTTTTTATACCATGTACACAGTCCATTCTCACAGTTTCAGGCATGAATGCATACAAAAATGTTTCACTGAATTTAATTCCTGAACCAGGTAAGACCTACTCTGGTTAGTTATGTGTTTGTATTTAAGATCATACCACTGGCGGATTGGTTCTTTATCATCTCATTTTAGACCAGTGGGTTTCATCTCCAACAGTTTCATGTATTCAGAAGGTGTAAAATGGTCAAGCATTCCATGTTAATAAGATTAGGAGAAAAACACCAATTACAGTGTCACCAATAAGGCATGCATCTCTCTTCAAACTGGCTTCCATGGGCATGATCAAGTGAAACCCCATGATACTGATCATTATTTTCGAGGACACAGTTGTAAACTATAAGCTAATATTTTCCTAAGAGTTGTTGGTTGTATTTTCTCAGAGTTGAGTAATTATTGCATCATTACCTCTGGGTCGATGTTATTTTCTCCTCCTTGTTCCCTTGATCAATAACATCAAGCCATTTATCATAGAGACTGGTTGTAAATATGCTTCCTTGGATATTTCGAAGAAAATCCTTATATAGATCAAAAAGTATATATTATTCTTAGGATAAATTCAATGGAGAAATTGCAAAGAAAATATTTAGTGGAAAAATTCAGTTGAGTCCACAATTCCTTCACAGCCACGCAGACTGATTCCCACAGAGCTTGGCTGTCATTCTCCACAGCCTTGCACACCCAGAAGTACTGGATGGATTTTCCCCAACTAAAATTAGAAGCATAAAAGCAGAGTCTGGGCTGCAGTGAGAATGAAGCTAAAGCTCCTTCTATCGCCTGGAACTTACTCTTTGTGTACATGTTAACACATTAGTACAAACTGGCAAGGTCTGGTGATAACTCATCCTAAATCCTATTAGTTTCTTGAAAAGAAACGCACATGCCCATTTTGTTTGTTTACTTCAGACACATGCTTGCTCGTGATTCAAGAAAGAGAATTCTGAAATAAAACAAACAAAATTACACCCCTACATGCACTTATACAAATATTAAGAGAAAACCTGAAGTATGTGTGCTGTTTGGGAAAAAGCTAGTATTGAAATAGCTTCAATCTTTCTCTTAAAAAAAAAAAAACCATATAAAAATTCAGTTCTACAGACTTATAAGCAGCAGGTGTTAGGAATAAATCAAAAGCCCCAATGGTAAACTACATGTTACCCTTACAACTCTTTGAATGGAATATATCCACCCAAAGAAGAAACTGAAAATTTAGATACATTGCAACTTGACACCTGTGGGATAGAATATGCAAATGTCAGCTTCCGAAGAGGAGGCCTGGAAACTATCCTGATGATCAAGTCTTAATATCTTAGAATGGGGCCTATTAAAATAGATGAAGTTGTAACCTGTTGTGCGAGACTGAGGGGAAATGATTGCATTGCCTTGCCAGTTTCAAAGGCACAACTTGCTTCCACTGGTCTTAATATACAGCCTGACTTCTCTTAATAGTATCTTCTTTAGGCAGTGTTTCTAAGGCAACTATCATGATTGTAATCCTGTTAGTGTTCACTTGTTTCAGGACTTATTGAGCTGCTGTTTGTGTCAGGCACTCTCTTGAGTACAGAGGATCGAGTATGAAGATAATGTACAAAGTCTCAGTCCTCGCATACTTTTTCTTGTAATTGGTATACAGTACCCAATGATGGTCATCAGGGTTTCACTAGGCTTCTTATGGAGTGTCCGCAGTACATTTGGAAGGAGGAAGCACTCCATTTCAGTTCAGCCCTTCAGTCCTGTCCTACTCTTTGCGACCCCATGGACTGCACACCAGGCTTTCCTGTCCATCACCAACACCTGGGTCTTGTTCAAATTCATGTCCATGGAGTTGGTGATGCCATTCAACTATGTCATCTGGCTTTGACTTCTGGGAGTCTGGGAGTGTGCAGCAGGGCCTATGCTTTGTGTGCCAAACTACATGCACTTGGAGTGTGTCTCCTCTCTCCTGAACCCTGTGCTGTAGAATCGATTGGTGAGACTGAGTATGGCTAAGCCAGGACATGACTCATGCAGAATATGCCATGGGTATTTGCTATTGGACCACTGTTTATAGACAGTTTATTGAAAAACTCAATGTGGTTCTGACTATATATTCCTTTCTGATTTAGACCAACTCCATGGTTGCTTTGACATATGGTATTCTCAAGGCCAAAGTTGCAAGGTTTGATTCCCCACCAAGATCAATCAACTTTAGGAAGAGAAAAGTGTGGGACTGTCAAAGACCTGTACCCATAAGTAGCCACCCTCTTACTAGTCTGTGCTTATAGCATGGAAACAGACAAGAGCCTAGTAACACTGGCTCAAAAGTCAAATCAGTTCCAAGTGTGCACCTTTGAGAGGGTGGCACTCTACTTGCTATTTGCATACCTAGTGTGTATTAGTATGGGTCAAGTGTAGTAGGGGTCAACTCTAAATCATATCTGCACTGTGGCTATTATCATACAATCGAACATTAGTAGGGGACAAGGAAACACCATATGTTATTTGGTTTCTAAGATAATTTTAATAACCTGTCTGTAGTTATTACTACATCAAAATATTTTTGTTCATAGCTGCTAACAAGTACCAAGATGGATTGATTAATTTTTTTCTTTCTGTTGTATTATCGCCCTGGTAGAAATTTAACTACACACTTGTGATTTAGCTGTATCATTTCAATCTCAGTCTATTTTTTGTATAAATCTATTGAGTTTTGCAAAATTCCAAACAGATTTTGATTTTTGCACTCACTTTAAAAATAAGATGTATAAGATTAGGCACGTAGTAAAACTGGTTACCATGTAACTGTAAGCTTGGGTGGTGGGTTAAACTTACAAGTGTTAACAAAGCCCATTAAAGACAGTAAGGGAGATAAAAGGAGGAAAAAGGAGGAACAAACGGTGGCGTCATCCCTACAGTAATTTTCAAGTAAAAGGCATTGAGACACAGGGGAAGGAAGGATGATGAAGTGATCAGAGATTTTGGTGGCCTCACTAAGTGTTTTTTGATCCATTGTAAGCCAAATGGGCTTCCCAGGTGGTGCTAGTGGTAAAAAACCTGCCTGCCAATGCAGGAGATGCAAGAGATGCAGGTTCGATCCCTGGCAGGAAGATCCCCTGGAGAAGGGCATGGCAAACCACTCTAGTATTCTTGCCTGGAGGATTCCATGGACAGAGGAGTCTGCTGGGCTACAGTCAATGGGATCACAGAGAGTCGGCTGCGACTAGGAGACTAACACACACAGACACACACACACACACTCACACACACACTAAACACATGAGTTTACCGTAGTGAGTAAACATCTGTCCTGCATCCATGCTAAGTTGCTTCAGCCGTGTCCAATTCTGTGCCACCTCATGGACAATAGCCTGCCAGACTCCACTGTCCATGGGATTCTCCAGGCAACAATACTGGAGTCGTATGCCAGTCCCTGTTCCAGGGGATCCTTGCAACCCAGGGATGGAACCCAGGTTGCCTGCATTGAAGGTGGATTCTTTAGTGTCTGAGCCACCTGGCAAGTTACTTCTGTTAACTGTTTCCAAAAGCTTAATAGGAATTTTCTTTTGGAAATGTAGCCTTCATTAGGAAGGTGATGAGGAAGTCATCCAAAGCAGGAAGCTTGTTTTGGTAAACACTCAATGTGTAAGTGGGTATTTTGAAATATATTGTTATTCCTTTGCATGGAGTGTTCCGGAGTCAAGATGTGCAATGAAAAAGGAAAATATCTAATGTATGGGGCTTATAACATTTGAGGTACCTTCCTTCAGTTTTGGCTTTGTGAAGTGTTTTTCACTTTTCAGATCCTTCCTCTCTTATGCCTATTAGGGTTCTTGGGCACTCATAATGAAGGATCAGTCATATAGCTTCGGATTTACCGTGTGTGGATAATGCTCAAACTTTCCTTACCTTTAAGACCCACGCTATGACAAGAATTGGTTCATCTTTCAAGTTCACTGTGTCTCCACAGTTTAGTTTCTTCTTTAGGGCTCTGCATGTTTTTATACTGGCTGATTTTCTAAAGATGCCTTGTGTGAAGGGCCCTTTTTGATTGATAAAGGAAAGCATATCCTATAGGGAAGGAAAGAAAAGAAAACTGTGGGACGTTTCCTGCCTAGAAGCCCAGAGCACAAGCTTCTCCTGTTTTGACAGAGCTGTGGTATATGAGGGTACAGTTCTAGAACAGCACCGAAGTCAATTTGAAATTTTTTCTTCAGTGTCTCTAAATATATTTTCGACCCAACAATCGATTTGACATTCATACACTGAAACATTTTAAACACTTGTGTAATCAGATTTTCCGTTTCAGTGAATTTACTGTGTTAAACGTCTCTGCTTTGAGGCCTTTGTAGATTCACCCTCTCCTCCTTCCCCGCTCCTTTCTCATTATTCCCTATTACAGAGGCTCTTCCCTAAGTGTGGAAATCTTTTTGCCATATTCACGCTCTATTCATTTATTCTCCTTCCAGGGACTGTCCACCCCGTTCATTCCTGTTTCCTGTATTCCCTCCCCTCAAAATCAGGCTCAATATGCCTCTCCTCCTTCTCCGATGACATTCCTCTCTCATCAGCCTTTCTCGTTCCTTTTCCTGTAGTTTCATGTCCTCTGCTGTCTGCAGAGTTAGAGAGATAACAGATATTGGAACCAGGTTTTTCAAGGAATGTGGAATCTCTTATGCCAGTCATCCACTGTGTGACTTTGGGCATAGCACATACTTGGGTGAGGCTCTTTTGTTTTTCAGTTATGAAGTGGGGGTGATGATAGTGATGGCTACTCCCTAAATTTTCTGTGAAAGACGCAAGGTCTGGGGTAGTAGCTAGCACGTAGCTAGTATGATAAATTTCTTCATACATACCATAAAATTCCCTGCATCTAGTGTAGTGCTTAGAGAGATAGTGGACAGTGAACAAGAGTTAATGCTTACAGTTCAATACACTAATTTGATACAGCACAGTCCAAACTCTGTGGCTCTCTTTTGACACATTCTGTCAGGAGCAAATTATTCATCATTGCCAGAGGATGCGTACTTTATGCTTAAACACTTGAGTTACATGTCAAATCCGTGTGAGACATTTTGCATCATAAGGGGGAGTAGACTCAGCTGAAGGAGTCTTGAGACTAGTGTGAACTACAAGGGAGAAGACGAGGAGACATATGAGGATGAGGTGGACTCTCAGAGATTCTTACACACGTGGTCTGAAGGAAAGCTACGCGGCTCAAAATAGCCTGGAGTTCAAACTTGCCTCCAGGACCTCCCCACCATTCTATGCAAAACAAGTACTCTCTCATCCAAAGGAAAAAATGGACATTGGGTTGATTTTGCCCAGATCCCAGCCAGTCCCATCCTCTGTCTGATCTCCAGAATTCCTTGCTGCAGTTGTTTAAGAGATAACTGCTCTGAACAACCTTGCAGAAGAACAGACCCCCTTAAGACAGGAGCTTTCCTCATACATACCTATATATACTTACTCTTTTCTTAGGTAAGGGCAGCAGCTAACTAATGACTGCTGCCCCTTCTCGCCTCACAAAGGTGATCTGTAAAGGACTGCTCTCATTCTTTTCCTCAACCTCGCCTTCTCTAACTGCCTTAACTTACAGGGTCCATGTTAACGGGTCTGAGCTGGTATAGATGGTCTTTGTTGAAATCAGCAAAATGGATGAGAGTATCTTTTCATCTTGTAGTTGCCTTCGACTCTGCAGTACCTAAATCAGATCTTATTCTTTGAAGTCATGTTATGAATCTTATCGGACAAAGCCAGACTTCTTCATTTGGGAGTAGATTTGGAAGAGAACACTTGATCTCTCAGAACTCCCCTTCTCAGGAAGGTTACAGAAACCAAAATAAGACCTACCAGAATTGGGGTGGGCAGGGTGTCATTATCACATACATCCTCAAGAGCAGCTCCAAAGAGCTGTTTTGGCTTTGTGGGTGGTAGAGACGGGTGTTGGTTGTCCTCGCGAGTCCTTGATATACACCCAAAGGCCCACTTTTTGAGAGAACTCTTCCTAACTGTCTTCTTGTCTGAAACTAATGTAGAAGAGAGATTTTCACTAGTAGTAGTTTAGTTCATTTAGCCTGATTTCCACCACTTACATTCAGCAGCATGTTCATGGCAGAGGCTGAAAGAGAGAAACTGAACCATTTGTTATATAGCATTCCCCTCATTCTGAAGCAGGCTAATTGCATTCTTGTGGTGTTAACATGTTCTTCTTCCCCATATTCTGCAAACCAGTAGTTAAACCTAGAGGCGTGATCAGACTCAGGGTTGATTCTCCCTGTGACAGTATCCCCCAGAGAGTGCTCTCTATTCCCTTTGCCCTGTGTCATGAGGCACTTAACCTATAGTTATACAGGTTTCCTAATGTGAAGTATTATCAATGGATTTTGGTTTCAGATCTCATTTGAAAGGCCAAAATTATTTAATATTCAAATCAAGCAGCATTTGGTTATCATTTACACTTGTAGAAAGTTTCCTTCCTGTGTTCAATTACCTGTTTGTCTTTCTGAGTACCCAGTCATTCCCAATTTTCTCCCGTCAAAAGAATCCCCATTCTTGAGACAGCCTGCCTGACCGTGCTTTTCAGTCAGGTTCTGGAGCTCTCCTCTGGAGGCCACACACCTCAGTTAGCTCCAAGGATGACTTCCTGCCTCAGGGTCCTTGGGAAGTAGTCATTAAATACAGACTCTGTGGTAAGATTACAGGTGGCCATTTTTCTGTGACACCTTACTCAGGTAACCCAAAGATGAATTTTAACTACCAACAGCCCCTGGCAAAGGAATGCAGATGAAGGGCTTTTCAAAGGAAGAGTAATCGGCAATGAAAAATTGACTTCAGAGTTTCTCATGCCCAGCTATGAATATTTCCCTGATATTTGTTCAATAAACCTGCTTTATGTTTCCTTAAATTACCAGCTAAAGAAGTCAATAGAGGAGCCAAGTTGTAGAAAAATATACAGTAGAATTTAACCAAATATTTTAAAATGCCCATCCACTTGTCTTTTCTGAGAAATAGTGAGTACATCACCATGTCCATTCAAGTGGGAGAAACACTTGTTGTGCTGGGGGAGAGAACCAGAAGGCTCCTATTCTGCCCCTTAAATGGATAAGTTACCTAAAACTCTTTGATCTTTAGTTTGCTCAAACTTAGCATAAATGATGCTACTTACTAACCAGCACAAGACATGGCATATAGCAGCCTTAATAAAGGTAATTTCCCTCCTTCAAAGGGCCTAAGGCAGCCTAGACATCAGTCACCTCCCCCTAAGCAGACCCCACCCCCATTCTCCATTTAATTTTGCAGCCTCCAGAAGGTGTGCATTCCTGAAAGAATGCCATCACTTTGCCTTAGGCTCTTTCTGACCTGACATTCATACTGCCATCATTTTAAAAGGAGATAATGAAGAAAGCAAATGTATTCTTAAATTCAGGAAGAGACTCTCCTAATTAATATGTACAAATGTTAAAAAGATACATGTTTATATGAGTTGACTTGCCTTATGCCCCCAGGTTTCCCTACTCTTAACTTGATTCTTTTATTTCTAAACTACCCAAAGGTATTCATGTATTCCAAATGTATTCATTCATTGTTCAGCTTTAATAAGAATACTTTTAGGAAGAAATCTCTATCAGTTGCTACAAAGCTATATGTCCAGCTAGTCTATAAGCATAGACCGAAAGCAAAATAGGCGTTAGGCCCTATACTTTTATTTTCAGGCCTAGATGGACATTTTTAATGTATATTGGTTGGTGTTAGAGTTCTTGCTGGCTGTGTGACCAATAAAAATATATACTATAGCCAGGAAAAGTATGGTGCTCAGTTGTTCAGTCGTGTCCCACTCTTGCGACCCCATGAACTATAGCCTGTCAGGCTCCTGTCCGTGGGACTTCCTGGATAATAATACTGGAGTGAGTTGCCAGGGACTGTTAAACAGGTTAACTTTATAACCTCATCTTTCTTAAACAGTCCTGGCAAGATTTAGGTTAGTGTTTCCTGATGTTCAAATTAGGGGTTGAATGTTAAAATGTGAAATTTTGTAAGTTTGTGGGTATAGAATAACAATGATAAGAATACAAATACTTTAAGTAGAAATTCTATTCTGGCCCCAATACTTCCTAAATTAGTAAGACATTTTATTCAGACAAAGAAATGTCAATGGGCCAATACTGGAATGGTAGCAGGGGTGATTGCAAGAGCAAAGACTCAAAAACAAACAGACATATAAACATTCAGTCCAGTTCCAATTTCAACCTAGGTCTGAAGCAGAATGGAAAGAGAGCTTGCTGTGGAGGTAGAATCCAGACTTCAAGTCTCAGGGGCAGTCCCAAGATGGCGGTGGAATAGGTCAGGGAGACCACATCTCCCCCACAAATTCATTGAAAGAACATTTGAACGCTGAGCAAATTCCACAAAACAAATTCTGAATGCTGGCAATGGACATCAGGCACCCAGAAAGGCAGCCCATTTTCTTCAAAAGGAGGTAAGACAAAATATAAAAGATAAAAAGAGAGACAAAAGAGGTCGGGATGGAGATCTGTCCCAGAAGGGTGTCTTCATAGAGGAGAAGTTTCCAAACACCAGGGAACACTCTCACTGGCAGGTCAGTGGGGAGTTTTGGAATCTCAGAGCGCAACATAACCGGGAGGAAAAATAAATAAATAAACAATTCCCACAGATTACGTACCTAACATCAACTTCCAGCAGAGAAGTAGTCCAGACACTCATATTTGCCTCCAACAAGCGGGGGGCTGAACAGGAGGTGTGGGCTGTATTGCTTAGGGGAAGGACCAGGTCTGAATGCCCTGAGGGCAATCTGAGGGAGCTAACGTGAGATAGCAACCCAATCTGTGGGATAGCCAGAGAGAGAAAAGAGAGAGAGAACGATCCTGTGAAAAGCCCTAACCTAAGGCACTGCATGACCCACACACAGAACAAAGGACTGAACGAATTCCAAAGGAGAGCTAGCTGGCTGTGCAATGGCCCATCCCCCGCCAGAGACCGGGAGGCAGGCGGGGGCAGCCAGAGCCTGAAAGGGGCAATCTCAGCCCCAGAGAGGCATCCTCTACAAAACTGCAAGCAGGCTCCCATTTGCTAAAGACTTCTGGGCAGTTGACATCCGCTGGGACGTTCGCAGCCAGAGATCACCTCCCCAGAAGAGACACACGGCCCACCTGAGACGGGCAGGCCTGCTGCCACCCAGGAAACTGAGCGGCTGGGATGGGGGAGGTGATAAGACACACCACACCTGGGGGTCACTGTGCTCGCCAAGCACCTGGTCCCCTGAGCTGCTCAGACCTGGGAAGGGCACAAAACGCAGGCCCGTCTGAATCTGTGCCTTTGTGGAGCACCCAAGAACCTGAACCTGAGCGGCTTAGACCTGGGAAGTGCACGCAACCCAGGGCCCGCCTCAGACAGTTGCAGGCAGAGCAACCTGGAGCCTGAGCAGTGTAGACTGGGAAAGCACACACACCGTGAGTGGGGGCAAACCCAGTGTGGCCAGGACACTGTGAGCACACACCAGGGATATTTGTTTGCAGTGCTCCTCCCTCCCCACAGCACCACTGAATAAGTGAGCCTAAATAAGTGACCACCTTCGCCCCCTTTTGTCAGGGCAGAAATTAGACACTGAAAAGACCAGGAAACAGAAGAAGCTAAAATAAACAGAGGGAGCCACTCTGGAAATGACAGGTGCAACAGATTAAAACCCTGTAGTTAGCACTGACTACATTGGAAGGAACCTATAGATCTTGAGAAGTATAAGCTGGATCAAGGAACTATCTGAACTCACCCCACACTGCCCACAACAGCTGCAGAGAAATTCCTAGATATATTTTTACTATTATCATTTTTAAAGTAAAAAAAAATTAAGTCCTCTATTACTCCTTTAATTTTCATTTTTGCAACCTACTATTACCTTGCAGAAAAAAAAAGACCGTATTTTTAAAGCAAACTTCATATATATATATATTTTATCATTTTTTTGTGACTTTTTTTTTAATACTGTATTTTAGAGAATCTAACCTGTACTCTAGACTTTTAATCTTTGCTTTTTGGTGTTTGTTATTAATTTTGTACCTTTAGGAACCCAATCTTCACTACCCATTTTCCCTTGGGAGTGTGATTACTGGCTTGATGGCTCTCTCCCACTTTTGACTCTCCTTTTTCTCCACCAGCTCGCCTCTATCTCCTCCCTCCCTCTTCTCTTCTCTGCCCAACTCTGTGAATCTCTTTGTGTGTTCCAGCCTGTGGAGAACACTTAGGGAACTGATTACTGGCTGGATCTGTCTCCTTTTGATTCCCTCTTTTCTCCTCCTGGTCACCTCTGTCTCCTTCCTCCTTCTTCTCTTCTCTGTGTAACTGCATGAACCTCTCTGAGGGGTCCACACTGTGGAGAGCACATAGGGAGTTTATTACTGGCTAGCTTGCTCTCGCCCCTTTGGATTCCCCTTCTTCTTCTCTTGGTCATCCCTGTCTCCCTCCTCCCTCTTCTCTTCTCCATCTAACTCTGTGAACCTTTCTGGGTGTCCCTCACTGTGGAGAAGCTTTTCATCATTAACCTAGATATTTTTTAATTTGTGTAGTATAGATAGAGAAGTCTTGAGGCTACTCTAAGAATAAGACTGAAAACCAGAGGCAGGAGGCTTAAGTTCAAAACCTGAGAACACCAGAGAACTCCTGACTCCAGGGAACATTAATGGATAAGAGCTCATCCGAAAGCCTCCATACCTACACTGAAACCAAGCACCACCCAAAAGCCAACAAGTTCCAGGCCAAGACATACCACGCAAATTCTCCAGCAATGCAGGAACACAGCCCTAAGCTTCAATATACAGGCGGCCTAAAATCACACCAAACCCGTAGACATCTCAAAACTCCCTACTGGACACTTCATTGCACTCCAGAGAGAAATCCGTCCCCACCCACCAGAACACTGATGCAAGTTTTCCTAACCAGGAAACCTGGACAAGCCACTCGTGCAACCCCACCCACAGGGAGGAACCTCCACAATAAAGAGGAAGCACAAGCTGCCAGAATACAGAAAGTCCACCCCAAACACAG
Source organism: Bubalus kerabau (assembly GCF_029407905.1). Lineage (NCBI taxonomy): Eukaryota > Metazoa > Chordata > Mammalia > Artiodactyla > Bovidae > Bubalus > Bubalus kerabau. The sequence goes on from NW_026577904.1 coordinate 720,392, forward strand.
CAATCTAAACAAGATGAAAATGCAGAGAAATACTCAGCAGGTAAAGCAACATGAAAATTGCCCACCAAACCAAACAAAAAAATGAGGAGATAGGGAGTCTACCTGAAAAAGAATTCAGAATAATGACAGTAAAAATGATCCAAAATTTTGAAAACTAAATGGAGTTACAGATAAATAGCCTGGAGACAAGGATTGAGATGATGCAGGAAAGGTTTAACAAGGACCTAGATGAAATAAAAAAGAGTCAATATATAATGAATACTGCAATAAATGAGATCAAAAACACTCTGGAGGGAACCAAGAGTAGAATAACAGAGGCAGAAGATAGGATAAGTGAGGTAGAAGATAGAATGGTAGAAATAAATGAAGCAGAGAGGAAACAAGGAAAAAGAATTATAAGAATTAGGACAACCTCAGAGACCTCTGGGACAATGTGAAACGCCCCAACACTCGAAACATAGGTGTCCCAGAAGAAGAAGACCAAAAGGCCATGAGAAAATACTCAAGGAGATAATAGTTGAAAACTTCCCTAGAATGGGGAAGGAAATAGTCACACAGGTCCAAGAAACCCAGAGAGTCCCAAACAGGATAAACCCAAGGCAAACCACCCCAAGACACATACTAATCAAGTTAACGAAGATCAAACATAAAGAACAAATATTAAAAGCAGCAAGGGAAAAACAACAAATAACACACAAGGGTATTCCCATAAGGATAACAGCTGATCTTTCAACAGAAACTCTTCAGGCCAGAAGGGAATGGCAGGACATACTTAAAGCGATGAAAGAGAAAAACCTTCAGCCCAGATTACTGTACAGAGCAAGGATCTCCTTCAAATATGAAGGAGAATCCAAAAGCTTTACAGACAAGCAAAAGCTGAGAGAATTCAGCACCACCAAACCTGCTCTCCAACAAATGCTAAAGGATCTTCTCTAGACAGGAAACACAGAAAGGGTATATAAACTCGAACCCAAAACAACAAAGTAAATGGCAACAGGATCATACTTATCAATAATTACCTTAAATGTAAATGGGTTGAATGTCCCAACCAAAAGACAAAGACTGGCTGAATGGATTAAGAAAACAAGACCCTTATATATGCTGTCTACCAGAGACCCACCTCAAAACAAGGGACACATACAGACTGAAAGTGAAGGGCTGGAAAAAGATATTCCATGCAAATAGAGACCAAAAGAAACCAGGAGTAGCAATACTCATATCAGTTAAAATAGACTTTGAAATAAAGGCCGTGAAAAGAGACAAAGGAGGACACTACATACTGATCAAAGGATCAATCCAAGAAGAAGATATAACAATTATAAATATAACAAATATGAAAGGCGAAATTAACAGTAACACAATAATAGTGGGAGATTTTAATACCCACTCACACCTATGGATAGAGCAACTAAACAGAAAATTAACAAGGAAACACAAAATTTAAATGATACAATGGATCAGTTAGACCTAATTGATATCCATAGGACATTTCACTCCCAAACAATGAATTTCACCTTTTTCTCAAGTGCACATGGAACCTTCTCCAGGATAGATCACGTCCTGGGCCATAAATCTAGCCTTGGCAAATTCAAAAAAATTGAAATCATTCCAAGTATCTTTTCTCACCACAATGCAGTAAGATTAAATGTCAATTACAGGAGAATAACTATTAAAAATTCTAACATATGGAGGCTGAACAACACGCTTCTGAATAACCAACAAATCACAGAAGAAATCAAAATATGCATAGAAATGAACAAAAATGAAAACACAACAACCCAAAATGTATGGGACACTGTAAAAGCAGTGCCCAGGGCAAGGTTCATAGCACTACAGGATTACCTCAAGAAATAAGAAGAAAGTCAAATAAATAACCTAACTCTACACCTAAAGCAACTAGAAAAGGAAGAAATGAAGAACCCCAGGGTTAACAGAAGGAAAGAAATCTTAAAAATTAGGGCAGAAATAAATGCAAAAGAAACAAAAGAGACCATAGAAAAAATCAACAAAGCTATTCTTTGAGAAGATAAATAAAATTGACAAACCATTAGCCAGACTCATCAAGAAACAAAGGGAGAAGAATCAAATCAACAAAATTAGAAATGAAAATGGAGAAATCACAACAGACAGCACAGAAATACAAAGGATCATAAGAGACTACTATCTGTAATTATATGCTAATAAAATGGACAACTTGGAAGAAATGGACAAATTCTTAGAAAAGTATAACTTTCCAAAACTGAACCAGGGAGAAATAGAAAATCTTAACAGACCCATCACAAGCACGGAAATTGAAACTTTAATCAGAAATCTTCCAGCAAACAAAAGCCCAGGACCAGACAGCTTCACAGCCAAATTCTACCAAAAATTTAGAGAAGAATTCACACCTGTCCTATGCAAACTCTTCCAGAAAATAGCAGAGGAAGATAAACTTCCAAATTCATTCTATGAGGCCACCATCACCCTAATATCAAAACCAGACAAGGATGTCACAAAAAAAGAGAACTACAGGCCAATATCACCAATGAACATAGATGCAAAAATCCTTAACAAAATTCTAGCAAACAGAATCCAACAACATATTAAAAAGATCATGCATCATGACCAAGTGGGCTTTATCCCTGGGATACAAAGGATCCTTCAATATCTGCATATCAATCAATGTAATACACCACATTAACAAATTGAAAGATAAAAACCATATGATTATCTCAATAGATGCAGAGAAAGCCTTTGACAAAATTCAACATCCATTCATGATAAACACTCTCCAGAAAGCAGGAATAGAAGGAATATACCTCAACATAATAAAAGCTATGTATGACAAACCCACAGCAAACATTATCCTCAATGGTGAAAAATTGAAAGCATTTCCCCTCAAGTCAGGAACAAGGCAAGTGTGCCCACTCTCACCACTACTATTCAACATAGTTATGGAAGTTTTGGCCACAGCAATCAGAGCAGAAAAAGAAATAAAAGGAATCCAGATTGGAAAATAAGAAGTAAAACTCTCACTGTTTGCAGAATACATGAGCCTCTATATAGAAAACCATAAAGACTCCACCAGAAAATTACTAGAACTAATCGATGAACATAATCAAGTTGCAGGATATCAAACTAACACGCAGAAATCCCTTGCATTCCTATACACTAACAATGAGAAAACAGAGAAATTAAGGAAGCAATTCCATTCATCATTGCAATGATAAGAATAAATACTTAGGAATATATCTAACTGCTTCCCTGGTGGCTCAGAGGTTAAAGCATCTGCCTGCAATGCAGGAGACCTGGGTTCGATCCCTGAGTTGGGAAGAACACTTGGAGAAGGAAATGGCAACCCACTCCAGTATTCTTGCCTGGAGAATCCCATGGACAGAGGAGCCTGGTGGGCTACAGTCCACGGGGTCGCAAAGAGTCAGACACAACTGAGAGACTTCACTTTCACTTTCAAAGAAACAAAAGACCTATATATAGAAAACTATAAAACACTGATGAAAGAAACCAAAGAGGACACAAATAGATGGAGAAATATACCATGTTCATGGATTGGAAGAATCAATATAGTGAAAATGAGTATACTACCCAAAGCAATCTATAAATTCAATGCAATCCCTATCAAGCTACCAACGGTATTTTTCACAGAACTAGAACGAATAATTTCTAGGAGGGAGTCTCATGGGTTCAGAGGTTAAAGCATCTGCCTGCAATGCAGGAGACCTGGGTTCGATCCCTGGGTCGGGAAGATCCCCTGGAGAAGGAAATGGCCACCCACTCCAGTACTCTTGCCTGGAAAATCCCATGGATGGAGATCCTGGTGGGCTACAGTCCACGGGGTCAGCAAAGAGTCGGACACAACTGAGCGACTTCACTTTCATCAAGCTACCAATGGTATTTTTCACAGAACTAGAACAAATAATTTCACAATTTGTATGGAAATACAAAAAAACCTTGAATAGCCAAAGCATTCTTGGGAAAGAAGACTCGAACTGGAGGAATCAACCTGCCTAACTTCAGGCTATACTACAAAGCTACAGTCATCAGTAGAGTATGGTACTGGCACAAAGACAGAAACATCAATCAATAAAACAAAATAGAAAGCCCAGAGATAAATCCACACACCTATGGACACCTTATCTTTGACGAAGGAGGCAAGAATATACAATGGAGAAAAGACAATCTCTTTAACAAGTGGTGCTGGGAAAATTGGCCAACCAATTGTAAAAGAATGAAACTAGAACACTTTCTAACACCATAAACAAAAATAAACTCAAAATGGATTAACGATCTAAATGTAAGATCAGAAACTATAAAACTCCTAGAGGAAATCATAAGCAAAACACTCTCGGACATAAATCACAGCAGGATCCTCTATGACCCACCTCCCAGAGTAATGGAAATAAAATCAAAAATAAACAAATGGGACCTAATTACACTTAAAAGCTTTTGCACAATGAAGGAAACTATAAGCAAGGTGAAAAGACAGCTTTCAGAATGGGAGAAAATAATAGCAAGCGAAGCAGCTGACAAAGAATTAATCTCAAAAATTTACAAGCAACTCCTACAGCTGAATTCCAGAAAAATAAACCACCCAATCAAAAAATGGGCCAAAGAATTAAACAGACATTTCTCCAAAGAAGACATACAGATGGCTAACAAACACATGAAAAGATGTTAAACATCACTCATTATCAGAGAAATGCAAATCAAAACCACAATGAGGTACCATCTTACACCGGTTAGAATGGCTGCTATCAAAAAGTCTACAAACAATAAATGCTGGAGAGGGTGTGGAGCAAAGGGAACCCTCTTACACTGTTGGTGGGAATGCAAACTATTACAGCCAGTGTGGAGAACAGTGTGGAGATTCCTTAAAAAACTGGAAATAGAACTGCCATATGACCCAGCAATCCCACTGCTGGGCATACACAGTGGGATTGCTGGGGGGATGATTTGAGAGAATAGCATTGAAACGTGTATATTACCATATGTGAAACAGATTGCCAGTCCAGGTTCGATGCATGAGTCAGGGTGCTCGGGGCTGGTGCACTAGGATGACCCAGAGGGATGGGATGGGGAGGGAGATGGGAGGGGGTTCAGAATGGGGAATACATGTACACCCATGGCTGATTCATGTCAATTTTGGCAAAACCACTACAATATTGTAAAGTAATTAGCCTCCAATTAAAATAAATAAATTTTTAAAAGAGAAAAAAAAAAGATTGCCAGGAGAAATATCAATAACCTCAGATATGCAGATGACACCATCTTTATGGCAGAAAGCGAAGAAGAACTAAAGAGCTTCTTGATGACAGTGAAAGAGGAGATCAAAAAAGTTGGCTTAAAACTCAACATTCCGAAAGCTAAGATCATGGCATCTAGTCCCATTACTTCATGGCAAATAGATGGGGAAACAGTGGAAACAGTGGCAGACTTTATGTTTTGGGGTGCCAAATCACTGCAGATGGTGACTGCAGCATTGAAATTAGAAGATGCCTGCTCCTTGGAAGAAAGGTTATGAGCAACCTAGACAGCATATTAAAAAGCAGAGACATTACTTCGCCAACAAAGGTCCATCTAGTCAAAGCTATGATGTTTCCAGTAGTCATGAAAGTATGTGAGAGTTGGACTATAAAGAAAGCTACTGCTGCTAAGTCACGTCAGTCACATCCAACTCTGTGCGACCCCATAGATGGCAGCCCACCAGGCTCCTGTCCCTGGGATTCTCTAGGCAAGAATACTAGAGTGGGTTGCCATTTCCTTCTCCAGTGCATGAAAGTGAAAAGTGAAAGTGAAGTCGCTCAGTTGTGTCTGACTCTTCACGACCCCATGGACTGTAGCCTACCAGGCTCTTCCATCCATGGGATTTCCCAGGCAAGAGTACTGGAGTGGGGTGCCATTGCCTTCTCCGATAAAGAAAGCTGAGCACCAAAGAATTGATGCTTTTGAACTGTGCTGTTGGAGAAGACTCCTCAGAGTCCCTTGGACAGCAAGGAGAACCAACCTGTCCATTCTAAAGGAAATAATTCCTGAATGTTCATTGGAAGGACTGTTGCTGAAGATGCAACATTGTCAATACTTTGGCCACGTGATGCAAAGAGCTATCTCATTTGAAAAGACCCTGATCCTGGCAAAGATTGAAGGCGGGATGAGAAGGGGCGACAGAGGATGAGATGGTTGGATGGTATCACTGACTCGATGGACATAGGTTTGAGTAAACTCTGGGCGTTGGTCATGGATAGGGAGGCCTAGTGTGTTGCAGTCCATGGTGTGGCAAAGAGTCGGCCGTGACTGAGCAACTGAGCTGAGCTGAACTGAACTGAACAACGTTGTTTAGTTTTTATTGCTATTTTTGTCTTCTGTGAAAGTTTATTTTCTTTTTTTAATGCTTTATTTTATATTGGAGTATAACTGGTTAGTAATGTTGTGGTAGCTTCTTGTGTACAGCAAAATGATTCAATTATACATATATCTATTTTCTTCAAATTCTTTTCCTATTTAGGTTCTTACAGAGTATTCAGCATAGTTCCCTGTGGTATAGAGCAGGTCCTTGTTGGTTATCCATTTTAAATAGAGCAGTGTGTACATGTCAATCCAAAACATACCTAATTGATATATGTCTTTTATCATAGGTCACTTTAAACCAGCATGGGAAGTAATCAGAATGAACATTTTACTAATGATAACATTAATTAGTAAACTATTCATTAGGCACAATACCAGACATTCAAACACAAGTGTCTTAAGATTTCTCTTCTCTCGAAAATCAAAAGCATAGGAAAATATTGAGTAAAATAGTCTTCCCCCAAAGAGAACTAGCACATTCAGTTTACTGACAGGAAAAATAAGAATATTGATAACTGAATTATATTGCAAGACCCTAATTTAAACTACAGTCTTCCCCCAAAGAGAACTAGCACATTCAGTTTACTGACAGGAAAAATAAGAATATTGATAACTGAATTATATTGCAAGACTCTAATTTAAACTAGTTAAAACCGAATATTAGATTTTCTATAAATAGATATTTGACCAAGGTGCTTGATAATTTACCTTCTCTGCTTATAGACTATATGCAGGAGCATTTGGACTTTCATAATTACAAAATACACTGAGAGACAATTAATTTTGCTAGCAAATAGCAAATGGTTTACTGTTCTTTTTGAAATATATTTTCTTCAATAAATATACTAATGTAAAAAAAAAGAGAGAGAGTTCAAGTCTAACCAGAATGTCCAAGTCCACTTCAGCCTAAGCCCAGAATAGATTCTGGGTCTTCTCTAAGCCACACAGTCATCTAAGCACCTCCTGTGAGGGGCCCGAGATACTAGACAAAACCTTGGGATAGGGAACGTGTGTTTCCAGGCCATAAGAAGCTCACGTTCTAATAAGATACATAGATGCGTGTGTGTATGTGTGTGTGTGTGTGTGTGTGTGTGTATGTGTGTTTATGTATGTGTCTTTAAGTTTTTCAGTCATGCCCGACTCTTTGTGATCTCATGGACTGTAGGCTGCCAGGCTCCTCTGTCAGTGGGATTCTCCAGGCAAGAATATTGGTGTGGCTGATAGCCATTCCCTTTGCCAGGGGATCCTCCTGACCTAGGGATTGAACTCAGATCTCCTGTGTTGCAGGCAGATGCTTTACCATCTAGGACACCAGCAAAGCCCACACAGATGTGTGAATACATAACTATATGTAGGAAGTGCTATGCTGTCTACCTAGAGGAATTTAATAAAAAAAAAAAAAAAAGCCTTCCTAGAAGTGAATTGGGTCTTGATTTCAGACCTTTGGGGCTTCTCTGGACTTGATTCTGGGTGGAATTGGTGCCTGCCTATACTGCCCTCCAGCCCCACATGGAGAACTGTCTGTACGTCAACAGTTTGTTTTCAGGAGTAGAGACAAGAGCCAAGAGAAGCCACTTGCAGGAAGGGAAGGGGCTCACCTTTCCCTCGCTGATTCCTGGCTTGGTTTCTGGCTGAGTGCCTGGGTTTCAGGATAAACTGGTCTTGGATCTCTTGGGGCCCCTCCAGGAAGGCCTCCTGGAGGGCAGAAGCAGAAGTGGAGCCCTCCAGTTCCTGCTGCAGCAGCCCAGTACCTGGAATATAGCTCAGTTTAATTCCATAAGGATGTTCATGACCTATATGGAGAAAAAGCTAAATACAGATTCAGACCGATGGTGATGGGTGGGATCAAACCCACCTTACCGTGAGCGAGTATGCCACACTGGTGTGACTGCTGACCTTCAGGGGCTTCTGGGTAGAGAAGGCTGTGACTCCCGAGTAAGCACAATGTGCACTCTCTCAAGGGGACACGCTGCAAAAAGCAGGTGCCCAAACAGAAGAGTTTAAAACATAACAAGAAAAATGTTTTTAGACACCTTGCTTGGCTTGGAAGGCATTTCATCAGTGAATTGCACAATATTGACTTTCATTGTGTTTCCATCTGAGAATATTTATGGCCTTCTAGTTTCTGCCTTGACACACTACACCTGTACATCTTAGGCAAAATGCTAGCCTTAACATTCCTCCTTTGAAACACTGACCCTCACACATAGACTCATAAGGATCAAAGTAAATATATTAATAAGCATTGGTGCTTAATATTTTTAAAATAATCGGACTATGTATGTTAAGAATGGCTCTGATCAGTGTTCTGTCCCACATGTCAGTTTAACAGATTTTCCATTTCCTTTTGTCAGTTCAGTAGGCAGAGTGCAGTGGGGTGGTTTGCCTTAATGTTTCCCTCCCGCTGCTGCTTCCCTCTAAGGGGTTTCCTACGAGACAGTGATCAGAGACAAGCCTGCACGGCCGAGAAAACCCAGAAGTGCAAAACGGTGTTTACAGAGTGGAAAACCACACCAGAAATCATCGGGAGTTGCCTGCCAAGTGATTTGTTTTGCTCTTTCATGCTATAAATTGCTTCCTCTCCATAGAATTCTCTAAGACCCTGTGCTGTCCTGTGGATTCCATCTTTAAAGAATTGCATGAAAGCTCCTTTTCTTTTGTTTCTGATTTATTAAATGCAACTGGAGGAGTTCTTGCTTGTGCTTTACATCTGGCATAAACACAATGTCAGTGCTCTATTCAGAACAAGAATCACAGCGACTTCCATCCTTTAAGGCAAAAGAAGCTTCTGTGAGAGTAGTAAAATACAACCAAGTCACCAGGATAACCAGGAGCTAATCCATAATTGTGAGCTGAGAACATGTTAAGAAGCACATTCAGAATGACTGCTGAGGCAGCAGCATGAAAGACAGCCTCTTAGGAGTCCTCAGAGCCAGCCATGCTGTTTGAGGCTGTTCTAAGCTTAGAAGTTGTCATCTACATGGTCTTATTTAAATTAATGCATTTTATTAAACTAAATATGTTTAAATATTCAATTTTTTTTCACTTTACTGCTGACTGACTTTTACAAGGATGTCAACAAGACAAGAAAAACACATGAAATGGGTGAGGTGGTTTTGTCTTCAGCTTTATACTTGGTGACTCTATGTATTCCAAGACTGGGAATATACATATCACAGAAAAAACTTAGTTGTTTAGATTCTTCAGACCACATGAAAATGTTCCTCAGATCACTTGAAAGAGTAATAGACTCACAGGATTGTTGAACAGATGAAAAAAGTTAAAAGAGGAAGTGCTCTAAGATTTCTAGTGGAAGTCATTGTCACCATGACTATATTGCAGGTTCCACTACAGATTTTGTCTTTGCCCTTGTTTTAATTCCTCCTTTTTTCACTGACCACCCCTGACAGATTTGCTCATCCAAGAATGTGCATTATTATTTTTAGTTAACTTGCTATGATAACTATTTTAGGAAAGATGTAGTCTATTTATCAAAAATTTCAAGAGCAGTGCTAGTGAACTCAGCTTGAGAAACAGCAAAGCACATGCAGGTGGTTTTTAGTCAGTGAAGAATCTAAGTGTCTGATTGTGATTATTTCATTTTCTTTATGATGCTGAGAAAAGCTTTGGGCACAGAATAGGTATTAAATAAATGTACTTGAGGGCAGAGGTATGGCTGGATTTTAGAAGATGATCACGAAATAGAGACAACTCAGTAGTTAGGAAATGGAACTGAGAACGTCAAGACTGGAATATGAAAAATAATGTATGAGCAAAAGAAATTCCCGCTTGTGTTGCTTTCCTACCTAAGTGAGTAAATAGAGAGTAAGTAAGTAATTGTTTTCAAGACAACTCTGTTTGTCAAGTGGAAAAAGTAAAGAAGAAAAATCCACACTGCTGTTCCCAAATAGACCATAAGCTGCTGCATGAAGAGATGCTATCTGTGCTTGGGAGAGAGCAGGTGCTTAGAATTATTTAAGACGTGTATAAATGAATACTGCAAGAGATTTTCAGTTTAAGGGCATTTAAGCTTAAGACTGATCAACCATTACTTTGAGACTTTAAAGTTACAATTTGGATCCCAACCAGCTCCATCTTAGGTTTTCCCTGACACTTACCAGTAAGTGGATATGAAGTCTTTTTCTCAGCAGAACTGATCCACAACTGGTAATCTTTCTCAGAGCCCTTGGAAAGAAAAAGAACTATGTGTCACAGCAAATATTCCTAGTAGGTACTTGAAGAACTCATTTCCTTAGCATTTCTATACTTTCAAAAGGAGAATTTGGGCCAGGATAAATGCTATTTGGTCCGTGGAAGTGGCAACAATTTTTGAGTGAACAATGCTGATTCCAGTAGCCCCTGCCCCTCTCTCATAGCCTCCAATGGATCGACTGAGATTCTTGTCCTTTTGGATAAAGGCTGAGGATCTGTGCAGCCACAGTGCAGTCACAGGCAGCCTCTCACTTTGTGGGCGGTCCATGAATTAAAACAAAACATAGTACTTTTTAATAAAATTATAAATAAATATATAAATTATAAATAAAAAATAAAATAATTAAAAAAAAACTTCTCTTCACTATGGAAGAGAAGTCTAATCTCAAGAATCCTGCTTTCTGCTGTTTTGAGACTCCTTGGAGAATTCTGGCTTTTGCCTTAAAATGTCCCTGCCCAGTCAAGCATGTTGTCCAGAAAGCCACATACTCTGCCATGACTATTCCTGAACAAAGTAAAACTTGAAAGGCAGCATTAGCTCAGCAACTGTTAACACAATGAGACAGATGCCCAAGAGGCCTTGAGTAGATGGCAGCCTACTGGCTGTGATGTAGGCAAGCACCACTCAAGGGAGAGAAGGGACAAGGACTCTAACCTGAAGAAGGAGTCAGATGTAGAAAACAGTTTCTTCCAGCAGAATCCCTGCCTAGGAATTCTGAATATCCCATTTGAAACAAGTATAAATTACAAAGACTGCTAAATTAAAGAGCCCTCCAGGAGAAGATAAAGCAAAAGATGTTTGAAATAGAGTTGTTGGTGATAGGTACTAGGTACTACACTTACCTTTGACTCCTGATTAAAAATCACGGCCTTGCCATGAAGGAAGTAAGCTCCCAGGTATGGACGCAATCACACACACAAACACACACATGTGACTAAATAGGCTTAAAATGGCATTGCGAATAGAAATGAGAGAGCTGATAAAAATCTTTTCTTTTAAGGTAAAAACTGGAAAAACTATGATGGAATCCCATAAATCAGGCATATATATATATATATATATATATATATATATATATATATATAGGCAAATAACCCTAGTTATTCACTGAAATAGAAATTTTTTGTCTAGTGAGATTGATCACGTTAAGCAAAGGAAAGTTACAAAAATGAAATAAAATGAGTTCTAACATTAATCAGTCTCCCCAACCTTATCCCTAAAGCCACTTTCTTCTAAGATTTGACTCGCATTCAGGGCATAAATATCATATAGATTAGAAATCAGTGCAGAGGGGTGCTGTACTCAATGCATATGAATTCAATTTTATTTAAAATGTATTATTAAATTATATTTTTACAGAAATCTTGATGTCTTATACCAAATTCTGGCTGTCTTGAGGTTTTAAGGGGCTTTATTATACCATTGAGAAACACAAATATGAATATTGTAATTATGTCATATCACAATAGCAAGACATTTTCACATTTATGTATAAATATGTATTCATAATTATATTTATATGTACATTTTACACATTGATATGTATATATATATAAATATATATAATTTTATATAAGGATCTATGCTTTACAAGTGCGTTGTTCAGTTCTGTCCATCTGAATGTTCCACTCCTCTTTCTGCTTCTGAACCCTCATCCTCAAACATAGCCATCTCTTTCACTAAAAAATGTTTAACAAGCATAACAGTCCTATCAAAACATAAAAGAGCAGACACTTGAAAACAAAATGAGATGAAAGAGATGTGCACACAAACGCTTCCAGACCCATGGTCTTATTCAGAACTTGTCTTCTTCAGCAGTTCACAAGAGGCATTAGCCATTGCATTATAGGACCTGCATCAAGGGGATGTAGCTTCTTGCCAGGTGGTCTTTACATCAGATTTACAACAAAACATATCATTTAGGATTTTCTCATACTGAGATTGAGTCCTCAGGCGCAATCAGGGTAAATGGAGATGGGACAGGAGGAATCAGGAAAGAAGATACAAAAAGAATAATCCAATAGAGGAGGAAATATTTAGAATCATAAATATTTTCTTGTCTATGTGTGTGTGTGTGTGTGTGTGTGTGTGTGTGTATATATAATAAAAATACATTTTTTCCTTAAAACTGTAAAATTATAGCCTGATTTCATTGTGCTATGACTTCAGTTCACACAAAATTTATAATGGGAATACACAAATAACACATCTGTATAGATTATTAAGGGGCTTCCTTGGTGGCTCAGACAGTAAAGAATCTGCCTACAATATGGTAGACCCAGGTTTGATCCTTGGGTTGGGAAGATCCTCAAAGAAGGGAATGGCAACCCACTTCAGTATTGTTGCCTGGAAAATTCCATAGACAGAGCGTCCTGGTGGGCTATAATCCATGGGCTCTCAAAGAGTAGGACATGACTAAGTGACTAACACACACATAGGTTATTAATATAGTTTGGCTGCCTTCAAATTCTACCAAATATGATGGAGTTATCTGAAATAATCAGCTGTCTTATGATAATAGATACATTATACACAAACACAGACATACACATACACACACAAATCTCAAAAATCAAAGTTGGTTTTTTAACTAAAAATAACTTGCAGGTAACTTACAGTTATTCCTAGCTTTGAAAGTGACATATTGATAACATCATTCACTGTGTCTGAATTTGTCACTGTTACAGTAACAGACTGCAAAAAAGAAGCGAGAAAAGCTGCTATAAATTAAACATTTTTAAACAAGTGAGTAAATAATTATTGTTATATTGTTATCTATATTCTAAAGGCAAAGCTTATAATTCAGGTAATGACAAAGTAAAATGCTTGTATATAAAATATAATCCCCTAATTATAATCTATTTCCATTTCTTTATATAACATGAAGCTAGTAGAAAGCATTTCAGTAAAACAAATATTTCTGTTAAAGGATTTGAGGCACACAAAATATAATAGCTTAAGCAAGAACTAGAAAGACTGAGAATTCCACAAGGGCACATAGGCTACCCTCAGCACCTTAAGGCTGTTTCCATAATGGAGGAAAGATAGTTTAAAAAAAAGTACCATCTTGGTCTTCCTGAGTTGTGCTTTTATAATATGGATTTATTTATTTGTCATTACATAGTCAGTTTTAGTAAAATTAGAATGAGAACTGGTTATTAAAGTTTTTTTTTTAACTACTATTCAGTGATTACTTTCTTTTTGTCAGGTGTCATGATTACTAAGATTTTCATGATTGAAATCTAATGAATCAATTAAATAAAACCAATTAATCTAGGAAATGAGATTGAAAATTTTTAAAATGTAAGTTCCATTCTAAACTGCCAGTGAACAGGGTGTTTATAATAGCTCTTGAGCACACAACACATTAAAAAATGCTCCATAAAAATAGGAAGGCAATTTATAGAAAATTAATACAAGAGAATGATGACTACAATTTCTCAAACTTGGTGAAAGACATAAATTTATAAATTCAAGAAGTTCAGAAAGTACCAAACAGGTAGATTAAAAGAAAACCATGCTTTGACACTTCATAGCTACACAGCTAAAAACCAAAACTAAAGAGAATATCTTGAGAGCAGCTGAAGAAAAATGACAAGTCACACATAGAGGGTTGATGTTTGAGTGAGCACAGAGTACTCATCAGAAAACACAGAGACTAAAAGTGAAACATCTTTACAGTGTTGAAAACATTTGCAAACAAAATTCTCTATCCAGCAAAAATACCCTTCAAGACTGAAGGTGAAATAAAGACATTTCAGGTGAAAGAAACTAAGACAATCTGTTGGTACCAGATATGTATAAGAAAAGGAAAGTTCTCCAGGATAAAATGAAGTACTAGAAGGAAACCTGAATCTTCAGGAATGAAGAACATCAGAAATGTTTATTTTGTGTAAGTTACACATAAATAAAGTTGATTTTTTAAAATTTCTAGGTGAAAAATTCTGAATGTAACCCATTGTCACAAATCAAAGTAGGCAGAGACGAAAGTGTGCTTTGCTGCATGAGAACCCTCTAGATGCATCTCTTGCCGGCATTGCATTTATCTGGTGGTCAGGAACAAATTGGATTTTGCCTGGCTTTGCTCTTGGCCAGGAAATAACTGTCTTAAATGACTTCCTTTTTCTACCTTCAAATACTGTTGTGTGTCATCTAGAGTTACTGTAAACTACAGTAGAACAAAGTATCATAAAAAAAACATCCAGAATATCTTTTCATCACAAATGTCTAGGCTACAGCACTACACTTTCAGAAATCAAATTACATGCAAATAACTGGGGCTAATGGTATGATTTTTTCCCCCCAGTAGCATAAACAAAATGAGGTAGAGATTTGCTGATCCTTTCAAAGTATCATCCCTTTTGGCTCAGTTCTATCCAGATATTCCTCAGAATGAAAGACCTTTCAAGGTGAAAAGACAGCCTTCAGAATGGGAGAAAATAATAGCAAATGAAGCAACTGACAAACAACTAATCTCAAAAATATACAAGCAACTCCTACAGCTCAACTCCAGAAAAATAAATGACCCAATCAAAAAATGGGCCAAAGAACTAAATAGACATTTCTCCAAAGAAGACATACAGATGGCTAACAAACACATGAAAAGATGCTCAACATCACTCATTATCAGAGAAATGCAAATCAAAACCACTATGAGGTACCATTTCACACCAGTCAGATCGGCTGCGATCCAAAAGCCTACAAATAATAAATGCTGGAGAGGGTGTGGAGCAAAGTGAACCCTCTTACACTGTTGGTGGGAATGCAAACTAGTACAGCCAGTGTGGAGAACAGTGTGGAGATTCCTTAAAAAACTGGAAATAGAACTGCCTTATAACCCAGCAATCCCACTGCTGGGCATACACACTGAGGAAACCAGAAGGGAAAGAGACACATGTACCCCAATGTTCATCGCAGCACTGTTTATAATAGCTAGGACATGGAAGCAACCTAGATGTCCATCAGCAGATGAATGGATAAGAAAGCTGTGGTACATATACACAATGGAGTATTACTCAGCCATTAAAAAGAATACATTTGAATCAGTTCTAATGAGGTGGATGAAACTGGAGCCTATTATACAGAGTGAAGTAAGCCAGAAGGAAAAACACCAATACAGTATACTAACGCATATATATGGAATTTAGAAAGATGGTAACAATAACCCTGTGTACGAGACAGCAAAAGAGGCACTGATGTATAGAACGGTCTTATGGACTCTGTGGGAGAGGGAGCGGGTGGGAGGATTTGGGAGAATGGCATTGAAACATGTAAAATATCATGTATGAAATGAGTTGCCAGTCCAGGTTCGATGCACGATACTGGATGCTTGGGGCTAGTGCACTGGGACGACCCAGAGGGATGGTATGGGGAGGGAGGAGGGAGGAGGGTTCAGGATGGGGAACACATGTATACCTGTGGTGGATTCATTTTGATATTTGGCAAAACTAATACAATTATGTAAAGTTTAAAAATAAAATTAAAAAAAAAAGTCTTCTGCATTTAGCATTACCTTCCTCTTAATCCTGTGCTAGAAAGGGGCATTATTGAGATCAGCTAACAAAATGGAAAAGTAAATGGTTGATTAAAGTATTACACGTATGGTAATTTACCAAAGGTCATAGCTGTGTGACGGTTATATGAAAGACTATCCTTATTCTTAGGACATACCTAATTATTTAAGGAGAAAGGGCATGGTGTACGTATGACCCTCAAAAATAGTTAGATACACACACACACACACATATATATCTATATTTATATTTATATATATATATATATATATATAGAGAGAGAGAGAGAGGAGACAAATAAATGGATCAAACAAATGGAACAAAAGGTTCATAAATAGGTGAATTTAGGTAAATGGCATATGGTGTGTTCTTTGCACTATTTTTTTAACTTTTCTGTAAGTTACAATTATTCCAAATAAAAACATCACAGGGGGAAAAAGCAAAACAAAACAAAACAAAAAACAGTGGAAACAATCCAAACCACAATGTAATGACACTCATCTTTTCACGGGAAAATATGTGTTCCCACACAGTGCTTGCTAAATTACTCCCCTCTCTCTTTCTCCTCTTTTTTGTTCTCCCTCCTACCCACCCCATCTCTCTATCTCTTCTGTATATCTCCATCAGTTTCATTTTGCTAAGTTGAGAACTTGGAATTTAATTTTTGATCTTAAAAATACTTACACATGCACTGTTTTTGATGTCCTCAGTGAAGATTTGGAGGGGAATGCTTTCTGATTGATCCTTCTCTTTGGCTAGATTGACGTACCTAATAAAATTCAGTAATAACCCAGGATAGGGTAGACAAATTAGCTTTAGCTATTAGCTTATTTTCAAATCAATCAATGTTGCTAATCTTTTAAATACTGTTATTATTTTCTTTAAAAAATTTATTTATTGAATTCGTTTGGCTGCACCGGGTCTCCCTTGTGGTACACAGGATCTTTACTGGTGGCATGCAGACTCTTAGTTGTGGCATGTGGGATCTGTCTAGTTCCCTGAGCAGGTACTGAACCCAGGCGCCTGCACTGGACCACCAGGGAAGCCCCTTATTTGTTATTATTCTTCTTTTAATATCTATTTTTTTTATTTCGCCTTATTTTAATTTCTAAATTTTCGGCTGTGCTGGGTCTGTGTTGCTGTGGAGGCCCATCTCTGGCTGTGGCCAGTGGGGGCCATGCTCTAGCTGCAGTTCACGAGCTTCTCCTTGCAGGGGCTTCTCTTGTTGTGAGCACGTGGGCTTCAGTAGCTGCAGTTCGGTTCCTGGGCTCTGGAGCGTAGGCTCAGTTAATTGTGGTGCACAGGCTTAGCTGCTCCGCGGCATGGGGGATCTTCCTCTATCAGGGCTCAAACCTGTATCTCCTGCATTGGCAGGCAGATTCTTTACCACTGAGCCGTCAGGGAAGCCCTTGTTATTATTCTTAAAAGCATGGAGACATAAACTGAGTAAAATCAAATTAGGGATTGGAAGAAGATATGCAAAAATATTTTCAGGAAAATAAGATATGACCCAGAAAGTAACAGGTCGCCTTTGTTATGTGCGATTTGGGCAGCAGATCCAATCCTCAAAGTTTTCCTGCCTAGATTGGCGGGCGCAGGGCCTTCCTGGGTTCAAGGACAGGACGTGGCATTTGCTTTGAGAATCTTTCATTAGAGTAAGTAATCTACACTTATGGAAATTTAACATATGTTTTGAGAATAATGTTAGTTCCAACCATTAGGATGGAGAGAAAGGAAAGATGACAGTGACACACAGAACTTCCTTAAAGCTAAGCAGAGCATACGTGTAAATGAGAGAACATTCTTTGCAGCAGCAGTCAGGATAAACCTAAACAAGAAGTTACTTGAGGGGAGTCTAACAATTCCTACCAGGGAGAAGGACACAGTTTGGGGGCACTGCCTTGAAGAGATTTGCATTCTTCTATCATGGATTAAAGATTTAACATACGTATACTGTTGTCAAAATACCTTTGAAGGAAGGACTGCCATTTTTCCTTTTGTTCAGGAAAACTGCAATCTTAAAAAATGGGAGAAAAATTACATAAAATACTTACACTAACATATTGCTGCTGCTGCTGCGTCGCTTCAGTCATGTCCGACTCTGTGCGACCCCACAGACGGCAGCCAACCAGGCTTCCCGTCCCTGGGATTCTCCAGGCAAGAACACTGGAGTGGGTTGCCATTTCCTTCTCCAATGCATGAAAGTGAAAAGTGAAAGGGAAGTCGCTCAGTCGTGTCTGACTCTTAGCGACCCCATGCACTGCAGCCCACCAGGCTCCTCCGTCCATGGGATTTTCTAGGTAAAAGTACTGGAGTGGGGTGCCATTGCCTTCTCCACACTAACATATTAAGACTTGTATTAGCATATTAAGTGCTATTCCAGATTAAAAAAAATATCAGCAGCCAGTTGTTAACTAATGTGTATGCATATGTAAGTTGTACCCTCTTCATAATTAGGCTCTTGATATGGAGTCTCTCTTTTTTAAACCATATTACAGTGATGAGAAGTAGATGTTAAACTTGACAAAAAGTTGGTTTGAAATCTAAACACTTAACTGCAGGTGTCATGCAAGCTGTGTAATCATGGGCAAGTCACTGAACCACTCTGTGCCTCAGTTTCCAGAACAGGAAAAGGATTAATTATACCTGAGTGTTCTTATAGGTAGAAGTGCTATTCAGATATAAAGAACATGATTATTCAGATTAAATCATACTTAGGAACTGGCATTTGGATGGAACTATGTTATCTCAGAAACAGGAGTATCCTATTAGGAAAAAACCCTACAATATTTTAGTCCTTTATGTGTGTTCAGTTCAGTTCAGTTCAGTCGCTCAGTCGTGTCCAACTCTTTGCGACCCCATGAATCGCAGCACTCCAGGCCTCCCTGTCCATCACCAAATCCCGGAGTTCACTCAGACTCACGTCCATCGAGTCGGTGATGCCATCCAGCCATCTCATCCTCTGTCGTCCCCTTCTCCTCCTGCCCCCAATCCCTCCCAGCATCAGAGTCTTTTCCAATAGTCAACTCTTCGCACGAGGTGGCCAAAGTACTGGAGTTTCAGCCTCAGCATCATTCCCTCCTAAGAAATCCCAGGGCTGATCTCCTTCAGAATGGACTGGTTGCATCTCCTTGCAGTCCAAGGGACTCTCAAGAGTCTTCTCCAACACCACAGCTCAAAAGCATCAATTCTTCGGCACTCAGCTTTCTTCACAGTCCAACTCTCACATCCATACATGACCACTGGAAAAACCATAGCCTTGACTAGACGGACCTTTGTTGGCGAAGTAATGTCTCTGCTTTTGAATGTGCTATCTAGGTTGGTCATAACTTTTCTTCCAAGCAGCAAGTGTCTTTTAATTTCATGGCTTCAATCACCATATGCAGTGATTTTGGAGCCCCCCAAAATAAAGTCTGACACTGTTTCCACTGTTTCCCCATCTATTTGCCATGAAGTGATGGGACCAGATGCCATGATCTTCGTTTTCTGAATGTGGAGCTTTAAGCCAACTTTTTCACTCTCCACTTTCACTTTCATCAAGAGGCTTTTGAGTTCCTCTTCACTTTCTGCCATAAAGGTGGTGTCATCTGCATATCTGAGGTTATTGATATTTCTCCCACAATCTTGATTCCAGCTTGTGCTTCTTCCAGCCCACTTTATGTGTGTACCATATAGTAAATTGTAATATATGAAATTAGTTTCTAGGAAACTTATTCTTCATTACTATGATCCTCTGATGCAGATCAATCTACTGCTAAATTGTTAAAGATTAGCATTTTCTGTGCTAAAGTTTGTGTAGCATTTAATTATCCAGAGCTGAAAATGTTTTAGGCTCATTCATACACAGACTTATCACTTACTAAATTTTATTTATTGTGGTAAATTATGCATAACATAAAACTGACAATTAGTGATCATCGGTAGATTAACAAGATTGTGCAACCATCACCATTATCTACTTCTGGAATATTTTCACTACCCAATGGCAAACCCTGTGTGCATTAAGGAGTCACACCCCAGTCTCCTCCATCCTCAGGCCCCATACCAGGTTTGGTTTATACATTCATTAGTTGATAAACACTTAGGCTATTTCCAATTTTTTTTTTTTTTTTTTTTTTTTGGCTGTGGTGGATAAAGCAGCTATGAGCGTTTGTGTATAAATTTTTTGTGTGGATGTAAGTTTTCATTTCTCTTGGATATATACCCAGAATATGTATGTTCTCCTATGGCTGCCACATTTTATATTCCTACCAAAACACTGCTCCTACCCCCCATCCCCATTTCAAGAACTGTTTCACCAGGAAGTAGAGTGCCCTCTGAGCTCCCAACCTGCATATATACCCGAACACAGCTGCTAATTACTCATGGCAACCTGCAGAAGAGTAAAATAGCAAATGGCCAAAGCACTAGGTGTCAGGCATTGTTATGAATGCCGTGTATGTTCTCGCACAGCTTTTAAACCTAAATAACATGTGTAAACCTGGCTTCCTCCTTTCTAGCCTCACTAGGAAAAAAGTTTCTTGGACACTCCCTTATCAGAAATTGCACATTCCCAAATGAAACTGCTTCCATTCACTTAAAACATGGAAAAGATGTTTAAGCAATAGGAACTGGATCTTTAGAGAAATAAGTCATGGAAAGCAGACATACAGAGAATGATACAAATACATATTTCTTCCCCAAAAGCTTTCAAAGTTTTCATTAAGTCAACAGCTGAATTCTAGCATTTAGTCAGTTTACCACTTGGCAGCATTTTAGTTGTCTTAGCTCTCTGATGATACAAGAGATCTTGGTGGTCAGGTGAGGAGGACAAGAAAGTGTGTCAAGTGCGTGTGAGGAGGGCCCAGTGTGCGCACGAGACTGAGATACGGGGTATGGTTGTTCCAAATGGCAGTTGTGAATGTTTCATGGCACTGGCGAACCCGGGACTGTCAACTTGGGATAGTCACATTCCCCATCCTCACTCCAGTCTAAGAATGTAATTGGAAAACTGACCTGTACTCCATGGAATCGTAGCTTTGTTTTATTGTCACCCTTCTACACACACCAAATAAGATTATTTGTACACAGCAATTCAGGCAACCTACTATTTGATGACACAATTAATGTTATGTGTATAATTAAGTCCCATTTTAAAGGGAATTAATTTGGGAGTATAAAGTCAGTTTTTCAAATATAATTGTACTTTTTCAAGAAAGATAATCGGGATTGGATTGAGGGCAGGATATTGGTGAGGGGTCCTAGAGTCTTGCTCTCATGATCCTCCTTCCTCATACAAGGATACCATGAACACAAGAGGATCTGGCTTCCCAAGGAGCTCACACAGCCCATCTGAAAAACCACTGATCAAAACCAAAGGAAATCACTCCAGTCATTTCCACTATTTACTATCCATATGCATGCATTTGCACATGAAAACCTTTTTAGGAGGGAAAAGTACAAGGCATATGTGTCATTTGTTGTTGTTTATGTCACTCAGTCGTGTCTGACTCTTCTTGTGACCGCATGGACTGTAGCCCGCCAGGCTCCTCTGTCCATGGGATTTCCTAGGCAGAATGCTGGAGTGGGTTGCCATTTCCACCTCCAGGGGATCTTCCTGACCCAGGGATTGAGTGGGCGGGTCTTCCGCAAGTCTCCTGCATTACAGGCAGATTCTTGACCACTGAGCCACCAGGGAAGCCCATATGTGTCATTATGGTCAGTCAAGAAGTGAGTCACTGGCTTAATAGACAATCAGATTAAAATGTCCTCCTTTTGAACCCACGTAGATCCAGGACACCAAGCTGTAGGTCTCACCTGGAGGGGGCCACAAAGTTCACCCTGGGCCAGCCCAGGACAAAGGACTTTCTGGCAACGATGCCGGCTTCACCAGCCTTGTGTATACGGTTGTCAGTCCATGTGGTGCTCAGTGGTGTTTTATCTTTTATCTTAAAGTTCTTTTTATACCTGGAAAGAACCAAATAATGCCTCTGTTAGTTTGTTTCTGAAACGTAATGGGAGCAGCTGTGTTCATGCTAAGATGGTGTTTCTTATTGCTGGAGGGCCAAGCATGCCTCCTTCATCTCTATTTCTCACTGTGGATGGCGTGGCTAGGCATTTGATAGACCTTTTCAAAAATACGTGTTCAGCGGAGGCTGGTCCAGAGAGTCCCTGAAAACACTTCCTTCATGGTGGGAATAGACATTTTCTGAATGTTAAGTAATGAGTATAGACCATCCTTTATATCTTAGAGCTTTTTTAGAGAACCATTAACTCATTTATCAGTCTCATATTTATTATTATATATTATATTAAAAATAAATCTTATATAAATGTAAATATTTAGCATTTTATAATTATAATAATATAAATGTAGAAAATATACAAATATGTTTGTAATTATTATAATTAGTTTATTATTCATTCATGTCTTGCATATGTCAAAAAGTATTGAGAGGCTGAACCAAAATACATGCATGATATATGGTTTATAAAAATAGTTACACTGGAGAAGGAAATGGCAACCCACTCCAGTATTCTTGCCTGGAAAAGTCCATGGACAGAGGAGCCTGGCAGGCTGCAGTCCATGGGGTTACATGACTGAGCATGTGTGTATGAGGGTGGAGGGTCACGGGTTGGTAGCAATAAACTGGTAGAACTAAAAAAAATAAAAATAAAAATAGTTACACAACTATTTCCTTAACAGAGACCAAATAATAATAATAATAATAAAGGCTAGACTAGAGAGATTTAAAATACATTTTCAACTTTAATTTTTTAAACAAGATGTTTTATTTTCTAGCATAGGTTATTTTAAATTTCCTTTCGTAAATTTTGTTCATAACATTTTCTCTTATAGGTAAAAACCGAAAAATTGTTAGCATACAAATTGAACCCCAACTTAAAACTCAATCAATCAGTCAGTCAGTCAACCTCAGATCAGTGGCCAGGATGTCTTCTGCATAGATGAGAGACATCTTTCCCATTTACCTCTGGGGAGTCAGAAGGTCACCAATGAATCTGCTCTCTGACAGTTTCTGCTGATTCTCTTTTGACTTCTAACATGGAAACCACCATATCTCTTGGTTAATTCACAAATTTAACTCTTGGCGGGCCTGAGATTTAGATAGCTACAAGCCCTATGAAAGATGCCGAGGTAACTGGGGTGCACAGCTCTGGAACTTCTACAATTCAGAACCACATGTAGACACACTAAATGTAGAATGAGATCCGAGATACCTCGTGTGCAGAAATGCCTTTGATTCTTCTGGTTCAGGGAACAGTTAAAGCTCCAACTCTTCAATGGGACTTATGAAATGAAAATAATTTTGCAGGAAGCCCACTTGAAGGATAATCTTGATTCAGTGGGCACTATGAATATAAATATGATGGAAATCTGCTTTGCAATACAAGGTGGGTTTTTTCTACATCTGATTTCAACATTTTTACCCTGTGCCTGTGTATTTGAAGATTTTATGAAACACAATTATCAAATAAAATTATTTTTCTATATAGTAACTCTAAAAGCATTTTCAAATTAAAAATATATGCCCAATGGGAAAGAGGGCTTCCCTGATAGGTGGTAAAGAATCCACCTGC
This sequence comes from Bubalus kerabau, assembly GCF_029407905.1. Taxonomy (NCBI): domain Eukaryota; kingdom Metazoa; phylum Chordata; class Mammalia; order Artiodactyla; family Bovidae; genus Bubalus; species Bubalus kerabau. The sequence goes on from NW_026577904.1 coordinate 744,038, forward strand.
AATGCAGGACACACCCGTTCGATTCCTGGGTTGGGAAGATCCTCTGGAGAAGGGAAAGGCTACTCACTCCAGTATCTGGCCTGGAGAATTCCATGGACTGTATACTCCATGGGGTCGCAAAGAGTAGGACACGACTGAGCGACTTTCAGTTAATGGGAAAGATAGATGCCTATCTGCTGGGTTTTATAGGTTTTTTTTTCTCATGTAGATGTCTAAGTGTGTTGACACCCAAGGTACTGTGTGGAACCGTCCAAATACACTGACCTGGGAAAAGGCATTTCAATAATTCTCTTCTTAGTGAAGTGAAGCGCCAAGATCATTCACTCCCTTGAAACCAAATCAAGGAGTTATCCAAAAGCCCAGAGCATGGTTTGCATTCTTCAGTAACACTGAGTATTTACCATATAGTGAGCATTGTTCTAAGACTTTTATAAACATTTTTTTCATTTAATGGTCAACTACACCAAGTAGTCTTTAGTAGCTGCATTTTAGGAGAAAGCAATGGCACCCCACTCCAGTACTCTTGCCTGGAAAATCCCATGGGCGGAGTAGCCTGGTAGGCTGCAGTCCATGGAGTCGGTAAGAGTCGGACATGACTGAGTGACTTCACTTTCACTTTTGACTTTCATGCATTAGAGAAGGAAATGGCAACCCACTCCAGTATTCTTGCCTGGAGAATCCCAGGGACGGGGGAGCCTGGTGGGCTGCCATCTATGGGGTTGCACAGAGTCGGACACGACTGCATCGACTTAGCAGCAGCAGCTCCATTTTACAGGTGAGGTTAAGTCAATTTCCCAAAGCAACAGAACCAGGATTTGAACTCAGACAGCCTAAATCACGAGCCTGTGCTCCTACCCACTTGGCCTCCATCGGTGTGGACCTCAGCTTCCCTGAGGTACCCTTCTCCTCTTTCCTATCCTCAGCCTCAACTCTTCTCCAGGAGCCACCAGGCTTTCTGACGGGATTGTTCTTTAATTTGCAGACTGACATGATAAATCTCATGACACTATACCAACAAAGCTAGATGCCAGCTTGGAAATGTTTAAGACAACAAAACTTTATACTGCAGTGGATTCTCCTAGGGTCTCATTGTATTTCTTCAGCCTTAGTCATGACTTAATGAGATTCTCTCACAAGTTAGAACGAATCTAATATAAAATGACTGAAGGATGAGAAGGAAGAGGAGGACTACATTTAAAATTTTTATTGTGTATCCCTTACTACGGATTCCCACACCCCTCTCCTTTCCTCTTTGTTGTTGTTCTTCAGTTGCTAAGTCATGTCAGACTGTTTGCAACCCCATGGACTGCAGAATGCCAGGCTCCCCTGACCTTACTATCCCGCGAGTTTGCTCAGATTCAAGTCCATTGAGACAGTGAGGCTATATAACCATCTCTAACTCTGCCCTTCTCCTCATACTGGAAGGTAAGCCCCAATGGTTTGTGGAGTTTCTGGGATTCTAGGCAGACTTCCCCTATTCCAACACAAGACTGTTCCTTTAGATGCTTGGAAATAGAGATTGTGGTATGGTGTGTAACTGTCTGCTGTTTCACTGGTAAGTTAATAGTAAATTATCTTTTGATCTAAATAACATTCATTTTTTATTGTTTCTGTATTCTGTAACAACTAAATGTGAGGATAGTGATGTCTAAAAGTGGTGTTGGCTATGTATGGTCCCTTCCTATTTGTTAATTCTTCATAGGCCTCTGCTAGTATTAATATCGTAATATTTATAAAGTAGATCCTGTTATAAAAAATAAAAGTAATCATTTTATTTGAAAGATAGCTTATTAGCATTCTAATGAATATCAAAATGATGTTGAAGAATTCATGAGATTAATTCTTGAGAACAGATGTTTCTAATGTTTGTAATATGGGAAAAAATGACTAAAAAAAATCTCAAAATAATTTTAATTGAATATTAACATCCCACAATTGGAGAAATATAATTTCTCTGTGAAGAAATAAATATTTAAATCCCCCTTATTATTACCTAGAAACTAAAATGTACTTATTCTCATCAAATGCATAGGGAGAAGTTAGTAAACCATTTATTCCATTTGTGTTAATTTCTATGGCATCAGCCTCAAGATGAGTGAGTTTTCCACTGAAGTCTGAAGGTGAGCTGAGGCAATAGGGAACCTCAGTGTCCCCACCTCTTCTTATGGCTAAGTGGCAAAACTAGGTGCTACACTCAGATTATTAATTTGAACAGATTGATTCAAGGCAGGATACAATATTCCATCTAAGAATGAGGCATGACAGGAAGAGATGTGTTTGTTATCACGGGAGGTGATTTCTTTTTAGTTATTTCCTTCTGAAAAAAAAATTTTATATTAATAATAATCATGAATACACCTAAATGTTACTGTGGGAATGATCTTCTAGGTCTTTTTCCAAAACTTGTGTGAAGAACAAGGACTCAGTGCTGTGGTTACTGCAGTGGGGGAACTGTGTCCCCCGCCCCTCCTGGCTGCTAAAGTCCTTAATACAGTGACGCCCTCCCTGCAAATGAGACTATATTTGGAAAATGAGCTTTGGAGGATGTCATGGAGGCTAATGAGGTCATAAAGGGTAAGATTCAAATCCAGTAGGATGGTGGGCTTATTGGCACCAAGGAAATGCCTTGTGAGCACACAATGAGAAGACAGCCATCTGCAAGGCAGGAAGAGAGCTCTCACTAGAGCCTCATCATACAGGTACCTTATTGTGGATTTCCAGCCTCCAGAACTATAAGGGAACACATTTCTTTTGTTAAGCCACCAAGTCTATGGTGTTAGTTGCATCTATGTTGAGGGTTGGGAGGAAAGTGCACCCCGCTGGTTCTGTCTCCAACATATATTCCACATCTGTGTGGCTGAATCTTTTGTTTTTACCACCAACCCCAGGGTGAAGTCCTTGATACTGTTCACAGGACTGTTGCCTCCCTAACTAGTCTCCCTGCTTCCACCCTTGCTTACTCCAAAATCTCTCGTCTTCCGATAGCCAGAAAGCTTTGCTAAAAAGTATATGTCAGATATGGTTACTATCCTAGTTAAACACCTTTCAGCATGTATTTTAACCCCTTACTGTGGCCTGTGGGGACCCTGTGTGGCTGGACCCCTGACTACAGTGTTATATCTAATGTCATGCCCCTTACTTTAGGCTCCGGTCACATTGGCCTTCCCAGAACTACCCCATCCACGGGGCCCAGCTGCACCCAGTCAAAGCCTGCTGCTCCCTCAGCCTCGAAGGCTCAGCCGCCTTGGCTGAGAATGGAGGCTGCTTCTCAAGCCACAGGTCTAGCTTAGAGGCTGGCTTCTTGAGAGGTCCTGCTGAACAACCCCTTTCAAATATGGTCCCATCGTCTTCATGGTCCCCTTCATGATGCTCATGGTATCTACCTTGTATCACAAGCACGACGCAATCTCTCCTTTCCCCCTCTCCTTTTTTTATCATCTAAGTCACAGAGAAGAGAGACCTTGCCTGTCATATTTTCCTCAAGGTTAGCAGAGGTGCCATTTTATACTAGTTAGGAAAGCATGTAATATGTACTCACATGGTATTAGACATAGGCAACGCATCACTAAATGAGGAGAGGTACCGCTTCTGCTTCCTCCAGCCGCTTTTGAGTTCTGCGGGGCTGTGGATCAGCAGGGTACCGTTGGCTCCCTCGGATGATGAAGTACTCTCCCTCTTGGTGGCCACCTCAACGGAAGGGCTTCTGAAAAACATCAAACACCACAGAACAACGAGTCACTGGTCAGATATACGATGGGGTTTATGTTAAATGTCAAGATCGACACAACTTTAAAAAGAAGCCTCAGTCTCCCAAACAGGGCTTCACAGCTCAAATCCAGGAATCAGCAAGCTATAGAAAGTTACTGAGAGAAATGAGGTCACTCGGGCAGTTGATGCGGACAGGCGACAAGTTCAAGGACAAAGCCCTTGGGCATGCGGACTCTTAGAGGCAGGGAACAGAGAAAGGAGCGGAGCTGGTCATGAACTCTTAGGAAGAGGAGAACCAAGAGGCCAAAGGTAGAGACGATGGCAGGAAGGCAAAAACAGACAACGTTAAAAACCCAATAACCACACAAAATAGGATAATGTGTGGCCTATTAGAGATAAAAAGATATGGAGATCTGCCAAGAAGTAATTACAACTTGGTTTCATGATGGTCTAAAATTTTAGATAACCGAGGATTCTGGAAAACTGACTTCAATCATATCTAAATCAATATTCAAATTTTGGGGAAAATTCTCTAAGATCAGCGAAATAATACTGGAAACATCAAAAAAGTTTCTAAATACTAGGCAGTGCCTAGTTATTCGTTGATTGAGCTAAGGTCTCATAGAACTGCCTCATCAAAACAAATACGTTACACTGAACATAAAGATCCTTTGATAAATAGAGCAGATATTTTCATAGATCTACAGAAAATTCTAGGCTTGAAGCCAAGAAAATGTCCCCCTACACCCTGGCCCACCCTGAAGATGTAAAGCTGCTCACTTGTGTTCCGCAGTATGAATCTTAGGAACGCCAGTAGCTTTTCATGAAACCCATGCTGAAGTTAAAAATTAGTTCATGTCTTAGAAGAAACAAAATAAAATTCACTGTGAACACCAGTTTGTTTTGATGATAAAAAAAAATAGTATATTAAAGGATTACCTGATGTGGTAAAACCTTGAATGACAACCAATAAGTTCAAAGTGCGTTTTGATTGCCGTGAAAATCCTTTTTTCTCCCAATTCTCGGCACTGAAAGCTGAGTGTGTCTACAATACTCGGCAGAGTACTGTGAACAAACCCATGAAGCCTGAGGATTCTGTAGTAGTCCAGGTCACTGGCCATTATGATGTCAACATTGTGAGGCTCATGCCATAGCTGACAAGCTTTAATGTTTGTTTCCCTGACTTTACACCTATCTTTCAATGTTTTTGGAGAAGGGAATGGCAACCCACTCCAGTATTCTTGCCTGGAGAATCCCATGGACAGAGGAGCCTGCTGGGCTACAGTCCATGGGGTCGCAAAGAGCTGGACATGACTGAGCGACTGACGCTTTGATTTTTCTTAATTAATATTTTTACTTTGAAATAACTCTAGGTTCACACACAGTTGCAAGAAATAACACAGAGTCTATAACCTTTTACCAGTTTTCCGCGATGGTAGTATCTCTCTATAGTACAATATAACTAGGATATTAACATTGAAACGGTCAAGATACAGCACGTTTCCATCACCTCAGTGATCCTTTACAGCCACACAGACTCCCCTCCACTTCTGCCACCTCTTTAATCCCTGCAGCCACTAAGTTTTCTCCTTTATTTTTGCCCTTTCGAGAACGTTATATCAACGGGATCATACAGGATGTAACATTTTGGGATTTGCTCCCGTTTTGCTCCCTGCTCAGCATAAATGGAGATTCATCTAGACTGTTGCAGGTATTAATAGTTCATTTCCTTGTACCTCTCAGTAGCAGTCCATGAGAATGATGTATCCGGGTTTGTTTAACCATGTTGGGGAACGCCTGTGCTGTCTTCAGTTTGGGGCCATTACAAATAAAGCTGCAGCAAACATTTGTATACACTTTTTTTGGTGTTGATGCAAGGATCCATTTCTCTAGGTTAAAGGCCTAGGAGTGTAAATGCACGACTGTATGGTAGTTGTAAGTCTTCCCTGGTAACTCAGGGGTAAAGAATCTGTCTGCAAATGCAGGAGACGAGGGGTTGATTCTTGGGAGCAAGATCCTCTAGAGAAGGACAAGGCAACCCACTCCACGATTCTTTCCTGGAGAATCCCAAGGACAGCGGAGCCTGGTGGTCTACAGTCTACGAGGTCACGAAGAGCTGGACCCGACTTAGCAAATAACAACAGCAATGGTATCTTGTGTTTAAAGAAAATAAAGACAGTATTCTCCTTCCACTAGAAAATTGACCATTGTACAGTTGAGGAGGCTGCCACTCAGTTAGTCTGGATACCTGTGAGGGCAAGAAGCCCAGTATAATAGTAATGAAGGATCAGCTCCAGCCAACCCAGGGGTCACGCAGCTTCTGGGCAGCAAGGCCCCTAACCTCTTCTCCTGAGGACGGTCTCTTTCCTTTGACAATGGCGGAGAACTGAAATTTGACCATGTGGCAGTTTGTGGTTTCTCTTGTTGGCTCTTATAATATTAATCTGAATACATATTTTATATTCCCCACTAGACTCTTTCAGGGGCTTCCAAGGTGGCAAAGTGGGTAAAGAATCCACCTGCAATGCAGAAGACACAGGAGATGTGGGTTCAGTTCCTGGGTGGGGAAGATTCCCTGGAGGAGGGCATGGCAACTCACTGCAGTATTCTTGCCTGGAGAATCCCATGGACAATAGGAGCCTGGCGGGCTATAGTCCATGGAATTGCAAAGAGCCAGACATGACTGAATCAATTGAGGATGCATGCAGACTCTTAAGGACTTCAAGGAATGAGTCTATTTTTGATATATCATTTAATTCTCACAGGCATTGGCACATGGGAAGAATTCAGAACATTTTATTGAATAAATCAGTGAGATAGCTTTCTGCCGTGGTTGTAGGGGACAAAGGATCATCTAAAGTAGTCTCTCTTTCCCTTCATTTGTTCAACAGTCTTTGAACCTGCGCTAAAGGAAAGGTATTTGGTTAGGTCTGGGCAGAGGGAGCAAAAGGGATTCTAGCTCAACTCTAGATTTAGGTGGAGGAGACAGAAATTAAACAGTCTCACCAGTAAATCTTAATGCCAGACTCTGATAGGTACTACAAAGAAAAATTAGAGAGTGAGATGAGCAATTACCACTGAGACTAGACACCTGACTTTGTGGAGAGGGCAGGCGAGGAAGGCTTCTCTGAAGGACTCATGCGAAATGAGCTTTTAAGTTAATTTGGAATTAATTAGAGAATTGGTGAGGCGTGGGAGGGAGAAAGAGGGATGGAGACAGGAGGAGAGACAGAGAGGGAGAATGAGAAAGGGAAAAAGAGAGAAGAGGAAGAAAAAAGTGTTTGGTGAGAGGATGTTTCAAATTTCATGCCAAAGGGATAGAACTCGGATCTATGACATTTCAGAGACAGGAAAGAGTTTACGGGGTGGAGACACAAACAAGAGGTATAAGAAGGTGAAGTAAGTCTGAAAAGGTAGGTGGAGGCCAGAAGTAAAGGTCTTTGTAGTTTTTATGACCTTGTTAAAGGCCTATCATCTTAAAACCAAACTGGCATGGCAGGCAGGTTCTTTACCACTAGCACCACCTGGGAAACCCAAGCATGGAAGCAGCAAATAGTGGCCTCCAGAGACTGCTTACTGCTTTTAAAGGGATGGGGCCACTGGACATGCTGGACTGTATTTAGAACCATAGAGGCTCATTGGGCAACACTTTCTGGCCTCTTATCAAGGGTCTGGCAGAATCTATTTAAGGCAAGAAATGCAGACAGACACATCTCTGCACTTTCCCCAATTCCCAGATTATCTCCATTTTCTGTCTTACTCCTTCAGAGCACTCAGAGCCAGGAAAACTCCCCTTCTGGAATCTATTCACTGGTAATCAGTTTTGATCTGTTTCAGACTTTTTAGGCTATCCTCCTCCAGAGGTTCTGAGCCATCAGATCCAAAGCACCTGTATTTGTGGAAAGTGTTTTGTGTGACCTTCATGTAACCAGGATAGTGGTTGTGTTTTAGGTATCCATTGAGAAAGAAGCGTTCTTTTATCATCTTTCCCTTGGAGTGAAGCGAAAGAGATAAAACTTTTTTCTCAGAAAGATCAAGGGAGCTTTCCTTAGTTATATAGTAGTTAACTTTAAAGCTTAATTTTTACCAAAATACCATTACTAGTTGTTTTAATTTTTGAAAGAACTAAATGGAATAACAAAGTGTTTTATTTCATTGAACGTTGAACTCTTGCCCTAAATATCAAATAGAAGACTTGATCCTATGCCAGTAATACCAACATTTAAACACATTGCAAAGACAAGACTATTTTCTTAATTCTGCTTTTTCCCTTAGATTTTTAAATTTTTGATTAAATATCTGTATTGGAAAATGGATGGTGTATTGTCAAGAACGTGAGTTTTGGATCCCAGTTCCCCAGCTTTGACTCCCTCCTTGCTCTTCACTACATACACGAGAAGACAAGGAAAACCCGTTTACAATGTCCTCATTTGTAAAAGAGAGATGATAGTAAAAGTACCTACCGAATAGGCTTGGTATTAAAATTAGATAATACTTTGGAAAACTCACTATGCTTCCTAGCACAGTAGTCTGTTGGGGGCCGGCGTGAGGCACTCCGCCCATGGCAAAGGTCACGAGCAAGGAGGCTCGACATACGCAAAGGCGGGATCGAGCCTCAGGAGTCCCCCTGGAAATCCTCGAGCATCTACCCCCATAACCAGAGCCTGCCTACTTTACTACTTTGTGCTCTCACCTACACCTCTGACTTTACAGGGGGCTGTCCCCCACCACCTCTTTCGGAGAAGGAGTTAACTTAGAGCTCCAGTTAATAGTAATTCCTGGGCGTGATAGGAGTGTTTTAACCTACAAACTCCTCTGAAAGTTCTCTAGCCTGCCTGACAGGCTTGTCCGGCCACATGTGATTGCTCACAGCCTCCCAACTGTGAGAGGCACGAGATGCTTTAAACCTTCTAAAAACAGGTTCTTTAGAAAAGTTGGAAAATTATTAGTATAAGTGTAATGGGCTGATTAGAAATCGTATTGGTGAAGGGTTTTTCATTTGTTGAGCCAATGTTTGTTGCTAAGTCTCCATATCCCCTGCCCTTACACACATTAATGAATATATAGAAGAAATAAGTATTAACGTTTGATATAAATCACGTTAGACCTTAGGCTAAGTAAATTCTTTCCTTAACTAAAACCCACTACACCCTCACCCTATAGGAATGTAACTTTATTTGGGTGGCGTCTGTTTTAAGAATAATCACCCCTGGAGAAATAAGTGTCCTGGTTGACTGACCGCTGTCACAAGGAGAGGGTCGTAAATTGTCAGCAGGCCCCCTGGCCAGAAGATGATGTAACACCCCTAAGACCTCTGTATACATTTGTATGAAGCACCTGACTTTGATAAAAGTCAGGACTGCTGACCCCACGTGACTTTTGCATAACATCTCAGTGTATAAAAGTAGACCATGGAAAATAAAGAATTGGGATCAGTTCCTCGAAAGACTGGTCTCCCCATGTCTCTCTCTCTCTCACTCTGGTTGAGTCTCCATCTGGAGCGCGGAACCCACCATGCTTACTAATTATGCCTGGGCTTCTAAGATCCGACCGGGGAGGCCTCAGTGTCTCCTCTCCTTCGGGAGAACGGAAGGACGCCTGTGGCCTACGTAAGTGGTGCAAACTTCTTGTCTTGAAGTTTTATTGGTCCCCCGCGTAAACCAAGCTACTCAGCCTCTTTTCTCCACTGAATTTTCCTACTGAGCTATCCTCATTCTATTACTCTTTATATCCTTAATTAACGTTTAATTAAGCAGTTGTTCCCTGACCCTCGCCTACGCCGTCTCTCCTTCGAATACCCTGGATCAGCTGGGGCTGGACCCCGGCAGTAGTCCCTCAGTTAATGTTAGTCATACTCTTAGGAGACTGTGAGACTTGGTATTGCAAAACAGAACACAGTCTCATGGCGATCCCCCCATGGCGAGGCAGGGAGATGAACAGGCGCCAGTGCTGACTGACGCGCGGGGAGCTGCGTGCTCCCTCTCAGGGGTTGACGTATGTCATCTGATTTCTTTGCAGCAGATTTGTGAGGTAAGAATCATTATTTATAGCTTTACAAACAGAGAAACTGAGGCTCAGTAAAGTTAGGTAACTGAGAGTCATGGATCTAACAATTCATAGAGGCGCGTTTGTCTAATTTAAAAGTCCTATGGTGTTTCCACAACTAGCGAATGTTTGCTCTCTGGAGGAAGGACGTGTATCTAAGCCACCTCACGTTTAGGTTGGTTCCCAGATTATTTAATTGGAATATATCTGTTTTCATTAACTGTCAGCATTGTACTCAGGCAGTAAAGAATTCACCTGCAATGCTGGAGACCCTGGTTCGATCCCTGGGTTGGGAAGATGCCCTGGAAAAGGAAATGGCAACCCTCTCCAGTATTCTTGCCTGGAGAATTTCATGGACAGAGGAGCCCAGCAAGCTCCATGGCTTGCAACCCCAAGTCCATGGGGTTACAAAGAGTCGGATGTGACTGAGTGACTCACACACAGACACACACACACACACACACACACACACACACACACTCTTCTCCTCAAAATGGCAGGTCGTGGTACCCTTAGCCAAAGCTGGAAACGTGGGCCAACGCTCAGACAGGAAGTGTGTATCATCTCCCAAGGTGGATAGTACACTCCTGTTACTTTAGGGACCCTTACTTGGGCTTTAGACAGACTGGGGGGAGCAGGCAGGACTTGAAAGTACTCTAACTGATGATTCACCTCCTGATGTCCAGTTGTTCACGTCTCTAATGACAGATACCAGAATGAATTGTGGTTGAACCTTTCCACTGCCTCTCCAACCCATCCCCATTCTGGGTCACTGTCGCTGTGAGGAACTTCTCTCCTGCTGCTGCCTGCTGATTGATTGCTGCCTTCACAAAGAGGGAGACCAATCCTCGGCAGTGAGCACTTGTTCCACTACCCTTGGCTGCCCTCTGCTGACCATACCTGGAAATTATGTTTAACCTTCAAGCCCTCGGTTGAAGGCAGATTTCTAAACAGTGAGTGAATCCTGGCATACAAAAAATGAAATAAATAAAATAACTGATATATCATGCATCATTTTTAAAAGTCGAATTTAAAAAATATACATTAAAATGTATTTCAAATTTCAAAAAAAAAATACACAGTGAACTAAATATTTAAACTTACCTTTAAAAAATACAGTCATACCTCAGTATCTATGAGGGGTTAATTCTACCCAGTATGCCCTGTGGATACTGCAATACATGGCTATTCAAGTGCCTGGTGTAAAGTGGTGTAGTATTTACATATAACCTGTGCACATCCTTCTGTATGCTTTATATCATCTATAGATGATAATCTTATAATCTATAGATGCAAGGCAAATATAATGTAAATATTACATAGTAAATATTTACATAGTTGCCAGTGCACAGCAAATTTAAATATTGCTTTTTGGAATTTTCTGGAATTTTGAGGGGAACACTTTTTTATCTTAGGTTGGTTGAATCCGTGGATGTGGAGTCTGTGGACACATAGGGCCTACAGTACTAGCTTCTATGCACATAAACCCTGCCATCCACCTCTTCATTCATGGGAGAGGTCTGATAGCACAGATGAAAGTTATGCAACCAGTATTAATCTTTGTCATCATGCATGTGCATGGAAAAACCATGATGTTTAGAAGATACCAACAGCAAAATATAAGAAGGTCCAAGTGGAGCAGATTTAAATTGACCCCTGAAGAAAACAGGAGTCTCTTTACTTAAGAGAACTGAAAAAAATTTTTTGATTAAACTCCCTGCCCTCCAAAACTTGATATCTGCAGGTCAAGAACCCAAATAATAAGTGGTTAGGAAACAAGAATAATCAAAGAAAGATTTCTTAGAAATTAAAGGTCAGTTCAGTTCAGTTGCTCAGTCGTGTCCAACTCTTTGCAACCCCATGGACTGCAGCATGCCAGGCTTCCCTGTCCATTACCAACTCCCAGAGCTTGCTCAGACTCATGTCCATCAAGTCAGTGATGCCATCCAATCATCTCATCCTCTGTCGTCCCCTTCTCCTCCTGCCTTCAATCTTTCCCAGCATCAGGTTCTTTTCCAATGAGTCAGTTCTTCGCATCAGGTGGCCAAAGTATGGGCGTTTCAGCTTCAGCATCAGTCCTTCCAATGAATATTCAGGACTGATTTCCTTGAGGATGGACTGGTTGGATCTCGCTGCAGTCCAAGGGACTCTCAAGAATCTTCTCCAACACCACAGTTCAAAAGCATCATTCTTCAATGCTCAGCTTTCTTTATAGTCCAACCCTCACATCCATACATGACTACTGGAAAAACTATAGCTTTGACTAGACAGACCTTTGTTGGCAGAGTAATGTTGCTTTTTAATATGCTGTCTAGGTTGGTCATAGTATCATTGCCTAAATGAGTAATTTATTTGAAAGTCTTGAAGATTGAATTTAAGGAATCTGATTTGACCTTGACACTTGGAACATTCATCTTTCCATCTTATGATATAGAGTCCTTATTTTTCTCAATAAATAAAGCTATTTAATGTTTCAGTAAGTAGTAATTCATAATGCAGTAATGTAAATGCTATTTCAGATTATAGAATCAGCATATAAATAAAACTTGGAAGACAATAATAACTATAAAAGAGAATCTAATATTCACATTGATCTTGTAAAAAAAAAAAAAGGAAGTTTGAATGTTAAAGGCAGCAGACACATGTGGAAGGTTATGTCAGACACAAATTTTTCTCACCTTCTCAAGATACGCTATCTAAAATTGATGTAACAAAATATGGAGACTAAGCATATTCTTTAAAATTATAGATAACCACCAGAAGTACCAAAATACTGTGACTGGAAAAACTTAGCAATGGATAGATAAAGAAATATGAACTAAGTTTATCATCTCTCAGTAGATACTGTCTAAAGTTGATGAACAAGAGGTGGAAGAACTAACGTAAGTTTCAGAGGTATGGTAATAACTAGCAGCAGAATTAAAAAAAAAACGTTTAAAAGTGGGGAGCTGAATTAGATATGGGGAGTAGGAGAATGAGGTCAGGTAGAGAACTTTTCATTCAGCACAACTCTGTACTGTTTGGTTTTAAAAAAAAACAAACTTGCATATGTATTAATTTTATACATTAAAAGTGAAAAAAGCAAGAAATTTCTGCAGCTGCAACTCTTGGCACCACTTCCCACCGCAGCTGCAGTCTTTCTCCTTACACTAACGATCAGTCAGATCCTGCCGAGACAGGAAGGAGGGAAAAAGCAAAGTTTCTGCCCTGAAGTTTAGGTTTAGGTTTTTCTTTTTTTCTTTTTTGGCTTATGCTTATGTTTTATCTTTTAAATGGCCCACCTTTTGGAATACTAACTTTTGAATTTCATCTGTGATATCTAGACTCTCCTTAAAGTCTTACTAAACTTCTGTATCCTTCTGTTCCTTTTTCTCAATTAAAAAAAAAATGAGGTAAAATTAGTATATCATATTCATACAAACTTCAGATAGACAATATTACAAATCAATATTGGCGTACAGTACAAAGTAATCAGTAAGTCTAGTAACCAGCCATCACCATACACTTGATCCCCTTCCTTCATCTCACCCTCCTTCAACCCCTTCCCTTCTGGTAACCAGCAGTCTGTTCTCTGAATCTATGAGTTTGTTTTTGTGTTTTTTTTTTCTTATATTCCATGTAAGATAAATTATATGGTATTTGTCTTTCTTCATCTGTCTTATTTCACTTAGCAGAATGCGTTCAAGCTCCATCCATGTTGTCGCAGATGACAAGATTTCCTTCATTTATGGCTGCCTACTCTTCTGTTGCGTGTGTGTGTGTGTGTGTGTGTGTGTGTGTGTGTTGCATCTTTATCCATCTTGGACATGTCAGTCATTTCCATATCTTGGCTGTTGTAATAATGCTGCAGTGAACACAGGGATGCATATACCTTTTCAGATTAGTGTTTTTCTTTTCTTCAGACAAATACCTGAAAGTTTTGGGTTGGCCAAAAATGTCATTCAGCTTTTTTTCTATAAGATGCTATGGAAAAACCTGAATGAACTTTTTGGCTAACCCAATAGAATTGCTGCATCAGTTAGAAATTCTGTCCTCAATTTTTAAAGAAACCTTCAAACTGTTTTTCACAGTGGTGGAAGCAGTTTACATTCCCACCAACACTACAAGAGTAATCCTGACCCTCTGGTCTTACTGAGATCCTGGTGTTTTAATTTTTTTGTTTTAATTTTGACTCTGGTCACCTACTGCCTATCTAGGTCCAACTCAACCTACCTAGGTAGGAAGAAAAAGTTTATGGAAGAGTGATGACAATCATAATCATCAGACTAAATAAAGCAGCGTATATTATTAAGTTAAAAAACATAGTGCTAAGGAAGTAGGGTGATGGTCTCTACCCAATCCCTTATATTTTCATGGAGAAAAGTGTACTTCACTCCTAGAAAGAATGTGGTTGGAAGAATTTGGGAGTAGAGGTTTTCTCTAGGCCACAATCTTCCATGAGACAAGAAACTAGAATATCTAAATTTTCTAAGAAGGCAATAATGTCTCACATGTCCCTCTGAGACAAAGTAGGCAGCATATACGGGGAGATCGCATGAGCACCACCCAAACAAAACAAGAAAAAGCACAAAGAAGAAATACACACATATATTAAACATGGACAAGCACAGCTGTTGGGCAGTTTCCGGTCAGTGAGTGCAGATTCCGAGACCGTGGACTTGACTCTGGCGCAGCTGGCTGGCCTGCCGTGGGACTGAGACCCGCTCTTCTCAAGGCCTCACTGTCTCCAACACAGGTCCCGCCGAGTCGTCTGTCATGTTCTTTGGCTGAGAATAGCAGCGTTGACCCACACTACACAACTAGAGATTAGGTTTAGAGAAGCTACATTCTTATGAAAGACCAGCTGCCCAGGACGCAGCTGCAGATATAGGAAGCCAGACAACTGTGTAAGACCCTCTGGCTGAGACTGAGCCCATAACATTGGGAGTGAAGGCATTTGGGCTTTAATTTCTATGGTCTTTTATTTGCAGGGGGAGTTAGTTTTGAGGAAGTCAAATAATAAGAGCTGCCTATTGTTTGAATTTGGAGCGTTTTTACGTTGTTGATCCAGTCTTTGTGTTCATTTCATAAAGTCTGGCGATGTATTTTGGACAGCATGCTAGGACATAATTAGTGATAAGAATAGAATAGGGACTGAATTTTGAGTTTATGGTGCTGCATGGACTCCTGTCTGACTCATATGCTGCTAGAGTCTTTTGTGGGCAGAGTGAAATGCCCGTCAGTGGCTCCAACGGGGAGGTCTGTGCAGCAAGGAGCAGAGTGCCGGATGGCGAGAGCACGCAGCACTGTGAGCACGCAGCCTGCCCCGCTTAGGGACGGCCACCCTGGCTTACGTCTGACCTCCTGAAGCCATGGCTCATGACATCGCCGCCAGCCTCCCTTCATATCCACGCTGCCTTCGTGATTTTTGTTTGCCTAGCACCCACACTAATACTTCAAAAAAAAAAAAAAATGTTATGTGTACTTAAAAATCTTTAGCTCGTATGTTAAAATGTGTTATGTATTTTTCTGAATACATATTAAAATACATAATTAGCAAAGTAAAAAAAAAAAAATCCTTATCGCCATCACCATGAATATTTCTTTCACACAGATGCCTGGAAGTATTGGGCACCAAAGTAACTGGCATGGTGCGAGCAGAACACAGTGGGGTACGACAGAAGGTCAAAGACCCAGCAAACACTGCGGGGGGGGGGTGCACACTACTCCTGCCTCCAGGTTGCTGCTCTGATACTGCTGATGGGAGCTGGCACTGGAGAAATGTTTGCGGCTCCTCTCTCCACTTTCTCTCACACCATCCCAGCAACGAAGAGGAACACTTTCTGAGACTGACAGGAGCTCAGGTCAGGTGCTTTCTAGTTCTACCCTTGGAATTCAGGATGCAGGTCTTCTACTCCCATGCTGGTGCTGGGGTTGAGTGAGCAGGATGGAAGTGTTCTGAGTGTTCACAGTTCATCCATGGAGGAGGAGGAGGAGCAAGCCTGTTTCTGCTTCCTCCTACCCAGCATTAATAGCAACCCCATAGTTTAGGTAGTAATAAGTACATTTCAATCTCTTCCTATTTTCTGTGTCTGTTTCTCAAATGGGTTAAAGTCCATAAAGTAGAAACCCAAATTCTAACACAGCACTTGGTGCAAAAACAAGGGAAAGAATGAGAGAAGAAAATGTTGATAGAAGAAAATGCTCCTGTTACACAGCAAAATGCTCTGTGTTTATAAACATTTAGTGATAGCTTATTATGAAAAAGAGTCTTTTAAAAAAGTTACACCTCGACAGTCAAATATTGTGGCTGTGAGTTTTCTCTTCTGCAGCCTGGGGTTAGATTCAGTGGTAAGTCTCCTTGGCTGAGATGGGCACTGGAGCAGGGGAGCTCTTCCTTGTTCCCTAGTCTCTGAGAGGCAGTGAGGTACAGTAGAAAGAATATTGGTTTTGAAGTCAGGTCTGGGAATGTATTCAGGATGTTTGAAGTTGGGCAAATTACTTAACCTACCTGAATCTCACTTTTTACAGGTGTAAAATGAAGATAGTTTGTTCTAAGGATTGAGATAATGTGTGTGTGTACTCAGTCATGTCTGACTCTTTGCGACCCCATATACCATAGCCTGCCAGGCTCCTCTGTCCATGGGATTTTCCAGGCAAGACTGCTGGAGTGGGTTGCCATTTCCTACTCCACAGACAATGCATATAATGTACTCACTTGATGCCAGAGCCCATTCCTGCCTACAACTTGAGCTAAAGATACTCTATGAAGGGCTCTTCCTACCTACTCAGTGTTCCTTCACGGTTACCCTCTAGGCATCAGGAGTTATGAAACCTTCCTTTTGGATCCAGTCCTTCTCTTTCCACACTCTTCTCTCCTCGCAGTCCTGAACTGAGGCTTTGGAGCCGTTCCTTACTGCGGAGGACTTGTCACTGAGACTCAGACCTCATCCTTTTCTTTGCTCCGTGGCCCTCCCCGTGTCCCCTCACCAGTTCCCAAGGCCACAGGGTGCAGCCCAAGTCTCTCACTTCTTCACGAGCCCCACCCTCCGGTCTCCTAGAAGGAATGAGGCTGAACAGATGTAAAGCATTCATTGGTGCTTGGCACATGGTAGATAATCATTGCCTACAAATTTCCTTTCTTAGATCTGGAAACCTTGAGTTGGTTTCCACAGAGCTGTATTGATTATTATGGTTGAGTACAGCAATCCAAGAATGGTATTTTAGACATGAACTATTTTGGTATTACTGACTCAATCTTTAAAACCACTAACTTCTGCACATAGACAAGGAGACTGCCCTTCAGATAGAAATCATATCCATGTCTAGGCATCTACTTGATACATCTGTATCTAACTAGTTTTTAAAGATGTTTGAGATCTTTCCCTTGCATGGAAGCAGAGTGTGGTTAGCCTGCTTATGCTCAGAGGCCTTTTCCAGCACAGATGAAATTCCAAGACAATAAAGATTCTGATCTGATGTTAAGTTCCTTTGTGCAAACCAGCTTGCATAGCAAAATGATGCAGATAAATGTAGATGAAAATGGACCTAGACAAATAAATGAAACTGTATTATGTTTCTCTAGTATAAACATAGATTAAGTGGTAAGAGGACAAAAATAGGTGAAGTGGTAACATAAACTGACTTGTGTAATCAAAGGGTCAGCTCTGACATTTTTCTCTCTAGGCCTTTTCTAATAGTTTTGTCGCTAGGGCTACAATGTTTTTGCCAGATTGGAACCGGATTGTCCGCTCTAATGGAGATTAAGTAGCTCTCCCAGCTAGATTTTTTTTTTTTTTTTTTAATAAGCATAGGTTAATTCTGCTGACTTTCAAAGCCATAATCATGAAGAATGGAAAGATTACTAAAGATCTGTTTTTAGAAAATATAACTAATAAAATTTGAAGTTTAATAGGTTTTATTCCATTGTTATTCCAACACAAACTTTGATCATGGTTACAATGAATAAGTAACTGAAATACAGTTTCATACACGGAATTTTTAAAAATGAGAAATTATTTACAAGTTGAGCCAAGAATTAATGCCCCAAGGAGTAATGAACAATTCTCCTGGCAAGTTGGAAAACTGGTTCACAAATGCTTGAAAATTCATACTTGATTTTTTTCCATAACCACTATAGATAAGGTATAGGAAAATGTCCTCTGTGTTTTGGTTGCTGCCCATCATTGGTCAGTCATCTGAGGTGGAAATACAAACTCACCAATGAAACTTAAAGCCCAGTAAAGGAAAACTTGACTTATTCTGGACACTCAGTTGCTAACAGGATGTAGACGGTTAACAGCCACCAAGAAAATGGTGAGGAAACACTCCTTTCGATGTGCTTGGTATGGAGTCAAATGAACTTCCATGGCCGCGGACAAAGGAGACCATCTAAACTTTAAAACAGTGCTGTCTGCATGCCCACTGACCCTGCAATGCTTTTTGTGCACTAAAGCATAAGAGTTAAATGAGACAGTTCATGTAAAATGCCTCGCAAAGGACAGATGCTGTGTTTTCTCTCCCGACGTCTTTTTGTAGCCAGAAGTCCCAATGTTAACTTTCAATAAGAAAAGTGGAATATTAGTCTTTAGAGTCAAAAGAAATTCACAGTATTAGTGACGCCTGGTGGAAAACTTAGGTATTACAATGTAGCATTATTTCAGCTATCCTGAATTTTCACACTTAATAAAATTAAGATGAATCTTACAATTACATGAAACAGAAGGTAAAGAAAAAATTAAATATGTGTGTGGATACCTACTTTATTATGCTAGTAATTTTTCAGTCCATAATTACAAAACATACAGGAGGTTAGGAACCTAAGAAACTGAATGCATACTGGTAATAAAAATGTATTCAGCATCCATGTTTCTACAGTGATTAAAAATAGAAGCATGTAGCGTTTTCGCTGTTCTCAACCTCTTCATAGGCGCCATATGCCAAAGAGGCTCCCTTCCCAAGTTTTCAGATACAAATTCATGGTAGGGTGTCCTGAGGAGTACCTCAAAGAAATAGCCAGTTGTTTCAATACGGGATTGAGATGAAATAGAGGGCCATCCCATTTGAGGTACTGTGGATAGATTCAATAAATAATGATGTTTTAAATGTGAGCCTTAAGTATCAGAGAATCAGTTGCTTTGAGCCAGGGACAGGTTTGAACATTTGCGAACAAAAGAGCAAAAGTATCTATTACAGGGTCAGCAAACTGTAACCCATGGACCAAATACAGCACATCAGCTTTTTGTTACTGGAACACAGCCATGCTCATTCGTTTACTTACTGTCTGAGGAGCTTTCATAACAACTGACTCACTTGAGTAGGTGCAAGAGACCATATTGGCTGCAGAGCCTCAACTGACCCTTTACAGAAAAAGTTTGCCAATCCCTGGTCTATTAGAGCCTTGCATTCGATTTTCACACCTCTCCCCACCATCTCCTGGGGAGGAGTGTATTTCCCTTTCCCACTCAAGTTTGGCTGAACCATAAGACTTGCCTTGGTCAGTGGAATGTGGAAAAGCATCAGTGTACAAGTTTGAAGTGAAGCCTCCGAGTTCTGTGCCTCTTCAGCAGTAAAGCGAGAATGAGGCCATCTGCTGACCTGCAGGCTTGAAGGAGAAACAAATGATTGTTGTCACTGTTGTGCTTGTCTGCCTGTTAGTTACTTAGTCGTGTCTGACTCTTTGCAACCCCATAGACTGTAGCCCACCAGGCCCCTCTGTCCATGGGATCCTCCAGGCAAGAACCTTGGAGTGGGTTGCCATTTCCTTCTCCAATGCATGAAAGGGAAAAGTGAAAGTGAAGTCGCTCAGTCTTGTTTGACCCTCAGTGACCCCATGGACTGCAGCCGACCAGGCTCCTCCATCCATGAGATTTTCCAGGCAGGAGTACTGGAGTGGGGTGCCATTGCCCTTCTCTGGAGATTGTTCTACTTCTGCGTCAAAGTACCAGAAGACTGACTTCTCTGTCCAGCTAACGCTATGGGGAGAAGGACCCTGAAGACTAGGTGGGGTTCAGTCCCTTCTGGGGCTCTAGTTCAGACTTTGATGGGCTCAGCTGGAACATGTGTTCATTCCTCTACCTATAGTAAGCAGAACTGAGTCAGAGTGCAGAGTCTGGAGGCTTACCAGACTCTCTTGGCATCAACTTCTTTAACACGGTGGGGATGTCAGTCACAATTCTTTCCTGTTAGATTAAATATTTCCCTTCCAAGGTGAGCCTCAAGGTATAGAAAGAGTGGGACAAGTTCAATGGGAATCATAGGCCGAAGTTTTTCAGTCAAGCTTTCTCAATAAAGCTCACAGCTTGGCTTCTTCCTACTCAACTCCAGTAAGTATATTTCTGAATTGATATATAATCTGTAAGAGGTAAAAAAGATCATGACTAGCTCCTCAGAAAACTCGCAATATGCAATCTAATTTAACCATCTTAACAATGCTGGCTGCATCAAAGTGATCAAAATATTTAAAAATGCAATTTCCCAGAATTCTTAGTCTTGTATCTCAGCTTGTTAGAATGCTAAGGCTCCTCATTGTCCCTTTTTTTTTTTTTTTTTTAAACTATCCATATTACTCTTTTTGAAACCATCAGTTTGACTCCTTTGGAGATGTCACTGGGTAACACCAGTGACCCATTTATTAGAGTTCACAAATTTGTGACTTGAGAGTCCTTGGGGCTGCCCTAGTTCTCTAGTTTTCAGCCTTCCCTTTGATTCTTTATGTAGTTAATGTTCTTTCATTAATTTTTTTAAAGCCAATTTTTGCTGTTTTTTTTAAGAGCCTAGCTAATGCAGAATTGGTACTACAGAGTAACTTCTAGGCAATAGACTATGGCAGAAGCTCCTACTGAGACTAACATTCAAATCCAGAGCATGAATTTCTGGACGTAACTCTTGAAAAGAGAGTATGAGTCATAATAAATCAGTATTAAGATCACTAATACTAAATGCATAAATGACAGACATTTAAGTGTTAGCAGTAATCCGTAATGTTGCTACTGGTGTGCTTTTAGGGGAAAGAACCACATTTATTATTCCTATTAGCAAAGAGGCAGTGTTTCCAGAAGCAGTCATTGCTTTCTATAAAGATTTTCAAACGTATTTCCTAAAAACAGGACCATAATTTTCAACTCTCTTCATATTTTTACTCAAGTTCTACTTCTGCTTTCCTTCTCAATCCCTCAAACGTCAACAGCCCAAGAATTCGACTGTCTTTTAATAGTGACCGCTATAACGCACCTCACACTGTTTGGAAACAGAGACTCTGTTGTTCTGTTGCCAAGTTGTCTGACTCTTTGCAGAACCCCAGGGTCCTATCCTCCACTGTGTCCTGGAGTTTGCCCATATTCATGTTCATTGATTCAGTGATGTTACCTAACCATCTCGTCCTCTGCCGCCCTCTTCTCTTTCTGCCTTCAGTATTTCCCAGCATCAGGGTCTTTTCCAATGTGTCAGCTCTTCGCATCAGGTGGCCAAAGTATTGGAGCTTCAGCTTCAGCGTCAGACCTTCTAATGAATATTCAGGGTTGATTTCCTTTAGGATTGACTGGCTTGACCTGCTTCCAGTCCAAGGGAATCTCAGGTCTTCTCCAGCACCACAGTTCAAAACATCAATTCTTCGGCGCTCAGCCTTCTTCACAGTCCAACTCGCATATCCATCCATGACCACTGGAAAAACCATAGCCTCAACTAGACGGACCTTTGTTGTCCAAGTAATGTCTCTGCTTTTGAATATGCTGTCTAGGTTGGTCATAACTTTGCTTCCAAGGAGTAAGCGTCTTTTAATTTCATGGCTGCAATCACCATCTGCAGTGATTTTGGAGCCCCAGAAAATAAAGTCAGCCACTGTTTCCACATCTATTTGCCATGAAGTGATGGGACTGGATGCCATCATCTTAATTTCCGAATGTTGAGCTTTAAAGCCAACTTTTTCACTCTCCTTTTTCACTTTCATCAAGAGTCACATCTTTTCTTCCAAGGAGCAAGTGCCATTTAATTTCATGGTTGCAGTCACCATCCACAGCAATTCTGGAGCCCGATAAAATCTGTCGCTGCTTCCACCTTTTCCCTATTTGCTGTAAAGTGATGGGACCAGATGCCATGATCTTTGTTTTTTGAATATTGAGTTTTGACCATCCCTAAATCAACACAATTTCCACTTCTACTTAACTGCTTTTCTTATTCAGGAAAAAAAAGACACGGGTGGGCCTAAGTTAGATACTTCCAGCTCCTCTCTGGGGATGGCTTTTACAGCAGTATACATGATACCCATCATCAAAACCTGGTACCTATTTGTCCAGCAGCACCAAGAGATGAAAGAATGTGAGACATCGCCCTTTATTCTCAACAAGCACCCAGCTGGATCAGAGAAAGATTATTCCAAGTGAAATAACACAAACACACAATGAAATAAACCTCTTTGGTTACTTGATGGTCCTCTGTCGTATACTTTCCTCTCCTTCATAAGATCTCAAGCTTTAGAAAGGCCAGGACTTTGTTTCATTCTTCGTAATACCTGGCATGCAGTATTCTTTTTCTGCACATTAATAGATGCTCATTATGTAATTTTTGAATGAATGGATACAGATTATGTATATTTACTTAATAGTGAAGGTTGAATGAATACATATAAAGATCTTAAAACAGTGTCTGCTACTACATACCTAAAAAAATGAATTCTTACAAAATGAGCTAAGATTTAGTATAGAGATTAGAAAGCAATTTTTATAAGTTTGCCTTAAACTGACTCTGGAAAAATAGGTGGGAACTGAAAGAACATACTTGATGAGAGTATTAATGCAGGCACAGGCAGAGGAATAAACGTGATGTTTAAGTATACAGCTGACCTTTGAACAACAGTTTGAACTGTGCAGGTCCACTTATATTTGGCTATTTTTCAATAGTAAATACTATAGTACCACATGACCCATGGTTGGTGGAATCCATGGGTTTGGGGTGACCACAGATATGAAGGGCTGGCTATAAGTTTTACTGGGATTTTCAATTGCTTCGAGGGTCAGTGTTCCAACCCCCATGTTGTTCAAGGGTCACTGATAATAAACCTAAGAGCATAGAAAGGTTGTATACAATCTAACATTTGCTAAACTCAATTAATTCCAAGTGACATTTATCATTTTACATAAAGAACAATGTTTATTTTAAATCTACTGTTAGAGGGTGAAGGAGGTTTAATAAAAGTTTGTCCAATAAGCTGAAAGTACCTCAAGACTTACTCTACTTTGTGTCCTTAGGCCCTCCCTACAATATAGTAGGCACAGGAAATAATATGCCGTACTGAATCCATAATAACTACGTAACTGTATCAATACACCAATATAAAAAATTTAATACAAATGTAAAACATACACATGTAACTTTATTTCATCATTGCCATTTAAAGCCTGATTTTATAAAACATCAAAGACATTCTTAAGAGTGCTGTATCACAACAATTTGAAAAGTGGGAATATCCACAGCTTTATAGGCTCAAGTTACATAAATTAAACTCAAATAATTGGACATTTTTTCAATACAGAAACTATACAAATGAAATAAATGACAAGAGGATGCAATAGGAGAAATATGTCACTACTTATGGACTATCATTAGTTACTTTCAGGATGTAAATGAAGATTCTGAATATTCATATTTCTTTTGTTCTATTTCATATTTAAATATTTCTCTACATTCTGAGTCAAGCTACTTGACCAAAAGTCTGATTTAGGAAGGCATTTAGCAAAAGTTTTTCCACCTATGGTTACTACCTCCAAAGAAAGTAACACTGCAGTACTGATGCAATCTGCGCAGTAACTTTACTTTAATGTCAACCCTATGGAAAGTCAGATAGGTACCAAAAACGGAACAATTTTGCACAGATTCAGTTAGGTATCATGTTAAGTTTTCCTCATCTAAAAATTAACCAATGAAGTAAAACATACCAACTACAGTTGACCTGGTAGGAAAACCACATTTGAGAGTTACAAGTACGTTATTGTCCATATCTCATCCTCAGTCATTGACAGGAATTTTGTAGGCTACCATGCTATTTACTTTGTGAATTGTAGTAGTAAATGAACGAAGACGAACTTCCTCAGGATTGGTAATGAACTGTGGTCCCGACTCTTCCCATTTTTCAGGTACAACCAGATCTTTGTCTGTATAAATGAGGAGATCAAATGAACCTAAATTGGAGATAAAATCATTAAAGTACATTATTTTTTTCCAAAATAGAAGAACCCTCCTTGTCTCTCTCACATTTTGAACCACCCAGAGTATTAGAAAAGAGAGTTTAGCATGGTCTGTAATGACTAGTCAATTGCTTTTCCTCCATAGACATTTACTGTATTACAGAAAATATTGTACTCCTTTTGCTAAACTTCAAGTTTTCTTTTTTTTAAAAGAGAAAACCGTTATCTGCAGAAAGTATGGAGTCCATCACACAGGACAGCATAAAGGCAACCTGAAGGAAAGCTAACATCTGGGCTCTGTGACTGATGTAGCCTGGGGCCTAGAGCAGTGTCTCGCATACAGTAGGCATTCAGGAAATATCGGATAAGGTCGAAAAGCAAGACAGTTATGGCTAGCCTTAAAAATATACATAAAAAATTAAGATAATGAACGGGATTACATTAAGACATTCAAGAATGAATACTGTGGAATACTTTCATTCCTTTCCTTTTCAGAATTTCCAAATTTCTAGAATGCATATAACACTACTTCTGCTTTATAATGGGTTTTTCATTTTTATTATGTAATATTAATAATTAAGAAAAAATTTAATAAAGGGCTAATTCTTAAAAGAGTAGCTTAGTCTTTTCTCTGACAAATTTTAAGTCAATGTGACGTTGTAGAATACTTACAAGAAACTTCCAACAGTGGCAGAAATGTTACTGTAGCTGTGATCTGTCTGATCACTGAACGGATTTCATCTTGGATAGCTTTCTGAGACTTTTCTCTGGGTGCACTATTGAAGAAACCAAATCAATTTAAGTGTTAACAAATTATTTAAAACACTGTTAAGACTGATTCAATGTTTCCAAGATCAAATAATTAATACATTAAAATGGATTT
Organism: Bubalus kerabau; assembly: GCF_029407905.1. Taxonomy (NCBI): domain Eukaryota; kingdom Metazoa; phylum Chordata; class Mammalia; order Artiodactyla; family Bovidae; genus Bubalus; species Bubalus kerabau. The sequence goes on from NW_026577904.1 coordinate 768,833, forward strand.
TTTTTTTTTGTAAGTTATAAGTATATCATTAGGGCCTATATCTCACAAGAGGCATATGCATTTTTATTATTTCATTTATCATTCCAGTCATTTTCTAGAGGTGGTCTTAAAATCAGGTTATTTGGTATCAGATAATCAGAAAACTGGCCAAGTGCTTCAAGTTAGGAAAACTACAGCACCTTTCAAAAAATGAAAATAATATCTAAAATATTTTGTTGGTGCATTTTTCGTAATGCTTAATTCCCTACTGCCTCAAATAAGATATTACATTAAATACCAAATTATTTTTATAAGCTAAACATTTCCTAAAATAAACCAAAGCCTTCAGAAGCAAACTACATTTCATTATGAAAAATGATTCTGAATTTACCAGTAAGCAAGCCTAGGACTATGCTAGACATGATCATATAAGCATTTCCCATTCAGGTGGGCTGGAAACTTTTTTATGAAGTGTCTTAGAAAATTTGGGGCATTCAATGAAATACAATAGAGCTGAATCTTAGGCTTGGGGAATCTAGGATAACCCCTGATGCTTAAAAGTACCTTTAAACAATTCACTAAACGGGCCACCAGGTACATACTACCATAAACACTGAAGGGTGAAATTCACCAATTTACTCTATAGGCAATTATGTTAAAAGTTCACTGTCTTATATAAGACAGTGAACTATCCTTTGCCACAGGAGACTAAGGATCAAATTAAACGTCCTAGCAATGGCACCCCACTCCAGTACTCTTGCCTGGGAAATCCCATGGATGGAGGAGCCTGGTAGGCTACAGTCCATGGGGTCACTAAGAGTCGGACACGACTGAGCGACTTCACTTTCACTTTTCCCTTTCATGCATTGGAGAAGGAAATGGCAACCCACTCCAGTGTTCTTGCCTGGAGAATCCCGGGGACGGGGGAGCCTGTTGGGCTGCCGTCTATGGGGTCGCACAGAGTCGGACACGACTGACGCGACGCCGCAGCAGCAGCAGCAGCAGCAGCAGCCATTAAAAAGAATACATTTGAATCAGTTCTAACGAGGTGGATGAAACTGGAGCCTATTATACAGAGTGAAGTAAGCCAGAAAAACACCAATACAGCATACTAACGCATATATATGGAATTAGGAAGATGGTAACGATTACCCTGTATGCGAGACAGCAAGAGAGACACAGGTGTATAGAACAGTCTTTTGGACTCTGCGGGAGAGGGAGAGGGTGGGATGATTTGGGAGAATGGCATTGAAACATGTATAATATCATATAAGAAACGAATCGCCAGTCCAGGTTCGATGCAGGATACAGGATGCTTGGGGCTGGTGCACTGGGATGACCCAGAGGGATGGTACGGGGAGGGCGGTGGGAGGGGGGTTCAGGATGGGGAACATGTGTGCACCCATGGCGGATTCATGTTGATGTATGGCAAAACCAATACAATATTGTAAAGTAATTAGCCTCCAATTAAAATAAATAAATTTATATTAAAAAAAATAAACATCCTAGAAAAAAATCGTACTTTATATGAAACTTGTTCAATAGAATTAGAACTCATTTGGTAAAGAAAATAAATTTTAAAACATACGAAAATGGAAGTAGTTCCTACTTACCTGTCATCTTTTGCATCTTTTGAACTCAATATCAAACTGCCATCTTTCAAGGACCTCTCCACCTTCAACATTTGAGATGACTACCACCAGTTTCTGAACTGAACACTTGTATAACCATTCTGCAACACACAAAACAAGGCATCTCTTTTAGTTTACTGCATTACAAAGCAACTCTCCTCTCACGACCAACTTCCTATCCTCAGCAAATTTCTCCCACTGCTATTTTGGTTCTCCTCCAAATTGTGCAGAAAATTTGCCCCATCAATGGCCTAGCTCCCAATTTCAAACTCTCAGTATTTGTGCCAGGTATAGCACTGGGTGCTAAGACAGTGAACATGAGGTACTTCCATCCTAATCCAAGGGAAGGGTGAAGGAGATGTCATTACTCTAACAGCAACAATAAATGTGCAATTGTAACTGCTGTAACTGCTGTGATGGTGCAGTTTCCTAGGACATAATAGTGGTTACCTATGATGGTGCAACACATACTACAATTAAAGCACAGAATAGGAAATTCTGACTGAGGGGGTTTGAGTTTTGTTCTAAGAGACAACAATATACATATGCAAAACAGGGAAGAGGGTATAGGTTTTAAAACACGAAATGATGGGTTTATGTTGGTGGTGTGAGGTCTTAGTTGAGGCACGTGGGCTCTCCCTGCTAAAGCTACAGGTCTTGGACTCAAAACAGATCACTGGATCAGAGGACTGAAAGGAGGCCAATACAACTGCAATTTAAGAAAGGGAGGATGAACAAGGCTGGTCTGACAAGAATAATGGGCCACACCACACAAGGTCATGAGCGCCAAATTAAAGATGTTACACTCTAAGAACTAAGGAGGTCATTACTGTGTTTGAAGCAGAGTATGATGTGACTCAAGTTGTATTTGAAAACTATCCTTCTGGATGTGATGTAGAAAGTAAACTGGAAGTAAACAGGGGATCTAGGGCACTAATTCATGAATAACTCAAGCAAGAGCGAATCAAGACTTAGAGAAAGATATACTGGTAGAGATGGAGCAGTAGACAGATTCAGGACATTTCATGGTTAAAACTGTTAAGATTTATTGGATTACTTCAGGGTAAGGAAGAGGAATGAATCAGGGATAGCTCCCAAGTTTCTGATTTATATCAGTAATCGGATGGTTGATCCAGTCACCAAGAGGAAAGAGAACTGAAATGGAGATGATCCTAAATTCAGTTTTTAATACACCGAGTGTGAAGTGGTCTAGTATATAGCTGCATAAAGACATTAAGGGAGTCACTCAATATATGAGCCAAGAGTTAGGAGAGGCTTTGGTTAGATATTGGTTCATGAGTCAGATACAAAGTTGTTACTAGAATTATGTATGTACATGTTAGGAGGTCAACTAGAGAGAGATTACTGTTAAGAGGGCCTCAGACTGAGCCCTCAATCTTAGAAACTGAGAATACTTTATTCAGGAATCGGCAGGTTGTTTTTTTTTTTTTTTTTAAGAGATAGAAAATATTTTAGAAATATTGAAGGCCTATGGGTCACCTACGTAGCATAGTCTTCTTTAAAATGTAATATTCTTAGCTTGCAAGCAGTACAAAATCAGCCACTTGCTGGATCTGGCCTGTTGGCCTCGCTCACTCCTGGCATATATGAACAACTTTTACCAGCTTACCTGTGAGAAAGAGATTGAGTGGTCATTTGAAGATATGGGGAAGTTGGTGATTTTTTTCTCTCTTAAAAATGGAAATGAAACCAATGGGAATAATCCAAAAGGAAACAAAGAAATTGACAACATAAGAGAGAGGAAATAGGGTAAAGTTCCTAAGGCTAGAGAAGTGGAATTTAAAAGACTGAATACTTTGCCTGTAAAGCATTTCCTCCCTTTTAACTACAAGGGAGAAATTAAGTAGGAAAGTGTAGATACATCTGACAAGAAATGTTATTGGTCTCAAAGGACACAAACCAAAACCCAGTAACTTAGGCAAGGCTGGCTTGCTACTTCTTCAGATTAAGATGAAGACATACATCCATAGTTGCCTAGAGGTTCCATAGCAAACAATCTGAGTACAGCCGTAGGAATGACTATGGGTGGCTTAGCTCTGAAGTTAATGAAAACGCAATGATGTAATCTGAAAATGAAGCTAGTTGAAACAACAAAAGTGATTCATGAATTTTAAAGTGAAAAAAAAAAAAAATGCGGCTGTAGTATTTTTAGAACTAGTATTTTGGAAGATCTAATGAGCAGAAAGGGAGAAACAATTTACAACACAGAGAAATTAGAAATGAGAATCCTAAGTGGAGAGAAATAGGAAAAAGAAACAAGTAGAAATTCTAGAAATAAAAGGAACAGATGGAGCATACTAATCCAACAATACTGCAACTTCTTGAGCTAAAAGAAGAAAATGAGCGTGCAGACAGAAAAGGCTTACTGACTCACAGGCATGATTAAAAAAAAAAAGACAAATGGAAACAGGTGAAAAATAAGAAAATGCCAATGAGTGCTGTTATTTAGTAGTTCCTTCTTTTTCAAGTTTAGTTCCCTAAGTTGAATCTGATTTTAGTTCCTTCATCTTAATATATATAATGATGGCTTTAGACTCCAAGCAGCTACCAAAAATAAATGCAGTGGATTTTTCTCAGATAATGAATGCCATCATAATTACATAAAATTCCAATGTGTTCTATCATCCCTGAAGGAGTTGATGGAGATTGTTTTGTTAAGCCATATCAGATTCCGAACCTTAAAATATTCAGCCTACTCAAAAACGGAGGAAGGGTGGGAATTCTTTCAATTTGTATGTTATTTGCTTCCCTCCCAAACTGTATCGGAGATGGTAGTGCGGTTTACACTACCCTGTACAGAGCTGAAAAATGACGGCCAAGAAGCTAGAAAATGTGGATCGTAGGTGTGCTGGTATCCAACTCTTTACAACCCAATGGACTGTAACCCACCCGGCTCCTCTGTCCATGGGATTATCCCGACAAGAATACTGGAGTCAGTTGGCATTTCCTCTTCAAGGGGATCTTCCAGACTCAGGATGGAACCTGGGTTTTCTGTGTCTCCTCCATTGGCAGGTGGATTCTTTACCACTGAGTCACCTGGGAAGCCCCGAGGATCTTATTAACATTAAGGCCTGCAAAACTCAAAACTGTGTCCAACCATAAAATATCTTTTAGTTGATCCACCACATTATTTAGGTATTTTATGAGCTCAGGATCAGTAGTTACAAGCAAGGTGAGTCCATATTTCTGCACCCGAGTAAAGGTTTCCGATGGATATATGCCACGCTGATATAAAATACTGTTGATGCCAAATGCTGAAAACATAAGAAATATTAAAGTCATCGTCACGTTGTAAGTTCAGGGGAAATAAAGCATATGTAGATGGGGCTATGGTTTCATTAATACTGTCAAGTTATAAATGTCTAAACACGTGTTTGTGTTTTGCTGAAAGCCGAGTAGGTACAAAGTGGCATTAAAAAAAATCCTTAAAATCTTGCGTCTAAGTGATAGCTGCATTTATGTGGCAACAGAAGAAAAATGCCAAACTGCACTAATCTACCAGTGCCAAATTTCATGTCATTGTAAAACAAGTCCAGATGCCTCTTTTATGATTCGAGGGTGTCAAAACAGGCAACTGACAGACGGGTACCAAGCCCGGGCAGGCCTCTCCCCGTCTCTCTTTCCTCCTCTTATCCTCACCAGTCTTGCCAGGTTCTGTCAGCAGGTACACCTGGCCGAGCTCAGAACAGCTCTTCCCGAGGTCTAGCCCGTCACGGTCCACCCCCGAGGCCCCTCGCCGTTGGGGGCGGGGGGTGTGGGAGGAGCTCTGCATTGGAAAGAAACGCTCCCGCAAAGGGGCTCCCCGCAAGGCGGGCCCCTGCAGCGCCCGGGCCGCCTCCTCCGCCGGCAGCAACACGAGCGGAGGCGGCGCCCGCCGCCCCACTTCCTGAGCCCTCCTGCGGGCACCGGAGGCCGCGGTACAAGGGCCGGGATTCGGGGCCGCTCCGGCCGAGCCGCGGGCCTGCGGGTGGCCTGCGCTCGGCTCTCCCCGCCCTCCGCCCCGCGCGAGGAGGACTTACAGCAGAACTCGGCCACGATCTCGGCGCTCCCGCGCAAGGTGATGCCTTGCTCCCGGGAGAGTTGCAGCGCCATGGCCAGGCCCACGGATGACGGTACGCGTTTCCACCCAGCAGACAGCGACGCCAGGGGCTTCGGGAGCAGTTCCCCGCCACTCGTTTCAAAAGGAACGACGCGGGACGCCCTCGCGCCCTTTGCGCAGGCGCGGAGCGCGTCTAGCCCCCCGCCCCCTCCCGTCGTGCCCTTTGCGCAGGCGCGAAGAGCCTCTAGACCCCGCCTGTCGCGCCCTTTGCGCAGGCGCGAAATGCCTCTAGACCCCCCCCGCCCTGCGCGGCGGTGTCCGGCCGGTTCTCTAGGCCCCTGCCGGAAGCGGCGGTTCGCGCAGGCGCAGTGGGGAGGCGTGGCGGCGCCGTTCCCGGGCGGTGACACCTGGCCGGGTTCCTGCTGTAGTTGTGGGCTGGCTGGCGGGCTGGCGGCTAGAGGGGAAGACGGTAGGTCCAGGTTTTAGTGGCCGCTCTCTGGGTCTGCGGACAGAGCGACCTAGGAGCACAATTCCCGAGTTTGGGAGATTCTTTGAAAGTTTTATGAACTGTCCGCCACCCTGAGTGGCCCCAGTGATCCTTAGTCAGCGGTCGGAATTTGCTAGGTGCTCTGGGAGTTTGCTTCCCCAGTGGCTCAGACGGTGAGGACTCTGCAATGCCGGAGACCTGCAATGCACGATCCCTAGGTTGGGAGGATTCCCTGGAGAAGGGAATGGCAAAGCACTTCAGGATTCTTCCCCGGGGAATTTCATGGGCAGAGGAGCCTGGCAGGCTGCAGCCGATGGGGTCACAGAGTCGGACGCGACTGAGCGCCTAACACTTTCAGTTTCAAAGCAGCTGCGTGCCGCAGACAAGGTTTTAGAGATATTACTGTGCCGGCGTGGTGTTTTCCTGAGAAATTGGGCTAGGGATGAAAGGGACGAACGGAATCCCTTTTTCTTTCCCTCGTCCTAGCTCAGCTCGAGTCTACCCCCGACCCCGCTGCTAGGCGGAGCCTGGGGGCAGCAAAAATCTGCGTCTGATAGTCCAGCCTCTACTCTGTGTACCCCACCACCCCTAGACAGATGGTCAGGGAATAAAGTTCTCTTACCAAAAAGGCTCGTCAACACTGAAGAGCTTCTCAGGGAATTTTGACTCAAATCCAGTGGCTTTGAATGTTTCTATGAGAAGTATTAAGCAGATGTTGTTTAGTCGCTAAGTGGTGTCTGCCTCTTTTGCGACCTCATGGACTTGTAGCCTGCCAGGCTCTTGTGTCCATGGGGCTCTCCCCGCAATAATGCTGGAGTAGGTTTCCATTTCCTCCTCCAGGGGGTCTTCCCCCACCCAGGAATCCAACCGGCTTCTCCTGCATTGGCAGGCGGATTCTTGACCACTGAGCCACCAGGGAAACCCAATTAAGCAGATAGTGCACTACTACTGTCATGTCAGTTGTGAAGCAATTGTATTCCTACAGCAGGTGGAGAAATTATTTGTGAAATGAAGTCTGAGAAACCTGCCCAGATGTAGTTATTTAATTATATGAGAAAGTGCCTGAGTGTATTAGTTTTCTATTGATGTGTAACAAATTAGTGTGTGACACATTAGTGATTTAAAAACAAAAACAGCAACACCCATTTATTATCTCAGTCCTTAGATCGAGAGTCTGGGCATGGCATGGCTGGGTGCTCTATGTAGCCTGGTAAGTTTGAAGTAAAGGCACCTGGCTGCACGAGAGATCTCACCTGAACTTCTTTGTTCTTAAATTGAGGTCCTCATTGGGTTGCTAGCTGTTGGCCAGAGGCCAGTCTTGAGCCCTTGTCACACTTCCACTCTCTCTCTTTCCAAGGAGGTCCTTTTTAACAGCTCATATGATTAAGTCAGACGCAGGCAGGTGATTTCCTCTTTGTTAAACCTAATCTTCAAACTACCACAAAATTGCACTCATCTCACACACTAATAAAGTAATGCTCAAAATCCTCCAAGCCAGGCTTCAGCAATACATGAACCGTGAACTTCCAGATGTTCAAGTTGGGTTTAGAACAGGCAGAGGAACCAGAGATCAAATTGCCAACATCCGCTGGATCATGGAAAAAGCAAGCGAGTTCCAGAAAAACATCTATTTCTGCTTTATTGACTATGCCAAAGCCTTTGACTGTGTGGCTCACAATAAACTGTGGAAAATTCTTCAAGAGATGGGAATCCCAGACCACCTGACCTGCCTCTTGCGAAACCTGTATACAGGTCAGGAAGCAACAGTTAGAACTGGACGTGGAACAACAGACTGGTTCCAAATAGGAAAAGGAGTACATCAAGGCTGTATATTGTCACCCTGCTTATTTAACTTACATGCAGAGTACATCATGAGAAACGCTGGGCTGGAAGAAGCACAAGCTGGAATCAAGATTGCCGGGAGAAATATCAATAACCTCAGATATGCAGATGACACCACCCTTAAGGCAGAAAGTGAAGAGGATCTAAAAAGCCTCTTGATGAAAGTGAAAGAGGAGAGTGAAAAAGTTGGCTTAAAGCTCAACATTCAGAAAACGAAGATCATGGCATCTGGTCCCATCACTTCATGGGAAATAGATGGGGAAACAGTGAAAACAGTGTCAGACTTTATTTTGGGGGGGCTCCAAAATCACCGAAGATGGTGAGTGCAGCCATGAAATTAAAAGACGTTTACTCCTTGGAAGGAAAGTTATGACCAACCTAGATAGCATGTTGAAAAGCAGAGACATTACTTTGCTAACAAAGGTTCATCTAGTCAAGGCTATGGTTTTTCCAGTAGTCATGTATGGATGTGAGAGTTGGACTGTGAAGAAAGCTGAGCGCTGAAGAATTGATGCTTTTGAACTAGGGTGTTGGAGAAGACTCTTGAGAGTCCCTTGGACTGCAAGGAGATCAGCCCTGGGATTTCTTTGGAAGGAATGATGCTAAAGCTGAAACTCCAGTACTTTGGCCACCTCATGCGAAGAGTTGACTCATTGGAAAAGACTCTGATGCTGGGAGGGATTAGCGGGAGGAGGAGAAGGGGACGACAGAGGATGAGATGGCTGGATGGCATCACTGACTCGATGGACATGAGTTTGAGTGAACTCCGGGAGTTGGTGATGGACAGGGAGGCCTGGCGTGCTGCGATTCATGGGGTTGCAAAGAGTTGGACACGACTGAGGGACTGAACTGAACTGAATCTTCAAAATGATTTTGCCTCATAAATACATGTCTGGCCACACTCAAGGGGAGGGATTATATAGGATATGTTCCCTAGAGACCACAAATTTGGGGGGCCATCTTAGAACTCTGCCTATACGCAGTGTTATATATCAGAATTGAATCAGTTTGAAGAGTGAAACAGGTATATAGGTAATAAGCTGACTTGATCCAGTAATACTTTCCTTACATCTTTTAGTCTCTGTGGTACAAGTGTGTTTGTGTGTCTTTAAATCACCTCCTTTTCATTTCTGCCACCAGGATTTTGGGTTAGAGCCATGCTGGTAGAGCGTGATGCCCACCTTTCTCCGTGTAGAAATTGTCTCTCTTTCTAAGGAGCTTACAGCTTAGCACTTCAGGAAAGACATCCTTCAGTTTCACAATACTATAGTTTGTAAATTTTTTGAAGATACAAGTAATCATTAGTATCAATATAATTTGGGAATTCTAGAAGGCTGGTGAAATATATGAGGTTTCCATCTATAGAGGAAGTATTTGTTAGTACTTTCTTTGTGTTCTTAAGAACTTAAGTTCATGTGACTTAAGAACTTGAAATATGCTGGTTTGAATTGAGATATGCTACAAGAATAAGGTACCAGATTTTGAAGTCTTAGTATGAGAAACAAAAAAAAAAATATATATATATATATATATATATATATATGTAACAAATGTATATGTGTGTGTGTGTGTGTGTGTGTGTGTGTGTGTATATATATATATATATTTAGTTAGGTGTTCAGTCGTGTCCAACTCTTTGGGGCCCATGGACTGTAGCCCACCAGATTCCTCAGTCCATGGGATTTTCCAGGCAAGAATACTAGAGTGAGTTACCATTTCTTTCTCCAGGCAATCTTCCCGACCCAGGGATCCTATCTGGGTCTCCCACATTGCAGGCTGGCTATTTACCTTCTGAGCCACCAGGGAAGCCCTGTAAAGTATATTGATATGTCTTTAATTGATTACTTATTGCAATGATACTATATGTGCATTGGGTTAAATAAAACATTAAAATAATTTCACTTTTTTTTTTCTTTTTAGGCTTTTAACCTATCAGAACATTTTACAATAACGTATGTAACTTGTATTCTATGTATACTGGATAGTGCTGGTCTTTTTTATGGAATCTAAGAGATAACTTGTTTTAACCAGAATCCCAAATGATTCTGATGCAAGTTCTTAAATCACTCTTTGAAAAGCAGTAAACTGTGATGGTGATTTTAGTAATGCCAGCCTAGGAGCTTGAATTCTTGGACAAAGTGGATGCCAGAGCTTAAATAAGAAGATGTACATCAGAGCAAGATGTTTTGAAAAAAGAATTGAGTTTTGATGACTGATGTGGAGGAAGAATGAAATGGTAGTACAGAATCCAAGGTGGCAAGCATGTAGTATATTCTGGTATTGGTCAAAGCTGCTTAACTCTGGGCCTGTTCTGTTTCTTGTTTATCACGATACCACGTGATTCTAGAAGCTCTGGTGGAACTCCTTTCACATTAACTTTTGGGTGCTTGGTTTGATGTTGACTCCATCTTATCTAAAGCATACACTCTTATCCTTACAAAAAGTTTTTTAAAAACTTGTTTTCAGTTACTTGAGTTGACTTTTATTCACAATTTGGTGATATCTTTCTAATGTGTTTTGAAGGTTTTTTGGACAGGGAGAAGTATAAATTAAGATTTATTTCTGAAGAAAATTCAAGCAGACTGCATAACCTAGCAATTAGAATTAATAAAAGATAAATATGAAAATATATGTCATAAACAGGCCTGTATTCCATATTAGGATGCTAAAATCAGAAATACTTATGCAAATTTCTAAAGCTAGAGTCAAATGGAATTTTAGAGAGAAAGTGACAATAACTTAGCGGGACAAGCTTAGAGATGAAGAAAATGAGGTCCAGAGTAATTATATAGTCTGTTCAGTATCTGGTTTTTGTGGTTCAGCCTCTCAGTTGTGTCTGACTCTTTGCAACGCCATGGACTGCATCATGCTAGGCTTCCTGTCTATTAACCCAGTATCTGTTTAGTAGAAACTTGAGTAATAGAATCTAGGGTTCCTGATTTAGTTTCTTTTAAAAGTATTTGAAGATACTCTGGAAGATGCTTGTTTTTAAAATATTAACTGCTTTTAGACTAAGCATGTTCAGTAACCTTAGGTTGTTGAGTTGTTGCTAAGTTGTGTCCAACTCTTGCAGCCCCACGGGCTGTAGCCCTCCAGGCTCCTCTGTCCATGGGATTTCCCAAGCAAGAATACTAGAGTGGGTTGCCATTTCCTTCACCAGCGGATCTTCCCCACCCAGGGATCGAACCCACGTCTCCGGCATTGGCAGGTGGGTTCTTTAGCACTGAGCCACTGAGGAAATCCTGTGAACTTTCAGTAGCCTCACAGCCGTCAGTGTGTTAGTGAAGTCGCTCAGTCCTGTCCGACTCTTTGCGACCCCATCGACTACACAGTCCATGGAATTCCCCAGGCCAGAATACTGGGGTGGGTAGCCTTTCCCTTCTCCAGGGAATCTAGAACACGAGCTTCTTGTTAAACACACACACACACACACACACACACAACTTAGCTGTAAAGTTAGTGTCGGCAATAAGAGTTTACCACAACCGTGTGAATCACACGGTGTTTAGCAGGTTGGCATTTTTATGTCCAACCTCTCATTCTTAAAATTTTAAGTCTCCAGTTAACGCTATCAAATATAAGCCCAAACTGGAATATTGTTTCTAGAAAAAATTATGGCTACACACAAGACTCAGATTATATTCTTCACACTGACAACTTTCAGCACTTTATAATTCCTAAAGCTGAGGGCCTGCACTATTCTTGAATATCTTCACTTTCGTTTTCCAACTTCTACTCAACATAAACTCTTCTCTCAAGATTAGATATACACACACACACATCACAGAATGTGTTCAACCTACTCTCAACATCAATTGTAATATAAAAACTCCAGATGATCTAAATTTTACACTAAGTAGTGTAATTTTGAGAATTGAGATTTTAATCCTATGCTACTTCGGAGGAAAAAAAAATGTGAAAAGAAATGTAACTTAATTCATTTATTAGGAAAAAAATATTACTCTTCAAGTTTTGGCAGGTTCCCAAAGTGAAGTGTTCTTATGTATGAGTTAAAAGCTACCGCCAAACACGCCCAAGTTTGTGTTTTTAAAGGGAGAGGAGAGAAAACAAAGAAAAGGACATCAACGCTGATTTTTAAATAAATACTTTCGTTCGTTCTTAATAATATGCCTAAGGCACATCTCTAAAGAACATCCCCCCACACACTTAAAAGATCAGCCCAGTTCTCCTGTCCAGTCTCTTCTGCGCTGTAATTCATTAAGGGTGGAAGTGTGCAAACGGTGAAAGGAATCCGGGGACAGACAGCCTCGGAGGAGGCGACCTCTAGAAACTGTCGGCCTCCAGCAATGGATCATTCCAAGCCTAGAAGGTCTTGGTGCTCACCCCAAACGCGCAGAAAAGTGCCCTTCGGAAAGAAACCACTTTTATTCAGGGTTTATCCTCTGGTCACTCCAGATTAAATACTGTGATAGAAGACGAAAGCGACGGAGAAGAGGATTTTAAAAGGAAGGCGGAGTAATTAAACAGAAGAGATAAGGTTTGTCCCGAAATCTTCGCCTCTGTTAAAAACCCCCAAAGTCATCAAACCGATAGCAACCCTGAACGTTCGCTGGGAGAAACGGGAGTTAAAAAGACTCAGTTAACTAAGATTTCAAAAATATTACATCTGCAGGAATGTAAAGGAAGACAAAAATGTCAAAGAACGCATTTTCAATAAAGCATCTCCCAGCCAGTGTGACCCGGGTGCCACCACCCAGCACAGCACCCGGCCCCACCGCGCCCCCCGGGAAAACTGGGAAAGACTGGGGCAGTGCTGAAGGAAGTACCTTGTTTTGTCTCCAAAAGGCAACATAGCAAACGAGGGGAGTTGGAGGTACACACCAGGCGGCCTCGGCGGACCCTGGACTGCAGGAGGCGTCGGGGGCGACGACTCGCCCAGGTGAGGCGGGTCGCTCGAAGCCGGCTTCCCTACGGTCCCCGCCGTCGCGCCGCCGCCCGCTCGCCCCGCGCCGCGCCGCACCGCGCCGCACCGCGCCGCCCCCTGGCGGGGAGCGCCAGGCCGGACCGCGGCGGTGCGCCGGAGGGTGGGAGTCCGGCGGCCAGCCCCGGCCGGCTCCTCCACCATCACCGCCCCGAGCGCGCCTCCCTCCCGCCCGAGGCGGCCAGCGCCGGCTGCCCGAAGGCCGCTGCCCCGAGCCGGCGACGGCGAAGTCCGGGCCCCTTCTCCAAAGGAGTGCGCCTGGGAGTCAGCACCCGTCCGCGCGCAGCAGCCTCGCCCTCGCTGCGGCTTCGCATCAACTCTCCGGCTTCCGGGCACCCTCCCGCCTCCCACTCTTCGTTCCACCCTCCTAGCCCCTCGGCTTCAGCCTGGATGCCTCTCCAATTCTCCCGCGGGCGCTTCCCACGCGCGCCTCGACTGTCCGCTGCGCAGCCTCCTCCCCAAGCACAGGCTCCCTTCTCCCCACCCTCCGCAGCAGCCGCCCCGGTGCTTGGCTCCGGACCAGGAAGACTGGCCTCCGGGGTCGCCTCGGGCCGCGCGGGACCTGCCACCCCCCCGGGGTCAGCTCTCCGCCGTCCTTTGTGTGCGCGCCGCCAGCCCCTCCACGGAGCGCCTTCCACGCCGCCGCCTTGCGCGCAAACGCGAAGGAAAGGAAGAGCGCGGGACAACCAGGGGACTGGGAGGGGGGCAAAAGACGACAGCACTCACTCTGGGAAGGTTCCGGCATGGTGCTGCCTTTGGGTGCTTCTCGGTCTCGCCCCTACCCCGGCTTCTCCGCCCCGCCAGGGCCGGGGCAAAGGGGGACGGGGGAGGAGCGGAGCCACGGGGACCGCGTTGGAAATGGTGCTTCTGGAGCTGCAGGGAAGGGGGTCAAGCACTGTTTTGGTTTCGCTAAGGAGAGTTAGGGGAACCAGGAGGCTAGAGAAAGGCCCGTGAGAACAAATATATGGAAATAATCTTGCTCCCAGGGACTACCAGGGCTGCCGGCGTGTGGAGGGGGTGGGGGTGGGGGTTCGGCACATACATTTTTGTATTTGAACTTTTGTGAGCAAGTTGGATCGGATCCGACGCTTGGGTTTTTCGACTGCACTCGCCTTAAAAGTCGAGGTCTCTACACCGTAAGATCATGGCCCAACTTCAAAAGCAAAGGGCCTGAGAGTGGAGACTGCTTAATGCTTAAAGAAGGGGAGCATTCAATAGAGGAGAGAGAGAAACCCCAGGTCACGCTCCATGCCCCCGCCGGGGCTTCCGCGGCTCCTCTTCTTACCTGGTGCCTTTCCTAACAAAGTAAGAGAAGGTAAAGTCCCAGTGATCGTCCAGCCACGCTTCGACCGAGTCCTGGTCCCATTGCCGTTGCGGCCGCGCGGAGCCGGGGCCGGCCCTCTCCATGATCAGCGCGGCGTGTCTCTGTGGTCAGCTGGTGCTGGTTTTCCACTCCAGCTGGGGTCCCTCCCTCGGAGGAGCAGAACTCGCCTCGAGACCCTCCCCCCTTCGCCCTGCTTCAGTCGGGCAGGCTTTCGGCGGAGCTGCTCAGTCGCCGGGCCAGCCTCCTGCCGCGCCCCGCCTCTCCAGGTCCTCACCGTTTCCAGGTGCGGAGGGCGGGGGGGGGTGGGGGGGTGGGGGGGGTGCCGCAGCCCCGCGCCTTCCCCGGGGTGTGTCTGAGACTGGCTCTGAAAGTCTCTCTAGTCTCTAGATTCCGGGGCGGCCAGGGCGGCGACTGGCGAGCTCTCCGGAAGCCTAGTGGCCAGGACTAGAAAGGAGGCCGTGCGGCCGCTGGGGTGCGCTGCATGCCAAGCCGGCTCCGGAGGAGCGCGCAAAGGTGACGGTGGATGTGTTCGCTGAGCGTCCCTCTCTAGGCAAGGAAAGGTCACGCTGTGGAGACCCAGCCCAAACCCAGAGAGCTGTAGCTGGGGAAATTTTCGCCCGAAAATGAGAGGTGCTGGTAGCCCGCGCTCTTTTCCCCGGGCCTGGGAGAACAATGACTGTCCTGCCTCACTTTCCGCCAGATCAGCGCGTGGGTCTGGGAGGAGCTGGGACCCACCTCCCACGAAGCCCTGACGGCGCAACGGCTCAGGGCGCCCCAGCCAAGGGACCACATCTGGGGTGACGAGATCTGGGACGTGAGTCACCAAAATAGATTTAACAGTCCTGGTGGGTAACTTCTAACAGAGCCATTCCTGTGATTAACGTTAATAACCATAGTAAGTATAAATTAACTGCCTTCACAAGAAAGGCTTAATTTGCATTTCCCCCTTTCCTAACTGGAAAAAGATAAAGGTAAATTGAGATACAATAATCACCATGGTTTGTGTATGAAATCACAAATCTCCATACAAGTAGGTTAACTTGATCTACGGGGCAGTCCCCAGGTACCGTGCAGAGCAGCCAGTTAGCCCAGTTTTTAATTCTTCATTTATATTGAACTGGAGTTAAAGTACACATACCACGAAAAATGTATCCGTTTAAAAGGACTCAGCATTCCTACCCTGTTTTGTCGTTATCCTCATCATGCTTTGATAGGGCTTCCCTTGTGGCTCAGCTGGTAAAAAAAAAAAAAAAAAACTGCCTGTAACTGCGGCTGGGTTCGATCCCTGGGTTGGGGTGTTCCCCCGGAGAAGGGAGAGGCTACCCACTCCAGTGTTCTGGCCTGGAGAATTCCCTGGACTGTATAGTCTGCTGCTGCTGCTAAGTCGCTTCAGTCGTGTCCGACTCTGTGCGACCCCAGAGACGGCTCCGCCGTTCCTGGGATTCTCTAGGCAAGAACGCTGGAGTGGGTCGCCATTTCCTTCTCCAATGCATGCAAGTGAAAAGTGAACGTGAAGTCGCTCAGTCGTGTCCCACTCTTCGCGACCCCATGGACTGCAGTCTACCAGGCTCCTCCGCCCATGGGATTTTTCCAGGCAAGAGTACTGGAGCGGGTTGCCTTTGCCTTCTCCGCTGTATAGTCTACGGGGCTGCAAAGAGTCAGACAGGACTGAGCGACTTTCACTTCACTTCTATCATGCTTCACAAAAAAGAATTGGGAGTCTTCCCTTGCTTTATTCTCATCCCCATCTCCCTGCGGTTTTAATATGGTATTTTGCAATGACCTAATTTTTTTGGCAGAATTAAACTGGAGCTGTGTGTTTCACAACGTGTGAACGACACCATTAGCAGTGATATACCAAAAGTGATTTAGCTGACATACTTTTAACAAACTCCTTTCCAAATATTCTTGGCAAGAATGTAAGACATTACTCACTACATAGAAACACGTAATTAAACAGATAATATGAGAACTTTAAGAAATGTCTTCCAGTCCCCCAGTGCAATGGTTTATACTTCCTTCATTAAATGATTGTCCTTTTGTCATTTCCGTTTCTTTGAAACTTCACTGCTGTATGCCAGTAGCCACAAACCAGTAAAAAGCAAGCAAAGGAGTATGAACTAATACATGATAAGTTATATCAGATTTTAAAATGAGGATGATCTTCTAATTTCTTACTATGATAGTGATTATAGCGCTCATGACCTAAAGACCATCTCCTCAGTGCTCAATTTTTCTCTGTGGAAGGTCATGCATTTCTCCTCTCAGGAGGGCAATTATATTTTAAAATTCTACTTCCAACTAAGGATGGAGTGAATTTTTGGCTTAAAATGCTTGCTTTGGTTGGCTACCATGATTAAATAAACAGGCATTATCCAAATGTCCCTTTTCTCTCCCAACCTGAAAGGGTTAAATTATCAGAAACCAGGAAGGCGTCTAAAAAAAATTGTGCAAGAAAAACAATCCCTGGACTCTCCCATCAGTGAGTCTCAATTCTGTGTGGTATAGATGTTGGGTGGGGGTTACTGTGAAGGGATGGGATGAGGCATTTCAAACTGTTCTAGTCTCGAGAAAACTCAGAACAGTACCTCTTGTAACTTTAAAGTACTTAAAGTTAAGAATATTTTGAATTGGCCTCACCCTGGCATCTTGTTCTCTGGCTTCTTTTATTCTTTATCCCAGTTTCCTCCATTTTTTTTTTTTTTTAACATACATTCTTTCTAACTTATTGGTATGGATTGCTCTAAGCATATCAAATCTTGTTTTAGAATAAGTTGAAGGATGAGTAATAATAAACATTACGAGGAAATAACTTGGAAGGTGAGGTAAATGCTACTTAAAACAACAACAACAAAAAATGCAATGACCTAACAGACAAGCCCTCCAACCTGTTATATTCTCATTGTACTAGGAAAAAACTCAAATCTCTAACATGGCTTACAAGGTTCTGTATGACTTTTACTCATTTCTGTTGCTAAAGGTTTTGTTCATACAACTAGAAAAAACAAATAAAACCGTGGATGATCAAATTCCTTTTCCAAAAGAGAACACAGATTATGAAAGTCATGACATCTTTCCTGCCTTGTTTTTTTTTTTTTTTTTCAAATACTACATAGTATCTTCTTTTTTCTTACAGCAAACATATATTCTAAGCTTGAGAAAATTGAGTCAATATATTAGCACATATAATAGGATCTAGGTCCCTCATTGTTGAAGGGGAAGCCTAGAAGGTACATTGTGATGTTGAAATGGAATTGGAGGTTAAAAATTAAATGTGTGTGTGTGTGTGTGTGTGTGTGTGTGTGTGCATGATGTGGGGAAATCCCACATGACAAGGAAATGCAGGCAGCTTTTAAGAGCTGTGGGCAGCCTGCAGCTGATAGCCTACAAGGAGCTCCAGCCACCAAGAAAATTAATTTTTTGGTATTATAACTGTAAGATTAAGAACTAAAGTGAGCTCAAAAGCAGATATTTCCCCAGTCACGCCTCAAATGAGACCACAACCACAATTCCAGCCAATAAACTGATTGCACCCTTATGAGATGCTAAGCAGTAGACATCTTCATAACCAACATCTTAATAACACTGAGTCCTATATCTATTAATGTATGTATTTATCCATTTACTTCAATCTTTTAAAATTTCTCCCAGCAGTGTCTTGAAGTTTTTAGTGTACATGTCTTACATGTATTTTGTTAAACTTATTTCAATATATATCCCACTGTCACTGAGAAATACTAGAAGCAATGATATTCATGTGTCAGAGTACACTTAGTCCTAGATTTTGGCTTAAAAATATGTTTCTTCACTTTAAAAGAAACCAAGAGTCTCTGTAGAAGATTCCAGGTCTGTGACAGGGAAAGCGCAAAATATACCTGGAAAATATTGTTTTGACAGAATGTAAGAAAGACTTAAACATAATGCCAGCATATCAGAACAGAGGACTTCCAAAGTCTAATACAAGTCTGAAACAATTAGAATATCAAAATACGTATTGATATATATTGACATATACTGATAGTAACAAATTTTAAACCATTGACTAAAATAAGAAACTGTGATTCCATACTGATATAAATAAATAACTAGATAAGCAAATAAACAGAAGAGAAAGGAATGTTCCTTACACTAGAATGTCAACAAAATGAATATAAAAGGAATCATGTAATTACAAAATCATTGAAAATAAGTTGTTAGTCACTCAGCCACCTCCGACTCTTTGCGACCCCATGGACTAGAGCCCACCAGGCTCCTCTGTCCATAGAATTCTCCAGGCAAGAATACTGGAGTGGGTAGCCATTCCCTTCTCCAGGCGATCTTCTTGACCTAGGCGTTGAACCTGGGTTTTCTGTATAGCAGACAGATTCTTTTACTGTCTGAGCCACTAGGGAAGCCCAGAAAAATCACTAATGGTCATTAGAATTAACTGATGAGAGTGTGATGATGGGTGGGATATTTACATAGCTTGAAGTATCACCTGGCAGGTTTCTTATTAGTTACCATGGGCAAATAGTATCTTTACAACAAAGAGACTCTAACCAAGTGATTCATTATCACTTCAGATCAGATCAGATCAGATCAGTCGCTCAGTCGTGTCCGACTCTTTGCGACCCCATGAATCGCATCACGCCAGGCCTCCCTGTCCCTCACCAACTCCTGGAGTTCACCCAGACTCACGTCCATCGAGTCAGTGATGCCATCCAGCCATCTCATCCTCTGTCGTCCCCTTCTCCTCCTGTCCCCAATCCCTCCCAGCATCAGAGTCTTTTCCAATGAGTCAACTCTTTGCATGAGGTGGCCAAAGTACTGGAGTTTCAGCTTGAGCATCATTCCTTCCAAAGAAATCCCAGGGCTGATCTCCTTCAGAATGGCTTGGTTGGGTCTCCTTGCAGTCCAAGGGACTCTCAAGAGTCTTCTCCAACACCACAGTTCAAAAGCATCAGTTCTTCGGCACTCAGCCTTCTTCATAGTCCAACTCTCACATCCGTACATGACCACAGGAAAAACCATAGCCTTGACTAGACGGACCTTTGTTGGCAAAGTAATGTCTCTGCTTTTATTGGGACAAACCAATAGTATACACATTTAATAGAACATACTGAGGAGGATACAACATTATATTTATGTCATTACTGTCAAAATTGTGAATCTAATCATGAGGATGAGATTGATTGATTTCCATACAAACATACCTAGATTGAGGGACATTCTGCAAAATAACTCGCCTGCATGCTTCAAAGATTTTAAGGTCAAGAAAGGTAAAGACTGAGCTGTAGTTATCCATTGCTATGGAATGATATTACCACAATATTAGTGGCTTAAAGCAACACACATTCATTATCTCTGTTTCTGTGAATTAGGAGTCTAGGTTGGTTGAGCTGGGCACTCTGCTCAGGGGTGTCTCACAAGGGAATCAAGGTGCTGGCCAGATCTACAGTCTCATCTGAGGCTCAACTGGAGAAGGATCCTCTTCTACGATTACTCAGACTGTTGGCAGAATTAACTTTCTTGGGATTACAGAACTGAGAAATTCTTTCTCTTGCTGGATGCTGGCTGAAACTTTTACAGGTCACTGGCTGAAGGCCCCTCTCTGGTTCTCAAAGCCACTTTCAGTGCCTTGCCACGTGGAGCTTTCCAACGTGGCCACTTGTTTCCTCAGAACCAGCAAGGGAGACAGCCTCCAACAAGAAGGGCAGTTTTTTAATAATGTCATCCAAACTGTCACAGACGCATCATCACATGCATACCTTTGCCATATTGTTTGTTGGAAGTGTGGGCAAAAGAACACGTTGCCTGCCGTTTCAGTAAACAGCGAATGTTGCCTGCCATCAAGCCTTCAGCCACTGCAGCTGTCCCAACCGTGTGCCCAGAGGGGAATATAGGACGGAGACACACAGGATACTAGTCTAGATAGTTAAGATGCATATCTAAAAGGACTAATTTCTATGACCCCAGACTCTAGCATCTTCCCATACACAGAAAAGCACTAAAATCATTCATTTCAGATGGCTGTGTGTGTGTATGATTAGCAGTAATATTTTGATGTTTGACAACATGGTTTTTGTTTTGTTTTTCAGCAAAGACTCTTTCATGCTCTGGCTCCTCCCTTATCTCCTTGGAATAGTCCCTCAGAGCTATTTGAGAGGATGCGTCCTAGGCTACGGGCTTCTGTAGTGGCTCTGATGGTAAAGAATCTGCCTGCAAAGCAGAAGACAGGTTCGATCCTTGGGTCAGGAAGATCCCTTGGAGAAGGGAATGACAACCCACTCCAGCATTCTTGCCTGGAGAATTCCAGGAACAGAGGAGCCTGGTGGACTACAGTCCATGGGGTCATAAAGAGTTGGGGACAACTGAGTGACTAACATTTTCACTTTTCATCCTAGCTATAGTCCTTAGTAAGGCCAATGAATAAAATATAATTCTCAACTTTTAGGTTGTACTTTTTTTTTTTAGTAGAAAGAAACAAATTAAGGTTTTGCCCTTGACCATACCAGGGTGTAAATAGAGGATGAAGGGATCATGGAGGCTACCTCAAGAATCCACCTAGAATAATATTGTAGAATAAGGTATAGTGATTGGGACATAACATGTGTTCAGTAGCTATTTGTTGGGTCAATTTAAACAGAAATGTGGGCTTTTTAAAGAGTATTTGGCAGTTGTTTTTGTTCAGTCATTAAGTCTTTGTGACTGTGGACTGCAGCACACCAGGCTCTTCTGTCCTCCACTCTCTCCCAGACTTTGTTCAAATTCCTGTCCATTGCGTCAGTGATGCTATCTAATCATCTCATCCTCTGCTGCCCCCTTCTCCTTTTGCCTTCAGTCTTTCCCAGCATCAGGGTCTTTTCCAAGGAGTCAGCTTTTTGCATCAGGTTGCCAAAGTATTGGAGCTTCAGCTTCAGCGTCAGTACTTCCATTGAAGATTCAGGACTGATTTCCTTTAGGATTGATTTCCTTGGTTTGATTGGTTTGATTTCCTTGCAGTCCATAGGACTCTCAAGAGTCTTCTCCAGCACCACAATTCCAATGCATCAATTCTTTGGCACTCAGCCTTCTTTATGGTCCAACTCTCACATCTGTGCATGACTACTGGAAAAAACAGTTTTGACTATACGGACCTTTGTCAGCAAAGTGATGTCTCTGCTTTGTAAAATGTTGTCTAGGTTTGTCATAGCTTTCCTTCCAAGGAGCAAGTGTCTTTTAATTTCACGGCTGCAGTCACTATCCACATTGATTTTGGAGCCCAATAAAATAAAATCTGTCATTGCTTCCACTTTTCCCCTTTTGTTTCCCCCTTTTATGAAGTGATGGAACTGGATTCCATGGTCTTAGTTTTTTGAATGTTGAGTTTTAAGGCAGCTTTTTCACTCTCCTCTTTCACCATTGTCAAGAGGCTCTTTAGTTCCTCTTCACTTTCTGTCATAAGGGTGGTATCATCTGCATATCTGAAGCTGTTGATACTTCTCCCAGCCATCTTGATTCCAGCTTGTGATTCATCAAGCCTGGCAGTTGTATGATGCTTATTTAACTGCATATAAGTTAAATAAGCAGGGTGACAATATACAGTCTTGTCATACTCGTTTCCTAATTTTGAACCAGTCCATGTCTGGTTCCAACTGTTGCTTCTTCACCTGCATACAAGTTTCTCAGGAGGCAGGTAAGGTGGTCTGGTATTCCCATCTCTTTAGGAATTTTCCACAGTTTTCTGTGATCCACACAGTCAAAGGCTTTGGTGTAGTCAATGAAGCAGAAATACATGTTTTTCCTGGAATTCCCTTGGTTTCTCCATGATGCAATGAATGTTGAGAATTTTATCTCTGGTTCCTCGGCCTTTTCTAAATCCATCTTGTACATTTTGAGATTCTCGATTCATGTACTGCTGAAGCCTAGCTTGAAGGATTTTGAGTATAAGCTTGCTAGCATGTGAGATGAGTGTAATTATATGGTAGTTTGAACATTCTTTGGCATTGCCCTTCTTTTGGAATGGAGAGGCGTTCCATTGGGATTGGAATGAAAACTTATTTTTTCCAGTCCTGTGGCCACTGCTGAGTCTTCAAATTTGTTGAGATATTGAATGCCACACTTAACAGCATCATCTTTTAGAATTTTGAAGTGAAGTGAAGTCTCTCAGTCATGTCCGACACTTGGCGACCCCATGGACCGTAGCCTACCATGCTCCTCCGTCCTTGGGAGTTTCCAGGCAAGAGTACTGGAGTGTGTTGCCATTTCCTTCTCCAGAGGATCTTCCCAACCCAGAATTGGGAAGATTTAAAATTTTAAATAGCTTTAAATTTTCACTCAACTTTGACACTGCCTATGGCAGTACTTTTGCTTATTGGATATATGTAAATATGTCAGCAACTGATCTTTGGGAAAGGTTTATTTCTTTTAGTGGTCTGTGGAAGTCTTATCACTCGTCACAAGATCATCCTTTATTTTTAGCAGCACTAGGCTCATGTGATCTAGCAGTTCTCTACAGAGAGCATTGGAGTACATATTTCAAGGTGTCACATGGTAGGGATCAGCTTAATATTTTAACTGCATAAATTTAAATCAAACCATAATTATGAATTTCAAAGACAGAACCAACCTATGAATAATAAGACCATGTTATGGTGCAGTGCAATGATTTCAATCAGTACACAGCATTTTCCCTCCAAATCAAACATAGGGTTTTTTACCTAAGTCTCTTGAAGCAGCCAAGAATTCTATTTGATATATAAAGGCTGATCTGTGTGAAGAGACATTACACAGTGCATGGCGAGCAGCTGTTCTTCCCATCAAGGAAGGTCACAATGAAAGGAAATGGACTTACATTCAAACAGGAGAGATTCTGGACAGATACTAGACACACGTTCCTGACAAAGGGATGCA
This sequence comes from Bubalus kerabau, assembly GCF_029407905.1. Taxonomy (NCBI): domain Eukaryota; kingdom Metazoa; phylum Chordata; class Mammalia; order Artiodactyla; family Bovidae; genus Bubalus; species Bubalus kerabau. The sequence goes on from NW_026577904.1 coordinate 791,969, forward strand.
GCACAGATGGATTCAGGATGAAAAACAACTGTGGAATTTCCCCCTAGCAACTTTTACAAATGAGGTGGACAACCATCTGTTGGTAACGCTTTGAAGTCCTGTCTCAGGGCAGATCAACCTCAGGAACTCCTGAGGCTTCTCACTACCCTTTCACCTGCATCTGCAGAAGATATTAAACAGAAGAATGGTGGTGTTTTAATTGATCAGTATAATAGGCACCATTCACAGAAACATGAAATAACCTAAAACACCTATACCCAGAACAAACCTATGCTCCTTTCATCCACTTTCCTGTTAAAGAAAAGATTTCATTCTCTAGAGAAAATATCTTGTGCTAGTCAGAATGGCTAAAAATAAAATAATTAGTTTAGAAAGAAATAGCAAGGAGTGAAACACTTTTAAAAGTCAACTGCATCTGGGTGTGACACACTTAACTAAAAACCAGTTTAAAAGTAGGTCATTTAAAAATAGACTCTTTAAAGGTTAAAGGAACAAAAATGTGTATGTTTAAATGTAAATCAAGAGATATAGTTTTGTTGATCTTGATTCCAGCCTAGAGAATCATTTGTCTTTTCTTTGTAAGTTACAGACTAAAATTTTTTTTAGGTGATGCTCAGTCTCATTTAAAACATCTCAGATGACTGCATAGACATCATTATGAAACCTGCTGCTGCTGCTGCTAAGTCACTTCGGTCGTGTCCGACTCTGTGCGACCCCATAGACGGCAGCCCACCAGGCTCCCCCGTCCCTGGCATTCTCCAGGCAAGAACACTGGAGTGGGTTGCCATTTCCTTCTCCAATTTTGAAGCCTGCCTTTTTCCAAATACGTAAGGAAAGTGTGATATAATTATAATGCCACAGAAAAAAAAAAAAAAAAAAAGAACCTCATGACCAGAGATAATTTTCATCTCTTAAGAGTAGCTTTTGGATAACTTGTTTGACTCAACTCTGAAAACAAAAGTCAACATTTTATAATTTAATAAAATCAACTAAAACTCAAAAAAGACCCAAAGTATTAGGGACACTTATGCAAAATTCTTCATTCAATTTTGCTACATGCCTTGAAAATAATACATGTTTTAAATAAACAAAGGCTGTATGGAGATGAAGCCAGAAGTTCATTCTTTTCACAGTGACTCAATTTTCCCATTCACTTCTTATAGGGAAATGAACAATATGTTGAAAGTAGGTAATGTACAACATTCTAGTCTGGAAGTTCCAGGATAAAATTCCAGCTATGCTTACATAAAACGTTGTCTTTAAATAATGGCACTTCCAAGAACAGTAATCAATAAATCAGTTGAAAGAAGGAACTGCTCTATGGAACAGGCCCTGCCTGATTCCTTCAGTTCATTTGTTTTCATTCTTCTCCGTCAGTGGAATCACTGAGGTGGTGCATATATTGGAAGTATTGTGCAATACTAGTCTGAGAACGTGAAAAAACATTTCTATAATGTCTTAAAACTCTAGAATTGATCAATGTAAGTTATTGTCTCTTTGCCATAGTTACCTTGGAAAGCCTTATGTTTTTATAAACTGTGTTGCCATTGCTTGAAACATTTTGGGAAATTTCTCTTTGAATTGCTTTCAGAGTCTGCATTTGACTTTTTGCATCTCTTCAGTAGTGACAATATTTTGGTTTGTAGATTTCATGCTGAGAGTGATTTTTTTATTTTTTTGGGTATATTTTAAAGAGCCCAAAGTTACTTCACCTATGGTCCGTTGGGAAATATGAGGGTTTTTTGTTTTTTTTTTGTAAAATGGTTACAAGGTTATGAGACTGATTTTTATAGTCTAGATTAGAAGTGTTGGAGAAGACTCTTGAGAGTCCCTTGGACTGCAAGGAGATCCATCCAGGCCATCTGAAGGAGATCAGCCCTGGGATTTCTTTGGAAGGAATGATGCTCAAGCTGAAACTCCAGTACTTTGGCCACCTCATGCAAAGAGTTGACTCATTGGAAAAGACTCTGATGCTGGGAGGGATTGGGGGCAAGAGGAGAAGGGGACGACAGAGGATGAGATGGCTGGATGGCATCACTGACTCAATGGATGTGAGTCTCCGTGAACTCCGGGAGTTGGTGATGGACAGACAGGGAGGTCTGGCGTGCTGCAATTCATGGGGTCGCAAAGAGTAGGACACAACTGAGCAACTGATCTGATCTGATTATCCTGTTTGTCAGCTATGTGACTGCCCAACACCTCAGTTCCTTTATTTGTAACAAGAGTAACAATGGTTCACATAGACTTGTTCTATTAAGTGATATAATAAATACACCATAGTAGTCAGAGTGCCCAGCACACAGTTAAACAGTTCTCACCTAGAGAATAACTCCATGAAGGGATTTCTAGACCTCTCCTTTCTATTAAACTCTCAACCCATCAATTCAGATCCAGCACATCCTTCAAAACTGACTCCAAATCCATTCTCTGAAGTCACCTTTTTTGTGTAAATAATTCATTTGTAATTTTCTCTTTTTCCAAGCAGTCATGGAGTCCTCAAGACTGATCTTTCATCATGACTCTTAAATCTTTTTCTCCAACCCACTTCCTGTCTTCAATCCTTGAAGCCATGCCTTCTCCATGCTACAGGCAGAGTGATCTTTCTGAAGTGTTAGCCTGATGGAGTCACTTCCCTCTTAAAACATGTCAGTGTCTCCCCATTATCCTCTGGTAGAGGATAATCTTCTCAGTAGGACATAGAAAGCTATTTGTGATCTGAAGTTGGTTTACTGCAGAAACTCAATGCCTCATTTCTTTAAATGTAGCATATTCTCATGTTCCTAGGATTTTGCATGAGGCTGAAATTTGTTCTCTTTTGCTTCTGGCTAATTCCTACTATTTCCTCTGGATTTATTTTAGACATTTAGTGCTCCAGGAAGCTCAACACTCTCAGGCCCTCTAAGGGCCCCACTTCCCACACAAGGTTTATTTATGTATACCTCATAAGTAATCTCATAACACCTGCTCAGCCATTGCACTGTATTTTTACCCTTTATTTGAAATTTATTTACAGGTACTGTGTCTTAGTCATACCAATCTTAGTTACACCCTCCAGGACCCTGTGTTCATATTTGTATCCCTAGGAACATCATGTGCTCAGTTGTTCAGTTGTGTCTGACTCTTTGTGACCCCATGAACTGTAGCCAGGCTCCTCTGTCCATGGGATTATCCTGGAAGAACACTGGAGTGGGTTGCCATTTCCTCCTCCAGGGAACATAATAGGGCTCAGTAATCATTTATAGAATGAACGAATGAATGAATAATGTTTCTGACGTCTTATTTACTGTTCTTGTGACTCATTAACAATTTTTATTGCTATTAAGATTTTATAAAAAACTTTCAAATGTTTGCTCTCACACCTGCCCTCTCTGCCTTGGAAAAATCCAAATAGTTGCATTGAATCTACCTCAACCTCTCACTTAATGTGGATCTTTAAGGATCTTCTTAAAGGATCATCTCAGAAGGGTCTTCTGAGTAAGCAAATAAGACACACAATCAGAGCTGCCAAACAGAGCTGTGACTTTCTTGAGGCGTTTGTCTACTCTGGACATTATATTCTATATTTACTACTTTTTTTTTTTTTTTTTTATTCCTGATGTCTGTAAGCTTCATAAGGTTGAGTTTGCTTCATTCACCACTGGGTCATCAGGTCCCACAATACTATCTGGCACATACTGGGTCTTTAATTTTAAGTAAAGTATTGAATACCAGATTACAAGATCCTTGAGAACAGTAAATTGTGTATGTTCCACATCATAACCTAAAATGTCATATAGTATGTGATTGATAGATATATGTTCATGTATTTTTTTGTTGTAGTTGATGATAAAAAATAACAGGGTGCCTCTTGAGGCAGACAGTACCTGTAGGTATCCTTTGAGGGGGAAAATTAAAAATTAAGTGAGCACTTCCAACCTGTGAGAAAGAGGGCAGACAGTTTCTTTGAATCAGATCTGCTAAAAATCGCATGGAGTATTGCCTGTAGTTATGTACAAGTGGTATAGGAAGGTTTCCCCTAAAGGGGGAACCTGGGACCCCTTGAGCAAAGAAAGATTCCTAGGATGGAGTTAGATTAATTTGCATAAGGAACTTGGAACTTCTGAAAGAGATGAACTAAAATGTATATCTGAATCACCTGAGATTTAGCCCTGGGAGGCAGCCAGGGGTGGCGGGGGTTGGTGGAGACTGTGGCAAGCTGAGTCAGGATGTCCCTGATCTAGGTACAGAGGCAGAGAAGAGCACTGGGCTCCTCCTGAGGAAAATTCATCTGCCGAAAGGGCAGAGGTGGTTTCACCTCAAAGTTACGGAAGCATACCGCATCGTTCACTTACAGGACACCTTCTGAGTCTGAGAGAGTCCTAGCAATGTGGTCACATTGTTGCAACTACTTAACTGCTGACATTGAGCGAATGACTGTTTCCACCCAACATTTCCTCCTCAGACTCTTCAGTAAGATCACTGGAGTGACTAAAGGCATTTGGGGGATTCAGCTAAGAGGAAGTTGAGTTAGGAATACATTTAGTCTGGTTTAAGGGGGATATCTTTATGTGGTTCAAAGTCAGTTCATTTTTTAAACAATTAATTTGTATTGGAGTATAGTTAGTTGAGCCAACTCTGGGAAATAGTGAAGGACAGGGAAGTCTGGCGTGCTGCAGCCCACGGCAGGGTCGCAAGGAGTTGGACATGACTGAGCAACTAAACAACAGCAACAAAGAGCTGCTTTACAATATTGTGTTAGTCTCTGCTGTACGGCAGAGTGAGTCAGCTATTTGTATACATATATCCCCTCTTTTGGGGATTTCCTTCCCATCTAGGTCACCACCGAGTACTGAGTCGAGTTCCCTGTGCTATACAGTAGGTCCTCATTCATTATTTATCTGTTTTATACATAGTAGTGTGATATGGTGATCCCAGCTCATCCCACCCTCTCACCCCCCAAGCCTGGTGTCCATACATTTGTTCTCTACATCTGTGTCTCTATTTCTGCTTTGCGAATAAGTTCTTCTGTATCATCTTTCTAGATTCTACATATAATCGATATGATGTTTGTTTTTCTTTTTCTGTCCTTTCCTTTTTATTGTTGAGTTTTTGCTAGCTGCCCTGATGTAGGAATGACTTATAAGAATATCCCTACCACCCATTCTTCAGAATCACCTAATCCCAGGACAAGAAAGGTCAGACATCCTGTCAAGATATGAATGTGCCTATGTCACCTGTCACTAGAATTAGGTGGATAATTCTAGAGTAAAAAGACTCCGATTTGGAGAATCAGGAAAACTGTGAAGAAACAGTTTAAAATGAAACTGTGAGATGTTTTAAAATTACTGGACAGCAAAAAATTCTGGAAGGTATAGAAGGAAAATGCTACTTTACTAGCCTTTGCTGAAAAAGGTATTAACTATTTGATTCTGGAGACAAACCAAAAAGAAAAGGATGTAGGGTATGGTTTCCAGGGCCTTCACCTGATACTCTACCATTCCCTACCCTCCATCATTTTTTTAAACAGAGCTTCATGGTGGCAGAGGACATGGTGCCTGACGTTGCTGGACTCCTGGGGGTGCAAGTGCGCTGTACCCCGAGTTTCAGTATGCAAGCACAACAGACTAACATGTGGCCAGTGGCCCTGTGTAAGGATAATCTGTCAAGATATCCCAATGGTGGGATTCCAACTGGAAGTAAGTCTATTTTTTCCTGTAGGTGGGAAATAGACTACCAGAAATTGAGGATGTGTAGGTGATGAAATTCTAGCCCAAACCAAAGAACACTGTTGGGTATGAATGCAGATTAAGAATGAAAGGTACAACAATAGGAAATACAGATGTAGGTAATGAAGGGCTTATATGGTTCCCTCCTCTTGGTGATTCCTATGTTCTCCTGTATAACCATAGCACAGTGTTTGGAAGTCCTAAAATAAATATTTGAAGATTAGGAGAGGCACTGGGTATCTTCTGTTTGTTCCTCTGGCTCTTCTGTTCCCCAGAGGGCTGGCTTATAAGGACTGTATAAACAAGTTCCTTTGGAGGCAAGAATATATACAGTGGAGAAAAGACAGCTCTTCAATAAGTGATGCTGGGAAAACTGGACAGCTACGTGTCAAAGAACGAAATCAGAACATTCTCTAACACCATGTACAAAGTTAAATTCAAAGTGGATCAAAGATCTAAATATAAGACCGGATACTATAAAACTCCGGAAAACTCAGGCAGGACACTGACATAAATTTCAACAATACCTTTTTGGAACCATCTCCTAGAGGAATGGAAATAAAAACAAAAATAAACAAATGGGACCTAATTTAACTTAAAAGCTTTTGCACAGTAAATGAAACCATGAACAAAATGAAAAGATAACCTAAAGAATGGGAGAAAATATTTGCAAACAATATAATCAATAAAGGATTAATATCAAACATATATAAATGGCTCAATATATAAAAAAAAGGACAACACAATAAAAAATGGGCAGAAGATCTATATAGACATTTCTCCAAATAAGACATACAGATGGGCAACAGGCACATGAAAATATGCTCAACATTGCTAATTGTTAGAGAAACGCAAATCAGACCTACAATGAGGTATATTACCTCACACTGGTCAGAATGACCGTCATCAAAAAGTCTACAAATAATAAATACTGGAGACAGTGTGGAGAAAAAGGAACCCTCCTACACTGTTGGTAGGAATGTAAATTGGTGCAGCCAGTATGAAGGACAGTATGGAATTTCCTGAAAAAACTAAAAATAAAGTTACCATCAATTCAGTTCAGTTCAGTCGCTCAGTCGTGTCCGACTCTTCACAACCCCATGAATCGCAGCACGCCAGGCCTCCCTGTCCATCACCAACTCCCGGAGTTCACTCAGACTCACGACCATTGAGTCAGTGATGCCATCCAGCCATCTCATCCTCTGTTGTCCCCTTCTCCTCCTGCCCCCAATCCCTTCCAGCAGCAGAGCCTTTTCCAATGAGTCAACTCTTTGCACGAGGTGGCCAAAGTACTGGAGTTTCAGCTTGAGCATCATTCCTTCCAAAGAAATCCCAGGGCTGATCATATGATCCTGCAATTCCACTCCTGGACATAAATCCAGAGAAAACTATAATTCAAAAAGATGCATACACTCCAATGTTCACTGCAGCACTCCTTACAATAGCCAATACATGGAAGCAACCCAAATATCCATTGACATTGGAATGGATAAAGAAGATGTGGTATACTTATACAATGGAATACTACTCAGCCATAAAAAGAATGAAATTGGCAGCAACATGGATGGACCTAGAGATTTTCATACTAAGTGAAGTCAGTCAGACAGAGAAAGACAAATATCATATGATGTCATATATATCTGGAGTCTAAAAAAGTGATAAAACTGAACTTATTTACAAAAGAGAGACTGACAGACATAGAAAACAAATTCATAGTTTCCAAAGGGGAAATGGGGAGGGAGAGATAAATTAAGAGTTTGGGATTAGTACAGATACACTGCTGTATATAGCATAAATAACCAACAAGGTCCTACTGTATGGCACAGGGAACTATATTCAATATTTTGTAATAACCTATAAGGCAAAAGAATCTGAAAAAGAATATATATGTGTATATATATGAACTGAATCACTTTTTACTGTACACCTGAAATGAATACATTGTAAATCAACTATTGTTCAATTTAAAAATATGAATATAAAAACATATTAACCAATATAATATATAATATGTGATTATAAAAGTATAATAATATAGATTTGTAAAGTTTCTCATTTTATTAAATTTTAGCAGGATTAAAAATAACAAGTTCCTTTGCCCTCTGGCCTTTGGTTGTCTTGGTTAATAGGGAGGATCAGCAAGAGATGGCAGGCCAGGAGGAAAATGAGCTCAGAATCTTTAAGAAACCTGCTATGGTAAACTAAACATGATGCCATTTTTTTTTTTTTTTTTCTTTTTGCTGTTGAAGGGTGAAGTCTAATTCCTATCTCCCCTGTAATCAGGACTGGCCTAAGTAACTTGCTTGAACAACTGAATGCAGTAGAAGTGACATTTTGAGGCTTCTGAGGCTAGATCATCACAAGCAGACTTACAGACCCCGCTGCTTCAGTCTCTTGGAGAACTCACTCTTGGAGTTCTGAGCTGTCTTGTAAGTAAGAGGTCAATTACACTGAGACTTCCCTGCTGGAAGGACCCACAGGGAGAGAGCATGGAGAGAGTGATGCTGGCCACCCGCTAGCCGTTCCAGCCCTCTGAGGCAGATATGTGAGTGAGGACAAGGTCTTGGAGGACATGGCAGTCCCAGCAGATATCTCGTGAAGAAGAACCAAAGGAGCCAGCCAACGGCTTTACTGAGGCCCCAGATATATATGACCCCTGTTGTGCTGGCTCAGACAGCTCCAGCTGCTCCAATCACCCCAGCCGAGGCTCCAGGATTTTGTGAAGCAAGAATAATCTTACATCCCTGCTGTGCCCTGCCAGAACTAGTGACCCACAAAACTGTGAGCACAGTATGTGATTATCGTTTCACAGCAATAAACAACCAAACACCTGGTAACCTCCTAGCTGGGTGAGCCCTGATAGACTCTGTCCCTCTGCCAAAGACTCTTCAAGACAGCCTCTCCATAGAACCACTCTCGCTTTACAGCCTGCAGGAGGGAATGACTCCCCGCCATCATGCACTGTACTATCTTTTGTTATGGGCTTTTGAAAATCTTGTCCACCTTTCAAAGTAAAGTCCCCTAACTAAATTCTCCTGAATCACCTAGTTTGAGAGTGTTATCTGTTTCTTGTCAGGATCTTGGCTTATAAACCAGACTTGATATATATATATACACATCTCAAGATTTATTAAAGAGCAGAGGAGAAAGCTACAGTCTATGTAAGGAGGTTCAAAATTATGCTTTAGAAAGCCACAAATTAACAAAACAGCACATGTACATACTTATATCAGGTAATTAGCATGTTACCCTTAATGAAATGTTTTAGAATACTTTAGAAGAGACTAGGTGTTTAAGACTGTCCTTAAGGTTTTCTGGATTCATTGAGTCTTACTCATTCTTTTGCTTTCTGTGGAAATTGGTCATTTTCTGGTACTGTGTTATTTTATTTAACAGTTTTATGTCACACTTTCTATATTCCAGGCACTCTGGAATAATATACAAATAATAATTCACTCAATCCTCCTAATAACCCTATCAGCCGTGAGCTGCTATCATCGCCATTTTACAGATGAAGACACTGGGGCATGCAGAGATTATATTAATGGGCAAAGGGCTCACAGTAAGTGGCAGAGCTAGTGACTGAAGCCACACAGTGCAGCTAGAGGGTATGCACTCTTTGCCACTGTGTTATACTGTGAGGTCTTGTCAGGATTATTTGTAAAAGTGTGGGAGTGTTTAAAGAAAACAAAAATAAGGATTGTATAGAACTTCCAAGCTAGTAACAGTAGAGAGCCATTACCTTTCCCTGGACTGAAGGAAAGGGAGAAGTTACCAGACATCAAGGGAGCTGTTTGTACAGGGTATCTGACAAAAGTTGGTAGCATTTAGGGAGAGATGCAGATAGCCAAAGATGACCCAGTGGAGGAGAAGGAGGGTGAATACACACTCTCATCTCATTGTCCCATGCCCTTCGATCTTCTGCTTATCTAACCCACCTGAAGCCAAGTGGCCAGGGCAGTCCACGTAGGTCAGCCTTCCAAGACTACAGAGCAGGGTGCTGGTGAGAATGGTGGAGGATGGGTCTGGACAAGCAAATAGAAGATAGCCAACACACCAAAATCTTACCGAGGGTCAGGTTAGGGTGGTGTAAGGCGAGAAGGGTGTTTTGGAGAATTACCAGGTGTTCCATGTCGAGCTCTAGATGAGTGTGGCTGGGGCTCGAAATGCAACCATTTACAGACTTTATGTTGTACCATATGACATTACCATTTTTATAGGTAAAATACCTGGAAAAATTGTCAATTTCATATAGTTCAACCTAATAGTCTGTGTATTTTCCCATAGAGTTGCTAATAGATAAACGACTCATACCAGATGACTAAATATGTTGCTTCTCACTTGTCAGTTAGGGTTGTTAAACAGAATGGGTATTCTAATTGGACTACATGAAACATTTTTTTCTTTTTTGGTTGTTCAGGGATGAGTCATTGCTCTTCTCTGTTACCATGTCTTGGTCAGAACCACCCTAGTCTATCCTGACAGGTCACTCTAACTCCAGATTTCTGTCCTGGTCCCAATCTCTCTAAGGCTCCAGGGTTCTTCATGCACATTTCTCGTATGGGTTTTTAAGCAGCAACAGTAAGGAGTGAGTGTCAAAAGGAATCTATCCTCCTAGGTGCCCCCTCACTATATTCATGTAACTAGGAAAATCACTTTTATTAGTTCCCTATGGCTGTGGTGAGTGGCTTAACACAAATCTATTCTTTTATACTTCTGGAAGTCAGAGGGCTGAATTAAGTCTCACAGGGCTAAAATCAGTGGGACTAAAACTGATGTGTCTGCAGGATTGGTTCATTTTGGAAGAGAATCCATTTCTTGCCTCTTCCAACTTTTAGAAGCTGCTAGAATTCCTTGGCTCATGTCCACATGGCTCCAACCTCTACTCCATTGTTGGCAAGGACCCACCAGAATGGAATTGTCTGGTCCCTGGGGTTCTTGGTAAATTGATGGTGGGATAGGGAGGGGAGGGCTGGGAATGAAGAAACGAAACTATACCAAAGGCAACCCACTCCAGTGTTCTTGCCTGAAGAATCCCAGGGACGGGGGAGCCTGGTGGGCTGCCGTCTATGGGGTCGCACAGAATCGGACATGACTGAAGCGACTTAGCAGCAACTTAGCAGGGAGGGGAGGGTTGGGGGTGAAGAAACTAAACTGTACCAATTACTACATTCTTTATTCTTTGCTCTTCACTAAAACAAACAAATAATCTTATAATACTATACAATAAAAGGATTTGTACCTACATGTTTCAATCCCTTTGATGGTTAACTTCTTTAATTAGGAGACTCCGTCAATGGGCATTTTCTAGAAGTCGCTAAACCCTTATGGTCTGTGTGCACGCATGCTCAATCGCTCAGTCGTGTTCAACTCTTTGTGACCCCATGGACTGTAGCCCATCAGGCTCCTCTGTCCATGGAATTCTCCAGGCAGGAATCCTGGAGTGGGTTGCCATTTCCTACTCCAGGGAATCTTCCCAACTCAGGGATGGAACCCGGGTCTCCTGCACTGAGACTCCTGGGCCTATTTTATGTCAGGCATTGTCTCATGATCTTACATAGTTCATTGCATTTAAATCTTCCCTCCTTCAGTAAGGCAGATTGTCTTTCTATTTTATAGATGAAGTGATAAGGCTCAGGAATTTTTTCTAGCTGGTTATAAGAGACGGGTCTCTAGCCATATTATTGGTTTATAAGCATCAATTACGGTCACATTTAAATCAAGTGGCAAGTGAAGCAAGAGTATTGCTGGATGCTTGAATGCAGCTAATCTAGGAACACAGCCAAGATGTTATATAATTGTAAGATGTAATGAGAGTTCGCATAGGTCCTATTTTGTTCTAATTAATCCCTCACTCCAAGCAAACCCTATTATCCAATACCCCAGCATATCCTCCTTAAACTCTCTCACCACCAAATCCCTGAACTATATATATATGTCAGTAATGTATGAAAGATGTGTAAAAAGTACCTTGAGTAAGGATGAGTGTGTGTGTGCTAAGTCACTTCAGTCATGTCCAACTATTTTTGACCCCATGGACTGTAGCCCACCAGGCTCCTCTGTCCATGGGATTCTCCAGGCAAGAATACTGGAGTGGTTGCCATGCCTTCCTCCAGGGGATCCTCCTGACCCAGGGATCAAACCCATGTTTCCTGCGGCTCCAGACTTGCAGGTAGATTCCTTGCCACTGTGCCACTGGGGAAGCCCAGGTAAGGATAGTGCTCGTTAAAGTTTGGTTGAATAAAAAGTTAGAAAAAAACATAATCTGAAATGCACAGTAACAAATACAGAAGGCAAATAAAATGTTTGCTACCATTCCAAAGTTACAGCCTTATTCTTTACCACTGAGCCTCCTGGGAAGCCCAGTTTAAAAAACAGCAGCCACAAAATGACCAAGTTGGTATATAAGTCCTTTTTGAAAAAAGGTTGAAAGCACACCATGAAACTGAAAGACAGGACTGCAAAAATCTCCTGACTGAAAGATTATGAAGCTACAGAACAACAATTCTGTATATATAGAAGAGTGCTCCCTCAAATTTTTCGCTTGCTTTTGATTTTTGGAGAGCTGTATTTTATATATGAACAACAATCACCATTTGAAACAGACATTTCTGCTGCGTACAAGCATTGGTTTCTCCCTTCCTTCCAACAATACCTAGACTTTATTCAAGGTATCGTCTCTTCCCCATACCTCTTGTAGGTCTCAGGAGAACTTGACCTCATCACTCCAGGTTGCTCTGGCGGGCGGGTCTAGTGCACCTAAAGCTAATTGCCCCTCTAGACCAAGTGATGGGTGCTAGAGATGACATGTGACCCAGCTAACTGAAAAGAGGTTCGCAAGGGGCCTCTGAGAAAGACTTACCATCACAGTGAGAGAGATTCCTAGAGTAACCCTCTCTCTAGACATTATCCTGAAAATGAAACTTCTATTTAGAGTCAGGCGGGTCATGGTGGAGAGGTCTGACAGAATGTGGTCCACTGGAGAAGGGAATGGCAAACCACTTCAGTATTCTTGCCTTGAGAACCCCATGAACCGTATGAAAAGGCAAAATGATAGGATACTGAAAGAGGAACTCCCCAGGTCGGTAGGTGCCCAGTATGCTACTGGAGATCAGTGGAGACATAACTCCAGAAAGAATGAAGGGATGGAGCCAAAGCAAAAACAATACCCAGTTGTGGATGTGGCTAGTGATAGAAGCAAGGTCCGATGCTGTAATGAGCAATATTGCGTAGAAACCCGGAATGTCAGGTCCATGAATCAAGGCAAATTGGAAGTGGTCAAACAGGAGATGGCAAGAATGAACGTCGACATTCTAGGAATCAGCGAACTAAAATGAACTGGAATGGGTGATTTTAACTCAGATGACCATTATATCTACTACTGCGGGCAGGAATCCCTCAGAAAAAATGGAGTAGCCATCATGGTCAACAAAGGAGTCTGAAATTCAGTAATTGGATGCAATCTCAAAAATGACAGAATGATCTCTGTTCATTTCCAAGGCAAGCCATTCAATATCACAGTAATCCAAGTCTGTGCCCCAACCAGTAACACTGAAGAAGCTGAAGTTGAATGGTTCTATGAAGACCTACAAGATCTTTTAGAAGTAACACCCAAAAAAGATGTCCTTTTCATTATAGGGGACTGGAAGGCAAAAGTAGGAAGTCAAGAAACACCTGGAGTAACAGGCAAATTTGGCCTTGGAATACAGAATGAAGCAGGGCAAAGGCTAATAGAGTTTTGCCAAGAGAACGCACTGGTCATAGCAAACACCCTCTTCCAACAACACAAGAGAAGACTCTACACATGGACATCACCAGATGGTCAACACCGAAATCAGATTGATCATATTCTTTGCAGCCAAAGATGGAGAAGCTCTATACAGTCAGCAAAAACAAGACCGGGAGCTGACTGTGGCTCAGATCATGAACTCCTTATTGCCAAATTCAGACCATCAATCATCAGGGAAAAGCATACCAAAACCATAATGAGATATCACCTTATACCTATTAGAATGGCTATTATTTAAAAAGTCAAAAAATAACATTTCTAGGTACTTTTGCCCTAAGCATCTTTGCCACAAGCATTTTGCCACATTTTTGCAGCAAAACTAATTGGCTATATGGCAATTTTTCTGTAAAAATAAAATGAATGGTTGATAGTTTGGTTTGATGTATAAAACGTGTGACAGATGATGATGACTTTGCACCAAAAGTTGTTTTTGTTTTTTGTTTTTGAAATACAGTACATTGGAGGAGAAAGAGGCCAAATACCCATTTCCCACAGAACTTTGGAATGCCGCTCAATGGACATGTGACAATAATATTCCGAGAAAAACCAATAGTGTGGAAGGTTTACACAACACAGTACAAAGCTCAGTTATAAATAGGCATCCTAATATTTGGAAAGTCTATCTAAATGAAGGAAGACATTTTAGTGAAAAAAGAAAATGTATGGTTCTGAACAAGGAGAAGGATCAACAAGCCAAAAAACAAAACAAAACAAAACAAAACAAAAAAAACCCAAAAAACCAGATATAAAATACTACGAAAATAGACCTGGAAGACAAGTGTTTTGGTACAAGCCAATAAATTTGTTTTGAGAAGTATTGCCATGAGTCTACACATATTTTAAAGGTATTCAAATATTTTGTATTTTGCAATAATCTATTCCTTTCTGATGTTTCCTGTTTACATTCTTTTTAATGTCCTTTTATTTTTTGTTACTTATCTTTTATGGCAAGACTGCCTTGTGGCTAAGTAGTTATGCGGCAAGAATGCTTGTGACAAAGATGAAGAAACCACCAGACATGAACACAGCACATGTTGGTGAGGATACAGAGAAAAAGAACCCTTATGGACTACTGCTGGGAATGTAAGTTAGTGCAGCCACTATGCAAAACAGTATGGGGGGGAGGAGGCCTTCCAGTCTTAATAACAGAAGTCCATGTGATCTAGCAATTCCACTTCTAGGTACTTGCCTAAAGAAAAAACAAAAAAACCACTAATTCAAAAACATACATGCATCCCCATGCTCATTGCAGCATTATTTACAATAGCCAAGTCATGGAAACAACTTAAAACTAACTGACAGATAAATGAATAAAGTACGGTATCATAAATAAATACAATGCGATATTATTCGGTCATAAAAAATGAAATCTTTCCATTTGCCACTGCCACTACGTGGATGGACCTTGAGGGCATGACGCTAAGTGAAATAAGTCTAACAGAGAAAGAGGAATACCATATGATTTTACATGTGGAATCTTAAAGAGAAAACAAGCTCATAGATCCAGAGAACAGATTTGTGTTTACCAGAGGTGGGGGGTGGAGCTCAGCAAAATGTGTAAAGGGGTAAAAGCCACAAGTACAGATTTTCAGTTACAAATAAATCACATGGATGTAATGTACAGCATGGTGACTATAATAAAAAATCATGTATTGCATATTTGACAGTTGCTATGACAGTAGGTCCTTTTTTTAAATTTTATTTTATGTTTTAACTTTACAATATTGTATTGGTTTTGCCATAAATCAAAATGAATCCGCCACAGGTATACATGTGTTCCCCAAAAGCACTCGTCACAAGAAAAGCATTGTTTTGGTAGCTCTGTGTAGTAATGGACGTTAACTAGACTTCTTACAGTGATCATTTTGCAGTATATACAAATAACAAATCACTATGTTGTGTACCTGAAACTAATACAATTTCCTATTTCAATTACACCTCAATTAAGAAAAGAAAAAGTGAACACTCATTTCAAGAGGCTTTGAAAATTCTGAGCAGGAGGATGGACATAGGACGCTCAGGAAAGGCCTGGTTGAGAAGTGACATGAGAGGGAAACGTGAGAGGATAGCTTGTTCAGAAATAGCAATAAGGTCATTATGGCTGAAGCGGACTGATGGAGAAAGTGGTAGGAACATTCGCTGCCTCTTACCTGGATTACTACGGTAGCTCCCAGACGAATTTCACTGTTTCAACTTTTGCTTCTTCCCCAACCCCATGGGTTGAGAGTAGTCTCTGTGTGTGTATAGTATGGTATGGAGGTACAGGTGGGGATGGGTAGGCAAAAATAAAAACACTGAAATTAGTTAAGAGGCTATTTCAGTAATCAAGATGAAAGAGGATGGGGATTCAATCCATAAGTGAAGATGAGGAGAAGTGTTCATATTCTGGGTGTTTTGAACATGGAATCAATAGGATTTCTTGGATAAGAGAAGAGAGAAGTTTGGATAAGAGGTATGAGAGAAAGATGTTAAAAATGACTCTAAATTTTGGTCTTGTGCAACTCTTAGGATAGAGTTGCATCAACAGAGAAGGGACAGTATGTGGGTGGAGCAAGTTTCTGAAAGAGTCAAGATTTCAGTTTTGGAACACCTTGTACTTAACGATTTCTATTTTAAAAACGCAAACTAAGTATAGGAATTAACACATGGTCTCTGTTGCTGACTTGATGAGATACATCTTTTACTTAACACCAGTACAGACACCAATCTGCCAAAACTTTGCATTGTGGATAGCTAAAGATATTAAGAAAAAGCCAGAATTAAACAGATGCTATTTGTACTATTATTTAATTTGCACTTTCTCTCCCATTTTCCAAAAATCTTACTGGTTTTTAGAACTTGCCTTTTTGTGTGTGTGGATTAAGGACCTTGCTCAAAGTATTTTTTGAACCTGTTTTACCAACCAACCAACCAACCAACCCAACCCACAAAATCACAACCAAGAGAACAACAAAATTGTCTATTTGTCTTCTTATGGAATGAGTAATCATTCTTCAGTCTTCTGCTTTTAAAATTCACACCCAGGGCTGACACATAACTGTGAATTAAATAGACTGCTTTCCTCCAGCAGTTGAAGAGGTGATGGAGGCAGCTGGGAGAGCACTAGAGACTGAAGAGAGGAAACTACAGTCCTCAGAGATGAGTCTACACAGAGGAGTGTGGCTGTGGCCTGTCATCCTGGGCATACCCTGGACTCTTTTCCCGCTTCCTTTGAAGTGAGATGTGGCCATGTAACTGAGTTCCAGCCAGTGGAATATGACTATTAGTCACCTGTTCTATTTCCAGGTCTTGTCTAGGAAACCTTTCCACTGATGATATTTATTCCTTTCCCTTTTGATTGACTGAGGCCTAGTCTGCCATACTGGAAACAACATGCTGAAAAGAACACATCCTAAACTGGAGAAATGGCTGGATGGCATCACCGACTTGATGGACATGAGTTTGAGTGAACTCCAGAGTTGGTGATGGACGGGGAGGCCTGGCGTGCTGCGATTAATAGGGTCGCAAAGAGTCGGACACGACTGAGCGACTGAACTGAACTGAACTAAAACTGGAGAAGCCTGGGTCTCTGAAGTTTGCTCAGACCATCCACGAACTAAGAACTTCAATTTTTGAACTTGAGTGGGAAATAAATCTTTACTGTAGTTGAGCTAGTGCACATTTGTGTGTTTATTTGTTATAGCAGCTAATGGCCTCAAATCTAATCCTAAGAGAGAAATAGGGGTTCAAAACATACTTACTGCCCACATTTTCCTATTTAACTCTCCCGTTTGTAGCCAGTTATTTCCTTCAAATCCCCTATAAGTTTATAGTTGAGGAGTGGAATTACAATTACATACCTTTAAATGCAGAGCTTAAATTAAACTCACGGAACATTCCATATACTATAATACTGACTTAGGCAAGAATTCAAAGATGTAAACCTTTGAGGCTTGAGAAACTGGCAGCATTACTGAGATGTTCAGTTTTCCCAATTTGATTTGCACTGCCAGCCCCATCTGTTTACTGAGTGCATGGTGGTATTTAGAGATCTAATTCAATGCTCTATTTGAAATTTTCTGATCATGCTTTTGAATCATAGCCTTTCTCAAATATTATATCCTTACTAGTGCAGTATATGGCACCCCACTCCAGTACTCTTGCCTGGAAAATCCCATGGATGGAGGAGCCTGGTAGGCGGCAGTCCATGGGGTCGCTAAGAGTCGGTGGCGACTGGGCGACTTCACTTTCACTTTTCACTCTCATGCATTAGAGGAGGAAATGGCAACCCACTCTAGTGTTCTTGCCTGGAGAATCCCAGGGACGGTGGGGCCTGGTGGGCTGCCGTCTATGGGGTCGCACAGAGTCGGACACGACTGAAGCGACTTAGCAGCAGCAGTGCAGTATATATTTTTAAAAGTTTCCTTAGAAGTTTTTTTTTTCCCATTTTTAATATATCCATTCCTTGTCTCTAGAGGCATACAGTGTAAAGCCTATATTTTCAAATTTCATATACACATGTCCTTCAGAAAAAAATAAAGTTTTTTCCAACATAGGGTAATCTTCTGCAATGACTCCATGTTAAATATATATTCTTTAAATTAAAGTACAAACTTACAAAATGGTGTGGACTTTCTAACCTTGGACTGAGAGGAAAAATATAAGTAAATTAACATTCTATAAGGAAATAAAAATACTTGAAGATTTTTGTCTACAAATGTAGATACCAAGGGTAAAAATCTTCCAGTATTTAAACTCTGGTTTAGTACCTGGTATACTATGATAATATATGAGCAGTGACAGGCTCCCCTTCCTCAAATATCTCCTCTAAAAATATGATACAGAGTCTCTATGTCCTGCAATATTCCAAATAGTAGGAGTAGTAGTAAGAAAAAAAATTTATAATAAAAATAAAGTTTTATTGAACACTATCATGTGTCAGGGATTATGTAAAGCACTTTTTTTTAATGACTCTTTTAAGGTAATTCTCACAATGACTCTATGAAGAGGCAGATATTATTTCCTAATTTTCCAGTGAGGAAGTTGAAGCACAGATAAATTTAATGACTTGTTCAAGGTTACATTTAGTATGTTGAGAGAGCAAGGAACTGAACAATTTGGCAGTCTGGCTCTATAACCCATACTCAATATTCCTGGAAAAGCTAATATATTAAGCCCCTTTCATCAAGTGCAAACTGATTCACCATTTTTACTAATGATAGACATATTAGGTGTTAAAATAATCATGCAAGAAATTAAAATAAGAAATTATTAGTACTTATCTATATATATCTATATATATATATATATATACTTATGGTTATTCTTATATAATTATAGCTAAACTTATAGTACTTATGAGAAATGTAGTACTTACACTAATACATTAATGCTATATACTATATATAAAACTAAGTCATGGTTTAAATATTATGAAATTTTCAATTTATTATTACCTAAAAATATAGCCAAACCTTAAATATTGAGATATATATATATATATATTATACATACACATAAACTATACTATATGCTAATACATTATACTAAAGAAACCATGACTCATATAAATAATAATCAGTGTAAATACAATTAAATAAAATATAAAAACCATGACTTTGTCCTAATCTGGGGAAAGCTCAGATTTATGTGAAACATATGAAATACATGAGATAAAAATACATTTTAAAAATACATCTCTAAAAATGAACTTTTTTGGAGGACCTTAGGTGATTTAATGTTCTTAAATATCTTCAAAGTGGTAAATATATAATATTTATAGTAATATTAAACTATAATGTCAAAGATACATATTTAATTTCTAGGACAGAAAGCTTCTTGAAGGCAAATCATTTAAAAAATCTCCAGCACTAGTCCAGTGTCTAGTATAGTTCAGATAAAGGAATAACTAACAATTAAAGAGTTGTATTAGTCAGGGTTCTCCAGACAAACAAGACCAACAGAATACATACAGACATATAAGAGGAGATTTATTGTGGGAATCAATTCATGCAGTTATGGAGAGACAGGAAAGCTGGTTGTATAACTGTTTGAGCCCAAAGGTCTGAGAACCAGGGGAGTTGATGGTGTTCAGTCCCAGAGTCATAAGGTCCAAGAACCAGGAGCTCTGACCTCCAAGCGTAGGAGAAACGGATGTCCCAGCTCCAGAAGAGAGAGAAGTGCCTTACCGTTAGCTTTTTGTTCCATTCTGGCCCTCAACTGATTGGAAGATTCCCACCCGCACTGGTGAGGGTGGATCTCTTCTTAGTCGACTAATTCAACTGGTAACCTCTTCTGGAAATACCCACACAGCCACACCACCAAACAAGTTTTGCCTGGCATTCCCTTAGCCCAGTCAAGTCGACACCTAAAATTAACCATCACAAGAGTGTTTTCAAGTGAAGGTCCATTTAGACCTGTTTCACATCAATGAATAATAAAAGTGATTCATCATCTAACAAATTTATTATCTATATTAATTCATTATGTCCCTATAGAAGTGAAACGTTTGATCTATAATATTTTTCACATTGTTAATCTGATTATCAGCCATTTTCTTTATAGCTCATAAAGTCAGCGATAGGTTAGTTCAACTAAAAAAATCATGGTTCCTAAATTGGTAATTTTGGAATTAACAAAATGATATTGTATAGCTGAGCATGATAACTAGAAAGGCATATTTGAGAGCTGTGCTGACTAATACAGTGGCTATGCGCTACATGTGGCTATTTAAATTTAAAAGAATTAAATTAAAACATTAGTTGCACCAGTGGTAACTGCATCGAACAGTACAGATATTTCCATCATCACAGAAGGTTCTCCCAGACATTGCTATTCTAGAGAAAGAATGTATAATCTGAGTCAATTATTGTGTTTTTGTTCAGTTGCTAAGTCGTGTCCAACTCTTGTCTTCTCAGTGTTTATCCAATGACTTAACTGGCATGAATCTGAAGTCTTGCCTCCCTCTTGCTCTAGCGCTGGAGAAGGCACTAACCATGGCGAAAGTATACCTAACGGAAGCAAGAAGGAAATTAAAGGCAAGAAGCAGGATAACATATAAATTCTGCCATCAGCTTTTCTGAGATCAAGAAATTTGTATATAATACACCATAGTTCTTTAGTCTTACAGCTTTTGTGAGCAAAAAGGTCCTTGAAGGAGATACAATAGAACTATGGAGGATTATGTGACCTGTCAGTTGGGTGAACAACCTAAAATCAAATAGTGCAAACAGAAAAAGGCATTAGAAACAACAAATATGAAAGGATATAGGTAAACCCCAAACCATTTAGTAGCAATGTTATCCAACTGCTGCAGAGGATGGAGTTTTCCCTTGATGCTTCCACACTTAGAGGATGGGGATTCCTGCTGCTTTCTTCCTTTCAGCAATCAGCCTTTGAGGGGTCTCTTGATGTCTAGGTTTCCCAGTACAACTACCAGCTCTTCTCTAGGTACTACCCTTGTACTTTGAACTTTTCAACCTAGGATTCCGTTCTCAAACTGAGTCTAACAAAATGACTAATTACATCCAAGGCAATGACACAATATCAGCTATTTAAATGTTCCAGAAAAGTTCCTATTTCCATTACAAACAAATTCATTCCTAACCTCTTGCTGACCTAGTTATGGTAGGTTCATTGTAATTAGATCTCTTAACAGTTACCATCTTTTCTTTTTCAAGCTGCATTTTAACCTGTCTCTTTTTCAAACAAAATGTAATAAATATTAGATTTAAAATATTCACAAAGACAAGCAAAAAGAAAAAGGTGTTTGCCCATGAGTGGGGACATAATTCACTGCAGTGTTTAATCTTTATCTTTTTAAAACGAACTCTAGCTTTGGGAGGAATACTGCAGGAAATAGAAAAAGGAAACAATGTCTCACATGCTTCTAAATGCAGCTGAGATATTTTAAATCAAATATTTAGCCATTTAACCAAAACTTTCACTTTTCATCACCAAGCAATTCTGACAATATGAATTGTCCATATATTGCATTGTGCAACAGGCATCAATTTCATTTTGAGAATAATCAATGGAGAATATACGCAAGAGTATTTTGGCAAGTCTTATTTTGGTGGCTTATTTTGAACCAAGAAAAAAATAATTAAAAATTATAACTTTTACTTTCCCTTCTTAGGCTGCTGTTTACAGTCACTTGCTGGTCATACACCTGGCATAAGACATGTGAGGCCACACTGAGCATACCTCAAAGAAGAACTTTGAGCCTCCTGGAATTAATTTCTGATACATATTTTCTTTAATAGAAGGAGATATTTAATATTTTCTAGTGGTACTGTGGTGTTGAGCTTGGGAGGATGATAATTTTTCCAGAACGTCAGTAAGTTATACACTTGATTCAGAGCTAGTATATATTTCAATATTTTTACTAACATGGAGGGATAGATGAGATAATAAAATGACTGGGTAGTGTGTAGCGGAAGGCCACATTTGAACTATGCTTATTGCCAGAGTTCAGATCTTTGCTGGAACATGTCTATAGGTTGTTTGAAGTCTCTTTGAATGAAGAAAGTAGAAATCTCCTTGGAAAGATCCTTAAAAAAAGAGAGAAATTTAGGTATGACAAAATTATCCCTATAACAAAATATTCACTAGTGGAGTTTCAGTTGTGAATACAACCATGCTGGTCTGGCTCCAGTTTAATTCCTGGGGGGAATGGGGCCCATGCTCTCTGCACCTCCAGTTAGCATTTTTTAAAAATAATAAAAGTCTTCTCAAGGTTGTTGCTCCTCATTTAAGGTCCAAAGAATCGGTGTTATACACTGTCAAAGGTGTAGACTGACACTTACAGGCAGATCATCTTCCAGTTCCTTCTTTTTCACACTAGGTGACAATCTTCAATCAAGTCAGACAACATTCAAAGCCCTTAATCTGTTATGGAGATGATGACAGACATAGTCTCTTCCATGAGAACAGTTATGGTCTCTCAGAGAAGACAGATCTCAAAAACAAGTACAACCGTAATTATACAATCACAAGAAGGTAAGAATACATGAGAGGGGATCTAATCTAACAGGAGACTGATAAGGAAATCCTTAGGGTGAGATTTAAGTCGATAGCTACAAAATGAGTCCAGTTAATCAGGTCAGTGGAATACAGAGAAAACATTACAAAGAAGAGCACATGCAAAGACCGGTAGCAAGAATGAATCTACTGTGGTTAAGAACAGAAAGAAGCTAGCGTAGCTGCTGTAAACAGATTGAAGAGGAGGACAGAGGGAGATGAGGCTGCAGAGGCAGACAAGGACAAAATAACAGAGGGCTCTGTCAGCCATAAAAAGGGTTTTCATTCAATTCTAAGAGTAACGGGAAGTCCTAAGAGGGTTTTGAGTAGGAAGTGACATGATTAGGTTTGCTTTATTACAAGTCCACTTTGACTGTTTGTTGCTGAATGGATCACAAGGTAGCCAGAATGGACATGTGGAGCTTACTGCGACAACCAAGCCAAGAGACATTCGTGACTCTAGGTTAGAGTGGTAGCTCTCAAAGTGTTGTCCATGGAACCCTAGGAGGCCCAGAGATGCTTTTTTGAGGTCTGCAAGGTAAAAATCATTTTCATAACAAAACTAAGATGTTATTGACCCTTTAAATTGGCTTGATATTTGCGATGATGGTACAAAAGCAATAGTGGGTAAACTTCTGGAAATTTAGCTCTAATTAAGACTTAGAGTCACTGAATTCTTTATCTGAACATATTCTCATTGGAAACTGCAAGTTTTATTTAAGAATTTCCTTGATGAAGCAGAAACATCACTGATTTTATTAAATCGCATCCTCAGGGACACATATTTTTAATGTTATGTGACAAAATCGTGAAACATATTGCAAAGGGAGCTTAAAGTTACTGCCAGCTTCCCATAGCAGATGCTGTTTTTCTCTTTGTGGTAGCAGAGGTCAGTTGCTCAGTTTACCAGAGGGCTAAAGAAAGACAGCATGAGAGATTAGATGCTCTAAAGGAAGAGATATAAAGACAATGCAGGCATATATAAATATATCTATGGGCATTTATGAGTCACTCTGCAAAGCTATTTAACCTCCCGGTTTTGCCTGTTATGTAGTCACAGATAGGCTCTCAGGGTGACCCCAGAAAGTCATTGTTGAGTATTAACAATGATGTACTAGAGTGGGCTCATCACAGATCAGGAAAATGGATTGTGTTCGTCTTTTCCCAATTCCACATTCGATGATGTCAGGTTGGTAGACCGAGATCAGACACGATGGTGTTCTTTGTGTGCATGCTAAGTTGCTTCAGTCGTGTCCGGCTCTTTGTGACCCATGGACTGTAGCCCACCAGGCTCCTCTGTCCATGGATTCTCCAGGCAAGAATATTGGAGTGGGTTCCCTTCTCCAGGAGATCCCTTCTCCAGGGGATCTTCCCAACCCAGGAATCAGACCCATGTCTCTTATGCCTCCTGCACTGTCAGGCAGGTTCTTTACTACTGGGAAGCCAGGTGTTATTTACCACCACGTTAATGAACAAACAAATGGGGCCTCTTTGATTTTAAAACCCTGGAGAGCCAGTTGTTAAACATTTACCAGCATACCTCTGGTCCAGCCAGGTCTCTAAATTCCTTCTCCCTCTCATGTTCCCGAGACAAATAAATCATCAGCTCTCTCCATCAATCCCCATTCATTTAATAATCTTTGTTTTAAAAGAGAATAGGTGATAACAGTTGGCATTGTTAAATGGAAACATTTGGCATACATGTTCAACAAATATTTGTCGAATGCTGATAACTGAATAAAATGTGGGTCAAAAAAGGCTAAGAATATATATCTTAATTGTTATTGATGTAATATATTGTCTTCCATAGCACATATTTTGAATATAGCATTTATATCATATTAGAGTTACTTGTTTAAATACAAATGCCAAAAATCTAGCTATTGAGATAAGTGATAAAGTCCCTGTGTTCTTTATTTCCAATTTACTTTTATGAAAATATATTTAGAGAAGACTCTAAAATCTTAATTTCTTTTCTTAATGATATATGACTTGTATAGTCCTAGTGTTAACATCCATTTAGTGAAAAAATAGGGACTTGAGCCTTTGAGAAAGCCTCTGTTCGTCATGCTTTATGACGCTCTGCAAAGCCAGCCTTCTCTAGTCAAGAGCCGAAACAAACAAAAAATGAGCTCGCTAATAATCAATTCCCAGTCATTCTGGGATTAATAGGATAGTTTGTGGCATAGTTTGTTATCTCCATCTTTGCTTCTCTTTATTCTCTTTTTGGCTTCCTGCCACTGAGTTTTCGCATTATTCATTAGAATCCACGCCAGCCAGCGCATGATTGGGGAAATAAAGGGCTCTGAAATGCAAATTTTTCTGTTTACTCTTTGTCAGCAGTGCTTCAGAAAATGTTACTGCAGGAGGAGGTGGTCAAAACAATGAAATGAAACTGGTTTGTATTTATAGGCTTCAAATATTTCATTTAACATAAAGATGCATCCGCTTAACTTTATACATTAAAGATCGGCTGGAAACACTAAAGCTATTAGTAAGTTGTTCAAACTCTCTAAGATTCTTACAAGGTATCAAAAATCTTAAAAATTAGATAATGACCCTTCTTCCTCCAAAAACGCCTTCATGTCTCACAATTTTAAAAAGCATTTCCACAGCAGGTACTTTGTCATGATGAGTGCATTTGAGCATGTTCCCTGGAAGATAAACAAAATGCTGGGCTTCGGTTATAGCAGAGCTCTCCGAAAGAAATAAAGTGACTAGTTAATCCTCAGAGTACTGGAATTTGCTGGACTGTCAGCCAAATGAATATTTAGGAAACTGCCATGTGTTTCTGTGTATAAATGCTCATATTTTGACACTTTGGTTTGAGGAAAGAGCAGAAGGAAGACAAATACGGGACCACTCACCTCAATACAGAAGGTGTTAAGGATTGTAGAGAAATAGTTCCTATTCATGAATACATGTGGGTGTATATGTGGGCGTTGTGGCAGGTGTAGGTGAAGCAAAGAGGGGGAACAGATAACGATTGATTAACATCACTGTCACTGCTGACACTTGGGACTAAGCAGCCAAAGTTCTAAGAGGCTTTTCCTGGTTATCTTCAAGGCTGCCATGATGAAGACCTCTGGCCTGGGTGAGGTTTCTGGCAGTGTGACTGTGAAGAGTTCTTTTTAAACTGATGATGATGCCATTTCTCTAGTTTGAAGATGAAGCTAAGCTTTATTACAGCTCAGTTGTTCTTTTTTGCCTCCCCTCTGAGTGTGTGTGTTTTTCAGCAAGGTCTCTCAGGATACTGGAAAATACCTAGTCACATACAAATAAACACACAGTTACCATTAAATTTCCCGTGCAGCATCTAAGTGTGCAAAAACATATTGTTCTAGGTACAGAAATCTATCTCCCCCAGTCCTCTCATAAATCCAGCCTTGATTATCAGACTTAAACTGAATCAACATCACTGTGTCCCCCAGTCTCTTCCTTCTATAGCAGCCATTCCAGGGCTACACTGGGACTAGGGAGGAAAAAAAACAAAACAAAACAAACAAAAAAAACACAACAAAAAACCCCTCTCTGCTTGCACTAGTTTCGAGGGCATAGAAAAACAGGAGCTGAAAGAAGCAAACCAAGACACCACTGATGCCGTTATGAAGAGACTTAAAAATGCTGTATGATTCCCAGGAGAACTGTTCCCTGACCTGGTCAGGTCAACTTTTGGGGGTGATATGTGATTTCTCTCCTTGAACTAATTAATAGTGAAGATCAACCTTCTACTGTAAAGTAGGGATCAGGAGAAGAGGAGAAGAAATGAGTTTTCTACATTAGTATTAGTTGCAGACATTTTAATTTCACTTTTTAATTTATATTCTTGTCTCTGAATAAAATGCTATTTCAAATATTTAATTCAAGGCACACATTGATGACAAAATGCGATAAAGTACAGCTTTTGACCCTTTATTTAGGCTCCTAGATATTATTTTTTATTCCTGAAATTTCCCTTGAGTCCTTGGCATAATTCTGTTCCTTTGCCTGCTCTTTAGTTTCTTTTCTTACCAACAGTTTTAGAGTTTGATTTTATGAATCAATTTTACATTGAGTCAGTGGAGGTATGCATTTTGGAAACTTATCTTTGAGCTGTTGTCTTACTTTTCCTGCATCAAGCAGCATCCTCTAATAGACTTCCTTCCCTTAACCTCATGAGACACAAAAATATCTCAGAACATTTTCCAGAACGATGTTTGTATTAGAGATCAAAACTAACATTAGGCAGAAACATCCTCTGTGAAAACAAAAGGGGGGGGGGACAATTAAGTACAGTTTTCAGTCAAAAAAGACCCTATATATATAATTAAAATAAAAATTCAGAATCCTGCAAATGGGTTTGCTGGAATTATATAATCACAAAGGTAAAAAGGAAAACAACACCAAAAAAATCATATTGAATTGCAGTATTGGTTTTTACTTCCTAAAAGGGCTAGGATAAGACTATTAAAGGACTCACCTCAAATTTCAACAAATTAGAAATAATTCATGCTCAATTAACAAATAATTTTTGGTGTCTATCATGTCAAAGTGCTAGGCCTAAAGCTTTTATGAAATACTTTTCTTCTCTTATTGATCAGGATGAAGGATTTAAGCGTCAACCTCTTCAAAATGACCTAAAAGTAATCTTATTAGGAATTTTGTATATATTTAATAATCATTCTCATTTCTATAATAACTTATAAATGTTAATTATAGAAACTGAATGCTAAATATTTGGTTTGAATAATATTCCAAATCAATAAGAAATCAGCAACTGCATCACTATTCCTACTGTTTCATAACCACACAGTTAAGACTAACAAGACTAGAACACACACCTTTAAGAAAGGCCCACCTTCTGTACCTGAGGACCAGCTGACCCATGAGGGCATACAGTTCACACTACAACTCCACATCCAGTAATCCCAGGACTTTCCATTGCAGTTGGATCTGTTTGCTGCCCCCTTGGATCAGCCTCTTGTTACCAGCTAGACTGTGGTTCTATTATACATATTTGGTTTCCCCAACTATAACTCCTTTGTAATTCTTAAGAACAATGACTATTTGCACCATTTATTTCTTTTCTGGATTTTGGCTCCTTCTTTGTTGAACTCCTAACCTAGCTTTAACATGTCAGGCTCTAGTCCCTAAGTTTTGCTGTGTCTGGTCAGTACCCTTATTGAACCCATTTAAGTTATAATGTATTAATAGTTATATATTCAAAAGAGTAAATTTTATAGGATTGACAGTAGTCATGGTATATGCATTTTTATATTTAAATGAAAAACCATTTTTCTGAACTATTTGTTCAAAGCCTGTATTTATTTCTTCTGGTTAAATGCTCTATTTCCTTATCAGTAAAATACTAATAAAAGATGTTTGAGATATAAGTTTAGGTTTAGTTTTTTTTCCTACATTTTGACCACCACCCCCCCCCCAATCTTTCTGTAACTATTTGTGATGAAATGATAAATGATAATATATGTAAAGGCACTTCAGAGTGTTCTACAGGTGCTTATGATTATATTATCATTACACACACCTAAGTTTCAGATAAGCCAGTATCTCAGCTTATCACTAAATCTAATTGAGTTGGATTTCTGTAGAAGGTAGCTTTTTCACTGCATGAAGTTTCATTTATGAATATATCATTTAGGAAAGAATTTTTATAAGTACTCTATAATGAATAGCATCAAAATGAGTTATAAGAATGAACGTCACTTTCAAATATGCTTACCTTGCTTTTCAGTTTTGTTAATGTGCTGAAAAATCCTGATTAAATACTGAAGATGTGGATGAGGATTTTTGTATTTTTATAATTCCCTTCCCCATTCCTCATATAAAAACAATTTCTTTTCAAACAATATTGTATCTTGGTGAGAACACAAGGTCAACCAACTAAAGCAGTCATATGACAAGTATCTTGAAAAATAGTATGTAATTTACTTAGCAAAAGGGATCTGAATTTTTCTACATTTAAAAAATTTAGGTAAGTATGAGTTTGGGTGCTGCTGCTAAGTCACTTCAGTCGTGTCTGACTCTGTGCGACCCCATAGATGGCAGCCCACCAGGCTCCGCTGTCCCTGGGATTCTCCAGGCAGATTCATACTATTCCACAGAGCGAAATTTGTATGCTTTTCAAAATATGGGTCAACAGAATTCACTAAACATTTTAAAAATGATATAACTTCCTGTTTGCTTAAGATGTAAGGATCCTGTCACTGTCTACAGAATTTAATTTATAACCCAAGTGGGAATGTATTCAATAAATTTATTTTTTGTTCTAAATAGTATACTCTTGAAAAAATAGCTCTCACTGGACAAAAATTGTTCATAACTATGTAGTTTTTAAACATAAGCGAACAAACATACGGAAATCAGAGTCACATCAGAGAAGCATGACCCAAAACAATTTGCAAGAGGGAAGTTCATGTATACTCAGAACTCATGGAACTCTAGCCCTGGCTGAAGACTTTGTAAATAAATCTTGTACAGCATAGTGGACTGGAGGTTAGAGGCTATTTAGTATAAATAAGCAAAAACAGAGCTTGTATTTGACATACCCTATTACAGAAGACTTTCCCCCAAGGTTTTCAAGTATTGGAATTCCCAACAGAAAGCCAAATATGTCCTTGGGAGTCTAATGGATGTCATCAATTATTTGACATTTTTAAACATGTATACTGTGACGATGAGCTATGAATTATTTGAAAAATTCTTATGATGTTAATTCTTGGGATTTGTGTGCAATTTTAATTTCCAAATTTGGGATATCATGGAGCCTTATTAAGGGAAAAGATAACTGTCTACTCTGTGCCAAACAGAGTATAAGGTTTTTCATTTATAACTCTCAGTTTCTTGTAACAGCCAACAAGGTAGGCATTCTACCCACAACTTACAGATGAAGACTCTGAGATCCAAGCTGTAAGAACCAACTTAGTAGGGAGTTCTCAAACTTTAGTTATCATTTATTTATTTGTCTTAAGCAAATAAACTCATGCTTCATTCATTGAGAGATATATGTGTATCTATAACAGACTGAAAAGGACACGCTGTGATTCCCAAATCTGTGGAAATTCCAGAAATGACTGAGTATATGATGGGTCACTGATCCAAGAGATCCCTTTCAAGAATGGGATGATGAAGCAGGAATTTAGAATCTGTAAAAGAAAATCTGGGCAACAGTAGAATATAGACTTATGCATTTGGAAGAAGATACTGTGTATGTATATGTGTGTGTGTGTGTGTGTGTGTGTATATAGATATATAGATATATAGATATGCTAAGAAACACCGTTTTCCTTCTGTATTCTGTATTCTTTATCCATCTCCTTTGCCCAGTAGTTACTCAACACGTACAAGCCAACCCATCACCAGCTACCATATATTAATACATACAGGTTCAGAAGACATAAAATAGTTCTAGGAACAAGAGGAAATACTACAAGTTTCTCATTCTCCAGTGTCTGGATTCCTGTGGAGGACAACCAGGGAGCCAGGGCAGGGGTTAAGTTCAACTTAGTTCAATTAAGTTATAAAGTATAATTATTCTCAGAAGGCCACCTGTTATGCCCCTCTCTGATTGTTCCTGTCTCCTTCTTCAGGGTTAACTTGAAAAATATGACTGCTCACTTTCACTTTTGGAAACTTGTCCCCGCTAACCCCTGCCCATTTGAGACAAAGATGAGTAGTGCTTATATTAAATCTCTTATTTCGGTTTAAGACTTGACTTATTTGAAGCTCTGACTCTTTTCTTTTGACTCCCTGGCCCAGGCAGTCCTTCAGCAACCTATGACCCAGCAGAAAAAGGATGACAGAGCTGGGGCTGGGGAAGTGTAATCTATAGACAGAGTGATTGTTATAAGCTTGGACGTGGCCTAGTATGAGTCATATCAGTGTCCATCAGGTTCAGTATTTTATTACCAATAGAAAATCTCGAGAGTATGCCATCAAATTTAAAATTTAGGTACATTCCAGCTCCTTTTAATAACATACAATCATAGATGTTTAGGGCTAAAAATGACTTCTGTTTTTCTATTCAGTCTAAAGTCCTCGACTACATTAAAAAGCAAAAATAATAACTCGGACACATGCCAAGTAACGTATGAGGCTTTTTATATACATGTTCTCTATCCATATACTTTACATTGTCTCAACATATTATAATCATCAGGGTAGAAATCATTGTCCTCTATATAAGAATCTGGCATTCAAAGGATTTAGGGAGATATTAAGATTTGTAATAGGGAGGGAAGCAGACATTTAAAGAAATTACTCCATTTGTACCACAGAAAACATTTCAGGGTACAGAAGTAAACTTGAGGAACATCAGCTGGGGTTTATTGCATTAGTCTCATGAAGTCAAGTTTGGATTAGAGATGGTGGGATGGAGAAAAAGAGACAACAGAATCAATAGAAATTCAGAATATAGAACTAATGAGACTTGACGACAGATTTGTCATGGGAGGTGAGAGAAAGGAGAAGGAAGAGCCAGATTTGGTGCCTTGTTTTCAGCTTGAGCAACTGGCTGGACAGTGGAGACACCAGGAAAGATGAAAGGCAAGATTTGGGAAGTGCAGGTAAAGCAGGGAGCAGAGAAGGGATGCAGGAGGCCAGAAGATCAGGAACTGATTCAGGGAACCTTTTGTTCTTTTTTTAATAAATTTTTCCATTTCTATAATTTATTATTTCTTAATTGTAGTTGATTTACACTGTTTTGGGTGTATAGCAAAGTGATTCAAAAATACATATAGACTTTTTTCAGATTCTGTTTCATTATAGGTTATAACAAGATATTGAATATAGTTCCCTGAGCTGTACAGTAGGCATTTGTTTATCTCTTTTATATATAGTAGCATCTGTTTATCCCAAATCCTAATTTATCCATGCCTGGCTTTCCCTTTTGGTAATCATAAGTTTGTTTCCTATGTCTGTGAGTCTACTTCTGTTTTGTAAATAAGGTCATTTGTATTATTTTTAAAAAAATTTTTTCAAACAGTTTTTAAGACTGGAGATCTGAGAATACATTTTCTACCCAGTGTCCTCTCAGTCTTTTCCCCTGCACTTATTCGTAGGTCAATCCCAAAGGCACTTGGCCCTTGGGTTTAAAATGCAGATGTTAACTGCATTTTCTGGGTAACCGCAGAGATTCATCAACTTGCATAACCAAGAAATCTAGCCTTGGACTTGGCTAGATTTTAGGTAACCTGAGAGAAAGGGTACTGTTGTAGAAGAATTACTGGTGTAATGGGGATCTCATCTCAACCTAAACTGGGATTTGGAATTTTGGTATGTGTCTGACGAAAAGTTGCAGCTGAAAGTTCAAAGAGGCTGTTTTTGGTGCAGTAGTTCACATAGAAGGAAAGTGTCTTCAGAGAGGAGGGTGTCTGAAGAGAGAAATGGAGAGGGACGTGAGTGGACAGAAGGCTGTTTCTTCTATTAAAGGCTCGCACGGAGTTAGTCGGAGCCCTGATGGAGACATGGGCTGCAAGATGGACCTGTTCCCACGGGCACTGAGGCACCTACTATGTGGCTTAGGGGCCATGGTGATGTAGCAGGAGGGAGCTGAGAGAATAACATCATTTTCTCTCAGCACTAAATATTCTGCTCCATTCTCTTTCTTGCATGGGTTCTAAGAAGTCAGCTGTGATTCTTATCTTTATTTCTCTATAAATGAGGTGCTCCCCCCGGCTTTTTTCAGGATTTTTTCTTCATCTATGGTTTTTCATAACTTGCAAATGTATAGCATTTTTGTTTTTGGTATTTGTCCTGCTTTTCTCTGAGCTTCCTAAATCTGTCTTGGCACATTTACATTAACCTGGGCAAGTGTCTAGTCATTATTATTCCAAATATGTCTTCTGTTCCTTTTTCTCCTCTCCTTCCTATAGTGCATACATTACACTTTTTGTAGTTGTCCCTAAGTCCTTGGATACTCTGTTCTGTTTTGTTCAGTCTTCCTTTTCTTGGTTTTGCTTTTTGAGGATTGCTCATCTGTTCTTCAACGCTGTCTACTTTATTCATTACAGCCCTTAACACATTACTCATCGGTGTTTTACATTTCTGGTCTGATAATTCCAATATCCCTGCCATATTTGGTTTTGATACTTGTCCTATCTCTTCAAACTGTGGGGTTTTTTGCCATTTGCTATGCTGTGTAATTTTTCTTGATATCTGAACATGACTTAGTTGTAAAAGAAACTGCTGTAAATAGTTCTTTATTAATATAGTGGTGAGCTTTCAGGGGAGGGGACGAGTTCTCTGGTTTTGTGATTAGGTCTCCGTCTTTTAGGAGATGGTGCCTCTGCACCGTGAAGGAGCATCCTTTCACCACATCGAGGCATAACACAGCCTTGTTCTGAGAGAACAAAAACCGTTTGGAATTAAGGGGTTTTACTTTGTGAGTACCAGAACAGGAATCAGCACAGCGAGTAGGGAGCCAGTGTTAAGTACCCCTCTCAAGTGGCTCTCCTAGCCAGGACTGAAGCAGGGGATGACAGGCAGAAAAATCTCGGAGGAGTGCTCTCTTGCGCTACGCTTTTGGGGACTATGGAGATGTGTGGATGAAGCCCTCAAGTGCATGCGGAGGACGATGCGAGTTGTTACTGTGGCTCTGTTTGTAAGCACAGAGTGGTGAGACCTGGGGGAAAGGTGGACTACATGAGAAAAGGAGTTTCCAAGCTGAGGTGTCCCTCAGAGTAACTTGGGACTTTTTAAAAAAGACCTCTGCCCAGGTCCTACTTGTAGGGTTTCTGTTCTAGAAAGCCTAGGGTGACAACTGTGTTATGAAACGGCTCTGTGAGTAACTCTGATGCTTATTCCTGATTAAAAACTACTGCCTTAAATTTATTAGAGTTGAGTCATTTGATGCTAGTCAAATAGCTAGCAAAAGAAAAAGAAGTTAGATTTTTGGAGAGATTTCCCTTTTTGACTTTATTGTTTTATATTTTTCTCCCCTTCTCCCCAGCTATCCACATTCTCACTAAAACAGCTTCCTTTCCCTGGTATTGGTTTTTGTAATTTCTCACTGAAGGCTTCTCTGAAGAAGAATTATTGGGAGGCCCACCCAGTCTTACTTTAGATTCTCCATAGTTGGACTCAGATAAAAAGAAAAATCAAGAACGTAAACATCCTTTTTTTTTTTCCTTAGAAGAAAATGGTTCACAATTCTGTTTGACCAGTTCAGTGTTAAACAATTGTGTGAATATTTTTCTTGAAACATCCACTCTCTTCTACTGCTATTTCCACAGCTCACTCTACTGTTATTTTTGCTTAAATTATCAACGGAATTTAGACATCAAAGCACGTTCACTTCATTTCTCCATTCTGGCTCCACAGGCTCCAAAGTTGTGAGCCACAAAAATGATCCCTCACCATACATCATTTCTGTAGAAGGTAAAGCAGGATTTTTTTCTCTTGTAGAATCTATAGTATCGAAAATAAACTATGTTAGGGATTTAATTCCTGATGAATACATCCTTTATTCCACAATTTTACCCATAATTTTCAATCCAACTGAATTCTAGTCTTCTCGAAATCAAGTTAAAATAACTGTATAACAATTTTTTCAGTGCAAAAATTTCAAATGTCAATTCTATTAAATGGAGGTGAAAATTACATTAGGAATTAAACAATTTTTCCCCCCAATTATTCTCCAGGAATTAAAGAAGAAAACATAGACCAAGCTCCAGTTTGAAAGAGCCATAATTCAGCACACTCTGTATTACGTCTCAGAGAAAGAAATCTGAGTTTCTAAAGGAAGAAACAATGCATTAAGTGCTGGGGGAAAGAAAAATGAGGGTCTCCAGTCTTGGGAAGGTAGTGCCCTGAGGCAGACTGACCCAATCAGCTGTTGACAGAGGGACATCACTGCCGTGCTGAAGGGAGCGCATGCTTAGTCACTCAGTCGTGTCTGACTGTTCGTGAATCCATGGACTATATAGACTGCCAGGCTCCTCTGTCCACAGATGCTCCAGGGAAAAATACCGAAATGGGTTGCCATGCCCTTCTCCAGGGGATCTTCCCGACCCAGGGATTAAACCCACATCTCATGAAGTCTCCTGCATTGGCAGGTGGGTTCTTTACCACGGGTGCCACCTGGGAAGCCCTGAAGTTAGGGCTAGGCATATACTTTCTACCCTGAACTCTCTGGTATCTTCGTATTACCCAGAATACATAGCAGGGTCAACGAATATGTCCTTGAACAATGTAAAAAAAAGAAAGAAGAAAAACCTTCCATTTCTCAATGCTAATTAATTTAAAATTCAAATTTTATTTACATTCTTCAGTGAAGGGATCATGTGGTTTAATGTATACAGTAGCATATGAATAGTGGCTATGCCAAAAAGAGGTTTGGGGAACCATCTTTTAGTGCCCTAACCCACCCTCAGTTACCCACAAATTTATTAATATGTTTACCAGTTAAACAACTGCCATTCTCTTAATGCATGAAAATCATCTTTTGAAAAAGTTCTTGTTTTCACTGATCTGTGGTTTGTAATTTAGATAGAAACAATTGAGACAAGTCTCCTAACTTCCCCACCTCCACTTCCTGCTGCCCCTCAATTCCCCTTCTTGTGAACATGCTGACCCCAGCAGATATGTGAATAAGTGATATGTGAATAAGCGGATAAGTGCATATGGAAACATGAACTTCAGTGTTCACTCTACTGAATACTACTAGTATTCCATAAAGACCCAAACTTCTGTGCAAATAAAATCCTTACTAAAGGAAAAGAGACAAAGATGATTTTCTGGAGAACAGAAGGACTCAAATTAACTGTGTATACAGTATATGCTCCATGGATGACTGGGAGACGTCATATATCACGTAAGCAGCATTTGTTATCTCATTTTTATATAGTTGTGGTTTATAGGAAAGCTATACTGAAAAATAAAGAAATGAAAGGGATTATCTGTGGATTTCTTCTTTTTATTCTTAAATTGATTTGGGCTTACTTTTTGAGGATTTCCACCCACAGTCTATTTCTACACATCTGCATCCCACACACAGCAAGTGGAGGAAAAGAAGAGTACATTTTACAACTTCGGAGACGAATTAAATAGGTGTTTGCCTGGAGAAGTACTTATCATGATGTTTAAAATGTTCTGTAATAGTTATTTGACAAGAACCTCAGATTCTTCTGTTTCTGGGAACTCAAAGGAAAGTAAGAGCTGTAGCTGATTTTGAGACTGATGTTTGTGCAAAATGAGGACACAACTGAGGTTGAATTGCCACTCTGAGATTTCCCTT
The DNA here is from genome assembly GCF_029407905.1 of Bubalus kerabau. Taxonomy (NCBI): domain Eukaryota; kingdom Metazoa; phylum Chordata; class Mammalia; order Artiodactyla; family Bovidae; genus Bubalus; species Bubalus kerabau. Next base: position 827,694 of record NW_026577904.1, read on the forward strand.
AAGGTATTGCTTAGTTTCTGTTTCATCAAAAGTATAGCAAGGAGTCACTATGTGTAAAATATCGTAGTTTGGGGGTGGATGGAAAGAGGAAGTCGACATAGCCCTTACTTCCCTGGTGGCTCAGACAGTAAAGTGTCTGCCCGCAATGTGGGAGACCTGGGTTCGATCTCTGGGTCGGGAGGATCCCCTGAAGAAGGAAATGGCAACCCACTCCAGTAGTCTTGCCTAGAAAATTCCATGGATGAAGGTGCCTGGTCGGCTACAGTCCATGGGATTGCAAAGAGTCGGACACAACTGAGCAGCTTCACTTTTTTGCTTTCAAAGGAGATTTTAACCCAATGAGGGTGACAGACTGGAGGGAGTACACAAAAAGGGTTTAGGGAGTGAACAAGATGGAAGCTGGGGGGGAAATGCTGAAGGTGAGCTCAGAAGAGAAGGCTGTACAGTCTTTGGTGTGTTGTTGGGGATGTCTTTTAATCCCCATCTTACAGACTGAACAATATGTTATACTACCTAAGTTGGAAGGGGGACTTGTAAATATATCTCACTTGAATCTGAAATCTGATCTCACTCAGTAATCCCACCCATAATATTTACTATTTTAATAGTATCTATAATCTCAGTGGTTCTTAATCTTTGGAACAGTTTGCATCCTTTAGAAAACATGAATAAACTATGATTCTTTCCCACGGGAGAAGAGGGGAGGAAGAAGCACATGAAAAAATTCAGGGACTTCTTCCTGAAGTACTGGACAATCACTTAACTTCTCTATGTCTCAATTTCTCAGGCAGGGAATGGCAAAGGCTATTCCATAAAGTACTTGAGAAAATTACATAAGATATTTATCTACCATGTACCTATGGTCAGTTAACTTATGACAAAGGAGGAAAGAATATACAATGGAGAAAAAGTTTCTTCAATAATTGGTGCTGGGTTAAAAGGACAGTTGCATGTAAAAGAATAAAATTAGAACATTCTTTAATATCATACACAAAAATAAACTCAAAATGGATTAAAAATCATTTAGTAAAATCAGATACTATAAAACTCCTAGAAGAAAACATAGGCAGAACACTCTTAGACATAAACTGTAGCAATATCTTTTTGGATCCATCTCCTACAGTAATGGAAAAAAGAACAAAAATAAACAAATGGAATGCAATTAAACTTAAAAGCTTTTGCACAGCAAAGGAAACCATAAACAAAATGAAAAAACAACCTACAAACTGGGAGAAAATATTTGCAAATGATGCAACCAACAAAGATTAGTCTCTAAAATATACAAACAGCTCATCTAGCTCAAGATAAAAAAAAAAAAAAAACCAATTAAAAAAATGGGCAGAAGACCTAAGTAGACATTTCTCCAAAGAAATATGCATATGTGTGTGTGTGTATATATATACATATATAAAACTTAATCACTTTTCTGTACACTTGAAACTAACACAACTTTGTAAATCAACTGTACTTCAATAAAAAAATAATTATATAAAGTACCTAGCACTGATCCCAGAGCAAATATTCAGCAAATGACATGCATTATTTTATTCTTTCTTTCTTCCTTTTCCCTGGAAGATGTGTTCTTTCCTTCGCTGGGACTGATGAGACAGTGATAAGACTGAGGGGTCAAACAGGGGCTGTTCACCAAGTAAGGTGGAGGAGAAAAGGGGATAGATAAGTTTCATGCCCAGGCATGAAATATGATAGAAAAAGGAATTTCAGGAACTTCATAGGAAGTTATCTGTGGGACTCTCTGGGAGAATACTGTAAAGGATCTATGAAGATGCTGCTCTAGATGTAAATATTTTGTGGGTTTACTATAATAGTAATACTAAATAGCATTAGTTTCAATAATAATGACAAATGCACACTTACAGAGAACTTACTATGTGCCAGGCACTGTGTTTAACTTAGCTTACATAGATCACCTCATTTAATCCTTACAACAATATGAAATGATACAGTACATCATATCTCATCTGAAGTTCTAAAAAAAAAAAAAAAACTTTGAAAACGAAAATTTTGAAATAATTGACAGCAAAATCTGACCTGAACTGACATGAGTATATTAGTCTTTATTTATCCCATTAAAAGTAAATATTTGCACATTTAGCTATAGAAGTCTTAATGTTTGGTCAAGGGGTGGTTCATGCCCTACTAGGGTAATGTCCTTGCCATTCTAAAAAATGTCTTTAAATTTCAAAATTTGCCTAGACTACAGAATTTCAGATAAGGAGTTTTTGAAAAGAACTAACATTTATTGAGAACATGCTATTTGCCAGGTTTGGGTCCTAGTTTCTACTTATGTTAATGAATTTATCCTCATCATAATCCTCAGAGGTGGATATATTTAGCATCCTTCCTGCTTTATAGTTGAAGTGACTATACAAAGTACAGAGAAGTCAAAGGAACTCAAGGGTACCAGCTAGTAACTTAGATACGCAGAATCTGAACACAGATAATCTGGATCTGAGAAGCTTTTGCCTAATCGCTACACATACTGCCTCATTTATATTATTACAATTGTTATCCTCATTCTACAGATGAAAATTCTGAAAATCAAAGGTAATTTTAAATTAAAAAGTGAAATTTAGGAGTAATTATATCTAAGATAAAGTGTTTATGTGATCTTGGGCAAGTTATTTAACTGTTCTGTGCCTCAACTTTCCTTTCTGTAAAATAGAGACATTAATAATACATACCACATGGATTGTTATGGGGAGTAAGGTAGGTTAAAACACTTAGAGAAATGTCTGATATACTCCATGAAATCAACACAGATTAGCCCTTACTATTATTACAACTAGGACATGTGGATGCCAGAAGGGAGGAGAAGGATATAATGAAAGTTAATCCTCATGCAAAGATTTACTATAAAGAAGGTAAAAGAGACAATATTTTTCTTTCAGGTATTAAATCAGTGCTTGCTTTATTTTTTGTTCCCTAGCCCTGAGGTGTTTAATGGCTGCCTATCTGTTCAATCAATGGCTTCAGAGAGCAGGTACAGAACAAAGAAGTCTTTTATTTCTCTCTGAGTCTATGAGCTGACATTTTTTAATCCATTGCAAGACTTTAATCATGAAGTCATGCTTTGTTAAAGACCAAGACTGTTTTGTAAATCCCCAGAGCTTCTCTTTACAATTAAAAGTCTGGGCCTGGTTCACTTAACTCTTCTAGTATTGCATTTGTAAGAAGCCACAGCGTGAAGAGAACAAGGCTTGTACTGAAAGGAAAGTTCTCTTGTAACAGGATAGGAAGTTCCTTTTAACTAAGAACAGGATTTGAAAACTACAGAAAGAGAAGTGGGGCAAGTATAGATCTGAGTGACATACTCATCTACTTGGGTGTGAATGCCCTGGGGAGAGGGAAGATGAAGGGCTGTAAGCTCTTTAGCAAACCCTGCATTCAGCCTTGCTTAGTGCTATGTGGTCTCTGGGAAGAAGAGCAATGTCTGAGGCAATATTTGAAGGCTGCCTCAAAGAATTCTGCATATTGTAGAATGGCACTGATGACTCTTTTGTGAGTGAAAGTCGCTCAGTTGTGTCTGACTCTTTTTGACCCCAAGGACTGTACAGTCCATAGAATTCTCCAGGCCAGAATACTGGAGTGGGTAGCCTTTCTCTTCTTCAGGGGATCTTCCCAACCCAGGAATCAAACCGGGGTCTCCTGCATTGCAGGCAGATTCTTTCCTGACTGAGCTATTTTGAGTCTCCCATAAACAGCACAGATTTAAGACAATCAGTAAAACAGAAAAGAATCACTATAGGGACCTCAGGACAAGGGAACGTGATAAGAGGCAGAAGCATCAATGGCAGATGAAACCATGGAAAAAGACTGACAGCAGGCACTGGAATGAGCCTCATTCAGGGATGAGGAAGGAAAGGAAAAATTGCAGGAAACAGCATGTGGATCAGATCTTTCCCTATATCACCATCATGGCCTGGACCCACAAGCTAGCTGTAAAGAAAGATTTAGAGAAGTCTCTCTAAGAAGGGAGAAACAGTTGTGACTAACCTTTAATGGAATGATTTTTTTTTCCTCCAAAATATTTTAAAATCAAAAGAAGCTGAATTAATTTTATTTGTCCAATTATATTTTGTCTTTTCCTGCTTGTAGAAGAAACTGAACTCCAGAGACGTGTGAGGTTAAATAATAAAGGTCTACCTTTTTTTTTTTAAGTCAAATATAGGTTTTAATTCTATTATATTTCAAAGATATTAAATCTCAGAATTTTCTAAAACCAAACCCCATTCTAAGTCATGTCAGAATTTGTAGGGCTTCCCAGGTAGCACTAGTGGTGAAGAATCCACGTGCCAATGCACAATTTGGCCATGACAGATATTAAGGATATGCAATTCAGATCAGATCGGATCAGATCAGTCGCTCAGTCGTGTCCGACTCCTTGCGACCCCATGAATCACAGCACGCCAGGCCTCCCTGTCCATCACCAACTCCCAGAGTTCACCCAGACTCACGTCCATCGAGTCAGTGATGCCATCCAGCCATCTCATCCTCTGTCGTCCCCTTCTCCTCTTGCCCCCAATCCCTCCCAGCATCAGAGTCTTTTCCAATGAGTCAACTCTTCGCATGAGGTGGCCAAAGTACTGGAGTTTCAGCTTTAGCATCATTCCTTCCGAAGAACATCCAGGGCTGATCTCCTTTAGAATGGCCTGGTTGGATCTCCTTGCAGTCCAAGGGACTCTCAAGAGTCTTCTCCAACACCACAGTTCAAAAGCATCAATTCTTCAGCGCTCAGCTTTCTTCACAATCCAAGTCTCACATCCATACATGACCACTGGAAAAACCATAGTTTTGACTAGACGGACCTTTGTTGGCAAAGTAATGTCTCTGCTTTTCAATATGCTATCTAGATTGGTCATAACTTTTCTTCCAAGGAGTAAGTGTTTTTTAATTTCATGGCTGCAGTCACCATCTGCAGTGATTTTGGAGCCCCAAAAAATAAAGGCGGACACCGTTTCCACTGTTTCCCCATCTGTTTGCCATGAAGTGATGAGGCCAGATGCCATGATCTTCGTTTTCTGAATGTTGAGCTTTAAGCCAACTTTCTCACTCTCCTCTTTCACTTTCATCAAGAGGCTTTTGAGTTCCTCTTCACTTTCTGCCATAAGGGTGGTGTCATCTGCATATCTGAGGTTATTGATATTTCTCCCTGCACTTGATTCCAGCTTGTGCTTCTTCCAGCCCAGCGTTTCTCATGATGTACTCTGCATAGAAGTTAAATAAGCAGGGTGACAGTATACAGCCTCGACGTACTCCTTTTCCTATTTGGAACCGGTCTGTTGTTCCGTGTCCAGTTCTGTTGCTTCCTGACCTGCATATAGGTTTTTCAAGAGGCAGGTCAGGTGCTCTAGTATTCCCGTCTCTTGAAGAATTATGCACAGTTATTGTGATCCACACAGTCAAAGGCTTTGGCATAGTCAATAAAGCAGAAATAGATGTTTGTCTGGGACTCTCTTGCTTTTTCCATGATCCAGTGGATGTTGGCAATTTGATCTCTGGTTCCTCTGCCTTTTCTTAAACCAGCTTGAACATCTGGAAGTTCACAGTTTATGTATTGCTGACCAGTTTCTAAAAGCAAAACAAACTTTAAAAATCCTGCTGGGATTGTGATTGGGGTTGCATTCAATTTACAGATCAGTTTGGATAAGCATAATATTTTAACAATATTAAGTTTTCCAATTTATTGATGTACATTTCTCTTTTAGTCCAGGTGTTCTTTAATTTTTTCTCTGCTATGATTAGTAGTTTAATGAAGAACTCTTACATTTATGCTATTGCTTCTCTCTGAGTACCATATTTTTCATATTTTTATTTAGGATGGTTTTATGTCTCATTTTCTAAGTACTCATTGCTAAATCCCAGAAAAAAGCAATTGATTTTTGTATTTGACTTGTATTGGTATCCTATAAATCTTTCTAAAAGTACCTAATAATTCTAAGAATTGTTTTATAGACCTTTTGGTATTTTCAATGTAAATAATTTATTATATTTAAATATGGAAGCGTTTTAGGTTTGTTTGTTTTTTTTTCAGTTCTTACGTATTTTTGTTTTGCATTGTTTCATTGACTAGAATCTCAAGAAAAATGCTGACTAGAAGTGGTGAGTGAACATCCTTGCTTGTTCCCAATATTAAGACAGCATTCAGTTTTTTACCTTCAAACATAATTTTAACTGTAGGTTTCTACAAATATTTCTTATTAGAGTCTATTCCTAATTTACTAGTTGATAAAAGTTATTTCTTTCGTTCTGGGCTGTGCTGGGTCCTTGTTGCTGTGTAGGCTTTTCTTTAGTTGGGGCAAACGGGCTGCTCTCTAGCTGTGGGCCTGGGCTTCTAACCACAGTGGCTTCTCTCCTGTTGCAGAACGCAGGTGCGTGGGCTCCATAGCTGTGACACGTGGGCTCAGGACTTGTGGTTCCCAGGCTCTAGAGCACAGGCTCAATAGTTGCGGCACACAGGCTTAGTTGCCCCACAGCATGTGAAATCTTTGCCCATCACTGAACCAGTGTCTCCTGCATTGGCTCTTCATCGCTGACTCTTTACCACTGAGCCATCAGGGAAACCCTGTTAATTTTTTTTTTTTTTTATCATGAAGACATTGATTTTTTTTTTTAATGCTTTTTCTGTACCTACTGAAATGATCATATAATTTTCTCTTTTCATGCTTATGTGGTTAACTGTATCCATTGATTTTTAAATGTTGAACTAACTGTGCCTTCCTGTGAAGAATTTCACTTGGCTATATTTCTTTTTTATACATTGTTAAATTTAAATGACTAATAGCTTGTTAGGGAAATTTATGTCTATTCATGAGAGGTATTGCTTTGTAAATTTATTTTTGTAATGTCCTTATCTGGTTTAGGGATCAAGATTATCCTAACCTTATAAAATGAATTGCAAAATGTTTTTTCTCCTTCTGTTTTCTGAAAACAATTGTGTAGAATTAGTATTATTTCTTCTTTACATGCTAGGAGCATTCATTAGACACTCGAGATTAGCCTGGAATTTTCCTTGGGAGAAAACTTCTAGTTACAAATTCAGAGAGATGTGGTAATACTCAGATTTTCTAACTTCTTGTATCTGTTTTGGCAACTTGTGTCTCCTCCCCCCAATTTTTTTCTTGCGTTTTTCCCAAGTTGTCCAGCTTTTGCTTGTCTTATTTATTGTTGGATGTGTTGGGTCTTGGTGGTGGCACATGGGATCTTCCAAGCATCATGTAGAATCTTTTGTTGTGGCATGTGGGCTCAGCAGTTCAGGCATGTTGGCTTGGTCACCCCATAGCATGTAGGATCTTATTTCCCCAAGCAGGGAAATCTGTGTCCCTTGCATTGGAAGGTGGATTCTTAACCACTGGACTACTAAGGAAGTCCCTGCCCAGTTTGAAAAAAATAGCGTAAAAATTTTTAACGATACTATCTTTTGGAAATTTAATGTCTGCAGTTTCCCTAGTGATACCCTCTTTCATTTTTATACTACTATTTTTCCCTTTTTTATTTTTGATCAGTCTAGTTACAGGTTTATCAATTTTATTAATCTTTTCAAGGAATCCACTTTTGACTCTGTTAGTTATCTTTAGTGTTTATATTCTGTTTCACTTTTTGTTTATATTCTGATTGCTGCTTTTATATTTATTATTTTCTCCCTTTTATTTATGTGAATTTAATTTAATCTTTTTATAGCTTTAGTTGAAACTTACTTTAATTCTTTTCCAATATAGAGCTGCAAAGTTCCCTTTAAGCACCACTTTAGCAGTATCACACAAACTTCTATCTGTTGTGATTTCATTATTATTTAGTTAACAGTGTTTCCTAATTAATCTATGTTTTCTTTTTGGACTTATGAATTATTATAAAGGTATTGCTTACCTTTCAAATATTTCAGTATTTTCAAATATTTGATATTTTGTGTTCATTGATTTTTACTTTAATTTTTATTATGATCTGAGAACATAATTCACATGATTTTAATCCTGTTACATTTTGAGAGTTCTTTTTTTTTTTTTTTTTTTTGCTCAGCACATGATTTATCTTGGTGACTATTACATGTGCATTTTAAAAGAGAGTATTCTCTAGGTGCTCGGTAAGTGAAGTGAAGTGAAGTCGTTCAGTCGTGTCCGACTATTTGCGACCCCATGGACTGTAGCCTACCGGGCTCTTCCATCCATGGGATTTTCCAGGCAAGAATACTGGAGTGGGTTGCCATTTCCTTCTCCAGGAGAACTTCCCGGCCCAGGGATTGAACCCCGGTCTCCCGCACTGTAGGCAGATGCTTTACTGTCTGAGCCACAGGGGAAGCCCTGTAGGTGCTGGGTATAGTATCCATAAAAACAAAGATGCTCAACATCACTCATTATCAGAGAAATGCAAATCAAAACCACAATGAGGTACCATTTCACGCCAGTCAGAATGGCTGCGATCCAAAAGTCTACAAGTAATAAATGCTGGAGAGGGTGTGGAGAAAAGGGAACCCTCTTACACTGTTAGTGGAAATGCAAACGAGTACAGCCACTATGGAGAACAGTGTGGAGATTCCTTAAAAAACTGGATATAGAACTGCCTTATGACCCAGCAATCCCACTGCTGGGTATACAGACTGAGGAAACCAGAATTGAAAGAGACACATGTACCCCAATGTTCATCGCAGCACTGTTTATAAGAGCCAAGACATGGAAGCAACCTAGATGCCCATCAGCAGACGAATGGATAAGAAAGCAGTGGTCCATATACACAATGGAGTATTACTCAGCCATTAAAAAGAATACATTTGACTCAGTTCTAATGAGGTGGATGAAACTGGAGCCTATTATACAGAGTGAAATAAGCCAGAAGGAAAAACACCAATACAGTATACTAACACATATATATGGAATTTAGAAAATGGTAATGATAACCCTGTATGCGAGACAGCAAAAGAGACACAGATGTATAGGACAGTCTTTTGGACTCTGTGGGAGAGGGAGCGGGGAATGATTTGGGAGAATGGCATTGAAACATGTATAATATCATAAGAAACAAATCGCCAGTCCAGGTTTGATGCAGGCTACAGGATGCTTGGGGCTGGTGCACCGGGATGACCCAGAGGAATGGTATGGGGAGGGAGGTTGGAGGGGGGTTCAGGATGGGGAACATGTGTATACCCATGGCGGACTTATGCTGATGTATGGCAAAACCAATACAATATTGCAAAGTAATTAGCCTCCAATTAAAATAAATAAATTTAAGTTAAAAAAATAACAATCAGATTAAATTGCTTGGCAATGTTAAGTCTTAGATTCTTCCTGATTTCTTAGTTTGCTTTTTCTATGAGAGACCGAGAAAGGAGTATTAAAATAGCCAACTATAATTGTGGCTTTGTCAGTTCTCCCCTTTGACTTTTTCAGGTTTTTCTTTATGTAGTTTGAAATCCTGTTCCTAGGTACAATGGAAGAGGATTATGACTTCTTAGTAACTGACTCTTTAGCGTCTTGGAATGTACATTTTTAACCTTTTGTATGTTTACAATGGCTACTTTAAAGACTTGATTTCCCAGTGCCAACATGTGTCATCTTTGAGATCATTTCTTTTGTCTATTTTTTTCATGGTTACATGTTATATGTTCTCGTGTCTTCACACATCTAGTCATTTTTGATAATCGGTAGTGTATTGTAGATGCTTTGTTTTTAAAAATTTAGATTTTCTTTGTTTCCCTAAAGATCACTGAATTTTATACTAATGGACAGTTAATTTACTAGAGTGTCAACCTGATCCTGTTGAGCACTGGTTTAAGACTTAATTTGGTTGTGCTTAGGATGGCCTTACTGTGACTCTTCTGAAGCAAACCCTTTTTAGGCTGTCAACTAAATGCCCAGAATGTTCAACAGGTTCTCTCCACTGTGGATGATTGAAACGCCAGTTTTTCCTAGCACCATATTATGTCTAGAATTATTATTCAACTCACTGTCACCCAGTAACTGTTCTGTTCTAGTCCTTGTAAAATTTTGTCCTGTACAAAGTCGTGTTTGGCCCAAAGTCTGTGGAATCCTGTGAAGATTTCTGTTGTTTCTCTTCTGAACATCCTCTCTCTGGTACCTTTCCAGCAAATTCCAGTTACCACAGCAGCCCCAAACATTGATTTCTGTTTCCTTCAGTCAGAATGACCATGCCTTGCTTTTTGGACTCTATTTGCCTCCACTTCATTTTGGAAAGAGGACAAAATAAGGATGAATGCATAGCTTACCTCACGCATTTCTCTTTTCAGAGGGATTGCATCTAGTTCTTTCTGTTGTACTTTGCCTGAGAACAATTGATTTACATAGTGTTTCAAGTTCGGTAGTTGTCTCTGGTTGTAGTCTCTCATGATCAGAACTTAAAGTTCACATAAATGTTAAAAAATTGTCTCCAGTACATCTTGTCTGTTTTGAAAGATGTGGAGGGGGTATTGGGCTTCCCAGGTGACACAGTGGTAAAGAATCCACCCACAATGCAGGAGACACAAGAGACGCAGGTTGTGATCCCTGGGTTGGGAAGATGCCCTGGAATAGGACATGGCAACCCACTCCTGTATTCTTGCCTGGAAAATTTCAGTGGGCAGAGAGACCTGGCAGGCTGCAGTCCATGGGGTCGCAGAGAGTTAGACATGGCTGAGTGACTGAGCATGCACGCGCAGAAGGGCGATTTTAGTAACATTTTTGGAAGTGGTTTGTCAAAATATTATACATCTACTAATTTTCCTATATATATATTACCTGTGAAATATTTTAGCTTAAATAGAAAGCAATAATTAACAAAGGTCTCTCCAACATATGCATAATGCACTTTGTCTTTCTTAGCTCCCCCCATCACCATAATCTTTCTCTCTCTCTCCAAAATTTGTCATTTGTTTATCATTCTTCTACCTCTCAAATTTTTTTCTTAGAGTTGGTCCAGTTTGTCTCCTTCCACACTCAGGGACATTAACCCTCTAGGGATTTGTGTCTTTAGGAGCTCTTTGCTACTCGTTGCAAATAGTCTAACTTGCTGTTCTAAAAACAAATCTGTTTTTTACCCTTTTTTGTTTTCTAAAAAGGGGAAAAAAACCAAATTGCCATCTGTCTGACTTGTCTCGTGTGTGTGCACACATACAGAGAAATGGCATTGGGGAGGGGCTAACCTGGTGTTAAATTATCCTGGTCTAGACAGTTGCCACAATCTTCCAGAGACAACAGGTTTGAGGACTTTTCTATCATTTCTCTTTCTATCTTTTTTCTGTGCTATGAAGGAATAATTCTCTATTAAATGATGCTGTTGGTATCAACTCGGTACCCTCCAGCTGCTTCCAGTGTATTGATTGAGCTCCTAGTACTGTTGACTGACTCTTTAATTTTACTTAAAGTGATACACAAATAAAATGTAGATTATCTTTATCAACAAGTTTTTCACAGATGCATCAATAGATTGGGAGTGTGTAAATCAGCATTAAGCAATCCAAAATGCTTTTTGAAGACTTGCAAAGTCTTGTGAATGACATCGTATTTCCAGACACGTCTAATTTATAAGTGTACACAGTGTACCTTGCTTTAGAAAATTGCTCGTTTCTGTGGTCCCTTACATCTCAGGGATAGACTTAAAGATATTTATTTAGCTCATGCTCTGTGTCTGACACTAGGCTGGGACAGAATAATTTCTTTTAGATGATTGACCAGAAGGAAAATAGTCCCAGCAAAAGGGGCTTCCCAGGTGGGTCAGTGGGTAAAGAACCTGTCTGCAATGCAGGAGATGCAGAAGACTTGGGTTCTTCCTGGGTCGGGAAGATATCCTGGAGGAGGGCACTGCCTCACTCCAGTATTCTTGCTGGAGAGTCCCATGGACAGAGGGGCCTGGAGGGCTACAGTCCGTAGGTCGCAAAGAGTTGGACACGACTGAAGTGACTGAGTATGCATGCACACAGGATGCAAGAAGGTGATTCTTTGAGTATTTGAAAGCTGTTTTAGTTGACTGATGTGAGTTTGAGTGGAGCCTAAATGACATGTGAGAGAGAGAACAAACCTCTCCTAGCTGCACAGCAGAAGCCATAGAGAAGGGGGAAAATGACACATGCAAATTTGTATCAATACTAGGGATTTGACTTTGAATGCACTTTGCACCTGTGCTTTTGATCTTCACGTGTTCACTTCACAAGTTTGTCCATTAAATCCAAAGTGAGCACAAGTGTTTGACAAATTAAATTACTTTTCCATTGACTCTAAAAAGAATCCGTCTAAGACAGCAAAATTGTATGTCACTATGAAAAAATTACTTTTTTTCCACAAGTTTATATTTACAATTGATAGGTTGCATTAAATAGTATTATAGTAAATTCATCCTGGACCAATATGGAAATCTTCAGTTATATGAGAAAATTCATAGTAAATGTTAATAGAAGAAATAAACAACACTAACTTAAACTGACAGTAAACCAAACACAACAAAACTACAAAATTTGAGTGGAGAAATTGGATTTGATAGATTTATGACAGCAAAAGAACACTCAAAAAGGCAAAAGCTGTAAAGTGTAAAAGTGGATATGAAAAACAAATAGACTGATTATTCAAAGGAAAATGTAATATAAAATGTTTATATACAGTAGTTGATACCTGGTGAACATTTTCAAATAAAATTCCAATGTAGACAAAATTTCGTATGTAAATATTTACATTTATTAAAAATAATGTCAAAGCAGCCTCAGGATTAAAACAGTGGGATGAAAAAGGGAACAGGTGAAGCATCTTCTTCATGTGCAAGATACATCTAAAACAAGTTACATTGTTTACAGAAGAGTGTAACAATTGTTCTAACATTTTATTATAATACTTGCTCAGTCTTCGCAGGAATAGTTAAAATCATAGATACTGAGACAGATGCTGTTAAATCTGAAAAAGTTGAAACTCAGTTTGCATATGTTCTGATAGTTATTAATATATCAAAGTGTACTGCAACCCATGCTTTGAAAGTTCTCCCATATCTTGGGTAACTCTGTATATTATGGAATCATTCATATTTGTAAAGACTCACTTGCAAAATGTATTTGAATCCAAATCAAACCTACCTGACAGGTCTTCATCAGAGAATATCTAGGTCCCTTCAACGCAAGTGGGATTTGGTAAGTTCTCAGGATGCTTTGGTATGTTCCAAGGTGCAAGATAAATTTGAATCTATTTTGGAAAAGATATTGTTCACATCTCCTGTCCCCTCCCCCACTCTACTAGCGAGAATGTTAAATCATCTTCTTTTCTATGAAATTAAAGTTACATGGTTACAAAGTACCAACATTCAGGGTAAAAATTAACCTCCTGTAAGCTGTATAGTGGGAGAGGTAGGACATGAGTGATAAAGTGATAACAAAAATGAATAAATATATGTGTGTCTTAGGTTTAAGCTGAGAAACCATACTTTGCACATTTTTAACGACAGGGCCATGCAACTGGAAAGACTCTGGAGGATGACGGACAATCACTTCTTATTGTATATGTTGAAAACGGAATGCAGTTCTCTGCCTTCAGTTTAGTGCTTCCCCTGAAAAGTGAAGCACCAAGAAGTTTATTTTAAAAGGCATTTATCACCGTATCATCTACTGGATCACCCATTTGAGTGTTTAAATAGCTCTTAGTCCTGTGTAACACAAGAGAAATAAAACTATATCAATATATCAAAGAATATAGATTTAATTTTTCTAAACCTCTTGTGCCAACTCCTTCATAAAGAAATGAAATAAAAATTTTATTTAAAAGTTCTTTCAAAAAGTAGCCCACTTTTTAAAAAAGACCAAATCATTCTATTGTTACACTGACCTGAAGAAACTATTGACAGAGAAAAATAGCAAAATGTAATAGGAAGCTTCCTGTCTGTCAAAAAAAGAAAGACAGGAAAAAGGACACAAAAAAGTGTGCAGAGGTCTTTTTTTACAAAAAAATATAAAATAGCCAAAAGTTTGTACACAATATTAACTTTGAAGAGTGTAGATAAAAGAAAATGGAACATGTCATTTTGTTCAGTCCATTTACCACTTCACAATATGGGCTAAATCATTTGTTTACACATGTTGTTCGTATTTTAGATTTCTGTACATAATTTTTTTTTTACTTTGTATGTGTTTGTTTTTCCTTTCACTCATAATTATTTCTCTAAGTGTGAAACTTTATGTTTCATTTTCTATAAGAATGCTTCCATCAGTACAGAGCCTGATGTTGATTATCTAGTTTCTTTACTCTCTGTGTAGGGGGGAAATTCCACCCATATATTAAGAGCTGTGTAGTTTTAGCAGAAACAGTGTTCCTAGCATCTCTTGAGAAACAGCAGCTGAGAGATCCTAAAAGTGAATCTGGTGAAATTAAAGCACCTGTAGGTCACTTGGCACAAGTAGGCACCTGTCACGTCAGCTTTTACTTTCTTAGGTGATGGAATTGGTTACATAATGCTTTATCATTCCAGTGGAGTACTGTTTGGTCTTCTGAAATCTAGACTTCCAGGATTTAAGACAGTGATGAAAGGCACATGGTAACTGGGCTGACTTCTTAGCTGTTTAGTGTGGTGTTTGGTGTTCTGTGATGAGAACACACTAATAAGGATCTTTTATCAAGATTGGCTCTGTTAGAGCAGTGGAGGATGTGAGATGCAGAGGTGAGAGCTCAAGCCCCTCGTTCAGTGACACTCAGGATCCTTGGGTGTATGTGGGGTTGGGAAGTTCTGGGAAGAGCAAAGTACCATTTAATTTCAGAGCTTATACAAGCAAGTCTACTTGCCTTGGCTTCTAGTTTTATGTCATAAAATGTTCAATAATTGCTATTAAATATGATAAAAATAAAACTTAAAGGAAATAGTTTTCTGAATCAGGAAATTGTTATTATTATGGCTGTTAACATGAAAATCTGAAACAGGCAAGTCGGTCTCTTGTGGAGGCTGAACATCCTTTCACCTGGCCTATCTTTAGAGCAGGAGTGGGGGTAATTATAAAGGATAGTATTATGTAGGTCTACAGCTATGAAGGCAATGGCACCCCACTCCAGTACCCTTGCCTGCAAAATCCCATGGACGGAGGAGCCTGGTAGGCTGCACTCCGTGGGGTCGTGAAGAGTCGGACACGACTGAGTGACTTCACTTTCACTTTTCAGTTTCATGCATTGGAGAAGGAAATGGCAACCCACTCCAGTGTTCTTGCCTGGAGAATCCCAGGGACGGGGGAGCCTGGTGGGCTGCGTCTATGGGGTCGCACAGATTCGGACATGACTGAAGCAACTTAGCAGCAGCAGCGTAGCTATGAAAAGAAGAGAAGCGAAAAGCAAAGGAGAAAAGGAAAGATATAAGCATCTGAATGCAGAGTTCCAAAGAATAGCAAGGAGAGATAAAAAAGCCTTCCTCAGAGATCAATGCAAAGAAATAGAGGAAAACAACAGATTGGGAAAGACTAGAGATCTCTTCAAGAAAATTAGAGATACCAAGGGAACATTTCATGCAAAGATGGGCTCCATAAAGGACAGAAATGGTATGGACCCACCAGAAGCAGAAGATATTAGGAAGAGGTGGCAAGAATACACAGAAGAACTGTACAAAAAAGATCTTCATGACCAAGATAATCACGATGGTGTGATCACTCGCCTAGAGCCAGACATCCTGGAATGTGAAGTTAAGCGGACCTTAGAAAGCATCACTATGACCAAGATAATCACGATCATGTGATCACTCACCTAGAGCCAGATATCCTGGAATGTGAAGTCAAGCGTGCCTTAGAAAGCATCACTACAAACAAAGCTAGTGGAGGTGATGGAATTCCAGTTGAGCTATTTCAAATCCTGGAAGATGATGCTGTGAAAGTGCTGCACTCAATATGCCAGCAAATTTGGACAACTCAGCAGTGGCCACAGGACTGGAGAAGGTCAGTTTTCATTCCAATCCCAAAGAAAGGCAATGCCAAAGAATGCTCAAACTACTGCACAATTGCATTCATCTCACACACTAGTAAAGTAATGCTCAAAATTCTCCAAGCCAGGCTTCAGCAATACGTGAACCGTGAACTTCCTGATGTTCAAGCTGGTTTTAGAAAAGGCAGAGGAACCAGAGATCAAATTGCCGACATCTGCTGGATCATGGAAAAAGTGAGAGTTCCAGAAAAACAACTATTTCTGCTTTATTGACTATGCCAAAGCCCTTGACTGTGTGGATCACAATAAACTGTGGAAAATTCTGAAACAGATGGGAATACCAGACCACCTGACCTGCCTCTTGAGAAACCTATATGCAGGTCAGGAAGCAACAGTTAGAACTGGACATGGAACAACAGATTGGTTCCAAATAGGGAAAGGAGTACGTCAAGGCTGTATATAGTCACCCTGCTTATTTAACTTCTATGCAGAGTACATCATGAGAAACACTGGGCTGGAAGAAGCACAAGCTGGAATCAAGTGCAGGGAGAAATATCAATAACCTCAGATATGCAGATGACACCACCCTTATGGCAGAAAGTGAAGAGGAACTAAAGAGCCTCTTGATGCAAGTGAAAGAGGAGAGTAAAAAAGTTGGCTTAAAGCTCAACATTCAGAAAACGAAGATCATGGCATCTGGTCTCATGACTTCATGGGAAATAGATGGGGAAACAGTGGAAACAGTGTCAGACTTTATTTTTTTGGGCTCCAGAATCACTGCAGATGGTGACTGCAGCCATGAAATTAAAAGACGCTTACTCCTTGGAAGGAAAGTTATGACCAACCTAGATAGCATATTCAAAAGCAGCGACATTATTTTGCCAACACAGGTCCGTCTAGTCAAGGCTATGGTTTTTCCAGTGGTCATGTATGGATGCGAGAGTTGGACTGTGAAGAAGGCTGAGCGCCAAAGAATCGATGCTTTTGCACTGTGGTGTTGGAGAAGACTCTTGAGAGTCCCTTGGACTGCAAGGAGATCCAACAAGTCCATTCTAAGGGAGATCAGTCCTGGGTGTTCTTTGGAAGGAATGATGCTAAAGCTGAAACTCCAATGTTTTGGCCACCTCATGGGAAGAGTTGACTCATTGGAAAAGACTCTGATGCTGGGAGGGATTGCGGGCAGGAGGAGAAGGGGACGACACAGGATGAGATGGCTGGATGGCATCACCGACTCAATGGACATGAGTTTGGGTGAACTCTGGGAGTTGGTGATGGACAGGGAGGCCTGGCGTGCTGCAGTCCATGGGGTTGCAAAGCGTCAGACACGACTGAGTGACTGAACTGGCTGACTGACTGAAGTTGGTGCTAGCAGTAAAGAGTCTGCCTGCCAATGCAGAAGATATAGGAGATGCAGGTTTTGTGCCTGGTTTGGGAAGATCCTCTGGAGTAGGAAATGGCAACCCACTCCAGTATTCTTACCTGGGAAATCCCATTGACAGAGAAGGCTGGTGGGCTGTAGTCCACAGGATCGCAAAGAGTTGGACAGGACTGAGCACTGAAAAAGATCTGCACCCCCAAAACCAAGCATTCGTTTTGGGCTATATGCACCCTATTTCCCAGAGTCCTGAGCAAAGTCTGACCCAATGGTCTGAAGAAAATGTTTATTTCAGTAGAAGCTAAGCATAAGCAGGGACACATATTACAGTCAAAGACTTTCTTCTGCAGAATCTTTTAAAAAACAATTAGATGAGAATATGCATGCCAAGATCGTGCATATACTTAGGAGCAAATACTTGCATCTGTGTCATTATAAACAAACACGGCAGATATTGCTACCCAATCTTTTTCCACACAACTTTTCAGACAGCTAATACCAATAAACCAGAGTGTACTGCAAATTAAAATCTTCTATTTTTGATCTAGTCCAGTAAACCTGATGCCAAAATTGGATGGCCCTAGAGATCAACTTAACATAAATTTACTGAATAATTTAATCATCAGAATACTTTGTATGGTTACCTGAGATCACAGTGAGGCATAAAATGTGGTGTACACCTTTGAGGAACTTGGAATCTTGTAGGAGAGAGAAGATACAGATTGTAATCCTGAAGTATTAAGTGACAGTTGGGTAAGATGGTCAGGAGGGTCCTACAGGAAATCTAGATGAGAGGAGAGAGCTGGAAGATGTAAAATGTTTAAGCATATAAAGAGCAGCAATTGGGGAATTTGGCTGACGTAGGGAGGAGCAGAGAAAAAGAAGGTAAGATCCAGAGAGGAAGAGAGTTGCTCAGAAGGGCTCCAGCATTAATGATCACTGATCCTGAAAAACAAGTCTTTACTGTCTGCTCCACTCTGCATTGTCTACAGGATGTAGGTGCCTCGAGTTAGAAAGAAGGATTGTTGGAGCCACAGATGCATCAGTGTTTCTAGAATGCCTAATAATATAAGGAATATGTTTGAACTATTTGAAGCTTTTTTTTAAAATGGAGAACAAACAGTGAAATCAAACCAATTCTTGAATACTAACTTTTGTAAGATTGGAGAACACTAAGGCATTTTTATACTACTAAATTAGTTATTAGACATAGAGTATGTCTAATATATGTAAAGTATACTGTATACTTAATCAAATATTTAATGGACAGCATTTGTGTGTGTCTTCGACAACTTAAACCAACTCTTTTGACTGTACATTTATGAGAGGAAACTGTTAGTTCTTTCTGTGATTTGTAGAAATTATTTTTGCCATGGAACTCTTTACAAAGTTATCTTCTAATTTTATTTTCCCTAGCACATTCTACTTAGGCTAGCAATACATTATAAGTGCTCTATTTAATAATGCTGCATAGGAAGCTTTATTTCTGTTCCAGTGATTAAATTTACTGAAAGTAACTATGTAAACTTAATTTTTTTATCTAATATTATATCCAAAAAGATATTTATCCAATGAATATGCCAAAATCAGTGTCTGGATTTGTTGAACATAACTTTTTACAAATCCTGTTTACTAATATCTCCAACTAATGTTATATTTTTCCAAAAAATGCACAGTGTCTGATTGCATGCAACCGGATATAAACTTCAAATGTGCTTACTTGGATCATTCTCTGTTGGAAAATAAATATCTACCATTATAACCAAGGTTTCTCTTTTTATTCAGTTTTAAAGCAGCTGAAAACAGCACAGTGAACCCATCTTTAAAGAGGTTTCCTAGTGGGATCTCAGAGCTTAAATACTGCTAGCAGGATTGCCGATGGTCCATCTATGTGATACAGCCTATCAAATGACTGATCTCTTACATGGGCAGATGGCTAAGAGGCCTGACAGCAGCTCAGTTTCCAAGTTGCGAGTGTGTGTGTGTGTGACTGCTGAAGAACAAAGCTCCTTCACTCTGAAAGGCTTGTCAACACAACACTGAAAACGAAGTCTTGAGTTTTGGAGTTATATCTGAAAAGAACAGATTACCTAACTAAAACAAAGCAAAACAAAAAACTGTAAGGCTGCTGATTTACCTAAACTATGGTTCTAAATTTTCCATAAAATAAAAAATCAGAGAACTCTGCTCAATATTATGTAACAACCTAAATAGGAAAAGAATTTGAAATAGAACAGGCACATGTATATGTATAATTGAATCACATTGCCCTACACCTGAAACTATCACAGTATCATTAATCAACTATACTCCAAAAAGTAAAAAATATAAAACCTGAAATAGTTGAAGAATGGTGATCATCTGAAATAGTTGAAGAATGCTTCAGAAAATTTTAAATTTAATGTTAATTTTTACTCTTTGAAAATTGGAGAATTATTCATTAGTGAAAGCTAATTTGAAATTTAAGAAAAATAATTTGCATCTTTTCATCTATAAGAATCTAAAATACTCTTTTTTTTTATAACCTCCTGTTCTCTATCTTTTAAACAAAATACAGTTCTATATTCAATTTGAACTCATCTCTTCGGAGAAATAAATGAAAAAATTTCAAAAGATTGTTAGCTGCAGAGTAGGCACTGGATTAGTGGTGCTCCTTTGCTGTATCTGTGAAGGGCGCAGTTATTTCATTTGCTCCCGGAACTAGCTGATCTGGAAAATCTCAGTTGTTTTCCTTTCAAAATTATTCTGTCATCTGACACATCTCAATCATTTATCATGAGAACAGTCAGAAATGACAGATTTTATTTTTTCTTCTCTTTTTTTTCCTGATCTACGATGTAGTAAGTAAGCAAACAAATTTCCAGTCTAATTTCTGGTGCAACCTGTCCCAGGAAACAAGATATTTTGAGAAGAAAATGAGTTGGTGCCTGCCTGGAGGGTAGATGTGGTAAACCATCTATCTCCTCAGGAGATGGAAGGCAGCCACACATTTGGCAGCGAATCCTCAGTCAACTGACAGAGCAGGCAGTTGGCGGCACAGGAAAAGTGCATCTGTTGCATTATTAAGTATCAAGATGACAAACAGAGGTCGTAATTAAGCTGGTGCTTAACAGCTCATTGCCTTGCGTAGTAACAGCTACGATTTTCTGAAGGCACCCTCCGATCACTTCTCTCCTGTCCTCACAGAGAAATGTGATGGCGTCCGAGTTGTCAGCACTAGGACAATGTATCGTGCTCGCCTTCTTAATTAAAACCTTTCCTCTAGTCTTCTTATTAACATTTTTATATTTTCCAGCTTTTAAAATGACTTCCGTTGCTGTTTGGAGACAAATCACTGTATAAATCCCCAAACACAAATAAGTCATCCCAATTACATGTTGTCTAAAGCAATTACTTCATTTATATATGTCTATTCAAAAGGAGAAAGAAAAGTATTAGAGAAACTTCAGATGAATACTGTATTTTGATAAATAAAAACACTGAAGTGGGATTATGCAATGAAATGGCAAGGTATTCTATAAAACCTATATTACATATGTTACATATTACATCTTTGCATAAAGATTGAGTTGTTTCTGTTAAAGGTGAGAGAAAAGAAAGGAAGTGTACTTAGCAGGTAATTAGAAATAATATTTTCACAGAGCTAATGTGACCTAACTTATGTTTAAAAAGTAAAATAATGAATTAGAATTCCATATTCAAGAGAAATAAAATTTGCTAGTTTTGATTAAACAAGAAACCAAAAGACACTAAAAAAAAAGCAGCAGTTCAAAGAGTGATTATAATATGGCAATTAGTACCTGATCAAATGCATAATAAAAAACTGAGGATTCTAGTTAATAAGGATTATTCTGAGATGTTTCGAGTTTGGTATGTTGAGCCACGTACAAGTAAATAAAAAATAGAGGTTGTTAATTTCTCCAACCATATGTAAATTATAAGTGATGTTTGAGGTCCCTGCATAATACAGTGTTGTGTGGATGTGAAAGCTGGACTATAAAGAAAGCTGAGTGCAGAAGATTTGATGCTTTTGAGCTGTGGTGTTGGAGAAGACTCCTGAGATTCCCTTGGACTTCAAGGAGATCCAACCAGTCAATCCTAAAGGAAATCAGTCCTGAATATTCATTGGAAGGACTGATTCCAAAGCTGAAACTCCAGTACTCTGGCCACCTCATGCGAAGAACTAACTCATTAGAAAAGACCCTGATGCTGGGAAAGATTGAAGGCAGGAGGAGAAGGGGACAACAGAGGATGAGATGGTTGGATGGCATCACCGACTCGATGGACATGAATTTGGGTAAGCTCTGGGAGTTGGTGATGGACAGGGAAGCTTGGCAAGCTGCAGTCCATGGGGTCACAAAGAGTCAGACTCAACTGAGCAACTGAACTGAATGTTGAAAGTCAAGTAAGAAAGAATAAAATGTGGTGTTTAGGTTCTACTAAAAGTATGGATCGTTTAGGTTCTGTTAAGGAAAAAAGAACAACTGAGAGGTCTGTGAATTTACTGTATGTAAATTTCTCATGGGTTTTCAGTGAAGAGTTTTTGGTCTATAGGTACCATAGAAGACCAGGCATTGGACAATAGTCACATCAGTACTGTGGGCCTCACATTCCTGAGCAATCCAGTAGGCAAATCCACACTGGTTAATATATATATATATATATATATATATATATATTGCCACTATTGTTCCTGTTTTGTTGTTGTTATTGCCCAGCCGATACTCCAGTAAAGCTGCTCCTTCTGTAATCAGTGTAGTTTATTTGCTCTAGGACAGTGCCAGTACAGGATGCAGAAGACTGAGGAGGCTGTTCTCCCCTAATTATTTCTAGTCCTCTTAGAGGGAGAACAGGTACTAGGGAAGAACACTAGTTTCACTTGCCATTTTCAGTGCTCACTTTTCTCTTTCTTTTTATTTTTTATTTATTTATTTTTTAAATTTTATTTTATTTTTAAACTTTACAAAATTGTATTAGTTTTGCCAAATATATTTTTTAAAAATAACCCCCACCATTGCTGAAAAGTTTTCTGGTAGATAAAAGAATCCCACAAGTCTGCAATGGGGGATTTTTTATTTAAGTATAATGGACTTGGATGAACATGTGAACGAGATGGTGGAAGCTAGAGTGTTTTTCCATTTCGCATGGATTGTATCAGTCCCCTCTTGCCTTCCAGTGCATATTCTTGCCTAAGCATGTGAATCAGTTTAAGAGCAAGGGTTCTGGAAAAAGCCCTAGGTTTAAACACTGGCTTCTACCTTTGTGGGTCATGGGATTCTGGGCAGGTCAGTTATACTTTCCTGGCTTTGGTTGCCTCATATGTGAAAATATAGAGTCATGATGATACCTACTTCAGAGATATTTTGAGATAAATAAATGAGACATGTAAGGAATTTAGAGTAGTCAGACATATAAACAATTAACAAATGATATGCTTGTACAACATGAAAAGAGTTTCCCACTCAAAATCATTCACTCTTCCAATTAACAATATGTATGAAAAAGATGAAGTATGGATCCTCAAGGGCAAATGATAGGAAAAGAACTGCTTTTGGGGTGCTTATTATTTGTCTCAGAAGAGAACAGACCTGTCAAATACACAGTTATGGGAACCCTTGTTGCAGCTTTGGGGGCATGCTGTCACCACCCCAGATATTTTGGAAATTTAGCTCTCATTAAGCTTGTGGCATGGAGAAGGAAATGGCAGCCCACTCCAGCGTTCTTGCCTGGAGAATCCCAGGGACGGGGGAGCCTGGTAGGCTGCCGTCTATGGGGTCGCAGAGAGTCGGACACGACTGAAGTGACTTAGCAGCAGCAGAAGCAAGTTTGTGGAAAGGTCCTTAATCTACCATGGAAGCTTAAGGCTGTCCCATGAGCCAGCAAGACAGAACTGTGTTAAGGTTTATTCTTTATTGGGATTGAGTTTTTGATGGCTTAGCTGTTTTAGGGCTAGGATGGACCACTTGGGTTCTCAGAGATACCCTGGGACACCCCACTGAAAGACATTATTTGGTAGCTCACTGTGTTAGCATAACACATCCCATGATGAGCTATTTTATTTCACTATTATCGCTAACCCAAACCTAGTTGATTTTTGGCTGACTGAAGTTCACTGCCTCTTCAAGGCTGGTCTTGCTGCCTTATTCTCTTTCATCGCTGACCTCCTTTTGTCCTACCTATTCTACCTTCCTGTTCCCTGTGGGTAAGATTATTCTAGGTTTCCTGGCTTGAGCATTTTGTTTTGATCTTTACTGTCAAAGCTTTTGCCCAAATTTGTAACCTTTCTGAGATAAAGTTCAAGTACCACAAAAGATAGCTTTTTTTGCTACTCACCTGCCCTCATGATGATCCAGTATTATACTTCATCTCTTTCTCATAGCCTTGGCTATCTTAGTTCTCTATCCTTAAGTCCTAGTTGCCTGGCACAAATATAACCTTTGTTAAACCTACCACTTTACATTTTGCATACCTACAACAGACTTGCTCATTGAGGCTGGAAAAAATACACAGTCACAACTGCATTCATGGTGCGCAGTGTATAGCCACAAGACAGCAATATTAAATTTATGACAACATATCTCAAAGGAGCACTCAGTTAAGCCCAGAAGTCCAGTAATACTTCCTTTGTCAATCCTCCCTCACATTCCCTAAAAGATCTTCTCTTTCTTCAAACACCCAAAATTCTATCCCCTTTTCTCACTTATATCTGTTGACCTTATTTCACCAATAAAATAGAAAGAACGCATAAGAAAAACACCTTATGTTTTCACTGTCAACCCCCCAAAAACATCTGGCTTTGAAAACCTACAGGGCTTGCATCCTGAGGAGACATAGGGCCATAGCGAATGGAGATTCTGCTCTTGAAGAACTGATGTGCAGATTCACTTACCCTGGCACTTAGTCCACAAATAGCACTTTGAAAAGTGCCCAGGCCATATGTGAAGGAAATTCATTTGCTAATCTTAAAGCATCTGCCAGAGAGACAAAAGCGTGTTGAGATTCTTTCCAGGGCTGGAAGTGCTAGTGGGTGCCATTTGTGTTCTCTAACTTGCTAGCACCCACCTCCTCACGATGCTGTGGTAGCCCTGCCAGAGGCAGCAGGTGAGTGCTCTATCCCCTTGTGTCTCTGCCACAGTCCTCTCGGAGGTGATGGGCAAGTGCTCACCCCTCCATGTATGTTCCAGTCACTTCATTGGAGGTGGTGGGTGAGTATCCTGCCTCCCCCACAGACCCCCAGAGCCAGTGGGCACATGCAACACACACAGAATATGCCCCTTGAGCACTGGGCTCTGGTGGCTGAATGGATTGTTTCAGAGCCCGTAGTTCTGAAACAGAGAGAGATTTCAAGAGACAGCCAAGTACCAGTGCAGGATTAAACAATAAAGCTCATTGCCTACATGAGGCCACCTCTTTAAGACCAGGGGAGAGTGCTGTTTTACCTAATATATAGAACAAACATTAAGAGTCAAGAAAAATGAGGAATTGGAAGAGTAGGCTCCAAAAAGAAGAGCAAGATAAATCTTCAGGGAAAAAAAAGTTAATAAAATGAGATGAGTAGCTTGCATAATAAAAATTCAAAGTAGTAGTCATAAACATGCTCACTGAACTTAGGAAGAGAATGGATGAATAGAGAGCTTCAATAAAAGGATAGAAAATAAATACCAAAGAGAAGTCACAAAACTGAAGAATACAGTAACTGAACTGAAAATATGCTTAGAAGGCTTCAATAGTGGACTTGAATGAAGCAGAAGAAAAAAAAAAAAAAAAGGGATCTGGGAGACAAGGAAGTGGAACTCACCCAGACAGAGAAGCAAAAAACAAAAAGAAGTAAATGCTGCTTAAGGGACCTGTGGGACAACATCAAGAAAAATAGTATCTATATTTAAGGGGTCCTAGAAGGACAAAAGGCAGGGATAGGAGCAGAAAACTTACTTGAAAAAATTATGGCTGAAAACTTCCCTAACAATGCTAAGGAAACAGATACCCAGATTCAGGAAGCCCAGAGAATTCCAAACAAGAAGAACCCAAAGAGACTCACACCAAGACACAGAGTAATTAAAATGCTGAAAGTTAAAGAGGGAATCTTAAAAGCAGCAAGAGAAAAACAAGGTATTTTGCATAAAGGAACACCCATAACACGAATAGCAGATTTCTCAGGTGAAACCTTGCAGCTCAGAAGAAACTACTTAAAGGAAAATACTTCTGACCATGCAAGTTTATCATTCAGATTTGAAGAAGATATCCAAAGTTTTCTAGATGAACAAAAGCTAAGGAAGTTCATCAATGCTAAACTGGCTGTACAAGAAGTGTTAAAGGGATCTTCTTTAAGGTGAAAAGAAAAGGCATTAGTAACTAGAAAGCATAGGAAAGTAAAAATCTCACCAGTTGAGATAATATATAATACAGGAAGTAGATTGATTACTTATAAAGCTAGTATGAATGTTAAAAGAGAAAAGTAGTAAAAATAATTACATAATTAGTTAATTATGGATTCACAGAATTGTAAAACTATAAAATACAATATCAAAAATATAAAATATGAAGATGAGTTCAAGAATGCAGGCTTGTAGAATGTATTCAAATTTGCTATCAATTTAAAATAAACTATTGAACATTTATTAAAAAGCAGAGACATTACTTTGCCAACAGAGGTCTGTCTCCTCAAGGCTGTGGTTTTTCCAGTGGTCATGTATGGATGTGAGAGTTGGACCATAAAGAAGGCTGAACACTGAAGAATTGATGCTTTTGAACTGTGGTGTTGGAGAAGACTCTTGAGAGTCCCTTGGACTGCAAGATCAAACCAGTCAATCCTAAGGAATTCAATCCTGAATACTCATTGGAAGGACTGATGCTGAAGCTGAAGCTCCAATAATTTGACCACCCGATGTGAAGAGCCGACTCACTAGAAAAGACTCTGATGCTGGGAAAGACTGAAGGCAGAGGAGAAGGAGATGACAGAGGATGAGATGGTTGGATGGCATCACGGACTCAATGGATATGAGTTTGAGCAAGCTCTGGGAGATAGTGAAGTACAGGGAAGCCTGGTGTGCTGCAGTCCATCGGGTCACAAAGAGTCAGACACGACTGAGTGACTGAACAACAACAGTTGTATGCAGAAACTGTTATCTGTGAGCCTCATGGTAACCATAAAGCACAAACCTATAATAGATGTACAAAAGATAATGAGAAAGGAATCTAAGCATAATGCTACAGCAAGTCATCAAACAACGAGGGAAGAAAGCAGGAAACCTGAAAAAAAACCAGAGATGAACTACAAAACAGAAAAAAAATATTAATAAAATGACAATTAGTACATACCTATTAATAATTATTTTAAATGCAAATGGACTAATTTCTCCAATCAAAAGACATATACTGACCAAACCGATAAAAGAAAACAAGACCCACTTATATGCTGCCTAATCTAGTAAGAAAAAGACTCTCATCGGTCAGGCAGATTGCATAGAAGGTAACAAACAACTACCTCTTCTACAAGCAGACTGAATACTCCTACACCAATTTGCATTTTGATAGAAAACAATATTCTAGAACTGTGTTAATCTAATATTTTAGCAGTGAAGAATTCTTGAGGTTTTTCTTTTTATCTTATAAATAAACTCATAAAAGTTGAGCCTACTTTACCAACATTTTAAAGGCTTTCATTGCTTCTCTTCAGACATGCCCCAGATAATCACAGTGGTGTGATCACTCACCTAGAGGCAGACATCCTGGAATGCAAAGTCCAGTGGGCCTTAGGAAGCAGAACTACAAACAAAGCTAGTGGAGGTGATGGAATTCCAGTTAAGCTCTTTCAAATCCTAAAAGATGATGCTGTGAAAGTGCTGCACTCAATATGCCAGCAAGTTTGGGAAACTCAGCAGTGGCCACAGGACTGGAAAAGGTGAGTTTTCATTCCAATCCCAAAGAAAGGCAATGCCAAGGAATGTTCAAACTATTGCAGAATTGCACTCATCCCACACACTAGAAAAGTAATGCTCAAAATTCTCCAAGCCAGGTTTCAACAGTACGTGAACCATGAATTTCCAGATGTTCAAGCTAGATTTAGAAAAGGCAGAGGAACCAGAGATCCAATTGCCAACATCCACTGGATCATCGAGAAAGCAAGAGAGTTCCAGAAAAACATCTGCTTTATTGAGCACACCAAAGCCGTTGACTGTGTGGGTCACAGCAAACTGTGGAGAATTCTGGAAGAGAAGGGAATACCAGACCACCTGACCTACCTCCTGAGAAACCTGTATGCAGGTCAGGAAGCAACAGAACTGGACATGGAACAACAAACTGGTTCCACATCGGGAAAGGAGTATGTCATTGCTGTGTATTGTCACCCTGCTTATTTAACTTCTATGCAGAGTACATCATGAGAAATTCTGGACTGAATAAAGCACAAGCTGGAATCAAGATTGCCAGGAGAAATATCAATAACCTTAGATATGCAGATGACACCACCCTTATGGCAGAAAGTGAAGAAGAACTAAAGAGCCTCTTGATGAAAGTGAAAGAGGAAGAGTGAAAAAGTAGGCTTAAAGCTCAACATTCATAAAACAAAGATCATGGCATCCGGTCCCATCACTTCATGGCAAATAGATGGGGAAACAATGGAAATAGTGACAGACTTTATTTTTCTGGGCAACAAAATCACTGCAGATAGTGACTGCAGCCATGAAATTGAAAGACTCTTACTTCTTGGAAGAAAAGTTATGACCAACCTAGACAGTATATAAAGAAGCAGAGGCATTACTTTGCCAACAAAGGTCTGTCTAGTCCTAGCACCATCTAGGAAGGTATCCTAAGACAAAGTTAATTTTCTTGAAACTGTCTAAACTTTTTCTGTCCATTCAAGCTTTTTTTTTTTTTTTTTACTATCTTGTACTTGCTGTACAGAATATTTGCTTTAAGAAGAAATTACTCTGTTTTCCCATTGATAAGCAAAAATGCATCTCATTACTTTTTCTACACATTTAATCTTTTAATCATTGTTCCCAGGATAGCTCCAGCATGAATTTTGAACCTAAATATCCAATTTATTTTTCACACAGAAAATGGAAAGATAAGGAGTAACTGTTTCATACACAATCTTGGTAGCATACCAGCAAATTTCATGAGCACACATAAAGCAATTACCTACAGCTATCATTTTTACAACTCTATAAAGTGGCAAAAATAAACGTGTTCAGTAAATAAAAAGTATTTTATATGTAAATAAGGGGGCAACAGGGAAGCCTGGTGTGCTGCAGTCCATGGGGTCGCAAAGAGTCGGACATGACCGAGTGACTGAACAGATCTGAACTGAACTGAAGGAGTCTTCCCAGGTGGCTCAGTGATAAAGAATCCACCTGCCAAGCAGGAGACTTGGATTCGATCCCTGGGAAGATCCCCTGGAGTCGAAAATGGAAACCCAATCTAGTATTCTTGCCTAGAAAATTCCATGGATAGAGAAGCCTGGCAGGCTACAGTCCAACGGGTTGCAAAGAGTCGTACGTGACTGAGCAAATGAGCATGATATGTACATAATGTGAAATGTGAATAATAATAAAATGTAAATACATAAATAATAAGCAAATATTGCTGACTAATATTTCAGTATTCTATTTCATATAGAAATTAAGTATTCAAAGATTATTTATTCAATAATCCAATATTAGTACTGGTCTTAAAGTTAACTAAAAAATCTGGAAATTATATCTAGGCGGACATGCCCCTGAGTCTAATTACTACTGATTAAAAAAAAGTTTGTCAGAGTTATATTTCAGTTGAGTTAAATGCAGTTTTTTCTTTGCATTAGTTTCACCACCACCCGCCACAATGCTTCTCACTCGTAATCTCAGAACTTACAACCGCACAGCAAAGTCGGCTTTATTAGCCCTGTTTAGAGATGAATTAACTGAAACTCTTTAGTGGTGGAACCTGTGTTCTGCCCTCAGTCTATCTTGCTTTCCAACTTGCCAAGGTACTTCTGAATGTCTCGGTAATTTGGGAGCTCAAGAAGCATGATACCTCCAATTTGACTTGTTCTCTCTCATGATTGTTTTGGCTATTCTAGTCTTTTGTGTTTCTGTGCAAATTTTGTAATTATTTTTTCTTTTCTGTGAAAAATGCCATTTGTACAGTAAATCTCCTACATACAAACCCTCAAACTGCAAACTTTCAAAGATGTGAACGTGCATTTGCATGTCCAGTCATGTAAGTCAGTACACTGCTATGTGCCAGTTGTGTTAGTTGGGTTAGGCTGACTTTGGTGGACTTACGAGCAAATTTGATTTACGAATGTGCTCTTGGTATGGAACTCATTCATATGTAGGGGACTTACTGTATTTTGATAGGGATTGCACTGAATCTGTAGAATGCTGTGGTTAGTATGGATATAGTAACACTGTTAATTCTTCTACTTCATAAGCATGGAATAACTTTTCATTTGCTTCTGTTTACTTCAGTTTTGTCCTTAATGTTATGTAGTTTTCAATGTACAGATCTTCCATTTCTAGTTATCAGTTAAATACAATTTTATATTTTCCATCATCTTGAACACTGTGCAAATATACTACCTTATCCGATCAGTAAACTGATGGGAAAACTTTAGGAAGTTCAGGTCAACTGGTCTCTTCATAAGAAAACACATATAAGACCTATTTAAAAATTACATTATGCATTATATTCCACATTTATAAAACAGAGAACTCATAGAAGCATTCTTAAACCAAAATTACCAAAGCAGTCTGATTTATCAAAAAAAAATTACTTTGATTACGTGAACAGTTTTCATAGAAAAAGTTGCTGTGGAAGGATCATTTTTCTCTTAATAGCACAGCTAAAGTATTAGAAGTCTGCTCCTTTGTATGTGGGATTCTAGGAATATTATATTCATGTAAACACCTAAATTTTCTATAAACCAATCAGAATTGATTTTTATTTTATTTTATTTTATTCTTTTTTTATTTTTTTTTTAAATTTTATTTTATGTTTAAACCTGAAACACTGTATTAGTTTTGCCAAACATCAACACGAATCCGCCACAGGTATACATACTCTCCCCATCCTGAACCCCCCTCCCTCCTCCCTCCCCACACCATCCCTCTGGGTCGTCCCAGTGCACCAGCCCCAAGCATCCAGTATCGTGCATTGAACCTGGACTGGCAACTCGTTTCATACATGATATTACACATGTTTCAATGCCATTCTCCCAAATCTTCCCACCCTCTCCCTCTCCCACAGAGTCCATAAGACTGTTCTATACATCAGTGTCTCTTTTGCTGTCTCGTACACAGGGTTATTGTTACCATCTTTCTAAATTCCATATATATATGCGTTAGTATACTGTATTGGTGTTTTTCTTTCTGGCTTACTTCACTCTGTATAATAGGCTCCAGTTTCACCCACCTCATTAGAACTGATTCAAATGTGTTCTTTTTAATGGCTGAGTAGATCTTTCATTTATTGATTTATAGAAGTTAATTTATTAATGACTGTGACAGAAAATATTTCATGCTTACATTGAGAGAGAAAGACTGTTCTCAATTGTAGATAGAAAAGATCTTGTATCTAGTTTTATACCTTTAGTAATAGGTCAAAAGTAAGTACAGAAACACTATATCACAGTTGTTAACATTGCAATGTGTTCTTCTCTCCAATAAAATTGAAGCACAAAAAGACAAAACAAGGGGGGGAAAACACAAAACTCTTTGATATCTCTCAATGATCAAGTTCATCACATGTTGAGACCATAAAACCGGATCTTAAGCATTTGCTGCCACCCAAGGACTTCCCTGATGGCTCAGAAGGTAAAGCATCTGCCTGCAATGTGGGAGACCCTGGATGGGGAAGATCCCCTGGAGAAGGACCTGGCATCCCCCTCTGGTACTCTTGCCTGGAAAATACCACGGACAGAGGAGCCTGGTAAGCTACAGTCCTCAGGGTTGCAAAGAGTTGGACATGACTGAGCGACTTAACTTTCGCTTTCTTTCAAGGGAAATACAGTGGTGCTAGTGGTAAAGAACCTGCCCGTCAATGCAGGAGATGCAAGAGATTTCCAGTTTGATCTCTGGGTAGGGAAGATCCCCTGGAGGAGGGCATGGCAACCCACTCCAGTATTCTTGCCTGGAGAGTCGCATGGACAGAACAATCTGGAGGGCTACAATCCATAGAGCTGCAGAGTCGGACATGACAGACATAGCATAGCAGGCAAGGGAAATACTATTGGTCCTGCACAAATTAGAATCCAAATAAACTTTGCCAAACATCAGAAACAAAATTAAACTCTTGAACCCAGTAATACCAGTACTCTACTCTAAATCAGCTCTGCTCATGGTCCCTGTGAACCTGTCATGCCTACTAGATAGGGTGCCCAGAATATGGCTGTCTTTTGGGAAGGTGCCTGAATTAATTTACATAACTTTGGATACTGCAGTGTATAGTAATGAGCATCCTCCTTGAAACCCAGCAATATATAAAAACAGAATATATAAATTTTAAAGCATTAAAGGAAAAGGAAAAATGAGTACACTTGCTCAGTCTAGTAGAATGTAGTAGTGGGATGGAAAGTGAAGTGAAAGTCACTCAGTCGTGTCTGACTTTTTGTGACCCCATGGACTGTGTAGTCCCTGGAATTCTCCAGGCTAAAATACTGGCATGGGTAGCTTTTCCCTTCTCCAGGGGCTCTTCCCAACCCAGGGATCAAACCCTGGTCTCCCGCATTGCGGGCAGATTCTTTACCAGGTGAGCTACAAGGGAAGCCCAAGAATACTGGAGTGGGTAGCCTATCCCTTCTCCAGGGGATCTTCCCGACACAGGAATCATCTGGGTGTCCGGCATTGCAGGAGGATTCTTGACCAACTGAGCTATCAGGGAAGTGGGATGGAAAGAAAAGGGAGAAAAGTATCATACCTCAAAATTACAAAATAAGATATAGGAAGATTCCCAAAGTGTCACTTTTTAAATAGAATTAACTTTCCAGTTAAAAGACAGAGATAACCAAAGTCTATGAATTGGATTTTAGAAATCTTATTGTATTCTGTTTTAAAAGAGATACCTAAGACATAATGACACAGAAAAGTCTAAAGTAAAGAGAAAATAATGGTATCAGGCTATTACCAAGAAAAAGGGAACTTATTTGGCTGTGTTAACATTGGGAAAAAAATGTATCTTCAGTTAGAACTTTTTTTAAATAAAGAACTATAAGGTCTCGTGATATATATTTATATCACACAATATATATTTATATCACACGATATATATTTATATTGTGTACTTAGTCACATCTGACTCCTTGCAACCCCACAGACTGTAGTCCACCAGGATCCTCTGTCCATGGGGATACTTCAGGCATGAATACTGAAATGGGTTGCCATGCCCTCCTCCATGGAATCTTCCCAAACCAGGGATTGAACCCAGGTCTCCCGCATTGCAGGCAGATTCTTACCGTCTGAGCCACCAGGGAATCCTAGGTCTATATATATATGGTATAGATATACCTAGTATATATTATACTTTTTATATATAATCTATGTTTATATAATTCATCAGATCTTAAGCTTCTTTATCCAGAAAAGAATTTTGCCCAGTATTAACATAGCTAATATTAATATAGTAATTACATTATTTATCAATGTATTAGTAAAATACTTAGAGTAAAAAGTAGATAGTTTAATATATAAGATACAATATTGATAATACCATTAATATAACAATATTAGTACTATTAATATATTACTAAGATATTACTTAGAGAGAGAGAGAGAGAGATATAATTATAGCTAATATATAAACATTTGTTTATATCCAGACACACATCAGTTCAGTTCCGTCGCTCATTCGTGTCCGACTCTTTGCGACCCCATGAATCACAGCACGCCAAGCCTCCCTGTCCATCACCAACTCCCGGAGTTCACTCAGACTCACGTCCATCGAGTCAGTGATCCCATCCAGCCATCTCATCCTCTGTCATCCCCTTCTCCTCCTGCCCCAAATCTTTCCCAGAATCAGGGTCTTTTCCAATGAGTCAACTCTTTGCATGAGGTGGCCAAAGTACTGGAGTTTCAGCTTTAGCGTCATTCCTTCCAAAGAAATCCCAGGGCTGATCTCCTTCAGAATGGACTGGTTGGATCTCCTTGCAGTCCAAGGGACTCTCAAGAGTCTTCTCCAACGCCACAGTTCAAAAGCATCAATTCTTCGGCGCTCAGCCTTCTTCACAGTCCAACTCTCACATCCATACATGACCACAGGAAAAACCATAGCCTTGACTAGACGAACCTTTGTTGGCAAAGTAATGTCTCTGCTTTTGAATATGCTATCTAGGTTGGACATAACTTTCCTTCCAAGGAGTAAGCATCTTTTAATTTCATGGCTGCAGTCACCATCTGCAGTGATTTTGGAGCCCAGAAAAATAAAGTCTGACACTGTTTCCACAGTTTCCCCATCTATTTCCCATGAAGTGATGGGACCGGATGCCATGATCTTCGTTTTCTGAATGTTGAGCTTTAAGCCAACTTTTTCGCTCTTCACTTTCACTTTCATCAAGAGGCTTTTGAGTTCCTCTTCACTTTCTGCCATAAGGGTGGTGTCATCTGCATATCTGAGGTTATTGATATTTCTCCCGGCAATCTTGATTCCAGCTTGTGTTTCTTTCCAGTCCAGCGTTTCTCATGATGTACTCTGCATAGAAGTTAAATAAGCAGGGTGACAATATACAGCCTTGACGTACTCCTTTTCCTATTTGGAACCAGTCTGTTGTTCCATGTCCAGTTCCAGCTGTTGCTTCCTGACCTGCATATAGATTTCTCAAGAGGCAGGTCATATATATATAAAGAATTATACCTGTGTGAACCTAAGTATCCAATATAAAACACTAGAAAAAAGCAAGAGTGTACACAAAGAAAATAGTATGAAGGAAATGATTGAATTAAGAACAGAAATTAATGAATATGGACCAATTTCACTTACAACATTAGAAACAAAAATGCTTAATGCCCAACCAAATCAAGCAGAGTGTGTGTGTGTGTGTGTGTGTGTGTGTGTGTGTATGTATAAATATATAAATAGAATGTGAAAATACTAAGTGTTGGTAAGGTATGGAACAACTGGAAGTTTCATATGCTGTTGCTAGGAATAGAAATTGGTTAAAAGTGTTTTAAAAATCTCTTAGCAAATTTTAATATATTCCTAAATTGAAAAAATGTATCCAAACCATAAAAAGTCCCAATATTATATTTAAGAACATTCTAGTAATTCTCAAAATCATTACGCAGACCATCTCAAACTTCCCTCACATTTTTCTGAATTGAAATGTTCAGATGAGTACTTGCTAAAAAGACACAAATATGAACAAGTGTTTGTTCAACAAAGCCCTTGCCAACAGAGATTCAGGGATAATTTCAGGCGGCAGACCTTAAATTACTAATAGAGAAGATCATGGAAGTACTAGAGGATTTACAAAATGATATGGTAAAAAATAGATTAGAAGTAAAATTGAATCTGGTTAAAGAGATGTAGAAGGTGCATGAAGAATACTTGCCAGAGGTGATATTATGTAGGGCCTTGCAGGATAATATGAGTTTTCCTTTCAAATTAGCTTGGGAGAGATGTGGAGATAGAATTTTAGATCACATCCATGATATTAAATGTACAGAGATAAGAAACTGTATGTTGGAAGAGTATGTGTAGTAAGAGAAGAAACAGAAAGTATATTGGGGCCAAATTTCATAACATATATGTTATAAAAAGAAGTAGGATAGTTACTGTCACTTCCTAGTATATCAAATTACTTAAAATCTGTTGCTATTAGAAATGATACCTATTTGCAGAAGTACATCATATCGCTACTTTAAATTTTATGTGTACCATTAACTACTTGAATATCACAAGAAACTCCTATTATTTTAAAGATTTATGTCGTTTTAATGAAATAATTTTGATGAGAGTAAAATGAAGAAATCTGAAATGTTCAGATCAGATCAGTCGTTCAGTTGTGTCCAACTCTTTGTGACCCCATGAATCGCAGCACGCCAGGCCTCCCTGTCCATCACCAACTCCTGGAGCTCACCCAGACTCACGTCCATCGAGTCAGTGATGCCATCCAGCCATCTCATCCTCTGTCGTCCCCTTCTCCTCCTGCCCCCAATCCCTCCCAGCATCAGAGTCTTTTCCAATGAGTCAACTCTTCGCACGAGGTGGCCAAAGTACTGGAGTTTCAGCTTTAGCGTCATTCCTTCCAAAGAACACTCAGGGCTGATCTCCTTCAGAATGGACTGGCTGGATCTCCTTGCAGTCCAAGGGACTCTCAAGAGTCTTCTCCAACACCACAGTTCAAAAGCATCAATTCTTTGGCGCTCAGCCTTCTTCACAGTCCAACTCTCACATCCATATATGGCCACAGGAAAAAACCATAGCCTTGACTAGACGAACCTTTGTTGGCAAAGTAATGTCTCTGCTTTTGAATATGCTATCTAGGTTGGTCATAAATGTTACGTGCATTTAAAAAAACATGCCCTGTTACTTTGAGACTGTGTGTGTATACTCAGTCATGTCTGACTCTTTGCAACCCCATGGACTGTAGCCTGCCCAGGCTTTTCTGTCCATGGAATTTTCCAGGCAAGAATACTGGAGCGGGTCGCCACTTCCTACTCCAGAGAGTCTTCCTGACCCAGAGATTGAACCTGTGTCTCCCAATTCTCCGACATTGGTGGGTGGATTCTTTACCACTGCACCACCTGGGAAGTAGCTGTTACTTTGAGAAATTCACTGAATAAGAGTGTTTCTTTTTCCTGGCATTTTTATAGGCAGTTAACTGCTTGTTGAAACAAGTAGCATGTGTTTTAGAGTGAAAAAAATTGTTTTGTCTTTCTCATCCCATATTTAATATGTTTAGAAACATACAAAAGTCTGATATGTTACTGACATACTTGATATCTTTAACTTTTAAAATGTAAATCATAAACTAGGATTCTTTAGCTTATAGGCAACCGATATCCACTTCTACTTGGTTGAGCTGAAAGAGGAAATTTACAATGAGGATATTCAGATATGTTGAGTAAGCAAGGAGATTTGAAAACGCCTTAGGAAGAGTGAACACACCAGAGGATGAGATGGTTGGATGGCATCACTGACTCGATAGACATGAGTTTGAGTGAGCTCTGGGGGTTGGTGATGGACAGGGAGGCCTGGCATGCTGCAGTCCATTGGGTGGCAAAGAGTTGGACACGACTGAGCAACTGAACTGAACTGAACTAGGAAGAGTGAAAACCAGGGTGGCTCTATGGATCTCAGAAGTAAGAGTTCTGTTGTTTCGTGGCTCCAGCTGGCTCGCCAGAATCCAACTGACTGTTGGATCAATCACCTATGGTCATCCTGACAGGTCATAGAACAGAGCAATAGGGGCTTAATTCACAATCAGCATACATCGGTGAAAGTATAAAATTTGGGAATGAATCTTCCTCCAAATAGATTTTCCAAAGAATTAAAGCATTTTGTTTTATACATAAATGAATGAGTCTAAGGGAATACTCTTTTCTTAAAATCTCACTGAACTTATACATCCTCTTTATCCTAGCCCTTGGCTGTAAGAAAAAGGTATGCAAAAATAGAACAGGCTGCATCCAACATTTTCTTTAAATATCGTTTGGGAAAATGTCTAACATACTGTTTGTCAGAGGCAAAAGTTTCCAGAGAGCTATAGTTAGTGGCTATAAAAAGATTAAGAGAAGCATTGTATTAAATGTTACCCTTAGCTGATCTAGCTGAAAAAAAAAAAATGACAAAAGAGAAGGGTGTTTGAGATGACAAGGGGTATGATAAAAAGTCACTGCTCACAGTTTGGAGAAATCAAAATAACCCTGTG
Organism: Bubalus kerabau; assembly: GCF_029407905.1. Taxonomy (NCBI): domain Eukaryota; kingdom Metazoa; phylum Chordata; class Mammalia; order Artiodactyla; family Bovidae; genus Bubalus; species Bubalus kerabau. The sequence goes on from NW_026577904.1 coordinate 864,784, forward strand.
TACGAGACAGCAAAAGAGACACTGATGTATAGAACAGTCTTATGGACTTTGTGGGAGAGGGAGAGGGTGGGAAGTTTTGGGAGAATGGCGTTGAAACACGTGTAATATCATGTATGAAACGAGTTGCCAGTCCAGGTTCGATGCACGATACTGGATGCTTGGGGCTGGTGCACTGGGACGACCCAGAGGGATGGTATGGGGAGGGAGGAGGGAGGAGGGTTCAGGATGGGGAACACATGTATACCTGTGGCGGATTCATTGTGATATTTGGCAAAACTAATACAATTATGTAAAATTTAAAAATAAAATTAAAAAAAAAAAAAAAAAAAAGGCCCTGTTGAAGCTTGAATGCAACCTCTCTATTTGGCTGTCCTGCAGCGTGTTAAGTCGCCTCAGTCGTGTCTGACTCTTTGCAAGCCCGGACCATAGCCCGCCAGGCTCCTCTGTCCATGGGATTCTCCAGGCAAGAATACTGGAGTGGGCTGTCAACCCCTTCTTTAGGGTTCTTCGCAACCCAGGGATCGAATTCGAGTCTCTCATGTCTACCTGTGTTGGCAAGCAGGTTCTTTACCACCAGCACCACCTGGAGGCCCTTGGTTGTACTAGCAGAGGGAAACAGACCTGAGTCACAGAGTGAGATGTACACCTAGGGTGACCTGGCTGAAGCACTAGAGTAGGTACCAGCCCAAGAAAGGTTAAAAAGTTCATGTTTCCTCGGGTGTCTGGGAAAGCCCAGAGGTGAGAACACTGTGCTTCCTAACACAGGCTAATATTTAGTTGCTAAATGATAACTGAGGGCTTATTACGTGCCAGATACCTCAGATTGGCTTGCTTTATTTCACTTAACATTCAAAATAGCTTAATGAGATCAGCACTGTTCTGTACTCCCGTTTACTGAAGTGGCCACACAGAAAGTCCAAGCTTTTGGACCATGTGATTTTATTTTGATACTCTGTATAAACAGATGTCAGCATAAAAAAAATTTGAAGAGGAAAACCAGTCCCTTCGTTGTTAAAAGTTTATCCTAAAATAAACTAAGTGATGGCAGTTTCTCAGGCAGCACCCAACATTAGTGAAGCTCTAACTTTGTGCCATATTAAAGATGTGTAAGCTTGGCCAGGGTTATGAATTTGATTATTGTTTAAATGGCTGGCAATTTAGCAGGTTATCTTTGCCAGACCCCTCAAAGCTTTTCTCAATTATAGAAAAAAAATGCCTTGCACTTTGGCAAGTGAATATTTTTCAGTTGTTGCTCATCCAAAACAGGGGATACAGCATTTTTATTGCTGTATATGAGTGTCAGGCTTCCCAGGTGGCACTACTGGTAAAGAATCCACCTGCCATTAACAAACATGGGTTTGATCCCTGGGTCGGGAAGATCCCCTGGAGGAGGGCATGGCAGTCCGCTCCAGTATTCTTGCCTAGATAATGCCATGGACAGAGGAGCCTGGTGGGCTATAGACCATGGGGTCATAAACAGTTGGACATGACTGAAGTGACTTAGCATGCATGCATGCAGAGTCAGCAAGGAGATTCATTATTATTCTGAGCATGCATGATAAAATTGTTAATTATAAGTTTATAACCAAGTGAATGAACTTATGGTATTTCTGTAATTTATATATTATAACAAATAAAATGTGTAGTTAATATAATTAATTATGAGTTACAAATTTAATGATAACAAGGGTAGTTAATACTTTGTAGAACTATGAATTCTCATATCATATGTATTTTTTTTCCTTTGGGCATTTTTTTGTCTCCTAACTTGTATTCTGATTATTTGAATATCTCCCCCTCTATATTTTAGGCACAACTAGCCAGGGACTATAATTTAATTATACTCTCAGCATTTTCCCCAGTTATGTCAAGAATTAGGCTTCTTTAACTTTTGTACCTCAAGCACACAAGTTTTACAGTCCTTTGGGGAGAATTATTTTCCATGTCTGAGTTTCCTTATCACAGCAATTCCTTCTATTGCTTATTTCTATTCTAGGACCTATAAATTGCTTCACAGTAGGGTTTTTCAAACTAGACAGTGTATACCAACCTCCACCGTTTTTGCCAAATATATCATCTGTACTGTTACCTAATTAATATTTTCAAGTAAATTCAAGACTTTTATCTAAGATTTACTTGTGAAGGAACTATCTAACTATTGCAAATGGGAAAACAGAATAAGGCAAGTGATTTGCAATAGTTGTGTAGATCCTTTATAAATAGACTATGTTTATATAATGGGCTTCTCCAATGACTCGGCAGACTCCAAAGAATCTGCCTACAGTGCAGGAGATGTAGGCTCCATCTCTGGTTCAGGAAGACCCCCGGGAGGAGGAAATGACAACCCTCTCCAATATTCTTGCCTGGGTAATCCCATGGACTAAGGAGCCTAGCGGGCTACAGTCCATTGGCTCACAAAAGAATTGGACAAGACTGAGTGACCAAGCATGCACAAGCATAAAATTTATAGGTATAATCACCTATAGAATAATTATATAGATTAAAATAAAAGCCTGGAAACAAAGCTTTGGCTTTATTTTCTTACCAGCTCTCAACTGAACGAGGGCGAGAGAGAGTAGCAGTTATTAGAGAAGCATTAAATACACACTGGCACTAATCTCAGTCTTTACCGTTGATGCAATCAAGTTAATCAAAGGAAGTTTATAAAGGAGTGGGTGTCTTATGATCTAATGCTATGTTACTTCATGCCAGTTTTAAAATGTTTTATTTATTTTTAATTGGAGGATAATTGCTTTCCCATATAGTGTTGCTTTCTGCCACATATCAACATGAATCAGCCATAGGTATACATATGTCTCCTCCCTCTTGAACTTCCCTCCCACCTCCCACCCCAGCCCACCCTTCCAGGTTGTCACAGAACACTGGATTTGAACTCCCTGCATCATGCAGTACATTTCCACTGGCTATCTAATTTTACATACGGTAATGTGTATGTTTCCGTGCTACTCTCTCAATTCACCCTCCCCCACCACCATGTCCAAAAATGCCCATGAACATCTTATTTCCAACCATGGTTTATTTTGGGAAACATGCCTTATGACATGGACCACAAACAATGTGCATCATACCTTAGCTCAAATCCCCTCTCCTTAATTGCCTGATTTTTAACAAGTTCCTTAGTTCCTCTAAACCTTGATTTCTTACTGAAGACAGGAATGATAGTATTTGCATTTCAAGATCACTTTGAGAGCATATGATGTAATATTCACAGTGTGTCTAGTCTTGTGCCTGCTGCTGCTGCTGCTAAGTCACTTCAGTCGTGTCCAACTCCATGCGACCACACAGATGGCAGCCCACCAGGCCTAGAGTTTATTGAAAAAACGTGAACTCCTACTACGTGTCAACTATGGTCTTTTGGTGCCTCAGCGTCTGGAAGACATGACAGAGCAGAGCTCTGCTTTCAGGGAACTTGATTCTAGTAAGGGTAGACCAACCACAAACAACTGAGGTCATTTCAGGCAGTAGGTAAAGCTCTGAAGTAAATAAAACAAGGCAACATGAAAGAAGCTGACTGGTATCCAATGAACGCTAATTTCCTTCTGGACTCTCACCTCTGTATCAGTTCAGTGGCTCAGTCGTGTCCAACTCTTTGCGACCCCATGGAAGTTTAATTATTGGAAGTTAAGATTTTGAAGAATCAATTAGAAGAGGATCCAGTTGGAGACAGGATGCCCAGTTAGAAAATACTGAAAAGGCAGCAAATCTGCTCCCGGTGTCTTTCATCTCAGCCATTGTTGACTCTTGCTTTTCCTTCTCAAGTTACAATAACCTTTTTGATTTTTGTGATGGAAGGAAAGATCAAGCTGATTCTCAGAACCCACAAATGAGTCTCTTACCCTGCTCTACTTCTTCAAAGATTCAGCTAAATTTGACTTGCAGTTATGTTTTCAGTGTAATTACCAGGCACAAAAGAAACTTGCTTCCTTTATTATCATAACTGAAAAACGCCATTTCTTTATTCTTCCATTTTTTTAATGTTACAGTTTATATCAGTGGGATTCATGTAAATTTTAATTTTTCTATGGCAATTCACAGTAAGAGATTTTCAAAGTAATGCCGCTGTTTTTTTTTCCTTTTCTGTCAGAACCCCTACCTCTAAAACAAGTAAGTTCCGTGCTGCTTGTCCCTAATTTCCTTTAGAAACCGAATGATTCTATCTCCCAGAATAGTAATTACGAATGTTTAACAGACTGGATGACATAGTGGAGAAGGCTGTGATCTAGTTCTGACCCCAGTGTTTACTATTTGTCCTTGAGCAAGTGAAATCTGAGTATCACCAGATACATATCTATAGGATATCAAATATAGAAATGCAGATGTCTGCTTTTTAAGCAGACTGAAGCAGCAGACGAGAGCTCATGAAGCATGACTACGGTTAACCTCACTTTTTAGTGCTCGTTGTATGCAGCCACTTGTGTTCATGTGGACAGATGTCATTTTGGGAGCTTGAATCACGGTGTTGAATACCTCAGTTCTTCTCTAAACAAATCCATGGAGATGACCACTGAGATTCTGAACACAGGATGAAAGAGCAGTTCAGAGCCGCCCTTAGCCACATTCTTGAAGTGTGTACATCGTAGGTGGACTGCCTCAGACTTCTTGAAAATTTTAGCAATAATGATACAAATGATATACTGTCTGTAATAGTACTGATTAACTGGTAAGTCTGTATTGAAATTTTGGGGCCAACCTACCTCACATAATCCATTTCTCTCTCCGCTCTCTCTTCTACCAAACCTACCAGCCAGGACTGCCTCTGTCACACAAGGCTGCTTGGGGATTTGGCCTGTGTGGCTGTGTCATCCAGAAGCTCTCTGAAATCCAGACTAGTTCAGGGATTGCTGGTCTGTAGCAAATGGAAGACCCTTAAAAGACTAAAATTAAGCTTTGTTTTACTTTGTGAAGTGAGGTGGAACTGAGTAGAGCTGACTGAGGAAAAGATTTCAGAGAACAGAGGCTGATCAGTAACAAGACACAGTGATGGTCAATCTTATATGTCAACTCGACTAGCCCGTGGTGTGCAGTAGTTCGGTCAGCACCAGTCTAGATTCCAAAGAAGGAATTCAGCCTCAAGACTCCAATGTAGAAACCCTGCCTGAGTTGCTCACTTGCCTCACCAGCCTTCAGAATTTCGACTCAAGACTGTGACGTTAAATCTTACATGAATTTCTAGCCTGTCAGCTTGCCCTCCAGATTTCGAACTTGTCAGCCATCATGAACATGTAAGCTAGTTTCTTATGATGAAGTGCTTATGCATTCTCTCTCTCTCTCTGCCTGAAACAACAGAACAAACATTTCAGTACAACAGAGTAAATATGGGGAAGAAGATAACAGTTTAAGAAGTAAATTCACTCACTACTTAGTCCTTTCAAATGTAACCTACTTCTTGTTTTCCAACCTTTACTTCTTGCATCCCAACCAAGTATCTGACTTGAAATTCTGCTGCAGTAAGCTTCTATGTTCAAGTTGCCAGGTTTCTAAATAAAAGTTGTGGGGTTTTTGTGTTTTTTTGTTTTTTTTTTTTTTTTCCTGCCAAATTCTAATCTTATCTCAAGGATAATACCCTCTGATCTTAAATTATAACCATTTACAGATCTCCTTAAAATCCATTTGTGTGCTTTGGAAAGAAAGCTAAAACTTGCTATCTATAAAGACATAATGGAGCTATAATTCATGTTCATTTGGGAGGCCCAAGACACCATTATTTAAGAAAATGAGAGAACACAGAAAGGAACTAGCGTTTAGGAGACTAGAATAGATTTGTTTGAAAAGATTAAGAGACATGATCACTGTGGTTATCATCTGTACATTTGTAGAGGAGCCAATCAGGAACAAGCTGACCCAATTATCTAGCAATTACTGTGCCAGGCCCTTTGGGTGCAGAAGCCTGGAATCTAATGAGAAAGACAAAGCTAAAACATACTAAGCATTTACATAAATATTTTTAGGTTCACAAAACCTTTTCTTCATATGCATGAATAAAATAATCAAACAAAAATTATATTAAAAAAAAAGAATAAGTTGAGCTGCTTGTTGAAGTTATAGGAGTGACCAGAGTAGGGCTTCCCTGGTGTATCTTGGTTTCTCACTGCTTCAGCCCTGTTCCTGGTGCTCCTGGAGGTGCATGGAACACTACCTGAGAGCCATTGAGAGGTCAAGATTTCCTATTTTCTCAGTTTCTAGAACCCATGGATTATATGTGTACACATTCACTTGAACACATTTGCCTGGAGGCAGAGAATCATTGGGGGGGGGAACTCATTTTATATATATAAAGAAATATTTCCATTTCAGAAATTAAAACAATTTTTCTTCTTCTTCTTATTTTTTTACTTTACAATATTGTATTGGTTTTGCCATACATCAACATGCATCCACCATGGGTGTGCATGTGTTCCCCATCCTGAACCCCTCTCCCACCTCTTTCCCCATACCATCCCTCTGGGTCATCCCAGTGCACCAGCCCCAAGCTTCCTGTATCCTGCATCGAACCTGTACTGGCGATTCGTTTCTTATATTATACATGTTTTAATGCCATTCTCCCAAATCATCCCCCACTCCCTCTCCCACAGAGTCCAAAAGGCAAAAAAAGCACATGCCTTAAGACTACGTTTCACAAAAATTATGTGAAAATGATTACAAGGCTGTAGAAATTCAGAAGAGGAAATGCCAGTCTGACTGAGCAAATCAAGACAGACTTCACTGGGAAGCTGACACTCGATATGCTGAATCTGGACAGGAGAAGAGGACAAGAAGGGAACCACTTAGGAGCGGCGACAGTGGGAACACCAGTGCTGGAGCTGGAATGACGGAACTTGATATTGGGAGACTGACCATGCGGAACAAAGAGCCTGCACAATGAGTACTGGTTGAAACACATTTGGAAAGATTGAGACCCTGAGGATTGGGTTACCTCTAAACATCCAGCATTTATAACTTTACCCAATACATATTGGATGTTTAAAATTACATGTAAAATGAGGAAATTTTATTTGATTCAGGAGGTAATGGGAGAGCAACGTCTTTCTAAATTAGACAAGTACATTGTGCTATTTCCTCCTATAGGTCTCATATTTAAACTGTGTATTATTAATGTTCTTCTGTGTATTCTTGCCACCTCTTCTTAATATCTTCTGCTTCTGTTAGGCCCATACCATTTCTGTCCTTTAATATGCCCATCTTTGCAGGAAATGCTCCCTTGGTATCTCTTAATTTTCTTGAAGAGATCTCTAGTCTTTCCCATTCTATCGTTTTCCTCTATTTCTTTGCATTGATACACAAAATACATAGAAGAACGATACAAAAAGATCTTCATGACCCAGATAAACATGATGGTGTGATCACCCATCTAGAGCCAGACATCCTGGAATGCAAAGTAAGTGGGCCCTAGGAAGCATCACTATGAACAAAGTTAGTGGAGGTGATAGAATTCCAGTTGAGCTATTTCAAATCCTAAAAGATGACGCTGTGAAAGTGCTGCACTCAATATGCCAGCAAATTTGGAAAACTCAGCAGTGGCCACAGGACTGGAAAAGATCAGTTTTCATTCCAGTCCCAAAGAAAGGTAATGCCAAAGAATGTTCAAACTGTTGTGCAATTACACTCATGCCACACAGTTGCAAAGTAATACTCAAAATTCTCCAAGCCAGGTTTCTACAGTATGTGGACCATGAATTTCCAGATGTTCAAGCTGGATTTAGAAAAGGCAGAGGAGCCAGACATCAAATTGCCCACATCTGTTGGATCATCAAAAAAGCAAGAGACTTCCAGAAACACATCTACTTCTGCTTTATTGACTATGCCAAAGCCTTTGACTATGTGGACCACAAAAAACTGTGGGAAATTCTTAAAGAGATGGGAATAGCAGACCACCTGACTTTCCTCTTGAGAAATCTGTATGCAGGTCAAGAAGCAATAGTTAGAACTAGACATGGAACAACCGACTGGTTCCAAATTGGAAAAGGACTATGTTAAGGCTGTGTATTGTCACCCTGTTCATTTAACTTATATGCAGGGTATATCATGAGAAGTGCCAGGCTGGATGAAGCACAAGCTGGAATCAAGATTGCAGGGAGAAACATCAATAACTTCAGATATGCAGATGACACCACCCTTATGGCAGAAAGTGAAGAAGAACTAAAGAGTCTTGATGAAAGTGAACGAGGAGAGTGAAAATTTGGCTTACAGCTCAAAATGCAGAAAACTAAGATCACGGCATCCGGTCCCATCACTTCATGGCAAACAGATAGGGAAACAGTGACAGACTTTCTTTTGGGGGGCTCCAAAATCACCACAGATGGTGACTGCAGTCATGAAATTAAAAGACCCCTTGCCGCTTGGAAGAAAATATATGACCAACCTCGATGGCATTATTAAAAAGCAGAGACATTACTTTGCCAACAAAGGTCTGTCTAGTCAAAGCTATGGTTTTTTCAGTAGTCATGTATGGATGTGAGAGTTGGAGTATTAAGAACACTGAGTGCCGAAGAATTGATGCTTTTGAATTGTGGTGTTGGAGAAGATTCTTGAGAGTCCCTTGGACTTCAAGGAGATCCAACAAGTCAATCCTAAAGGAAATCAGTCCTGAATATCCATTGGAAGGACTGATGCTGAAGCTGAAACTCCAATACTTTGGCCACCTGCTGTGAAGAGCTGACTCCTTGGAAAAGATCCGGATGCTGGGAAAGATTGAAGGCAGAGGAGAAGGGGATGACAGAGGATGAGATGGTTGGATGGTATCACTGACTGGATGGATATGAATTTGAACAAGCTGTGAGAGTTGGTGATGGACATGGAAGCCTGACATGCTGCAGTCCATGGGGTCGCAAAGAGTTGGACGTGACTGAACGACTGAACTGACTGACTGATTATTAATGTAGGACTTCCCTAGTGGCTTGAAGGTACAAAGAATCCACCTGTAATGAGACATGGGTTCTATCCCTGGGTTGGGAAGATCCCCTTGAGGAGAACATGGCAACCCACTTCAGTATTCTTGCCTGGAGAGTCCTCATGGACAGAGGAACCTGGCAGGCAACAGTCCATGGTTGGCAAAGAGTCGGACATGACTGACCAACTAAGCACATTATTACCGCAAGTATATATTTTACAGTAATAACCCAATATTGATTTGAACTCTTGATAATATTCACAGTATTATGAAAGCAACACATTGCCAACTCCGAAAAACTTTCCGATTGTTTTGTTAAATGTACTAAAGTTAGCCAAGTACTGAGATGCATGTTTTCTACTACCACAAGTTACTTTTTCTATATTTTAGGTAGTATATCATCGTTTTGATAGTAGGCTTCCCTGGTGGCTCACATGGTAAAGAATCTGCCTGTAGTGCAGGAGACCTGGGTTGGGAAGATCCCCTGGAGAAGGGAATGGCACCCCACTCCAGTATTCTTGCCTGGAGAATTCCACGAACAGCGGAGCCTGGTGGGCTATAGTCCATGGGGTCTCAGAGAGTCGGACACAACTGAGCGACTAACACTCACTTTCATAGTTTTGGTAGTACTTGGAATTTATTTTAATCATGTGTGGTAAGACACACAGACTTGGAAATGAGTGTTTATGCGGCAAGAACCGTCACAGATTCTTAGAAACAGAAGGCATAGCATACCCTGCAGGTTTGGGCGGAGGGCACATGGAGAAGCTCCAAAACTGGTCAGTAGGCAGAAGGTATGGGAGAAATCATGGGCAGGAGCCTTTACTGTGGTTTCCATGGGCAGGTACAATTGAGGCAGTGCAAGCAGGGTTATGGCACCCCACTCCAGTATTCTTGCCTGGAAAATCCCATGGACAGAGGAGCCTGGTAGGCTGCAGTCCACGGGGTTGCTGAGGGTCAGACACGACTGAGCAGCTTCACTTTCACTTTTCACTTGCATGCATTGGAGAAGGAAATGGCAACCCACTCCAGTGTTCTTGCCTGGAGAATCCCAGGGACGGGGGAACCTGGTGGGCTGCCGTCTATGGGGTTGCACAGAGTCAGACACGACTGAAGCAACTTAGCAGCAGCAGCAGCAGCAGGGTTAGGATTGGCTAGTGTGAGTAATTTCCGCAGTCTCTGGGGGCATAGGGATTTGTTGTCTGGTACTTAGCCTTTGGAGTGATTGAGACAAGGGAATATTGCCCTGGAGTGTAAGAGCCCAATAAAGGAGGTGGTTGGGGATATGGCCTCTGAATTGTTTGGTTTACATTTGAAAAGCACATGCAAGGGAGAGTTGTTTATTGTCCCTAAAAAATTGGCTGACACTGGGAGGGTGTCAGTCCTCCAGTTCTTCCAAGCTAGCGAGTATGTAATCCAGGAACTACCTAGTATATAGCTCTGATCTACTAATGATCGACCAGGAAATCCTAAACTGTTATAAATAAAATAGGCCCATAACACTGTAAAACTGCCTAGGGAACCATGTATAAGGCAGGAACTGAATTAGCCTTGAAGGACTGGGGCTGACTCTGATATTCCCAATATTCATGCTGATGAAGCTCTGTGCTACTGATATAAAAATCTTTCTTTAGTAGTTTTAGGGGGTTAGATCGGGGCAGCTGAAGAAGATTAAATGAGAATGGCAAGGGCAGAGGAGCAGCTTTTAAAATTTGTTTTCAAGGTGAGCCATCAAACTGAAATAAAGTATAAGATGTGAAGACAGTAAAAAAAAAAAAAAAAAAAAAAAAAAAAAAACATAAAAACCAGTCAGGAGATGAATTCATTCCAGATAAAAATGAAAAATGTTGAGCAGTCTTAAAATGACTTTAAGTCTTTTTAAAATCCTGCCTTAGTCTACTCAGGTTGCCATAATGTAATGCCATAGACTAGATGGCTTAAAAAACATTTATTTTCCTACAGTTTTGAAGGCTGTTAAGTCCAAGATCAAGGTGCTGGCAGGGTCTGCTAATGGCAAGAGCTCTCTTCCTGGCTTGTGGAGGGCTGCCTTCTCCCTCTGTCGTCACAGGTCAGAGAGAGCTGATGGCTCTTCCACTTTTATAGGAACATCAGTTCCAATGTATCAGATTACTACCCTTCTGACTTCTTTTAACCCTAATCACCTTGAAAACTCTATTACCAATACAGTCACATGGGCGATTAGGGTTTCAACATACAAATTGGAGGAGGTGACACAATTCACTTCAAAGCAATATGCCTCTAGCTGCCCCAGATTCATGTCTTTATCATGTGCAAAATACATTTGTTCTGTCCACATAGCCCCCAAAGCCTTAATTCATTCTAGCTTCAACTCTAAAGTCCAAAGTCTAATCTAAATACCATCTAAATCAGATATGGATGAGATTCAAGGTACATTTCATCCTGAAACAAAAATTCTTCTCCAGCTGTGAACCTGCGATATCAGACAATTATGTGCTTCTGAAGTACAGTGGTGGTTCAGGCATAGACATTCCCACTCCAAAAGAAAGAAATAGGAAAGAAGGGTAGGGTGACAGGTCCCAAGCAAATCCAAAACCTAGCGAGGCAAATTCCTTTAGATTAAAAAAAAAAAAATTTTGTTGGAGTGTAGTTGCTGAACAGTGTTGTGTTAGTCTCTACTGTACAGCAAAGTAAATCAGTTATATGTATACAGATATCCACTCTTGGATTTCCGTCCCATTTAGGTCATCGCAGAGCACTGAGCAGAGTTCCCTAGCTGTACAGTAGGTTCTCATTAGTTATCTGTTTTATGCATAGTAATGTATATATTTCAATCCCAATCTACCAATTCACCCAGCCCTCCTCTTCACCCCTCTGTGTTCATATATATGTTCTGTATATTTGTGTTTCCGTTTCTTTCTTTGCAAATAGGTGACAGTGAAAGTCACTTAGTCGTGTCTGAATCTTTGTGACCCCATGACTGTACAGTCCATGGAATTTCCCAGGCCAGAATGTTTAGTGGGTGGCCATTCCCTTTTCCAGGGCATCTTCCCAACCCAGGGATTGACCCCAGGACTCTTTACCAGCTGAGCCACCAGAGAAGCCCTGGTGCAAATAGGTTAAGCTGTACCCTTTTTTCTAGATTCCACATAGGTGTGTTAATATACAGTATTTGTTTTTCTGACTCACTTCACTCTATATGACAGTCTCTAGATTTATCCACATCTCTACAGATGACTCAATTTTGTTTCTTGTTATGTTTGAGTAATATTTCATTGCATACACACACACACACACACATATATTATACATTATACAGTGGAAGTGACCAATAGATTCAAGGGATTAGATATGTTAGACAGAGTGCCTGAAGAACTACGCACAGAGGTTCATGGCATTGTACAGGAGGCAGGGAACAAGACCATCCCCAAGGAAAAGAAATGCAAAAAGGAAAATGGTTGTCTGAGGAGGCCTTACAAATAGCTGTGAAAAGAAGAGAAGCAAAAGGCAAAGGAGAAAAGGAAAAATATACCCATTTGAATACAGAGTTCCAAAGAATAGCAAGGAGAGATAACAAAGCCTTCCTCAGTGATCAGTGCAGAGAAATAGAGGAAAATAAGAGAATGGGAAAGTCTAGAGATCTCTTCAAGAAAATTAGAGGTACCAAGGGAAAATTTCATGCAAAGATGGGCTCAATAAAGAACAGAAATGATACAGACCTAACAGAAGAAGAAGATATTAAGAAGAGGTGGCAAGAATACACAGAAGAACTATACTAAAAAGATCTTCATGACCCATATAATCATGATGGTGTGATCACTCACCTAGAGCCAGACATCCTGGAATGCAAAGTCAAGTGGGCCTTAGGAAGCATCACTGTGAACAAAGTTAGTGGAGGTGATAGAATTCCAGTTGAGCTATTTCAAATCCTAAAAGATGATGCTGTGAAAGTGTTGCACTCAATATGCCAGCAAGTTTGGAAAACTCAGCAGTGGCCACAGGACTAGGATAAGTCAGTTTTCATTCCAGTCCCAAAGAAAGGCAATGTCAAAGAATGTTCAAAGTACTGCAAAATTGCACTCATTTCACACATTAGCAAAGTAATACTCAGAATTCTCCAAGCCAGGCTTCAACTGTACATGAGCCATGAACTTCCAGATGTTCAAGCTGGATTTAGAAAGGCAGAGGAACCAGAGATCAAATTGCCAACATCCACTGGATCATCAAAAAGGCAAGAAACTTTCACAAAAAATCTACTTCTGCTTTATTTACCATGCAGACTGTGTGGACCACATCAAACTGGAAAATTCTTAAAGAGATGGGAATACCAGACCACCTGACCTGCCTCTTGAGAAATCTGTGTGCAGGTCAGGAAGCAACAGTCAGAACTGGACATGCAACAACAGACTGGTTCCAAATCGGGAGAGCAGTATGTTAAGGCTGTATATTGTCACCCTGCTTATTTAACTTACATGCACAGTACATCATGCAAAATACCAGGCTGGATGAAGCACAAGCTGGAATCAAGATTGCCGGGAGAAATATCAATAACCTCAGATACACAGATGACAGCACCCTTATGGCAGAAGGTGAAGAAGAACTAAAGAGCGTCTTTATGAAAGTGAAAGAGGAGAGTGAAAAAGTTGGCTTAAAGCTCAGTATTCAGAAAGGTAAGGTTATGGCATCTGGTCCTATCACTTCATGGCAAACAGATGGGGAAACAGTGGGAACAGTGACAGACTTTATTTTGGGGGGACTCCAAAATCACTGCAGATGGTGACTGCAGCCATGAAATTAAAAGTCACTTGTTCCTTGGAAGAAAAGTTATGACAGCATATTAAAAAGCAGAGACATTAGTTTGCCAACAAAGGTCTGCTTAGTCAAAGCTATGGTTTTTCCAGTAGTCATGTATGGATGTGAGAGTTGGGCTATAAAGAGCTGAGTGCCAAAGAAGTGATACTTTTGAACTATGGTGTTGGATAAGACTCTTGAGAGTCCCTTGGACTGCAAGGAGATCCAACCAATCAATCCTGAAGGAATTCAGTCCTGAATATTCTTTGGAAGGACTGATGTGGAAGCTGAAACTCCAATACTCTGGCCACATGATACAAAGAACTGACTCACTTGAAAAGACCCTGATCCTGGGAAAGCCTGAAGGTGGGAGGAGAAGGGGACAACAGAGGATGAGATGGTTGGATGACATCTCTGACTTGATGGACAGCAGTTTGAGCAAGCTCTGGGAGTTAGTGATGGACAGGGAAGCCTGGTGTGCTTTAGTCCATGGGGTCGCAAAGAGTCGGGCACGACTGAGCAACTGTACTGAACTGAACTGATACACACACACACACACACACACACACACATTAGGTTTCCCAGATGGCACTAGTGGTGAGGAACCTGCCTTCCAGGAGATGTTAGAAATGTGGGTTAGATTCCTGGGTCTGGAAGAGCCACTGGAGGACGGCATGGCAATCCCCTCCAGTATTCTTGCCTAGAGAATCCCATGGACAGAGGAGCCTGGTGGGCTATAGTCCATAGGGTTGCAAAGAGTCAAAGACAACTAAAGCAACTTAGCATGCATGCATGCATGTATACATACATGCATATCCATGCTTTATCCATTCCTCTGTTGATGGATGTTTAGGTTGCTTCCATGTCCTGGCTATTGTAAATAGTGTTGCAATGAACACTGAGGGGCACGTATCTTTTGGAATTATGGTTTTCTCCAGGTATATGCCCAGGAGTGGGATTTCTGGGTCATATGATAGTTCTATTTTTAATTTTTAAAGAACCTCTATACAGCTCTCCCAGAGAAGGCAATGGCACCCCACTCCAGTACTCTTGCCTGGAAAATCCCATGGGCAGAGGAGCCTGGTAGGCTGGAGCCCATGGGGTCGCGAAGAGTCGGACACAACTGAGCAACTTCACTTTCACTTTTCACTTTCATGCATTGGAGAAGGAAATGGCAACCCACTCCAGTGTTCTTGCCTGGAGAATCCCAGGGACAGGGGAGCCTGGTGGGATGCCGTCTATGGGGTCGCACAGAGTCGGACACGACTGAAGTGACTTAGCAGCAGTAGTAGCATACTGTTCTCCATGGTGGCTGTATCAATTTGCATTCCTGCCAACAGTGTAAGAGGGTTCCCTTTTCTCCGTACCCTCTCCAGCATTTATTGTTTATAAATTTTCTTGGGAATAATCCTCTTTGGCTCCACATCCCGCCTTCTGGAACCACTGGGGTGTCAGTCCTGTGGCTTTGCCAGGTGGAGGTCTCATCCCCAAGGCTTCAGTTGGAGGCCATATGGCCTGTTGAAACCAAGGTGATGGCCCATGCTTTGAAGCTTAAGAAGGAATCTGATGATCTCTGAATGGCCTTTGGAGTCTTTCTTTTTGTTTCTTAGAGAATAGTGTACATTTGCAGCCAAATAGCTGCAAATAGCTTTCCTCTTACAGAATCTAAGCAGTTTAACAGCCTTCTTTCATTTCATCCTGTTTCAGTATCCCTAATGGGCAGTGTTTCTGCTAATAAAATCCTATATCTATGCCTGGTTTTTGCTGAGGTAGTGGATAATTTTGTGATTCTAATCCCTACTAGTCTTATTTTCAAAGGTTGTATAGCCATGCCCTCTATTTTTTCTTTAGAAAAAGCTTACTTTTGTATATGTGTGTGTAAAATGTAGGGACTGAAAATTTTCTAAGTAGTCAAGTGCTGCTTCCTTTTTGCTCAACAATTCCTTCTTCAGTTCAGCTCCCTCTTCTTGCATTTTATTATAAGCAGTCAGGAGGAACCATACTGGTCCTTTAACAGTTTGCTGAGCAACCTCTACAGCTAAAAACCCACTTGTTTGGATATTCCATTTTATTTTATTATAAAAATCAATTTTTATAGTTGCTATATGTTGTCAGTGTCTGATATAGTAATTCATAATTTGTAAAGGTTATATTCCAAATATAACCTTTATAGTTATAGTTTATAGTTACCATAAAATATTTGCTGTTATTTCCTTGTTGTACAATGTCCTTGTAGCTGATTTTATACTTAATAGCTTGTACCTCTTAATTCCCTATTCTTATCATGCCCTTCCCCTCTTCCCTCTCCCAGTTTGTAGCCACTGTTTGTTCTCTATATCTGTAAGTCTGCTTCTTTTTTCTTTTATTCACTAGATTCCACATATGTGATATCATACAGTATTTTTCTTTGTCTTCCTTATTTCACTTAGCATAATCCTCTGCCCCAGGTGCATCCATATTGCTGGAAATGGCAAAAAAAATTTCTTTTTTATGGCTGAGTTGTATTCAGAACAGATCAGTCGCTCAGTCCTGTCCGACTCTTTGTGACACCATGAATCGCAGCACGCCAGGCCTCCCTGTCCATCACCAACTCCCAGAGTTCACTCAGACTCACATCCATCGAGTCAGTGATGCCATCCAGCCATCTCATCCTCTGTCGTCCCCTTCTCCTTTTTCCCCCAATCCCTCCCAGCATCAGAGTCTTTTCCAATGAGTCAACTCTTCGGATGAGGTGGCCAAAGTACCGGAGTTTCAGCTTTAGCATCATTCCTTCCAAAGAAATCCCAGGGCTGATCTCCTTCAGAATGGCCTGGTTGGATCTCCTTGCAGTCCAAGGGACTCTCAAGAGTCTTCTCCAACACCAACAGTACAAAAGCATCAATTCTTCGGCGCTCAGCCTTCTTCACAGTCCAACTCTCACATCCATACATGACCACAGGAAAAACCATAGCCTTGACTAGACGGACCTTTGTTGGCAAAGTAATGTCTCTGCTTTTCAACATGCTATCTTGGTTGGTCATAGCTTTCCTTCCAAGGAGTAAGCATCTTTTAATTTCATGGATGCAGTCACCATCTGCAGTGATTTTGGAGCCCAGAAAAATAAAGTCTGACACTGTTTCCACTGTTTCCCCATCTATTTCCCATGAAGTGATGGGACCGGATGCCATGATCTTCGTTTTCTGAATGTTGAGCTTTAAGCCAACTTTTTCACTCTCCTCTTTCACTTTCCTCAAGAGGCTTTTGAGTTCCTCTTCACTTTCTGCCGTAAGGGTGGTATCATCTGCATATCTGAGGTTATTGATATTTCTCCTGGCAATCTTGATTCCAGCTTGTGTATCTTCCAGTCCAGCGTTTCTCATGATGTACTCTGCATAGAAGTTAAACAGGGTGACAATATACAGCCCTGTCGTACTCCTTTTCCTATTTGGAACCAGTCTGTTGTTCCATGTCCAGTTCTAACTGTTGCTTCCTGACCTGCATACACATTTCTCAAGAGGCAGGTCAAGTGGTCTGGTATTCCCATCTCTTTCAGAATTTTCCACAGTTTATTGTGATCCACACAGTCAAAGGCTTTGGCATAGTCAGTAAAGCAGAAATAGATGGTTTTTCTGTAACTCTCTTGCTTTTTCCATGATCCAGCGGATGCTGGCAATTTGATCTCTGGTTCCTCTGCCTTTTCTAAAACCAGCTTGAACATCAGGAAGTTCACGGTTCACGTATTGCTGAAGCCTGGCTTGGAGAATTTTGAGCATTACTTTACTAGCGTGTGACATGAGTGCAATTGTGCGGTAGTTTGAGCATTCTTTGGCATTGCCTTTCTTTGGGATTGGAATGAAAACTGACCTTTTCCAGTCCTGTGGCCACTGCTGAGTTTTCCAAATTTGCTGGCATATTGAGTTCAGCACTTTCACAGCATCATCTTTCAGGATTTGGAATAGCTCAGTTGCATTTCTATCACCTCCACTAGCTTTGTTGGTAGTCATTCTTTCTAAGGCCCACTTGACTTCACATTCCAGGATGTCTGGCTCTAGGTCAGTGATCACACCATCGTGATTATCTGGGTTGTGAAGATCTGTTTTGTACAGTTCTTCTGTGTATTCTTTCCATCTCTTCTTAATATCTTCTGCTTCTGTTAGGTCCATACCATTTCTGTTCTTTATTGAGCCCATCTTTGCATGAAATGTTCCTTTGGTATCTCTGATTTTCTTGAAGAGATCTCTAGTCTTTCCCATTTTGTTGTTTTCCTCTATTTCTTTGCATTGATCACTGAAGAAGGCTTTCTTATCTCTTCTTGCTATTCTTTGGAACTCTGCATTCAGATGTTTATATCTTTCCTTTTCTCCTTTGCTTTTCGCTTCTCTTCTTTTCAGAGCTATTTGTAAGGCCTCCCCAGACAGCCATTTTGCTTTTTTGCATTTCTTTTCCATAGGGATAGTCTTGATTCCTGTCTCCTGTACAATGTCACGAACCTCATTCCATAGTTCATCAGGCACTCTATCTATCAGATCTAGGCCCTTAAATCTATTTCTCACTTCCACTGTATAATCATAAGGGATTTGATTTAGGTCATACCTGAATGGTCTAGTGGTTTTCCCTCCTTTCTTCAATTTAAGTCTGATTTTGGCAATAAGGAGTTCATGGTCTGAGCCACAGTCAGCTCCTGGTCTTGTTTTTGCTGACTGTATAGAGCTTCTCCATCTTTGGCTGCAAAGAATATAATCAATCTGATTTCGGTGTTGACCATCTGGCGATATCCATGTATAGAGTCTTCTCTTGTGTTGTTGGAAGAGGGTGTTTGTTATGACCAGTGCATTTTCTTGGCAAAACTCTATTAGTCTTTGCCCTGCTTCATTCCGTATTCCAAGGCCAAATTTGCCTGTTACTCCAGGTGTTTCTTGACTTCCTACTTTTGCATTCCAGTCCCCTATAATGAAAAGGACATCTTTTTTGGGTGTTAGTTCTAAAAGGTCTTGTAGGTCTTCATAGAACCGTTCAACTTCAGATTCTTCAGCATTACTGGTTGGGGCATAGACTTGGATTACTGTAATATTGAATGGTTTGCCTTGGAAACGAACAGAGATCATTCTGTCGTTTTTGAGATTGCATCCAAGTACTGCATTTTGGACTCTTTTGTTGACCATGATGGCTACTCCATTTCTTCTGAGGGATTCCTGCACGCAGTAGTAGATATAATGGTCATCTGAGTTAAATTCACCCATTCCAGTCCATTTCACTTCGCTGATTCCTAGAATGTTGACATTCACACTTGCCATCTCTTGTTTGACCACTTCCAATTTGCCTTGATTCATGGACCTGACATTCCAGGTTCCTATGCAATATTGCTCTTTACAGCATCAGACCTTGCTTCTATCACCAGTCACATCCACAGCTGGGTATTGTTTTTGCTTTGGCTCCATCCCTTCATTCTTTCTGGAGTTATGTCTCCACTGATCTCCAGTAGCATATTGGGCCCCTACTGACCTGGGGAGTTTCTCTTTCAGTATCCTATCATTTTGCCCTTTCATACTGTTCATGGGGTTCTCAAGGCAAGAATACTGAAGTGGTTTGCCATTCCCTTCTCCAGCGGACCAAATTCTGTCAGATCTCTCCACCATGACCTGCCCCACGAGCATGGCTTAGTTTCATTGAGTTAGACAAGGCTGTGGTCCTAGTGTGATTAGATTGACTAGTTTTTTGCGAGTATGGTTTCAATGTGTTTGAATTGTATTACATTGTATATATGTGCATTCCATTCATCTGTCAATGGACCCTTAGGTTGCTTCTGTGTCTTGAAAGTGTACTGCTATGAACATTGGGGTGCATGTATATTTTCGAGTAGAATTTTTGTATTTTCCAGATATATACCCAGGAGTGAGATTGCTGAGTCATATGGTAGTTCCCTTTTTAGTTTTTTTTAGAAACCTCCAAAGTGTTGTCCACAGTATGAATGGATGCACTAAGTGAGAAGTTAAAAGCTTTTAACAAAGAGCCAAACAACCAAATAGAGATGAAGAGCACAATAACTGAAATAAAAAATACACTCGAAGGAATCAACAGTAGATTGAATGGTACAGGGCAACAGATCAGTGAGCCAGAAGACAGAGTAGGGTAATTCACTGCCGCTGAAATAAATACTCATTTTTATTGCTTGCAAGCTCTCTTTTTCACAGAACTAGAACACCAGTTCAGCCAAGTTCTTTGCCTTTTATCACATGGTTATCTTGTCTTAGTTTCCAGTAACGTGTTCTTCATTTCTATCTGAGGCTTCACCAGGATGACCTTGAATGTCCATATTTCTACTAACATTCTGTTCATAATTATTTGTTTATTCTCTAAGAAGATAGACTGCCTCTCAAGCTCTCCTCTTTTCTTTCTGAATCCTTACTAGAATCACCTCTAACATCTATAGTTCTACCAATATTGTCCTCACAGTAACTCAGGCTTTTATTGGCATGTATCTCAAAAACTTCTCCAAGCCTCTGCTCACTACCCAGTTTACAAAGCCCCTTCCACATATTTAGGTATTGTTACAGCAGCAGGCTATTTCTTGGTACCAGAATCAGAAAGGAAAAGGAATGATCTATATTAAATATATATATATATATATATATATATATATATATATATATAATCATAAGGATAGGAAAAAGATCCAGTTGGTAGCCCTAGAAAATATATCAGCATTTGAAAACTCATAAAATTTAAAACATTAACTCTGGAATGGGACAAAGTTAAAGACCTAACAAACTGGAAGAGAGAACTAAGAATTGTACCCAAGATGCAGCATAAAGAAAAACATTGAAAAAATTTTGAGATATGGTGTTCAAGAATCCTTGTTTAATAGAATTTTAATGGGATGCTAGCAAAAGATAATAGAGGAATGTTACAGCAGGATATTCAGAGAGAGAATGTCTGAGAAGTTTTAATATGCATAAATAAAAATCAATAAGGAAAACACTTATCTACAGTGTACTAATCCAATAAAGGTTAGAAGAAGGAGGACAAATGAAGCCATTAGAAACTGCTGATGAAACTAAACTATGGAATAAAATGGTGTAACTCAAAATACATTGTAGTGACAACAAATGTAAATAGATTACATGACTCTGGTTAAATTAAAAATAAAATTACTAGCTTAGATATTAAAAAAAAAAAACAGTTATATGGTGTTTATAGGAGACACTGACACAAAAACACGCACACCACCAAATCTGTGCACACCCACCCTGAAAAGAAAATTTCAAAAGAGAAAAAGCAAAAGAGATATTCTAGGCATATATGGACCAAAAGAAGAGCTGAAATAAAAATATTATTCAAAATAGAATATAAAGCAGATGCATTAACATTAATAAAGAATATTTATGAAGAGTATAAAATTATAACTTTGTGTATGCTTAATATAGATGTAGACTGTAACCCCCCTCCAAAACAAACAGCTATAAAAACTCAGAATTACAAAATAAAATTGACAAACTTAATATCATAATGGGAGAGTTTAACACCTCTCTTAGAAACTACTAATTTGGAGAATATACAGAGAGGATTTGAGTAACACATATGCTGCTGCTAAGTCGCTTCAGTCGTGTCCGACTCTGTGCGACGCCATGGATGGCAGCCCACCAGGCTCCTCTGTCCCTGGGATTCTCCAGGCAAGAACACTGGAGTGGGTTGCCATTTCCTTCTCCAATGCATGCAAGTGAAAAGTGAAAGTGAAGTCGCTTGGTCGTGTCTGACTTCGCGATCTCATGGACTGTAGCCTACCAGGCCCCTCCATCCATGGGATTTTTCAGGCAAGAGTACAGGAGTGGGTTGCCATGTCCTTCTTCAGAGTAACATATATAGCATGATTTTAAATATATATATATATATATATATATATATATATATCTTTGTACCCAAAAGAGAACCCAACAGAGAATACATACTCTTCTAAAGCATGCATGCAACATTTAAAAGTTTAAAATTTACTATATACTTGCAGTCACAAAGAATCACAATCATTCACATATTATCTAGTCACTATTCTATTAAAATTAGAAATTAGCTGTTACAAATAGTAATGAAAATCCTTCAGTATGGGAACCTGAAAAAAAAAAAAGCATAACCAATGTATGGATTAAAGAATAATTCACAAAATTATAACATGTATTAACTGAATGATTGAAAAACTAAAATACTAAAAAATAAAAATAATTATTTGAGATATAGCTAATGCAGTGAAATAAAAATGGAATATATATATTACATTCATATTCTAGTCAATATATCATAATTTTTAATCACCATAAAGATAATTAGTTTCCTCTTAAAGCCATTCAATAGCTCTCTTTCTGGAATCAATCAATATTTTCATCCTTAGTATCTTTGCTTTGCTTTTCAAAAAAGTTAACCTTAATTACATCACTAAGTGAAAATTGTCTGATGATTACACAGATCTTACTAGCTATAGTAAAGACTAATATCAGAAAATCAAATCGTCTTTTATTCATTCTACATTAGACAAGTGGGTCCTTGTATAGTTTATCAGTTCCTAGAGTCTTTTCTAAAATTAATAACTTGATTTTCTTGGTGAGTATCCTAGGGGGAAGCTAACCTTTATTTGTCATTTCCACATGGCAAGAATCTCCTCTGTGAGTTACAGTTGACAGACTGTTTTCAGCTTTTCTTTATCTCCTGTTATTTCTCCTCTTCAGATTTGAGAGACTTTTGTGTATCTTTCTTGGCCTAAAAACTCACAGATACACTGCCCAGCCATGTTTTTACCCCTTTTTGTTATGGAATTGTTTCTACTCAAAAGAAAATTTATACAAGCATGCGATTATTCCCAAATATATCACACCGATATCCCATTTTTGCTAGATGAATAAAAACAGTGACTACCAGAACTTGTGAACAGTAAAGACTGTAAAGTCATATCTAAAACTTATGTCTTACTGCTACTCACTGAAATTCCATTTGTGCTGTTTTCTACCTCTTCGGTTTTAAAATTTGCAGTCATTACCAGTCAATGTAATTTCTGTACTCTTAGAAAAATTCAAAAGTTCATTTATACCTTTTTTTAGTAGACATTTACCCAGGCATTAAAAGTAATATAAAATTAACACAACGAATAATCATTTACCAGAGGAATTTGGATTGTTGAGCTATGTATAAAAATACCAGTGTAATTCCTGATGGTGCATAGCAGCATAGGAGCCAATATCTAATGGGGTCAAATGTTTATGCATTATAAAAGAGCAATTAATTTGAGCTGGAATGGTCACAGATGTCTCTTGTGAAATTTCTGAGCGAGTAGAACCCAAGTAGCTATCTAGTTTGTGTATATTTAGAGACAAAGAGGAGTTGATAATTATACTTAGAGATATGCATGTATCTTGTTCAGGAAACAGTGAAGTGTCTGACCCAGCTAAAGAAAAGGATCTACACTGAGAGATAGTGAAGAAAAAA
Source organism: Bubalus kerabau (assembly GCF_029407905.1). Lineage (NCBI taxonomy): Eukaryota > Metazoa > Chordata > Mammalia > Artiodactyla > Bovidae > Bubalus > Bubalus kerabau. The sequence goes on from NW_026577904.1 coordinate 887,909, forward strand.
TGGATTACTGGAGCAGGTTGCATTGTAGAGGATCTTCTGTGACCTAAGAAGATAAACTAAGAGCAGTGTTGATATATGTATGTTCCTAGGATCGTTCATTAATAGGGTTCCTCCAAAACGACCTCTCAGGTCAGATGTGGAAAATACTGAGTTTCTTTACTGTGAGTCTTCTCTAAGACATTAATATGTTAATGGGCATTTTGATTTCCGGTAGGAAAATCTAGCATTTCCCAAACCGATTTGACCCTGGAACCCTTGCTATGGAAACAATGCATGGATCAAGTATTCTATATATATTGGTATCAATCTCAGTCTACAAACTGTAACATATTAAGATATGTACTGTTGTATAGTTTTAAATGGTACATTCCTAGTGTAATCCTTTGTTCCCAGATTGGCATAAATTCAAGGTCTTTCCATTTTCTCCATGAATGTATCATGTTCTGGGGTCTTCTAATGCTAAGGAGTTAGGTGATTGTGGAATGAGGCATGACATTTATCCACTGTGTCATCTGTGTATGCTGGACATCTGCTGAAAGGTCCTACTTGCTCTCTTGTCCCAGGTGATTGGCCTGTACCACTATTACTGAGACATGTGTTACTCAAATCCAGTGGTTCTCTTTGTTCCTTCCATACGGTAATTCTCATGTTGATGGGAATAACTTCACTGATCTGTTCCATGTTGAGGTACAAGAAATTCTGTATGAATGTACGATGCCCCATCTTTCTTAGACATGTTATTTAATTGTTCTCTGGGGGCTTCCTAATTCCCCTTGGTTTCTATTTATGAAATGTGGCATGTGTTCCATACACCTAATGATTTAAGGCTTTTCCCATGAGGTTTCCACCTAGATCTTTACCCTCTGCCATGTGTTGTTGTTGTTTCCTAGGAAACTAAGTTTTCAAAACGCATAAGCCATAAAATGCTCTCTGTTTCTCTTATGCTTCTGTAATTTTTTATCCTCTGAGGAAATGACCTAGCTGTCCCTTAGTTTTTCTAATGGTTAGTTTCAAACCAGCTTTTTCATTCTCCTCTTTCACCCTTTTCAAGAGACTCTAGTTTGTCTTCACTTTCTGCCATTAGAGCGGTATCATCTGTATATCTGAGGTTGATAATTCTCCCAGAAATCTTGATTCCAACTTGATTCCTCCAGCATAGCACTTCGCATGATATACTCTGCATATCAATTAAATAAGCAGAGTGATGATATACAACCTTTCTAAATCATGAGCCAGTCCTCTGTTCCATGTTCGATTCTAAGTGTTGCTTCTTGACCGGCATACAGGTTTCCCAGGAGGCAAGTAAGGTGGTCTGGTACTCCCATCTCTTTAATCATTTTTCACAGTTTGTTGTGATCCACATGGTCAAAGGACTTCCTTGACAGCTCAGCAGGTAAAGGTACCACCTCCAACACAGGAGTCTCAGGAAACATGGATTTGATCCCTGGATCAGGAAGATTCCCCTGGAGGAGGAAATGGCAACCTACTCCAGTATTCTTGCCTGGAAAATCCCATGAACAGAGGAGCTGGTGGGCTACAGTCCATAGGGTTGCAAAGAGTTGGACACGACTGACAACTGAGCACCATGCATACATACAGTCAAAGGCTTTAGCATAGTCAGTGAAGCTGACTATAGATGTTTTTCTGGAACTCCCTTACTTTCCTCAGTAAATAATGAATAACTCATTGTCTTTGTAGTCTTCTGTGGAGCCCTTTTCTACGGTGACTCTTGAAAAGCCTCTCTTGCTGTTGGGAACTCTTCTTCCACCATATGAAGTAGGCCGGTTTTCTTGTTGAAGACGTGGGGATCAACCCAGAGCCAACTTCAAACAGCAGACATGTAGCTTACTCCAGGTTGAGCTGCCAAGTGCTTAAAAGTTCATAAGTGATCTTAGTTGAGACCCAAACTGCCAGTTGAGCCTCTACCAAAGTGTTAAACTGAATCATAAGCAAATGAAATGGTTCTCTAACCTATTTTTATTGCATCAATATAAAAATGGACAATACAGTACAAAAAATAATATGGTAGGAATGAAAGAAGAAATACTTTGGGGGGAATATTTTCTCAAATATGGATATATGGGATCAAGAAAAACTGAAATGGTATAAGCTGGGACCTTGAAAGGTCTTATTTTTCATTGAATGATCCAAAGTAGTTTTCTTGGTTGAAGTGCCTCATGTTCATTCTTGTGCCAGGAAATTCATTTATTTCTGGATAAGATCTGAGCATTTAATTCAAACTCAACAAAATTATGCAAATATTTTGTAAAAAGTGTTCTTGAGTGAGAGATTTATTATAGGATAAAGAAAAAGCAAGGATAAAGTGTGATTATGGGGACTGTAATCTTCGGGGCCTTAGAATACTGTAGACAGGTCAGTGGATGGACCCATCCTTGATGAGGTCATGGCATCATACTGCAGTTGTCCCTTTTTGTAAAAAACTGTCATTCTCACTTGGATTCAAGAGATTGTTCTTTTGTCACTGATGAAATGAAAGCAAACAGTTAACTTAGTTTGAACATGTTCTCAGATATTCAGTTCAGTTCAGTTCAGTTCAGTCGCTCAGTCGTGTCTGAATCTTTGCAACCTCGTGAATCGCAGCATGCCAGGCCTCCCTGTCCATCACCAACTCCCGGAGTTCACTCAGACTCACGTCCATCGAGTCAGTGATGCCATCCAGCCATCTCATCCTCTGTCGTCCCCTTCTCCTCTTTCCCCCAATCCCTCCCAGCATCAGGGTCTTTTCCAATGAGTCAACTCTTCGCATGAGGTGGCCAAAGTACTGGAGTTTCAGCTTTAGCGTCATTCCTTCCAAAGAAATTCCAGGGTTGATCTCCTTCAGAATGGCCTGGTTGGATCTCCTTGCAGTCCAAGGGACTCTCAAGAGTCTTCTCCAACACCACAGCTCAAAAGCATCAATTCTTCAGCTCTCGGCTTTCTTCACAGTCCAACTCTCACATCCATACATGACCACTGGAAAAACTATAGCCTTGACTAGACGGACCTTTGTTGGCAAAGTAATGTCTCTGCTTTTCAATATGCTATCTAGGTTGGTCATAACTTTTCTTCCAAGGAGTAAGCATCTTTTAATTTCATGGCTGCAGTCACCATCTGCAGTGATTTTGGAGCCCCCCAAAATAAAGTCTGGCACTGTTTCCACTGTTGCTAGGCTCAAGTAGTACTAACTCTAATCTCATGAGAACTTCTATTAGCCCTATTAATTGCTTCTTTACAGATTTGTTTTACATCAATTATCTTATTTAATCTTTACAAGAATCCTAAGATTTAGATATTTTTATTCACATTTTAGAGATGAAGAAACTGAAACTGAGCTAGAACAATTGGCCAAAGTTAACGCAACTGGTAAACAGTGGTACAAGAGTTGATAGTCTGGAAAGTTTTTCTGACATTAGTCCTTTTTTTCCTCAATGATGCTGGTTTTTTTTTTTTTTTTCCAACCTAATTCAAAGGCACTAGAAACCTGCAGTGCCTCAGGGACCACTGCCCAGAAAAAAGGAAGGAGAGGGGAATAAACCAGGCAGTGCTCTGGGCCCATCAACCTAGGTTAAGCCAGAGCACATCTTTTATATATGAGTTGCATTTCAAGTTTTATTTTAAAAATTTCCAAATGTGATAACATACTGGGCGGTTCGTTTTGAACTGTGGTATTGGAGAAGACTCTTGAGAGTCCTTTGGACTGCAAGGAGATCCAACCAGTCCATCCTAAAGGAGATCAGTCCTGAATATTCATTGGAAGGACTGATGTTGAGACTGAAATGCCAATGATTTGCCACCTGATGTGAAGAACGGACTCATTGGAAAAGACCCTGATGCTGGGAAAGATTGAGGGCAGGAGGAGAAGGGGACGAGAGGGTGAGATGGTTGGATGGCATCACCGATTCGATGGACATGAGTTTGAGTAAGCTCCGGGAGTTGGTGATGCACAGGGAGGCCTGGCGCGCTGCAGTCCTCGACCCCAAGGACTTGGGGTCACTGTAGTCCTTGGGGTCACAAAGAGTCAGACACGACTGAGCAACTGAACAGAACTGAACCATGATGTCTCCTAAAGCTTACTAGTAGCTTCCTGAAATCAGAACAGTCTTATCCTTTCTTTGATCTCACAAGTGGGAAACTGCCCATGTCTTGGAGCAGATGGAAATTACTGCCCTTAGAATGTGCTTTGGGCTCTAGGATCTCCCATTGACCCCTGGCAGCCTTTCTGTCTTTGGCATCAAAGCCAGTTACATTATTCACGTACCTGCAACCTTCTCACTGTTATCAATGATATCAGTGATATCACTGTTATCACAACTCACTGAGATCTCTCCAAAGAGAGAAGTGATATCTTCTCCAAATATCTTGAGACAGTTTTCAATGAGAAATTGTATGAAAGAAATCTGTAACACGAAGGGGCAAAAAATGGGGTATTACTGTACATATGGTGTAATAGTAAATCACATTTCATCCATGAATCTTGGCTCTAACAAACAATGCAAAAGAAGTCTGAGAAAAATTCAGACTTGATTAAAAATATATATATATACATCAGCTTTTTCTAAGAAATAACTGATACTTTCAAGAGTACTTTGGGCTCAAATTTTAAAATTCTTTAAGTCAGTGGGCTAGTTATAATATGTGGTCTGCTTTAATAACTTAAATTTTGTAATGATGGTTACATGCTTAAAACCAGGATGACTTTTAAGCACCCCACACAGGATGTTTGGAGCAAAAATGTATATTCTCTTATTAAGTTTTATTTATTTATTTTTTTTAATTTTATTTTATTTTTAAACTTTACATAATTGTATTAGTTTTGCCAAATATCAAAATGAATCTGCCACAGGTATACATGTGTTCCCCATCCTGAACCCTCCTCCCTCCTTCCTCCGCATACCATCCCTCTTTCCTAGTTTTATTGAGATAGGATTTATATATAGCATCTTATTAAAACTTATAAAGTATCGAATACAACACAAACTGTGAAATTCACTTCGGTGAAGAAATATCTGAAACGTGGGTAGCAGAGGTTTCTGTGCAGGGTGGGAGGGTTTGTGAAGGAAGAAAGCATCTGGAGAGAAAACATGTCTGTCTGTCTAACTACATTGCCATGCCTCACACTTGCTGTCTGGGGCAGCTTGGGGAAGAGCTGTGATCTTATTAGGCATGTTGTGGCTCTGTTAGGATGTTCTGAAATATTTTACTAGCTTCCTCATTCTCTGGCGGAGACACAACGGAAGCCAAATACTTTGCTGAATGAGCCACAGCTGGCAGAGTGCGGCCAGTATGTGTGGAGCCTCAGGTGCTCATATTGCCCAGGCCGCCAAGATGTGCCGACAGTGACCAGATGTATTGGGTGTTGTCATCATTGGGTAATGATGAAATCATAGTCTGGAGGCTTGTACACCCTCAGTGATTAGGCTGAGAGTTGAACCTTCGCTCTCCGATTGCAAAGCCACGTTTTTTCTATCATATCATCCTACTCTTACCTCTCTATCGTTTAACCTCTTGGGTGGCAAAGGGGAAGTGAGTCAACTGTTCTCAGTTATAATACACCTTCCCATGCCCAACCAGAGTAGGACTCTGCCACTCCAAGGCAGTGTAATTAAAATGTGCACTTTAAAAACTGGTTCATCAGAGTTACTACTGCAGACTTCAGGTTTAAGATGGGGACTCTGCTCCGCAAGGCATAAAAATGAGAGATCTCATTACCTGTTTGGTGAGGTTTTCTGAGCTGCCAGAATTAGGCAGACAAAGAAGGCTTGGTGTAATACACACTGATAAATTATAAGCTGTCATCTGATTGGATGAGGAATGTTGCTCAATATTGTGTAAAACTGCAAAAAGATATCGCAGAAAAACTACATTGGCTCTCGGCAGCTGGTTTAGAAGCCTAAGGACAGAAAAAAACACTTATAAATAAAGCGAGTCATTTTGCTTAGTAAGTGGGAATACAGAGAACAAATTACTTCTTTTTATACCATGTACACAGTCCATTCTCACAGTTCCAGGCATGAATGCATACAAAAACGTTTCACTGAATTTAATTCCTGAACCAGGTAAGACCTGCTCTGGTTAGTTATGTGTTTGTATTTAAGATCATACCACTGGCGGATTGGTTCTTTATCATCTCATTTTAGACCAGTGGATTCATCTCCAACACTTTCATGTGTTCAGAAGGTGTAAAATGGTCAAGCATTCCATGTTAATAAGATTAGGGGAAAAACAGCAATTACAGTGTCACCAATAAGGCATGCATCTCTCTTCAAACTGGCTTCCATGGGCATGATCAAGTGAAACCCCGTAATACTGGTCATTATTTTAGAGGACACAGCTGTAAACTATAAGCTAATATTTTCCTAAGAGTATGTTGGTTGTATTTTCTCAGAGTTGAGTAATTATTGCATCATTACCTCTGGGTCGACGTTATTTTCTCCTGCTCATTCCCTTGATCAATAACATCAAGCCATTTATCATACAGACTGGCTGTAAATATGCTTCCTTGGATATTTCGAAGAAAATCCTTATATAGATCAAAAAGCATATATTATTCTTAGGATAAATTCAATGGAGAAATTGCAAAGAAAATATTTAGTGGAAAAATTCAATTCAGTCCACAATTCCTTCACAGCCACCCAGACTGATTCACACAGAGCTTGGCTGTCATTCTCCACAGCCTTGCACACCCAGAAGTAGTGGATGGAATTTCCCCAACTAAAATTAGAAGCATAAAAGCAGAGTCTGGGCTGCAGTGAGAATGAAGCTCAAGCTCCTTCTATCGCCTGGAACTTACTCTTTGTGTACATGTTAACACATTAGTACAAACTGGCAAGGTCTGGTGATAACTGATCCTAAATCCTATTAGTTTCTTGAAAAGAAACGCACATGCCCATTTTGTTTCTTTACTTCAGACACATGCTTACTCGTAATTCAAGAAAGAGAAGTTCTGAAATAAACAAAATTACACCCCTACATGCTCTTATACACATATTAAGAGAAAACCTGAAGTATGTGTGCTCCCTGGGAAAAAACTAGTATTGAAATAGCTTCAATCGTTTTCTTAAAAAGAAAAAAATCATTCTGACTGGTGTGAAATGGTACCTCATAGTGGTTTTGATTTGCATTTCTCTGATAATGAGTGATGTTGAGCATCTTTTTATGTGTTTGTTAGCCATCTGTATGTCTTCTTTGGAGAAATGTCTATTTAGTTCTTTGGCCCATTTTTTGATTGGGTCATTTGTTTTTCTGGAGTTGAGCTGCCAGGTTCGATACACGATACTGGATGCTTGGGGCTGGTGCACTGGGACGACCCAGAGGGATGGAACGGGGAGGGAGGAGGGAGGAGGGTTCAGGATGGGGAACACATGTGTACCTGTGGCGGATTGATTTTGATATTTGGCAAAACTAATACAATTATGTAAAGTTTAAAAAATAAAATTAAATTAAAAAAAAAAGAAAAAATCATATAAAAGTTCAGTTCTACAGACTTTTAAGCAGCAGGTGTTAGAAATAAATCAAAAGCCCCAAGGGTAAACTACATGTTACCCTTACAACACTTTGAATGGAATATATCCACCCAAAGAGGAAACTGAAAATTTAGATACATTGCAACTTGACACCTGTGGGAGAGAATATACAAATGTCAGCTTCCGAAGAGGAGGCCTGGAAACTTTATCCTGATGATCAAGGCTTCCTATCGTAGAATGGGGCCTATTAAAATAGATGAAGTTGTAACCTGTTGTGCAAGACTGAGAGGAAATGATTGCATTGCCTTGCCAGTTTCAAAGGCACAACTTGCTTCCACTGGTCTTAATATACAGCCTGACTTCTCTTAATAGTATCTTCTTTAGGCAGTGTTTCTAAGCCATCTATGATTGTAATCCTGATAGTGTTTGCTTCTTTCAGTACTTATTGAGCTGCTGTTTGTGTCTGGCACTCTTGAGTACTGAGGACAGAGTATGAAGATAATGTACAAAGACTGAGGCCTCTCATACTTTTTCTTCTAATTGGTATACAGTACCCAATCATGGTCATCAGGGTTTCACTAGGCTACTTAGGGAGTGTCCGCAGTACATTTGGAAGGAGGAAGCACTCCATTTCAGTTCAGCCATTCAGTCCCGTCCTACTCTTTGTGACCCCATGGACTGCACACCAGGCTTTCCTGTCCATCACCAACACCTGGGTCTTGTTCAAATTCATGTCCGTGGAGTTGTTGATGCCATTCAACCATGTCATCGGCTTTGGCTTCTGGGAGTCTGGGAGTGTGTGGTAGGGCCCTTGCCTTGTGTACCAAACCACATGCACTTGGAGTGTGTCTCTTCTCTCTCCTGAACCCTGTGCTGTAGAATCCATTGGTGAGACTGAGTATGGTTAAGCCAGGACATGACTCATGCAGAATATGCCATGGGTATTTGCTATTGGACCTCTGTTTATAGACAATTTAATGAAAAACTCAAAGTGGTTCTGACTATATATTCATTTCTGATTTAGACCAACTCCATGGTTGCTTTGACATATGGTATTCTCAAGGCCAAAGTTGCAAGGTTTGATTCCCCACCAAGATCAATCAACTTTAGGAAGAGAAAACTTTGGGACTGTCTAAGACCTGTACCCATAAGTAGCCACCCGGTTCTTACTAGTCTGTGCTTATAGCATGGAAACAGGCAAGAGCCTAGAAACACTTGCTCAAAAATCAAATCAGTTCCAAGTGTGCACCTTTGAGAGGGTAGCACTCTACTTGCTATTTGCATACCTAGTGTGTATTATTATGGGTCCAGTGTAGTAGGGGTCAACTCTAAATCATATCTGCACTGTTGCTATTATCATACAATCGAACATTAATAGGGGACAAGGAAACACCATATGTTATTTGGTTTCTAAGATAATTTTAATAACCTGTCTGTAGTAATTACTACATGAATATATTTTTGTTCATAGCTGCTAACAAGCACCAAGATGGATTGATTAATTTTTTTCTTTCTGTTGTATTATCGCCCTGGTAGAAAATTAACTACACACTTGTGATTTAGCTGTATCATTTCAAATTCAGTCTATTTTTTATATAAATCTATTGACTTTTGTCAAATTCCAAACAGATTTTGATTGTTGCACTCGCTTTAATAATAAGATTTATAAGATTAGGCACGTAGTAAAACTGGTTACCGTGTAACTGTAACCTTGGCTGGTGGGCTAAACTTACAAATGTTAACAAAGCCCATTAAAGATGGTAAGGGAGATAAAAGGAGGAACAAATGGTGGAGTCATCCCTACACTAATTTTCAAGTAAAAGGCATTGTGAAACAGGGGAAGGAAGGATGATGAAGTGATCAGAGATTTTGGTGGCCTCACTAAGCGTTTTTTGATTCATTGTAAGCCAAATGGGCTTCCCAGGTGGTGCTAGTGGTAAAAAAAAAACCTGCCTGCCAATGCAGGAGATGCAAGAGATGCAGGTTCGATCCCTGGCAGGAAGATCCCCTGGAGAAAGGCATGGCAACCCACTCTAGTATTCTTGCCTGGAGGATTCCATGGACAGAGGAGTCTGCTGGGCTACAGTCAATGAAATCACAGAGAGTCGGCTGCGACTAGGAGACTAACACACACAGACACACTCACACACACACACACACACACACACACACACACTAAACACACGAGTTTACCATAGTGAGTAAACATCTGTCCTGCCTCCATGCTAAGTTGCTTCAGCCGTGTCCAGTTCTGTGCCACCTCATGGACTATAGCCTGCCAGACTCCATGTCCATGGGATTCTCCAGGCAAGAATACTGGAGTCGTATGCCAGTCCCTGTTCCAGGGGATCCTTGCAACCCAGGGATGGAACCCAGGTTTCCTGCATTGAAGGCGGATTCTTTACTGTCTGAGCCACCTGGGAAGTTGCTTCTGTTAACTGTTTCCAAAAGCTTAATATGAATTTTCTTTTGGAAATGTGGCCTTCATTAGGAAGGTGATGAGGAAGTCATCCAAAGCAGGAAGCTTGTTTTGGTAAACACTCAATGTGTAAGTGGGTATTTTGAAATATATTGTTATTCTTTTGCATGGAGTGTTCCGGAGTCAAGATGTGCAATGAAAAAGGAAAATATCTAATGTATGGGGCTTATAACATTTGAGGTACCTTCCTTCAGTTTTGGCTTTGTGAAGTGTTTTTCACTTTTCAGACCCTTCCTCTCTTATGCCTATTAGGTTTCTTGGGCACTCATAATGAAGGACCAGTCATATAGCTTCAGATTTACCGTGTGTGGATAATGCTCAAACGTTCCTTACCTTTAAGACCGACGATATCACAAGAACTGGTTCATCATTCAAGTTCACTGTGTCTCCACAGTTTAGTTTGTTCTTTAAGGCTCTGCATGATTTTATACTGGCTGATTTTCTGAAGATGCCTTCTGTGAATGGCCCTTTTTGATTGATAAAGGAAAGCATATCCTATAGGGAAGGAAAGAAAAGAAAACTTTGGGACGTTTCATGTCTAGAAGCCCAGAGCACAAGCTTGCTCCTGTTTTGACAGAGCTGTGGTATATGAGGGTACAGTTCTAGAACAGCACCGAAGTCAATTTGAAATTTTTTCTTCAGTGTCTCTAAATATATTTTCGACCCAAGAAGCGATTTGACATTCATACATTGAAAGATTTTAAACACTTGTGTAATCAGATTTTCCGTTTCTATGAATTTACTGTGTTAAACGTCTCTGCTTTGAGGCCTTTGTAGATTCACCCTCTCCTCCTTCACCACTCCTTTCTCATTATTCCCTATTATAGATGCTCTTCCCTATGTGTGGAAATCTTTTTCCCATATTCATTCTCGTTTTGTTTATTCCCCTTCCAGGGACTGTCCACCCCATTCAGTCCTGTTTCCTGTATTCCCTCCCCTCAAAATGAAGCTGAATACGCCTCTCCTCCTTCTCCGATGACATTCCTCTCTCATCAGCCTTTCTAGTTCCTTTTCCTGTATTTTCATGTCCTCTGCTATCTGCAGAGTTAGAGAGATAACAGATATTGGAGCCAGGTTTTTCAAGGAATGTGGAATCTGTATGCCAGTCATCCACTGTGTGACTTTGGGCATAGCACATACTTGGGTGAGGCTCTTTTGATTTTCATTTGTGAAGTGGGGGTGATGATAGTCATGGCTACCGCCTAAATGTTCTGTGAAAGACACAAGGTCTGGGGTAGTAGCTAGCACGTACCTAATAAGATAAATTTCTTCATATATACCATAAAATTCCCTGCATCTAGTGTAGTGCTTGCAGAGATAGTGGACAGTGAACAAGAGTTAATGCTTACAGTTCAATACACTAATTTGATATAGCACAGTCCAAACTCTGTGACTCTCTTTTGACACATTCTGTCAGGAGCAAATGATTCATCTTTGTCAGAGGATGCGTACTTTATGCTTAAACACTTGAGTTACATATCAAATCCGTGTGAGACATTTTGCATCATAAGGGGGAGTAGACTCAGCTGAAGGAGACTTGGGACTAGTGTTGACTTCAAGAGAGGAGACGAGGAGACATTTGAGGATGAGGTGGACTCTCAGAGATTCTAACACACAGAGTCTGAAGGAAAGCTATACGGCTCAAAACAGCATGGAGTTCAAACTCGCCTCCAGGACCTCCCCACCATTCTATGCAGAACAAGTACTCTCTCACCCGAAAGAAAAAAGGACATTGGGTTGATTACACCCAGCTCCCAGCCAGTCCCAGCCTCTGGCCAATCTTCAAAATTCCTTGCCCCAGCTGTTTAAGAGATAACTACTCTGAACAACCTTGCAGACGAACAGGCCCCATTAAGACAGGAGCTTTCCACATATGTGCCTCTATATACTTAATCTTTTCTTGGGTAAGGGCTTCTGCTGCTGCTAAGTCGCTCCAGTCATGTCTGACTCTGTGTGACCCCCATAGATGGCAGCCCACCAGGCTCCCCCATCCCTGGGATTCTCCAGGCAAGAAAACTGGAATGGGTTGCCATTTCCTTCTCCAGTGCATGAAAGTGAAAAGTGAAAGGGAAGTCACTCAGTCGTGTCCGACTCTTAGCGACCCCATGGACTGCAGCCTACCAGGCTCCTCCGCCCATGGGATTTTCCAGGCGAGAGTACTGGAGTGGGTTGCCATTTCCTTCAGCAGCTCACTAATCTGACTGCTGCCCCTTCTCACCTCATAAAGGTGATCTGTAAAGGACTGCTCTCCTTCTTTTTCTCAACCTCGCCTTCTCTAACTGCCTTAACTTACAGAGTCCAAGTTAACTGGTTTAAGCTGTTATAGATGGGTCTTTGTTGAAATCAGCGGAATGGATGAGAGTATCTTTTCATCTTGTAGTTGCCTTCTGACTCTGCAGTACCTAAATCAGATCTTATTCTTTGAAGTCATGTTATGAATCTTATCGGACAAAGCCAGACTTCTTCATTTGGGAGTAGAATTGGAAGAGAACACTTGATCTCTCAGAACTCCCCTTCTCAGGAAGGTTACAGAAACCAAAATAAGACCTACCAGAATTGGGGTGGGCAGGGTGTCATGATCACATACATCCTCAAGAGCAGCTCCAAAGAGCTGTTTTGGCTTTGTGGGTGGTAGAGACACGTGTTGGTTGTCCTCGCAGGTCTTGAAGGTATGGCCAAAGGCCCACTTTTTGAGAGAACTCTTCCTAAGTGTCTTCTTGTCTGAAACTAATGTAGAAGAGAGATTTTCACTACTAGTAGTTTAGATTATTTAGCCTGATTTCCACCACTTACATTCAGCAGCATGTTCATGGCAGAGGCTGAAAGAGAGAAACTGAACCATTTGTTATATAGCATTCCCCTCATTCTGAAGCAGGCTAATTGCATTCTTCTGGTGTTAACATGTTCTTCTTCGTCATATTCTGCAAACCAGTAGTTAAACCTAGAGGCGTGATCAGACGCAGGGTTGACTCTCCCTGTGACAGTATTCCCCCAGACAGTGCTCTCTATTCCCTTTGCCCTGTGTCATGAGGCACTTAACCTATAGTTATACAGGTTTCCTAATGTGAAGTGTTATCAGTGGATTCTGGTTTCAGATCTCATTTGAAAGGCCATAGTTATTTAATATTCAAATTAATCCGCATTTGTAGGAAGTTTCCTTGCTCTGTTCAGTTACCTGTTTGGCTTTCTGAGTACCCAGTCACGCCCAATTTTCTCCCTTAAAAAGAATCGCCTTTCATGAGACATCCTGCCTGACAGTGCTTATCAGTCAGCCTCTGGACCTCTCCTCTGGGAGGCCACACACATCAGTCACCTCAAAGGAAGACTTCCTGCCCTCAGAGTCCTTGAGAAGTAGGCATTAATTGCCGAAAATATGGTAAGATTACAGGTGGCCATTTTTCTGTGTCACCTGACTCAGCTAACCCAAAGATGAATTTTACCTACCAACAGCCCCAGTCAAAGGAATGCTTTCCAAAAAAGAGTGATCAGCAATGAAAAATTGAGTTCAAAGTGTCTCGTGCCCAGCTATGAATGTTTTCCTGATATTTGCTCAATAAACCTGCTTAATATTTCCTTAAATAACCTGCTTAAATAACCAGCTACAGAAGTCAATTAGAGGAGCCCAGGTGTAGAGAAATAAACAGAAGAATTTAACCAAATCTTTTAAAATGCCCATCCACTTGTCTTTCGGAGACATAGTGAGTGCGTCACCATGTCCATTCAAGTAAGTGAACCACTTGTGGTGCTGGGTGAGAGAACCAGAAGGCTCCTATTCTGCCTCTTAATTGGATGAGTTACCTAAAAATCTTTGAGCGTCAGTTTACTCAAATGTAATATAAATGATGCTACTTACACCTCACTGGACTACATAACATAATGTACTACCCAGCACAAGACATGGCACATAGCAGCCTTAATAAAGGTAATTTCCCTCCTTCAGAAGGCCTAAGGCAGCCTAGACATCAGTCACCTGCCCCTAAGCAGACCCCACCCCCATTCTCCATTTGATTGTGCAGCCTCCAGAAGGTGTGCATTCCTCAAGGAATGCCATCACTTTGCCTTAGGCTCTTCCTGCCCTGACATTCATACTACCATCATTTTCAAAGGAGAGAATGAAGAAAGCAAATGCATTCTTAAATTCAGGAAGAGATTCTCCTAATTAATATGTACAAATGTTAAAAAGATACAGGTTTATATGGGTTGAGTTGCTTTATGCACCCTGGTTTCCCTACTCTTAACCTGATTCTTTTATTTCTACAGTACCCACAGGTATTCATGTATTTCAAATGTATTCATTCATTGTTCAGTTTTAATTAAGAATACGCTTAGGAAGAAAGCTCTATCAGTTGGTACAAAGCTATATGGCCAGCTAGCCTATAACCTTAGATGGAAAGCAATATAGACATTAAGGCCTACGCTTTTATTTTCAGGCCTAAATGGCCCTTTTGTAATGTACATTGGTTGGTGTTAGAGTTCTCGTGGGCTCTGTGACCAATAAAACTATATACTATAGCCACGAAAAGTATGGTGCTTGGTTGTTCAGTCGTGTCCCACTCTTGCGACCCCATGGACTACAGCCTGTCATGCTCCTGTCCGTGGGAATTGCTGGATAATAATACTGGAGTGGGTTGCCAGGGACTGTTAAACAGGTTAACTTTACAACTTCATCTTTCTTAAAGAATCCTGGCAAGATTTAGGTTAGTGTTTTTCCTCATGCTCAAATTAGGGTTTGAATGTTAAAAAATGAAATTTTGTAACTTTGTGGGTATAGAATAACAATGATAAGAATATAAATACTTTAAGTAGAAATTCTATTCTGGCCCCAGTACTTGCTAAATTAGTAAGACATTTTATTCAGGGAAAGAAATGTCAATGGGACAATACTGGAATGCTAGCAGGGATAATTGCAAGAGGAAAGACTTAAAAACAAACAGACATATAAACATTCAGTCCAGTTCTGTTGGCAACCTAGGTCTGAAGCAGAATGGAATGAGAGCTTGCTGTGGAGGTAGAATCCAGAGTTCAAGTCTCAGGGGCAGTCCTAAGGCAGCGGAGGAATAGAACAGAAAGACCACTTTCTCCCCACAAATTCATCGAAAGAACAGTGAATGCTGAGCAAATTCCACAAAACAACTTCAGAATGCTGGAAGAGGACATCAGGTCCTCCCAGAAAGGCAGCCCATTGTCTTCAAAAGGAGGTAGGGCAAAATATACAAGAGAAAAAGAGAGACAAATGAGGTAGGGACAGAGATCTGTCCTGGGATGGGAGTCTTAAAAGAGGAGAAGTTTCGAAACACTGGGAAACACTCTCATTGGCAGGTCAGTGGGGAGTTTTGGAATCTCAGAGGGTAACATAACGGGGAGGAAAAAGAAAGAAAGAAACCCCACAGATTATGTGACTAACATCAACTTCCAGCAGGGAACTCGTCCAGACACTCACAATTGCCACCAGCAAGCGGGGGGCCTGAACAGGGAGGTGCGGGCTGCATTGCTTAGGGTAAGGACCAGGCCTGAGTGCCCTGAGGGCAATCTGAGGGAGCTAATGTGAGATAGCAACCCAAATTGTGGGATAGCCAGAGAGAGAGAAAAAAAACTCTCCTGTGAAAAGCCCTAATCTAGGGCACTTCCTGGCCCACTCACAGAGCAGAGGACTGAGAGAACACCAGAGCAGAGCTAGCTGGCTGTGCACTGACTCATCTCCAACCAGAGACAGGGAGGCAGGTGGGGGCAGCCAGAGCCTGAAAGGGGCAATCTCAGCCCCAGAGAGGCATCCTCTACAAAACTGCAAGTAGGCTCCCATTTGCTAACCAAGACTTGTTGGGATTCTGGGCGATTGACATCCGCTGGGATGGTCGCAGCCAGAGATCAGCTCCCCAGAAGAGACACACGGCCCACCTGTGATGGGCAGGCCTGCTGCCACCCAGCAAATCGAGCGGCTGGGATGGGGGAGGTGATAAGACACACCACACTTGGGGGGCACTGTGCTCGCTAAGCACCTGGTCGCCTGAGCTGCTCGGACCTGGGAAGGGCACAAAACGCAGGTCCAACTGAGTCTGCGCCTTTGTGGAGTACCTGAGAACCTGAACCTGAATGGCTTAGACCTGGGAAGTGCACGCAACCCAGGGCCCGCCTCAGACAGTTGCAGGCAGAGCAACCTGGAGCTGAGCAGTGTAGACTGGGAAAGCACACACCGTGAGCGGGGGCAAACCCAGTGCGGCCAGGACACTGTGAGCACACGCCAGGGATATCTGTTTGCAGTGCTCCTCCGTCCCCACAGTACCACTGAATAAGGGAGCCTAAATAAGTGACCACCTTCGCCCCCATGAGTCAGGGCGGAAATTAGACCCTGAAAAGACCAGCAAACAGAAGAAGTTAAAATAAACAGAGGGATCCGCTCTGGAAAAGACAGGTGCGACAGATTAAAACCTTGTAGTTAGCACTGACGACTTTGGAAGGGACCTAGAGATCTTGAGAAGTATAAGCTGGATCACGGAACTATCTGAAACTGAACTACCCCGCACTCCCAACAACAACTCCAGAGAAATTCCTAGATATATTTTTACTATTATCATTTAAAAATTTTTTTTTTAATTTTTAAGTCCTCTATTACTTCTTTAATTTTAACTTGTATAACCTACTATTACCTTTCCAAAAAAAGACCCTATTTTTAAAGCAAACTTCATACATATATTTTATCATTTTTTGTGACTTTGTTTTTTTTTTTTTTTTAATACTGTATTTGGGAGACTCTAACCTTTACTGTAGACTTCTAATGTGTGCTTTTTGGTATTTGTTATCAATTTTGTACGTTTAAGAACCCAATCTTCACAACCAATTTTTACTTGGGAGTTTGACCACTGCCTTGATTGCTCTCTCCCCCTTTTGACTCTCCTTTTTCTCCACCAGGTCGCCTCTATCTCCACCCTCACCCTTTTCTTCCCTACCCACTCTGTGAATCTCTTTGTGTATTCCGGGCTATGGAGAACACTTTGGGAACTGATTACTGGCTGGATCTGTCTCTCTCCTTTTGATTCCCTCTTTTCTTGTCTTGGTCACCTCTGTCTACTTCTTCCTTCTCTTCTCTGTGTAACTGCATGAGCCTCTGTGATGGGTCCAGACTGTGGAGACCACATAGGGAATTGATTACTGGCTAGCTTGCTCTCTCCCCTTTGGATTCCCCCTCTTCTTCTCCTGGCCAACTCTATCTCCCTCCACCGTATTCTCTTCTCCATCTAACTTGGTGAACCTCTCTGGGTGTCCCTCACTGTGGAGAAGCTTTTCATCATTAACCTAGATGTTTTCTCATCGGTGCTGTACAGATAGAGAAGTCTTGAGGCTACTCTAAGAATAAGACTGAAAACCAGAGACAGGAAGCTTAAGTTCAAAACCTGAGAACACCAGAGAACTCCTGACTCCAGGGAACATTAATGGATAAGAGCTCATCCATAAGCCTCCATACCTACACTGAAACCAAGCACCACCCAAGAGCCAACAAGTTCCAGAGCAAGACATACAATGCAAATTCTCGAACAACGCAGGAACATAGCCCTGAGCTTCAATATACAGGCTGACCAAATTCACACCAAACCCGTAGACATCTCAAAACTCCCTACAGGACACTTCATTGCACTCTGGAGAGAAGTCCAGCTAAACCCACCAGAACAGGGACGCAAGCTTCCCTAAGCAGGAAACCTTGACAAGCCACTCACACAACCCCACCCACAGTGAGGAACCTCCACAATGAAAAAGAACCAAAAGTTGCCAGAATACAGAAAAGCCACCCCCAATACAGCAATCGAACTGATGCTGAAGCTGAAACTCCAATGCTTTGGTCACCTGATGTAAAGAACTGACTCAGCGGAAAAGACCCTGATGCTGGGAAAGATTGAAGGCAGGAGAAGGGGACGAGAGAGGATGAGATGGTTGGATGGCATCACCAATTCAAAGGACATGAGTTTGAGTAAGCTCTGGGAGTTGGTGATGGACAGGGAGGCCTGGCGCGCTGCAGTCCTCGACCCCAAGGACTTGGGGTCACTGTAGTCCTTGGGGTCCCAAAGAGTCAGACATGACTGAGCAACTGAACTGAACTCAAAGAATCGTGATGTCTCCTAAAGCTGTACTAGTTGCTTCTTGAAATCAGAACAGTCTTATCCTTGCTTTGCTCTCACAAGTGGGAAACTTCCCATGTCTTGGAGCAGATGGAAATTACTGCCCTTAGAATGTGCTTTGGGCTCTAGGATCTCCCATTGACCCCTGGCAGCCTTGCTGTCTTTGGCATCAAAGCCAGTTACATTATTCACGTACCTGCAACCTTCTCACTGTTATCGGTAATATCAGTGATATCACTGTTATCAGAACTCACTGAGGTCTCTCCAAAGAGAGAAGTGATATCTTCTCCAAATATCTTGAGACAGTTTTCAATGAGAAATTGTATGAAAGAAATCTGTAACACAAAGGGGCAAAAAACTGGGTATTACTGTACATATGGTGTAATAGTAAATCACATTTCATGCATGAATCTTGGCTCTAACCAAAAATGTAAAAGAATTCTGAGAAAAATTCAGACTTGACTAAAAACTATATAAATATATTATATATACATCAGCTTTTTCTAAGACATAACTGATACTTTGAAGAGTAGTATGGGCTCAAATTTTAAAATTCTTTGAGTCAGTGGGCTAAAGTTTTACTATGTAGCCTGGTTTAATAACTAAAATTTTGTAATGATGGTTAACATGCTTAAAACTAGGATGATTTTTAAGTAGCCCACATAGGATATTTGGGACATAAATGTATATTCTCTTATTAAGTTTTATTTATTTTTAATAAAATTATTTCTAGTTTTATTGAGATAGATTTTATATATCTCATTATTAAAATTTATAAAGTATCGAATACAACACCAATTGTGGATTTCACTTCAGTGAAGAAATGTCTGAAACTTGGGTAGCAGAGGTCTCTGTGTGGGCCTGGGGGGTTTGTGAGGAAAGAAAGCATCTGGAGAGAAAACATGTCTGTCTGTCTTAGCACACTCCCTTGCCTCACACTTGCTGTCCGGAGGAGCTTGGAGAAGAGCTGTGATCTTATTAGGCATGTTGTGCCTCTGTTAGGATGTTCTGAAATATTTTACTAGCTTCTTCATCCTCAGGCAGAGACACAATAGCAGCCAAGTGTTTTCCTGAATGAGCCACAGCTGGCAGAGTGCGGCCAGTATGTGTGGAGCCTCAGGTGCTCATATTGCCCAGGCCGCCAAGATGTGCCGACAGTGACCAGATGTATTGGGTGTTGTCATCATTGGGTAATGATGAAATCATAGTCTGGAGGCTTGTACACCCTCAGTGATTAGGCTGAGAGTTGAACCTTCGCTCTCCGATTGCAAAGCCACGTTTTTTCTATCATATCATCCTACTCTTACCTCTCTATCGTTTAACCTCTTGGGTGGCAAAGGGGAAGTGAGTCAACTGTTCTCAGTTATAATACACCTTCCCATGCCCAACCAGAGTAGGACTCTGCCACTCCAAGGCAGTGTAATTAAAATGTGCACTTTAAAAACTGGTTCATCAGAGTTACTACTGCAGACTTCAGGTTTAAGATGGGGACTCTGCTCCGCAAGGCATAAAAATGAGAGATCTCATTACCTGTTTGGTGAGGTTTTCTGAGCTGCCAGAATTAGGCAGACAAAGAAGGCTTGGTGTAATACACACTGATAAATTATAAGCTGTCATCTGATTGGATGAGGAATGTTGCTCAATATTGTGTAAAACTGCAAAAAGATATCGCAGAAAAACTACATTGGCTCTCGGCAGCTGGTTTAGAAGCCTAAGGACAGAAAAAAACACTTATAAATAAAGCGAGTCATTTTGCTTAGTAAGTGGGAATACAGAGAACAAATTACTTCTTTTTATACCATGTACACAGTCCATTCTCACAGTTCCAGGCATGAATGCATACAAAAACGTTTCACTGAATTTAATTCCTGAACCAGGTAAGACCTGCTCTGGTTAGTTATGTGTTTGTATTTAAGATCATACCACTGGCGGATTGGTTCTTTATCATCTCATTTTAGACCAGTGGATTCATCTCCAACACTTTCATGTGTTCAGAAGGTGTAA
This sequence comes from Bubalus kerabau, assembly GCF_029407905.1. Classification (NCBI taxonomy): domain Eukaryota; kingdom Metazoa; phylum Chordata; class Mammalia; order Artiodactyla; family Bovidae; genus Bubalus; species Bubalus kerabau. The sequence continues at coordinate 907,963 of NW_026577904.1, forward strand.
AATGGTCAAGCATTCCATGTTAATAAGATTAGGGGAAAAACAGCAATTACAGTGTCACCAATAAGGCATGCATCTCTCTTCAAACTGGCTTCCATGGGCATGATCAAGTGAAACCCTGTAATACTGGTCATTATTTTAGAGGACACAGCTGTAAACTATAAGCTAATATTTTCCTAAGAGTATGTTGGTTGTATTTTCTCAGAGTTGAGTAATTATTGCATCATTACCTCTGGGTCGACGTTATTTTCTCCTGCTCATTCCCTTGATCAATAACATCAAGCCATTTATCATACAGACTGGCTGTAAATATGCTTCCTTGGATATTTCGAAGAAAATCCTTATATAGATCAAAAAGCATATATTATTCTTAGGATAAATTCAATGGAGAAATTGCAAAGAAAATATTTAGTGGAAAAATTCAATTCAGTCCACAATTCCTTCACAGCCACCCAGACTGATTCACACAGAGCTTGGCTGTCATTCTCCACAGCCTTGCACACCCAGAAGTAGTGGATGGAATTTCCCCAACTAAAATTAGAAGCATAAAAGCAGAGTCTGGGCTGCAGTGAGAATGAAGCTCAAGCTCCTTCTATCGCCTGGAACTTACTCTTTGTGTACATGTTAACACATTAGTACAAACTGGCAAGGTCTGGTGATAACTGATCCTAAATCCTATTAGTTTCTTGAAAAGAAACGCACATGCCCATTTTGTTTCTTTACTTCAGACACATGCTTACTCGTAATTCAAGAAAGAGAAGTTCTGAAATAAACAAAATTACACCCCTACATGCTCTTATACACATATTAAGAGAAAACCTGAAGTATGTGTGCTCCCTGGGAAAAAACTAATATTGAAATAGCTTCAATCGTTTTCTTAAAAAGAAAAAAATCATTCTGACTGGTGTGAAATGGTACCTCATAGTGGTTTTGATTTGCATTTCTCTGATAATGAGTGATGTTGAGCATCTTTTTATGTGTTTGTTAGCCATCTGTATGTCTTCTTTGGAGAAATGTCTATTTAGTTCTTTGGCCCATTTTTTGATTGGGTCATTTGTTTTTCTGGAGTTGAGCTGCCAGGTTCGATACACGATACTGGATGCTTGGGGCTGGTGCACTGGGACGACCCAGAGGGATGGAACGGGGAGGGAGGAGGGAGGAGGGTTCAGGATGGGGAACACATGTGTACCTGTGGCGGATTGATTTTGATATTTGGCAAAACTAATACAATTATGTAAAGTTTAAAAAATAAAATTAAATTAAAAAAAAAAGAAAAAATCATATAAAAGTTCAGTTCTACAGACTTTTAAGCAGCAGGTGTTAGAAATAAATCAAAAGCCCCAAGGGTAAACTACATGTTACCCTTACAACACTTTGAATGGAATATATCCACCCAAAGAGGAAACTGAAAATTTAGATACATTGCAACTTGACACCTGTGGGAGAGAATATACAAATGTCAGCTTCCGAAGAGGAGGCCTGGAAACTTTATCCTGATGATCAAGGCTTCCTATCGTAGAATGGGGCCTATTAAAATAGATGAAGTTGTAACCTGTTGTGCAAGACTGAGAGGAAATGATTGCATTGCCTTGCCAGTTTCAAAGGCACAACTTGCTTCCACTGGTCTTAATATACAGCCTGACTTCTCTTAATAGTATCTTCTTTAGGCAGTGTTTCTAAGCCATCTATGATTGTAATCCTGATAGTGTTTGCTTCTTTCAGTACTTATTGAGCTGCTGTTTGTGTCTGGCACTCTTGAGTACTGAGGACAGAGTATGAAGATAATGTACAAAGACTGAGGCCTCTCATACTTTTTCTTCTAATTGGTATACAGTACCCAATCATGGTCATCAGGGTTTCACTAGGCTACTTAGGGAGTGTCCGCAGTACATTTGGAAGGAGGAAGCACTCCATTTCAGTTCAGCCATTCAGTCCCGTCCTACTCTTTGTGACCCCATGGACTGCACACCAGGCTTTCCTGTCCATCACCAACACCTGGGTCTTGTTCAAATTCATGTCCGTGGAGTTGTTGATGCCATTCAACCATGTCATCGGCTTTGGCTTCTGGGAGTCTGGGAGTGTGTGGTAGGGCCCTTGCCTTGTGTACCAAACCACATGCACTTGGAGTGTGTCTCTTCTCTCTCCTGAACCCTGTGCTGTAGAATCCATTGGTGAGACTGAGTATGGTTAAGCCAGGACATGACTCATGCAGAATATGCCATGGGTATTTGCTATTGGACCTCTGTTTATAGACAATTTAATGAAAAACTCAAAGTGGTTCTGACTATATATTCATTTCTGATTTAGACCAACTCCATGGTTGCTTTGACATATGGTATTCTCAAGGCCAAAGTTGCAAGGTTTGATTCCCCACCAAGATCAATCAACTTTAGGAAGAGAAAACTTTGGGACTGTCTAAGACCTGTACCCATAAGTAGCCACCCGGTTCTTACTAGTCTGTGCTTATAGCATGGAAACAGGCAAGAGCCTAGAAACACTTGCTCAAAAATCAAATCAGTTCCAAGTGTGCACCTTTGAGAGGGTAGCACTCTACTTGCTATTTGCATACCTAGTGTGTATTATTATGGGTCCAGTGTAGTAGGGGTCAACTCTAAATCATATCTGCACTGTTGCTATTATCATACAATCGAACATTAATAGGGGACAAGGAAACACCATATGTTATTTGGTTTCTAAGATAATTTTAATAACCTGTCTGTAGTAATTACTACATGAATATATTTTTGTTCATAGCTGCTAACAAGCACCAAGATGGATTGATTAATTTTTTTCTTTCTGTTGTATTATCGCCCTGGTAGAAAATTAACTACACACTTGTGATTTAGCTGTATCATTTCAAATTCAGTCTATTTTTTATATAAATCTATTGACTTTTGTCAAATTCCAAACAGATTTTGATTGTTGCACTCGCTTTAATAATAAGATTTATAAGATTAGGCACGTAGTAAAACTGGTTACCGTGTAACTGTAACCTTGGCTGGTGGGCTAAACTTACAAATGTTAACAAAGCCCATTAAAGATGGTAAGGGAGATAAAAGGAGGAACAAATGGTGGAGTCATCCCTACACTAATTTTCAAGTAAAAGGCATTGTGAAACAGGGGAAGGAAGGATGATGAAGTGATCAGAGATTTTGGTGGCCTCACTAAGCGTTTTTTGATTCATTGTAAGCCAAATGGGCTTCCCAGGTGGTGCTAGTGGTAAAAAAAAAAACCTGCCTGCCAATGCAGGAGATGCAAGAGATGCAGGTTCGATCCCTGGCAGGAAGATCCCCTGGAGAAAGGCATGGCAACCCACTCTAGTATTCTTGCCTGGAGGATTCCATGGACAGAGGAGTCTGCTGGGCTACAGTCAATGAAATCACAGAGAGTCGGCTGCGACTAGGAGACTAACACACACAGACACACTCACACACACACACACACACACACACACACACACTAAACACACGAGTTTACCATAGTGAGTAAACATCTGTCCTGCCTCCATGCTAAGTTGCTTCAGCCGTGTCCAGTTCTGTGCCACCTCATGGACTATAGCCTGCCAGACTCCATGTCCATGGGATTCTCCAGGCAAGAATACTGGAGTCGTATGCCAGTCCCTGTTCCAGGGGATCCTTGCAACCCAGGGATGGAACCCAGGTTTCCTGCATTGAAGGCGGATTCTTTACTGTCTGAGCCACCTGGGAAGTTGCTTCTGTTAACTGTTTCCAAAAGCTTAATATGAATTTTCTTTTGGAAATGTGGCCTTCATTAGGAAGGTGATGAGGAAGTCATCCAAAGCAGGAAGCTTGTTTTGGTAAACACTCAATGTGTAAGTGGGTATTTTGAAATATATTGTTATTCTTTTGCATGGAGTGTTCCGGAGTCAAGATGTGCAATGAAAAAGGAAAATATCTAATGTATGGGGCTTATAACATTTGAGGTACCTTCCTTCAGTTTTGGCTTTGTGAAGTGTTTTTCACTTTTCAGACCCTTCCTCTCTTATGCCTATTAGGTTTCTTGGGCACTCATAATGAAGGACCAGTCATATAGCTTCAGATTTACCGTGTGTGGATAATGCTCAAACGTTCCTTACCTTTAAGACCGACGATATCACAAGAACTGGTTCATCATTCAAGTTCACTGTGTCTCCACAGTTTAGTTTGTTCTTTAAGGCTCTGCATGATTTTATACTGGCTGATTTTCTGAAGATGCCTTCTGTGAATGGCCCTTTTTGATTGATAAAGGAAAGCATATCCTATAGGGAAGGAAAGAAAAGAAAACTTTGGGACGTTTCATGTCTAGAAGCCCAGAGCACAAGCTTGCTCCTGTTTTGACAGAGCTGTGGTATATGAGGGTACAGTTCTAGAACAGCACCGAAGTCAATTTGAAATTTTTTCTTCAGTGTCTCTAAATATATTTTCGACCCAAGAAGCGATTTGACATTCATACATTGAAAGATTTTAAACACTTGTGTAATCAGATTTTCCGTTTCTATGAATTTACTGTGTTAAACGTCTCTGCTTTGAGGCCTTTGTAGATTCACCCTCTCCTCCTTCACCACTCCTTTCTCATTATTCCCTATTATAGATGCTCTTCCCTATGTGTGGAAATCTTTTTCCCATATTCATTCTCGTTTTGTTTATTCCCCTTCCAGGGACTGTCCACCCCATTCAGTCCTGTTTCCTGTATTCCCTCCCCTCAAAATGAAGCTGAATACGCCTCTCCTCCTTCTCCGATGACATTCCTCTCTCATCAGCCTTTCTAGTTCCTTTTCCTGTATTTTCATGTCCTCTGCTATCTGCAGAGTTAGAGAGATAACAGATATTGGAGCCAGGTTTTTCAAGGAATGTGGAATCTGTATGCCAGTCATCCACTGTGTGACTTTGGGCATAGCACATACTTGGGTGAGGCTCTTTTGATTTTCATTTGTGAAGTGGGGGTGATGATAGTCATGGCTACCGCCTAAATGTTCTGTGAAAGACACAAGGTCTGGGGTAGTAGCTAGCACGTACCTAATAAGATAAATTTCTTCATATATACCATAAAATTCCCTGCATCTAGTGTAGTGCTTGCAGAGATAGTGGACAGTGAACAAGAGTTAATGCTTACAGTTCAATACACTAATTTGATATAGCACAGTCCAAACTCTGTGACTCTCTTTTGACACATTCTGTCAGGAGCAAATGATTCATCTTTGTCAGAGGATGCGTACTTTATGCTTAAACACTTGAGTTACATATCAAATCCGTGTGAGACATTTTGCATCATAAGGGGGAGTAGACTCAGCTGAAGGAGACTTGGGACTAGTGTTGACTTCAAGAGAGGAGACGAGGAGACATTTGAGGATGAGGTGGACTCTCAGAGATTCTAACACACAGAGTCTGAAGGAAAGCTATACGGCTCAAAACAGCATGGAGTTCAAACTCGCCTCCAGGACCTCCCCACCATTCTATGCAGAACAAGTACTCTCTCACCCGAAAGAAAAAAGGACATTGGGTTGATTACACCCAGCTCCCAGCCAGTCCCAGCCTCTGGCCAATCTTCAAAATTCCTTGCCCCAGCTGTTTAAGAGATAACTACTCTGAACAACCTTGCAGACGAACAGGCCCCATTAAGACAGGAGCTTTCCACATATGTGCCTCTATATACTTAATCTTTTCTTGGGTAAGGGCTTCTGCTGCTGCTAAGTCGCTCCAGTCATGTCTGACTCTGTGTGACCCCCATAGATGGCAGCCCACCAGGCTCCCCCATCCCTGGGATTCTCCAGGCAAGAAAACTGGAATGGGTTGCCATTTCCTTCTCCAGTGCATGAAAGTGAAAAGTGAAAGGGAAGTCACTCAGTCGTGTCCGACTCTTAGCGACCCCATGGACTGCAGCCTACCAGGCTCCTCCGCCCATGGGATTTTCCAGGCGAGAGTACTGGAGTGGGTTGCCATTTCCTTCAGCAGCTCACTAATCTGACTGCTGCCCCTTCTCACCTCATAAAGGTGATCTGTAAAGGACTGCTCTCCTTCTTTTTCTCAACCTCGCCTTCTCTAACTGCCTTAACTTACAGAGTCCAAGTTAACTGGTTTAAGCTGTTATAGATGGGTCTTTGTTGAAATCAGCGGAATGGATGAGAGTATCTTTTCATCTTGTAGTTGCCTTCTGACTCTGCAGTACCTAAATCAGATCTTATTCTTTGAAGTCATGTTATGAATCTTATCGGACAAAGCCAGACTTCTTCATTTGGGAGTAGAATTGGAAGAGAACACTTGATCTCTCAGAACTCCCCTTCTCAGGAAGGTTACAGAAACCAAAATAAGACCTACCAGAATTGGGGTGGGCAGGGTGTCATGATCACATACATCCTCAAGAGCAGCTCCAAAGAGCTGTTTTGGCTTTGTGGGTGGTAGAGACACGTGTTGGTTGTCCTCGCAGGTCTTGAAGGTATGGCCAAAGGCCCACTTTTTGAGAGAACTCTTCCTAAGTGTCTTCTTGTCTGAAACTAATGTAGAAGAGAGATTTTCACTACTAGTAGTTTAGATTATTTAGCCTGATTTCCACCACTTACATTCAGCAGCATGTTCATGGCAGAGGCTGAAAGAGAGAAACTGAACCATTTGTTATATAGCATTCCCCTCATTCTGAAGCAGGCTAATTGCATTCTTCTGGTGTTAACATGTTCTTCTTCGTCATATTCTGCAAACCAGTAGTTAAACCTAGAGGCGTGATCAGACGCAGGGTTGACTCTCCCTGTGACAGTATTCCCCCAGACAGTGCTCTCTATTCCCTTTGCCCTGTGTCATGAGGCACTTAACCTATAGTTATACAGGTTTCCTAATGTGAAGTGTTATCAGTGGATTCTGGTTTCAGATCTCATTTGAAAGGCCATAGTTATTTAATATTCAAATTAATCCGCATTTGTAGGAAGTTTCCTTGCTCTGTTCAGTTACCTGTTTGGCTTTCTGAGTACCCAGTCACGCCCAATTTTCTCCCTTAAAAAGAATCGCCTTTCATGAGACATCCTGCCTGACAGTGCTTATCAGTCAGCCTCTGGACCTCTCCTCTGGGAGGCCACACACATCAGTCACCTCAAAGGAAGACTTCCTGCCCTCAGAGTCCTTGAGAAGTAGGCATTAATTGCCGAAAATATGGTAAGATTACAGGTGGCCATTTTTTGTGTGACACCTTACTCAGCTAACGCAGAGGTGAATTTTACCTACCAACAGCCCCAGTCAAAGGAATGCTTTCCAAAAAAGAGTGATCAGCAATGAAAAATTGAGTTCAAAGTGTCTCGTGCCCAGCTATGAATGTTTTCCTGATATTTGCTCAATAAACCTGCTTAATATTTCCTTAAATAACCTGCTTAAATAACCAGCTACAGAAGTCAATTAGAGGAGCCCAGGTGTAGAGAAATAAACAGAAGAATTTAACCAAATCTTTTAAAATGCCCATCCACTTGTCTTTCGGAGACATAGTGAGTGCGTCACCATGTCCATTCAAGTAAGTGAACCACTTGTGGTGCTGGGTGAGAGAACCAGAAGGCTCCTATTCTGCCTCTTAATTGGATGAGTTACCTAAAAATCTTTGAGCGTCAGTTTACTCAAATGTAATATAAATGATGCTACTTACACCTCACTGGACTACATAACATAATGTACTACCCAGCACAAGACATGGCACATAGCAGCCTTAATAAAGGTAATTTCCCTCCTTCAGAAGGCCTAAGGCAGCCTAGACATCAGTCACCTGCCCCTAAGCAGACCCCACCCCCATTCTCCATTTGATTGTGCAGCCTCCAGAAGGTGTGCATTCCTCAAGGAATGCCATCACTTTGCCTTAGGCTCTTCCTGCCCTGACATTCATACTACCATCATTTTCAAAGGAGAGAATGAAGAAAGCAAATGCATTCTTAAATTCAGGAAGAGATTCTCCTAATTAATATGTACAAATGTTAAAAAGATACAGGTTTATATGGGTTGAGTTGCTTTATGCACCCTGGTTTCCCTACTCTTAACCTGATTCTTTTATTTCTACAGTACCCACAGGTATTCATGTATTTCAAATGTATTCATTCATTGTTCAGTTTTAATTAAGAATACGCTTAGGAAGAAAGCTCTATCAGTTGGTACAAAGCTATATGGCCAGCTAGCCTATAACCTTAGATGGAAAGCAATATAGACATTAAGGCCTACGCTTTTATTTTCAGGCCTAAATGGCCCTTTTGTAATGTACATTGGTTGGTGTTAGAGTTCTCGTGGGCTCTGTGACCAATAAAACTATATACTATAGCCACGAAAAGTATGGTGCTTGGTTGTTCAGTCGTGTCCCACTCTTGCGACCCCATGGACTACAGCCTGTCATGCTCCTGTCCGTGGGAATTGCTGGATAATAATACTGGAGTGGGTTGCCAGGGACTGTTAAACAGGTTAACTTTACAACTTCATCTTTCTTAAAGAATCCTGGCAAGATTTAGGTTAGTGTTTTTCCTCATGCTCAAATTAGGGTTTGAATGTTAAAAAATGAAATTTTGTAACTTTGTGGGTATAGAATAACAATGATAAGAATATAAATACTTTAAGTAGAAATTCTATTCTGGCCCCAGTACTTGCTAAATTAGTAAGACATTTTATTCAGGGAAAGAAATGTCAATGGGACAATACTGGAATGCTAGCAGGGATAATTGCAAGAGGAAAGACTTAAAAACAAACAGACATATAAACATTCAGTCCAGTTCTGTTGGCAACCTAGGTCTGAAGCAGAATGGAATGAGAGCTTGCTGTGGAGGTAGAATCCAGAGTTCAAGTCTCAGGGGCAGTCCTAAGGCAGCGGAGGAATAGAACAGAAAGACCACTTTCTCCCCACAAATTCATCGAAAGAACAGTGAATGCTGAGCAAATTCCACAAAACAACTTCAGAATGCTGGAAGAGGACATCAGGTCCTCCCAGAAAGGCAGCCCATTGTCTTCAAAAGGAGGTAGGGCAAAATATACAAGAGAAAAAGAGAGACAAATGAGGTAGGGACAGAGATCTGTCCTGGGATGGGAGTCTTAAAAGAGGAGAAGTTTCGAAACACTGGGAAACACTCTCATTGGCAGGTCAGTGGGGAGTTTTGGAATCTCAGAGGGTAACATAACGGGGAGGAAAAAGAAAGAAAGAAACCCCACAGATTATGTGACTAACATCAACTTCCAGCAGGGAACTCGTCCAGACACTCACAATTGCCACCAGCAAGCGGGGGGCCTGAACAGGGAGGTGCGGGCTGCATTGCTTAGGGTAAGGACCAGGCCTGAGTGCCCTGAGGGCAATCTGAGGGAGCTAATGTGAGATAGCAACCCAAATTGTGGGATAGCCAGAGAGAGAGAAAAAAAACTCTCCTGTGAAAAGCCCTAATCTAGGGCACTTCCTGGCCCACTCACAGAGCAGAGGACTGAGAGAACACCAGAGCAGAGCTAGCTGGCTGTGCACTGACTCATCTCCAACCAGAGACAGGGAGGCAGGTGGGGGCAGCCAGAGCCTGAAAGGGGCAATCTCAGCCCCAGAGAGGCATCCTCTACAAAACTGCAAGTAGGCTCCCATTTGCTAACCAAGACTTGTTGGGATTCTGGGCGATTGACATCCGCTGGGATGGTCGCAGCCAGAGATCAGCTCCCCAGAAGAGACACACGGCCCACCTGTGATGGGCAGGCCTGCTGCCACCCAGCAAATCGAGCGGCTGGGATGGGGGAGGTGATAAGACACACCACACTTGGGGGGCACTGTGCTCGCTAAGCACCTGGTCGCCTGAGCTGCTCGGACCTGGGAAGGGCACAAAACGCAGGTCCAACTGAGTCTGCGCCTTTGTGGAGTACCTGAGAACCTGAACCTGAATGGCTTAGACCTGGGAAGTGCACGCAACCCAGGGCCCGCCTCAGACAGTTGCAGGCAGAGCAACCTGGAGCTGAGCAGTGTAGACTGGGAAAGCACACACCGTGAGCGGGGGCAAACCCAGTGCGGCCAGGACACTGTGAGCACACGCCAGGGATATCTGTTTGCAGTGCTCCTCCGTCCCCACAGTACCACTGAATAAGGGAGCCTAAATAAGTGACCACCTTCGCCCCCATGAGTCAGGGCGGAAATTAGACCCTGAAAAGACCAGCAAACAGAAGAAGTTAAAATAAACAGAGGGATCCGCTCTGGAAAAGACAGGTGCGACAGATTAAAACCTTGTAGTTAGCACTGACGACTTTGGAAGGGACCTAGAGATCTTGAGAAGTATAAGCTGGATCACGGAACTATCTGAAACTGAACTACCCCGCACTCCCAACAACAACTCCAGAGAAATTCCTAGATATATTTTTACTATTATCATTTAAAAATTTTTTTTTTAATTTTTAAGTCCTCTATTACTTCTTTAATTTTAACTTGTATAACCTACTATTACCTTTCCAAAAAAAGACCCTATTTTTAAAGCAAACTTCATACATATATTTTATCATTTTTTGTGACTTTGTTTTTTTTTTTTTTTTAATACTGTATTTGGGAGACTCTAACCTTTACTGTAGACTTCTAATGTGTGCTTTTTGGTATTTGTTATCAATTTTGTACGTTTAAGAACCCAATCTTCACAACCAATTTTTACTTGGGAGTTTGACCACTGCCTTGATTGCTCTCTCCCCCTTTTGACTCTCCTTTTTCTCCACCAGGTCGCCTCTATCTCCACCCTCACCCTTTTCTTCCCTACCCACTCTGTGAATCTCTTTGTGTATTCCGGGCTATGGAGAACACTTTGGGAACTGATTACTGGCTGGATCTGTCTCTCTCCTTTTGATTCCCTCTTTTCTTGTCTTGGTCACCTCTGTCTACTTCTTCCTTCTCTTCTCTGTGTAACTGCATGAGCCTCTGTGATGGGTCCAGACTGTGGAGACCACATAGGGAATTGATTACTGGCTAGCTTGCTCTCTCCCCTTTGGATTCCCCCTCTTCTTCTCCTGGCCAACTCTATCTCCCTCCACCGTATTCTCTTCTCCATCTAACTTGGTGAACCTCTCTGGGTGTCCCTCACTGTGGAGAAGCTTTTCATCATTAACCTAGATGTTTTCTCATCGGTGCTGTACAGATAGAGAAGTCTTGAGGCTACTCTAAGAATAAGACTGAAAACCAGAGACAGGAAGCTTAAGTTCAAAACCTGAGAACACCAGAGAACTCCTGACTCCAGGGAACATTAATGGATAAGAGCTCATCCATAAGCCTCCATACCTACACTGAAACCAAGCACCACCCAAGAGCCAACAAGTTCCAGAGCAAGACATACAATGCAAATTCTCGAACAACGCAGGAACATAGCCCTGAGCTTCAATATACAGGCTGACCAAATTCACACCAAACCCGTAGACATCTCAAAACTCCCTACAGGACACTTCATTGCACTCTGGAGAGAAGTCCAGCTAAACCCACCAGAACAGGGACGCAAGCTTCCCTAAGCAGGAAACCTTGACAAGCCACTCACACAACCCCACCCACAGTGAGGAACCTCCACAATGAAAAAGAACCAAAAGTTGCCAGAATACAGAAAAGCCACCCCCAATACAGCAATCGAACTGATGCTGAAGCTGAAACTCCAATGCTTTGGTCACCTGATGTAAAGAACTGACTCAGCGGAAAAGACCCTGATGCTGGGAAAGATTGAAGGCAGGAGAAGGGGACGAGAGAGGATGAGATGGTTGGATGGCATCACCAATTCAAAGGACATGAGTTTGAGTAAGCTCTGGGAGTTGGTGATGGACAGGGAGGCCTGGCGCGCTGCAGTCCTCGACCCCAAGGACTTGGGGTCACTGTAGTCCTTGGGGTCCCAAAGAGTCAGACATGACTGAGCAACTGAACTGAACTCAAAGAATCGTGATGTCTCCTAAAGCTGTACTAGTTGCTTCTTGAAATCAGAACAGTCTTATCCTTGCTTTGCTCTCACAAGTGGGAAACTTCCCATGTCTTGGAGCAGATGGAAATTACTGCCCTTAGAATGTGCTTTGGGCTCTAGGATCTCCCATTGACCCCTGGCAGCCTTGCTGTCTTTGGCATCAAAGCCAGTTACATTATTCACGTACCTGCAACCTTCTCACTGTTATCGGTAATATCAGTGATATCACTGTTATCAGAACTCACTGAGGTCTCTCCAAAGAGAGAAGTGATATCTTCTCCAAATATCTTGAGACAGTTTTCAATGAGAAATTGTATGAAAGAAATCTGTAACACAAAGGGGCAAAAAACTGGGTATTACTGTACATATGGTGTAATAGTAAATCACATTTCATGCATGAATCTTGGCTCTAACCAAAAATGTAAAAGAATTCTGAGAAAAATTCAGACTTGACTAAAAACTATATAAATATATTATATATACATCAGCTTTTTCTAAGACATAACTGATACTTTGAAGAGTAGTATGGGCTCAAATTTTAAAATTCTTTGAGTCAGTGGGCTAAAGTTTTACTATGTAGCCTGGTTTAATAACTAAAATTTTGTAATGATGGTTAACATGCTTAAAACTAGGATGATTTTTAAGTAGCCCACATAGGATATTTGGGACATAAATGTATATTCTCTTATTAAGTTTTATTTATTTTTAATAAAATTATTTCTAGTTTTATTGAGATAGATTTTATATATCTCATTATTAAAATTTATAAAGTATCGAATACAACACCAATTGTGGATTTCACTTCAGTGAAGAAATGTCTGAAACTTGGGTAGCAGAGGTCTCTGTGTGGGCCTGGGGGGTTTGTGAGGAAAGAAAGCATCTGGAGAGAAAACATGTCTGTCTGTCTTAGCACACTCCCTTGCCTCACACTTGCTGTCCGGAGGAGCTTGGAGAAGAGCTGTGATCTTATTAGGCATGTTGTGCCTCTGTTAGGATGTTCTGAAATATTTTACTAGCTTCTTCATCCTCAGGCAGAGACACAATAGCAGCCAAGTGTTTTCCTGAATGAGCCACAGCTGGCAGAGTGCGGCCAGTATGTGTGGAGCCTCAGGTGCTCATATTGCCCAGGCCGCCAAGATGTGCCGACAGTGACCAGATGTATTGGGTGTTGTCATCATTGGGTAATGATGAAATCATAGTCTGGAGGCTTGTACACCCTCAGTGATTAGGCTGAGAGTTGAACCTTCGCTCTCCGATTGCAAAGCCACGTTTTTTCTATCATATCATCCTACTCTTACCTCTCTATCGTTTAACCTCTTGGGTGGCAAAGGGGAAGTGAGTCAACTGTTCTCAGTTATAATACACCTTCCCATGCCCAACCAGAGTAGGACTCTGCCACTCCAAGGCAGTGTAATTAAAATGTGCACTTTAAAAACTGGTTCATCAGAGTTACTACTGCAGACTTCAGGTTTAAGATGGGGACTCTGCTCCGCAAGGCATAAAAATGAGAGATCTCATTACCTGTTTGGTGAGGTTTTCTGAGCTGCCAGAATTAGGCAGACAAAGAAGGCTTGGTGTAATACACACTGATAAATTATAAGCTGTCATCTGATTGGATGAGGAATGTTGCTCAATATTGTGTAAAACTGCAAAAAGATATCGCAGAAAAACTACATTGGCTCTCGGCAGCTGGTTTAGAAGCCTAAGGACAGAAAAAAACACTTATAAATAAAGCGAGTCATTTTGCTTAGTAAGTGGGAATACAGAGAACAAATTACTTCTTTTTATACCATGTACACAGTCCATTCTCACAGTTCCAGGCATGAATGCATACAAAAACGTTTCACTGAATTTAATTCCTGAACCAGGTAAGACCTGCTCTGGTTAGTTATGTGTTTGTATTTAAGATCATACCACTGGCGGATTGGTTCTTTATCATCTCATTTTAGACCAGTGGATTCATCTCCAACACTTTCATGTGTTCAGAAGGTGTAAAATGGTCAAGCATTCCATGTTAATAAGATTAGGGGAAAAACAGCAATTACAGTGTCACCAATAAGGCATGCATCTCTCTTCAAACTGGCTTCCATGGGCATGATCAAGTGAAACCCTGTAATACTGGTCATTATTTTAGAGGACACAGCTGTAAACTATAAGCTAATATTTTCCTAAGAGTATGTTGGTTGTATTTTCTCAGAGTTGAGTAATTATTGCATCATTACCTCTGGGTCGACGTTATTTTCTCCTGCTCATTCCCTTGATCAATAACATCAAGCCATTTATCATACAGACTGGCTGTAAATATGCTTCCTTGGATATTTCGAAGAAAATCCTTATATAGATCAAAAAGCATATATTATTCTTAGGATAAATTCAATGGAGAAATTGCAAAGAAAATATTTAGTGGAAAAATTCAATTCAGTCCACAATTCCTTCACAGCCACCCAGACTGATTCACACAGAGCTTGGCTGTCATTCTCCACAGCCTTGCACACCCAGAAGTAGTGGATGGAATTTCCCCAACTAAAATTAGAAGCATAAAAGCAGAGTCTGGGCTGCAGTGAGAATGAAGCTCAAGCTCCTTCTATCGCCTGGAACTTACTCTTTGTGTACATGTTAACACATTAGTACAAACTGGCAAGGTCTGGTGATAACTGATCCTAAATCCTATTAGTTTCTTGAAAAGAAACGCACATGCCCATTTTGTTTCTTTACTTCAGACACATGCTTACTCGTAATTCAAGAAAGAGAAGTTCTGAAATAAACAAAATTACACCCCTACATGCTCTTATACACATATTAAGAGAAAACCTGAAGTATGTGTGCTCCCTGGGAAAAAACTAATATTGAAATAGCTTCAATCGTTTTCTTAAAAAGAAAAAAATCATTCTGACTGGTGTGAAATGGTACCTCATAGTGGTTTTGATTTGCATTTCTCTGATAATGAGTGATGTTGAGCATCTTTTTATGTGTTTGTTAGCCATCTGTATGTCTTCTTTGGAGAAATGTCTATTTAGTTCTTTGGCCCATTTTTTGATTGGGTCATTTGTTTTTCTGGAGTTGAGCTGCCAGGTTCGATACACGATACTGGATGCTTGGGGCTGGTGCACTGGGACGACCCAGAGGGATGGAACGGGGAGGGAGGAGGGAGGAGGGTTCAGGATGGGGAACACATGTGTACCTGTGGCGGATTGATTTTGATATTTGGCAAAACTAATACAATTATGTAAAGTTTAAAAAATAAAATTAAATTAAAAAAAAAAGAAAAAATCATATAAAAGTTCAGTTCTACAGACTTTTAAGCAGCAGGTGTTAGAAATAAATCAAAAGCCCCAAGGGTAAACTACATGTTACCCTTACAACACTTTGAATGGAATATATCCACCCAAAGAGGAAACTGAAAATTTAGATACATTGCAACTTGACACCTGTGGGAGAGAATATACAAATGTCAGCTTCCGAAGAGGAGGCCTGGAAACTTTATCCTGATGATCAAGGCTTCCTATCGTAGAATGGGGCCTATTAAAATAGATGAAGTTGTAACCTGTTGTGCAAGACTGAGAGGAAATGATTGCATTGCCTTGCCAGTTTCAAAGGCACAACTTGCTTCCACTGGTCTTAATATACAGCCTGACTTCTCTTAATAGTATCTTCTTTAGGCAGTGTTTCTAAGCCATCTATGATTGTAATCCTGATAGTGTTTGCTTCTTTCAGTACTTATTGAGCTGCTGTTTGTGTCTGGCACTCTTGAGTACTGAGGACAGAGTATGAAGATAATGTACAAAGACTGAGGCCTCTCATACTTTTTCTTCTAATTGGTATACAGTACCCAATCATGGTCATCAGGGTTTCACTAGGCTACTTAGGGAGTGTCCGCAGTACATTTGGAAGGAGGAAGCACTCCATTTCAGTTCAGCCATTCAGTCCCGTCCTACTCTTTGTGACCCCATGGACTGCACACCAGGCTTTCCTGTCCATCACCAACACCTGGGTCTTGTTCAAATTCATGTCCGTGGAGTTGTTGATGCCATTCAACCATGTCATCGGCTTTGGCTTCTGGGAGTCTGGGAGTGTGTGGTAGGGCCCTTGCCTTGTGTACCAAACCACATGCACTTGGAGTGTGTCTCTTCTCTCTCCTGAACCCTGTGCTGTAGAATCCATTGGTGAGACTGAGTATGGTTAAGCCAGGACATGACTCATGCAGAATATGCCATGGGTATTTGCTATTGGACCTCTGTTTATAGACAATTTAATGAAAAACTCAAAGTGGTTCTGACTATATATTCATTTCTGATTTAGACCAACTCCATGGTTGCTTTGACATATGGTATTCTCAAGGCCAAAGTTGCAAGGTTTGATTCCCCACCAAGATCAATCAACTTTAGGAAGAGAAAACTTTGGGACTGTCTAAGACCTGTACCCATAAGTAGCCACCCGGTTCTTACTAGTCTGTGCTTATAGCATGGAAACAGGCAAGAGCCTAGAAACACTTGCTCAAAAATCAAATCAGTTCCAAGTGTGCACCTTTGAGAGGGTAGCACTCTACTTGCTATTTGCATACCTAGTGTGTATTATTATGGGTCCAGTGTAGTAGGGGTCAACTCTAAATCATATCTGCACTGTTGCTATTATCATACAATCGAACATTAATAGGGGACAAGGAAACACCATATGTTATTTGGTTTCTAAGATAATTTTAATAACCTGTCTGTAGTAATTACTACATGAATATATTTTTGTTCATAGCTGCTAACAAGCACCAAGATGGATTGATTAATTTTTTTCTTTCTGTTGTATTATCGCCCTGGTAGAAAATTAACTACACACTTGTGATTTAGCTGTATCATTTCAAATTCAGTCTATTTTTTATATAAATCTATTGACTTTTGTCAAATTCCAAACAGATTTTGATTGTTGCACTCGCTTTAATAATAAGATTTATAAGATTAGGCACGTAGTAAAACTGGTTACCGTGTAACTGTAACCTTGGCTGGTGGGCTAAACTTACAAATGTTAACAAAGCCCATTAAAGATGGTAAGGGAGATAAAAGGAGGAACAAATGGTGGAGTCATCCCTACACTAATTTTCAAGTAAAAGGCATTGTGAAACAGGGGAAGGAAGGATGATGAAGTGATCAGAGATTTTGGTGGCCTCACTAAGCGTTTTTTGATTCATTGTAAGCCAAATGGGCTTCCCAGGTGGTGCTAGTGGTAAAAAAAAAAACCTGCCTGCCAATGCAGGAGATGCAAGAGATGCAGGTTCGATCCCTGGCAGGAAGATCCCCTGGAGAAAGGCATGGCAACCCACTCTAGTATTCTTGCCTGGAGGATTCCATGGACAGAGGAGTCTGCTGGGCTACAGTCAATGAAATCACAGAGAGTCGGCTGCGACTAGGAGACTAACACACACAGACACACTCACACACACACACACACACACACACACACACTAAACACACGAGTTTACCATAGTGAGTAAACATCTGTCCTGCCTCCATGCTAAGTTGCTTCAGCCGTGTCCAGTTCTGTGCCACCTCATGGACTATAGCCTGCCAGACTCCATGTCCATGGGATTCTCCAGGCAAGAATACTGGAGTCGTATGCCAGTCCCTGTTCCAGGGGATCCTTGCAACCCAGGGATGGAACCCAGGTTTCCTGCATTGAAGGCGGATTCTTTACTGTCTGAGCCACCTGGGAAGTTGCTTCTGTTAACTGTTTCCAAAAGCTTAATATGAATTTTCTTTTGGAAATGTGGCCTTCATTAGGAAGGTGATGAGGAAGTCATCCAAAGCAGGAAGCTTGTTTTGGTAAACACTCAATGTGTAAGTGGGTATTTTGAAATATATTGTTATTCTTTTGCATGGAGTGTTCCGGAGTCAAGATGTGCAATGAAAAAGGAAAATATCTAATGTATGGGGCTTATAACATTTGAGGTACCTTCCTTCAGTTTTGGCTTTGTGAAGTGTTTTTCACTTTTCAGACCCTTCCTCTCTTATGCCTATTAGGTTTCTTGGGCACTCATAATGAAGGACCAGTCATATAGCTTCAGATTTACCGTGTGTGGATAATGCTCAAACGTTCCTTACCTTTAAGACCGACGATATCACAAGAACTGGTTCATCATTCAAGTTCACTGTGTCTCCACAGTTTAGTTTGTTCTTTAAGGCTCTGCATGATTTTATACTGGCTGATTTTCTGAAGATGCCTTCTGTGAATGGCCCTTTTTGATTGATAAAGGAAAGCATATCCTATAGGGAAGGAAAGAAAAGAAAACTTTGGGACGTTTCATGTCTAGAAGCCCAGAGCACAAGCTTGCTCCTGTTTTGACAGAGCTGTGGTATATGAGGGTACAGTTCTAGAACAGCACCGAAGTCAATTTGAAATTTTTTCTTCAGTGTCTCTAAATATATTTTCGACCCAAGAAGCGATTTGACATTCATACATTGAAAGATTTTAAACACTTGTGTAATCAGATTTTCCGTTTCTATGAATTTACTGTGTTAAACGTCTCTGCTTTGAGGCCTTTGTAGATTCACCCTCTCCTCCTTCACCACTCCTTTCTCATTATTCCCTATTATAGATGCTCTTCCCTATGTGTGGAAATCTTTTTCCCATATTCATTCTCGTTTTGTTTATTCCCCTTCCAGGGACTGTCCACCCCATTCAGTCCTGTTTCCTGTATTCCCTCCCCTCAAAATGAAGCTGAATACGCCTCTCCTCCTTCTCCGATGACATTCCTCTCTCATCAGCCTTTCTAGTTCCTTTTCCTGTATTTTCATGTCCTCTGCTATCTGCAGAGTTAGAGAGATAACAGATATTGGAGCCAGGTTTTTCAAGGAATGTGGAATCTGTATGCCAGTCATCCACTGTGTGACTTTGGGCATAGCACATACTTGGGTGAGGCTCTTTTGATTTTCATTTGTGAAGTGGGGGTGATGATAGTCATGGCTACCGCCTAAATGTTCTGTGAAAGACACAAGGTCTGGGGTAGTAGCTAGCACGTACCTAATAAGATAAATTTCTTCATATATACCATAAAATTCCCTGCATCTAGTGTAGTGCTTGCAGAGATAGTGGACAGTGAACAAGAGTTAATGCTTACAGTTCAATACACTAATTTGATATAGCACAGTCCAAACTCTGTGACTCTCTTTTGACACATTCTGTCAGGAGCAAATGATTCATCTTTGTCAGAGGATGCGTACTTTATGCTTAAACACTTGAGTTACATATCAAATCCGTGTGAGACATTTTGCATCATAAGGGGGAGTAGACTCAGCTGAAGGAGACTTGGGACTAGTGTTGACTTCAAGAGAGGAGACGAGGAGACATTTGAGGATGAGGTGGACTCTCAGAGATTCTAACACACAGAGTCTGAAGGAAAGCTATACGGCTCAAAACAGCATGGAGTTCAAACTCGCCTCCAGGACCTCCCCACCATTCTATGCAGAACAAGTACTCTCTCACCCGAAAGAAAAAAGGACATTGGGTTGATTACACCCAGCTCCCAGCCAGTCCCAGCCTCTGGCCAATCTTCAAAATTCCTTGCCCCAGCTGTTTAAGAGATAACTACTCTGAACAACCTTGCAGACGAACAGGCCCCATTAAGACAGGAGCTTTCCACATATGTGCCTCTATATACTTAATCTTTTCTTGGGTAAGGGCTTCTGCTGCTGCTAAGTCGCTCCAGTCATGTCTGACTCTGTGTGACCCCCATAGATGGCAGCCCACCAGGCTCCCCCATCCCTGGGATTCTCCAGGCAAGAAAACTGGAATGGGTTGCCATTTCCTTCTCCAGTGCATGAAAGTGAAAAGTGAAAGGGAAGTCACTCAGTCGTGTCCGACTCTTAGCGACCCCATGGACTGCAGCCTACCAGGCTCCTCCGCCCATGGGATTTTCCAGGCGAGAGTACTGGAGTGGGTTGCCATTTCCTTCAGCAGCTCACTAATCTGACTGCTGCCCCTTCTCACCTCATAAAGGTGATCTGTAAAGGACTGCTCTCCTTCTTTTTCTCAACCTCGCCTTCTCTAACTGCCTTAACTTACAGAGTCCAAGTTAACTGGTTTAAGCTGGTATAGATGGGTCTTTGTTGAAATCAGCGGAATGGATGAGAGTATCTTTTCATCTTGTAGTTGCCTTCTGACTCTGCAGTACCTAAATCAGATCTTATTCTTTGAAGTCATGTTATGAATCTTATCGGACAAAGCCAGACTTCTTCATTTGGGAGTAGAATTGGAAGAGAACACTTGATCTCTCAGAACTCCCCTTCTCAGGAAGGTTACAGAAACCAAAATAAGACCTACCAGAATTGGGGTGGGCAGGGTGTCATGATCACATACATCCTCAAGAGCAGCTCCAAAGAGCTGTTTTGGCTTTGTGGGTGGTAGAGACACGTGTTGGTTGTCCTCGCAGGTCTTGAAGGTATGGCCAAAGGCCCACTTTTTGAGAGAACTCTTCCTAAGTGTCTTCTTGTCTGAAACTAATGTAGAAGAGAGATTTTCACTACTAGTAGTTTAGATTATTTAGCCTGATTTCCACCACTTACATTCAACAGCATGTTCATGGCAGAGGCTGAAAGAGAGAAACTGAACCATTTGTTATATAGCATTCCCCTCATTCTGAAGCAGGCTAATTGCATTCTTCTGGTGTTAACATGTTCTTCTTCGTCATATTCTGCAAACCAGTAGTTAAACCTAGAGGCGTGATCAGACGCAGGGTTGACTCTCCCTGTGACAGTATTCCCCCAGACAGTGCTCTCTATTCCCTTTGCCCTGTGTCATGAGGCACTTAACCTATAGTTATACAGGTTTCCTAATGTGAAGTGTTATCAGTGGATTCTGGTTTCAGATCTCATTTGAAAGGCCATAGTTATTTAATATTCAAATTAATCCGCATTTGTAGGAAGTTTCCTTGCTCTGTTCAGTTACCTGTTTGGCTTTCTGAGTACCCAGTCACGCCCAATTTTCTCCCTTAAAAAGAATCGCCTTTCATGAGACATCCTGCCTGACAGTGCTTATCAGTCAGCCTCTGGACCTCTCCTCTGGGAGGCCACACACATCAGTCACCTCAAAGGAAGACTTCCTGCCCTCAGAGTCCTTGAGAAGTAGGCATTAATTGCCGAAAATATGGTAAGATTACAGGTGGCCATTTTTTGTGTGACACCTTACTCAGCTAACGCAGAGGTGAATTTTACCTACCAACAGCCCCAGTCAAAGGAATGCTTTCCAAAAAAGAGTGATCAGCAATGAAAAATTGAGTTCAAAGTGTCTCGTGCCCAGCTATGAATGTTTTCCTGATATTTGCTCAATAAACCTGCTTAATATTTCCTTAAATAACCTGCTTAAATAACCAGCTACAGAAGTCAATTAGAGGAGCCCAGGTGTAGAGAAATAAACAGAAGAATTTAACCAAATCTTTTAAAATGCCCATCCACTTGTCTTTCGGAGACATAGTGAGTGCGTCACCATGTCCATTCAAGTAAGTGAACCACTTGTGGTGCTGGGTGAGAGAACCAGAAGGCTCCTATTCTGCCTCTTAATTGGATGAGTTACCTAAAAATCTTTGAGCGTCAGTTTACTCAAATGTAATATAAATGATGCTACTTACACCTCACTGGACTACATAACATAATGTACTACCCAGCACAAGACATGGCACATAGCAGCCTTAATAAAGGTAATTTCCCTCCTTCAGAAGGCCTAAGGCAGCCTAGACATCAGTCACCTGCCCCTAAGCAGACCCCACCCCCATTCTCCATTTGATTGTGCAGCCTCCAGAAGGTGTGCATTCCTCAAGGAATGCCATCACTTTGCCTTAGGCTCTTCCTGCCCTGACATTCATACTACCATCATTTTCAAAGGAGAGAATGAAGAAAGCAAATGCATTCTTAAATTCAGGAAGAGATTCTCCTAATTAATATGTACAAATGTTAAAAAGATACAGGTTTATATGGGTTGAGTTGCTTTATGCACCCTGGTTTCCCTACTCTTAACCTGATTCTTTTATTTCTACAGTACCCACAGGTATTCATGTATTTCAAATGTATTCATTCATTGTTCAGTTTTAATTAAGAATACGCTTAGGAAGAAAGCTCTATCAGTTGGTACAAAGCTATATGGCCAGCTAGCCTATAACCTTAGATGGAAAGCAATATAGACATTAAGGCCTACGCTTTTATTTTCAGGCCTAAATGGCCCTTTTGTAATGTACATTGGTTGGTGTTAGAGTTCTCGTGGGCTCTGTGACCAATAAAACTATATACTATAGCCACGAAAAGTATGGTGCTTGGTTGTTCAGTCGTGTCCCACTCTTGCGACCCCATGGACTACAGCCTGTCATGCTCCTGTCCGTGGGAATTGCTGGATAATAATACTGGAGTGGGTTGCCAGGGACTGTTAAACAGGTTAACTTTACAACTTCATCTTTCTTAAAGAATCCTGGCAAGATTTAGGTTAGTGTTTTTCCTCATGCTCAAATTAGGGTTTGAATGTTAAAAAATGAAATTTTGTAACTTTGTGGGTATAGAATAACAATGATAAGAATATAAATACTTTAAGTAGAAATTCTATTCTGGCCCCAGTACTTGCTAAATTAGTAAGACATTTTATTCAGGGAAAGAAATGTCAATGGGACAATACTGGAATGCTAGCAGGGATAATTGCAAGAGGAAAGACTTAAAAACAAACAGACATATAAACATTCAGTCCAGTTCTGTTGGCAACCTAGGTCTGAAGCAGAATGGAATGAGAGCTTGCTGTGGAGGTAGAATCCAGAGTTCAAGTCTCAGGGGCAGTCCTAAGGCAGCGGAGGAATAGAACAGAAAGACCACTTTCTCCCCACAAATTCATCGAAAGAACAGTGAATGCTGAGCAAATTCCACAAAACAACTTCAGAATGCTGGAAGAGGACATCAGGTCCTCCCAGAAAGGCAGCCCATTGTCTTCAAAAGGAGGTAGGGCAAAATATACAAGAGAAAAAGAGAGACAAATGAGGTAGGGACAGAGATCTGTCCTGGGATGGGAGTCTTAAAAGAGGAGAAGTTTCGAAACACTGGGAAACACTCTCATTGGCAGGTCAGTGGGGAGTTTTGGAATCTCAGAGGGTAACATAACGGGGAGGAAAAAGAAAGAAAGAAACCCCACAGATTATGTGACTAACATCAACTTCCAGCAGGGAACTCGTCCAGACACTCACAATTGCCACCAGCAAGCGGGGGGCCTGAACAGGGAGGTGCGGGCTGCATTGCTTAGGGTAAGGACCAGGCCTGAGTGCCCTGAGGGCAATCTGAGGGAGCTAATGTGAGATAGCAACCCAAATTGTGGGATAGCCAGAGAGAGAGAAAAAAAACTCTCCTGTGAAAAGCCCTAATCTAGGGCACTTCCTGGCCCACTCACAGAGCAGAGGACTGAGAGAACACCAGAGCAGAGCTAGCTGGCTGTGCACTGACTCATCTCCAACCAGAGACAGGGAGGCAGGTGGGGGCAGCCAGAGCCTGAAAGGGGCAATCTCAGCCCCAGAGAGGCATCCTCTACAAAACTGCAAGTAGGCTCCCATTTGCTAACCAAGACTTGTTGGGATTCTGGGCGATTGACATCCGCTGGGATGGTCGCAGCCAGAGATCAGCTCCCCAGAAGAGACACACGGCCCACCTGTGATGGGCAGGCCTGCTGCCACCCAGCAAATCGAGCGGCTGGGATGGGGGAGGTGATAAGACACACCACACTTGGGGGGCACTGTGCTCGCTAAGCACCTGGTCGCCTGAGCTGCTCGGACCTGGGAAGGGCACAAAACGCAGGTCCAACTGAGTCTGCGCCTTTGTGGAGTACCTGAGAACCTGAACCTGAATGGCTTAGACCTGGGAAGTGCACGCAACCCAGGGCCCGCCTCAGACAGTTGCAGGCAGAGCAACCTGGAGCTGAGCAGTGTAGACTGGGAAAGCACACACCGTGAGCGGGGGCAAACCCAGTGCGGCCAGGACACTGTGAGCACACGCCAGGGATATCTGTTTGCAGTGCTCCTCCGTCCCCACAGTACCACTGAATAAGGGAGCCTAAATAAGTGACCACCTTCGCCCCCATGAGTCAGGGCGGAAATTAGACCCTGAAAAGACCAGCAAACAGAAGAAGTTAAAATAAACAGAGGGATCCGCTCTGGAAAAGACAGGTGCGACAGATTAAAACCTTGTAGTTAGCACTGACGACTTTGGAAGGGACCTAGAGATCTTGAGAAGTATAAGCTGGATCACGGAACTATCTGAAACTGAACTACCCCGCACTCCCAACAACAACTCCAGAGAAATTCCTAGATATATTTTTACTATTATCATTTAAAAATTTTTTTTTTAATTTTTAAGTCCTCTATTACTTCTTTAATTTTAACTTGTATAACCTACTATTACCTTTCCAAAAAAAGACCCTATTTTTAAAGCAAACTTCATACATATATTTTATCATTTTTTGTGACTTTGTTTTTTTTTTTTTTTTAATACTGTATTTGGGAGACTCTAACCTTTACTGTAGACTTCTAATGTGTGCTTTTTGGTATTTGTTATCAATTTTGTACGTTTAAGAACCCAATCTTCACAACCAATTTTTACTTGGGAGTTTGACCACTGCCTTGATTGCTCTCTCCCCCTTTTGACTCTCCTTTTTCTCCACCAGGTCGCCTCTATCTCCACCCTCACCCTTTTCTTCCCTACCCACTCTGTGAATCTCTTTGTGTATTCCGGGCTATGGAGAACACTTTGGGAACTGATTACTGGCTGGATCTGTCTCTCTCCTTTTGATTCCCTCTTTTCTTGTCTTGGTCACCTCTGTCTACTTCTTCCTTCTCTTCTCTGTGTAACTGCATGAGCCTCTGTGATGGGTCCAGACTGTGGAGACCACATAGGGAATTGATTACTGGCTAGCTTGCTCTCTCCCCTTTGGATTCCCCCTCTTCTTCTCCTGGCCAACTCTATCTCCCTCCACCGTATTCTCTTCTCCATCTAACTTGGTGAACCTCTCTGGGTGTCCCTCACTGTGGAGAAGCTTTTCATCATTAACCTAGATGTTTTCTCATCGGTGCTGTACAGATAGAGAAGTCTTGAGGCTACTCTAAGAATAAGACTGAAAACCAGAGACAGGAAGCTTAAGTTCAAAACCTGAGAACACCAGAGAACTCCTGACTCCAGGGAACATTAATGGATAAGAGCTCATCCATAAGCCTCCATACCTACACTGAAACCAAGCACCACCCAAGAGCCAACAAGTTCCAGAGCAAGACATACAATGCAAATTCTCGAACAACGCAGGAACATAGCCCTGAGCTTCAATATACAGGCTGACCAAATTCACACCAAACCCGTAGACATCTCAAAACTCCCTACAGGACACTTCATTGCACTCTGGAGAGAAGTCCAGCTAAACCCACCAGAACAGGGACGCAAGCTTCCCTAAGCAGGAAACCTTGACAAGCCACTCACACAACCCCACCCACAGTGAGGAACCTCCACAATGAAAAAGAACCAAAAGTTGCCAGAATACAGAAAAGCCACCCCCAATACAGCAATCGAACTGATGCTGAAGCTGAAACTCCAATGCTTTGGTCACCTGATGTAAAGAACTGACTCAGCGGAAAAGACCCTGATGCTGGGAAAGATTGAAGGCAGGAGAAGGGGACGAGAGAGGATGAGATGGTTGGATGGCATCACCAATTCAAAGGACATGAGTTTGAGTAAGCTCTGGGAGTTGGTGATGGACAGGGAGGCCTGGCGCGCTGCAGTCCTCGACCCCAAGGACTTGGGGTCACTGTAGTCCTTGGGGTCCCAAAGAGTCAGACATGACTGAGCAACTGAACTGAACTCAAAGAATCGTGATGTCTCCTAAAGCTGTACTAGTTGCTTCTTGAAATCAGAACAGTCTTATCCTTGCTTTGCTCTCACAAGTGGGAAACTTCCCATGTCTTGGAGCAGATGGAAATTACTGCCCTTAGAATGTGCTTTGGGCTCTAGGATCTCCCATTGACCCCTGGCAGCCTTGCTGTCTTTGGCATCAAAGCCAGTTACATTATTCACGTACCTGCAACCTTCTCACTGTTATCGGTAATATCAGTGATATCACTGTTATCAGAACTCACTGAGGTCTCTCCAAAGAGAGAAGTGATATCTTCTCCAAATATCTTGAGACAGTTTTCAATGAGAAATTGTATGAAAGAAATCTGTAACACAAAGGGGCAAAAAACTGGGTATTACTGTACATATGGTGTAATAGTAAATCACATTTCATGCATGAATCTTGGCTCTAACCAAAAATGTAAAAGAATTCTGAGAAAAATTCAGACTTGACTAAAAACTATATAAATATATTATATATACATCAGCTTTTTCTAAGACATAACTGATACTTTGAAGAGTAGTATGGGCTCAAATTTTAAAATTCTTTGAGTCAGTGGGCTAAAGTTTTACTATGTAGCCTGGTTTAATAACTAAAATTTTGTAATGATGGTTAACATGCTTAAAACTAGGATGATTTTTAAGTAGCCCACATAGGATATTTGGGACATAAATGTATATTCTCTTATTAAGTTTTATTTATTTTTAATAAAATTATTTCTAGTTTTATTGAGATAGATTTTATATATCTCATTATTAAAATTTATAAAGTATCGAATACAACACCAATTGTGGATTTCACTTCAGTGAAGAAATGTCTGAAACTTGGGTAGCAGAGGTCTCTGTGTGGGCCTGGGGGGTTTGTGAGGAAAGAAAGCATCTGGAGAGAAAACATGTCTGTCTGTCTTAGCACACTCCCTTGCCTCACACTTGCTGTCCGGAGGAGCTTGGAGAAGAGCTGTGATCTTATTAGGCATGTTGTGCCTCTGTTAGGATGTTCTGAAATATTTTACTAGCTTCTTCATCCTCAGGCAGAGACACAATAGCAGCCAAGTGTTTTCCTGAATGAGCCACAGCTGGCAGAGTGCGGCCAGTATGTGTGGAGCCTCAGGTGCTCATATTGCCCAGGCCGCCAAGATGTGCCGACAGTGACCAGATGTATTGGGTGTTGTCATCATTGGGTAATGATGAAATCATAGTCTGGAGGCTTGTACACCCTCAGTGATTAGGCTGAGAGTTGAACCTTCGCTCTCCGATTGCAAAGCCACGTTTTTTCTATCATATCATCCTACTCTTACCTCTCTATCGTTTAACCTCTTGGGTGGCAAAGGGGAAGTGAGTCAACTGTTCTCAGTTATAATACACCTTCCCATGCCCAACCAGAGTAGGACTCTGCCACTCCAAGGCAGTGTAATTAAAATGTGCACTTTAAAAACTGGTTCATCAGAGTTACTACTGCAGACTTCAGGTTTAAGATGGGGACTCTGCTCCGCAAGGCATAAAAATGAGAGATTTCATTACCTGTTTGGTGAGGTTTTCTGAGCTGCCAGAATTAGGCAGACAAAGAAGGCTTGGTGTAATACACACTGATAAATTATAAGCTGTCATCTGATTGGATGAGGAATGTTGCTCAATATTGTGTAAAACTGCAAAAAGATATCGCAGAAAAACTACATTGGCTCTCGGCAGCTGGTTTAGAAGCCTAAGGACAGAAAAAACAGTTATAAATAAGTGAGTCATTTTGCTTAGTAAGTGGGAATACAGAGAACAAATTACTTCTTTTTATACCATGTACACAGTCAATTCTCACAGTTCCCAGGCATGAATGCATACAAAAATATTCCACTGACATTAATTCCTGAACCAGGTAAGACCTACTCTGTTTAGTTATGTGTTTGTATTTAAGATCATACCACTGGCGGATTGGTTCTTTATCATCTCATTTTAGACCAGTGGATTTCATGTCCAACAGTTTCTTGTGTTCAGAAGCTGTAAAATGGTCAAGCATTCCATTTTAATAAGATTAGGAGAAAACCAGCAATTACAGTGTCACCAATAAGGCATGCATCTCTTTTCAAACTGGCTTCCATGGGCATGATCAAGTGAAACCCCGTGATACTGGTCATTATTTTAGAGGACACAGCTGTAAACTATAAGCTAATATTTTCCTAAGAGTATGTTGGTTGTATTTTCTCAGAGTTGAGTAATTATTGCATCATTACCTCTGGGTCGATGTTGTTTTCTCCTGCTCGTTCCCTTGATCAATAACATCAAGCCATTTATCATACAGACTGGCTGTAAATATGCTTCCTTGGATATTTCGAAGAAAATCCTTATATAGATCAAAAAGTATATATTATTCTTAGGATAAATTCAATGGAGAAATTGCAAAGAAAATATTTAGTGGAAAAATTCAATTCAGTCCACAATTACTTCACAGCCATGCAGACTGATTCACACAGAGCTTGGCTGTCATTCTCCACAGCCTTGCAAACCCAGAAGTACTGGTTGGATTTTCCCCAACTAAAATTAGAAGCATAAAAGTAGAGTCTGGGCTGCAGTGAGCATGAAGCTATAGCTCCTTCTATCGCCTGGAACTTATACTTTGTGTACACGTTAACACATTAGTACAAACTGGCAAGGTCTGGTGATAACTCATCCTAAATCCTATTAGTTTCTTGAAAAGAAACGCACATGCCCATTTTGTTTGTTTACTTCAGACACATGCTTGCTCGTGATTCAAGAAAGAGAAGTTCTGAAATAAAACAAACAAAATTACACCCCTACATGCTCTTATACACATATTAAGAGAAAACCTGAAGTATGTGTGCTGTTTGGGAAAAAGCTACTATTGAAATAGCTTCAATCTTTCTCTTTAAAAAAAAAAGAAAAAAACATATAAAAGTTCAGTTCTACACGCTTTTAAGCAGCAGGTATTAGAAATAAATCAAAAGCCCCAATGGTGAACTACATGTTACCCTTACAACTTTTTGAATGGAACATATCCACCCAAAGGGGAAACTGAAAATTTAGATACATTTGAACCTGACACTTGTGGGATAGAATATGCAAATGTCAGCTTCCGAAGAGGAGGCCTGGAAACTTTATCCTGATGATCAAGTCTTAATATCGTAGAATTGGGCCTATTAAAATAGATGAAGTTGTAACCTGTTGTGCAAGACTGAGGGGAAATGATTGCATTGCCTTGCCAGGTTCAAAGGCACAACTTGCTTCCACTGGTATTAATATACAGCCTGTCTTCTCTTAATAGTATCTTCTTTAGGCAGTGTTTCTAAGGCAACTATCATGATTGTAATCCTGATAGTGTTCGCTTGTTTCAGGATTTATTGAGCTGCTGTTTGTGTCAGGCACTCTCTTGAGTACTGAGGACAGAGTATGAAGATAATGTACAAAGTCTCAGTCCTCGCATACTTTTTCTTGTAATTGGTACACAGTACCCAATGATGGTCATCAGGGTTTCACTAGGCTTCTTATGGAGTGTCCGCAGTACATTTGGAAGGAGGAAGCACTCCATTTCAGTTCAGCCATTGAGTCCAGCCCTACTCTTTGCGACCCCGTGATCTGCACACCAGGCTTTCCTGTCCATCACCAACACCTGGGTCTTGTTCAAATTCATGTGCATGGAGTTGGTGATGCCATTCAACCATGTCATCTGGCTTTGACTTCGGGGAGTCTGGGAGTGTGCAGCAGGGCCTATGCTTTGTGTGCCAAACTACATGCACTTGGAGTGTGTCTCTTCTCTCTCCTGAACCCTGTGCTGTAGAATCCATTGGTGAGACTGAGTATGGTTAAGCCAGGACATGACTCATGCAGAATATGCCATGGGTATTTGCTATTGGACCACTGTTTATAGACAGTTTAATGAAAAACTCAATGTGGTTCTGACTCTATATTCATTTCTGATTTAGACCAACTCCATGGTTGCTTTGACATATGGTATTCTCAAGGCCAAAGTTGCAAGGTTTGATTCCCCACCAAGATCAATCAACTTTAGGAAGAGAAAAGTGTGGGACTGTCAAACACCTGTACCCATAAGTAGCCACCCTCTTACTAGTCTGTGCTTATAGCATGGAAACAGGCAAGAGCCTAGTAACACTTGCTCAAAAGTCAAATCAGTTCCAAGTGTGCACCTTTGAGAGGGTAGCACTCTACTTGCTATTTGCATACCTAGTGGGTATTATTATGGGTCCAGTGTAGTAGGGGTCAACTCTAAATCATATCTGCACTGTTGCTATTATCATACAATCGAACATTAATAGGGGACAAGGAAACACCATATGTTATTTGGTTTCTAAGATAATTTTAATAACCTTTCTGTAGTTACTACTACATCAAAATATCCTTGTTCATAGCTGCTAACAAGTAGCAAGATGGATTAATAAATTTATTTTCTGTTGTATTATCGCCCTGGTAGAAATTTAGATACACACTTGTGATTTAGCTATATAATTTCAAACTCAGTCTATATTTTGTATAAATCTATTGAGTTTTGCAAAATTCCAAACAGATTTTGATTGTTGCACTCAGTTTAAAAATAACATTTATAAGATTAGGCATGTAGTAAAACTGGTTACCATGTAACTGTAAGCTTGGGTGGTGGGTTAAACTTACAAGTGTTAAAAAAGCCCATTAAAGATGGTAAGGGAGATAAAAGGAGGAAAAAGGAGGAACAAACGGTGGCGTCATCCCTACACTAATTTTCAAGTAAAAGGCATTGTGAAACAGGGGAAGGAAGGATGATGAAGTGATCAGAGATTTTGGTGGCCTCACTAAGCGTTTTTTGATTCATTGTAAGCCAAATGGGCTTCCCAGGTGGTGCTAGTGGTAAAAAACCTGCCTGCCAATGCAGGAGATGCAAGAGATGCAGGTTCGATCCCTGGCAGGAAGATCCCCTGGAGGAGGGCATGGCAACCCACTCTAGTATTCTTGCCTGGAGGATTCCATGGACAGAGGAGTCTGCTGGGCTACAGTCAATGGGATCACAGAGAGTCGGCTGCGACTAGGAGACTAACACACACAGACACACACACACACACACACACACACACACACACACACTAAAAACACGGGTTTACCGTAGTGAGTAAACATCTGTCCTGCATCCATGCTAAGTTCCTTCAGCCGTGTCCAATTCTGTGCCACCTCATGGACAATAGCCTGACAGACTCCACTGTCCATGGGATTCTGCAGGCAACAATACTGGAGTCGTATGCCAGTCCCTGTTCCAGGGGATCCTTGCAACCCAGGGATGGAACCCAGGTTTCCTGCATTGAAGGCGGATTCTTTACTGTCTGAGCTTCCTGGGAAGTTACTTCTGTTAACTGTTTCCAAAAGCTTAATATGAATTTTCTTTTGGAAATGTGGCCTTCATTAGGAAGGTGATGAGGAAGTCATCTAAAGCAGGAAGCTTGTTTTGGTAAACACTCAATGTGTAAGTGGGTATTTTGAAATATATTGTTATTCCTTTCCATGGAGTGTTCCGGAGTCAAGATGTGCAATGAAAAAGGAAAATATCTAATGTATGGGGCTTATAACATTTGAGGTACCTTCCTTCAGTTTTGGCTTTGTGAAGTGTTTTTCACTTTTCAGATCCTTCCTCTCTTATGCCTATTAGGTTTCTTGGGCACTCATAATGAAAGATCAGTTATATAGCTTCAGATTTACCGCTTGTGGATAATGCTCAAACTTTCCTTACCTTTAAGACCCACGCTATGACAAGAATTGGTTCATCTTTCAAGTTCACTGTGTCTCCACAGTTTAGTCTCTTCTTTAGGGCTCTGCATGATTTTATACTGGCTGATTTTCCGAAGATGCCTTGTGTGAATGGCCCTTTTTGATTGATAAAGGAAAGCATATCCTATAGGAAAGGAAAGAAAAGAAAACTGTGGGACGTTTCATGCCTAGAAGCCCAGACCACACGCTTGCTCCTGTTTTGACAGAGCTGTGGTATATGAGGGTACAGTTCTAGAACAGCACTGAAGTCAATTTGAAATTTTTTCCTCAGTGTCTCTAAATATATTTTCAACCCAACAATCGATTTGACATTCATACACTGAAACATTTTAAACACTTGTGTAATCAGATTTTCCGTTTCAGTGAATTTACTGTGTTAAACGTCTCTGCTTTAGGGCCTTTGTAGATTCACCCTCTCCTCCTTCACCGCTCCTTTCTCATTATTCCCTATTATAGATGCTCTTCCCTACGTGTGGAAATCTTTTTGCCATAGTCATGCTCTATTCATTTATTCCCCTTCCAGGGACTGTCCACCCCATTCATTCCTGTTTCCTGTATTCCCTCCCCTCAAAATCAGGCTCAATACGCCTCTCCTCCTTCTCCAATGACATTCTTCTCTCATCAGCCTTTCTAGTTCCTTTTCTTGTATTTTCATTTCCTCTGCTGTCTGCAGAGTTAGAGAGATAACAGATATTGGGCCAGGTTTTTCAAGAAATGTGGAATCTCTTATGCCAGTCATCCACTGTGCGACTTTGGGCATAGCACATACTTGGGTGAGGCTCTTTTGTTTTTCATTTATGAAGTGGCACTGATGATAGTCATGGCTACCCCCTAAATTTTCTGTGAAAGACGCAAGGTCTGAGGTAGTAGCTAGCACGTAGCCTGTATGATAAATTTCTTCATATATACCATAAAATTCCCTGCATCTAGTTAGTGCTTCCGAGATAGTGGACAGTGAGCAAGAGTTAATGCTTACAGTTCAATACACTAATTTGATATAGCACAGTCCAAACTCTTTGGCTCTCTTTTGACACATTCTGTCAGGAGCAAATGATTCATCTTTGTCAGAGGATGCGTACTTTATGCTTAAACATTTGAGTTGCATGTCAAATCCGTGTGAGATATTTTGCATCATAAGTGGGAGTAGACTCAGCTGAAGGAGTCTTGAGACTCGTGTGGACTTTAAGGGAGGAGACGAGAAGACATATGAGGATGAGGTGGACTCTCAGAGATTCTTACACACAGAGTCTGAAGGAAAGCTACGCAGCTCAAAATAGCCTGGAGTTCAAACTCGCCTCCAGGACCTCCCCAGCATTCTATGCAAAACAAGTAGTCTCTCACCCAAAGGAAAAATGGACAATGGGTTGATTTTGCCCAGCTCCCAGCCAGTCCCAGCCTCTGGCTGACCTCCAGAATTCCTTGCTGCAGCTGTTTAAGAGATAACTACTCTGAAGAACCTTGCAGAAGAACAGGCCCCCTTAAGACAGGAGCTTTTCATATACCTGTCTCTATATACTTCTCTTTTCTTGGGTAAGGGCAGCAGCTCACTAATCTGACTGCTGCCCATTCTCGCCTCATAAAGGTGATCTGTAAAGGACTGCTCTCCTTCTTTTTCTCAACCTCACCTTCTCTAACTGTCTTAACTTACAGAGTCCATGTTAACTGGTCTGAGCTGGTATAGATGGGTCTTTGTTGGAATCAGCGGAATGGATGAGAGTATCTTTTCATCTTGTAGTTGCCTTCTGACTCTGCAGTACCTAAATCAGATCTTATTCTTTGAAGTAATGTTATGAATCTTATCGGACAAAGCCAGACTTCTTCATTTGGGAGTAGATTTGGAAGAGAACACTTGATCTCTCAGAACTCCCCTTCTCAGGAAGGTTAGAGAAACCAAAATAAGACCTACCAGAATTGGGGTGGGCAGGGTGTCATTATCACATACATCCTCAAGAGCAGCTCCAAAGAGCTGTTTTGGCTTTGTGGGTGGTAGACACGCGTGTTGGTTGTCCTCACGGATCCCGGAGATACGGCCGAAGGCCCACCCTTTGAGAGAACTCTTCCTAAGTGTCTTCTTGTCTGAAACTAATGTAGAAGAGAGATTTTCACTAGTAGTAGTTTAGCTTATTTAGCCTGATTTTCACCACTTACACTCAGCAGCATGTTCATGGCAGAGGCTGAAAGAGAGAAACTGAATCATTTGTTATATAGCATTCCCCTCATTCTGAAGCAGGCTAATTGCATCCTTGTGGTGTTAACATGTTCTTCTTCCCCATATTCTGCAAACCAGTAGTTAAACCTAGAGGCGTGATCAGACGCAGGGTTGACTCTCCCTGTGACAGTATTCCCCCAGAGAGTGCTCTCTATTCCCTTTGCCCTGTGTCATGAGGCACTTAACCTATAGTTATACAGGTTTCCTAACGTGAAGTTTTATCAGTGGATTCTGGTTTCAGATCTCATTTGAAAGGCCAAAATTATTTAATATTCAAATCAAGCAGCATTTGTAGTAAGTTTCCTTCCTCTGATCAGTTACCTGTTTGGCTTTCTGAATACCCAGTCATGCCCAATTTTCTCTCTTGAAAAGAATCGCCGTTCATGAAACATCCTGCCTGACAGTGCTTATCAGTCAACCTCTGGACCTCTCCTCTGGGAGGCCACACACCTCAGTCAGCTCCAAGGATGACTTCCTGCCCTCAGGGTCCTTGAGAAGTAATCATTAATTGCAGAAAATGTGGTAAGATTACAGGGGGCCATTTTTTTTTGTGTGTGTGACACCTTACTCAGGTAACCCAAAGATGAATTTTAACTACCAACAGCCCCAGTCAAAGGAATGCTTTCCAAAAAAGAGTGATCAGCAATGAAAAATTGAGTTCAAAGTGTCTCGTGCCCAGCTATGAATGTTTTCCTGATATTTGCTCAATAAACCTGCTTAATATTTCCTTAAATAACCTGCTTAAATAACCAGCTAAAGAAGCCAATTAGAGGAGCCCAGGTGTAGAGAAATAAACAGAAGAATTTAACCAAATCTTTTAAAATGCCCATTCACTTGTCTTTCGGAGACATAGTGAGTGCGTCACCATGTCCATTCAAGTGAGTGATCCACTTGTGGTGCTGGGTGAGAGAACCAGAAGGCTCCTATTCTGCCTCTTAATTGGATGAGTTACCTAAAACTCTTTGAGCATCAGTTTGCTCAAATGTAACATAAATGATGCTACTTACACCTCACTGGACTACATAACATAATGTACTACCCAGCACAAGACATGGCACATAGCATCTTAATAAAGGTGATTTCCATCCTTCAGAAAGCCTAAGGCAGACTAGACATCAGTCACCTGCCCCTAAGCAGACCCCACCCCCATTCTCCATTTGATTGTGCAGCCTCCAGAAGGTGTGCATTCCTCAAGGAATGCCATCACTTTGCCTTAGGCTCTTCCTGCCCTGACATTCATACCACCATCATTTTAAAAGGAGAGAATGAAGAAAGTAAATGCATTCTTAAATTCAGGAAGAGATTCTCCTAATTAACATGTAAAAATGTTAAAAAGGTACATGTTTATATGGGTTGAGTTGCTTTATGCACCCTGGTTTCCCTACTCTTAACCTGATTCTTTTATTTCTACAGTACCCACAGATATTCATGTATTTCAAATGTATTCATTCATTGTTCAGCTTTAAAAAGAATACTCTTAGGAAGAAATCTCTATCAGTTGGTACAAAGCTATATGTCCAGCTAGCCTATACGCATAGATGGAAAGCTTAGACAAACAATGTTTTCCCACAGGACCTTGACAGGTACGAAGATAAGCAGCATATCCCAGTAATTTGTGCCAGGAACAGAAGAGGCTTAGGACTTTGTAAGTTGGGTTCCTCTCCCGTCTCCTGCTTTTCTTTTATGTATTTCACATAGGTTGAGTTTTATTTTTAATAAACTGTTTTCATTTGGTGACACTATGGTGTAATTATTTCTTATTCGTTCCCTTCATGGAAATGAGCAGGTGTTCTGGTATCCCCCTGGGTAGGTAAAGTTTATTTGAATTTTGTTTTACAGTTATTTAGGTCAGTGTTTCCTCATACTCAAAGTAGGCTTTGAATGTTAAAAAATGAAATTTTGAAATTTTGTGGGTATAGAATAACAATTATAAGAATACAAATACTTTAATTAGAAATTCTATTCTGGCCCCAGTACTTCCTAAATTGGTAAGACATTTTATTCAGAGAAAGAAATGTCAATGGGACAATACTGGAATGGTAGCAGGGATAATTGCAAGAGGAAAGATTTAAAAACAAAAGGACATATAAACATTCGGTCCAGTTCCATTTGCAACCTAGGTCTGAAGCAGAATGGAAAGTGAGCTGGCTGTGAAAGTACAATGGAGAGTTCAAGTCTCAGGGGCGGTCCTAAGGTGGCGGAAGAATAGGACAGAAACACCACTTTCTCCACACAAGTTCATCGAAAGAATATAGAATGCTGAGCAAATTCCACAAAACAACTTCTGAATGCTTGAAGAGGACATCAGGGACCCAGAAAGGCAGCGCGTTGTCTTAAAAGCAGGTAGGAAAAAATATAAAAGAGAAAAAGACAGACAAATGAGGTAGGGACAGAGATCTGTCCTGGGACGGGAGTCTTAAAAGAGAAGTTTCCAAACACTAAGAAACACTCCCATTGGCAGGCCATTGGGGAATTTTGGAATATCAGAGGGTAACATAACGGGGAGGAAAAAGAAAGAAAGAAACCCCACAGATTGCGTGCCTAACATCAACTTCCAGCAGGGAACTAGTCCAGACACTCACAATTGCCAGCAGCAAGCGGGGGGCCTGAACAGGGAGGTGCGGGCTGCATTGCTTAGGGTAAGGACCAGGCCTGAGTGCCCTGAGGGCAATCTGAGGGAGCTAATGTGAGATTTTCGCAACCCAAATTGTGGGATAGCCAGAGAGAGAGAAAAAAAATAGAGAAAACCATCCTGTGAAAAGCCCTAATCTAAGGCACTTCCTGGCCCACTCACAGGGCAGAGAACTGAGAGAATACGGGAGAAGAGCTAGCTGGCTGTCAACTGGCTCATCCCCCGCTGGAGACAGGGTGGCAGCCGGGGGCAGCCAGAGCCAAAAAGGGGCAATCTCAGCCTCAGAGAGGCATCCTCTACAAAACTGCAAGCAGGCTCCCATTTGCTAACCAATACTTCTTGGGATTCTGGGCGGTTGACATCCGCTGGGAGGGTCACAGCCAGAGATCAGCTCCCCAACAGAGAGACATGGCCCACCTGAGATGGGCATGCCTGCTGCCACCCAGGAATCTGAGCAGCTGGGATTAGAGAGCTGATAAGACACACGACACCTGCGGCTGACTGTGCTTGTCAAGTACCTCGTCGCCTGAGCTGCTCGGACCTCGGAAGGGCACAAAATGCAGGTCCGACTGAGTCTGTGCCTTTGTGGAGTACCTGAGAACCTGAACCTGAACCTGAACCTCTTAGACCTGGGAAGTGCACGCAACCCAGGGCCCACCTCAGATAGTTGCAGGCAGAGCAAACTGGAGCCTGAGCAGTGTAGACTGGGAAAGCACACACACTGTGAGCGGGGGCAAACCCAGTGCGGCCAGGACACTGTGAGCACACGCCAGGGATATTTGTTTGCAGTGCTCCTCCATCCCCACAGCACCACTGAATAAGTGAGCCTAAATAAGTGACCACCTTTGCCCCCATCAGTCAGGGTGGAAATTAGACACTGAAGAAACCAGCAAACAGAAGATGTTAAAATAAACAGAGGGATCCGCTCTGGAAAAGACAGGTGCAACAGATTAAAACTTTGTAGTTAGCACTGACTACATTGGAAGTGGCCTAGAGATCTTGAGAAGTATAAGCTGGATCACGGAACTATCTGAAACTGAACTAACCCCACACTGCCGAAAACAACTCCAGAGAAATTCCTAGGAATATGTTTATAATTATCATTAAAAATTTTTTTTTTAATTTTTAAATCCACTATTACTTCTTTAATTTTAATTTTTATAACCTACTATTACCTTTCAGGAAAAAAGACCCTATTTTTAATGCAAACTTCATATATATATTTTATCATTTTTTGTGACTTTATTTTGTTCTTTTAATATTGTATTTGGGAGACTCTAACCTTTACTGTAGACTTTTAATGTGTGCTTTTTGGTATTTGTTATCAATTTTGTAGGTTTAAGAACCCAATCTTCACTACCCATTTTTACTTGGGAGTTTGATCACTGCCTTGATTGCTCTCTCCCCCTTTTGACTCTCCTTTTTCTCCACCAGGTCGCCTCTAACTCCTGCCTCACCCTTCTCTTCCATACCCAAGTCTGTGAATCTCTTTGTGTGTTCAAGGCTGTGGAGAACACTTTGGGAACTGATTACTGGCTGGATCTGTCTCTCTCCTTTTGATTACCTCTATTCTTGTCCTGGTAACCTCTGTCTCCTTCTTCCTTCTCTTCTCTGTGTAACTGCATGAGCCTCTCTGAGGAGTCCAGACTGTGTAGAGCACATAGGGAATTGATTACTGGCTAGCTTGCTCTCTACCCGTCTGATTCCCACTCTTCTTCTCCTGGTCAACTCTATCTTCCTCCTTCCTCTTCTCTTCTCCATCTAATTTGGTGAAACTATCTTGGTGTCCCTCACTGTGGAGAAGCTTTTCATCCTTGACCTAGATGTTATATTATTGGAGCTGTTCAGAGAGAGAAGTCTTGAGGCAACTGTAAGAATAAGATTGAAAACCAGAGGCAGGAGGCTTAAGTCCAAAACTTGAGAACACCAGAGAACTCCTGACTCCAGGGAACATTAATGGATAAGAGCTCATCAAGCACCACCCAAGAGCCAACAAGTTCCAGAGCAAGACATACCAGGCTAATTCTCCAGCAGCGCAGGAACATAGCCCTGAGCATCAATATACAGGCTGCCCAAATTCACACCAAACCCGTAGACATTTCAAAACTCACTACTGGACACTTCATTGCACTCTGGAGAGAAGTCCAGCTCCACCCACCAGAACAGGGACACAAGCTTCCCTAAGCAGGAAACCTTGAAAAGACACCCGCACAACCGACCCACAGTGAGGAACATCCACAATAAAGAGGAATCACAAGCTGCCAGAATACAGAAAGGCCACCCCAAACACAGGAATCAAACTGATGCTGAAGCTGAAACTCCAATGTTTTGGTCACCTGATATAAAGAACTGACTCAGTGGAAAAGACCCTGATGCTGGGAAAGATTGAAGGCAGGAGGAGAAGGGGACGAGAGAGGATGAGATGGTTGGATGGCATCACCAATTCAAAGGACATGAGTTTGAGTAAGCTCTGGGAGTTGGTGATGGACAGGGAGGCCTGGCGCGCTGCAGTCCTCGACCCCAACGATTTGGGGTCACTGTAGTACTTGGGGTCCCAAAGAGTCAGACACGACTGAGCAACTGAACTGAACTCAACGAATCATGATGTCTCCTAAAGCTGTACTAGTTGCTTCTTGAAATCAGAACAGTCTTAACCTTGCTTTGATCTCACAAGTGGGAAACTTCCCATGTCTTGGAGCAGATGGAAATTACTGCCCTTAGAATGTGCTTTGGGCTCTAGGATCTCCCACTGACGCCTGGCAGCCTTGCTGTCTTTGGCATCAAAGCCAGTTACATTATTCACGTACCTGCAACCTTCTCACTGTTATCGGTAATATCAGTGATATCACTGTTATCAGAACTCACTGAGCTCTCTCCGAAGAGAGAAGTGATATCTTCTCCAAATATCTTGAGACAGTTTTCCATTAGAAATTGTATGAAAGAAATCTGTAACACGAAGGGGCAAAAAATGGGGTATTACTGTACATATGGTGTAATAGTAAATCACATTTCATCCATGAGTCTTGGCTCTAACAAAAAGTGCAAAAGAAATCTGAGAAAAATTCAGACTTGGCTAAAAACTATATAAATATATATACATCAGCTTTTTCTAAGACATAACTGATACTTTGAAGAGTAGTTTGGCCTCAAATTTTAAAATTCTTTGAGTCAGTGGGCTAAAGTTATACTATGTAGACTGGTTTAATAGCTAAAATTTTGTAATGATGGTTAACATGCTTAAAACTAGGATGATTTTTAAGTAGCCCACATAGGATATTTGGAACAAAAATGTATGTTCTCTTATTAAGTTTTATTTATTTTTAATAAAAATTTTTTCTAGTTTTATTGAGATAGATTTTATATATCTCATATTATTAAAATTTATAAAGTATCGAATACAACACCAGTTGTGAATTTCACTTCAGTGAAGTAATGCCTGAAACTTGGGTAGCACAGGTTTCTGTGTGGGCCGGGGGGGTTTGTGAGGAAAGAAAGCATCTGGAGAGAAAACATGTCTGTCTGTCTTAGCACATTCCCTTGCCTCACATTTGCTGTCCAGGGGAGCTTGGGGAAGAGCTGTGATCTTATTAGGCATGTTGTGGCTCTGTTAGGATGTTCTGAAATATTTTACTAGCTTCTTCATCCTCAGGTTGAGACACAATAGCAGCCAAGTGTTTTCCTGAATGAGCCACAGCTGGCAGAGTGCGGCCAGTATGTGTGGAGCCTCAGGTGCTCATATTGCCCAGGCCGCCAAGATGTGCCGACAGTGACCAGATGTATTGGGTGTTGTCATCATTGGGTAATGATGAAATCATAGTTTGGAGGCTTGTACACCCTCAGTGATTAGGCTGAGAGTTGAACCTTGGCTCTCCGATTCCAAAGCCACGTTTTTTCTATCATATCATCCTACTCTTACCTCTCTATCGTTTAATCTCTTGGGTGGCAAACGGGAAGTGAGTCAACTGTTCTCAGTTATAATACACCTTCCCATGCCCAACCAGAGTAGGACTCTGCCACTCCAAGGCAGTGTAATTAAAATGTGCACTTTAAAACCTGGTTCATCAGAGTTAATACTACAGACTGCAGGTTCAAGATGGGGACTCTGCTCCGCAAGGCATAAAAATGAGAGATCTTGTTACCTGTTTGCTGAAGTTTTCTGAGCTGCCAGAATTAGACAGACAAAGAATGCTTGGGGATATACACAATGATAAATTATAAGCTGTCATCTGATTGGATGAGGAATGTTGCTCAATGTTGTGTAAACATCCAAAAAGATATCGCATGAAAATTACATTGGCTCTTGGCAGCTGGTCTAGATGCCTAAGGACAGAAAAAACACTTATAAATAAGCGAGTCATTTTGCTTAGTAAGTGGGAATACAGAGAACAAAGTACTTCTTTTTATACCATATACACAGTCCATTCTCTCAGTTCCAGGCATGAATGCATACAAAAATGTTTCACTGAATTTAATTCCTGAACCAGGTAAGACCGGCTCTGGTTAGTTATGTGTTTGTATTTAAGATCATACCACTGGCGGATTGGTTCTTTATCATCTCATTTTAGACCAGTGGATTTCATCTCCAACAGTTTCATGTATTCAGAAGGTGTAAAATGGTCAAGCATTCCATGTTAATAAGATTAGGAGAAAAACAGCAATTACAGTGTCACCAATAAGGCATGCATCTCTTTTCAAACTGGCATCCATGGGCATGATCAAGTGAACCCCCGTGATACTGATCATTATTTTCGAGGACATAGCTGTAAACTATAAGCTAATATTTTCCTAAGAGTATGTTGGTTGTATTTTCTCAGAGTTGAGTAATTATTGCATCATTACCTCTGGGTCGACGTTATTTTCTCTTGCTCGTTCCCTTGATCAATAACATCAAGCCATTTATCATACAGACTGGCTGTAAATAAGTTTCCTTGGATATTTCGAAGAAAATCCTTATATAGATCAAAAAGTATATATTATTCTTAGGATAAATTCAATGGAGAAATTGCAAAGAAAATATTTAGTGGAAAAATTCAATTCAGTCCACAATTCCTTCACAGCCACCCAGACTGATTCACACAGAGCTTGGCTGTCATTCACCACAACCTTGCACACCTAGAAGTACTGGTTGGATTTTACCCAACTAAAATTAGAAGCATAAAAGCAGAGTCTGGGCTGTAGTGAGAATGAAACGAAAGCTCCTTCTATCGCCTGGAACTTACTCTTTGTGTACATGTTAACACATTAGTACAAACTGGCAAGGTCTGGTGATAACTGATCCTAAATCCTATTAGTTTCTTGAAAAGAAACGCACATGCCCATTTTGTTTGTTTCCTTCAGACACATGCTTGCTCTTAATTCAAGAAAGAGAAGTTCTGAAATAAAACAAACAAAATTACACCCCTACATGCTCTTCTGCACATATTAAGAGAAAACCTGAAGTACGTGTGCTCTTTGGGAAAAAGCTAGTATTGAAATAGCTTCAATCCTTTTCTCTTAAAAAAAAAAATCATATAAAAGTTCAGTTCTACAGACTTTTAAGCAGCCGGTGTAGAAATAAATCACAATCCCCAATCGTAAACTACATGATACCCTTACAACTCTGAGAATGGAATATATCCACCCAAAGAGGAAACTGAAAATTTAGATACATTGCAACTTGACACCTGTGGGATAGAATATGCAAATGTCAGCTTCCGAAGAGGAGGCCTGGAAACTTTATCCTGATGATCAAGGCTTCCTATCGTAGAATGGGGCCTATTAAAATAGATGAAGTTGTAACCTGTTGTGCAAGACTGAGAGGAAATGATTGCA
Organism: Bubalus kerabau; assembly: GCF_029407905.1. Lineage (NCBI taxonomy): Eukaryota > Metazoa > Chordata > Mammalia > Artiodactyla > Bovidae > Bubalus > Bubalus kerabau. The sequence continues at coordinate 950,118 of NW_026577904.1, forward strand.
TTGCCTTGCCAGGTTCAAAGGCACAACTTGCTTCCACTGGTCTTAATATACAGCCTGACTTCTCTTAATAGTATCTTCTTTAGGCAGTGTTTCTAAGGCAAATATCATGATTGTAATCCTGATAGTGTTCGCTTGTTTCAGGACTTATTGAGCTGCTGTTTGTGTCAGGCACTCTCTTGAGTACTGAGGACAGAGTATGAAGATAATGTACAAAGTCTCAGTCCTCGCATACTTTTTCTTGTAATTGGTATACAGTACCCAATGATGGTCATCAGGGTTTCACTAGGCTTCTTATGGAGTGTCCGCAGTACATTTGGAAGGAGGAAGCACTCCATTTCAGTTCAGCCATTCAGTCCCGTCCTACTCTTTGCGACCCCATGGTCTGCACACCAGGCTTTCCTGTCCATCACCAACACCTGGGTCTTGTTCAAATTCATGTCCATGGAGTTGGTGATGCCATTCAACCATGTCATCTGGCTTTGACTTCGGGGAGTCTGGGAGTGTGCAGCAGGGCCTATGCTTTGTGTGCCAAACTACATGCACTTGGAGTGTGTCTCTTCTCTCTCCTGAACCCTGTGCTGTAGAATCGATTGGTGAGACTGAGTATGGTTAAGCCAGGGTATGACTCATGCAGAATATGCCATGGGTATTTGCTTTTGGACCTCTGTTTATACACAGTTTAATGAAAAACTCAATGTGGTTCTGACTCTATATTCATTTCTGATTTAGACCAACTCCATGGATGCTTTGACATATGGTATTCTCAAGGCCAAAGTTGCAAGGTTTGATTCCCCACCAAGATCAATCAACTTTAGGAAGAGAAAACTTTGGGACTGTCTAAGACCTGTACCCATAAGTAGCCACCCTCTTACTAGTCTGTAAGCTTACTAGTCTTACTAGCTTATAGCATGGAAACAGGCAAGAGCCTTGTAACACTTGCTCAAAAATCAAATCAGTTCCAAGTGTGCACCTTAGAGAGGGTAGCACTCTACTTGCTATTTGCATACCTAGTGTGTATTATTATGGGTCCAGTGTAGTAGGGGTCAACTCTAAATCATATCTGCACTGTTGTTATTATCATCCAAGGGAACATTAATAGGGGACAAGGAAACACCATAAGTTATTTAGTTTCTAGGATAATTTTAATAACCTGTCTGTAGTAATTACTACATCAATATATTTTTGTTCATAGCTGCTAACAAGCACCAAGATGGATTGATTAATTTTTTCTTTCTGTTGTATTACCGCCCTGGTAGAAATTTAACTACACACTTGTGATTTAGCTGTATCATTTCAAACTCAGTCCATTTTTTATATAAATCTATTGACTTTTGCAAAATTCCAAACAGATTTTGATTGTTGCACTCACTTTAAAAATAAGATTTATAAGATTAGGCACGTAGTAAAACTGGCTACCGTGTAACTGTAACCTTGGTTGGTGGCTTAAACTTACAAATGTTAACAAAGCCCATTAAAGATGGTAAGGGAGATAAAAGGAGGAACAAATGGTGGAGTCATCCCTACACTAATTTTCAAGTAAAAGGCATTGAGACACAGGGGAAGGGAGGATGATGAATTGATCAGAGATTTTGCTGGCCTCACTAAGCGTTTTTTGATTCATTGTAAGCCAAATGGGCTTCCCAGGTGGACCTAGTGGTAAAAAACCTGCCTGCCAATGCAGGAGATGCAAGAGATGCAGGTTCGATCCCTGGCAGGAAGATCCCCTGGAGAAGGGCATGGCAACCCACTCTAGTATTCTTGCCTGGAGGATTCCATGGACAGAGGACTCTGCTGGGCTACAGTCAATGGGATCACAGAGAGTCGGCTGCGAGTAGAAGAGTAACACACACAGACACACAGACACACACACACACACACACACACACACACACACACACACTAAACACACAAGTTTACCATAGTGAGTAAACATCTGTCCTGCATCCATGCTAAGTTGCTTCAGCCGTGTCCAGTTCTGTGCCACCTCATGGACTATAGCCTACCAGACTCCACTGTCCATGGGATTCTCGAGGCAAGAATACTGGAGTCATATGCCAGTCCCTGTTCCAGGGGATCCTTGCAACCCAGGGATGGAACCCAGGTTTCCTGCATTGAAGGCGGATTCTTTACTGTCTGAGCCACCTGGGAAGTTGCCTCTGTTAACTGTTTCCAAAAGCTTAATATGAATTTTCTTTTGGAAATGTGGCCTTCATTAGGAAGGTGATGAGGAAGTCATCCAAAGCAGGAAGCTTGTTTTGGTAAACACTCAATGTGTAAGTGGGTATTTTGAAATATATTGTTATTCTTTTGCATGGAGCGTTCTGGAGTCAAGATGTGCAATGAAAAAGGAAAATATCTAATGTATGGGGCTTATAACATTTGAGGTACCTTCCTTCAGTTTTGGCTTTGTGAAATGTCTTTCACTTTTCAGATCCTTCCTCTCTTATGCCTATTATGTTTCTTGGGCATTCATACTGAAGGACCAGTCATATAGCTTCAGATTTACCGTGTGTGGATAATGCTCAAACTTTCCTTACCTTTAAGACCGACGATATCACAAGAACTGGTTCATCATTCAAGTTCACTGTGTCTCCACAGTTTAGTTTCTTCTGTAGGACGCTGCATGATTTTATACTGGCTGATTTTCTAAAGATGCTCTCTGTGAACGGCCGTTTCTGATTGATAAAGGAATGCATATCCTATAGGGAAGGAAAGAAAAGAAAACTGTGGGACATTTCATGCCTAGAAGCCCAGACCACACGCTTGCCCCTTTTTTGACAGAGCTGTGGTATATGAGGGTACAGTTCTAGAACAGCACCGAAGTCAGTTTGAAATTTTTTCTCCAGAGTCTCTAAATATATGTTCGACCCAACAATCGATTTGACATTCATACACTGAAACATTTTAAACACTTGTGTAATCGGATTTTCCGTTTCAGTGAATTTACTGTGTTAAACGTCTCTGCTTTAGGGCCTTTGTAGATTCACCCTCTCCTCCTTCACCGCTCCTTTCTCATTATTCCCTATTATAGATGCTCTTCCCTACGTGTGGAAATCTTTTTGCCATAGTCATGCTCTATGCATTTATTCCCCTTCCAGGGACTGTCCACCCCATTCATCCCTGTTTCCTGTATTCCCTCCCCTGAAAATCAGGCTCAATACGCCCCTCCTCCTTCTCCGATGACATTCCTCTCTCATCAGCCTTTCTAGTTCCTTTTCCTGTATTTTCATGTCCTCTGCTGTCTGCAGAGTTAGAGAGGTAACAGATATTGGAGCCAGGTTTTTCAAGGAATGTGGAATCTGTTTTGACAATCATCCACTGTGTGACTTTGGGCATAGCACATACTTGGGTGAGGCTCTTTTGATTTTCATTTATGAAGTGGGGGTGATGATAGTCATGGCTACTGCCTAAATGTTCTGTGAAAGACGCAAGGTCTGGGGTAGTAGCTGGCACGTAGCTAGTATGATAAATTTCTTCATATATACCATAAAATTCCCTGCATCTAGTGTAGTGCTTACAGAGATAGTGGACAGTGAACAAGAGTTAATGCTTACAGTTCAACACACTAATTTGATATAGCACAGTCCAAACTCTGTGACTCTCTTTTGACACATTCTGTCAGGAGCACATGATTCATCTTTGCCAGAGGATGTGTACTTTATGCTGAAACACCTGAGTTACATATCTAATCCATGTGAGACATTTTGCATCATAAGGGGGAGTAGACTCAGCTGAACGAAACTTGAGACTAGTGTGGACCTCAAGGGAGGAGACGAGAAGACATATGAGGATGAGGTGGACTCTCAGAGATTCTTACACCCAGGGTCTGAAGGAAAGCTACGCGGCTCCAAATAGCCTGGAGTTCAAACTCGCCTCCAGGATCTCCCCACCATTCTATGCAAAACAAGTACTCTTTCACCCGAAGGAAAAAATGGACATTGGGTGGATTTTGCCCAGCTCCCAGCTGGTCCCAGCCTCTGGCTGATCTCCAGAATTCCTGCCGCAGCTGTTTAAGCGATAACTACTCTGTACAACCTTGCAGAAGAACACCCCCCCCCCCTTAAGACAGGAGCTTTCCACATACATGCCTCTTTATACTTACTCTTTCCTTGGGTAAGGGCAGCAGCTCACTAATCTGACTGCTGCTCCTTCTCGCCTCATAAAGGTGATCTGTAAAGGACTGCTCTCACTCTTTATCTCAACCTCGCCTTCTCTAATTGCCTTAACTTACAGAGTCCATGTTAACTGGTCTGAGCTGGTATAGATGGGTCTTTGTTGAAATCAGCGGAATGGATGAGAGTATCTTTTCATCTTGTAGTTGCCTTCTGACTCTGCAGTACCTAAATCAGGTCTTATTCTTTGAAGTAATGTTATGAATCTTATCGGACAAAGTCAGACTTCTTCATTTGGGAGTAGATTTGGAAGAGAACACTTGATCTCTCAGAACTCCCCTTCTCAGGAAGGTTAGAGAAACCAAAATAAGACCTACCAGAATTGGGGTGGGCAGGGTGTCATTATCACATACATCCTCAAGAGCAGCTCCAAAGAGCTGTTTTGGCTTTGTGGGTGGTAGACACGTGTGTTGGTTGTCCTTGCGGGTCCTTGATATACACCCAAAGGCCCACTTTTGGAGAGAACTCTTCCTAAGTGTCTTCTTATCTGAAACTAATGTAGAAGAGAGATTTTCACTACTAGTAGTTTAGCTTATTTAGCCTGATTTCCACCACTTGCATTCAGCAGCATGTTCATGGCAGAGGCTGAAAGAGAGAAACTGAATCATTTGTTATATAGCATTCCCCTCATTCTGAAGCAGGCTAATTGCATCCTTGTGGTGTTAACATGTTCTTCTTCCCCATATTCTGCAAACCAGTAGTTAAACCTAGAGGCGTGATCAGACTCACGGTTGACTCTCCCTGTGACAGTATTCCCCCAGAGAGTGCTCTCTATTCCCTTTGCCCTGTGTCATGAGGCACTTAACCTATAGTTATACAGGTTTCCTAATGTGAAGTGTTATCAGTGGATTCTGGCTTCAGATCTCATTTGAAAGGCCATAGTTATTTAATATTCAAATTAAGCCGCATTTGTAGGAAGTTTCCTTGCTCTTTCAGTTACCTGTTTGGCTTTCTGAGTACCCAGTCACGCCCAATTTTCTCCCTTAAAAAGAATCGCTTTTCATGAGACATTCTGCCTGACAGTGCTTATCAGTCAGCCTCTGGACCTCTCCTCTGGGAGGCCACACACCTCAGTAAGCTCCAAGGATGACTTCCAGCCCTTAGGGTCCTTGAGAAGTAGTCATTAATTGCAGACAATGTAGTAAGATTACAGGTGGCCATTTTTTGTGTGACACCTTACTCAGCTAACGCAGAGGTGAATTTTACCTACCAACAGCCCCTGTCAAAGGAATGCTTTTCAAATAAGAGTGATCAGCAATGAAAAATTGAGTTCAAAGTGTCTCGTGCCCAGCTATGAATGTTTTCCTGATATTTGCTCAATAAACCTGCTTAATATTTCCTTAAATAACCTGCTTAAATAACCAGTTACAGAAGTCAATTAGTGGAGCCCTGTTGTAGAAAAATAAAGAGAAGAATTTAACCAAATCTTTTAAAATGCCCATCCACTTGTCTTTCGGAGACATAGTGAGTGCGTCACCATGTCCATTCAAGTGAGTGAACCACTTGTGGTGCTGGGTGAGAGAACCAGAAGGCTCCTATTCTGCCTCTTAATTGGATGAGTTACCTAAAACTCTTTGAGCATCAGTTTGCTCAAATGTAACATAAATGACGCTACTACACCTCACTGGACTACATAATATAATGTACCTCCCAGCACAAGACATGGCACATAGCAGCCTTAATAAAGGTGACTTCCCTCCTTCCGAAGGCCTAAGGCAGCCTAGACATCAGTCACCTCCCCCTAAGCAGACCCCACCCCCATTCTCCATTTGATTGTGCAGCCTCCAGAAGGTGTGCATTGCTCAAGGAATGCCATCACTTTGCCTTAGGCCCTTTCTGCCCTGACATTCATACTACCATCATTTTCAAAGGAGAGAATGAAGAAAGCAAATGCATTCTTAAATTCAGGAAGAGATTCTCCTAATTAATATGTACAAATGTTAAAAAGATACAGGTTTATATGGGTTGAGTTGCTTTATGCACCCTGGATTCCCTACTCCTAACCTGATTCTTTTATTTCTAAACTACCCACAGGTATTCATGTATTTCAAATGTATTCATTCATTGTTCAGCTTTAATAAGAATACTCTTAGGAAGAAAGCTCTATCAGTTGGTACAAAGCTATATGGCCAGCTAGCCTATAAGCATAGATGGAAAGCAAAATAGACATTCAGACCTATGCTTGCATTTTCTGGCCTAGATGGACATTTCGTAATGTACACTGGTTGGAGTTAGAGTTCTTGTTGGCTCTGTGACCAATAAAAATATATACTATAGCCACGAAAAGTATGGTGCTCAGTTGTTCAGTCATGTACAACTCTTGCGACCTCATGGACTATAGCCTGTCGGGTTCCTGTCCGTGGGACTTGCTGGATAATAATACTGGAGAGGGTTGCCGGGGACTGTTAAACAGGTTAACTTTACAACCTTATCTTTCATAAAGAATCCTGGCAAGATTTAGGTTAGTGGTTTTCTTCATGCTCAAATTAGGGTTTGAATGTTAAAAAATGAAATTTTGTAACTTTGTGGGTATAGAATAACAATGATAAGAACACAAATACTTTAAGTAGAAATTCTATTCTGGCCCCAGTACTTGCTAAATTAGTAAGACATTTTATTCAGAGAAAGAAATGTCAATGGGACAATACTGGAATGCTAGCAGGGATAATTGCAACAGGAAAGACTTCAAAACAAACAGACATATAAACATTCAGTCCAGTTCCATTTGCAACCTAGGTCTGAAGCAGAATGGAAAGAGAGCTTGCTGTGGAGGTAGAATCCAGGGTTCAAGTCTCAGAGGCGGTCCTAAGGCGGCAGAGGAATAGAACAGGAAGACCACTTTTTCCCCACAAATTCATCGAAAGAACATTGAATGCTGAGCAAATTCCACAAAACAACTTCTGAATGCTGGCAGAGGACATCAGGCACCCAGAAGGGCAGCCCATTGTCTTTGAAAGGAGGTAGGACAAGATATACAAGAGAAAAAGAGAGACAAATGAGGTAGGGACAGAGATCTGTCCTGGAACGGGAGTCTTAAAAGAGGAGAAGTTTTGAAACACTAGGAAACACTCTCATTGGCAGGTCAGTGGGGAGTTTTGGAATCTCAGAGGGTAACATAACCAGGAGGAAAAAGAAAGAAAGAAAGAAACCCCACAGATTGCGTACCTAACATCAACATCCAGCAGGGAACTCGTCCAGACACTCACAATTGCCACCAGCAAGCGGGGCGCCTGAACAGGGAGGTGCGGGCTGCATTGCTTAGGGTAAGGACCAGGCCTGAGTGCCCTGAGGGCAATCTGAGGGAGCTAATGTGAGATAGCAACACAAGTTGTGGGATAGTCATAGAGAGAGAAAAAAAATATCCTGTGAAAAGCCCTAATCTAAGGCACTTCCTGGCCCACTCACAGAACAGAGGACTGAGAGAACACCAGAGCAGAGCTAGCTGGCTGTGCACTGACTCATCTCCCACCAGAGACAGGGAGGCAGGCGGGGGCAGCCAGAGCCTGAAAGGGGCAATCTCAGCCCCAGAGAGGCATCCTCTACAAAACTGCAAGTGGGCTCCCATTTGCTAACCAAGACTTGTTGGGATTCTGGGCGGTTGACATCCGCTGGGATGGTCGCAGCCAGAGATCAGCTCCCCAGAGAAGACACACCTCCAACTTGAGACGTGCAGGCCTGCTGCCACCCAGCAAATCGAGCGGCTGGGATGGGGGAGCTGATAAGACACACTACACCTGGGGGGCTCTGTGCTCGCTAATCACCTGGTCGCCTGAGCTGCTCAGACCTGGGAAGGGCACAAAACCCAGGCCTGACCGAGTCTGCGCCTTTGTGGAGTACCTGGGAACCTGAACCTGAACGGTTTAGATCTGGGAAGTGTACGCAACCCAGGGCCCGCCTCAGAGAGTTGCACACAGAGCAACCTGGAGCCTGAGCAGTGTAGACTGGGAAAGCACACACACCGTGAGCAGGGGCAAACCCAGTGCGGCCAGGACACTGTGAGCACACGCCAGGGATATTTGTTTGCGGTGCTCCTCCGTCCCCACAGCACCACTGAATAAGTGAGCCTAAATAAGTGACCACCTTCGCCCCCCATGAGTCAGAGCGGAAATTAGACCCTGAAAAGACCAGCAAACAGAAGAAGTTAAAATAAACAGAGGGAACCGCTCTGGAAAAGACAGGTGCAACAGATTAAAACCATGTAGTTAGCACTGACTACATTGGAAGTGGCCTAGAGATCTTGAGAAGTATAAGTTGGATCACGGAACTATCTGAAACTGAACTAACCCCGCACTGCCCACAACAACTCCAGAGAAATTCCTCGATATATTTTTACTATTATGATTAAATTTTTTTTTAATTTTTAAGTCCTCTATTACTTCTTTAACTGTAATTTTTATAACCTACTATTACCTTTCAAATAAAAAAGACCTTATTTTTAATGCAAAATTCATATATATATTTTATCATTTTTTTGTGACTTTGTTTTGTTTCTTTAATACTGTATTTGGGAGTCTCTAACATTTACTGTAGACTTTTGATGTGTTTTTTTGTATTTGTTATCAATTTTGTACGTTTAAGAACCCAATCTTCACTACCCATTTTTACTTGGGAGTTTGAACACTGCCTTGATTGCTCTCTCCCCCTTTTGACTCTCCTTTTTCTCCACCAGGTCGCCTCTATCTCCTCCCTCACCCTTTTCTTCCCTACCCACTCTCTGAGTCTCTTTGTGTATTCCGGGCTATGGAGAACATCTTGGGAACTGCTTACTGGCTGGATATGTCGCTCTCCTTTTGATTCCCTCTTTTCTTGTCCTGGTTCCCTCTGTCTCCTTCTTCCTCCTCTTTTCTGAGTAACTGCATGAACCTCTCTGAGGGGTCCAGACTGTGGAGAGCACATATGGAATTGATTACTGTCTAGCTTGCTCTCTCCCCTTGAGCCCCCTCTTCTACCCCTGGCCAACTCTATCTCCCTCCTCCTTATTCTCTTCTCCATCTAACTTGGTGAACCTCTCTGGGTGTCCCTCACTGTGGAGAAGCTTTTCATCTTTAGACTAGATGTTTTCTCATCGGTGCTGTACAGATAGAGAAGTCTTGAGGCTACTCTAAAAATAAGACTGAAAACCAGAGACAGGAGGCTTAAGTTCAAAACCTGAGAACATCAGAGAACTCCTGACTCCAGGGGACAGTAATGGATAAGAGCTCATCCAAAAGCCTCCATACCTACACTGAAACCAAGCACCACCCAAGAGCCAACAAGTTCCAGAGCAAGACATACAACGCAAAGTCGCCAACAACGCAGGAACATATCCCTGAGCATCAATATACAGGCTGCCCAAATTCACACCAAACACATAGACATCTCAAAACTCACTACTGGACACTTCATTGCACTCCGGAGAGAAGTCCAGCTCCACCCATCAGAACAGGGATGCAAGCTTCCCTAAGCAGGAAACCTTGAAAATCCACTCACACAACCCCACCCACAGTGAGGAACCTCCACAATAAAACGGAGCCACAAGCTGCCAGAATACAGAAAGGCCACCCCAAATACAGCAATCGAACTGATGCTGAAGCTGAAACTCCAATGCTTTGGTCACCTGATGTGAAGAACTGACACATTGGAAAAGACCCTGATGCTGGGAAAGATTGAAGGCAGGAGGAGAAGGGGATGAGAGAGGATGAGATGGTTGGATAGCATCACCAATTCAAAGGACATGAGTTTGAGTATGCTCTGGGAGTTGGTGATGGACAGGGAGGCCTGGCACGCTGCAGTCCTCGACCCCAAGGACTTGGGGTCACTGTAGTACTTGGGGTCTCAAAAAGTCAGAATCAACTGAGCAACTGAACTGAGCTCAACGAATCGTGATGTCTCCTAAAGCTGTACTAGTTGCTTCTTGAAATCAGAACAGTCTTAACCTTGCTTTGCTCTCACAAGTGGGAAACTTCCCATGTCTTGGAGCAGATGGTAATTACTGCCCTTAGAATGTGCTTTGGGCTCTAGGATCTCCCATTGACGCCTGGCAGCCTTGCTGTCTTTGGCATCAAAGCCAGTTACATTATTCACGTACCTGCAACCTTCTCACTGTTATCGGTAATATCAGTGATATCACTGTTATCAGAACTCACTGAGGTCTCTCCAAAGAGAGAAGTGATATCTTCTCCAAATATCTTGAGACAGTTTTCAATTAGAAATTGTATGAAAGAAATCTGTAACACAAAGGGGCAAAAAACGGGGTATTACTGTACATATGGTGTAATAGTAAATCACATTTCATCCATGAGTCTTGGCTCTAACAAAAAGTGCAAAAGAAATCTGAGAAAAATTCAGACTTGGCTAAAAAATATATATATATATATATATATATATATATATATCTACATCAGCTTTTTCTAAGACATAACTGATACTTTGAAGAGTAGATTGGCCTCAAATTTTAAAATTCTTTGAGTCAGTGGGCTAAAGTTATACTATGTAGCCTGGTTTAATAGCTAAAATTTTGTAATGATGGTTAACATGCTTAAAACTAGGATGATTTTTAAGTAGCCCACATAGGATATTTGGAACAAAAATGTATGTTCTCTTATTAAGTTTTATTTATTTTTAATAAAATTTTTTTCTAGTTTTATTGAGATAGAATTTATATATCTCATATTATTAAAATTTATAAAGTATCAAATACAACACCAATTGTGAATTTCACTTCAGTGAAGAAATGTCTAAAACTTGGGTAGCAGAGGTCTCTGTGTGGGCCGGGGGGGTTTGTGAGGAAAGAAAGCATCTGGAGAGAAAACATGTCTGTCTGTCTTAGCACACTCCCTTGCCTCACACTTGCTGTCCGGAGGAGCTTAGAGAAGAGCTTTGATCTTATTAGGCATGTTGTGGCTCTGTTAGGATGTTCTGAAATATTTTACTAGCTTCCTCATCCTCAGGCAGAGACACAATAGAAGCCAAGTATTTTCCTGAATGAGCCACAGCTGGCAGAGTGCGGCCAGTATGTGTGGAGCCTCAGGTGCTCATATTGCCCAGGCCGCCAAGATGTGCCAACAGTGACCAGGTGTATTGGGTGTTGTCATCATTGGGTAATGATGAAATCATAGTTTGGAGGCTTGCACAACCTCAGGGATGAGGCTGAGAGTTGAACCTTGGCTCTCCGATTCCAAAGCCAGGTTCTTTTCTATCATATCATCCTACTCTTACCTCTCTAACGTTTAATCTCTTGGATGGCAAAGGGGAAGTGAGTCAACTGTTCTCAGTTATAATACACCTTCCCATGCCCAACCAGAGTAGGACTCTGCCACTCCAAGGCAGTGTAATGAAAATGTGCACTTTAAAAACTGGTTCATCAGAGTTAATACTACAGACTGCAGGTTCAAGATGGGGACTCTGCTCTGCAAGGCATAAAAATGAGAGATCTCGTTACCTGTTTGGTGAAGTTTTCTAAGCTGCCAGAATTAGACACACAAAGAATGCTTGGGGATATACACACTGATAAATTATAAGCTGTCATCTGATTGAATGAGGAATGTTGCTCAATGTTGTGTAAAACTGCTGAAAGATATGGCAGAAAATCTATATTGGCTCTTGGCAGCTGGTCTAGATGCCTAAGGACAGAAAAAACACTTATAAATAAGCGAGTCATTTCGCTTAGTAAGTGGGAATACAGAGAACAAAGTACTTCTTTTTATACCATATACACAGTCTATTCTCACATTTCCAGGCATGAATGCATACAAAAATGTTTCACTAAATTTAATTCCTGAACCAGGTAAGACCTGCTCTGGTTAGTTATGTGTTTGTATTTAAGATCATACCACTGGAGGATTGGTTCTTTATCATCTCATTTTAGACCAGTGGATTTCATCTCCAACAGTTTCATGTATTCAGAAGGTGTAAAATGGTCAAGCATTCCATGTTAATAAGATTAGGAGAAAAACAGCAATTACAGTGTCACCAATAAGGCATGCATCTCTTTTCAAACTGGCATCCATGGGCATGATCAAGTGAAACCCCATGATACTGATCATTATTTTCGAGGACATAGCGGTAAACTATAAGCTAATATTTTCCTAAGAGTATGTCGGTTGTATTTTCTCAGAGTTGAGTAATTATTGCATCATTACCTCTGGGTCGACGTTGTTTTCTCCGGCTCGTTCCCTTGATCAATAACATCAAGCCATTTATCATATAGACTGTCTGTAATTATGCTTCCTTGGATATTTCGAAGAAAGTCCTTATAGAGATCAAAAAGTATATATTATTCTTAGGATAAATTCAATGGAGAAATTGCAAAGAAAATATTTAGTGGAAAAATTCAATTCAGTCCACAATTCCTTCACAGCCACCCAGACTGATTCACACAGAGCTTGGCTGTCATTCACCACAGCCTTGCACACCCAGAAGTACTGGTTGGATTTTCCCCAACTAAAATTAGAAGCATAAAAGCAGAGTCTGGGCTGTAGTGAGAATGAAACGAAAGCTCCTTCTATCGCCTGGAACTTACTCTTTGTGTACATGTTAACACATTAGTACATACTGGCAAGGTCTGGTGATAACTGATCCTAAAACCTATTAGTTTCTTGAAAAGAAATGCACATGCCCATTTTGTTTGTTTCCTTCAGACACATGCTTGCTCTTAATTCAAGAAAGAGAAGTTCTGAAATAAAACAAACAAAATTACACCCCTACATGGTCTTCTGCACATATTAAGAGAAAACCTGAAGTACGTGTGCTCTTTGGGAAAAAGCTAGTATCGAAATAGCTTCAATCCTTTTCTCTTAAAAAAAAAAATCATATAAAAGTTCAGTTCTACAGACTTTTAAGCAGCCGGTGTTAGAAATAAATCACAATCCCCAATCGTAAACTACATGATACCCTTACAACTCTGAGAATGGAATATATCCACCCAAAGAGGAAACTGAAAATTTAGATACATTGCAACTTGACACCTGTGGGATAGAATATGCAAATGTCAGCTTCCGAAGAGGAGGCCTGGAAACTTTATCCTGATGATCAAGGCTTCCTATCGTAGAATGGGGCCTATTAAAATAGATGAAGTTGTAACCTGTTGTGCAAGACTGAGAGGAAATGATTGCATTGCCTTGCCAGGTTCAAAGGCACAACTTGCTTCCACTGGTCTTAATATACAGCCTGACTTCTGTTAATAGTATCTTCTTTAGGCAGTGTTTCTAAGGCAACTATCATGATTGTAATCCTGATAGTGTTCGCTTGTCTCAGGACTTATTGAGCTGCTGTTTGTGTCAGGCACTCTCTTGAGTACTGAGGACAGAGTATGAAGATAATGTACAAAGTCTCAGTCCTCGCATACTTTTTCTTGTAATTGGTATACAGTACCCAATGATGGTCATCAGGGTTTCACTAGGCTTCTTATGGAGTGTCCGCAGTACATTTGGAAGGAGGAAGCACTCCATTTCAGTTCAGCCATTCAGTCCCGTCCTACTCTTTGCGACCCCATGGTCTGCACACCAGGCTTTCCTGTCCATCACCAACACCTGGGTCTTGTTCAAATTCATGTGCATGGAGTTGGTGATGCCATTCAACCATGTCATCTGGCTTTGACTTCGGGGAGTCTGGGAGTGTGCAGCAGGGCCTATGCTTTGTGTGCCAAACTACATGCACTTGGAGTGTGTCTCTTCTCTCTCCTGAACCCTGTGCTGTAGAATCGATTGGTGAGACTGAGTATGGTTAAGCCAGGGTATGACTCATGCAGAATATGCCATGGGTATTTGCTTTTGGACCTCTGTTTATACACAGTTTAATGAAAAACTCAATGTGGTTCTGACTCTATATTCATTTCTGATTTAGACCAACTCCATGGATGCTTTGACATATGGTATTCTCAAGGCCAAAGTTGCAAGGTTTGATTCCCCACCAAGATCAATCAACTTTAGGAAGAGAAAACTGTGGGACTGTCAAAGACCTGTACCCATAAGTAGCCACCCTCTTACTAGTCTGTAAGCTTACTAGTCTTACTAGCTTATAGCATGGAAACAGGCAAGAGCCTTGTAACACTTGCTCAAAAATCAAATCAGTTCCAAGTGTGCACCTTAGAGAGGGTAGCACTCTACTTGCTATTTGCATACCTAGTGTGTATTATTATGGGTCCAGTGTAGTAGGGGTCAACTCTAAATCATACCTGCACTGTTGTTATTATCATCCAAGGGAACATTAATAGGGGACAAGGAAACACCATAAGTTATTTAGTTTCTAGGATAATTTTAATAACCTGTCTGTAGTAATTACTACATCAATATATTTTTGTTCATAGCTGCTAACAAGCACCAAGATGGATTGATTAATTTTTTCTTTCTGTTGTATTACCGCCCTGGTAGAAATTTAACTACACACTTGTGATTTAGCTGTATCATTTCAAACTCAGTCCATTTTTTATATAAATCTATTGACTTTTGCAAAATTCCAAACAGATTTTGATTGTTGCACTCACTTTAAAAATAAGATATATAAGATTAGGCACGTAGTAAAACTGGCTACCGTGTAACTGTAACCTTGGTTGGTGGGTTAAACTTACAAATGTTAACAAGTCCCATCAAAGATGGTAAGGGAGATAAAAGGAGGAACAAATGGTGGAGTCATCCCTACACTAATTTTCAAGTAAAAGGCATTGAGACAGGGGAAGGAAGGATGATGAAGTGATCAGAGATTTTGGTGGCCTCACTAAGCGTTTTTGGATCCATTGTAAGCCAAATGGGCTTCCCAGGTGGACCTAGTGGTAAAAAAAAACCTGCCTGCCAATGCAGGAGATGCAAGAGATGCAGGTTCGATCCCTGGCAGGAAGATCCCCTGGAGAAGGGCATGGCAACCCACTCTAGTATTCTTGCCTGGAGGATTCCATGGACAGAGGACTCTGCTGGGCTACAGTCAATGGGATCACAGAGAGTCGGCTGCGAGTAGAAGAGTAACACACACAGACACACAGACACACACACACAACCACACACACACTAAACACACGAGTTTACCATAGTGAGTAAACATCTGTCCTGCATGCATGCTAAGTTGCTTCAGACGTGTCCAGTTCTGTGCCACGTCATGGACTATACCCTACCAGACTCCACTGTCCATGGGATTCTCGAGGCAAGAATACTGGAGTCGTATGCCAGTCCCTGTTCCAGGGGATCCTTGCAACCCAGGGATGGAACCAAGGTTTCCTGCATTGAAGGCGGATTCTTTACTGTCTGAGCCACCTGGGAAGTTGCTTCTGTTAACTGTTTCCAAAAGCTTAATATGAATTTTCTTTTGGAAATGTGGCCTTCATTAGGAAGGTGATGAGGAAGTCATCCAAAGCAGAAAGCTTGTTTTGGTAAACACTCAATGTGTAAGTGGGTATTTTGAAATATATTGTTATTCTTTTGCATGGAGCGTTCTGGAGTCAAGATGTGCAATGAAAAAGGAAAATATCTAATGTATGGGGCTTATAACATTTGAGGTACCTTCCTTCAGTTTTGGCTTTGTGAAATGTCTTTCACTTTTCAGATCCTTCCTCTCTTATGCCTATTATGTTTCTTGGGCATTCATACTGAAGGACCAGTCATATAGCTTCAGATTTACCGTGTGTGGATAATGCTCAAACTTTCCTTACCTTTAAGACCGACGATATCACAAGAACTGGTTCATCATTCAAGTTCACTCTGTCTCCATAGTTTAGTTTCTTCTGTAGGACGCTGCATGATTTTATACTGGCTGATTTTCTAAAGATGCCTTCTGTGAACGGCCGTTTCTGATTGATAAAGGAATGCATATCCTATAGGGAAGGAAAGAAAAGAAAACTGTGGGACATTTCATGCCTAGAAGCCCAGACCACATGCTTGCTCCTTTTTTGACAGAGCTGTGGTATATGAGGGTACAGTTCTAGAACAGCATCGAAGTCAATTTGAAATTTTTTCTCCAGTGTCTCTAAATATATGTTCGACCCAACAATCGATTTGACATTCATACACTGAAACATTTTAAACACTTGTGTAATCAGATTTTCCATTTCAGTGAATTTACTGTGTTAAACGTCTCTGCTTTGAGGCCTTTGTAGATTCACCCTCTCCTCCTTCACCACTCCTTTCTCATTATTCCCTATTATAGATGCTCTTCCCTACGTGTGGAAATCTTTTTGCCATAGTCATGCTCTATTCATTTATTCCCCTTCCAGGCACTGTCCACCCCATTCATCCCTGTTTCCTGTATTCCCTCCCCTGAAAATCAGGCTCAATACGCCCCTCCTCCTTCTCCGATGGCATTCCTTTCTCATCAGCCTTTCTAGTTACTTTTCCTGTATTTTCATGTCCTCTGCGGTCTGCAGAGTTAGAGAGATAACAGATATTGGAGCCAGGTTTTTCAAGGAATGTGGAATCTGTTATGCCAATCATCCACTGTGTGACTTTGGGCATAGCACATACTTGGGTGAGGCTCTTTTGATTTTCATTTATGAAGTGGGGGTGATGATAGTCATGGCTACTGCCTAAACGTTCTGTGAAAGACGCAAGGTCTGGGGTAGTAGCTGGCACGTAGCTAGTATGATAAATTTCTTCATATATACCATAAAATTCCCTGCATCTAGTGTAGTGCTTGCAGAGATAGTGGACAGTGAACAAGAGTTAATTCTTACAGTTCAACACACTAATTTGATATAGCACAGTCCAAACTCTGTGACTCTCTTTTGACACATTCTGTCAGGAGCACATGATTCATCTTTGCCAGAGGATATATACTTTATGCTTAAACACTTGAGTTACATATCTAATCCGTGTGAGACATTTTGCATCATAAGGGGGAGTAGACTCAGCTGAACGAAACTTGAGACTAGTGTGGACTTCAAGGGAGGAGACAAGAAGACATATGAGGATGAGGTGGACTCTCAGATATTCTTACACACAGAGTCTGAAGGAAATGTACGTGGCTCCAAATAGCCTGGAGTTCAAACTCGCCTCCAGGACCTCCCCACCATTCTATGCAAAACAAGTACTCTTTCACCCGAAGGAAAAAATGGACATTGGGTGGATTTTGCCCAGCTCCCAGCTGGTCCCAGCCTCTGGCTGATCTCCAGAATTCCTGCCGCAGCTGTTTAAGCGATAACTACTCTGTACAACCTTGCAGAAGAACACCCCCCCCCCCTTAAGACAGGAGCTTTCCACATACAGGCCTCTATATACTTACTCTTTCCTTGGTTAAGGGCAGCAGCTCACTAATCTGACTGCTGCCCCTTCTCACCTCATAAAGGTGATCTGTAAAGGACTGCTCTCACTCTTTATCTCAACCTCGCCTTCTCTAACTGCCTTAACTTACAGAGTCCATGTTAACTGGTCTGAGCTGGTATAGATGGGTCTTTGTTGAAATCAGCGGAATGGATGAGAGTATCTTTTCGTCTTGTAGTTGCCTTCTGACTCTGCAGTACCTAAATCAGATCTTATTCTTTGAAGTAATGTTAAGAATCTTATCGGACAAAGTCAGACTTCTTCATTTGGGAGTAGATTTGGAAGAGAACACTTGATCACTCAGAACTCCCCTTCTCAGGAAGCTTACAGAAACCAAAATAAGACCTACCAGAATTGGGGTGGGCAGGGTGTCATTATCACATACATCCTCAAGAGCAGCTCCAAAGAGCTGTTTTGGCTTTGTGGGTGGTAGACACGCGTGTTGGTTGTCCTCGCGGGTCCTTGATATACACCCAAAGGCCCACTTTTGGAGAGAACTCTGCCTAAGTGTCTTCTTATCTGAAACTAATGTAGAAGAGAGATTCTCACTACTAGTAGCTTAGCTTATTTAGCCTGATTTCCACCACTTACATTCAGCAGCATGTTCATGGCAGAGGCTGAAAGAGAGAAACTGAACCATTTGTTATATAGCATTCCCCTCATTCTGAAGCAGGCTAATTGCATCCTTGTGGTGTTAACATGTTCTTCTTCCCCATATTCTGCAAAGCAGTAGTTAAACCTAGAGGCGTGGTTAGACTCAGGGTTGACTCTCCCTGTGACAGTATTCCCCCAGAGAGTGCTCTCTATTCCCTTTGCACTGTTTCATGAGGCACTTAACCTATAGTTATACAGGTTTCCTAATGTGAAGTGTTATCAGTGGATTCTGGTTTCAGATTTCATTTGAAAGGCCAAAATTATTTAATATTCAAATTAAGCCGCATTTGTAGGAAGTTTCCTTGCTCTTTCAGTTACCTGTTTGGCTTTCTGAGTACCCAGTCACGCCCAATTTTCTCCCTTAAAAAGAATCGCTTTTCATGAGACATCCTGTCTGACAGTGCTTATCAGTCAGCCTCTGGACCTCTCCTCTGGGAGGCCACACACCTCAGTCAGCTCCAAGGATGACTTCCTGCCCTCAGCGTCCTTGATAAGTAGTCATTATTTGCAGACAAAGTGGTAAGATTACAGGTGGCCATTTTTTGTGTGACACCTTACTCAGCTAACCCAGAGGTGAATTTTACCTACTAACAGCCCCTGTCAAAGGAATGCTTTTCAAATAAGAGTGATCAGCAATGAAAAATTGAGTTCAAAGTGTCTAGTGCCCAGCTATGAATGTTTTCCTGATATTTGCTCAATAAAACTGCTTAATATTTCCTTAAATAACCTGCTTAAATAACCAGCTACAGAAGTCAATTAGAGGAGCCCAGTTTTAGAGAAATAAACAGAAGAATTTAACCAAATCTTTTAAAATGCCCATCCATTTGCCTTTCGGAGACATAGTGAGTGCGTCACCATGTCCATTCAAGTGAGTGAACCACTTGTGGAGCTGGGTGAGAGAACCAGAAGGCTCCTATTCTGCCTCTTAATTGGATGAGTTACCTAAAACTCTTTGAGCGTCAGTTTGCTCAAATGTAACATAAATGATGCTACTTACACCTCACTGGACTGCATAACATAATGTACTACCCAGCACAAGACATGGCACATAGCAGCCTTAGTAAAGGTGATTTCCCTCCTTCAGAAGACCTAAGGCAGCCTAGACATCAGTCACCTCCCCCTAAGCAGACCCCAACCCCATTCTCCATTTGATTGTGCAGCCTCCAGAAGGTGTGCATTCCTCAAGGAATGCCATCACTTTGCCTTAGGCTCTTCCTGCCCTGACATTCATACCACCATCATTTTCAAAGGAGAGAATGAAGAAAGCAAATGCATTCTTAAATTCAGGAAGAGATTCTCCTAATTAATATGTACAAATGTTAAAAAGATACTGGTTTATATGGGTTGAGTTGCTTTATGCACCCTGGTTTCCCTACTCTTAACCTGATTCTTTTATTTCTAATCTACGCACAGGTATTCATGTATTTCAAATGTATTCATTCATTGTTCAGCTTTAATAAGAATACTCTTTGGAAGAGAGCTCTATCAGTTGGTAGAAAGCTATATGGCCAGCTAGCCTATAAGCATAGATGGAAAGCAAAATAGACCTTAAGGCCTATGCTTTCATTTTCAGGCCTAGATGGACCTTTCGTAATGTACATTGGTTGGTGTTAGAGTTCTTGTTGGCTCTGTGACCAATAAAAATATATATTATAGCCACGAAAAGTATGGTGCTTAGTTGTCCAGTCATGTCCAACCCTTGCGACCTCATGGACTATAGCCTGTCAGGTTCCTGTCCGTGGGACTTGCTGGATAATAATACTGGAGTGGGTTGCCAGCGACTGTTAAACAGGTTAACTTTACAACCTCATCTTTCTTAAAGTATCCTGGCAAGTTTTAGTTTAGTGTTTTTCCTCATGTTCAAATTAGGGTTTGAATGTTATAAAATGAAATTTTGTAACTTTGTGGGTATAGAATAACAATGATAAGAATATAAATACTTTAAGTAGAAATTCTATTCTGGCCTCAGTACTTGCTAAATTATTAAGATATTTTATTCAGAGAAACAAATGTCAATGGGACAATACTGGAATGCTAGCAGGGATAATTGCAAGAGGAAAGACTTAAAAACAAACAGACATATAAACATTCAGCCCAGTTCCATTTGCAACCTAGGTCTGAAGCAGAATGGAAAGAGAGCTTGCTGTGGAGGTAGAATCCAGAGTTCAAGTCTCAGAGGCGGTCCTAAGGTGGCAGAGGAATAGAACGGGAAGACCACTTTCTCCCCACAAATTCATCGAAAGAACATTGAATGCTGAGCAAATTCCACAAAACAACTTCTGAATGCTGGCAGAGGACATCAGGCACCCAGAAGGGCAGCCCATTGTCTTTGAAAGGAGGTAGGACAAAATATACAAGAGAAAAAGAGAGACAAATGAGGTAGGGACAGAGATCTGTCCTGGAACGGGAGTCTTAAAGGAGGAGAAGTTTCGAAACACTAGGAAACACTCTCATTGGCAGGTCAGTGGGGAGTTTTGGAATCTCAGAGGGTAACATAACGGGCAGGAAAAAGAAAGAATGAAATAAAGAAACCCCACAGATTACGTGCCTATCATCAACTTCCAGCAGGGAACTAGTCCAGACACTCACAATTGCCACCAGCAAGTGGGGGGCCTGATCAGGGAGGTGCGGGCTGCATTGCTTAGGGTAAGGACCAGGCCTGAGTGCCCTGAGGGCAATCTGCGGCAGCTAATGTGAGATAGCAACCCAAATTGTGGGATAGCCAGAGAGCGAGAAAAAAAACTATCCTTTGAAATGCCCTAATCTAGGGCACTTCCTGGCCCACTCACAGAGCAGAGGACTGAGAGAACACCAGAGCAGAGCTAGCTGGCTGTGCACTGACTCATCTCCCACCAGAGACAGAGAGGCAGGCGGGGGCAGCCAGAGCCTGAAAGGGGCAATCTCAGCCCCAGAGAGGCATCCTCTACAAAACTGCAAGTAGGCTCCCATTTGCTAACCGAGACTTGTTGGGATTCTGGGCGGTTGACATCCGCTGGGATGGTCGCAGCCAGAGATCAGCTCCCCAGAAGAGACACACGGCCCACCTGAGACGGGCAGGCCTGCTGACACCCAGCAAATCGAGCGGCTGGGATGGGGGAGGTGATAAGACACACCACATCTGGGGGGCACTGTGCTGGCTAAGCACCTGGTCGCCTGAGCTGCTCGGACCTGGGAAGGGCAGAAAAGCCAGGCCCGATCGAGTGTATGCCTTTGTGGAGTACCTGAGAACCTGAACCTGAACAGCTTAGAGCTAGGAATTGCACGCAACCCAGGGCCCGCCTCAGACAGTTGCAGGCAGAGCAACCTGGAGCCTGAGCAGTGTAGACTGGGAAAGCACACACACTGTGAGCGGGGGAAAACCCAGTGCGGCCAGGACACTGTAAGCACACGCCAGGGATATTTGTTTGCAGTGCTCCTCCGTCCCCAAAGCACCACTGAATAAGTGAGCCTAAATAAGTGACCACCTTCGCCCCCTTGAGTCAGGGCAGAAGTTAGACATTGAAAACACCAGCAAACAGAAGAAGTTAAAGTAAACAGAGGCAACCGCTCTGGAAAAGACAGGTGCAACAGATTAAAACCTTGTAGTTAGCACTGACTACATTGGAAGTGGCCTAGAGATCTTGAGAAGTATGAGCTGGATATGGAACTATCTGAAACTGAACTAACCCCGCACTGCCCACAACAACTCCAGAGAAATTCCTCGATACATTTTTACTATTATGATTAATTTTTTTTTAATTTTTAAGTCCTCTATTACTTCTTTAATTGTAATTTTTATAACCTACTATTACCTTTCAAAAAAAAAGACCCTATTTTTAATACAAAATTCATATATATATTATATCATTTTTTGTGACTTTGTTTTGTTTCTTTAATACTGTATTTGGGAGCCTCTAACATTTACTGTAGACTTTTAATGTGTGCTTTTTGGTATTTGTTATCAATTTTGTACGTTTAAGAACCCAGTCTTCACTACCCATTTTTACTTGAGAGTTTGACCACTGCCTTGATTGCTCTCTGCCCCTTTTGACTCTCCTTTTTCTCCACCAGTTCGCCTCTATCTCCTCCCTCACCCTTTTCTTTGCTACCCACTCTGTGAATCTCTTTGTGTATTCCGAGCTATGGACAACACTTTGGGAACTGCTTACTGGCTGGATATGTCTCTCTCCTTTTGATTCCCTCTTTCTTTGTCCTGGTCCCCTCTGTCTCCTTCTTCCTCCTCTTTTCTGTGTAACTGCATGAACCTCTCTGAGGGGTCCAGACTGTGGAGAGCACATATGGAATTGATTACTGGCAAGCTTGCTCTCTCTCCTTGAGCCCCCTCTTCTTCACCTGGCCAACTCTATCTCCCTCCTCCTTATTCTCTTCTCCATCTAACTTGGTGAACTTCTCAGGGTGTCCCTCACTGTGGAGAAGCTTTTCATCATTAACCTAGATGTTTTCTGATCGGTGGTATACAGACAGAGAAGTCTTGAAGCTACTCTAAGAATAAGACTGGAAACCAGAGACAGGAGGCTTAAGTTCAAAACTTGAGAACACCAGAGAACTGCTGACTCCAGGGAACAGTAATGGATAAGAGCTCATACAATAGCCTCCATACCTACACTGAAACCAAGCACCACCCAAGAGCCAACAAGTTCCAGAGCAAGACATACAACGCAAAGTCGCCAACAACGCAGGAACATAGCCCTGAGCATCAATATACAGTCTGCCCAAATTCACATCAAACCCGTAGACATCTCAAAACTCACTACTGGACACTTCATTGCACTCTGGAGAGAAGTCCAGCTCCACCCACCAGAACAGGGACACCATCTTCCCTAAGCAGGAAACCTTGAAAAGCCACTTACACAACCCCACCCACAGTGAGGAACCAACACAATAAAAAGTAGCCACAAGCTGCCAGAATACAGAAAGGCCACCCCAAATATAGCAGTCGAACTGATGCTGAAGCTGAAACTCCAATGCTTTGGTCACCTGATGTGAAGAACTGACTCATTGGAAAAGGCCCGGATGCCGGGAAAGATTGAAGGCAGGAGGTGAAGGGGACGAGAGAGGATGAGATGGTTCGACGGCATCATCAATTTAAAGGACATGAGTTTGAGTAAGCTCTGGGAGTTGGTGATGGACAGGGAGGCCTCGCACGCTGCAGTCCTCGACCCCAAGGACTTGGGGTCACTGTAGTCCTTGGGGTCCCAAAGAGTCGGACACGACTGAGCAGCTGAACTGAACTCAACGAACCGTGATGTCTCCTAAAGCTGTACTAGTTGCTTTTTGTAATCAGAACAGTCTTAACCTTGCTTTGATCTCACAAGTGGGAAACTTCCCATGTCTTGGAGCAGATGGAAATTACTGCCCTTAGAATGTGCTTTGGGCTCTAGGATCTCCCATTGACCCCTGGCAGCCTTGCTGTCTTTGGCATCAAAGCCAGTTACATTATTCACGTACCTGCAACCTTCTCACTGTTATCGGTAATATCAGTGATATCACTGTTATCAGAACTCACTGAGGTCTCTCCAAAGAGAGAAGTGATATCTTCTCCAAATATCTTGAGACAGTTTTCAATGAGAAATTGTATGAAAGAAATCTGTAACACAAAGGGGCAAAATACAGGGTATTACTGTACATATGGTGTAATAGTAAATCACATTTCATCCATGAGTCTTGATCTAACAAAAAGTGCAAAAGAAATCTTAGAAAAATTCAGACTTGGCTAAAAACTATATAAGTATATAAACATCAGCTTTTTCTAAGACATAACTGATACTTTGAAGAGTAGTTTGGCCTCAAATTTTAAAATTCTTTGAGTCAGTGGGCTAAAGTTATGCTATGTAGCCTGGTTTAATAGCTAAAATTTTGTAATGATGGTTAACATGCTTAAAGCTAGGATGATTTTTAAGTAGCCTGCAAGGGTATTTGGAACAAAAATGTATGTTCTCTTATTAAGATTTATTTATTTTTAATAAAATTTTTTCTAGTTTTATTGAGATAGATTTTATATATCTCCTATTATTAAAATTTATAAAGTATCGAATACAACACCAATTGTGATTTTCACTTCAGTGAAGAAATGTCTGAAACTTGGGTAGCAGAGGTTTCTGTGTGGGCCGGGGGTTTTGTGAGGAAAGAACGCATCTGGAGAGAAAACATGTCTGTCTGTCTTAGCACATTCCCTTGCCTCACACTTGCTGTCCGGGGGAGCTTGGAGAAGAGCTGTGATCTTATTAGGCATGTTGTGGCTCTGTTAGGATATTCTGAAATATTTTACTAGCTTACTCATCCTCAGGCAGAGACACAATAGAAGCCAAGTATTTTCCTGAATGAGCCACAGCTGGCAGAGTGCGGCCAGTTATGTGTGGAGCCTCAGGTGCTCATATTGCCCAGGCCGCCAAGATGTGCCAACAGTGACCAGATGTATTGGGTGTTGTCATCATTGGGTAATGATGAAATCATAGTTTGGAGGCTTGTACACCCTCAGTGATTAGGCTGAGAGTTGAACCTTGGCTCTCCGATTCCAAAGCAAGTTTTTTTGTATCATATCATCCTACTCTTACCTCTCTATCGTTTAGTCTCTTGGGTGGCAAAGGGGAAGTGAGTCAACTGTTCTCAGTTATAATACACCTTCCCATGCCCAACCAGAGTAGGACTCTGCCACTCCAAGGCAGTGTAATTAAAATGTGCACTTTAAAAACTGGTTCATCAGAGTTACTACTACAGACTTCAGGTTTAAGATGGGGACTCTGCTCTGCAAGGTATAAAAATGAGAGATCTCGTTACCTGTTTGGTGAAGTTTTCTGAGCTGCCAGAATTAGACAGACAAAGAATGCTTGGGGATATACACACTGATAAATTATAAGCTGTCATCTGATTGGATGAGGAATGTTGCTCAATATTGTGTAAAACTGCAAAAAGATATCGCAGAAAAACTACATTGGCTCTGGGCAGCTGGTCTAGAAGCCTAAGGACAGAAAAAACACTTATAAATAAAGCGAGTCATTTTGCTTAGTAAGTGGAAACACAGAGAACAAAGGACTTCTTTTTATACGATGTACACAGTGCATTGTCACAGTTCCAGGCATGAATGTATACAAAAGTGTTTCACTGAATTTAATTCCTGAACCAGGTAAGACCTACTCTGGTTAGTTATGTGTTTGTATTTAAGATCATACCACTGGCGGATTGGTTCTTTATCATCTCATTTTAGACCAGTGGATTTCATCTCTAACAGTTTCATGTATTCAGAAGGTGTAAAATGGTCAAGCATTCCATGTTAATAAGATTAGGAGAAAAATAGCAATTACAGTGTCACCAATAAGGCATTCATCTCTCTTCAAACTGGCTTCCATGGGCATGATCAAGTGAAACCCCGTGATACTGATCATTATTTTAGAGGACTTACTCTAAACTATAAGCTAATATTTTCCTAAGAGAATGTTGGTTATATTTTCTCAGAGTTGAGTAATTATTGCATCATTACCTCTTAGTCCTGGTTATTTTCTCCTCCTTGTTCCCTTGATCAATAACATCAAGCCATTTATCATAGAGACTGGCTGAAAATATGCTTCCTTGGATATTTTGAAGAAAATCCTTATATAAATCAAAAAGTATATATTATTCTTAGGATAAATTCAATGGAGAAATTGCAAAGAAAATATTTAGTGGAAAAATTCAATTCAGTCCACAATTCCTTCACAGCCACGCAGACTGATTCACACAGAGCTTGGCTGTCATTCTCCACAGCCTTTCACACCCAGGAGTACTGGATGGATTTTCCCCAACTAAAATTAGAAGCATAAAAGCAGAGTCTGGGCTGCAGTGAGAATGAAGCTAAAGCTCCTTCTGTCGCCTGGAACTTACTCTTTGTATACATGGTAACACATTAGTACAAACTGGCAAGTTCTAGTGATAACTCGTCCTAAATCCTATTAGTTTCTTGAAAAGAAACGCACATGCCCATTTTGTTTGTTTACTTCAGACACATGCTTGCTCGTGATTCAAGAAAGAGATGTTCTGAAATAAACCAAACAAAATTACACCTCTACATGCTCTTATACACATATTAACAGAAAACCTGAAGTATGTGTGCTGTTGGGAAAAAGCTAGTATTGAAATAGCTTCAATCTTTTTCTTTAAAAAAAAAATCATATAAAAGTTCAGTTCTACAGACTTTTAAGCAGCAGGTGTTAGAAATAAATCAAAAGCCCCAATGGTAAACTACATGTTACCCTTACAACTCTTTGAATGGAATATATCCACCCAAAGAGGAAACTGAAAATTATAAACATTGCAACTTGACACCTGTGGGATAGAATATGCAAATGTCAGCTTCCGAAGAGGAGGCCTGGAAACTATCCTGATGACCAAGTCTTAATATTGTAGAATGGGGCCTATTAAAATAGATGAAGTTGTAACCTGTTGTGCAAGACTGAGGGGAAATGATTGCATTGCCTTGCCAGTTTCAAAGGCACAACTTGCTTCCACTGGTCTTAATATACAGCCTGACTTCTCTTAATAGTATCTTCTTTAGGCAGTGTTTCTAAGGCAACTATCATGATTGTAATCCTGTTAGTGTTCGCTTGTTTCAGGACTTATTGAGCTGCTGTTTGTGTCAGGCACTCTCTTGAGTACTGAGGATAGAGTATGAAGATAATGTACAAAGTCTCAGTCCTCTCTTAGTTTTTCTTGTAATTGGTACACAGTATCCAATCATGGTCATCAGGGTTTCACTAGGCTTCTTATGGAGTGTCCACAGTACATTTGGAAGGAGGAAGCACTCCATTTCAGTTCAGCCCTTCAGTCCTGTCCTACTCTTTGCGACCCCATGGACTGCACACCAGGCTTTCCTGTCCATCACCAACACCTGGGTCTTGTTCAAATTCATGTCCATGGATTTGGTGATGCCATTCAACCATGTCATCTGGCTTTGACTTCTGGGAGTCTGGGAGTGTGCAGCAGGGCCTATGCTTTGTGTGCCAAACTACATGCACTTGGAGTGTGTCTCTTCTCTCTCCTGAACCCTGTGCTGTAGAATCGATTGGTCAGACTGAGTATGGTTAAGCCAGGACATGACTCATGCAGAATATGCCATGGGTATTTGCTATTGGACCACTGTTTATAGACAGTTTATTGAAAAACTCAATGTGGTTCTGACTATACATTCCTTTCTGATTTAGACCAACTCCATGGTTGCTTTGACATATGGTATTCGCAAGGTCAAAGTTGCAAGGTTTGATTCCCCACCAAGATCAATCAACTTTAGGAAGAGAAAAGTGTGGGACTGTCTAAGACCTGTACGCATAAGTAGCCACCCTCTTACTAGTCTGTGCTTATAGCATGGAAACAGGCAAGAGCCTAGTAACACTTGCTCAAAAGTCAAATCAGTTCCAAGTGTGCACCTTTGAGAGGGTGGCACTCTACTTGCTATTTGCATACCTAGTGTGTATTATTATGGGTCAAGTGTAGTAGGGGTCAACTCTAAATCATATCTGCACTGTGGCTATTATCATACAATCGACCATTATTAGGGGACAAGGAAACACCATATGTTATTTGGTTTCTAAGATAATTTTAATAACCTGTGTGTAGTTATTACTACATCAAAATATTTTTGTTCATAGCTGCTTACATGTACAAAGAGGGATTGATTAATTTTTTTTCTTTCTGTTGTGTTATCACCCTGGTAGAAATTTATGTACACACTTGTGATTTAGCTGTATCATTTCAATCTCAGTCTATTTTTTGTATAAATCTATTGAATTTTGCAAAATTCCAAACAGATTTTGATTGTTGCACTCACTTTAAAAATATACCATGTTCATGGATTGGAAGAATCAATATAGTGAAAATGAGTGTACTACCCAAAGCAATCTATAGGTTCAATGCAATCCCTATCAAGCTACCAACAGTATTCTTCACAGAGCTAAAACAAATAATTTCACAATTTGTATGGAAATACAAAAAACCTCGAATAGCCAAAGCGATGTTGAGAAAGAAGAATGGAACTGGAGGAATCAACCTACCTGACTTCAGGCTCTACTACAAAACCACAGTTATCAAGACAGTATGGTGCTGGCACAAAGACAGAAATATAGATCAATGGAACAAAATAGAAAGCCCAGAGATAAATCCACACACATATGGACACCTTATCTTTGACAAAGGAGGCAAGAATATACAATGGAGTAAAGACAATCTCTTTAACAAGTGGTGCTGGGAAAACTGGTCAACCACTTGTAAAAGAATGAAACTAGAATACTTTCTAACACCATACACAAAAATAAACTCAAAATGGATTAAAGGTCTAAATGTAAGACCAGAAACTATAAAACTCCTAGAGGAGAACATAGGCAAAACACTCTCTGACATACATCACAGCAGGATCCTCTATGACCCACCTCCCAGAATATTGGAAATAAAAGCAAAAATAAACAAATGGGACCTAATTAACCTTAAAAGCTTCTTCACATCAAAGGAAACTATTAGCAAGGTGAAAAGACAGCCTTCAGAATGGGAGAAGATAATAGCAAATGAAGCAACTGACAAACAACTAATCTCGAGAATACACAAGCAACTCCTACAGCTCAACTCCAGAAAAATAAATGACCCAATCAAAAAATGGGCCAAAGAACTAAATAGACATTTCTCCAAAGAAGACATACAGATGGCTAACAAACACATGAAAAGATGCTCAACATCACTCATTATCAGAGAAATGCAAATCAAAACCACTATGAGGTACCATTTCACACCAGTCAGAATGGCTGTGATCCAAAAGTCTACACGTAATAAATGCTGGAGACGGTGTGGAGAAAAGGGAACCCTCTTACACTGTTGGTGAGAATGCAAACTAGTACAGCCACTATGGAGAAGAGTGTGGAGATTCCTTAAAAAACTGGAAATAGAACTGCCTTATGATCCAGCAATCCCACTGCTGGGCATACACACTGAGGAAACCAGAAGGGAAAGAGACACGTGTACCCCAATGTTCATCGCAGCACTGTTTATAATAGCCAGGACATGGAAGCAACCTAGATGTCCATCAGCAGATGAATGGATAAGAAAGCAGTGGTACATATACACAATGGAGTATTACTCAGCCATTAAAAAGAATACATTTGAATCAGTTCTAATGAGGTAGATGAAACTGGAGCCTATGATACAGAGTGAAGTAAGCCAGAAGGAAAAACACCAATACAGTATACTAACGCATATATATGGAATTTAGAAAGATGGTAACAATAACCCTGTGTACGAGACAGCAAAAGAGACACTGATGTATAGAACAGTCTTATGGACTCTGAGAGAGAGGGAAAGGGTGGGAAGATTTGGGAGAATGGCATTGAAACATGTAAAATATCGTGTATGAAAGGAGTTGCCAGTCCAGGTTCGATGCATGATACTGGATGCTTGGGGCTGGTGCACTGGGACGACCCAGAGGGATGGAATGGGGAGGGAGGAGGGAGGAGGGTTCAAGATGGGGAACACATGTATACCTGTGGCGGATTCATTTTGATATTTGGCAAAACTAATACTATTATGTAAAGTTTAAAAAATAAAATTAATTAAAAAAAATAAAAATAAGATTTATAAGATTAGGCATGTATTAAAACTGGTTACCATGTAACTGTAACCTTGTGTGGTGGGTTAAACTTACAAGTGTTAACAAAGCCCATTAAAGACAGTAAGGGAGATAAAAGGAGGAAAAAGGGGGAACAAATGGTGGCGTCATCCCTACAGTAATTTTCAAGTAAAAGGCATTGAGACACAGGGGAAGGAAGGATGATGAAGTGATCAGAGATTTTGGTGGCCTCACTAAGCGTTTTTTGATCCATTGTAAGCCAAATGGGCTTCCCAGGTGGTGCTAGTGGTAAAAAACCTGCCTGCCAATGCAGGAGATGCAAGAGATGCAGGTTCGATCCCTGGCAGGAAGATCCCCTGGAGAAGGGCATGGCAACCCACTCTAGTATTCTTGCCTGGAGGATTCCATGGACAGAGGAGTCTGCTGGGCTACAGTCAATGGGATCACAGAGAGTCAGCTGCGACTAGGTGACTAACACACACAGACACAGACACACACACACACGCACACACACACACACACTAAACACACGAGTTTACCATAGAGACTAAACATCTGTCCTGCATCCATTCTAAGTTGTTTCAGCCGTGTCCAATTCTGTGCCACCTCATGGACTATAGCCTGCCAGACTCCACTCTCCATGGAATTCTCGAGGCAAGAATACTGGAGTCGTATGCCAGTCCCTGTTCCAGGGGATCCTTGCAACCCAGGGATGGAACCCAGGTTTCCTGCATTGAAGGCGTATCCTTTACTGTCTGAGCCACCTGGGAAGTTGCTTCTGTTAACTGTTTCCAAAAGCTTAATATGAATTTTCTTTTGGAAATGTGGCCTTCATTAGGAAGGTGATGAGGAAGTCATCCAAAGCAGGAAGCTTGTTTTGGTAAACACTCAATGTGTAAGTGTGTATTTTGAAATGTATTATTATTCTTTTTCATGGAGTGTTCAGGAGTCAAGATGTGCAATGAAAAAGGAAAATATCTAATGTATAGAGCTTATAACATTTGAGGTACCTTCCTTCAGTTTTGGCTTTGTGAAGTGTTTTTCACTTTTCAGATCCTTCCTCTCTTATGCCTATTAGGGTTCTTGGGCATTCATACTGAAGGGCCAGTCATATAGCTTCAGATTTACCGTGTGTGGATAATGCTCAAACTTTCCTTACCTTTAAGACCGACCCTATCACAAGAATTGGTTCATCATTCAAGTTGACTAAGTCTCCACAGTTTAGTTTCTTCTGTAGGGCTGTGCATGATTTTATACTGGCTGAATTTCTGAAGATACCTTCTGTGAATGGCCCTTTTTGATTGATAAAGGAAAGCATATCCTATAGGGAAGGAAAGAAAAGAAAACTGTGGGACATTTCATGTCTAGAAGCCCAGAGCACAAGCTTGCTCCTGTTTTGACAGAGCTGTGGTATATGAGGGTACATTTCTAGAACAGCACCGAAGTCAATTTGAAATTTTTTCTTCAGTGTCTCTAAATATATCTTCAACCCAACAATCGATTTGACATTCATACACTGAAACATTTTAAACACTTGTGTAATCAGATTTTCTGTTTCAGTGAATTTACTGTGTTAAACGTCTCTGCTTTGAGGCCTTTGTAGATTCACCCTCTCCTCCTTCACCACTCCTTTCTCATTATTCCCTATTATAGATGCTCTTCGCTAAGTGTTGAAATCTTTTTGCCATATTCATGCTCCATTTGTTTATTGCCCTTCCTGGGACTGTCCAGCACATTCATTCCTGTTTCCTGTATTCCCTCCCCTCAATATCAAGCTCAATACACCTCTACTCCTTTCCGATGACATTCCTTTCTCATCAGCTTTTCTAGTTCCTTTTCCTTATTTTCATGTCCTCACAGTCTGCATAGTTAAGAGAGATAACAGATATTGGAGCCAGGTTTTTCAAGGAATGTGGAATCTGTTATGCCAGTCATCCACTGTGTGACTTTGGGCATAGCACATACTTGGGTGAGGCTCTTTTGTTTTTCATTTATGAAGTGGGGGTGTTGATACTCATGGCTACCACCTAAATTTTCTGTAAAAGACGCAAGGTCTGGGGTAGTAGCTGGCATGTAGCTAGTATGATACATGTCTTCATATATACTATAAAATTCCCTGCATCTAGTGTAGTGCTTGCAGAGATAGTGGACAGTGAACAAGAGTTAATGCTTACAGTTCAATACACTAATTTGATATAACACAGTCCAAACTCTGTGACTCTCTTTTGACACATTCTGTCAGGAGCAAATGATTCATCTTTGCCAGAGGATGCGTACTTTATACTTAAACACCTGGGTTACATATCACATCCGTGTGAGAAATTTTGCATTATAAGAGGGAGTAGACTCAGCTGAAGAAGACTTGACACTTGTGTGGGCCTCAAGGGAGGAGACGAGGAGACATATGAGGATGAGGTGGACTCTCAGAGATTCTTACACACAGAGTCCGAAGGAAAGCTACACGGCTCAAAATAGCCTGGAGTTCAAACTCGCCTCCAGGACCTCCCCACCATTCTATGCAAAACAAGTACTCTCTCACCCAAAGGAAAAATGGACATTGGGTGGATTTTGCCCATCTCCCAGCCGGTCCCAGCCTGTGGCTGATCTCCAGAATTCTTTGCCGCAGCTCTTTAAGAGATAACTACTCTGAACAACCTTGCAGAAGAACAGGCCCCCTTAAGACAGGATCTTTCCACATACGTGCCTCTATATACTTCCTCATTACTTGGGTAAGGGCAGCAGCTCACTAATCTGACTGCTGCTCCTTCTCGCCTCATAAAGGTGATCTGTCAAGAACTGCTGTTATTCTTTTTCTCAACCTCACCTTCTCTAACTACTTTAACTTACAGAGTCCATGTTAACTGCTCTGAGCTGTATAGATGGTCTTTGTTGAAATCAGCGGAATGGATGAGAGTATCTTTTCATCTTGTAGTTGCCTTCTGACTCTGCAGTACCTAAATCAGATCTTATTCTTTGAAGTAATGTTGTGAATCTTATCGGACAAAGTCAGAGTTCTTCATTTGGGAGTAGATTTGGAAGAGAACACTTGATCTCTCAGAACTCCCCTTCTCAGGAAGGTTACAGAAACCAAAATAAGACCTACCAGAATTGGGGTGGGCAGGGTGTCATTATCACATACATCCTCAAGACGAGCTCCAAAGAGCTGTTTTGGCTTTGTGGATGGTACAGATGGGTGTTGGTTGTCCTCGCAGGTCATGGGGAAACAGCCAGAGTCCCAGTTTTTGAGAGAACTCTTCCTAACTGTCTTCTTGTCTGAAACTAATGTAGAAGAGAGATTTTCACTAGTAGTAGTTTAGCTTATTTAGCCTGATTTCCACCACTTACAGTCAGCAGCATGTTCATGGCAGAGGCTGAAAGAGAGAAACTGAGCCGTTTGTCATATAAAATTCCCCTCATTCTGAAGCAGGCTAATTGCATCCTTGTGGTGTTAACATGTTCTTCTTCCCCATATTCTGCAAAGCAGTAGTTAAACCTAGAGGCGTGATCAGATTCAGGGTTGATTCTCCCTGTGACAGTATTCCCCCAGACAGTGTTCTCTATTCCCTTTGCCCTGTGTCATGATGCACTTAACCTATAGTTATACAGGTTTCCTAATGTGAAGTGTTATCAGTGGATTCTGGTTTCAGATCTCATTTGAAAGGCCAAAATTATTTAATATTCAAATCAAGAAGCATTGTAGTAAATTTCCTTCCTCTGTTCAGTTACCTGTTTGGCTTTCTGAGTACCCAGTCATGCCCAATTTTCTCCCTTGAAAAGAATTGCCTTTCACGAGACATCCTGCCTGACAGTGCTTATCAGTCAGCCTCTGGACCTCTCCTCTGGGAGGCCACACACCTCAGTCAGCTCCAAGGATGACTTCCTGCCCTCAGGGTCCTTGAGAAGTAGTCATTAATTGCAGACAATGTGGTAAGATTACAGGGGGCCATTTTTGTGTGTGTGTGACACCTTACTAAGCTAACCCAAAGATGAGTTTTAACTACCAACAGCCCCAGTCAAAGGAATGCTTTTCAAAAAAGAGTGATCAGCAATGAAAAATTGAGTTCAAAGTGTCTCGTGCCGAGCTATGAATATTTTCCTGATATTTGCTCAATAAACCTGCTTAATATTTCCTTAAATAACCTGCTTAAATAACCAGCTACAGAAGTCAATTAGAGGAGCCCAGTTTTAGAAAAATAAACAGAAGTATTTAACCGAATATTTTAAAATGCCCATCCACTTGTCTTTTGGAGACATAGTGAGTGCGTCACCATGTCCATACAAGTGAGTGAACCACTTGTGGAGCTGGGTGAGAGAACCAGAAGGCTCATATTCTGCCCCTTAATTGAATGAGTTACCTAAAACGCTTTGAGCATCAGTTTGCTCAAATGTAACATAAATGATGCTACTTACACCTGACTGGACTACATAACATAATGTACTTCCCAGCACAAGACATGGCACATAGCAGCCTTAATAAAGGTAATTTCCCTCCTTCAGAAGGCCTAAGGCAGCCTAGACATCAGTCACCTGCCCCTAAGCAGACCCCACCCCCATTCTCCATTTGATTGTGCAGCCTCCAGTAGGTGTGCATTCCTCAAGGAATGCCATCACTTTGCCTTAGGCTCTTCCTGCCCTGACATTCATACCACCATCATTTTCAAAGGAGAGAATGAAGAAAGCAAATGCATTCTTAAATTCAGGAAGAGATTCTCCTAATTAATATGTACAAATGTTAAAAAGATACAGGTTTATATGGGTTGAGTTGCTTTATGCACCCTGGTTTCCCTACTCTTAACCTGATTCTTTTATTTCTACAGTACCCACAGGTATTCATGTATTTCAAATGTATTCATTCATTGTTCAGTTTTAATTAAGAATACTCTTAGGAAGAAAGCTCTATCAGTTGGTACAAAGCTACATGGCCAGCTAGCCTATAAGCATAGATGGAAAGCAAAATAGACATTAAGGCCTACGCTTTTATTTTCAGGCCTAGATGGCCCTTTCGTAATGTACATTGGTTGGTGTTAGAGTTCTTGTGGGCTCTGTGACCAATAAAACTATATACTATAGCCACGAAAAGTATGGTGCTCAGTTGTTCAGTCGTGTCCAACTCTTGCGACCCCATGGACTATAGCCTGTTAGGCTCCTGTCCGTGGGACTTGCTGGATAATAATACTGGAGTGGGTTGCCAGGGACTGTTAATCAGGTTAACTTTACAACCTCATCTTTCTTAAAGAGTCCTGGAAAGATTTAGGTTAGTGTTTTTCCTCATGCTCATAGTAGGGTTTGAATGTTAAAAAATGAAATTTTGTAACTTTGTGGGTATAGACTAACAATTATAAGAATACAAATACTTTAAGTAGAAATACTATTCTGGCCCCAGTACTTGCTAAATTAGTAAGACATTTTATTCAGAGAAAGAAATGTCAATGGGACAATACTGGAATGGTAGCAGGGATAATTGCAAGAGGAGAGACTTAAAAACAAACAGACATATAAACATTCAGTCCAGTTCCGTTTGCAACCTAGGTCTGAAGCAGAATGGAACGAGAGCTTGCTGTGGAGGTAGAATCCAGAGTTCAAGTCTCAGGGGCAGTCCTAAAGTGGCGGAGGAATGGAACAGAAAGACCACTTTCTGCCCACAAATTCATCGAAAGAACTTTGAATGCTGAGCAAATTCCACAAAACAACTTCTGAATGCTGGCAGAGGACATCAGGCACCCAGAAAGGCAGCCCATTGTCTTTGAAAGGAGGTAGGACAAAATATACAAGAGAAAAAGAGAGACAAATGAGGTAGGGACAGAGATCTGTCCTGGGACGGGAGTCTTAAAAGAGGAGAAGTTTCAAAACACCGGGAAACACTCTCACTGGCAGGTCAGTGGGGACGTTTGGAATCTCAGAGAGTAACATAACGGGGAGGAAAAAGAAAGAAAGAAAGAAACTCCATAGATTACATGCCTAACATCAACTTCCAGCAGGGAACTCCTCCAGACACTCACAATTTCCACCAGCAAGCGGGGGGCCTGAACAGGGAGGTGCGGGCTGCATTGCTTAGGGTAAGGACCAGGCCTGAGTGCCCTGAGGGCAATCTGAGGGAGCTAATGTGAGATAGCAACCCAAATTGTGGGATAGCTAGAGAGAAAAAAAAACTATCCTGTGAAAAGCCCTAATCTAAGGCACTTCCTGGCCCACTCACAGAGCAGAGGACTGAGAGAACACCAAGCAGAGCTAGCTGGCTGTGCACTGACTCATCTCCCACCAGAGACAGGGAGGCAGGTGGGGGCAGCCAGAGCCTGAAAGGGGCAATCTCAGCCCCAGAGAGGCATCCTCTACAAAACTGCAAGTAGGCTCCCATTTGCTAACCAAGACTTGTTGGGATTCTGGGCGGTTGACATCCGCTGGGACGGTCGCAGCCAGAGATCAGCTCCCCAGAAGAGACACACGGCCCACCTGAGACGGGCAGGCCTGCTGCCACCCAGGAAATCGAGCGGCTGGGATGGGGGAGGTGATAAGACACACCACACTTGGGGGGCACTGTGCTGGCTAAGCACCTGGTCGCCTGAGCTGCTCGGACCTGGGAAGGGCACAAAACGCAGGTCCGACTGAGTCTGTGCCTTTGTGGAGTACCTGAGAACCTGAACCTGAACGGCTTAGACCTGGGAAGCGCACGCAACCCAGGGCCCGCCTCAGACAGTTGCACACAGAGCAACCTGGAGTCTGAGCCGCGTAGACTGGGAAAGCACACACACCGTGAGCGGGGTCTAACCTAGTACGGCCAGGACGCTGTGAGCACACGCCAGGGATATTTGTTTGCAGTGCCCCTCCGTCCCCACAGCACCACTGAATAAGTGAGCCTAAATAAGTGACCACCTTCGCCCCCATGAGTCAGGGCGGAAATTAGACCCTGAAAAGACCAGCAAACAGAAGAATTTAAAATAAACAGAGGGATCCGCTCTGGAAAAGACAGGTGCAACAGATTAAACCCTTGTAGTTAGCACTGACTACATTGGAAGTGGCCTAGAGATCTTGAGAAGTATGAGCTGGATATGGAACTATCTGAAACTGAACTAACACCGCACTGTTCACAACAACTCCAGAGAAATTCCTAGATATATTTTTACTATTATGATTAAACAAAATTTTTTTAAATTTTTAAGTCGTCTATTAGTTCTTTAATTTTAATTTGTATAACCTACTATTACCTTTCCAAAAAAAAGACCGAATTTTTAATGCAAACTTCACATATATATATTTTATCAATTTTTGTGATTTTTTTTTTTAGTAGTGTATTTGGGATACTCTAACCTTTACTGTAGACTTGTAATATTTGCTTTTTGGTATTTGTTATCAATTTTGTACGTTTAAGAACCCAATCTTCACTACCCATTTTTACTTGGGAGTTTGACCACTGCCTTGATTGCTCTCTCCCCCTTTTGACTCTCTTTTTTCTCCACCAGGACACCTCTATGTCCTCCCTCACCCTTTTCTTCCCTACCCTATCTGTGAATCTCTTTGTGTATTCCAGGCTATGGAGAACACTTTGGGAACTGATTACAGGCTGGATTTGTCTCTCTCCTTTTGATTCCCTCTTTTCTTGTCCTGGTCACCTCTGTCTACTTCTTCCTTCTCTTCTCTGTGTAATTGCATGAGCCTCTCTGAGGGGTCCAGATTGTGGAGAGCACATAGGGAATTGATTACTGGCTAGCTTGCTCTCTCCCCTTTAGATTCCCCCTCTTCTTCCCCTGGGCAACTCTATTTCCCTCCTCCTATTCTCTTCTCCATCTAGCTTGGTGAACCTCTCTGGGTGTCTCTCACTGTGGAGAAGCTTTTCATCATTAATCTAGATGTTTTATCATCGGTGCTGTACAGATAGAGAAGTCTTGAGGCTACTCTAAGAATAAGACTGAAAACCAGAGACAGGAGGCTTAGGTTCAAAACCTGAGAACAACAGAGAACTCCTGACTCCAGGGAACATTAGTGGATAAGAGCTCATCCAAAAGCCTCCATATCTACACTGAAACCAAGCACCACCCAAGAGCCAACAAGTTCCAGAGCAAGACATACAACGCAAAGTCGCCAACAACGCAGGAACATAGCCCTGAGCATCAATATACAGGCTGCCCAAATTCACACCAAACCCGTAGACATCTCAAAACTCCCTACTGGACACTTCATTGCACTCCGGAGAGAAGTCCAGCTAAACCCACCAGAACAGGGACGCAAGCTTCCCTAAGCAGGAAACCTTGACAAGCCACTCACACAACCCCACCCACAGTGAGGAACCTCCACAATAAAGAAGACCCACAAGCTGCCGGAATACAGAAAGGCCACCCCAAATACAGCTATGGAACTGATGCTGAAGCTGAAACTCCAATGCTTTGGTCACCTGATGTAAAGAACTGGCTCATTGGAAAAGACCCTGATGCTGGGAAAGATTGAAGGCAGGAGGAGAAGGGGATGAGAGAGCATGAGATGGTTGGATGGCATCACCAATTCAAAGGACATGAGTTTGAGTAAGCTCTGGGAGTTGGTGATGGACAGGGAGGCCTGGTGCGCTGCAGTCCTCGACCCCAAGGACTTGGGGTCACTGTAGTCCTTGGGGTCCCAAAGAGTCGGACACGTCTGAGCAACTGAACTGAACTCAATGAATCGTGATGTCTCCTAAAGCTGTACTAGTTGCTTTTGTAATCAGAACAGTCTTAACCTTGCTTTGCTCTCACAAGTGGGAAACTTCCCATGTCTTGGAGCAGATGGAAATTACTGCCCTTAGAATGTGCTTTGGGCTCTAGGATCTCCCATTGACCCCTGGCAGCCTTGCTGTCTTTGGCATCAAAGCCAGTTACATTATTCACGTACCTGCAACCTTCTCACTGTTATCGGTAATATCAGTGATATCACTGTTATCAGAACTCACTGAGGTCTCTCCAAAGAGAGAAGTGATATCTTCTCCAAATATCTTGAGACAGTTTTCAATGAGAAATTGTACGAAAGAAATCTGTAACACAAAGGGGCAAAAAACTGGGTATTACTGTACATATGGTGTAATAGTAAATCACATTTCATGCATGAATCTTGGCTCTAACTAAAAATGCAAAGAAATCTTAGAAAAATTCAGACTTGACTAAAAAATATATAAATATATTATATATACATCAGCTTTTTCTAAGACATAACTGATACTTTGAACAGTAGTTTGGCCTCAAATTTTAAAATTCTTTGAGTCAGTGGGCTAAAGGTATATACTATGTAGCCTGGTTTAATAGCTAAAATTTTGTAATGATGGTTAACATGCTTAAAACTAGGATGATTTTTAAGTAGCCTGCATAGGATATTTGGGACAAAAATGTATATTCTCTTATTCAGTTTTATTTATTTTTAATAAAATTTTTTCTAGTTTTATTGAGATAGATTTTATATATCTCCTATTATTAAAATTTATAAAGTATCGAATACAACACCAATTGTGAATTTCATTTCAGTGAAGAAATGTCTGAAACTTGGGTAGCAGAGGTTTCTGTGTGGGCCGGGGTGTTTGGGAGCAAAGAAAGCATCTGGAGAGAAAACATGTCTGTCTGTCTTAGCACATTCCCTTGCCTCACACTTGCTGTCCGGGGGAGCTTGGAGAAGAGCTGTGATCTTATTAGGCATGTTGTGGCTCTGTTAGGATGTTCTGAAATATTTTACTAGCTTCCTCATCCTCAGGCTGAGACACAATAGCAGCCAAGTGTTTTCCTGAATGAGCCACAGCTGGCAGAGTGCGGCCAGTTATGTGTGGAGCCTCAGGTGCTCATATTGCCCAGGCCGCCAAGATGTGCCGACAGTGACCAGATGTATTGGGTGTTGTCATCATTGGGTAATGATGAAATCATAGTTTGGAGGCTTGCACACCCTCAGAGATTAGGCTGAGAGTTGAACCTTGGCTCTCTGATTCCAAAGCCAGGTTCTTTTCTATCATATCATCCTACTCTTACCTCTCTATCGTTTAATCTCTTGGATGGCAAAGGGGAAGTGAGTCAACTGTTCTCAGTTATAATACACCTTCCCATGCCCAACCAGAGTAGGACTCTGCCACCCCAAGGCAGTGTAATTAAAATGTGCACTTTAAAAACTGGTTCATCAGAGTTACTACTACAGACTTCAGGTTCAAGATGGGGACTCTGCTCTGCAAGGCATAAAAATGAGAGCTCTCGTTACCTGTTTGGTGAGGTTTTCTGAGCTGCCAGAATTAGGCAGACAAAGAAGGCTTGATGTTATACACACTGATAAATTATAAGCTGTCATCTGATTGGATGAGGAATGTTGCTCAATATTGTGTAAAACTGCAAAAAGATATCGCAGAAAAACTACATTGGCTCTGGGCAGCTGGTCTAGAAGCCTAAGGACAGAAAAAACACTTATAAATAAAGCGAGTCATTTTGCTTAGTAAGTGGAAATACAGAGAACAAAGTACTTCTTTTTATACCATGTACACAGTCCATTCTCACAGTTTCAGGCATGAATGCATACAAAAATGTTTCACTGAATTTAATTCCTGAACCAGGTAAGACCTGCTCTGGTTAGTTATGTGTTTGTATTTAAGATCATACCACTGGCGGATTGGTTCTTTATCATCTCATTTTAGACCAGTGGGTTTCATCTCCAACAGTTTCATGTATTCAGAAGGTGTAAAATGGTCAAGCATTCCATGTTAATAAGATTAGGAGAAAAACACCAATTACAGTGTCACCAATAAGGCATGCATCTCTCTTCAAACTGGCTTCCATGGGCATGATCAAGTGAAACCCCATGATACTGATCATTATTTTCGAGGACACAGTTGTAAACTATAAGCTAATATTTTCCTAAGAGTTGTTGGTTGTATTTTCTCAGAGTTGAGTAATTATTGCATCATTACCTCTGGGTCGATGTTATTTTCTCCTCCTTGTTCCCTTGATCAATAACATCAAGCCATTTATCATAGAGACTGGTTGTAAATATGCTTCCTTGGATATTTCGAAGAAAATCCTTATATAGATCAAAAAGTATATATTATTCTTAGGATAAATTCAATGGAGAAATTGCAAAGAAAATATTTAGTGGAAAAATTCAATTCAGTCCACAATTCCTTCACAGCCACGCAGACTGATTCCCACAGAGCTTGGCTGTCATTCTCCACAGCCTTGCACACCCAGAAGTACTGGATGGATTTTCCCCAACTAAAATTAGAAGCATAAAAGCAGAGTCTGGGCTGCAGTGAGAATGAAGCTCAAGCTCCTTCTATCGCCTGGAACTTACTCTTTGTGTACATGTTAACACATTAGTACAAACTGGCAAGGTCTGGTGATAACTCATCCTAAATCCTATTAGTTTCTTGAAAAGAAACGCACATGCCCATTTTGTTTGTTTCCTTCAGACACATGCTTGCTCGTGATTCAAGAAAGAGAATTCTGAAATAAAACAAACAAAATTACACCCCTACATGC
Organism: Bubalus kerabau; assembly: GCF_029407905.1. NCBI lineage: Eukaryota > Metazoa > Chordata > Mammalia > Artiodactyla > Bovidae > Bubalus > Bubalus kerabau. Next base: position 991,204 of record NW_026577904.1, read on the forward strand.
ACTTATACAAATATTAAGAGAAAACCTGAAGTATGTGTGCTGTTTGGGAAAAAGCTAGTATTGAAATAGCTTCAATCTTTCTCTTAAAAAAAAAAAAAACCATATAAAAATTCAGTTCTACAGACTTATAAGCAGCAGGTGTTAGGAATAAATCAAAAGCCCCAATGGTAAACTACATGTTACCCTTACAACTCTTTGAATGGAATATATCCACCCAAAGAAGAAACTGAAAATTTAGATACATTGCAACTTGACACCTGTGGGATAGAATATGCAAATGTCAGCTTCCGAAGAGGAGGCCTGGAAACTATCCTGATGACCAAGTCTTAATATCTTAGAATGGGGCCTATTAAAATAGATGAAGTTGTAACCTGTTGTGCGAGACTGAGGGGAAATGATTGCATTGCCTTGCCAGTTTCAAAGGCACAACTTGCTTCCACTGGTCTTAATATACAGCCTGACTTCTCTTAATAGTATCTTCTTTAGGCAGTGTTTCTAAGGCAACTATCATGATTGTAATCCTGTTAGTGTTCGCTTGTTTCAGGACTTATTGAGCTGCTGTTTGTGTCAGGCACTCTCTTGAGTACTGAGGACAGAGTATGAAGATAATGTACAAAGTCTCAGTCCTCGCATACTTTTTCTTGTAATTGGTATACAGTACCCAATGATGGTCATCAGGGTTTCACTAGGCTTCTTATGGAGTGTCCGCAGTACATTTGGAAGGAGGAAGCACTCCATTTCAGTTCAGCCATTCAGTCCTGTCCTACTCTTTGCGACCCCATGGACTGCACACCAGGCTTTCCTGTCCATCACCAACACCTGGGTCTTGTTCAAATTCATGTCCATGGAGTTGGTGATGCCATTCAACTATGTCATCTGGCTTTGACTTCTGGGAGTCTGGGAGTGTGCAGCAGGGCCTATGCTTTGTGTGCCAAACTACATGCACTTGGAGTGTGTCTCCTCTCTCCTGAACCCTGTGCTGTAGAATCGATTGGTGAGACTGAGTATGGCTAAGCCAGGACATGACTCATGCAGAATATGCCATGGGTATTTGCTATTGGACCACTGTTTATAGACAGTTTATTGAAAAACTCAATGTGGTTCTGACTATATATTCCTTTCTGATTTAGACCAACTCCATGGTTGCTTTGACATATGGTATTCTCAAGGCCAAAGTTGCAAGGTTTGATTCCCCACCAAGATCAATCAACTTTAGGAAGAGAAAAGTGTGGGACTGTCAAAGACCTGTACCCATAAGTAGCCACCCTCTTACTAGTCTGTGCTTATAGCATGGAAACAGGCAAGAGCCTAGTAACACTTGCTCAAAAGTCAAATCAGTTCCAAGTGTGCACCTTTGAGAGGGTGGCACTCTACTTGCTATTTGCATACCTAGTGTGTATTAGTATGGGTCAAGTGTAGTAGGGGTCAACTCTAAATCATATCTGCACTGTGGCTATTATCATACAATCGAACATTAGTAGGGGACAAGGAAACACCATATGTTATTTGGTTTCTAAGATAATTTTAATAACCTGTCTGTAGTTATTACTACATCAAAATATTTTTGTTCATAGCTGCTAACAAGTACCAAGATGGATTGATTAATTTTTTTCTTTCTGTTGTATTATCGCCCTGGTAGAAATTTAACTACACACTTGTGATTTAGCTGTATCATTTCAATCTCAGTCTATTTTTTGTATAAATCTATTGAGTTTTGCAAAATTCCAAACAGATTTTGATTTTTGCACTCACTTTAAAAATAAGATGTATAAGATTAGGCACGTAGTAAAACTGGTTACCATGTAACTGTAAGCTTGGGTGGTGGGTTAAACTTACAAGTGTTAACAAAGCCCATTAAAGACAGTAAGGGAGATAAAAGGAGGAAAAAGGAGGAACAAACGGTGGCGTCATCCCTACAGTAATTTTCAAGTAAAAGGCATTGAGACACAGGGCAAGGAAGGATGATGAAGTGATCAGAGATTTTGGTGGCCTCACTAAGTGTTTTTTGATCCATTGTAAGCCAAATGGGCTTCCCAGGTGGTGCTAGTGGTAAAAAACCTGCCTGCCAATGCAGGAGATGCAAGAGATGCAGGTTCGATCCCTGGCAGGAAGATCCCCTGGAGAAGGGCATGGCAAACCACTCTAGTATTCTTGCCTGGAGGATTCCATGGACAGAGGAGTCTGCTGGGCTACAGTCAATGGGATCACAGAGAGTCGGCTGCGACTAGGAGACTAACACACACAGACACACACACACACACTCACACACACACTAAACACATGAGTTTACCGTAGTGAGTAAACATCTGTCCTGCATCCATGCTAAGTTGCTTCAGCCGTGTCCAATTCTGTGCCACCTCATGGACAATAGCCTGCCAGACTCCACTGTCCATGGGATTCTCCAGGCAACAATACTGGAGTCGTATGCCAGTCCCTGTTCCAGGGGATCCTTGCAACCCAGGGATGGAACCCAGGTTGCCTGCATTGAAGGTGGATTCTTTAGTGTCTGAGCCACCTGGCAAGTTACTTCTGTTAACTGTTTCCAAAAGCTTAATAGGAATTTTCTTTTGGAAATGTAGCCTTCATTCATTAGGAAGGTGATGAGGAAGTCATCCAAAGCAGGAAGCTTGTTTTGGTAAACACTCAATGTGTAAGTGGGTATTTTGAAATATATTGTTATTCCTTTGCATGGAGTGTTCCGGAGTCAAGATGTGCAATGAAAAAGGAAAATATCTAATGTATGGGGCTTATAACATTTGAGGTACCTTCCTTCAGTTTTGGCTTTGTGAAGTGTTTTTCACTTTTCAGATCCTTCCTCTCTTATGCCTATTAGGGTTCTTGGGCACTCATAATGAAGGATCAGTCATATAGCTTCGGATTTACCGTGTGTGGATAATGCTCAAACTTTCCTTACCTTTAAGACCCACGCTATGACAAGAATTGGTTCATCTTTCAAGTTCACTGTGTCTCCACAGTTTAGTTTCTTCTTTAGGGCTCTGCATGTTTTTATACTGGCTGATTTTCTAAAGATGCCTTGTGTGAAGGGCCCTTTTTGATTGATAAAGGAAAGCATATCCTATAGGGAAGGAAAGAAAAGAAAACTGTGGGACGTTTCCTGCCTAGAAGCCCAGAGCACAAGCTTCTCCTGTTTTGACAGAGCTGTGGTATATGAGGGTACAGTTCTAGAACAGCACCGAAGTCAGTTTGAAATTTTTTCTTCAGTGTCTCTAAATATATTTTCGACCCAACAATCGATTTGACATTCATACACTGAAACATTTTAAACACTTGTGTAATCAGATTTTCCGTTTCAGTGAATTTACTGTGTTAAACGTCTCTGCTTTGAGGCCTTTGTAGATTCACCCTCTCCTCCTTCCCCGCTCCTTTCTCATTATTCCCTATTACAGAGGCTCTTCCCTAAGTGTGGAAATCTTTTTGCCATATTCACGCTCTATTCATTTATTCTCCTTCCAGGGACTGTCCACCCCGTTCATTCCTGTTTCCTGTATTCCCTCCCCTCAAAATCAGGCTCAATATGCCTCTCCTCCTTCTCCGATGACATTCCTCTCTCATCAGCCTTTCTAGTTCATTTTCCTGTAGTTTCATGTCCTCTGCTGTCTGCAGAGTTAGAGAAATAACAGATATTGGAGCCAGGTTTTTCAAGAAATGTGGAGTCTGTTATGCCAGTCTTCCACTCTGCGACTATGGGCATAGCACATACTTGGGTGAGGCTCTTTTGTTTTTCATTTATGAAGTGGGGGTGATGATAGTCATGGCTACTCCCTAAATTTTCTGTGAAAGACGCACGGTCTGGGGTAGTAGCTAGCACGTAGCTAGTATGATAAATGTCTTCATATATACGATAAAATTCCCTGCATCTAGTGTAGTGCTTGCAGAGATAGTGGACAGTGACCAAGAGTTAATGCTTACAGTTCAATACACTAATGTGATATAGCACAGTCCAAACTCTGTGGCTCTCTTTTGACACATTCTGTCAGGAGCACATGATTCATCTTTGGCAGAGGATGCGTAATTTATGCTTAAACACTTGAGTTGCATATGAAATCCGTGCGAGACATTTTGCATCATAAGGGGGAGTAGACTCAGCTGAAGGAGTCTTGAGACTCGTGTGGACTTCAAGGGAGGAGATGAGGAGACATATGAGGATGAGGTGGACTCTCAGAGATTCTTACACACAGAGTCTGAAGGAAAGCTACGCAGCTCAAAATAGCCTGGAGTTCAAAATCTCCTCCAGGAACTCCCCACCATTCTATGCAAAACAAGTACTCTCTCACCCAAAGGAAAAAAATGGACACTGGGTGGACTTTGCCCAGCTCCCAGCCAGTCCCAGCCTCTGGCTGACCTCCAGAATTCCTTGCCGCAGCTGTTTAAGCGATAACTACTCTGAAGAACCTTGCACAAGAACAGGCCCCCTTAAGACAGGAGGTTTCCACCTACGTGCCTCTATATACTTCTCTTTTCTTGGGTAAGGGCAGCAGCTCACTAATCTGACTGCTGCCCCTTCTCACCTCATAAAGGTGATCTGTAAAAGACTGCTGTCATTCTTTTTCTCAACCTCGCCTTCTCTAACTGTCTTAACTTATAGAGTCTATGTTAACTGGTCTGAGCTGGTATAGATGGGTCTTTGTTGAAATCAGCGGAATGGATGAGAGTATCTTTTCATCTTGTAGTTGCCTTCTGACTCTGCAGTACCTAAATCAGGTCTTATTCTTTCAAGTAATGTTATGAGTCTTATCGGACAAAGTCAGACTTCTTCATTTGGGAGTAGATTTGGAAGAGAACACTTGATCTCTCAGAACTCCCCTTCTCAGGAAGGTTACAGAAACCAAAATAAGACCTACCAGAATTGGGGTGGGCAGGGTGTCATTATCACATACATCCTCAAGAGCAGCTCCAAAGAGCTGTTTTGGCTTTGTGGGTGGTAGACACGCGTGTTGCTTGTCCTCGCGGGTCCTTGATATACACCCAAAGGCCCACTTTTTGAGAGAATTCTTCCTAACTGTCTTCTTGTCTGAAACTAATGTAGAAGAGAGATTTTCACTACTCGTAGCTTAGCTTATTTAGCCTGATTTCCACCACTTACAGTCAGCAGCATGTTCATGGCAGAGGCTGAAAGAGAGAAACTGAGCCGTTTGTCATATAACATTCCCCTCATTCTGAAGCAGGCTAATTGCATCCTTGTGGTGTTAACATGTTCTTCCCCATATTCGGCAAGCCAGTAGTTAAACCTAGAGGCGTGATCAGACTCAGGGTTGATTCTCCCTGTGACAGTATTCCCCCATACAGTGCTCTCTATTCCCTTTGCCCTGTGTCATGAGGCACTTAACCTATAGTTATACAGGTTTCCTAATGTGAAGTATTATCAGTGGATTCTGGTTTAAGATCTCATTAGAAAAGCCAAAATTATTTAATATTCAAATCAAGCAGAATTTGTAGTAAGTTTCCTTCCTCTGTTCAGTTACCTGTTTGGCTTTCTGAATACCCAGTCATGCCCAATTTTCTCCCTTGAAAATAATCGCCTTTCACGAGACATTCTGCCTGACAGTGCATATAAGTCAGCCTCTGGACCTCTCCTCTGGGAGGCCACACACCTCAGTCAGCTCCAAGGATGACTTCCTGCCCTCAGGGTCCTTGAGAAGTAGTCATTAATTGCAGACAATGTGGTTAGATTACAGGGGCCCATTTTTTGTGTGTGTGTGACACCTTACTGAGCTAACCCAAAGATGAATTTTAACTACTAACAGCCCCAGTCAAAGGAATGCTTTTCAAAAAAGAGTGATCAGCAATGAAAAATTGAGTTCAAAGTGTCTCGTGCCCAGCTATGAATATTTTCCTGATATTTGCTCAATAAACCTGCTTAATATTTCCTTAAATAACCTGCTTAAATAACCAGCTACAGAAGTCAATTAGAGGAGCCCAGGTGTAGAAAAATAAACAGAAGAATTTAACCAAATCTTTTAAAATGCCCATCCACTTGTCTTTCGGAGACATAGTGAGTGCGTCACCATGTCCATTCAAGTGAGTGAACCACTTGTGGTGCTGGGTGAGAGAACCAGAAGGCTCCTATTCTGCCCCTTAATTGAATGAGTTACCTAAAACGCTTTGAGCATCAGTTTGCTCAAATGTAACATAAATGATGCTACTTACACCTCACTGGACTACATAACATAATGTACTTCCCAGCACAAGACATGGCACATAGCAGCCTTAATAAAGGTAATTTCCCTCCTTCAGAAGGCCTAAGGCAGCTTAGACATCAGTCAGCTCCCCCTAAGCAGACCCCACCCCCATTCTCCATTTGATTGTGCAGCCTCCAGTAGGTGTGCATTCCTCAAGGAATGCCATCACTTTGCCTTAGGCTCTTCCTGCCCTGACATTCATACTACCATCATTTTCAAAGGAGAGAATGAAGAAAGCAAATGCATTCTTAAATTCAGGAAGAGATTCTCCTAATTAATATGTACAAATGTTAAAAAGATACAGGTTTATATGGGTTGAGTTGCTTTATGCACCCTGGTTTCCCTACTCTTAACCTGATTCTTTTATTTCTACAGTACCCACAGGTATTCATGTATTTCAAATGTATTCATTCATTGTTCAGTTTTAATTAAGAATACTCTTAGGAAGAAAGCTCTATCAGTTGGTACAAAGCTACATGGCCAGCTAGCCTATAAGCATAGATGGAAAGCAAAATAGACATTAAGGCCTACGCTTTTATTTTCAGGCCTAGATGGCCCTTTCGTAATGTACATTGGTTGGTGTTAGAGTTCTTGTGGGCTCTGTGACCAATAAAACTATATACTATAGCCACGAAAAGTATGGTGCTCAGTTGTTCAGTCGTGTCCAACTCTTGCGACCCCATGGACTATAGCCTGTTAGGCTCCTGTCCGTGGGACTTGCTGGATAATAATACTGGAGTGGGTTGCCAGGGACTGTTAATCAGGTTAACTTTACAACCTCATCTTTCTTAAAGAGTCCTGGAAAGATTTAGGTTAGTGTTTTTCCTCATGCTCATAGTAGGGTTTGAATGTTAAAAAATGAAATTTTGTAACTTTGTGGGTATAGACTAACAATTATAAGAATACAAATACTTTAAGTAGAAATACTATTCTGGCCCCAGTACTTGCTAAATTAGTAAGACATTTTATTCAGAGAAAGAAATGTCAATGGGACAATACTGGAATGGTAGCAGGGATAATTGCAAGAGGAGAGACTTAAAAACAAACAGACATATAAACATTCAGTCCAGTTCCGTTTGCAACCTAGGTCTGAAGCAGAATGGAACGAGAGCTTGCTGTGGAGGTAGAATCCAGAGTTCAAGTCTCAGGGGCAGTCCTAAAGTGGCGGAGGAATGGAACAGAAAGACCACTTTCTGCCCACAAATTCATCGAAAGAACTTTGAATGCTGAGCAAATTCCACAAAACAACTTCTGAATGCTGGCAGAGGACATCAGGCACCCAGAAAGGCAGCCCATTGTCTTTGAAAGGAGGTAGGACAAAATATACAAGAGAAAAAGAGAGACAAATGAGGTAGGGACAGAGATCTGTCCTGGGACGGGAGTCTTAAAAGAGGAGAAGTTTCAAAACACCGGGAAACACTCTCACTGGCAGGTCAGTGGGGACGTTTGGAATCTCAGAGAGTAACATAACGGGGAGGAAAAAGAAAGAAAGAAAGAAACTCCATAGATTACATGCCTAACATCAACTTCCAGCAGGGAACTCCTCCAGACACTCACAATTTCCACCAGCAAGCGGGGGGCCTGAACAGGGAGGTGCGGGCTGCATTGCTTAGGGTAAGGACCAGGCCTGAGTGCCCTGAGGGCAATCTGAGGGAGCTAATGTGAGATAGCAACCCAAATTGTGGGATAGCTAGAGAGAAAAAAAAACTATCCTGTGAAAAGCCCTAATCTAAGGCACTTCCTGGCCCACTCACAGAGCAGAGGACTGAGAGAACACCAAGCAGAGCTAGCTGGCTGTGCACTGACTCATCTCCCACCAGAGACAGGGAGGCAGGTGGGGGCAGCCAGAGCCTGAAAGGGGCAATCTCAGCCCCAGAGAGGCATCCTCTACAAAACTGCAAGTAGGCTCCCATTTGCTAACCAAGACTTGTTGGGATTCTGGGCGGTTGACATCCGCTGGGATGGTCGCAGCCAGAGATCAGCTCCCCAGAAGAGACACACGGCCCACCTGAGACGGGCAGGCCTGCTGCCACCCAGGAAATCGAGCGGCTGGGATGGGGGAGGTGATAAGACACACCACACTTGGGGGGCACTGTGCTGGCTAAGCACCTGGTCGCCTGAGCTGCTCGGACCTGGGAAGGGCACAAAACGCAGGTCCGACTGAGTCTGTGCCTTTGTGGAGTACCTGAGAACCTGAACCTGAACGGCTTAGACCTGGGAAGCGCACGCAACCCAGGGCCCGCCTCAGACAGTTGCACACAGAGCAACCTGGAGTCTGAGCCGCGTAGACTGGGAAAGCACACACACCGTGAGCGGGGTCTAACCTAGTACGGCCAGGACGCTGTGAGCACACGCCAGGGATATTTGTTTGCAGTGCCCCTCCGTCCCCACAGCACCACTGAATAAGTGAGCCTAAATAAGTGACCACCTTCGCCCCCATGAGTCAGGGCGGAAATTAGACCCTGAAAAGACCAGCAAACAGAAGAATTTAAAATAAACAGAGGGATCCGCTCTGGAAAAGACAGGTGCAACAGATTAAACCCTTGTAGTTAGCACTGACTACATTGGAAGTGGCCTAGAGATCTTGAGAAGTATGAGCTGGATATGGAACTATCTGAAACTGAACTAACACCGCACTGTTCACAACAACTCCAGAGAAATTCCTAGATATATTTTTACTATTATGATTAAACAAAATTTTTTTAAATTTTTAAGTCGTCTATTAGTTCTTTAATTTTAATTTGTATAACCTACTATTACCTTTCCAAAAAAAAGACCGAATTTTTAATGCAAACTTCACATATATATATTTTATCAATTTTTGTGATTTTTTTTTTTAGTAGTGTATTTGGGATACTCTAACCTTTACTGTAGACTTGTAATATTTGCTTTTTGGTATTTGTTATCAATTTTGTACGTTTAAGAACCCAATCTTCACTACCCATTTTTACTTGGGAGTTTGACCACTGCCTTGATTGCTCTCTCCCCCTTTTGACTCTCTTTTTTCTCCACCAGGACACCTCTATGTCCTCCCTCACCCTTTTCTTCCCTACCCTATCTGTGAATCTCTTTGTGTATTCCAGGCTATGGAGAACACTTTGGGAACTGATTACAGGCTGGATTTGTCTCTCTCCTTTTGATTCCCTCTTTTCTTGTCCTGGTCACCTCTGTCTACTTCTTCCTTCTCTTCTCTGTGTAATTGCATGAGCCTCTCTGAGGGGTCCAGATTGTGGAGAGCACATAGGGAATTGATTACTGGCTAGCTTGCTCTCTCCCCTTTAGATTCCCCCTCTTCTTCCCCTGGGCAACTCTATTTCCCTCCTCCTATTCTCTTCTCCATCTAGCTTGGTGAACCTCTCTGGGTGTCTCTCACTGTGGAGAAGCTTTTCATCATTAATCTAGATGTTTTATCATCGGTGCTGTACAGATAGAGAAGTCTTGAGGCTACTCTAAGAATAAGACTGAAAACCAGAGACAGGAGGCTTAGGTTCAAAACCTGAGAACAACAGAGAACTCCTGACTCCAGGGAACATTAGTGGATAAGAGCTCATCCAAAAGCCTCCATATCTACACTGAAACCAAGCACCACCCAAGAGCCAACAAGTTCCAGAGCAAGACATACAACGCAAAGTCGCCAACAACGCAGGAACATAGCCCTGAGCATCAATATACAGGCTGCCCAAATTCACACCAAACCCGTAGACATCTCAAAACTCCCTACTGGACACTTCATTGCACTCCGGAGAGAAGTCCAGCTAAACCCACCAGAACAGGGACGCAAGCTTCCCTAAGCAGGAAACCTTGACAAGCCACTCACACAACCCCACCCACAGTGAGGAACCTCCACAATAAAGAAGACCCACAAGCTGCCGGAATACAGAAAGGCCACCCCAAATACAGCTATGGAACTGATGCTGAAGCTGAAACTCCAATGCTTTGGTCACCTGATGTAAAGAACTGGCTCATTGGAAAAGACCCTGATGCTGGGAAAGATTGAAGGCAGGAGGAGAAGGGGATGAGAGAGCATGAGATGGTTGGATGGCATCACCAATTCAAAGGACATGAGTTTGAGTAAGCTCTGGGAGTTGGTGATGGACAGGGAGGCCTGGTGCGCTGCAGTCCTCGACCCCAAGGACTTGGGGTCACTGTAGTCCTTGGGGTCCCAAAGAGTCGGACACGTCTGAGCAACTGAACTGAACTCAATGAATCGTGATGTCTCCTAAAGCTGTACTAGTTGCTTTTGTAATCAGAACAGTCTTAACCTTGCTTTGCTCTCACAAGTGGGAAACTTCCCATGTCTTGGAGCAGATGGAAATTACTGCCCTTAGAATGTGCTTTGGGCTCTAGGATCTCCCATTGACCCCTGGCAGCCTTGCTGTCTTTGGCATCAAAGCCAGTTACATTATTCACGTACCTGCAACCTTCTCACTGTTATCGGTAATATCAGTGATATCACTGTTATCAGAACTCACTGAGGTCTCTCCAAAGAGAGAAGTGATATCTTCTCCAAATATCTTGAGACAGTTTTCAATGAGAAATTGTACGAAAGAAATCTGTAACACAAAGGGGCAAAAAACTGGGTATTACTGTACATATGGTGTAATAGTAAATCACATTTCATGCATGAATCTTGGCTCTAACTAAAAATGCAAAGAAATCTTAGAAAAATTCAGACTTGACTAAAAAATATATAAATATATTATATATACATCAGCTTTTTCTAAGACATAACTGATACTTTGAACAGTAGTTTGGCCTCAAATTTTAAAATTCTTTGAGTCAGTGGGCTAAAGGTATATACTATGTAGCCTGGTTTAATAGCTAAAATTTTGTAATGATGGTTAACATGCTTAAAACTAGGATGATTTTTAAGTAGCCTGCATAGGATATTTGGGACAAAAATGTATATTCTCTTATTCAGTTTTATTTATTTTTAATAAAATTTTTTCTAGTTTTATTGAGATAGATTTTATATATCTCCTATTATTAAAATTTATAAAGTATCGAATACAACACCAATTGTGAATTTCATTTCAGTGAAGAAATGTCTGAAACTTGGGTAGCAGAGGTTTCTGTGTGGGCCGGGGTGTTTGGGAGCAAAGAAAGCATCTGGAGAGAAAACATGTCTGTCTGTCTTAGCACATTGCCTTGCCTCACACTTGCTGTCCGGGGGAGCTTGGAGAAGAGCTGTGATCTTATTAGGCATGTTGTGGCTCTGTTAGGATGTTCTGAAATATTTTACTAGCTTCCTCATCCTCAGGCTGAGACACAATAGCAGCCAAGTGTTTTCCTGAATGAGCCACAGCTGGCAGAGTGCGGCCAGTTATGTGTGGAGCCTCAGGTGCTCATATTGCCCAGGCCGCCAAGATGTGCCGACAGTGACCAGATGTATTGGGTGTTGTCATCATTGGGTAATGATGAAATCATAGTTTGGAGGCTTGCACACCCTCAGAGATTAGGCTGAGAGTTGAACCTTGGCTCTCTGATTCCAAAGCCAGGTTCTTTTCTATCATATCATCCTACTCTTACCTCTCTATCGTTTAATCTCTTGGATGGCAAAGGGGAAGTGAGTCAACTGTTCTCAGTTATAATACACCTTCCCATGCCCAACCAGAGTAGGACTCTGCCACCCCAAGGCAGTGTAATTAAAATGTGCACTTTAAAAACTGGTTCATCAGAGTTACTACTACAGACTTCAGGTTCAAGATGGGGACTCTGCTCTGCAAGGCATAAAAATGAGAGCTCTCGTTACCTGTTTGGTGAGGTTTTCTGAGCTGCCAGAATTAGGCAGACAAAGAAGGCTTGATGTTATACACACTGATAAATTATAAGCTGTCATCTGATTGGATGAGGAATGTTGCTCAATATTGTGTAAAACTGCAAAAAGATATCGCAGAAAAACTACATTGGCTCTGGGCAGCTGGTCTAGAAGCCTAAGGACAGAAAAAACACTTATAAATAAAGCGAGTCATTTTGCTTAGTAAGTGGAAATACAGAGAACAAAGTACTTCTTTTTATACCATGTACACAGTCCATTCTCACAGTTTCAGGCATGAATGCATACAAAAATGTTTCACTGAATTTAATTCCTGAACCAGGTAAGACCTGCTCTGGTTAGTTATGTGTTTGTATTTAAGATCATACCACTGGCGGATTGGTTCTTTATCATCTCATTTTAGACCAGTGGGTTTCATCTCCAACAGTTTCATGTATTCAGAAGGTGTAAAATGGTCAAGCATTCCATGTTAATAAGATTAGGAGAAAAACACCAATTACAGTGTCACCAATAAGGCATGCATCTCTCTTCAAACTGGCTTCCATGGGCATGATCAAGTGAAACCCCATGATACTGATCATTATTTTCGAGGACACAGTTGTAAACTATAAGCTAATATTTTCCTAAGAGTTGTTGGTTGTATTTTCTCAGAGTTGAGTAATTATTGCATCATTACCTCTGGGTCGATGTTATTTTCTCCTCCTTGTTCCCTTGATCAATAACATCAAGCCATTTATCATAGAGACTGGTTGTAAATATGCTTCCTTGGATATTTCGAAGAAAATCCTTATATAGATCAAAAAGTATATATTATTCTTAGGATAAATTCAATGGAGAAATTGCAAAGAAAATATTTAGTGGAAAAATTCAATTCAGTCCACAATTCCTTCACAGCCACGCAGACTGATTCCCACAGAGCTTGGCTGTCATTCTCCACAGCCTTGCACACCCAGAAGTACTGGATGGATTTTCCCCAACTAAAATTAGAAGCATAAAAGCAGAGTCTGGGCTGCAGTGAGAATGAAGCTAAAGCTCCTTCTATCGCCTGGAACTTACTCTTTGTGTACATGTTAACACATTAGTACAAACTGGCAAGGTCTGGTGATAACTCATCCTAAATCCTATTAGTTTCTTGAAAAGAAACGCACATGCCCATTTTGTTTGTTTCCTTCAGACACATGCTTGCTCGTGATTCAAGAAAGAGAATTCTGAAATAAAACAAACAAAATTACACCCCTACATGCACTTATACAAATATTAAGAGAAAACCTGAAGTATGTGTGCTGTTTGGGAAAAAGCTAGTATTGAAATAGCTTCAATCTTTCTCTTAAAAAAAAAAAAAACCATATAAAAATTCAGTTCTACAGACTTATAAGCAGCAGGTGTTAGGAATAAATCAAAAGCCCCAATGGTAAACTACATGTTACCCTTACAACTCTTTGAATGGAATATATCCACCCAAAGAAGAAACTGAAAATTTAGATACATTGCAACTTGACACCTGTGGGATAGAATATGCAAATGTCAGCTTCCGAAGAGGAGGCCTGGAAACTATCCTGATGACCAAGTCTTAATATCTTAGAATGGGGCCTATTAAAATAGATGAAGTTGTAACCTGTTGTGCGAGACTGAGGGGAAATGATTGCATTGCCTTGCCAGTTTCAAAGGCACAACTTGCTTCCACTGGTCTTAATATACAGCCTGACTTCTCTTAATAGTATCTTCTTTAGGCAGTGTTTCTAAGGCAACTATCATGATTGTAATCCTGTTAGTGTTCGCTTGTTTCAGGACTTATTGAGCTGCTGTTTGTGTCAGGCACTCTCTTGAGTACTGAGGACAGAGTATGAAGATAATGTACAAAGTCTCAGTCCTCGCATACTTTTTCTTGTAATTGGTATACAGTACCCAATGATGGTCATCAGGGTTTCACTAGGCTTCTTATGGAGTGTCCGCAGTACATTTGGAAGGAGGAAGCACTCCATTTCAGTTCAGCCATTCAGTCCTGTCCTACTCTTTGCGACCCCATGGACTGCACACCAGGCTTTCCTGTCCATCACCAACACCTGGGTCTTGTTCAAATTCATGTCCATGGAGTTGGTGATGCCATTCAACTATGTCATCTGGCTTTGACTTCTGGGAGTCTGGGAGTGTGCAGCAGGGCCTATGCTTTGTGTGCCAAACTACATGCACTTGGAGTGTGTCTCCTCTCTCCTGAACCCTGTGCTGTAGAATCGATTGGTGAGACTGAGTATGGCTAAGCCAGGACATGACTCATGCAGAATATGCCATGGGTATTTGCTATTGGACCACTGTTTATAGACAGTTTATTGAAAAACTCAATGTGGTTCTGACTATATATTCCTTTCTGATTTAGACCAACTCCATGGTTGCTTTGACATATGGTATTCTCAAGGCCAAAGTTGCAAGGTTTGATTCCCCACCAAGATCAATCAACTTTAGGAAGAGAAAAGTGTGGGACTGTCAAAGACCTGTACCCATAAGTAGCCACCCTCTTACTAGTCTGTGCTTATAGCATGGAAACAGGCAAGAGCCTAGTAACACTTGCTCAAAAGTCAAATCAGTTCCAAGTGTGCACCTTTGAGAGGGTGGCACTCTACTTGCTATTTGCATACCTAGTGTGTATTAGTATGGGTCAAGTGTAGTAGGGGTCAACTCTAAATCATATCTGCACTGTGGCTATTATCATACAATCGAACATTAGTAGGGGACAAGGAAACACCATATGTTATTTGGTTTCTAAGATAATTTTAATAACCTGTCTGTAGTTATTACTACATCAAAATATTTTTGTTCATAGCTGCTAACAAGTACCAAGATGGATTGATTAATTTTTTTCTTTCTGTTGTATTATCGCCCTGGTAGAAATTTAACTACACACTTGTGATTTAGCTGTATCATTTCAATCTCAGTCTATTTTTTGTATAAATCTATTGAGTTTTGCAAAATTCCAAACAGATTTTGATTTTTGCACTCACTTTAAAAATAAGATGTATAAGATTAGGCACGTAGTAAAACTGGTTACCATGTAACTGTAAGCTTGGGTGGTGGGTTAAACTTACAAGTGTTAACAAAGCCCATTAAAGACAGTAAGGGAGATAAAAGGAGGAAAAAGGAGGAACAAACGGTGGCGTCATCCCTACAGTAATTTTCAAGTAAAAGGCATTGAGACACAGGGGAAGGAAGGATGATGAAGTGATCAGAGATTTTGGTGGCCTCACTAAGTGTTTTTTGATCCATTGTAAGCCAAATGGGCTTCCCAGGTGGTGCTAGTGGTAAAAAACCTGCCTGCCAATGCAGGAGATGCAAGAGATGCAGGTTCGATCCCTGGCAGGAAGATCCCCTGGAGAAGGGCATGGCAAACCACTCTAGTATTCTTGCCTGGAGGATTCCATGGACAGAGGAGTCTGCTGGGCTACAGTCAATGGGATCACAGAGAGTCGGCTGCGACTAGGAGACTAACACACACAGACACACACACACACACTCACACACACACTAAACACATGAGTTTACCGTAGTGAGTAAACATCTGTCCTGCATCCATGCTAAGTTGCTTCAGCCGTGTCCAATTCTGTGCCACCTCATGGACAATAGCCTGCCAGACTCCACTGTCCATGGGATTCTCCAGGCAACAATACTGGAGTCGTATGCCAGTCCCTGTTCCAGGGGATCCTTGCAACCCAGGGATGGAACCCAGGTTGCCTGCATTGAAGGTGGATTCTTTAGTGTCTGAGCCACCTGGCAAGTTACTTCTGTTAACTGTTTCCAAAAGCTTAATAGGAATTTTCTTTTGGAAATGTAGCCTTCATTCATTAGGAAGGTGATGAGGAAGTCATCCAAAGCAGGAAGCTTGTTTTGGTAAACACTCAATGTGTAAGTGGGTATTTTGAAATATATTGTTATTCCTTTGCATGGAGTGTTCCGGAGTCAAGATGTGCAATGAAAAAGGAAAATATCTAATGTATGGGGCTTATAACATTTGAGGTACCTTCCTTCAGTTTTGGCTTTGTGAAGTGTTTTTCACTTTTCAGATCCTTCCTCTCTTATGCCTATTAGGGTTCTTGGGCACTCATAATGAAGGATCAGTCATATAGCTTCGGATTTACCGTGTGTGGATAATGCTCAAACTTTCCTTACCTTTAAGACCCACGCTATGACAAGAATTGGTTCATCTTTCAAGTTCACTGTGTCTCCACAGTTTAGTTTCTTCTTTAGGGCTCTGCATGTTTTTATACTGGCTGATTTTCTAAAGATGCCTTGTGTGAAGGGCCCTTTTTGATTGATAAAGGAAAGCATATCCTATAGGGAAGGAAAGAAAAGAAAACTGTGGGACGTTTCCTGCCTAGAAGCCCAGAGCACAAGCTTCTCCTGTTTTGACAGAGCTGTGGTATATGAGGGTACAGTTCTAGAACAGCACCGAAGTCAGTTTGAAATTTTTTCTTCAGTGTCTCTAAATATATTTTCGACCCAACAATCGATTTGACATTCATACACTGAAACATTTTAAACACTTGTGTAATCAGATTTTCCGTTTCAGTGAATTTACTGTGTTAAACGTCTCTGCTTTGAGGCCTTTGTAGATTCACCCTCTCCTCCTTCCCCGCTCCTTTCTCATTATTCCCTATTACAGAGGCTCTTCCCTAAGTGTGGAAATCTTTTTGCCATATTCACGCTCTATTCATTTATTCTCCTTCCAGGGACTGTCCACCCCGTTCATTCCTGTTTCCTGTATTCCCTCCCCTCAAAATCAGGCTCAATATGCCTCTCCTCCTTCTCCGATGACATTCCTCTCTCATCAGCCTTTCTAGTTCATTTTCCTGTAGTTTCATGTCCTCTGCTGTCTGCAGAGTTAGAGAAATAACAGATATTGGAGCCAGGTTTTTCAAGAAATGTGGAGTCTGTTATGCCAGTCTTCCACTCTGCGACTATGGGCATAGCACATACTTGGGTGAGGCTCTTTTGTTTTTCATTTATGAAGTGGGGGTGATGATAGTCATGGCTACTCCCTAAATTTTCTGTGAAAGACGCACGGTCTGGGGTAGTAGCTAGCACGTAGCTAGTATGATAAATTTCTTCATATATACGATAAAATTCCCTGCATCTAGTGTAGTGCTTGCAGAGATAGTGGACAGTGACCAAGAGTTAATGCTTACAGTTCAATACACTAATGTGATATAGCACAGTCCAAACTCTGTGGCTCTCTTTTGACACATTCTGTCAGGAGCACATGATTCATCTTTGGCAGAGGATGCGTAATTTATGCTTAAACACTTGAGTTGCATATGAAATCCGTGCGAGACATTTTGCATCATAAGGGGGAGTAGACTCAGCTGAAGGAGTCTTGAGACTCGTGTGGACTTCAAGGGAGGAGATGAGGAGACATATGAGGATGAGGTGGACTCTCAGAGATTCTTACACACAGAGTCTGAAGGAAAGCTACGCAGCTCAAAATAGCCTGGAGTTCAAAATCTCCTCCAGGAACTCCCCACCATTCTATGCAAAACAAGTACTCTCTCACCCAAAGGAAAAAAATGGACACTGGGTGGACTTTGCCCAGCTCCCAGCCAGTCCCAGCCTCTGGCTGACCTCCAGAATTCCTTGCCGCAGCTGTTTAAGCGATAACTACTCTGAAGAACCTTGCACAAGAACAGGCCCCCTTAAGACAGGAGGTTTCCACCTACGTGCCTCTATATACTTCTCTTTTCTTGGGTAAGGGCAGCAGCTCACTAATCTGACTGCTGCCCCTTCTCACCTCATAAAGGTGATCTGTAAAAGACTGCTGTCATTCTTTTTCTCAACCTCGCCTTCTCTAACTGTCTTAACTTATAGAGTCTATGTTAACTGGTCTGAGCTGGTATAGATGGGTCTTTGTTGAAATCAGCGGAATGGATGAGAGTATCTTTTCATCTTGTAGTTGCCTTCTGACTCTGCAGTACCTAAATCAGGTCTTATTCTTTCAAGTAATGTTATGAGTCTTATCGGACAAAGTCAGACTTCTTCATTTGGGAGTAGATTTGGAAGAGAACACTTGATCTCTCAGAACTCCCCTTCTCAGGAAGGTTACAGAAACCAAAATAAGACCTACCAGAATTGGGGTGGGCAGGGTGTCATTATCACATACATCCTCAAGAGCAGCTCCAAAGAGCTGTTTTGGCTTTGTGGGTGGTAGACACGCGTGTTGGTTGTCCTCGCGGGTCCTTGATATACACCCAAAGGCCCACTTTTTGAGAGAATTCTTCCTAACTGTCTTCTTGTCTGAAACTAATGTAGAAGAGAGATTTTCACTACTCGTAGCTTAGCTTATTTAGCCTGATTTCCACCACTTACAGTCAGCAGCATGTTCATGGCAGAGGCTGAAAGAGAGAAACTGAGCCGTTTGTCATATAACATTCCCCTCATTCTGAAGCAGGCTAATTGCATCCTTGTGGTGTTAACATGTTCTTCCCCATATTCGGCAAGCCAGTAGTTAAACCTAGAGGCGTGATCAGACTCAGGGTTGATTCTCCCTGTGACAGTATTCCCCCATACAGTGCTCTCTATTCCCTTTGCCCTGTGTCATGAGGCACTTAACCTATAGTTATACAGGTTTCCTAATGTGAAGTATTATCAGTGGATTCTGGTTTAAGATCTCATTAGAAAAGCCAAAATTATTTAATATTCAAATCAAGCAGAATTTGTAGTAAGTTTCCTTCCTCTGTTCAGTTACCTGTTTGGCTTTCTGAATACCCAGTCATGCCCAATTTTCTCCCTTGAAAATAATCGCCTTTCACGAGACATTCTGCCTGACAGTGCATATAAGTCAGCCTCTGGACCTCTCCTCTGGGAGGCCACACACCTCAGTCAGCTCCAAGGATGACTTCCTGCCCTCAGGGTCCTTGAGAAGTAGTCATTAATTGCAGACAATGTGGTTAGATTACAGGGGCCCATTTTTTGTGTGTGTGTGACACCTTACTGAGCTAACCCAAAGATGAATTTTAACTACTAACAGCCCCAGTCAAAGGAATGCTTTTCAAAAAAGAGTGATCAGCAATGAAAAATTGAGTTCAAAGTGTCTCGTGCCCAGCTATGAATATTTTCCTGATATTTGCTCAATAAACCTGCTTAATATTTCCTTAAATAACCTGCTTAAATAACCAGCTACAGAAGTCAATTAGAGGAGCCCAGGTGTAGAAAAATAAACAGAAGAATTTAACCAAATCTTTTAAAATGCCCATCCACTTGTCTTTCGGAGACATAGTGAGTGCGTCACCATGTCCATTCAAGTGAGTGAACCACTTGTGGTGCTGGGTGAGAGAACCAGAAGGCTCCTATTCTGCCCCTTAATTGAATGAGTTACCTAAAACGCTTTGAGCATCAGTTTGCTCAAATGTAACATAAATGATGCTACTTACACCTCACTGGACTACATAACATAATGTACTTCCCAGCACAAGACATGGCACATAGCAGCCTTAATAAAGGTAATTTCCCTCCTTCAGAAGGCCTAAGGCAGCTTAGACATCAGTCAGCTCCCCCTAAGCAGACCCCACCCCCATTCTCCATTTGATTGTGCAGCCTCCAGTAGGTGTGCATTCCTCAAGGAATGCCATCACTTTGCCTTAGGCTCTTCCTGCCCTGACATTCATACTACCATCATTTTCAAAGGAGAGAATGAAGAAAGCAAATGCATTCTTAAATTCAGGAAGAGATTCTCCTAATTAATATGTACAAATGTTAAAAAGATACAGGTTTATATGGGTTGAGTTGCTTTATGCACCCTGGTTTCCCTACTCTTAACCTGATTCTTTTATTTCTACAGTACCCACAGGTATTCATGTATTTCAAATGTATTCATTCATTGTTCAGTTTTAATTAAGAATACTCTTAGGAAGAAAGCTCTATCAGTTGGTACAAAGCTACATGGCCAGCTAGCCTATAAGCATAGATGGAAAGCAAAATAGACATTAAGGCCTACGCTTTTATTTTCAGGCCTAGATGGCCCTTTCGTAATGTACATTGGTTGGTGTTAGAGTTCTTGTGGGCTCTGTGACCAATAAAACTATATACTATAGCCACGAAAAGTATGGTGCTCAGTTGTTCAGTCGTGTCCAACTCTTGCGACCCCATGGACTATAGCCTGTTAGGCTCCTGTCCGTGGGACTTGCTGGATAATAATACTGGAGTGGGTTGCCAGGGACTGTTAATCAGGTTAACTTTACAACCTCATCTTTCTTAAAGAGTCCTGGAAAGATTTAGGTTAGTGTTTTTCCTCATGCTCATAGTAGGGTTTGAATGTTAAAAAATGAAATTTTGTAACTTTGTGGGTATAGACTAACAATTATAAGAATACAAATACTTTAAGTAGAAATACTATTCTGGCCCCAGTACTTGCTAAATTAGTAAGACATTTTATTCAGAGAAAGAAATGTCAATGGGACAATACTGGAATGGTAGCAGGGATAATTGCAAGAGGAGAGACTTAAAAACAAACAGACATATAAACATTCAGTCCAGTTCCGTTTGCAACCTAGGTCTGAAGCAGAATGGAACGAGAGCTTGCTGTGGAGGTAGAATCCAGAGTTCAAGTCTCAGGGGCAGTCCTAAAGTGGCGGAGGAATGGAACAGAAAGACCACTTTCTGCCCACAAATTCATCGAAAGAACTTTGAATGCTGAGCAAATTCCACAAAACAACTTCTGAATGCTGGCAGAGGACATCAGGTACCCAGAAAGGCAGCCCATTGTCTTTGAAAGGAGGTAGGACAAAATATACAAGAGAAAAAGAGAGACAAATGAGGTAGGGACAGAGATCTGTCCTGGGACGGGAGTCTTAAAAGAGGAGAAGTTTCAAAACACCGGGAAACACTCTCACTGGCAGGTCAGTGGGGACGTTTGGAATCTCAGAGAGTAACATAACGGGGAGGAAAAAGAAAGAAAGAAAGAAACTCCATAGATTACATGCCTAACATCAACTTCCAGCAGGGAACTCGTCCAGACACTCACAATTTCCACCAGCAAGCGGGGGGCCTGAACAGGGAGGTGCGGGCTGCATTGCTTAGGGTAAGGACCAGGCCTGAGTGCCCTGAGGGCAATCTGAGGGAGCTAATGTGAGATAGCAACCCAAATTGTGGGATAGCTAGAGAGAAAAAAAAACTATCCTGTGAAAAGCCCTAATCTAAGGCACTTCCTGGCCCACTCACAGAGCAGAGGACTGAGAGAACACCAAGCAGAGCTAGCTGGCTGTGCACTGACTCATCTCCCACCAGAGACAGGGAGGCAGGTGGGGGCAGCCAGAGCCTGAAAGGGGCAATCTCAGCCCCAGAGAGGCATCCTCTACAAAACTGCAAGTAGGCTCCCATTTGCTAACCAAGACTTGTTGGGATTCTGGGCGGTTGACATCCGCTGGGACGGTCGCAGCCAGAGATCAGCTCCCCAGAAGAGACACACGGCCCACCTGAGACGGGCAGGCCTGCTGCCACCCAGGAAATCGAGCGGCTGGGATGGGGGAGGTGATAAGACACACCACACTTGGGGGGCACTGTGCTGGCTAAGCACCTGGTCGCCTGAGCTGCTCGGACCTGGGAAGGGCACAAAACGCAGGTCCGACTGAGTCTGTGCCTTTGTGGAGTACCTGAGAACCTGAACCTGAACGGCTTAGACCTGGGAAGCGCACGCAACCCAGGGCCCGCCTCAGACAGTTGCACACAGAGCAACCTGGAGTCTGAGCCGCGTAGACTGGGAAAGCACACACACCGTGAGCGGGGTCTAACCTAGTACGGCCAGGACGCTGTGAGCACACGCCAGGGATATTTGTTTGCAGTGCCCCTCCGTCCCCACAGCACCACTGAATAAGTGAGCCTAAATAAGTGACCACCTTCGCCCCCATGAGTCAGGGCGGAAATTAGACCCTGAAAAGACCAGCAAACAGAAGAATTTAAAATAAACAGAGGGATCCGCTCTGGAAAAGACAGGTGCAACAGATTAAACCCTTGTAGTTAGCACTGACTACATTGGAAGTGGCCTAGAGATCTTGAGAAGTATGAGCTGGATATGGAACTATCTGAAACTGAACTAACACCGCACTGTTCACAACAACTCCAGAGAAATTCCTAGATATATTTTTACTATTATGATTAAACAAAATTTTTTTAAATTTTTAAGTCGTCTATTAGTTCTTTAATTTTAATTTGTATAACCTACTATTACCTTTCCAAAAAAAAGACCGAATTTTTAATGCAAACTTCACATATATATATTTTATCAATTTTTGTGATTTTTTTTTTAGTAGTGTATTTGGGATACTCTAACCTTTACTGTAGACTTGTAATATTTGCTTTTTGGTATTTGTTATCAATTTTGTACGTTTAAGAACCCAATCTTCACTACCCATTTTTACTTGGGAGTTTGACCACTGCCTTGATTGCTCTCTCCCCCTTTTGACTCTCTTTTTTCTCCACCAGGACACCTCTATGTCCTCCCTCACCCTTTTCTTCCCTACCCTATCTGTGAATCTCTTTGTGTATTCCAGGCTATGGAGAACACTTTGGGAACTGATTACAGGCTGGATTTGTCTCTCTCCTTTTGATTCCCTCTTTTCTTGTCCTGGTCACCTCTGTCTACTTCTTCCTTCTCTTCTCTGTGTAATTGCATGAGCCTCTCTGAGGGGTCCAGATTGTGGAGAG
This sequence comes from Bubalus kerabau, assembly GCF_029407905.1. Classification (NCBI taxonomy): domain Eukaryota; kingdom Metazoa; phylum Chordata; class Mammalia; order Artiodactyla; family Bovidae; genus Bubalus; species Bubalus kerabau. The sequence goes on from NW_026577904.1 coordinate 1,013,860, forward strand.
CACATATGGAATTGATTACTGGCTAGCTTGCTCTCTCCCCTTTAGATTCCCCCTCTTCTTCCCCTGGGCAACTCTATTTCCCTCCTCCTATTCTCTTCTCCATCTAGCTTGGTGAACCTCTCTGGGTGTCTCTCACTGTGGAGAAGCTTTTCATCATTAATCTAGATGTTTTATCATCGGTGCTGTACAGATAGAGAAGTCTTGAGGCTACTCTAAGAATAAGACTGAAAACCAGAGACAGGAGGCTTAGGTTCAAAACCTGAGAACAACAGAGAACTCCTGACTCCAGGGAACATTAGTGGATAAGAGCTCATCCAAAAGCCTCCATATCTACACTGAAACCAAGCACCACCCAAGAGCCAACAAGTTCCAGAGCAAGACATACAACGCAAAGTCGCCAACAACGCAGGAACATAGCCCTGAGCATCAATATACAGGCTGCCCAAATTCACACCAAACCCGTAGACATCTCAAAACTCCCTACTGGACACTTCATTGCACTCCGGAGAGAAGTCCAGCTAAACCCACCAGAACAGGGACGCAAGCTTCCCTAAGCAGGAAACCTTGACAAGCCACTCACACAACCCCACCCACAGTGAGGAACCTCCACAATAAAGAAGACCCACAAGCTGCCGGAATACAGAAAGGCCACCCCAAATACAGCTATGGAACTGATGCTGAAGCTGAAACTCCAATGCTTTGGTCACCTGATGTAAAGAACTGGCTCATTGGAAAAGACCCTGATGCTGGGAAAGATTGAAGGCAGGAGGAGAAGGGGATGAGAGAGCATGAGATGGTTGGATGGCATCACCAATTCAAAGGACATGAGTTTGAGTAAGCTCTGGGAGTTGGTGATGGACAGGGAGGCCTGGTGCGCTGCAGTCCTCGACCCCAAGGACTTGGGGTCACTGTAGTCCTTGGGGTCCCAAAGAGTCGGACACGTCTGAGCAACTGAACTGAACTCAATGAATCGTGATGTCTCCTAAAGCTGTACTAGTTGCTTTTGTAATCAGAACAGTCTTAACCTTGCTTTGCTCTCACAAGTGGGAAACTTCCCATGTCTTGGAGCAGATGGAAATTACTGCCCTTAGAATGTGCTTTGGGCTCTAGGATCTCCCATTGACCCCTGGCAGCCTTGCTGTCTTTGGCATCAAAGCCAGTTACATTATTCACGTACCTGCAACCTTCTCACTGTTATCGGTAATATCAGTGATATCACTGTTATCAGAACTCACTGAGGTCTCTCCAAAGAGAGAAGTGATATCTTCTCCAAATATCTTGAGACAGTTTTCAATGAGAAATTGTACGAAAGAAATCTGTAACACAAAGGGGCAAAAAACTGGGTATTACTGTACATATGGTGTAATAGTAAATCACATTTCATGCATGAATCTTGGCTCTAACTAAAAATGCAAAGAAATCTTAGAAAAATTCAGACTTGACTAAAAAATATATAAATATATTATATATACATCAGCTTTTTCTAAGACATAACTGATACTTTGAACAGTAGTTTGGCCTCAAATTTTAAAATTCTTTGAGTCAGTGGGCTAAAGGTATATACTATGTAGCCTGGTTTAATAGCTAAAATTTTGTAATGATGGTTAACATGCTTAAAACTAGGATGATTTTTAAGTAGCCTGCATAGGATATTTGGGACAAAAATGTATATTCTCTTATTCAGTTTTATTTATTTTTAATAAAATTTTTTCTAGTTTTATTGAGATAGATTTTATATATCTCCTATTATTAAAATTTATAAAGTATCGAATACAACACCAATTGTGAATTTCATTTCAGTGAAGAAATGTCTGAAACTTGGGTAGCAGAGGTTTCTGTGTGGGCCGGGGTGTTTGGGAGCAAAGAAAGCATCTGGAGAGAAAACATGTCTGTCTGTCTTAGCACATTCCCTTGCCTCACACTTGCTGTCCGGGGGAGCTTGGAGAAGAGCTGTGATCTTATTAGGCATGTTGTGGCTCTGTTAGGATGTTCTGAAATATTTTACTAGCTTCCTCATCCTCAGGCTGAGACACAATAGCAGCCAAGTGTTTTCCTGAATGAGCCACAGCTGGCAGAGTGCGGCCAGTTATGTGTGGAGCCTCAGGTGCTCATATTGCCCAGGCCGCCAAGATGTGCCGACAGTGACCAGATGTATTGGGTGTTGTCATCATTGGGTAATGATGAAATCATAGTTTGGAGGCTTGCACACCCTCAGAGATTAGGCTGAGAGTTGAACCTTGGCTCTCTGATTCCAAAGCCAGGTTCTTTTCTATCATATCATCCTACTCTTACCTCTCTATCGTTTAATCTCTTGGATGGCAAAGGGGAAGTGAGTCAACTGTTCTCAGTTATAATACACCTTCCCATGCCCAACCAGAGTAGGACTCTGCCACCCCAAGGCAGTGTAATTAAAATGTGCACTTTAAAAACTGGTTCATCAGAGTTACTACTACAGACTTCAGGTTCAAGATGGGGACTCTGCTCTGCAAGGCATAAAAATGAGAGCTCTCGTTACCTGTTTGGTGAGGTTTTCTGAGCTGCCAGAATTAGGCAGACAAAGAAGGCTTGATGTTATACACACTGATAAATTATAAGCTGTCATCTGATTGGATGAGGAATGTTGCTCAATATTGTGTAAAACTGCAAAAAGATATCGCAGAAAAACTACATTGGCTCTGGGCAGCTGGTCTAGAAGCCTAAGGACAGAAAAAACACTTATAAATAAAGCGAGTCATTTTGCTTAGTAAGTGGAAATACAGAGAACAAAGTACTTCTTTTTATACCATGTACACAGTCCATTCTCACAGTTTCAGGCATGAATGCATACAAAAATGTTTCACTGAATTTAATTCCTGAACCAGGTAAGACCTACTCTGGTTAGTTATGTGTTTGTATTTAAGATCATACCACTGGCGGATTGGTTCTTTATCATCTCATTTTAGACCAGTGGGTTTCATCTCCAACAGTTTCATGTATTCAGAAGGTGTAAAATGGTCAAGCATTCCATGTTAATAAGATTAGGAGAAAAACACCAATTACAGTGTCACCAATAAGGCATGCATCTCTCTTCAAACTGGCTTCCATGGGCATGATCAAGTGAAACCCCATGATACTGATCATTATTTTCGAGGACACAGTTGTAAACTATAAGCTAATATTTTCCTAAGAGTTGTTGGTTGTATTTTCTCAGAGTTGAGTAATTATTGCATCATTACCTCTGGGTCGATGTTATTTTCTCCTCCTTGTTCCCTTGATCAATAACATCAAGCCATTTATCATAGAGACTGGTTGTAAATATGCTTCCTTGGATATTTCGAAGAAAATCCTTATATAGATCAAAAAGTATATATTATTCTTAGGATAAATTCAATGGAGAAATTGCAAAGAAAATATTTAGTGGAAAAATTCAATTCAGTCCACAATTCCTTCACAGCCACGCAGACTGATTCCCACAGAGCTTGGCTGTCATTCTCCACAGCCTTGCACACCCAGAAGTACTGGATGGATTTTCCCCAACTAAAATTAGAAGCATAAAAGCAGAGTCTGGGCTGCAGTGAGAATGAAGCTAAAGCTCCTTCTATCGCCTGGAACTTACTCTTTGTGTACATGTTAACACATTAGTACAAACTGGCAAGGTCTGGTGATAACTCATCCTAAATCCTATTAGTTTCTTGAAAAGAAACGCACATGCCCATTTTGTTTGTTTCCTTCAGACACATGCTTGCTCGTGATTCAAGAAAGAGAATTCTGAAATAAAACAAACAAAATTACACCCCTACATGCACTTATACAAATATTAAGAGAAAACCTGAAGTATGTGTGCTGTTTGGGAAAAAGCTAGTATTGAAATAGCTTCAATCTTTCTCTTAAAAAAAAAAAAAACCATATAAAAATTCAGTTCTACAGACTTATAAGCAGCAGGTGTTAGGAATAAATCAAAAGCCCCAATGGTAAACTACATGTTACCCTTACAACTCTTTGAATGGAATATATCCACCCAAAGAAGAAACTGAAAATTTAGATACATTGCAACTTGACACCTGTGGGATAGAATATGCAAATGTCAGCTTCCGAAGAGGAGGCCTGGAAACTATCCTGATGACCAAGTCTTAATATCTTAGAATGGGGCCTATTAAAATAGATGAAGTTGTAACCTGTTGTGCGAGACTGAGGGGAAATGATTGCATTGCCTTGCCAGTTTCAAAGGCACAACTTGCTTCCACTGGTCTTAATATACAGCCTGACTTCTCTTAATAGTATCTTCTTTAGGCAGTGTTTCTAAGGCAACTATCATGATTGTAATCCTGTTAGTGTTCGCTTGTTTCAGGACTTATTGAGCTGCTGTTTGTGTCAGGCACTCTCTTGAGTACTGAGGACAGAGTATGAAGATAATGTACAAAGTCTCAGTCCTCGCATACTTTTTCTTGTAATTGGTATACAGTACCCAATGATGGTCATCAGGGTTTCACTAGGCTTCTTATGGAGTGTCCGCAGTACATTTGGAAGGAGGAAGCACTCCATTTCAGTTCAGCCATTCAGTCCTGTCCTACTCTTTGCGACCCCATGGACTGCACACCAGGCTTTCCTGTCCATCACCAACACCTGGGTCTTGTTCAAATTCATGTCCATGGAGTTGGTGATGCCATTCAACTATGTCATCTGGCTTTGACTTCTGGGAGTCTGGGAGTGTGCAGCAGGGCCTATGCTTTGTGTGCCAAACTACATGCACTTGGAGTGTGTCTCCTCTCTCCTGAACCCTGTGCTGTAGAATCGATTGGTGAGACTGAGTATGGCTAAGCCAGGACATGACTCATGCAGAATATGCCATGGGTATTTGCTATTGGACCACTGTTTATAGACAGTTTATTGAAAAACTCAATGTGGTTCTGACTATATATTCCTTTCTGATTTAGACCATCTCCATGGTTGCTTTGACATATGGTATTCTCAAGGCCAAAGTTGCAAGGTTTGATTCCCCACCAAGATCAATCAACTTTAGGAAGAGAAAAGTGTGGGACTGTCAAAGACCTGTACCCATAAGTAGCCACCCTCTTACTAGTCTGTGCTTATAGCATGGAAACAGGCAAGAGCCTAGTAACACTTGCTCAAAAGTCAAATCAGTTCCAAGTGTGCACCTTTGAGAGGGTGGCACTCTACTTGCTATTTGCATACCTAGTGTGTATTAGTATGGGTCAAGTGTAGTAGGGGTCAACTCTAAATCATATCTGCACTGTGGCTATTATCATACAATCGAACATTAGTAGGGGACAAGGAAACACCATATGTTATTTGGTTTCTAAGATAATTTTAATAACCTGTCTGTAGTTATTACTACATCAAAATATTTTTGTTCATAGCTGCTAACAAGTACCAAGATGGATTGATTAATTTTTTTCTTTCTGTTGTATTATCGCCCTGGTAGAAATTTAACTACACACTTGTGATTTAGCTGTATCATTTCAATCTCAGTCTATTTTTTGTATAAATCTATTGAGTTTTGCAAAATTCCAAACAGATTTTGATTTTTGCACTCACTTTAAAAATAAGATGTATAAGATTAGGCACGTAGTAAAACTGGTTACCATGTAACTGTAAGCTTGGGTGGTGGGTTAAACTTACAAGTGTTAACAAAGCCCATTAAAGACAGTAAGGGAGATAAAAGGAGGAAAAAGGAGGAACAAACGGTGGCGTCATCCCTACAGTAATTTTCAAGTAAAAGGCATTGAGACACAGGGCAAGGAAGGATGATGAAGTGATCAGAGATTTTGGTGGCCTCACTAAGTGTTTTTTGATCCATTGTAAGCCAAATGGGCTTCCCAGGTGGTGCTAGTGGTAAAAAACCTGCCTGCCAATGCAGGAGATGCAAGAGATGCAGGTTCGATCCCTGGCAGGAAGATCCCCTGGAGAAGGGCATGGCAAACCACTCTAGTATTCTTGCCTGGAGGATTCCATGGACAGAGGAGTCTGCTGGGCTACAGTCAATGGGATCACAGAGAGTCGGCTGCGACTAGGAGACTAACACACACAGACACACACACACACACTCACACACACACTAAACACATGAGTTTACCGTAGTGAGTAAACATCTGTCCTGCATCCATGCTAAGTTGCTTCAGCCGTGTCCAATTCTGTGCCACCTCATGGACAATAGCCTGCCAGACTCCACTGTCCATGGGATTCTCCAGGCAACAATACTGGAGTCGTATGCCAGTCCCTGTTCCAGGGGATCCTTGCAACCCAGGGATGGAACCCAGGTTGCCTGCATTGAAGGTGGATTCTTTAGTGTCTGAGCCACCTGGCAAGTTACTTCTGTTAACTGTTTCCAAAAGCTTAATAGGAATTTTCTTTTGGAAATGTAGCCTTCATTAGGAAGGTGATGAGGAAGTCACCCAAAGCAGGAAGCTTGTTTTGGTAAACACTCAATGTGTAAGTGGGTATTTTGAAATATATTGTTATTCCTTTGCATGGAGTGTTCCGGAGTCAAGATGTGCAATGAAAAAGGAAAATATCTAATGTATGGGGCTTATAACATTTGAGGTACCTTCCTTCAGTTTTGGCTTTGTGAAGTGTTTTTCACTTTTCAGATCCTTCCTCTCTTATGCCTATTAGGGTTCTTGGGCACTCATAATGAAGGATCAGTCATATAGCTTCGGATTTACCGTGTGTGGATAATGCTCAAACTTTCCTTACCTTTAAGACCCACGCTATGACAAGAATTGGTTCATCTTTCAAGTTCACTGTGTCTCCACAGTTTAGTTTCTTCTTTAGGGCTCTGCATGATTTTATACTGGCTGATTTTCTAAAGATGCCTTGTGTGAAGGGCCCTTTTTGATTGATAAAGGAAAGCATATCCTATAGGGAAGGAAAGAAAAGAAAACTGTGGGACGTTTCATGCCTAGAAGCCCAGAGCACAAGCTTGCTCCTGTTTTGACAGAGCTGTGGTATATGAGGGTACAGTTCTAGAACAGCACCGAAGTCAATTTGAAATTTTTTCTTCAGTGTCTCTAAATATATTTTCGACCCAACAATCGATTTGACATTCATACACTGAAACATTTTAAACACTTGTGTAATCAGATTTTCCGTTTCAGTGAATTTACTGTGTTAAACGTCTCTGCTTTGAGGCCTTTGTAGATTCACCCTCTCCTCCTTCCCCGCTCCTTTCTCATTATTCCCTATTACAGAGGCTCTTCCCTAAGTGTGGAAATCTTTTTGCCATATTCATGCTCTATTCATTTATTCTCCTTCCAGGGACTGTCCACCCCGTTCATTCCTGTTTCCTGTATTCCCTCCCCTCAAAATCAGGCTCAATATGCCTCTCCTCCTTCTCCGATGACATTCCTCTCTCATCAGCCTTTCTAGTTCATTTTCCTGTAGTTTCATGTCCTCTGCTGTCTGCAGAGTTAGAGAAATAACAGATATTGGAGCCAGGTTTTTCAAGAAATGTGGAGTCTGTTATGCCAGTCTTCCACTCTGCGACTATGGGCATAGCACATACTTGGGTGAGGCTCTTTTGTTTTTCATTTATGAAGTGGGGGTGATGATAGTCATGGCTACTCCCTAAATTTTCTGTGAAAGACGCACGGTCTGGGGTAGTAGCTAGCACGTAGCTAGTATGATAAATTTCTTCATATATACGATAAAATTCCCTGCATCTAGTGTAGTGCTTGCAGAGATAGTGGACAGTGACCAAGAGTTAATGCTTACAGTTCAATACACTAATGTGATATAGCACAGTCCAAACTCTGTGGCTCTCTTTTGACACATTCTGTCAGGAGCACATGATTCATCTTTGGCAGAGGATGCGTAATTTATGCTTAAACACTTGAGTTGCATATGAAATCCGTGCGAGACATTTTGCATCATAAGGGGGAGTAGACTCAGCTGAAGGAGTCTTGAGACTCGTGTGGACTTCAAGGGAGGAGATGAGGAGACATATGAGGATGAGGTGGACTCTCAGAGATTCTTACACACAGAGTCTGAAGGAAAGCTACGCAGCTCAAAATAGCCTGGAGTTCAAAATCTCCTCCAGGAACTCCCCACCATTCTATGCAAAACAAGTACTCTCTCACCCAAAGGAAAAAAATGGACACTGGGTGGACTTTGCCCAGCTCCCAGCCAGTCCCAGCCTCTGGCTGACCTCCAGAATTCCTTGCCGCAGCTGTTTAAGCGATAACTACTCTGAAGAACCTTGCACAAGAACAGGCCCCCTTAAGACAGGAGGTTTCCACCTACGTGCCTCTATATACTTCTCTTTTCTTGGGTAAGGGCAGCAGCTCACTAATCTGACTGCTGCCCCTTCTCACCTCATAAAGGTGATCTGTAAAAGACTGCTGTCATTCTTTTTCTCAACCTCGCCTTCTCTAACTGTCTTAACTTATAGAGTCTATGTTAACTGGTCTGAGCTGGTATAGATGGGTCTTTGTTGAAATCAGCGGAATGGATGAGAGTATCTTTTCATCTTGTAGTTGCCTTCTGACTCTGCAGTACCTAAATCAGGTCTTATTCTTTCAAGTAATGTTATGAGTCTTATCGGACAAAGTCAGACTTCTTCATTTGGGAGTAGATTTGGAAGAGAACACTTGATCTCTCAGAACTCCCCTTCTCAGGAAGGTTACAGAAACCAAAATAAGACCTACCAGAATTGGGGTGGGCAGGGTGTCATTATCACATACATCCTCAAGAGCAGCTCCAAAGAGCTGTTTTGGCTTTGTGGGTGGTAGACAAGCGTGTTGGTTGTCCTCGCGGGTCCTTGATATACACCCAAAGGCCCACTTTTTGAGAGAATTCTTCCTAACTGTCTTCTTGTCTGAAACTAATGTAGAAGAGAGATTTTCACTACTAGTAGCTTAGCTTATTTAGCCTGATTTCCACCACTTACATTCAGCAGCATGTTCATGGCAGAGGCTGAAAGAGAGAAACTGAGCCGTTTGTCATATAACATTCCCCTCATTCTGAAGCAGGCTATTTGCATCCTTGTGGTGTTAACATGTTCTTCCCCATATTCGGCAAGCCAGTAGTTAAACCTAGAGGCGTGATCAGACTCAGGGTTGATTCTCCCTGTGACAGTATTCCCCCAGACAGTGCTCTCTATTCCCTTTGCCCTGTGTCATGAGGCACTTAACCTATAGTTATACAGGTTTCCTAATGTGAAGTATTATCAGTGGATTCTGGTTTCAGATCTCATTAGAAAAGCCAAAATTATTTAATATTCAAATCAAGCAGCATTTGTAGTAAGTTTCCTTCCTCTGTTCAGTTACCTGTTTGGCTTTCTGAATACCCAGTCATGCCCAATTTTCTCCCTTGAAAGGAGTCGCCTTTCACGAGACATCCTGCCTGACAGTACTTATCAGTCAGCCTCTGGACCTCTCCTCTGGTAGGCCACACACCTCAGTCAGCTCCAAGGATGACTTCCTGCCCTCAGGGTCCTTGAGAAGTAGTCATTAATTGCAGACAATGTGGTTAGATTACAGGGGCCCATTTTTTGTGTGTGTGTGACACCTTACTGAGCTAACCCAAAGATGAATTTTAACTACCAATAGCCCCAGTCAAAGGAATGCTTTTCAAAAAAGAGTGATCAGCAATGAAAAATTGAGTTCAAAGTGTCTCGTGCCCAGCTATGAATATTTTCCTGATATTTGCTCAATAAACCTGCTTAATATTTCCTTAAATAACCTGCTTAAATAACCAGCTACAGAAGTCAATCAGAGGAGCCCAGTTGTAGAAAAATAAACAGAAGAATTTAACCAAATCTTTTAAAATGCCCATCCACTTGTCTTTCGGAGACATAGTGAGTGCGTCACCATGTCCATTCAAGTGAGCGAACCACTTGTGGAGCTGGGTGAGAGAACCAGAAGGCTCCTATTCTGCCTCTTAATTGGATGAGTTACCTAAAACTCTTTGAGCATCAGTTTGCTCAAATGTAACATAAATTATGCTACTTACACCTCACTGGACTACATAACATAATGTACTTCCCAGCACAAGACATGGCACATAGCAGCCTTAATAAAGGTAATTTCCCTCCTTCAGAAGGCCTAAGGCAGCTTAGACATCAGTCACCTCCCCCTAAGCAGACCCCACCCCCATTCTCCATTTGATTGTGCAGCCTCCAGAAGGTGTGCATTCCTCAAGGAATGCCATCACTTTGCCTTAGGCTCTTCCTGCCCTGACATTCATACTACCATCATTTTCAAAGGAGAGAATGAAGAAAGCAAATGCATTCTTAAATTCAGGAAGAGATTCTCCTAATTAATATGTACAAATGTTAAAAAGATACAGGTTTATATGGGTTGAGTTGCTTTATGCACCCTGGTTTCCCTACTCTTAACCTGATTCTTTTATTTCTACAGTACCCACAGGTATTCATGTATTTCAAATGTATTCATTCATTGTTCAGTTTTAATTAAAAATACTCTTAGGAAGAAAGCTCTATCAGTTGGTACATAGCTATATGGCTAGCTAGACTATAAGCATAGATGCAAAGCAAAATAGACATTAAAGCCTACGCTTTTATTTTCAGGCCTAGATGGCCCTTTCGTAATGTACATTGGTTGGCGTTAGAGTTCTTGTGGGCTCTGTGACCAATAAAACTCTATACTATAGCCACGAAATGTATGGTGCTCAGTTGTTCAGTCATGTCCAACTCTTGCCACCCCATGGACTATAGCCTGTTAGGCTCCTGTCCGTGGGACTTGCTGGATAATACTACTGGAGTGGGTTACTAGGGACTGTTAATCAGGTTAACTTTACAACCTCATCTTTCTTAAAGAATCCTGGCAAGATTTAGGTTAGTGTTTTTCCTCATGCTCATAGTAGGGTTTGAATGATAAAAAATGAAATTTTGTAACTGTGTGGGTATAGAATAACAATTATAAGAATACAAATACTTTAAGTAGAAATACTATTCTGGTCCCAGTACTTGCTAAATTAGTAAGACATTTTATTCAGAGAAAGAAATGTCAATGGGACAATACTGGAATGGTAGCAGGGATAATTGCAAGAAGAAAGACTTAAAAACAAACAGACATATAAACATTCAGTCCAGTTCCGTTTGCAACCTAGGTCTGAAGCAGAATGGAACGAGAGCTTGCTGTGGAGGTAGAATCCAGAGTTCAAGTCTCAGGGGCGGTCCTAAAGTGGCGGAGGAATAGAACAGAAAGACCACTTTCTCCCCACAAATTCATCGAAAGAACATTGAATGCTGAGCAAATTCCACAAAACAACTTCTGAATGCTGGCAGAGGACATCAGGCACCCAGAAAGGCAGCCCATTGTCTTCGAAAGGAGGTGGGACAAAATATACAAGAGAAAAAGAGAGACAAATGAGGTAGGGACAGAGATCTGTCCTGGGACGGGAGTCTTAAAAGAGGAGAAGTTTCGAAACACTGGGAAACACTCTCACTGGCAGGTCAGTGGGGAGGTTTGGAATCTCAGAGAGTAACATAACGGGGAGGAAAAAGAAAGAAAGAAAGAAACCCCACAGATTACGTGCCTAACATCAACTTCCAGCAGGGAACTCGTCCAGACACTCACAATTGCCACCAGCAAGCGGGGGGCCTGAACAGGGAGGTGCGGGCTGCATTGCTTAGGGTAAGGACCAGGCCTGAGTGCCCTGAGGGCAATCTGAGGGAGCTAATGTGAGATAGCAACCCAAATTGTGGGATAGCCAGAGAGAGAGAAAAAAAACTATCCTGTGAAAAGCCCTAAACTAGGGCACTTCCTGGCCCACTCACAGAGCAGAGGACTGAGAGAACACCAGAGCAGAGTTGGCTGGCTGTGCACTGATTCATCTCGCACCAGAGACAGGGAGGCAGGTGGGGGCAGCCAGAGCCTGAAAGGGGCAATCTCAGCCCCAGAGAGGCATCCTCTACAAAACTGCAAGTAGGCTCCCATTTGCTAACCAAGACTTGTTGGGATACTGGGCGGTTGACATCCGCTGGGACGGTTGCAGCCAGAGATCAGCTCCCCAGAAGAGACACACGTCCCACCTGTGATGGGCAGGCCTGTTGCCACCCAGCAAATCGAGCAGCTGGGATGGGGGAGGTGATAAGACACACCACACTTGGGGGGCACTGTGCTCACTAAGCACCTGGTCACCTGAGCTGCTCGGACCTGGGAAGTGCACAAAACGCAGGGCCGACTGAGTCTGCGCCTTTGTGGAGTACCTGAGAACCTGAACCTGAACGGCTTAGACCTGGGAAGCGCACGCAACCCAGGGCCCGCCTCAGACAGTTGCACTCAGAGCATCCTGGAGCCTGAGCAGTGTAGACTGGGAAAGCACACACACCGTGAGCGGGGGCAAACCCAGTACGGCCAGGACACTGTGAGCACATGCCAGGGATATTTGTTTGCAGTGCTCCTCCGTCCCCACAGCACCACTGAATAAGTGAGCCTAAATAAGTGACCACCTTCGCCCCCATGAGTCAGGGCGGAAATTAGACACTGAAAAGATCAGCAAACAGAAGAAGTTAAAATAAACAGAGGGATCCGCTCTGGAAAAGACAGGTGCAACAGATTAAAACCTTGTAGTTAGCACTGACTACAGTGGAAGTGGCGTAGAGATCTTGAGAAGTATAAGCTGGATCACGGAGCTATCTGAAACTGAATTAACCCCGAACTGCCCACAACAACTCCAGAGAAATTCCTAGATATATTTTTACTATTATGATTAAAAAAAATGTTTTTTAATTTTTAAGTCCTCTATTACTTCTTTAATTTTAATTTGTATAACCTACTATTACCTTTCCAAAAAAAGACCCTATTTTTAATGCAAACTTCACATATATATTTTTTATCATTTTTTGTGTCTTTCTTTTTTTTTTTTTTTTTAATACTGTATTTGGGAGACTCTAACCTTTACTGTAGACTTGTAATATTTGCTTTTTCGTATTTGTTATCAATTTTGTACGTTTAAGAACCCAATCTTCACTACCCATTTTTACTTGGGAGTTTGACCACTGCCTTGATTGCTCTCTCCCCCTTTTGACTCTCTTTTTTCTCCACCAGGTCGCCTCTATGTCCTCCCTCACCCTTTCTTCCCTACCCACTCTTTGAATCTCTTTGTTTATTCCAGGCTATGGAGAACACTTTGGGAACAGATTACTGGCTGGATCTGTCTCTCTCCTTTTGATTCCCTCTTTTCTTGTCCTGGCCACCTCTGTCTACTTCTTCCTTCTCTTTTCTGTGTAACTGCATGAGCCTCTCTGAGGGGTCCAGATTGTGGAGAGCACATATGGAATTGATTACTGGTTAGCTTGCTCTCTCCCCTTTAGATTCCCCCTCTTCTTCCCCTGGGCAACTCTATCTCCCTCCTCCTATTCTCTTCGCCATCTAGCTTGGTGAACCTCTCTGGGTGTCTCTCACTGTGGAGAAGCTTTTCATCATTAACCTAGATGTTTTATCATTGGTGCTGTACAGAGAGAGAAGTCTTGAGGCTACTCTAAGAATAAGACTGAAAACCAGAGACAGGAGGCTTAAGTTCAAAACCTGAGAACACCAGAGAACTCCTGACTCCAGGGAACATTAGTGGATAAGAGCTCATCCAAAAGCCTCCATACCTACACTGAAACCAAGCACCACCCAAGAGCCAACAAGTTCCAGAGCAAGACATACAACGCAAAGTCGCCAACAACGCAGGATCATAGCCCTGAGCTTCAATATACAGGCTGCCCAAATTCACACCAAACCCGTAGACATCTCAAAACTCACTACTGGACACTTCATTGCACTCCGGAGAGAGGTCCAGCTCCACCCACCAGAACAGGGACGTAAGCTTCCCTAAGCAGGAAACCTTGACAAGCCACTCACACAACCCCACCCACAGTGAGGAACCTCCACAATAAAGAAGACTCACAAGCTGCCAGAATACAGAAAGGCCACCCCAAATACAGCAATCGAACTGATGCTGAAGCTGAAACTCCAATGTTTGGTCACCTGATGTAAAGAACTAACTCATTGGAAAAGACCCTGATGCTGGGAAAGATTGAAGGCAGGAGGAGAAGGGGATGAGAGAGCATGAGACGGTTGGATGGCATCACCAATTCAAAGGACATGAGTTTGAGTAAGCTCTGGGAGTTGGTGATGGACAGGGAGGCCTGGTGCGCTGCAGTCCTCGACCCCAAGGACTTGGGGTCACTGTAGTCCTTGGGGTCCCAAAGAGTCGGACACGTCTGAGCAACTGAACTGAACTCAACGAATCGTGATGTCTCCTAAAGCTGTACTAGTTGCTTCTTGTAATCAGAACAGTCTTAACCTTGCTTTGATCTCACAAGTGGGAAACTTCCCATGTCTTGGAGCAGATGGAAATTACTGCCCTTAGAATGTGCTTTGGGCTCTAGGATCTCCCATTGACCCCTGGCAGCCTTGCTGTCTTTGGCATCAAAGCCAGTTACATTATTCACGTACCTGCAACCTTCTCACTGTTATCGGTAATATCAGTGATATCACTGTTATCAGAACTCACTGAGGTCTCTCCAAAGAGAGAAGTGATATCTTCTCCAAATATCTTGAGACAGTTTTCAATGAGAAATTGTATGAAAGAAATCTGTAACACAAAGGGGCAAAATACAGGGTATTACTGTACATATGGTGTAATAGTAAATCACATTTCATGCAGGAATCTTGGCTCTAATTAAAAATGCAAAAGAAATCTTAGAAAAATTCAGACTTGACTAAAAAATATATAAATATATTATATATACATCAGCTTTTTCTAAGACATAACTGATACTTTGAACAGTAGTTTGGCCTCAAATTTTAAAATTCTTTGAGTCAGTGGGCTAAAGGTATATACTATGTAGCCTGGTTTAATAGCTAAAATTTTGTAATGATGGTTAACATGCTTAAAACTAGGATGATTTTTAAGTAGCCTGCATAGGATATTTGGGACAAAAATGTATATTCTCCTATTCAGTTTTATTTATTTTTAATAAATTTTTTCTAGTTTTATTGAGATAGATTTTATATATCTCCTATTATTAAAATTTATAAAGTATCGAATACAACACCAATTGTGAATTTCATTTCAGTGAAGAAATGTCTGAAACTTGGGTAGCAGAGGTTTCTGTGTGGGCCGGGGTGTTTGGGAGCAAAGAAAGCATCTGGAGAGAAAACATGTCTGTCTGTCTTAGCACATTGCCTTGCCTCACACTTGCTGTCCGGGGGAGCTTGGAGAAGAGCTGTGATCTTATTAGGCATGTTGTGGCTCTGTTAGGATGTTCTGAAATATTTTACTAGCTTCCTCATCCTCAGGCAGAGACACAATAGAAGCCAAGTATTTTCCTGAATGAGCCACAGCTGGCAGAGTGCGGCCAGTATGTGTGGAGCCTCAGGTGCTCATATTGCCCAGGCCGCTAAGATGTGCTGACAGTGACCAGATGTATTGGGTGTTGTCATCAATGGGTAATGATGAAATCATAGTTTGGAGGCTTGTACACCCTCAGTGATTAGGCTGAGTGTTGAACCTTGGCTCTCTGATTCCAAAGCCAGGTTCTTTTCTATCATATCATCCTACTCTTACCTCTCTATCGTTTAATCTCTTGGATGGCAAAGGGGAAGTGAGTCAACTGTTCTCAGTTATAATACACCTTCCCATGCCCAACCAGAGTAGGACTCTGCCACCCCAAGGCAGTGTAATTAAAATGTGCACTTTAAAAACTGGTTCATCAGAGTTACTACTACAGACTTCAGGTTCAAGATGGGGACTCTGCTCTGCAAGGCATAAAAATGAGAGCTCTCGTTACCTGTTTGGTGAGGTTTTCTGAGCTGCCAGAATTAGGCAGACAAAGAAGGCTTGATGTTATACACACTGATAAATTATAAGCTGTCATCTGATTGGATGAGGAATGTTGCTCAATATTGTGTAAAACTGCAAAAAGATATCGCAGAAAAACTACATTGGCTCTGGGCAGCTGGTCTAGAAGCCTAAGGACAGAAAAAACACTTATAAATAAAGCGAGTCATTTTGCTTAGTAAGTGGAAATACAGAGAACAAAGTACTTCTTTTTATACCATGTACACAGTCCATTCTCACAGTTTCAGGCATGAATGCATACAAAAATGTTTCACTGAATTTAATTCCTGAACCAGGTAAGACCTGCTCTGGTTAGTTATGTGTTTGTATTTAAGATCATACCACTGGCGGATTGGTTCTTTATCATCTCATTTTAGACCAGTGGGTTTCATCTCCAACAGTTTCATGTATTCAGAAGGTGTAAAATGGTCAAGCATTCCATGTTAATAAGATTAGGAGAAAAACACCAATTACAGTGTCACCAATAAGGCATGCATCTCTCTTCAAACTGGCTTCCATGGGCATGATCAAGTGAAACCCCATGATACTGATCATTATTTTCGAGGACACAGTTGTAAACTATAAGCTAATATTTTCCTAAGAGTTGTTGGTTGTATTTTCTCAGAGTTGAGTAATTATTGCATCATTACCTCTGGGTCGATGTTATTTTCTCCTCCTTGTTCCCTTGATCAATAACATCAAGCCATTTATCATAGAGACTGGTTGTAAATATGCTTCCTTGGATATTTCGAAGAAAATCCTTATATAGATCAAAAAGTATATATTATTCTTAGGATAAATTCAATGGAGAAATTGCAAAGAAAATATTTAGTGGAAAAATTCAATTCAGTCCACAATTCCTTCACAGCCACGCAGACTGATTCCCACAGAGCTTGGCTGTCATTCTCCACAGCCTTGCACACCCAGAAGTACTGGATGGATTTTCCCCAACTAAAATTAGAAGCATAAAAGCAGAGTCTGGGCTGCAGTGAGAATGAAGCTAAAGCTCCTTCTATCGCCTGGAACTTACTCTTTGTGTACATGTTAACACATTAGTACAAACTGGCAAGGTCTGGTGATAACTCATCCTAAATCCTATTAGTTTCTTGAAAAGAAACGCACATGCCCATTTTGTTTGTTTCCTTCAGACACATGCTTGCTCGTGATTCAAGAAAGAGAATTCTGAAATAAAACAAACAAAATTACACCCCTACATGCACTTATACAAATATTAAGAGAAAACCTGAAGTATGTGTGCTGTTTGGGAAAAAGCTAGTATTGAAATAGCTTCAATCTTTCTCTTAAAAAAAAAAAAAACCATATAAAAATTCAGTTCTACAGACTTATAAGCAGCAGGTGTTAGGAATAAATCAAAAGCCCCAATGGTAAACTACATGTTACCCTTACAACTCTTTGAATGGAATATATCCACCCAAAGAAGAAACTGAAAATTTAGATACATTGCAACTTGACACCTGTGGGATAGAATATGCAAATGTCAGCTTCCGAAGAGGAGGCCTGGAAACTATCCTGATGACCAAGTCTTAATATCTTAGAATGGGGCCTATTAAAATAGATGAAGTTGTAACCTGTTGTGCGAGACTGAGGGGAAATGATTGCATTGCCTTGCCAGTTTCAAAGGCACAACTTGCTTCCACTGGTCTTAATATACAGCCTGACTTCTCTTAATAGTATCTTCTTTAGGCAGTGTTTCTAAGGCAACTATCATGATTGTAATCCTGTTAGTGTTCGCTTGTTTCAGGACTTATTGAGCTGCTGTTTGTGTCAGGCACTCTCTTGAGTACTGAGGACAGAGTATGAAGATAATGTACAAAGTCTCAGTCCTCGCATACTTTTTCTTGTAATTGGTATACAGTACCCAATGATGGTCATCAGGGTTTCACTAGGCTTCTTATGGAGTGTCCGCAGTACATTTGGAAGGAGGAAGCACTCCATTTCAGTTCAGCCATTCAGTCCCGTCCTATTCTTTGCGACCCCATGGACTGCACACCAGGCTTTCCTGTCCATCACCAACACCTGGGTCTTGTTCAAATTCATGTCCATGGAGTTGGTGATGCCATTCAACTATGTCATCTGGCTTTGACTTCTGGGAGTCTGGGAGTGTGCAGCAGGGCCTATGCTTTGTATGCCAAACTACATGCACTTGGAGTGTGTCTCCTCTCTCCTGAACCCTGTGCTGTAGAATCGATTGGTGAGACTGAGTATGGCTAAGCCAGGGTATGACTCATGCAGAATATGCCATGGGTATTTGGTATTGGACCACTGTTTATAGACAGTTTATTGAAAAACTCAATGTGGTTTTGACTATACATTCCTTTCTGATTTAGACCAACTCCATGGTTGCTTTGACATATGGTATTCTCAAGGCCAAAGTTGCAAGGTTTGATTCCCCACCAAGATCAATCAACTTTAGGAGGAGAAAAGTGTGGGACTGTCAAAGACCTGTACGCATAAGTAGCCACCCTCTTACTAGTCAGTGCTTATAGCATGGAAACAGGCAAGAGCCTAGTAACACTTGCTCAAAAGTCAAATCAGTTCCAAGTGTGCACCTTTGAGAGGGTGGCACTCTACTTGCTATTTGCATACCTAGTGTGTATTAGTATGGGTCAAGTATAGTAGGGGTCAACTCTAAATCATATCTGCACTGTGGCTATTATCATACAATCGACCATTAGTAGGGGACAAGGAAACACCATATGTTATTTGGTTTCTAATATAATTTTAATAACCTGTCTGTAGTTATTACTACATCAAAATATTTTTGTTCATAGCTGCTAACAAGTACCAAGATGGATTGATTAATTTTTTTCTTTCTGTTGTATTATCGCCCTGGTAGAAATTTAACTACACACTTGAGATTTAGCTGTATCATTTCAATCTCAGTCTATTTTTTGTATAAATCTATTGAGTTTTGCAAAATTCCAAACAGATTTTGATTTTTGCACTCACTTTAAAAATAAGATGTATAAGTTTAGGCATGTAGTAAAACTGGTTACCATGTAACTGTAAGCTTGGGTGGTGGGTTAAACTTACAAGTGTTAACAAAGCCCATTAAAGACGGTAAGGGAGATAAAAGGAGGAAAAATGAGGAACAAACGGTGGCGTCATCCCTACACTAATTTTCAAGTAAAAGGCATTGAGACACAGGGGAAGGAAGGATGATGAAGTGATCAGAGATTTTGGTGGCCTCACTAAGCGTTTTTTGATCCATTGTAAGCCAATTGGGCTTCTCAGGTGGTGCTAGTGGTAAAAAACCTGCCTGCCAATGCAGGAGATGCAAGAGATGCAGGTTCGATCCCTGGCAGGAAGATCCCCTGGAGAAGGGCATGGCAACCCACTCTAGTATTCTTGCCTGGAGGATTCCATGGACAGAGGAGTCTGCTGGGCTACAGTCAATGGGATCACAGAGAGTCGGCTGCGACTAGGTGACTAACACACACACACACACACACACACACACACACACACACACTAAACACATGAGTTTACCGTAGTGAGTAAACATCTGTCCTGCATCCATGCTAAGTTGCTTCAGCCGTGTCAAATTCTGTGCCACCTCATGGACAATAGCCTGCAAGACTCCACTGTCCATGGGATTCTCCAGGCAGCAATACTGGAGTCGTATGCCAGTCCCTGTTCCAGGGGATCCTTGCAATCCAGGGATGGAACCAAGGTTGCCTGCATTGAAGGCGGATTCTTTAGTGTCTGAGCCACCTGGCAAGTTACTTCTGTTAACTGTTTCCAAAAGCTTAATAGGAATTTTCTTTTGGAAATGTAGCCTTCATTAGGAAGGTGATGAGGAAGTCATCCAAAGCAGGAAGCTTGTTTTGGTAAACACTCAATGTGTAAGTGGGTATTTTGAAATATATTGTTATTCCTTTGCATGGAGTGTTCCGGAGTCAAGATGTGCAATGAAAAAGGAAAATATCTAATGTATGGGGCTTATAACATTTGAGGTACCTTCCTTCAGTTTTGGCTTTGTGAAGTGTTTTTCACTTTTCAGATCCTTCCTCTCTTATGCCTATTAGGGTTCTTGGGCACTCATAATGAAGGATCAGTCATGTAGCTTCAGATTTACCGTGTGTGGATAATGCTCAAACTTTCCTTACCTTTAAGACCCACGCTATGACAAGAACTGGTTCATCATTCAAGTTCACTGTGTCTCCACAGTTTAGTTTCTTCTTTAGGGCTCTGCATGTTTTTATACTGGCTGATTTTCTAAAGATGCCTTGTGTGAACGGCCCTTTTTGATTGATAAAGGAAAGCATATCCTATAGGGAAGGAAAGAAAAGAAAACTGTGGGACGTTTCCTGCCTAGAAGCCCAGAGCACAAGCTTCTCCTGTTTTGACAGACCTGTGGTATATGAGGGTACAGTTCTAGAACAGCACCGAAGTCAATTTGAAATTTTTTCTTCAGTGTCTCTAAATATATTTTCGACCCAACAATCGATTTGACATTCATACACTGAAACATTTTAAACACTTGTGTAATCAGATTTTCCGTTTCAGTGAATTTACTGTGTTAAACGTCTCTGCTTTGAGGCCTTTGTAGATTCACCCTCTCCTCCTTCCCCGCTCCTTTCTCATTATTCCCTATTACAGAGGCTCTTCCCTAAGTGTGGAAATCTTTTTGCCATATTCATGCTCTATTTGTTTGTTCCCCTTCCAGGGACTGTCCACCCCGTTCATTCCTGTTTCCTGTATTCCCTCCCCTCAAAATCAGGCTCAATACGCCTCTCCTCCTTCTCCGATGACATTCCTCTCTCATCAGCCTTTCTCGTTCCTTTTCCTGTAGTTTCATGTCCTCTGCTGTCTGCAGAGTTAGAGAGATAACAGATATTGGAACCAGGTTTTTCAAGGAATGTGGAATCTCTTATGCCAGTCATCCACTGTGTGACTTTGGGCATAGCACATACTTGGGTGAGGCTCTTTTGTTTTTCAGTTATGAAGTGGGGGTGATGATAGTGATGGCTACTCCCTAAATTTTCTGTGAAAGACGCACGGTCTGGGGTAGTAGCTAGCACGTAGCTAGTATGATAAATTTCTTCATACATACCATAAAATTCCCTGCATCTAGTGTAGTGCTTAGAGAGATAGCGGACAGTGAACAAGAGTTAATGCTTACAGT
Organism: Bubalus kerabau; assembly: GCF_029407905.1. Taxonomy (NCBI): domain Eukaryota; kingdom Metazoa; phylum Chordata; class Mammalia; order Artiodactyla; family Bovidae; genus Bubalus; species Bubalus kerabau. The sequence continues at coordinate 1,034,804 of NW_026577904.1, forward strand.
TCAATACACTAATTTGATACCGCACAGTCCAAACTCTGTGGCTCTCTTTTGACACATTCTGTCAGGAGCAAATTATTCATCATTGCCAGAGGATGCGTACTTTATGCTTAAACACTTGAGTTGCATATGAAATCCGTGTGAGACATTTTGCATCATAAGGGGGAGTAGACTCAGCTGAAGGAGTCTTGAGACTAGTGTGGACTACAAGGGAGAAGACGAGGAGACATATGAGGATGAGGTGGACTCTCAGAGATTCTTACACACGTGGTCTGAAGGAAAGCTACGCAGCTCAAAATAGCCTGGAGTTCAAACTTGCCTCCAGGACCTCCCCACCATTCTATGCAAAACAAGTACTCTCTCATCCAAAGGAAAAAATGGACATTGGGTTGATTTTGCCCAGATCCCAGCCAGTCCCATCCTCTGTCTGATCTCCAGAATTCCTTGCTGCAGTTGTTTAAGAGATAACTGCTCTGAACAACCTTGCAGAAGAACAGACCCCCTTAAGACAGGAGCTTTCCTCATACATACCTATATATACTTACTCTTTTCTTAGGTAAGGGCAGCAGCTAACTAATGACTGCTACCCCTTCTCGCCTCACAAAGGTGATCTGTAAAGGACTGCTCTCATTCTTTTCCTCAACCTCGCCTTCTCTAACTGCCTTAACTTACAGGGTCCATGTTAACTGGTCTGAGCTGGTATAGATGAGTCTTTGTTGAAATCAGCAAAATGGATGAGAGTATCTTTTCATCTTGTAGTTGCCTTCGACTCTGCAGTACCTAAATCAGATCTTATTCTTTGAAGTCATGTTATGAATCTTATCGGACAAAGCCAGACTTCTTCATTTGGGAGTAGATTTGGAAGAGAACACTTGATCTCTCAGAACTCCCCTTCTCAGGAAGGTTACAGAAACCAAAATAAGACCTACCAGAATTGGGGTGGGCAGGGTGTCATTATCACATACATCCTCAAGAGCAGCTCCAAAGAGCTGTTTTGGCTTTGTGGGTGGTAGAGACGCGTGTTGGTTGTCCTCGCGAGTCCTTGATATACACCCAAAGGCCCACTTTTTGAGAGAACTCTTCCTAACTGTCTTCTTGTCTGAAACTAATGTAGAAGAGAGATTTTCACTAGTAGTAGTTTAGTTCATTTAGCCTGATTTCCACCACTTACATTCAGCAGCATGTTCATGGCAGAGGCTGAAAGAGAGAAACTGAACCATTTGTTATATAGCATTCCCCTCATTCTGAAGCAGGCTAATTGCATTCTTGTGGTGTTAACATGTTCTTCTTCCCCATATTCTGCAAACCAGTAGTTAAACCTAGAGGCGTGATCAGACTCAGGGTTGATTCTCCCTGTGACAGTATCCCCCAGAGAGTGCTCTCTATTCCCTTTGCCCTGTGTCATGAGGCACTTAACCTATAGTTATACAGGTTTCCTAATGTGAAGTATTATCAATGGATTTTGGTTTCAGATCTCATTTGAAAGGCCAAAATTATTTAATATTCAAATCAAGCAGCATTTGGTTATCATTTACACTTGTAGAAAGTTTCCTTCCTGTGTTCAATTACCTGTTTGTCTTTCTGAGTACCCAGTCATTCCCAATTTTCTCCCGTCAAAAGAATCCCCATTCTTGAGACAGCCTGCCTGACCGTGCTTTTCAGTCAGGTTCTGGAGCTCTCCTCTGGAGGCCACACACCTCAGTTAGCTCCAAGGATGACTTCCTGCCTCAGGGTCCTTGGGAAGTAGTCATTAAATACAGACTCTGTGGTAAGATTACAGGTGGCCATTTTTCTGTGACACCTTACTCAGGTAACCCAAAGATGAATTTTAACTACCAACAGCCCCTGGCAAAGGAATGCAGATGAAGGGCTTTTCAAAGAAAGAGTAATCGGCAATGAAAAATTGACTTCAGAGTTTCTCATGCCCAGCTATGAATATTTCCCTGATATTTGTTCAATAAACCTGCTTTATGTTTCCTTAAATTACCAGCTAAAGAAGTCAACAGAGGAGCCAAGTTGTAGAAAAATATACAGTAGAATTTAACCAAATATTTTAAAATGCCCATCCACTTGTCTTTTCTGAGAAATAGTGAGTACATCACCATGTCCATTCAAGTGGGATCAACACTTGTTGTGCTGGGGGAGAGAACCAGAAGGCTCCTATTCTGCCCCTTAAATGGATAAGTTACCTAAAACTCTTTGATCTTTAGTTTGCTCAAACTTAGCATAAATGATGCTACTTACTAACCAGCACAAGACATGGCATATAGCAGCCTTAATAAAGGTAATTTCCCTCCTTCAAAGGGCCTAAGGCAGCCTAGACATCAGTCACCTTCCCCTAAGCAGACCCCACCCCCATTCTCCATTTAATTTTGCAGCCTCCAGAAGGTGTGCATTCCTGAAAGAATGCCATCACTTTGCCTTAGGCTCTTTCTGACCTGACATTCATACTGCCATCATTTTAAAAGGAGATAATGAAGAAAGCAAATGTATTCTTAAATTCAGGAAGAGACTCTCCTAATTAATATGTACAAATGTTAAAAAGATACATGTTTATATGAGTTGACTTGCCTTATGCCCCCAGGTTTCCCTACTCTTAACTTGATTCTTTTATTTCTAAACTACCCAAAGGTATTCATGTATTCCAAATGTATTCATTCATTGTTCAGCTTTAATAAGAATACTTTTAGGAAGAAATCTCTATCAGTTGCTACAAAGCTATATGTCCAGCTAGTCTATAAGCATAGACCGAAAGCAAAATAGGCGTTAGGCCCTATACTTTTATTTTCAGGCCTAGATGGACATTTTTAATGTACATTGGTTGGTGTTAGAGTTCTTGCTGGCTGTGTGACCAATAAAAATATATACTATAGCCAGGAAAAGTATGGTGCTCAGTTGTTCAGTCGTGTCCAACTCTTGCGACCCCATGAACTATAGCCTGTCAGGCTCCTGTCCGTGGGACTTCCTGGATAATAATACTGGAGTGAGTTGCCAGGGACTGTTAAACAGGTTAACTTTATAACCTCATCTTTCTTAAACAGTCCTGGCAAGATTTAGGTTAGTGTTTCCTGATGTTCAAATTAGGGGTTGAATGTTAAAATGTGAAATTTTGTAAGTTTGTGGGTATAGAATAACAATGATAAGAATACAAATACTTTAAGTAGAAATTCTATTCTGGCCCCAATACTTCCTAAATTAGTAAGACATTTTATTCAGACAAAGAAATGTCAATGGGCCAATACTGGAATGGTAGCAGGGGTGATTGCAAGAGCAAAGACTCAAAAACAAACAGACATATAAACATTCAGTCCAGTTCCAATTTCAACCTAGGTCTGAAGCAGAATGGAAAGAGAGCTTGCTGTGGAGGTAGAATCCAGACTTCAAGTCTCAGGGGCAGTCCTAAGATGGCGGTGGAATAGGTCAGGGAGACCACATCTCCCCCACAAATTCATTGAAAGAACATTTGAACGCTGAGCAAATTCCACAAAACAAATTCTGAATGCTGGCAACGGACATCAGGCACCCAGAAAGGCAGCCCATTTTCTTCAAAAGGAGGTAAGACAAAATATAAAAGATAAAAAGAGAGACAAAAGAGGTCGGGATGGAGATCTGTCCCAGAAGGGTGTCTTCATAGAGGAGAAGTTTCCAAACACCAGGGAACACTCTCACTGGCAGGTCAGTGGGGAGTTTTGGAATCTCAGAGCGCAACATAACCGGGAGGAAAAATAAATAAATAAACAATTCCCACAGATTACGTACCTAACATCAACTTCCAGCAGAGAAGTAGTCCAGACACTCATATTTGCCTCCAACAAGCGGGGGGCTGAACAGGAGGTGTGGGCTGTATTGCTTAGGGGAAGGACCAGGTCTGAATGCCCTGAGGGCAATCTGAGGGAGCTAACGTGAGATAGCAACCCAATCTGTGGGATAGCCAGAGAGAGAAAAGAGAGAGAGAACTATCCTGTGAAAAGCCCTAACCTAAGGCACTGCATGACCCACACACAGAACAAAGGACTGAACGAATTCCAAAGGAGAGCTAGCTGGCTGTGCAATGGCCCATCCCCCGCCAGAGACCGGGAGGCAGGCGGGGGCAGCCAGAGCCTGAAAGGGGCAATCTCAGCCCCAGAGAGGCATCCTCTACAAAACTGCAAGCAGGCTCCCATTTGCTAAAGACTTCTGGGCAGTTGACATCCGCTGGGACGTTCGCAGCCAGAGATCAGCTCCCCAGAAGAGACACACGGCCCACCTGAGACGGGCAGGCCTGCTGCCACCCAGGAAACTGAGCGGCTGGGATGGGGGAGGTGATAAGACACACCACACCTGGGGGTCACTGTGCTCGCCAAGCACCTGGTCCCCTGAGCTGCTCAGACCTGGGAAGGGCACAAAACGCAGGCCTGTCTGAATCTGTGCCTTTGTGGAGCACCCGAGAACCTGAACCTGAGCGGCTTAGACCTGGGAAGTGCACGCAACCCAGGGCCCACCTCAGACAGTTGCAGGCAGAGCAACCTGGAGCCTGAGCAGTGTAGACTGGGAAAGCACACACACCGTGAGCGGGGGCAAACCCAGTGTGGCCAGGACACTGTGAGCACACACCAGGGATATTTGTTTGCAGTGCTCCTCCCTCCCCACAGCACCACTGAATAAGTGAGCCTAAATAAGTGACCACCTTCGCCCCCTTTTGTCAGGGCAGAAATTAGACACTGAAAAGACCAGGAAACAGAAGAAGCTAAAATAAACAGAGGGAGCCACTCTGGAAATGACAGGTGCAACAGATTAAAACCCTGTAGTTAGCACTGACTACATTGGAAGGAACCTATAGATCTTGAGAAGTATAAGCTGGATCAAGGAACTATCTGAACTCACCCCACACTGCCCACAACAGCTGCAGAGAAATTCCTAGATATATTTTTACTATTATCATTTTTAAAGTAAAAAAAAATTAAGTCCTCTATTACTCCTTTAATTTTCATTTTTGCAACCTACTATTACCTTGCAGAAAAAAAAAGACCGTATTTTTAAAGCAAACTTCATATATATATATATTTTATCATTTTTTTGTGACTTTTTTTTTTAATACTGTATTTTAGAGAATCTAACCTGTACTCTAGACTTTTAATCTTTGCTTTTTGGTGTTTGTTATTAATTTTGTACCTTTAGGAACCCAATCTTCACTACCCATTTTTCCTTGGGAGTGTGATTACTGGCTTGATGGCTCTCTCCCACTTTTGACTCTCCTTTTTCTCCACCAGCTCGCCTCTATCTCCTCCCTCCCTCTTCTCTTCTCTGCCCAACTCTGTGAATCTCTTTGTGTGTTCCAGCCTGTGGAGAACACTTAGGGAACTGATTACTGGCTGGATCTGTCTCCTTTTGATTCCCTCTTTTCTCCTCCTGGTCACCTCTGTCTCCTTCCTCCTTCTTCTCTTCTCTGTGTAACTGCATGAACCTCTCTGAGGGGTCCACACTGTGGAGAGCACATAGGGAGTTTATTACTGGCTAGCTTGCTCTCGCCCCTTTGGATTCCCCTTCTTCTTCTCTTGGTCATCCCTGTCTCCCTCCTCCCTCTTCTCTTCTCCATCTAACTCTGTGAACCTTTCTGGGTGTCCCTCACTGTGGAGAAGCTTTTCATCATTAACCTAGATATTTTTTAATTTGTGTAGTATAGATAGAGAAGTCTTGAGGCTACTCTAAGAATAAGACTGAAAACCAGAGGCAGGAGGCTTAAGTTCAAAACCTGAGAACACCAGAGAACTCCTGACTCCAGGGAACATTAATGGATAAGAGCTCATCCGAAAGCCTCCATACCTACACTGAAACCAAGCACCACCCAAAAGCCAACAAGTTCCAGGCCAAGACATACCACGCAAATTCTCCAGCAATGCAGGAACACAGCCCTAAGCTTCAATATACAGGCGGCCTAAAATCACACCAAACCCGTAGACATCTCAAAACTCCCTACTGGACACTTCATTGCACTCCAGAGAGAAATCCGTCCCCACCCACCAGAACACCGATGCAAGTTTTCCTAACCAGGAAACCTGGACAAGCCACTCGTGCAACCCCACCCACAGGGAGGAACCTCCACAATAAAGAGGAAGCACAAGCTGCCAGAATACAGAAAGTCCACCCCAAACACAGCAATCTAAACAAGATGAAAATGCAGAGAAATACTCAGCAGGTAAAGCAACATGAAAATTGCCCACCAAACCAAACAAAAAAATGAGGAGATAGGGAGTCTACCTGAAAAAGAATTCAGAATAATGACAGTAAAAATGATCCAAAATTTTGAAAACTAAATGGAGTTACAGATAAATAGCCTGGAGACAAGGATTGAGATGATGCAGGAAAGGTTTAACAAGGACCTAGATGAAATAAAAAAGAGTCAATATATAATGAATACTGCAATAAATGAGATCAAAAATACTCTGGAGGGAACCAAGAGTAGAATAACAGAGGCAGAAGATAGGATAAGTGAGGTAGAAGATAGAATGGTAGAAATAAATGAAGCAGAGAGGAAACAAGGAAAAAGAATTATAAGAATTAGGACAACCTCAGAGACCTCTGGGACAATGTGAAACGCCCCAACACTCGAAACATAGGTGCCCCAGAAGAAGAAGACAAAAAGGCCATGAGAAAATACTCAAGGAGATAATAGTTGAAAACTTCCCTAGAATGGGGAAGGAAATAGTCACACAGGTCCAAGAAACCCAGAGAGTCCCAAACAGGATAAACCCAAGGCAAACCACCCCAAGACACATACTAATCAAGTTAACGAAGATCAAACATAAAGAACAAATATTAAAAGCAGCAAGGGAAAAACAACAAATAACACACAAGGGTATTCCCATAAGGATAACAGCTGATCTTTCAACAGAAACTCTTCAGGCCAGAAGGGAATGGCAGGACATACTTAAAGCGATGAAAGAGAAAAACCTTCAGCCCAGATTACTGTACAGAGCAAGGATCTCCTTCAAATATGAAGGAGAATCCAAAAGCTTTACAGACAAGCAAAAGCTGAGAGAATTCAGCACCACCAAACCTGCTCTCCAACAAATGCTAAAGGATCTTCTCTAGACAGGAAACACAGAAAGGGTATATAAAGTCGGACCCAAAACAACAAAGTAAATGGCAACAGGATCATACTTATCAATAATTGCCTTAAATGTAAATGGGTTGAATGTCCCAACCAAAAGACAAAGACTGGCTGAATGGATTAAGAAAACAAGACCCTTATATATGCTGTCTACCAGAGACCCACCTCAAAACAAGGGACACATACAGACTGAAAGTGAAGGGCTGGAAAAAGATATTCCATGCAAATAGAGACCAAAAGAAACCAGGAGTAGCAATACTCATATCAGTTAAAATAGACTTTGAAATAAAGGCCGTGAAAAGAGACAAAGGAGGACACTACATACTGATCAAAGGATCAATCCAAGAAGAAGATATAACAATTATAAATATAACAAATATGAAAGGCGAAATTAACAGTAACACAATAATAGTGGGAGATTTTAATACCCACTCACACCTATGGATAGAGCGACTAAACAGAAAATTAACAAGGAAACACAAAATTTAAATGATACAATGGATCAGTTAGACCTAATTGATATCTATAGGACATTTCACTCCCAAACAATGAATTTCACCTTTTTCTCAAGTGCACATGGAACCTTCTCCAGGATAGATCACGTCCTGGGCCATAAATCTAGCCTTGGCAAATTCAAAAAAATTGAAATCATTCCAAGTATCTTTTCTCACCACAATGCAGTAAGATTAAATGTCAATTACAGGAGAATAACTATTAAAAATTCTAACATATGGAGGCTGAACAACACGCTTCTGAATAACCAACAAATCACAGAAGAAATCAAAATATGCATAGAAATGAACAAAAATGAAAACTCAACAACCCAAAATGTATGGGACACTGTAAAAGCAGTGCCCAGGGCAAGGTTCATAGCACTACAGGATTACCTCAAGAAATAAGAAGAAAGTCAAATAAATAACCTAACTCTACACCTAAAGCAACTAGAAAAGGAAGAAATGAAGAACCCCAGGGTTAACAGAAGGAAAGAAATCTTAAAAATTAGGGCAGAAATAAACGCAAAAGAAACAAAAGAGACCATAGAAAAAATCAACAAAGCTATTCTTTGAGAAGATAAATAAAATTGACAAACCATTAGCCAGACTCATCAAGAAACAAAGGGAGAAGAATCAAATCAACAAAATTAGAAATGAAAATGGAGAAATCACAACAGACAGCACAGAAATACAAAGGATCATAAGAGACTACTATCTGCAATTATATGCTAATAAAATGGACAACTTGGAAGAAATGGACAAATTCTTAGAAAAGTATAACTTTCCAAAACTGAACCAGGGAGAAATAGAAAATCTTAACAGACCCATCACAAGCACGGAAATTGAAACTTTAATCAGAAATCTTCCAGCAAACAAAAGCCCAGGACCAGACAGCTTCACAGCCAAATTCTACCAAAAATTTAGAGAAGAATTCACACCTGTCCTATGCAAACTCTTCCAGAAAATAGCAGAGGAAGATAAACTTCCAAATTCATTCTATGAGGCCACCATCACCTTAATATCAAAACCAGACAAGGATGTCACAAAAAAAGAGAACTACAGGCCAATATCACCAATGAACATAGATGCAAAAATCCTTAACAAAATTCTAGCAAACAGAATCCAACAACATATTAAAAAGATCATGCATCATGACCAAGTGGGCTTTATCCCAGGGATACAAAGGATCCTTCAATATCTGCATATCAATCAATGTAATACACCACATTAACAAATTGAAAGATAAAAACCATATGATTATCTCAATAGATGCAGAGAAAGCCTTTGACAAAATTCAACATCCATTCATGATAAACACTCTCCAGAAAGCAGGAATAGAAGGAATATACCTCAACATAATAAAAGCTATGTATGACAAACCCACAGCAAACATTATCCTCAATGGTGAAAAATTGAAAGCATTTCCCCTCAAGTCAGGAACAAGGCAAGTGTGCCCACTCTCACCACTACTATTCAACATAGTTATGGAAGTTTTGGCCACAGCAATCAGAGCAGAAAAAGAAATAAAAGGAATCCAGATTGGAAAATAAGAAGTAAAACTCTCACTGTTTGCAGAATACATGAGCCTCTATATAGAAAACCATAAAGACTCCACCAGAAAATTACTAGAACTAATCGATGAACATAATCAAGTTGCAGGATATCAAACTAACACGCAGAAATCCCTTGCATTCCTATACACTAACAATGAGAAAACAGAGAAATTAAGGAAGCAATTCCATTCATCATTGCAATGATAAGAATAAATACTTAGGAATATATCTAACTGCTTCCCTGGTGGCTCAGAGGTTAAAGCATCTGCCTGCAATGCAGGAGACCTGGGTTCGATCCCTGAGTTGGGAAGAACACTTGGAGAAGGAAATGGCAACCCACTCCAGTATTCTTGCCTGGAGAATCCCATGGACAGAGGAGCCTGGTGGGCTACAGTCCACGGGGTCGCAAAGAGTCAGACACAACTGAGAGACTTCACTTTCACTTTCAAAGAAACAAAAGACCTATATATAGAAAACTATAAAACACTGATGAAAGAAACCAAAGAGGACACAAATAGATGGAGAAATATACCATGTTCATGGATTGGAAGAATCAATATAGTGAAAATGAGTATACTACCCAAAGCAATCTATAAATTCAATGCAATCCCTATCAAGCTACCAACGGTATTTTTCACAGAACTAGAACGAATAATTTCTAGGAGGGAGTCTCATGGGTTCAGAGGTTAAAGCATCTGCCTGCAATGCAGGAGACCTGGGTTCGATCCCTGGGTCGGGAAGATCCCCTGGAGAAGGAAATGGCCACCCACTCCAGTACTCTTGCCTGGAAAATCCCATGGATGGAGGTCCTGGTGGGCTACAGTCCACGGGGTCGGCAAAGAGTCGGACACAACTGAGCGACTTCACTTTCATCAAGCTACCAATGGTATTTTTCACAGAACTAGAACAAATAATTTCACAATTTGTATGGAAATACAAAAAAACCTTGAATAGCCAAAGCATTCTTGGGAAAGAAGACTCGAACTGGAGGAATCAACCTGCCTAACTTCAGGCTATACTACAAAGCTACAGTCATCAGTAGAGTATGGTACTGGCACAAAGACAGAAACATCAATCAATAAAACAAAATAGAAAGCCCAGAGATAAATCCACACACCTATGGACACCTTATCTTTGACGAAGGAGGCAAGAATATACAATGGAGAAAAGACAATCTCTTTAACAAGTGGTGCTGGGAAAATTGGCCAACCAATTGTAAAAGAATGAAACTAGAACACTTTCTAACACCATAAACAAAAATAAACTCAAAATGGATTAACGATCTAAATGTAAGATCAGAAACTATAAAACTCCTAGAGGAAATCATAAGCAAAACACTCTCGGACATAAATCACAGCAGGATCCTCTATGACCCACCTCCCAGAGTAATGGAAATAAAATCAAAAATAAACAAATGGGACCTAATTACACTTAAAAGCTTTTGCACAATGAAGGAAACTATAAGCAAGGTGAAAAGACAGCTTTCAGAATGGGAGAAAATAATAGCAAGCGAAGCAGCTGACAAAGAATTAATCTCAAAAATTTACAAGCAACTCCTACAGCTGAATTCCAGAAAAATAAACCACCCAATCAAAAAATGGGCCAAAGAATTAAACAGACATTTCTCCAAAGAAGACATACAGATGGCTAACAAACACATGAAAAGATGTTAAACATCACTCATTATCAGAGAAATGCAAATCAAAACCACAATGAGGTACCATCTTACACCGGTTAGAATGGCTGCTATCAAAAAGTCTACAAACAATAAATGCTGGAGAGGGTGTGGAGCAAAGGGAACCCTCTTACACTGTTGGTGGGAATGCAAACTATTACAGCCAGTGTGGAGAACAGTGTGGAGATTCCTTAAAAAACTGGAAATAGAACTGCCATATGACCCAGCAATCCCACTGCTGGGCATACACAGTGGGATTGCTGGGGGGATGATTTGAGAGAATAGCATTGAAACGTGTATATTACCATATGTGAAACAGATTGCCAGTCCAGGTTCGATGCATGAGTCAGGGTGCTCGGGGCTGGTGCACTAGGATGACCCAGAGGGATGGGATGGGGAGGGAGATGGGAGGGGGTTCAGAATGGGGAATACATGTACACCCATGGCTGATTCATGTCAATTTTGGAAAAACCACTACAATATTGTAAAGTAATTAGCCTCCAATTAAAATAAATACATTTTTAAAAGAGAAAAAAAAAAGATTGCCAGGAGAAATATCAATAACCTCAGATATGCAGATGACACCATCTTTATGGCAGAAAGCGAAGAAGAACTAAAGAGCTTCTTGATGAAAGTGAAAGAGGAGATCAAAAAAGTTGGCTTAAAACTCAACATTCCGAAAGCTAAGATCATGGCATCTAGTCCCATTACTTCATGGCAAATAGATGGGGAAACAGTGGAAACAGTGGCAGACTTTATGTTTTGGGGTGCCAAATCACTGCAGATGGTGACTGCAGCATTGAAATTAGAAGATGCCTGCTCCTTGGAAGAAAGGTTATGAGCAACCTAGACAGCATATTAAAAAGCAGAGACATTACTTCGCCAACAAAGGTCCATCTAGTCAAAGCTATGATGTTTCCAGTAGTCATGAAAGTATGTGAGAGTTGGACTATAAAGAAAGCTACTGCTGCTAAGTCACGTCAGTCACGTCCAACTCTGTGCGACCCCATAGATGGCAGCCCACCAGGCTCCTGTCCCTGGGATTCTCTAGGCAAGAATACTAGAGTGGGTTGCCATTTCCTTCTCCAGTGCATGAAAGTGAAAAGTGAAAGTGAAGTCGCTCAGTTGTGTCTGACTCTTCACGACCCCATGGACTGTAGCCTACCAGGCTCTTCCATCCATGGGATTTCCCAGGCAAGAGTACTGGAGTGGGGTGCCATTGCCTTCTCCGATAAAGAAAGCTGAGCACCAAAGAATTGATGCTTTTGAACTGTGCTGTTGGAGAAGACTCCTCAGAGTCCCTTGGACAGCAAGGAGAACCAACCTGTCCATTCTAAAGGAAATAATTCCTGAATGTTCATTGGAAGGACTATTGCTGAAGATGCAACGTTGTCAATACTTTGGCCACGTGATGCAAAGAGCTATCTCATTTGAAAAGACCCTGATCCTGGCAAAGATTGAAGGCGGGATGAGAAGGGGCGACAGAGGATGAGATGGTTGGATGGTATCACTGACTCGATGGACATAGGTTTGAGTAAACTCTGGGCGTTGGTCATGGATAGGGAGGCCTAGTGTGTTGCAGTCCATGGTGTGGCAAAGAGTCGGCCGTGACTGAGCAACTGAGCTGAGCTGAACTGAACTGAACAACGTTGTTTAGTTTTTATTGCTATTTTTGTCTTCTGTGAAAGTTTATTTTCTTTTTTTAATGCTTTATTTTATATTGGAGTATAACTGGTTAGTAATGTTGTGGTAGCTTCTTGTGTACAGCAAAATGATTCAATTATACATATATCTATTTTCTTCAAATTCTTTTCCTATTTAGGTTCTTACAGAGTATTCAGCATAGTTCCCTGTGGTATAGAGCAGGTCCTTGTTGGTTATCCATTTTAAATAGAGCAGTGTGTACATGTCAATCCAAAACATACCTAATGGATATATGTCTTTTATCATAGGTCACTTTAAACCAGCATGGGAAGTAATCAGAATGAACATTTTACTAATGATAACATTAATTAGTAAACTATTCATTAGGCACAATACCAGACATTCAAACACAAGTGTCTTAAGATTTCTCTTCTCTCGAAAATCAAAAGCATAGGAAAATATTGAGTAAAATAGTCTTCCCCCAAAGAGAACTAGCACATTCAGTTTACTGACAGGAAAAATAAGAATATTGATAACTGAATTATATTGCAAGACCCTAATTTAAACTACAGTCTTCCCCAAAAGAGAACTAGCACATTCAGTTTACTGACAGGAAAAATAAGAATATTGATAACTGAATTATATTGCAAGACTCTAATTTAAACTAGTTAAAACCGAATATTAGATTTTCTATAAATAGATATTTGACCAAGGTGCTTGATAATTTACCTTCTCTGCTTATAGACTATATGCAGGAGCATTTGGACTTTCATAATTACAAAATACACTGAGAGACAATTAATTTTGCTAGCAAATAGCAAATGGTTTACTGTTCTTTTTGAAATATATTTTCTTCAATAAATATACTAATGTAAAAAAAAAGAGAGAGAGTTCAAGTCTAACCAGAATGTCCAAGTCCACTTCAGCCTAAGCCCAGAATAGATTCTGGGTCTTCTCTAAGCCACACAGTCATCTAAGCACCTCCTGTGAGGGGCCCGAGATACTAGACAAAACCTTGGGATGGGGAACGTGTGTTTCCAGGCCATAAGAAGCTCATGTTCTAATAAGATACATAGATGCGTGTGTGTGTGTGTGTGTGTGTGTATGTGTGTTTATGTATGTGTCTTTAAGTTTTTCAGTCATGCCCGACTCTTTGTGATCTCATGGACTGTAGGCTGCCAGGCTCCTCTGTCAGTGGGATTCTCCAGGCAAGAATATTGGTGTGGCTGATAGCCATTCCCTTTGCCAGGGGATCCTCCTGACCTAGGGATTGAACTCAGATCTCCTGTGTTGCAGGCAGATGCTTTACCATCTAGGACACCAGCAAAGCCCACACAGATGTGTGAATACATAACTATATGTAGGAAGTGCTATGCTGTCTACCTAGAGGAATCTAATAAAAAAAAAAAAAAGCCTTCCTAGAAGTGAATTGGGTCTTGATTTCAGACCTTTGGGGCTTCTCTGGACTTGATTCTGGGTGGAATTGGTGCCTGCCTATACTGCCCTCCAGCCCCACATGGAGAACTGTCTGTACGTCAACAGTTTGTTTTCAGGAGTAGAGACAAGAGCCAAGAGAAGCCACTTGCAGGAAGGGAAGGGGCTCACCTTTCCCTCGCTGATTCCTGGCTTGGTTTCTGGCTGAGTGCCTGGGTTTCAGGATAAACTGGTCTTGGATCTCTTGGGGCCCCTCCAGGAAGGCCTCCTGGAGGGCAGAAGCAGAAGTGGAGCCCTCCAGTTCCTGCTGCAGCAGCCCAGTACCTGGAATATAGCTCAGTTTAATTCCATAAGGATGTTCATGACCTATATGGAGAAAAAGCTAAATACAGATTCAGACCGATGGTGATGGGTGGGATCAAACCCACTTTACCGTGAGCGAGTATGCCACACTGGTGTGACTGCTGACCTTCAGGGGCTTCTGGGTAGAGAAGGCTGTGACTCCCGAGTAAGCACAATGTGCACTCTCTCAAGGGGACACGCTGCAAAAAGCAGGTGCCCAAACAGAAGAGTTTAAAACATAACAAGAAAAATGTTTTTAGACACCTTGCTTGGCTTGGAAGGCATTTCATCAGTGAATTGCACAATATTGACTTTCATTGTGTTTCCATCTGAGAATATTTATGGCCTTCTAGTTTCTGCCTTGACACACTACACCTGTACATCTTAGGCAAAATGCTAGCCTTAACATTCCTCCTTTGAAACACTGACCCTCACACATAGACTCATAAGGATCAAAGTAAATATATTAATAAGCATTGGTGCTTAATATTTTTAAAATAATCGGACTATGTATGTTAAGAATGGCTCTGATCAGTGTTCTGTCCCACATGTCAGTTTAACAGATTTTCCATTTCCTTTTGTCAGTTCAGTAGGCAGAGTGCAGTGGGGTGGTTTGCCTTAATGTTTCCCTCCCGCTGCTGCTTCCCTCTAAGGGGTTTCCTACGAGACAGTGATCAGAGACAAGCCTGCACGGCCGAGAAAACCCAGAAGTGCAAAACGGTGTTTACAGAGTGGAAAACCACACCAGAAATCATCGGGAGTTGCCTGCCAAGTGATTTGTTTTGCTCTTTCATGCTATAAATTGTTTCCTCTCCATAGAATTCTCTAAGACCCTGTGCTGTCCTGTGGATTCCATCTTTAAAGAATTGCATGAAAGCTCCTTTTCTTTTGTTTCTGATTTATTAAATGCAACTGGAGGAGTTCTTGCTTGTGCTTTACATCTGGCATAAACACAATGTCAGTGCTCTATTCAGAACAAGAATCACAGCGACTTCCATCCTTTAAGGCAAAAGAAGCTTCTGTGAGAGTAGTAAAATACAACCAAGTCACCAGGATAACCAGGAGCTAATCCATAATTGTGAGCTGAGAACATGTTAAGAAGCGCATTCAGAATGACTGCTGAGGCAGCAGCATGAAAGACAGCCTCTTAGGAGTCCTCAGAGCCAGCCATGCTGTTTGAGGCTGTTCTAAGCTTAGAAGTTGTCATCTACATGGTCTTATTTAAATTAATGCATTTTATTAAACTAAATATGTTTAAATATTCAATTTTTTTTCACTTTACTGCTGACTGACTTTTACAAGGATGTCAACAAGACAAGAAAAACACATGAAATGGGTGAGGTGGTTTTGTCTTCAGCTTTATACTTGGTGACTCTATGTATTCTAAGACTGGGAATATACATATCACAGAAAAAACTTAGTTGTTTAGATTCTTCAGACCACATGAAAATGTTCCTCAGATCACTTGAAAGAGTAATAGACTCACAGGATTGTTGAACAGATGAAAAAAGTTAAAAGAGGAAGTGCTCTAAGATTTCTAGTGGAAGTCATTGTCACCATGACTATATTGCAGGTTCCACTACAGATTTTGTCTTTGCCCTTGTTTTAATTCCTCCTTTTTTCACTGACCACCCCTGACAGATTTGCTCATCCAAGAATGTGCATTATTATTTTTAGTTAACTTGCTATGATAACTATTTTAGGAAAGATGTAGTCTATTTATCAAAAATTTCAAGAGCAGTGCTAGTGAACTCAGCTTGAGAAACAGCAAAGCACATGCAGGTGGTTTTTAGTCAGTGAAGAATCTAAGTGTCTGATTGTGATTATTTCATTTTCTTTATGATGCTGAGAAAAGCTTTGGGCACAGAATAGGTATTAAATAAATGTACTTGAGGGCAGAGGTATGGCTGGATTTTAGAAGATGATCACGAAATAGAGACAACTCAGTAGTTAGGAAATGGAACTGAGAACGTCAAGACTGGAATATGAAAAATAATGTATGAGCAAAAGAAATTCCCGCTTGTGTTGCTTTCCTACCTAAGTGAGTAAATAGAGAGTAAGTAAGTAATTGTTTTCAAGACAACTCTGTTTGTCAAGTGGAAAAAGTAAAGAAGAAAAATCCACACTGCTGTTCCCAAATAGACCATAAGCTGCTGCATGAAGAGATGCTATCTGTGCTTGGGAGAGAGCAGGTGCTTAGAATTATTTAAGACGTGTATAAATGAATACTGCAAGAGATTTTCAGTTTAAGGGCATTTAAGCTTAAGACTGATCAACCATTACTTTGAGACTTTAAAGTTACAATTTGGATCCCAACCAGCTCCATCTTAGGTTTTCCCTGACACTTACCAGTAAGTGGATATGAAGTCTTTTTCTCAGCAGAACTGATCCACAACTGGTAATCTTTCTCAGAGCCCTTGGAAAGAAAAAGAACTATGTGTCACAGCAAATATTCCTAGTAGGTACTTGAAGAACTCATTTCCTTAGCATTTCTATACTTTCAAAAGGAGAATTTGGGCCAGGATAAATGCTATTTGGTCCGTGGAAGTGGCAACAATTTTTGAGTGAACAATGCTGATTCCAGTAGCCCCTGCCCCTCTCTCATAGCCTCCAATGGATCGACTGAGATTCTTGTCCTTTTGGATAAAGGCTGAGGATCTGTGCAGCCACAGTGCAGTCACAGGCAGCCTCTCACTTTGTGGGCGGTCCATGAATTAAAACAAAACATAGTACTTTTTAATAAAATTATAAATAAATATATAAATTATAAATAAAAAATAAAATAATTAAAAAAAAACTTCTCTTCACTATGGAAGAGAAGTCTAATCTCAAGAATCCTGCTTTCTGCTGTTTTGAGACTCCTTGGAGAATTCTGGCTTTTGCCTTAAAATGTCCCTGCCCAGTCAAGCATGTTGTCCAGAAAGCCACATACTCTGCCATGACTATTCCTGAACAAAGTAAAACTTGAAAGGCAGCATTAGCTCAGCAACTGTTAACACAATGAGACAGATGCCCAAGAGGCCTTGAGTAGATGGCAGCCTACTGGCTGTGATGTAGGCAAGCACCACTCAAGGGAGAGAAGGGACAAGGACTCTAACCTGAAGAAGGAGTCAGATGTAGAAAACAGTTTCTTCCAGCAGAATCCCTGCCTAGGAATTCTGAATATCCCATTTGAAACAAGTATAAATTACAAAGACTGCTAAATTAAAGAGCCCTCCAGGAGAAGATAAAGCAAAAGATGTTTGAAATAGAGTTGTTGGTGATAGGTACTAGGTACTACACTTACCTTTGACTCCTGATTAAAAATCACGGCCTTGCCATGAAGGAAGTAAGCTCCCAGGTATGGACGCAATCACACACACAAACACACACATGTGACTAAATAGGCTTAAAATGGCATTGCGAATAGAAATGAGAGAGCTGATAAAAATCTTTTCTTTTAAGGTAAAAACTGGAAAAACTATGATGGAATCCCATAAATCAGGCATATATATATATATATATAGGCAAATAACCCTAGTTATTCACTGAAATAGAAATTTTTTGTCTAGTGAGATTGATCACGTTAAGCAAAGGAAAGTTACAAAAATGAAATAAAATGAGTTCTAACATTAATCAGTCTCCCCAACCTTATCCCTAAAGCCACTTTCTTCTAAGATTTGACTCTCATTCAGGGCATAAATATCATATAGATTAGAAATCAGTGCAGAGGGGTGCTGTACTCAATGCATATGAATTCAATTTTATTTAAAATGTATTATTAAATTATATTTTTACAGAAATCTTGATGTCTTATACCAAATTCTGGCTGTCTTGAGGTTTTAAGGGGCTTTATTATACCATTGAGAAACACAAATATGAATATTGTAATTATGTCATATCACAATAGCAAGACATTTTCACATTTATGTATAAATATGTATTCATAATTATATTTATATGTACATTTTACACATTGATATGTATATATATATATATAAATATATATAATTTTATATAAGGATCTATGCTTTACAAGTGCTTTGTTCAGTTCTGTCCATCTGAATGTTCCACTCCTCTTTCTGCTTCTGAACCCTCATCCTCAAACATAGCCATCTCTTTCACTAAAAAATGTTTAACAAGCATAACAGTCCTATCAAAACATAAAAGAGCAGACACTTGAAAACAAAATGAGATGAAAGAGATGTGCACACAAACGCTTCCAGACCCATGGTCTTATTCAGAACTTGTCTTCTTCAGCAGTTCACAAGAGGCATTAGCCATTGCATTATAGGACCTGCATCAAGGGGATGTAGCTTCTTGCCAGGTGGTCTTTACATCAGATTTACAACAAAACATATCATTTAGGATTTTCTCATACTGAGATTGAGTCCTCAGGCGCAATCAGGGTAAATGGAGATGGGACAGGAGGAATCAGGAAAGAAGATACAAAAAGAATAATCCAATAGAGGAGGAAATATTTAGAATCATAAATATTTTCTTGTCTATGTGGGGGTGTGTGTGTGTGTGTGTGTGTGTGTGTGTGTGTATATAATAAAAATACATTTTTTCCTTAAAACTGTAAAATTATAGCCTGATTTCATTGTGCTATGACTTCAGTTCACACAAAATTTATAATGGGAATACACAAATAACACATCTGTATAGATTATTAAGGGGCTTCCTTGGTGGCTCAGACAGTAAAGAATCTGCCTACAATATGGTAGACCCAGGTATGATCCTTGGGTTGGGAAGATCCTCAAAGAAGGGAATGGCAACCCACTTCAGTATTGTTGCCTGGAGAATTCCATAGACAGAGCGTCCTGGTGGGCTATAATCCACGGGCTCTCAAAGAGTAGGACATGACTAAGTGACTAACACACACATAGGTTATTAATATAGTTTGGCTGCCTTCAAATTCTACCAAATATGATGGAGTTATCTGAAATAATCAGCTGTCTTATGATAATAGATACATTATACACAAACACAGACATACACATACACACACAAATCTCAAAAATCAAAGTTGGTTTTTTAACTAAAAATAACTTGCAGGTAACTTACAGTTATTCCTAGCTTTGAAAGTGACATATTGATAACATCATTCACTGTGTCTGAATTTGTCACTGTTACAGTAACAGACTGCAAAAAAGAAGCGAGAAAAGCTGCTATAAATTAAACATTTTTAAACAAGTGAGTCAATAATTATTGTTATATTGTTATCTATATTCTAAAGGCAAAGCTTATAATTCAGGTAATGACAAAGTAAAATGCTTGTATATAGAATATAATCCCCTAATTATAATCTATTTCCATTCCTTTATATAACATGAAGCTAGTAGAAAGCATTTCAGTAAAACAAATATTTCTGTTAAAGGATTTGAGGCACACAAAATATAATAGCTTAAGCAAGAACTAGAAAGACTGAGAATTCCACAAGGGCACATAGGCTACCCTCAGCACCTTAAGGCTGTTTCCATAATGGAGGAAAGATAGTTTAAAAAAAAGTACCATCTTGGTCTTCCTGAGTTGTGCTTTTATAATATGGATTTATTTATTTGTCATTACATAGTCAGTTTTAGTAAAATTAGAATGAGAACTGGTTATTAAAGTTTTTTTTTTTTAACTACTATTCAGTGATTACTTTCTTTTTGTCAGGTGTCATGATTACTAAGATTTTCATGATTGAAATCTAATGAATCAATTAAATAAAACCAATTAATCTAGGAAATGAGATTGAAAATTTTTTAAATGTAAGTTCCATTCTAAACTGCCAGTGAACAGGGTGTTTATAATAGCTCTTGAGCACACAACACATTAAAAAATGCTCCATAAAAATAGGAAGGCAATTTATAGAAAATTAATACAAGAGAATGATGACTACAATTTCTCAAACTTGGTGAAAGACATAAATTTATAAATTCAAGAAGTTCAGAAAGTACCAAACAGGTAGATTAAAAGAAAACCATGCTTTGACACTTCATAGCTACACAGCTAAAAACCAAAACTAAAGAGAATATCTTGAGAGCAGCTGAAGAAAAATGACAAGTCACACATAGAGGGTTGATGTTTGAGTGAGCACAGAGTACTCATCAGAAAACACAGAGACTAAAAGTGAAACATCTTTACAGTGTTGAAAACATTTGCAAACAAAATTCTATATCCAGCAAAAATACCCTTCAAGACTGAAGGTGAAATAAAGACATTTCAGGTGAAAGAAACTAAGACAATCTGTTGGTACCAGATATGTATAAGAAAAGGAAAGTTCTCCAGGATAAAAGGAAGTACTAGAAGGAAACTTGAATCTTCAGGAATGAAGAACATCAGAAATGTTTATTTTGTGTAAGTTACACATAAATAAAGTTGATTTTTTAAAATTTCTAGGTGAAAAATTCTGAATGTAACCCATTGTCACAAATCAAAGTAGGCGGAGACGAAAGTGTGCTTTGCTGCATGAGAACCCTCTAGATGCATCTCTTGCCGGCATTGCATTTATCTGGTGGTCAGGAACAAATTGGATTTTGCCTGGCTTTGCTCTTGGCCAGGAAATAACTGTCTTAAATGACTTCCTTTTTCTACCTTCAAATACTGTTGTGTGTCATCTAGAGTTACTGTAAACTACAGTAGAACAAAGTATCATAAAAAAAACATCCAGAATATCTTTTCATCACAAATGTCTAGGCTACAGCACTACACTTTCAGAAATCAAATTACATGCAAATAACTGGGGCTAATGGTATGATTTTTTCCCCCCAGTAGCATAAACAAAATGAGGTAGAGATTTGCTGATCCTTTCAAAGTATCATCCCTTTTGGCTCAGTTCTATCCAGATATTCCTCAGAATGAAAGACCTTTCAAGGTGAAAAGACAGCCTTCAGAATGGGAGAAAATAATAGCAAATGAAGCAACTGACAAACAACTAATCTCAAAAATATACAAGCAACTCCTACAGCTCAACTCCAGAAAAATAAATGACCCAATCAAAAAATGGGCCAAAGAACTAAATAGACATTTCTCCAAAGAAGACATACAGATGGCTAACAAACACATGAAAAGATGCTCAACATCACTCATTATCAGAGAAATGCAAATCAAAACCACTATGAGGTACCATTTCACACCAGTCAGATTGGCTGCGATCCAAAAGCCTACAAATAATAAATGCTGGAGAGGGTGTGGAGCAAAGCGAACCCTCTTACACTGTTGGTGGGAATGCAAACTAGTACAGCCAGTGTGGAGAACAGTGTGGAGATTCCTTAAAAAACTGGAAATAGAACTGCCTTATGACCCAGCAATCCCACTGCTGGGCATACACACTGAGGAAACCAGAAGGGAAAGAGACACGTGTACCCCAATGTTCATCGCAGCACTGTTTATAATAGCTAGGACATGGAAGCAACCTAGATGTCCATCAGCAGATGAATGGATAAGAAAGCAGTGGTACATATACACAATGGAGTATTACTCAGCCATTAAAAAGAATACATTTGAATCAGTTCTAATGAGGTGGATGAAACTGGAGCCTATTATACAGAGTGAAGTAAGCCAGAAGGAAAAACACCAATACAGTATACTAACGCATATATATGGAATTTAGAAAGATGGTAACAATAACCCTGTGTACGAGACAGCAAAAGAGGCACTGATGTATAGAACGGTCTTATGGACTCTGTGGGAGAGGGAGCGGGTGGGAGGATTTGGGAGAATGGCATTGAAACATGTAAAATATCATGTATGAAATGAGTTGCCAGTCCAGGTTCGATGCACGATACTGGATGCTTGGGGCTAGTGCACTGGGACGACCCAGAGGGATGGTATGGGGAGGGAGGAGGGAGGAGGGTTCAGGATGGGGAACACATGTATACCTGTGGTGGATTCATTTTGATATTTGGCAAAACTAATACAATTATGTAAAGTTTAAAAATAAAATTAAAAAAAAAAAGTCTTCTGCATTTAGCATTACCTTCCTCTTAATCCTGTGCTAGAAAGGGGCATTATTGAGATCAGCTAACAAAATGGAAAAGTAAATGGTTGATTAAAGTATTACACGTATGGTAATTTACCAAAGGTCATAGCTGTGTGACGGTTATATGAAAGACTATCCTTATTCTTAGGACATACCTAATTATTTAAGGAGAAAGGGCATGGTGTACGTATGACCCTCAAAAATAGTTAGATACACACACACACACATATATATTTATATATATATATATATATATATATATAGAGAGAGAGAGAGAGAGAGAGAGGAGACAAATAAATGGATCAAACAAATGGAACAAAAGGTTCATAAATAGGTGAATTTAGGTAAATGGCATATGGTGTGTTCTTTGCACTATTTTTTTAACTTTTCTGTAAGTTACAATTATTCCAAATAAAAACATCACAGGGGGAAAAAACAAAACAAAAAACAGTGGAAACAATCCAAACCACAATGTAATGACACTCATCTTTTCACGGGAAAATATGTGTTCCCACACAGTGCTTGCTAAATTACTCCCCTCTCTCTTTCTCCTCTTTTTTGTTCTCCCTCCTACCCACCCCATCTCTCTATCTCTTCTGTATATCTCCCATCAGTTTCATTTTGCTAAGTTGAGAACTTGGAATTTAATTTTTGATCTTAAAAATACTTACACATGCACTGTTTTTGATGTCCTCAGTGAAGATTTGGAGGGGAATGCTTTCTGATTGATCCTTCTCTTTGGCTAGATTGACGTACCTAATAAAATTCAGTAATAACCCAGGATAGGGTAGACAAATTAGCTTTAGCTATTAGCTTATTTTCAAATCAATCAATGTTGCTAATCTTTTAAATACTGTTATTATTTTCTTTAAAAAATTTATTTATTGAATTCGTTTGGCTGCACCGGGTCTCCCTTGTGGTACACAGGATCTTTACTGGTGGCATGCAGACTCTTAGTTGTGGCATGTGGGATCTGTCTAGTTCCCTGAGCAGGTACTGAACCCAGGCGCCTGCACTGGACCACCAGGGAAGCCCCTTATTTGTTATTATTCTTCTTTTAATATCTATTTTTTTTATTTCGCCTTATTTTAATTTCTAAATTTTCGGCTGTGCTGGGTCTGTGTTGCTGTGGAGGCCCATCTCTGGCTGTGGCCAGTGGGGGCCATGCTCTAGCTGCAGTTCACGAGCTTCTCCTTGCAGGGGCTTCTCTTGTTGTGAGCACGTGGGCTTCAGTAGCTGCAGTTCGGTTCCTGGGCTCTGGAGCGTAGGCTCAGTTAATTGTGGTGCACAGGCTTAGCTGCTCCGCGGCATGGGGGATCTTCCTCTATCAGGGCTCAAACCTGTATCTCCTGCATTGGCAGGCAGATTCTTTACCACTGAGCCGTCAGGGAAGCCCTTGTTATTATTCTTAAAAGCATGGAGAGATAAACTGAGTAAAATCAAATTAGGGATTGGAAGAAGATATGCAAAAATATTTTCAGGAAAATAAGATATGACCCAGAAAGTAACAGGTCGCCTTTGTTATGTGCGATTTGGGCAGCAGATCCAATCCTCAAAGTTTTCCTGCCTAGATTGGCGGGCCCAGGGCCTTCCTGGGTTCAAGGACAGGACGTGGCATTTGCTTTGGGAATCTTTCATTAGAGTAAGTAATCTACACTTATGGAAATTTTACATATGTTTTGAGAATAATGTTAGTTCCAACCATTAGGATGGAGAGAAAGGAAAGATGACAGTGACACACAGAACTTCCTTAAAGCTAAGCAGAGCATACGTGTAAATGAGAGAACATTCTTTGCAGCAGCAGTCAGGATAAACCTAAACAAGAAGTTACTTGAGGGGAGTCTAACAATTCCTACCAGGGAGAAGGACACAGTTTGGGGGCACTGCCTTGAAGAGATTTGCATTCTTCTATCATGGATTAAAGATTTAACATACGTATACTGTTGTCAAAATACCTTTGAAGGAAGGACTGCCATTTTTCCTTTTGTTCAGGAAAACTGCAATCTTAAAAAATGGGAGAAAAATTACATAAAATACTTACACTAACATATTGCTGCTGCTGCTGCGTCGCTTCAGTCATGTCCGACTCTGTGCGACCCCACAGACGGCAGCCAACCAGGCTTCCCGTCCCTGGGATTCTCCAGGCAAGAACACTGGAGTGGGTTGCCATTTCCTTCTCCAATGCATGAAAGTGAAAAGTGAAAGGGAAGTCGCTCAGTCGTGTCTGACTCTTAGCGACCCCATGCACTGCAGCCCACCAGGCTCCTCCGTCCATGGGATTTTCTAGGTAAAAGTACTGGAGTGGGGTGCCATTGCCTTCTCCACACTAACATATTAAGACTTGTATTAGCATATTAAGTGCTATTCCAGATTAAAAAAAATATCAGCAGCCAGTTGTTAACTAATGTGTATGCATATGTAAGTTGTACCCTCTTCATAATTAGGCTCTTGATATGGAGTCTCTCTTTGTTAAACCATATTACAGTGATGAGAAGTAGATGTTAAACTTGACAAAAAGTTGGTTTGAAATCTAAACACTTAACTGCAGGTGTCATGCAAGCTGTGTAATCATGGGCAAGTCACTGAACCACTCTGTGCCTCAGTTTCCAGAACAGGAAAAGGATTAATTATACCTGAGTGTTCTTATAGGTAGAAGTGCTATTCAGATATAAAGAACATGATTATTCAGATTAAATCATACTTAGGAATTGGCATTTGGATGGAACTATGTTATCTCAGAAACAGGAGTATCCTATTAGGAAAAAACCCTACAATATTTTAGTCCTTTATGTGTGTTCAGTTCAGTTCAGTTCAGTCGCTCAGTCGTGTCCAACTCTTTGCGACCCCATGAATCGCAGCACTCCAGGCCTCCCTGTCCATTACCAAATCCCGGAGTTCACTCAGACTCACGTCCATCGAGTCGGTGATGCCATCCAGCCATCTCATCCTCTGTCGTCCCCTTCTCCTCCTGCCCCCAATCCCTCCCAGCATCAGAGTCTTTTCCAATAGTCAACCCTTCGCACGAGGTGGCCAAAGTACTGGAGTTTCAGCCTCAGCATCATTCCCTCCTAAGAAATCCCAGGGCTGATCTCCTTCAGAATGGACTGGTTGCATCTCCTTGCAGTCCAAGGGACTCTCAAGAGTCTTCTCCAACACCACAGCTCAAAAGCATCAATTCTTCGGCACTCAGCTTTCTTCACAGTCCAACTCTCACATCCATACATGACCACTGGAAAAACCATAGCCTTGACTAGACGGACCTTTGTTGGCGAAGTAATGTCTCTGCTTTTGAATGTGCTATCTAGGTTGGTCATAACTTTTCTTCCAAGCAGCAAGTGTCTTTTAATTTCATGGCTTCAATCACCATATGCAGTGATTTTGGAGCCCCCCAAAATAAAGTCTGACACTGTTTCCACTGTTTCCCCATCTATTTGCCATGAAGTGATGGGACCAGATGCCATGATCTTCGTTTTCTGAATGTGGAGCTTTAAGCCAACTTTTTCACTCTCCACTTTCACTTTCATCAAGAGGCTTTTGAGTTCCTCTTCACTTTCTGCCATAAGGGTGGTGTCATCTGCATATCTGAGGTTATTGATATTTCTCCCACAATCTTGATTCCAGCTTGTGCTTCTTCCAGCCCACTTTATGTGTGTACCATATAGTAAATTGTAATATATGAAATTAGTTTCTAGGAAACTTATTCTTCATTAACTATGATCCTCTGATGCAGATCAATCTACTGCTAAATTGTTAAAGATTAGCATTTTCTGTGCTAAAGTTTGTGTAGCATTTAATTATCCAGAGCTGAAAATGTTTTAGGCTCATTCATACACAGACTTATCACTTACTAAATTTTATTTATTGTGGTAAATTATGCATAACATAAAACTGACAATTAGTGATCATCGGTAGATTAACAAGATTGTGCAACCATCACCATTATCTACTTCTGGAATATTTTCACTACCCAATGGCAAACCCTGTGTGCATTAAGGAGTCACACCCCAGTCTCCTCCATCCTCAGGCCCCATACCAGGTTTGGTTTATACATTCATTAGTTGATAAACACTTAGGCTATTTCCAATTTTTTTTTTTTTTTTTTTTTTTGGCTGTGGTGGATAAAGCAGCTATGAGCGTTTGTGTATAAATTTTTTGTGTGGATGTAAGTTTTCATTTCTCTTGGATATATACCCAGAATATGTATGTTCTCCTATGGCTGCCACATTTTATATTCCTACCAAAACACTGCTCCTACCCCCCATCCCCATTTCAAGAACTGTTTCACCAGGAAGTAGAGTGCCCCCTGAGCTCCCAACCTGCATATATACCCGAACACAGCTGCTAATTACTCATGGCAACCTGCAGAAGAGTAAAATAGCAAATGGCCAAAGCACTAGGTGTCAGGCATTGTTATGAATGCCGTGTATGTTCTCACACAGCTTTTAAACCTAAATAACATGTGTAAACCTGGCTTCCTCCTTTCTAGCCTCACTAGGAAAAAAGTTTCTTGGACACTCCCTTATCAGAAATTGCACATTCCCAAATGAAACTGCTTCCATTCACTTAAAACATGGAAAAGATGTTTAAGCAATAGGAACTGGATCTTTAGAGAAATAAGTCATGGAAAGCAGACATACAGAGAATGATACAAATACATATTTCTTCCCCAAAAGCTTTCAAAGTTTTCATTAAGTCAACAGCTGAATTCTAGCATTTAGTCAGTTTACCACTTGGCAGCATTTTAGTTGTCTTAGCTCTCTGATGATACAAGAGATCTTGGTGGTCAGGTGAGGAGGACAAGAAAGTGTGTCAAGTGCGTGTGAGGAGGGCCCAGTGTGCGCACGAGACTGAGATACGGGGTATGGTTGTTCCAAATGGCAGTTGTGAATGTTTCATGGCACTGGCGAACCTGGGACTGTCAACTTGGGATAGTCACATTCCCCATCCTCACTCCAGTCTAAGAATGTAATTGGAAAACTGACCTGTACTCCATGGAATCGTAGCTTTGTTTTATTGTCACCCTTCTACACACACCAAATAAGATTATTTGTACACAGCAATTCAGGCAACCTACTATTTGATGACACAATTAATGTTATGTGTATAATTAAGTCCCATTTTAAAGGGAATTAATTTGGGAGTATAAAGTCAGTTTTTCAAATATAATTGTACTTTTTCAAGAAAGATAATCGGGATTGGATTGAGGGCAGGATATTGGTGAGGGGTCCTAGAGTCTTGCTCTCATGATCCTCCTTCCTCATACAAGGATACCATGAACACAAGAGGATCTGGCTTCCCAAGGAGCTCACATAGCCCATCTGAAAAACCACTGATCAAAACCAAAGGAAATCACTCCAGTCATTTCCACTATTTACTATCCATATGCATGCATTTGCACATGAAAACCTTTTTAGGAGGGAAAAGTACAAGGCATATGTGTCATTTGTTGTTGTTTATGTCACTCAGTCGTGTCTGACTCTTCTTGTGACCGCATGGACTGTAGCCCGCCAGGCTCCTCTGTCCATGGGATTTCCTAGGCAGAATGCTGGAGTGGGTTGCCATTTCCACCTCCAGGGGATCTTCCTGACCCAGGGATTGAGTGGGCGGGTCTTCCGCAAGTCTCCTGCATTACAGGCAGATTCTTGACCACTGAGCCACCAGGGAAGCCCGTATGTGTCATTATGGTCAGTCAAGAAGTGAGTCACTGGCTTAATAGACAATCAGATTAAAATGTCCTCCTTTTGAACCCACGTAGATCCAGGACACCAAGCTGTAGGTCTCACCTGGAGGGGGCCACAAAGTTCACCCTGGGCCAGCCCAGGACAAAGGACTTTCTGGCAACGACGCCGGCTTCACCAGCCTTGTGTATACGGTTGTCAGTCCATGTGGTGCTCAGTGGTGTTTTATCTTTTATCTTAACGTTCTTTTTATACCTGGAAAGAACCAAATAATGCCTCTGTTAGTTTGTTTCTGAAACGTAATGGGAGCAGCTGTGTTCATGCTAAGATGGTGTTTCTTGTTGCTGGAGGGCCAAGCATGCCTCCTTCATCTCTATTTCTCACTGTGGATGGCGTGGCTAGGCATTTGATAGACCTTTTCAAAAATACGTGTTCAGCGGAGGCTGGTCCAGGAAGTCCCTGAAAACACTTCCTTCATGGTGGGAATAGACATTTTCTGAATGTTAAGTAATGAGTATAGACCATCCTTTATATCTTAGAGCTTTTTTAGAGAACCATTAACTCATTTATCAGTCTCATATTTATTATTATATATTATATTAAAAATAAATCTTATATAAATGTAAATATTTAGCATTTTATAATTATAATAATATAAATGTAGAAAATATAAAAATATGTTTGTAATTATTATAATTAGTTTATTATTCATTCATGTCTTGCATATGTCAAAAAGTATTGAGAGGCTGAACCAAAATACATGCATGATATATGGTTTATAAAAATAGTTACACTGGAGAAGGAAATGGCAACCCACTCCAGTATTCTTGCCTGGAAAAGTCCATGGACAGAGGAGCCTGGCAGGCTGCAGTCCATGGGGTTACATGACTGAGCATGTGTGTATGAGGGTGGAGGGTCACGGGTTGGTAGCAATAAACTGGTAGAACTAAAAAAAATAAAAATAAAAATAGTTACACAACTATTTCCTTAACAGAGACCAAATAATAATAATAATAATAAAGGCTAGACTAGAGAGATTTAAAATACATTTTCAACTTTAATTTTTTAAACAAGATGTTTTATTTTCTAGCATAGGTTATTTTAAATTTCCTTTCGTAAATTTTGTTCATAACATTTTCTCTTATAGGTAAAAACCGAAAAATTGTTAGCATACAAATTGAACCCCAACTTAAAACTCAATCAATCAGTCAGTCAGTCAACCTCAGATCAGTGGCCAGGATGTCTTCTGCATAGATGAGAGACATCTTTCCCATTTACCTCTGGGGAGTCAGAAGGTCACCAATGAATCTGCTCTCTGACAGTTTCTGCTGATTCTCTTTTGACTTCTAACATGGAAACCACCATATCTCTTGGTTAATTCACAAATTTAACTCTTGGCGGGCCTGAGATTTAGATAGCTACAAGCCCTATGAAAGATGCCGAGGTAACTGGGGTGCACAGCTCTGGAACTTCTACAATTCAGAACCACATGTAGACACACTAAATGTAGAATGAGATCCGAGATACCTCGTGTGCAGAAATGCCTTTGATTCTTCTGGTTCAGGGAACAGTTAAAGCTCCAACTCTTCAATGGGACTTATGAAATGAAAATAATTTTGCAGGGAGCCCACTTGAAGGATAATCTTGATTCAGTGGGCACTATGAATATAAATATGATGGAAATCTGCTTTGCAATACAAGGTGGGTTTTTTCTACATCTGATTTCAACATTTTTACCCTGTGCCTGTGTATTTGAAGATTTTATGAAACACAATTATCAAATAAAATTATTTTTCTATATAGTAACTCTAAAAGCATTTTCAAATTAAAAATATATGCCCAATGGGAAAGAGGGCTTCCCTGATAGGTGGTAAAGAATCCACCTGCAATGCAGGACACACCCGTTCGATTCCTGGGTTGGGAAGATCCTCTGGAGAAGGGAAAGGCTACTCACTCCAGTATCTGGCCTGGAGAATTCCATGGACTGTATACTCCATGGGGTCGCAAAGAGTAGGACACGACTGAGTGACTTTCAGTTAATGGGAAAGAGAGATGCCTATCTGCTGGGTTTTATAGGTTTTTTTTTCTCATGTAGATGTCTAAGTGTGTTGACACCCAAGGTACTGTGTGGAACCGTCCAAATACACTGACCTGGGAAAAGGCATTTCAATAATTCTCTTCTTAGTGAAGTGAAGCGCCAAGATCATTCACTCCCTTGAAACCAAATCAAGGAGTTATCCAAAAGCCCAGAGCATGGTTTGCATTCTTCAGTAACACTGAGTATTTACCATATAGTGAGCATTGTTCTAAGACTTTTATAAACATTTTTTTCATTTAATGGTCAACTACACCAAGTAGTCTTTAGTAGCTCCATTTTAGGAGAAAGCAATGGCACCCCACTCCAGTACTCTTGCCTGGAAAATCCCATGGGCGGAGTAGCCTGGTAGGCTGCAGTCCATGGAGTCGGTAAGAGTCGGACATGACTGAGTGACTTCACTTTCACTTTTGACTTTCATGCATTAGAGAAGGAAATGGCAACCCACTCCAGTATTCTTGCCTGGAGAATCCCAGGGACGGGGGAGCCTGGTGGGCTGCCATCTATGGGGTTGCACAGAGTCGGACACGACTGCATCGACTTAGCAGCAGCAGCTCCATTTTACAGGTGAGGTTAAGTCAATTTCCCAAAGCAACAGAACCAGGATTTGAACTCAGACAGCCTAAATCACGAGCCTGTGCTCCTACCCACTTGGCCTCCATCGGTGTGGACCTCAGCTTCCCTGAGGTACCCTTCTCCTCTTTCCTATCCTCAGCCTCAACTCTTCTCCAGGAGCCACCAGGCTTTCTGACGGGATTGTTCTTTAATTTGCAGACTAACATGATAAATCTCATGACACTATACCAACAAAGCTAGATGCCAGCTTGGAAATGTTTAAGACAACAAAACTTTATACTGCAGTGGATTCTCCTAGGGTCTCATTGTATTTCTTCAGCCTTAGTCATGACTTAATGAGATTCTCTCACAAGTTAGAACGAATCTAATATAAAATGACTGAAGGATGAGAAGGAAGAGGAGGACTACATTTAAAATTTTTATTGTGTATCCCTTACTACGGATTCCCACACCCCTCTCCTTTCCTCTTTGTTGTTGTTCTTCAGTTGCTAAGTCATGTCAGACTGTTTGCAACCCCATGGACTGCAGAATGCCAGGCTCCCCTGACCTTACTATCCCGCGAGTTTGCTCAGATTCAAGTCCATTGAGACAGTGAGGCTATATAACCATCTCTAACTCTGCCCTTCTCCTCATACTGGAAGGTAAGCCCCAATGGTTTGTGGAGTTTCTGGGATTCTAGGCAGACTTCCCCTATTCCAACACAAGACTGTTCCTTTAGATGCTTGGAAATAGAGATTGTGGTATGGTGTGTAACTGTCTGCTGTTTCACTGGTAAGTTAATAGTAAATTATCTTTTGATCTAAATAACATTCATTTTTTATTGTTTCTGTATTCTGTAACAACTAAATGTGAGGATAGTGATGTCTAAAAGTGGTGTTGGCTATGTATGGTCCCTTCCTATTTGTTAATTCTTCATAGGCCTCTGCTAGTATTAATATCGTAATATTTATAAAGTAGATCCTGTTATAAAAAATAAAAGTAATCATTTTATTTGAAAGATAGCTTATTAGCATTCTAATGAATATCAAAATGATGTTGAAGAATTCATGAGATTAATTCTTGAGAACAGATGTTTCTAATGTTTGTAATATGGGAAAAAATGACTAAAAAATATCTCAAAATAATTTTAATTGAATATTAACATCCCACAATTGGAGAAATATAATTTCTCTGTGAAGAAATAAATATTTAAATCCCCCTTATTATTACCTAGAAACTAAAATGTACTTATTCTCATCAAATGCATAGGGAGAAGTTAGTAAACCATTTATTCCATTTGTGTTAATTTCTATGGCATCAGCCTCAAGATGAGTGAGTTTTCCACTGAAGTCTGAAGGTGAGCTGAGGCAATAGGGAACCTCAGTGTCCCCACCTCTTCTTATGGCTAAGTGGCAAAACTAGGTGCTACACTCAGATTATTAATTTGAACAGATTGATTCAAGGCAGGATACAATATTCCATCTAAGAATGAGGCATGACAGGAAGAGATGTGTTTGTTATCACGGGAGGTGATTTCTTTTTAGTTATTTCCTTCTGAAAAAAAAATTTTATATTAATAATAATCATGAATACACCTAAATGTTACTGTGGGAATGATCTTCTAGGTCTTTTTCCAAAACTTGTGTGAAGAACAAGGACTCAGTGCTGTGGTTACTGCAGTGGGGGAACTGTGTCCCCCGCCCCTCCTGGCTGCTAAAGTCCTTAATACAGTGACGCCCTCCCTGCAAATGAGACTATATTTGGAAAATGAGCTTTGGAGGATGTCATGGAGGCTAATGAGGTCATAAAGGGTAAGATTCAAATCCAGTAGGATGGTGGGCTTATTGGCACCAAGGAAATGCCTTGTGAGCACACAATGAGAAGACAGCCATCTGCAAGGCAGGAAGAGAGCTCTCACTAGAGCCTCATCATACAGGTACCTTATTGTGGATTTCCAGCCTCCAGAACTATAAGGGAACACATTTCTTTTGTTAAGCCACCAAGTCTATGGTGTTAGTTGCATCTATGTTGAGGGTTGGGAGGAAAGTGCACCCCGCTGGTTCTGTCTCCAACATATATTCCACATCTGTGTGGCTGAATCTTTTGTTTTTACCACCAACCCCAGGGTGAAGTCCTTGATACTGTTCACAGGACTGTTGCCTCCCTAACTAGTCTCCCTGCTTCCACCCTTGCTTACTCCAAAATCTCTCGTCTTCCGATAGCCAGAAAGCTTTGCTAAAAAGTATATGTCAGATATGGTTACTATCCTAGTTAAACACCTTTCAGCATGTATTTTAACCCCTTACTGTGGCCTGTGGGGACCCTGTGTGGCTGGACCCCTGACTACAGTGTTATATCTAATGTCATGCCCCTTACTTTAGGCTCCGGTCACATTGGCCTTCCCAGAACTACCCCATCCACGGGGCCCAGCTGCACCCAGTCAAAGCCTGCTGCTCCCTCAGCCTCGAAGGCTCAGCCGCCTTGGCTGAGATTGGAGGCTGCTTCTCAAGCCACAGGTCTAGCTTAGAGGCTGGCTTCTTGAGAGGTCCTGCTGAACAACCCCTTTCAAATATGGTCCCATCGTCTTCATGGTCCCCTTCATGATGCTCATGGTATCTACCTTGTATCACAAGCACGACGCAATCTCTCCTTTCCCCCTCTCCTTTTTTTATCATCTAAGTCACAGAGAAGAGAGACCTTGCCTGTCATATTTTCCTCAAGGTTAGCAGAGGTGCCATTTTATACTAGTTAGGAAAGCATGTAATATGTACTCACATGGTATTAGACGTAGGCAACGCATCACTAAATGAGGAGAGGTACCGCTTCTGCTTCCTCCAGCCGCTTTTGAGTTCTGCGGGGCTGTGGATCAGCAGGGTACCGTTGGCTCCCTCGGATGATGAAGTACTCTCCCTCTTGGTGGCCACCTCAACGGAAGGGCTTCTGAAAAACATCAAACACCACAGAACAACGAGTCACTGGTCAGATATATGATGGGGTTTATGTTAAATGTCAAGATCGACACAACTTTAAAAAGAAGCCTCAGTCTCCCAAACAGGGCTTCACAGCTCAAATCCAGGAATCAGCAAGCTATAGAAAGTTACTGAGAGAAATGAGGTCACTCGGGCAGTTGATGCGGACAGGCGACAAGTTCAAGGACAAAGCCCTTGGGCATGTGGACTCTTAGAGGCAGGGAACAGAGAAAGGAGCGGAGCTGGTCATGAACTCTTAGGAAGAGGAGAACCAAGAGGCCAAAGGTAGAGACGATGGCAGGAAGGCAAAAACAGACAACGTTAAAAACCCAATAACCACACAAAATAGGATAATGTGTGGCCTATTAGAGATAAAAAGATATGGAGATCTGCCAAGAAGTAATTACAACTTGGTTTCATGATGGTCTAAAATTTTAGATAACCGAGGATTCTGGAAAACTGACTTCAATCATATCTAAATCAATATTCAAATTTTGGGGAAAATTCTCTAAGATCAGCGAAATAATACTGGAAACATCAAAAAAGTTTCTAAATACTAGGCAGTGCCTAGTTATTCGTTGATTGAGCTAAGGTCTCATAGAACTGCCTCATCAAAACAAATACGTTACACTGAACATAAAGATCCTTTGATAAATAGAGCAGATATTTTCATAGATCTACAGAAAATTCTAGGCTTGAAGCCAAGAAAATGTCCCCCTACACCCTGGCCCACCCTGAAGATGTAAAGCTGCTCACTTGTGTTCCGCAGTATGAATCTTAGGAACGCCAGTAGCTTTTCATGAAACCCATGCTGAAGTTAAAAATTAGTTCATGTCTTAGAAGAAACAAAATAAAATTCACTGTGAACACCAGTTTGTTTTGATGATAAAAAAAAATAGTATATTAAAGGATTACCTGATGTGGTAAAACCTTGAATGACAACCAATAAGTTCAAAGTGCGTTTTGATTGCCGTGAAAATCCTTTTTTCTCCCAATTCTCGGCACTGAAAGCTGAGTGTGTCTACAATACTCGGCAGAGTACTGTGAACAAACCCATGAAGCCTGAGGATTCTGTAGTAGTCCAGGTCACTGGCCATTATGATGTCAACATTGTGAGGCTCATGCCATAGCTGACAAGCTTTAATGTTTGTTTCCCTGACTTTACACCTATCTTTCAATGTTTTTGGAGAAGGGAATGGCAACCCACTCCAGTATTCTTGCCTGGAGAATCCCATGGACAGAGGAGCCTGCTGGGCTACAGTCCATGGGGTCGCAAAGAGCTGGACATGACTGAGCGACTGACGCTTTGATTTTTCTTAATTAATATTTTTACTTTGAAATAACTCTAGGTTCACACACAGTTGCAAGAAATAACACAGAGTCTATAACCTTTTACCAGTTTTCCGCGATGGTAGTATCTCTCTATAGTACAATATAACTAGGATATTAACATTGAAACGGTCAAGATACAGCACGTTTCCATCACCTCAGTGATCCTTTACAGCCACACAGACTCCCCTCCACTTCTGCCACCTCTTTAATCCCTGCAGCCACTAAGTTTTCTCCTTTATTTTTGCCCTTTCGAGAACGTTATATCAACGGGATCATACAGGATGTAACATTTTGGGATTTGCTCCCGTTTTGCTCCCTGCTCAGCATAAATGGAGATTCATCTAGACTGTTGCAGGTATTAATAGTTCATTTCCTTGTACCTCTCAGTAGCAGTCCATGAGAATGATGTATCCGGGTTTGTTTAACCATGTTGGGGAACGCCTGTGCTGTCTTCAGTTTGGGGCCATTACAAATAAAGCTGCAGCAAACATTTGTATACACTTTTTTTGGTGTTGATGCAAGGATCCATTTCTCTAGGTTAAAGGCCTAGGAGTGTAAATGCACGACTGTATGGTAGTTGTAAGTCTTCCCTGGTAACTCAGGGGTAAAGAATCTGTCTGCAAATGCAGGAGACGAGGGGTTGATTCTTGGGAGCAAGATCCTCTAGAGAAGGACAAGGCAACCCACTCCACGATTCTTTCCTGGAGAATCCCAAGGACAGCGGAGCCTGGTGGTCTACAGTCTACGAGGTCACGAAGAGCTGGACCCAACTTAGCAAATAACAACAGCAATGGTATCTTGTGTTTAAAGAAAATAAAGACAGTATTCTCCTTCCACTAGAAAATTGACCATTGTACAGTTGAGGAGGCTGCCACTCAGTTAGTCTGGATACCTGTGAGGGCAAGAAGCCCAGTATAATAGTAATGAAGGATCAGCTCCAGCCAACCCAGGGGTCACGCAGCTTCTGGGCAGCAAGGCCCCTAACCTCTTCTCCTGAGGACGGTCTCTTTCCTTTGACAATGGCGGAGAACTGAAATTTGACCATGTGGCAGTTTGTGGTTTCTCTTGTTGGCTCTTATAATATTAATCTGAATACATATTTTATATTCCCCACTAGACTCTTTCAGGGGCTTCCAAGGTGGCAAAGTGGGTAAAGAATCCACCTGCAATGCAGAAGACACAGGAGATGTGGGTTCAGTTCCTGGGTGGGGAAGATTCCCTGGAGGAGGGCATGGCAACTCACTGCAGTATTCTTGCCTGGAGAATCCCATGGACAATAGGAGCCTGGCGGGCTATAGTCCATGGAATTGCAAAGAGCCAGACATGACTGAATCAATTGAGGATGCATGCAGACTCTTAAGGACTTCAAGGAATGAGTCTATTTTTGATATATCATTTAATTCTCACAGGCATTGGCACATGGGAAGAATTCAGAACATTTTATTGAATAAATCAGTGAGATAGCTTTCTGCCGTGGTTGTAGGGGACAAAGGATCATCTCAAGTAGTCTCTCTTTCCCTTCATTTGTTCAACAGTCTTTGAACCTGCGCTAAAGGAAAGGCATTTGGTTAGGTCTGGGCAGAGGGAGCAAAAGGGATTCTAGCTCAACTCTAGATTTAGGTGGAGGAGACAGAAATTAAACAGTCTCACCAGTAAATCTTAATGCCAGACTCTGATAGGTACTACAAAGAAAAATTAGAGAGTGAGATGAGCAATTACCACTGAGACTAGACACCTGACTTTGTGGAGAGGGCAGGCGAGGAAGGCTTCTCTGAAGGACTCATGCGAAATGAGCTTTTAAGTTAATTTGGAATTAATTAGAGAATTGGTGAGGCGTGGGAGGGAGAAAGAGGGATGGAGACAGGAGGAGAGACAGAGAGGGAGAATGAGAAAGGGAAAAAGAGAGAAGAGGAAGAAAAAAGTGTTTGGTGAGAGGATGTTTCAAATTTCATGCCAAAGGGATAGAACTCGGATCTATGACATTTCAGAGACAGGAAAGAGTTTACTGGGTGGAGACACAAACAAGAGGTATAAGAAGGTGAAGTAAGTCTGAAAAGGTAGGTGGAGGCCAGAAGTAAAGGTCTTTGTAGTTTTTATGACCTTGTTAAAGGCCTATCATCTTAAAACCAAACTGGCATGGCAGGCAGGTTCTTTACCACTAGCACCACCTGGGAAACCCAAGCATGGAAGCAGCAAATAGTGGCCTCCAGAGACTGCTTACTGCTTTTAAAGGGATGGGGCCACTGGACATGCTGGACTGTATTTAGAACCATAGAGGCTCATTGGGCAACACTTTCTGGCCTCTTATCAAGGGTCTGGCAGAATCTATTTAAGGCAAGAAATGCAGACAGACACATCTCTGCACTTTCCCCAATTCCCAGATTATCTCCATTTTCTGTCTTACTCCTTCAGAGCACTCAGAGCCAGGAAAACTCCCCTTCTGTAATCTATTCACTGGTAATCAGTTTTGATCTGCTTCAGACTTTTTAGGCTATCCTCCTCCAGAGGTTCTGAGCCATCAGATCCAAAGCACCTGTATTTGTGGAAAGTGTTTGTGTGACCTTCATGTAACCAGGATAGTGGTTGTGTTTTAGGTATCCATTGAGAAAGAAGCGTTCTTTTATCATCTTTCCCTTGGAGTGAAGCGAAAGAGATAAAACTTTTTTCTCAGAAAGATCAAGGGAGCTTTCCTTAGTTATATAGTAGTTAACTTTAAAGCTTAATTTTTACCAAAATACCATTACTAGTTGTTTTAATTTTTGAAAGAACTAAATGGAATAACAAAGTGTTTTATTTCATTGAACGTTGAACTCTTGCCCTAAATATCAAATAGAAGACTTGATCCTATGCCAGTAATACCAACATTTAAACACATTGCAAAGACAAGACTATTTTCTTAATTCTGCTTTTTCCCTTAGATTTTTAAATTTTTGATTAAATATCTGTATTGGAAAATGGATGGTGTATTGTCAAGAACGTGAGTTTTGGATCCCAGTTCCCCAGCTTTGACTCCCTCCTTGCTCTTCACTACATACACGAGAAGACAAGGAAAACCCGTTTACAATGTCCTCATTTGTAAAAGAGAGATGATAGTAAAAGTACCTACCGAATAGGCTTGGTATTAAAATTAGATAATACTTTGGAAAACTCACTATGCTTCCTAGCACAGTAGTCTGTTGGGGGCCGGCGTGAGGCACTCCGCCCATGGCAAAGGTCACGAGCAAGGAGGCTCGACATACGCAAAGGCGGGATCGAGCCTCAGGAGTCCCCCTGGAAATCCTCGAGCATCTACCCCCATAACCAGAGCCTGCCTACTTTACTACTTTGTGCTCTCACCTACACCTCTGACTTTACAGGGGGCTGTCCCCCACCACCTCTTTCGGAGAAGGAGTTAACTTAGAGCTCCAGTTAATAGTAATTCCTGGGCGTGATAGGAGTGTTTTAACCTACAAACTCCTCTGAAAGTTCTCTAGCCTGCCTGACAGGCTTGTCCGGCCACACGTGATTGCTCACAGCCTCCCAACTGTGAGAGGCACGAGATGCTTTAAACCTTCTAAAAACAGGTTCTTTAGAAAAGTTGGAAAATTATTAGTATAAGTGTAATGGGCTGATTAGAAATCGTATTGGTGAAGGGTTTTTCATTTGTTGAGCCAATGTTTGTTGCTAAGTCTCCATATCCCCTGCCCTTACACACATTAATGAATATATAGAAGAAATAAGTATTAACGTTTGATATAAATCACGTTAGACCTTAGGCTAAGTAAATTCTTTCCTTAACTAAAACCCACTACACCCTCACCCTATAGGAATGTAACTTTATTTGGGTGGCGTCTGTTTTAAGAATAATCACCCCTGGAGAAATAAGTGTCCTGGTTGACTGACCGCTGTCACAAGGAGAGGGTCGTAAATTGTCAGCAGGCCCCCTGGCCAGAAGATGATGTAACACCCCTAAGACCTCTGTATACATTTGTATGAAGCACCTGACTTTGATAAAAGTCAGGACTGCTGACCCCACGTGACTTTTGCATAACATCTCAGTGTATAAAAGTAGACCATGGAAAATAAAGAATTGGGATCAGTTCCTCGAAAGACTGGTCTCCCCATGTCTCTCTCTCTCTCACTCTGGTTGAGTCTCCATCTGGAGCGCGGAACCCACCATGCTTACTAATTATGCCTGGGCTTCTAAGATCCGACCGGGGAGGCCTCAGTGTCTCCTCTCCTTCGGGAGAACGGAAGGACGCCTGTGGCCTACGTAAGTGGTGCAAACTTCTTGTCTTGAAGTTTTATTGGTCCCCCGCGTAAACCAAGCTACTCAGCCTCTTTTCTCCACTGAATTTTCCTACTGAGCTATCCTCATTCTATTACTCTTTATATCCTTAATTAACGTTTAATTAAGCAGTTGTTCCCTGACCCTCGCCTACGCCGTCTCTCCTTCGAATACCCTGGATCAGCTGGGGCTGGACCCCGGCAGTAGTCCCTCAGTTAATGTTAGTCATACTCTTAGGAGACTGTGAGACTTGGTATTGCAAAACAGAACACAGTC
This sequence comes from Bubalus kerabau, assembly GCF_029407905.1. NCBI lineage: Eukaryota > Metazoa > Chordata > Mammalia > Artiodactyla > Bovidae > Bubalus > Bubalus kerabau. The sequence continues at coordinate 1,074,153 of NW_026577904.1, forward strand.
TCATGGCGATCCCCCCATGGCGAGGCAGGGAGATGAACAGGCGCCAGTGCTGACTGACGCGCGGGGAGCTGCGTGCTCCCTCTCAGGGGTTGACGTATGTCATCTGATTTCTTTGCAGCAGATTTGTGAGGTAAGAATCATTATTTATAGCTTTACAAACAGAGAAACTGAGGCTCAGTAAAGTTAGGTAACTGAGAGTCATGGATCTAACAATTCATAGAGGCGCGTTTGTCTAATTTAAAAGTCCTATGGTGTTTCCACAACTAGCGAATGTTTGCTCTCTGGAGGAAGGACGTGTATCTAAGCCACCTCACGTTTAGGTTGGTTCCCAGATTATTTAATTGGAATGTATCTGTTTTCATTAACTGTCAGCATTGTACTCAGGCAGTAAAGAATTCACCTGCAATGCTGGAGACCCTGGTTCGATCCCTGGGTTGGGAAGATGCCCTGGAAAAGGAAATGGCAACCCTCTCCAGTATTCTTGCCTGGAGAATTTCATGGACAGAGGAGCCCAGCAAGCTCCATGGCTTGCAACCCCAAGTCCATGGGGTTACAAAGAGTCGGATGTGACTGAGTGACTCACACACAGACACACACACACACACACACACACACACACACACACACACACTCTTCTCCTCAAAATGGCAGGTCGTGGTACCCTTAGCCAAAGCTGGAAACGTGGGCCAACGCTCAGACAGGAAGTGTGTATCATCTCCCAAGGTGGATAGTACACTCCTGTTACTTTAAGGACCCTTACTTGGGCTTTAGACAGACTGGGGGGAGCAGGCAGGACTTGAAAGTACTCTAACTGATGATTCACCTCCTGATGTCCAGTTGTTCACGTCTCTAATGACAGATACCAGAATGAATTGTGGTTGAACCTTTCCACTGCCTCTCCAACCCATCCCCATTCTGGGTCACTGTCGCTGTGAGGAACTTCTCTCCTGCTGCTGCCTGCTGATTGATTGCTGCCTTCACAAAGAGGGAGACCAATCCTCGGCAGTGAGCACTTGCTCCACTACCCTTGGCTGCCCTCTGCTGACCATACCTGGAAATTATGTTTAACCTTCAAGCCCTCGGTTGAAGGCAGATTTCTAAACAGTGAGTGAATCCTGGCATACAAAAAATGAAATAAATAAAATAACTGATATATCATGCATCATTTTTAAAAGTCGAATTTAAAAAATATACATTAAAATGTATTTCAAATTTCAAAAAAAAAATACACAGTGAACTAAATATTTAAACTTACCTTTAAAAAATACAGTCATACCTCAGTATCTATGAGGGGTTAATTCTACCCAGTATGCCCTGTGGATACTGCAATACATGGCTATTCAAGTGCCTGGTGTAAAGTGGTGTAGTATTTACATATAACCTGTGCACATCCTTCTGTATGCTTTATATCATCTATAGATGATAATCTTATAATCTATAGATGCAAGGCAAATATAATGTAAATATTACATAGTAAATATTTACATAGTTGCCAGTGCACAGCAAATTTAAATATTGCTTTTTGGAATTTTCTGGAATTTTGAGGGGAACACTTTTTTATCTTAGGTTGGTTGAATCCGTGGATGTGGAGTCTGTGGACACATAGGGCCTACAGTACTAGCTTCTATGCACATAAACCCTGCCATCCACCTCTTCATTCATGGGAGAGGTCTGATAGCACAGATGAAAGTTATGCAACCAGTATTAATCTTTGTCATCATGCATGTGCATGGAAAAACCATGATGTTTAGAAGATACCAACAGCAAAATATAAGAAGGTCCAAGTGGAGCAGATTTAAATTGACCCCTGAAGAAAACAGGAGTCTCTTTACTTAAGAGAACTGAAAAAAATTTTTTGATTAAACTCCCTGCCCTCCAAAACTTGATATCTGCAGGTCAAGAACCCAAATAATAAGTGGTTAGGAAACAAGAATAATCAAAGAAAGATTTCTTAGAAATTAAAGGTCAGTTCAGTTCAGTTGCTCAGTCGTGTCCAACTCTTTGCAACCCCATGGACTGCAGCATGCCAGGCTTCCCTGTCCATTACCAACTCCCAGAGCTTGCTCAGACTCATGTCCATCAAGTCAGTGATGCCATCCAATCATCTCATCCTCTGTCGTCCCCTTCTCCTCCTGCCTTCAATCTTTCCCAGCATCAGGTTCTTTTCCAATGAGTCAGTTCTTCGCATCAGGTGGCCAAAGTATGGGCGTTTCAGCTTCAGCATCAGTCCTTCCAATGAATATTCAGGACTGATTTCCTTGAGGATGGACTGGTTGGATCTCGCTGCAGTCCAAGGGACTCTCAAGAATCTTCTCCAACACCACAGTTCAAAAGCATCATTCTTCAATGCTCAGCTTTCTTTATAGTCCAACCCTCACATCCATACATGACTACTGGAAAAACTATAGCTTTGACTAGACAGACCTTTGTTGGCAGAGTAATGTTGCTTTTTAATATGCTGTCTAGGTTGGTCATAGTATCATTGCCTAAATGAGTAATTTATTTGAAAGTCTTGAAGATTGAATTTAAGGAATCTGATTTGACCTTGACACTTGGAACATTCATCTTTCCATCTTATGATATAGAGTCCTTATTTTTCTCAATAAATAAAGCTATTTAATGTTTCAGTAAGTAGTAATTCATAATGCAGTAATGTAAATGCTATTTCAGATTATAGAATCAGCATATAAATAAAACTTGGAAGACAATAATAACTATAAAAGAGAATCTAATATTCACATTGATCTTGTAAAAAAAAAAAAAGGAAGTTTGAATGTTAAAGGCAGCAGACACATGTGGAAGGTTATGTCAGACACAAATTTTTCTCACCTTCTCAAGATACGCTATCTAAAATTGATGTAACAAAATATGGAGACTAAGCATATTCTTTAAAATTATAGATAACCACCAGAAGTACCAAAATACTGTGACTGGAAAAACTTAGCAATGGATAGATAAAGAAATATGAACTAAGTTTATCATCTCTCAGTAGATACTGTCTAAAGTTGATGAACAAGAGGTGGAAGAACTAACGTAAGTTTCAGAGGTATGGTAATAACTAGCAGCAGAATTAAAAAAAAAACGTTTAAAAGTGGGGAGCTGAATTAGATATGGGGAGTAGGAGAATGAGGTCAGGTAGAGAACTTTTCATTCAGCACAACTCTGTACTGTTTGGTTTTAAAAAAAAACAAACTTGCATATGTATTAATTTTATACATTAAAAGTGAAAAAAGCAAGAAATTTCTGCAGCTGCAACTCTTGGCACCACTTCCCACCGCAGCTGCAGTCTTTCTCCTTACACTAACGATCAGTCAGATCCTGCCGAGACAGGAAGGAGGGAAAAAGCAAAGTTTCTGCCCTGAAGTTTAGGTTTAGGTTTTTCTTTTTTTCTTTTTTGGCTTATGCTTATGTTTTATCTTTTAAATGGCCCACCTTTTGGAATACTAACTTTTGAATTTCATCTGTGATATCTAGACTCTCCTTAAAGTCTTACTAAACTTCTGTATCCTTCTGTTCCTTTTTCTCAATTAAAAAAAAAATGAGGTAAAATTAGTATATCATATTCATACAAACTTCAGATAGACAATATTACAAATCAATATTGGCGTACAGTACAAAGTAATCAGTAAGTCTAGTAACCAGCCATCACCATACACTTGATCCCCTTCCTTCATCTCACCCTCCTTCAACCCCTTCCCTTCTGGTAACCAGCAGTCTGTTCTCTGAATCTATGAGTTTGTTTTTGTTTTTTTTTTTTCTTATATTCCATGTAAGATAAATTATATGGTATTTGTCTTTCTTCATCTGTCTTATTTCACTTAGCAGAATGCGTTCAAGCTCCATCCATGTTGTCGCAGATGACAAGATTTCCTTCATTTATGGCTGCCTACTCTTCTGTTGCGTGTGTGTGTGTGTGTGTGTGTGTGTTTGTGTGTTGCATCTTTATCCATCTTGGACATGTCAGTCATTTCCATATCTTGGCTGTTGTAATAATGCTGCAGTGAACACAGGGATGCATATACCTTTTCAGATTAGTGTTTTTCTTTTCTTCAGACAAATACCTGAAAGTTTTGGGTTGGCCAAAAATGTCATTCAGCTTTTTTTCTATAAGATGCTATGGAAAAACCTGAATGAACTTTTTGGCTAACCCAATAGAATTGCTGCATCAGTTAGAAATTCTGTCCTCAATTTTTAAAGAAACCTTCAAACTGTTTTTCACAGTGGTGGAAGCAGTTTACATTCCCACCAACACTACAAGAGTAATCCTGACCCTCTGGTCTTACTGAGATCCTGGTGTTTTAATTTTTTTGTTTTAATTTTGACTCTGGTCACCTACTGCCTATCTAGGTCCAACTCAACCTACCTAGGTAGGAAGAAAAAGTTTATGGAAGAGTGATGACAATCATAATCATCAGACTAAATAAAGCAGCGTATATTATTAAGTTAAAAAACATAGTGCTAAGGAAGTAGGGTGATGGTCTCTACCCAATCCCTTATATTTTCATGGAGAAAAGTGTACTTCACTCCTAGAAAGAATGTGGTTGGAAGAATTTGGGAGTAGAGGTTTTCTCTAGGCCACAATCTTCCATGAGACAAGAAACTAGAATATCTAAATTTTCTAAGAAGGCAATAATGTCTCACATGTCCCTCTGAGACAAAGTAGGCAGCATATACGGGGAGATCGCATGAGCACCACCCAAACAAAACAAGAAAAAGCACAAAGAAGAAATACACACATATATTAAACATGGACAAGCACAGCTGTTGGGCAGTTTCCGGTCAGTGAGTGCAGATTCCGAGACCGTGGACTTGACTCTGGCGCAGCTGGCTGGCCTGCCGTGGGACTGAGACCCGCTCTTCTCAAGGCCTCACTGTCTCCAACACAGGTCCCGCCGAGTCGTCTGTCATGTTCTTTGGCTGAGAATAGCAGCGTTGACCCACACTACACAACTAGAGATTAGGTTTAGAGAAGCTACATTCTTATGAAAGACCAGCTGCCCAGGACGCAGCTGCAGATATAGGAAGCCAGACAACTGTGTAAGACCCTCTGGCTGAGACTGAGCCCATAACATTGGGAGTGAAGGCATTTGGGCTTTAATTTCTATGGTCTTTTATTTGCAGGGGGAGTTAGTTTTGAGGAAGTCAAATAATAAGAGCTGCCTATTGTTTGAATTTGGAGCGTTTTTACGTTGTTGATCCAGTCTTTGTGTTCATTTCATAAAGTCTGGCGATGTATTTTGGACAGCATGCTAGGACATAATTAGTGATAAGAATAGAATAGGGACTGAATTTTGAGTTTATGGTGCTGCATGGACTCCTGTCTGACTCATATGCTGCTAGAGTCTTTTGTGGGCAGAGTGAAATGCCCGTCAGTGGCTCCAACGGGGAGGTCTGTGCAGCAAGGAGCAGAGTGCCGGATGGCGAGAGCACGCAGCACTGTGAGCACGCAGCCTGCCCCGCTTAGGGACGGCCACCCTGGCTTACGTCTGACCTCCTGAAGCCATGGCTCATGACATCGCCGCCAGCCTCCCTTCATATCCACGCTGCCTTCGTGATTTTTGTTTGCCTAGCACCCACACTAATACTTCAAAAAAAAAAAAAATGTTATGTGTACTTAAAAATCTTTAGCTCGTATGTTAAAATGTGTTATGTATTTTTCTGAATACATATTAAAATACATAATTAGCAAAGTAAAAAAAAAAAAATCCTTATCGCCATCACCATGAATATTTCTTTCACACAGATGCCTGGAAGTATTGGGCACCAAAGTAACTGGCATGGTGCGAGCAGAACACAGTGGGGTACGACAGAAGGTCAAAGACCCAGCAAACACTGGGGGGGGGGGGTGCACACTACTCCTGCCTCCAGGTTGCTGCTCTGATACTGCTGATGGGAGCTGGCACTGGAGAAATGTTTGCGGCTCCTCTCTCCACTTTCTCTCACACCATCCCAGCAACGAAGAGGAACACTTTCTGAGACTGACAGGAGCTCAGGTCAGGTGCTTTCTAGTTCTACCCTTGGAATTCAGGATGCAGGTCTTCTACTCCCATGCTGGTGCTGGGGTTGAGTGAGCAGGATGGAAGTGTTCTGAGTGTTCACAGTTCATCCATGGAGGAGGAGGAGGAGCAAGCCTGTTTCTGCTTCCTCCTACCCAGCATTAATAGCAACCCCATAGTTTAGGTAGTAATAAGTACATTTCAATCTCTTCCTATTTTCTGTGTCTGTTTCTCAAATGGGTTAAAGTCCATAAAGTAGAAACCCAAATTCTAACACAGCACTTGGTGCAAAAACAAGTGAAAGAATGAGAGAAGAAAATGTTGATAGAAGAAAATGCTCCTGTTACACAGCAAAATGCTCTGTGTTTATAAACATTTAGTGATAGCTTATTATGAAAAAGAGTCTTTTAAAAAAGTTACACCTCGACAGTCAAATATTGTGGCTGTGAGTTTTCTCTTCTGCAGCCTGGGGTTAGATTCAGTGGTAAGTCTCCTTGGCTGAGATGGGCACTGGAGCAGGGGAGCTCTTCCTTGTTCCCTAGTCTCTGAGAGGCAGTGAGGTACAGTAGAAAGAATATTGGTTTTGAAGTCAGGTCTGGGAATGTATTCAGGATGTTTGAAGTTGGGCAAATTACTTAACCTACCTGAATCTCACTTTTTACAGGTGTAAAATGAAGATAGTTTGTTCTAAGGATTGAGATAATGTGTGTGTGTACTCAGTCGTGTCTGACTCTTTGCGACCCCATATACCATAGCCTGCCAGGCTCCTCTGTCCATGGGATTTTCCAGGCAAGACTGCTGGAGTGGGTTGCCATTTCCTACTCCACAGACAATGCATATAATGTACTCACTTGATGCCAGAGCCCATTCCTGCCTACAACTTGAGCTAAAGATACTCTATGAAGGGCTCTTCCTACCTACTCAGTGTTCCTTCACGGTTACCCTCTAGGCATCAGGAGTTATGAAACCTTCCTTTTGGATCCAGTCCTTCTCTTTCCACACTCTTCTCTCCTCGCAGTCCTGAACTGAGGCTTTGGAGCCGTTCCTTACTGCGGAGGACTTGTCACTGAGACTCAGACCTCATCCTTTTCTTTGCTCCGTGGCCCTCCCCGTGTCCCCTCACCAGTTCCCAAGGCCACAGGGTGCAGCCCAAGTCTCTCACTTCTTCACGAGCCCCACCCTCCGGTCTCCTAGAAGGAATGAGGCTGAACAGATGTAAAGCATTCATTGGTGCTTGGCACATGGTAGATAATCATTGCCTACAAATTTCCTTTCTTAGATCTGGAAACCTTGAGTTGGTTTCCACAGAGCTGTATTGATTATTATGGTTGAGTACAGCAATCCAAGAATGGTATTTTAGACATGAACTATTTTGGTATTACTGACTCAATCTTTAAAACCACTAACTTCTGCACATAGACAAGGAGACTGCCCTTCAGATAGAAATCATATCCATGTCTAGGCATCTACTTGATATATCTGTATCTAACTAGTTTTTAAAGATGTTTGAGATCTTTCCCTTGCATGGAAGCAGAGTGTGGTTAGCCTGCTTATGCTCAGAGGCCTTTTCCAGCACAGATGAAATTCCAAGACAATAAAGATTCTGATCTGATGTTAAGTTCCTTTGTGCAAACCAGCTTGCATAGCAAAATGATGCAGATAAATGTAGATGAAAATGGACCTAGACAAATAAATGAAACTGTATTATGTTTCTCTAGTATAAACATAGATTAAGTGGTAAGAGGACAAAAATAGGTGAAGAGGTAACATAAACTGACTTGTGTAATCAAAGGGTCAGCTCTGACATTTTTCTCTCTAGGCCTTTTCTAATAGTTTTGTCGCTAGGGCTACAATGTTTTTGCCAGATTGGAACCGGATTGTCCGCTCTAATGGAGATTAAGTAGCTCTCCCAGCTAGATTTTTTTTTTTTTTTTTAATAAGCATAGGTTAATTCTGCTGACTTTCAAAGCCATAATCATGAAGAATGGAAAGATTACTAAAGATCTGTTTTTAGAAAATATAACTAATAAAATGTGAAGTTTAATAGGTTTTATTCCATTGTTATTCCAACACAAACTTTGATCATGGTTACAATGAATAAGTAACTGAAATACAGTTTCATACACGGAATTTTTAAAAATGAGAAATTATTTACAAGTTGAGCCAAGAATTAATGCCCCAAGGAGTAATGAACAATTCTCCTGGCAAGTTGGAAAACTGGTTCACAAATGCTTGAAAATTCATACTTGATTTTTTTCCATAACCACTATAGATAAGGTATAGGAAAATGTCCTCTGTGTTTTGGTTGCTGCCCATCATTGGTCAGTCATCTGAGGTGGAAATACAAACTCACCAATGAAACTTAAAGCCCAGTAAAGGAAAACTTGACTTATTCTGGACACTCAGTTGCTAACAGGATGTAGACGGTTAACAGCCACCAAGAAAATGGTGAGGAAACACTCCTTTCGATGTGCTTGGTATGGAGTCAAATGAACTTCCATGGCCGCGGACAAAGGAGACCATCTAAACTTTAAAACAGTGCTGTCTGCATGCCCACTGACCCTGCAATGCTTTTTGTGCACTAAAGCATAAGAGTTAAATGAGACAGTTCATGTAAAATGCCTCGCAAAGGACAGATGCTGTGTTTTCTCTCCCGACGTCTTTTTGTAGCCAGAAGTCCCAATGTTAACTTTCAATAAGAAAAGTGGAATATTAGTCTTTAGAGTCAAAAGAAATTCACAGTATTAGTGACGCCTGGTGGAAAACTTAGGTATTACAATGTAGCATTATTTCAGCTATCCTGAATTTTCACACTTAATAAAATTAAGATGAATCTTACAATTACATGAAACAGAAGGTAAAGAAAAAATTAAATATGTGTGTGGATACCTACTTTATTATGCTAGTAATTTTTCAGTCCATAATTACAAAACATACAGGAGGTTAGGAACCTAAGAAACTGAATGCATACTGGTAATAAAAATGTATTCAGCATCCATGTTTCTACAGTGATTAAAAATAGAAGCATGTAGCGTTTTCGCTGTTCTCAACCTCTTCATAGGCGCCATATGCCAAAGAGGCTCCCTTCCCAAGTTTTCAGATACAAATTCATGGTAGGGTGTCCTGAGGAGTACCTCAAAGAAATAGCCAGTTGTTTCAATACGGGATTGAGATGAAATAGAGGGCCATCCCATTTGAGGTACTGTGGATAGATTCAATAAATAATGATGTTTTAAATGTGAGCCTTAAGTATCAGAGAATCAGTTGCTTTGAGCCAGGGACAGGTTTGAACATTTGCGAACAAAAGAGCAAAAGTATCTATTACAGGGTCAGCAAACTGTAACCCATGGACCAAATACAGCACATCAGCTTTTTGTTACTGGAACACAGCCATGCTCATTCGTTTACTTACTGTCTGAGGAGCTTTCATAACAACTGACTCACTTGAGTAGGTGCAAGAGACCATATTGGCTGCAGAGCCTCAACTGACCCTTTACAGAAAAAGTTTGCCAATCCCTGGTCTATTAGAGCCTTGCATTCGATTTTCACACCTCTCCCCACCATCTCCTGGGGAGGAGTGTATTTCCCTTTCCCACTCAAGTTTGGCTGAACCATAAGACTTGCCTTGGTCAGTGGAATGTGGAAAAGCATCAGTGTACAAGTTTGAAGTGAAGCCTCCGAGTTCTGTGCCTCTTCAGCAGTAAAGCGAGAATGAGGCCATCTGCTGACCTGCAGGCTTGAAGGAGAAACAAATGATTGTTGTCACTGTTGTGCTTGTCTGCCTGTTAGTTACTTAGTCGTGTCTGACTCTTTGCAACCCCATAGACTGTAGCCCACCAGGCCCCTCTGTCCATGGGATCCTCCAGGCAAGAACCTTGGAGTGGGTTGCCATTTCCTTCTCCAATGCATGAAAGGGAAAAGTGAAAGTGAAGTCGCTCAGTCTTGTTTGACCCTCAGCGACCCCATGGACTGCAGCCGACCAGGCTCCTCCATCCATGAGATTTTCCAGGCAGGAGTACTGGAGTGGGGTGCCATTGCCCTTCTCTGGAGATTGTTCTACTTCTGCGTCAAAGTACCAGAAGACTGACTTCTCTGTCCAGCTAACGCTATGGGGAGAAGGACCCTGAAGACTAGGTGGGGTTCAGTCCCTTCTGGGGCTCTAGTTCAGACTTTGATGGGCTCAGCTGGAACATGTGTTCATTCCTCTACCTATAGTAAGCAGAACTGAGTCAGAGTGCAGAGTCTGGAGGCTTACCAGACTCTCTTGGCATCAACTTCTTTAACACGGTGGGGATGTCAGTCACAATTCTTTCCTGTTAGATTAAATATTTCCCTTCCAAGGTGAGCCTCAAGGTATAGAAAGAGTGGGACAAGTTCAATGGGAATCGTAGGCCGAAGTTTTTCAGTCAAGCTTTCTCAATAAAGCTCACAGCTTGGCTTCTTCCTACTCAACTCCAGTAAGTATATTTCTGAATTGATATATAATCTGTAAGAGGTAAAAAAGATCATGACTAGCTCCTCAGAAAACTCGCAATAGTAATATGCAATCTAATTTAACCATCTTAACAATGCTGGCTGCATCAAAGTGATCAAAATATTTAAAAATGCAATTTCCCAGAATTCTTAGTCTTATATCTCAGCTTGTTAGAATGCTAAGGCTCCTCATTGTCCCTTTTTTTTTTTTTTTTTTTTTTTTAAACTATCCATATTACTCTTTTTGAAACCATCAGTTTGACTCCTTTGGAGATGTCACTGGGTAACACCAGTGACCCATTTATTAGAGTTCACAAATTTGTGACTTGAGAGTCCTTGGGGCTGCCCTAGTTCTCTAGTTTTCAGCCTTCCCTTTGATTCTTTATGTAGTTAATGTTCTTTCATTAATTTTTTTAAAGCCAATTTTTGCTGTTTTTTTTAAGAGCCTAGCTAATGCAGAATTGGTACTACAGAGTAACTTCTAGGCAATAGACTATGGCAGAAGCTCCTACTGAGACTAACATTCAAATCCAGAGCATGAATTTCTGGACGTAACTCTTGAAAAGAGAGTATGAGTCATAATAAATCAGTATTAAGATCACTAATACTAAATGCATAAATGACAGACATTTAAGTGTTAGCAGTAATCCGTAATGTTGCTACTGGTGTGCTTTTAGGGGAAAGAACCACATTTATTATTCCTATTAGCAAAGAGGCAGTGTTTCCAGAAGCAGTCATTGCTTTCTATAAAGATTTTCAAACGTATTTCCTAAAAACAGGACCATAATTTTCAACTCTCTTCATATTTTTACTCAAGTTCTACTTCTGCTTTCCTTCTCAATCTCTCAAACGTCAACAGCCCAAGAATTCGACTGTCTTTTAATAGTGACCGCTATAACGCACCTCACACTGTTTGGAAACAGAGACTCTGTTGTTCTGTTGCCAAGTTGTCTGACTCTTTGCAGAACCCCAGGGTCCTATCCTCCACTGTGTCCTGGAGTTTGCCCATATTCATGTTCATTGATTCAGTGATGTTACCTAACCATCTCGTCCTCTGCCGCCCTCTTCTCTTTCTGCCTTCAGTATTTCCCAGCATCAGGGTCTTTTCCAATGTGTCAGCTCTTCGCATCAGGTGGCCAAAGTATTGGAGCTTCAGCTTCAGCGTCAGACCTTCTAATGAATATTCAGGGTTGATTTCCTTTAGGATTGACTGGCTTGACCTGCTTCCAGTCCAAGGGAATCTCAGGTCTTCTCCAGCACCACAGTTCAAAACATCAATTCTTCGGCGCTCAGCCTTCTTCACAGTCCAACTCGCATATCCATCCATGACCACTGGAAAAACCATAGCCTCAACTAGACGGACCTTTGTTGTCCAAGTAATGTCTCTGCTTTTGAATATGCTGTCTAGGTTGGTCATAACTTTGCTTCCAAGGAGTAAGCGTCTTTTAATTTCATGGCTGCAATCACCATCTGCAGTGATTTTGGAGCCCCAGAAAATAAAGTCAGCCACTGTTTCCACATCTATTTGCCATGAAGTGATGGGACTGGATGCCATCATCTTAATTTCCGAATGTTGAGCTTTAAAGCCAACTTTTTCACTCTCCTTTTTCACTTTCATCAAGAGTCACATCTTTTCTTCCAAGGAGCAAGTGCCATTTAATTTCATGGTTGCAGTCACCATCCACAGCAATTCTGGAGCCCGATAAAATCTGTCGCTGCTTCCACCTTTTCCCTATTTGCTGTAAAGTGATGGGACCAGATGCCATGATCTTTGTTTTTTGAATATTGAGTTTTGACCATCCCTAAATCAACACAATTTCCACTTCTACTTAACTGCTTTTCTTATTCAGGAAAAAAAAGACACGGGTGGGCCTAAGTTAGATACTTCCAGCTCCTCTCTGGGGATGGCTTTTACAGCAGTATACATGATACCCATCATCAAAACCTGGTACCTATTTGTCCAGCAGCACCAAGAGATGAAAGAATGTGAGACATCGCCCTTTATTCTCAACAAGCACCCAGCTGGATCAGAGAAAGATTATTCCAAGTGAAATAACACAAACACACAATGAAATAAACCTCTTTGGTTACTTGATGGTCCTCTGTCGTATACTTTCCTCTCCTTCATAAGATCTCAAGCTTTAGAAAGGCCAGGACTTTGTTTCATTCTTCGTAATACCTGGCATGCAGTATTCTTTTTCTGCACATTAATAGATGCTCATTATGTAATTTTTGAATGAATGGATACAGATTATGTATATTTACTTAATAGTGAAGGTTGAATGAATACATATAAAGATCTTAAAACAGTGTCTGCTACTACATACCTAAAAAAATGAATTCTTACAAAATGAGCTAAGATTTAGTATAGAGATTAGAAAGCAATTTTTATAAGTTTGCCTTAAACTGACTCTGGAAAAATAGGTGGGAACTGAAAGAACATACTTGATGAGAGTATTAATGCAGGCACAGGCAGAGGAATAAACGTGATGTTTAAGTATACAGCTGACCTTTGAACAACAGTTTGAACTGTGCAGGTCCACTTATATTTGGCTATTTTTCAATAGTAAATACTATAGTACCACATGACCCATGGTTGGTGGAATCCATGGGTTTGGGGTGACCACAGATATGAAGGGCTGGCTATAAGTTTTACTGGGATTTTCAATTGCTTCAAGGGTCAGTGTTCCAACCCCCATGTTGTTCAAGGGTCACTGATAATAAACCTAAGAGCATAGAAAGGTTGTATACAATCTAACATTTGCTAAACTCAATTAATTCCAAGTGACATTTATCATTTTACATAAAGAACAATGTTTATTTTAAATCTACTGTTAGAGGGTGAAGGAGGTTTAATAAAAGTTTGTCCAATAAGCTGAAAGTACCTCAAGACTTACTCTACTTTGTGTCCTTAGGCCCTCCCTACAATATAGTAGGCACAGGAAATAATATGCCGTACTGAATCCATAATAACTACGTAACTGTATCAATACACCAATATAAAAAATTTAATACAAATGTAAAACATACACATGTAACTTTATTTCATCATTGCCATTTAAAGCCTGATTTTATAAAACATCAAAGACATTCTTAAGAGTGCTGTATCACAACAATTTGAAAAGTGGGAATATCCACAGCTTTATAGGCTCAAGTTACATAAATTAAACTCAAATAATTGGACATTTTTTCAATACAGAAACTATACAAATGAAATAAATGACAAGAGGATGCAATAGGAGAAATATGTCACTACTTATGGACTATCATTAGTTACTTTCAGGATGTAAATGAAGATTCTGAATATTCATATTTCTTTTGTTCTATTTCATATTTAAATATTTCTCTACATTCTGAGTCAAGCTACTTGACCAAAAGTCTGATTTAGGAAGGCATTTAGCAAAAGTTTTTCCACCTATGGTTACTACCTCCAAAGAAAGTAACACTGCAGTACTGATGCAATCTGCGCAGTAACTTTACTTTAATGTCAACCCTATGGAAAGTCAGATAGGTACCAAAAACGGAACAATTTTGCACAGATTCAGTTAGGTATCATGTTAAGTTTTCCTCATCTAAAAATTAACCAATGAAGTAAAACATACCAACTACAGTTGACCTGGTAGGAAAACCACATTTGAGAGTTACAAGTACGTTATTGTCCATATCTCATCCTCAGTCATTGACAGGAATTTTGTAGGCTACCATGCTATTTACTTTGTGAATTGTAGTAGTAAATGAACGAAGACGAACTTCCTCAGGATTGGTAATGAACTGTGGTCCCGACTCTTCCCATTTTTCAGGTACAACCAGATCTTTGTCTGTATAAATGAGGAGATCAAATGAACCTAAATTGGAGATAAAATCATTAAAGTACATTATTTTTTTCCAAAATAGAAGAACCCTCCTTGTCTCTCTCACATTTTGAACCACCCAGAGTATTAGAAAAGAGAGTTTAGCATGGTCTGTAATGACTAGTCAATTGCTTTTCCTCCATAGACATTTACTGTATTACAGAAAATATTGTACTCCTTTTGCTAAACTTCAAGTTTTCTTTTTTTTAAAAGAGAAAACCGTTATCTGCAGAAAGTATGGAGTCCATCACACAGGACAGCATAAAGGCAACCTGAAGGAAAGCTAACATCTGGGCTCTGTGACTGATGTAGCCTGGGGCCTAGAGCAGTGTCTCGCATACAGTAGGCATTCAGGAAATATCGGATAAGGTCGAAAAGCAAGACAGTTATGGCTAGCCTTAAAAATATACATAAAAAATTAAGATAATGAACGGGATTACATTAAGACATTCAAGAATGAATACTGTGGAATACTTTCATTCCTTTCCTTTTCAGAATTTCCAAATTTCTAGAATGCATATAACACTACTTCTGCTTTATAATGGGTTTTTCATTTTTATTATGTAATATTAATAATTAAGAAAAAATTTAATAAAGGGCTAATTCTTAAAAGAGTAGCTTAGTCTTTTCTCTGACAAATTTTAAGTCAATGTGACGTTGTAGAATACTTACAAGAAACTTCCAACAGTGGCAGAAATGTTACTGTAGCTGTGATCTATCTGATCACTGAACGGATTTCATCTTGGATAGCTTTCTGAGACTTTTCTCTGGGTGCACTATTGAAGAAACCAAATCAATTTAAGTGTTAACAAATTATTTAAAACACTGTTAAGACTGATTAAATGTTTCCAAGATCAAATAATTAATACATTAAAATGGATTTTTTTTTTTTTGTAAGTTATAAGTATATCATTAGGGCCTATATCTCACAAGAGGCATATGCATTTTTATTATTTCATTTATCATTCCAGTCATTTTCTAGAGGTGGTCTTAAAATCAGGTTATTTGGTATCAGATAATCAGAAAACTGGCCAAGTGCTTCAAGTTAGGAAAACTACAGCACCTTTCAAAAAATGAAAATAATATCTAAAATATTTTGTTGGTGCATTTTTCGTAATGCTTAATTCCCTACTGCCTCAAATAAGGTATTACATTAAATACCAAATTATTTTTATAAGCTAAACATTTCCTAAAATAAACCAAAGCCTTCAGAAGCAAACTACATTTCATTATGAAAAATGATTCTGAATTTACCAGTAAGCAAGCCTAGGACTATGCTAGACATGATCATATAAGCATTTCCCATTCAGGTGGGCTGGAAACTTTTTTATGAAGTGTCTTAGAAAATTTGGGGCATTCAATGAAATACAATAGAGCTGAATCTTAGGCTTGGGGAATCTAGGATAACCCCTGATGGTTAAAAGTACCTTTAAACAATTCACTAAACGGGCCACCAGGTACATACTACCATAAACACTGAAGGGTGAAATTCACCAATTTACTCTATAGGCAATTATGTTAAAAGTTCACTGTCTTATATAAGACAGTGAACTATCCTTTGCCACAGGAGACTAAGGATCAAATTAAACGTCCTAGCAATGGCACCCCACTCCAGTACTCTTGCCTGGGAAATCCCATGGATGGAGGAGCCTGGTAGGCTACAGTCCATGGGGTCACTAAGAGTCGGACACGACTGAGCGACTTCACTTTCACTTTTCCCTTTCATGCATTGGAGAAGGAAATGGCAACCCACTCCAGTGTTCTTGCCTGGAGAATCCCGGGGACGGGGGAGCCTGTTGGGCTGCCGTCTATGGGGTCGCACAGAGTCGGACACGACTGACGCGACGCCGCAGCAGCAGCAGCAGCAGCAGCAGCAGCAGCCATTAAAAAGAATACATTTGAATCAGTTCTAACGAGGTGGATGAAACTGGAGCCTATTATACAGAGTGAAGTAAGCCAGAAAAACACCAATACAGTATACTAACGCATATATATGGAATTAGGAAGATGGTAACGATTACCCTGTATGCGAGACAGCAAGAGAGACACAGGTGTATAGAACAGTCTTTTGGACTCTGCGGGAGAGGGAGAGGGTGGGATGATTTGGGAGAATGGCATTGAAACATGTATAATATCATATAAGAAACGAATCGCCAGTCCAGGTTCGATGCAGGATACAGGATGCTTGGGGCTGGTGCACTGGGATGACCCAGAGGGATGGTACGGGGAGGGCGGTGGGAGGGGGGTTCAGGATGGGGAACATGTGTGCACCCATGGCGGATTCATGTTGATATATGGCAAAACCAATACAATATTGTAAAGTAATTAGCCTCCAATTAAAATAAATAAATTTATATTAAAAAAAATAAACATCCTAGAAAAAAATCGTACTTTATATGAAACTTGTTCAATAGAATTAGAACTCATTTGGTAAAGAAAATAAATTTTAAAACATACGAAAATGGAAGTAGTTCCTACTTACCTGTCATCTTTTGCATCTTTTGAACTCAATATCAAACTGCCATCTTTCAAGGACCTCTCCACCTTCAACATTTGAGATGACTACCACCAGTTTCTGAACTGAACACTTGTATAACCATTCTGCAACACACAAAACAAGGCATCTCTTTTAGTTTACTGCATTACAAAGCAACTCTCCTCTCACGACCAACTTCCTATCCTCAGCAAATTTCTCCCACTGCTATTTTGGTTCTCCTCCAAATTGTGCAGAAAATTTGCCCCATCAATGGCCTAGCTCCCAATTTCAAACTCTCAGTATTTGTGCCAGGTATAGCACTGGGTGCTAAGACAGTGAACATGAGGTACTTCCATCCTAATCCAAGGGAAGGGTGAAGGAGATGTCATTACTCTAACAGCAACAATAAATGTGCAATTGTAACTGCTGTAACTGCTGTGATGGTGCAGTTTCCTAGGACATAATAGCGGTTACCTATGATGGTGCAACACATACTACAATTAAAGCACAGAATAGGAAATTCTGACTGAGGGGGTTTGAGTTTTGTTCTAAGAGACAACAATATACATATGCAAAACAGGGAAGAGGGTATAGGTTTTAAAACACGAAATGATGGGTTTATGTTGGTGGTGTGAGGTCTTAGTTGAGGCACGTGGGCTCTCCCTGCTAAAGCTATAGGTCTTGGACTCAAAACAGATCACTGGATCAGAGGACTGAAAGGAGGCCAATACAACTGCAATTTAAGAAAGGGAGGATGAACAAGGCTGGTCTGACAAGAATAATGGGCCACACCACACAAGGTCATGAGCGCCAAATTAAAGATGTTACACTCTAAGAACTAAGGAGGTCATTACTGTGTTTGAAGCAGAGTATGATGTGACTCAAGTTGTATTTGAAAACTATCCTTCTGGATGTGATGTAGAAAGTAAACTGGAAGTAAACAGGGGATCTAGGGCACTAATTCATGAATAACTCAAGCAAGAGCGAATCAAGACTTAGAGAAAGATATACTGGTAGAGATGGAGCAGTAGACAGATTCAGGACATTTCATGGTTAAAACTGTTAAGATTTATTGGATTACTTCAGGGTAAGGAAGAGGAATGAGTCAGGGATAGCTCCCAAGTTTCTGATTTATATCAGTAATCGGATGGTTGATCCAGTCACCAAGAGGAAAGAGAACTGAAATGGAGATGATCCTAAATTCAGTTTTTAATACACCGAGTGTGAAGTGGTCTAGTATATAGCTGCATAAAGACATTAAGGGAGTCACTCAATATATGAGCCAAGAGTTAGGAGAGGCTTTGGTTAGATATTGGTTCATGAGTCAGATACAAAGTTGTTACTAGAATTATGTATGTACATGTTAGGAGGTCAACTAGAGAGAGATTACTGTTAAGAGGGCCTCAGACTGAGCCCTCAATCTTAGAAACTGAGAATACTTTATTCAGGAATCGGCAGGTTGTTTTGTTTTTTTTTTTTAAGAGATAGAAAATATTTTAGAAATATTGAAGGCCTATGGGTCACCTACGTAGCATAGTCTTCTTTAAAATGTAATATTCTTAGCTTGCAAGCAGTACAAAATCAGCCACTTGCTGGATCTGGCCTGTTGGCCTCACTCACTCCTGGCATATATGAACAACTTTTACCAGCTTACCTGTGAGAAAGAGATTGAGTGGTCATTTGAAGATATGGGGAAGTTGGTGATTTTTTTCTCTCTTAAAAATGGAAATGAAACCAATGGGAATAATCCAAAAGGAAACAAAGAAATTGACAACATAAGAGAGAGGAAATAGGGTAAAGTTCCTAAGGCTAGAGAAGTGGAATTTAAAAGACTGAATACTTTGCCTGTAAAGCATTTCCTCCCTTTTAACTACAAGGGAGAAATTAAGTAGGAAAGTGTAGATACATCTGACAAGAAATGTTATTGGTCTCAAAGGACACAAACCAAAACCCAGTAACTTAGGCAAGGCTGGCTTGCTACTTCTTCAGATTAAGATGAAGACATACATCCATAGTTGCCTAGAGGTTCCATAGCAAACAATCTGAGTACAGCCGTAGGAATGACTATGGGTGGCTTAGCTCTGAAGTTAATGAAAACGCAATGATGTAATCTGAAAATGAAGCTAGTTGAAACAACAAAAGTGATTCATGAATTTTAAAGTGAAAAAAAAAAAAAAATGCGGCTGTAGTATTTTTAGAACTAGTATTTTGGAAGATCTAATGAGCAGAAAGGGAGAAACAATTTACAACACAGAGAAATTAGAAATGAGAATCCTAAGTGGAGAGAAATAGGAAAAAGAAACAAGTAGAAATTCTAGAAATAAAAGGAATAGATGGAGCATACTAATCCAACAATACTGCAACATCTTGAGCTAAAAGAAGAAAATGAGTGTGCAGACAGAAAAGGCTTACTGACTCACAGGCATGATTAAAAAAAAAAAGACAAATGGAAACAGGTGAAAAATAAGAAAATGCCAATGAGTGCTGTTATTTAGTAGTTCCTTCTTTTTCAAGTTTAGTTCCCTAAGTTGAATCTGATTTTAGTTCCTTCATCTTAATATATATAATGATGGCTTTAGACTCCAAGCAGCTACCAAAAATAAATGCAGTGGATTTTTCTCAGATAATGAATGCCATCATAATTACATAAAATTCCAATGTGTTCTATCATCCCTGAAGGAGTTGATGGAGATTGTTTTGTTAAGCCATATCAGATTCCGAACCTTCAAATATTCAGCCTACTCAAAAACGGAGGAAGGGTGGGAATTCTTTCAATTTGTATGTTATTTGCTTCCCTCCCAAACTGTATCGGAGATGGTAGTGCGGTTTACACTACCCTGTACAGAGCTGAAAAATGACGGCCAAGAAGCTAGAAAATGTGGATCGTAGGTGTGCTGGTATCCAACTCTTTACAACCCAATGGACTGTAACCCACCCGGCTCCTCTGTCCATGGGATTATCCCGACAAGAATACTGGAGTCAGTTGGCATTTCCTCTTCAAGGGGATCTTCCAGACTCAGGATGGAACCTGGGTTTTCTGTGTCTCCTCCATTGGCAGGTGGATTCTTTACCACTGAGTCACCTGGGAAGCCCCGAGGATCTTATTAACATTAAGGCCTGCAAAACTCAAAACTGTGTCCAACCATAAAATATCTTTTAGTTGATCCACCACATTATTTAGGTATTTTATGAGCTCAGGATCAGTAGTTACAAGCAAGGTGAGTCCATATTTCTGCACCCGAGTAAAGGTTTCCGATGGATATATGCCACGCTGATACAAAATACTGTTGATGCCAAATGCTGAAAACATAAGAAATATTAAAGTCATCGTCACATTGTAAGTTCAGGGGAAATAAAGCATATGTAGATGGGGCTATGGTTTCATTAATACTGTAAAGTTATAAATGTCTAAACACGTGTTTGTGTTTTGCTGAAAGCCGAGTGGGTACAAAGTGGCATTAAAAAAAATCCTTAAAATCTTGCGTCTAAGTGATAGCTGCATTTATGTGGCAACAGAAGAAAAATGCCAAACTGCACTAATCTACCAGTGCCAAATTTCATGTCATTGTAAAACAAGTCCAGATGCCTCTTTTATGATTCGAGGGTGTCAAAACAGGCAACTGACAGACGGGTACCAAGCCCGGGCAGGCCTCTCCCCGTCTCTCTTTCCTCCTCTTATCCTCACCAGTCTTGCCAGGTTCTGTCAGCAGGTACACCTGGCCGAGCTCAGAACAGCTCTTCCCGAGGTCTAGCCCGTCACGGTCCACCCCCGAGGCCCCTCGCCGTTGGGGGCGGGGGGTGTGGGAGGAGCTCTGCATTGGAAAGAAACGCTCCCGCAAAGGGGCTCCCCGCAAGGCGAGCCCCTGCAGCGCCCGGGCCGCCTCCTCCGCCGGCAGCAACACGAGCGGAGGCGGCGCCCGCCGCCCCACTTCCTGAGCCCTCCTGCGGGCACCGGAGGCCGCGGTACAAGGGCCGGGATTCGGGGCCGCTCCGGCCGAGCCGCGGGCCTGCGGGTGGCCTGCGCTCGGCTCTCCCCACCCTCCGCCCCGCGCGAGGAGGACTTACAGCAGAACTCGGCCACGATCTCGGCGCTCCCGCGCAAGGTGATGCCTTGCTCCCGGGAGAGTTGCAGCGCCATGGCCAGGCCCACGGATGACGGTACGCGTTTCCACCCAGCAGACAGCGACGCCAGGGGCTTCGGGAGCAGTTCCCCGCCACTCGTTTCAAAAGGAACGACGCGGGACGCCCTCGCGCCCTTTGCGCAGGCGCGGAGCGCGTCTAGCCCCCCGCCCCCTCCCGTCGTGCCCTTTGCGCAGGCGCGAAGAGCCTCTAGACCCCGCCTGTCGCGCCCTTTGCGCAGGCGCGAAATGCCTCTAGACCCCCGCCCTGCGCGGCGGTGTCCGGCCGGTTCTCTAGGCCCCTGCCGGAAGCGGCGGTTCGCGCAGGCGCAGTGGGGAGGCGTGGCGGCGCCGTTCCCGGGCGGTGACACCTGGCCGGGTTCCTGCTGTAGTTGTGGGCTGGCTGGCGGGCTGGCGGCTAGAGGGGAAGACGGTAGGTCCAGGTTTTAGTGGCCGCTCTCTGGGTCTGCGGACAGAGCGACCTAGGAGCACAATTCCCGAGTTTGGGAGATTCTTTGAAAGTTTTATGAACTGTCCGCCACCCTGAGTGGCCCCAGTGATCCTTAGTCAGCGGTTGGAATTTGCTAGGTGCTCTGGGAGTTTGCTTCCCCAGTGGCTCAGACGGTGAGGACTCTGCAATGCCGGAGACCTGCAATGCACGATCCCTAGGTTGGGAGGATTCCCTGGAGAAGGGAATGGCAAAGCACTTCAGGATTCTTCCCCGGGGAATTTCATGGGCAGAGGAGCCTGGCAGGCTGCAGCCGATGGGGTCACAGAGTCGGACGCGACTGAGCGCCTAACACTTTCAGTTTCAAAGCAGCTGCGTGCCGCAGACAAGGTTTTAGAGATATTACTGTGCCGGCGTGGTGTTTTCCTGAGAAATTGGGCTAGGGATGAAAGGGACGAACGGAATCCCTTTTTCTTTCCCTCGTCCTGGCTCAGCTCGAGTCTACCCCCGACCCCGCTGCTAGGCGGAGCCTGGGGGCAGCAAAAATCTGCGTCTGATAGTCCAGCCTCTACTCTGTGTACCCCACCACCCCTAGACAGATGGTCAGGGAATAAAGTTCTCTTACCAAAAAGGCTCGTCAACACTGAAGAGCTTCTCAGGGAATTTTGACTCAAATCCAGTGGCTTTGAATGTTTCTATGAGAAGTATTAAGCAGATGTTGTTTAGTCGCTAAGTGGTGTCTGCCTCTTTTGCGACCTCATGGACTTGTAGCCTGCCAGGCTCTTGTGTCCATGGGCCTCTCCCCGCAATAATGCTGGAGTAGGTTTCCATTTCCTCCTCCAGGGGGTCTTCCCCCACCCAGGAATCCAACCGGCTTCTCCTGCATTGGCAGGCGGATTCTTGACCACTGAGCCACCAGGGAAACCCAATTAAGCAGATAGTGCACTACTACTGTCATGTCAGTTGTGAAGCAATTGTATTCCTACAGCAGGTGGAGAAATTATTTGTGAAATGAAGTCTGAGAAACCTGCCCAGATGTAGTTATTTAATTATATGAGAAAGTGCCTGAGTGTATTAGTTTTCTATTGATGTGTAACAAATTAGTGTGTGACACATTAGTGATTTAAAAACAAAAACAGCAACACCCATTTATTATCTCAGTCCTTAGATCGAGAGTCTGGGCATGGCATGGCTGGGTGCTCTATGTAGCCTGGTAAGTTTGAAGTAAAGGCACCTGGCTGCATGAGAGATCTCACCTGAACTTCTTTGTTCTTAAATTGAGGTCCTCATTGGGTTGCTAGCTGTTGGCCAGAGGCCAGTCTTGAGCCCTTGTCACACTTCCACTCTCTCTCTTTCCAAGGAGGTCCTTTTTAACAGCTCATATAATTAAGTCAGACGCAGGCGGGTGATTTCCTCTTTGTTAAACCTAATCTTCAAACTACCACAAAATTGCACTCATCTCACACGCTAATAAAGTAATGCTCAAAATTCTCCAAGCCAGGCTTCAGCAATACATGAACCGTGAACTTCCAGATGTTCAAGTTGGGTTTAGAAAAGGCAGAGGAACCAGAGATCAAATTGCCAACATCCGCTGGATCATGGAAAAAGCAAGAGAGTTCCAGAAAAACATCTATTTCTGCTTTATTGACTATGCCAAAGCCTTTGACTGTGTGGCTCACAATAAACTGTGGAAAATTCTTCAAGAGATGGGAATCCCAGACCACCTGACCTGCCTCTTGCGAAACCTGTATACAGGTCAGGAAGCAACAGTTAGAACTGGACGTGGAACAACAGACTGGTTCCAAATAGGAAAAGGAGTACATCAAGGCTGTATATTGTCACCCTGCTTATTTAACTTACATGCAGAGTACATCATGAGAAACGCTGGGCTGGAAGAAGCACAAGCTGGAATCAAGATTGCCGGGAGAAATATCAATAACCTCAGATATGCAGATGACACCACCCTTAAGGCAGAAAGTGAAGAGGATCTAAAAAGCCTCTTGATGAAAGTGAAAGAGGAGAGTGAAAAAGTTGGCTTAAAACTCAACATTCAGAAAACGAAGATCATGGCATCTGGTCCCATCACTTCATGGGAAATAGACGGGGAAACAGTGAAAACAGTGTCAGACTTTATTTTGGGGGGGCTCCAAAATCACCGAAGATGGTGAGTGCAGCCATGAAATTACAAGACGTTTACTCCTTGGAAGGAAAGTTATGACCAACCTAGATAGCATGTTGAAAAGCAGAGACATTACTTTGCTAACAAAGGTTCATCTAGTCAAGGCTATGGTTTTTCCAGTAGTCATGTATGGATGTGAGAGTTGGACTGTGAAGAAAGCTGAGCGCTGAAGAATTGATGCTTTTGAACTAGGGTGTTGGAGAAGACTCTTGAGAGTCCCTTGGACTGCAAGGAGATCAGCCCTGGGATTTCTTTGGAAGGAATGATGCTAAAGCTGAAACTCCAGTACTTTGGCCACCTCATGCGAAGAGTTGACTCATTGGAAAAGACTCTGATGCTGGGAGGGATTAGCGGGAGGAGGAGAAGGGGACGACAGAGGATGAGATGGCTGGATGGCATCACCGACTCGATGGACATGAGTTTGAGTGAACTCCGGGAGTTGGTGATGGACAGGGAGGCCTGGCATGCTGCGATTCATGGGGTTGCAAAGAGTTGGACACGACTGAGGGACTGAACTGAACTGAATCTTCAAAATGATTTTGCCTCATAAATACATGTCTGGCCACACTCAAGGGGAGGGATTATATAGGATATGTTCCCTAGAGACCACAAATTTGGGGGGCCATCTTAGAACTCTGCCTATACGCAGTGTTATATATCAGAATTGAATCAGTTTGAAGAGTGAAACAGGTATATAGGTAATAAGCTGACTTGATCCAGTAATACTTTCCTTACATCTTTTAGTCTCTGTGGTACAAGTGTGTTTGTGTGTCTTTAAATCACCTCCTTTTCATTTCTGCCACCAGGATTTTGGGTTAGAGCCATGCTGGTAGAGCGTGATGCCCACCTTTCTCCGTGTAGAAATTGTCTCTCTTTCTAAGGAGCTTACAGCTTAGCACTTCAGGAAAGACATCCTTCAGTTTCACAATACTATAGTTTGTAAATTTTTTGAAGATACAAGTAATCATTAGTATCAATATAATTTGGGAATTCTAGAAGGCTGGTGAAATATATGAGGTTTCCATCTATAGAGGAAGTATTTGTTAGTACTTTCTTTGTGTTCTTAAGAACTTAAGTTCATGTGACTTAAGAACTTGAAATATGCTGGTTTGAATTGAGATATGCTACAAGAATAAGGTACCAGATTTTGAAGTCTTAGTATGAGAAACAAAAAAATATATATATATATATACATGTAACAAATGTATATGTGTGTGTGTGTGTGTGTATATATATATATATATTTAGTTAGGTGTTCAGTCGTGTCCAACTCTTTGGGGCCCATGGACTGTAGCCCACCAGACTCCTCAGTCCATGGGATTTTCCGGGCAAGAATACTAGAGTGAGTTACCATTTCTTTCTCCAGGCAATCTTCCCGACCCAGGGATCCTATCTGGGTCTCCCACATTGCAGGCTGGCTATTTACCTTCTGAGCCACCAGGGAAGCCCTGTAAAGTATATTGATATGTCTTTAATTGATTACTTATTGCAATGATACTATATGTGCATTGGGTTAAATAAAACATTAAAATAATTTCACTTTTTTTTTTCTTTTTAGGCTTTTAACCTATCAGAACATTTTACAATAACGTATGTAACTTGTATTCTATGTATACTGGATAGTGCTGGTCTTTTTTATGGAATCTAAGAGATAACTTGTTTTAACCAGAATCCCAAATGATTCTGATGCAAGTTCTTAAATCACTCTTTGAAAAGCAGTAAACTGTGATGGTGATTTTAGTAATGCCAGCCTAGGAGCTTGAATTCTTGGACAAAGTGGATGCCAGAGCTTAAATAAGAAGATGTACATCAGAGCAAGATGTTTTGAAAAAAGAATTGAGTTTTGATGACTGATGTGGAGGAAGAATGAAATGGTAGTACAGAATCCAAGGTGGCAAGCATGTAGTATATTCTGGTATTGGTCAAAGCTGCTTAACTCTGGGCCTGTTCTGTTTCTTGTTTATCACGATACCACGTGATTCTAGAAGCTTTGGTGGAACTCCTTTCACATTAACTTTTGGGTGCTTGGTTTGATGTTGACTCCATCTTATCTAAAGCATACACTCTTATCCTTACAAAAAGTTTTTTAAAAACTTGTTTTCAGTTACTTGAGTTGACTTTTATTCACAATTTGGTGACATCTTTCTAATGTGTTTTGAAGGTTTTTTGGACAGGGAGAAGTATAAATTAAGATTTATTTCTGAAGAAAATTCAAGCAGACTGCATAACCTAGCAATTAGAATTAATAAAAGATAAATATGAAAATATATGTCATAAACAGGCCTGTATTCCATATTAGGATGCTAAAATCAGAAATACTTATGCAAATTTCTAAAGCTAGAGTCAAATGGAATTTTAGAGAGAAAGTGACAATAACTTAGCGGGACAAGCTTAGAGATGAAGAAAATGAGGTCCAGAGTAATTATATAGTCTGTTCAGTATCTGGTTTTTGTGGTTCAGCCTCTCAGTTGTGTCTGACTCTTTGCAACGCCATGGACTGCATCATGCTAGGCTTCCTGTCTATTAACCCAGTATCTGTTTAGTAGAAACTTTAGTAATAGAATCTAGGGTTCCTGATTTAGTTTCTTTTAAAAGTATTTGAAGATACTCTGGAAGATGCTTGTTTTTAAAATATTAACTGCTTTTAGACTAAGCATGTTCAGTAACCTTAGGTTGTTGAGTTGTTGCTAAGTTGTGTCCAACTCTTGCAGCCCCACGGGCTGTAGCCCTCCAGGCTCCTCTGTCCATGGGATTTCCCAAGCAAGAATACTAGAGTGGGTTGCCATTTCCTTCACCAGCGGATCTTCCCCACCCAGGGATCGAACCCACGTCTCCGGCATTGGCAGGTGGGTTCTTTAGCACTGAGCCACTGAGGAAATCCTGTGAACTTTCAGTAGCCTCACAGCTGTCAGTGTGTTAGTGAAGTCGCTCAGTCCTGTCCGACTCTTTGCGACCCCATCGACTACACAGTCCATGGAATTCCCCAGGCCAGAATACTGGGGTGGGTAGCCTTTCCCTTCTCCAGGGAATCTAGAACACGAGCTTCTTGTTAAACACACACACACACACACACACACACACAACTTAGCTGTAAAGTTAGTGTCGGCAATAAGAGTTTACCACAACCGTGTGAATCACACGGTGTTTAGCAGGTTGGCATTTTTATGTCCAACCTCTCATTCTTAAAATTTTAAGTCTCCAGTTAACGCTATCAAATATAAGCCCAAACTGGAATATTGTTTCTAGAAAAAATTATGGCTACACACAAGACTCAGATTATATTCTTCACACTGACAACTTTCAGCACTTTATAATTCCTAAAGCTGAGGGCCTGCACTATTCTTGAATATCTTCACTTTCGTTTTCCAACTTCTACTCAACATAAACTCTTCTCTCAAGATTAGATATACACACACACACATCACAGAATGTGTTCAACCTACTCTCAACATCAATTGTAATATAAAAACTCCAGATGATCTAAATTTTACACTAAGTAGTGTAATTTTGAGAATTGAGATTTTAATCCTATGCTACTTCGGAGGAAAAAAAAAATGGGAAAAGAAATGTAACTTAATTCATTTATTAGGAAAAAAATATTACTCTTCAAGTTTTGGCAGGTTCCCAAAGTGAAGTGTTCTTATGTATGAGTTAAAAGCTACCGCCAAACACGCCCAAGTTTGTGTTTTTAAAGGGAGAGGAGAGAAAACAAAGAAAAGGACATCAACGCTGATTTTTAAATAAATACTTTCGTTCGTTCTTAATAATATGCCTAAGGCACATCTCTAAAGAACATCCCCCCACACACTTAAAAGATCAGCCCAGTTCTCCTGTCCAGTCTCTTCTGCGCTGTAATTCATTAAGGGTGGAAGTGTGCAAACGGTGAAAGGAATCCGGGGACAGACAGCCTCGGAGGAGGCGACCTCTAGAAACTGTCGGCCTCCAGCAATGGATCATTCCAGGCCTAGAAGGTCTTGGTGCTCACCCCAAACGCGCAGAAAAGTGCCCTTCGGAAAGAAACCACTTTTATTCAGGGTTTATCCTCTGGTCACTCCAGATTAAATACTGTGATAGAAGACGAAAGCGACGGAGAAGAGGATTTTAAAAGGAAGGCGGAGTAATTAAACAGAAGAGATAAGGTTTGTCCCGAAACCTTCGCCTCTGTTAAAAACCCCCAAAGTCATCAAACCGATAGCAACCCTGAACGTTCGCTGGGAGAAACGGGAGTTAAAAAGACTCAGTTAACTAAGATTTCAAAAATATTACATCTGCAGGAATGTAAAGGAAGACAAAAATGTCAAAGAACGCATTTTCAATAAAGCATCTCCCAGCCAGTGTGACCCGGGTGCCACCACCCAGCACAGCACCCGGCCCCACCGCGCCCCCCGGGAAAACTGGGAAAGACTGGGGCAGTGCTGAAGGAAGTACCTTGTTTTGTCTCCAAAAGGCAACATAGCAAACGAGGGGAGTTGGAGGTGCACACCAGGCGGCCTCGGCGGACCCTGGACTGCAGGAGGCGTCGGGGGCGACGACTCGCCCAGGTGAGGCGGGTCGCTCGAAGCCGGCTTCCCTACGGTCCCCGCCGTCGCGCCGCCGCCGTCGCGCCGCCGCCGTCGCGCCGCCGCCGTCGCGCCGCCGCCCGCTCGCCCCGCGCCGCGCCGCCCCCTGGCGGGGAGCGCCAGGCCGGACCGCGGCGGTGCGCCGGAGGGTGGGAGTCCGGCGGCCAGCCCCGGCCGGCTCCTCCACCATCACCGCCCCGAGCGTGCCTCCCTCCCGCCCGAGGCGGCCAGCGCCGGCTGCCCGAAGGCCGCTGCCCCGAGCCGGCGACGGCGAAGTCCGGGCCCCTTCTCCAAAGGAGTGCGCCTGGGAGTCAGCACCCGTCCGCGCGCAGCAGCCTCGCCCTCGCTGCGGCTTCGCATCAACTCTCCGGCTTCCGGGCACCCTCCCGCCTCCCACTCTTCGTTCCACCCTCCTAGCCCCTCGGCTTCAGCCTGGATGCCTCTCCAATTCTCCCGCGGGCGCTTCCCACGCGCGCCTCGACTGTCCGCTGCGCAGCCTCCTCCCCAAGCACAGGCTCCCTTCTCCCCACCCTCCGCAGCAGCCGCCCCGGCGCTTGGCTCCGGACCAGGAAGACTGGCCTCCGGGGTCGCCTCGGGCCGCGCGGGACCTGCCACCCCCCCCGGGTCAGCTCTCCGCCGTCCTTTGTGTGCGCGCCGCCAGCCCCTCCACGGAGCGCCTTCCACGCCGCCGCCTTGCGCACAAACGCGAAGGAAAGGAAGAGCGCGGGACAACCAGGGGACTGGGAGGGGGGGCAAAAGACGACAGCACTCACTCTGGGAAGGTTCCGGCATGGTGCTGCCTTTGGGTGCTTCTCGGTCTCGCCCCTACCCCGGCTTCTCCGCCCCGCCAGGGCCGGGGCAAAGGGGGACGGGGGAGGAGCGGAGCCACGGGGACCGCGTTGGAAATGGTGCTTCCGGAGCTGCAGGGAAGGGGGTCAAGCACTGTTTTGGTTTCGCTAAGGAGAGTTAGGGGAACCAGGAGGCTAGAGAAAGGCCCGTGAGAACAAATATATGGAAATAATCTTGCTCCCAGGGACTACCAGGGCTGCCGGCGTGTGGAGGGGGTGGGGGTGGGGGTTCGGCACATACATTTTTGTATTTGAACTTTTGTGAGCAAGTTGGATCGGATCCGACGCTTGGGTTTTTCGACTGCACTCGCCTTAAAAGTCGAGGTCTCTACACCGTAAGATCATGGCCCAACTTCAAAAGCAAAGGGCCTGAGAGTGGAGACTGCTTAATGCTTAAAGAAGGGGAGCATTCAATAGAGGAGAGAGAGAAACCCCAGGTCACGCTCCATGCCCCCGCCGGGGCTTCCGCGGCTCCTCTTCTTACCTGGTGCCTTTCCTAACAAAGTAAGAGAAGGTAAAGTCCCAGTGATCGTCCAGCCACGCTTCGACCGAGTCCTGGTCCCATTGCCGTTGCGGCCGCGCGGAGCCGGGGCCGGCCCTCTCCATGATCAGCGCGGCGTGTCTCTGTGGTCAGTTGGTGCTGGTTTTCCACTCCAGCTGGGGTCCCTCCCTCGGAGGAGCAGAACTCGCCTCGAGACCCTCCCCCCTTCGCCCTGCTTCAGTCGGGCAGGCTTTCGGCGGAGCTGCTCAGTCGCCGGGCCAGCCTCCTGCCGCGCCCCGCCTCTCCAGGTCCTCACCGTTTCCAGGTGCGGAGGGCGGGGGGGGGGGGTGGGGGTGGGGGTGGGGTGGGGGTGCCGCAGCCCCGCGCCTTCCCCGGGGTGTGTCTGAGACTGGCTCTGGAAGTCTCTCTAGTCTCTAGATTCCGGGGCGGCCAGGGCGGCGACTGGCGAGCTCTCCGGAAGCCTAGTGGCCAGGACTAGAAAGGAGGCCGTGCGGCCGCTGGGGTGCGCTGCATGCCAAGCCGGCTCCGGAGGAGCGCGCAAAGGTGACGGTGGATGTGTTCGCTGAGCGTCCCTCTCTAGGCAAGGAAAGGTCACGCTGTGGAGACCCAGCCCAAACCCAGAGAGCTGTAGCTGGGGAAATTTTCGCCCGAAAATGAGAGGTGCTGGTAGCCCGCGCTCTTTTCCCCGGGCCTGGGAGAACAATGACTGTCCTGCCTCACTTTCCGCCAGATCAGCGCGTGGGTCTGGGAGGAGCTGGGACCCACCTCCCACGAAGCCCTGACGGCGCAACGGCTCAGGGCGCCCCAGCCAAGGGACCACATCTGGGGTGACGAGATCTGGGACGTGAGTCACCAAAATAGATTTAACAGTCCTGGTGGGTAACTTCTAACAGAGCCATTCCTGTGATTAACGTTAATAACCATAGTAAGTATAAATTAACTGCCTTCACAAGAAAGGCTTAATTTGCATTAAGCCCCCTTTCCTAACTGGAAAAAGATAAAGGTAAATTGAGATACAATAATCACCATGGTTTGTGTATGAAATCACAAATCTCCATACAAGTAGGTTAACTTGATCTACGGGGCAGTCCCCAGGTACCGTGCAGAGCAGCCAGTTAGCCCAGTTTTTAATTCTTCATTTATATTGAACTGGAGTTAAAGTACACATACCACGAAAAATGTATCCGTTTAAAAGGACTCAGCATTCCTACCCTGTTTTGTCGTTATCCTCATCATGCTTTGATAGGGCTTCCCTTGTGGCTCAGCTGGTAAAAAAAAAAAAAAAAAACAAAAAACAAAAAACAAAAAAAACAAAAAAAAAAACTGCCTGTAACTGCGGCTGGGTTCGATCCCTGGGTTGGGGTGTTCCCCCGGAGAAGGGAGAGGCTACCCACTCCAGTGTTCTGGCCTGGAGAATTCCCTGGACTGTATAGTCTGCTGCTGCTGCTAAGTCGCTTCAGTCGTGTCCGACTCTGTGCGACCCCAGAGACGGCTCCGCCGTTCCTGGGATTCTCTAGGCAAGAACGCTGGAGTGGGTCGCCATTTCCTTCTCCAATGCATGCAAGTGAAAAGTGAACGTGAAGTCGCTCAGTCGTGTCCCACTCTTCGCGACCCCATGGACTGCAGTCTACCAGGCTCCTCCGCCCATGGGATTTTTCCAGGCAAGAGTACTGGAGCGGGTTGCCTTTGCCTTCTCCGCTGTATAGTCTACGGGGCTGCAAAGAGTCAGACAGGACTGAGCGACTTTCACTTCACTTCTATCATGCTTCACAAAAAAGAATTGGGAGTCTTCCCTTGCTTTATTCTCATCCCCATCTCCCTGCGGTTTTAATATGGTATTTTGCAATGACCTAATTTTTTTGGCAGAATTAAACTGGAGCTGTGTGTTTCACAACGTGTGAACGACACCATTAGCAGTGATATACCAAAAGTGATTTAGCTGACATACTTTTAACAAACTCCTTTCCAAATATTCTTGGCAAGAATGTAAGACATTACTCACTACATAGAAACACGTAATTAAACAGATAATATGAGAACTTTAAGAAATGTCTTCCAGTCCCCCAGTGCAATGGTTTATACTTCCTTCATTAAATGATTGTCCTTTTGTCATTTCCGTTTCTTTGAAACTTCACTGCTGTATGCCAGTAGCCACAAACCAGTAAAAAGCAAGCAAAGGAGTATGAACTAATACATGATAAGTTATATCAGATTTTAAAATGAGGATGATCTTCTAATTTCTTACTATGATAGTGATTATAGCGCTCATGACCTAAAGACCATCTCCTCAGTGCTCAATTTTTCTCTGTGGAAGGTCATGCATTTCTCCTCTCAGGAGGTCAATTATATTTTAAAATTCTACTTCCAACTAAGGATGGAGTGAATTTTTGGCTTAAAATGCTTGCTTTGGTTGGCTACCATGATTAAATAAACAGGCATTATCCAAATGTCCCTTTTCTCTCCCAACCTGAAAGGGTTAAATTATCAGAAACCAGGAAGGCGTCTAAAAAAAATTGTGCAAGAAAAACAATCCCTGGACTCTCCCATCAGTGAGTCTCAATTCTGTGTGGTATAGATGTTGGGTGGGGGTTACTGTGAAGGGATGGGATGAGGCATTTCAAACTGTTCTAGTCTCGAGAAAACTCAGAACAGTACCTCTTGTAACTTTAAAGTACTTAAAGTTAAGAATATTTTGAATTGGCCTCACCCTGGCATCTTGTTCTCTGGCTTCTTTTATTCTTTATCCCAGTTTCCTCCATTTTTTTTTTTTTAACATACATTCTTTCTAACTTATTGATATGGATTGCTCTAAGCATATCAAATCTTGTTTTAGAATAAGTTGAAGGATGAGTAAATAATAAACATTACGAGGAAATAACTTGGAAGGTGAGGTAAATGCTACTTAAAACAACAACAACAAAAAATGCAATGACCTAACAGACAAGCCCTCCAACCTGTTATATTCTCATTGTACTAGGAAAAAACTCAAATCTCTAACATGGCTTACAAGGTTCTGTATGACTTTTACTCATTTCTGTTGCTAAAGGTTTTGTTCATACAACTAGAAAAAACAAATAAAACCATGGATGATCAAATTCCTTTTCCAAAAGAGAACACAGATTATGAAAGTCATGACATCTTTCCTGCCTTGTTTTTTTTTTTTTTTCAAATACTACATAGTATCTTCTTTTTTCTTACAGCAAACATATATTCTAAGCTTGAGAAAATTGAGTCAATATATTAGCACATATAATAGGATCTAGGTCCCTCATTGTTGAAGGGGAAGCCTAGAAG
This sequence comes from Bubalus kerabau, assembly GCF_029407905.1. Taxonomy (NCBI): domain Eukaryota; kingdom Metazoa; phylum Chordata; class Mammalia; order Artiodactyla; family Bovidae; genus Bubalus; species Bubalus kerabau. The sequence continues at coordinate 1,106,897 of NW_026577904.1, forward strand.
GTACATTGTGATGTTGAAATGGAATTGGAGGTTAAAAATTAAATGTGTGTGTGTGTGTGTGTGTGTGTGTGCATGATGTGGGGAAATCCCACATGACAAGGAAATGCAGGCAGCTTTTAAGAGCTGTGGGCAGCCTGCAGCTGATAGCCTACAAGGAGCTCCAGCCACCAAGAAAATTAATTTTTTGGTATTATAACTGTAAGATTAAGAACTAAAGTGAGCTCAAAAGCAGATATTTCCCCAGTCACGCCTCAAATGAGACCACAACCACAATTCCAGCCAATAAACTGATTGCACCCTTATGAGATGCTAAGCAGTAGACATCTTCATAACCAACATCTTAATAACACTGAGTCCTATATCTATTAATGTATGTATTTATCCATTTACTTCAATCTTTTAAAATTTCTCCCAGCAGTGTCTTGAAGTTTTTAGTGTACATGTCTTACATGTATTTTGTTAAACTTATTTCAATATATATCCCACTGTCACTGAGAAATACTAGAAGCAATGATATTCATGTGTCAGAGTACACTTAGTCCTAGATTTTGGCTTAAAAATATGTTTCTTCACTTTAAAAGAAACCAAGAGTCTCTGTAGAAGATTCCAGGTCTGTGACAGGGAAAGCGCAAAATATACCTGGAAAATATTGTTTTGACAGAATGTAAGAAAGACTTAAACATAATGCCAGCATATCAGAACAGAGGACTTCCAAAGTCTAATACAAGTCTGAAACAATTAGAATATCAAAATACGTATTGATATATATTGACATATACTGATAGTAACAAATTTTAAACCATTGACTAAAATAAGAAACTGTGATTCCATACTGATATAAATAAATAACTAGATAAGCAAATAAACAGAAGAGAAAGGAATGTTCCTTACACTAGAATGTCAACAAAATGAATATAAAAGGAATCATGTAATTACAAAATCATTGAAAATAAGTTGTTAGTCACTCAGCCACCTCCGACTCTTTGCGACCCCATGGACTAGAGCCCACCAGGCTCCTCTGTCCATAGAATTCTCCAGGCAAGAATACTGGAGTGGGTAGCCATTCCCTTCTCCAGGCGATCTTCTTGACCTAGGCGTTGAACCTGGGTTTTCTGTATAGCAGACGGATTCTTTTACTGTCTGAGCCACTAGGGAAGCCCAGAAAAATCACTAATGGTCATTAGAATTAACTGATGAGAGTGTGATGATGGGTGGGATATTTACATAGCTTGAAGTATCACCTGGCAGGTTTCTTATTAGTTACCATGGGCAAATAGTATCTTTACAACAAAGAGACTCTAACCAAGTGATTCATTATCACTTCAGATCAGATCAGATCAGTCGCTCAGTCGTGTCCGACTCTTTGCGACCCCATGAATCGCATCACGCCAGGCCTCCCTGTCCCTCACCAACTCCTGGAGTTCACCCAGACTCACGTCCATCGAGTCAGTGATGCCATCCAGCCATCTCATCCTCTGTCGTCCCCTTCTCCTCCTGTCCCCAATCCCTCCCAGCATCAGAGTCTTTTCCAATGAGTCAACTCTTTGCATGAGGTGGCCAAAGTACTGGAGTTTCAGCTTGAGCATCATTCCTTCCAAAGAAATCCCAGGGCTGATCTCCTTCAGAATGGCTTGGTTGGGTCTCCTTGCAGTCCAAGGGACTCTCAAGAGTCTTCTCCAACACCACAGTTCAAAAGCATCAATTCTTCGGCACTCAGCCTTCTTCATAGTCCAACTCTCACATCCGTACATGACCACAGGAAAAACCATAGCCTTGACTAGACGGACCTTTGTTGGCAAAGTAATGTCTCTGCTTTTATTGGGACAAACCAATAGTATACACATTTAATAGAACATACTGAGGAGGATACAACATTATATTTATGTCATTACTGTCAAAATTGTGAATCTAATCATGAGGATGAGATTGATTGATTTCCATACAAACATACCTAGATTGAGGGACATTCTGCAAAATAACTCGCCTGCATGCTTCAAAGATTTTAAGGTCAAGAAAGGTAAAGACTGAGCTGTAGTTATCCATTGCTATGGAATGATATTACCACAATATTAGTGGCTTAAAGCAACACACATTCATTATCTCTGTTTCTGTGAATTAGGAGTCTAGGTTGGTTGAGCTGGGCACTCTGCTCAGGGGTGTCTCACAAGGGAATCAAGGTGCTGGCCAGATCTACAGTCTCATCTGAGGCTCAACTGGAGAAGGATCCTCTTCTACGATTACTCAGACTGTTGGCAGAATTAACTTTCTTGGGATTACAGAACTGAGAAATTCTTTCTCTTGCTGGATGCTGGCTGAAACTTTTACAGGTCACTGGCTGAAGGCCCCTCTCTGGTTCTCAAAGCCACTTTCAGTGCCTTGCCACGTGGAGCTTTCCAACGTGGCCACTTGTTTCCTCAGAACCAGCAAGGGAGACAGCCTCCAACAAGAAGGGCAGTTTTTTAATAATGTCATCCAAACTGTCACAGACGCATCATCACATGCATACCTTTGCCATATTGTTTGTTGGAAGTGTGGGCAAAAGAACACGTTGCCTGCCGTTTCAGTAAACAGCGAATGTTGCCTGCCATCAAGCCTTCAGCCACTGCAGCTGTCCCAACCGTGTGCCCAGAGGGGAATATAGGACGGAGACACACAGGATACTAGTCTAGATAGTTAAGATGCATATCTAAAAGGACTAATTTCTATGACCCCAGACTCTAGCATCTTCCCATACACAGAAAAGCACTAAAATCATTCATTTCAGATGGCTGTGTGTGTGTATGATTAGCAGTAATATTTTGATGTTTGACAACATGGTTTTTGTTTTGTTTTTCAGCAAAGACTCTTTCATGCTCTGGCTCCTCCCTTATCTCCTTGGAATAGTCCCTCAGAGCTATTTGAGAGGATGCGTCCTAGGCTACGGGCTTCTGTAGTGGCTCTGATGGTAAAGAATCTGCCTGCAAAGCAGAAGACAGGTTCGATCCTTGGGTCAGGAAGATCCCTTGGAGAAGGGAATGACAACCCACTCCAGCATTCTTGCCTGGAGAATTCCAGGAACAGAGGAGCCTGGTGGACTACAGTCCATGGGGTCATAAAGAGTTGGGGACAACTGAGTGACTAACATTTTCACTTTTCATCCTAGCTATAGTCCTTAGTAAGGCCAATGAATAAAATATAATTCTCAACTTTTAGGTTGTACTTTTTTTTTTTTAGTAGAAAGAAACAAATTAAGGTTTTGCCCTTGACCATACCAGGGTGTAAATAGAGGATGAAGGGATCATGGAGGCTACCTCAAGAATCCACCTAGAATAATATTGTAGAATAAGGTATAGTGATTGGGACATAACATGTGTTCAGTAGCTATTTGTTGGGTCAATTTAAACAGAAATGTGGGCTTTTTAAAGAGTATTTGGCAGTTGTTTTTGTTCAGTCATTAAGTCTTTGTGACTGTGGACTGCAGCACACCAGGCTCTTCTGTCCTCCACTCTCTCCCAGACTTTGTTCAAATTCCTGTCCATTGCGTCAGTGATGCTATCTAATCATCTCATCCTCTGCTGCCCCCTTCTCCTTTTGCCTTCAGTCTTTCCCAGCATCAGGGTCTTTTCCAAGGAGTCAGCTTTTTGCATCAGGTTGCCAAAGTATTGGAGCTTCAGCTTCAGCGTCAGTACTTCCATTGAAGATTCAGGACTGATTTCCTTTAGGATTGATTTCCTTGGTTTGATTGGTTTGATTTCCTTGCAGTCCATAGGACTCTCAAGAGTCTTCTCCAGCACCACAATTCCAATGCATCAATTCTTTGGCACTCAGCCTTCTTTATGGTCCAACTCTCACATCTGTGCATGACTACTGGAAAAAACAGTTTTGACTATACGGACCTTTGTCAGCAAAGTGATGTCTCTGCTTTGTAAAATGTTGTCTAGGTTTGTCATAGCTTTCCTTCCAAGGAGCAAGTGTCTTTTAATTTCACGGCTGCAGTCACTATCCACATTGATTTTGGAGCCCAATAAAATAAAATCTGTCATTGCTTCCACTTTTCCCCTTTTGTTTCCCCCTTTTATGAAGTGATGGAACTGGATTCCATGGTCTTAGTTTTTTGAATGTTGAGTTTTAAGGCAGCTTTTTCACTCTCCTCTTTCACCATTGTCAAGAGGCTCTTTAGTTCCTCTTCACTTTCTGTCATAAGGGTGGTATCATCTGCATATCTGAAGCTGTTGATACTTCTCCCAGCCATCTTGATTCCAGCTTGTGATTCATCAAGCCTGGCAGTTGGATGATGCTTATTTAACTGCATATAAGTTAAATAAGCAGGGTGACAATATACAGTCTTGTCATACTCGTTTCCTAATTTTGAACCAGTCCATGTCTGGTTCCAACTGTTGCTTCTTCACCTGCATACAAGTTTCTCAGGAGGCAGGTAAGGTGGTCTGGTATTCCCATCTCTTTAGGAATTTTCCACAGTTTTCTGTGATCCACACAGTCAAAGGCTTTGGTGTAGTCATTGAAGCAGAAATACATGTTTTTCCTGGAATTCCCTTGGTTTCTCCATGATGCAATGAATGTTGAGAATTTTATCTCTGGTTCCTCGGCCTTTTCTAAATCCATCTTGTACATTTTGAGATTCTCGATTCATGTACTGCTGAAGCCTAGCTTGAAGGATTTTGAGTATAAGCTTGCTAGCATGTGAGATGAGTGTAATTATATGGTAGTTTGAACATTCTTTGGCATTGCCCTTCTTTTGGAATGGAGAGGCGTTCCATTGGGATTGGAATGAAAACTTATTTTTTCCAGTCCTGTGGCCACTGCTGAGTCTTCAAATGTGTTGAGATATTGAATGCCACACTTAACAGCATCATCTTTTAGAATTTTGAAGTGAAGTGAAGTCTCTCAGTCATGTCCGACACTTGGCGACCCCATGGACCGTAGCCTACCATGCTCCTCCGTCCTTGGGAGTTTCCAGGCAAGACTACTGGAGTGTGTTGCCATTTCCTTCTCCAGAGGATCTTCCCAACCCAGAATTGGGAAGATTTAAAATTTTAAATAGCTTTAAATTTTCACTCAACTTTGATACTGCCTATGGCAGTACTTTTGCTTATTGGATATATGTAAATATGTCAGCAACTGATCTTTGGGAAAGGTTTATTTCTTTTAGTGGTCTGTGGAAGTCTTATCACTCGTCACAAGATCATCCTTTATTTTTAGCAGCACTAGGCTCATGTGATCTAGCAGTTCTCTACAGAGAGCATTGGAGTACATATTTCAAGGTGTCACATGGTAGGGATCAGCTTAATATTTTAACTGCATAAATTTAAATCAAACCATAATTATGAATTTCAAAGACAGAACCAACCTATGAATAATAAGACCGTGTTATGGTGCAGTGCAATGATTTCAATCAGTACACAGCATTTTCCCTCCAAATCAAACATAGGGTTTTTTACCTAAGTCTCTTGAAGCAGCCAAGAATTCTATTTGATATATAAAGGCTGATCTGTGTGAAGAGACATTACACAGTGCATGGCGAGCAGCTGTTCTTCCCATCAAGGAAGGTCACAATGAAAGGAAATGGACTTACATTCAAACAGGAGAGATTCTGGACAGATACTAGACACACGTTCCTGACAAAGGGATGCAGCACAGATGGATTCAGGATGAAAAACAACTGTGGAATTTCCCCCTAGCAACTTTTACAAATGAGGTGGACAACCATCTGTTGGTAACGCTTTGAAGTCCTGTCTCAGGGCAGATCAACCTCAGGAACTCCTGAGGCTTCTCACTACCCTTTCACCTGCATCTGCAGAAGATATTAAACAGAAGAATGGTGGTGTTTTAATTGATCAGTATAATAGGCACCATTCACAGAAACATGAAATAACCTAAAACACCTATACCCAGAACAAACCTATGCTCCTTTCATCCACTTTCCTGTTAAAGAAAAGATTTCATTCTCTAGAGAAAATATCTTGTGCTAGTCAGAATGGCTAAAAATAAAATAATTAGTTTAGAAAGAAATAGCAAGGAGTGAAACACTTTTAAAAGTCAACTGCATCTGGGTGTGACACACTTAACTAAAAACCAGTTTAAAAGTAGGTCATTTAAAAATAGACTCTTTAAAGGTTAAAGGAACAAAAATGTGTATGTTTAAATGTAAATCAAGAGATATAGTTTTGTTGATCTTGATTCCAGCCTAGAGAATCATTTGTCTTTTCTTTGTAAGTTACAGACTAAAATTTTTTTTAGGTGATGCTCAGTCTCATTTAAAACATCTCAGATGACTGCATAGACATCATTATGAAACCTGCTGCTGCTGCTGCTAAGTCACTTCGGTCGTGTCCGACTCTGTGCGACCCCATAGACGGCAGCCCACCAGGCTCCCCCGTCCCTGGCATTCTCCAGGCAAGAACACTGGAGTGGGTTGCCATTTCCTTCTCCAATTTTGAAGCCTGCCTTTTTCCAAATACGTAAGGAAAGTGTGATATAATTATAATGCCACAGAAAAAAAAAAAAAAAAAAAGAACCTCATGACCAGAGATAATTTTCATCTCTTAAGAGTAGCTTTTGGATAACTTGTTTGACTCAACTCTGAAAACAAAAGTCAACATTTTATAATTTAATAAAATCAACTAAAACTCAAAAAAGACCCAAAGTATTAGGGACACTTATGCAAAATTCTTCATTCAATTTTGCTACATGCCTTGAAAATAATACATGTTTTAAATAAACAAAGGCTGTATGGAGATGAAGCCAGAAGTTCATTCTTTTCACAGTGACTCAATTTTCCCATTCACTTCTTATAGGGAAATGAACAATATGTTGAAAGTAGGTAATGTACAACATTCTAGTCTGGAAGTTCCAGGATAAAATTCCAGCTATGCTTACATAAAACGTTGTCTTTAAATAATGGCACTTCCAAGAACAGTAATCAATAAATCAGTTGAAAGAAGGAACTGCTCTATGGAACAGGCCCTGCCTGATTCCTTCAGTTCATTTGTTTTCATTCTTCTCCGTCAGTGGAATCACTGAGGTGGTGCATATATTGGAAGTATTGTGCAATACTAGTCTGAGAACGTGAAAAAACATTTCTATAATGTCTTAAAACTCTAGAATTGATCAATGTAAGTTATTGTCTCTTTGCCATAGTTACCTTGGAAAGCCTTATGTTTTTATAAACTGTGTTGCCATTGCTTGAAACATTTTGGGAAATTTCTCTTTGAATTGCTTTCAGAGTCTGCATTTGACTTTTTGCATCTCTTCAGTAGTGACAATATTTTGGTTTGTAGATTTCATGCTGAGAGTGATTTTTTTATTTTTTTGGGTATATTTTAAAGAGCCCAAAGTTACTTCACCTATGGTCCGTTGGGAAATATGAGGGTTTTTTGTTTTTTTTTTGTAAAATGGTTACAAGGTTATGAGACTGATTTTTATAGTCTAGATTAGAAGTGTTGGAGAAGACTCTTGAGAGTCCCTTGGACTGCAAGGAGATCCATCCAGGCCATCTGAAGGAGATCAGCCCTGGGATTTCTTTGGAAGGAATGATGCTCAAGCTGAAACTCCAGTACTTTGGCCACCTCATGCAAAGAGTTGACTCATTGGAAAAGACTCTGATGCTGGGAGGGATTGGGGGCAAGAGGAGAAGGGGACGACAGAGGATGAGATGGCTGGATGGCATCACTGACTCAATGGATGTGAGTCTCCGTGAACTCCGGGAGTTGGTGATGGACAGACAGGGAGGTCTGGCGTGCTGCAATTCATGGGGTCGCAAAGAGTAGGACACAACTGAGCAACTGATCTGATCTGATTATCCTGTTTGTCAGCTATGTGACTGCCCAACACCTCAGTTCCTTTATTTGTAACAAGAGTAACAATGGTTCACATAGACTTGTTCTATTAAGTGATATAATAAATACACCATAGTAGTCAGAGTGCCCAGCACACAGTTAAACAGTTCTCACCTAGAGAATAACTCCATGAAGGGATTTCTAGACCTCTCCTTTCTATTAAACTCTCAACCCATCAATTCAGATCCAGCACATCCTTCAAAACTGACTCCAAATCCATTCTCTGAAGTCACCTTTTTTGTGTAAATAATTCATTTGTAATTTTCTCTTTTTCCAAGCAGTCATGGAGTCCTCAAGACTGATCTTTCATCATGACTCTTAAATCTTTTTCTCCAACCCACTTCCTGTCTTCAATCCTTGAAGCCATGCCTTCTCCATGCTACAGGCAGAGTGATCTTTCTGAAGTGTTAGCCTGATGGAGTCACTTCCCTCTTAAAACATGTCAGTGTCTCCCCATTATCCTCTGGTAGAGGATAATCTTCTCAGTAGGACATAGAAAGCTATTTGTGATCTGAAGTTGGTTTACTGCAGAAACTCAATGCCTCATTTCTTTAAATGTAGCATATTCTCATGTTCCTAGGATTTTGCATGAGGCTGAAATTTGTTCTCTTTTGCTTCTGGCTAATTCCTACTATTTCCTCTGGATTTATTTTAGACATTTAGTGCTCCAGGAAGCTCAACACTCTCAGGCCCTCTAAGGGCCCCACTTCCCACACAAGGTTTATTTATGTATACCTCATAAGTAATCTCATAACACCTGCTCAGCCATTGCACTGTATTTTTACCCTTTATTTGAAATTTATTTACAGGTACTGTGTCTTAGTCATACCAATCTTAGTTACACCCTCCAGGACCCTGTGTTCATATTTGTATCCCTAGGAACATCATGTGCTCAGTTGTTCAGTTGTGTCTGACTCTTTGTGACCCCATGAACTGTAGCCAGGCTCCTCTGTCCATGGGATTATCCTGGAAGAACACTGGAGTGGGTTGCCATTTCCTCCTCCAGGGAACATAATAGGGCTCAGTAATCATTTATAGAATGAACGAATGAATGAATAATGTTTCTGACGTCTTATTTACTGTTCTTGTGACTCATTAACAATTTTTATTGCTATTAAGATTTTATAAAAAACTTTCAAATGTTTGCTCTCACACCTGCCCTCTCTGCCTTGGAAAAATCCAAATAGTTGCATTGAATCTACCTCAACCTCTCACTTAATGTGGATCTTTAAGGATCTTCTTAAAGGATCATCTCAGAAGGGTCTTCTGAGTAAGCAAATAAGACACACAATCAGAGCTGCCAAACAGAGCTGTGACTTTCTTGAGGCGTTTGTCTACTCTGGACATTATATTCTATATTTACTACTTTTTTTTTTTTTTTTTATTCCTGATGTCTGTAAGCTTCATAAGGTTGAGTTTGCTTCATTCACCACTGGGTCATCAGGTCCCACAATACTATCTGGCACATACTGGGTCTTTAATTTTAAGTAAAGTATTGAATACCAGATTACAAGATCCTTGAGAACAGTAAATTGTGTATGTTCCACATCATAACCTAAAATGTCATATAGTATGTGATTGATAGATATATGTTCATGTATTTTTTTGTTGTAGTTGATGATAAAAAATAACAGGGTGCCTCTTGAGGCAGACAGTACCTGTAGGTATCCTTTGAGGGGGAAAATTAAAAATTAAGTGAGCACTTCCAACCTGTGAGAAAGAGGGCAGACAGTTTCTTTGAATCAGATCTGCTAAAAATCGCATGGAGTATTGCCTGTAGTTATGTACAAGTGGTATAGGAAGGTTTCCCCTAAAGGGGGAACCTGGGACCCCTTGAGCAAAGAAAGATTCCTAGGATGGAGTTAGATTAATTTGCATAAGGAACTTGGAACTTCTGAAAGAGATGAACTAAAATGTATATCTGAATCACCTGAGATTTAGCCCTGGGAGGCAGCCAGGGGTGGCGGGGGTTGGTGGAGACTGTGGCAAGCTGAGTCAGGATGTCCCTGATCTAGGTACAGAGGCAGAGAAGAGCACTGGGCTCCTCCTGAGGAAAATTCATCTGCCGAAAGGGCAGAGGTGGTTTCACCTCAAAGTTACGGAAGCATACCGCATCGTTCACTTACAGGACACCTTCTGAGTCTGAGAGAGTCCTAGCAATGTGGTCACATTGTTGCAACTACTTAACTGCTGACATTGAGCGAATGACTGTTTCCACCCAACATTTCCTCCTCAGACTCTTCAGTAAGATCACTGGAGTGACTAAAGGCATTTGGGGGATTCAGCTAAGAGGAAGTTGAGTTAGGAATACATTTAGTCTGGTTTAAGGGGGATATCTTTATGTGGTTCAAAGTCAGTTCATTTTTTAAACAATTAATTTGTATTGGAGTATAGTTAGTTGAGCCAACTCTGGGAAATAGTGAAGGACAGGGAAGTCTGGCGTGCTGCAGCCCACGGCAGGGTCGCAAGGAGTTGGACATGACTGAGCAACTAAACAACAGCAACAAAGAGCTGCTTTACAATATTGTGTTAGTCTCTGCTGTACGGCAGAGTGAGTCAGCTATTTGTATACATATATCCCCTCTTTTGGGGATTTCCTTCCCATCTAGGTCACCACCGAGTACTGAGTCGAGTTCCCTGTGCTATACAGTAGGTCCTCATTCATTATTTATCTGTTTTATACATAGTAGTGTGATATGGTGATCCCAGCTCATCCCACCCTCTCACCCCCCAAGCCTGGTGTCCATACATTTGTTCTCTACATCTGTGTCTCTATTTCTGCTTTGCGAATAAGTTCTTCTGTATCATCTTTCTAGATTCTACATATAATCGATATGATGTTTGTTTTTCTTTTTCTGTCCTTTCCTTTTTATTGTTGAGTTTTTGCTAGCTGCCCTGATGTAGGAATGACTTATAAGAATATCCCTACCACCCATTCTTCAGAATCACCTAATCCCAGGACAAGAAAGGTCAGACATCCTGTCAAGATATGAATGTGCCTATGTCACCTGTCACTAGAATTAGGTGGATAATTCTAGAGTAAAAAGACTCCGATTTGGAGAATCAGGAAAACTGTGAAGAAACAGTTTAAAATGAAACTGTGAGATGTTTTAAAATTACTGGACAGCAAAAAATTCTGGAAGGTATAGAAGGAAAATGCTACTTTACTAGCCTTTGCTGAAAAAGGTATTAACTATTTGATTCTGGAGACAAACCAAAAAGAAAAGGATGTAGGGTATGGTTTCCAGGGCCTTCACCTGATACTCTACCATTCCCTACCCTCCATCATTTTTTTAAACAGAGCTTCATGGTGGCAGAGGACATGGTGCCTGACGTTGCTGGACTCCTGGGGGTGCAAGTGCGCTGTACCCCGAGTTTCAGTATGCAAGCACAACAGACTAACATGTGGCCAGTGGCCCTGTGTAAGGATAATCTGTCAAGATATCCCAATGGTGGGATTCCAACTGGAAGTAAGTCTATTTTTTCCTGTAGGTGGGAAATAGACTACCAGAAATTGAGGATGTGTAGGTGATGAAATTCTAGCCCAAACCAAAGAACACTGTTGGGTATGAATGCAGATTAAGAATGAAAGGTACAACAATAGGAAATACAGATGTAGGTAATGAAGGGCTTATATGGTTCCCTCCTCTTGGTGATTCCTATGTTCTCCTGTATAACCATAGCACAGTGTTTGGAAGTCCTAAAATAAATATTTGAAGATTAGGAGAGGCACTGGGTATCTTCTGTTTGTTCCTCTGGCTCTTCTGTTCCCCAGAGGGCTGGCTTATAAGGACTGTATAAACAAGTTCCTTTGGAGGCAAGAATATATACAGTGGAGAAAAGACAGCTCTTCAATAAGTGATGCTGGGAAAACTGGACAGCTACGTGTCAAAGAACGAAATCAGAACATTCTCTAACACCATGTACAAAGTTAAATTCAAAGTGGATCAAAGATCTAAATATAAGACCGGATACTATAAAACTCCGGAAAACTCAGGCAGGACACTGACATAAATTTCAACAATACCTTTTTGGAACCATCTCCTAGAGGAATGGAAATAAAAACAAAAATAAACAAATGGGACCTAATTTAACTTAAAAGCTTTTGCACAGTAAATGAAACCATGAACAAAATGAAAAGATAACCTAAAGAATGGGAGAAAATATTTGCAAACAATATAATCAATAAAGGATTAATATCAAACATATATAAATGGCTCAATATATAAAAAAAAGGACAACACAATAAAAAATGGGCAGAAGATCTATATAGACATTTCTCCAAATAAGACATACAGATGGGCAACAGGCACATGAAAATATGCTCAACATTGCTAATTGTTAGAGAAACGCAAATCAGACCTACAATGAGGTATATTACCTCACACTGGTCAGAATGACCGTCATCAAAAAGTCTACAAATAATAAATACTGGAGACAGTGTGGAGAAAAAGGAACCCTCCTACACTGTTGGTAGGAATGTAAATTGGTGCAGCCAGTATGAAGGACAGTATGGAATTTCCTGAAAAAACTAAAAATAAAGTTACCATCAATTCAGTTCAGTTCAGTCGCTCAGTCGTGTCCGACTCTTCACAACCCCATGAATCGCAGCACGCCAGGCCTCCCTGTCCATCACCAACTCCCGGAGTTCACTCAGACTCACGACCATTGAGTCAGTGATGCCATCCAGCCATCTCATCCTCTGTTGTCCCCTTCTCCTCCTGCCCCCAATCCCTTCCAGCAGCAGAGCCTTTTCCAATGAGTCAACTCTTTGCACGAGGTGGCCAAAGTACTGGAGTTTCAGCTTGAGCATCATTCCTTCCAAAGAAATCCCAGGGCTGATCATATGATCCTGCAATTCCACTCCTGGACATAAATCCAGAGAAAACTATAATTCAAAAAGATGCATACACTCCAATGTTCACTGCAGCACTCCTTACAATAGCCAATACATGGAAGCAACCCAAATATCCATTGACATTGGAATGGATAAAGAAGATGTGGTATACTTATACAATGGAATACTACTCAGCCATAAAAAGAATGAAATTGGCAGCAACATGGATGGACCTAGAGATTTTCATACTAAGTGAAGTCAGTCAGACAGAGAAAGACAAATATCATATGATGTCATATATATCTGGAGTCTAAAAAAGTGATAAAACTGAACTTATTTACAAAAGAGAGACTGACAGACATAGAAAACAAATTCATAGTTTCCAAAGGGGAAATGGGGAGGGAGAGATAAATTAAGAGTTTGGGATTAGTACAGATACACTGCTGTATATAGCATAAATAACCAACAAGGTCCTACTGTATGGCACAGGGAACTATATTCAATATTTTGTAATAACCTATAAGGCAAAAGAATCTGAAAAAGAATATATATGTGTATATATATGAACTGAATCACTTTTTACTGTACACCTGAAATGAATACATTGTAAATCAACTATTGTTCAATTTAAAAATATGAATATAAAAACATATTAACCAATATAATATATAATATGTGATTATAAAAGTATAATAATATAGATTTGTAAAGTTTCTCATTTTATTAAATTTTAGCAGGATTAAAAATAACAAGTTCCTTTGCCCTCTGGCCTTTGGTTGTCTTGGTTAATAGGGAGGATCAGCAAGAGATGGCAGGCCAGGAGGAAAATGAGCTCAGAATCTTTAAGAAACCTGCTATGGTAAACTAAACATGATGCCATTTTTTTTTTTTTTTTTCTTTTTGCTGTTGAAGGGTGAAGTCTAATTCCTATCTCCCCTGTAATCAGGACTGGCCTAAGTAACTTGCTTGAACAACTGAATGCAGTAGAAGTGACATTTTGAGGCTTCTGAGGCTAGATCATCACAAGCAGACTTACAGACCCCGCTGCTTCAGTCTCTTGGAGAACTCACTCTTGGAGTTCTGAGCTGTCTTGTAAGTAAGAGGTCAATTACACTGAGACTTCCCTGCTGGAAGGACCCACAGGGAGAGAGCATGGAGAGAGTGATGCTGGCCACCCGCTAGCCGTTCCAGCCCTCTGAGGCAGATATGTGAGTGAGGACAAGGTCTTGGAGGACATGGCAGTCCCAGCAGATATCTCGTGAAGAAGAACCAAAGGAGCCAGCCAACGGCTTTACTGAGGCCCCAGATATATATGACCCCTGTTGTGCTGGCTCAGACAGCTCCAGCTGCTCCAATCACCCCAGCCGAGGCTCCAGGATTTTGTGAAGCAAGAATAATCTTACATCCCTGCTGTGCCCTGCCAGAACTAGTGACCCACAAAACTGTGAGCACAGTATGTGATTATCGTTTCACAGCAATAAACAACCAAACACCTGGTAACCTCCTAGCTGGGTGAGCCCTGATAGACTCTGTCCCTCTGCCAAAGACTCTTCAAGACAGCCTCTCCATAGAACCACTCTCGCTTTACAGCCTGCAGGAGGGAATGACTCCCCGCCATCATGCACTGTACTATCTTTTGTTATGGGCTTTTGAAAATCTTGTCCACCTTTCAAAGTAAAGTCCCCTAACTAAATTCTCCTGAATCACCTAGTTTGAGAGTGTTATCTGTTTCTTGTCAGGATCTTGGCTTATAAACCAGACTTGATATATATATATACACATCTCAAGATTTATTAAAGAGCAGAGGAGAAAGCTACAGTCTATGTAAGGAGGTTCAAAATTATGCTTTAGAAAGCCACAAATTAACAAAACAGCACATGTACATACTTATATCAGGTAATTAGCATGTTACCCTTAATGAAATGTTTTAGAATACTTTAGAAGAGACTAGGTGTTTAAGACTGTCCTTAAGGTTTTCTGGATTCATTGAGTCTTACTCATTCTTTTGCTTTCTGTGGAAATTGGTCATTTTCTGGTACTGTGTTATTTTATTTAACAGTTTTATGTCACACTTTCTATATTCCAGGCACTCTGGAATAATATACAAATAATAATTCACTCAATCCTCCTAATAACCCTATCAGCCGTGAGCTGCTATCATCGCCATTTTACAGATGAAGACACTGGGGCATGCAGAGATTATATTAATGGGCAAAGGGCTCACAGTAAGTGGCAGAGCTAGTGACTGAAGCCACACAGTGCAGCTAGAGGGTATGCACTCTTTGCCACTGTGTTATACTGTGAGGTCTTGTCAGGATTATTTGTAAAAGTGTGGGAGTGTTTAAAGAAAACAAAAATAAGGATTGTATAGAACTTCCAAGCTAGTAACAGTAGAGAGCCATTACCTTTCCCTGGACTGAAGGAAAGGGAGAAGTTACCAGACATCAAGGGAGCTGTTTGTACAGGGTATCTGACAAAAGTTGGTAGCATTTAGGGAGAGATGCAGATAGCCAAAGATGACCCAGTGGAGGAGAAGGAGGGTGAATACACACTCTCATCTCATTGTCCCATGCCCTTCGATCTTCTGCTTATCTAACCCACCTGAAGCCAAGTGGCCAGGGCAGTCCACGTAGGTCAGCCTTCCAAGACTACAGAGCAGGGTGCTGGTGAGAATGGTGGAGGATGGGTCTGGACAAGCAAATAGAAGATAGCCAACACACCAAAATCTTACCGAGGGTCAGGTTAGGGTGGTGTAAGGCGAGAAGGGTGTTTTGGAGAATTACCAGGTGTTCCATGTCGAGCTCTAGATGAGTGTGGCTGGGGCTCAAAATGCAACCATTTACAGACTTTATGTTGTACCATATGACATTACCATTTTTATAGGTAAAATACCTGGAAAAATTGTCAATTTCATATAGTTCAACCTAATAGTCTGTGTATTTTCCCATAGAGTTGCTAATAGATAAACGACTCATACCAGATGACTAAATATGTTGCTTCTCACTTGTCAGTTAGGGTTGTTAAACAGAATGGGTATTCTAATTGGACTACATGAAACATTTTTTTCTTTTTTGGTTGTTCAGGGATGAGTCATTGCTCTTCTCTGTTACCATGTCTTGGTCAGAACCACCCTAGTCTATCCTGACAGGTCACTCTAACTCCAGATTTCTGTCCTGGTCCCAATCTCTCTAAGGCTCCAGGGTTCTTCATGCACATTTCTCGTATGGGTTTTTAAGCAGCAACAGTAAGGAGTGAGTGTCAAAAGGAATCTATCCTCCTAGGTGCCCCCTCACTATATTCATGTAACTAGGAAAATCACTTTTATTAGTTCCCTATGGCTGTGGTGAGTGGCTTAACACAAATCTATTCTTTTATACTTCTGGAAGTCAGAGGGCTGAATTAAGTCTCACAGGGCTAAAATCAGTGGGACTAAAACTGATGTGTCTGCAGGATTGGTTCATTTTGGAAGAGAATCCATTTCTTGCCTCTTCCAACTTTTAGAAGCTGCTAGAATTCCTTGGCTCATGTCCACATGGCTCCAACCTCTACTCCATTGTTGGCAAGGACCCACCAGAATGGAATTGTCTGGTCCCTGGGGTTCTTGGTAAATTGATGGTGGGATAGGGAGGGGAGGGCTGGGAATGAAGAAACGAAACTATACCAAAGGCAACCCACTCCAGTGTTCTTGCCTGAAGAATCCCAGGGACGGGGGAGCCTGGTGGGCTGCCGTCTATGGGGTCGCACAGAATCGGACATGACTGAAGCGACTTAGCAGCAACTTAGCAGGGAGGGGAGGGTTGGGGGTGAAGAAACTAAACTGTACCAATTACTACATTCTTTATTCTTTGCTCTTCACTAAAACAAACAAATAATCTTATAATACTATACAATAAAAGGATTTGTACCTACATGTTTCAATCCCTTTGATGGTTAACTTCTTTAATTAGGAGACTCCGTCAATGGGCATTTTCTAGAAGTCGCTAAACCCTTATGGTCTGTGTGCACGCATGCTCAATCGCTCAGTCGTGTTCAACTCTTTGTGACCCCATGGACTGTAGCCCATCAGGCTCCTCTGTCCATGGAATTCTCCAGGCAGGAATCCTGGAGTGGGTTGCCATTTCCTACTCCAGGGAATCTTCCCAACTCAGGGATGGAACCCGGGTCTCCTGCACTGAGACTCCTGGGCCTATTTTATGTCAGGCATTGTCTCATGATCTTACATAGTTCATTGCATTTAAATCTTCCCTCCTTCAGTAAGGCAGATTGTCTTTCTATTTTATAGATGAAGTGATAAGGCTCAGGAATTTTTTCTAGCTGGTTATAAGAGACGGGTCTCTAGCCATATTATTGGTTTATAAGCATCAATTACGGTCACATTTAAATCAAGTGGCAAGTGAAGCAAGAGTATTGCTGGATGCTTGAATGCAGCTAATCTAGGAACACAGCCAAGATGTTATATAATTGTAAGATGTAATGAGAGTTCGCATAGGTCCTATTTTGTTCTAATTAATCCCTCACTCCAAGCAAACCCTATTATCCAATACCCCAGCATATCCTCCTTAAACTCTCTCACCACCAAATCCCTGAACTATATATATATGTCAGTAATGTATGAAAGATGTGTAAAAAGTACCTTGAGTAAGGATGAGTGTGTGTGTGCTAAGTCACTTCAGTCATGTCCAACTATTTTTGACCCCATGGACTGTAGCCCACCAGGCTCCTCTGTCCATGGGATTCTCCAGGCAAGAATACTGGAGTGGTTGCCATGCCTTCCTCCAGGGGATCCTCCTGACCCAGGGATCAAACCCATGTTTCCTGCGGCTCCAGACTTGCAGGTAGATTCCTTGCCACTGTGCCACTGGGGAAGCCCAGGTAAGGATAGTGCTCGTTAAAGTTTGGTTGAATAAAAAGTTAGAAAAAAACATAATCTGAAATGCACAGTAACAAATACAGAAGGCAAATAAAATGTTTGCTACCATTCCAAAGTTACAGCCTTATTCTTTACCACTGAGCCTCCTGGGAAGCCCAGTTTAAAAAACAGCAGCCACAAAATGACCAAGTTGGTATATAAGTCCTTTTTGAAAAAAGGTTGAAAGCACACCATGAAACTGAAAGACAGGACTGCAAAAATCTCCTGACTGAAAGATTATGAAGCTACAGAACAACAATTCTGTATATATAGAAGAGTGCTCCCTCAAATTTTTCGCTTGCTTTTGATTTTTGGAGAGCTGTATTTTATATATGAACAACAATCACCATTTGAAACAGACATTTCTGCTGCGTACAAGCATTGGTTTCTCCCTTCCTTCCAACAATACCTAGACTTTATTCAAGGTATCGTCTCTTCCCCATACCTCTTGTAGGTCTCAGGAGAACTTGACCTCATCACTCCAGGTTGCTCTGGCGGGCGGGTCTAGTGCACCTAAAGCTAATTGCCCCTCTAGACCAAGTGATGGGTGCTAGAGATGACATGTGACCCAGCTAACTGAAAAGAGGTTCGCAAGGGGCCTCTGAGAAAGACTTACCATCACAGTGAGAGAGATTCCTAGAGTAACCCTCTCTCTAGACATTATCCTGAAAATGAAACTTCTATTTAGAGTCAGGCGGGTCATGGTGGAGAGGTCTGACAGAATGTGGTCCACTGGAGAAGGGAATGGCAAACCACTTCAGTATTCTTGCCTTGAGAACCCCATGAACCGTATGAAAAGGCAAAATGATAGGATACTGAAAGAGGAACTCCCCAGGTCGGTAGGTGCCCAGTATGCTACTGGAGATCAGTGGAGACATAACTCCAGAAAGAATGAAGGGATGGAGCCAAAGCAAAAACAATACCCAGTTGTGGATGTGGCTAGTGATAGAAGCAAGGTCCGATGCTGTAATGAGCAATATTGCGTAGAAACCCGGAATGTCAGGTCCATGAATCAAGGCAAATTGGAAGTGGTCAAACAGGAGATGGCAAGAATGAACGTCGACATTCTAGGAATCAGCGAACTAAAATGAACTGGAATGGGTGATTTTAACTCAGATGACCATTATATCTACTACTGCGGGCAGGAATCCCTCAGAAAAAATGGAGTAGCCATCATGGTCAACAAAGGAGTCTGAAATTCAGTAATTGGATGCAATCTCAAAAATGACAGAATGATCTCTGTTCATTTCCAAGGCAAACCATTCAATATCACAGTAATCCAAGTCTGTGCCCCAACCAGTAACACTGAAGAAGCTGAAGTTGAATGGTTCTATGAAGACCTACAAGATCTTTTAGAAGTAACACCAAAAAAAGATGTCCTTTTCATTATAGGGGACTGGAAGGCAAAAGTAGGAAGTCAAGAAACACCTGGAGTAACAGGCAAATTTGGCCTTGGAATACAGAATGAAGCAGGGCAAAGGCTAATAGAGTTTTGCCAAGAGAACGCACTGGTCATAGCAAACACCCTCTTCCAACAACACAAGAGAAGACTCTACACATGGACATCACCAGATGGTCAACACCGAAATCAGATTGATCATATTCTTTGCAGCCAAAGATGGAGAAGCTCTATACAGTCAGCAAAAACAAGACCGGGAGCTGACTGTGGCTCAGATCATGAACTCCTTATTGCCAAATTCAGACCATCAATCATCAGGGAAAAGCATACCAAAACCATAATGAGATATCACCTTATACCTATTAGAATGGCTATTATTTAAAAAGTCAAAAAATAACATTTCTAGGTACTTTTGCCCTAAGCATCTTTGCCACAAGCATTTTGCCACATTTTTGCAGCAAAACTAATTGGCTATATGGCAATTTTTCTGTAAAAATAAAATGAATGGTTGATAGTTTGGTTTGATGTATAAAACGTGTGACAGATGATGATGACTTTGCACCAAAAGTTGTTTTTGTTTTTTGTTTTTGAAATACAGTACATTGGAGGAGAAAGAGGCCAAATACCCATTTCCCACAGAACTTTGGAATGCCGCTCAATGGACATGTGACAATAATATTCCAAGAAAAACCAATAGTGTGGAAGGTTTACACAACACAGTACAAAGCTCAGTTATAAATAGGCATCCTAATATTTGGAAAGTCTATCTAAATGAAGGAAGACATTTTAGTGAAAAAAGAAAATGTATGGTTCTGAACAAGGAGAAGGATCAACAAGCCAAAAAACAAAACAAAACAAAACAAAACAAAACAAAAAACAAAAAACCAGATATAAAATACTACGAAAATAGACCTGGAAGACAAGTGTTTTGGTACAAGCCAATAAATTTGTTTTGAGAAGTATTGCCATGAGTCTACACATATTTTAAAGGTATTCAAGTATTTTGTATTTTGCAATAATCTATTCCTTTCTGATGTTTCCTGTTTACATTCTTTTTGATGTCCTTTTATTTTTTGTTACTTATCTTTTATGGCAAGACTGCCTTGTGGCTAAGTAGTTATGCGGCAAGAATGCTTGTGACAAAGATGAAGAAACCACCAGACATGAACACAGCACATGTTGGTGAGGATACAGAGAAAAAGAACCCTTATGGACTACTGCTGGGAATGTAAGTTAGTGCAGCCACTATGCAAAACAGTATGGGGGGGAGGAGGCCTTCCAGTCTTAATAACAGAAGTCCATGTGATCTAGCAATTCCACTTCTAGGTACTTGCCTAAAGAAAAAACAAAAAAACCACTAATTCAAAAACATACATGCATCCCCATGCTCATTGCAGCATTATTTACAATAGCCAAGTCATGGAAACAACTTAAAACTAACTGACAGATAAATGAATAAAGTACGGTATCATAAATAAATACAATGCGATATTATTCGGTCATAAAAAATGAAATCTTTCCATTTGCCACTGCCACTACGTGGATGGACCTTGAGGGCATGACGCTAAGTGAAATAAGTCTAACAGAGAAAGAGGAATACCATATGATTTTACATGTGGAATCTTAAAGAGAAAACAAGCTCATAGATCCAGAGAACAGATTTGTGTTTACCAGAGGTGGGGGGTGGAGCTCAGCAAAATGTGTAAAGGGGTAAAAGGCACAAGTACAGATTTTCAGTTACAAATAAATCACATGGATGTAATGTACAGCATGGTGACTATAATAAAAAATCATGTATTGCATATTTGACAGTTGCTATGACAGTAGGTCCTTTTTTTAAATTTTATTTTATGTTTTAACTTTACAATATTGTATTGGTTTTGCCATAAATCAAAATGAATCCGCCACAGGTATACATGTGTTCCCCAAAAGCACTCGTCACAAGAAAAGCATTGTTTTGGTAGCTCTGTGTAGTAATGGACGTTAACTAGACTTCTTACAGTGATCATTTTGCAGTATATACAAATAACAAATCACTATGTTGTGTACCTGAAACTAATACAATTTCCTATTTCAATTACACCTCAATTAAGAAAAGAGAAAGTGAACACTCATTTCAAGAGGCTTTGAAAATTCTGAGCAGGAGGATGGACATAGGACGCTCAGGAAAGGCCTGGTTGAGAAGTGACATGAGAGGGAAACGTGAGAGGATAGCTTGTTCAGAAATAGCAATAAGGTCATTATGGCTGAAGCGGACTGATGGAGAAAGTGGTAGGAACATTCGCTGCCTCTTACCTGGATTACTACGGTAGCTCCCAGACGAATTTCACTGTTTCAACTTTTGCTTCTTCCCCAACCCCATGGGTTGAGAGTAGTCTCTGTGTGTGTATAGTATGGTATGGAGGTACAGGTGGGGATGGGTAGGCAAAAATAAAAACACTGAAATTAGTTAAGAGGCTATTTCAGTAATCAAGATGAAAGAGGATGGGGATTCAATCCATAAGTGAAGATGAGGAGAAGTGTTCATATTCTGGGTGTTTTGAACATGGAATCAATAGGATTTCTTGGATAAGAGAAGAGAGAAGTTTGGATAAGAGGTATGAGAGAAAGATGTTAAAAATGACTCTAAATTTTGGTCTTGTGCAACTCTTAGGATAGAGTTGCATCAACAGAGAAGGGACAGTATGTGGGTGGAGCAAGTTTCTGAAAGAGTCAAGATTTCAGTTTTGGAACACCTTGTACTTAACGATTTCTATTTTAAAAACGCAAACTAAGTATAGGAATTAACACATGGTCTCTGTTGCTGACTTGATGAGATACATCTTTTACTTAACACCAGTACAGACACCAATCTGCCAAAACTTTGCATTGTGGATAGCTAAAGATATTAAGAAAAAGCCAGAATTAAACAGATGCTATTTGTACTATTATTTAATTTGCACTTTCTCTCCCATTTTCCAAAAATCTTACTGGTTTTTAGAACTTGCCTTTTTGTGTGTGTGGATTAAGGACCTTGCTCAAAGTATTTTTTGAACCTGTTTTACCAACCAACCAACCAACCCAACCCACAAAATCACAACCAAGAGAACAACAAAATTGTCTACTTGTCTTCTTATGGAATGAGTAATCATTCTTCAGTCTTCTGCTTTTAAAATTCACACCCAGGGCTGACACATAACTGTGAATTAAATAGACTGCTTTCCTCCAGCAGTTGAAGAGGTGATGGAGGCAGCTGGGAGAGCACTAGAGACTGAGGAGAGGAAACTACAGTCCTCAGAGATGAGTCTACACAGAGGAGTGTGGCTGTGGCCTGTCATCCTGGGCATACCCTGGACTCTTTTCCCGCTTCCTTTGAAGTGAGATGTGGCCATGTAACTGAGTTCCAGCCAGTGGAATATGACTATTAGTCACCTGTTCTATTTCCAGGTCTTGTCTAGGAAACCTTTCCACTGATGATATTTATTCCTTTCCCTTTTGATTGACTGAGGCCTAGTCTGCCATACTGGAAACAACATGCTGAAAAGAACACATCCTAAACTGGAGAAATGGCTGGATGGCATCACCGACTTGATGGACATGAGTTTGAGTGAACTCCAGAGTTGGTGATGGACGGGGAGGCCTGGCGTGCTGCGATTAATAGGGTCGCAAAGAGTCGGACACGACTGAGCGACTGAACTGAACTGAACTAAAACTGGAGAAGCCTGGGTCTCTGAAGTTTGCTCAGACCATCCACGAACTAAGAACTTCAATTTTTGAACTTGAGTGGGAAATAAATCTTTACTGTAGTTGAGCTAGTGCACATTTGTGTGTTTATTTGTTATAGCAGCTAATGGCCTCAAATCTAATCCTAAGAGAGAAATAGGGGTTCAAAACATACTTACTGCCCACATTTTCCTATTTAACTCTCCCGTTTGTAGCCAGTTATTTCCTTCAAATCCCCTATAAGTTTATAGTTGAGGAGTGGAATTACAATTACATACCTTTAAATGCAGAGCTTAAATTAAACTCACGGAACATTCCATATACTATAATACTGACTTAGGCAAGAATTCAAAGATGTAAACCTTTGAGGCTTGAGAAACTGGCAGCATTACTGAGATGTTCAGTTTTCCCAATTTGATTTGCACTGCCAGCCCCATCTGTTTACTGAGTGCATGGTGGTATTTAGAGATCTAATTCAATGCTCTATTTGAAATTTTCTGATCATGCTTTTGAATCATAGCCTTTCTCAAATATTATATCCTTACTAGTGCAGTATATGGCACCCCACTCCAGTACTCTTGCCTGGAAAATCCCATGGATGGAGGAGCCTGGTAGGCGGCAGTCCATGGGGTCGCTAAGAGTCGGTGGCGACTGGGCGACTTCACTTTCACTTTTCACTCTCATGCATTAGAGGAGGAAATGGCAACCCACTCTAGTGTTCTTGCCTGGAGAATCCCAGGGACGGTGGGGCCTGGTGGGCTGCCGTCTATGGGGTCGCACAGAGTCGGACACGACTGAAGCGACTTAGCAGCAGCAGTGCAGTATATATTTTTAAAAGTTTCCTTAGAAGTTTTTTTTTTCCCATTTTTAATATATCCATTCCTTGTCTCTAGAGGCATACAGTGTAAAGCCTATATTTTCAAATTTCATATACACATGTCCTTCAGAAAAAAATAAAGTTTTTTCCAACATAGGGTAATCTTCTGCAATGACTCCATGTTAAATATATATTCTTTAAATTAAAGTACAAACTTACAAAATGGTGTGGACTTTCTAACCTTGGACTGAGAGGAAAAATATAAGTAAATTAACATTCTATAAGGAAATAAAAATACTTGAAGATTTTTGTCTACAAATGTAGATACCAAGGGTAAAAATCTTCCAGTATTTAAACTCTGGTTTAGTACCTGGTATACTATGATAATATATGAGCAGTGACAGGCTCCCCTTCCTCAAATATCTCCTCTAAAAATATGATACAGAGTCTCTATGTCCTGCAATATTCCAAATAGTAGGAGTAGTAGTAAGAAAAAAAATTTATAATAAAAATAAAGTTTTATTGAACACTATCATGTGTCAGGGATTATGTAAAGCACTTTTTTTTAATGACTCTTTTAAGGTAATTCTCACAATGACTCTATGAAGAGGCAGATATTATTTCCTAATTTTCCAGTGAGGAAGTTGAAGCACAGATAAATTTAATGACTTGTTCAAGGTTACATTTAGTATGTTGAGAGAGCAAGGAACTGAACAATTTGGCAGTCTGGCTCTATAACCCATACTCAATATTCCTGGAAAAGCTAATATATTAAGCCCCTTTCATCAAGTGCAAACTGATTCACCATTTTTACTAATGATAGACATATTAGGTGTTAAAATAATCATGCAAGAAATTAAAATAAGAAATTATTAGTACTTATCTATATATATCTATATATATATATATATATACTTATGGTTATTCTTATATACTTATAGCTAAACTTATAGTACTTATGAGAAATGTAGTACTTACACTAATACATTAATGCTATATACTATATATAAAACTAAGTCATGGTTTAAATATTATGAAATTTTCAATTTATTATTACCTAAAAATATAGCCAAACCTTAAATATTGAGAGAGATATATATATATATTATACATACACATAAACTATACTATATGCTAATACATTATACTAAAGAAACCATGACTCATATAAATAATAATCAGTGTAAATACAATTAAATAAAATATAAAAACCATGACTTTGTCCTAATCTGGGGAAAGCTCAGATTTATGTGAAACATATGAAATACATGAGATAAAAATACATTTTAAAAATACATCTCTAAAAATGAACTTTTTTGGAGGACCTTAGGTGATTTAATGTTCTTAAATATCTTCAAAGTGGTAAATATATAATATTTATAGTAATATTAAACTATAATGTCAAAGATACATATTTAATTTCTAGGACAGAAAGCTTCTTGAAGGCAAATCATTTAAAAAATCTCCAGCACTAGTCCAGTGTCTAGTATAGTTCAGATAAAGGAATAACTAACAATTAAAGAGTTGTATTAGTCAGGGTTCTCCAGACAAACAAGACCAACAGAATACATACAGACATATAAGAGGAGATTTATTGTGGGAATCAATTCATGCAGTTATGGAGAGACAGGAAAGCTGGTTGTATAACTGTTTGAGCCCAAAGGTCTGAGAACCAGGGGAGTTGATGGTGTTCAGTCCCAGAGTCATAAGGTCCAAGAACCAGGAGCTCTGACCTCCAAGCGTAGGAGAAACGGATGTCCCAGCTCCAGAAGAGAGAGAAGTGCCTTACCGTTAGCTTTTTGTTCCGTTCTGGCCCTCAACTGATTGGAAGATTCCCACCCGCACTGGTGAGGGTGGATCTCTTCTTAGTCGACTAATTCAACTGGTAACCTCTTCTGGAAATACCCACACAGCCACACCACCAAACAAGTTTTGCCTGGCATTCCCTTAGCCCAGTCAAGTCGACACCTAAAATTAACCATCACAAGAGTGTTTTCAAGTGAAGGTCCATTTAGACCTGTTTCACATCAATGAATAATAAAAGTGATTCATCATCTAACAAATTTATTATCTATATTAATTCATTATGTCCCTATAGAAGTGAAACGTTTGATCTATAATATTTTTCACATTGTTAATCTGATTATCAGCCATTTTCTTTATAGCTCATAAAGTCAGCGATAGGTTAGTTCAACTAAAAAAATCATGGTTCCTAAATTGGTAATTTTGGAATTAACAAAATGATATTGTATAGCTGAGCATGATAACTAGAAAGGCATATTTGAGAGCTGTGCTGACTAATACAGTGGCTATGCGCTACATGTGGCTATTTAAATTTAAAAGAATTAAATTAAAACATTAGTTGCACCAGTGGTAACTGCATCGAACAGTACAGATATTTCCATCATCACAGAAGGTTCTCCCAGACATTGCTATTCTAGAGAAAGAATGTATAATCTGAGTCAATTATTGTGTTTTTGTTCAGTTGCTAAGTCGTGTCCAACTCTTGTCTTCTCAGTGTTTATCCAATGACTTAACTGGCATGAATCTGAAGTCTTGCCTCCCTCTTGCTCTAGCGCTGGAGAAGGCACTAACCATGGCGAAAGTATACCTAACGGAAGCAAGAAGGAAATTAAAGGCAAGAAGCAGGATAACATATAAATTCTGCCATCAGCTTTTCTGAGATCAAGAAATTTGTATATAATACACCATAGTTCTTTAGTCTTACGGCTTTTGTGAGCAAAAAGGTCCTTGAAGGAGATACAATAGAACTATGGAGGATTATGTGACCTGTCAGTTGGGTGAACAACCTAAAATCAAATAGTGCAAACAGAAAAAGGCATTAGAAACAACAAATATGAAAGGATATAGGTAAACCCCAAACCATTTAGTAGCAATGTTATCCAACTGCTGCAGAGGATGGAGTTTTCCCTTGATGCTTCCACACTTAGAGGATGGGGATTCCTGCTGCTTTCTTCCTTTCAGCAATCAGCCTTTGAGGGGTCTCTTGATGTCTAGGTTTCCCAGTACAACTACCAGCTCTTCTCTAGGTACTACCCTTGTACTTTGAACTTTTCAACCTAGGATTCCGTTCTCAAACTGAGTCTAACAAAATGACTAATTACATCCAAGGCAATGACACAATATCAGCTATTTAAATGTTCTAGAAAAGTTCCTATTTCCATTACAAACAAATTCATTCCTAACCTCTTGCTGACCTAGTTATGGTAGGTTCATTGTAATTAGATCTCTTAACAGTTACCATCTTTTCTTTTTCAAGCTGCATTTTAACCTGTCTCTTTTTCAAACAAAATGTAATAAATATTAGATTTAAAATATTCACAAAGACAAGCAAAAAGAAAAAGGTGTTTGCCCATGAGTGGGGACATAATTCACTGCAGTGTTTAATCTTTATCTTTTTAAAACGAACTCTAGCTTTGGGAGGAATACTGCAGGAAATAGAAAAAGGAAACAATGTCTCACATGCTTCTAAATGCAGCTGAGATATTTTAAATCAAATATTTAGCCATTTAACCAAAACTTTCACTTTTCATCACCAAGCAATTCTGACAATATGAATTGTCCATATATTGCATTGTGCAACAGGCATCAATTTCATTTTGAGAATAATCAATGGAGAATATATGCAAGAGTATTTTGGCAAGTCTTATTTTGGTGGCTTATTTTGAACCAAGAAAAAAATAATTAAAAATTATAACTTTTACTTTCCCTTCTTAGGCTGCTGTTTACAGTCACTTGCTGGTCATACACCTGGCATAAGACATGTGAGGCCACACTGAGCATACCTCAAAGAAGAACTTTGAGCCTCCTGGAATTAATTTCTGATACATATTTTCTTTAATAGAAGGAGATATTTAATATTTTCTAGTGGTACTGTGGTGTTGAGCTTGGGAGGATGATAATTTTTCCAGAACGTCAGTAAGTTATACACTTGATTCAGAGCTAGTATATATTTCAATATTTTTACTAACATGGAGGGATAGATGAGATAATAAAATGACTGGGTAGTGTGTAGCGGAAGGCCACATTTGAACTATGCTTATTGCCAGAGTTCAGATCTTTGCTGGAACATGTCTATAGGTTGTTTGAAGTCTCTTTGAATGAAGAAAGTAGAAATCTCCTTGGAAAGATCCTTAAAAAAAGAGAGAAATTTAGGTATGACAAAATTATCCCTATAACAAAATATTCACTAGTGGAGTTTCAGTTGTGAATACAACCATGCTGGTCTGGCTCCAATTTAATTCCTGGGGGGAATGGGGCCCATGCTCTCTGCACCTCCAGTTAGCATTTTTTAAAAATAATAAAAGTCTTCTCAAGGTTGTTGCTCCTCATTTAAGGTCCAAAGAATCGGTGTTATACACTGTCAAAGGTGTAGACTGACACTTACAGGCAGATCATCTTCCAGTTCCTTCTTTTTCACACTAGGTGACAATCTTCAATCAAGTCAGACAACATTCAAAGCCCTTAATCTGTTATGGAGATGATGACAGACATAGTCTCTTCCATGAGAACAGTTATGGTCTCTCAGAGAAGACAGATCTCAAAAACAAGTACAACCGTAATTATACAATCACAAGAAGGTAAGAATACATGAGAGGGGATCTAATCTAACAGGAGACTGATAAGGAAATCCTTAGGGTGAGATTTAAGTCGATAGCTACAAAATGAGTCCAGTTAATCAGGTCAGTGGAATATGGAGAAAACATTACAAAGAAGAGCACATGCAAAGACCGGTAGCAAGAATGAATCTACTGTGGTTAAGAACAGAAAGAAGCTAGCGTAGCTGCTGTAAACAGATTGAAGAGGAGGACAGAGGGAGATGAGGCTGCAGAGGCAGACAAGGACAAAATAACAGAGGGCTCTGTCAGCCATAAAAAGGGTTTTCATTCAATTCTAAGAGTAACGGGAAGTCCTAAGAGGGTTTTGAGTAGGAAGTGACATGATTAGGTTTGCTTTATTACAAGTCCACTTTGACTGTTTGTTGCTGAATGGATCACAAGGTAGCCAGAATGGACATGTGGAGCTTACTGCGACAACCAAGCCAAGAGACATTCGTGACTCTAGGTTAGAGTGGTAGCTCTCAAAGTGTTGTCCATGGAACCCTAGGAGGCCCAGAGATGCTTTTTTGAGGTCTGCAAGGTAAAAATTATTTTCATAACAAAACTAAGATGTTATTGACCCTTTAAATTGGCTTGATATTTGCGATGATGGTACAAAAGCAATAGTGGGTAAACTTCTGGAAATTTAGCTCTAATTAAGACTTAGAGTCACTGAATTCTTTATCTGAACATATTCTCATTGGAAACTGCAAGTTTTATTTAAGAATTTCCTTGATGAAGCAGAAACATCACTGATTTTATTAAATCGCATCCTCAGGGACACATATTTTTAATGTTATGTGACAAAATCGTGAAACATATTGCAAAGGGAGCTTAAAGTTACTGCCAGCTTCCCATAGCAGATGCTGTTTTTCTCTTTGTGGTAGCAGAGGTCAGTTGCTCAGTTTACCAGAGGGCTAAAGAAAGACAGCATGAGAGATTAGATGCTCTAAAAGAAGAGATATAAAGACAATGCAGGCATATATAAATATATCTATGGGCATTTATGAGTCACTCTGCAAAGCTATTTAACCTCCCGGTTTTGCCTGTTATGTAGTCACAGATAGGCTCTCAGGGTGACCCCAGAAAGTCATTGTTGAGTATTAACAATGATGTACTAGAGTGGGCTCATCACAGATCAGGAAAATGGATTGTGTTCGTCTTTTCCCAATTCCACATTCGATGATGTCAGGTTGGTAGACCGAGATCAGACACGATGGTGTTCTTTGTGTGCATGCTAAGTTGCTTCAGTCGTGTCCGGCTCTTTGTGACCCATGGACTGTAGCCCACCAGGCTCCTCTGTCCATGGATTCTCCAGGCAAGAATATTGGAGTGGGTTCCCTTCTCCAGGAGATCCCTTCTCCAGGGGATCTTCCCAACCCAGGAATCAGACCCATGTCTCTTACGCCTCCTGCACTGTCAGGCAGGTTCTTTACTACTGGGAAGCCAGGTGTTATTTACCACCACGTTAATGAACAAACAAATGGGGCCTCTTTGATTTTAAAACCCTGGAGAGCCAGTTGTTAAACATTTACCAGCATACCTCTGGTCCAGCCAGGTCTCTAAATTCCTTCTCCCTCTCATGTTCCCGAGACAAATAAATCATCAGCTCTCTCCATCAATCCCCATTCATTTAATAATCTTTGTTTTAAAAGAGAATAGGTGATAACAGTTGGCATTGTTAAATGGAAACATTTGGCATACATGTTCAACAAATATTTGTCGAATGCTGATAACTGAATAAAATGTGGGTCAAAAAAGGCTAAGAATATATATCTTAATTGTTATTGATGTAATATATTGTCTTCCATAGCACATATTTTGAATATAGCATTTATATCATATTAGAGTTACTTGTTTAAATACAAATGCCAAAAATCTAGCTATTGAGATAAGTGATAAAGTCCCTGTGTTCTTTATTTCCAATTTACTTTTATGAAAATATATTTAGAGAAGACTCTAAAATCTTAATTTCTTTTCTTAATGATATATGACTTGTATAGTCCTAGTGTTAACATCCATTTAGTGAAAAAATAGGGACTTGAGCCTTTGAGAAAGCCTCTGTTCGTCATGCTTTATGACGCTCTGCAAAGCCAGCCTTCTCTAGTCAAGAGCCGAAACAAACAAAAAATGAGCTCGCTAATAATCAATTCCCAGTCATTCTAGGATTAATAGGATAGTTTGTGGCATAGTTTGTTATCTCCATCTTTGCTTCTCTTTATTCTCTTTTTGGCTTCCTGCCACTGAGTTTTCGCATTATTCATTAGAATCCACGCCAGCCAGCGCATGATTGGGGAAATAAAGGGCTCTGAAATGCAAATTTTTCTGTTTACTCTTTGTCAGCAGTGCTTCAGAAAATGTTACTGCAGGAGGAGGTGGTCAAAACAATGAAATGAAACTGGTTTGTATTTATAGGCTTCAAATATTTCATTTAACATAAAGATGCATCCGCTTAACTTTATACATTAAAGATCGGCTGGAAACACTAAAGCTATTAGTAAGTTGTTCAAACTCTCTAAGATTCTTTCAAGGTATCAAAAATCTTAAAAATTAGATAATGACCCTTCTTCCTCCAAAAACGCCTTCATGTCTCACAATTTTAAAAAGCATTTCCACAGCAGGTACTTTGTCATGATGAGTGCATTTGAGCATGTTCCCTGGAAGATAAACAAAATGCTGGGCTTCGGTTATAGCAGAGCTCTCCGAAAGAAATAAAGTGACTAGTTAATCCTCAGAGTACTGGAATTTGCTGGACTGTCAGCCAAATGAATATTTAGGAAACTGCCATGTGTTTCTGTGTATAAATGCTCATATTTTGACACTTTGGTTTGAGGAAAGAGCAGAAGGAAGACAAATACGGGACCACTCACCTCAATACAGAAGGTGTTAAGGATTGTAGAGAAATAGTTCCTATTCATGAATACATGTGGGTGTATATGTGGGCGTTGTGGCAGGTGTAGGTGAAGCAAAGAGGGGGAACAGATAACGATTGATTAACATCACTGTCACTGCTGACACTTGGGACTAAGCAGCCAAAGTTCTAAGAGGCTTTTCCTGGTTATCTTCAAGGCTGCCATGATGAAGACCTCTGGCCTGGGTGAGGTTTCTGGCAGTGTGACTGTGAAGAGTTCTTTTTAAACTGATGATGATGCCATTTCTCTAGTTTGAAGATGAAGCTAAGCTTTATTACAGCTCAGTTGTTCTTTTTTGCCTCCCCTCTGAGTGTGTGTGTTTTTCAGCAAGGTCTCTCAGGATACTGGAAAATACCTAGTCACATACAAATAAACACACAGTTACCATTAAATTTCCCGTGCAGCATCTAAGTGTGCAAAAACATATTGTTCTAGGTACAGAAATCTATCTCCCCCAGTCCTCTCATAAATCCAGCCTTGATTATCAGACTTAAACTGAATCAACATCACTGTGTCCCCCAGTCTCTTCCTTCTATAGCAGCCATTCCAGGGCTACACTGGGACTAGGGAGGAAAAAAACAAAACAAAACAAACAAAAAAAAACACAACAAAAAACCCCTCTCTGCTTGCACTAGTTTCGAGGGCATAGAAAAACAGGAGCTGAAAGAAGCAAACCAAGACACCACTGATGCCGTTATGAAGAGACTTAAAAATGCTGTATGATTCCCAGGAGAACTGTTCCCTGACCTGGTCAGGTCAACTTTTGGGGGTGATATGTGATTTCTCTCCTTGAACTAATTAATAGTGAAGATCAACCTTCTACTGTAAAGTAGGGATCAGGAGAAGAGGAGAAGAAATGAGTTTTCTACATTAGTATTAGTTGCAGACATTTTAATTTCACTTTTTAATTTATATTCTTGTCTCTGAATAAAATGCTATTTCAAATATTTAATTCAAGGCACACATTGATGACAAAATGCGATAAAGTACAGCTTTTGACCCTTTATTTAGGCTCCTAGATATTATTTTTTATTCCTGAAATTTCCCTTGAGTCCTTGGCATAATTCTGTTCCTTTGCCTGCTCTTTAGTTTCTTTTCTTACCAACAGTTTTAGAGTTTGATTTTATGAATCAATTTTACATTGAGTCAGTGGAGGTATGCATTTTGGAAACTTATCTTTGAGCTGTTGTCTTACTTTTCCTGCATCAAGCAGCATCCTCTAATAGACTTCCTTCCCTTAACCTCATGAGACACAAAAATATCTCAGAACATTTTCCAGAACGATGTTTGTATTAGAGATCAAAACTAACATTAGGCAGAAACATCCTCTGTGAAAACAAAAGGGGGGGGGGGGACAATTAAGTACAGTTTTCAGTCAAAAAAGACCCTATATATATAATTAAAATAAAAATTCAGAATCCTGCAAATGGGTTTGCTGGAATTATATAATCACAAAGGTAAAAAGGAAAACAACACCAAAAAAATCATATTGAATTGCAGTATTGGTTTTTACTTCCTAAAAGGGCTAGGATAAGACTATTAAAGGACTCACCTCAAATTTCAACAAATTAGAAATAATTCATGCTCAATTAACAAATAATTTTTGGTGTCTATCATGTCAAAGTGCTAGGCCTAAAGCTTTTATGAAATACTTTTCTTCTCTTATTGATCAGGATGAAGGATTTAAGCGTCAACCTCTTCAAAATGACCTAAAAGTAATCTTATTAGGAATTTTGTATATATTTAATAATCATTCTCATTTCTATAATAACTTATAAATGTTAATTATAGAAACTGAATGCTAAATATTTGGTTTGAATAATATTCCAAATCAATAAGAAATCAGCAACTGCATCACTATTCCTACTGTTTCATAACCACACAGTTAAGACTAACAAGACTAGAACACACACCTTTAAGAAAGGCCCACCTTCTGTACCTGAGGACCAGCTGACCCATGAGGGCATACAGTTCACACTACAACTCCACATCCAGTAATCCCAAGACTTTCCATTGCAGTTGGATCTGTTTGCTGCCCCCTTGGATCAGCCTCTTGTTACCAGCTAGACTGTGGTTCTATTATACATATTTGGTTTCCCCAACTATAACTCCTTTGTAATTCTTAAGAACAATGACTATTTGCACCATTTATTTCTTTTCTGGATTTTGGCTCCTTCTTTGTTGAACTCCTAACCTAGCTTTAACATGTCAGGCTCTAGTCCCTAAGTTTTGCTGTGTCTGGTCAGTACCCTTATTGAACCCATTTAAGTTATAATGTATTAATAGTTATATATTCAAAAGAGTAAATTTTATAGGATTGACAGTAGTCATGGTATATGAATTTTTATATTTAAATGAAAAACCATTTTTCTGAACTATTTGTTCAAAGCCTGTATTTATTTCTTCTGGTTAAATGCTCTATTTCCTTATCAGTAAAATACTAATAAAAGATGTTTGAGATATAAGTTTAGGTTTAGTTTTTTTTCCTACATTTTGACCACCACCCCCCCCCAATCTTTCTGTAACTATTTGTGATGAAATGATAAATGATAATATATGTAAAGGCACTTCAGAGTGTTCTACAGGTGCTTATGATTATATTATCATTACACACACCTAAGTTTCAGATAAGCCAGTATCTCAGCTTATCACTAAATCTAATTGAGTTGGATTTCTGTAGAAGGTAGCTTTTTCACTGCATGAAGTTTCATTTATGAATATATCATTTAGGAAAGAATTTTATAAGTACTCTATAATGAATAGCATCAAAATGAGTTATAAGAATGAACGTCACTTTCAAATATGCTTACCTTGCTTTTCAGTTTTGTTAATGTGCTGAAAAATCCTGATTAAATACTGAAGATGTGGATGAGGATTTTTGTATTTTTATAATTCCCTTCCCCATTCCTCATATAAAAACAATTTCTTTTCAAACAATATTGTATCTTGGTGAGAACACAAGGTCAACCAACTAAAGCAGTCATATGACAAGTATCTTGAAAAATAGTATGTAATTTACTTAGCAAAAGGGATCTGAATTTTTCTACATTTAAAAAATTTAGGTAAGTGTGAGTTTGGGTGCTGCTGCTAAGTCACTTCAGTCGTGTCTGACTCTGTGCGACCCCATAGATGGCAGCCCACCAGGCTCCGCTGTCCCTGGGATTCTCCAGGCAGATTCATACTATTCCACAGAGCGAAATTTGTATGCTTTTCAAAATATGGGTCAACAGAATTCACTAAACATTTTAAAAATGATATAACTTCCTGTTTGCTTAAGATGTAAGGATCCTGTCACTGTCTACAGAATTTAATTTATAACCCAAGTGGGAATGTATTCAATAAATTTATTTTTTGTTCTAAATAGTATACTCTTGAAAAAATAGCTCTCACTGGACGAAAATTGTTCATAACTATGTAGTTTTTAAACATAAGCGAACAAACATACAGAAATCAGAGTTACATCAGAGAAGCATGACCCAAAATAATTTGCAAGAGGGAAGTTCATGTATACTCAGAACTCATGGAACTCTAGCCCTGGCTGAAGACTTTGTAAATAAATCTTGTACAGCATAGTGGACTGGAGGTTAGAGGCTATTTAGTATAAATAAGCAAAAACAGAGCTTGTATTTGACATACCCTATTACAGAAGACTTTCCCCCAAGGTTTTCAAGTATTGGAATTCCCAACAGAAAGCCAAATATGTCCTTGGGAGTCTAATGGATGTCATCAATTATTTGACATTTTTAAACATGTATACTGTGACGATGAGCTATGAATTATTTGAAAAATTCTTATGATGTTAATTCTTGGGATTTGTGTGCAATTTTAATTTCCAAATTTGGGATATCATGGAGCCTTATTAAGGGAAAAGATAACTGTCTACTCTGTGCCAAACAGAGTATAAGGTTTTTCATTTATAACTCTCAGTTTCTTGTAACAGCCAACAAGGTAGGCATTCTACCCACAACTTACAGATGAAGACTCTGAGATCCAAGCTGTAAGAACAAACTTAGTAGGGAGTTCTCAAACTTTAGTTATCATTTATTTATTTGTCTTAAGCAAATAAACTCATGCTTCATTCATTGAGATATATGTGTATCTATAACAGACTGAAAAGGACACGCTGTGATTCCCAAATCTGTGGAAATTCCAGAAATGACTGAGTATATGATGGGTCACTGATCCAAGAGATCCCTTTCAAGAATGGGATGATGAAGCAGGAATTTAGAATCTGTAAAAGAAAATCTGGGCAACAGTAGAATATAGACTTATGCATTTGGAAGAAGATACTGTGTATGTATATGTGTGTGTGTGTGTGTGTGTATATATATATATAGATATATAGATATGCTAAGAAACACCGTTTTCCTTCTGTATTCTGTATTCTTTATCCATCTCCTTTGCCCAGTAGTTACTCAACACGTACAAGCCAACCCATCACCAGCTACCATATATTAATACATACAGGTTCAGAAGACATAAAATAGTTCTAGGAACAAGAGGAAATACTACAAGTTTCTCATTCTCCAGTGTCTGGATTCCTGTGGAGGACAACCAGGGAGCCAGGGCAGGGGTTAAGTTCAACTTAGTTCAATTAAGTTATAAAGTATAATTATTCTCAGAAGGCCACCTGTTATGCCCCTCTCTGATTGTTCCTGTCTCCTTATTCAGGGTTAACTTGAAAAATATGACTGCTCACTTTCACTTTTGGAAACTTGTCCCCGCTAACCCCTGCCCATTTGAGACAAAGATGAGTAGTGCTTATATTAAATCTCTTATTTCGGTTTAAGACTTGACTTATTTGAAGCTCTGACTCTTTTCTTTTGACTCCCTGGCCCAGGCAGTCCTTCAGCAACCTATGACCCAGCAGAAAAAGGATGACAGAGCTGGGGCTGGGGAAGTGTAATCTATAGACAGAGTGATTGTTATAAGCTTGGACGTGGCCTAGTATGAGTCATATCAGTGTCCATCAGGTTCAGTATTTTATTACCAATAGAAAATCTCGAGAGTATGCCATCAAATTTAAAATTTAGGTACATTCCAGCTCCTTTTAATAACATACAATCATAGATGTTTAGGGCTAAAAATGACTTCTGTTTTTCTATTCAGTCTAAAGTCCTCGACTACATTAAAAAGCAAAAATAATAACTCTGACACATGCCAAGTAACGTATGAGGCTTTTTATATACATGTTCTCTATCCATATACTTTACATTGTCTCAACATATTATAATCATCAGGGTAGAAATCATTGTCCTCTATATAAGAATCTGGCATTCAAAGGATTTAGGGAGATATTAAGATTTGTAATAGGGAGGGAAGCAGACATTTAAAGAAATTACTCCATTTGTACCACAGAAAACATTTCAGGGTACAGAAGTAAACTTGAGGAACATCAGCTGGGGTTTATTGCATTAGTCTCATGAAGTCAAGTTTGGATTAGAGATGGTGGGATGGAGAAAAAGAGACAACAGAATCAATAGAAATTCAGAATATAGAACTAATGAGACTTGACGACAGATTTGTCATGGGAGGTGAGAGAAAGGAGAAGGAAGAGCCAGATTTGGTGCCTTGTTTTCAGCTTGAGCAACTGGCTGGACAGTGGAGACACCAGGAAAGATGAAAGGCAAGATTTGGGAAGTGCAGGTAAAGCAGGGAGCAGAGAAGGGATGCAGGAGGCCAGAAGATCAGGAACTGATTCAGGGAACCTTTTGTTCTTTTTTTAATAAATTTTTCCATTTCTATAATTTATTATTTCTTAACTGTAGTTGATTTACACTGTTTTGGGTGTATAGCAAAGTGATTCAAAAATACATATAGACTTTTTTCAGATTCTGTTTCATTATAGGTTATAACAAGATATTGAATATAGTTCCCTGAGCTGTACAGTAGGCATTTGTTTATCTCTTTTATATATAGTAGCATCTGTTTATCCCAAATCCTAATTTATCCATGCCTGGCTTTCCCTTTTGGTAATCATAAGTTTGTTTCCTATGTCTGTGAGTCTACTTCTGTTTTGTAAATAAGGTCATTTGTATTATTTTTAAAAAAATTTTTTCAAACAGTTTTTAAGACTGGAGATCTGAGAATACATTTTCTACCCAGTGTCCTCTCAGTCTTTTCCCCTGCACTTATTCGTAGGTCAATCCCAAAGGCACTTGGCCCTTGGGTTTAAAATGCAGATGTTAACTGCATTTTCTGGGTAACCGCAGAGATTCATCAACTTGCATAACCAAGAAATCTAGCCTTGGACTTGGCTAGATTTTAGGTAACCTGAGAGAAAGGGTACTGTTGTAGAAGAATTACTGGTGTAATGGGGATCTCATCTCAACCTAAACTGGGATTTGGAATTTTGGTATGTGTCTGACGAAAAGTTGCAGCTGAAAGTTCAAAGAGGCTGTTTTTGGTGCAGTAGTTCACATAGAAGGAAAGTGTCTTCAGAGAGGAGGGTGTCTGAAGAGAGAAATGGAGAGGGACGTGAGTGGACAGAAGGCTGTTTCTTCTATTAAAGGCTCGCACGGAGTTAGTCGGAGCCCTGATGGAGACATGGGCTGCAAGATGGACCTGTTCCCATGGGCACTGAGGCACCTACTATGTGGCTTAGGGGCCATGGTGATGTAGCAGGAGGGAGCTGAGAGAATAACATCATTTTCTCTCAGCACTAAATATTCTGCTCCATTCTCTTTCTTGCATGGGTTCTAAGAAGTCAGCTGTGATTCTTATCTTTATTTCTCTATAAATGAGGTGCTCCCCCCGGCTTTTTTCAGGATTTTTTCTTCATCTATGGTTTTTCATAACTTGCAAATGTATAGCATTTTTGTTTTTGGTATTTGTCCTGCTTTTCTCTGAGCTTCCTAAATCTGTCTTGGCACATTTACATTAACCTGGGCAAGTGTCTAGTCATTATTATTCCAAATATGTCTTCTGTTCCTTTTTCTCCTCTCCTTCCTATAGTGCATACATTACACTTTTTGTAGTTGTCCCTAAGTCCTTGGATACTCTGTTCTGTTTTGTTCAGTCTTCCTTTTCTTGGTTTTGCTTTTTGAGGATTGCTCATCTGTTCTTCAACGCTGTCTACTTTATTCATTACAGCCCTTAACACATTACTCATCGGTGTTTTACATTTCTGGTCTGATAATTCCAATATCCCTGCCATATTTGGTTTTGATACTTGTCCTATCTCTTCAAACTGTGGGGTTTTTTGCCATTTGCTATGCTGTGTAATTTTTCTTGATATCTGAACATGACTTAGTTGTAAAAGAAACTGCTGTAAATAGTTCTTTATTAATATAGTGGTGAGCTTTCAGGGGAGGGGACGAGTTCTCTGGTTTTGTGATTAGGTCTCCGTCTTTTAGGAGATGGTGCCTCTGCACCGTGAAGGAGCACCCTTTCACCACATCGAGGCATAACACAGCCTTGTTCTGAGAGAACAAAAACCGTTTGGAATTAAGGGGTTTTACTTTGTGAGTACCAGAACAGGAATCAGCACAGCGAGTAGGGAGCCAGTGTTAAGTACCCCTCTCAAGTGGCTCTCCTAGCCAGGACTGAAGCAGGGGATGACAGGCAGAAAAATCTCGGAGGAGTGCTCTCTTGCGCTACGCTTTTGGGGACTATGGAGATGTGTGGATGAAGCCCTCAAGTGCATGCGGAGGACGATGCGAGTTGTTACTGTGGCTCTGTTTGTAAGCACAGAGTGGTGAGACCTGGGGGAAAGGTGGACTACATGAGAAAAGGAGTTTCCAAGCTGAGGTGTCCCTCAGAGTAACTTGGGACTTTTTAAAAAAGACCTCTGCCCAGGTCCTACTTGTAGGGTTTCTGTTCTAGAAAGCCTAGGGTGACAACTGTGTTATGAAACGGCTCTGTGAGTAACTCTGATGCTTATTCCTGATTAAAAACTACTGCCTTAAATTTATTAGAGTTGAGTCATTTGATGCTAGTCAAATAGCTAGCAAAAGAAAAAGAAGTTAGATTTTTGGAGAGATTTCCCTTTTTGACTTTATTGTTTTATATTTTTCTCCCCTTCTCCCCAGCTATCCACATTCTCACTAAAACAGCTTCCTTTCCCTGGTATTGGTTTTTGTAATTTCTCACTGAAGGCTTCTCTGAAGAAGAATTATTGGGAGGCCCACCCAGTCTTACTTTAGATTCTCCATAGTTGGACTCAGATAAAAAGAAAAATCAAGAACGTAAACATCCTTTTTTTTTTTCCTTAGAAGAAAATGGTTCACAATTCTGTTTGACCAGTTCAGTGTTAAACAATTGTGTGAATATTTTTCTTGAAACATCCACTCTCTTCTACTGCTATTTCCACAGCTCACTCTACTGTTATTTTTGCTTAAATTATCAATGGAATTTAGACATCAAAGCACGTTCACTTCATTTCTCCATTCTGGCTCCACAGGCTCCAAAGTTGTGAGCCACAAAAATGATCCCTCACCATACATCATTTCTGTAGAAGGTAAAGCAGGATTTTTTTCTCTTGTAGAATCTATAGTATCGAAAATAAACTATGTTAGGGATTTAATTCCTGATGAATACATCCTTTATTCCACAATTTTACCCATAATTTTCAATCCAACTGAATTCTAGTCTTCTCGAAATCAAGTTAAAATAACTGTATAACAATTTTTTCAGTGCAAAAATTTCAAATGTCAATTCTATTAAATGGAGGTGAAAATTACATTAGGAATTAAACAATTTTTTCCCCCAATTATTCCCCAGGAATTAAAGAAGAAAACATAGACCAAGCTCCAGTTTGAAAGAGCCATAATTCAGCACACTCTGTATTACGTCTCAGAGAAAGAAATCTGAGTTTCTAAAGGAAGAAACAATGCATTAAGTGCTGGGGGAAAGAAAAATGAGGGTCTCCAGTCTTGGGAAGGTAGTGCCCTGAGGCAGACTGACCCAATCAGCTGTTGACAGAGGGACATCACTGCCGTGCTGAAGGGAGCGCATGCTTGGTCACTCAGTCGTGTCTGACTGTTTGTGAATCCATGGACTATATAGACTGCCAGGCTCCTCTGTCCACAGATGCTCCAGGGAAAAATACCGAAATGGGTTGCCATGCCCTTCTCCAGGGGATCTTCCCGACCCAGGGATTAAACCCACATCTCATGAAGTCTCCTGCATTGGCAGGTGGGTTCTTTACCACGTGTGCCACCTGGGAAGCCCTGAAGTTAGGGCTAGGCATATACTTTCTACCCTGAACTCTCTGGTATCTTCGTATTACCCAGAATACATAGCAGGGTCAACGAATATGTCCTTGAACAATGTAAAAAAAAGAAAGAAGAAAAACCTTCTATTTCTCAATGCTAATTAATTTAAAATTCAAATTTTATTTACATTCTTCAGTGAAGGGATCATGTGGTTTAATGTATACAGTAGCATATGAATAGTGGCTATGCCAAAAAGAGGTTTGGGGAACCATCTTTTAGTGCCCTAACCCACCCTCAGTTACCCACAAATTTATTAATATGTTTACCAGTTAAACAACTGCCATTCTCTTAATGCATGAAAATCATCTTTTGAAAAAGTTCTGGTTTTCACTGATCTGTGGTTTGTAATTTAGATAGAAACAATTGAGACAAGTCTCCTAACTTCCCCACCTCCACTTCCTGCTGCCCCTCAATTCCCCTTCTTGTGAACATGCTGACCCCAGCAGATATGTGAATAAGTGATATGTGAATAAGCAGATAAGTGAATATGGAAACATGAACTTCAGTGTTCACTCTACTGAATACTACTAGTATTCCATAAAGACCCAAACTTCTGTGCAAATAAAATCCTTACTAAAGGAAAAGAGACAAAGATGATTTTCTGGAGAACAGAAGGACTCAAATTAAATGTGTATACAATATATGCTCCATGGATGACTGGGAGACGTCATATATCACGTAAGCAGCATTTGTTATCTCATTTTTATATAGTTGTGGTTTATAGGAAAGCTATACTGAAAAATAAAGAAA
Source organism: Bubalus kerabau (assembly GCF_029407905.1). Taxonomy (NCBI): domain Eukaryota; kingdom Metazoa; phylum Chordata; class Mammalia; order Artiodactyla; family Bovidae; genus Bubalus; species Bubalus kerabau. The sequence goes on from NW_026577904.1 coordinate 1,147,892, forward strand.
TGAAAGGGATTATCTGTGGATTTCTTCTTTTTATTCTTAAATTGATTTGGGCTTACTTTTTGAGGATTTCCATCCACAGTCTATTTCTACACATCTGCATCCCACACACAGCAAGTGGAGGAAAAGAAGAGTACATTTTACAACTTCGGAGACTAATTAAATAGGTGTTTGCCTGGAGAAGTACTTATCATGATGTTTAAAATGTTCTGTAATAGTTATTTGACAAGAACCTCAGGTTCTTCTGTTTCTGGGAACTCAAAGGAAAGTAAGAGCTGTAGCTGATTTTGAGACTGATGTTTGTGCAAAATGAGGACACAACTGAGGTTGAATTGCCACTCTGAGATTTCCCTTAAGGTATTGCTTAGTTTCTGTTTCATCAAAAGTATAGCAGGGAGTCACTATGTGTAAAATATCGTAGTTTGGGGGTGGATGGAAAGAGGAATTCGACATAGCCCTTACTTCCCTGGTGGCTCAGACAGTAAAATGTCTGCCCGCAATGTGGGAGACCTGGGTTCGATCCCTTGGTTGGGAGGATCCCCTGAAGAAGGAAATGGCAACCCACTCCAGTAGTCTTGCCTAAAAAATTCCATGAATGAAGGTGCCTGGTCGGCTACAGTCAATGGGATTGCAAAGAGTCGGACACAACTGAGCAGCTTCACTTTTTTGCTTTCAAAGTAGATTTTAACCCAGTGAGGGTGACAGACTGGAGGGAGTACACAAAAAGGGTTTAGGGAGTGAACACGATGGATGCTGAGGGGGGAAATGCTGAAGGTGAGCTCAGAAGAGAAGGCTATACAGTCTTTGGTGTGTTGTTGGGGATGTCTTTTAATCCCCATCTTACAGACTGAACAATATGTTATACTACCTAAGTTGGAAGGGGGACTTGTAAATATATCTCACTTGAATCTGAAATCTGATCTCACTCAGTAATCCCACCCATAATATTTACTATTTTAATAGCATCTATAATCTCAGTGGTTCTTAATCTTTGGAACAGTTTGCATCCTTTAGAAAACATGAATAAACTATGATTCTTTCCCACGGGAGAAGAGGGGAGGAAGAAGCACATGAAAAAATTCAGGGACTTCTTCCTGAAGTACTGGACAATCACTTAACTTCTCTATGTCTCAATTTCTCAGGCAGGGAATGGCAAAGGCTATTCCATAAAGTACTTGAGAGAATTACATAAGATATTTATCTACCATGTACCTATGGTCAGTTAACTTATGACAAAGGAGGAAAGAATATACAATGGAGAAAAAGTTTCTTCAATAATTGGTGCTGGGTTAAAAGGACAGTTGCATGTAAAAGAATAAAATTAGAACATTCTTTAATATCATACACAAAAATAAACTCAAAATGGATTAAAAATCATTTAGTAAAATCAGATACTATAAAACTCCTAGAAGAAAACATAGGCAGAACACTCTTAGACATAAACTGTAGCAATATCTTTTTGGATCCATCTCCTACAGTAATGGAAAAAAGAACAAAAATAAACAAATGGAATGCAATTAAACTTAAAAGCTTTTGCACAGCAAAGGAAACCATAAACAAAATGAAAAAACAACCTACAAACTGGGAGAAAATATTTGCAAATGATGCAGCCAACAAAGATTAGTCTCTAAAATATACAAACAGCTCATCTAGCTCAAGATAAAAAAAAAAACCCAATTAAAAAAATGGGCAGAAGACCTAAGTAGACATTTCTCCAAAGAAATATGCATATGTGTGTGTGTGTGTATATATATACATATATAAAACTTAATCACTTTTCTGTACACTTGAAACTAACACAACTTTGTAAATCAACTGTACTTCAATAAAAAAATAATTATATAAAGTACCTAGCACTGATCCCAGAGCAAATATTCAGCAAATGACATGCATTATTTTATTCTTTCTTTCTTCCTTTTCCCTGGAAGATGTGTTCTTTCCTTCGCTGGGACTGATGAGACAGTGATAAGACTGAGGGGTCAAACAGGGGCTGTTCACCAAGTAAGGTGGAGGAGAAAAGGGGATAGATAAGTTTCATGCCCAGGCATGAAATATGATAGAAAAAGGAATTTCAGGAACTTCATAGGAAGTTATCTGTGGGACTCTCTGGGAGAATACTGTAAAGGATCTATGAAGATACTGCTCTAGATGTAAATATTTTGTGGGTTTACTATAATAGTAATACTAAATAGCATTAGTTTCAATAATAATGACAAATGCACACTTACAGAGAACTTACTATGTGCCAGGCACTGTGTTTAACTTAGCTTACATAGATCACCTCATTTAATCCTTACAACAATATGAAATGATACAGTACATCATATCTCATCTGAAGTTCTAAAAAAAAAAAAAAAAACTTTGAAAACGAAAATTTTGAAATAATTGACAGCAAAATCTGACCTGAACTGACATGAGTATATTAGTCTTTATTTATCCCATTAAAAGTAAATATTTGCACATTTAGCTATAGAAGTCTTAATGTTTGGTCAAGGGGTGGTTCATGCCCTACTAGGGTAATGTCCTTGCCATTCTAAAAAATGTCTTTAAATTTCAAAATTTGCCTGGACTACAGAATTTCAGATAAGGAGTTTTTGAAAAGAACTAACATTTATTGAGAACATGCTATTTGCCAGGTTTGGGTCCTAGTTTCTACTTATGTTAATGAATTTATCCTCATCATAATCCTCAGAGGTGGATATATTTAGCATCCTTCCTGCTTTATAGTTGAAGTGACTATACAAAGTACAGAGAAGTCAAAGGAACTCAAGGGTACCAGCTAGTAACTTAGATACACAGAATTTGAACACAGATAATCTGGATCTGAGAAGCTTTTGCCTAATCGCTACACATACTGCCTCATTTATATTATTACAATTGTTATCCTCATTCTACAGATGAAAATTCTGAAAATCAAAGGTAATTTTAAATTAAAAAGTGAAATTTAGGAATAATTATATCTAAGATAAAGTGTTTATGTGATCTTGGGCAAGTTATTTAACTGTTCTGTGCCTCAACTTTCCTTTCTGTAAAATAGAGACATTAATAATACATACCACATGGATTGTTATGGGGAGTAAGGTAGTTTAAAACACTTAGAGAAATGTCTGATATACTCCATGAAATCAACACAGATTAGCCCTTACTATTATTACAACTAGGACATGTGGATGCCAGAAGGGAGGAGAAGGATATAATGAAAGTTAATCCTCATGCAAAGATTTACTATAAAGAAGGTAAAAGAGACAATATTTTTCTTTCAGATATTAAATCAGTGCTTGCTTTATTTTTTGTTCCCTAGCCCTGAGGTGTTTAATGGCTGCCTATCTGTTCAATCAATGGCTTCAGAGAGCAGGTACAGAACAAAGAAGTCTTTTATTTCTCTCTGAGTCTATGAGCTGACATTTTTTAATCCATTGCAAGACTTTAATCATGAAGTCATGCTTTGTTAAAGACCAAGACTGTTTTGTAAATCCCCAGAGCTTCTCTTTACAATTAAAAGTCTGGGCCTGGTTCACTTAACTCTTCTAGTATTGCATTTGTAAGAAGCCACAGCGTGAAGAGAACAAGGCTTGTACTGAAAGGAAAGTTCTCTTGTAACAGGATAGGAAGTTCCTTTTAACTAAGAACAGGATTTGAAAACTACAGAAAGAGAAGTGGGGCAAGTATAGATCTGAGTGACATACTCATCTACTTGGGTGTGAATGCCCTGGGGAGAGGGAAGATGAAGGGCTGTAAGCTCTTTAGCAAACCCTGCATTCAGCCTTGCTTAGTGCTATGTGGTCTCTGGGAAGAAGAGCAATGTCTGAGGCAATATTTGAAGACTGCCTCAAAGAATTCTGCATATTGTAGAATGGCACTGATGACTCTTTTGTGAGTGAAAGTCGCTCAGTTGTGTCTGACTCTTTTTGACCCCAAGGACTGTACAGTCCATAGAGTTCTCCAGGCCAGAATACTGGAGTGGGTAGCCTTTCTCTTCTTCAGGGGATCTTCCCAACCCAGGAATCAAACCGGGGTCTCCTGCATTGCAGGCAGATTCTTTACCGACTGAGCTATTTTGAGTCTCCCATAAACAGCACAGATTTAAGACAATCAGTAAAACAGAAAAGAATCACTATAGGGACCTCAGGACAAGGGAACGTGATAAGAGGCAGAAGCATCAATGGCAGATGAAACCATGGAAAAAGACTGACAGCAGGCACTGGAATGAGCCTCATTCAGGGATGAGGAAGGAAAGGAAAAATTGCAGGAAACAGCATGTGGATCAGATCTTTCCCTATATCACCATCATGGCCTGGACCCACAAGCTAGCTGTAAAGAAAGATTTAGAGAAGTCTCTCTAAGAAGGGAGAAACAGTTGTGACTAACCTTTAATGGAATGATTTTTTTTTCCTCCAAAATATTTTAAAATCAAAAGAAGCTGAATTAATTTTATTTGTCCAATTATATTTTGTCTTTTCCTGCTTGTAGAAGAAACTGAACTCCAGAGACGTGTGAGGTTAAATAATAAAGGTCTACCTTTTTTTTTTTTACACTCAAATATATGTTTTAATTCTATTATATTTCAAAGATATTAAATCTCAGAATTTTCTAAAACCAAACCCCATTCTAAGTCATGTCAGAATTTGTTGGGCTTCCCAGGTAGCACTAGTGGTGAAGAATCCACCTGCCAATGCACAATTTGGCCATGACAGATATTGAGGATATGCAATTCAGATCAGATCGGATCAGATCAGTCGCTCAGTCGTGTCCGACTCCTTGCGACCCCATGAATCACAGCACGCCAGGCCTCCCTGTCCATCACCAACTCCCGGAGTTCACTCAGACTCACGTCCATCGAGTCAGTGATGCCATCCAGCCATCTCATCCTCTGTCGTCCCCTTCTCCTCTTGCCCCCAATCCCTCCCAGCATCAGAGTCTTTTCCAATGAGTCAACTCTTTGCATGAGGTGGCCAAAGTACTGGAGTTTCAGCTTGAGCATCATTCCTTCCAAAGAAATCCCAGGGCTGATCTCCTTCAGAATGGACTGGTTGGATCTCCTTGCAGTCCAAGGGCCTCTCAAGAGTCTTCTCCAACACCACAGTTCAAAAGCATCAATTCTTTGGCGCTCAGCCTTCTTCACATTCCAACTCTCACATCCATACAATTAGAAAACTGGACAAATTTTAGTAAATAATTATTTTAAGATACTTGATGGTAGGCAACACAGAACAGTAATCCTAAATGAAAGATAAACAAATGAGTGAGGTGAGCCTTATCTTCTCCCAGGTTTTCTTCCTGGAAGTAATTTCCACTGAAGTACAAGAAGGGGAGGGATACAAACAAAACTTGGATATGTCAATGAATTGAAGAGTTAAATTATCACTTGGGGAAGTCAAAGCAACTAGAATTTGTGGAACAGACTGCATAAGAGAAAGGAGCTATGCAGAAGTGTTCCATATACCTTCAGAGTCCCACTGAATCTTTCCTTGACTATCAAAAAATATATCATTGGGCATGAACTATATCAGAAGAAAGAACAATGACTACAGAGCTGTAAACTACAAAAATTTATAGAGTTCATAAAAGTCTGAGAATTATTCAAGGTCCCATAACCCAAAGTAAAGAGACTTCAGTTAATATATGGTGCATTTAGTAGAAACTCCAGAAAAGCCTCACCTTAAAAGTGGGGCTAAATAAGCACTGGAGGTAAAACAGATTCACCTTAAAAGACAACAAAATACAGCACTCAGAAACATAAAATCCCCCATGATGTCCAGCATCCAAACAAAATTACCACGTATTTGAGGAAGCAGAAAAATGTGACCCATAACTTGGAGAAAAGTCAGTCAATTAAACAGATCCAAAATGAAAAGCATAGTACAATTAAGTAATAGACAAGAACTTTAAAAAGCACAAATCCAACATACATATTGAGTAGTGACAGAAAGCATTCAAAAAGAAGCTCAGAGGAAAAAAACTAAGAAAAGTTAGTCCTCAGTGACCTGTGAGACAATAACAAATGATTTGACATATTTGCAATTGTATTTCCAGAGGAGAAGGCAAGGAAGAGAAAAAATATTTGAAAAAGTAATGGCCAAAAGTTTTCTAATTTTGATTCAAACAAAGCTATAAATCCTCAGATCCTAAAATCAAAATGAAGCCCAAGTGAAATAAACATAAATAAAGTCTCTCCATGTTTCATTATAATTAAACCACTGCAAAGGGAATCTTAAAAAAACATCAGGAAAGAAAAGACACACTGCATCCAGAAAAACAAAGATAAAAACAACAGCAGACTTCCTGTCATAAATTATGCAATTCCAAAGAAAATGGACTTATCTCTCCAAAATATTGACAGAAAAAAGTGTCAACTTAATATTCTATATCCAGTAAATATACCTTTCATAAATGAGTGCAAGCAGAAATAGAAATGTTTATTGTATAATTTTTAGGGAAATTCAAATGATGTAGAATTTCCATATGATTTATTAAACTACAATTGACCCTCTGTATCCATGGGTTCCACATCCATAGAGTTAACCAATTATGGATCAAAAATATCCTTGCCTCTCCAATCTAGAAAGCTCCAAAAAGCAAAATTTGAATTTGACATGCACTAGCAACTACTTATATGGCATTTACAACCCAAGTACATAGCATTTCATTGTATTAGGTATTATAATTAACCTAGAAATGATTTAAAGTATATGGGAGAATTGTGAAGGTTATATGCAAATATCATGCCATTTTACATAAGCACCTTGGACACATATGGATTTTGGTATCTGTAGGGGCAGGGGTCCTGGAACCAATTCCCTGTGGTTATCTAGGGATGATGGTAACAAAACTGGAAGAATTATATCATCTGATTTCAAAGTTTATACAACTATTGTATTCAAAGCAGTATAATAATGGTAAAGAATAGACATGGATCAATGGAAAAGATATGATAATTCAGAAATAGATCAACACATATAATCAATCAATTTTCAACAAAAGTATCAAAAAATCAGAGGAGGAATGGATTGTCTTTTCAGGAAACTGCTAGTATAACTGGATATCTGTATGGAAAAAAATGAATCTCAACTCTTTTTATTAGGTTATACATTAAAAAATGATTCAAAATAAGTAATATATGTAAATATAAGAGATAAGGCCGTAAGTCTTTTAGAGGAAAACAGGAGAAAATCTTTATAACTTTGGATTTGGCAAAGATTTATTCAATAAGACATAATCATAAGCCATAAATGAAAAATTTGATTAGACTTCATCAAAATCAAAGCTTTTGCTTGTCAAAAGACACTATTAATGAAAAGGCAAGCTGCAAAACGGGAGGAAATATTTGCAAAACGTATCTGAAAAAGGGTGTAAAACACACATATATACACAGAATATATAAAGAACGTTCATAACACAATATCATCCCAAATAAGAAACGGACAAAAGAAAAAGATCTGGACACTTACGTCTAATAAGCTCAAGAAAAATACCCAACATCATCAATCATTTGGAAAATGCAAATTGAAAATTACCAGTAAATATCACTGTACACCCAATATAAACAATTGAAAATGCTAACAATTTCAACCGTTGGCAGGAATGTTGAGAAGCTGGAACCCTCACATGCTGCTGAATGTAAAATGTCACATTCATTTTGGATAATATCTCAGCAGTTTCTTAGAAAGTTAACTAAACACTTAGCATAGGAGCCATCGTGTCTGAAGAAAACAATTAGTAATACAAAGTAGCAGTTTAAAAAATGCATAAGTAGAAATAAACTGCATGAAATTTATGGCACAAGAAATGAGAGAAAAATGGAAGTATTATACATTCTTAAAGCTCCTGCTGCTGCTGCTAAGTCACTTCAGTCGTGTCTGACTCTGTGTGACCCCATAGACGGCAGCCCACCAGGCTCCACCATCCCTGGGATTCTCCAGGTAAGAACACTGGAGTGGGTTGCCATTTCCTTTTTTTTTTTTTTTTTTTTTTGAGTTTGTTTTATTTTTTTTTATTTATTTTTAATTTAATTTTATTTTTAAACTTTGCATAATTGTATTAGTTTTGCCAAATACTTCCAATGCATGAAAGTGAAAAGTGAAAGTGAAGTCGCTCAGTCCTAATCGACTCTTAGTGATCCCATGGGCTGCAGCCTACCAGGCTCCTCCGTCCATAGGATTGTCCAGGCAAGAGTACTGGAGTGGGGTGCTTAAAGCTCATAAATTATATTAAATTCGTAGAATACGAAGGAAGGAAGGAAGGAATAGGAAGAATAGGAAGGAAGACTGTGATAATTTTAAAATGCTCCTAGTGGTGGTGGTGGTTTAGTTGCTAAGTTGTGTCCGACTCTTGCAACCCCATGGACTGTAGCCTGCCAGGCTCCTCTGTTGATGGGATTCTCTAGGCAAGAATACCAGAGTGGGTTGCCATTTCCTTCTCCAGGAGATCTTCCTGACCCATGAATGGAACCCCGGTCTCCTGCATTGCAGGCAGATTCTTTACCAACTGAGCTACAAGGGAGGTCTCAAAATGCTCCTAAGGACCTGGGAAAAGAGGAAAGTATCCTAGGGTCTTTTCTTTCCAGTTCCCCAAATAATTTTCTTTCTTGGATCTGCAGAGAAAGCGTTTCCTTTGTGGCCCCAGACTGTGGCCCCAGTCTCCTCCCTACACCTCTGCTCCTCAGCAGTAAGCCCAGCTCTGCTGAAATCACCACGCCCAGAATTCTCTCCCTCAGCCCACTGGCCCCACGGCATAAACTGTTTTCTACCCTCTATTCTCCTAAAGAGAATGTGAGGTCGGGGGTTACCAAGTTCCCTAGCCTTTTCCTCCTGTTCTCCTAAGGAGGAACTCTCATTTCTCCTGGGTCTTTGTTCCTAGCTGCTTCGGTGGACCGTAGATACATGGACTGAGGGATACATGCGCGGAAGAAGCTTGGCAGGTAGGGAGATACACAGATACGGAGAGAAAATCCTTCCCTCTGCTGCGCCCCATTGAATGTGGAAACAGCATGGTCAATTTGATGTTTAGGGCAGTGGCCGTCACATACATACAAATCCTATATATATATATGCATATAATTCCAGTTCCAGTTTCTCTACATCCTACATAAGGCAGGAAGCGGTCTGGTCAAGCTAACCTGTTGACTGCGTGGGTCTGGGCAGGAGTTTGGCGGTGGGCGGGGGGTGGGGCGGGGTCTAGCTCCCGGATGAGGCTCACCTGCGCTGAACCAAGCTCTAGGCCAACAAGCCTTGACAGGATCAGACTGGAGCGGGCCGGTTCTGGGAAGCCGACTGCGCATGCGCGAGAGGCTCTCGGCTTTCAGGGGCAGTTCCTAAGCCCCCTGTGCGCGGAGAGCAGGCAGGTGTCCAACTGTAACTGAGGAGGAAAACAGTTTGCCACCATTCTTCCCTAATATCAGATATTAGGGGGCAGGAGGCCACTCAAATGAAGCCCGCCTGAAAATAGCCGGCGCTGTCTACTTCTACGGCCCTTCTCTCTCCTGCCCAAGCCGCTGGTGTCCTTCTCCTCACGCCGCTTACCTGAGGGCGGATCTCGTCAACCACCACCCACTCCTGTGCACTCAGAAGCCACTGTCCCTGCCACCCTCACTTGCCCGGTGCTACCCGTGGCCAAGGTAGGTCTGGTGTCCCAGCCCTGCCTGCCCGGGCGTGGACGAGAGGGTGGGTATCGGGTGAGTGGTGGGAGCAACGCAATGAAGGGGCTATCATAAAACTGGTGCTGGAATGTTCCAGGGAAAGTGGGTATGGGTGCCACGATGGGGATATGTTTCTTGGCAAGAAACTTAAAAGTTCAGGCTCTAGGAGTGAATTGAGGTAAAAAGTGCACCCATTTTTGGAAGGAGTAAGCTTACTTCACAAATCCATCACATATTTAGGAGAACAGAAGGGAAAGCTGAATTTCTGACAGAACACCAGTTGACCATTCATGTCCAACTAGCAAACAGCGGTGCATTCTACGGCATCGTCCTCCCTGTCGTGCCCTCAGATGCAGATGCAGGCACCGGGTGCTGTAAGGCTGTCTCATGCTCCGTCACGCGAATGGAATTGGATCCTTTTCAGGACTTTGCCTTCAGTCAAAGTCAAGTCATTCATGCAGGGGGAATGCGCGGGGTGGGGGAGTTCAGATTCGTCTAGTGAAATACCAAGAAAATCCTCAGAGATGGGGATATTTAAAACAGCCACCACTCCCAGAACCTAGAGTTGCTTGGAAAGAACTGAGGAACTTCCCTGGTGGTCCAGTGGCCAGGACTCCACCCTCCCAGTGCAGGGGGTGAGGGCTCCATTCCTGGTCAGGGGACTAGATCCCGCATACCTAACTAAGACTTGGCACAGTGAGGTTAAGTAAATAAGTAAATTTTTGGAAGTGTATATAAATGTCTGTGTGTGTATAAAGAGCAACTGAACAACTAATTAGGAAAAAAAAGAGTCAAAATCAGGAGTTTCAGGACTTGAAAGATGACTTGGTTGGGGGTATGGGGGGGTGGTTAAAGGGACAGACTTCCCCTCAGCAACTAGGAGGGTCACAGAAGGAGCAGAAGCCATGCCTGGCAAAGAAGATGAGAAAACCATGAGTCCTTAGGAGTCCTGGTTCAGCTCATTTTTACTTACCATGGTGTTATAGAGAACAAAGATAGGAAAATGTCACTGAGGCAGAGTGAAAGTTATAAGCAATTGTAAACTTTATGTGACCTTCCCTGGTAGCCCATTTGTAAAGAATCTACCTGCAATGCGGGAGACCTGGGTTTGATCCTTGTGTTGGGTCGATCCCCTGGAGGAGGGCAAGGCAGCCCACTCTAGTATTGTTGCCTGGAGAACCCCATGGACAGAAGAGCCTCGTGAACTGTGGTTCATAGTGTTGTAAAGAGCGGTACACAACTGAGTGAGAAAGCACAGCACAGCACAAGCTTTAGGTAAGACGTGTATGTGTGTGTGTGTGTGTGTGTTTGTGCGCGCACGTGCATGCACGCGCGCACACGCTCAGTCCTGTCCGACTTTTTCCGACCCCATGGACTATAGCCTGCCAGGCTCCTCTGTCCATGGGATTTTCCAGACAAGAATACTGGAGTGGGTTGCCATTTCCTACTTCAGGGGATCTTCCCCACCCAGGGATTGAACCCTCATCTCTTGCATCTCCTCCATTGGCAGGTGGGTTCTTTAGCATTGTGCCACAGGGGAAGCCCAAGCTAGGTAAGATCAGATTAGATCAGATCAGTCGTGTCCGACTCTTTGCGACCCCATGAATCGCAGCACGCCAGGCCTCCCTGTCTATCACCAACTCCAGGGACTATTTTAACAATGAATATGACCAAATTAAGACTTCTATGGACTAATTCTCATTTAGTCCATTATCAAGCTGTTTATAAACAAACTATCATTTCCTGTTATGCTTTCCATTCTGAACTTTTAGAAATCTTATCAATGAATAAGTTTAGGTATTTTTTTTTTTAGTGTTTTTGTGTTAATGGGTTTGTGTTTTTCTTTTTTCCCCATCCTTTGGACCAGTACCAGAACTAGATAGAATGGAAATAATTTCATAAATGCGCTTGAAGCAAGAGAGTATGTGTTGATTTGTGTTTCACAATCACAAATACTTGTTACTACTGTGGGTTTTTTTGGTTCACTTGTTGATATTTTGAATCATAAAAATAATTTGGATTATAACTTCCATTCCAAAACTCAAAGTGGCAAAAAGAGCAGATTAGTTCACACATTTGGAAAATGCCTTGCTCCTCACTTTCCCCTTATTTTTTGAAAGACCAAAATGATCTTTCAGATTCCAAGATCTCAATACTTTATATAAATGAAAATACACATAAACCAACATCTTACCTGTCTGAAACAGAAAGTGCTGTTAAATGCCTTTTAGAGAGAAAGAATGAAAGTCAGTAGTTTGTCTGTGTCTTCAGCTGCTTTCCCAATATCTAGTCTGTCCTGTCCAGGAGGAATCCAGAGCAACATACTAAATCAAGTTTAAGAGATGGATTTAAGCTGGGTGGTAACTTGAAAGTTTAGAGAGTTTGACTCATATGGTTGTTGTGTGTATAAATGATGTATTTTATGAACCTTAATACTAGGTGATACAATCTCATAAACATTTATTGGTGGTGGTGGTCAGTCACTAAGTCATGTCCAACTCTTTGTGACCCCATGGACTGCATGCAGCGTGCCAGGCTTCCCTGTCCTTCACTTTCTCTCAGGGTTTGCTCAAATTCATATACATTGAGTCAGTGATGCCATTCAACAAGCTCATCCTTTGTCGTCCCCTTCTCCTCCTGCCCTCAGTCTTTTCCAACATCAAGGTCTTTTCCAGTGGTTTGGCTCTTATATCAGGTGGGCAAAAGTGTCGGAGCCTCAGTGTCAGCTGTTCCAATAAACATCTATAGAAGCGTTCAAATAACCTTAGATTAGACAGCAGACTTCTTTTTTTTCCTTGTAGCACTTTATTTATTTATTTATAACACCAAAACATTTTGTATTGGGGTGTAGTCGATTAACATTGTTGTGATAGTGTCAGGTGAATAGTGAAGGGACTCAGCCATACATATACATGTATCCATTCTACCCAAGCCACCCTCCCATCCAGACTGGCACATAATATTGAGTAGAGTTCCATGTGCTATACAATAGGTTTTTGTTGGTTATCCGTTTTAAATATATTAGTGTATACATGACCTTCCCAAAGTCCTTAATTATCCCTTCCCCTCGGCAATCAGGAGTTTGTTTTTTAAGTCTGTAAGTCTTTTTCTGTTTTGTATTTAAATTCATTTGTATCATTTCTAGATTCCACATATAAGTGATGTCGTATGATATTTGTCTCCTTCTCGGTCTGACTTACTTCACTCAGCATGACACTGTCTAGGTCCATCCACATTGCTGCAAATGGCCTTATTTCTTTCTTTTTAATTGCTGAGTAATATTCCATTGTATACATATACCATATCATCTTATCCATTCCTCTGTTGATGGACATTTACCATGCTTCCATGTCTTGCTATTGTAAACAGTGCTGCAGTGAACATTGGGGTGCATCTGTCTTTTTGGGCCATGTTTTTCTATGGATATATGCCCAGAAGTGGGATTGCAGGGTCATATGGTAGCTCTATCTTTAGTTTTTTAAGGAGCTTCCGTACTGTTCTCCATAGTGGCTGTACCAATTTACATTGCCACCAATAGTGCAGGAGGGTTCCCTTCTCTCCACACTGTCTCCAGCATTTGTTGTTTGTGGATTTTTTTTTTTTATAATGGCCATTTTGACTGGTGTGAGGTGGTATCTCATTATAGTTTTGATTTGCATTTCTCTAATAACTAGCGATGTTGAACATTTTTCATGTGCCTGTTGGCCATCATATGTCCTCTTGAGAAATGTCTATTCAGGTCTTCTGCCCATTCTTTGGGTTGTTTGTTTTGATACTATTAAGTGTCTAGGCTGTTTGTAAATTTTGGAGATTACTCCCTTATCAGTCACATCATTCGCAAATATTTTCTTCCAATCTGAGAATTGTCTTTTTGTTTGTTTATTGTTTCCTTTGCTGTGCAAAAGCTTTTGAGTTTAAGTAGGTCCCATTTGGACAGTGAACTTAAAAAAATTTTTTCCTACATTTTTTCTTCGACTTCCTTGTTGATTTCTTGGAATCCTGGAAGTCTCTGAACAACAGTTTTCCCAAGACTCTGAGGCAGTGGTTACATCATATAAGAATCCATTATGTAATTTTATCTTTATTCTGGTTACATTTCCATTATAAACAGTTTAAGCATGTACACACACACGTCTATATATCAAAGACTCTATCCCTCATAAACTGTTTTGCCTTATTCATAAGCCAAGACTGTGTACAGTCAAGGATCAGACAGTTCTCCAAAAAGCTATTAGGGAAAAACTTTGGATTTAAAGGGAAATTATTATTCATCAAACCTTTAGAAAATTCTCAAGCTACAATTCACCCTTAAGTTCAAAGAGTGGCAAAATTAAATATCGACATTTTAATCTTATTTTTCCTTTATTCTTTGTAAAAAAACAACAAAATTTATATGGTTTTGCTTATTCTAAAGCTTACTTTAATAGCATCTCTTATGTTCCTGTTCTCTTATACTGCATTTCTGAGTTGTTCATTTACAATGTACCTGTGTTGTGATTTCGCACAATTTTTTTATGGAGTATGTTATTTTATTTCTAGATCTCTGATCACATTTAAACACTTTAATCTTTCTGTTCAGGTAGTAACTTTTTTCTTCGATGTTCTGCAGAGGAAGTAAGCAGATTCTCACAGATTGAATGTTTAAATGTGTCTTCAGAACATGCATGGGAAAAAGAGAGTGTAACTGTCACATTTTTAGCAGCAAAATACTTAAATAGCACTTGTTGTTAAGCCCATTAAGAGACACCCCCATCCTAAATTACTCAACATAAAACTATATTCTTATGAAAAAAGAGCAAAACATAACAGGAAGGTAAGATAAGTGTCTCTGAGACATGTCAGGTCCTGATGTGTATTAACAAATATCAGTCAGTTTCTGATTTAGACTTTTAAATTACAGAAGGAAGTTTGTTTGAAAGTTTTCTATGTTATATTTGGAATACTTAGAGTAGTTTTAGAATATATTTAGAATTGGTTTATGTTGTTTGGGAAAAATAAGTGGTAATGGTCTGCAAAGCTGCCCTGTCACCAGCTGGGTCTCAGAAACAGTGCTCTGCCTTCACCAAGCTTTCTGTACTTTCTGCTGCTAGGTAGACACTAAGGGTGGACAGTGAGAGACAGAAGGAAGAGAATGCACCAACTTCTCTTCTTATTTTGGTCCTCTTATCACCCATCAGCCACTTCAAATTGGGAGATTACTACATAAGCATCTATATTCCTAATTTCTCTTGAAAAACTGGAAAATCTCATCATATTGAGCCTGAAAACCAGTAGCATCAGCTAAGTCAGCCAAGCTGAGAAGCAGCTGATCCCATGAGTAGACCATCTGCTCTTGATTTTTTCCGCAGTCCTTACCACTCCCTAATATCCCACCTGTAAAAGCAAATGTTGGTTGCTCTTGATGAGTACAAATAGCGAAAATTGGAATCACTGTAAAGTTATGATCAAAAGCCAGTGAAAATATGAGGGGAATGCAGGAACCAAGAGACTATTATTAAAATGACAAGCATTTGATTGAGGTGGATGAAAAGGGATCTAAAAAGAATGCAGATTCTAATTGATTAGCATTCATATTAATTGGTTGCTACAGCTAAGTCACTTCAGTCGTGTCCGACTCTGTGTGACCCCATAGACAGCAGCCCACCAGGCTGCTCCGTCCCTGGGATTCTCCAGGCAAGAATACTGGAGTGGGTTGCCATTTCCTTCTCCGATATTAACTGGAATTGATGATATTGTTGAGAAAGTTGGCTGGAGCCAGGTTGCTGATTACAAATACCAACTGCCCGAATCACATGATGGATATTGGTTTACGGAAAGATGTTAGCGTTAGATTTTGCAAAGCTCTATAGCTATCCTCAGATTGTGATGAAAGAAAGTGAAATTGAGTTGCTCAGTCATGTCTGACTCTTTGCGACCCCATGGACTGTAGCCCACCAGGCTCTTCTGTCCATGGGATTCTCCAAGCAAGAATACTGGATTGGGTTGCCATTCCCTTCTCCAGGGGATCTTCCTGACCGAGGGATCGAACCCCACCCAGGGATTGAACCTGGGTCTCCTGCATTGCAGGCGGATTCTTTATCGTCTGAGCCACCGGGAAAGTCCAGGGAAATCACAGTGTGGTATGTGCCTTCAGTTCTGTAATTACATTTTGGCTGCTTCAGATCTATATTAGACCAATATTCAGATTATACAGTCACAGTCTGAATCTCCCAGTGGTATCTATTTCTTGAAAATTAATTAGCTGGGCTTCCCAGGTTGCAAAGTGGTAAAGAATCTTCATGCTAGTGCAGGAGATGAAAGAGATGTGGGTTTGATCCCTGAATAGGGAAGATCCCCTGGAGTAGGAAATGGCAACCCACTCCAGTATTCTTGCCTGGAAAATTCCACGAACAGAGGAGCCTGGCAGGCTATAGTCCAGGGGGTCGGGAAGAGTTGAAAACGACTAAGAATGCGAGTGCGCACACACACAATTAGCTACCTTCAGTTTAACTCTGGCTGATGAATGAGATACCCTTTATTAGGGACAGTTTGCTAAATAGGAATTTCAGTTGTCATATTGAGTATTGTTTGATTTTACTCAGTGATAATTCCTACACCACTCCTCCTTCCCCCTAATAGGGATTTCTGTTCATATAATTTAACCTCTTTAATAAAGCCATATGTTTTCCTAATCCAATTATGATAATCTCATTCTTCTTGGCTGTTCATATTTTAGTAATAGGTATGATGCATTTCTGGTTAGTGCAAGGAATGAAATCTTCCGGGGAACTTTGCGAAAATTTTTGTCACAATTAAAAAGAGATACACAAAAACACTATTTTCACTAGATGTTCTTTTGTCTGATTATGATATAAGGTAGTTAGCCTAAGGACAAGGCCATATCCCGAAGAATGCATTGTAGAATGATAGAAAGATCCTTAGTCCTTCATGATGTTGTTGAGGCATTGAATTAAGCAATCCTGAAGCTGCCTCACCTGAGAATATCTTATATAAAATAATAAATTTCATAAGGCTTCAGCTAGTTAGGCCAGGATTTTCTGTTTCTTGTAGGTGAAATCTTCCTAGTGAATATACTGGGGAAAAATCTTCATTAGTGAATGATTTATAGTTAGAGGGTTTGTCAGATTAAGTAGAAAGGTCTTTATCTTGGCCTGTCTCAGAAAACAGATTATCCTAGAAAGGAGAGAGAAAACTGAATGATGGGAGAAAGATAAAAGAGAGTCAATAAGATATAAATATTTGGCAAAACTAATACAATTATGTAAAGTTTAAAAAAAAAAAAAAGTATATGTAAAAATGTGGCAGTAGCCTGGACCAGGAGTCAGAACATACTCTGACAAAGTCATTCAGATTAAAAATTTTAGATATAAATATTCCCTCTAGGATTGTTCAGATAGTTAATGTAGATTGTGTTTCTGATGAATTTTGAGTACTTCCATGTTTCTTAAATTGGTGATCCTAAATTATTAATGTTAATTCAACAAAGTTCTCTTATCTAGCCATCACTAGTGACAGGTTTCTATTGAACTTAACTTCAGTAAAATTTAAACATTAATTAAAGATTTCTATGAATTAAGCTTCTTTTATGAAACTGATTTGTTTAAAATCCCAATATTTCATCAGGTTTGCATACAAAATAAAGAGTCTTGACCCCAGACTGCATACTTATTATTAGAAATGTTTGATATGGTTGGTTCAAATTTAGGGCTAGAGAGTTCTTTATCATGATCAATTTCACATTCCTTCAGAGGCAGGTATACGTGTGCACATACATACATGAAATCTATTGATAGACAGGTAGATAGATAGAGCTATATGTCTCTTAGCTCAGCTTCTCTGTGCTATATTCTATTCTGTTTATGAAAAACGATGTAGTGTGCCATCACATCATTTGACAGAAACTTTATATCACAAGTGAGAAATTATGTGGGAGGAGGAGAAATGTATTCTAGGATAAGTTAAATAAATGACAGGTAACTTCACTGAAAATATAAATAGGTGTATTTAGGATCGTGGAATTAGTGAGGGGAGGGGCTCAGTGCTGGTTCAGCAGCAGCCCAGCACAAGCCTGTAGACTATGGCCGGTGGGCCAGATCCAGCCTGTGGCCTGTTTATGTGGTGCATAAATTAAAAGAGGTGTTAACATTTTTAAATATTTGGAAAAATTAAAAGGTTATTTTGTGACATAAGAAAATCATATGAAATTAAAATTCCAGTTTCCATAAATAATTTTATTGGTATAGAACCATGCCCATTGTTTGCATGTTGTTTATGGCTGCTCTCCCACAGTTGAACAGGTGCAACACAGATGCAGTGCTTCAGAGCTTGAGATATTTACTATTTGGCTCTTTACAAAGGTTTGCCAATCCCTGGCCTCAACCAGCAATGGCAGCCCACTCCAGTACTTTTGACTGGATAATCCCATGGACGAAGGAGCCTGGTGGGCTGTGGTCCATGGGGTCGCTAAGAGTTGGGCACGACTGAGCGACTTGACTTTCACTTTTCACTTTCATGCATTGGAGAAGGAAATGGCAACCCACTCCAGTGTTCTTGCCTGGAGAATCCCAGGGATGAAGGAGCCTGATGGGCTTCCATCTATGGGGTCGTACAGAGTCGGACATGACTGAAGCAACTTAGCAGCAGCAGCAGCCGCCTCAACCAGTGCATCTCAGCCTTTAATGTGCATTGAATCACTTGGGGGTCCTGTGTAAAGGTGCAGATTCTGATTCACAACGTGTGGGGATCCTGAGTGTCCACATGTCTGAAGTGCCGAAAACCATACTAGAAGTTACAAGGACCTGGTGCAGAATCAGCAAATTTGTTCTTTAAAGGGCCAAATAATAAGTATTTCAGGATCTGTAGGCTTTCCATTTTTTCTTTTTTTACAACTACTAAATCTTCAGGGGAAAGTACACATAGACTACATGCAAAAGAACAGGAGTGACTATGTTCCAGTAAATGATTATTTACAAAAGCAAGCTTTGGATTGTACTTGGACCACAAGCTTAGTTTACTGATAACTGGCCTAGAGTGTTACTATCTGGTGTCCATTAAGAAATAGGCATTGTCCTACCCTTAACTTGCTTCCTAGTTCCATTACATGCACCAGTAATAATGCTGATGAAGATAACAGTTAACTTTTATTGGGTGATTATAATATGCCAGGCTCTATATTAAGCACTCTGAACTTTCTCTTATTTTAATCCTCACAACAAATCCTAGGAAGCAGAGACTGTCATTATTTTGGCCTACAAATGAAGAAACTGAGCTTCAGAAAAAAAGTAATTTGCTCAAAGTTGCCACAGCAAACTAATAGTGGGCCTGGGATAAGACATAACCCATGATTATCACATGGCTGTTGGACTATTGGATTACTGAGTGGAACATGTATGCTCATAGAAGTTCTGCAAGCCAGCAGACTGGACTGTCAGTATACTGGCATCTTTCTTTGGGGATCTTGTGCTCACAGACCTGAATAATAAAAGGTGAAACATCTCTTTCGAGTAAATGTAGGTGTCAGAAAACTGGATGTTTGGCTCAGGGAGGGCAGAGCTTTCTATTTTATGACAGATTTAGCACCTTCACTGCACATTCTTGAAGTTAAGGCTCAGAGAGATCTCAGCAGCCACACTTTCATAGTCTTGGATTTTTGATGCTCTCAAAATTAAATCGATTTACTTTATAATAATGTGTTATTTTAGGCACCACATAGCACGGCCTTCTGTTTTCTTTGTGTGCTTTGGAATTTTCAGTTATACAGTGAATGTTCTTTCTAACGACTGTGACTGAAATTACATTTCACTTTCCAAATTCCTCTAGACTTTTTTCCTTTTTCTTAGCTACAGTTTCTAAAGTAGAGAAGTAGACCTTGATTCTGGTCTAGAATTTAAGATTAGTTTTATCTGTCTGTAATGTTACACTCATTTGAAAAGACTCTGACGCTGGGAAAGATGGAAGGCAGGAAGAGAAGGTAACAACAGAGGATGAGTTGGTTGGATGGCATCACCGACTCAATGGACATGAGTTTGAGCAAGCTCTGGGAGTTGGTGATGGACAGGGAAGCCTGGCGTGCTGCGGTCCATGGGGTCACAGAGTCGGACGCAATTGAGCGACTGAACTGAACTGAACTAAATACCGTTATTTCCCTGTAAATTAGTATGTTAGGCGTAGGGCGCATATCAGCATAACAGTGTAGTAGATTAATAGACCACTGAGAGCAAATGTATTGTAGATAGAAATGCTTTGAGGAAAATTTTCTGGAGTCTCAGACACAATATTCTTACATTACAGATAACATGTAAAGATGAATAATTGTGTCATTTTTATGAATCATCTGTTTAAAAACTTTATATCACTGCCATGATGATTAGTAATTATTTTCACTTTATGAGCAATTAATGTAGGTTACAGGGCAAGGAGGAATGTAGCAAAGGTTTCAAAATCCTAAGAATCTATCATCTTAAAATTTTAGATGGGGAAGGGAAGGAAATATGGCACTAAACTATGAAATCACACAGAATCATAGATTCTTAGAGCTAGAGCTTTTGATGATCTAATATAGCCATCTACATACCCTTACTTTTCTATGTAAGTCCAAACTGATTAAGTGAAATTCTTAAAGCCATTTGTTTCTCCAACACAAATATATTGGAGTTTCTTCCCTGAATCTGGGAATATGTGTTACTTTCCTAGGTCTGTCATAACAAAGTACCACAAACTGGGTAGCTTACACAACAGACATTTATTGTCTCACGGTTCTGGAGGCTAGAAATCTGAGATCAAAATGTTGGCTTGAAGTCTGAAGGCCCTTAGGAGGAATCCTTCCCTGTCTGTCTTAGCTTCTGGTGAAGGCCAGCAATTCCTTGCCATTCTTTGGCTGTCGATGTATCACCCGTCTCTGCTTCCACCTTCACTTGGTGTGTTCTTTTTCTTTTCTTTAAAAAAAATGTGTTTATTTGGCTTAGTTACAGCACATGGGGTCTTCATTGTAGCATGCGTGATCTTTCGTTGTGGCTTGGGCTTGGTGTAGGGCACATATCAGCATAACACTATATATATTAATAGGTCACTAAGAGCAAATGTGCTGTTAATAAAAAATGTTTTGAGAAAACATTTTCTGGAATCTCAGACACAGTATCCTCAGATTATAGATAACATGTAAAGATGAATAATTGTGTCATTTTTATGAATCATCTGTTGAAAAACTTTATATTGCTGCCTTGATTATTAATAATAATTATCACTTTATGAGCAGAATGTAAGTTACAGTGCTAAACATCCCCACATGTTATTTTCTCTGTTTCTTTGTCTTCACATTGCTGCCTTCTTCTAAGAACACCAGTCATACTGGATTGGAGCTAATCATACTCCAGTATGACTTCATCTTAACTAACTATATTTGCAACAACCCTATTTCCAACTAAAGCCACCTTTTGAGGTACTGGGTATTAAGACTTAAATATATCTTTTTGTGGGGGACACAGTTCAACCATTAATACAAAGATGCAAAGTTATTATTGCTGTTTCCCATGCAGATCTTACAGTGTGGGGAAGAAGGTATATGTGGATCTAGGAGGATACATGTTTTAATAGCGCAGTATGCACAAAATGCTGTAAGATTACCACAGTGGGAGCAACTACCTTTTTCTAAGTGAAATGGCAGAGGAAGGCTTTCGAAGAGAGTTGCCATTTGAATCAGGCTTTGAGGGACAGATAGGAATTCATTGACAAAAAGATGCCAGGTGGGAGGGACACATCAGGCAAATAAATGGCTTTGGGTAAAGGCATGGAAATAAGAGTGAATAAAGTGTTTGTTTGCTGTGGTTAGTCCTAGCTACTCTTTATTGAGTAATTGTGTTATTGAATATTAACAACAATCCCTTAATACTCATTTTGCAGATGGGAAAACTGAAATTTAAAGAAATTAAGCACTTAATTTTAGTTCACATGTCTAGGAGGTGTCTACTGGGATTAGAACTGGGAGAGTCTAATCACACAATCTGTTTTAGCCATTGTGGTAAAAATTACAGTTCAAGGTATTTAGGAGTGCATAAATGATGGTTAAAGGTAAGGCTGAAGAAATAGGTTAAATATGAATTGTGAAGAAGTTGTTTCATCACTTGATTTACCTAACAGAAATTTGGTTTATTTAATAGAGTTTGAACTTTAAGTACAATAGGCAGTTGAACACTTGCTGTAGCTTTAAGGAAGGTATAAATGGCCAGATTCCTGAAGGGTGGTGGGTGGTTGCGGGGGAGGAAGATTGGAGGCCCAGAGGCTTGAGAGGAAGCTACAGTTGCCAGCCATGTTAGAAATAATGAAGACTGAAACTAGACAGAGATAATGGGGTGAGAGTAGGTGATAACTGACAAGAGAGACTTGACAGTTGAGACCAGTCACATGTTAATGCTAAAATCAGGGTACTCTATTGTATCACCTTTCTTGCTCCTTTGACTCTAGTGTTGGAAGTAGAAATGTTTCAACTCAACGGATTAAAGCAATAATTTCAACCCAGAATCCTAACATTGGAAAGAGTCTAGTATGTCTGAATGCTATTTAATTAATTATTAATGCTAAAGCTATTTAAACAGTTATAGAAGACATTTGTTTTTAAATTCCAAAGACTGAGTTAACATATTTAAAAGTAAACTTCATAAAAGTGACAGAAAATATTTTGTCAAAATGCCCTGATGCTATCTCATATATCTTTATTAAGTTATAATTCCTTTGGGTTGAATTCACCCAAGTGTTACTCTGGGTATAGCCACACTTTGATAGCTCAGTTTATTCTACTAAAGCTTGTAATTTTTAAAGATCTGCTGTTTCTTAACAATAGTTTTAAAGCAGCCCAGACAATAACAACTATCCAACAGGAAGTTGAAATTTACCACAGGAACATTTGTTAAAATAAGCTGCATTTCCCTTAAGTGAATTTCTTATATTTTGAGGAATTACTTGATGCAGGTGTCTGGTGCCACCACAGACCACACCTTGTGACTTGCTTCTCTTAGTGATGTTTGGCCAGTCTGTGTGTACTTAGCAGCCTTCTCCTAGCACTGCCTGGGGCCATGTGATACAACTGTCATCAGTCAGATGAAAGCAAACATAAGCAATGTTTGTGAATCTTTTTTATACTTTTGTTGCAGGAAGGAGGACCCCTTCCAGGGCCTGAAACTGGGCTCTTGTCTAACACTTGGAAATGAATTGTCTGAGGAGACACATGTGCTGGCAAAGCAAGAGATTTTATTGGGAAAGGGCACCCGGGTGGAGAGCAGTAGGGTAAGGGAACCCAGGAGAACAGCTCTGCCACGTGGCTTGCAGTCTCGGGTTTTATGGTGATGGGATTAGTTTCCCGGTTGTCTTGAGCCAATCATTCTGACTTACGAGTCCTTCCTGGTGGTTCATGCCTTGTTCAGCCAAGATGAATGCCAGAGAGAAGGACTCTGGGGGGTGGTCGGTCGGACATGTGGTGTCTCATTTTGACCTTTCCCGAACTCTTCGGGTTGTTGGAGGCTTATTAGTTCTGTGTTCCTTACCAGGACCTCCTGCCATGAAACAACTCATGCAAATGGTTACTATGGTGCCTGGCCAGGGTGGGTGGTTTCAATCAGTGTGCTTCTCCTAAGACTTTTAGTCCTTAAGTTGAAAGTATAATATCATGTATTTGGGGGAAACTGAGACATAAGCTGACATACTCATATACACACTATGTCTCACTAAGTGAAAGTCTAATAAATAATGAAAAGAATGCTAAAAATCCTATTCGAATTGGTTTTATATTACACAGTGGAAACTGAAGTTACCTGAAAATGACAGGCATTATTAATCTAGTATTCTCCCAGGTGCCTGAATGCAAAACCAAACATACATTGTGTGGGAAGTGTATGTCTTCTTGTGATGGAATCTCAACTTGGTATCTTGCATCATTGCTAGATAAAAAGAATTATTGGAATGTTGATTTATAATGTTGAGACTAAATTAGAATTCAGTGTTGTTAAGATTTGAAACAAACAGCACTTTAAACTTTAAGGAGTTTAAAGTTTTGGTATTTCATCACTTCTGAGAGACCATTCTTTTTATAAATTAGTGTTTGGTATAACATCATCTCAAAGGACAGGGAGATGGAGAACAGGAAGAATTTTTCTTTGTTTAGTGCAAAGGCACTCCCAAAGAAAAATATTAAAGATAAATAGTAATACAAGATGCTGATGGTGCAAACTCACTTGACTAAGCAGTGCAAGCATGTTAATATTGTGATTTTTTGATTACTATTAAAATATATAATCCAACAGGTGGAAAAACCCCTGACTTATTCTCAGTGTCCAAGCTATGGCTGCTAACATGAAGAAAGGCTCTGCATCATATAATGTTCCGATGGACTTACTGTAACTTAGGTCTGTGGGGGTTTCTAGAACTAACATGTCTGCATCAGAAGGTAAGATCAGCTGGGAGGAGCTTCTTCCTTTGCTTAACAAAGTTCCTAGAATCTGACAGGGAACCAGCCTGGAATCAGATGGCTCAATGGGGCCTGTGATGATTTTTTCATAGTAAAGAGTTTAATCATGCAGAGAATGATCATATAGATGTGTAGTCCACATGGATAAGCTGCTTATCCAGAGATCCCTAGCAGTTTAAAAATGGGTCTAGATGAGGGAGCTGGACCTAGAGCCCAGAACTAAAGGGAGAGGAGACATAGGGTAAAGCACTTTCAGAGACCATCACCTCTCAGATCCTGGAGAAAATGACGGACAAGTTTGGTTCTGCTTGGCCCATTCAGAGATTCACTTGATTTGCTTTCAGTTTGGGCTAGACCCCCTCATACCTGGACACTCTTGGATTTTAGTGATATAAAACAGAGCTTCAATCATTTAGAATCAAGAGCATATGTGCAGGGAACACATTTGCATTTCAATCCCCCTCTGGTCAACTGCCATTCACTCAGAATCCAGCCGTGGTACATGACACATGACCCTCACAGATGATTAAAAAGTGGTGGACACAGTATCTACAGATTTTGATACTCATAGGAGTCCTGGAACCAATTCTCCACATAAACTGAGGGATGATGACTCGATTTCTTTGAGGAAATAGTATATAAAAGGCCCTGGATGTTATAACCTTAGATTCTGATTTTTTAAATAAATTACAAAGAAAAATGCTACACAAGTGAAGCTTTACTGTTATTAAAAAAAAAAAAAAGTGGTGGACACAGCTGGGTTCACACCAACTGGCTCATATTCTATCCCAGTGGATTCCTAAATGACTATACATTGATCAAGTTCATGAACATCACTGGTGCACAGAAAGCAGTAACATTTCTGGTATCTTGTATGCTCTAAGAAAAAGTCATTTGCCATTTATAACTTTTCAGAGTTAAAGTCATTGAAGTAATATTTAATTTGTTAAAAATTAAAGAAAATTAATAGTGTTATGGGGGCTTCCCAGGTAGCTCAGTGCTAAAGAATCTGCCTCCCAATGCAGGAAACGCAGGTTCGATCCCTGAGTCAGGAAAATCCCCTGGAGTAGGAAATGACAAGCCACTCCAGTATTCTTGCCTGGAAAATCTCATGGACAGAGGAGTCTGGCAGGCTACAGTCCATGGGGTCACAAAGAATTGCACATGACTTAGTGACTAAACAGCAACAGTAGTGTTATAGTGTCTATGATTTCACAAAGATACTCAATTTATTTTAAAAGAAATTAGAGAAAATTTGTAAATAATGGCTAGGTGAATCAGAGAAGAGGTAAGGGTTCACTGATCTGGAGGTCTTGCCCTGCTTGACCTAGGAAACTGTTCTTACGTGTTACGTGGAGAATAGATACCAGTGCTCTGCAGGGCTTGAGTCTGAATCTGCTACCATAAATTCAGTTCTGAGCTTGGATGATTTGTTTAAAGCAGTTATATAAAATGAGACAAAAAGATACTAGGACAGTTGGTTAAGGTTTCTGAAAACCACAGAACAAGACAATTCATTGAGCAGAATAAATGGGATTTGGAATGATCTTTTTGCATCTGTAACTATTGGTAGGGGAAAAGAGAATTACCAATTTTCCAACTGTTTGGGATGAAACAACAATTTCTGGGATTCACAGTTCATATCAGAGTTGTTTAACCAGCAAAGTGCTAAAGTGATTAAATATGGAACCATGAAGCTAAAGCTCAAGAAGACTGGTCAGAAACGTTTCTGGAACGAGCCTTTGGCTGTAGTAGCTATTTCTGCTCTGTTGGTCAGTGATGAAATGCGCTACGGTCAGTCTGTTAAATTATCCAGAGGAAGGTTTACTTTGGTGGTTTTAAGGTATCTTCTTTCAAAATTTTGATGTGGCAGCACATCCCTTCACAGCTCATTTCCTGAGGGATATTGAGCAAGAGCCAAATCAAGGAAAAAAAGGAAAGTTTAAACTCTTTGACCTCCCTGTGAACCCCTGTCCTTGTTTAAATATATAAGACACTCTCATAATCTGGTTTATACTGAACGCTGCCACAAAGGTGCTGAGTATTTATTATGCAGAGATCCAGGGCCTAGTTTTCAGCAGAAAAATAAGAGAATATGCCTTGAGCAGCATTGTGCTTTCCTCAATTGTGAAGCTAAAGCCAAAATGAATAAAACAACCTTGTTTTTTCTATAAAAATTTAGTTGGAGAAAATTTAGTTTATGTGCAGATGTATTTAGTATCTTTTTGTTGTCCATTAGGAATTTATAAGAGCTCATGTCTCAATCATTATATTATGGTGTCTCTTCAGATCTCAGTTTGGTCTTTACTCCATCCAGGAAGTCCTTCCTGACCACAGCTGTCTCCAAATAATATTGGCCCTGGGAAGCTGTCTCCTCCTCTTCTCCTCAGGGCATTTTACACTTACATTTACTCTAATTTCTATTGATGTGACGACAGTTATCCTTTGAACACACAGATCTGAACTACGAGAGTTCACTTTTCTGAAGATTTTTTTCACTGAATGTGTATTACAATACTACAAGAGCCACAGTTGGTTGAATCCTTGCTTGGTTGAATCTGGATGTGGAACCATGGATATGGATGGCTGATGATAAAAAGTAGTGGACATAGCTGGTTATAAATGAAGAAGTTATAAATGAATTTTTGACTGCTCAGGGGTTGGAGGGGTTTTGAAGGCCCAAACCCACTGTTGTTCAAAGGTCAGCTGTATTGTCTTCTGACTTTTTCTGTCTTTCTTTGACAGAATCATGCCAAATGGCTAATAATGTAACTACTATATTTTTTGACATACACAGTTACTCATAAGATAAATGTATTCTGAGGAAGTCAAATTGCAAAATCAATAAATCCTCAAAACAGGGGAGGGACAGTGGGAGGGGACTGGAGATCATGGAGAGACACTAACTGTTTCTGAGTAAAGTGTATGTAATTCTTTAAAAGACATTACTACAAGCATTAAAATAAATAGAATTATTTATAGGTAAGTCTAATAGACTATGATGTGATTGGCCTGTATTCTTTAAATTTAATAGTACTGATTCCTGAAATTCTAAAACAATTGGTTAAAAAAGTATAAAATATTTTAGAGAGATTTTTGGTCAAAGCTGAATTGTATAATAGGTTTTATTTTCTTTGGTATTTTGTGAAAGAGTCAAAGAATAGCTCTGACCAGTGGTGTACTGGTAAATGTTTATTAACTAGCTCTCAGGTTTGGGGGTGCTGGGGTGAGTCCTGGTTCATAGAATTTGACAATTAACATGGTGTAAATCCTCCCACATGGACAATTTAAAACTACCAAGGGGCCCTCGATCCGCTCTAAAACCTCCTGAAAGTTTAATAATTGGCTTGTAAAAATAGGATTGTCAGCTCTAGTATACTGGCTAAGGCTCAGAGCTTAAGAGGGTATCAAACTAGTTACCCAGTGTGAATATGGAATCTTAAACACTCTGCCTTATGACCCTCCAAATACTTGTAGAGGAAGGGAAGACATAATAGGGATAAGAATGGGATAGTTTTACTTGTGCACAGAGAATGTCACCTGCCATGTCAGTAAACACAGGATGTTGGGGCTCGCTGGCCGTCAACCACTGCAGCCGCTCTGACTGAAGGGATTCACGATGGAAAACAAAACCAGATACTGGCCCCAGATAGTGAAGGTGCGTATCAAAGGAATGATTTCAGTGAACCCAGACTCTTACATCTTCCCATGTACAGGAAAGTGCTAAATTCATTGACTTGAGATGTCTGGTTTTCTTTAATTAACAGCAACCTTTTGATGTTCTGAGTTTTTGCTGCAAAAACTCCTATATATCCTGGCTCCCTCCTTACCTCTTCAGAGCAGTCCTTTAGAGCTAAAAGGCTGACTCCTGGGCTTAAGTGTAGAAATTCCACTGAATAAAACATAATTCTCAGCTTTTGGGTTGTGCATTTTTTTTCAGTTGATGCACTGTATTTTCTGTATGTAGATTTTTATGTCAAGTATGCCAAAAAGTATATTAACTTGAGTGAAGAGTTCCTTAAGACTTTGAAATAAATATTAAATGTGCCATTAAAATATAAAGATTTTGGTATTACTTATAGCATGTTGTTGAAAGTATAATTTCAATAAATGACCATGGATAAGCAATTTCCTGCTAGTCACTAAACTTCTTCCTTTATTACTTTTTAATTTCTATCCCTCTGTTGTTTCCTCTTTGGCATCCTTTTCTCTTGAATCAGTCTCTCTGCATCAATGCCAATTTACTTCACCAAAACAAATACTCTTAGGAAAGCTCTTTGTCAGCTAGACATTTTACAATGTGTAAATAAAATGATTTTTTTCCCCTCCTGCAACACCACTCTTTAAATGAAAAGAACATTATAGGGATATTGCCAGTCCTGTGCCAGAGATTTGGAAATTTTTTGAAAAATAACCTCTGAATAATCTCACCCTATCTAGATGTGTTAGTCATTTAAGGAAAAGAGATTTAAATGTTTAATCAGCCAGAATTGAAAGTTGTAAGTAAAAGCGTCTTAACTTTCTTCATTCCTCTCAGCAGCTCAGGTCTGAGACTTCGAAGGTGTATGTTGACTAAATTCACTGCCTCCTGAGATTTTTTTTTTCAATTGGCACCTGACAAGGAGTACCTTCATGATAAATGTTCTCCAACATGGTCCTTATTGTTCAGTCACTCCATCGTGTCTGACTCTGTGACCCCATGTGTAGCCTGCCAGGCTCCTCTGTCCATAGGATTCTCCAGGAGAGAATATACTGGAGTGGATTGCCATTTCCTTCTCCAGAGGATCTTCCCAATCCAGGTATCGAACCTGCATTGGCAGGTGGATTCTTTAACCACTGAGCCACCAGGGAAGCCCAATGTAAAGCTACTACTGTTCAAAAACTGTAGCCAGAAGTCCACACAAGGTCAGCTCTGATCCTACAAGCATCTTTCTGAGCTTGGGAACTTGCTGGGAGCCCAGATTTCTAACCAAAGCCACTAATCAAAACTTACAATGCAGGACTTCCCTGGTGGTTCAGTGGTTAAGAATCCACCTGCCGATGCAGGGGACATAGGTTTGACCCCTGGTCCAGGAACTAGGATCCCACATGCTGTAGGGCAACTACTGAGCCTGTACACCCTAGAGCCCGTGCTCTACAACAAGTGAAGCCACTGCGATAAGCCTGTGCAGTGCAACACAGTAATGAAGACCGCATACAGTCCCCCCGTAAAAAAAAAACTTAGAATGCAACTGTGTCGGACACAGGAAATTCCATCAAAAGTGAGATATGCTTATTAAATTCTGATCAAACCTCTTGTAAACTATTTTATGAAATCCAGCACTGACCTGATTTCCTATAGGAAAAAAAAAAAAAACCCACAAGGTGTATGATTAATCTATTTTTCTCTACCAGTGTAGGGGTAGTTAGAAAGGAGGACCTTTTCGACACCAAAGAACTCTCAAGTTACTGAAAGATGGGCAATGTTTGATTAACAGACTGTTGTGGTTGAGCTACAGAACTAGTTTCCAGCCCAGAGTAATTCCAAATCTTAAAAGTTCAGCAACTGAAAAAAAAAATTAATATCGTGGTTAAGTGGCTGATAGATCAGGCTGAGGCTTTCATAAAGGGCTTTCTGTAGCACTGCTAGCAAGAGTGGGAACATTAAAAAAAAACAAAAACGAGATTGCCAGTGCATTGTCAGCTTGACATCAGTCAAGACAAATCTTCTGATTTTCCCTGAATGCCCAACTGCTTCTACCCCATTGCTCCAAATGGCAGGTGTTCAAAGGCACTGAAGTCCCAGTCTGATGTTCACTGCCATCTTTCCACACCTGACCAGGGGACTGCGAGCATCCGGGGGCGGGGTGAGGGAACCACGTGGTACACATATGCCCACACCGGTGCCTTCATCCTTGGGGACAGGATGCTCTCGCATCCTTGGGCCCAGCGGCTGTTGGAGTTCCCAGCACATCACTACTGGAGCTTCCAGTGCAGAACTGGAAACCAAACGAAAATCCACAGAAACATTTCACTCTACACTGTTTTCAGATGTTCGGTGAACTATAAGCACTTGGGTAGAATTGAGATCAGATTTTCAACTAATCAATGTGAACTGAATTATGAATCAATTTCCATGTCAGAGCTGAGAAAGGATTTCTTCGGTCCCTGAAGAGACGCCAAATGTATGACTTGGAAGAAATGATTGTTTTTATTTTAAACACATCACAGCAGGTACTTAGGCAAATAAGAGCTCATTTTGCCTCCTACTTAACCAGGAACTGTGGAGCAGTAAGAAAGGGTGGAAAGAAATGCTTCCTCCTGGCATTTCGGGGCTGTCCATCTTTATTCCCTGAGAAGAGCCTGACTGAACCAAAAGCCATAAAGAACCACTTTGTAGGCTCTGAAACCAGGGTTAAACCAATTCCAAAACATGCTCCAGAAACGCAAGAGGAAGAATCACTGATTCTGCATGTGGCCATGTAAGATCATTCATTTGGAGAAGTAAAATTCTGGGATGTTTATTCAACCCAACAGTCTCCTGATGTAGGAGGCTATCTTCAGAAATAACTTTGTTAACTGAAATTTATCCACAGTTGACAAGGAGGAGAAGAAGGAAGTCACCAGCCATCTGGCCACGGATTCCACTGGAGACCCATCTGAGTGAGCTGTCTCAGATGCTTCTGAGTTTGCAGCCACAGGGATTGGAGGGCTGCTGCCATGACATCTCAGCTGCAGTAATGCTGTCAGAAATCACCTTCCAGTCTGATGGGTCTCACAAAGCAAATGAGCCAGAGCCCAATTATCTACACACACGCGCGCGCGCGCGCGCACACACACACACACACACACACACACACACACCTCTCTGGATCTATTATTTTCCAACTGCATCATATTATTTTTTGATAATCCTCTAGCAATTCCACTTCATGAAGTTCCTACACCCGTTTTTCCCTGGCACAACATGTAGGTGAACCCCTGAGCAGTTGCATGAATTCAGAATGTTTAGAAACAGTTGCTAGGATCATAAGAAGAAAACTTAGGAGTCCCAGCCAGTATTTGCATACTTAGCCCTTCCATGTGTGTTTGCTCACTGCTTTTTCGTGAACGGTGAGTAAGAAAGTCAAAATAAGCTGCTTCAATCAATTCCAGTCTGAGCATGTGGAAACTGCCAGAAAATCAAGGCTATGAGGCTGGAAGTTTGGAAACCAGTGTTTATATCTTTTCCTTTTGACAGTTACCTGTTTCTTACACTAAAATATGAATCTAAAGGCATTAGGATGGATGCTATGCCTTCTTACTAACCAATCTCCAAAGACGTAGCTCCCCATCTCACCCGAACTGTCCCTGACAATCCACGTTTTCTAGAAGCCTGTGACATGCTAGGAGCAAACCCAGATTCTGAGTTTATGTCTGTGTCCAAGGACCTACCCAGCTAACTCTGGGTCACAGTAGGAGCCAGCATGTTTGGGCCTTGAGTATTTAAAAAAAAAAAAAAAAAAAAAAAAACTATGGCCAAGAAGTAGATTTACAGAAGGAGACATAATCAAATAAACCTTTGTGAGTCTTCTTTTTTTTTTTTTTTAAAGTTCATATTATTTTTAACTTGCTAAATCTTTTCTCATCTATTCTTGTTTGCTCTGACACAGGAGAGGCAAAATTGTGATAATCTAGAATAGGGAAAGATAGTTCTGAAAAAATATTGTATCAGAGAAAACTTAGAAAAATGACACTTTTCTTTAGAAGGTCTTCAAAAGGTAAAAACAAGTTGAACACGTTGATTTTTAAAATTTTATTTTGTAAAGCATTGGAACTCTCCCTTCTCCAAGGAACTTAATACTGGCAGAAAGACTTCCTTGAAACACAGCGTGAGTGATAATTTTTCTCTTTACCTACAAGGAAATCATTATCCATGTTTTTCTTAATCCTTCTGCATTGGCTGTTTGTCAGTTGGAAACATTGATAGCTCTCATTAGTGAGTAGGTATTAAAATAGCCCATTTATTGAAAAGAAAAACAAGCAAATACACATTTTGAAGAGGTCAACCAGTCATACAATGCACTGTTGGGAATTTTCCATTCACTTATATTTTTGTTTCTGTGTATATTGAGAGTACTCTGATTCTTCATGAAACTGTTTGTTGTATTATTCTATTAAACAAAATAAAGCAGTTTTCAATCTTAGCTACTTCGGTAGGAAAAGAAGAAAAACAAAACTAATTTCTTGGCGGATGGTTGGAGGAGAGATCATGGTACAACATGAACTTGTTTAAAAGGAAAGAAGGTGGGGTGAGCTGATAGCCTGAACTAGTGTACACAAAGCCAAGTGTTAAATGCTCAATAAGCTTTTCTTCTTTCCTTGAATTGAGAGTGTCAGGTTCTTAGAACTGTACTCTCTCCATAGTCTAACCCCTCCCCACCAAAACAAACAGTAAACAAACAAACTACTCATCTAGGGAGATTACTAATCAGGTGGTTAGCAGGTTATTGATTACATAAATGATTTTGTCCCTCTTTAATTTTCTTCCCGGATTTCCTTTAGTAGCATCCCTCATTATTCTATAACGCCTTTTGAATTTCTCCTTCATTCTTGAGAGACATCAATTAGAGAAATATTATGTCAGTTGATAAAGGTTTGCTCCTTCTTACCCATATCTGCATTATGTAACAGGATTCTTGAAGGTGGAAATTCTTCCTTCCTCCCTCAGTAAAGCATCTGAAACCAAAACTACTTGTCTTCCACTTCCCAACCCCCTGCTCACCATGAATGAGAGGGGAAAGTACAAAAAAAGCACTGTTGTTTCAAAGAGTTTATTAGTCTCTGATCCAGCCCTTGCACATTTTGAAAGGAAAAAACTACTATAATTGAGAATATTCTGTTACAGAAGAGGAATATCTGTTTTCCAGGTGTATCAATAGTGGATATTAAATAATAGAGGGGAAAGGTAGTTCTAAGAAGAATAGTAGGATCTTAAAAAACAAAAAAGAAAAACAAATAGTTGCCTTGGTTCTCTGCATCTGCTTATTTTACAGCTCTGCACCTACTTTCATCTCTGCTGCTATAAGGGCTACACGGTTACTTCAGATTTCTGGAGCCAAACCTCTAGGCAGATCAGCAGTTAAACTGTATTGAAAAACCACAGAAAGTAACATAAAAAAACCAAACTAAAATTACCCGAACAAAAAACTATTTAATCAAGTGAAATTTTCTTGATTTCTGCTTTTCTGAGTAACTATGTCATTACTTAAACATCATGCTGCCTTGTATCATTAGTGTGTGTTTCGTCTCTCCATTGACCTTAATCTTCAAATACAGTGTTTCCTTTCATTTAGAAGGGTTTGAATATTCCCATCCCCTTATTTTTTAACAGACTTGCTGCTGGGAGAGATTAACTGTTGCCCTAGAAACATGAAAAACATCAATTTCCCTGGAGCAATATCTCAGTAATTTCAGCACTTAAATCACAATGTTTAGTTAGAGCTAGTTCAATAAGTACTTGAAGGTTGATTAAATGACCATTAAAGACCCAAGAGCAACCAGAGTGAAAAATCTCCGAAGTAGCAGATCACCCATGTCAGCAGCTTCTTCCATTCAGAGACCAAGACCATTCCTTTTAAGACTGCCTAGAAAACATACAATTGTCATTTACTAATGGAAACTGCAGAATTAGAATTATCCACACTAATCCTATGCTTAACACAGATGTCACGTATATAAATTTTTCTAATACTTTCTAAATGTGCATGCTCAGTCGCTTCAGTCATGTCTGACTCTCTGCAACCGCATGGACCCATGGCCTACCAGGCTCCTCTGTCCATGGGATTCTCCAGGCAAGAACGCTGGAGTGGGTTGCCATTTCCTTCTCCATTTCTAAATGTGACATGGTCGAAGCATAGATAAGCATCCATGAGTGTAGGTATGTGTGTGTATGTGTGCTTAGTGTATAGAATCTCTTTGATTTTTTTCCCCCCTCTCACTTTTTGGTGTAACTTCATTCTGTTCCTTGTTTACCGACTCTCAGAGATTTGGCAATTTAGTTTGTGTCTCTTGAGGAATGCAGAGAGTCTAGATAATGGATTTGAGCGATATCTCTAAACTGTTTGATTTTATTGTATGTGTACTTAGTTGTTCAGTCGTTTCTGACTCTTTCCAACCCCACAGACTGTAGCCCACCAGGGTCATCTGTCTGTGGATTTCCTAGGCATGAATATTGGAATGGGTTGCCATTTCCTGTTGCAGGGGATCTTCCCTACCCAGGGATGGAATGTGTATCTCCTGCACTGGCAGGTGAATTCTTTACTACTGAGCCACCTGGGATTTCACCAGGACAGGAATAAGATTGGGCATTTGTGTTATAGTTTGAACCAGGGATTAATTTTCTGATACTGATATGAAAGATGAAATTTCAAAATATGCCTACGAATCATCATATTTACTCATAAGAGTTCCTGGGAGAAGGAAAACTGAAACAAAAGAAGAACAAGACAAATAACAGTATTAACATAGGAACAGAAAACAAAAACTTGATTCATAGACCAGGAATCAGTAAGAAATTTTAGAGCATGCCAGTAAAATTCACACAAGTTCCCAAGGGAAATACCACTTCATCAGTTTTGAAATGACTTTCCATTAGCTGTCAGACCATTGACAAGCATTTTCAATCCCTACTTCCAGTCTCCTTTGGTGGAATATACTATTCTGTAAAGATTTAGGGAAGTATGGTATTCTGTATTGTGTGAAACTGAGACATAAAGGGTTTCTCCGGGCTTCAAAGCTTTCTGAAGCAGGAATGTCCTGATGAACTATAGAAGTACAATTATACGTGGTTCCCTGGTGCCTCAGCTGGTAAAGAATCTGCCTGCAATGCAGGAGACCTGGGTTCAATCCCTGGGTTGGGAAGATCCCCTGGAGAAGGGAAAGGCAACCCACTCCAGTATTCTAGCCTGGAGAATTCCATTGGCTGTATAGTCTATGGGGTCAGACAGAGAGTCAGAGTCAGACATGACTGAGCCACTTTCACTTTCGCTAGTTTTAAAAATGTATAATATAATGCTTAGAAATTCATTTAGCTTATTTGCAATAATTCACATATATTCATATTATAAAAAATATATATGTAAATTCATTGGAAATTTAGGCTGTTATGAATTAAAATGTAATATGAATACTTCAAAATAATTTATAAGAAGGCTTTGCTTTCTATAATTGAGATTTACATGCAAAATACATTTAGTTAATTTACAATGTCGTGCTAGTTTCAGGTATATAGCAAAGTGGTTCATTTATACATATGCATACATTCTTTTTCAGACTCTTTGCTCATATGGATTATTACAGAATATCGAGTAGAGTTCTCTGTGCTATATAGTAGGTCCTTGTTGGTTATCTGTTTTATATATAGTAGTGTGTGCATATTAACCCCAAATTCCTAATTTATCCCTCCCATTGTGTTTCCCCTTTGGTAACAATAAGTTTGTTTTCAAAATCTCTGAGTTGATTTCTGTGAAATACATTTTATATACACTATGCTGTGCTTATTTTTTTTTAACAGGGTTACTAATCATGTACATTTTGAAATAGTTATAATTTTAAAAATGATAATCCTGAAAGTCTCATTTCTATGCTCAGGAAAATTTTTAAATACTCTTCCATTGTGACTTAATTTTGTCTTGACTCCAGATGTTAATTACAGTCTTTTCCTCCAATCAGTGGCTATCAAAATGCCTTCTAAAATGCTTTAAACCAGTGCTTTATTTAAAGTGTATGCTCTCAAAGGTAATCATCTGCTTTAAAAATAAAAGATACCAAAAATAAATAAAAGATACCACCTCATTTAATCCATTTGCCGTTTAAGCCGGAAGGAACTTGTGGGGTCCTCCAGTCAGGTTCCCCATCCTCTCCTTTGTAAAGATAAGGATGCTGAGCCCAGTGAGACAGGGACTTGCCAAGGCCACACAGTTAGTTAAGGCAGAGCCAGCATTGGAGCCCACATCTCTTGGCTCACAGTTGAGACTGTGGCTGCTGTATTTCAGGGAGACCATATTTAGAATAGATTAAAATGATGAAATTTTCGCTACATCTGTATTTTTCAGTAAATCATTATCTGAAATGAATTATATTCACCATTTCCAATGTTTATCTGAAAAGTTCTGAAACTCGGAACATTTTGAGGTTGGCCCTTCATTAGCTACATTGAAAAGACTGAGTCAATTTGACCTCCTGTCCTGAACATACTGCTCACACTCTGATGTTTTGGGTTATACAGCTGCTCTGAACCTCTCTTTCGCTCTCTTTTTTTAATGCTCAACATTATTTTTTAAAAATAATTTTGCTGTTTTCTTTTTTATTATTCAGTTCAGTTCAGTTCAGTCGCTCAGTTGTGTCTGACTCTTTGTGACCCCATGAATCACAGCACGCCAAGCCTCCCTGTCCATCACCAGCTCCCGGAGTTCACCCAGACTCACGTCCATCGAGTCAGTGATGCCATCCAGCCATCTCATCCTCTGTCGTCCCCTTCTCCTCCTGCCCCCAATCCCTCCCAGCATCAGGGTCTTTTCCAATGAGTCAACTCTTCGCATGAGGTGGCCAAAGTACTGGAGTTTCAGCTTTAGCATCATTCCTTCCAAAGAAATCCCAGGGCTGATCTCCTTCAGAATGGACTGGTTGGATCTCCTTGCAGTCCAAGGGACTCTGAAGAGTCTTCTCCAACACCACAGTTCAAAAGCATCAGTTCTTCTGCGCTCAGCTTTCTTCACAGTCCAACTCTCACATCCATACATGACCACAGGAAAAACCATAGCTTTGACTAGACGGACCTTAGTTGGCAAAGTAATGTCTCTGCTTTTGAATATGCTATCTAGGTTGGTCATAACTTTCCTTCCAAGGAGTAAGCGTCTTTTAATTTCATGGCTGCAGTCACCATCTGCAGTGATTTTGGAGCCCCCAAAAAATAAAGTCTGACACTGTTTCCCCATCTATTTCCCATGAAGTGATGGTAGCGGATGCCATGATCTTCGTTTTCTGAATGTTGAGCTTTAAGCCCACTTTTTCACCCTCCACTTTCACTTTCATCAAGAGGCTTTTGAGTTCCTTTTCACTTTGTGCCATAAGGGTGGTGTCATCTGCATATCTGAGGTTATTGATATTTCTCCCGGCAATCTTGATTCCAGCTTGTGCTTCTTCCAGTCCAGTGTTTCTCATGATGTACTCTGCATGCATAATAATAAGCAGGTTGATAATTTCTGAGCCTCTATCTTGAATACCATACTTTTTACCTTATTTGAAGTTATTGGGGATTTGGGAAGTAGCTGAAATTTTTCAGTTTACACCAGTATTATTTACAGTTCACCATTAAAGATCACAGATAGAAAAATATCATTTATAGTCCCTTCTCTCTCTGGTCATTATAAATAACTTAATAAGTATAATTAAGGTAATGTTTCAAAGGACTTTTCAACATTCAACATACCTGACATTTATCATCCTAATGCGTGGAAAGGAATGCTTGACTTAAGAGGAATTTTGCTTTTTCAGTATCGGAAGTGCACTATCCTAAGTGCACATGCCTTCTTCAGTTCCCTTAAGGATTAGAAGAATAGTTACCATATTTTTTCTGTTTTTCTAAGTTGAGGTATAGTTGATGTAAAATATTGTATAAGTTACAGATATACAGCATAGTGATTCACAATTTTTAAAGGTTATGTTCCATTTTTAGTTAATATTAAATATTGGTTTTATCCCCTGTGTTGTACAGTACATCCTTGTAGCTTTTTTATTTTATACATAATAGTCCGTATCTCTTAGTCTTCTACCCTCATCTTGTCCCTCCCTACTACTAACCTCTAGTTTGTTTTCTGTATCTGTGAGTCTGTTTCTTTTCTATTCTATTCTCTAGTTTTAGTTTTTAGATTCCACATATAAAATAGATCATATTGTATTTGCCTTTCTCTGTCTTATTTTACTTTGTATAATACTCTCCACATCCATCCATGTTGTTGCAAATGGCAAAATTTCATTCCTTTTTATACTGAGTAGTATTCCATTATATATATACACACACACACACACACATATAAATAATGCAGTGCATATCTGTGTGTGTATATATATATATGTGAATGTATATGTATACCTGTGTGTGTATATATGTGTGTGTATATGTATATACATACACACACATACATATATACCATACTATACATTCTCCATTGATTTAGGTTGCTTCCATGTCTTGGCTATTGTAAATTGTGCTACGATGAACTTTGGGGTGTATGTATCTTTTTGAATTAGTGTTTGTTTTCATATATATACGCAGTAGTGGAAGTGCTGGGTCATGTGGTAGTTCTATTTTCAGTTTTTTTGTGAATCTCCATACTGTTTTCCACGGTGGCTGTACCAATTTACATTCCCACCAACAGTGTATGAGGGCTCCCTTTTCTCCATATCTTTGCCAACAGTTGTTATTATGATGATGATGATGATGGTAGCCATTCTGGCATGTGTAAGGTGGTATCTGATTGTACCTTTAATTTGCATTTCTCTGATGATTAACAATGTTCAACACCTTTTCATGTACCTGTTGGCTATCTGTCTTCTTTGGAAAAATATCTATTCAGGTCTTCTGCCTATTTAAATTGTGTTGGATGGTCATTATTATTTTTTTGATATTGAGCTGTATTAGCTCTTTATGTATTTTGGATATTAACCCCTTATCAATCATATCATTTGCAAATATTTTTTCCCATTTGGTAGATTGTGTTTTCATTTTGTCAGTGGTTCCCTTTGCTGTGCAAAAACTTTCAAGTTTAATTAGGTCCTATTTGCTTGTTTTTGCTTTTATTTCCTTTGCTGTGGGCTTTCCTGGTGGCTCAGATGGTAAAGACTCTTCCTGCAATGCAGGAAACCTGGGTTTGATCCCTGAGTCAGGAAGATCCCCTGGAGAAGGCAATGGCCATCCACTCCAGTATTCTTGTCTGGGAAATCCACAGACAATATCTGTGGTGACTAGGAGACAAGATCCAAAAAATATTGCTACCATTTATGTCAAAGAGTGTTTGTTCTGCCTAGGTTTTCTTCTAGGAGTTTTATCACTTCCAGCCTTGCATTTAAGTTTTTAATTCATTTTGAGCTTATTTTTGTATATGGTATTAGAGAATTTTCTAATTTCATTCTTTTACATGGAGCTGTCCAGTTTTCTTAGCACCACTTATTGAAGAGACTGTCTTTACTCCATTGTATATTTTCACCTCCTTTGTTGTTGACCGACCTTGAGTGCATAGGTTTCTTTCTGGGCTCTCTATTGATTTATGTGTCTGGTTTGTGCCAGTACCACACTCATTTGCTTACTGTAGGTTTGTAGTATAGTCTGAAATCAGAGAGTGTGGTTCCTACAGTTCTGTTCTTTCTCAAGGTTATTTGGGCTATCTGGGGTCTTTTGTGTTTCCATACATTTTAAATTATTTGTTCTGTTTCTGTGAAAAATACCCTTGGTAGTTTGATAGGGATTGCGTTGAATCTGTAGATTTCCTTAGGTAATATGGTCATTTTAGCAATATTAATTTTTCTAATTCATGAACACACTATATCTTTCCATATGTTTGTGCTGTCTTCAGTTTCCTTCATGAGCATCATAGTTTACAGAATATGAGTCTTTTACCTCCTCATGTAGTTTTATCCCTAGTTATTTTATTCTTTTTGATGCTATGGTAAATGGGATTGTTTCCTTAATTTCTCTTTCTGATTGTTTGTTATACGTATATTGAAATGCAACATATTTCTTTGTATTAATTTTTTATCCCACAACTTTATCAAATTCATTGATGAGCTTTAGTATTTTCTGGAGGTATCTTTAGGATTTTCTCTGTATATAGTATCATGCTATCTACAGTGACAGTTTTGCTTCTTCCTTTCAAATTTGGATTCCTTTTATTTCTTTTTCTTGTCTGATTGTCATGGCTAGGACTTCCAAAATTATGTTGAATAAAAGTGGAGATCCTTGTCTTGTTCCTGATCTTAGAGGAAATGCTTTCAGCTTTTCACTACTGGGTATGATGTTAGTTGTGGGCTTATCATACCTGGCCTTTATTATGTTGAGATATGTTCACTCTATGCCTACTTTCCTGAGATTTTTTTTTTTTTTATCATAAATGGATGTTGAATTTTGTCAAAAGTTTTTTTTTGTATCTATTGAGATGATCATATGGTTTTTATTCTTCAATTTGTTGATATGGTATATCATATTGATTGATATGTGGATATTGAAAAATAATTTCATTCTTGGGATAAATCCTAGTTGATCATGGTAAATGATTGTTTTGATGTAGTGCTGGCTTCAGTTTGCTAAGATTGTGTTGAGAATATTTGCATCTGTGTTCTTCAGTTATATTGGCCCGTAATTTTCTCTTTTTATGATATCTGTTTTGATATCAAAGTGATGCTGTCATCACAGAATAAATTCAAAAGGATTCGTTTCTCTCCAGTTTTTTGGAACACTTTGAGAAGGATGAGTCAACTCCTCTTTAAACGTTTGATAGAGTTCACCTATGAAGTCATTTAGTCCTGGACTTTTGTTTGTTGGGAATTTAAAAATTTTTTTTTTTTTTTTTTTGGTTCACTCTCCAAGTTGTGTATGACCTTTTGTGACCCCACGGACTACAGTGTGTCAAGCTTTTCTGTCCTTGCTATCTCCTGGAGTTTGCTCACATTCATGTCCATTGAGTCAGTGATGCCATTGAGCCAGCTCATCCTCTGTTGCCCCTTCTCCTCCTGTACTCAGGGTCTTTTCCAGTCAGTTGACTCTTTCCATCATGTGGCCAAAGTATTGGAGCTTCAGCTTCAGCATCAGTCCTTCCAACAATATTCAGGGTTGATTTCCTTTACGATTGACTGGTTTGCTCTCCTTGCTATCCCAGGGACTCTCAGGAGTCTTCTCCAGCACCGCAATTCAAAAACATCAATTCTTTAGTGCTCAGCCTTTCTTTATGTTCCAACTCTAACATCTGTATGACTAGAGGAAAAACCATAGCCTTGACTATATGGATCTTGTTGGCAAAGTGATGTCTCTGCTTTTTACTATGCTGTTGAGGTTTGTGATATCTTTTCTTCCAAGGAGCAGGAGTCTTTTAATTTCATGGCCGCAGTCACCGTTTGCAGTGAATCTAGAGCCCAAGAAAATAAAATCTGTCACTGTTTCCACTTTTCCCCCTTCCATTTGTCATAAAGTGATGGGACCGGATGTCATGATCTAAGTTTTCTGAATGTTGAGCTTTAAGCCAGCTTTTTCACTCTCCTCTTTCACTTTCATCAAGAGGCTCTTTAGTTCCTCTCCATTTTCTGCCATTAGAGTGGTATCATCTGCATATCTGAAGTTGTTGATATTCTCCCAGCAATCTTGATTCCAGCTTGTGATTCATCCAGCCCAGCATTTCTCATGATGTACTCTGCATAGAAGTTAAATAAGCAGGGTGACAATATACAGCTTTGCCATATTCCTTTCCCAATTTTGAACCAATCTGTTCTGTGTCCACATCTAACTGTTGCTTCTTGACCTGCATACAGTTTTCTCAGGAGATAGGTAAGGTGCTCTGGTACTCCCATCTCTTTTAGAATTTTCCACAATTTGTTGTGATCCACACGGTCAAAGGCTTTAGCATAATCAGTGAAGCAGAAGTAAATGTTTTTCGGGAATTCTCTTGCTTTTTCCATGATCCAATGAACGTTGGCAGTTTGGTCTCTGGTTTTTCTGCCTTTTCTAAATCCAGCTTGTACATCTGGAAGTTCACAGTTCACCTAAGGTTGAAGCCTAGCTTGAAGGATTTTGCGTATTACCTTGCTAACATGTAAAATTAGTGCAATTGTGAGGTAGTCTGAACATTCTTTGGCATTGCCTGCCTTTGGGATTGGAATGAAAACTCCTCTTTTCAAGTCCTGTGGCTGCTGAGTTTTCCAAATTTGCTGGCATATTGAGTGCAGTACTTTAATAGCATTATCTTTTAGGATTTGAAGTAGCTCAGCTGGAATTCCGTCGTCTCCACTAGCTTTGTTCATTGTAGTGCTTCTTAAGGCCTGCTTGACTTCACAGTTCAGGATGTCTGGCTCTGGGTGAGTGACCACATCATCATGGTTATTTGGGTCACTAGGACCTTTTTTGTACAGTTCTTCTGTGCATTCTTGTCACCTCTTCTTAATCTCTTCTGGTTCTATTAGGTCCTTACCGTTTCTGTCCTTTATTGTGCCCATCCTTCTGTGAAATGTTCCCTTGATATCTCTAATTTTCTTGAAGAGATTTCTAGTCTTTCCCATTCTATTGTTTTCCTCTGTTTCTTTGCATTGTTCGCTTAGCAAGGCTTTCTTATATTTCCTTGCTCTTCCC
Organism: Bubalus kerabau; assembly: GCF_029407905.1. Taxonomy (NCBI): domain Eukaryota; kingdom Metazoa; phylum Chordata; class Mammalia; order Artiodactyla; family Bovidae; genus Bubalus; species Bubalus kerabau. Next base: position 1,190,330 of record NW_026577904.1, read on the forward strand.
TGGAACTCTGCATTCAGTTGGGTATATCTTTTCCTTTCTCCTTTGCCTTTTGCGTCTCTTCTTTTCTCAGATATTCATACAGCCTCCTTAGACAACCACTTTGCTTCCTGCATTTCTTTTTCTTTGCAGTGGTTTTGGTCACCGCCTCCTGTACATTGTTAATGAACCTCTGTCCGTAATTCTTCAGTCACTCTGTCTGCAGAATCTAGTCCCTTGAATCAATTTCTCCACTGTGTCATCATAAAGGATTTGACTTAGGTCATACCTGAATGGCCTAGTCGTTTTCCCTTTCTTCAGTTTAAGCCTGAATTTTGCAATAGGAGCTCGTGATCTGAGACATAGTCAGCTGCAGATCTTGTTTTTGCTGGCTGTAGAGCTTCTCTATCTTGCTGCAAAGAATATAATTTTTAAATTACTTATTTAATTTCCTAAGTGGTAGCTGATCTGTTCTTATTTTCCATTTTTCACTGGCTCAATCTTCGGAGATTATATATTTCTAGGAGTTTGTCCGTCTTCTAGGTTATCCACTTTACTAGTGTAGTAGTCTCTTATGATCTTTTGTATTTGTATAGTATTGATTGTAACTTCTTTTTCATTTCTAACTTTATTGATTTGGGCCCTCTCCTGTTCTTTTTTTTTCCTTGATGAGTCTGGCTAAAAGTTTAACAATTTTATCTTTTCCTAGTTCCAGGTCTTGCTTTCATTGATTATATATATATATATATATATATATATATATATATATATATATATATATATAATTAGTCTCTTTCATTTATTTATGCTGTGATTTTTATGATTCCGTTTCTTCTACTAATTTTGCATTTTGTTTGTTCTTTTTGTAACTCCTTTCAGTGTAAGTGTGGATTGTTTACTTGAGACTTTTCTTGCTTCCCAGGGTAAACTTGTATTGCTATAAACTTCCCTCTTTGAACTGCTTTTGCTATATCCCATAGATTTTGGATCATTGTGTTTTCATATTCATTTGTCTCCAGAAGTGCACTCTGCTGAGTATATGTACTTGCTTCAGCTTTCATGGGATCAGAATAATAGTAATCATATTTTTCTCGAGGGATTAAGATTACAAAGTTGATAAATGGCAGGACTGTGATTAAGTGCATGGAGTGTTCATTCAACTCTGTGCCTGAGCATTAAAAAACAAATAAACAAACAAAAAACACCCTGAGGAGGAGATAGCTTCCCAGGTCCAACATTATTTGGCTGCATCTGTGGTCAGGGAGGGCTTCCTGGGTAACGTCCAGGTTGAGACCTGAAAAAATACCATACTGTAGTGCTTGAGAGCCTGGGTTCTAGACACATAATGCTGGGGCTGGTATCTCCTAACTTTTAGTTACAAAATCTCCCTAAATTTTAGTTTCCATGTCCATATAATGGGTAGTATATTACTACATCTGTCTATTGGTTTTATGTGAGCATAGGATGAAGTAATCCACATAAAGTGTTTCACACAATGCTGGATATAATGGGCACTCAAAAAGCTTCACTAGGGCTTCCCTGGAGACTCAGTGGTAAATAATCTGCTTGCCAATGCAAGAGACATGGGTTCAGTTCCTGATCTGGGAAGATCCCACATGCCACAGAGCATCTAAGCCTGTGTGCCAACACCTGTTGAGCTTGTACTCTAGAGCCTGGAAGCCACAACTGAGCCTATGTACTGCAACTCCTGAAGACTGCACACCCTAGAGCCCAGGCTCCCCAGCAAGAGAAGCCACAACAGTGAGGAACCCGAGCATCACAGCTAGAGAGTTGCCCTCACTTGCCACAATTAGAGAAATGCCAATGCAGCAGCAAAGACCTAGTAGTCAATAATAATAATAATAATAGTAAGAAAGCTTAGCTATGCATACACTTGATTGGTAACAAAGGTAAAAATGGAAATTCTATTATCCATGTCTCCAAACCCCACAATATCCCATGAGAGAAGAAGACCTGAATGGTGGTCTCAGGGCTAGGGATGAGAGAGGTTTCTTTCTAGTATTTGGAATAGCTCAGATGTCATTAAGCCTTGCTTGCCAGAAAAAAAATTAGCTAGTCAGCAGGTGTTTATGATATGATAAAAGAAGCTCAAACAAGACAGAACATAAACTGGACATGGTTCCAGCCTCCAAAAGCCAAGGATACCAAGAATGGTGGTTCTCACACTTGGTACACAAATGCACTGTTGGTGGTGAAGTGTGAGGTTCTGGGTAGAGACTCAAATGAAGTACTTTTAAGATTAAGGCATCCTGGAGGTGATGAAACAGTTGTTATGTGAAGCAGATGAGAAGACCTATTGTGAGTCAGAGAAGCTGGTGTTTGCACCTAGGACATTAGGTAAGATTTTAGGGATAGGAATTGCAAAGTAAGAAACATGGTGGAAGTTGTTTAAAGTATAGATTGTGGTGAGAATGGTCATATGGAATAGAAGTGAAGGGTGAAGGATTTTAAAGTATATGGTTTAAAGTTTATTAGAAAACTGCTAGAGACAAAGAGAAAGATTATATGGTCTGTGTTTCTCTCTCTCTTATACACATGCACACACACACTTCCAGGATTCTCTGAAATCTCTCTCTCACCTTCTTTCCCTACTCCCCTCCCCTTGCTTGATGAACACTTGCAGAGTCTTCAGGTCTCAGCGTTAGGTCTTCCTTCAGAAAGTCATCCCTGGCCATGGGCTGGGTTAGGTCTTTTCCTGTGTTCCCTAATGTCCTCTGCTGTGTTAAATCTATGTTCTTTGTCTATTGCTGTTTTAACAAATTACCTACCACAAATGTAGCAGATGAGTTTCTCACAGTTTCTGTGGGTCAGGATCTAAAGCCAAGATCAATATGTTGGCTGGCTATGTCCTCATCTAGGGAAAATTAGTGTTCCAAGCTCCCTCGTGGTGTTGACAGAATTTATTTCCTTGCAGTTGTAGGACTGAGGTATCTGTTTTCTTAATAGCTATTGAGTGAGCCCACCTCAGAGCAGGTCCTTGTCGTATGGCGCTGTCTAAAACTTGGCAGTTTGGTTTCTCAAGACCATCAGGAGACTCTTCTCCATCTTCTAAGACTCAGTCTTATGTAAATCACACAATCACAGGAGTAAACCCATTGCCTTCGACATATATAATGTATAATTACATATATAATGTAACCTAATCGAGGAAAGGACTTCTCCCTCATTTTCACAAATCTTGCCTATACATATACACAATCTTGCCTGTACAAAGCATGCAAACCTGAGCGAGGGGGTCTTGGGGAGTCTCAGAATTCTACCTACCAAAACATTGTTTATCACACTGAATTATAATTACCAGCTTACTGAGATTTCAGAGAGACTATATCACGGTGAACCTGTAGCTTCTGCTTTGTATACTGTTTGGCAAATACTGGGTTCTCAATGGATACTTGCCCAGTTACTTAATAAATTTGGCAGATCAGTTTAGATGGTTGAGAGCATGAAGGCTCAAAGGGAAAATATTTTAATAATCTATACATTTAGTGGAATCATAAGTGAAGGGCAAGGAAGAACAGAGAAATTGTGAACTCAATACGGAGTCTGCAGAATCTGTGAATGAAGATAGTATCATTTCTGTGGTGATGGATAAATTGGATTCTGTATTTCTGGCGGTGGTGGTTATGTGACACTCAGCAGTGTTTGATCAGTTATATTGCATTTGGTGTTGATTGGTGAGAATGAGCTATTCTCAGTAATTGTGCTACAGTGTGCAAGGCCATCATGTTATTTATTGCTTCAAAGAAAATTGGAGCTTTTCTTCTGATAAAGGCACATGGTTAAATATTACTGGAGAATGTATCAGACTAAATCAAGTAAATAGACGGAATTTAAAGCAGAGGACTGGTTTACTTAGATGATGGAAAACGTAGAAGCCGAATAGGGACTGCAAGGCTAGCCAGAGATCAACAACATCAGGAAGCTTCTACCTTCGAGGTGTGCAAAGGGAGAAGGGGAGTCATAGGAGTTTGGGGGCCAAGGCTACAGAACTGGGATCATGGAGGAGAGTTGGCTGTCCCTAGAGATGCTGGCCGATTCAGAAAATGAGGAGGAATGCCCTGGCTTCTCCCTTCATCCCACTCTTTAATTTCATCTAGTATCTCCTGTTAATTGAACCCAGCTGGAGGCAGTTGATGAGGGAACAGAGAAATGCAGGCAACAGGCCTCAGCCCTCTTCCTCCTGAGTCTCCTAGTTTGGAGATTGGGGCTGGTGCACTGGGACGACCCAGAGGGATGGAATGGGGAGGGAGGAGGGAGGAGGGTTCAGGATGGGGAACTCATGTATACCTGTGGCGGATTCATTTTGATATTTGGCAAATCTAATACAGTTATGTTAAGTTTAAAAATAAAATAAAATTAAAAAAAAAAAAAAGAAATGGATCTGAAGGTGAACAAGTTTAGAATTAGCATAGGGACAAAAAGATGAGGAAAGGAGTCACACACAAAGATCCATCACACCAACACTTTCCAGCATAAAAATTGCTGACCTTGGGTAATGGCAGTCCGGGTGGTAAGACTAATTAAAAAACAACTGAAACCAAATGAAAAACAAGATTTTTGGTACTTAAAATGGAGTTTGTATAAAGAATTAAATCAAATATTGATTAGTGCTGGGAGCCGGCATATTGCATATTGAGTGAGGATCTGGAATAGCTCAACTGGAATTCTATCACTGCCGGGAGCCAGCGTGAGGCACTCCGCCCATGACAAAGGTCATGAGGAAGGAGGCTCGGCATACGCAAAGGCGGGATCGAGCCTCAGGAGTCCCCCTGGAAATTCTCGAGCATCTACCCCCAAAACCAGAGTCTGCCTACTTTCTGCTTTGTGCTTTCACCTACACCTCTGACTTTACGGGGGGCTGTCCCCCACTACCTCTCTCTGAAAAGAGAGTTAGCTTACAGCTCCAGTTAATAATTCCTGGATGTGACAGTGTTTCAACCTACAAACTCCTTTGGAAATCCTCTAGCCTGCCTGAATGGGTTTTTCCGGCCACATGTGATTGTTCAGAGCCTCCCAACTGTGAGAGGCAGGAGATGTTCTAAACTGCCTAAACACAGATTCCTTTGAGTAGTTAAAAGATTAGAAATTGTATTGGTGAAGGGTTTTTCACTTGTTGGGCCAATGTTTGCTGCTAAGTCTCCATACTCCTTACCTACTGTGTCCTTGGCAGTGTATTGATTGATATAATGGGTGTATAGAAATGTAAAATGCAGCTTTGTCCAATGCTTTTTGGAAGGCTGGCGCCTGACTTTGGAATAATCACCTTTAGAGAAAGATAAGTTTCTTAAAATGTTAACAGGCCTCCTGGCCAGAAGATGATGTCAATCACCTGAACTTTTGCATATGATAAGTTTGCAGGAAAAAAGCCTGGCTTGCTGCATGACTCTACCCCTTCCCCCATTATCCTCTATGCATAACTTAAGGTATAAAAACTACTTTGGAAAATAAAGTGCGGGCCTTGTTCACTGAAACTTGGTCTCCCCATGTCACTCTCTCTCCCAAATTCCAGCTGAGTGTCCATCTGGAGCGCGGATGTCCTCTGCGACCATTTATTTGCCTGGGCTTCTAAGACCCACTGGAGAAGGTGTCTAAGGTGGGGCACCTTCCGCTATTCGAGAGGGCGCCTGCGGCCTCCGTGGTCAGAGCTAACCTGGTGTCACGGGTTATATTGATTTTCCGCGTAAACCAAGCCACTCAGCTTCTTTTCTCCACTGAATTTTCCTACTGAGCTATCCTTATTTCAGCCGCTTTTCTCCACTGAATTTCCTCACTGAGCTATCCTTATTCTATTACTCTTTGTATCCTTAATTAAAGTGTAATTAAGCAGTTGTTCCCTGACCCTCGCCTAGCCGTCTCTCCTTCGAATACCCTGGATCAGCCGGGGCTGGTCCCCGGCAGATTAGACTTTCATTTCATACTTTAAACAGCCTAAGCAGTTAAATTTAATGGAAAAATTGGAATATATATATGGGTAAGGTGAGATGGTTTTAGAAAAGGCAGAGGAACCAGAGATCAAACTGCCAACATCCGCTGGATCATTGAAAAAGCAAGAGAGTTCAGAAAAACATCTATTTCTGCTTTATTGACTATGCCAAAGCCTTTGACTGTGTGGATCAGAATAAACTGTGGAAAATTCTGAAAGAGATGGGAATACCAGACCACCTGACCTGCCTCTTGAGAAACCTATATGCAGGTCAGGAAGCAACAGTTAGAACTGGACATGGAACAATAGACTGGTTCCAAATAGAAAAAGGAGTACATCGAGGCTGCATATTGTCACCCTGCTTATTTAACTTATATGCAGAGTACATCATGAGAAATGCTGGGCTGGAAGAAGCACAAGCTGGAATCAAGATTGCTGGGAGAAATATCAAAAACCTCAGATACGCAGATGACACCACCCTTATGGCAGAAAGTGAAGAGGAACTAAAAAGCCTCTTGATGAAAGTGAAAGTGGAGAGTGAAAAGGTTATGTTAAAGCTCAACATTCAAAAAACGAAGATCATGGCATCTGGTCCCATCACTTCATGGCAAGTAGATGGGGAAACACTGGAAACAGTGTCAGGCTTTATTTTTTTGGGCTCCAAAATCACTGCAGATGGTGACTGCAGCCATGAAATTAAAAGACGCTTACTCCTTGGAGGGAAAGTTATGACCAACCTAGATAGCATATTCAAAAGCAGAGACATTACTTTGCCAACAAAGGCTCGTCTAGTCAAGGCTATGGTTTTTCCTGTGGTCATGTATGGATGTGAGAGTTGGACTGTGAAGAAGGCTGAGCGCCGAAGAATTGATGCCTTTGAACTGTGGTGTTGGAGAAGACTCTTGAGAGCCCCTTGGACTGCAAGGAGATCCAGCCAGTCCATTCTGAAGGAGATCAGCCCTGGGATTTCTTTGGAAGGAATGATGCTAAAGCTGAAACTCCAGTACTTTGGCCACCTCATGCGAAGAGTTGACTCATTGGAAAAGACCCTGATGCTGGGAGGGATTGGGGGCAGGAGGAGAAGGGGACGACAGAGGATGAGATGGCTGGATGGCATCACTGACTCGATGGACGTGAGTCTGGGTGAACTCCGGGAGTTGGTGATGGACAGGGAGGCCTGGTGTGCTGCGATTCATGGGGTCGCAAAGAGTCGGACACGACTGAGCAAGTGACCTGAACTGTATGGTCTTCTGTGTATTCTTGCCACCTCTTCTTAATATTTGCTGCTTCTGTTAGGTCCATACCGTTTCTGTCCTTTATTGTGCCCATCTTTGCATGAAATGTTCTCTTGGTATCTCTAATTTTCTCGAAGAGATCTCTACTCTTTCATGTTATATCCTTTTCCTCTTATTTCTTTGCATTGTTCACTTAGGAGGGCTTTCTTATCTCTCCTTGCCATTATTTGGAACTCTGCATTCAGATGGGTGTATCTTTCTTTTTCTGCTTTGCCTTTTGCTTCTCTTCTTTTCTCAGCTATTTGTAGGGCCTCCTCAAACAACCATTTTGCCTTTTTGCATTTCTTTTTCTTGACAATTTCTTTTTTATGCAATAAAACAAGATAGTAAGATATTAATGGTAGAATCCAGGTTGTTAGTTTATATATTTTCACTCTAAGATTCTTTGAACTTACAAATATTTGAAAATTTTCACATTAAAATTTTGAAAAATTGGATAAACAATAAATTTAAATAGTATAATATTCAAAACTAATTACTTTTCAATGAGAAAAGAAAAAGGACTTTAGATGCTTTGATGAATGCATTAACAACATTCTTAGATACAGTAAAATATTTTAGTCTTTTTAATGTCTTAGAATTTGTGGTTGTATAAATGACATTTCTGTGATTGGAAAAAAGATCCATTTTGATCATATGGTAGTATGATTTCATCAAGCATCTTTTGTACTTTAAGCACTTATAGGAGAAGCAATTAGAGGCTGGTCTTTTCCATTAATTAGGGCTTTCAGAAGCTTACAGAAAAACACCCTTCTGAACATGACAAGCCATTGAGAGCTGTTTTGCAGAACTACAATTAGGACTGTTAATAATAGCTTTTCCTGGAAAAGAATTTAATGATTGTGCAGAATCAAAAAATCTAAATACAGTATCATTGTGTAATTCATTTCAATGTTTTCTTTGTTTTTCATGAGATAAATAGGCAGAAAAATTTGTCTCAGTGCTAAATATCATTACCTTCTAAAGCACTACTCTAAAAACATGTTCATTCGTTCCAGTGTGCCACACTATTCCTTACACAGAAGTTGAAGAGAGAAAGGGACAGAGTTTTAACTCATGGTGTGTGTATGTCTGTCTTTCTTCCTCTTATCCACCCTGATCCTCGCTCCCATCTCCTTGTGGCTCTCCACTTTCTTCTCTTTCATTCTCTTTCCTTTCCTCCCTCCCTCCTCTTTGATCTCTTCCTCCTCGCTCTCCTATCTCGTTCTCTATCGCCTCCCTTCCTCTTGCCTTAACTGCCAGAGAGAGGGGCCAGGTCATTCCTACATGCTCATTTAATTTCTCCCACAAGTGAGATAATATTGTGGTTGAATGCAGGAGAATGTTAAATTCTCCACTTGAGACGTATTGTTGCTTATACTTTTCAATTTCTCTCTGTCTTTTTTATGTTGGGTCTCTATCTGATTTGAAAAGAGATTTAAGTTTTTTTCACTATGAATGTATTTTTAATCAAGTTCTCCTTCCATCATACCAGATTTTTCTTTATATAATTAGCACCTTTTTTGATTGATGCATTCATACAGTCCATTTTTTTCACACATTGTATCTTTTATCATGATATAACTTCCCTTCTTATCTAGTTTAGTGTTTTCCCCTGCTTATCAAGTTTAAGACAGTACCTTAAGTTCTGTATTGATATTAATATTGCTATCTCTTTTTCTTTTTGCTTGCATTTATCTGATACTTTCTTTCCCATTTCCTTATTTTACATGTTATTTAAATAATTATTTTAAATAGTTTCCACTTATTTTTTATTCTTTTTAATCTAATATGACTAAATCTTTTAATGGAAGTGTATGGTCTGTTGACATTGAGCATATCGTCTGATACATTTTATTTTTTTTCCTTAATTTTTCCTCTTATTTTACATTATTATTTGCAGTTTATTCTTGTTTCTCTGGTTTGTTCAGGTTACTATTCGTTCCATCCCTCTTCACCCTTTTAAGCACCCCTATTCTGCTGCTCAAAGTCAGACATGCATTTCTCTGCTACTGTTCAAAAATGAGATACCTAGTTGTTGTTGTTTTTTTCCTTCACTTAAACACAAGAGGAACTATATAGACTCATAGAGTGTGAAAGTCCAAAAGGTAAAGCAGGATGAAGAAATAAATACTTCACTAGACTCTTGTTTTCTCTCTCTCTCTTTCCTCTCTGCTTTTTCTCACTCACTGTCATGTTAGTTTTATTGAGGTGTATTTGACAAATAAAGCTGTAATGTATTTAAAGTGTGCAGTGTAATTATTTAATATATGTATACATTGTGAAAGGAGTGTGGAAGTGTTAGTTGCTCTTCATATCTGACTCTTTGCCACCCCATGGACTGTTGCCCACCAGCCTCCTCTCTTCTTGGAATTCTCCAGGCAAGAATGGAGTGGGTAGCCATTCCCTTCTCCAGGGAATCTTTCCAACCCAGGGATTAAACCTGGGTCTCCTGCATTGCAGGCAGATTCTTTACCATCTGAACCACCAGAGAAAGAAGAGGCCACCCTTTTTCTACCAAGACATTCCACTCCTCCTAATTATCATCTGGCTCACTCCAATAAGCTATGCCAGTTAGCATGCTTTCACTTGCTTACCTTCTGTGCAGCATCCCACCAGATGTTTTTATTCCTCAGTATTTTCACCTCAGTCTCATCTTACCACCATCCATAATTTCTAGGTTTTGCTGAGGTAGTTAAACACTTGTAAATTCACTAGACTTTCATTTTAAGAATTCTTGTTTAGAACTTTTACAACTCATTCCTGGACAGTCGACCATTATCTGTTTAGATTTAAATACGTATTTAGGTTGTGTCTGTGTGCTATACTAAAGTGCTCTTCCATTTTTGTTGTTGTTGTTCAGCTTGTCATAAATCTCCCAAGCAGCTCTATTTCACTGGGTATCTATATTCTTTGATATTTCTCTTTCAGGTTGTTGTTGTAACGGGTTTTATTTTTATTGGTGTGGAGCTGGGTACTGATCTTGGAGTGTCAGGGGTTTCATTAGCTATAAGCAAGGTATCCTGTGTCTAAACCACTGGAGAATTGTACAGCAGGTAGACAGCCAGACTCTATGTAGACAACAGAGACAATCTTTCTACTCACTCTTTCCTACCCTCAGAAATAGGGGAATTTTAGCCTACTCCTTAGATTTCATGGGCATCAGTCAGACTGAGAAACATGAGAGACTAGGTCAGCCATAGATGCTGGGGGGTGTACAGAACTCTGAAGTTTTTCCCAGCATTCACCAAGTATGAACTTCATCTTGAGGGCCTCTGAGTTTAGTTTTCAGGCTTATGCTTGTCCCATGTTAGAAAGGATCCCATATTATTTCCTCTGCCAAGACCTTTTCAGAACTCAGTATCTTACTTATACTCAATGGCTCACCATCACCAGCTGCTGCTTGGCTTAACACAGGCAAATGGAGTCAAAGTAGAAGTGAATAGAAAGTAAGACATTCCAATTTGATCACTGTTTTCCCAGATCCTCTCAAAACAGAATTCTAGTTTTTAAAAAGTCATTTAATTAATTTTATAAATCATTAGAATGTCTTTAAAATTGAGAAGTAAGCAGAAATGAAAAAGAGCACGGTTTGGTCGTGGTTAATGTATAAATTGTGCTGGGAGTTATTTTTATTGACAGTCCAAAATTCTTCTAGTAACTACTGCCCTGCCCCTGACTCAGCTCATGTAATTTGAGCCTTGATAAGTTGCACTATTAGGAATATTTGTTTTGCAAGTAACAGAAAAATCTAATATGACATACAAAACATGGAATTTATTTCCTATTATAATGATCCTGAACGAAGCAGATTTGGCGGGAGGATAAGTAGAGGTATATCAAAATTCAGATAACTGGTAATTCAGTTATGTCGTTAGTGAACTAGTTTTCTACCTAACTTCTATTCCTCTGTGGCAAAACTATTTCTTCTCAAGATTGTAAGATGCTTGCCAACAATTCCCAGTGATCCTCATTTTCTTGGTAACATCCAGTGGCAGAACATGCATCTTTCCTTTAGCTCTCTGAGAAGAGCATGTAAATGTCTCTTCCAGAAGCCCCCAGCAAACATCAGACACAGTTCATTGTCCCTATTTGAACCATATTCTACAATGAGAAAAAATCTGTACTAGTCAGTGGCTTGCACATAGGTGACCAAGGCCATGCACTTGTTAACACGGGAGGTAAAGGTCCACTAACACTCTCCTGTCAAGGTCACTAAAGATTTCCACTTTGCTAAATCCAGTGATCAATTCTCTGTTAGCATTTATTTGACTTAGTATCATTTGACTCAACTGATCATCCACTCCCTCTTGAAACACTTTCTGCCCTTTGGGTCCATGGACTCTACTGTCCAAGTTTTCCTCCTACGTCAGTGACTCTTCCAATTTCGTCTCCTTTGCTGTGTCTTCCTTAAGATCCTAATATCTTATAACCCTGAAACAGTCTTTATACCTATTCTCTTTTCTGTCAACCCTCATTGCCTTCACAGTCTTATCCAGGTTCACAGCTTTAAATAAGATTTTGCAAACTATGTATAATCAGCATCATAACCATCTAGGAAAATATACCAGATCAACATCATCATTCTTACCATTTAATACCAGAGAAATTTTATATCATTTACTCCTGCAGAACTTAATTATAATATGTAGATTACATTATTACCTCCATTTTACAGGTGAGAAAACTGAGACTGAAGACAACATAATTAACTTGGACAGTGTCCCAGAGAGAGAAAGTAGAACCAGGCCTTGAACCTGGACAGATGGATTTCAGTGCTGTTCTTAACCACCACGTTACCTCCGTGGTGTCAACAGCTTCTTGATTTGCAGCACATCTGAAGGTATTTATTTGCTATTCATTCTAGTATGTGACTCAACTGAAGCGACTTAGCATGCACACACACTCCAATAAGTGAAGTTATTAGGGTGCCTTGCTCACAAATGCCTGTTTCTCTGCTGCAAAGAATTTCCTAAAATTTTAAAGTTTCTATTTCAAAACATTTAAAAATTTTCAGCAATGATTGTCCTGTTAGGAGGAGAATTGTAAAGGTCAACCTGCCAGTGATTCTATTTTCTTAAAAAAGGACTGACCTGACATTGAACACATTAAAAAGAAGCCTAAAACACTTCTTGAAACTGTTCTTTCCATGGTTAGTGCCTCTTTTATTTCTGTCCTTCTTTACCATCTGACTGGAATAATACCTTTATAAAATAAAGAGTAAAATTTGATCTGGAAGATGATAATAAACTACCTTTGTTTCTTTTTTTTTTTTTTTTAGTTTTATTTTTTTTTAATTTTATTTTATTTTTAAACTTTACATAATTGTATTAGTTTTGCCAAATATCAAAATGAATCCGCCACAGGTATACCTTTGTTTCTTTGCCCTTAATTTACCATCTGAATTCCTACTTCCCTTATTCTGCTGAATTTACCACTGTATTACTTTTCACCTCATTATTGTCAAGTCCAGTGAGCATTTTTCGGTCTCTGGTTTATGCTGTTTTCCTCTGGCATCGAACAGTGTTGATTATTTCCTCTTTGAAAGTATTTCCTCCCATGAGATGATGATGTCGTCCTCCTGTGATGTCATGCTTTTCTGGATTTCCTACTGTTTCTGTGACATTTTCTTTAGAGCCACACTTACTTGAAGTGTGATTAGGTTTGGTTTACTCTTTAGTCCTCTTCTCATTATTGTCTCTCCCTGGATAATGTTGTCTATCTCTGTATTCAGTTATTACTTAAAAGTGAATAACTCTAAACATGAATCTTCAGCCAGAGGTCTAATAATTTCCTTCAGTCAACATACCCAGAATTGAGCAGTGTGTCCACCTTGAAACTGTTGCGCTTTTCTGTTCTTTGTCTACACTAGTGATATGTCACCACCACTATCTAAAGTATAAATTATCTAATTTACACTTTATTTATTTAAATTATTTGGTGCTTCCTCTGTTCTCTTACTTTTAGTACCTGAGTGGTCACACATACTGTATCTCAAGTCTCCCTTCTCTAGTGTGTCTCCAGTGGTATTATGTTAGTTCATCTCTAGTCATCTCCAGCAGGTTGTTGTTTGTAACAAATAACAACCTATAACAGTAGGGTGTTATTTGATCCTCCTGATTTCAGACTTGCCCCTGCAGTTGTTTTTCCATATTGCTATCAGAGTGACTCTTCCACATTTCAGTCTGACCATGTCGTTCCCCAGATGAGGTCCTTTAGTAACCCCCTGATGCTTAGAAGAGGTAGTTCAAGCTCAGCAAAGCCCTTCCTAAATTAGTTCCAATCTATTTCTCCAGCCTCATTTTCTGTCAATTCTCTATTAACTTCTTGCATATCCTGCTTATCTTTTTTCTTCCATCCTCCATCTCCTCCCCTTCTTTTTCCTTCTTTTCTTCCCACACTCTTATTTTCTTTTTCTTCCTTCAGTATTAGATTGGCTGTTGGTCTCAGATGATGGTGAAGTTGTTTTATATTCCTAGACCATCTGAAACATTTTATCCCCACCTTGTTCATCCTTTGGACTCCTGTTCATTCTACTAAGGCCAGTTCATGTACCATTCAGTCCAGTTTCTCCACAATGAGCCCATTACTGCCTTGTTTGTACTAATTTTGTAATATATGCATACTTTATTATACATAAAAGCTATCTAGTTACAGCTTGTTCAGATTCTGTGGGTCTCAGAATATTGTCAGTTTCTTAAAGTTACTCATCTGTTTTTATTACCATTTTGTCCCCTGTTACAGTGTTGACCATATAATCTGTTGTTCACTTGGTCAGTAGTGTCCCGCTCTGTGTGATCCTATGGAGTGCAGCATGCCAGGCTTCCCTGTTCTTCCCTGTCCTTCCCTGTCCTGTGGAGTTTCCTCACATTCCTGTCCATTGAGTAGGTGATGCTATCTAACCATCTCATCCTCTGCCACCCTCTTCTCTTTTTGCCTTCAGTCTTTCCCAGCATCAGGGTCTCTTCCAGTGAATCAGTTCTTCACATCAGGTGGCCAAAGTATTGGAGCTTCAGCTTCAGCATCAATCCTTCCAATGACTATTCAGGGTTGATTGCCTTTAATATTGACTGGTTTGATTTCGTTGCTGTCTAAGGGGCTCTGAATAGTTTTCTCCAACACAACAGTTTGAAAGCATCAGTTCTTTGGTGCTCAGCCTTGTTTATGGTCCAACTCTCACATCCGTATGTGACTATTGGAAAAACCATAGATTGGACTATATGGACTTTGTTGGCAAAGTGATACCTCTATTTTTTAATACACTGTTTAGGTTTGTCATGGCTTTTCTTCCAAGGAGCAAGTGTCTTTAAATTTCATGGCTCCAGTCACCATCTGCAGTGATTTTGGAGCCCAAGAAAATGAAATCGGTCACTGTTTCCATTTTTCCACCTTCTATTTGCCATGAAATGATGAGACTGGATACCATGATCTTAGTTTTTTGAATGTTGAGTTTTAAGCCAGCTTTTTCACTCTTCTCTTTCATGCTCATCAAGAGACTTTTTAGTTCCTCTTCATTTTTTGCCATTAGAGCAGTATCATCTGCATATCTGAGGTTGTTGCTATTTCTCCCAGCAATCTTGATTTCAGCCTGTGATTCATCCAGCCTGACATTTCTTATGATGCACTCTGCATAGAAATTAAATAAGCAGAGTGACAATACAGCTTTGTTATACTCCTTTCCCAGTTTTGAGCCAGTCTGTTGTTCCATGTCCAGTTCTAATTATTGCTTCTTGACCTGCATGCGCATTTCTCAGGAGACAGATAAGATAGTCTGGTGTTCCCGTCTCTTTAAGAATTTTCCAATTTTTTGTGATCTACACAGTCAAAGGTTTTAGCATGAAGCAGAAGTAGATGTTTTTTTTCTGGAATTCCCTTGCTTTCTCTATGATCCAAAGAATGTTGGCCATTTGTTTTCTGGTTCCCTGCCTTTTCTAAACCCAGCTTGTACATCTGGAAGTTCTAGGTTCACATACTGCTGAAGCCTAGCTTGAAGTATTTTGAGAATAACCTTACCAGAATGTGAAGTGAGCACAATTATCCAGTAGTTTGAACATTCTCCAGGATTGTCCTCCTTTGGGATTGGAATGAAAAGTGATCTTTTTGAGTCCTGTGGCCACTGCTAAGTTTTCCAAATTTGCTGACATACTGAGTGCAGCACTTCAACAGCAGCGTCTTTTAGATTTGAAATAGCTCAATTGGAATTCCGTCACCTTCACTAGCTTGTTCATAGCAATTTGACTTTTGTTGTTAAGAGTTTTCTTGTATAGTTCTTCTGTGTATTCTTGTGACCTCTTCTTAATCTCTTCTGCTTTTGTTAGGTCATTACCATTTCTGTCTTTTATCATGCCCATCCTTGCATCAAATGTTCCCTTGATATATCCAATTTTCTTGAAGAGATTTCTAGTCTTTTCCTTTCCTTTTTCCCCTCTATTTCTTTGCATTGTTCAGTTAAGAAGGCCTTCTTATTTCTCCTTGCTGTTCTCTGGATCTCTATATTCAGTAGGGTATATCTTTCCCTTTCTCCCTTTGCCTTTACCTTCTCTTCTTTCCCTAGCTGTTTGTAAAACCTCCTCAGGCAACCACTTTGCCTTTTTGCATTTCTTTTCCTTTGAGATGGTTTTAGTTACCATCCCCCTGTACAATGGTATGAAACTCCATCCACAGTTCTTCAGGCACTCTGTCTACCATATCTAATCCCTTGAATCGATTCATCACCTCCACTGTATAATCATAAAGAATTTGATTTGGGTCATATGTGAATGGCCTAATGGTTTCCCCTACTTCCTTCAATTTTCCTGAATTTTGCAATATGGCGCTGATGATCTAAGCCACAATCAGCTCCAGGTCTTTTCTTTGCTGACTATATAGAGTTTCTCCATCTTCAGCTGCAAAGAATATATCAGTCTGATTTCAATATTGACAATTTGGTGATTTCCATATATAGAGTTGTCTCTTGTGTCATTAGGAGAAAGTTTGCTATGACCAGGGTGTTCTCTTGACAAATTTCTGTTAGTCTTTGCCATGCTTCATTTTGTACTCCAAGGCCAAACTTGCCTGTTATTCCAGATATCTTTCGACTTCCTACTTTTTCATTCCAGTCTCCTATGATGAAAATGACATGTTTTTTTGGTGTTAGTTCCAAAGGGTATTGTAGGTCTTCATGTGACATATGTGTGTTAGTCCCTCGGTCCTGTCTGACAGAACTGGTCAACTTCAGCATCTTCGGCATCAGTGGTTAAGGCATAGACTTGGATTACTGTGATGTTGAATGATTTGCCTTGGAAACAAACCAAGGTCATTCTGTAGTTTTTGAGGCTGCACCAAGTACTACATTTCAGACATGTTTTTCTGACTGTGAGGACTACTCCATTTCTTCTAAGGGATTCTTGCCTACAGTAGTAGATGTAATGGTGATCTGAATTAAATTTGTCCATTTTAGTTCACTGATTCCTGAGATGTCGATGTTCGCTCTGGCCATCTCCTGCTTGACCTGCTTGACCATGTCCAGTTTACCTTGATTCATGGCTCTTACATTTCAGGTTCCTATACAATATTATTCTTACAGCATCAGAGTTTACTTTGACCACCAGACACATCCGTTACTGAGCCATTCTGGCCCAGCCATTTCTTTCTTTCTGGAGCTATTAGTAATTGCCTCTGCTCTTCCTCAGTAGCTTACTGGGCACATTCTGATGTGGGGGGCTTATCTCTGGTGTCATATCTTTTTGCCTTTTCATACTGTTCATGGTGTTCTTGTGGCAAGAATACTGGAATGGATTGCCATTTCGTCCTCTACTGCACATGTTTTGTCAGAACTCTTCACTAAGACCTCTTCATCTTGGGTGGCCCTGCATGACATGGCTCATAGCTTCATTGAGTTACTCAAGCCCCTTCACCCTGACAAGGCTGTGATCCATGAAGGGGCACCATGTACTAGAGGGTCAGTAATTGTTGAGCTCGTCTAGTTCGGTAATTTCCCATGAAATATTAATAGTATTTCTAGAAATGATATCACACACTTTGATACCATATTACTGTGCACTGTGCATCCCTTTATTAAGCCTAAGTGGTTTGCACCATAAGTTAAATATGTAAGGAATTGCATTTACTAGTCCATGTCATTAGATACCATTTAGTATTAATAACCAAGTATGTGTGTTATTTTGTGCTAAAAATCCTTAACATTTTCCATATGGAAAAGTCATTTCTCTTTTCTCATGGAAGTGACAGTACAGGCAGTGCCATATGGGATAACATTAATAGCTGAATCCAAATAAATGTGATTACATCATTCTCAAGGAATTCAAGTTTCATATTCTTGAGTCATCTATTTCTACAGTTTGAAGTTTATAGCACATATAGAAGTAGATTATTTAATAATGACAAAAGAATTAATTCTGATTGTTTGCAGAAAGAGCTCAGCTAAATTTAGCTTTTAAAAACAAATAAGAGCTGCAGAAAAATGAACCTTGCAAATTTGTCTAATCTGTTTTTACAGTAGGGAGATACAAAATATTAATTGCTTTTTGATCTTCTCTTCCAGTAATTCGTTTTTTTTTTTTTTTTATCATCCCCGTGAAACCTTTAAAACTTGAAAGAAATAAGTAGCTATTCTACTAATGAATAAGACATAGCACATGTTAAGTTCCCTCCCTTTAAATATTTGGTTTATGATGGGAAAGACTTATCAAATTAACCCTTCTATAACTACTTCTTTCTAAGTGATAAGCAGTTGGCATGTGTTTTTCATTGAGGTGAAATTCATGTAACATAAAATTGACCTTGTTTAAATGTGACATTTAGTACATTCACAATATTGTGCACCTGTGACTTCTGTCTGGTTCGAAAATGTTTTTTCATGCCAAAAGAAGACTGTCTATACTCTGCATTTACCCCACCCTGCCCCGTATTCTGGTGACTGCCAGTCTGCTTTCTGTTTCTGTGTATTTATCTATTTTAGACATTCCATTTAAATTTTATTTATTTGTTTTTATGGCTCCACTGGGTCTTTGTTGTTGCACGCACGCTTTCTCTAGTTGCGGCGAGTGGGGCTGCTCTTCATTGCCGTGCACAGGCTTCTCACTGAGGTGGCCTCTCCTGTTGTGGCTGCAGGCTCTCGGCCATGCAGGCTCAGTAGCTGCAGGCTTAGTTTCTCTGTGGAAGATGGGATCTTCTCAGGCCAGGGATCAAATGCATGTCCCTTCCATTGGCAGGTGAACTCTAATCCACTATAGCACCAAGGAAGTCCCTACATACTTTATTTAAATGGAGTCATACAAGATATGATATTCTGTGTCTGGTTTCTTCCACTTAGAATAATGTTGATGGGGTCCATCTGTGTTGCAGTATGTGTCAATACTTCATGCGTTTTTAAGGCTGAATAATATTCCACTGTATGGATACACTGCTAAGTCGCTTCAGTCGTGTCCGACTCTGTGTGACCCCGTAGACAGCAGCCCACCAGGCTCCCCCGTCCCTGGGATTCCCCAGGCAAGAACACTGGAGTGGGTTGTCATTTCCTTCTCCAATGCATGAAAGTGAAGAGTGAAAGTGAAGTTGCTCAGTCGTGTCCGACTCTTAGCGACCCCATGGACTGCAGCCTACCAGGCTCCTCCGTCCATGGGATTTTCCAGGCAAGAGTACTGGAGTGGGGTGCCATTGCCTTACTACAATTTGTTTATCCATAAATACACATTTGGGTTGTATTCACCTTTTAGCTATTGTGAATAGTGCTTCTGTGAACATTCATGTACAAGTATTTGTCTGATTACCTATTTTCAGTGGGTTTGGTATATTTTTGACAAGGATCTAACAGCAAGTCTCCTGAATTTTGGAAAGCTATTAGCAAATTTGACTGAGTATAGACAGTTTTCTTATCTTGGAATGTATCTAAAAACACTGAATTTCAGGGCATTGAGCACTTTTTTTCATGAAACTGCCACTTCTGTTCCTGGAAAAAAGCACATAGTCATGGAGAATTCAGCTGTTCATATTTATTGAAATTTGTTGAATTTCTAGAATATAAGATTAATTTCTATTATATGTCAGGTACTGTATTCACCTGGGAGTACAGAAATAAGTTTAGCTTTCAAGAAGCTTATAGATTGTGGAACAGATACTCAAATAGCATACTATAAGAACTTATGGGGATGCTGCTGTGCTCCAGAATTTGTCTGGGATGCTGTGGGCCGAAAGGAGTAGCACCTAACCCAGTCTGGAAAGGTCCGGTCAGACCTCCTAGAAGTGAACTCTGAACTCCTCCCAAGTATCACGAAGGTGAAAATAGCAGTCTCTGAGCCAGTCCTGCTTCCGTCCCACTCCCTGGGGGTAGGTAAGGTGTCCTTCTGAACACTTGTGTAATGAAAGTATGCATTTGGATTGGATGCACCCAGAGATAAATATATATTGAGACAGAATCAAAGTGTGCATGCTGTTTTGAGAAATGCTTTTTGCATATAACTGTTGTGGTATCTCTCCTTAGACTCACAGATGAGCTTAGACTGAAGATGTATAGGTTAGCCTGGTGAATAAAAGTGTGAGTTAGAGCAGCATGGGTAAAGGCATAAAGATGGGAGAGGGCATGGCATATTTTAAACCTCTGTTTAATTCAGGTTTTCTGTGTAGGGAGCCTGAAACTAGAATTTAAACCTTATAATGTTGGAATAGAGAGAACTGACATATCTAAACAATCTATAACTAGATTTGAATTATTTTAGGATCCTTTGTAAGCCTTTGCATTTTCATTTTTATGTTTTCCTTTTATGTTCTTAGCAAAGCCTTATTTAAAAGATTTTATTAGGCTGGTGCAAAAGTAATTGCATTTTTTCACTGTTTAACTTTTCCACTTGATATTGGAATACATTCTCAAGTGTATTGTGCTATGTTATACATCTTTTTTTTCTTAATTTTTCTTATTTTTTTTAACTTATTTTAATTGGAGGCTAATTACTTTACAATATTGTAGTGGTTTTGCCATACATTGGCATGAATCAGCCATGGGTTTACATGTGTTCCCCATCCTGAACCCCCCTCCCACCTCCCTCCTCATCCCATCCCTCTGGGTCATCCCAGTGCACTAGCCCTGAGTACCTGTCTCATGCATCGAACCTGGATTGGTGATTTGTTTCACATATGATAATATACATGTTTGAATGCTATTCTCTCAGATCATCCCACCCTTGCCTTCTCCCACAGAGTCCAAAAGACTGTTCTATGCATCTGTGTCTCTTTTGCTGTCTCACAAATAGGGTTATTGCTACCATCTTTCTAAATTCCATATATATATATGTGTGTTAGTATACTGTATTTGTGTTTTTCTTTCTGGCTTACTTCACTCTGTATAATAGGCCTCAGTTTCATCCACCTCATTAGAACTGATTCAAATGTATTCTTTTTAATGGCTGAGTAATACTCCATTGTGTATTATATGTACCATACCTTTCTTATCCATTCATCTGCTGATGGACATCTAGGTTGCTTCCATGTCCTGGCTATTATAAACAGTGCTGCAATGAGCACTGGGGTACATGTATCTCTTTCAGTTCTGGTTTCCTCCGTGTGTATGCCCAGCAGTGGGATTGCTGGGTCATATGACAGTTCTATTTCCAGTTTTTTAAGGAATCTCCACACTCTTCTCCATAGTGGCTATACTAGTTTGCATTCCCACAAACAGTGTAAGAGGGTTCCCTTTTCTCCACACCAGCATTTATTGTGTGTAGACTTTTTGCTAGCAGCCATTCTGACTGGCGTGAGATGGTACCTCATTGTGGTTTTGATTTGCATTTCTCTGATGCGTGATGTTGAGCATCTTTTCATGTGTTTGTTAGCCATCTGTATGTCTTTTTTGGGGAAATGTCGATTTCATTCTTTGGCCCATTTTTTGATTGGGTCATTTACTTTTCTGGAATTGAGCTGCAGGAGTTGCTTGTATATTTTTGAGATTAATTCTTTGTCAGTTGTTTCATTTGCTACTGTTTTCTCCCCTTCCGTAGGCTGTCTTTTCACTTTGCTTATAGTTTCCTTCATTGTGCAAAAGCTTTTAAGTTTAATTAGTTTCCATTTGTTTATTTTTGCTTTTATTTCCATTACTCTGGGAGGTGGGTCATAGAGGATCCTGCTGTGATGTATGTCGGAGAGTGTTATGCCTATGTTTTCCTCTAGGAGTTTTATAGTTTCTGATCTTACATTTAGATCTTTAATCCAGTTTGACTTGATTTTTGTGTATGGCATTAGAAAGTGTTCTAGTTTCATTCTTTTACAAGTGGTTGACCAGATTTCCCAGCACCACTTGTTAAAGAAATTGTCTTTTCTCCATTGTATATTCTTGCCTCCTTTGTCAAAGATAAGGTGTCCATAGGTGCATGGATTTATCTCTGGGCTTTCTGTTTTTTTCCATTGATCTATATTTCTGTCTTTGTGCCAGTATCGTACTGTCTTGGTGACTGTAGCTTTGTAGTAGAAACTGATGTCAGGCAGGTTGATTCCTCCAGTTCCATTCTTCTTTCTCAAGATTGCTTTGGCTATTCAAGGTTTTTTGTATTTCCATACAAATTGTGAAATCATTTGTTCTAGTTCTGTGAAAAATACCGTTGGTAGCTTGATAGGGATTGCATTGAATCTATAGATTGCTTTGGGTAGTATACTCATTTTCACTATATTGATTCTTCCGATCCATGAACATGGTATATTTCTCCATGTATTCGTGTCCTCTTTGATTTCTTTCACCAGTGTTTTATAGTTTTCTATATATAGGTCTTTAGTTTCTTTAGGTAGATATATTCCTAAGTATTTTATTCTTTTCATTGCAATGGTGCATGGAATCGTTTCCTTAATTTCTCTTTCTTTTTTCTCATTGTTAGTGTATAGGAATGCAAGGGATTTGTGCGTGTTAATTTTATATCCTGAAACTTTACTATATTCATTGATTAGCTCTAGTAATTTTCTGGTAGAGTCTTTAGGGTTTTCAATGTAGAGGATCATGTCATCTGCAAACAGTGAGAGTTTTACTTCTTCTTTTCCAATTTGGATTCCTTTTATTTCTTTTTCTGCTCTGATTGCTGTGGCCAAAACTTCCAAAACTATGTTGAGTAGTAGTGGTGAGAGTGGGCACACTTGCCTTGTTCCTGACTTTAGGGGAAAGACTTTCAATTTTTCACCATTGAGGATAATGTTTGCTGTGGGTTTGTCATATATAGCTTTTATTATGTTGAGGTATGTTCCTTCTATTCCTGCTTTCTGCAGAGTTTTGATCATAAATGGATGTTGAATTTTGTCAAAGGCTTTCTCTGCATCTATTGAGATAATCATATGGTTTTTATTTTTCAATTTGTTAATGTGGTGTATTACATTGATTGATTTGCGGATATTAAAGAATCCTTGCATCCCTGGGATAAAGCCCACTTGGTCATGATGTATGATCTTTTTAATGTGTGGTTGGATTCTGTTTGCTAGCATTTTGTTAAGGATTTTTGCATCTATGTTAATCAGTGATATTAGCCTGTAGTTTTCTTTTTTTTTTTGTGGCATCTTTGTCTGGTTTTGGTATTAGGGTGATGGTGGCCTCATAGAATGAGTTTGGAAGTTTACCCTCTTCTGCAATTTTCTGGAAGAGTTTGCCTAGGATAGGTGTTAGCTCTTCTCTAAATTTTTGGTAGAATTCAGCTGTGAAGCCATCTGGTCCAGGCTTTTGTTTGCTGGAAGATTTCTGATTACAGTTTCGATTTCTGTGCTTGTGATGGGTCAGTTAAGATCTTCTATTTCTTCCTGTTTCAGTTTTGGCAAGTTATACTTTTCTAAGAATTTGTCCGTTTCTTCCAAGTTGTCCGTTTTATTGGCATATAGTTGCTGATAGTAGTCTCTTATGATCCTTTGTATTTCTATGTTGTCTGTTGTGATTTCTCCATTTTCATTTCTAATTTTGTTGATTTGATTCTTCTCCCTTTGTTTCTTGATGAGTCTGGCTAATGGTTTGTCAATTTTATTTATCTTCTCAAAGAACCAGCTTTTGGCTTTGTTGAGTTTTGCTATGGTCTCTTTTGTTTCTTTTGCATTTATTTCTGCCCTAATTTTTAAGATTTCTTTCCTTTTCCTAACCCTGGGGTTCTTCATTTCTTCCTTTTCTAGGTGCTTTAGGTGTAGAGTTAGGTTATTTATTTGACTCTTTTGTTGTTTTTTGAGGTAAGCTGTACTGCTATGAACCTTCCCCTTAGCACTGCTTTTACAGTATCCCATAGGTTTTGGGTTGTGTTTTCATTTTCATTCCTTTCTATGCATATTTTGATTTCTTTTTTGATTTCTTCTATGATTTGTTGGTTATTCAGAAGCATGTTGTTTAGCCTCCATATGTTGAAATTTTTAATAGTTTTTCTCCTGTAATTGAGATCTAATCTTACTGTATTGTGGTCAGAAAAGATGATTGGAATGATTTCAATTTTTTTGAATTTACCAAGGTTAGATTCATGGCTCAGGACATGATCTATGCTGGAGAAGGTTCCGTGTGCACTTGAGAAAAAGGTGAAATTGATTGTTTGGGGGTGAAATGTCCTATAGATATCAATTAGGTATAGCTGGTCCATTGTGTCATTTAAAGTTTGTGTTTCCTTGTTCATTTTCTGTTTAGTTGATCTATCCATATGTGTAAGTGGGGTATTAAAGTCTCCCACTATTATTGTTATTGTTAATTTCCCCTTTCATACTTGTTAGCATTTGCCTTATGTATTGCGGTGCTCCTATGTTGGGTGTATATAGATTTATAATTGTTATATCTTCTTCTTGGATTGATCCTTTGATCATTATGTAGTGTCCTTTTGTCTCTTTTTACAGCCTTTATTTTAAAGTCTATTTTACCTGATATGAGTATTGCTACTCCTCCTGCTTTCTTTTGGTCTTTATTTGCATGGAATATCTTTTTCCAGCCCTTCACTTTTAGCCCATATGTGTCCCCTGTTTTGAGGTGGGTCTCTTGTAGACAGCATATATAGAGGTCTTGTTTTTGTATTCATTCAGTCAGTCTTTGTCTTTTGGTTGGGGCATTCAACCCATTTACATTTAAGGTAATTATCGATAAGTATTGCCCCGTTGCCATTTACTTTGTTGTTTTGGGTTCAAGTTTATATACCCTTTCTGTGTTTGCTGTCTAGAGAAGATCCTTTAGCATTTGTTGGAGAGCTGGTTTGGTGGTGCTGAATTCATTCAGCTTTTGCTCGTCTGTAAAGCTTTTGAATTCTCCTTCATATTTGAGTGAGATCCTTACTGGGTACAGTAATGTGGGTTGTAGGTTTTATTCTTTCATCACTTTAAGTATGTCCTGCCATTCCCTCCTGGCCTGAAGAGTTTCTATTGAAAGATCAGCTGTTATCCTTATGGGAATGCCCTTGTGTGTTATTTATTGTTTTTCCCTTGCTGCTTTTAATATTTGTTCTTTGTGTTTGATCTTTGTTAATTTGATTAATATATGTCTAGGGGTGTTTTGCCTTGGGTTTATCCTGTTTGGGACTCTCTGGGTTTCTTGGACTTGTGTGACTACTTTCTTCCCCATTTTAGGGAAGTTTTCTACTATTATCTCCTTGAGTATTTTCTCATGGCCTGTCTTCTTCTTCTGGGACTCCTATGATTCTAATGTTGGGGCTTTTCACATTGTCCCAGAGGTCCCTGAGGTTGTCCTCATTTCTTTTAATTCTTTTTTCTTTTTTCCTCTCTGGTTCTTTTATTTCTACCATTTTATCTTCTACCTCACTTATCCTATCTTCTGCCTCCGTTATTCTACTGTTGCTTCCCTCCAGAGTGTTTTTGATCTCATTTATTACATTATTATTAATTGACTCTTTTTTATTTCTTCTAGGTCCTTGTTAAAAATTTCTTGCATCTTCTTGATCCTTATCTCCAGGCTCTTTATCTGTAACTCCATTTTGATTTCAAGATTTTGGATCATTTTTATTATCATTATTCTAAATTCTTTTTCAGGTAGACTCCCTACCTCCTTCTCTTTTGTTTGGTTTGGTGGGCCTTTATTCTCTTCCTTTACCTGCTGATTATTTCTCTGCCTTTTCATCTTGTTTAGATTGCTATGTTTGGGGTGGCCTTTCTGTATTCTGGCATTTTGTGGTTCCTCTTTATTGTGGAGGTTGCTCCCTGTGGGTGGGGTTGGATGAGTGGCTTGTCAAGGTTTCCTGGTTAGGGAAGCTTGTGTCGGTGTTCTGGTGGGTAGCTGGATTTCTTCTCTCTGGAGTGCAGTGAAATGTCCAGTAGTGAGTTTTGAGATGTCTGTGGGTTTGGAGTGACTTTGGGCAGCCTGTATATTGAAGCTCAGGGCTATGTTCCTGCATTCTGGAGAATTTTCATGGTATGTCTTGCTCTGGAACTTATTGGTTCTTGGGTGGTGCTTGGTTTCAGTGTAGGTATGGTGGCTTTTGGATGATCTCTTATCCATTAATGTTCCTTGGAGTGAGGAGTTCTCTGGTGTTCTCAGGTTTTGAGTTTAAGCCTCCTGCCTCTGGTTTTCAGTCTTATTCTTACAGTAGCCTCAAGAGTTCTCCATCCATACAGCACTGATAATAAAACTTCTAGGTTAAGAGTGCAAAGATTCTCCACAGTGAGAGACACCCAGAGAGGTTCACAGAGTTACATGGAGAAGAGAAGAGGGAGGAGGGAGATAGAAGTGACCAGGAGGAGAAGAGGGGGAATCAAAAGGGGAGAGAACAAGCTAGCCAGTAAACAATTCCCTATGTTCTCTCCACAGTCTGGACCCCTCAGAGAGGTTCATGGGGTTATACAGAGAAGACGAGGGAGATAGAGGTGAGCAGGAGGAGAAAAGGGGGAATCAAAAGGAGAGAGACTGATCCAGCCAGTGCTCTGTTCCCTAAGTGTTCTCTGCAGCCTGGAACAGCTACAGGGATTCACAGAGTTGGGTAGGGAAGAGAAGGGGGAGGGAGGAGATAGAGATGACCTGTTGGAGAAAAAGGAGAGTCAAAATGGGGAGAGAGCAACCAAGCCAGTAATCACAGTCTTAAGTAAAAATGGGTACTGAAGACTGGATTCTTAAATGTACAAAATTGGTAACAAATAACTATAAAGCAAAGATTAAAAATCTAGAGTAGAGGTTAGACTCAAAAATACAATATTAAAGAAAAAAAATCACAAAATGTATAAGAAATTTATATAAAGTTTGCTTTAAAAATAGGGTCTTTTTTTGCAAGGTGATAAAAGGTTATAAAAATGAAAATTAAAAGAGTAATAGCAGACTTAAAAAAAAGAAAAATTAAAAAAAATGGTAACAGCAAAAATATATCTAGGAATTTCTCTGGAGCTGTTGCGGGCAGTGTGGGGTCAGTTCTGTTTCACATGGTTCCTTGTTCCAGCTTATACTTCTCAAGATCTGTAGGACTCTTCCAATGTAGTCAGTGTTAACTACAGGGATTTTAATCTGTTGTACCTGTCACTTCCAAAGCAGTTCCCTCTGTTTATTTGGCTTCTTCTGTTTGCCGGTCTCTTCAGTGTCTAATTTCCACCCTGACACAAGGGGGCGAAGGTGATCTCTTGTTTAGGCTCACTCGTTCAGTCGTGGTATGGGGAGTGAGGAACACTGCAAACAAATACCACTGGCGTGTGTGGGGAGTGCTTGCAGTGTCTCGGCCACACTGGGTTTGCCCCCGCTCACGGCGTGTGTGTTTTCCCAGTCTACAATGCTCAGGCTTCAGGTTGCTCAGTGGGGAGCAGACCCTGGGTTGCGTGCACTTCCCAGGTCTAAGCCGCTTAGGTTCAGGTTCTCGGGCACTCCCCAAAGGCACAGACTTGGTTGGGCCTGTGTTTTGTGCCGTTCTGGTTTGAGCAGTTCAGGCGACCAGGTGCGTGGTGAGCACACTCTCCTCAGGTGCTGTGCGTCTTATCACCTCCTGGGTCCCAGCAGCTGGGTTTCCGGGCACGCCCATCTCTGGTGTGCTATGTGTCTCTTCCAGGGAGCTGATCTCTGGCTGCAACCCTCCTGGCGGATGTCAGCCATCCAGAATCTCAGAAAGTCTTTGGTTAGAAACTGGAAGCCTGTTCGCAGTTTGGTAGGGGATACCCTCTCTGGGGCCGAGATTGCCCCTTTCTGGCTCTGGCTGGTGCCTGCCTGGCCCCTACCTCCGGTGGGGGATGGACCGGTCCACAGCCTGCTAGCTTTCCTCTGGTATTGGCTCCGTGCTTTGTTCTGTGAGCTGGCCGGCAGTGCCTTAGGTTAGAGCTTTTCATGGGATAGTTCTCTCTCTCTGTTTTTTTCTCTGTCTCTGGCTGTCCCACAGTCTGGGTTGCTATCTCACATTAGCTCCCTCAGATTGCCCTCAGGGCATTCAGGCCCGGTCCTTACCCTAAGCAATGCTGCAGCTCCTCTCCATTCAGCCCCTGCTTGCTGGTGGTGGATGCGAGCGTCTGGGATACTTCTCTGCTGGGAGTTGCCCTTAGGCGCGTTATCTGTGGGTTTTATTTTTTTTCCTCCCGGTTATGTTGCCCTCCAAGATTTGAAAACTTCCCCTAGACTCGCCGGTGAGAGGGTTTCCTGGTATTTGGAAACTTCTCTATTAAGATTCCCTTCCCAGGACCGATCTCTGTCCCTAATTCTTTTGTCTCTCTTTTTATCTTTTATATTTTGTCCTACCTCCTTTTGAAGATAATGGGCTGCTTTTCTGGGCGCCTAATGTCTTCTGCCAGCGTTCAGAAGTTGTTTTGTGGAGTTTGCTCAGCGTTCAAATGTTCTTTCCATGAATTTGTAGGGGAGAAAGTGGTCTCCCTGTCCTATTCCTCTGCCATCTTAGGATCACCCCCCGTTATACATCATTTTGATGTGCATTTTTCGCTTTATATTTTGTTGCTAATGACTTGTTACTTACTGTTTATTTTAGACTAAGGAAATTATGTTAGAGAAAATGCAAATTCAAGCAATTTTTTATTCGAGTTAAAAATGGGGTGTAAAGCAGCAGTGATAACTCACAACATCAACAATGCGTTTGGCCCAGGAACTGCTAAGGAACATACAGTGCGGTGGTGGTTCAAGAAGTTTTGCAAAGGAGACGAGACCTTGAAGATGAAGAGCATAGTGGTTGGCCATTAGAAGTTGACAGTTGATCATTGAAGCTGATCCTTTTAAAACTACATGAAAAGTTGCTAAAGAACTCAGTGTTGACCATTCTACCATCATTCTGCATTTGAAGCAAATTGGAAAGGTGAAAGAACTTGATAAATGGGGGCCTCATACTGCTGCTGCTGCTAAATTGCTTCAGTCGTGTCCGACTCTGTGCGACCCCATAGACGGCAGCCCACCAGGCTCCCCATGAGTTGACTGTAAATCAAAAAATTGTCATTTTGAAGTGTCATCATCTTTTGTTCTGTGTGATGACAGTGAACCATTTTTCAGTTGGATTGTGATGTGTGATGAAAAGTGGATTTTGTATGACAACCAGAGATGACCAGGTCAGTGATTGGACCAAGAAGAAGCTCCAAAGCACTGCTGCTGCTAAGTCGCTTCAGTCGTGTCCAACTCTGTGAGACCCCATAGATGGCAGCCCACCAGGCTCCACCATCCCTGGGATTCTCCAGGCAAGAATACTGGAGTGGGTTGCCATTTCCTTCTCCAATGCATGACAGTGAAAAGTGAAAGTGAAGTCGCTCAGTCATGTCTGACTCTTCACGACCCCATGGACTGCAGCCTACCAGGCTCCTCCGTCCATGGGATTTTCCAGGCACTACCCAAAGCCAAACTTGCACCAAAAAGGATCATGGTCACTGTTTGGTGATCTGCTGCCCTTCTGATCCACTACATCTTTCTGAATCCAGGCAAAACCATTACATCTGAGAAGTAATACTCAGAAAATTGATGAGATGCACTGAAAACTGCAGTGCCTGTAGCCAATGTTGGTCAAGAGAAATGGCCAAATTCTTCTTCAAGACAGTGCTTGGCTGTTTGTTGTACAACCAAAGCTTCAAAAGTTGAATGAGTTGGGCTATGAAATTTTGCCTCATTTGCTATAGTCATATGACCTCTCGCCAACTGACTAACCACTTCTTCAAGCATCTCAACAAATTTTGTAGGGAAAATGCTTCCATAAGCAGCAGGAGACAGAACATGCTTTCCAAGAGTTCATTGAATCCCAGAGCATGGATTTTTATACTACAGGAATAAACAAACTTATTTCTTGATGGCAAAAATATGTTGATTTTAATGGTTCCTATAGTGATTAATGTCAGGATCCCTGGTGGCTCAGGCGGTGTAAAGCGTCTGCCTGCAATGCGGGAGACCTGGGTTCGATTCCTGAGTTGGGAAGATCACCTGGAGAAGGAAATGGCAATCCACTGCAGCACTTTTGCCTGGAAAATCCCATGGACAGAGGAGCCTGATAGGCTACAGTCCATGGGGTCGCAAAGAGTCCGACACGACTGAGCGACTTCACAAGCAAGCAATAGTGATTAATAAAGATGTGTTTGAGCCTAGTTATAATGATTTAAAATTCACAGTTCAAATTTGCAATTACATTTGCACCAACCAAGTTCCACCAGGAAGCAACTATTTCATCTTGTTGATGAAGTATAGCATTGAATTGTGTGCTGTTACTCAAAACTTTAGTCTTGTTCAGCATTCATTGTGCTGTGACTATAGTGGAAGCACCGTGGTAAGATGCAGGGGATAAACAGACAGGATTTTCTTTTTATAAGACAAAATCCATGTCCTGCTGGCAATCCACAGTCTAATGGAAGACCTAAAGATATGGATATATAGATATAGATACTGTACAGGTAAGTAAGAAATATAGGCTTCCCTGGTGGCTCAGTGGTAAAAAATCGGCATGCCAACTCAGGAGAGGTAGATTCAATCCCTGAGTGGGAAAGATCCCCTGGAGAAGGAAATGGCAACCCACTCCAGTATTCTTGCCTGGGAAATCTCACGGACAAAGGAGCCTGGCAGGCTACAGTCCATGTGGTCGCAAAAGAGTTGAACACAAATTAGTGACTAAACAACAATAACATTTAAGAATTATAGATCAAGACCCTTAGCCCTCAGACTGATGAGGTCAGGGAAGGCTTCTTGACATTAATGAATATGAATTATCTAAGATAAGAAGTGTGAGCCAAATATTTCAGGCAAAGGATGAAGCAAAATAAAAATTGCTTGCAGTTTCATCATTTTGGAGCCTGATAGGAAGAGTCTTAGAGATAATCTTCCCAACCTAGGGACTGAACCCAGGTCTCCCACATTTCAGGTGGATTCTTTACCAGCTGAGCCACCAGGGGAGCCCTTGGAAGAGACAGAGGTGAGGAAATGGGAGTCCTCACATGTGGTGTTAGAGGGCTTATACTTGATGAGATGCTGGACAAGATGCCACTGAATAATATTTAAAGCAGACAGATATGGTCAGGAAGTGTGGATTTGAGGGCAGGTTTACAGTTGGGGAGACCAATTAACAAGTCATTACGATAGTCCAGTTGAGAGATTGTGAAGCCTGAACAAGAGTGGAGGAGGAAGAGACTAGGGAACAAGGGAGGAGGAAGGGACTGAGTTAACAGATTTCTAGCAATAAGATGAGAAGGATTTAATGATAAGAGGAAATAGTGCTGAAAGAAGAAGGAAAACAATGGATGTATGCTAGATCTTTTTCTTTTGGTAAAGGGGGAAATGCCTGTGCCACCAGCTTACAGAGCCAAGAAAAGGTAAGCAAATTTGGGAGGACAAAATGGTGAATGCATTTTTCCCACTAGGAGCATCCAGATCTGCTCCTAATGGACTTATGGTTCAGAGATTTGAGGAAAAGTTAAAGTTGGATAAACAGACTGAGAAATGATCCAAAGGGGCTGATGAAACCATCACTCAGAGAAACTATGTAGGCTAACAAAGAGTGATGAGCTGAGAATGGACATATAGGGCAGTAGTTAGCTTATGAAAAAGAAAATATAACTATATAGGAATTGTATAGTAGCTATATAGTAACTAGAATTTTCAAAATAGAAACAGGTGTGAGTGTCATGAGGGTCAAGAAGGAGTGTCATGGGAGTTAAGAAGAAGGGCAGTCAAGGGGTGCAAGGACGTCCACTTGAAGACTGAAGACGGAAAATGTCCTTTGGAAATTCCTCAGTTGCTGAGGATGCTTAGGTGCTAACCAGGTAGGCTGAGGCCACTGATAATGATATGATAAAATAATAAATAAGGATGGTGAATATTTATGAGGATTTGCCATACGCCAGGTATAGTTCTATTTTTTGAGATTTATCTCCAAGACTCTTCATTTCGACTTTAGTTGATTTTAGACCTAGTTCTCCAATCTTTTTATGGTCCAAAGTTCCCTATGGTTCAAAGTTAAATTCTCACAGTGTTCTTCTGCTTCTTACACTATTTTATTTCTCTTTTAGAGTTCAGGTTTGGAGGATATCTCTGGTTCATTGAATAATAAACACACATTGGTTTAGGTTCAAGAAATACAATGATGTACTGCAATTATCTTCAAACTTGACAAGTTCTCCTTTAACTGTCAGAATATTTACATTCTTTTCTCTGAAAACTTAAAAGTTTTATTCCATTTATCCCACATCATGTCATTCTAATGTAGTAGATGCTTTTGCTTGAAAATCTTTTACTGATGAGCCCATTTATTTAAAAATTTTTAAATTGAAGAATAGTTGATTTACAATGTTGTAATTGTGCCAGCATCTGCTGTACGCAAAGTGACTCAGTTATACACATATATGAATTCTTTTTTAATATTCTTTTCTGTTATGGCTTACCACAGGATATTCAGTATAATTCCCTGTGCTATGCATTAGGATCTTGTTGTTTATCCATTCCAAATATAATAGTTTGAATTTACCAGCCTCAAACTCCCAGCCCGTCTGTCTTGCTTGCCACCACCCTGCCCACCCTTGGCAATGACACATGTGTTCTTTATGTCTATGAACTGTTTCTGTTTTGTAGGTAGGTTCATTTGTGCCATATTTTAGATTCCACATAAAAGTGATATCATATAATATTTTTGTCTTTCTCTTTCTGATTTACTTCACTTACTATGATAATCTGTAGTTGCATCCCTTTGCTGCAAATGGCATTATTTCTCTCTTTTTTTTATCATTCAGTAATATTCTGTTGTATATATGTATTGCATCTTCTTTGTCCATTCATCTGTCAATGGACATTTAGATTATTTCCACATTCTGGCTATTGTCAGCAGTGCTGCTATTACATAGGGGTGCATGTATGTTTTTGAATTATAATTTAGTCTGGATATATTCCCAGGAACGAGATTACTGGATCATACAGTGATTCTGTTTTTAGTTTTCTGTTGTTGCTCACCTGCTAAGTCATCTCTGACTCTTTGCAACCCCATGAACTGCAGCATGCCAGGCTTCCCTGGCCTTCACTATCTCCTGGAGTTTGCTCAGATTCATGTCCATTGAGTCAGTGATGCCATCCAACCATCTCATCCTCTACTGCCCTCTTCTCCTTTTGCCTTCAGTCTTTTCCAGCATCAGGGTCTTTTCCAATGAGTCAGCTCTTTGCATCAGGCGGCCAAAGTATTGGAGCTTCAGCTTCAGCATCACTCTTTCCAATGAATATTCAGGGTTGATTTCCTTTAGGATTGACTGATTTGATCTCCTTGTAGTCCACAGGACTTTCAAGAGTCTTCTCTAGCACCACAATTGGAAAGTATAAATTCTTTGGTGCTCAGCTTTCTTTATGGTCCAATTCTCACATCAGTACAGGACTACTGGAAAAACCATAGTTTTGACTACATGGACCTTTGTCGGCAAAGTGGTATCTCTGCATTTGGATACGCTATCTAAGTATGTCATAGCTTTCCTTCCAGGGAGCAAGCATCTTTTAATTTTGTGGCTGCAGTCACTGACCACAGTGACTTTGAAGCCCAAGAAATAAAATCTGCCATTGTTTCCATTTTTCCCTCATCTATTTGCCATGAAGTGATGGGGTTGGATACCATGATCTTATCTGAATGGTGAGTTTTCTGAGGAACCACTGTACTGTTTTCCATTGTGGCTGTACCAACTTATATTATCACCAACAGTGTAGGAGGGTTCCTTTTTCTCCACATCCTCTACAACATTGTTATTTGTAGACTTTTTAATGACGGCCATTCTTATCAGTCAGTAAAGAATCTGCCTGCAGTGCAGGAGACCCAGGTTCAATTCCTGGGTTGAGAAGATCCCCTGGAGAAGGAAATGGCAACCCACTCCAGTATTCTTGCATGGAGAATCCCATGGGCAGAGGAGCCTGGTTGGCTACAGTCCATGGGATCACAAGAGTCAGACACGACTTAGCCATTAAAAAAGAGAAAGACTCTGACCGGTGTGAGGTGAAACCTTATTATAGTTTTGATTTGCATTTCCCTGATAATTGGTTATGTGGAGCATCTTTTCATGTGCCTACTGGCCATCTGTGTGTCTTCTTTGAAGAAATGTCTGTTAAGGTCTTCTGCCCATTTTTCTATAGGTTTATTTGTTTTGTTATTGAGTTGTATGGGTTACTTTTATATTTTGGAGGTTAAGCCCTTGTCTGTTGCATCATTTGCAAATATTCTCTCCCATTCTGTGGATTGTCTTTTCATTTTGTTTATGGTTTCCTTTACGCTAGCCAAGTAATACTCAAAATTCCCCAACAGTATGTGAACCAAGAACTTCTAGATGCTCAAGCTAGATTTAGAAAAGGCAGAGGAACCAGAGATCAAATTGCCAAATCCACTGGATCATCGAAAAAGCAAGAGAGTTCCAGAAAAACATCTACTTCTGCTTTATTGACTACACCAAAGCCTTGGACTGTGTGGATCATGAAAAACTGTGGAAAATTCTTAAAGAGATGGGAATACCAGACTGCCTGACCTGCCTCCTGAGAAATCAGTAGTTAAGAAGCAGCAGTTAGAACTGGACATGGAACAATGGACTGGTTCCAAATTGGGAAAGGAGTATGTCAAGGCTGTATATTGTCACCCTGTTTATTTAACTTATATGCAGAATACATCATGTAAAATGTTGGACTGAATGAAGCACAAGCTGGAATCAAGATTGCTGGGAGAAATATCAGTAACCTCAGACATGCAGATGACACCACCCTTATGGCAGAAAGTGAAGAAGAACTAAAGAGCCTCTTGATGAAAATTAAAGAGGAGAGTGGAAAAGTTGGCTTAAAACTCAACATTCAAAAAATGAAGATCATGGCATGCGGTCCCATCACTTCATGGCTAATAGATGGGGAAACAGTGGAAACAGTGACAAACTTTATTTTTGGGGGGCTCCAAAATCACTGCATATGGTGACTGCAGCCATGAAATTAAAAGACTCTTGCTTCTTGGGAAAAAAAGCTATGGCAAACCTAAACAGCATATTAAAAAGCAGAGACATTACTTTGCCAACAAATGTCCATCTGCTCAAAAGCTATGGTTTTTCCCGTGGTCATGTATGGATGTGAGAGTTGGACTATAAAGAAAGCTGAGCACCAAAGAACTTATACTTTTGAACTGTGGTGTTGGAGAAGACTCTTGAGAGTCCCTTGGACTGCCAGGAGATCCAACCTGACAATCCTAAAGGAAATCAGTCCTGAATATTCATTGGAAGGACTGATGCTGAAGCTGAAACTCCAATACGTTAGCCACCTAATATGAAGAACTGACTCATTGGAAAAGACTCTGATGCTGGGAAAGATTGAAGGCGGGAGGAAAAGGGGACGACAGAGGATGAGATGGTTGGATGGCATTACCGCCTTGGTGGACATGAGTTTTAGCAAGATCCGATAGTTGGTGATGGACAGGGAAGCCTGGCGTGCTGCAGTCCATGGGGTCACAGGGAGTTGAACATGACTGAGTGACCGAATTGTTCCTTTACTGTGTAAAAGCTTGTAAGTTTGTGTTTTTGTGCTCAGTTGTGTCCACCTCTTTGCGACCACATGGATTGTAGCCTGCCAGGCTCATCTGTCCATGGCATTTCTCCAGACAAGAATACTGGAATGGGTTGCCATTTCCTCCTCCAGTGGACCTTCCTAACCCAGGGATGGAACTCACATTTCCTGCATCTTCTGTATTGGCAGGCAGATTCTTTATCATGAACTGGGAAGCTCAAGTTTGTTTAGGTCCCATTTGCTTATTTATTTATTATTTCTATTGCCTTGGGAGACTGAACTAATAAAACATTATAATTCATGTCAGAATATTTTGCCTGTGCTGTCTTCTAGAAGTTTCATGGTGTCATGTCTTATGTTAAAGTCTTTAATTTATTTTGGATTTACTTTTGTGCATGGTGTGAATACACACCACATTCTAAATTCATTCATTTACATGTGTCTGTTCAACTTTCCCAGCACTACTTGCTGAAGAGACTGTCTTTTTCTCATTTTATGTTCTTGTCTCCTTTGTTGAAGATTAATTGACTGTAAGTGTGTGGGTTTATTTCTGGGCTGTCTATTCTGTTTCATTGATCTGTGTGCCTGTTTTTGTACCAGAACCATTCTGTTTTGATTACTGTAGTTTTGTAGTATTGTCTGAAGTCTGTGAGAGGTATGCCTTCTGCTCTTTTTTCCCCCTTTGGATCGCTGTACCAAAATTCGGTCTTTGACGGTTTCATATAAATTTTTTGATTATTTATTCCTGTTCTGTGAAAAATATTGTGGGTAACTTTTTAGGGATCACAGATTAAATTAGAGATTAAATCTGTAAATTGCTTTGGGTAGTATTGCCATTTTGACCATGTTAATTCTTCCAATTAAGAGTATGAGATCTCTTCCACTTATTGAAATCTCTTTTTATTATCTTTATTAATGTTTTATAGTTCTCAGCATAAAAGCCTTTCACCTTCTTGGTCAGGTTTATTCCTATGGTATTTGTGTGTGTGTGTGTGTGTGTGTGTGTGCACGCGTGTGTGCAATTTTGTTTGTTTAACATTCCCTTCTAATATTCCATTGTTAGTGTAATAGAATGCAGCTGATTTCTGAATGCTAATTTTATATCCTGCTACTTTGCTGACTGTATTTGTTAGATCTAGAAGTTTTTGTGTGGAATGCTTAGACTTTTCTATCATTAGTATCATGTTGTCTGCATGTAGTGAGTGGCAATTGTACCTTTCCCTTCTGATTTGGTTATGTTTATATTTTCTCCTTGTCTGGTTGCTGTGACTAGGACTTTGAATACTGTGTTGAAGAGACGTGGTAGCAGTGGGCATCTTAGTATTTTTCCATATTTAGTGGGAAAGCTTCTAACTTTTCATTGTTGAGTATTATATTGGTGATCAGCCTATTGTATTTTAAAAATGTTGTGTCTGTTAAGTTGAATATGAACTTTAAAAATCCCTTAGGTCATAAGGCTTGAAACAATAATATATGTGTTCTGTATTATGTTGCATTATAATTATTATTATTATTACACAGTTGGTTAGTGCAACATAATTATATATATATATATATGTGTGTGTTTGGTAAGTCGTATGTAGAACTTCAAATTTTACATGCAGTAAGTGGGAACCACTGGAGGCATGGGCAGGTAACGAAATTTGTTGTATTTGTGTATTGTCACTTACTTGCTAAACAGAGAGCATGACAGATCCTGAGACCAGCTACTACTCAATATCTGCTTGTTTGAATTTCTTAGTTTTTCCCACTTATTGGGAGTTTTCCTTAGTCCTCCTTAGGAGAGTTTTTTTTTTTTTTAAGAAAGCATTTAGCCATAATAATTTCACAATACAATGCACTTTAAACACATAGCAACAAAATAAAACAAAATAAGCATCTATAAAGCAGAAGTATCTATCATGTGGCTACAATAGAAGTTTCCTTTTCCCTTTAGGTGTCAAAAATCTTCCATTCCATTTTGAAGCATTTATCTGGGGAAAGCTGAATATTCAACATATTTTACTAAACTTCCTGTCACTTTTAATATGGATTTAAATGCTCTTTCAATTATAGATAGTGGATCCACAACATCCTAGGCACTGTAGTAACTTTTAATACTGATATCACAGGAGTACTTATACTTTACACTACCAACTAGATGACTTTTTATATTGCATGCTAAGTTGCTTCAGTTGTGTTCAGTTCTTCTGACCATGTGGACTGTAGCCTACCAGGCTCCTCTGTCCATGGGATTCTCCAGGCAAGAATACTGGAGTGGGTTGCCATTTCCTACTCCAGGGGATCTTCCTGACCTAGAGATGGAACCTGTGTCTCCTGCATTGGCAGGCAGGTTCTTTACCACTAGCACCACCTGGAAATATTTAAAATAGCTTTCAGTGAAACTGTTTAGAATAAACATTAAAACTGATGATGTTGTAGTCTAGATTAACTCACTTACGCATATTGTGAAGGACTTTTAAAGATGGCCACTGAATATGCTAGAGCGATTAAAGTAGGAAGTTTATGCTATTCTTTCCCTCATGAGTTCATTTAAATGAATCCTTACCATTAGTTTTTTTTTTTTTTTTTTTTTTTTTTTTATTTAATGCAGTTGATTGATTTGGATCAATGAAAAGAAGGAAAAATAAAAGAGAACCAGTTTTCCTAATTTTGCAGCCCTGGTCATAGGGAGGGTATTTTCATGAATTAAACTTAATTTACCGAAATAGGTAGGAATGGTGATAGATGCAGTATTTGTGTTCATAGCTGCATCCTAGCCAGAGATCCCTGTTGCAACAAAAGCCAAAAGGGTGAGGTAGGTCTGCTGTGTCCTTGAGTAGGTAGGATGGATGCTGCTGGGGCTTTGACCTCAATTCTTTATCTGTGGTTATTTCTTTGCTTCCATAATCAAGAGTGAAGGCCTACTACTCTTGGCTGGTCTCTGTTCTCCATGGGTGCCTCATTAAAAGAAGCAATTCCATTTCTCTCAAAACTTGCTCCTCCCCTTAGTCAGGTTTCTAATTCTGTGGCTCAATTGGGAAACAAAGTTTAAAAACTATTGGAACCAAGACACACGTGAAGTCAGGTCAGCTGTCTTCAGCACAGAATTGTTACTTTTTTTCTTAAGGGTTTATGAGCATGCTTGATACTTTCATATACTTAGTTCCCACAGTGAAATAATTACAAGATAAATTTTAAGGAGTTTTCTATACACTTATTGTTTTTCTCTTAGTTGCTTTTATCCTGATAGTTATCAGTTGAAACTGCTTGAAATAACATCAATCAGTATGTAGATAAAAATGGGGTAATCTCTACATCAAAAGGCAAATGTGTAACAGTATTTTCCTTTGAATTGATCCCAAGAAAGAGGGAACTTGCAAACTTTTGAAGGCATCTAAAGCTCAACATTCAGAAAACTAAGATCATGGCATTCGGTCCCATCACTTCATGGCAAATAGATAGGGAAACAGTGGAAACAGGGGCTGACTTTATTTTTTTTTTTTTTTGGCTCCAAAATCACGGCAGATGGTGACTGAAGCCATGAAATTAAAAGACGCTTACTCCTTAGAAGGAAAGTTATGACCAACATGGACAGCATATTAAAAACCTGACACATTACTTTGCCAACAAAAGTCCATCTAGTCAAGACTATGGTTTTTCTGGTGGTCATGTATGGATGTGAGAGTTGGACTATAAAGAAAGCTGAGTGCTGAAGAATTGATGCTTTTGAACTGTGGTGTTGGAGAAGACTCTCGAGAGTCTCCTGGACTGCAAGGAGATCCAACCAGTCCATCCTAAAGGAAATCAGTCCTGGGTGTTCATTGGAAGGAGTGATGTTGAAGCTGAAACTCTAACGCTTTGGCCACCTGATGCAAAGAGCTGACTCATTGGAAAAGACCCTGATGCTGGGAAAGATTGAGGGCAGGAGGAGAAGGGTACGACAGAGGATGAGATGGTTGGATGACATCCCGGACTGAATGGACATGAGTTTGGTTGAACTCCAGGAGTTGGTGATGGGCAGGGAGGCCTGGTATGCTGCAGTTCATGGGGTCGCAAAGAGTTGGACATGACTGGGCAAGTGAACTGAACTGAAAGAGTGTAATGTATATGAATAAGTTCTAGCTGATGAGATAAAAATGGCTTCACAAAAGCCGTCTTTACAAGAATCTGGGGCCCCAAAAAAGTACAGTAAATGGCCTTCTGCCATGCAGTATGTTCATCCACATGAAATCTGGAGTAAAAGCAAAATATAAAAAAATGAAGAGAGATACTTTAAAGAATGCTAACAAATAGCCTGAAGACGTATCTAACCTGGTAATTGGATCCAGTCCTGTCAATGCTGATTTTGTTTGCTATGTTTGTGTCTCAGTTCACTTTTGGCAGGAGCTGGTGAAATCACCTGTTGTTGGTCTTTCCTATTAATTCCCTCAGTTTCTGATTCTTGGATTCTACTTCCTTCTAATGGCAACAGATGCTTCAAATTAGGGGACAGAACAATTACTCATCTGCACCCTTCTGGAGGTGTGGCCGTGAGGTTTACTTTGTTGCTCGCATAAGTTGAATTCTGCAAGAAGGCAGGCAGTCTTGTTCTCTGTAGTTGAATGTTTGGTCTCTTCTGTGATCTCATCTTGTATGTGACTGATTAGTAGATTGTCTCCATAGATCCAGGATCAGTTAGGGACTTCTTTCCTGCATCTTGCTTGTTATTAGAGATAGTCAATTCAATTTTACAAATATTTACTGAGCTAGATTCAAGACACTATATAGGGTGCCTCAGAGATCCTGAGATGAGTAAAACAAAATCATCGACATCAAAGATGTTTTGCAATTTGGAAAGTGATTTTAATGCACAAAGATAGAAGGTTTAGAAGATGAAAAAAAGTTTAAATCACAGAAAGTGATTTTAATGCACAGTAAAGATAGACGGTTTAGAAGATGAAAAAAAGTTTAATGGAGTGAGAACGCTATGTGTGAGATTTGTCTACATGAAGAAAGGAGGTAGGGACAGTAGTATGCACTGAGTTCCAGTTCCTTTGCTGAATTATGTCATTTAAAGCTCAAACTGTAGCTGTGAAGTAGGAATTATGCACATTTTACAGATTACAAGCAGAGGATTTGAAAAATTAAATAATTTTTCTACAATTCTACAACTAATGAGTAGAGATTTGAATGCAGTGACTCCAAAGCTCACAGATGTTCTTTCTACCATTTTGTTCTGTCTGAAAGTGTCAGGAAGGAAAGAAAACCTTTAAAGAAAGAAGGCACAGGTCTTCTTTGGAGAGGCCACCGGGTTTGACTGGAACATGTGGAAATTGAGGGAAAGGAGTAGGAAATAAGACTGGAAATATATGTCAGGCCTGTATATTTAGAGGGATCTTAAATACCAGGGTAAGAGTGCTAATTTGGTGGAGCCACTGAAGCTTTTAGAGCCAGAAGATGAGTTGAGAGCTGAGGGTAAGAAGGAATGGTCTGGCAGCTGTGCCAGGGTAGACAGGAGAAGATGCTCTTCCTCTCCGTCCCCTGTTACAGAGCTCCAGTTAAAAACAAGAAAGGTATGAACAACGCAGAGGAAAGTGAGGATCGAAGAGAGACAATGCAAAGGATGTTTTGGAGATAGAATCTACATGACTTGATGACTGCCAGAATTTAAGGAGTAAAGTAGAAAGAAGAGCTGAAAATGACTGTTATTATAAACTTGAGGGTATGAGGAAAACAAACAAACAAACCAGAATTCCTATCACCTGAAAACCAGAGAAGGATCTCCTCTAAGGGAGAGAGTTGTTAAATTGGTTTAGGATGAGTTGAATTTATGGTTCAGATAGGTGAGCTCAGGGATTATAGCTAATAAGCAGCTAAGAATGTGAATCTGAAGCTCCAGAAAGAGGCCCGGGATAGGGAAGTGTGTTTAGTCTCTATTGGAAATGATGATTGGAGAAGGAAATGGCAACCCACTCCAGTGTTCTTGCCTGGAGAATCCCAGGGACGGGGGAGCCTGGTGGGCTGCCGTCTGTGGGGTCACAGAGTCGGACATGACTGAAGTGACAGCAGCAGCAGCAGCAAGAAATGATGATCTAGGCTGGAAAGTAAGATACTTAGAAAAAAGAGAGGAGCCTGAGAACTAAGGACAACTAGGAAGAAAATGATTGTTAACACTTCAAACAGTAGAGACCCTTCATCAGAATTTTTTTCTTTTAATTTGGCAACACCATGTGACAGGTAGGATTATAGTTTCCCTGCCTAGGGATCAAACCCGTGTGCCCTGAATTGAAAGTGTGAAATCTTAACCACTGGATGGCCAGGAACCCCGGATTTATTACTCTTCATCTAGATTCTGCAAATGTGAAATTTTTCTTTCACACTTAATGTATGTCAGCCATTTGATAAAATTATAGATTTCAAAGTACACATCTCAGTTGATACCTCTGCTTCATTATTTAGTTATATTCTGAGCCTAATCTTTTGCCATCTGCTTTAATAAAAATTTGTGATGCTAAGCATAAAAATGAATCCTTTTGAGAGTAAAGCATGGTTAATACATATTTAGTACTGAAGTTCATCAGAGATAATTAGACATATGATTTGATTCCTATCTACTGACTTCAAAGAACTTTAAACTTGTTTCAGCTTCTTCTTAAAGGCTTGAAAAAATATGTATATATATATTTTTACCTACTGACAGTTGACAACACAGTATGGGAAAGAAAGATTTAAAAAGGGAACACTAGGGAGTCATGGTAAAAATGTTGTAAGAATAGTAAAAATATAGATAGCTTTTCTGTTTCTACTTTTCACCCCTTCTTTTAAACATG
The DNA here is from genome assembly GCF_029407905.1 of Bubalus kerabau. Classification (NCBI taxonomy): domain Eukaryota; kingdom Metazoa; phylum Chordata; class Mammalia; order Artiodactyla; family Bovidae; genus Bubalus; species Bubalus kerabau. The sequence continues at coordinate 1,232,171 of NW_026577904.1, forward strand.
TATTCTTCTAAATATTAGGACTCAATGACATGTGTTTTAAGAAGCACATGTAAACATCAATTAAACATATAATTTAGAAGTTCTGATTTATATTAAAAGAGGAGTATTTGTTTTATAAATGTGTTCAGCATTGCTAAGTCAGTGTGTTTAAGCATTTGTTCACAGATGTTAAATTACTTTATAGAGAGAGACAGGGTGGAAGCTATTCTGGTCTGCTGGAATAGAGCCTCATGTTTCTGAAACTGTGCTAACTGTGCCACATTAGCCTGTGCGTTGTGCATTTATTGACATGGGAACACCCAGCAATGAGCAACTTAAAGAGATGGTTAGAACTTGGGCTGAAGTAACATTTTAACAAAAGAAGGATACACTTTTAGAGAAGTGGCAAGATAAAGGAAGAGGACATTGAACTTCTTGGGGCAGTTGATTGTGGGAAGGGAAATATATGGGGGAGCTAATGGTAGATTAAGGCTAGTTTTAGCAAGATTTGTTAGGCATGTTCCTCTGGTGCCATCTCTAGGCTGATAAGGATCAAGAATTGTCTCCAGTGATTAATTGCTCTCTTTTCTAGTAGAGAAAATTTACATCCTGATCTTAGACAAAGGGAGTTGGGGCAGAGAACTTCTCTATTGCTTTTAGCTCAAATAATTCTATGCCAAAGTGGCTTATTTTGGGAGTGGCGTATTGTTCTGCTGCCCTTCACAAGCTTTCAGCTAGAACTTAAAAGTTATTGCTCTGTGGCGTGCTAAGTTGCTTCAGTTGTGTCTGACTCTTTGAGACCACATGGACTATAGCCTGCCAGACTCCCCTGTCCATGAGATTCTCCAGGCAAGAATACTGGCCTGGGTTACTGCTCAGTTCAGTTCAGTCACTGAGTCGTGTCTGCCTCTTTGCGACCCCATGAATTGCAGCACGCCAGGCCTCCCTGCATATCACCAACTCCTGGAGTTCACCCAAACTCATGTCCATTGAGTCAGTGATGCCATCCAACCATCTCATCCTCTGTTGTCCCCTTCTCCTCCTACCCCCAATCCCTCCCAGCATCAGGGTCTTTTCCAGTGAGTCAACTCTTCGCATGAGGTGGCCAAAGTATTGAAGTTTCAGCTTCAACATCAGTCCTTCCAAAGAACTCGCCTTTAGAATGGATTGGTTGGATTTCCTTGCAGTCCAAGGGACTCTCAAGAGTCTTCTCCAACACCACAGTTCAAAAGCATCAATTGTTTGGCGCTGAGCTTTCTTCACAGTCCAAACTTTCACATCCATACATGACCACCGGAAAAACCATAGCCTTGACTAGACGGGCCTTGCTAGTTGAACATAAATTATAAAATAAAATGTGTCTACAGCTGCATATAGGTTAATGGAAAGTTCAGATTCAATCACATTATTTTTATTTACATTCAAATTCAAGATTACAAAGATTCCTTGTTCTGAGAAGAATCTCCTGGGGTGTTTGGTCATGTAACCGAGGTTTCTCCTTGCAGAATCTGACTCCGTGGTCTGGAATGGGACCTTTTATTTTGTATTTTTAACTGGAAATCCACTTCCTTGCTTCTCAATATGGGCCAAGTACCAACAGTATTGGCAGCATAGGGTTTGTTGGAGATACAGACTTTGGGAACCCATCCTAGGTTTATTAAATCAGAATTTTCATTTAGTAAGACTTCAAGTATTCATACAGTCCTGAGAGATGTCCCTCTGAATCAGTGGTTCTCAAAGAGTAGTTCCAGACCAGTAGCAGCAGCAGCATCAGGGAACTTGTTGAAACTGCAAATTCTCAGGCCCTAACCTAGACCTACTAAATGAGAAACCCACCAGGTGATTCTAATGCATACTAAAGTTTGTACATTTCTGTACATGATTCTTATCATTGGGAAAATGAGGACACATGATCTAATCCTCCCAGGGCTGTTTAAGCCAGGAGTCCCAACTTTACACATTAGAGTTAAAAAAAAAATGGCAAGCCACATGACCACAATTTAAGTAGAGTATCTGTGATGTGGATTTTTTAAATGTTCTCATTTTAAGAACAGCTTGGGTTGAAAGATGACTAATTTAATTCATCACCAAATCCAGTAGTCAGTGCTAGACATAGGCAGGTTGCCAGCATCCTTTCACTTTGTACTGTCTTAGATTTGGAACTTTTGTCTGATGTGGAATACCTGTTGAGAGATACACTTCATGACTTTCTCATGCTCCTACACATCAGAAATACAAGGCCATGAGGACTCTTTACCTGGGCCATTTCTTAGGGTTTTATTTTCACGGAATAACATTGAGGAATGAAGTAATGTTCCTCTGAAACAGAGTAGCATTCCTTAACTCTTGCTGTGAAAGGGTGGTTTCTCCAAGGTCAGTGGCATGTTTAAGGGTCCATCTGAGCCCTCCTCCACATTGCTCTAGTGAGGCTGGCAAAGCAAGGCAAATGATGCTCATGCTGCTTCCTGTGCTATATGTAGTCAAGCCTTTTATTCCTGACTCAGAAATCCTGTATCTCTACCAATATTTATGAAATCCTTTCAGATGAACTTACTAAGTTGTAAAGAGGATAAAAATCCAATCCCAGACCTGAAGTATGCTGTACCAACCTATTTCTATTACTCTAGCCTCTTTTCAATTAGATCTTATTCTTTAGACCGTAATTGAGTATTTCTGTCCCAATGAGTCATAGATTTCATTCTGGCCTCTATTTGGGTTTCTTCCTCTTGTTATTATTCAGCTTTAGCCCACTCAGGGTAGTGCCCCACTTTTGGCAACCTTACTGCAGATCAACATCTGCCTGGGATACAACTAAGCCTATCTAGGCTCCAGAAGAGGACCAGATTTTATCATGTTAAAGCATGTATGTCTTCGTAATAGTAATAATAACATGCATTTGTATAACATGTCATCACTGTCAGTGTGCTTTTATAAAAATCATTTTACATAATTTATTTTTATTTTTTATTTAATAACTAGACTAGTACCTTGCATGTAGTAGGCATATTATTTATTTCTTTAAAGAAATGAGTGGACATACTCATGCACTTAGAAATAGATGAAGAGAAGAAAAAATTCTGTGTTTGTAGATGTAGGTAGTGTACCCTACCTCTTTGATAAAAAAGTACCTGAATTATGTTAACCAGCCTGATTATCATCCTCCTTGTGATTATCATCATCATCATTTGTATTAAGTGAACTCACACATTGTTTTGGTTTATGGAATGGTTTATTTTCTTCTCCTTACAGAACCTCGGTACTAAAACGAGAAATGTGTTAGTATATTATCGAGTCAGTTAACAAGTCATTTAATTGACTTTCTAGTCTAATTCAGGTATGGCTTGTTGTCTCATCCTTGTGGAGTGTCTTCTCATCCTTTTTAACTTGGATAGTTAATCTGTCCTATAACTCTGTGCTCTGTGCTGTGTCACTTAGTCATAGCCTACTCTTTGTGACCCCATGGACCGTAGCCCTCCAGGCTCCTCTGTCCATGGAATTTTCCAGGCAAGAATACTGGAGTGAGTTGCTTTTTCCTACTCCAGGGAATCTTCCAGACCCAGAGGTCAAACCCTGTGTCTCTTGCATCTCTGGCATTGGCAGGTGGGTTCTTTACCACTTCTACCTGGGAAGCCTGAGTACGTTAGGAAAATGTACAAATAGTGCATTTTGGGGACATGAATTCCATACTGTGAAGGTGAAGGGGCATGATGAAAAAAGGCTAAGTATTGTCCACATTACAATGAGCATAAAATAATTTCAGTGGTTAGAAGGGATTTTTAATTTATAAGAATATCATGGATTCGTAATCTATTATATATAGGGTTTGGTGGGACTCTGTTTTATGTTAAACACTTAGGAAAACAATCTCACTAGAAATATAAGAGTTTCCATAATCTTTCTTCATTATGCAGTACAGGAGCAGGTAACAAGATGAGTGGCTTCCAAAAACAAGCAGATAGACTGTATTAGCCCTTATAGAGAAACACAGAGTGCCTATAGGTAGAACAAAAAGAGGAACTGAAAGTTGTGTACCACAAAGATAGAGGGACCCTTTCTTACATGAGAGAAGCTGCAGCAAGAATTTACCACACATACAGGGTGGGATCAGTGGAGAAATAACTCCAGAAAGAATGAAGAGACGGAGCCAAAGCAACACCACCACCCAGCTGTAGATGTGATTGGTGATGGAAGTAAAGTCTGATGCTGTAAAGAGCAATATTGCATAGGAACCTGGAATGTTAAGTCCATGAATAAAGGCAAATTGGAAGTGGTCAAACAGGAGATGGCAAGAGTAAACATCAACATTTTAGGAATCAGTGAACTAAAATGGACTGGAATGGGTGAATTTAATTCAGATGATCATTATATCAACTACTGTGGGCAAGAATCCATTAGAAGAAATGGAGTATCCATCATAGTCAACAAAAGAGTCTGAAATGAAGTACTTGGATGCAGTCTCAAAAACGACAGAATGATCTCTGCTCATTTCCAAGGCAAACCATTCAGTATCACAGTAATCCAAGTCTATACCCCGACCAGTAGTGCTGAAGAAGCTGAAGTTGAATGGTTCTATGAAGACCTACAAGACCTTCTAGAACTAACACCCGAAAAAGATGTCCTTTTCATTATAGGGGATGAGAATGCAAAAGTAGGAAGTCAAGAAATAACCTGGAGTAACAGGCAAATTTAGCCTTGGAGTATAGAATGAAGCAGGGCAAAGGCTAATAGAGTTTTGCCAAGAGAACTCACTGGTCATAGCAAACACCCTCTTCCAACAACGTAAAAGAAGACTCTACAGGTGAACATTACCAGATGGGCAACACTGAAATCAGATTGATTATAATCTTTGCAGCCAAAGATGGAGAAGCTCTATACAGTCAGGAAAAACAAGACTAAGACCTGACTGTGGCTCAGATCACGAACTCCTTATTGCCAAAGCAGACTTAAATGAAGAAAGTAGGTAAAACCACTGGACCATTCAGGTATTACCTAAATCAAATCTCTTATGATTATACAGTTTAAGTGACAAATAGATTCAAGGGATTAGATCTGATAGAGTGCCTGGAGAACTACGGACAGAGGTTCATGACATTGTACAGGAAGTGAAGTCGCTCAGTCATGTCTGACTCTTTGCGACCCCATGGACTATAGCCTACTGGGCTCCTCCGTCCACGGGATTTTCCAGGCAAGAATACTGAAGTAGGTTGCCATTTCCTTCTCCAGGGGAACTTCCCGACCCAGGGCTCGAACCTGGGTCTCCTGCATTGTAGGCAGATGCTTTACCATTGTACAAGAGGAGGGATCAAAACCATCCCCAAGAAAAAGAAATGCAAAAAGGCAAAAGAGTTGTCTGAGGAGGTCTTACAAATAACTGTGAAAAGAAGAGAAGCAAAAGGCAAAAGAGAAAAGGAAAGATACACCCGTCTGAATGAAGAGTTCCAAAGATCAGCAAGGAGAGATAAGAAAGCCTTCCTCAGTGATCAATGCAAAGAAATAGAGGAAAACAATAGAAAGAGAAAGACTAGAGATATCTTCAAGCAGATCATGCAAAGATGGGCACAATAAAGGGCAGAAATGGTATGGACCTAACAGAAGCAGAAGCTATTAAGAAGAAGTGGCAAGAATACACAGAAGAACTATACAAAAAAAAGATCTTCATGACCCAGATAATCACAATGGTGTGATCACTCACCTAGAGCCAGACATCCTGGAATGCAAAGCCAAGTGGGCCTTAGGAAGCATCACTACAAACAAAGCTAGTGGAGGTGATGGAATTCCAGTTGATCTATTTCAGATCCTAAAAGATGATGCTGTGAAAGTGCTGTGCTCATTATGCCAGGAAATACGGGAGACTCAGCAGTGGCCACAGGACTGGAAAAGGTCAGTTTACATTCCAATTCCAAAGAAAGGCAATGTCAAAGAATGCTCAAACTACCGCACAATTGCACTCATCTCTCACACTAGTGAAGTAATGCTCAAGATTCTCCAAGCCAGGCTTCAACAGTACGTGAACAGTGAACTTCCAGATGTTCAAGCTGGATTTAGAAAAGGCAGAGGAACCAGAGATCAAGTTGCCAACATCTTTGGATCATCGATAAAGCAAGAGAGTTCTAGAAAAACATCTATTTATACTTCATTGACTATGCCAAAGCCTTTGACTGTGTGGATCACAAAAAACTCTGGAAAATTCTTCAAGAGATGGGAATTCCAGACCTGCCTCCTGAGAAATCTTTATGCAGGTCAGGAAGCAACAGTTAGAACTGGACATGGAACAATGGACTGGTTCCAAAATCAGGAAATGAGTACGTCAAGGCTGTATATTATCACCATGCTTATTTAACTTATGTACAGAGTACATCATGAGAAATGCTGGACTGGAAGAAGCACAAGCTGGAATCAAGATTGCTGGGAGAAGTACCAATAACCTCACATAAGCAAATGACACCACCCTTATGGCAAAAAGCAAAGAAGAACTAAAGAACCTCTTGATGAAGGTGAAAGAGGAGAGTGAAAAAGTTGGCTTAAAACTCAACGTTCAGAAAACTTAGGTCATGGCATCTGGTCCCATCACTTCATGGTAAGTAGATGGGCAAACAATGGAAACTGTGACAGACCTTATTTTGGGGGGCTCCAAAATCACTGCAGATGGTGGCTGCAGCCATGAAATTAAAAGATGCTTGCTCCTTGGGAGAAAAGCTATGACCAACCTAGACAGCATATTAAGAAGCAGAGACATTACTTTGCCAACAAAGGTCCATCTAGTCAAAGCTGTGGTTTTTCCAGTCGTCATGTATGGATTTGAGGGACTATAAAGAAAGCTGAACACTGAAGTGTTGATGCTTTTGAACTGTGGTGTTGGAGAAGACTCTTGTGAGTCCCTTGGACTGCAAGGAGATCCAACCAGTCAATCCTAAAGGAAATCAGTCCTGAATATTCATTGAAAGGACTGATGCTGAAGCTGAAACTCCAACACTTTGGCCACCTGATGTGAAGAACTGACTCATTTGAAAAGAACCTGATTCTGGGAAAGATTGAAGGCGGGAGGAAAAGGGGATGACAGAGGATGAGATGATTGGATGGCATCACTGACTCAGTGGACATGAGTTTGAGTAAACTCCAGGAGTTGGTGATAGACATGGAGGCCTGGGGTGCTGCAGTCCATGGGGTTGCAAAGAGTCGGATATGACTAACTGAACTGAACTTATAGGATAGGAGGGAAGGTCTTTAACTTCTATACAGCTAAGAACAAACTTCAAAAGCTACAGAATCGTTTATGGTGAACCTTAACCTAAGAATTCTTGGTTCTTATTTCAACTCGTGATTAAAAAAAAAAAAAAAAAGCAGTTCTAGGAAGTCTTTTATTAAATTTAAATGGTGTATAATGCAGAGGAAGTTGTTTACAGTAAAATCCCTGGGCAGTTAAATAAAAATTGACTTTTAAAGCAATTTCTTAGCCCCCTACCTGAGATCAGATGTGAAATCTGTTCCTTAGCTTGAATTCAGGGGAAAATGGAAGAGTCACACACACAGTATTCATTGTAAGATTTTGGCCTACTCATAATCATTCTATAGCTTGGATTCAGTCAGTGTGGGTGTTTCAGCTTGGGATTTTACAAAGGATAGGTAGAATTCCTTTAAGTATTTCAGATATAGAAATTGAGTAAAACCAGTTCAATCAAGTTTTGTACCCAGAGTTGTCAGAAGTAGTGTTCCCCTCAGTCCTCTCCTGAAAGTTGGGAGGGGCTTGACTGTCCATTCCTGTAAGACTGCTGCTTCTTTGCCTAACTTTTCTCAAAGCACGTTGTATTTGCCTGTGTTTAAAAGGCTGTTCTCAGTATGCAAATTCTTCATATCTCATATAATTACTATTTTAAGCAATCAGTTTCCAATTTCACGTGATGCTGAGTTATAAGAATATCTTTCACATACATTAAATACTGCTTGTGTCTTCTGTGAATAAACATGATTTCCTGTTCAGTTTTGATGGTTGCTGATATATTTTCATTAGAACTAAGTGATTGTAATAGTTTTACTTAACATTTTTGTGTAAAAATCTATAACTTTTATAGATTAAAAAACTATTCAGAATATGATGCTCCATGGTGCAATATGCCAACTTAAAAAAAATGAGTTGGCATCAAAGATGCAAATTTTTATAGCAATTTTCAAGATCATATTCACCATATAAAGGTGCTGTTGTATTTTACTTTCAAAAAGGTGACAGACTAGCATTTTTAGAATAAGAATTGCTCAGAAACTGATATCTGAAGAAGAAGATATATGGTATCAGTGGACTTTATTGTAACTGGATGTTAGGAAGAAACTTAGAGATAGTGTGGGACCAAAACTTGACATTTTCAGGTTACATTTAGGAAAGTAAATTCTAACAAATATGAAAAATGTCTTTTAAAATCTTTGCTTTTGAAGCAAAGACATATATTCTTTAATACAGTCTCTACTAATAATAGAAAGGAAGCAAATGATACTTGGTGTAAGATTTTACCTGAACATTTATATTTGAATTAAATGTTTTATTATTTAATTTTAATAAGTAAACTTTGAAACTGTATCCTCTATTAATACCTGTTTCATTTTAATCACATCTCCTAGTTATTAATATTTTGTTTTTTAGCATACCTTTATTGAGTATCTATTATACATGGTTAATGCTGGGATTTCTTTGGCCACCTCATGCGAAGAGTTGACTCATTGGAAAAGACTCTGATGCTGGGAGGGGTTGGGGGCAGGAGGAGAAGGGGATGACAGGATGAGATGGCTGGATGGCATCACTGACTCCATGGGCGTGAGTCTGAGTGAACTTCGGGAGTTGGTGATGGACAGGGAGGCCTGGTGTGCTGCGATTCATGGGGTCGCAAAGAGTCGGACATGACTGAGCAACTGAACTGAACTGAACTGAAGGCTCGTTTTTCAGGGGTCCAAAAATAAGCATGATTCCTGTCCTCAGAAGAGACAGAAAGGGACTTCCTACCTGTCCAGTGGTTAAGACTCCTTCTTTCAGTGCAGGAAGTGAGGATTCAGTACTTGGCTGGGAAGCTAAGATCCCACATGTCTCTGAGCCAGAAAACCAAAACATAAAACAGAAGCAATATTGTAACAAATTCAGTAAAGACATAAAAATGTTTTTTAAAAAAGAGAGTGGAAAATATATGAACATTCATTTGAGCTAATTAAGTAATTAGAGTAGTAAATTTCTCAATTTTTAAAAATTATCAGGACTCCTTTTGACTCTTAAAGAATTGTTGAGGATCCCAAAGAACTTTTGTTTATATAGCTAATACTAGTATTTACCACATTGAAAATTAAAAATTAAAACTGAGTAAACTTAAAATACATACAATAATAATAGCTTTCTTTAGCTATCAGAATGATGATCTTATCTCATGTTGTGTGGCCTGTGGAAAACTCTACTGTCTGTACATTTGAAAGAAAATGAGAATGAAAAGGGCAAATAATGTCTTAGAAATATTGAGAAAATGTTCTGACTTTATGAAGCCTCTAAAATCAGGGTCTTGAGGACCCCCCAAATGCCAAACAGATAAAGACAGGAAGAGCAATTTATGTCAACTCGTGCTGAAAACCATTAACTAACAGATTAACCTTAGTCTTCATTATTTAATATTGAGTGTAGATTTTAATAAAAAAGCAAATAAAAAATAGCAATACTTTTTCCAGTAAGCTTGGTTCAAGAAATGAAGGCACTCCTCTGCCACCTGGTGGCAATGTATCCTAGTTAGGGATTTGAGAGGTTTTTGAACGGTGTACAATTACAATATATCTTAATTGGGTGGGATTTTGAGGTTTTGAATGTGGACTCTACCTTTCAAACACCAAGATGCTATACTTGGAACCTCTGAAACATGTTAACTTATACACTAAACATTTCCCCAAAGAAATAAAAGCAACTAAGTTAAAATCCATCTATATTTTTAAAAACCAGTAACTGTACATTGAATGCTCAGTATTTCAGTTGGATAGAAAAATGAGCTTTCTTTGTTTTTCTCTAATGCATGTTCTTATTACCTAGGGGAAAGAAGAGACAGTAAGAGAGGTGTACAACCCCTGCCACATTCAGTTATGCACCCGCCCCCCCTTTTTAGTTTAGAACATTATTTTTCAGCAGGAAGATAAGAATAGATTTTATTCTTTTACTGAGGTAGTTTTGAGCTTTTGTGAATCAATAACCTAATAACTCAAGATATTTCATAAGCTTTTAGCCTCCCTCCCAATGTTTAGAATGGGAAAACTTTCCAAGATACCTAAGCATGAATGGTCTTATAGCAATACATTTTCTGATACTTTATTTTCATATGAAGTTTTCCCTCAAAATTGATCTGTCAGAAAACACTCCTTCTTCATAAGAGCCTAAGTCTTACTTTATAGAGAATATGAAATTTCCTCATTCATCTTATTTCTTACTTGAGTGTATTACCTGAAGAGTAAACCTCTCTGTGTATCTAACAAAGGGGAAGCCTCTGGCAGTGATTAATCACAGCACTATGAACCTACCGGGCTTTGAGTCTTGCCTAAATTTGCACCTATTTCTCTTAAGTATAAAGCCTAATGATAGTAACTTCTATTTCTGCCACTTAAAAATGAGGTGAATTCACATATGTGGTATAGAGGGTAAGAAACTAACATCAATTTTTATTTACTCAACTTTACTTTTTTCATTTCCAAAGAATTCATGGCTTCCATGAAAGAGTCCACTGAGGAAAGAACTTTACTAACAGATACTAAATGCTTAAAAATGATCTTTTCTACATACTTAAATAATGTATGTTTAAAGCAAGTAAACAACTTACTTGCTTTCATATTTGAAAGCAAGTAAGAACAGCCAAAATATGGAGAAGGAAGCTTTTTAAGCAATGCAATTGGATGTTTTCTGGAAATACCAAATTTACAAAACATATTGGAAAAATTTCAAATAAAACTTTAATGTAGTTTCTTTTAGACTTAATATATATATATCATCAACTAAAGTAATTAAAATCTATTTTTTCTAAGTCATGTCATATAAAGTGAAAGTGAAAGTCATTCAGTCCTGTCTGACTCTTTGTGATCCCATGGAATACACAGCCCATGGAATTCTCCAGGCCAGAATACTGGAGTGGGTAGCCGTTTCCTTCTCTAGGGATCTTCCCAACCCAGGGATCAAACCCAGGTCTCCCACATTGCAGGTGGATTCTTTACCAGCTGAGCTACCAGGGAAGCCCACGTCATGTAAATTTATCCTAATTACCATTACTCCTCACCTTGTTTGAATAAAAAATTAAACACTTTCTATGTCCTATGACAGAAGATAACATTATAGACTAGCTGTTGGATCAATTACCACCTGAAAGAAGCCAACACTATGACACAGCAGAGAGGGGACAGGGAAGAAATTACTCTGACCTAAATCCCCTCCCTCAGACCTGAAGATGTGCCTCTCGTTGGCTGAACACACCTGGATGTAAAAGGATCTTATGGATCAAGCTCCCAGAGTATAAAATAAAGGGGAAAATGGTTAAGTGAGGATGCAGAAGAAGATTTGGGAAATACCTAGAAATGAAGAAAACGAATGACTCTAATGAACAACTAAACAACAACAAAAAATGATTGTATATCTTAGCTGGGTCCTTTAAAAAATGAATCTGAAGGCAAAGAGTGAAGACTTCTTTTTGGCAGCTGATCATCCATGGTGTTTCTATACAACTGTGAAAGCTTTTGTCCAAGATTATGTTCTGAAGGATGTTTGTGTAGCAGACAACCTTGAAAGATAGGAATAATGTCATGATAATAAAGATAATTTTTAACTTATATGTATTTAACTTATATGCAGAGTACATCATGAGAAATGCTGGACTGGATGAAGCACAAACTGGAATCAATATTGCCAGGAGAAATACCAATAACCTCAGATATATGCAAATGACACCACACTTATGGCAGAAAGCAAAGAAGAACTAAAGAGCCTCTTGATGAAAGTGAAAGAAAAGAGTGAAAAAGCTGGCTTAAAACTCAACAGTCAGAAAACTAAGATCATGGCATCCGGTCCCATCACTTCATGACAAATATATGGGGAAACAGTGGAAATAGTGAGAGACTTTATTTTTGGGGGCTCCAAAATCACTGCAGATGGTGACTGCAGACATGAAATTAAAAGATGCTTGCTCCTTGGGAGAAAAGCTATGACCAACCTAGACAGCATATTAAAAAGCAGAGACATTACTTTGCCAGCAAAGGTCCCTCTAGTCAAAGCTGTGGTTTTTCCAGTAGTCATGTACGGATGTCAGAGTTGGACTATGAGGAAAGCTGAGCACTGAATAATTGATGTTTTTGAGCTGTTGTGTTGGAGAAGACTCTTGAGAGTCCTTTGGACTGTAGGGAGATCCAACCAGTCCTTCCTAAAGGAAATCAGTCCTGAGTATTCATTGGAAGGACTGATGCTGAAAGCTGAAGTTTCCAATACTTTGGCCACCTGATGCAAAGAACCGACTCATTTGAAAAGACCCTGATGCTGGGAAAGATAGAAGGCCAGAGGAGAAGGGGACGACAGAGTATGATGGTTGGATGGCATCACCTACTCCATGGACTTGAGTTTGAGTAAGCTCTGGGAGTTTGTGATGGACAGGGAATCCTGGCTTGCTGCAGTCCTTGGGGTCCCAAAGAGTCAGACACGACTGAGCGACTGAACTGAACTGAGTAAAGATAATATTCCCATGTGGGGAAAATGTGGGGCAAAGTTCCTGGCAACCCCTTTAAAATACTGGGGTTTTCCAAGCTTGCTTTTTCTCAGCTGTGCCACGAATATACTGTGTGCGAAGTGCCTGCATGTGACTTGGTTGGCAATGGGAGCATATAACCATAGAGCTCACGTTGCCTGCTGTGATAATAAAGTCCTTTGTGTCCCACCAAGGACCTCATGTCTTCCCTCAGCATCTGTGTAACTGTGGCAGGTTCGCTTCTTAGCTCACAAGCAAGGTGAGACCCTTCGCAGTTCTTAGCAGGGCTAACACTGTATTTGGGAAGTAGAAGCCTAAGACAGTGAAGGTAAGGGAAAAGGAGAAGTGAGGCAAAGACATGTGTGTTGCTTTACTCTTTACTATAAAGAACCACAAAGGAGACATTATTAGTCACTTTTCACTCAGTGTTTTAGACTTTTCTAGAAAGATTGAAAGAAGGAACTTCAACTCAAAGTAGACCATAAGAAAAAGTGAAAGGAGGGGGACATTTTCTCCTTGACCTCTTCCCATATCCTCTTCCCCTTGGTCAAGGTTTACCTCGATAATGATCTCACTTCTTGGTTGCATCTCAGTGGCTGCTCAGAAAATCAGGTTCCATGCTTTGAAGTGTAGTATTTCCTCCAAATACGAAACGTGGAGGACTGACTATTTATGTAAATAAAGTGTTGACCAAGGCATGAAAAGGAGGAAGTAGACAAGAGAATTTGAGAAGGTACATAAGATTTATATTTTAGTATAATGGGTAAAAGTATATTTGCATATCAAACAGTTCCTAACTTTGCTTTCCATAAAACTGAATGGGAACCTAATTGAATTTTTAGCTTAGTGCTTAAAAAAGAGAGAACCCTTAAGTAATAGATTATGTGCTTTTTTTTTTTTTGATCATGAAGTTAGAAGTAGTTCAAAGAATTATGAGCTAGTATTGTAACAGAACTCCTTCCATTTTTATCTACTTGTGCTGGTTTTTTAAAAATAATTTTATTTATTTACTTTCAGTTGTGCTGAGTCTTCCTTGCTCTGCATAGGCTTTCTCTAGTTGCTGTGAGCAGGTGCTACTTTTTGTTTCCATACACAGGCTTCTCACTGTGGTGGCTTCTTTTGTTGCAGAGCACAGACTATAGGCGTATGGGCTTCAGTATTTGCAACACGTGGATTCAGTAGTTGTGGCCCACAGGCTTTGTAGTTCCCGACCTAGGGGTTGAACCAGCATCCTCTGTGGCCCCTGCATTGGCAGGCAGATTTTTTTTTTTTTTTTTTTAACCACTGAGCCACCTGGGAAGCTGAAGCTAAGGTACTTCTTATATGTCCACCTCTTGTTGACTAAAAGGCATTTGTAAGAGAATGGAGAAGAGGAGTGACAAATGGGTTAAAATCACAAACTTGAGAATAATGTGATTATTTTCTTAAAAACTTATTTAGGTAAGGACACTTAACATGAGATCATAACAACATTCTAAGGCTCAGTACAGCACTGTTGACTGCAGGCACTGTGTCGTGCAGCAGTTCCCCAGAGCTTACTCACATTGCACAGCTGAAACTTTAGATCCCTTGAACAACTCCGTTCCTGCCTCCTCCCAGTCCCCGACAGCTGCCATTCTACTCTCTGCTTCAATTACTTTAATTATTTTGGATCTCTTTTGTAAATGGAACCATGAATTGTCCTTCTCTGTCTAGCTTGTATTATAGTAATAATAATTTATAACTAATATTAGTGTAATATTCTCCAGGCTTATCCATATTGTTGCATATGGCAGAATTTCCTCCTTTTTTAAGGATGAATAATATTTCTTTATCCATTTATCTGTTGATAGACATTTAAATTGGGCTTTCCTTGTGGCTCAGCAGTAGGGAATCCACCTGCAATGCAGAAGACACGAGTTCGATCCCTGGGCCAGGAAGATCCCCTGGAGGAGAGCACAGCAACCCACTCCAGTATTCTTGCCTGGAGAATCCCATGGACAGAGAATCCTGACAGGCTATAGTCCATAAGGTTGCAAAGAGTTCGACATGACTGAAGCAACTGAGCAAATGCACCCCCCACATAGATGTTTAGGTTACTTCCACATCCTGGCTATTATGGATAATGCTGCCAAGAACGTGGGAATGTAAATATCTCTTTAGGATCCTAATTTCAGTTCTTTTGAGTACATACCTAGAAGTGAGATTGATGGATCATATAATAGTTCTATTTCTAATTTTTTTAGCAGCCTCTACACCATTTTTTTGGGGAGGGGTGTTAGTTCTAAAAGGTCTTGTAGGTCTTCATAGAATCATTCAACTTCAGCTTCTTCAGCATTACTGGTTGGGGCATAGACTTGGATTACTGTGATATTGAATGGTTTGCCTTGGAAACGAACAGAGATCATTCTGTCATTTTTGAGATTGCGTCCAAGTACCGCATTTTGGACTCTTTTGTTGACCATGATGGCTACTCCATTTCTTCTGAGGGATTCCTGCACGCAGTAGTAGATATAATGGTCATCTGAGTTAAACTCACCCATTCCGGTCCATTTTAGTTCGCTGATTCCTAGAATGTCGACATTCACTCTTGCCATCTCTTGTTTGACCACTTCCAATTTGCCTTGATTCATGGACCTGACATTCCAGGTTCCTATGCAACATTGCTCTTTACAGCATTGGACCTTGCTTCTATCACCAGTCACATCCACAACTGGGTATTGTTTTTGCTTTGGCTCCATCCCTTCATTCTTTCTGGAGTTATGTCTCCACTGATCTCCAGTAGCATATTGGGCACCTACTGACCTGGGGAGTTCCTCTTTCAGTATCCTTTCATTTTGCCTTCTCATAACCTCAGATATGCAGATGACACCACCCTTATGGCAGAAAGTGAAGAGGAACTAAAAAGCCTCTTGATGAAGGTGAAAGAGGAGAGTGAAAAAGTTGGCTTAAAGCTCAACATTCAGAAAACGAAGATCATGGCCTCTGGTCCCATCACTTCATGGGAAATAGATGGGGAAACAGTGGGAACAGTGTCAGACTTTATTTTTGGGGGCTCCCAAATCACTGCAGATGGTGACTGCAGCCATGAAATTAAAAGATGTTTACTCCTTGGAAGAAAAGTTATGACCAACCTAGATAGCATATTGAAAAGCAGAGACACTACTTTGCCAACAAAGGTCCATCTAGTCAAGGCTATGGTTTATCCAGTGGTCATGTATGGATGTGAGAGTTGGACTGTGAAGAAAGCTGAGCGCAGAAGAACTGATGCTTTTGAACTGTGGCGTTGGAGAAGACTCTTGTGAGTCCTTTGGACTGCAAGGAGATCCAACCAGTCCGTTCTGAAGGAGATCAGCCCTGGGATTTCTTTGGAAGGAATGATGCTAAAGCTGAAACTCCAGTACTTTGGCCACCTCATGCAAAGAGTTGACTCATTGGAAAAGACTCTGATGCTGGGAGGGATTAGGGGGAGGAGGAGAAGGGGACGACAGAGGATGAGATGGCTGGATGGCATCACCGACTCGATGGACGTGAGTCTGAGTGAACTCCGGGAGCTGGTGATGGACAGGGAGGCCTGGCGTGCTGCGATTCATGGGGTTGCAAAGAGTCGGACACGACTGAGCGACTGAACTGAACTGAACTGATACTATTTTACCTTCCCTGATAGCTCAGTTGGTAAAGAATCTGCATGAAATACAGGAGACCTGGGTTCAATCTCCTGGAGAAGATCATTACCTGCTGAGAAGATCCCCTGGAGAAGGGAAAGGTTACCCACTGCAGTATTCTGGCCTGGAGAATTCCATGGACTCTGTAGTCCATGGGGTCACAAAGAGTCAGACAGGACTGAGCGACTTTCACTTTCATACCAATTTACCTAGTGCCTGTACCACTTTACATTTCCACGAAGTGTACAAGGGTGCCTACGTTTCCGCATGCTCTCTGGCACTTGGTATTTTTTTTTGTATTTTTGACAATAGTCATCCTAACAGGTATGAAGTGGTAACTCATTGTGGTTTTGGTTGTGTTTCCCTAATGATTAGTGATGTTGAGCATGTTTTCACACATCTGTTCATAATTTATCTGTTTTGTTTTGAAAGTTGTTCAAGTCCTTGGCTCATTCTTTATTCAGGTTACACTCACATGTAAAAGCTAGGGAAAGGAGAGAATCCAGTGAAGTACAGAGAGGCATTTCCCCCAACGGGGAAAGTATTTTAATTTGAAATCCAGCAAGGAGACAGTATCGGAGTCGAGGAGTTGACTTAAAATTGTTTTTTTCCGGTATTTCACATGTGTTTACCCCTTACAGGTAGTAGATAAAATATTCTTCATTTTCCTGATTCTAAATTAGAAGGTAATATTCATTTAAGATACACTTAACTGGTTGCTTTCTGGAAGGTCTTTGATGTTTTGGGTTTTTGTTTAAGTCTTTACATCTCTATTGAGAATCTACCAAGGAAGAATGTTATTTCCTCCCTTGCTTCTGAATCTGTATTTCATAACTGGATGTCTATAAATAGTACTAGGCAGTACAGCAATTATGCCATTACTAAAGATCATTGTTATTATAAACATATTTCATTTAGATGCAAATTTTTACTGCTGTGTCACAGACATTTGAGAAATACACACTGATCCACACTAGAAATGGCATTACCAACTGGAAGAGTTTGAGCAAATTCCAAGAGTTGGTGATGGACAGAGAAGCCTGGCATGCTGCAGTGCATGGGGTCGAAAAGAATCAGAAATGACTGAGCAACTGAGGTGAACTGAACACTAGAAGTTAGCATGGATTTACCACATATTGATACCAGAGGTTTACAATTTGTCCAAAAATATTTCTTTGTCATTTGCTGCCAAGAGGACAATAATTGCAATCTCTGTTTCAAGAAAGACTGTGTAATCCTTACTGCCTAGATGTGTTTATTTTTGGATGTAACAGAGCACTGGCCACAGCAAGTTAAAGTCCTGCTTCTTCTATTTCTTAACTATTATACTTGGGCAAGTTGATTCCGTTTATTTCAGCAAATTCTTTACTGAATTCCTACTGTTACCAAACACCAGAGAAACAAAGCTCAATGAAATATGGCCCCAGAGAAATACAGATGTACACAGAATATTTTGAAATAATGTGAGAGAAGTATTAATATATACTTCTGTATATATTAATATACTCACAGGATACTGTGAGTTTGAAAGAAATTCTCCTTATTGGGCTTGAGGAATAAAGGGTGGGCATGTTTTCTGAAGGAGGAGATGTCTAGGATGTTTCTTAAGGGAGGAACATGTGTGGCCAGGTTTGGGTGGAGAGAAGGTAATGACTGGTCAGAAGATGGTTCCTGCCCTAGAGAGCATAAAGGTAGTGATGAATGAACAACAGGGTGAGTGGGGGGAACCCTATATTATCCTGTATTAATAGTAAAATATGAGGTGTTAGGTTTCTGGGAGCTTGAGCAGGGCTAGCTCTGGAGAGCTTCATAGGCTGCTGTATTTGAAGAGACTTGAAGTATGCAGAGAACAGCATTCATAGTCAAATCGACACTTCTGTAACTCTGGTGGCAGTGTGGAGGGTGTATTTAAAGGAAGCAAATCCAGAGGCATTTTTAATGCTTCAGTCAGGCATGACTGGAACTTGGGCCGTGATAGAGTTAGGGAGAGGGAAGGCACAATTAGCAAAGAGTAAGGAGGCATCTATTTATGACAGTGCTTTTGTTGAACCAAAAAAGTACAGCTTGAAGGATGACAAAGACCTGAATATGAACCCCAGCTACATCACTTCAGGGGCTGAGCTGTTTACAAGTTACAGTATTTTGTATTTCTGAACGTGAGGGACACTTCTTCATGTTATCATGGGGATTAGACTTGACCTGAAATACCTGAAACAGTGCTTGAATAGCATGTCAGTAAATGGTTACTAGTGTTACTATTAAAATCTCCAAGACTTAGTCTCCTCTCCTGAATTATAGATTTGTTGTGATATTAGAGCAAGATAATACGTGTTAAAGGTGCCTAATCTTTTGGATAAAGAATTTTTTCAGAAAAAATTTTATGTGCTACTTTCCCCCAATTGAAAGAAAAATAGCTTTGAATCTCATTTTAAAATACTATTTTTGTAGCCAGTGCAATTTACTGTTTATTGAAGAAAAGCAAACCAGTGAGGCCTTTGACCATGGAAATGCTACTAAGGAGCAACCCTGAGAATTAGCTATATCACTGCATCATCGTGATTAAGAACACCAGAGCAGCGATCAGACTGACGGCTGATTGTGTGTCTTTAAGCAAATTAGCTTACCTCTCTGTGCCTCAGTTTCTTGATTTCTAAATGTCTATGCACCCTAAAATATGTACGAAGGTTAAGTGAGATAATCACTCATGTAAACTGCTCAGCTATGTGCTGGGTACATGCTAAAAACCTCCCAAATAATGACTATTATTTTTTGGAGGACAGTGTTCAAAAGAATGACTTTACATGCACTAACTCTTTTAGTTATAAAGAAAAAAAGACATCCATAGGGTGGATATTACTATCAGGGCCCACTGGCAGACAGGGGAATGCAGACTGGGAGGTGAGTTATGCTGCTGCCGGTCACACAGCAGGGAAGCCGTAGAGCTGAGGCTAGAATTAGGTCGTCCTCTTCAGTGTTGCATTTCCCGACTCTGTTGTGTCTCCTACTAGGGCTTAGTTGGTGACCCTCTCTTGCCACTGCAAGCCAAACTAGGTCTTCAAGGTTGAAGGATAACCTCTGCTTTATCAAAATGCAACAAGAGCTCTATAAGGGTTGTGGTTTTCTGGAAGGGCTGACCATTGCTTCACTCTGCACTGACTCTGGAGGCCCAGTCTACAGAGGGTCTCAGCTGCTGTTTGGCTCCTCCTCCTCTGAGCGAGTGATACTCTTAGCCAGTCCCCTGCTTCCCACTTGCACCAGGACCTGCTAAGTTTGAGTGCACATTCCCAGAGTCAAAGAATTTTAGTGATCCTTCTCTCAGGATCCCTAGGTCTCTCCTTCCTTCCACCCGAATAGCCTCATTCTTGTATCAGTTTTGTATGAACTGATAGGCTAGACTTAATTGGCACTTGAGTAATGGCATGGGTTTCTTATTGGTGGTCACTGTGAAAACATTTTCAAGCCAAGATAGTGATATATTTGTTATAAACTATAATAACTGGGAATTCCCTGTTGTCCAGTGGTTCGGATCCTGTGAATTCCCTTTTGAGGGCATGGTTTTGATCCCTTACTGGGGGACTGAGATTCCACAAGCCACTCAATGTGGCCAAAACAAACAAGCAAAACATATGTAATAACAATAAGCAGCAGCCTGGTGGGCCCAGGTGGCACTCGTGGTAAAGAACTCGCCTGCCAATGCAGGAGACATCGGAAACACAGATTCGATCCATGGGTCAGGAAGATCCCCTGGAGAAGGAAATGGCAGCCCACCCCAGTATTCTTGCTTGGAGAATCTCATGGACAGAGGATCCTGGCGGGCTACAGTCCATAGGGTTGCAAAGAGTCGGACAGGACTAAAGCTACTTAGCACACACCACACACAAGCAAGCAGTCTGGGAGGTAACACCTGGAAGAATCTCATCTGTGAGTGGATATGCTCACTTAAGGGCAGACTCTACTTTAAAAGATGTCAAGTTTTCTCTTTTACAGATAAGGACAGGTAGAGAAAAACGTGGAATTTGACTTGCTTTTCAGGTAATATATACATACCACCTCATATTCAAAAATAATGACTTAGGAGAGTTGTTGAGGACTTCATTAGAAGTAGTAACAGTTTCCCGATCTCGTCTTCTCCAGTGCATTTGAGCTCCTCCCTTATGTTCCATGACTTTTTTTAACAGGCCTGTAGTTCAAAGTTCCTTAGTCTTGGTGGACTCTTTTCTTTAGGTGTGCTGACATCAAGATTTGCACGGTTGTCATTGTAGTTTTATCTCCTTTCCCCTGCTCGTTTTTATGAAGATATTTTGGTGAGACAAGTGTTTCCAATTGGAACAAACAAACAAACAGTTAAACTGGCCCTGTAAGAGAATTGTTCCATATATCCATATCTACCTTCACTTGGGGGGCTTCCAGGTGGTGCTAGTGGTAAAGAACCCACCTGCCAGTGCAGGAGACATAAGAGACATGGGTTCGATCCCTGGGTTGGGAAGATCCTCTGGAGGAAGAAATAGCAACCCACTCCAGTATTCTTGCCTGGAGAATCCCATGGACAGAGGAGCCTAGTGGGCTACAGTCCATGGGGTTGCAAAGAGTCGGACACAAGAGAAGCAACTCAGCACCTTCACTTTTGGTGCAAGAGAGGTTGCTTATAGAGTTCAGATGCCTCAGTGACGTTCATTATAGAAGTCACTCATCAGTTAGAATAGAAAGGGAAGTAGCTTTGAACTCCTTTAAATCCAGTTCAGAACTGTACCAACTCATGAATAAAAATGTTTCATCCAGAAACCATCATGTCCATATGTGTTTTTCTAAAGGCTTTTGCATGGTGATTTTGGTTGTTATCGCAAAGTCAGTTGCTGTATTTTATCAAGGAACTGCCACAGGCTCCTGTCTTAAGTATAGCATTTTGGGTTACTCTGTTACCAATAAGCAAGAATTAAAAACAAAACACAACAACAAACTAGCCATCAGTCAAAAGTTTGTCATTAGTTTGCTCTTTGAAGGGGCAGCGAATGAGTTGCAGATGGACCTCTATTTACAGTTCCCCAGTGTATCCTGAGGGCTTGGCGGATGTTTTCTGCAGTGTTACCACCGTGCAGTATTGAAAACTTACACTTAAAAGGAGCCCTTGCTTAAGAGAGAATAGGCAAAAAGGGAATTATTCCTTAGTGGGCGGTCCGCAGAGTTGTAGGATTGTAGGTGGTCTGTTAAACTTTTCTCTGGGCCAAGGTCATCGCTCATTGTTGTGAAGGGAGGACGCAGAAGAAGAAAAAGCTCTGTGCATGTATGTCTAGGAGTGTTGGTGGGCGGCCAGACTGGCTTGCTTTCTTTTTCTCCTTTTCCTCTCCAGAGCCCTGTCCTGCTAGTGATACTTGGAAAATGAGTCTTCAGATGAGGTCCACCATCTTCCCATTTCATAGGGCTTGGTCCCCATGTCACTTCCTTAGAGACAGTTTTCCTGACCATTCTCTCCAAGCAGGCTCCCCTAACTGCTCTTGTTTTTTTTTTTTTTTTTCCCCTTAAATATTTGCGTATTTGGCTGCACGGGTATTAGTTGCATCACACGGGATCTTTGATCTTTGCTGTCACGTGCGGGATCTTTCATTTGTGGCATGTGAACTCTTACTTGCAGCATATGGAATCTACTCTAGTTTCCTGAGTAGGGATCGAACTTGGGCCATCTGCACTGGGAGCGTGGAATTTTAGCCACTGGAGCACCAGAGAAATCCCTCCTTAATTGCTCTTTACTGTCACACTCAGTCATTTTCTTCGTATTGTCTACCACAAGTTTTGTGTATGTGTTCTAAAAAAAAAAAAAAGATCTGTCACCTATTTTGGGCTATAACCTCCAGAGTTTACATATTTGTGTAATCACTTTTCTTCCACAATAGAATATTGAAAAGAGAAGGCACTCGATAGAAGGGTTTTATAGAACTAACATCCCTTAGGTTAGAACTAATATTTGCCTTATTAATGTTCATGATAACGTCTCAAAACTGATGAAATTTAACAATATTACTGTGTTATTTTACTGGGAAAAAAATCTTTTCTCAGCTTCTTCTTTTTTTTTTTTTAAACAGCTAGCATAGACTTCCTTTAGGAAAGAAAAATTTTCCTCTAGAAAAATGGCTATGTAGTCCACTTTGGTTGGGTGGAAACATCAGGGGATGGTTTACACTATTAAAGTGAAACAAATTGCTGGATAAAATACTTTGCATAAGATGTTAATAATAATCTGAAGTTGGAGAAAGGAGTCATGCAACATAGTGCAAATCAGGTCTCTTAAAAAAAAAGTCTTTAACAAGTTAAGGAGGTGTAAATAGTTTCTTGTGGCAGGATTGCTAAAAGTCTTTAGAGAACACAGTTGTCTAATATCTGGTTTTAAGACACTTGTTCTGACATAAATCACTTTTATAACTTCAAACTTTGGAAAAGTCAGCTACAGTCACACATTTTGGGGAGAAGTTTGGAAGCCCAGTGCAAGGGGACTGTATCCATATGTGATTACTGTGGAGCTGGGAGCTGCAACAGCTGCAGAAGTGACAGGTGGGTATAACTGAAGTGTCAGTGGCCTCATTCTGTCACTTTAAGTTGTACCTTAAGTTCACATCTTGAAAACATTCTTGACTGGTTACTTTGGGGCTTCCAGAAATATCTAACTTGCGTTGAATGCTGCAGAAAGCTTCAGAAGCATAATACATACATAGAATATAATCCCTGGTTAAAAATAAAGTGTTTGTTATTATTAGTGACATGTTCAAAAAAAAAGCAAATGTGTGAGTATTTATGATTTCTGTTTTTAATGGTGGGAATTCTTGTGTTTTCTATTTCAACTATCTGTTTCTAGTTACCACAGTCAGTTTCCCAGGGGAAGGCTCGGGAATCTGTGCCTCCTGTGAGAGAAACTGCCTTCGGCCCTAGTGGGAGGAGAAGGTGAAGCCGTGAGAAGCTGAGCTGGGTCCCTCCTGTAGCCTGTCTCCTACTCAGGATTCCTCTTAGAGGAAGAGGGCTCCTAGGTGATTCTGGGGGCTCTCTTTTGGGACTTTAATCTCTGGGGTATTGTTTCTTTATTTTTGTTATCACTGAGAGTGTGACTCAGATCTGTACCTTTTTCAAAGCCAGTCAAGTTCAGGAAGACACCTGCTAAGTATAGCGTCCACACACCTGAAGGCATTCACCTTCTCTCAGTATGCCACACGTGCAGTTAAGGAGTGAATGTTGTGTGAGTCATTAATCTTCCTTTCTTGAGATGTAAAAATGAGCAGTGACAACTCAAACTTTTTAACCTGTTTGCTTTAAAAATTATAGGCTGTTAATACATTGTTAAAATATATAAATCCATAAATTACCAGTTACTGCCAAACCACAAGTGAAATTATGCTCTTGCTTATACAAAATGAATCTGATTGTACTCTTACAGTTTTGTGGGCTTCATGACTTGCTCTCTTAAACCTCAGAGGGAAGACAATTCCACTCTACAGTTTTGCAGAAAGTCTTGTCCTTTGAGATGCCTTTGGTACATGGCTGGGGTATAGATTCAGGGAGACCTTTCCAAATGGATTTAGAACAGGTTCATATCTGATTCTTCAGCTGAGCTTATATCTTCTTGTACCTTCTCTTGAATTACTCAATATTGCTTTGGTTGCCCCGTGTCCTTAAATGTGTTTATAAACCAGGGTCATTTGTGCTCAGCTGACCTTCAAAGGAAAAAAAAAATGTACAGGAAGGTAGCAATGTTAGAGGTAAAGAACACAGGCTTCATGCTTTGGAATCAGACATTCTTGCCTTATTATGTTGCTTAATATCTATGAAGATCACTTTGCACAACAATAGAAACTTATATTTAGGATGACTTATACATCAGCCCCTATGGCTTAAATGGCAATTATGGATACATTTTGGAAGTTGAATAGTTACAGTAGGCAATTAGCTTTTAGGATATTAGTTTCCTACTGTTTGTTTATCTGCAGCTCTGTCTACATAAAACATCTTTCTTATTTATTTGCCTATATAATCTCTCATCCTTCAAGCTGTATTTTAACATGCTGGAGCTTTTCCTGACTTTCTGGTCTCTACTATATGCCTGTTTTATCATGCCCAGTTTCATGCCCTAACATATGGTGCTGCAGTTGTTCCTTGCACATTTCCTCCAGTTATCTCTGAACTTGTGAGCACAGAGATTATTATTATTATTATTTTATTTTTATCATTGCATCCTTCATGTCAATCACAGGCATCATTCTGGTCTTCTGGTACAGAGTCAGCTCTTGATAAGTATTGGTTTAAGAAAATTACTTATTGGTTCTTCAGGTAGCATTTACATTTCCAAGGGGAACCGTTATTTAAAAAACTTACCAGTGCAAATCACATACTTTACTTCTAGCTTTAGGATATGCTTTTAATAGAGGAATTATGAATGTTAGATAAGAAAGAGGGCTTGGAATTCATGTAATTCAGTAAAGGAATTTTACACAGAAAGAGACCAAGGTCTAGAGAAATCAGTCAATTTGTCTGACATCATGCTGCTGCTGCTGCTAAGTCGCTTCAGTCACGTCTGACTCTGTGCAACCTCAGAGACAGCAGCCCACCAGGCTCTCCCGTCCCTGGGATTCTCCAGGCAAGAACACTGGAGTGGGTTGCCAAGCTTGTTAATGGCAGAACCAGTATTTTAGAGAGGGAGGCAGTGTTGAAAGGTGAATGCTTATGGCTTTGAGGTCACACCTGTGTTGAACTCTGTTTTAGCTCCTTGGCACTGTTGGCATTGGCTAAGATACTGACTTCTACACACTTTGGTTTCTTCACCTCTGATTGAAGAGGGTGTTTAGGAAAGAGAGTGAGGACAGAAAACTTCTTGTGAGGATTATACGAGTTAACATACGAGAATGTGTTGTGCAAATTGTGTAGACCTGTATAGTAATAGCCATGACTGCTTAGTCTTATGATTTTTATGCGGTCATTGATGCTGCCTCTGACTCTGAGGGAAACACTTCAAGTCTTTGAATTAGTTTATTTCACAATAAATAGGTGTGAAGAGCCTTCCTTGGTCTAATAAAGCCCTTTGCTATTAAGTTATGAAGTGCTTCTTACAAACACCTAATAAGGAAACAACTACCAGTTTAATTTGTATCAAGTCTATCTCTCCTTTCCATCAATTTAATTTTTGACCTCCAGATTTTTAAGTAGTATGTGCTGTTTCAGTTTTGACCTGCAAATAACAAGCTGTCATTTATGAATTCCTTCCTAAATTAAGGATAATTATAAGTACTCATTTTCTGTGTTTACTGTTTGCAAGTAACTGGGACATAGATTAATTTGGGACTATTATTTTGCCATACTAAAATAATGCTGACATTTGATTATGATGCTAAACTATTCTGAACACCGCTTAGCCATCAGACCTCTAATGCGTGGGAGCTGTGCTAATACATAAATATTTAGGACTGACATTCCAAGTTAAGGCTCATATTTGCTCCGTGGTAGATGTGCTAGTAAGGGGAGGAAAAAAAGGAAGTCATAACTGGAGTGGAGAGTCTGCCCTGAGCAAAGCTGTAAAGCAGGTCAGGTTAATCTTCACATGTTTCTCAGCTCTCTTTACCCTTCTATCCATTGAACACCCTTCTCTGAAGAATTTTTTCTCCTAGATTCCTGTAGCCACACTGCCCTGGTTACCCAAAGCTTGTTACAGTTGTGCTTGTTACAGCTCTTGATAAAAGCAGCTATTTCTTTTCTACCTGGCAAATGGAAGACTGCTCCCCCTCTGTGCTGGCCTCACCTTCACTTTTCAGGCAAGGTATTGATTGTAACAGTTTTCTTTCTGCATACGTGCTGCTACTTTTGCTATCAAGTCCAAAAAAAGCAGAAGTATTAACAGTTCGGAACTCTTCTGGCCCTTTACTCCCCAGAATGTTCAGGATTGTTTTTTAATTAATGTATCTAATGTTAAGGAAACTCTAGAGAATATAAAGCTGCTTCCTTTTAGTTGATACTTTAGTTTTAATTCATTACTACAGAGGTGAAAAAGTAAGCCTAATCTCTCTGCCAATTGACGAACGTTCCATTTATTTGCAGGAGGAGGTGGCTAGAGTCTCTCATAAGGCTTCTTAGCTCGTGTATAAATATCAACTTGTCGTTTTTCCTTATCCAATAAAGAATAACTGGCTAGCAGTTCCTTAGCTAGCCTGTTTGTTTCCTTTTGGAGGGTTTTTCAATGTGTTTCTAATAGTATGATGGCTAGAGACACATTTGTTTTTGAAGCCCTTGCCCTTGAATTATTTGTACAAGAAGTCGATGTTTCTCTTTCCTGTTTGCTGACTCTCTGTGGGTCCTTATCTCTTTCTTGCCTTCTCCACTGCTCTCTTTTCCTACTGAATCTTCTTTTTATTTTATTTATTTTTAGTCATTTGCCTTAAATAATTTTCTTCATATGTACTTTTTTGTTCTTTCTGTTCATTGTTGATTATACTTTCATAAAAGTAATGCAACTCTATTGAATAAATAGATTAATTAAAAAATATATGAACATTATAAAAGTTTCTAAGAGAAAAGTAAAAGATCTTAATGTCTCCTGTTGACTTCCTATGATAATTCCCTAAGATCAACTCTGTTGACTGTTTCTTGTGTGTCCTTCCAGACCTTTCTTATATCAATCAAGTAATACATACCGAATCCAAATTTCAAATAAAAACCTCTGGTTGTGAAAATATCTCACTTTAACTTTTCTACCTGAGTTTAATTTCTTCATGGAGCTCCCATTGTCCTGCTTATCCCTGAGTTCTGGGAGGCTGAATAGTGTTAAGGGACTGGGGGCATTTCATCTGGATCACAGTCATCTTTCTATACTGGTCCCTACCTTTTCATTCTTTTTATTTCTGTGGTTGTCAGCATGGCTCTATCTGGTCATTTCTCCTCATAAATTTTTTGCCTTATACTTGGGCTTTTACATTGAATACCAAAAGCCAAAAAATTGACATTTTTTTTTAATCTTGTAGATTCTTCTGCATTATCCTCTTCTGGAGACCTAGAACACTCCAGCTGCTGCCTAAATGGGGATAAAATGTCAGAGAGTAAAAGCAAGTATAAGAAAAAAATATTACCTAATAACTGTAAATATGTTCAGTGACCCTTCAACAGGAATTTTCCTGATGCTTTCTCAGTATATTAAGAACGCATTAGGATAATAAACTATGATGTAATAGCATATTCCACTAGTCTCTGGACCTCCCTCTCAGCATCCAGTCCACATAAGCTAAATGTAGAAATTCACAGGATAATTTATTGAAGAAAGGAAATCTATAAGAATAACTAGTACTTTGGCTTCTGTATGGAAAATGTATTTGTTCTCTGGCTTCTTTCAAGATTTCTTCTTTTTTTCTTTGTCTTAGACTTTCTATACTTCGACTATGTTATGCCTGGCAGGAGATTTTTTTTTTTTTTTTGAGCATTTACTCTGCTTGGTGTTCTCTGAGCTTCATGTGTGTGTTCTTCAGTGTATGCTATTAGTTTGGGAACATCCTCAGTCATTATTACTTCAAATATTTCTTGTTTCTTTTTCTAGGCTTCATATCATGTACAATTTACATCTTTTGTTAATTATCACATAGTTCCTGGATATACTATTCTATTTCTTTTTCCATTCATTTTTATGTTTGTGTTTCTGCTTGGGCAACTTCTGTTAACATGTCTTTTAGGTGACTGGTTCTATCACAATTCCACTAATGAGCAAAGATGTTCTTTTGTTGTTGTTCTTCTTCAGTCGCTCAGTTGCGTCCAACTCTTTGTGACCCCATGGACTGCAGCACTCCAAGCTTCCGTGTCTTTCACCATCGCCCGGAGTTTGCTTAAACTCCTGTGCAGAGTCAGTGATGCCATCCAACCATCTCATCCTCTGACGTCCCCTTCTCCGACCTTCAGTCTTGCCCACCATCAGGGTCTTTTCCAATGAATTGGTTCTTCATATCAGGTAGCCAAAATATTGGAGCATTAGCTTCAGCATGAGTACTTCCAGTAAATATTCAGGGTTGATTTCCTTTAGGATTGACTGGTTTGATCTCCTTGTTGTCCAAGGGACTCTCAGGAGTCTTCTTCAACACCACAGTTCAAAAGCATCAGTTCTTCAGTGCTCAGCTTTCTTTATTGTCCAGCTCTCACATCCATACATGACTACTGGAAAAACCATAACTTTGACTAGACGGACCTTTGTCAGCAAAGTAATGTCTCTGCTTTTTAATATGCTATCTAGGTTTGTCATAGCTTTTATTTCAAGGAGCAAGTGTCTTTTTAATTTCATGGCTGCAGTCACCATCTGCAGTGATTTTGGAGCCTAAGAAAATGAAGTCTGTCACTGTTTCCATTATTTTCCCATCTATTTGCCATGAAGTAATGGGACCAGATGCCATGATCTTAGTTTTTTGAATGTTGAGTTATTTCTTTTATAATGTTTTTGATTTCCAGCATTTTCTTAGGGGTTTTATCTCTCTGATTTTATTAACTATTCTTACATATTGTCTACTTTCATCTTTAGAGCCCTTAGCATATTAATCATAGTTACTTTAAATCCTCCATCTAATAATTCCAAAATAGCTGATCCATATTCTGATGCCTGCTGAGTCTCTTTAGACTGTTTTCTCTTGCCTTAGCATTCCTTGTAATTTTTTGTTGAAAACTGGACATGGTTTAAACTGGACATGGTCTAACAAGTATTAGGATCTAAACGGGTAATTAGGCATTTAGTGTTAGATTTTATGTTAATCTGGCTAGGTGCTGACTGTGTTCAATGTTTTCTGTACCTCTAAGTGCCAGAGGTTTCAGTTTCCTCCAGTTTCTTTGTCCCTCACCCCCTACCTAGTTCTCTTTGGATTTCCCTAAGAACACCTTTTTAAATGTAGTCTGTGTCCTACAACTCTCGCAGTTGTAATTCCATTTTATTGTACTGAAGTCCTGTTGATGCAATGACAAGTTTTTGGGGAGGGGTAGTGGTTACCCTTGTAGCTTAGCTGGTAAAGAATCTGCCTGCAATGCGGGAGACCTGGGTTTGATCCCTGGGTTGGGAAGATCCCCTGGAGAAGGCAGAGGCTACCCACTCCAGTATTCTGGGCTGGAGAATTCCATGGACTGTATGTATAGTTCAGTCCAGTTCAGTTCAGTCACTAAGTCATGTCCGACTCTGCGACCCCAAGGACTGCAGCACGCTAGGCCTCCTTGTCCGTCACCAACTCCCAGAGTTTACTCAAACTCATGTGCATTGAGTCAGTGATGCCATCCAACCATCTCATCCTCTGTCATCCCCTGCTCCTCCCAACCTCAATCTTTCCCAGCATCGAGGTATTTTCAAATGAGTCAGCTCTTCCCATAAGGTAGCCAAAGTATTGGAGTTTCAGTTTCAGCATCAGTCCTTCCAATGAATATTCAGGGCTGATTTTCTTAAGGATGGACTGGTTGGATCCCCTTGCAGTCCAAGGGACTCTCAAGAGTCTTCTCCAACACCACAGTTCAAAAGCATCAGTTCTTTGGCGCTCAGCTTGCAGTCCAAAATCTCACATCTGTACATGACTACTGGAAAACCATAGCCTTGACTAGATGGACCTTTGTGGACAAAGTAATGTCTCTGCATTTTAGTATGCTGTCTA
Organism: Bubalus kerabau; assembly: GCF_029407905.1. NCBI lineage: Eukaryota > Metazoa > Chordata > Mammalia > Artiodactyla > Bovidae > Bubalus > Bubalus kerabau. The sequence goes on from NW_026577904.1 coordinate 1,262,141, forward strand.
GGTTGGTCATAACTTTGCTTCCAAGGAGTAAGCGTCTTTTAATTTCATGGCTGCAGTCACCATCTTCAGGGATTTTGGAGCCCCCAAAATTAAAGTCAGCCACTGTTTCCACTGTTTCTCCATCTATTTCCCATGAAGTGATGGGACCAGATGCCATGATCTAAGTTTTCTGCATGTTGAGTTTTAAGCCAACCTTTTCACTCTCCTCTTTCACTTTCATCAAGAGGCTCTTTAGTTCTTCTTCACTTTCTGCCCTAAGGGTGGTGTCATATGAGTATCTGAGGTTATTGATATTTCTCCCAGTGGTCTGGATTCCAGCTTGTGCTTCATCCAGCCCAGCGTTTCTCATGATGTACTCTGCATATAAGTTAAATAAGCAGGGTGACAATATACAGCCTTGATGTACTCCTTTCCCTATTTGGAACCAGTCTGATGTTCCATGTCCAGTTCTAATTGTTGCTTCCTGACCTGTATACAGATTTCTCAGGAGGTAGGTCAGGTGCTCTGGTATTCCCATCTCTTGAAGAATTTTCCACAGTTTATTGTGATACACACATCAAAGGCTTTGGTGTAGTCAGTAAGGCAGAAACAGATGTTTTTCTGGAACTCCTTTGCTTTTGTGATGATCCAGCAGGTGTTGGCAACTTGATCTCTGGTTCCTCTCCCTTTTCTAAATGCAGCTTGAACCTCTGGAAGTTCACGGTTCACGTACTGTTGAAGCCTGGCTTGGAGAATGTTGAGCATTCCATTACTAGTGTGTGAGATGGGTGCAATTGTGTGGTAACTTGAGCATTCATTCTTTGGCATTGCCTTTCTTAGGGATTGGAATGAAAACTGACCTTTTCCAAAGAGTCGGAGATGACTGTGTAACGTGCACTTTTACTTTCACCTGTTGATGAAATGACAAGTTTTTGGAGGGGGCAGTGCTCTATAGTAATTTGATTACATCTATGTGGACTTGAGTCCCTTGGCTGTTTCCTTAGAAGCATTTCTTAGCTTCCCCCCCTCCCCCCGCCCTCCTTTTCTGTGAGACAGGGAGGCCAAGAGGAGTGGAGTTGAGTATTTGCTTTTTCCTCACATCACCTAGGGCTCTGAAGTTCCCCTGGATGGCAGAACTTTGTCATGGATAAAGAACGCTCTGGGTGTATTTTTCATAATGGCTACATTTTCCTCTCCTTGCCCAAAACATTCGGGGATTTTTCTTTGATTTTCAATATAAGAACCTTTTCAAGTGACTGGAGGTAAAACTTATGAAAATGTGGTGGCTCTTCTAAGATTGGGCCTTGGGAGTGTTTAAAACTAAGTTAGTCCACACTTGACCTACCTCCAGCAATTCATCAATATTGACATTTAAGTGTCCTTAACAAGTTGCAGATGGTGACTGCAGCCATGAAATTAAAAGAGGTTTACTCCTTGGAAGGAAAGTTATGACCAACCTAGATAGCATATTGAAAAGCAAAGACATTACTTTGCCAACAAAGTTCCGACTAGTCAAGGCTATGGTTTTTCCAGTGGTCATGTATGGATGTGAGAGTTGGACTGTGGAGAAAGCTGAGCACCGAAGAATTGATGCTTTTGCACTGTGGTGTTGGAGAAGACTCTTGAGAGTCCCTTGGACTGCAAGGAGATCCAACCAGTCCATTCTGAAGGAGGTCAGCCCTGGGATTTCTTTGGAAGGAATGATGCTAAAGCTGAAACTCCAGTACTTTGGCCACCTCATGCAAAGAGTTGACTCATTGGAAAAGACTCTGATGCTGGGAGGGATTAGGGGGAGGAGGAGAAGGGGACGACAGAGGATGAGATGGCTGGATGGGATCACTGACTCGATGGACGTGAGTCTGAGTGAACTCCGGGAGTTGGTGATGGACAGGGAGGCCTGGCGTGCTGCGATTCATGGGGTCGCAAGGAGTTGGACACGACTGAATGACTGAACTGAACTGAACTGAACAAGTTACAGAATACCACAGTAATCCAAGTCTATGCCCCAACCACTAATGCCAAAGAGGCTGAAGTTGAATGGTTCTTTGATGACCTACAAGACCTTCTAGAAATAACACCAAAAAAAATGTCCTTTTCATGGTAGGGGACTGGAATGCAAAAGTAGGAAGTCAAGAAATACCTGGAGCAATGGGCAAGCGTGGTCTTGGAATACAAAATGAAGCAGGGCAAAGGCTAATTGAGATTTGCTAAGAGAATGCACTGGTCTTAGCAAACACCCTTTTCCAAGAACACAAGAGACAACTCTACACATCGACATCACCAGATGGTCAATACCGAAATCAGAATGATTATATTCTTTGCAGCAAAAGATGAAGAAGCTCTATACAGTAACCAAAAATAAGATGGGAAGCTGACTGTGGCTCAGATCATGAATACCTTATTGCAAAATTCAGACTTAAATTGAAGAAAGTAGGGAAAACCACTAGATCATTCAGGTATGACCTAAATCAAATCCCTTTTGATTATACAGTGGAAGTGACAAATAGATTCAAGGGATTATATCTGAGAGAGAGAGTGCCTCAAGAACTATGGATGGAAGTTCATGACATTGTACAGGAGGCAGTGATCAAGACCATCCCCCAGAAAAAGAAATGCAGAAAGGCAAAGGGTGTTCGAAGAGGCCTTACAAATAGCCGAGAAAAGAAGAGAAGCGAAAGGCAAAGGAGAAGAGGAAAAATATACCCATCTGAATGCAGAGTTCCAAAGAATAGCAAGGAGAGATAAGAAAGACTTTATCAGTGATCAGTGCAAATAAACAGGAAAACAATAGAATGGGAAAAACTAGAGATTTCTTCCAGAAAATTACAGATACCAAGGGAACATTTCATGCAAAGATGGGCACAATAAAGGACAGAAACGGTATGGACCTAATTGAAGCAGAAGATATTAAGAAAAGGTGTCAAGAATACACAGAAGAACTATACAAAAAAGATCTTCATGACCCAGATAACCACGATGGTGTGATCACTCACCTAGAGCCAGACATCCTAGAATGTGAACTCAGGTGGGCCTTAGGAAGCATCACTATTCACAAAGCTAGTGGAGGTGATGGAATTCCAGTTGAGCTATTTCAAACCCTAAAAGATTATGCTGTGAAAGTGCTACACTCAATATGCCATCACATTTGAAAACTCAGCATTGGCCACAGGACTGGAAAAGGTCCGTTTTCATTCCAGTCCCTAAGAAAGGCAATGCCAAAGAATGTTCAAGCTACCACAATATTGTACTCATCTCACACATGAGCAAAGTAATACTCAAAATTCTCCAAGCCAGGCTTCAACAGTACATGAACCACGAAATTCCAGAGGTTCAAGCTGGATTTAGAAATGGCAGAGGAACCAGAGATCAAATTGCCAACATCTGTTGGGTCATAGAAAAAGCAAGGGAATTCTAGAAAAACATCTACTTCTGATTCATTGACTATGTTAAAGCTTTTGACTGCGTGGATCACAACAAACTTTGGAAAATTCTTAAAACAGAGGGAAGACCAGACCACCTTGCCTGCCTCCTGAGAAATTTGTATGCAGGTCAAGACGGAACAGTTTGAACCAGACATGGAGCAATGGACTGGTTCCAAATTTGAAAAGGAGTATGTCAAGGCTGTATATTGTCACCCTGCTTATTTAACTTATATGCAGAGTACATCATGAGAAACGCTGGACTGGAAGAAGCACAAGCTGGAATCAAGATTGCCAGGAGAAATACCAATAACCTCAGATATGCAGATGACACCACCCTTGTGGCAGAAAGTGAAGAGGAACTAAAAAGCCTCTTGATGAAGGTGAAAGAGGAGGGTGAAAAAGCTGGCTTAAAACTCAACAGTGAGAAAACAAAGATCATGGCATCTGTTCCCATCACTTTATGGCAAATAAGTGGGGAAACAATGGATGCAGAGACAGAATTTATTTTTTGGTGCTCCAAAATCACTGCAGGTGATGACTGCAGCCATGAAATTAAAAGTCGCTTCCTCTTTGGGAGAAAAACTATGATCAAACTAGACAGCATATTAAAAAGTAGAGACATTACTTTCCCTACAAAGTCCATGTAGTCAAAGCTATGGTTTTTACAGTAGTCACGTATGAATGTGAGAATTGGACTATTAAGAGAGCTGAGCACCAAAGAATTGATGCTTTTGAACTGTGGGTTGGAGAAGACTCTTGAGAGTCCCTTGGACTGCAAGGAGATCCAACCAGTCCATTGTAAAGGAGATCAGTCCTGGGCGTTCATCGGAAGGACTGATATTGAAGCTGAAACTCCAGTACTTTGGCCACTTGATGCAAAGAGCTGACTCATTTGAGAAGACCCTGATGCTGGGAGGGATTTGGGACAGGAGGAGAAGGGGACGACAGAGGATGAGATGGTTGGATTGCATTGCTGACTCAATGAACATGAGTTTGAGTGAACTCTGGGAGTTGGTGATGGACATGGTGCCCTGGCATGCTGCGGTTCATGGGGTCACAAAGAGTTGGACACGACTGAGCAACTGAACTGAACTGAACTGATGCTTCAGCAGAAACTCCAATACTTTGGCCACCTGATGGGAAGAAGTGACTCATTGGAAAAGACCCTGATGCTGGGCAGGATTGAAGTCAGGAGGAGAAGGGGTCGAAAGAGGATGAGAAGGTTGGACGACATCACCAATTCGATGGACATGAGTTGAGCAAGCTTCGGGTGTTGGTGATGGACAGGGGAGGTCTGGTGTGCTTCAGTCCATGGGGTCGCAAAGAGTTGGACATGACTGAGGAACTGAACTGAACTGAACAATTTAGAGGCTCCAGAGGCTTCTGCACCAGGTAAGCTGATCTTCAGCTGTGATTCTCTGTAGTAACCTGTTTCTCTAGAATTCCAGGTGGTAGTTCTACAGTTATCTCAATTCTCTGATGGATCTAAGGAAAGTCATTGATTTGCAGTTGATACAGCTTTTATCTTGTGAGGGCGACAGAGAAAACTTCTAAGTTCTTTACATATCAGAAACTGAAACTGATCTCTCTTCACTTTCTTCTAAAACTCTTCAAGATGTCATGAAGTCCCCCTGTCTCCCAAATCCTCCCCTAGAGGGCTCCATATCCCTGCTCCTCTCTAGAATTATTGCTCTCAAGCTGTCATCTCAGCACTTCATGTTTTTCTGATTCATGGGCTTCCATCCATTTTTTCTGGATTCATGCCAACACATTTTTGGTTTATTTTCATTTTGCTATAGTTTATTGTCACAGCTCCCTAAAGAAGGAATATGGTACATAAATTTTCTGAGCCTGTATCTGAAAATATCTTCTAGCACTCAGTGTTGCTGATAAGAAATGTAATACCCATCTGACTTTGTTCTAAAAGTTTACATTGCTGTGTGCAGTCTTTTTTTATTTATTTAATCCACTGGAGTGGACACTAAGTATTTTCTTTCATCTATAGATTTATGTACTTTATCATTGAGACAGTCAGTCCCTTTAATTATTATGGGCTTTCTCATGGTTCAGGCAGTAAAAGAATCTGCCTGCCATGCAGGAGACCTGGGTTCGATCCCTGGGTTGGTAAGATCCTTTGGTGAAGAGAATAGCTACCCACTCCAGTATTCTTGCCTGGAGAATTCCATGGACAGAGGAGCCTGGAGAATTACAGTCCATGGGGTGCAAAGAGTCAGACATGGCTGAGCAATGAACACATTCACTTTCCACTTGAATTCTTGCTTCGATAATTTATTTATTTTTTCTTGGATTCCTCCTTCTGTGATTTGTATTATTCTAGGTTTGAACTTTTTGAATTCTATTTCTTTCTAAGTTCTCAATTTCTATATCTTGCTCATCTTCATCCACCTCAGCCCCATCTTTTTCCATTTTACTGTATTTTTATAGGCAAATCTCCTCAAATGTATTGTCCAAATATCCTACTAAGTTTTTTAATTTTAGTAATCATAACTGAAAATTTCTAAGAACTTGTTTTCTTTTTATTTTATTTTATTTTTAAACTTTACAATATTGTATTGGTTCTGCCATATATTGAAATGAATCTGCCACAGGCATACATGTGTTCCCCACCCGGAACCCTCCTCCCTCCTCCCTCCCCATACCATCCCTCTGGGTCGTCCCAGTGCACCAGCCCCAAGCATCCAGTATCGTGCATCGAACCTGGACTGACGACTCGTTTCATATATGATATTATACATATTTCAATGCCATTCTCCCAAATCATCTCACCCTCTCCCTCTCCCACAGAGTCCAAAAGACTGTTCTATACATCAGTGTCTCTTTTGCTGTCTCGTACACAGGGTTATTGTTACCATCTTTCTAAATTCCATATATATGCGTTAGTATACTGTATTGGTGTTTTTCTTTCTGACTTACTTCACTCTGTATAATAGGCTCCAGTTTCATCCACCTCGTTAGAACTGATTCAAATGTCTTCTTTTTAATGGCAGAGTGATACTGCATTGTGTATATGTACCCCTGCTTTCTTATCTATTCCTCTGCTGATGGACACCTACGTTGCTTCCATGTCCTGGCTATTATAAACAGTGCTGTGATGAACATTGGGGTACACGTGTCTCTTTCCCTTCTGGTTTCCTCAGTGTGTATGCCCAGCAGTGGGATTGCTGGATCATAAGGCTTGTCTATTTCCAGTTTTTTAAGGAATCTCCACACTCTTCTCCATAGTGGCTGTACTAGTTTGCATTCCCACCAACAGTGTAAGAGGGTTCCCTTTTCTCCACAGCCTCTCCAGCATTCATTACTTGTAGGCTTTTGGATCGCAGCCATTCTGACTGGTGTGAAATGGTACCTCATAGTGGTTTTGATTTGCATTTCTCTGATAATGAGTGATGTTGAGCATCTTTTCATGTGTTTGTTAGCCATCTGTATGTCTTCTTTGGAGAAATGTCTATTTAGTTCTTTGGCCCATTTTTTGATTGGGTCATTTATTTTTCTGGAATTGAGCTGTAGGAGTTGCTTGTATATTCTCGAGATTAGTTGTTTGTCAGTTGCTTCATTTGCTATTATCTTCTCCCATTCTGAAGGCTGTCTTTTCACCTTGCTAATAGTATCCTTTGTTGTGCAGAAGCTTTTGAGTTTAATTAGGTCCCATTTGTTTATTTTTGCTTTATTTCCAATATTGTGGGAGGTGGGTCATAGAGGATCCTGCTGTGATGTATGTCGGAGAGTGTTTTGCCTATGTTCTCCTCTAGGAGTTTTATGGTTTCTGGTCTTACGTTTAGATCTTTAATCCATTTTGAGTTTATTTTTGTGTATGGTGTTAGAAAGTGGTCTAGTTTCATTCTTTTACAAGTGGTTGACCAGTTTTCCCAGCACCACTTGTTAAAGAGATTGTCTTTTCTCCATTGTGTATTCTTGCCTCCTTTGTCAAAGATAAGGTGTCCATAGGTGCGTGGATTTATCTCTGGGCTTTCTATTTTGCTCCATTGATCTATATTTCTGTCTTTGTGCCAGTACCATACTGTACAAACTTGTTTTCTTTTGGTTCCCTGATCAGTCATTTTATATAATAGCATGATTGGTTTGTTGATGTAATATCTTCTCTAACCTCCTTTATGCTTTTATTCAGCTTTGTTTAAATTCTGTTCTGTTTTGTAAATATTGTGTTTCCTTTGGGGAAATATTTTCTGCATATTTCTGGGAGGATTTCTTCTTTACTCATTTTTTAAAAATTGAGATATAATTGACATACAACATTATGTTAGTTTGAGGTATAAGCACAATGATTCAGTATTTGTATATATTGCAGAATGGTCACCACAATAAGTCTATTATTAATAACATCCATCACCACACATAGCAACAGAATTTTTTTTCTTGTGATGAGAACTTTTAAGATCTAGTCTCTTCAGTTTAGTTGCTCAGTCATGTCCAGCTCTTTGTGACACCATGGACTGCAGCCCACCAGGCTTCCCTGTCCATCACCAACTCTCTAAGCTTTCTCAAACCTCATGTCCATCGAGTTGGTGATGCCATCCAACCATCTCATCCTCTGTCGTCCCCTTCTCCTCCTGCCTTCAATCTTTCCCAGCATCAGGGTCTTTTCCAATGAGTCACTTCTTCCCATCAGGTGGCCAAAGTATTGGAGTTTCAGCTTCAGCATCAGTCCTTGCAATGAACACCCAGGACTGATCTCCTTTAGGATGGACTGGTTGGATCTTCTTGTAGTCCAAGGGTCTCTCAACAGTCTTCTCCAACACGATAGTTCAACAGCATCATTTCTTCAGTGCTCAGCTTTCTTTATAGTCCAGCTCTCATATCCATACATGACTATTGAAAAAAGTGTATCTTTGACTACATGGACCTTTGTTGGCAAAGTAATGTCTCTGCTTTTTAATATGCTGTCTAGGTTGGTCATAGCTTTTCTCCCAAGGAGGAAGTGTCTTTTAATTTCATAGCTGCAGTCACCATCTGCAGTGATTTTGGAGCCCAAGAAAATAAATTCTGTCACTGTTTCCATTATTTCCCCACCTATTTGCCATGAAGTGATGGGAATGGATGCCATGATCTTTGTTTTCTGACTGTTGAGTTTTAAGCCAACTTTTTCACTCTCATCAACAGGCTCTTCAGTTCTTCGCTTTCTGCCATAAGGGTGGTGTCATCTCAGTTATTGGTATTTCTCCCCGCAGTCTTGGTTCCAGCTTGTGCTTCATCCAGCCTGGCATATCTCATGATGTATGTACTCTGCATATAAATTAAATAAGCAGGGTGACGATATGCAACCTTGATGTACTCCTTTCCTGATTTGGAACCAGTCTGTCATTCCATGTCCAGTTCTAACTGTTGCTTCTTGATCTGCATACAGATTTCTCAGGAGGCAGGTCAAGTGGTCTGGTATTCCCATCTCTTTCAGAATGTTCCACAGTTTGTTGTGATCCACACAGTCAAAGGCTTTGACATAATCAATAAAGCAGAAGTAGATGTTTTTCTGGAGCTCTCTTGCTTTTTTGATGATCCAAAGGATGTTGGCAATTTGATCTCTGGTTCCCTGTCATTTCTAAATCAAGCTTGAACCTCTGGAAGTTCACTGTTCATGTACTGTTGAAGCCTGGCTTGGAGTATTTTGAGTATTCCTTTGTTCCTGTGTGAGATGAGTGTAATTTTGCGGTAGTTTGAATATTCTTTGACATTGCCTTTCTTAGGGATTGGGATGAAAATGGACCTTTTCCAGTCCTGTGGCCACTGCTTAGTTTTCAAATGTGCTGGCATATTGAGTGCAGCACTTTCACAGTATCATTTTTAGGTTTTGAAATAGCTCAACTGGAATTCTATCACCTCCACTAGCTTTGTTCATAGTGATGCTTCCTAAGGCCCACTTGGCTTTGCATTCCAGGATGTCTGACTCTAGGTGAGTGATCACACCATTGTGGTTATCTGGGTCATGAAGATCTTTTTTGTATAGTTCTTCTGTGTATTCTTGTCACCTCTTCTTAATACCTTTTGCTTCTGTTAGGTCCATACCATTTCTGCCCTTTATTGTGCCCATCTTTGCACGAAATGTTCCCTTGGTATCTGTAATTTTCTTGAAGAGATCTTTAGACTTTCGCATTCTATTGATTCCTAATTGTCTGCATTGATCACTGACGAAGTCTTTCTTCTCTCTCCTTGTTATTCTTTGGAACTCTGCATTCAGATGGGTATATCTTTCCTTTTCTCCTTTGCCTTTTGCTTCTCTTCTTTTCTCAGCTATTTGTAAGGCCTCTTCAGACATCCTTTGTGTTTCTGCATTTCTTTTTCTTGGGGATAGTCTTAATCACTGCCTGCTATACAGTGTCCCAAACCTCAGTCCATCGTTCTTCAGTTCATAGTTCTTTTTTGATTGGGTCATTTATTTTTCTGGAATTGAGCTGTAGGAGTTGCTTGTATATTCTCGAGATTAGTTGTTTGTCAGTTGCTTCATTTGCTATTATTTTCTCCCATTCTGAAGACTGTCTTTTCACCTTGCTAATAGTTTCCTTTGTTGTGCAGAAGCTTTTGAGTTTAATTAAGTCCAATTTGTTTATTTTTGCTTTTATTTCCAATATTGTGGGAGGTGGGTCATAGAGGATCCTGCTGTGATGTATGTCGGAGAGTGTTTTGCCTATGTTCTCCTCTAGGAGTTTTATGGTTTCTGGTCTTACGTTTAGATCTTTAATCCATTTTGAGTTTATTTTTGTGTATGGTGTTAGAAAGTGGTCTAGTTTCATTCTTTTACAAGTGGTTGACCAGTTTTCCCAGCACCACTTGTTAAAGAGATTGTCTTTTCTCCATTGTATATTCTTGCCTCCTTTGTCAAAGATAAGGTGTCCATAGGTGCGTGGATTTATCTCTGGGCTTTCTATTTTGTTCCATTGATCTATATTTCTGTCTTTGTGCCAGTACCATACTGTCTTGATGACTGTGGCTTTGTAGAACTCATGTCTTAACAAAATTTTGAGGTGGCTCTCCTGTAAGCTCTTCTTGTGGAAGGAGCCAAGACTGCTGACTCTAGTATGATGGCCTTATACTCTAGTCCTTTACTTTAAACCTGCAGGAAATATGTCTTTATGTATAATCTCAGTGGTAGTGTATGTGTGTGGTTTTTTTTTTTTTTTAATTCCAGACGGTGTCTTGCATGACCTACACAGCTGTTAACATCACCTCTAAAACTTCCACACAACTTGAGTATCAGCATATTATAGGAAGTTAAAGAAAATCACAAGTACCCTTAGAACTTTGTAATTCAGGACAGAGGATTTCAATTCACCAATGCGTGTAACAAAGAATTAGTTGGAGTTGTCTCTAAAGAGAACACTCAGATCAGATCAGATCAGTCGCTCAGTGGTGTGTGACTCTTTGCGACCCCATGAATTGCAGCACGCCAGGCCTCCCTGTCCATCACCAACTCCCGGAGTTCACCCACACTCATGTCCATCGAGTCAGTGATGCCGTCCAGCCATCTCATTCTCTGTCGTCCCCTTCTCCTCTTGCCCCCAATCTCTCCCAGCATCAGAGTCTTTTCCAATGAGTCAACTCTTTGCATGAGGTGGCCAAAGTACTGGAGTTTCAGCTTTAGCATCATTCCTTCTAAAGAAATCCCAGCGTTGATCTCCTTCAGAATGGACTGGTTGGATCTCCTTGCAGTCCCAGGGACTCTCAAGACTCTTCTCCAACACCACAGTGCAAAAGCATCAATTCTTCAGCATTCAGCCTTCTTCACAGTCCAACTCTCACATCCATACATGACCACAGGAAAAACCATAGCCTTGACTAGACGAACTTTTGTTGGCAAAGTAATGTCTCTGCTTTTGAATATGCTATCTAGGTTGGTCGTAACTTTCCTTCCAAGGATTAAGCGTCTTTTAAATTCATGGCTGCAGTCACCATCTGCCGTGATTTTGGAGCCCAAAAAATAAAGTCTGACACTGTTTCCCCATCTATTTCCCATGAAGTGATGGGACCGGATGCCACGATCTTCATTTTCTGAATGTTGAGCTTTAAGCCAACTTTTTCACTCTCCATTTTCACTTTCCTCAAGAGGCTTTTGAGTTCCTCTTCACTTTCTGCCGTAAGGGTGGTGTCATCTGCATATCTGAGGTTATTGATATTTCTCCCGGCAATCTTGATTCCAGCTTGTGTTTCTTCCAGTCCAGCGTTTCTCATTATGTACTCTGCATAGAAGTTAAATAAACAGAGTGACAATATACAGCCTTGATGTACTCCTTTTCCTATTTGGAACCAGTCTGTTGTTCCATGTCTAGTTCTAACTGTTGCTTCCTGACCTGCATACAAATTTCTCAAGAGGCAGGTCAGGTGGTCTGGTATTCCCATCTCTTTCAGAATTTTCCACAGTTTATTGTGATCCACACAGTCAAAGGCTTTGGCATAGTCAATAAAGCAGAAATAGATGTTTTTCTGGAACTCTCTTGCTTTTTCCATGATCCAGTGGATGCTGGCAATTTGATCTCTGGTTCCTCTACCTTTTCTAAAACCAGCTTGAACATCAGGAAGTTCACGGTTCACATATTGCTGAAGCCTGGCTTGGAGAATTTTGAGCATTACTTTACTAGCGTGTGAAATGCGTGCAATTGTGCGGTGGTTTGAGCATTCTTTGGCATTACCTTTCTTTGGGATTGGAATGAAAACTGACCTTTTCCAGTCCTGTGGCCACTGCTGAGTTTTCCAAATTTGCTGGCATATTGAGTGCAGCACTTTCACAGCATCATCTTTCAAGATTTGGAATAGCTCAACTGGAATTCCACTAGGGAAATCTGATTTGAATTTCTCACTTTAAAAATGGTTATCAGTTGGAGGAGCCAAGATGGCGGAGGAGTAGGACGGGAAGAACACTTTCTCCCCCACAAATTCATCAAAAGAGCATTTAAACGTCGAGTAAATTCCACAAAACGACTTCTGAATGCCGGCAGAGAACATCAGGCACCCAGAAAAGCAACCCAACTCTTCGAAAGGAGGTAGGAAAAAATATAAAAGACAAAAAAAGAGACAAAAGAGGGAGGGACGGAGTTCCGTCCTGGGAAGGGAGTCTTAAAAAGAGAGAAGTTTCCAAACACCAGGAAACCTTCTCACTGCCGAATCTGCTGAGCTTTGGAAGCACAGAGGGCAACATAAAAGGGAGAAAAAAAAAAAAAACAATTAAAAATCGCAGATTGTGAACCCTACGGTAACTCCCCCAGCGGAGAAGCAGCGCAGACGCCTGCACACGGCATTAGCAAGCGGGGGCTGGACAGGGAAGCGTGGCGCGGGCTGTGTCCCTTAGAGTAAGAATCGGGCCCGAATGTCCTGAGCGCTATCTGAGCGAAATAATTTGGGCTAGCAAACCAGACTGTGGGATATCTACCATGCGAAAAGCCAGCCCTAACCTTAGACACCGCCAGGCCCGCGCACAAAACAAAGGACTGAACAGAGATAGCCGGCTGCAGACCTTCCCCCTCCGGTGACAGGCAGCCAGAGCCGGAAGGGGGCAATCGCAGCCCAAGAGAGACACTATCTATAAAACTGTAAGCAGGCTTCTTTGCTAACTAAAACTTCTTGGAGGTCTGGACAGTCAACATCTGACTGAGAAGGTGCGCCGGTTTTACACCCAGATAACTGAGTGGCGGGGAGGCGATAAGTTGCAGCATTGGTGCCGGCCAAACACCTCATCACCTGAGCTGCTCGGATCTGGGAAGAGCACAAAACGCAGGCCCAACCGAGTCTGCGCCTCTGAGGACTACCCGAGTGCCTGAACCTGAGCGGCTTGGACCTGGGAGCTCAGCCCAGGGCCGGCCTCTGATTGTTCTCAGCGGAACAACCTAGAGCCCGAGCAGTGTGGGCAGGGAGGATACACGCGCCGTGAGCCGGGGCAGACCCAGTGTGGTTGAGGCACTTCGAGCGCACGCCAGTGTTATCTGTTTGCCACATCCCTCCCTCCCTCCCCACAGCGCGGCTGAACAAGTGAGCCTAAATAAAATAAAAAAAAATAGTGTCCTCCACCGTCCCCTTTGTGTCAGAGCGGGAACCAGAGACTGAAGAGACCAGCAAACAGAAGAAGCTATAACAGAGGGAAACGCCTTGGAAGCTACAGGCCATAGATTAAAACCCTGTGGTTACTACGGACTACATAGGAAGGGGCCTATAGATCTTGAGAAATATAAGTCAGACCAAGGAACTAGCCAAAAATGAACTGAACCCACAATACTCACAACAAAACCAGAGAAAGACCTAGATATATTATTACTATTTTTACGATCAATCTTTCTTTATTTTTTTCTTTTTTTTTAATTTTTTTTAAAAATTTTAAGTCCTCTATTGTCCTTTAATTTTCACTTTTATAACTATTACTTGGCAAAAAAAAAAAAAAAAACCTATTTTTTTTCTTCAGCAAACTTCGTATATATATTTTATAATTTTTTGACCGTTTTTTTTTTTTTTTCCTTTTTCTTCTTTTCTTTAACATTGTATTTTTTAAATTCCAAACTCTACTCTAGATTTTTAATTTTAACCTTTTGGTATATGTTATCAATTTTGTACATATAGTTTTTTTTTATAATTTCTGTGACTTTTTTCTTTCTTTTTTTTCCCTCTGTTTCTTTCTCTTCTTCTTTTATATAACATCGTATATCTGCAATTGCAAACTCTACTCAAGATTTTTAATTTATGCTTTTTGGTATTTGATATCAATTTTGTACCTGTATTTTCTTTATAATTTTTGCGACATTGTTTTTGTTGGTTTGTTTGTTTTCTCTCTTTTTCTTCTTCTTTTTTTTTTTAACGTATTTTTGAAATTCCAAACTCTACTCTACATTTTTAATTTTTGCTTTTTCGTATTAGTTATCAATTTTGTACCTGTAGTTTCTTTATAATTTTCGTGACCTTGTTTGTTTTTCTTTGTTCGTTTTTTCTCTCTTTCTTTTCCTTCTTCTTTTCATTAACATCACATTTTTGAAATTCCAAACTCTACTCTAGACTTTTAATTTTTGCTTTTATGTATTTGTTACCAATTTTGTACCTTTAAGAACCCAATCTTCAGGACCCATTTTTCACTAGGGAACGAGATTACTGGCTTGACTGCTCTCTCTCCCTTTGGACTCTCCGTTTTCTCCACCAGGTCGCCTGTATCTCCTCCCTAACCCCTCTCTACTCTGCCCAACTCTGTGAATTTCTGTGTGTTCCAGACGGTGGAGAACACTTAGGGAACTGATTACCTGCTGGATCTGTCTCCCTCCTTTTCATTTCCCCCTTTTATCCTTCTGGCCACCTCTGTCTCCTGCCTCCTTCTTCTCTTCTCTGTATAACTCCATGAACATCTCTGAGCAGTCCAGTTGTGGAGTGCACATAAGGAAGTGACTACTGGCTAGCCCACTCTCTCCACTACTGATTCCACCTCATCTCATTTGGGTCACCTCTAACTCCCTCCTCCCACTTCTCTTCTCCATGTAACGCTGTGAACCTCTCTGAGTGACCCTCACAGTAGAGAAACTTTTCATCTTTAACGTAGATGTTTTATCAATGGTGCTGTATAGAAGGAGAAGTTTTGAAACTACTGTAAAAATAAGACCGATAACTGGAAGTAGGAGGCTTAAGTCCAAACCCTGACTCCAAGGAACTCCTGACTCCAAGGAACATTAATTGACAGGAGCTCATCAAACGCCTCCATACCGACTCTGAAACCAAGCACCACACAAGGGCCAACAAGTTCCAGGGCAAGACATACCAAGCAAATTCTCCAGCAACAAAGGAACACAGCCCTGAGCTTCAAGATACAGGCTGCCCAAAGTCACCCCAAATCCATAGACATCTCATAACTCATTACTGGACATTTCATTACACTCCAGAGAGAAGAAATACAGCTCCATCCACCAGAACATCGACACAAGCTTCCCTAACCAGGAAACCTTGACAAGCCACCTGTACAAACCCACACACAGTGAGGAAACGCCACAATAAAGAGAACTCCACAAACTGCCAGAATACAGAAAGGACACCCCAAACTCAGCAATTTAAACAAGATGAAGAGACAGAGGAATACCCAGCAGATAAAGGAACAGGATAAATGCCCACCAAACCAAACCAAAGAGGAAGAGATAGGGAATCTACCTGATAAAGAATTCCGAATAATGATAGTGAAATTGATCCAAAATCTTGAAATTAAAATGGAATCACAGATAAATAGCCTGGAGGCAAGGATTGAGAAGATGCAAGAAAGGTTTAACAAGGACTTAGAAGAAATAAAAAAGAGTCAATATATAATGAATAATGCAATAAGTGAAATTAAAAACACTCTGGAGGCAACAAATAGTAGAATAACAGAGGCAGAAGATAGGATTAGTGAATTAGAAGATAGAATGGTAGAAATAAATGAATCAGAGAGGATAAAAGAAAAACGAATTAAAAGAAATGAGGACAATCTCAGAGACCTCCAGGACAATATTAAACGCTACAACATTCGAATCATAGGGGTCCCAGAAGAAGAAGACAAAAAGAAAGACCGTGAGAAAATACTTGAGGAGATAATAGTTGAAAACTTCCCTAAAATGGGGAAGGAAATAATCACCCAAGTCCAAGAAACCCAGAGAGTCCCAAACAGGATAAACCCAAGGCGAAACACCCCAAGACACATAGTAATCAAATTAACAAAGATCAAACACAAAGAACAAATATTAAAAGCAGCAAGGGAAAAACAACAAATAACACACAAGGGAATACCCATAAGGATAACAGCTGATCTTTCAATAGAAACTCTTCAAGCCAGGAGGGAATGGCAAGACATACTTAAAATGATGACAGAAAATAACCTACAGCCCAGATTATTGTACCCAGCAAGGATCTCATTCAAGTATGAAGGAGAAATCAAAAGCTTTTCAGACAAGCAAAAGCTGAGAGAATTCTGCACCACCAAACCAGCTCTCCAACAAATACTAAAGGATATTCTCTAGACAGGAAACACAAAAACGGTGTATAAATTCGAACCCAAAACAATAAAGTAAATGGCAACGGGATCATACTTATCAGTAATTACCTTAAACGTAAATGGGTTGAATGCCCCAACCAAAAGACAAAGACTGGCTGAATGGATACAAAAACAAGATCCCTACATATGTTGTCTACAAGAGACCCACCTCAAAACAGGGGACACATACAGACTGAAAGTGAAGGGCTGGAAAAAGATTTTCCATGCAAATAGGGACCAAAAGAAAGCAGGAGTAGCAATACTCATATCAGATAAAATAGACTTTAAAACAAAGACTGTGAAAAGAGACAAAGATGGTCACTACATAATGATCAAAGGATCAATCCAAGAAGAAGATATAACAATTATAAATATATATGCACCCAACACGGGAGCACCGCAGTATGTAAGACAAATGCTAACAAGTATGAAAGGAGAAATTAACAATAACACAATAATAGTGGGAGACTTTAATACCCCACTCACACCTATGGATAGATCAACTAAACAGGAAATTAACAAGGAAACACAAACTTTAAACGATACAGTAGACCAGTTAGACCTAATTGATATCTATAGGACATTTCATCCCAAAACAATGAATTTCACCTTTTTCTCAAGCGCACATGGAACCTTCTCCAGGATAGATCACATCCTGGGCCATAAAGCTAGCCTTGGTAAATTCAAAAAAATAGAAATCATTCCAAGCATCTTTTCTGACCACAATGCAGTAAGATTAGATCTCAATTGCAAGAGAAAAACTATTAAAAATTCCAACATATGGAGGCTGAACAACACGCTGCTGAATAACCAACACATCACAGAAGAAATCAAAAAAGAAATCAAAATTTGCATAGAAACGAATGAAAATGAAAACACAACAACCCAAAACCTGTGGGACACGGTAAAAGCAGTCCTAAGGGGAAAGTTCATAGCAATACAGGCACACCTCAAGAAACAAGAAAAAAGTCAAATAAATAACCTAACTCTACACCTAAAGCAACTAGAAAAGGAAGAAATGAAGAACCCCAGGGTTAGTAGAAGGAAAGAAATCTTAAAACTTAGAGCAGAAATAAATGCAAAAGAAACAAAAGAGATCATAGCAAAAATCAACAAAGCCAAAAGCTGGTTCTTTGAAAGGATAAATAAAATTGACAAACCATTAGCCAGACTCATCAAGAAACAAAGGGAGAAAAATCAAATCAATAAAATTAGAAATGAAAATGGAGAGATCACAACAGACAACACAGAAATACAAAGGATCATAAGAGAGTACTATCAACAATTATATGCCAATAAAATGGACAACGTGGAAGAAATGGACAAATTCTTAGAAAAGTACAACTTTCCAAAACTCGATCAGGAAGAAATAGAAAATCTTAACAGACCCATCACAAGCACGGAAATTGAAACTGTAATCAAAAATCTTCCAGCAAGCAAAAGCCCAGGTCCAGACGGTTTCACAGCTGAATTCTACCAAAAATTTAGAGAAGAGATAAGACCTACCCTGCTCAAACTCTTCCAGAAAATTGCAGAGGATGGTAAACTTCCAAACTCATTCTATGAGGCCACCATCACCCTAATACCAAAACCTGACAAAGATCCCACAAAAAAAGAAAACTACAGGCCAATATCACTGATGAATATAGATGCAAAAATCCTTAACAAAATTCTAGCAATCAGAATCCAACAACACATTAAAAAGATCATACACCATGACCAAGTGGGCTTTATCCCAGGGATGCAAGGATTCTTCAATATCCGCAAATCAATCAATGTAATACACCACATTAACAAATTGAAAAATAAAAACCATATGATTATCTCAATAGATGCAGAGAAAGCCTTTGACAAAATTCAACATCCATTTATGATCAAAACTCTGCAGAAAGCAGGAATAGAAGGAACATACCTCAACATAATAAAAGCTATATATGACAAACCCACAGCAAACATTATCCTCAATGGTGAAAAATTGAAAGCATTTCCTCTAAAGTCAGGAACAAGACAAGGGTGCCCACTTTCACTATTACTATTCAACATAGTTTTGGAAGTTTTGGCCACAGAAGTCAGAGCAGAAAAAGAAATAAAAGGAATCCAAATTGAAAAAGAAGAAGTAAAGCTCTCACTGTTTGCAGATGACATGATCCTCTACATAGAAAACCCTAAAGACTCCACCAGAAAATTACTAGAACTAATCAATGACTATAGTAAAGTTGCAGGATATAAAATCAACACACAGAAATCCCTTGCATTCCTATACACTAATAATGAGAAAACAGAAAGAGAAATTAAGGAAACAATTCCATTCACCATTGCAATGGAAAGAATAAAATACTTAGGAATATATCTACCTAAAGAAACTAAAGACCTATATATAGAAAACTATAAAACACTGGTGAAAGAAATCAAAGAGGACACTAACAGATGGAGAAATATACCATGTTCATGGATTGGAAGAATCAATATAGTGAAAATGAGTATACTACCCAAAGCAATCTATAGATTCAATGCAATCCCTATCAAGCTACCAACAGCATTCTTCACAGAGCTAGAACAAATAATTTCACAATTTGTATGGAAATACAAAAAACCTCGAATAGCCAAAGTGATCTTGAGAAAGAAGAATGGAACTGGAGGAATCAACCTACCTGACTTCAGGCTCTACTACAAAGCCACAGTTATCAAGACAGTATGGTACTGGCACAAAGACAGAAATATAGATCAATGGAACAAAATAGAAAGCCTAGAGATAAATCCACGCACATATCACACCTTATCTTTGACAAAGGAGGCAAGTATATACAATGGATTAAAAACAATCTCTTTAACAAGTGGTGCTGGGAAATCTGGTCAACCACTTGTAAAAGAATGAAACTAGACCACTTTCTAACACCATACACAAAAATAAACTCAAAATGGATTAAAGATCTAAACGTAAGACCAGAAACTATAAAACTCCTTGAGGAGAACATAGGCAAAACACTCTCTGACATACATCACAGCAGGATCCTCTATGACCCACCTCCCAGAATACTGGAAATAAAAGCAAAAATAAACAAATGGGACCTAATTAACCTTAAAAGCTTCTGCACATCAAAGGAAACTATTAGCAAGGTGAAAAGACAGCCTTCAGAATGGGAGAAGATAAAAGCAAATGAAGCAACTGACAAACAACTAATCTCGAGAATATACAAGCAACTCCTACAGCTCAACTCCAGAAAAATAAATGACCCAGTCAAAAAATGGGCCAAAGAACTAAATAGACATTTCTCCAAAGAAGACATACAGATGGCTAACAAACACATGAAAAGATGCTCAACATCACTCATTATCAGAGAAATGCAAATCAAAACCACTATGAGGTACCATTTCACACCAGTCAGAATGGCTGCGATCCAAAAGCCTACAAGTAATGAATGCTGGAGAGGCTGTGGAGAAAAGGGAACCCTCTTACACTGTTGGTGGGAATGCAAACTAGTACAGCCACTATGGAGAAGAGTGTGGAGATTCCTTAAAAAACTGGAAATAGAACTGCCTTATGATCCAGCAATCCCACTGCTGGGCATACACACTGAGGAAACCAGAAGGGAAAGAGACACATGTACCCCAATGTTCATCGCAGCACTGTTTATAATAGCCAGGACATGGAAGCAACGTAGGTGTCCATCAGCAGATGAATGGATAAGAAAGCTGTGGTATATATACACAATGGAGTATTACTCAGCCATTAAAAAGAATACATTTGAATCAGTTCTAATGAGGTGGATGAAACTGGAGCCTATTATACAGAGTGAAGTAAGCCAGAAAGAAAAACACCAATACAGTATACTAACGCATATATATGGAATTTAGAAAGATGGTAACAATAACCCTGTGTATGAGACAGCAAAAGAGACACTGATGTATAGAACAGTCTTATGGACTCTGTGAGAGAGGGAGAGGGTGGGAAGATTTGGGAGAATGGCATTGAAACTTGTAAAATATCATGTATGAAATGAGTTGCCAGTCCAGGTTCGATGCATGATACTGGATGCTTGGGGCTGGTGCACTGGGACGACCCAGAGGGATGGTATGGGGAGGGAGGAGGGAGGAGGGTTCAGGATGGGGAACACATGTATACCTGTGGCGGATTCATTTTGATATTTGGTAAAACTAATACAATTATGTAAAGTTTAAAAATAAAATAAAATTTAAAAAAATGGTTATCACTTTTTCTATATGTTAAAAAAACAAAAATTAAAAAAAATTAGAAATTTTTTACTATATTATATTTTAATGTATAGAAGAAAGAGAAGAATGAAGGAAAAAAAAGGAAATGAGAGGAAAGGAAGGATTGGGCAATATCTCTTTAAGGCTTTGGTTCAAATTTATACATTTCTGTGGATAGTAAATTCCAATTTTTCTTCATGATATTCAAATTTGGAGACAACATTCTTGGGGTTATAATTATAATAATATGCTGATGTTACTGCAAAATTCAGCAAACAACTGGAACCCCTGTCTATGCTTGCTTCTATGAGTATCTGCTTCTTTTACTCAAGAATTGAATAGAGGAACACATGAGAGAGTATTACACAAAAACCACTTCTTCTGGACATGAATGCTGTAAAATTGGATAAGCTGCTTCAGTGAAATTTGTCATAAGTTGGGCAAACCTCATTAAATTACGTCTGCAATTAAAAATGACACTTGACCATGCATGTTTGTGGAGTTCCCACCTGGGTATGATCATGTTTTATGATCATTGGTACTTTTAGCAACAAATGTTATATTTCCTTTCCCATAGCTTTCCCTTCCTGTTAATGGAGTGAGAAATGAAATATGCTTTGTTAACTTCCCTTGGGCTTTAAGCAAAGTTAGACCATGACCAGGCAACCAGCAGTGGGAAACAATGAGAAATAAATGACAAATTCTCACAAATCAAATCCTTTCTTAAGGTCAGCTATGCACATGTGTTGCACAGCAACTAATAATAATACAGAAAAAATAAAGGCTTGTAACCTTATTACTGTTTTCTCCTTCCTCTGCTTTCTACACCCCAAACTCTGAATCTCTGACACGTAGGTACCTTATTTCGTAGGTAGAAACATGAAAACTAGCATCAACATAAACTAATTTACTTAACTGTGAGTTCTTTAAGGACAAACTGTATCCTAATGGCACTTTCAATGCACAGATAGAGAACAAGGCCTAGCTCATGTCTGTTGCCCAGGAACAGCATAATGTCACTTCACATATGTTTATGGCACACACAAAGGCAGTTCTGCCAGCTCCTGTCATGGAAAAGATAAAAATATGTGCCGTGAATACAGAACTCTGAACCCTTCATAAAACACATAGCTCTGCCGAGATTGTCTTGGTTATTCTGGGTTTATCTTTTTCACTTTATCGCTGGGGTGTGGAAACGTCTTGATCTTCAAGTGGTATAAGAAACCAGAAACATTTGTATGGAAACCGTGACATGGGACCATAAGATATCCAGTCAGGACGTTTTGTTCTTATCATTTTATCTGTAACAGTATTTTGAGAATTAAAGAGAACAGTTTTTTTTCAGTGCAATTAATGGTCCATGAAAGGCAATGTAGAGAGTGAAAAAAGTTGGGAGTCATCTAATCACCTGATATTTACTGAATTGTCCGTGTCAAATCTTTGCTAAACTTTCACTGTCTCAAAGGAGTTACACAGCTACGGTTCCCTGTTTTCATTGAGTTGACATTTTAGAGAAAGTGTTAAGCAAAAAACGAACCAACTAAACAGACAACCGAGTGAACAAGTATGCTTTTTAGGAAAGACAAGGTGCTGATGTAGCCGTTGGAGTATGGGATGCAGGGGGAACTGGCTTTGGAGAGGGCACCAACTAGGTAACACTGGCTGAGGTCAGGAGGAGAGCCCAGACCCGGAAGAGGAGTATTTCAGACCAATAAACCACGGAAGCAAAAGCTCTGATTTGGGAAAGAATTTGCATGTGAGATCTAGGTTTGAAACAAACACATTGATCACTGAGCATAAGTGGGTAAATCGTTTTACCTAGTTGCACGTTTATAAAATCAAAATAACAATGCGTGTGTTGAAAATCAGGGCTTCCCAGGTGGCTCCAGTGGTAAAGAACCCACCTGACAATGCAAGAAATGTGGGTTTGATCCTAAATTGGGAAGATCCCCTGGAGGAGGGCATGGCAACCGACTCCAGTATTCTTGCCTGGAGAACCCCATGGACAGAGGAGCCTGGTGGGCTACAGGCCACAGGGTTGCCTGCCTATGAGTTGGACATGACCGAAGCAACTTAGCATGCACTCACACATGCTGAAAACCAGTGTGAAAGTTAAAACTCTTCATGGCAAAGCACTCGACATTGTAGACCTTCAGAAAATGCTGCTTCCCGTTTCCACCAACATTTTATAGCTTTAGCTGAATTACTTACAGAAGTCACAGCAACAACAAAATGTTAACATTTCCCAAGGATAAGTGTCATTTTGTTCCAAGCAGCACTTACTCGAAAAAAAAAAAAATTAAAAAACTCTTTTGGAAGCTGTAAACAGGATCCAGCAGTACCCTAACAACTGTGATGGTCACAGATGACCATACCTCCTTTTTGATCCAAATGTATTTCAGTGACTGCAAAAAAAATCACTATTGAAATGTAACAGACTGAAGTTCTTGTTGAGTTTTCAGTGATAGATTAGTGTGTATTTAATCACCTTTTCAGCATGAGTTAATTTAATCTCTTTTACATTAAACAGACTCTTAAACAAGACTTTTGAAATGCTGCTGTATCACACTAGGATTATTTTACTTTCTATAGACATTTTGCAGTTTAAAAAGCCCTACCCTAAAATGGATCTGTTTAGATGATGTTTTGTAACCAATTGCAGTTGGGTTTTATCAGCCAATTGTTAATGCTTGCACTCTTAATAGACAAGCAACCTTCCCTTTCTTGGAGCAAGAATACTTGATACACTAAATACTAGAGAAATTTAAGTCCTTAGTAAACTCTACACACTAAAATATGTCCCTTTGAGACCAAACCGCACCCATAAAATGAGTCACAATAAAATAATCCCTGGGATTAATACCTGATCTGTATAACCTGTGTGTTCTGATGAAGAACAAGTTTATGTAGTCGTTCAGTTGCTATGTCTGACTCTTTGTGACCTTGTGGACTGCAGCATGCCAGGTTTCCCTGTCCTTCATTCTCTCCCTGAGTTTGCTCAAACTCACACCCCTTGTGTCAGTGATGCCATCCAACCATCTCATCCTCTGTTGCCCCCTTTTCCTCCTGCCCTCAATCTTCCCCAGCATCAGGGTCTTTTCCAGTGGGTTGGCTGTTCACATCAGGTGGACAAAGCATTGGAGCTTCAGCATCAGTCCTTTCAGTGGATATTCAAGGTTGATTTCCTTCAGGATTGACTGATTTTATCTCCATGCTGTCTAAGGGATTCTCAAGAGTCTTCTTTACCAACAATTTGAAAGCATCAATTCTTTGGCCCTCAGCCTTCTTTATGGTCCAACTCTAACATCTGTACATGACTACTGGAAAAACCATTGACTATATGGACCTTTGTCAGCAAAGTGATGTCTCTGCTTTTTATTTTTTTTTAACTTATTTATTTTAATTGGAGGCTACTTAATTTGCAATATTGTAGTGGTTTTGCCATACATTGACATGAATCAGCCACGGGTGTACATGTGTTCCCCAACCTGAACCCCCCTCCCACCTCCCTCCCCATCCCATCCTTCAGGGTCATCCCAGTGCACCAGCCCTGAGCTCCCTGTCTCATGCAACGAGCCTGGACTGGCAATCTAGTTTACATATGATAATATATATGTTTCAATGCTGTTCTCTCAAATCATCCCATCCTCGCCCTCTCCCACAGAGTCCAAAAGACTGTTCTATACATCTGTGTGTCTTTTCTGTCTCGCATATAGGGTTAACATTATCTGCTTTTTAATATGCTGTCTGAGTTTGTCATAGCTTTTCTTCCAAGGATCAAGCATCTTTTCTTTTCATGGCTGCAGTCACCTTTCACAGTGATTTTGGAGCCCAAGAAAATAAAATCTGTCACTACTTCCACTTTTTCTTCATTTGCCATGAAGTGATGGGATGCCGTGATCTTCGTTTTTTGAGTGTTGAGTTTTAAGACAACTTCTTCACTCTCTTCTTTCACCCTCATCAAGAAGCTCCTTAGTTCCATTTCATGTTCTGCTCTTTGAGTGATGTCATCTGCATGTCTGAGGTTGTTGATATTTCTCCCAGCAGTCTTGATTCCAGCTTGTGCTTCATCCAGCCTGGTATTTCACATGATTCACTCTGTATAGATGTTAGATAAGCACTGTGACAATATACAGCCTTGATGTATTCCTTTCCCAATTTTGAACCAGTCCGTTGTTCCATGTTGGGTTCTAATTGTTGCTTTTTGACCTTCCTGTAGGTCTCTCAAGAGGCAGGAAAAGTGATCTGGTATTCCCATCTCTTTAAGAATATTCCAGTTTGTTGTGATCCACACAGTCAAAGGTTTTAGCATAGTCAATGAAGCCAAAGTAGAGTTTTTTCTGGAATTCCCTTGCTTTCTCTATGATCCATTGGATGTTAGCAATTTGATCTCTGGTTCGTCTGCCTTTTCTAAATCCAGCTTATATATCTGGAAGTTCTCAGTTCACATACTGTTGAAGCCTAGCTTGAAGGATTTAGAACACTACCTTGCTAGCATGTGAAATCTGGAACATTCCCTTCATCTCTCTTCAGGTGGCATAGACCTCAACCTGTTTGGTGGCTGTCATGATTGCATCAAGGCCTGAGGATGGAAGCCAGGTCTGAATTTGCAGTGGCCTAGATCTAGCTTGTACAAGTAACCTGCTATGTGGGGAAAGACATGTTTCTTCCCAGATAGGGTCCACCTGCCTTGAATGTGAATAGCAGGTGACTTATTTGTCCTGCTGCCACTGAGACCTCTAGTAGCAAGACAGGTTGCTAGGGGGAGCTAACGGGGGGAAATTTTCTACTCCATACAGGTTTTCAGAGAGGTGGAAAGAGCCACATGGAGCTTATGATGGTGCTCATAAGGAAAAAAGAGAAAAAGAAGTTTTCCTGAGGGAAGGCATAGAAACTCAACAGAAAACAAACTTGTGGCATAGGTGAAGTGAAGCAAAGCGAAGTTATTATTGTAGAGAAAACTGGCATGAGCTGGGTTAAAAATTAAACCAATAAACCAAAAAAAGAATTCTAATTGTAAGAGAATGAGAAGGGAATATTTTTAATTTTTTTAATCTAAATTATTGCCAGGAGTATAGACATTCTTTCTGAGAATAAAAGGCAGTGAAAGGAGATTTCTGTGGGTTAATTTCTTCTACTGGATACCCCTGAATAATCATAATGACTGACTGAAATGAATCTTACATTTGCCTTTGTTCAGTCAAATTCATGTCTCTATTTTCTCTTTATTAGTGGCCTAGACTACCTCCCATCTCTCCATTTACTTAAATCCCACAATATCCTGTTAAAATCATATCTTTTCTGTTAAGTTTCTCTCTCTGACCTTTTTCTCGGTAAGCTCTCCCTTCTCTGACTTTTCTTAAACTACTCTTTTTAGCTTAACCCGAATAGGGCGTCTCTAATGGCTCAGTGGTAAAGAATCTGCCTGCGGTGTGGGATCCCTGGGTTGGTAAGATCTCTTGGAGGAGGAAATGGCAACCCACTCCATTGTTCTTGCCTAGGAAATCCCATGGACAAAGGAGCCTGGCAGGCTACAGTCCATGGGGTCGCAAAGCCAGACACAACAGAGCAACAGAAACTCACAGAGAAGGGGAAATAGAGTGAGGCTGTTTGTGAAACTGGTAGACTGATGATCACTGCACTGTCCATATGCAGGAATTGAATTGCCAATCTTTTTTGGGGGTAGGGAGGGTAAGAAGAAGACAAGGGTTTGTGGAACTTGGATAGTAAAGATATGATGCCAGTGTAGGGGATGAGATTGAATTTTTTCTTTCCTAGCTTTTAGGGTAGATTTTGAGCTCCAGGGAGAGAGAGGTGAAGGCTGGAGTAATCGTAGTTATAAAAGACTCAGTGAAACATTGAATAGAAGCAATGCTGCTTCAGGCCCCTTGAGAGCACTAGCATAGATTTGCTGAGAGGAACATCCCCAGCCCTACATCTTCCCCCTCCCTTTCACCTTAAGATTTGGGAGGCCATTGCTGTGAAACTTTTGAGCATGCGAGGCTGTGTTCCCACACATGGTTCCAGAAACAGAAACAATGAAAACGTACCTAGATGAAGAAGCCAGAGAGGAGGGACACAAACAGAGAGATCACAGGAAAATGCAAGATAAAACCCAAGACTCAGAGATATATAGGGGAGATTCTGAGATGGAGAAGAAGGGGGTTAGGGAGGGCTTAATTTCTGCATGAGCAGATGTAGGTCAACAATCTTAACAATCTGGCATAAATGTCAATATGATTTTATTCCTGCTCATAGCATAGCATAGTCCCTTCCAGCTCTTTCATTTATAATGGTACTAAATAATGCACTTCTTTAAAAGCTACTGGTTATAATCAAAAGTAGCCAATGTGCATTTCTTTAAAAACATTGTATTTATGCCCAGGTTTTCACCAGAGGTTTATTGAAACTAATTAGTGTATTTATTTGCTAGGGCTGCCATTATAAAATACCACAAATTGGGTGACTTAACAACAGAAATTTACTGCCTCATAGTTCTGGAAGCTAAAAGGCCAAGATGAAGGTGTTGTTAAGGCTAATTCCTCCTCAGGACTGTAAGGGAGAGTCTGCTCCACGTCTCTCTCTAGCTTCTGGTGGCTGATTGTCCGTCTTTGGCGTTGTTTGGTTTGTAGATTCTGCCCTCATCTTCATATGGTGTTCTTCCTGTGTGTGTATGTATGTGTGTCTATCCAGATTCCCCTTTTTATAAGTATATCAGTCATATTGGAGTAGAGACTCACTCGAGTAAATTGGGGTATACGGTCCCGCTGCTGGGCTTCCTAGGTGGCGCTAGTGGTAAAGAACCTGCCTGCCAACGCCGGAGATGGAAGAGACATGGATTTGATCCCTGGGTTGGGAATATTCCCTGGAGAAGGGCATGGCAACCCATTCCAGTATTCTTGCCTGGAAAATTCCATGCACAGAGGAGCCTGGCAGTCTATATACACTCCATAGGATCGAAAAGAGTCGGACAGGACTGAAGAGACCTAGCACAGTCCCTAAACCAATTATGACCTTATCTTAACTAATCACACTTAACAGTGACCCTATTTGCAAGTAAGGCCATGTACTGAGGGACTGGGAATTAGGACTTCAACATAAGAACTTTGTAGGACACAATTCAATCCGTAACAGTTGGACATGATTAAGACCTAGCGATGAATTAGAATTCTTGGTCTGAGAATCTGGGGCTATGGTGGGGATAGAAGAGCACTGTCTTTGAAGATGAAGTGCTCTAGGATAATTAAGTTTTTGTCTCCTAATTAGCTCTGCTCTAGATATTCCTTTAACTAGTGGTGAGGGGAAAGAGTGATCACGAAGTGAACAGATGCTCCCCATTTATAGCCATCATATTTTTTTTAAATCCAAATGAGAACACATGGTTTATTACAGACTAAGCGATGATTGACAAAGTATACAAAATCGGGACTAGTCTTGGCCTCATTTGTGGTAGGCTCTTCATGTGAAAGGATTGCTTTTGATCCATGGTATGGTAGGTGATCAGTACCTCAAACGTCCACAACCTGTTTGTGAATGTATTTCATGGCAAAATGAATTTTTCAGATGTAATTAGGATTAGGGACCTTAAAATAAGGAGATTATGCTAGATTATCCTTGTAATTCAGGTGAGAACTTTATCTCAGTTCAGTTCAGTTCAGCCACTCAGTCTTGTCTGACTCTTTGCAACCCCCTGGACTGCAGGACGCCAGGCTTCCCTGTCCATCACCAACTCCTGGAGCTTACTCAAACTCATGTTCATTGTGTCAGTGATGCCATCAACCATCTCATCCTCTGTCATCCCCTTCTCCTCCCACCTTCAATCTTTCCCAGAATCAGGGTCTTTTCAAATGAGTTGATTCTTTTCATCAGGTGGCCAAAGTATTGGAGTTTCAGCTTCAGCATCAGTCCTTCCAATGAATATTCAGGACCAATTTCCTTTAGAATTGTCAGGGTGGATCTCCTTGTAGTCCAAGGGGCTCTCAAGAGTCTTCTCCAACACCACAGTTCAAAGGCATCAATTCTTTAGTGCTCAGCTTTCTTTATAGTCCAAGTCTCACAACCATACATGACTAGTGGGAAAACCATAGCTTTGACTAGACAGACCTTTGTTGGTAAAGTAATGTCTCTGCTTTTTAATATGCTATCTAGGTTGGTCATAGCTTTTCTTCCAAGAAGCAAGAGTCTTTTAATTTCATGGCTGCAATCACCATCTGCAGTGGTTTTGGAGCCCAAGCAAATAAAGTCTATCATTGTTTTCATTGTTTCCCCATCTTTTTGCCATGAAGTGATGGGACTGGTTGCCATGATCTTAGTTTTCTGAATGCTGAGTTTTAAGCCAAAATTTTCACTCTCCTCTTTCACTTTCATCAAGAGGCTCTTTAGTTCTTCTTCACTTTCTGCCATAAGGGTGGTGTCATATGCGTATCTGAGGTTATTGATATTTCTCCCGGCAATCTTGATTCCAGCTTGTGATTCATCCATCCTGGCATTTTGCATGATGTACTCTGCATATAAGTTAAATAAACAGGGTGACAATATACAGCCTTGACATACTCCTTTTCTGATTTGGAACTGTCTGTTGTTCCATGTCCAGTTCTAACTATTGCTTCCTGACCTGCATACAGGTTTCTCAAGAGGCAGGTCAGGTGGTCTGGTATTCCCATCTCTCGAAGAATTTTCCACAGTGTGTTGTGATCCACAGAGTCAAAGGCTTTGGCATAGCCAATAAAGCAAAAGTAGATGTTTTTCTGGAGCTCTTTTGCTTTTTTCAGTGATCCAACAGATGTTGGCAATTTGATCTCTGGTTCCTCTGTCATTTCTAAATCCAGCTTGAACATCTGGAAGTTCATGAGAACTTCATCTAGCTGGAAGTAGTAGAGGTAAATCGAAGGATAAGGTCAGAGAAGCTCA
The DNA here is from genome assembly GCF_029407905.1 of Bubalus kerabau. Taxonomy (NCBI): domain Eukaryota; kingdom Metazoa; phylum Chordata; class Mammalia; order Artiodactyla; family Bovidae; genus Bubalus; species Bubalus kerabau. Next base: position 1,291,649 of record NW_026577904.1, read on the forward strand.
GATAATGGAAAGAACTCAATCCACTGTAGTTCACTTTGAAGATGAAGGAAGGTAGGTGGCCTCTGGATACTGAAAGTAACCCCTAGCTGACAGAGCAAAGACCTTATTCCTAAAGCCATGAGGATCTAGATTCTGCTAATAACCTGAATGACCTCGGAAAGGAACATTTCCTAGAGCAACCTAGAAACTAGCTAGTCAGCACTTTGATTTTGACCTTGTGAAACCAGAACAGAGGAACCAGTAGGACCAACCAGACTTCTGACCCACAGAACTGTGAGATAATATATTTGTGTTGTTAAATTGTTGTTAATCTCCTAAACTCATGGCAATTTGTTACAGCAGCAACAAAAACTAATACAGTAGGTGTTAGCTGGAATTTCTCTGCCTTTAAGGTCAAGATAAGACTGGAGTCCTCTTGTCTTATGGTGACAAGGACAAATTGTCACAAATTGTCAGATTTATGAGGACGAATCTCTTGTCCTCACCAAGATTTCTGCAGGGCCTCAGGTCATGGAGGATAATGTATACTGTCATGATTTTCTCTTGTTCAGACTTGCTGTTTCTACTGGAGAGTCTGGTAAAATTCTTGTGCCATTGAGCTTGGTCACCTGCCTTCTCCTGTTGTGAAAAAAAGAACATGCTACTCTGGTCTGCTGGAAAATGTGACATTAGTAGAATCCGGGTTACTTCAGCTGAGGCAGCGAAGGTCATTGTATATCAGGTGATAGCCAGCCTATCCTCAGATAACTTGTGAGCAAGACTAGGAAAAATCAGTAGAACTGCCTGATTCCCACTGTAATTATTTGTTACACATTATTATTTTGGTTTTATTAGATACCTCACGCTTACCTGAGGGAATTTTGTTCCCTTAGTAGTACATCTTTTTTTACTCTTTCTCCTCCTTCTATGCCTAAACCACACCATTTCTAGCCTCATTTTAGTATGTTTTATCTCTCTGTGTATCTATCTCCCATTTTTGCCTGTTGATATCAATTTCTTAGTTTTAAAATAATAGCTTCCTTCAACAGTCTGTTTATCAGAGTCTGTTTAGCAGACTTCTTGGTGGTTTGCCACACAAGTCTTCTAGGGAGTTAGATAAGAGGATTCTTTCATAAAGAGTGAATCAGAGCAGGAGGTTAATTCTGCGGATGTCCTGAATGATGTCCTTGGGAGTCTGAGTGACCAGAGAATTGTCAGGGAACCAGAACAGTCTCCAAAGAGGGAAGAGTAATATTTCTGATGATGGTTTCTTAGATTAGAGAACACGATTCACGTTCAAGGGTATTCAAGGGGTCTTACACCTGTCTTCTTGACATCCAGCCCCAAATTACCTTGTATTGTTATCTTAAATCTGTATGTCACGTATCCCCAACAGACTCGTAAACCTTTTGCATGTAGGCTTTGTTTTCTATGTTTTTGAAATCATGACATGTTGTCCACTGTGCCCTGCATATAGCGGGCCTTAAGTAACTGTACATTACTAATGATAAAGAAAAATAAGAGGCTAAAAGAAGAAGAGAGATTATGTGAGGAATATCTCTGATTAGTTTCACCATCTCTTAATTTTTAAAAATCTTAGTCTGGGAAGATACATTCTGGATTTCAAAAAATAAAGTCAAAAAGTTTAAAAAGTAGTTCTTAGAAGAGAGAAATAAGTGTTAAATTGAATCATAGATTACAAAGAGGAGGTTTTGAAATTACCAAAATCAAGAAGTGCAGATCCAAAAGCTATCTACTGATTATTAAGTTGCTGAAGATTATAATTCACTGAAATAAGCACTGGCTCCATATGTGTAAGACAAGAAGCTTTTGGAAGGCAGCTGCTGATGTGAAAATCATTGCTTAATGTTAAATTTTCTTATAATAACTCCTTGGCAGAGTCCTACTAGCAATTATAATACAAAGCAAAATATGTTGCAACAATATGTGTGAAAATATCAAATCCAAAATTTGTTTTATATAGAACACTCATCCTTTGCCTTATTCTTGAAATTTCCACTGATTCTTATATTCATTTAAAATTTGCATCATTTCCCCACACTGTTAATAAAGATTAGCTATATATTGAGAAAGTAGTGTTAATTGCTCAGTTGTGTCAACCCCGTGGACTGTAGCCCACCAGGCTTCTCTGTCCATGGAATTCTCCAGGCAAGACTACTGGAGTGGTAGCCATTTCCTTCTCCAGGGGATCTTCCTGACCCAGGGATTGAACTCTGATCTCCCACATTCTAGGCAGATTCATTCCCATTTTAGTCATAGGGGAAATCCTATAGATTCAGCCCTACTTTTAAAAATGACGCTTTTCCTTAATACAAAAGTAATATGTACTTAAAATAGTAGTCCATATTGTCTGCTTTAAAATTTTAACACCTACATACACAAGTTTGATGTTTGCCATTTTTAGATGATAAGCCTAACACCCTGACTTTGGATGGTATCACTGACTCAGTGGACATGGGTTTGAGCAAACTCGGGGAGATAGTGAAAGACAGGGAAGCCTGAGTGCTGCAGTCCGTGGCATTGCAAAGAGTTGGACATGACAACAACAATTGACCTTAATACAATGGCCATATAATGGCCTTTGAACAGATAAACAAAACATTTGATTGAGAGTCCAAATAGCTTTTGAGGTGTGTGTCTAAAAATAAAGAAGAGGGATGCACACTTGGCTTTAAACTCTCAATCTTATCAGCTTAACTGATAACCATGTATGGTTCTTGTGACACCAACTATGAAAGATTCAACATGGTTGCAAATTGGTTGCAACTCTTCCCCTTGAGGAAAGTTCCTCTCCAGGAGTTTTAGATAGCTTTATTGACTTGCTTAACTTATTGAACATGATAAAGAACACTTCCTGGGACTTTTGAGGCTAGATCCTAAGAAGCTCTGTAACTTTTATGCAGGCCTACAGAGCACTCTCTGGAAGCTCTGAGCTGCCACCGAAGAAGTTTGCCTAACCTGAGTCTGCCATGCTGCAGGAGTGCTCCAGCTGACAGTCCCAGCTAGCCTGCTTCCAGCCATAGCTTCCAGGATGTCAGACATGTAAGTGAAGCTGTCTTGAACTCTCCAAAGCAGAGTATTAGCTAGCTGACTATCACTGAGTAACCTCAGTTAATTTGCTATGAGGAGCAGAACCCTCACCTGACTGAAGTCATCGTAAACTCTTGGTCCATAAAATTGACAGTTATATGTAAGTGACTGTGTTTTTAAGTCACCTAGTTTGGGAAAGTGTGTCACTTCTCTATTCCTGAATAGCAAATCATCCCCGTATTTAGTGACTTAAAATGATAGCAATCATTATCTTTCTGTGTCTGTTTGGGACAGGAAGTTGAAAGGCCACAGCTGGACTGACTTTTCACTGTTGTACAATGTCTGAACTGGGAATATTTGAAAGCCAGGAGTGACTCGATGGCTGGGGGCTTGAGTCACATGAAAACTTACACTTCTGGTGGTTGATTTGGACTGTTAGCCAGGACCTCAGCTGATCTGTTGACTGGCGCACTGTGTAGCTTTGTGATCTCTCCATGAGAACTCTTCACGTGGACTAGTTTGGGCTTCCTCAGAGCTTGGTACCAGGTTCCAAATGAGTGAATGCTCTGTTGTCTCTATGTCTTAGTTTTGTAAATCACGTATGTTCTTTTTGTTGTAGTCGTAGGCCATCTAGATTAAGGGGAGGAAAGACAAATCTTAGGTGACCAAGGCCTCAGGTTTGTTTCTGTTTGTCTGTTTGTTTTGCCTGGGCTAAAGGGTTTCTTGGACACAAGGCTTTCAGTGGTAAAGCCAGAAAAGTTCCAGGGAAACCAGGATGAATTGGTCACCCTACTAAACCCCCTGTTTTGGAGGAGTATCAGAGTCACATTTTATTAAAAGTGGGAGAGAGCGTTGGGGCCATCTTTGAAAAATAAATCCTCCCACAGGTGTTTTATTTATTCCGCAGTGTATAGCTGGAACACCAGTTGATATTGCTAGGGCAATGAACCATTCATCGGAGTACAAATTCTGTGAGAACAGAGATTTTTCTTCTGTTGTTTATCAGTGAGTTTCAGGATCTAGTATAGTGATTGGCACAGAGTCATTGTCAATAAATATTTATGGAATGGCTGAATGGATAAATGTTAAGTCCTATACCATTCCATTACATAAAATCCAGATAGTATATGAGTTTACCACACTTTTCTTGCTTGTTAGTAACCAGAGAAGAAATAATTAAAAAAAATTTTTTTTAATGAAATAACAGCCTTTCAGGGCAGTATAAAGTAGAAAGCTAATCACAACCAATGGACTTTAGAGACTATCACTTCATCCTATGAGACCAACCCCTGAGTTCTCTCCCTTAGGTGCACTTCACAGGCAGAATCTTGGATGACTGTAGCAGGGACAAGATGAAGAGGTGCTAAGGTTCCTTATATTTGTCTGACACGCAGGGTGTTCCTGTTGTGATAGGGTCCTTTTGGTCAGAAGTCATACCCTTTCTCTCATTTAAGCAAGTGGTTGTTAATATTACTTTTTCTTTGGAAAACCCATAAGTTGGAGAAGGGCGAATAGGGGAAATTCTATAGTAGGAACCTAAGGCTTTGGGAGAGGAATAGATGTTAAGAAAAATTAAGGGAGGAGGTCCATGCTTTAAATCAGATTCCTTTAAAGGATGTAACATGAACCAGTGTAGACAATAATGAAGAATAAATCATTGGAAAACCATTTTGGCAGCTGGCTATACTCTGTGTTCATTTTCTCATCTGTCATATCAGGGGATTTGTTAATACTTTCCCGAGTTTAAACATAGGGTTACATTATTTAACAACTCCAGAATTTTAATAAGTTGTAAATAGCATGTTTCTGACAGGACATTGATCTCAAAGAACGAAGACCTCTTTTGGGAAAAAATGGGAAATGTGATAGGATGATAGGATCCAGGTAGAGAATGGAAGAGTTCAGATGTCAGACAAAGGGAATTTTTTTCATACTGCAAAAGAGTGACTTTTCCCTTTCCTATTTTTGCCTTGACATGTCAGTGCCCTACATTATTTCCACACGTTCTCCATAATTCTAAGTTTCTTAATCTTGAAGTTTGTAAAATAGATTTTAAAGGTGAAAAACCTACTTCTATTTATCATTCTTCACACTGATGCTAAAATAAAATACTAGATATTACATTTATAAAACAAGATTAATTTCCATAGAGAAATTCTGTAATATATCACATCATTCCATAAAAGCATAAAACTTACTGAGAGAACTTGTTACAGTATTAAATAATTTTGGTATAAATTATTGATAAATGACACAAATGATTCTGATTTAGTTAACCAAAATAAATGACTTACACTTGAAAATAAGCCTATTTATTGATTTCTTGCTATTTAAAAACTATTTTAAATTTGGAATAGTTATAGTGTAACCTCCTGCTTCACCTTTGGACACTATTAATAAATTCCCTGTTACGAAAGATGAGGAAATGAACACATAATGTAGCCAGCTGCCAACATGGCCTTCAATGATTCTCACTCCCCTGCATTTCCACACTTAGTTCCCTCTCTCACTGAATAAGACAGATGTGAGTCACAGAAGTTGTGTGAGGTCATGGATGTTGGCTGTTTTCAGCAATTAAGTTTTGAGGTAATTTAATACATAACAATAGATAACTGGTTCACATATATAATTCCCACTTTCTCGCTCATCTGTTTCCACTTTCTTCAGTGTCCATGATTTGCATGACTTCAGTTTTCTTGTTCGCTTGGCCAGAAAGAGCTAAATTCTGTCCGCTGGCACCTGTCCTGTTATGAGCGGCTAACATAGCTTCTTGATAACAGACCAAAAAAGTGGAAATTTTCTTGGTGTAACTCCTCCTTCAGGTATTTATATAGCACAAGAATCTCTCTACTGTTCATTCTCCAGTGCCTTTAGATAATTACTTTTTGTAGGGTTTTACAGTTATTTTCCGAGAAATTGCCTGCTAGGGTCTTACTCTATTAATAAGAGAATCAGAAATTCCTCCCTTATTTTTTAAAAATTTGTTCTTTGTTTCAACTGGGCTTTGAATCAAATAATAGTTGATAGCTACTTTTTCATCCATCCCTCTAACTAGAAGTTCTTCCAATTTGGTTTCTTTTAATAAAAGACAAAAACATACGTCGTTTACAGTTCTCTCTTACTCTCTGTAACTCTCTTATAGCAAACCCAAGCACTAAAATACAGGGTAAATTTTGTTGAACCTGTATTTAAAAGCACAGACTTTGTATTATCATGTATTTCAGACTATCTCCAGGAACCAGTGGAAATTGAATAATCAGGTAGAACTAGGTAACTTGATAACTGGGTGGCATTGGGTGAGTTGTTGGGTCACTGTGTGCCTCAGTTTGTGAATTTGGGACAAAAATATCTATCAAAAGTAAGATGTCAAGGATTAAGTGAGGGAGTGAGTGAAATCGCTCAGTAGTGTCCGACTCTTTGCGACTCCATGGACTGTAGCTTACAAGTCTCCTCTGTCCATGGAATTTTCCAGGCAAGAGTACTGGAGTGGGTTGCCATTTCCTTCTCCAGGGGATCTTCCTGAGAGGATTAAATGAGGTGATAAATTCACTGGGACTTTTAAAGTCCCAATAAAGACTGGGTAATAAGAAAATATTGATTGTTTGTCTCTTTAACTGCTCATTTCACATTTTTATCACTCCTAAATTAAATTAGGATGCTCTTTATTATTTTTAGTCTTTCCCATTTTTTTTGCTAATTATACCATTTTATTTATAACTTTCTATGATTATTTGAGATTCTAGTTTATACTTCTCATTATGTTTTAAGTGTTTCAAGAGACAGATTTTGCTTATTTGTAGTGCCTTGTATAGATTAAAAGTATTCAGTGAGAATCTGCAGAATTTATTTTCTTGAGTTGCCATTTCATCATCATTATAGCAGTTTCCTTGTGAGATATTATAAAACCCAATATCTGTTCTTAAAATGCATGAAACACTTAAAATGCATGAAACATTGATTTTCCCATTTTTTTCCAGTGTTTAAAAATAAACCTAAAGATTTGACTTAAAATTTTCAAATTCAAACACACACACTAATCAGTTTGATCCTGGATCCATAATGGCAAATGTCTCTCCATCTTAACTTCAAATGTTTTGGGAGGTTTATAATCAAGGGCTAAAGATGTCAACAAAACACTTCTCTGTCTTTAATCAAGTATTTTTAAATAAATAGTTGACTAGATGGTGTGACTATACATCCATGTTTTGTTTTGTTTTTTCAGATACACTTGAATTTATTTGTGTACAAGCATGTTGTCTTTCTCTCCCTTCAATACGTGGGAGCTATTGTTTTTGTTTGCCTAGCATAAAACATGCCCCACCTTCACAGCATAGGAATGGATAAATGATCTCATCAATGCCAACAAAATGATTCTTCACTTTAAAAATATGAATCTCTAGTGGATATGCACAAGGAAGAAAGTAGCTAAAACAGAGTAATTTATGACAGTGTGACTCTGATTAAGACTTCATAAACACCTTCTACTACGCCCGGTCTTCTTTTTTTTTTTTTTCAAGATTTCTTTTTTGATGTGGACCATTTTTTAAAGGCTTTATTGTTACAATATTATTTCTGTTTTATGTTTTCGTTTTTTGACCTTGCAGTGTGTGGGATCTTAGCTCCCCAACCAGAGACTGAACCCACACCCCCTGCATTGGAAGACAAAGTCTTAACCACTGTACTGCCAGGAAAATCCCCCCTCTTCTTGAAGTTTGTTGAGCTCTACCTCTGGTATAGTGAGATAAGATTCTTTCCTTTTGTTTTGGTGGATGGAGCGGGGGAAAGGAGCATAAGTTAATCAGAACTTTTTTTTTTTTCTTTTGAACAATAAAAAGTACAGGAAATCTCTTTTTGGAATTGCTTTATATACTCTTGGACACAAAAAATTTCATAATAGTAATTCCTTTTGATTCTGTACTTGAAACAAAGTCCTGTTCTTCTTTTCCCCTTTTCCATTTCATGTTCCTGTGAGAGAACTTAAACCAGTTGCTCAAAGACCACTGTAGAAAAGGCTTTAACTATCACTGCTCTAAAGAAGAAACCCAAAGAAAGAAGAGGACTAGAGAGAAATCACAGTCTGGATACTAGGTGATATTGGGGCTTGAAGGAAAACGTTCAGGTACTGTGTCGGGAAGCAGAATGCTCAGTGTAGGCCTTCCAGGACTAAATGCTCTGTAAACAGCTGTGACTAAGAGCACAGTATGGATTTCTGAAAGCTAAATGACTTCAGGAAGATCCTGGTTGCTTTTGAAGGCGTCAGTGTACAGTTTCTTTTTGTGATTTGTCAAGCTGTTTATAAGTTATTAATTGCCTATTGTGTAAGGGAAAGTGTTTCTATATAGGTATTCTATCCTTAACTTAAAACCCGTTTGTAGATTTCAGACAGCTTATAATGCATAAATCTTTTGCTCTCCTTTACTCCTTTCACTGTCTGCTCCTATATTATGTGTGATGTCTTCATTCATAGTTTATGTGCAAAATTAAGACTATGGAGGCCCCTGAACTTCCACTTAACATGTTGTCTTTACTGCTGAAAGCCTTTACACCTTCATAAGTAGTGCTTAGTTGCTAGAGCCTATGTGTTAATTCGTAGCTTCTCATAGAAGCTTAAGAAATGAGTCTTATAAAAGCTTCCACTGCTGGAACTATATTGATGCAAACAGAATTGAGAGAGTTCAGTTATTAAGGGTCCTTTAGAACACATTGATAACTGTCAGAAAGTTTTTGGTGAGGTGACGTTCAGCTTTTTCCCATGACCTCATTACTGAATTCGGAGAAGGCAATAGCAACCCACTCCAGTACTCTGGCCTGGAAAATCCCATGGACAGAGGAGCCTGGTAGACAGCAGTCCATGGGGTCGCAAAGAGTTGGACACGACTGAGTGACTTCACTTTCACTTTTCACTTTCATGCATTGGAGAAGGAAATGGCAACCCACTCTAGTGTTCTTGCCTGGAGAATCCCAAGGACGGGGGAGCCTGGTGGGCTTCAGACATGACTGAAGCGACTTAGCAGCAGCAGCATTACTGAATCATAGGGGATGCAAATCTTAAACTAAATTATTGAACAAATATAGATTACCACGTGTGAACAAAACTGTATATACAGCATTTTCTGTCAGTTTGATTATGTTCCAGCTCTCTTTTTTAGGTACCCTAATGGCAACCCACTCCAGTATTCTTGCCTGGAGAATTCCATGGACAGAGGAGCCTGGTAGGCTGCAGCCCATGGGGTCACAAAGAGTCGGACACGACTGAGTGACTAACTTTCAAGACCATCTTCAATAAAACATTTCAGTTCAGTTCAGCTCAGTTGCTCAGTCATGTCCAACTCTTTGTGACCCCATGGACTGCAGCACACCTGGCTTCCCTGTCCATCACCAACTCCTGGAGCTTACTCAAACTCATGTCCATCGAGTTGGTGATGCCATCCAACCATCTCATCCTCTGTCATCCCCTTCTCCTCTTGTCTTCAATCTTTCCCATCATCAGGGTCTTTTCAAATGAGTCACTTACTTGAAACAATTGCAAGAATGTGCTGAAGGCAGGATTTGGCTGATTTATATTTGACAAAAGGAAAACAGAATTCTCCACTCTAGGGTCTGGATCCCAGAGCAATTAAGACCTAAGCCTCAAGCTCTGTGTCCAAAGATTCAGGTACTAGAGCTTCCTAGGTTACTATACTTTTATGCAAGGGCTGCTGCTGCTAAGTTGCTTCAGTTGTGTCCAACTCTGTGCGACCCCACAGATGGCAGCCCACCAGGCTCCCCCGTCCCTGGGATTCTCCAGGCAAGAACACTGAAGTGGGTTGCCATTTCCTTCTCCAGTGCATAAAAGTGAAAGTGAAGTCACTCAGTCGTGTCCGACTCTTCACGATCCCATGGACTGCAGCCTACCAGGCTCCTCCATCCATGGGATTTTCCAGGCAAGGGTACTGGAGTGGGGTACCATTGCCTTCTCCGTTATGCAAGGGCAGGAGTGTCTTAAAACTTAAGGTAACCCATATGTCTGGAATACCACTATTGTTACCATTGAAAACACATTTTTAATATTTATCATACTGACAACACAAGCATTCATTTCACAAATGAGACCCCACTTTGTTACTCATTATTTTAATTGTTAAAAATCTAGTATTGGTCACAAAGAAAGCTGAAATTTTTAGAATAGCTGTCTCTAAAGTGTGATCTTTCTCATATAATGCTAGGTGACCATCCCTGGAATGTGAATTTTCAATTAAGATAATTGATTAAATTTAAGGTGTAATCGGGCTTCCTTCATAACTCAGTTGGTAAATCATCTGCCTGCAATGCCGGAGACCTGGGTTCAATTCCTGGGTTGGGAATATCCCCTGAAGAAGGAAATTGCAACCCACTCCAGTATTCTTGCCTGGAGAATTCCATGGACAGAGGAGCCTGGCAGGCTACAGTCCACAGAATCACAAGAGTTGGACAAGACTTAGCGACTAAACCACCACCAAGGTGTAATTTAAGCTAAATAACACATATTACATAATATAATATTTATGTTTAAATATTTTAATGCAAATTTAAGGTGTTTTGTTATTCTTAAATTTTCAGAGATTATAAACGTTCATGGTTTTAGAAGTTCAGGCTCAGGAATTCTGTGATTCAAATATTAGTTAAGTTTTAGCCATATCAATAATAAAATCTAGTTTTGTATCAGAGTTGTAAAGCAAAATGAAATAGTAGCTCCAGAATTTCTGAGTCTATTTGGTCTGAGTCTATTTCGAAGAAGAGTCCAGTAATGAATTTACTAGACTTTGTATTTACATAACAAGGCCACTGTTTTTACTTGGATTTTATGTTTATTTGGATGGCTTTGAATGTGAGATTATGGAGGACCCTGCTTGGATATTTTCACTGGGCAGACTTATGCAATGTAACTTTAAAAAGTTGAGATGGCATATATTTTTAATAATTCATTTGTAATGTATGTGAGGCATTTATGCTCAAATTTAAAATTTTTGAATGTTTGATTATTCTGATCTATAAGAGACAAAATTATCTAGAGGATGGGAAGCCTTATTGCAGAATTTGATTTGAGTTCCACAAATGACAATAACATAGTAGAAGTTCCTTTTCTATGACGTTAAGCATTAGTATATACTTCCAGGGTCTAAACATAATGGCAGGTCTAACAAGAAACAGGTTTATGGTCTAAAAAAAAGTACCATTTTATCTTCATTATATTTGTTTTCCTAAGAAACAGTTATTGTATTGTACTCCAATTTACTAAATCTGTGTTGCATCATACATATAGTTTCATGGACCAGTTGCAATTTTTAATATGATTCTTGAAAAATATGCACAAAGGTGCTTTAACTACTATAAGACCTCACTTTTTCATTTGTAAAACTATGATTCTCTCCTTAAAAGGAAATTATATTTGTAAATCATCTGATGATGGAAGAATCTGTATAAAATTTGTGAGTTACTCCTTATAGTGAAAATTATGGTGAAATTTTAAAACAGATGATTTTCAATAAGTATGAACTATTTTTTCTTCTGTCCTAAAATCTTACTCTTTACAGTTCTTCAGAAACTGGAGTCATTTGTTCTGTTGTCTTTAAAGTCTCTAATCTCAAAAGCTATTCTGTGTTTCCAAAAGGCTTAAAGTTATTATGTGGTCCCTCAGCTTAGGCAGAGAATGGCTTTTGGGATCACGAACATATGGATGAGAGTCAATAAGATCATTCTGAGAGAGAAAAGATAATGAGAAAAGAATAGTGTAGAAGAAAGAGCCCTGAGGAATAACAACAGTAGGGAAAGTGAAAAATACGAGCAAAGGAAAATTTGAAAATTATTGATATCTTATATGCTAGGAAAAAAGATGAGTAAGTGGTCAAGTGTATCAAACACTATTTTACATTTCTGGTGAAGTTGTAGAGGGTTTAAAAAACCACTGATTTCACTATAAAGGTGAGAATGGATAAACTAAAAAGTAGTGTTTGTATTTTAAGCTATCAAAAAGTGGTAGAGTCAAGTAAGTCTAAATAAATTCCAAACATAGACAGACCTTCCCTGTCTTGTCACAAGTCAGTGCCAGCTTGCATTTCTGGGTTAGTCTGCAAATCGCTAGCAAATGGAATAGGTTTGTCCTAGGCAAAGAAAAGCTGCGAGGACAAGGGGAAAACAGCCACACTGGGGCTGACACGTTCCATCTGCATCTGAAGGAGACTTACGAATTCCACTCTCCCCGGTTCTCCTCTGTGGGAATTTTACTGAATAAGCTCTGTTTTGCTGTGAACTTAAAACTGCCCTAGAAAAGAAAGTGTATTAATTTAAAAGAAGTGACATGCAGAATTAATTGGATTGGATTTACACCAGGGTAACTGAAACAGAAGAAAGTGTTAGTAACAGATCAATAGAAATAATCTAAACGAAAGCATGTAGGATAAGACAATTAAAGATTACTGACTAGAAAAGCAAAGTCTGAGAGGAAAATATAACATGGCCTAGTATACATGTAATTTATGTCCCAGGAAAGAAGGAGAGTGGGCAGGAAAATAAAATATGAAGAGAAAATAGCCTAGACGTTTTCAAAGCTGATTAAAGTCTCAAACCCCAGAATGAAGAAGCCTGCTGAATACCAGGCAGGATAAACACAGAAAACCTTGCCAAGGTAAACCATAGTCAAGCTGTTGAAAACCAAAGATAAAGAGAAAAACCCTAGAAATAGTCTTGATTAAGAAAGATGGATGATTGACTAAATAAATACACAGAAGCTAGAGAAATGGAATAACATCTTTTAAATGCTAAAAGGATGTCAGTTCACAATTCTTTACCTAATGAAAATATCTACTACAATTAAAATGAAGTAAAAATGGCTTCAGAGAAATGACGAGGTTATTCTTCACTAGCAGATATGCCTGAACAGTAGCTTAAAGAAATCTTTTTTAGAATGAAGGGAATTTGCCCAATTGGAAAGTTGGATATTTAATAAGAAAACAAAGAGCACAGAAAAGGATAAACACGTGGAGAAATATAAAAATGAAAGTCATAAGTCAGTTATATAAATAAATATATAAATATTGTTGGAATAAACTGCAAAATGCAGAACATGTCAGCTTGGACTTAAAAATAAGACCCAATAATACAATTTATAATTGGGTCTTGTTTATAAGCAGCCTGACATTAAGCCATTAAAAATAAGGATGCAGAGGACTTCCCTGGTAGTGCAGTTGATAAGAATCCACCTGCCAATGCAGGGGACAGCAGTTTGATCCCTGATCTAAGAAGATTCCACATGCTATGGAGAGACGAATCCTGTGTGCCACAACTACTGCGGTCTGCACACTCTAGGGCCTGTGAACAGCAATTAGTGAGACCCTGTGTTGCAACTACTAAAGCCCATACACCTGCAGCCTGTGCTCTGCAACAAGAGAGAAACCACTGCAGTCAGAAGCGTGGGCTAGAGCTAGAGAGTAGCTCCCACTTCCTCAGCTAAAGAGAGCCCACATGCAGCAATGAAGACCCAGTACAGCCAAAAAATAAAAATACATAAATACATAAACAATAAGGATGCAGAGAGGTTGGAAGTAAAACAACTGAAAATCCTATCATAAAACAGATAAATTTAGCTAAAATTAGTATTAGATAAAGTAGACTTCAAGTCAATGGATACTACCAGAAATAAAGAAAAAAGTTTGGAGAGGTTCCATGACTAGATTTTAAAATTTATTCTGAAGTCACAGTAATTAAGACAGTGTGGTATTGGTGTAAGGATAAACAAGTAGATCAACAGAACAGATCACAGTGCAAACCTACAAGTGTAGAGTCACTTAGTCACTTAATTATTTACAAAGGTGCCAATACAATTAAAAAGGGAAAAAAATCCTTAAAATACTGGTGTTGGGAGCACCATACAATGAATATTTGTAAAACCAAAAATTTTGTGGCCACTTCATGCTGTACATGAAAATTACTTTGTGACATAGAGCTAAACATGAATGCTAAATAAGTAGAAGAAAACATAAAGGCAAAAATTTATGACTGTAAAGAAGGCAAAGATTATTTAGACAGGATACAGAAAGCACTAACCAAAAATATTTTTACATAGTACAAAGATTTTAGCAAAATTAAAGTTTCTTTTTATCAATAGACATAAGTAAGTCACACACTTAGAGATAATATTTACAATATATACATCTAACAAAGTACTGATATGGAGTAACTAAAGGCTGACTTGTAATGAATAATAATTTGTGACTAATGATAAACAATCCAGTTAAAATAGATAATATAGATGAATCTGCATTTCATAACAGAAAACATTTGAATGGTCAATAAATATATAAAAGGTGCTTAGATCATTTATCATCAGGAAAATGAAAATTTAAACTCTAATTAGATCTCTTTATATTTATAAGAATAAAACTATTTTACTAAAAATAAAAGATATACAAAATCAAGTCTGGTCAGTATATCTCATACATTGCAGGGAGTGTGTAAAATGGTACCACCACCTTGGATAATTTTTTTGCAGTTTCTTGTAAAGTTTAAAAAGGCATTGCCCAAAGAAAGGCAATGCCAAACAGTGCTCAAACTACCGCACAATTGTACTCATCTCACATGCTAGAAAAGTAATGCTCAAAATTCTCCAAGCCAGGCTTCAGCAATATGTGAACCGTGAACTTTCAGATCTTCAAGGTGAATTTAGAAAAGGCAGAGGAACCAAAGATCAAATTGCCAACATCCACCAGATCATCGAAAAAGCAAGAGAGTTCCAGAAAAACATCCATTTCTGCTTTATTGATGATGCCAAAGCCTTTGACTGTGTGGGTCACAGCAAACTGTGGAAAATTCTGAAAGAGGTGGGAATACCAGATCACCTGATCTGCCTCTTAAGAAATCTGTATGCAGGTCTGCTGCTGCTGCTGCTAAGTCGCTTCAGTCGTGTCCGACTCTGTGTGACTCCATAGACAGCAGCCCACCAGGCTTCCCGTCCCTGGGATTCTCCAGGCAAGAACACTGGAGTGGGTTGCCATTTCCTTCTCCAGTGCATGAAAGTGAAAAGTGAAAGTGAAGTCGCTCAGTCGTGTCCGACTCTAGCGACCCCATGGACTGCAGCCTACCAGGCTCCTCCATCCATGGGATTTTCTAGGCAAAAGTACTGGAGTGGGGTGCCATTGCCTTCTCCGGTATGCAGGTCAGGAAGCAAAAATTAGAACTGGACATGGAACAACAGACTGGTTCCAAATAGGAAAAGGAGTATGTCAATGCTGTATATTGTTACCCTGCTTATTTAACTTCTATGCAGAGTACATCATGAGAAACGCTGGGCTGGAAGAAGCACAAACTGGAATCAAGATTGCAGGGAGAAATACCAATAACCTCAGATACGCAGATGACACCACCCTTATGGCAGAAAGTGAATAAGAACTAAAGAGCCTCTTGATGAAAGTGAAAGAGGAGAGTGAAAAAGTTGGGTTAAAGCTCAACATTCAGAAAACTAAGATCATGGCATCTGGTCCCATCACTTCATGGCAGGTAGATGGAGAAACAGTGGAAATAGTGGCTGACTTTATTTTGGGGGGCTCCAAGATCACTGCAGATGGTGACTGCAGCCATGAAATTAAAAGATGCTTGCTCCTGGGAAGAAAATCTATGACCAACCCAGACAGCATATTCAAAAGCAGAGACATTACTTTGCAAACAAAGGTCCGTCTAGTCAAAGTTATGGTTTTTCCAGTAGTCATGTGTGGATGTGAGAGTTGGACTGTGAAGAAAGCTGAGCACAGAAGAATTGATGCTTTTGAACTGTGGTGTTGTAGAAGACTGTTGAGAGTCCCTAGGACAGCAAGGAGATCCAACCAGTCCATCCTAAAGGAGATCAGCCCTGGGTGTTCATTGGAAGGAATGATGCTAAAGCTGAAAGTCCAATACTTTGGCCACCTGATGCAAAGAGCTGAGTTATGTGAAAAGACCCTGATGCTTGGAGGGATTGGGGGCAGGAGGAGAAGGGGACGACAGAGGATGAGATGGCTGGATGGACACGAGTTTGGGTGAACTTTGGGAGTTGGTGATGGACAGGGAGGCCTGGAGTGCTGCGGTTCATGGGGTCTCAAAGAGTCGGACACGACTGAGCGACTGAACTGAACTGTAAAGTTTAAACATGCACATAACCTTTGATTTGTTAGTTCCTTTTGTGACTCAGATGGTAAAGTGTCTGCCTACAATTCAGGAGACCCAGTTTCAATCCCTGGGTCGGGAAGATCTTCTGGAGAAGGAAATGGCAACCTACTCCAGTAGTCTTGCCTGGAAAACCCCATGGATGGTGGAACCTGGTAGGCTACAGTCCATGGGGTCGCAAAGAGTGGAACACAACTGAGCGACTTCATTTTCACTTTCACCTTTGACATTGCAAGTGTACATCTAGGTATATCCCCGCCCCGTCCCCCAAATTAGTTCACAAGTTCACAAAAAAGTTTTGTATAAGAAGAATGCTTATATTAGTTTTGTTCCAGTAGAGCATCAGGCAAAGCGTGGAGGTTGATAATACAATGATTTCAGTAGAAAGGGTGATTAAATTGGTGCCAGTGGTAAAGAACCCTCCTGACAATGCAGGAGATGGAGGAGATGCAGGTTTGATCTTTGGTTCAGGAAGATCCCCTGGAGGAGGGCATGGCAACCCACTCCAGTATTGTTGCCCAGAGAATCCCATGGACAGAGGAGCCTATTGGGCTAAAGTCCATGGGGTCACAAAGAGTAGGACACGACTGAAGTAACTTCGCATGGCATCTGAGAAAGAAGTGCCCTTGGAACTGAAGTTTTGTCCACCTTTGGTGTGACTATGGAGCCATTGCCTTTAACAATGTGAACTTCAAGTACACCACAGATGGCCCCCTGGTATTGAATGATCTGAGAGCAAGCACTGACTCAAGAGGAAAGGTTGGCATTGTGGGAAGAATAGGAACTGGAAAAAGTTCCCTCATCACTGCCTCTTTTAGATAATCAGAACACAGTGGTACAGTTTTGATGGATAACAATTCAACAACTCAAATTGGACTTCACAGTTTTAGAAAGAAAATGTCAGAGTACAAACAACCCATAAAATACTGGAAACAACCCAAAAGTTCATTAACAGGAAATGTGAAAACAAATTGTTAATTTCATATAATGAAACACTATGAGAGTAGTCAAAGTAGTAATAAACCACAAACACACTCAATCACATTAGTGAATCTTTAAAATATTATTTGTGTGAAAGAAGCTAAACACAAAGAATACATACCATATGACTTCATTAAAAAAAATTATTGGAGTATCAGTTCAGTTTGGTCACTCAGTTGTGTCCAGTTCTTTGCAACCCCATGGACTGCAGTGCACTGGGCTTCCCTGTCCATCACCAACTCTCAGAGCTTACTCAAACTCATGTCCATTGAGTTGGTGATGCCATCCAACCATCTCATCCTCTGTCATCCCCTTCTCCTCCCACCCTCAATCTTTCCCAGCATCAGGATCTTTTCAAATGAGTTCTTCGCATCAGGTGGCCAAAGTATTGGAGCTTCAGCTTGAGCATCAGTCCTTCCAATGAATATTCAGGATTGATTTCCTTGAGGATGGACTGGTTGGATCTCCTTGCAGTCCAAGGGACTCTCAAGAGTCTTCTCCAACACCAAAGTTCAAAGGCATCAGTTCTTTGGCAGTCAGCTTTATTTATAGTCAGATTCTCACATCCATACATGACTACTGGAAAAATCATAGTTTTGACTAGATGGACCTTTGTTGGCAAATAATGTTTCTGCTTTTTAATATACTGTCTAGATTGGTCATAATTTTCTTCCAAGAAGCAAGCTGCTTTCAATTTCATGGCTGCAGTCACCATCTGCAGTGATTTTGGAGTCCCCCCAAAATGAAGTCTGTCACTGTTTCCACTGTTTCCCCATCTATTTGCCATGAAGTGATGGGACCAGATGTCATGATCTTCGTTTTCTGAATGCTGAGTTTTAAGACAACTTTTTCACTCTCCTCTTTCAGTTTCATCAAGAGGCTCTTTAGTTCTTCTTCACCTTCTGCCATAAGGGTGGTGTCATCTGCATATCTGAGGTTATTGATATTTCTCCTGGCAATCTTGATTCCAGCTTGTGCTTCATCCAGTCCACCATTTCTCATGATGTACTCTGCATATAAGTTAAATAAGCAGGGTGTCATTATACAGCCTTGACTGTATATTGGACTGTCAAGGTTTTGAAATGGATTTGGAACCAGTTTGTTGTTCCATGTCCAGTTCTAACTGTTGCTTCTTGACTTGCATACAGATTTTTCAGAAGGCATAGTTGCTTGATAAAGTTGTGTTGGTTTCAGGTGTACAGTAAAATGAATCCAATATATATATATATATATATACACACACATATATCCATTCTTTTTTAGATTATTTTCCCATATAGGTCATTACAGAGTAATGACTAGAGTTCCCTGTGCTATACAACAGGTCCTTATTAGAACTAAAAAGCCTCTTGATGACAGTGAAAGAGGAGAGTGAAAAAGTTGGCTTAAAGCTCAACATTCAGAAAACGAAGATCATGGCATCTGGTCCCATCACTTCATGGGAAATAGATGGGGAAGCAGTGGAAACAGTGGCAGACTTTATTTTTCTGGGCTCCAAAATCACTGCAGATGGTGACTGCAGCCATGAAATTAAAAGACGCTTACTCCTTGGAAGGAAAGTTCTGACCAACCTAGATAGCATATTCAAAAGCAGAGACATTACTTTGCCAACAAAGGTCCGTCTAGTCAAGGCTATGGTTTTTCCAGTGGTCATGTATGGATGTGAGAGTTGGACTGTGAAGAAAGCTTAGCACCGAAGAATTGATGCTTTTGCACTGTGGTGTTGGAGAAGACTCTTGAGAGTCCCTTGGACTGCAAGGAGATCCAACCAGTCCATTGTAAAGGAGAGCAGCCCTGGGTGTTATTTGGAAGGACTGATGCTAAAGTTGAAACTCCAGTACTTTGGCCACTTCATGCGAAGAGTTGACTCATTGGAAAAAACTTTGATGCTGGGAGGGATTGGGGACAGGAGGAAAAGGGGACGACAGAGGATGAGTTAGCTGGATGGCATCACCTACTCAATGGACATGAGTTTGAGTGAACTCCAGGAGTTGGTGATGGACAGGGAGGCTTGGCGTGCTGCGATTCACGGGGTCGCAAAGAGTTGGACACTTAGCTACTTAGCTGCTTAACTACCTAACTAAGTCACAAAGAGTCGGACTTAGCTACTAAACTGACTGACTGACTGAGTATGCATGTGTCACTCTCAATTTCCCAATTTATGTCCCCACCAAGCCTTTCACCAGTGGTAACCATAAATTTGTTTTCTGCCCCTGTGACTCTTTTCTGTTTTGTAAATAAGTTCATTTGCATTTTCCTTTTTTTAGGTTCCACATTTAAACAGTATCCTACATTTGTTTCTCTGCATCTGACCCAGTATGATAATCTCTACGACCATCATGTTGCCGAAAATGACATTATTTCATTCTTTTTTATCGCTGCGTAATATTCTGTTGTATATGTATACCACATCTTTGTTACCCACTCCTTTGTTCTTTCAGTCTTTTTTATCCAGGTGTTAGCTATTTTGACCTTGTTCTCTAATTTTGTCTATTTTTCCTTGTTTTCTATTTCTTTGTCATTTTGTTTCCTTTTTTGGAGACTTTTAAAACTGCATTTTCAGCCTTTGTATTGAATTTTCCATTTCAAGATATTTATATTTATTTTTAAAAACTTCTTTTATGTCTCTGAACGTTTTTTTTTTTTTCAATCCATCCCTTTCTTGTTTCATGGTTGTAACATGTTTTCTGGTTTATTAATGATAGACTTTGAAATTTTGTTCTTCTGTAATGTCAGTTTCTTAAAAATTACTTTGTTTGAAACCATGTTGAAGAGTTTACTCAGATTTCTGGTGTCTTTGGTATTACCCTCATAATTAAAAACTTGTGGTAAAAATGGTAATTGGAAACTCTGAAAATATGGGTGGAAATTACTGACTGGCTTCTGTAGAATGATCTGAATGGGATTTTTGTTGGAGAATCCCAGTATCCCAATACTTTAAGATTTTCCTAAGACTGTGGATTTCTAAGAGAGTTTTCTTTTATAATACAAATTACTTTTTGGAATGCAAAGCTCAGTGCTCTGGTGGTCAAGTGGGAAAACAGGTTATGTGTCTCAACTTTCAACATTTAATCCAGTTAATATGAGTCATTCAGTCCTTTACTTCTCCAGAAAAGAATTCTCCAGTATTCAGCCCGTACTGAGGAAGGGTAGCTATCAGATTATGAAGAGGAAAGTGTGTCTAGGGAAACCCTAATTTGTCACACATCTTTTACCCAGTCCTCCTTATTTTGACCTTGAAACCCATTGGGTTTCCATGGCGGCTCAGATGGTAAAGATCTGCCTGCAGTGCAGGAGACCAGGCTTTGATCCTGGAGTCAGGATGATCCCCTGGAGAAGGGCGTGGCAACACACTAGAGTATTCTTCCGTGGAGAATTCCATGGATGCAGGCTCCTGGTAGGTCACGATCCATGGGGTTGCAAAGAGTCGGCATGTCTGAGTGACTAACATTTCCACTATAAATTTCAGAAAAACCTGTTGTTACAAATGTTGAACCTTTTGAGGATTCTTCTTTGTAAACTAAAACCTAAGTCTTAGATTTTGCTACTGCTTATTTTAGATTAGGCATTCTAACTCCCATCTATTTTTCTGGGTTCCAAAAGTTTGTTGCTGTTGTTACCTTTCTTGTTTGTCTTTTGATTTTTTGTCTTTAAAATATGCAGTTAGAGTGAGGTTTTTGAAGGCAGAGAATTGAATTATTAAATGTACTCTTTTAATTCAGAAGACTTTTTTTTCATTGACTTTAGCGGGTAAGAAATGAAGTCTTGTCCTGCAATTTATGAGAGTGCTTATTACTATGACAATGGAAGTATGTAAAATTAGAATATGTTTAATAAGCTTCCCATAATTATTTTAAGCATTATTTTTAGAATAAAGAATGCATGACAACAAGCAATTATCTTTGACAATGAAATTTAAATATATTAATGACTACTGGTTATTCTAGTGTGTTTGGTTATTAGCAGTTATTTAGAAGTTAGTCAAAATAAATTCACGCTGTACATATTCCTTTTATGCATTTTCCAGACTCCTCTCCTAATTGATTTGATCACAACTCTAAACTCTAGAACTTGTATGTCTTATAAGAGCACTAACTTTATGTTGTGTGCCTTTAAGAAAGGGAAAACCAACAGGACTGTACATCATACTCTAATTACTTGTATTTCAGTTTAACAATTGATAGGTGGATCCAGAGAATCCATATAACATTTTTAAAGCTAGTGAAATTTTATAAAGCCTTAAAAGAACTTACTGTTTTGTGTGTGGAATTCTTATTAGAATAATCCCACTGATCATCATCTGTGCACTTAGGCAAAAGGAAAGCTTACTGGCATGTATGACACAGTCAGTTCTGCACTTCAGTTTTTCCAGTTGTTGTGCCAAAACTATTTTAAAATGGTACCTCAGCCTAGTATTGCTTAAATGTTCCTTGGACCTTACTTGGTAAAAGATAAGTTTATGTTTTCAAAACTATCCTGTTATTTCTGGTTTTAGTTCAGTTTAATATGGATGTTTTGAATTTGCATGATTCTGACAAGAATAGTGTTAAAACCAGAGGACTTTTGGTTTTACAAATGAAATCAAGACAAATAAAGAAGGAGAAAACTGACTTTACTATTTAAATAGCTTTGTATAACGCTTAGGAATTAGACTTGAGATCAGTCAATCTATGTTTGAGAAAAGTTTTTAGTTAACTTTTGCAAGGCACTATTTAAAACTTCTTTTCAAAGTAGTATAGATGGATATTGTAACTGTGTGTTGCAACCCCATCTTGTAACTATGGTTTTTTTCCTTCATTAAACCTAATTTGTATTGTCTGAATAAATAACTCCCAGAAGAATTCCCTCATTCAAAGGGAGGTCTGAAAATTATAGCAAGTTACCTGCTTTTCTCACTAATTTGGAATAAGATTAGTTTGATTTATAAATGATGGAGTAAGTTGTTTTATCTAATGTTTGTTGTTCCTCAGAATAGTGTATCCCTTCTAAAAGAGCAAGTTATTGATCTTTTCCTGAGAATCGTAGATACAAGAAGGAGTTGAGAGTAGTGCTAATAATGATGGCGCTGTTCATTTGAAAACAACTAAAATGAGTGAGAATCTAGGCTAAGTTTGTTCTTTCACTGGCATATGAGAGTCAAAGAAAGTAAGAGTAAAGAACGTTAGGAATACTTACTATGTGTCAGACCCATTTTTATAAGCTGTATGGTATTAACTCATCTTCCGAGCAGCTCTGTAAAGTAAATACAATTATTATCATCCCCATTTCATAGAAGAAGAAGTAGAGGCAAGTCATGGGGCTGATAAATTATAAAACTGGGCTTTGCATCCAGACAGTCTGGTTCTGGAGTCCATAAGCTTAACTACCACTCTAAATTGTTGCTACTAAAAGAGAATTCTGCATAAAAATATGAAATTGCTCTCAAATAAAAGAAGAAAAAGCAGTGGAGATAAAAGAACATAGCCAAACCAAGTGATTCAAGGTCACGGGGCTCTGATTGATTGACATGGGTCAGTATTATTGTGACAGTTTAACTTATTTGGCTTATATAGAGAAAAGAGTAAAATAAAGATGACTAAAGGGGCTTCCTGGATGGCTCAGCGGATAAAGAATCTGCCTGCAACACAGGAGACTCGGGTTCGATCCCTGGGTCGGGAAGATCCGTCTGAATGAAGAAATGGCAACTCACTTCAATATTCTTGCCTGGAGAGTCCCATGGACAGAGGCGCCTGGCCAGCTACAGTGCAAAAGGTTGCAAAAAGTCAGACACAATTGAGCAACGAAGCGTGCAGGAAATAAATTTGTCACATTAAAATCAGGAAGAAACACAATATACCTTGTAAATTCAGTAATTTTTCTTCTCAGTTACTTATTCTACTGACATTATTGTAATTCCAAAGGGAGGATGGAAGTGAGAGTCACATTAACATGTATATGTATAACTGAATCACTTTGTTGTACACCTAGAACAAGCACAACATTGTTAATCAACTATATACCAAAGTAAAATAAAAATAACTTACTGAAAAAAATGTTTTGAGGTGCTAATTTGACATTCAGTGATCAATGCTAAGTAAGCTGTTAGATAAATGTAACTTAAGCTCAGAAGTTTGGGCTGAAGATACAAATTGGAGATCATTAAGACATAATGATATTTAAAGTCATGAAATTGCTTGGTATTATCTAGGAAGAGGATAGACAGAGAGAAGGAACTCTCATATTAGGGTGAGAGGAGAAGGCAATAAAGGAGCCTGGGAAAGAGCAGTTCATAGAACAAGAGGAAATGCAGGAATGTGTGATGCAGGAAAGCCAGGAAAGTAAGTGTGGTAGAATGTGCCTAAGCCTGCTGAGGATTAGATCATGCGCAGGAAAAGTTTCACTGGGTTTGGCAGTGTGGAAGGCACTGATGAATTTAAAAGTAGTTTCAGTGGACTGTGGACAGGGACGCTAGATTGAGATGGATGGAAAAATTAAGAAGAAGCAAGGACAGGTAAACTAATATAGGGAGAGGCTTAGTAGACTAATTCTACTATGCTTCCTAAAATTTTTCTCATGTCCAACTCTATGAGACCCCATGGACTCTAGCCTGCCAGGCTCCTCTGTCCATTGACTTCTCCAAGCAAGAACACTGGAGTGGATAGCCATTCCCTTCTCTAGGGGATTTTCCCCACCCAGGGATCAAACCTGGGTCTCCTGCTTTGCAGGCGGACTCTTTCCACCAGGGAGGCCCTCATCAGACAAAGCCCAGTTTTAATCACTACCCTCCTCAACTCTATGGAACCATCATTCACATGATTCTATCATCTTCTCTCTTTATTTGTTTACCTCTTATTTATCCTTCCACCTCATCTTTCCCTTTAAAATTCCATTACTGTATCTTAGGGAAGTCATTTTCTCTGGTTAAAAGTCTTCAGCCATATCTTTCAATGTTATCTCTGCTTGCTTACTTTATCTTTGCCTTGACTGGGGACACTGACTTCCCTCACATACCGTACGGGCCAGGAGTGGGAGCACTATCCTTGTTGACTATTGCCATTTTCAGGCAGTACCCCTGCTCTTCTGAGTTTTCCCAAAGAGTTTGATGGAGTTTTAGTTATCTTAAAAGTAGCAGGGCTCTCAGAGAGTCTTGCATATAGTATTCATTGTACTGCATATTCCATTTTATGTAAGACTTCAGCAACCATGGATTTTGGTAACCATAGCCCAGGGATATTGAAGGGAGACTATAGTTTCTTTCTGTTAAAACTCTTGTTGTATTTGGTTGTTTTTTTTTTTTTTTTTTTTTTTTTTCTTCCCTCTAGAACTCTTGCCTGGGACCAGAATATAACTCAAACAAACATTGTTCCAGATATATCAGAGAGTAAGGATTTTGATTATGAAGTTTTCAGCTTTACGTCCTCTGAATATTACACCTGAAAAACAAGTAACTAACACACATCTTCTAAATATTAAATACCAAAATAGTCATTTTAGAAGGATAATGTGAAATAATGTGGTTGCTAAGAACACTTGGGAGCTAATGCAGTGCACAAGAAAGTAGATGAAACTATTATAATTTTTTATTGTAAAAATATCTCATATACTTATTTTATTTTCATTTCTAGATTCCAATGTATTGGCAAAGCAATGGTTGTCTCTGAATTTATAATTTGGTTTGTCTTCATGAAATGTTTATCTGTTTCTAACTCAGCCTTTAACCCTAAGAGATATTTGAGCCCTAGGAAAATTATCCCTTTGGCACAAGAATTTTTCACCTTGAATGACTCATTATTCAGTTTTGGTTAAAAGAATTTTATTAAAAAGATTAAGTACCCAAGAAAATGTATAATCTGCAATTTTAGAAAAAAATTTAATAATCAAACATTCTTTTTTTATATGCCCATAATTAAACCCATGGTCACCATAATTTCTAAATCTCTAATATGTCATTCATCCATCATCTCAAATCTCTAAAGTAGCTTCTTGGTAAGAATAAATGATATATTGAATGATGACCAGTTTTATTATATAGCATAACAGCTTGGAAATGAATCTATCTTCCGGATTTTTCCTTTTTTTTGTTTTTTTACCTATGTATATACCCAAATATGGCTTCCCAGGTAGCACAATGGTAGAGAATCTCCCTGCCAGTGGAGGAGACACAAGAGATGTGGATTCAATCCCTTGGTTGGAAAGATCCCGTGGAGAAGGAAATGGTAACCTGCTCCAGTATTCTTTCATGGAAAATTCCGTAGACAGAGAAAGCTGGCCGACTGCAGTCCATGGGGTCAGAAAGAATCAAGCATGACTGAGCAACTGAGCATGTACACATGCATACCCTAATATAGAAGACAAACCTCTGGATTATGATCCAGCAGAAAGATGAATTAGCAATATGGTCTTGAGAGGCCCTCACTATCAGTTCTCAGTCCTGTTTTGTGAAAAAATCTTCTAAAACCTTCTCTTCTTTGTGAATGTAATGTGGTTTTTCTTATAGAAAGTGATCACATATTCCAAGAGTCTAATTTAATGTATTTGATTGTCTATTTCACTTCTTTTTTTGAGTATAAGACAGTTCAAGCCAGAGATTCAGTTCTTTGGCTGGATCTTCTCAAACTAATGGGGTTTTGCTAATAGCTCAGTCAGTAAACAATTTTTCTGCAATTCAGGAGACCTGGGTTCGATTCTTGGGTTGGGAAGATATGCTGGAGAAGGAAATGGAAACCCACTCCAGTATTCTCACCTGGAGAATCCCATGGACAGAGGAGCCTGGCAGGCTACAGTCCATGGCATCTCAAAGAGTCAGACACGACTTAGCCACTAAACTACCATCACATACCTCAAATGGACGATGCCACCATTAAAATAACAATAATTACAAAACGTGAAATCTGTGGTTACGTAGACTCTAAACTTCGCTGTTACAAGTAGAACATGATTGTGAAAGTGGATTATTTTCCATATTTTACAGTAGTAGACAGGACTTTTTTTTGAAGTTGCAGTTGCCGATCCCCAGAAAATAGCATTGGCTCTATTGAAACTGTTTATTGGTATTACAGTAAATACACATACTTTATTGTTGTTGTTGTTCAGTTGCTAAGTTGTGTCTGACTCTTTATGACTGCTTGAACTGCAGCCCACCAGGCTTCCCTGTCCTTCACTATCTCCTGGAGTTTGCCTAAATGAAGTCCATTGAGTTGGTGATGCCATCCAACCATCTCATCCTCTGTCGTTCCCTTCTCCTCTTGCCTTCAGTTTTTTCCAACATCAGTATCTTTTCCAATGAGTTGGCTCTTCTCGTCAGGTGGCCAATGTATTGGAGCTTCAGCTTCAGCGTCAGTCCTTCCAATGAATATTCAGGGTTGATTTCCTTTAAGATTGACTGGTTTGATCTCTTTGCTGCCCAAGGGACTCTCAAGAGTCTTCTCCAGCCCTGCAATTCAAAAACATCAATTCTTCGTCATTCAGCTTTCTTTATGGTCCAACTCTCACATCCATACCTGACTACTGGAAAAACCATAGCTTTGACTATATAGACATTTGTCAGCAAAATGATATCTCTGCTTTTCAGTACACTGTCTAGGTTTGTCATAGTTTTTCTTCTCAGGAGCAAGTGTCTTTTAATTGCACGGCTGCAGTCACTGCAGTAATTTTGTGAAGTTGCTCAGTCATGTCTGACTCTTTGCGATCCCATGGACTATAGCCTTCCAGGCTCCTCTGTCCATGGAATTCTCCAGGCAAGAGTACTGAAGTGGGTAGCCTTTCCCTTCTCCAGGGGATCTTCCCAACCCTGGGATCAAACCCAAGTCTCCCTCATTGCAGGCAGACACTTTACTGTCTGAGCCACCAGGGAAGCCCTGATTTTGGAGCCCAGGAAAATAAAAATCTGTCACTGTTTCCACTTCTAATCTGTCTATTTGCTATGAAGTGATGGGACCAGAGGCTATGATCTTAGTTTTTTGAATTTTGTGTTTTAAGCCAACTTTTCCACTCTCCTCTTTTACCCTCATCAAGAGACTGTTTAGTTCCTCTTTGCTTTCTGTCATTCAAGTGGTATCATCTGCATATCTGAGGTTCTTGATATTTCTCCTGGCAATCTTGATTCTGGCTTGTGATTCACCTGACCTTTGTAGACCTTTATTTTTTTTTACATAAGTAATGCATATTTACCCCTTCCTTTTTCCTTCCTGTTTAACAGAATCACACAGCTTTTCTTACAGTAAAAATGAATTATTTTCCTTTTTTGACTTGAGCGACCACCAAGCAGTATAGATTTGGGGAGAAATAAAGGGATCTCATCTAAAGTTTCTTGTTTTTAATATGATGACAGAATTTGTAGGTCAGAGTTGTCTAAGTATTATGCCTTAGTTTATAAGTTTCAGTTCAGTTCAGTTCAGTTGCTCAGTTGTGTCCAACTCTTTGTGACCCCATGAATTGCAGCACGCCAGGCTTCCCTGTCCATCACCAACTCCCAGAGTTTGCTCAAACTCACGTCCATCGAGTCGGTGATGCCATCCAGCCATCTCATCCTCTGTTGTCTCCTTCTCCTCCTGCCCCCAATCCCTCCCAGCATCAGAGTCTTTTCCAGTGAGTCAGCTCTTCGCATGAGGTGGCCAAAGTACTGGAGTTTCAACTTTAGCATCATTCCTTCCAAAGAAATCCCAGGGCTGATCTCCTTCAGAATGGACTGGTTGGATCTCCTTGCAGTCCAAGGGACTCTCAAGAGTCTTCTCCAACACCACAGTGTAAAAGCATCAATTCTTCCGCACTCAAGCTTTCTTCACAGTCCAACTCTCACATCCATACATGACTACTGGAAAACCATAGCTTTGACTAGACAGCCCTTTGTTGGCAAAGTAATGTCTCTGCTTTTGAATATGCTATTTAGGTTGGTCATAACTTTCCTTCCAAGGAGTAAGTGTCTTTTAATTTCATGGCTGCAGTCACCATCTGCAGTGATTTTGGAGCCCAGAAAAATAAAGTCTGACACTGTTTCCACTGTTTCCCCATCTATTTCCCATGAAGTGATGGGACCAGATGCCATGATCTTTGTTTTCTGAATGTTGAGCTTTAAGCCAACTTTTTCACTCTCCTCTTTTACTTTCATCAAGAGGCTTTTTAGTTCCTCTTCACTTTCTGCCATAAGGGTGGTGTCATCTGCATATCTGAGGTTATTGATAGTTCTCCCGGCAATCTTGATTCCAGCTTGTGCTCCTTCCAGCCCAGTGTTTCTCATGATGTATTCAGGCAAGTCATTAAACTTCTCAGGACTTCATTTACCTTATCTGTGAAATGAAAATCATGGACTAAATTACAAATTCTTACAGTGCTAAAAATGCAGCACAAATAATTTATTATTTGATTGATACAAATCAGTCTAATTAAAAATTGAAAGTTGAACAATAGATTTTTAACAATCAGAAAAATTATTAAGCACTAAATTTATGCATGGCAATATTTTTCTATAAAATTTAAAGTATTAAGTGTCTACTTTGAACCAGCTTACATTTAAAAAGGAAAAGTCAAATAGGTCACCAGGTCTATTAAAGAAGACATTCAATATATCTTGACATTTCTTCATTCAACCTATTCATTTACATCTCTTAGCTAGACCTTGTGCAGGCAACAGAGGATTCAGAGATGAATAAAACATGGCCTCTAACCTCAAGGAGTTTACAGTTTAACATGTTTAAAGGTCACTGCTAAATTATGACCATAAAAACCTGAATAGCAAATTTGTAAATTGGGATTTTGCTTATTCTTTAGAACTGACATCATCTTCTTTTACTAAATTAGTCAGGGACTTTATTAAGTTAGTCAGCGTAAGTGTAAACTTGAATTTTGTATTATGGTTTTTTCACAGTGCCGTATTTTTCCTAGTCTGTAGGCTTGATAAAGGAAGGTACAGGTCTTATTTGAAGCTGTAATGCTAGCCCTTAGTACAGTGATTAGAATGGAGAGATACTTGATATGTTTGGTGAAGCAAATTAAGGGCATAACATAGGTTGACATTTCTTACTATGATATCATTTTTGCTTGTTTACTGTGGAGTATACACATATAGACTACTTCACAAAAACTATTGTGTTGCTCAAGGAGTTATGGTATAGTAAGCACCTGTGTAACCACTACAGAGGTTAATAAAAAGATCATTGCCCCCTTTTAACTCTTACTCTTTCCTTTCTTCCAAAAATCACACTGATTTCTTGTTCTATCCACATGGCCCAAGAGGCTGCCAAAAGCATTACTCAGCTTGTCATCACCTCTAGTGGGATTAAGAGATACTAAGTGGGACTTTCCAGGTACACTTCTCTGTGTGTCTTTCTTCTGACTCTTGGTCCTTGAAATTTGGTCTGCCATAATGGAAGATCACAATATTTTAAACCAAGGCACAGAGGTCATATTGAAAAGAAATACTAATTTTAAACAATTATATAATTTTCCTTCCAGTGCAGAAGAGGCAAGTGACATGGGTTTGATCCCTGGTCAGGAAGGTCCCCTGGAGTAGGAAATGGCAACCCACTCCAGTATTCTTGCGTGGAGAATTCCATGGACAGAGGAGCCTGGCAGGTTACAATCCATGGGGTCGCAGAGTCGGGCACAATTGAGCAACTGAACATGTGCTATTTACCGTTATTTGGTCTTCAGTTTTGAACTTTATAGTAAAATACACAAATATTGTTCAGTTCAGTTCAGTCACTCAGTAGTGTCCAACTCTTTGCGACTCCATGGACTGCAGCACACCAGGTTCCCTGTCCATCACCAACTACCAGAGCTTATTCAAACTCATGTCCATCGTGATGCCATCCAACCATCTCATCCTCTGTTGTCCCCTTCCCCTCCCGCCTTCAAACTTTCCCAGCATCAGAGTCTTTTCCAATGAGTCAGTTCTTTGTACCAGGTGGCCAAAGTATTGGAGTCTCAGTTTCAACATCAGTCCTTTCGATGAATATTCAGGACTGTTTCCTTTAGGATGGACTGGTTGGATTTCCTCGCAGTGCAAGGGACTCGCAAGAGTCTTCTCCAACACCACAGTTCAAAAGCATCAATTCTTTGGCACTCAACTTTCTTTATAGTCCAACTCTCACATCCATACACGACTAGTGGAAAAACCATAGCTTTGACTAGACGGACCTTTGTTGGCAAAGTAAGGTCTCTGCTTTTTAATATGTTGTCTAGGTTGGTCATAGCTTTCCTTCCAAGGAGTAAGCGTCTTTTTATTTCATGGCTGCAGTCACCATCTGCAGTGATTTAGGGGACCCCCAAAATAAAGTCTGTCACTGTTCCCACTGTTTCCCCATCTATTTGCCATGAAGTGATGAGACTGGATGCCATGATCTTCGTTTTCTGAATATTGAGTTTTAAGCCAACTCTTTCACTGTCTTCTTTCACTTGCATCAAGAGGCTCTTTAGTTCTTCTTTGCTTTCTGCCATTAAGGTGGTGTCATCTGCATATCTGAGGTTATTGATATTCCTCCCAGAAATCTTGATTCCATCTTGTGCTTCATCCAGCCTGACTCACTGGAAAAGGCCCTGATGCTGGGAAAGATTGAAGGCAGGAGGAGATGGTTGGATGGCATCACTGACTCGATGGACATTAGTTTGAGTAAGCTCCGGGAGTTGGTGATGGACAGGGAAGCCTGGTGTGTTTCAGTCCATGGGGTCACAAAGAGTCAGCCACGACTGAACGACTGAGTGGAACTGAGCTGATAATGGCATGTATCCACCTTTGTAGTATCATACAAAATATTTTCACTACCCCCAAAATCCTCTGTGCTCTGCCTCCCTACAACACTGGCAACCACTGATCTTTTTGCCATCTCCATAGTTTTACCTTTTCGAGAATTTGAGCAGTTGGAATCATATGGTGTGTAGGTAGCCCTTTCACACTGGCTTATTTCACCTAGTAATATGTGCTTAAGGTTTCTTTGTGTCTTTTCATGGATTGATAATAATTTTTAGCTCGGAATAATACTCCATGGTCTATTTACAGCACAGTGTATTTATCCATTCACTTTGTAAAGGACATCTTGAATGTTTCCAAATTTGGCAGTTACAAATTAAGTTGATATAAGCTTCCATGTTCAGATTTTCATGTGGACATAGATATCAACATTTGAGTAAATATCAAGGACTGTGATTACTGGATTGTATTGTAAGAGTATGGTTTGTTTTGTATGAAACTGCCAGACCGTCTCCCATTCTCAGTTCCCTAATGACATATGATGTTGAACATCTTTTCATATGTTTACTTGCCATCTGTATATCTTCTTTAATGAGGTGTCTGTTAAGACCTTTTGCCCATTTTTAAACATGAGATTCTTGATTTTCTTTTTTGAGTTTTAAGAATTCTTGTAAATGTTGGATGATAGTCCTTTATCAGATATGCCTTTTGTAAGTATTTCTTCCCAATCTGTTGGTTATCTTCTCCTTCTTTTGACATTGTCTTTTGCAGAGCAGAATTTTCTTTTAATTGGAGGATAATTATTCTACAGTGTTGTGTTGGTTTCTGCCATGAAACAAATCAAATCAGCCTTAAGTGCGTATATATATACACCCCTGCCTCCAGAGCAGAAGTTCTTAATTGTAATGAAGTACAAATTATCAATTATTTCTTTCATGGATTATACTTTGGGTGTTGTATTCAAAATATCATCCCCATGTCTGTCATCTAGATTTTATTCTATGTTTTTCTGGGAGTTCTATAGTTTCTTTTTTAAAGCACCACAGATTTTTTTTTAAAGCTGTATTCAGAAAAGTTGATATACAAAATTTAACGTAAACATCATAATGAGTTTGCTTTTTTTCTTTGGCTGGGCTGTACAGAATGCAAGGTCTTAGTTTCCCTGCCAGGTATTGAACCTGCACCCTCTCTGCAGTGGAAGTGCAGAGTTTAAACCCTTGGGCCACCAGGGAAGTCCCAGGAGTTCTGTAGTTTTGTGTTTTGCATTTATATCTACAATCTATTTGAGTTAATCTTGGTGCATGGTATAAGGTCTGCAAAGATTCTTCATCCCCCTTGCCCCCACCCCCTGCCCCTCCGTGGCTGTCTAGTTGTTCTAGCACCATTTGTTGAAAAGATTATCTTTGTTCCACTGATTTGCCTTTGCTCCTTGTCAAAGATTAATTGACTATGTTAATCTTAGCAGATCTAGGTCTATTTCTTGGTTCCCTATTCTGTTTCATAGAGTCTGGTAGGCTGCGGTCCATGGGGTCGCTAAGAGAGCGACTTCACTTCCACTTTTCACTTTGATGCATTGGAGAAGAAAATGGCAACCCAGTCCAGTGTTCTTGCCTGGAGAATCCCAGGGGCGGGGGAGTCTGGTGGGCTGATGTCTATGGGGTCGCACACAGTCGGAGACGACTGAAGTGACTTAGCAGATCTAGGTCTATTTCTTGGTTCTTTATTCTGTTTCATAGATCTATTTGTTTCTTCTTTTGCAAACATATTACTGTCTTGATCACTGCAACTTTATAGTAAGTTTTGAAGCCAGATAGTGTCAGTCCTCTGACATGCTTTTCTTTACTTAAACGTCCATTCCTAGTTGCTCCAGTACCTCTGCAACTACTATATTTCAGTGCGTTTGTGCATGTCTGTTTTTTAATCCTTCTTGCTCTTTTATGGACTGTCCTGATCATCTTATCACTTTGCTTTCTTTCTTTAATAATCTATATTGAAATTTATAGCTAATTGTTTTTAAATTTACATGTGGCAAGCTTCTTCCCCGAACCCCTCTCATTCTCATCAGAAAGAAGTTCCATTGAAAGTAAGGAAAATCAACAAATCTCCACAATAATTGCCTCAAGTTCCCATATATGCCCCTATCATACTTTCCCATGAATTTCATAATACCTTATGTCATATCTCTGCATATTCTGCCAGCCCTTGAATTGACTAATTGCTACTCAGGCTGAATTTCTCCTTCTGACTACAAGCAGGCTGAGGTCTCCCTGAACTGTACTCCAGCTTTATTCATTTCTATTGTATTTCATTTACAATACTGAGCTTAGTTGTTCTAGTAGATTTCTCAGTTTTCTGAGGAAAAGGACAATTTCTTATTAATTTTGATACCCACAAACAACTGTCCCAGTGACCTGTAGCAGTTGCTCCATTATGTACATATGTTGAATTCCTGATTAAAACCAGAGCTACTGAGCCCCTGCTTACTGCAACTAGAGAGTGCCCACACATCATGAATTTTAGTCATTTGTGATAATGAAATTTACCAAAATTTAAACAGTGCAAAAGCTAGCATCAGTTCTTCATTGGTAGTTAAGTCATTTTAATAGATCCCCTCTGAGGACTTTTCCTATTTAAGTATTTTGTGATTTTAAAAAATATTCAGTTTTGTTCACAGTTTGAAACAGTTAATTGGCAGAGATATGAGTGGATAGTAGAAAAAAATTCAGGAGAATAATCTAGGAATTCCTAGATTTCTAGATAAATTCCATAATTTATAAACTGAAAAATCAGTCCTTTAGTAGATAATGAACTGTGTAATTTCTTATGAAGTTATTTCCATTCCTTTGGTAAAAGTGAAAGTCACTCAGTCATGTCCAACTCTTTGTGACCGCATGGACTATACAGTCCATGGAATTCTCCAGGCTAGAATACTGGAGTGGGTAACCTTTCCCCTCTCCAGGGGATCTTCTCAACCCAGGGATCGAACCCAGGTCTCCTGCATTGCAGGCAGTCTTTACCAGCTGAGCCACAAGGAAAGTCCAAGAATACTGGAGTGGGTAGCCTCTCCCTTTTCCAGGGGATCTTCCCGACCCAGGAATTGAACAGTGGTCTACTGCATTGCAGGCAGATTCTTTACCACTGAGCTATCAGGTATTTACATATATTTTAATGGTTCTTTGTTTTTATATTTCTGAGCAATTTCAATCATATAAAACTTTAGAGATTTTTATTCACAGAAGTATTGTACTCTTTTTAGTATGTTCTATGAAAAACTTCACTCAGAACTAGAATTATTAAAATTAAGATTAATCTCTAGAGATATGTTTTTTAGCAGATGGGAGAATACTTAGGCTATTAAACCTAATTCATAAATCACTATCTAGGGTAATGAGACTTTAATGTTCTCTCCAATTTTTCCATGAACTTAAAGTGTCCAGGGCTTTAAGATAAGTTATTTTGGTACAATCACTGTGGGACAAATATGACTCTGTTGCTATGGAAAACTTACTCCTTAAATGTGCGTTTTCCCTTCTATATTGAGATCTCTTAATTCCTTTTCCATACTCCCATAATATAACATATCAAAGAATATAAGTATTCTAAAACTTTTTTATTATGATTATTGATATGTAAAATATGTATCTGAGATCATGGTAATTAATATTAAAAATGAAGAAGAAGTAAAAGTTTAGTTTTTTAAAGGTAACAGTATTGTAGCTACCAAGAATCAGAGCCCACCATTAATTCTATAAACTACGAAAACATTTATGTGTCATAACCCAAATACAATAATGGCCTGATTTATATAATTCAATAGAAAAATTGGAAATCTGAATTTTAAATGTGGAAATCAAAGTTCCCAGAAGTGATATGTCTGAATATTTAGTACCAGATAATGCTCCAAGAAGATAAATTTGAGAAATGCATTCTTGGAAATTCAGCTTGTATGTTATATATCTCTTACAGTTATGAAAGCTGTTTAATCTAGTTTAAGATAATACTTTACTAACTTGATTTGAAACAATTATTTTAATAATTAACATATTAGTTGATTTTGGAAATCATTTAACCAAACTCACACTAAGAAATATTGCAGTATGTCAATAATCTGAAGCTAGCGTAGTAATATTTATTTATTTATTTATTTCTGGCGGTGCTGGGTCTTCGTTGCTGTATGGGTTTTTCTCTGGCTGTGGTGAGGGGCTACTCTGGTTGCAGTGCACAGTGGTGGCTTCTCTTGTGGGGCACAGATTATAGGGTGCATGGGCTTCAGTAGTTGTGGCGCGTGGGCTCAGTAGTTGCAGCTTGTGGGCTCTAGAGCACAGGCTCTAGTTAATTGTGGCATACAGGCTTAGTTTCTCTTAGGCATGTGGGATCTTCCCAGACCAGGGACTGAACCCATGTCTCTAGCATTGGGATTCTTCACCACTGAGCCACCAGGGAAGCCCAATAATTGAACTTTTATCATGATATAACTTCCAATTTACTTCTATGGATTGTAAATATTTGGATCAAACAGTTGAACATAACTTTAAAAGGTGAACAGGTAGAATTATTTCCAAATTTTTAAATTCTCCAATCACATAGTAAGATTAGCTTCTAAAAATAAAGCCTGAAGGTTGAATGTAGTATTTTGGAGGATATTTTAACAATAGATAGATTAGGTAATCTGAAAATGCTCCCAATAAAAATACCAAATTTAAAGCAGAATAAGATTAATATATTTGAAAGAATAATTGAAATTACAATAAAGTGAAGAAAATCCTTTTTGGTCACAGATAAAGGTGGCATGTGAAGCAGGCTTTCTTGGATTGAGGTTGTAGATAGGTGACGCCTAGGAGAAATTCTGAGAGCTGATTTTGTTGGAGCCCTGGAAAAGGAGGGCTAAGGGAAAAGTAGGAAGTTAGTTTGGGTTTTAATGGTGATCCAGCTACAGGTTCTTCTGATCATGAGTGTATAGAATCATACTCTCTATATATTAGGACTTTTGGAGGTTTACCCTTCAGTGAAATGGTGGCTGAGAGAAATCTACTCATTTGGACAGTGTGATGATAGCTTGTTGGGGTAGTCATAGGCCCTGTATGGAAATAACCTGATCTGCTGAGGATTTGTTAACATGGATCAACCCATACAAGTTTAGGTTTTGAGTACCTGTGAGGTCCAGGAAACCCCAAGCTAACAAATTAACAAAACAAGTGGTCTTTACTTCACACCTATTAGGATAGCTATAATCAATAAAACAGAAAGTAACAACTGTTAGCCAGGAAGTGGAGAAATTGGAAGCCTCTTGCATTGTAGTGGGGATGTAAAATGATGGAGCTGCTAGGGTAAACTGTTGGTTCCTCAAAAAGTTAAACACAAAATTGCCATATGGCCCAGCAATTCCCTTCCTAGGTCCATGTCTAAACAAATGAAAAGCAGAGACATAAGTATTTGTACACCAATTTTCATAACAATTCAGTTCAGTCGCTCAGTCTTGTCCAACTCTTTGTGACCCCATGGACTGCAGTATGCCAGGCCTTCCTGTCCATCACCAACTCCTGGAGTTGACTCAGACTCATGTCCATTGAATCGGTGATGCCATCCAACCATCTCATCCTCTGTCGTCCCCTTTTCCTCCTGCCTTCAATCTTTCCCAGCATCAGGGTCTTTTCAAATGAGTCAGTTCTTTGCATCAGGTGGCCAAAGTATTGGAGTTTCAGCTCCAGCATCAGTCCTTCCAATGAATATTCAGGACTGATTTCCTTGAGGATGGACTAGTTGGATCTCCTTGCAGTGCAAGGGACTCTCAGGAGTCTTCTCCAACACCACAGTTCAAAAGCATCAATTCTTCAGTGCTCAGCCTTCTTCACAGTCCAACTCTCACATGCATACATGACTACTGGAAAAACCATAGCCTTGACTAGACGGACCTTTGTTGGCAAAGTAATGTCTCTGCTTTTTAATAAGCTGTCTAGGTTGGTCATAACTTTTCTTCCAAGGAGTAAGCATCTTTTAATTTCATGGCTGCAGTCACCATCTGCAGTGATTTGGGGACCCCCCAAAATAAAGTCTGTCACTGTTTCCACTGTTTCCCCATCTATTTGCCATGAAGTGATGGGACCGGATGCCATGATCTTAGTTTCCTGAATGTTGAGCCTTAAGCCAACTTTTTCACTCTCCTCTTTGACTTTCATCAAGAGGCTCTTTCGTTCTTCTTCACCTTCTGCCATAAGGGTGGTGTCACCTGCATATCTGAGGTTATTGATATTTCTCCCTGCAATCTGATTCCAGCTTGTGCTTACTCTGCATATAAGTTAAATAAGCAGGGTGATAATATACAGCCTTGACATACTCCTTTTCCTATTTGGAACCAGTCTGTTGTTCCATGTCCAGTTCTAACTGTATTTTCCTGACCTGCATATAGGTTTCTCAAGAGGCAGGTCAGGTGGTCTTGTATTTCCATCTCTTTCAGAATTTTCCACAGTTTATCGTGATCTGCACAGTCAAAGGCTTTGGCATAGTCAATAAAGCAGAAATAGATGTTTTTCTGGAACTCTCTTGCTTTTTTGGTGATCCAGTGGATGTTGGCAATTTGATCTCTGGTTCCTCTGCCTTTTCTAAAACCATCTTGAACATCTGGAAATTCATGGTTCACGTATTACTGAAGCCTGACTTGGAGAATTTTGAGCATATTTCGCTAGCGTGTGAGCTGAGTGCAATTTTGTGGTAGTTTGAGCATTCTTTGGCATTGCCTTTCTTTGGGATTGGAATGAAAACTGACCTTTTCCAATCCTGTGTCCACTGCTGAGTTTTCCAAATTTGCTGGCATATTCAGTGCAGCACTTTCACAGCGTCATCTTTTAGGATTTGAGATAGCTCAACTGGAATTCTGTCACCTCCACTAGCTTTGTTCGTAGTGATACAGCATTGTGCAAAACAGCTGAAAGGTAGAAGCAACCTAAGTGTCTGTCAACAGATGGATGGATAAACAAAAATGTGATTCATACTCAGCTATGAAAAGGGATGAAATCTTGATATATGCTACAACATGGATAGACACTGATAATATTTTAAGTGTAATAAGCCAGACATAGAAAGGCAAATATTGTATGATTCCTCCATTTATACCTCCATTTATATGAGGTATCTAGAATAGGCAAATTCATCGAGATGGAAAGTAGAATAGAGGTTAATGGGGGTTGGGGGAGTAGGAAAGGGACAGCTATTGTTTAATGGATATAGAATGGCCGGAGGCAAAATGTTTTGAGCATAACAGTGGTTCACCCAACACTGAGAATGTATGTAATGCCACTGCACTGTTGGAAATATAAATTGGCACAGCCGTTACGGAAAAACTCTACTATGGAGGTTCCTCAAAAAAAAAAAAAAGAAAAAAGTGTAAAGAAGGATAGAACTACCACATGATCCAGCAATTTCACCTCTGGGTATTTATTCAAAGGAAATGAAAGCACTCTCTTAGATATCTGAACTCCCATGTATATTGCAGCGTTATTCACAGTTATTCCAAGACATAGAAACAACCTGTGTCCATAAATGGAGTAATGCTTAAATAAAATGTGGTATGCATATTCAACAGAATATTATTCAGCCATTAAAAAAGGAGATCTTGCCATTTGTGACTGTGTAGATGAAACTTGAGGGCATTAAGCTAAGTGAAGCAATTCAGACAAAAACAAATACTGTATGAGATCACTTACATGTGGCATCTAAAAAGTTGAAGTCATAGAAGTAGAAAATAGAATGGTGGCTGCCAAGGGCTGGAGTTGGGGGAAATGAGGGGATATTGGTTAAAGAGTGTGAACTTCCCATTATAAGAGGAGTAAATTCTGAGGCTGTAATGTGCAATATGGTAACTATGGTTTCCAATACTGTATTGTATGCTTGAAAGTTGCTAAGAAAGCATATCTTAAATGCTCTAATCCCACCACAACAAAATAGTAATTATGTGAGGTGAAGGATGTGTTAGTTAAGCTACTGTGATGAACATTTTGCAATGCGTGTGTTATTAAATGTGATGGTTTTCACATTGTACACTTTAAAATTATCCATTGTTATGTATCAATTGTATCTCAGAAAAGTTGGAGAAAATAATTTTAATTTCACCTACTTTACTGTTATGGACTGAATGTTTGTCTCCCCCAAATTTATATGTTGAAATTCTAACCCAGTGTGATGGTATTAAGAGGTTTTAGCTTTGAAAGGTGATTAGATCGTGAGCATGGAGTCCTCATGAATGGGATTAGTGCTCTTATAAAGGATACCTCAGAAAGCTCTATAACCATGCAGGACACAGCAAGAAAATGTCCATCTGTGAACAAGGAAGTGGGCTCTCACCCAACACTAAAGCTTTTGGCACATTGATCTTGGAGTTC
The DNA here is from genome assembly GCF_029407905.1 of Bubalus kerabau. Taxonomy (NCBI): domain Eukaryota; kingdom Metazoa; phylum Chordata; class Mammalia; order Artiodactyla; family Bovidae; genus Bubalus; species Bubalus kerabau. The sequence goes on from NW_026577904.1 coordinate 1,330,850, forward strand.
CAGACTCCATAACTGTGGGAAATAAATGTTTGCTATTAAAGCCATCTGTCTATGGTATTTTTGCTACAGCAGTTCAAATGGACCAAGATACCCACCACCAGAGTTTCTTGGATACCCTCAGGGGCTCAGACTGCAATTTGAAAATCATACTTTGAGAATAAGATTATATGACTAGATTAAAAGCACAGCAATGTGCCATTCATAAGAAAAATATCTAAAGTGTAAGTGGACAGTATTTACTAGGGTGACAAAAGATAGACCAAAAAATATAGCATGTGTTGTTAGAATCAGGCTAGGTAGGCTTTAAGGCAAAATGCATTACTAGATATAAAGAGAGTAACAATATTATGATTCATATTCTTCAGGAATGTCTAATAATCCTAAATTTATAATTACCTAATAAGATATCACCTAAATATATAAAGACAAATTTAACAAATACATAATTATAGTGAAATGTATTGCCACAAGGGCTTCCCAGTGGCACTAGTGGTAAAGAACCTGCCTGCCAAAGCAGGAGACGTAAGAGATGCAGGTTCAATTTCTGGATCAGGAAGATCCCTTGAAGGACGGCATGGCAGCTCACTCCAGTATTCTTGCCAGGAGAATCTCATGGACAGAGAAGTGTGGCAGGCTACAGTCCAAAGGATTGTGAAGAGTTGGTCATAACCAAAGCAACTTAGCACACACTCACATATTACCACATAGTGTAATATGTTAACATGTATCTGTAATTACTAGCTTCTCAGAGAAGTGAACAGCAAAATAAACAAGCTTGTTCTAATTGACATATGGATATGCTGACACTCTAACTAATGCCAGATATTTCATAAAGTGTGTGAGTTTAACCTCCATATGCTGAAGGTTAAAACTGTGGCTCTCATAACCTGCCTCTTGAGAAACCTATATGCAGGTCAGGAAGCAACAGTTAGAATTGGACGTGGAGCAACAGACTGGTTCCAAACAGGAAAAGGAGTACGTCCAGGCTGTATACTGTCACCCTGCTTATTTAACTTCTATGCAGAGTACATCATGAGAAACACTGGGCTGGAAGAAGCACAAGCTGGAATCAAGATTTCCAGGAGAAATATCAATAACCTCAGATATGCAGATGACACCACCCTTATGGCAAAAATTGAAGAACTAAAGAGCCTCTTGATGAAAGTGAAAGAGGAGAGTGAAAAAGTTGGCTTAAAGCTCAACATTCAGAAAATGAAGATCATGGCATCTGGTCCCATCACTCCATGGGAAATAGATGGGGAAACAGTGTCAGACTTTATTGTTTTGGGCTCTAAAATCACTGCAGATAGTGACTGCAGCCATGAAATTAAAAGACATTTGCTCCTTGGAAGAAAAGTTATGACCAACCTAGATAGCACATTGAAAAGCAGAGACGTTACTTTGCCAACAAAGGTCTGTCTAGTCAAAGCTGTGGTTTTTCCAGTGGTCATGTATGGATGTCAGAGTTGGACTGTGAAGAAAGCTGAGCCCCGAAGAATTGATGCTTTTGAACTGTGGTGTTGGAGAAGACTCTTGAGAGTCCCTTGGACTGCAAGGAGATCCAACCAGTCCATTCTGAAGGAGATTAGCCCTGGGTGTTCTTTGGAAGGAATGATGCTAAAGCTGAAGCTCCAGTACTTTGGCCACCTCATGCAAAGAGTTGACTTATTGGAAAAGACTCTGATGCTGGGAGGGATTGGGGGCAGGAGGAGAAGGGGACGACAGAGGATGAGATGGCTGGATGGCATCACTGACTCGATGGACGTGAGTCTGAGTGAACTCTGGGAGTTGGTGATGGACAGGGAGGCCTGGTGTGCTGAGATTCATGGGGCTGCAAAGAGTTGGACACGAATGAGCGACTGAACTGAACTGAACTGAATTTAGGCTCTAGGATTCTTAATTGACTCTTTTGAGCTATTGAGACACTTTATTGCACTTTTAGGAACTATTGCTTGAAGTGACTACTGAAAAGATATTATTCCTACTCAAAATAAGTATAGCTTTCTTCTAATAAAGAATAGTGAGGAAACTTGTCTATGCTCAAGAACATGGAAGTAAAGAAATAAGATTGCCTCTCAGAGATAAATTATTAAATCATTTCATACTGGTTCAGAAAAAGAGATATTCAAGAATTCACTTCTCCCATACTAGGGAAGTTTTTAGCTATTTTCTCTTCAAATGTTTTCTCAAATCCTTTGTCTCTGACTTCTTCTGCGACCCCATAATGATAATGTTGCTGCCTTTAATGTTGTCCCAGCAGTCTCTTAGGCTGTCTTCGTTTTTTTTTTGTTTTTTTTTTTTTTTTCACTCTTCCTTCTGTATTCTGTTTTGCGGCAATGGTTTCCACCTTTCTGTCTTCCAGGTCACTTAATCCATTTTTCTGCCTCAGTTACACTGTTATTGATTCCTTCTAGTGTATTGTTCATCTCTGTTCTTTAGTTCTTCTAGGTCTTTGGTAAACATTTCTTGCATCCTCTCCATTATTTTTCTGAGATCCTGGATCATCTTCACTATCACTATTCTGAATTCTTTTTCTGGAAAGTTGTCTATTTCCCCTTCATTTAATTGTTCTTCTGGGGTTTTATCTTGTCCCTTCATCTGGTTCATAATTCTCTGTATTTACATTTTAACTTTAACAATTTAATAACTTTCTGTGATGTGATTTTCATTCTGGAGGCTGCAGGAGTGTAGTTTTTCTTGATCTTTCTGTCATCCCTCTGGTAGATGAGGCTAAGAGTCTTGTGTAAGCTCCCTGAAGGAAGGGACTGGTGGTTGGGAAAACTGGGTTTTGCTCTGGTGAGCAGAGCTGTGCTCCGTAAAACTATAATTGAATTGTCAGCTGATGAGTGGGGCTGCACTCCCTCCCTTTTAGTTACTTGGCCTGAGGCAACCCAGTCCTGGAGTCTACAAGTTCTGTGGTATCAAGAGGGCTCACACCAAGGGGGATCTCCCAGGATTGCTGCTGCCAGTACTCATCTCCCTGCAGCAAGCCACTGCCAACCCATGCCACCATAGGAAACCCTCCAATATCAGCAGATAGGTCTGATTCAGTCTCCTGTCTGGTCACTGCTCCTTTCCCCTGGGTCCTAGCGCACACAAGATTTTGTTTGTACCCTCCAAGAGTGGAGTCTCTGTTTCCCCCAGTCCTGTGAAAGCCCTGAGATCAAATCCCACTAGCCTTCAAAGTCAGATTCCCTGGAGATTCCTAGTCGCTTTAGCAGATCCCCAGACTGGGAAGCCTGACATGGGGCTAAGAACCTTCACAACAGTGGGAGAACTTATTTGGTATTGTTATTCTCCAGTTTGTGGGTCACCCACCTGGCAGGTATGGGATTTGATTTTATGTAATTGCATCTGTCCTACTGTCTCATTGAGGCTTCTTCTTTGTCTTTGGACATGGGGTATCTTTTTTTTGGTGGGTTCCAGCATCCTTCTTTTGATGGTGGTTCAATAGCTAGTTGTGATTTTGGTACTCTTTCAGGGAGATGAACAGATGTCCTTCTACTCTACAGTCTTGGACTGATCTGCCTTTGCTAACAATTGTGGTGATGTGGCCCTTGTTACATACCTAGTGGGACAGCTTGGTAGCTCTGGCCATTCAGACGAGACAATTAACTTATTTTTCTTTGATTCTTTTGCTTTACTGCCTATGATTTGGTTTTCTGAGCATTTTCAAAAAATATATTCACCTATAATCTACCAATCAGTGAACACAAGTCATAACTGGTTTTTGTAAATGAAAGTAGCATCTTAAAAAAAATATGTTATTTCTGCATTAGGTTACAGTGAGTCAGCTCCCCAGAGTCTAATTCCCTTGCATGTACCAGAAGTCAAAGTCCCAGACATCCAGAGCTTAATTGGAATGAGATGATGGCCCCGAGGTCCTCCTGACTGTGTGGGTCTGTTGGGAAGACAGTAGATCTCTCATGAGAGATAACCGACCTCACTGCCGTATGTTCCATTCTCACGGCAACACTTACTACTCCAGGTAAGGGCATGCTCTGGCTCATTATCCTGGATTTCCAGATAAGAATAAACCAGTACATCTCTCCCTACTGTTTTACATAGATTTGACAACAAATACATAGGACCTCTAGTACACTGTTAGGATAGCGGAGTATTAAGGTGATATGAGAATCCTCAGACTTCCAACATTTTATGGTGTAGAGATAAGTGAAAGTGTTAGTCACTCAGCTGTGTCTGACTCTTTGTGACCCCATGGACTGTATGGACTGTAGCCCTCCAAGCTTCTCTTCTATGGAATTCTCCAGGCAAGAATACTGGAGTGGGTAGCCATTCCCTTCTCCAGGGGATCTTCCTGACCCAGTGATCAAACCCAAGTCTCCTGAATTGCAGGCAGATTCTTTACCTTCTGCGCCACCAGAGATTAAAAAAACAAGTAAGCAATAGTACAAGCCTGGTGTAAGTGGGGATTCTACAAGGGATACAGAAAATGTCTGTGGGTATTCAGAGGAAACAGAAATCACCTCTGCTTGAGGGAGAAGACTCAATGGAGGAGGTAGTAGATAAAATGGCTCAGTAGTAAAGAATCCACCTGCTAATGCAGGAGATGCAAGTTTGATCCCTGGGTTGGGAAAATTCCCTGGAGAAGGAGATAGCAACCCACTCCAGTATTCTTGCTTGGGAAGTCTCATGGACAGAGGAGCCTGGCAGGCTACAGTTTGTTGCTAAGTCACTTCAGTCGTGTCCGACTCTGTGTGACCCCATAGACGGCAGCCACCAGGCTCCTCCATCCCTGGGATTCTCCAGGCAAGAACACTGGAGTGGGTTGCCATTTCCTTCTCCAATGCATGACAATGAAAAGTGAAAGTGAAGTTGCTCAGTTGTATCCGACTCCCAGCGACCCCATGGACTGCAGCCTACCAGGCTCCTCCATCCATGGGATTTTCCAGGCAAGAGTACTGGAGTGGGATGCCATTGCCTTCTCTGAGGCTACAGTTTACAGGGTCTCAAAAGACTCAGACATGACTTTGTGACTAAACAGCAACAACAAAGTATGTAAAACAGCCTTGAAAAGGTGTGACTGATAAAGTGATATTTTCAAATCTATTTAAAAATTCTTGCTTATCCCCACACATATGCTTAAACTCCCTGGGTGGCTTCCTGCTGTTTAGAGACAAAGACTGAAATACTTAGCATGTCTGCTTATCCAGCTTTATCTTACCCTGCACTCTTTGCTCACCTGTACTCTTGGCCTTCTTTGGGTTCTAGTTAATGTTGTGATCCCTCCAGGTCTAGTGACTTTGGACATGCCACTCCCTCTGCCTGAAACCCATCCACCCACCATCTCATCTGTAGTTCCTAATTTGCTCTTATAAAATCTCTTGATTTCAGTTAAAAATGAATCTCATCAAAGTCTGCTTGTTACAGTGTAAATGACACCTGCTGGTTAAATGCTGTCATGTACCACTTCACTTTTATTCCAGTACATGCACTGTGCTGTTTTACAGATCTGATTACACATATTCCTGTGGGATTATCTGATTTGTCTGAACCCAGACACTCCAGACTGTAAACTCAAGGAACAATGAGACATTATCTGCTTTTTTTCCCATCAGATGCTTCAGTTCAGTTCAGTTCAGTCACTCAGTCGTGTCCAACTCTTTGCAGCCCCATGAATCTCAGCACACCAGGCCTCCCTGTCCATCACCAACTCCCAGAGTTCACTCAAACTCACGTCCATCGAGCCGGTGATGCCATCCAGCCATCTCATCCTCTGTCAGGCCCTTTTCCTCCTGCCCCCAATCTCTCCCAGCATCAGGGTCTTTTCCAGTGAGTCAGCTCTTCGCGTGAGGTGGCCAAAGTATTGGGAGTTTCAGCTTCAACATCAGTCCTTCGAATGAACACCCAGGACTGATCTCCTTTAGTATGACTGGTTGGATCTCCTTGCAGTGCAAGGGACTCTCAAGAGTCTTCTCCAACACCACAGTTCAAAAGCATTAATTCTTTGGCATTCAGTTTTCTTCACAGTCCAACTCTCAGATCCATACATGACTACTGGAAAAACCATAGCCTTGACTAGACAGACTTTTGTTGGCAAAGTAATGTCTCTGCTTTGTATATGCTATCTAGGTTACCACCCTGCATACACTCACCCACCACCTGACCCATGGTCGCTATGCAATAAATATTTATTGAATGAATGAGAAATGCAAAAAAGGAGAAGTTGTTTTAGATTGTGGGCAAAGTACAAATCAAAATACAGAGGAGAAAACTGCCCAAGCTCAAGGACATAGGAAATTATGCTTTAATGGCAGAGATTTATTACTGAACTGCAGGATATTCAGAGATGAGTTAATTAATGCCTCAAGAAATAACTAATGCTCACTAAAACTACTTCTTGCTACCAACCAGATTCTTGAGAGAAAGAAGGAGTTGTTATTCATCAAGTGGTCGAAAAGTGTGACAAAAGTCATATAATTTAGAGAAACAATTAGTAATGTTTCAAAAACATTTGTTAATTGAATTTACAAAATATGGTCAAGATCAGGTACCAGTGCAAAACCAAAGCCTTGAAAGAAGTGAAGAAAGCACCTTGTTTGAGCTTGCAGTGACATTGTTAGTTTTTCAGAAAGAACTGGTCTTAGAGCAAATCATGCATAGACAAAATTTTCTTTTTAAAAATTGTATGAATGCAAAATTTACACACAGTGAAATGCAAAAAATCTTAAGGGTATCATTTGAAGATTTTGAAAAATTCATGTAAATCTAGTCTAAAACATTTTCCAGATGATAGAATTTTCCCTTCCTCCCAGACAATTCTTTCTTGTCCATTCCCGGTCAGCTCCCTCTCCCACAGGAAGCTACTGCTGTGAAATGTAAATCCATAAAGTAGTTTTGCCTGTTCTGGATCTTCATATAAATGAAATTATACAGTAAGCATAATTTGGGGTCTTGTTTCTGGTGCTCAGCATATTTTTGGGATTCATCCATGTTGTTGCATATAACAGGGGTTCATTCCTTCATGTCACTTCAGAGTAGTCTGTTTGAATATACCACAATTTATTTACTTATTTTCATTTTGACATATGTTTGGATTGTTTCCATTTAGAACTTATTAATACTATAAATAAATAATACAAATTATTAACTTCATATCAACTTATGAATAAATTCTAAATAAATAAATACTATGAACATTATTGTACAAATATTTGTGGATATATATTTATTTTTTTATATAATTTTATTTATTTATTTGTTTTGGCTGTGCTGGGTGTTCATTGCTGCAAGGGCTTTTCTCTAGTTGCAGTGAGTGGGGCTACTCTTCATTGGCAGTACATGGTCTTATCATTGTAGTGACTTATCTTGTTGTGGAGCATGGGTTCGAGTAATTGTGGCACATGGGCTTGTAGGATCTTCCTGGATAAGGGATTGAACCCCTGTCTCTTGCATTGGCAGGCAGGTGGACTCTTTACCACTGAGCCACTAGGGAAGCCTGTATCTCAGGTATATACCTAGGTGGTGCAGTGGTAAAGAATCCACTTGCCAAAGCAGCATGCAAGAGACATGGGTTTGATTGGGAAAATCGCCTGGGGTAGGAAATGGCAACCTGCTCCAATATTCCTACCTGGAGAATTCCAGGGACATTGGAACCTGGCAGGCTACAGTCTATAGGGGTCGCAAAGAATAGGATACAACTGAGAGCGCGCGTGCGCGCGCACACACACACACACACTCCCCCCGCGTGCCCCCCCCCCCCACGGGAAATTGATGGGGCATCAGTTCCGTTCAGTTTAGTCACTGAGTCGTGTCTGACTCTTTGCCACCCATGGACTGCACCACGCCAGGCTTCCCTGTCCATCACCAACTCCCAGAGCTTACTCAAACTCATGTCCATCGGGTCGGTGATGCCATCCAATCATCTCATCCTTTGTCATCCCCTTCTCCTCCTTCCTTCAGTCTTTCACAGCATCAGGGTCTTTTCCAATGAATCAGTTCTTCGCATCTGGTGGCCAAAGTACTGGAGTTTCATCTTCAGCATTAGTCCTTCCAACGAATATTCAGGACTGATTTCTTTGCAGATGGATTGGTTGGATCTCCTTGCAGTCCAAGAGACTCTCAAGAGTCTTCTCCAACACCGCATTTCAAAAGCATCAATTCTTCAGCACTCAGCTTTCTTTATAGTCCAACTCTCACGTCCATACATGATTACTGGAAAAGCCATAGCTTTGACTAGATCGTCCTTTCTTGGCAGAGTAATGTCTCTGCTTTTTAATATGCTGTCTAGGTTGGTCATAGCTTTTCTTCCAAGGAGCAAGGGTGTTTTAATTTCATGGCTGCAGGCACCATTTGCAGTGATTTTTGGAGGCCCCCAAAATAAAGTCTGTCACTGTTTTCATTGTTTCCCCATCTATTTGCCATGAGATGATGGGACTGGATGCCATGATCTTAGTTTTCTGAATGTTGAGTTTTAAGCCAACTTTTTCACTCTCCTCTTTCACTTTCATCGAGAGGCTCTTTAGTTTTTCTTTGCTTTCTATCATAAAGGTGGTGTAATTTGCATATCTGAGGTTATGGATATTTCTCCTGGCAATCTTGATTCCAGCTTGTGCTTCAATTCAGTCCAGCCTTTCACATGATGTACTCTGCCTACAAGTTAAATAAACAGGGTGACAATATACAGCCTTGATGTACTCCTTTCCCTATTTGGAACCAATCTGTTGTTCCATGTCCAGTTCTAACTGTTGCTTCTTGATCTGCATACAGATTTCTCAGGAGGCAGGTCAGGTGGTCTGGTATTCCCATCTCTTTAAGAACCAGAGATCAAATTGCCAACATCTGTTGAATCATCACAAAAGCAAGAGAGTTCCTAAAAAAAATAACTACTTCTGCTTTATTGACTACACTAAAGCCTGTGACTGTGTGGATCATGACAAACTGGAAAATTCTTAAAGAGAATTTGTGATCCACAATTTGATCTCTGGTTCCCCTGCCTTTTCTAAATCCAGTTTGAACATCTGGAAGTTCTCAGTTCATATACTGTTGAAGTTTGGCTTGGAGAATTTTGAGCATTACTTTGGTAGCATGTGAGATGAGTGCATTTCTGTGGTAGTTTGAGCATTCTTTGGCATTGCCTTTCTTTGGGATTGGAATGAAAACTGACCTTTTCCAGTCCTGTGGCCACTGCTGAGTTTTCCAAATTTGCTGGCATATTGAGTGCAGCACTTTCACAGCATCATCTTTTAGGACTTGAAATAGCTCAACTGGAATTCCATCACCTCCACTAGCTTTGTTTGTAGCGATGCTTCCTAAGGCCCACTTGACCGTGCATATGGTATGTCTGGCTGTAAATGAGTGATCACACCGTAGTTCACACCGTAGATCACACACACACATTGTAGTTACCTGGGTCATGAAGATCTTTTTTGTACAGTTCTTCTGTGTATTCTTGCCACCTCTTCTTAATATCTTCTGCTTCTGTTTGATCCATACCATCTCTGTCCTTTATTGTGCCCATCTTTGCATGAAATGTTCCCTTGGTATCTCTTATTTTCTTGAAGAAATTTCTAGTCTTTCCCATTCCATGATGGGGCATAGGTAGGAATTTGATTAACTTTATAAGAAATATCACTGCTATTTTCCAAAGGCTGTAACATTTTACCCTCTCACTAGCAATGTGTGAGAGCTCTGGTTATTCCCACCAACACTTTATATTATCATTGTTTTCAATTTGAATCATCATGATATGTTTATAGTGGTATTGCATTTTGGTTTTAATTTTCATTTCCCTGATAATTGATGATGTTAAGGATTTTTCATGTCTAACTGATCATTTGTATATTTTCCTATGTGAAGTATCTGATCAATCTTTTACCAATTTTTCACATGAAGTTGTCTCATATTATTAGTGATTTGTAGGATTTATGTACGGAGAAGGCAATGGCACCCCACTCCAGTACTCTTGCCTGAAGAATCCCATGGACAGAGGCGCCTGGTGGGCTGCAGTCCATGGGGTCGCTGCGTCAGACACGACTGAGTGACTTCACTTTCACTTTTCACTTTCATGCACTGGAGAAGGAAATGGCAACCCACTCCAGTTTTCTTGCCTGGAGAATCCCAGGGACAGGGAAGCCTGGTGGGCTGCCATCTATGGGGTCGTGCAGAGTCGGACACGACTGAAGTGACTTAGAGAGGATTTATGTATATATTCTGGAAACAAGTTATTTTTCTGATACATATTTTGCAAAGATTTCCTCCTGGTCTGTTGCTTACTTATTAAAATTCTTAATGGTGTCTCCAGTGAACAGATGTTTTTAATTTGAATGAAATCTAAGTTGTCATTTTCTTTTTATAGTTAGTGCTTTCTGTTTCCTAAGAAGTGTTTGCTTAACTCAAGTTGGCAAAGAAATAATTTCTCTACATGTATTAACATTTTAGCCTTTGCTTTTAGGTTTATGATTTTAAGTCTGTGTGGGTTTATTTCTGCAATTTCTATGCTTTTCATTTGATCAGCTTATCTGTCCTTTTGCCAGTACTACACTAGCTTGATTACTATAAAGCTATACTATTTTCTTGAAATCAAGTAGTATAAACTATTCAACCTATTGGTCCTTTTTCAAGATTAGTTTTCTAGATGTTTTGTATTTTAATATACATTTTGGAATCAATTTCAGTCAGTTCAGTTCAGTCATTCAGTCGTGTCCGACTCTTTGCGACCCCATGAATTGCAGCATGCCAGGCCTCCCTGTCCATTACCAGCTCCTGGGGTTCACTCAAACTCACGTCCTTCGAGTCGGTGATGCCATCCAGCCATCTCATCCTCTGTCGTCCCCTTTTCCTCCTGCCCCCAATCCCTCTCAGCATCAGAGTCTTTTACAATGAGTCAACTCTTCGCATGAGGTGGCCAAAGTACTGGAGTTTCAGCTTTAGCATCATTCCTTCCAAAGAACATCCAGGGCTGATCTCCTTTAGAATGGACTGGTTGGATCTCCTTGCAGTCCAAGGGACTCTCAAGAGTCTTCTCCAACACCACAGTTCAAAAGCATCAATTCTTCAGCGCTCAGCTTTCTTCACAATCCAAGTCTCACATCCATACATGACCACTGGAAAAATCATAGTTTTGACTAGACGGACCTTTGTTGGCAAAGTAATGTCTCTGCTTTTGAATATGCTCTCTAGGTTGGTCATAACTTTTCTTCCAAGGAGTAAGTGTCTTTTAATTTCATGGCTGCAGTCACCATCTGCAGTGATTTTGGAGCCCAGAAAAATAAAGTCTGACACTGTCTCCACTGTTTCCCCATTTCCCATGAAGTGGTGGGACTGGATGCCATGATCTTCGTTTTCTGAATGTTGAGCTTTAAGCCAACTTTCTCACTCTCCTCTTTCACTTGCATCAAGAGGCTTTTGAGTTCCTCTTCACTTTCTGCCATAAGGGTGGTGTCATCTGCATATCTGAGGTTATTGATATTTCTCCCTGCACTTGATTCCAGCTTGTGCTTCTTCCAGCCCAGTGTTTCTCATGATGTACTCTGCATAGAAGTTAAATAAGCAGGGTGACAGTATACAGCCTCGACGTACTCCTTTTCCTATTTGGAACCGGTCTGTTGTTCCGTGTCCAGTTCTGTTGCTTCCTGACCTGCATATAGGTTTTTCAAGAGGCAGGTCAGGTGCTCTAGTATTCCCGTCTCTTGAAGAATTATGCACAGTTATTGTGATCCACACAGTCAAAGGCTTTGGCATAGTCAATAAAGCAGAAATAGATGTTTGTCTGGGACTCTCTTGCTTTTTCCATGATCCAGTGGATGTTGGCAGTTTGATCTTTGGTTCCTCTGCCTTTTCTTAAACCAGCTTGAACATCTGGAAGTTCACAGTTTATGTATTGCTGACCAGTTTCTAAAAGCAAAACAAACTTTAAAAATCCTGCTGGGATTGTGATTGGGGTTGCATTCAATTTACAGATCAGTTTGGATAAGCATAATATTTTAACAGTATTAAGTTTTCCAATTTATTGATGTATATTTCTCTTTTAGTCCAGGTGTTCTTTAATTTTTTCTCTGCTATGATTAGTAGTTTAATGAAGAACTCTTACATTTATGCTATTGCTTCTCTCTGAGTACCATATTTTTCATATTTTTATTTAGGATGGTTTTATGTCTCATTTTCTAAGTACTCATTGCTAAATCCCAGAAAAAAGCAATTGATTTTTGTATTTGACTTGTATTGGTATCCTATAAATCTTTCTAAAAGTACCTAATAATTCTAAGAATTGTTTTATAGACCTTTTGGTATTTTCAATGTAAATAATTTATTATATTTAAATATGGAAGCGTTTTAGGTTTGTTTTTTTTTTTTTTCAGTTCTTACGTATTTTTGTTTTGCATTGTTTCATTGACTAGAATCTCAAGAAAAATGCTGACTAGAAGTGGTGAGTGAACATCCTTGCTTGTTCCCAATGTTAAGACAGCATTCAGTTTTTTACCTTCAAACATAATTTTAACTGTAGGTTTCTACAAATATTTCTTATTACAGTCTATTCCTAATTTACTAGTTGATAAAAGTTATTTCTTTCGTTCTGGGCTGTGCTGGGTCCTTGTTGCTGTGTAGGCTTTTCTTTAGTTGGGGCCAACGGGCTGCTCTCTAGCTGTGGGCCTGGGCTTCTAACCACAGTGGCTTCTCTCCTGTTGCAGAACGCAGGTGCGTGGGCTCCATAGCTGTGACACGTGGGCTCAGGACTTGTGGTTCCCAGGCTCTAGAGCACAGGCTCAATAGTTGTGGCACACAGGCTTAGTTGCCCCACAGCATGTGAAATCTTTGCCCATCACTGAACCAGTGTCTCCTGCATTGGCTCTTCATCGCTGACTCTTTACCACTGAGCCATCAGGGAAACCCTGTTAATTTTTTTTTTTTTTTTTATCATGAAGACATTGATTTTTTTTTTAATGCTTTTTCTGTACCTACTGAAATGATCATATAATTTTCTCTTTTCATGCTTATGTGGTTAACTGTATCCATTGATTTTTAAATGTTGAACTAACTGTGCCTTCCTGTGAAGAATTTCACTTGGCTATATTTCTTTTTTATACATTGTTAAATTTAAATGACTAATAGCTTGTTAGGGAAATTTATGTCTATTCATGAGAGGTATTGCTTTGTAAATTTATTTTTGTAATGTCCTTATCTGGTTTAGGGATCAAGATTATCCTAACCTTATAAAATGAATTGCAAAATGTTTTTTCTCCTTCTGTTTTCTGAAAACAATTGTGTAGAATTAGTATTATTTCTTCTTTACATGCTAGGAGCATTCATTAGACACTCCAGATTAGCCTGGAATTTTCCTTGAGAGAAAACTTCTAGTTACAAATTCAGAGAGATGTGGTAATACTCAGATTTTCTAACTTCTTGTATCTGTTTTGGCAACTTGTGTCTCCTCCCCCCAATTTTTTTCTTGCGTTTTTCCCAAGTTGTCCAGCTTTTGCTTGTCTTATTTATTGTTGGATGTGTTGGGTCTTGGTGGTGGCACATGGGATCTTCCAAGCATCATGTAGAATCTTTTGTTGTGGCATGTGGGCTCAGCAGTTCAGGCATGTTGGCTTGGTCACCCCATAGCATGTAGGATCTTATTTCCCCAAGCAGGGAAATCTGTGTCCCCTGCATTGGAAGGTGGATTCTTAACCACTGGACTACTAAGGAAGTCCCTGCCCAGTTTGAAAAAAATAGCGTAAAAATTTTTAACGATACTATCTTTTGGAAATTTAATGTCTGCAGTTTCCCTAGTGATACCCTCTTTCATTTTTATACTACTATTTTTCCCTTTTTTATTTTTGATCAGTCTAGTTACAGGTTTATCAATTTTATTAATCTTTTCAAGGAATCCACTTTTGACTCTGTTAGTTATCTTTAGTGTTTATATTCTGTTTCACTTTTTGTTTATATTCTGATTGCTGCTTTTATATTTATTATTTTCTCCCTTTTATTTATGTGAATTTAATTTAATCTTTTTATAGCTTTAGTTGAAACTTACTTTAATTCTTTTCCAATATAGAGCTGCAAAGTTCCCTTTAAGCACCACTTTAGCAGTATCACACAAACTTCTATCTGTTGTGATTTCATTATTATTTAGTTAACAGTGTTTCCTAATTAATCTATGTTTTCTTTTTGGACTTATGAATTATTATAAAGGTATTGCTTACCTTTCAAATATTTCAGTATTTTCAAATATTTGATATTTTGTGTTCATTGATTTTTACTTTAATTTTTATTATGATCTGAGAACATAATTCACATGATTTTAATCCTGTTACATTTTGAGAGTTCTTTTTTTTTTTTCCTTTGGCTCAGCACATGATTTATCTTGGTGACTATTACATGTGCATTTTAAAAGAGAGTATTCTCTAGGTGCTCGGTAAGTGAAGTGAAGTGAAGTCGTTCAGTCGTGTCCGACTATTTGCGACCGCATGGACTGTAGCCTACCGGGCTCTTCCATCCATGGGATTTTCCAGGCAAGACTACTGGAATGGGTTGCCATTTCCTTCTCCAGGAGAACTTCCCGGCCCAGGGATTGAACCCCGGTCTCCCGCACTGTAGGCAGATGCTTTACTGTCTGAGCCACAGGGGAAGCCCTGTAGGTGCTGGGTATAGTATCCATAAAAACAAAGATGCTCAACATCACTCATTATCAGAGAAATGCAAATCAAAACCACAATGAGGTACCATTTCACGCCAGTCAGAATGGCTGCAATCCAAAAGTCTACAAGTAATAAATGCTGGAGAGGGTGTGGAGAAAAGGGAACCCTCTTACACTGTTAGTGGAAATGCAAACGAGTACAGCCACTATGGAGAACAGTGTGGAGATTCCTTAAAAAACTGGATATAGAACTGTCTTATGACCCAGCAATCCCACTGCTGGGTATACACACTGAGGAAACCAGAATTGAAAGAGACACATGTACCCCAATGTTCATCGCAGCACTGTTTATAAGAGCCAAGACATGGAAGCAACCTAGATGCCCATCAGCAGACGAATGGATAAGAAAGCAGTGGTCCATATACACAATGGAGTATTACTCAGCCATTAAAAAGAATACATTTGACTCAGTTCTAATGAGGTGGATGAAACTGGAGCCTATTATACAGAGTGATATAAGCCAGAAGGAAAAACACCAATACAGTATACTAACACATATATATGGAATTTAGAAAATGGTAATGATAACCCTGTATGTGAGACAGCAAAAGAGACACAGATGTATAGGACAGTCTTTTGGACTCTGTGGGAGAGGGAGCGGGGAATGATTTGGGAGAATGGCATTGAAACATGTATAATATCATAAGAAACAAATCGCCAGTCCAGGTTTGATGCAGGCTACAGGATGCTTGGGTCTGGTGCACCGGGATGACCCAGAGGAATGGTATGGGGAGGGAGGTTGGAGGGGGGTTCAGGATGGGGAACATGTGTATACCCATGGCAGACTTATGCTGATGTATGGCAAAACCAATACAATATTGCAAAGTAATTAGCCTCCAATTAAAATAAATAAATTTAAATTAAAAAAATAACAATCAGATTAAATTGCTTGGCAATGTTAAGTCTTAGATTCTTCCTGATTTCTTAGTTTGCTTTTTCTATGAGAGACTGAGAAAGGAGTATTAAAATAGCCAACTATAATTGTGGCTTTGTCAGTTCTCCCCTTTGATTTTTTCAGGTTTTTCTTTATGTAGTTTGAAATCCTGTTCCTAGGTACAATGGAAGAGGATTATGACTTCTTAGTAACTGACTCTTTAGCGTCTTGGAATGTACATTTTTAACCTTTTGTATGTTTACAATGGCTACTTTAAAGACTTGATTTCCCAGTGCCAACATGTGTCATCTTTGAGATCATTTCTTTTGTCTATTTTTTTCATGGTTACATGTTATATGTTCTCGTGTCTTCACACATCTAGTCATTTTTGATAATCGGTAGTGTATTGTAGATGCTTTGTTTTTAAAAATTTAGATTTTCTTTGTTTCCCTAAAGATCACTGAATTTTATACTAATGGACAGTTAATTTACTAGAGTGTCAACCTGATCCTGTTGAGCACTGGTTTAAGACTTAATTTGGTTGTGCTTAGGATGGCCTTACTGTGACTTCTGAAGCAAACCCTTTTTAGGCTGTCAACTAAATGCCCAGAATGTTCAACAGGTTCTCTCCACTGTGGATGATTGAAACGCCAGTTTTTCCTAGTACCATATTATGTCTAGAATTATTATTCAACTCACTGTCACCCAGTAACTGTTCTGTTCTAGTCCTTGTAAAATTTTGTCCTGTACAAAGTCGTGTTTGGCCCAAAGTCTGTGGAATCCTGTGAAGATTTCTGTTGTTTCTCTTCTGAACATCCTCTCTCTGGTACCTTTCCAGCAAATTCCAGTTACCACAGCAGCCCCAAACATTGATTTCTGTTTCCTTCAGTCAGAATGACCATGCCTTGCTTTTTGGACTCTATTTGCCTCCACTTCATTTTGGAAAGAGGACAAAATAAGGATGAATGCATAGCTTACCTCACGCATTTCTCTTTTCAGAGGGATTGCATCTAGTTCTTTCTGTTGTACTTTGCCTGAGAACAATTGATTTACATAGTGTTTCAAGTTCGGTAGTTGTCTCTGGTTGTAGTCTCTCATGATCAGAACTTAAAGTTCACATAGATGTTAAAAAATTGTCTCCAGTACATCTTGTCTGTTTTGAAAGATGTGGAGGGGGTATTGGGCTTCCCAGGTGACACAGTGGTAAAGAATCCACCCACAATGCAGGAGACACAAGAGACGCAGGTTGTGATCCCTGGGTTGGGAAGATGCCCTGGAATAGGACATGGCAACCCACTCCTGTATTCTTGCCTGGAAAATTTCAGTGGGCAGAGAGACCTGGCAGGCTGCAGTCCATGGGGTCGCAGAGAGTTAGACATGGCTGAGTGACTGAGCATGCACGCGCAGAAGGGCGATTTTAGTAACATTTTTGGAAGTGGTTTGTCAAAATATTATACATCTACTAATTTTCCTATATATATATTACCTGTGAAATATTTTAGCTTAAATAGAAAGCAATAATTAACAAAGGTCTCTCCAACATATGCATAATGCACTTTGTCTTTCTTAGCTCCCCCCATCACCATAATCTTTCTCTCTCTCTCCAAAATTTGTCATTTGTTTATCATTCTTCTACCTCTCAAATTTTTTTCTTAGAGTTGGTCCAGTTTGTTTCCTTCCACACTCAGGGACATTAACCCTCTAGGGATTTGTGTCTTTAGGAGCTCTTTGCTACTCGTTGCAAATAGTCTAACTTGCTGTTCTAAAAACAAATCTGTTTTTTACCCTTTTTTGTTTTCTAAAAAGGGGAAAAAAACCAAATTGCCATCTGTCTGACTTGTCTCGTGTGTGTGCACACATACAGAGAAATGGCATCGGGGAGGGGCTAACCTGGTGTTAAATTATCCTGGTCTAGACAGTTGCCACAATCTTCCAGAGACAACAGGTTTGAGGACTTTTCTATCATTTCTCTTTCTATCTTTTTTCTGTGCTATGAAGGAATAATTCTCTATTAAATGATGCTGTTGGTATCAACTCGGTACCCTCCAGCTGCTTCCAGTGTATTGATTGAGCTCCTAGTACTGTTGACTGACTCTTTAATTTTACTTAAAGTGATACACAAATAAAATGTAGATTATCTTTATCAACAAGTTTTTCACAGATGCATCAATAGATTGGGAGTGTGTAAATCAGCATTAAGCAATCCAAAATGCTTTTTGAAGACTTGCAAAGTCTTGTGAATGACATCGTATTTCCAGACACGTCTAATTTATAAGTGTACACAGTGTACCTTGCTTTAGAAAATTGCTCGTTTCTGTGGTCCCTTACATCTCAGGGATAGACTTAAAGATATTTATTTAGCTCATGCTCTGTGTCTGACACTAGGCTGGGACAGAATAATTTCTTTTAGATGATTGACCAGAAGGAAAATAGTCCCAGCAAAAGGGGCTTCCCAGGTGGGTCAGTGGGTAAAGAACCTGTCTGCAATGCAGGAGATGCAGAAGACTTGGGTTCTTCCTGGGTCGGGAAGATATCCTGGAGGAGGGCACTGCCTCACTCCAGTATTCTTGCTGGAGAGTCCCATGGACAGAGGGGCCTGGAGGGCTACAGTCCTTAGGTCGCAAAGAGTTGGACACGACTGAAGTGACTGAGTATGCATGCACACAGGATGCAAGAAGGTGATTCTTTGAGTATTTGAAAGCTGTTTTAGTTGACTGATGTGAGTTTGAGTGGAGCCTAAATGACATGTGAGAGAGAGAACAAACCTCTCCTAGCTGCACAGCAGAAGCCATAGAGAAGGGGGAAAATGACACATGCAAATTTGTATCAATACTAGGGATTTGACTTTGAATGCACTTTGCACCTGTGCTTTTGATCTTCACGTGTTCACTTCACAAGTTTGTCCATTAAATCCAAAGTGAGCACAAGTGTTTGACAAATTAAATTACTTTTCCATTGACTCTAAAAAGAATCCGTCTAAGACAGCAAAATTGTATGTCACTATGAAAAAATTACTTTTTTTCCACAAGTTTATATTTACAATTGATAGGTTGCATTAAATAGTATTATAGTAAATTCATCCTGGACCAATATGGAAATCTTCAGTTATATGAGAAAATTCATAGTAAATGTTAATAGAAGAAATAAACAACACTAACTTAAACTGACAGTAAACCAAACACAACAAAACCACAAAATTTGAGTGGAGAAATTGGATTTGATAGATTTATGACAGCAAAAGAACACTCAAAAAGGCAAAAGCTGTAAAGTGTAAAAGTGGATATGAAAAACAAATAGACTGATTATTCAAAGGAAAATGTAATATAAAATGTTTATATACAGTAGTTGATACCTGGTGAACATTTTCAAATAAAATTCCAATGTAGACAAAATTTCGTATGTAAATATTTACATTTATTAAAAATAATGTCAAAGCAGCCTCAGGATTAAAACAGTGGGATGAAAAAGGGAACAGGTGAAGCATCTTCTTCATGTGCAAGATACATCTAAAACAAGTTACATTGTTTACAGAAGAGTGTAACAATTGTTCTAACATTTTATTATAATACTTGCTCAGTCTTCGCAGGAATAGTTAAAATCATAGATACTGAGACAGATGCTGTTAAATCTGAAAAAGTTGAAACTCAGTTTGCATATGTTCTGATAGTTATTAATATATCAAAGTGTACTGCAACCCATGCTTTGAAAGTTCTCCCATATCTTGGGTAACTCTGTATATTATGGAATCATTCATATTTGTAAAGACTCACTTGCAAAATGTATTTGAATCCAAATCAAACCTACCTGACAGGTCTTCATCAGAGAATATCTAGGTCCCTTCAACGCAAGTGGGATTTGGTAAGTTCTCAGGATGCTTTGGTATGTTCCAAGGTGCAAGATAAATTTGAATCTATTTTGGAAAAGATATTGTTCACATCTCCTGTCCCCTCCCCCACTCTACTAGCGAGAATGTTAAATCATCTTCTTTTCTATGAAATTAAAGTTACATGGTTACAAAGTACCAACATTCAGGGTAAAAATTAACCTCCTGTAAGCTGTATAGTGGGAGAGGTAGGACATGAGTGATAAAGTGATAACAAAAATGAATAAATATATGTGTGTCTTAGGTTTAAGCTGAGAAACCATACTTTGCACATTTTTAACGACAGGGCCATGCAACTGGAAAGACTCTGGAGGATGACGGACAATCACTTCTTATTGTATATGTTGAAAACGGAATGCAGTTCTCTGCCTTCAGTTTAGTGCTTCCCCTGAAAAGTGAAGCACCAAGAAGTTTATTTTAAAAGGCATTTATCACCGTATCATCTACTGGATCACCCATTTGAGTGTTTAAATAGCTCTTAGTCCTGTGTAACACAAGAGAAATAAAACTATATCAATATATCAAAGAATATAGATTTAATTTTTCTAAACCTCTTGTGCCAACTCCTTCATAAAGAAATGAAATAAAAATTTTATTTAAAAGTTCTTTCAAAAAGTAGCCCACTTTTTAAAAAAGACCAAATCATTCTATTGTTACACTGACCTGAAGAAACTATTGACAGAGAAAAATAGCAAAATGTAATAGGAAGCTTCCTGTCTGTCAAAAAAAGAAAGACAGGAAAAAGGACACAAAAAAGTGTGCAGAGGTCTTTTTTTACAAAAAAATATAAAATAGCCAAAAGTTTGTACACAATATTAACTTTGAAGAGTGTAGATAAAAGAAAATGGAACATGTCATTTTGTTCAGTCCATTTACCACTTCACAATATGGGCTAAATCATTTGTTTACACATGTTGTTCGTATTTTAGATTTCTGTACATAATTTTTTTTTTACTTTGTATGTGTTTGTTTTTCCTTTCACTCATAATTATTTCTCTAAGTGTGAAACTTTATGTTTCATTTTCTATAAGAATGCTTCCATCAGTACAGAGCCTGATGTTGATTATCTAGTTTCTTTACTCTCTGTGTAGGGGGGAAATTCCACCCATATATTAAGAGCTGTGTAGTTTTAGCAGAAACAGTGTTCCTAGCATCTCTTGAGAAACAGCAGCTGAGAGATCCTAAAAGTGAATCTGGTGAAATTAAAGCACCTGTAGGTCACTTGGCACAAGTAGGCACCTGTCACGTCAGCTTTTACTTTCTTAGGTGATGGAATTGGTTACATAATGCTTTATCATTCCAGTGGAGTACTGTTTGGTCTTCTGAAATCTAGACTTCCAGGATTTAAGACAGTGATGAAAGGCACATGGTAACTGGGCTGACTTCTTAGCTGTTTAGTGTGGTGTTTGGTGTTCTGTGATGAGAACACACTAATAAGGATCTTTTATCAAGATTGGCTCTGTTAGAGCAGTGGAGGATGTGAGATGCAGAGGTGAGAGCTCAAGCCCCTCGTTCAGTGACACTCAGGATCCTTGGGTGTATGTGGGGTTGGGAAGTTCTGGGAAGAGCAAAGTACCATTTAATTTCAGAGCTTATACAAGCAAGTCTACTTGCCTTGGCTTCTAGTTTTATGTCATAAAATGTTCAATAATTGCTATTAAATATGATAAAAATAAAACTTAAAGGAAATAGTTTTCTGAACCAGGAAATTGTTATTATTATGGCTGTTAACATGAAAATCTGAAACAGGCAAGTCGGTCTCTTGTGGAGGCTGAACATCCTTTCACCTGGCCTATCTTTAGAGCAGGAGTGGGGGTAATTATAAAGGATAGTATTATGTAGGTCTACAGCTATGAAGGCAATGGCACCCCACTCCAGTACCCTTGCCTGCAAAATCCCATGGACGGAGGAGCCTGGTAGGCTGCACTCCGTGGGGTCGTGAAGAGTCGGACACGACTGAGCGACTTCACTTTCACTTTTCAGTTTCATGCATTGGAGAAGGAAATGGCAACCCACTCCAGTGTTCTTGCCTGGAGAATCCCAGGGACGGGGGAGCCTGGTGGGCTGCGTCTATGGGGTCGCACAGATTCGGACATGACTGAAGCAACTTAGCAGCAGCAGCGTAGCTATGAAAAGAAGAGAAGCGAAAAGCAAAGGAGAAAAGGAAAGATATAAGCATCTGAATGCAGAGTTCCAAAGAATAGCAAGGAGAGATAAAAAAGCCTTCCTCAGAGATCAATGCAAAGAAATAGAGGAAAACAACAGATTGGGAAAGACTAGAGATCTCTTCAAGAAAATTAGAGATACCAAGGGAACATTTCATGCAAAGATGGGCTCCATAAAGGACAGAAATGGTATGGACCCACCAGAAGCAGAAGATATTAGGAAGAGGTGGCAAGAATACATAGAAGAACTGTACAAAAAAGATCTTCATGACCAAGATAATCACGATGGTGTGATCACTCGCCTAGAGCCAGACATCCTGGAATGTGAAGTTAAGCGGACCTTAGAAAGCATCACTATGACCAAGATAATCACGATCATGTGATCACTCACCTAGAGCCAGATATCCTGGAATGTGAAGTCAAGCGTGCCTTAGAAAGCATCACTACAAACAAAGCTACTGGAGGTGATGGAATTCCAGTTGAGCTATTTCAAATCCTGGAAGATGATGCTGTGAAAGTGCTGCACTCAATATGCCAGCAAATTTGGACAACTCAGCAGTGGCCACAGGACTGGAGAAGGTCAGTTTTCATTCCAATCCCAAAGAAAGGCAATGCCAAAGAATGCTCAAACTACTGCACAATTGCATTCATCTCACACACTAGTAAAGTAATGCTCAAAATTCTCCAAGCCAGGCTTCAGCAATACGTGAACCGTGAACTTCCTGATGTTCAAGCTGGTTTTAGAAAAGGCAGAGGAACCAGAGATCAAATTGCCGACATCTGCTGGATCATGGAAAAAGTGAGAGTTCCAGAAAAACAACTATTTCTGCTTTATTGACTATGCCAAAGCCCTTGACTGTGTGGATCACAATAAACTGTGGAAAATTCTGAAACAGATGGGAATACCAGACCACCTGACCTGCCTCTTGAGAAACCTATATGCAGGTCAGGAAGCAACAGTTAGAACTGGACATGGAACAACAGATTGGTTCCAAATAGGGAAAGGAGTACGTCAAGGCTGTATATAGTCACCCTGCTTATTTAACTTCTATGCAGAGTACATCATGAGAAACACTGGGCTGGAAGAAGCACAAGCTGGAATCAAGTGCAGGGAGAAATATCAATAACCTCAGATATGCAGATGACACCACCCTTATGGCAGAAAGTGAAGAGGAACTAAAGAGCCTCTTGATGCAAGTGAAAGAGGAGAGTAAAAAAGTTGGCTTAAAGCTCAACATTCAGTAAACGAAGATCATGGCATCTGGTCTCATGACTTCATGGGAAATAGATGGGGAAACAGTGGAAACAGTGTCAGACTTTATTTTTTTGGGCTCCAGAATCACTGCAGATGGTGATTGCAGCCATGAAATTAAAAGACGCTTACTCCTTGGAAGGAAAGTTATGACCAACCTAGATAGCATATTCAAAAGCAGTGACATTATTTTGCCAACACAGGTCCGTCTAGTCAAGGCTATGGTTTTTCCAGTGGTCATGTATGGATGTGAGAGTTGGACTGTGAAGAAGGCTGAGCGCCAAAGAATTGATGCTTTTGCACTGTGGTGTTGGAGAAGACTCTTGAGAGTCCCTTGGACTGCAAGGAGATCCAACAAGTCCATTCTAAGGGAGATCAGTCCTGGGTGTTCTTTGGAAGGAATGATGCTAAAGCTGAAACTCCAATGTTTTGGCCACCTCATGGGAAGAGTTGACTCATTGGAAAAGACTCTGATGCTGGGAGGGATTGCGGGCAGGAGGAGAAGGGGACGACACAGGATGAGATGGCTGGATGGCATCACCGACTCAATGGACATGAGTTTGGGTGAACTCTGGGAGTTGGTGATGGACAGGGAGGCCTGGCGTGCTGCAGTCCATGGGGTTGCAAAGCGTCAGACACGACTGAGTGACTGAACTGGCTGACTGACTGAAGTTGGTGCTAGCAGTAAAGAGTCTGCCTGCCAATGCAGAAGATATAGGAGATGCAGGTTTTGTGCCTGGTTTGGGAAGATCCTCTGGAGTAGGAAATGGCAACCCACTCCAGTATTCTTACCTGGGAAATCCCATTGACAGAGAAGCCTGGTGGGCTGTAGTCCACAGGATCGCAAAGAGTTGGACAGGACTGAGCACTGAAAAAGATCTGCACCCCCAAAACCAAGCATTCGTTTTGGGCTATATGCACCCTATTTCCCAGAGTCCTGAGCAAAGTCTGACCCAATGGTCTGAAGAAAATGTTTATTTCAGTAGAAGCTAAGCATAAGCAGGGACACATATTACAGTCAAAGACTTTCTTCTGCAGAATCTTTTAAAAAACAATTAGATGAGAATATGCATGCCAAGATCGTGCATATACTTAGGAGCAAATACTTGCCTCTGTGTCATTATAAACAAACACGGCAGATATTGCTACCCAATCTTTTTCCACACAACTTTTCAGACAGCTAATACCAATAAACCAGAGTGTACTGCAAATTAAAATCTTCTATTTTTGATCTAGTCCAGTAAACCTGATGCCAAAATTGGATGGCCCTAGAGATCAACTTAACATAAATTTACTGAATAATTTAATCATCAGAATACTTTGTATGGTTACCTGAGATCACAGTGAGGCATAAAATGTGGTGTACACCTTTGAGGAACTTGGAATCTTGTAGGAGAGAGAAGATACAGATTGTAATCCTGAAGTATTAAGTGACAGTTGGGTAAGATGGTCAGGAGGGTCCTACAGGAAATCTAGATGAGAGGAGAGAGCTGGAAGATGTAAAATGTTTAAGCATATAAAGAGCAGCAATTGGGGAATTTGGCTGACGTAGGGAGGAGCAGAGAAAAAGAAGGTAAGATCCAGAGAGGAAGAGAGTTGCTCAGAAGGGCTCCAGCATTAATGATCACTGATCCTGAAAAACAAGTCTTTACTGTCTGCTCCACTCTGCATTGTCTACAGGATGTAGGTGCCTCGAGTTAGAAAGAAGGATTGTTGGAGCCACAGATGCATCAGTGTTTCTAGAATGCCTAATAATATAAGGAATATGTTTGAACTATTTGAAGCTTTTTTTTAAAATGGAGAACAAACAGTGAAATCAAACCAATTCTTGAATACTAACTTTTATAAGATTGGAGAACACTAAGGCATTTTTATACTACTAAATTAGTTATTAGACATAGAGTATGTCTAATATATGTAAAGTATACTGTATACTTAATCAAATATTTAATGGACAGCATTTGTGTGTGTCTTCGACAACTTAAACCAACTCTTTTGACTGTACATTTATGAGAGGAAACTGTTAGTTCTTTCTGTGATTTGTAGAAATTATTTTTGCCATGGAACTCTTTACAAAGTTATCTTCTAATTTTATTTTCCCTAGCACATTCTACTTAGGCTAGCAATACATTATAAGTGCTCTATTTAATAATGCTGCATAGGAAGCTTTATTTCTGTTCCAGTGATTAAATTTACTGAAAGTAACTATGTAAACTTAATTTTTTTATCTAATATTATATCCAAAAAGATATTTATCCAATGAATATGCCAAAATCAGTGTCTGGATTTGTTGAACATAACTTTTTACAAATCCTGTTTACTAATATCTCCAACTAATGTTATATTTTTCCAAAAAATGCACAGTGTCTGATTGCATGCAACCGGATATAAACTTCAAATGTGCTTACTTGGATCATTCTCTGTTGGAAAATAAATATCTACCATTATAACCAAGGTTTCTCTTTTTATTCAGTTTTAAAGCAGCTGAAAACAGCACAGTGAACCCATCTTTAAAGAGGTTTCCTAGTGGGATCTCAGAGCTTAAATACTGCTAGCAGGATTGCAGATGGTCCATCTATGTGATACAGCCTATCAAATGACTGATCTCTTACATGGGCAGATGGCTAAGAGGCCTGACAGCAGCTCAGTTTCCAAGTTGCGAGTGTGTGTGTGTGTGACTGCTGAAGAACAAAGCTCCTTCACTCTGAAAGGCTTGTCAACACAACACTGAAAACGAAGTCTTGAGTTTTGGAGTTATATCTGAAAAGAACAGATTACCTAACTAAAACAAAGCAAAACAAAAAACTGTAAGGCTGCTGATTTACCTAAACTATGGTTCTAAATTTTCCATAAAATAAAAAATCAGAGAACTCTGCTCAATATTATGTAACAACCTAAATAGGAAAAGAATTTGAAATAGAACAGGCACATGTATATGTATAATTGAATCACATTGCCCTACACCTGAAACTATCACAGTATCATTAATCAACTATACTCCAAAAAGTAAAAAATATAAAACCTGAAATAGTTGAAGAATGGTGATCATCTGAAATAGTTGAAGAATGCTTCAGAAAATTTTAAATTTAATGTTAATTTTTACTCTTTGAAAATTGGAGAATTATTCATTAGTGAAAGCTAATTTGAAATTTAAGAAAAATAATTTGCATCTTTTCATCTATAAGAATCTAAAATACTCTTTTTTTTTTTTATAACCTCCTGTTCTCTATCTTTTAAACAAAATACAGTTCTATATTCAATTTGAACTCATCTCTTCGGAGAAATAAATGAAAAAATTTCAAAAGATTGTTAGCTGCAGAGTAGGCACTGGATTAGTGGTGCTCCTTTGCTGTATCTGTGAAGGGCGCAGTTATTTCATTTGCTCCCGGAACTAGCTGATCTGGAAAATCTCAGTTGTTTTCCTTTCAAAATTATTCTGTCATCTGACACATCTCAATCATTTATCATGAGAACAGTCAGAAATGACAGATTTTATTTTTTCTTCTCTTTTTTTTCCTGATCTACGATGTAGTAAGTAAGCAAACAAATTTCCAGTCTAATTTCTGGTGCAACCTGTCCCAGGAAACAAGATATTTTGAGAAGAAAATGAGTTGGTGCCTGCCTGGAGGGTAGATGTGGTAAACCATCTATCTCCTCAGGAGATGGAAGGCAGCCACACATTTGGCAGCGAATCCTCAGTCAACTGACAGAGCAGGCAGTTGGCGGCACAGGAAAAGTGCATCTGTTGCATTATTAAGTATCAAGATGACAAACAGAGGTCGTAATTAAGCTGGTGCTTAACAGCTCATTGCCTTGCGTAGTAACAGCTACGATTTTCTGAAGGCACCCTCCGATCACTTCTCTCCTGTCCTCACAGAGAAATGTGATGGCGTCAGAGTTGTCAGCACTAGGACAATGTATCGTGCTCGCCTTCTTAATTAAAACCTTTCCTCTAGTCTTCTTATTAACATTTTTATATTTTCCAGCTTTTAAAATGACTTCCGTTGCTGTTTGGAGACAAATCACTGTATAAATCCCCAAACACAAATAAGTCATCCCAATTACATGTTGTCTAAAGCAATTACTTCATTTATATATGTCTATTCAAAAGGAGAAAGAAAAGTATTAGAGAAACTTCAGATGAATACTGTATTTTGATAAATAAAAACACTGAAGTGGGATTATGCAATGAAATGGCAAGGTATTCTATAAAACCTATATTACATATGTTACATATTACATCTTTGCATAAAGATTGAGTTGTTTCTGTTAAAGGTGAGAGAAAAGAAAGGAAGTGTACTTAGCAGGTAATTAGAAATAATATTTTCACAGAGCTAATGTGACCTAACTTATGTTTAAAAAGTAAAATAATGAATTAGAATTCCATATTCAAGAGAAATAAAATTTGCTAGTTTTGATTAAACAAGAAACCAAAAGACACTAAAAAAAAAGCAGCAGTTCAAAGAGTGATTATAATATGGCAATTAGTACCTGATCAAATGCATAATAAAAAACTGAGGATTCTAGTTAATAAGGATTATTCTGAGATGTTTCGAGTTTGGTATGTTGAGCCACGTACAAGTAAATAAAAAATAGAGGTTGTTAATTTCTCCAACCATATGTAAATTATAAGTGATGTTTGAGGTCCCTGCATAATACAGTGTTGTGTGGATGTGAAAGCTGGACTATAAAGAAAGCTGAGTGCAGAAGATTTGATGCTTTTGAGCTGTGGTGTTGGAGAAGACTCCTGAGATTCCCTTGGACTTCAAGGAGATCCAACCAGTCAATCCTAAAGGAAATCAGTCCTGAATATTCATTGGAAGGACTGATTCCAAAGCTGAAACTCCAGTACTCTGGCCACCTCATGCGAAGAACTAACTCATTAGAAAAGACCCTGATGCTGGGAAAGATTGAAGGCAGGAGGAGAAGGGGACAACAGAGGATGAGATGGTTGGATGGCATCACCGACTCGATGGACATGAATTTGGGTAAGCTCTGGGAGTTGGTGATGGACAGGGAAGCTTGGCAAGCTGCAGTCCATGGGGTCACAAAGAGTCAGACTCAACTGAGCAACTGAACTGAATGTTGAAAGTCAAGTAAGAAAGAATAAAATGTGGTGTTTAGGTTCTACTAAAAGTATGGATCGTTTAGGTTCTGTTAAGGAAAAAAGAACAACTGAGAGGTCTGTGAATTTACTGTATGTAAATTTCTCATGGGTTTTCAGTGAAGAGTTTTTGGTCTATAGGTACCATAGAAGACCAGGCATTGGACAATAGTCACATCAGTACTGTGGGCCTCACATTCCTGAGCAATCCAGTAGGCAAATCCACACTGGTTAATATATATATATATATTTTTTTTTTTTGCCACTATTGTTCCTGTTTTGTTGTTGTTATTGTCCAGCCGATACTCCAGTAAAGCTGCTCCTTCTGTAATCAGTGTAATTTATTTGCTCTAGGACAGTGCCAGAACAGGATGCAGAAGACTGAGGAGGCTGTTCTCCCCTAATTATTTCTAGTCCTCTTACAGGGAGAACAGGTACTAGGGAAGAACACTAGTTCCACTTGCCATTTTCAGTGCTCACTTTTCTCTTTCTTTTTATTTTTTATTTATTTATTTTTTAAATTTTATTTTATTTTTAAACTTTACAAAATTGTATTAGTTTTGCCAAATATATTTTTTAAAAATAACCCCCACCATTGCTGAAAAGTTTTCTGGTAGATAAAAGAATCCCACAAGTCTGCAATGGGGGATTTTTTATTTAAGTATAATGGACTTGGATGAACATGTGAACGAGATGGTGGAAGCTAGAGTGTTTTTCCATTTCGCATGGATTGTATCAGTCCCCTCTTGCCTTCCAGTGCATATTCTTGCCTAAGCATGTGAATCAGTTTAAGAGCAAGGGTTCTGGAAAAAGCCCTAGGTTTAAACACTGGCTTCTACCTTTGTGGGTCATGGGATTCTGGGCAGGTCAGTTATACTTTCCTGGCTTTGGTTGCCTCATATGTGAAAATATAGAGTCATGATGATACCTACTTCAGAGATATTTTGAGATAAATAAATGAGACATGTAAGGAATTTAGTGTAGTCAGACATATAAACAATTAACAAATGATACGCTTGTACAACATGAAAAGAGTTTCCCACTCAAAATCATTCACTCTTCCAATTAACAATGTGTATGAAAAAGATAAAGTATGGATCCTCAAGGGCAAATGATAGGAAAAGAACTGCTTTTGGGGTGCTTATTATTTGTCTCAGAAGAGAACAGACCTGTCAAATACACAGTTATGGGAACCCTTGTTGCAGCTTTGGGGGCATGCTGTCACCACCCCAGATATTTTGGAAATTTAGCTCTCATTAAGCTTGTGGCATGGAGAAGGAAATGGCAGCCCACTCCAGCGTTCTTGCCTGGAGAATCCCAGGGACGGGGGAGCCTGGTAGGCTGCCGTCTATGGGGTCGCAGAGAGTCGGACACGACTGAAGTGACTTAGCAGCAGCAGAAGCAAGTTTGTGGCAAGGTCCTTAATCTACCATGGAAGCTTAAGGCTGTCCCATGAGCCAGCAAGACAGAACTGTGTTAAGGTTTATTCTTTATTGGGATTGAGTTTTTGATGGCTTAGCTGTTTTAGGGCTAGGATGGACCACTTGGGTTCTCAGAGATACCCTGGGACACCCCACTGAAAGACATTATTTGGTAGCTCACTGTGTTAGCATAACACATCCCATGATGAGCTATTTTATTTCACTATTATCGCTAACCCAAACCTAGTTGATTTTTGGCTGACTGAAGTTCACTGCCTCTTCAAGGCTGGTCTTGCTGCCTTATTCTCTTTCATCGCTGACCTCCTTTTGTCCTACCTATTCTACCTTCCTGTTCCTTGTGGGTAAGATTATTCTAGGTTTCCTGGCTTGAGCATTTTGTTTTGATCTTTACTGTCAAAGCTTTTGCCCAAATTTGTAACCTTTCTGAGATAAAGTTCAAGTACCACAAAAGATAGCTTTTTTTGCTACTCACCTGCCCTCATGATGATCCAGTATTATACTTCATCTCTTTCTCATAGCCTTGGCTATCTTAGTTCTCTATCCTTAAGTCCTAGTTGCCTGGCACAAATATAACCTTTGTTAAACCTACCACTTTACATTTTGCATACCTACAACAGACTTGCTCATTGAGGCTGGAAAAAATACACAGTCACAACTGCATTCATGGTGCGCAGTGTATAGCCACAAGACAGCAATATTAAATTTATGACAACATATCTCAAAGGAGCACTCAGTTAAGCCCAGAAGTCCAGTAATACTTCCTTTGTCAATCCTCCCTCACATTCCCTAAAAGATCTTCTCTTTCTTCAAACACCCAAAATTCTATCCCCTTTTCTCACTTATATCTGTTGACCTTATTTCGCCAATAAAAGAGAAAGAACGCATAAGAAAAACACCTTATGTTTTCACTGTCAACCCCCCCAAAACATCTGGCTTTGAAAACCTACAGGGCTTGCATCCTGAGGAGACATAGGGCCATAGCGAATGGAGATTCTGCTCTTGAAGAACTGATGTGCAGATTCACTTACCCTGGCACTTAGTCCACAAATAGCACTTTGAAAAGTGCCCAGGCCATATGTGAAGGAAATTCATTTGCTAATCTTAAAGCATCTGCCAGAGAGACAAAAGCGTGTTGAGATTCTTTCCAGGGCTGGAAGTGCTAGTGGGTGCCATTTGTGTTCTCTAACTTGCTAGCACCCACCTCCTCACGATGCTGTGGTAGCCCTGCCAGAGGCAGCAGGTGAGTGCTCTATCCCCTTGTGTCTCTGCCACAGTCCTCTCGGAGGTGATGGGCAAGTGCTCACCCCTCCATGTATGTTCCAGTCACTTCATTGGAGGTGGTGGGTGAGTATCCTGCCTCCCCCACAGACCCCCAGAGCCAGTGGGCACATGCAACACACACAGAATATGCCCCTTGAGCACTGGGCTCTGGTGGCTGGATGGATTGTTTCAGAGCCCGTAGTTCTGAAACAGAGAGAGATTTCAAGAGACAGCCAAGTACCAGTGCAGGATTAAACAATAAAGTTCATTGCCTACATGAGGCCACCTCTTTAAGACCAGGGGAGAGTGCTGTTTTACCTAATATATAGAACAAACATTAAGAGTCAAGAAAAATGAGGAATTGGAAGAGTAGGCTCCAAAAAGAAGAGCAAGATAAATCTTCAGGGAAAAAAAAGTTAATAAAATGAGATGAGTAGCTTGCATAATAAAAATTCAAAGTAGTAGTCATAAACATGCTCACTGAACTTAGGAAGAGAATGGATGAATAGAGAGCTTCAATAAAAGGATAGAAAATAAATACCAAAGAGAAGTCACAAAACTGAAGAATACAGTAACTGAACTGAAAATATGCTTAGAAGGGTTCAATAGTGGACTTGAATGAAGCAGAAGAAAAAAAAAAAAAAAAAAAAAAAAGGGATCTGGGAGACAAGGAAGTGGAACTCACCCAGACAGAGAAGCAAAAAACAAAAAGAAGTAAATGCTGCTTAAGGGACCTGTGGGACAACATCAAGAAAAATAGTATCTATATTTAAGGGGTCCTAGAAGGACAAAAGGCAGGGATAGGAGCAGAAAACTTACTTGAAAAAATTATGGCTGAAAACTTCCCTAACAATGCTAAGGAAACAGATACCCAGATTCAGGAAGCCCAGAGAATTCCAAACAAGAAGAACCCAAAGAGACTCACACCAAGACACAGAGTAATTAAAATGCTGAAAGTTAAAGAGGGAATCTTAAAAGCAGCAAGAGAAAAACAAGGTATTTTGCATAAAGGAACACCCATAACACGAATAGCAGATTTCTCAGGTGAAACCTTGCAGCTCAGAAGAAACTACTTAAAGGAAAATACTTCTGACCATGCAAGTTTATCATTCAGATTTGAAGAAGATATCCAAAGTTTTCTAGATGAACAAAAGCTAAGGAAGTTCATCAATGCTAAACTGGCTGTACAAGAAGTGTTAAAGGGATCTTCTTTAAGGTGAAAAGAAAAGGCATTAGTAACTAGAAAGCATAGGAAAGTAAAAATCTCACCAGTTGAGATAATATATAATACAGGAAGTAGATTGATTACTTATAAAGCTAGTATGAATGTTAAAAGAGAAAAGTAGTAAAAATAATTACATAATTAGTTAATTATGGATTCACAGAATTGTAAAACTATAAAATACAATATCAAAAATATAAAATATGAAGATGAGTTCAAGAATGCAGGCTTGTAGAATGTATTCAAATTTGCTATCAATTTAAAATAAACTATTGAACATTTATTAAAAAGCAGAGACATTACTTTGCCAACAGAGGTCTGTCTCCTCAAGGCTGTGGTTTTTCCAGTGGTCATGTATGGATGTGAGAGTTGGACCATAAAGAAGGCTGAACACTGAAGAATTGATGCTTTTGAACTGTGGTGTTGGAGAAGACTCTTGAGAGTCCCTTGGACTGCAAGATCAAACCAGTCAATCCTAAGGAATTCAATCCTGAATACTCATTGGAAGGACTGATGCTGAAGCTGAAGCTCCAATAATTTGACCACCCGATGTGAAGAGCCGACTCACTAGAAAAGACTCTGATGCTGGGAAAGACTGAAGGCAGAGGAGAAGGAGATGACAGAGGATGAGATGGTTGGATGGCATCACGGACTCAATGGATATGAGTTTGAGCAAGCTCTGGGAGATAGTGAAGTACAGGGAAGCCTGGTGTGCTGCAGTCCATCGGGTCACAAAGAGTCAGACACGACTGAGTGACTGAACAACAACAGTTGTATGCAGAAACTGTTATCTGTGAGCCTCATGGTAACCATAAAGCACAAACCTATAATAGATGTACAAAAGATAATGAGAAAGGAATCTAAGCATAATGCTACAGCAAGTCATCAAACAACGAGGGAAGAAAGCAGGAAACCTGAAAAAAAACCAGAGATGAACTACAAAACGGAAAAAAAATATTAATAAAATGACAATTAGTACATACCTATTAATAATTATTTTAAATGCAAATGGACTAATTTCTCCAATCAAAAGACATATACTGACCAAACCGATAAAAGAAAACAAGACCCACTTATATGCTGCCTAATCTAGTAAGAAAAAGACTCTCATCGGTCAGGCAGATTGCATAGAAGGTAACAAACAACTACCTCTTCTACAAGCAGACTGAATACTCCTACACCAATTTGCATTTTGATAGAAAACAATATTCTAGAACTGTGTTAATCTAATATTTTAGCAGTGAAGAATTCTTGAGGTTTTTCTTTTTATCTTATAAATAAACTCATAAAAGTTGAGCCTACTTTACCAACGTTTTAAAGGCTTTCATTGCTTCTCTTCAGACATGCCCCAGATAATCACAGTGGTGTGATCACTCACCTAGA
The DNA here is from genome assembly GCF_029407905.1 of Bubalus kerabau. Classification (NCBI taxonomy): domain Eukaryota; kingdom Metazoa; phylum Chordata; class Mammalia; order Artiodactyla; family Bovidae; genus Bubalus; species Bubalus kerabau. Next base: position 1,364,082 of record NW_026577904.1, read on the forward strand.
GGCGGACATCCTGGAATGCAAAGTCCAGTGGGCCTTAGGAAGCAGAACTACAAACAAAGCTAGTGGAGGTGATGGAATTCCAGTTAAGCTCTTTCAAATCCTAAAAGATGATGCTGTGAAAGTGCTGCACTCAATATGCCAGCAAGTTTGGGAAACTCAGCAGTGGCCACAGGACTGGAAAAGGTGAGTTTTCATTCCAATCCCAAAGAAAGGCAATGCCAAGGAATGTTCAAACTATTGCAGAATTGCACTCATCCCACACACTAGAAAAGTAATGCTCAAAATTCTCCAAGCCAGGTTTCAACAGTACGTGAACCATGAATTTCCAGATGTTCAAGCTAGATTTAGAAAAGGCAGAGGAACCAGAGATCCAATTGCCAACATCCACTGGATCATCGAGAAAGCAAGAGAGTTCCAGAAAAACATCTGCTTTATTGAGCACACCAAAGCCGTTGACTGTGTGGGTCACAGCAAACTGTGGAGAATTCTGGAAGAGAAGGGAATACCAGACCACCTGACCTACCTCCTGAGAAACCTGTATGCAGGTCAGGAAGCAACAGAACTGGACATGGAACAACAAACTGGTTCCAAATCGGGAAAGGAGTATGTCATTGCTGTGTATTGTCACCCTGCTTATTTAACTTCTATGCAGAGTACATCATGAGAAATTCTGGACTGAATAAAGCACAAGCTGGAATCAAGATTGCCAGGAGAAATATCAATAACCTTAGATATGCAGATGACACCACCCTTATGGCAGAAAGTGAAGAAGAACTAAAGAGCCTCTTGATGAAAGTGAAAGAGGAAGAGTGAAAAAGTAGGTTTAAAGCTCAACATTCATAAAACAAAGATCATGGCATCCGGTCCCATCACTTCATGGCAAATAGATGGGGAAACAATGGAAATAGTGACAGACTTTATTTTTCTGGGCAACAAAATCACTGCAGATAGTGACTGCAGCCATGAAATTGAAAGACTCTTACTTCTTGGAAGAAAAGTTATGGCCAACCTAGACAGTATATAAAGAAGCAGAGGCATTACTTTGCCAACAAAGGTCTGTCTAGTCCTAGCACCATCTAGGAAGGTATCCTAAGACAAAGTTAATTTTCTTGAAACTGTCTAAACTTTTTCTGTCCATTCAAGCTTTTTTTTTTTTTTTTTACTATCTTGTACTTGCTGTACAGAATATTTGCTTTAAGAAGAAATTACTCTGTTTTCCCATTGATAAGCAAAAATGCATCTCATTACTTTTTCTACACATTTAATCTTTTAATCATTGTTCCCAGGATAGCTCCAGCATGAATTTTGAACCTAAATATCCAATTTATTTTTCACACAGAAAATGGAAAGATAAGGAGTAACTGTTTCATACACAATCTTGGTAGCATACCAGCAAATTTCATGAGCACACATAAAGCAATTACCTACAGCTATCATTTTTACAACTCTATAAAGTGGCAAAAATAAACGTGTTCAGTAAATAAAAAGTATTTTATATGTAAATAAGGGGGCAACAGGGAAGCCTGGTGTGCTGCAGTCCATGGGGTCGCAAAGAGTCGGACATGACCGAGTGACTGAACAGATCTGAACTGAACTGAAGGAGTCTTCCCAGGTGGCTCAGTGATAAAGAATCCACCTGCCAAGCAGGAGACTTGGATTCGATCCCTGGGAAGATCCCCTGGAGTCGAAAATGGAAACCCAATCTAGTATTCTTGCCTAGAAAATTCCATGGATAGAGAAGCCTGGCAGGCTACAGTCCAACGGGTTGCAAAGAGTCGTACGTGACTGAGCAAATGAGCATGATATGTACATAATGTGAAATGTGAATAATAATAAAATGTAAATACATAAATAATAAGCAAATATTGCTGACTAATATTTCAGTATTCTATTTCATATAGAAATTAAGTATTCAAAGATTATTTATTCAATAATCCAATATTAGTACTGGTCTTAAAGTTAACTAAAAAATCTGGAAATTATATCTAAGCGGACATGCCCCTGAGTCTAATTACTACTGATTAAAAAAAAGTTTGTCAGAGTTATATTTCAGTTGAGTTAAATGCAGTTTTTTCTTTGCATTAGTTTCACCACCACCCGCCACAATGCTTCTCACTCGTAATCTCAGAACTTACAACCGCACAGCAAAGTCGGCTTTATTAGCCCTGTTTAGAGATGAATTAACTGAAACTCTTTAGTGGTGGAACCTGTGTTCTGCCCTCAGTCTATCTTGCTTTCCAACTTGCCAAGGTACTTCTGAATGTCTCGGTAATTTGGGAGCTCAAGAAGCATGATACCTCCAATTTGACTTGTTCTCTCTCATGATTGTTTTGGCTATTCTAGTCTTTTGTGTTTCTGTGCAAATTTTGTAATTATTTTTTCTTTTCTGTGAAAAATGCCATTTGTACAGTAAATCTCCTACATACAAACCCTCAAACTGCAAACTTTCAAAGATGTGAACGTGCATTTGCATGTCCAGTCATGTAAGTCAGTACACTGCTATGTGCCAGTTGTGTTAGTTGGGTTAGGCTGACTTTGGTGGACTTATGAGCAAATTTGATTTACGAATGTGCTCTTGGTATGGAACTCATTCATATGTAGGGGACTTACTGTATTTTGATAGGGATTGCACTGAATCTGTAGAATGCTGTGGTTAGTATGGATATAGTAACACTGTTAATTCTTCTACTTCATAAGCATGGAATAACTTTTCATTTGCTTCTGTTTACTTCAGTTTTGTCCTTAATGTTATGTAGTTTTCAATGTACAGATCTTCCATTTCTAGTTATCAGTTAAATACAATTTTATATTTTCCATCATCTTGAACACTGTGCAAATATACTACCTTATCCGATCAGTAAACTGATGGGAAAACTTTAGGAAGTTCAGGTCAACTGGTCTCTTCATAAGAAAACACATATAAGACCTATTTAAAAATTACATTATGCATTATATTCCACATTTATAAAACAGAGAACTCATAGAAGCATTCTTAAACCAAAATTACCAAAGCAGTCTGATTTATCAAAAAAAAATTACCTTGATTACATGAACAGTTTTCATAGAAAAAGTTGCTGTGGAAGGATCATTTTTCTCTTAATAGCACAGCTAAAGTATTAGAAGTCTGCTCCTTTGTATGTGGGATTCTAGGAATATTATATTCATGTAAACACCTAAATTTTCTATAAACCAGTCAGAATTGATTTTTATTTTATTTTATTTTATTCTTTTTTTATTTTTTTTTTAAATTTTATTTTATGTTTAAACCTGAAACACTGTATTAGTTTTGCCAAACATCAACACGAATCCGCCACAGGTATACATACTCTCCCCATCCTGAACCCCCCTCCCTCCTCCCTCCCCACACCATCCCTCTGGGTCGTCCCAGTGCACCAGCCCCAAGCATCCAGTATCGTGCATCGAACCTGGACTGGCAACTCGTTTCATACATGATATTTTACATGTTTCAATGCCATTCTCCCAAATCTTCCCACCCTCTCCCTCTCCCACAGAGTCCATAAGACTGTTCTATACATCAGTGTCTCTTTTGCTGTCTCGTACACAGGGTTATTGTTACCATCTTTCTAAATTCCATATATATATGCGTTAGTATACTGTATTGGTGTTTTTCTTTCTGGCTTACTTCACTCTGTATAATAGGCTCCAGTTTCATCCACCTCATTAGAACTGATTCAAATGTGTTCTTTTTAATGGCTGAGTAGATCTTTCATTTATTGATTTATAGAAGTTAATTTATTAATGACTGTGACAGAAAATATTTCATGCTTACATTGAGAGAGAAAGACTGTTCTCAATTGTAGATAGAAAAGATCTTGTATCTAGTTTTATACCTTTAGTAATAGGTCAAAAGTAAGTACAGAAACACTATATCACAGTTGTTAACATTGCAATGTGTTCTTCTCTCCAATAAAATTGAAGCACAAAAAGACAAAACAAGGGGGGGAAAACACAAAACTCTTTGATATCTCTCAATGATCAAGTTCATCACATGTTGAGACCATAAAACCGGATCTTAAGCATTTGCTGCCACCCAAGGACTTCCCTGATGGCTCAGAAGGTAAAGCATCTGCCTGCAATGTGGGAGACCCTGGATGGGGAAGATCCCCTGGAGAAGGACCTGGCACCCCCCTCTGGTACTCTTGCCTGGAAAATACCACGGACAGAGGAGCCTGGTAAGCTACAGTCCTCAGGGTTGCAAAGAGTTGGACATGACTGAGCGACTTAACTTTCGCTTTCTTTCAAGGGAAATACAGTGGTGCTAGTGGTAAAGAACCTGCCCGTCAGTGCAGGAGATGCAAGAGATTTCCAGTTTGATCTCTGGGTAGGGAAGATCCCCTGGAGGAGGGCATGGCAACCCACTCCAGTATTCTTGCCTGGAGAGTCGCATGGACAGAGCAATCTGGAGGGCTACAATCCATAGAGCTGCAGAGTCGGACATGACAGACATAGCATAGCAGGCAAGGGAAATACTATTGGTCCTGCACAAATTAGAATCCAAATAAACTTTGCCAAACATCAGAAACAAAATTAAACTCTTGAACCCAGTAATACCAGTACTCTACTCTAAATCAGCTCTGCTCATGGTCCCTGTGAACCTGCCATGCCTACTAGATAGGGTGCCCAGAATATGGCTGTCTTTTGGGAAGGTGCCTGAATTAATTTACATAACTTTGGATATTGCAGTGTATAGTAATGAGCATCCTCCTTGAAACCCAGCAATATATAAAAACAGAATATATAAATTTTAAAGCATTAAAGGAAAAGGAAAAATGAGTACACTTGCTCAGTCTAGTAGAATGTAGTAGTGGGATGGAAAGTGAAGTGAAAGTCACTCAGTCGTGTCTGACTTTTTGTGACCCCATGGACTGTGTAGTCCCTGGAATTCTCCAGGCTAAAATACTGGCATGGGTAGCTTTTCCCTTCTCCGGGGGATCTTCCCAACCCAGGGATCAAACCCTGGTCTCCCGCATTGCGGGCAGATTCTTTACCAGGTGAGCTACAAGGGAAGCCCAAGAATACTGGAGTGGGTAGCCTATCCCTTCTCCAGGGGATCTTCCCGACACAGGAATCATCTGGGTGTCCGGCATTGCAGGAGGATTCTTGACCAACTGAGCTATCAGGGAAGTGGGATGGAAAGAAAAGGGAGAAAAGTATCATACCTCAAAATTACAAAATAAGATATAGGAAGATTCCCAAAGTGTCACTTTTTAAATAGAATTAACTTTCCAGTTAAAAGACAGAGATAATCAAAGTCTATGAATTGGATTTTAGAAATCTTATTGTATTCTGTTTTAAAAGAGATACCTAAGACATAATGACACAGAAAAGTCTAAAGTAAAGAGAAAATAATGGTATCAGGCTATTACCAAGAAAAAGGGAACTTATTTGGCTGTGTTAACATTGGGAAAAAAATGTATCTTCAGTTAGAACTTTTTTTAAATAAAGAACTATAAGGTCTTGTGATATATATTTATATCACACAATTTATATTTATATCACACGATATATATTTATATTGTGTACTTAGTCACATCTGACTCCTTGCAACCCCACAGACTGTAGTCCACCAGGATCCTCTGTCCATGGGGATACTTCAGGCATGAATACTGAAATGGGTTGCCATGCCCTCCTCCATGGAATCTTCCCAAACCAGGGATTGAACCCAGGTCTCCCGCATTGCAGGCAGATTCTTACCGTCTGAGCCACCAGGGAATCCTAGGTCTATATATATATGGTATAGATATACCTAGTATATATTATACTTTTTATATATAATCTATGTTTATATAATTCATCAGATCTTAAGCTTCTTTATCCAGAAAAGAATTTTGCCCAGTATTAACATAGCTAATATTAATATAGTAATTACATTATTTATCAATGTATTAGTAAAATACTTAGAGTAAAAAGTAGATATTTTAATATATAAGATACAATATTGATAATACCATTAATATAACAATATTAGTACTATTAATATATTACTAAGATATTACTTAGAGAGAGAGAGAGAGAGATATAATTATAGCTAATATATAAACATTTGTTTATATCCAGACACACATCAGTTCAGTTCCGTCGCTCATTCGTGTCCGACTCTTTGCGACCCCATGAATCACAGCACGCCAAGCCTCCCTGTCCATCACCAACTCCCGGAGTTCACTCAGACTCACGTCCATCGAGTCAGTGATCCCATCCAGCCATCTCATCCTCTGTCATCCCCTTCTCCTCCTGCCCCAAATCTTTCCCAGAATCAGGGTCTTTTCCAATGAGTCAACTCTTTGCATGAGGTGGCCAAAGTACTGGAGTTTCAGCTTTAGCGTCATTCCTTCCAAAGAAATCCCAGGGCTGATCTCCTTCAGAATGGACTGGTTGGATCTCCTTGCAGTCCAAGGGACTCTCAGGAGTCTTCTCCAACGCCACAGTTCAAAAGCATCAATTCTTCGGCGCTCAGCCTTCTTCACAGTCCAACTCTCACATCCATACATGACCACAGGAAAAACCATAGCCTTGACTAGACGAACCTTTGTTGGCAAAGTAATGTCTCTGCTTTTGAATATGCTATCTAGGTTGGACATAACTTTCCTTCCAAGGAGTAAGCATCTTTTAATTTCATGGATGCAGTCACCATCTGCAGTGCTTTTGGAGCCCAGAAAAATAAAGTCTGACACTGTTTCCACAGTTTCCCCATCTATTTCCCATGAAGTGATGGGACCGGATGCCATGATCTTCGTTTTCTGAATGTTGAGCTTTAAGCCAACTTTTTCGCTCTTCACTTTCACTTTCATCAAGAGGCTTTTGAGTTCCTCTTCACTTTCTGCCATAAGGGTGGTGTCATCTGCATATCTGAGGTTATTGATATTTCTCCCGGCAATCTTGATTCCAGCTTGTGTTTCTTCCAGTCCAGCGTTTCTCATGATGTACTCTGCATAGAAGTTAAATAAGCAGGGTGACAATATACAGCCCTGACGTACTCCTTTTCCTATTTGGAACCAGTCTGTTGTTCCATGTCCAGTTCCAACTGTTGCTTCCTGACCTGCATATAGATTTCTCAAGAGGCAGGTCATATATATATAAAGAATTATACCTGTGTGAACCTAAGTATCCAATATAAAACACTAGAAAAAAGCAAGAGTGTACACAAAGAAAATAGTATGAAGGAAATGATTGAATTAAGAACAGAAATTAATGAATATGGACCAATTTCACTTACAACATTAGAAACAAAAATGCTTAATGCCCAACCAAATCAAGCAGAGTGTGTGTGTGTGTGTGTGTGTGTGTGTATGTATAAATATATAAATAGAATGTGAAAATACTAAGTGTTGGTAAGGTATGGAACAACTGGAAGTTTCATATGCTGTTGCTAGGAATAGAAATTGGTTAAAAGTGTTTTAAAAATCTCTTAGCAAATTTTAATATATTCCTAAATTGAAAAAATGTATCCAAACCATAAAAAGTCCCAATATTATATTTAAGAACATTCTAGTAATTCTCAAAATCATTACGCAGACCATCTCAAACTTCCCTCACATTTTTCTGAATTGAAATGTTCAGATGAGTACTTGCTAAAAAGACACAAATATGAACAAGTGTTTGTTCAACAAAGCCCTTGCCAACAGAGATTCAGGGATAATTTCAGGCGGCAGACCTTAAATTACTAATAGAGAAGATCATGGAAGTACTAGAGGATTTACAAAATGATATGGTAAAAAATAGATTAGAAGTAAAATTGAATCTGGTTAAAGAGATGTAGAAAGTGCATGAAGAATACTTGCCAGAGGTGATATTATGTAGGGCCTTGCAGGATAATATGAGTTTTCCTTTCAAATTAGCTTGGGAGAGATGTGGAGATAGAATTTTAGATCACATCCATGATATTAAATGTACAGAGATAAGAAACTGTATGTTGGAAGAGTATGTGTAGTAAGAGAAGAAACAAAGAGTATATTGGGGCCAAATTTCATAACATATATGTTATAAAAAGAAGTAGGATAGTTACTGTGACTTCCTAGTATATCAAATTACTTAAAATCTGTTGCTATTAGAAATGATACCTATTTGCAGAAGTACATCATATCGCTACTTTAAATTTTATATGTACCATTAACTACTTGAATATCACAAGAAACTCCTATTATTTTAAAGATTTATGTCGTTTTAATGAAATAATTTTGATGAGAGTAAAATGAAGAAATCTGAAATGTTCAGATCAGATCAGTCGTTCAGTTGTGTCCAACTCTTTGTGACCCCATGAATCGCAGCACGCCAGGCCTCCCTGTCCATCACCAACTCCTGGAGCTCACCCAGACTCACGTCCATCGAGTCAGTGATGCCATCCAGCCATCTCATCCTCTGTCGTCCCCTTCTCCTCCTGCCCCCAATCCCTCCCAGCATCAGAGTCTTTTCCAATGAGTCAACTCTTCGCACGAGGTGGCCAAAGTACTGGAGTTTCAGCTTTAGCGTCATTCCTTCCAAAGAACACTCAGGGCTGATCTCCTTCAGAATGGACTGGCTGGATCTCCTTGCAGTCCAAGGGACTCTCAAGAGTCTTCTCCAACACCACAGTTCAAAAGCATCAATTCTTTGGCGCTCAGCCTTCTTCACAGTCCAACTCTCACATCCATATATGGCCACAGGAAAAAACCATAGCCTTGACTAGACGAACCTTTGTTGGCAAAGTAATGTCTCTGCTTTTGAATATGCTATCTAGGTTGGTCATAAATGTTACGTGCATTTAAAAAAACATGCCCTGTTACTTTGAGACTGTGTGTGTATACTCAGTCATGTCTGACTCTTTGCAACCCCATGGACTGTAGCCTGCCCAGGCTTTTCTGTCCATGGAATTTTCCAGGCAAGAATACTGGAGCGGGTCGCCACTTCCTACTCCAGAGAGTCTTCCTGACCCAGAGATTGAACCTGTGTCTCCCAATTCTCCGACATTGGTGGGTGGATTCTTTACCACTGCACCACCTGGGAAGTAGCTGTTACTTTGAGAAATTCACTGAATAAGAGTGTTTCTTTTTCCTGGCATTTTTATAGGCAGTTAACTGCTTGTTGAAACAAGTAGCATGTGTTTTAGAGTGAAAAAAATTGTTTTGTCTTTCTCATCCCATATTTAATATGTTTAGAAACATACAAAAGTCTGATATGTTACTGACATACTTGATATCTTTAACTTTTAAAATGTAAATCATAAACTAGGATTCTTTAGCTTATAGGCAACCGATATCCACTTCTACTTGGTTGAGCTGAAAGAGGAAATTTACAATGAGGATATTCAGATATGTTGAGTAAGCAAGGAGATTTGAAAACGCCTTAGGAAGAGTGAACACACCAGAGGATGAGATGGTTGGATGGCATCACTGACTCGATAGACATGAGTTTGAGTGAGCTCTGGGGGTTGGTGATGGACAGGGAGGCCTGGCATGCTGCAGTCCATTGGGTCGCAAAGAGTTGGACACGACTGAGCAACTGAACTGAACTGAACTAGGAAGAGTGAAAACCAGGGTGGTTCTATGGATCTCAGAAGTAAGAGTTCTGTTGTTTCGTGGCTCCAGCTGGCTCGCCAGAATCCAACTGACTGTTGGATCAATCACCTATGGTCATCCTGACAGGTCATAGAACAGAGCAATAGGGGCTTAATTCACAATCAGCATACATCAGTGAAAGTATAAAATTTGGGAATGAATCTTCCTCCAAATAGATTTTCCAAAGAATTAAAGCATTTTGTTTTATACATAAATGAATGAGTCTAAGGGAATACTCTTTTCTTAAAATCTCACTGAACTTATACATCCTCTTTATCCTAGCCCTTGGCTGTAAGAAAAAGGTATGCAAAAATAGAACAGGCTGCATCCAACATTTTCTTTAAATATCGTTTGGGAAAATGTCTAACATACTGTTTGTCAGAGGCAAAAGTTTCCAGAGAGCTATAGTTAGTGGCTATAAAAAGATTAAGAGAAGCATTGTATTAAATGTTACCCTTAGCTGATCTAGCTGAAAAAAAAAAAAATGACAAAAGAGAAGGGTGTTTGAGATGACAAGGGGTATGATAAAAAGTCACTGCTCACAGTTTGGAGAAATCAAAATAACCCTGTGTACGAGACAGCAAAAGAGACACTGATGTATAGAACAGTCTTATGGACTTTGTGGGAGAGGGAGAGGGTGGGAAGTTTTGGGAGAATGGCGTTGAAACACGTGTAATATCATGTATGAAACGAGTTGCCAGTCCAGGTTCGATGCACGATACTGGATGCTTGGGGCTGGTGCACTGGGACGACCCAGAGGGATGGTATGGGGAGGGAGGAGGGAGGAGGGTTCAGGATGGGGAACACATGTATACCTGTGGCGGATTCATTGTGATATTTGGCAAAACTAATACAATTATGTAAAATTTAAAAATAAAATTAAAAAAAAAAAAAAAAAAAAAGGCCCTGTTGAAGCTTGAATGCAACCTCTCTATTTGGCTGTCCTGCAGCGTGTTAAGTCGCCTCAGTCGTGTCTGACTCTTTGCAAGCCCGGACCATAGCCCGCCAGGCTCCTCTGTCCATGGGATTCTCCAGGCAAGAATACTGGAGTGGGCTGTCAACCCCTTCTTTAGGGTTCTTCGCAACCCAGGGATCGAATTCGAGTCTCTCATGTCTACCTGTGTTGGCAAGCAGGTTCTTTACCACCAGCACCACCTGGAGGCCCTTGGTTGTACTAGCAGAGGGAAACAGACCTGAGTCACAGAGTGAGATGTACACCTAGGGTGACCTGGCTGAAGCACTAGAGTAGGTACCAGCCCAAGAAAGGTTAAAAAGTTCATGTTTCCTCGGGTGTCTGGGAAAGCCCAGAGGTGAGAACACTGTGCTTCCTAACACAGGCTAATATTTAGTTGCTAAATGATAACTGAGGGCTTATTACGTGCCAGATACCTCAGATTGGCTTGCTTTATTTCACTTAACATTCAAAATAGCTTAATGAGATCAGCACTGTTCTGTACTCCCGTTTACTGAAGTGGCCACACAGAAAGTCCAAGCTTTTGGACCATGTGATTTTATTTTGATACTCTGTATAAACAGATGTCAGCATAAAAAAAATTTGAAGAGGAAAACCAGTCCCTTCGTTGTTAAAAGTTTATCCTAAAATAAACTAAGTGATGGCAGTTTCTCAGGCAGCACCCAACATTAGTGAAGCTCTAACTTTGTGCCATATTAAAGATGTGTAAGCTTGGCCAGGGTTATGAATTTGATTATTGTTTAAATGGCTGGCAATTTAGCAGGTTATCTTTGCCAGACCCCTCAAAGCTTTTCTCAATTATAGAAAAAAAATGCCTTGCACTTTGGCAAGTGAATATTTTTCAGTTGTTGCTCATCCAAAACAGGGGATACAGCATTTTTATTGCTGTATATGAGTGTCAGGCTTCCCAGGTGGCACTACTGGTAAAGAATCCACCTGCCATTAACAAACATGGGTTTGATCCCTGGGTCGGGAAGATCCCCTGGAGGAGGGCATGGCAGTCCGCTCCAGTATTCTTGCCTAGATAATGCCATGGACAGAGGAGCCTGGTGGGCTATAGACCATGGGGTCATAAACAGTTGGACATGACTGAAGTGACTTAGCATGCATGCATGCAGAGTCAGCAAGGAGATTCATTATTATTCTGAGCATGCATGATAAAATTGTTAATTATAAGTTTATAACCAAGTGAATGAACTTATGGTATTTCTGTAATTTATATATTATAACAAATAAAATGTGTAGTTAATATAATTAATTATGAGTTACAAATTTAATGATAACAAGGGTAGTTAATACTTTGTAGAACTATGAATTCTCATATCATATGTATTTTTTTTCCTTTGGGCATTTTTTTGTCTCCTAACTTGTATTCTGATTATTTGAATATCTCCCCCTCTATATTTTAGGCACAACTAGCCAGGGACTATAATTTAATTATACTCTCAGCATTTTCCCCAGTTATGTCAAGAATTAGGCTTCTTTAACTTTTGTACCTCAAGCACACAAGTTTTACAGTCCTTTGGGGAGAATTATTTTCCATGTCTGAGTTTCCTTATCACAGCAATTCCTTCTATTGCTTATTTCTATTCTAGGACCTATAAATTGCTTCACAGTAGGGTTTTTCAAACTAGACAGTGTATACCAACCTCCACAGTTTTTGCCAAATATATCATCTGTACTGTTACCTAATTAATATTTTCAAGTAAATTCAAGACTTTTATCTAAGATTTACTTGTGAAGGAACTATCTAACTATTGCAAATGGGAAAACAGAATAAGGCAAGTGATTTGCAATAGTTGTGTAGATCCTTTATAAATAGACTATGTTTATATAATGGGCTTCTCCAATGACTCGGCAGACTCCAAAGAATCTGCCTACAGTGCAGGAGATGTAGGTTCCATCTCTGGTTCAGGAAGACCCCCGGGAGGAGGAAATGACAACCCTCTCCAATATTCTTGCCTGGGTAATCCCATGGACTAAGGAGCCTAGCGGGCTACAGTCCATTGGCTCACAAAAGAATTGGACAAGACTGAGTGACCAAGCATGCACAAGCATAAAATTTATAGGTATAATCACCTATAGAATAATTATATAGATTAAAATAAAAGCCTGGAAACAAAGCTTTGGCTTTATTTTCTTACCAGCTCTCAACTGAACGAGGGCGAGAGAGAGTAGCAGTTATTAGAGAAGCATTAAATACACACTGGCACTAATCTCAGTCTTTACCGTTGATGCAATCAAGTTAATCAAAGGAAGTTTATAAAGGAGTGGGTGTCTTATGATCTAATGCTATGTTACTTCATGCCAGTTTTAAAATGTTTTATTTATTTTTAATTGGAGGATAATTGCTTTCCCATATAGTGTTGCTTTCTGCCACATATCAACATGAATCAGCCATAGGTATACATATGTCTCCTCCCTCTTGAACTTCCCTCCCACCTCCCACCCCAGCCCACCCTTCCAGGTTGTCACAGAACACTGGATTTGAACTCCCTGCATCATGCAGTACATTTCCACTGGCTATCTAATTTTACATACGGTAATGTGTATGTTCCCGTGCTACTCTCTCAATTCACCCTCCCCCACCACCATGTCCAAAAATGCCCATGAACATCTTATTTCCAACCATGGTTTATTTTGGGAAACATGCCTTATGACATGGACCACAAACAATGTGCATCATACCTTAGCTCAAATCCCCTCTCCTTAATTGCCTGATTTTTAACAAGTTCCTTAGTTCCTCTAAACCTTGATTTCTTACTGAAGACAGGAATGATAGTATTTGCATTTCAAGATCACTTTGAGAGCATATGATGTAATATTTACAGTGTGTCTAGTCTTGTGCCTGCTGCTGCTGCTGCTAAGTCACTTCAGTCGTGTCCGACTCCATGCGACCACACAGATGGCAGCCCACCAGGCCTAGAGTTTATTGAAAAAACGTGAACTCCTACTACGTGTCAACTATGGTCTTTTGGTGCCTCAGCGTCTGGAAGACATGACAGAGCAGAGCTCTGCTTTCAGGGAACTTGATTCTAGTAAGGGTAGACCAACCACAAACAACTGAGGTCATTTCAGGCAGTAGGTAAAGCTCTGAAGTAAATAAAACAAGGCAACATGAAAGAAGCTGACTGGTATCCAATGAACGCTAATTTCCTTCTGGACTCTCACCTCTGTATCAGTTCAGTGGCTCAGTCGTGTCCAACTCTTTGCGACCCCATGGAAGTTTAATTATTGGAAGTTAAGATTTTGAAGAATCAATTAGAAGAGGATCCAGTTGGAGACAGGATGCCCAGTTAGAAAATACTGAAAAGGCAGCAAATCTGCTCCCGGTGTCTTTCATCTCAGCCATTGTTGACTCTTGCTTTTCCTTCTCAAGTTACAATAACCTTTTTGATTTTTGTGATGGAAGGAAAGATCAAGCTGATTCTCAGAACCCACAAATGAGTCTCTTACCCTGCTCTACTTCTTCAAAGATTCAGCTAAATTTGACTTGCAGTTATGTTTTCAGTGTAATTACCAGGCACAAAAGAAACTTGCTTCCTTTATTATCATAACTGAAAAACGCCATTTCTTTATTCTTCCATTTTTTTAATGTTACAGTTTATATCAGTGGGATTCATGTAAATTTTAATTTTTCTATGGCAATTCACAGTAAGAGATTTTCAAAGTAATGCCACTGTTTTTTTTTCCTTTTCTGTCAGAACCCCTACCTCTAAAACAAGTAAGTTCCGTGCTGCTTGTCCCTAATTTCCTTTAGAAACCGAATGATTCTATCTCCCAGAATAGTAATTACGAATGTTTAACAGACTGGATGACATAGTGGAGAAGGCTGTGATCTAGTTCTGACCCCAGTGTTTACTATTTGTCCTTGAGCAAGTGAAATCTGAGTATCACCAGATACATATCTATAGGATATCAAATATAGAAATGCAGATGTCTGCTTTTTAAGCAGACTGAAGCAGCACACGAGAGCTCATGAAGCATGACTACGGTTAACCTCACTTTTTAGTGCTCGTTGTATGCAGCCACTTGTGTTCATGTGGACAGATGTCATTTTGGGAGCTTGAATCACGGTGTTGAATACCTCAGTTCTTCTCTAAACAAATCCATGGAGATGACCACTGAGATTCTGAACACAGGATGAAAGAGCAGTTCAGAGCCGCCCTTAGCCACATTCTTGAAGTGTGTACATCGTAGGTGGACTGCCTCAGACTTCTTGAAAATTTTAGCAATAATGATACAAATGATATACTGTCTGTAATAGTACTGATTAACTGGTAAGTCTGTATTGAAATTTTGGGGCCAACCTACCTCACATAATCCATTTCTCTCTCCGCTCTCTCTTCTACCAAACCTACCAGCCAGGACTGCCTCTGTCACACAAGGCTGCTTGGGGATTTGGCCTGTGTGGCTGTGTCATCCAGAAGCTCTCTGAAATCCAGACTAGTTCAGGGATTGCTGGTCTGTAGCAAATGGAAGACCCTTAAAAGACTAAAATTAAGCTTTGTTTTACTTTGTGAAGTGAGGTGGAACTGAGTAGAGCTGACTGAGGAAAAGATTTCAGAGAACAGAGGCTGATCAGTAACAAGACACAGTGATGGTCAATCTTATATGTCAACTCGACTAGCCCGTGGTGTGCAGTAGTTCGGTCAGCACCAGTCTAGATTCCAAAGAAGGAATTCAGCCTCAAGACTCCAATGTAGAAACCCTGCCTGAGTTGCTCACTTGCCTCACCAGCCTTCAGAATTTCGACTCAAGACTGTGACGTTAAATCTTACATGAATTTCTAGCCTGTCAGCTTGCCCTCCAGATTTCGAACTTGTCAGCCATCATGAACATGTAAGCTAGTTTCTTATGATGAAGTGCTTATGCATTCTCTCTCTCTCTCTGCCTGAAACAACAGAACAAACATTTCAGTACAACAGAGTAAATATGGGGAAGAAGATAACAGTTTAAGAAGTAAATTCACTCACTACTTAGTCCTTTCAAATGTAACCTACTTCTTGTTTTCCAACCTTTACTTCTTGCATCCCAACCAAGTATCTGACTTGAAATTCTGCTGCAGTAAGCTTCTATGTTCAAGTTGCCAGGTTTCTAAATAAAAGTTGTGGGGTTTTTGTGTTTTTTTGTTTTTTTTTTTTCCTGCCAAATTCTAATCTTATCTCAAGGATAATACCCTCTGATCTTAAATTATAACCATTTACAGATCTCCTTAAAATCCATTTGTGTGCTTTGGAAAGAAAGCTAAAACTTGCTATCTATAAAGACATAATGGAGCTATAATTCATGTTCATTTGGGAGGCCCAAGACACCATTATTTAAGAAAATGAGAGAACACAGAAAGGAACTAGCGTTTAGGAGACTAGAATAGATTTGTTTGAAAAGATTAAGAGACATGATCACTGTGGTTATCATCTGTACATTTGTAGAGGAGGCAATCAGGAACAAGCTGACCCAATTATCTAGCAATTACTGTGCCAGGCCCTTTGGGTGCAGAAGCCTGGAATCTAATGAGAAAGACAAAGCTAAAACATACTAAGCATTTACATAAATATTTTTAGGTTCACAAAACCTTTTCTTCATATGCATGAATAAAATAATCAAACAAAAATTATATTAAAAAAAAAGAATAAGTTGAGCTGCTTGTTGAAGTTATAGGAGTGACCAGAGTAGGGCTTCCCTGGTGTATCTTGGTTTCTCACTGCTTCAGCCCTGTTCCTGGTGCTCCTGGAGGTGCATGGAACACTACCTGAGAGCCATTGAGAGGTCAAGATTTCCTATTTTCTCAGTTTCTAGAACCCATGGATTATATGTGTACACATTCACTTGAACACATTTGCCTGGAGGCAGAGAATCATTGGGGGGGGGGACTCATTTTATATATATAAAGAAATATTTCCATTTCAGAAATTAAAAAAATTTTTCTTCTTCTTCTTATTTTTTTACTTTACAATATTGTATTGGTTTTGCCATACATCAACATGCATCCACCATGGGTGTGCATGTGTTCCCCATCCTGAACCCCTCTCCCACCTCTTTCCCCATACCATCCCTCTGGGTCATCCCAGTGCACCAGCCCCAAGCTTCCTGTATCCTGCATCGAACCTGTACTGGCGATTCGTTTCTTATATTATACATGTTTTAATGCCATTCTCCCAAATCATCCCCCACTCCCTCTCCCACAGAGTCCAAAAGGCAAAAAAAGCACATGCCTTAAGACTATGTTTCACAAAAATTATGTGAAAATGATTACAAGGCTGTAGAAATTCAGAAGAGGAAATGCCAGTCTGACTGAGCAAATCAAGACAGACTTCACTGGGAAGCTGACACTCGATATGCTGAATCTGGACAGGAGAAGAGGACAAGAAGGGAACCACTTAGGAGCGGCGACAGTGGGAACACCAGTGCTGGAGCTGGAATGACGGAACTTGATATTGGGAGACTGACCATGCGGAACAAAGAGCCTGCACAATGAGTACTGGTTGAAACACATTTGGAAAGATTGAGACCCTGAGGATTGGGTTACCTCTAAACATCCAGCATTTATAACTTTACCCAATACATATTGGATGTTTAAAATTACATGTAAAATGAGGAAATTTTATTTGATTCAGGAGGTAATGGGAGAGCAACGTCTTTCTAAATTAGACAAGTACATTGTGCTATTTCCTCCTATAGGTCTCATATTTAAACTGTGTATTATTAATGTTCTTCTGTGTATTCTTGCCACCTCTTCTTAATATCTTCTGCTTCTGTTAGGCCCATACCATTTCTGTCCTTTAATATGCCCATCTTTGCAGGAAATGCTCCCTTGGTATCTCTTAATTTTCTTGAAGAGATCTCTAGTCTTTCCCATTCTATCGTTTTCCTCTATTTCTTTGCATTGATACACAAAATACATAGAAGAACGATACAAAAAGATCTTCATGACCCAGATAAACATGATGGTGTGATCACCCATCTAGAGCCAGACATCCTGGAATGCAAAGTAAGTGGGCCCTAGGAAGCATCACTATGAACAAAGTTAGTGGAGGTGATAGAATTCCAGTTGAGCTATTTCAAATCCTAAAAGATGACGCTGTGAAAGTGCTGCACTCAATATGCCAGCAAATTTGGAAAACTCAGCAGTGGCCACAGGACTGGAAAAGATCAGTTTTCATTCCAGTCCCAAAGAAAGGTAATGCCAAAGAATGTTCAAACTGTTGTGCAATTACACTCATGCCACACAGTTGCAAAGTAATACTCAAAATTCTCCAAGCCAGGTTTCTACAGTATGTGGACCATGAATTTCCAGATGTTCAAGCTGGATTTAGAAAAGGCAGAGGAGCCAGACATCAAATTGCCCACATCTGTTGGATCATCAAAAAAGCAAGAGACTTCCAGAAACACATCTACTTCTGCTTTATTGACTATGCCAAAGCCTTTGACTATGTGGACCACAAAAAACTGTGGGAAATTCTTAAAGAGATGGGAATAGCAGACCACCTGACTTTCCTCTTGAGAAATCTGTATGCAGGTCAAGAAGCAATAGTTAGAACTAGACATGGAACAACCGACTGGTTCCAAATTGGAAAAGGACTATGTTAAGGCTGTGTATTGTCACCCTGTTCATTTAACTTATATGCAGGGTATATCATGAGAAGTGCCAGGCTGGATGAAGCACAAGCTGGAATCAAGATTGCAGGGAGAAACATCAATAACTTCAGATATGCAGATGACACCACCCTTATGGCAGAAAGTGAAGAAGAACTAAAGAGTCTTGATGAAAGTGAACGAGGAGAGTGAAAATTTGGCTTACAGCTCAAGATGCAGAAAACTAAGATCACGGCATCCGGTCCCATCACTTCATGGCAAACAGATGGGGAAACAGTGACAGACTTTCTTTTGGGGGGCTCCAAAATCACCACAGATGGTGACTGCAGTCATGAAATTAAAAGACCCCTTGCCGCTTGGAAGAAAATATATGACCAACCTCGATGGCATTATTAAAAAGCAGAGACATTACTTTGCCAACAAAGGTCTGTCTAGTCAAAGCTATGGTTTTTTCAGTAGTCATGTATGGATGTGAGAGTTGGAGTATTAAGAACACTGAGTGCCGAAGAATTGATGCTTTTGAATTGTGGTGTTGGAGAAGATTCTTGAGAGTCCCTTGGACTTCAAGGAGATCCAACAAGTCAATCCTAAAGGAAATCAGTCCTGAATATCCATTGGAAGGACTGATGCTGAAGCTGAAACTCCAATACTTTGGCCACCTGCTGTGAAGAGCTGACTCCTTGGAAAAGATCCGGATGCTGGGAAAGATTGAAGGCAGAGGAGAAGGGGATGACAGAGGATGAGATGGTTGGATGGTATCACTGACTGGATGGATATGAATTTGAACAAGCTGTGAGAGTTGGTGATGGACATGGAAGCCTGACATGCTGCAGTCCATGGGGTCGCAAAGAGTTGGACGCGACTGAACGACTGAACTGACTGACTGATTATTAATGTAGGACTTCCCTAGTGGCTTGAAGGTACAAAGAATCCACCTGTAATGAGACATGGGTTCTATCCCTGGGTTGGGAAGATCCCCTTGAGGAGAACATGGCAACCCACTTCAGTATTCTTGCCTGGAGAGTCCTCATGGACAGAGGAACCTGGCAGGCAACAGTCCATGGTTGGCAAAGAGTCGGACATGACTGACCAACTAAGCACATTATTACCGCAAGTATATATTTTACAGTAATAACCCAATATTGATTTGAACTCTTGATAATATTCACAGTATTATGAAAGCAACACATTGCCAACTCCGAAAAACTTTCCGATTGTTTTGTTAAATGTACTAAAGTTAGCCAAGTACTGAGATGCATGTTTTCTACTACCACAAGTTACTTTTTCTATATTTTAGGTAGTATATCATCGTTTTGATAGTAGGCTTCCCTGGTGGCTCACATGGTAAAGAATCTGCCTGTAATGCAGGAGACCTGGGTTGGGAAGATCCCCTGGAGAAGGGAATGGCACCCCACTCCAGTATTCTTGCCTGGAGAATTCCACGAACAGCGGAGCCTGGTGGGCTATAGTCCATGGGGTCTCAGAGAGTCGGACACAACTGAGCGACTAACACTCACTTTCATAGTTTTGGTAGTACTTGGAATTTATTTTAATCATGTGTGGTAAGACACACAGACTTGGAAATGAGTGTTTATGCGGCAAGAACCGTCACAGATTCTTAGAAACAGAAGGCATAGCATACCCTGCAGGTTTGGGCGGAGGGCACATGGAGAAGCTCCAAAACTGGTCAGTAGGCAGAAGGTATGGGAGAAATCATGGGCAGGAGCCTTTACTGTGGTTTCCATGCGCAGGTACAATTGAGGCAGTGCAAGCAGGGTTATGGCACCCCACTCCAGTATTCTTGCCTGGAAAATCCCATGGACAGAGGAGCCTGGTAGGCTGCAGTCCACGGGGTTGCTGAGGGTCAGACACGACTGAGCAGCTTCACTTTTCACTTTTCACTTGCATGCATTGGAGAAGGAAATGGCAACCCACTCCAGTGTTCTTGCCTGGAGAATCCCAGGGACGGGGGAACCTGGTGGGCTGCCGTCTATGGGGTTGCACAGAGTCAGACACGACTGAAGCAACTTAGCAGCAGCAGCAGCAGCAGGGTTAGGATTGGCTAGTGTGAGTAATTTCCGCAGTCTCTGGGGGCATAGGGATTTGTTGTCTGGTACTTAGCCTTTGGAGTGATTGAGACAAGGGAATATTGCCCTGGAGTGTAAGAGCCCAATAAAGGAGGTGGTTGGGGATATGGACTCTGAATTGTTTGGTTTACATTTGAAAAGCACATGCAAGGGAGAGTTGTTTATTGTCCCTAAAAAATTGGCTGACACTGGGAGGGTGTCAGTCCTCCAGTTCTTCCAAGCTAGCGAGTATGTAATCCAGGAACTACCTAGTATATAGCTCTGATCTACTAATGATCGACCAGGAAATCCTAAACTGTTATAAATAAAATAGGCCCATAACACCGTAAAACTGCCTAGGGAACCATGTATAAGGCAGGAACTGAATTAGCCTTGAAGGACTGGGGCTGACTCTGATATTCCCAATATTCATGCTGATGAAGCTCTGTGCTACTGATATAAAAATCTTTCTTTAGTAGTTTTAGGGGGTTAGATTGGGGCAGCTGAAGAAGATTAAATGAGAATGGCAAGGGCAGAGGAGCAGCTTTTAAAATTTGTTTTCAAGGTGAGCCATCAAACTGAAATAAAGTATAAGATGTGAAGACAGTAAAAAACAAAAAAACAAAAAAACATAAAAACCAGTCAGGAGATGAATTCATTCCAGATAAAAATGAAAAATGTTGAGCAGTCTTAAAATGACTTTAAGTCTTTTTAAAATCCTGCCTTAGTCTACTCAGGTTGCCATAATGTAATGCCATAGACTAGATGGCTTAAAAAACATTTATTTTCCTACAGTTTTGAAGGCTGTTAAGTCCAAGATCAAGGTGCTGGCAGGGTCTGCTAATGGCAAGAGCTCTCTTCCTGGCTTGTGGAGGGCTGCCTTCTCCCTCTGTCGTCACAGGTCAGAGAGAGCTGATGGCTCTTCCACTTTTATAGGAACATCAGTTCCAATGTATCAGATTACTACCCTTCTGACTTCTTTTAACCCTAATCACCTTGAAAACTCTATTACCAATACAGTCACATGGGCGATTAGGGTTTCAACATACAAATTGGAGGAGGTGACACAATTCACTTCAAAGCAATATGCCTCTAGCTGCCCCAGATTCATGTCTTTATCATGTGCAAAATACATTTGTTCTGTCCACATAGCCCCCAAAGCCTTAATTCATTCTAGCTTCAACTCTAAAGTCCAAAGTCTAATCTAAATACCATCTAAATCAGATATGGATGAGATTCAAGGTACATTTCATCCTGAAACAAAAATTCTTCTCCAGCTGTGAACCTGCGATATCAGACAATTATGTGCTTCTGAAGTACAGTGGTGGTTCAGGCATAGACATTCCCACTCCAAAAGAAAGAAATAGGAAAGAAGGGTAGGGTGACAGGTCCCAAGCAAATCCAAAACCTAGCGAGGCAAATTCCTTTAGATTAAAAAAAAAAAATTTTGTTGGAGTGTAGTTGCTGAACAGTGTTGTGTTAGTCTCTACTGTACAGCAAAGTAAATCAGTTATATGTATACAGATATCCACTCTTGGATTTCCGTCCCATTTAGGTCATTGCAGAGCACTGAGCAGAGTTCCCTAGCTGTACAGTAGGTTCTCATTAGTTATCTGTTTTATGCATAGTAATGTATATATTTCAATCCCAATCTACCAATTCACCCAGCCCTCCTCTTCACCCCTCTGTGTTCATATATATGTTCTGTATATTTGTGTTTCCGTTTCTTTCTTTGCAAATAGGTGACAGTGAAAGTCACTTAGTCGTGTCTGAATCTTTGTGACCCCATGACTGTACAGTCCATGCAATTTCCCAGGCCAGAATGTTTAGTGGGTGGCCATTCCCTTTTCCAGGGCATCTTCCCAACCCAGGGATTGACCCCAGGACTCTTTACCAGCTGAGCCACCAGAGAAGCCCTGGTGCAAATAGGTTAAGCTGTACCCTTTTTTCTAGATTCCACATAGGTGTGTTAATATACAGTATTTGTTTTTCTGACTCACTTCACTCTATATGACAGTCTCTAGATTTATCCACATCTCTACAGATGACTCAATTTTGTTTCTTGTTATGTTTGAGTAATATTTCATTGCATACACACACACACACACACACACACACACATATTATACATTATACAGTGGAAGTGACCAATAGATTCAAGGGATTAGATATGTTAGACAGAGTGCCTGAAGAACTACGCACAGAGGTTCATGGCATTGTACAGGAGGCAGGGAACAAGACCATCCCCAAGGAAAAGAAATGCAAAAAGGAAAATGGTTGTCTGAGGAGGCCTTACAAATAGCTGTGAAAAGAAGAGAAGCAAAAGGCAAAGGAGAAAAGGAAAAATATACCCATTTGAATACAGAGTTCCCAAGAATAGCAAGGAGAGATAACAAAGCCTTCCTCAGTGATCAGTGCAGAGAAATAGAGGAAAATAAGAGAATGGGAAAGTCTAGAGATCTCTTCAAGAAAATTAGAGGTACCAAGGGAAAATTTCATGCAAAGATGGGCTCAATAAAGAACAGAAATGATATAGACCTAACAGAAGAAGAAGATATTAAGAAGAGGTGGCAAGAATACACAGAAGAACTATACTAAAAAGATCTTCATGACCCATATAATCATGATGGTGTGATCACTTACCTAGAGCCAGACATCCTGGAATGCAAAGTCAAGTGGGCCTTAGGAAGCATCACTGTGAACAAAGTTAGTGGAGGTGATAGAATTCCAGTTGAGCTATTTCAAATCCTAAAAGATGATGCTGTGAAAGTGTTGCACTCAATATGCCAGCAAGTTTGGAAAACTCAGCAGTGGCCACAGGACTAGGATAAGTCAGTTTTCATTCCAGTCCCAAAGAAAGGCAATGTCAAAGAATGTTCAAAGTACTGCAAAATTGCACTCATTTCACACATTAGCAAAGTAATACTCAGAATTCTCCAAGCCAGGCTTCAACTGTACATGAGCCATGAACTTCCAGATGTTCAAGCTGGATTTAGAAAGGCAGAGGAACCAGAGATCAAATTGCCAACATCCACTGGATCATCAAAAAGGCAAGAAACTTTCACAAAAAAATCTACTTCTGCTTTATTTACCATGCAGACTGTGTGGACCACATCAAACTGGAAAATTCTTAAAGAGATGGGAATACCAGACCACCTGACCTGCCTCTTGAGAAATCTGTGTGCAGGTCAGGAAGCAACAGTCAGAACTGGACATGCAACAACAGACTGGTTCCAAATCGGGAGAGCAGTATGTTAAGGCTGTATATTGTCACCCTGCTTATTTAACTTACATGCACAGTACATCATGCAAAATACCAGGCTGGATGAAGCACAAGCTGGAATCAAGATTGCCGGGAGAAATATCAATAACCTCAGATACACAGATGACAGCATCCTTATGGCAGAAGGTGAAGAAGAACTAAAGAGCGTCTTTATGAAAGTGAAAGAGGAGAGTGAAAAAGTTGGCTTAAAGCTCAGTATTCAGAAAGGTAAGGTTATGGCATCTGGTCCTATCACTTCATGGCAAACAGATGGGGAAACAGTGGGAACAGTGACAGACTTTATTTTGGGGGGACTCCAAAATCACTGCAGATGGTGACTGCAGCCATGAAATTAAAAGTCACTTGTTCCTTGGAAGAAAAGTTATGACAGCATATTAAAAAGCAGAGACATTAGTTTGCCAACAAAGGTCTGCTTAGTCAAAGCTATGGTTTTTCCAGTAGTCATGTATGGATGTGAGAGTTGGACTATAAAGAGCTGAGTGCCAAAGAAGTGATACTTTTGAACTATGGTGTTGGATAAGACTCTTGAGAGTCCCTTGGACTGCAAGGAGATCCAACCAATCAATCCTGAAGGAATTCAGTCCTGAATATTCTTTGGAAGGACTGATGTGGAAGCTGAAACTCCAATACTCTGGCCACATGATACAAAGAACTGACTCACTTGAAAAGACCCTGATCCTGGGAAAGCCTGAAGGTGGGAGGAGAAGGGGACAACAGAGGATGAGATGGTTGGATGACATCTCTGACTTGATGGACAGCAGTTTGAGCAAGCTCTGGGAGTTAGTGATGGACAGGGAAGCCTGGTGTGCTTTAGTCCATGGGGTCGCAAAGAGTCGGGCACGACTGAGCAACTGTACTGAACTGAACTGATACACACACACACACACACACACACACATTAGGTTTCCCAGATGGCACTAGTGGTGAGGAACCTGCCTTCCAGGAGATGTTAGAAATGTGGGTTAGATTCCTGGGTCTGGAAGAGCCACTGGAGGACGGCATGGCAATCCCCTCCAGTATTCTTGCCTAGAGAATCCCATGGACAGAGGAGCCTGGTGGGCTATAGTCCATAGGGTTGCAAAGAGTCAAAGACAACTAAAGCAACTTAGCATGCATGCATGCATGTATACATACATACATATCCATGCTTTATCCATTCCTCTGTTGATGGATGTTTAGGTTGCTTCCATGTCCTGGCTATTGTAAATAGTGTTGCAATGAACACTGAGGGGCACGTATCTTTTGGAATTATGGTTTTCTCCAGGTATATGCCCAGGAGTGGGATTTCTGGGTCATATGATAGTTCTATTTTTAATTTTTAAAGAACCTCTATACAGCTCTCCCAGAGAAGGCAATGGCACCCCACTCCAGTACTCTTGCCTGGAAAATCCCATGGGCAGAGGAGCCTGGTAGGCTGGAGCCCATGGGGTCGCGAAGAGTCGGACACAACTGAGCAACTTCACTTTCACTTTTCACTTTCATGCATTGGAGAAGGAAATGGCAACCCACTCCAGTGTTCTTGCCTGGAGAATCCCAGGGACAGGGGAGCCTGGTGGGATGCCGTCTATGGGGTCGCACAGAGTCGGACACGACTGAAGTGACTTAGCAGCAGTAGTAGCATACTGTTCTCCATGGTGGCTGTATCAATTTGCATTCCTGCCAACAGTGTAAGAGGGTTCCCTTTTCTCCGTACCCTCTCCAGCATTTATTGTTTATAAATTTTCTTGGGAATAATCCTCTTTGGCTCCACATCCCGCCTTCTGGAACCACTGGGGTGTCAGTCCTGTGGCTTTGCCAGGTGGAGGTCTCATCCCCAAGGCT
Source organism: Bubalus kerabau (assembly GCF_029407905.1). Taxonomy (NCBI): domain Eukaryota; kingdom Metazoa; phylum Chordata; class Mammalia; order Artiodactyla; family Bovidae; genus Bubalus; species Bubalus kerabau. The sequence goes on from NW_026577904.1 coordinate 1,389,372, forward strand.
TCAGTTGGAGGCCATATGGCCTGTTGAAACCAAGGTGATGGCCCATGCTTTGAAGCTTAAGAAGGAATCTGATGATCTCTGAATGGCCTTTGGAGTCTTTCTTTTTGTTTCTTAGAGAATAGTGTACATTTGCAGCCAAATAGCTGCAAATAGCTTTCCTCTTACAGAATCTAAGCAGTTTAACAGCCTTCTTTCATTTCATCCTGTTTCAGTATCCCTAATGGGCAGTGTTTCTGCTAATAAAATCCTATATCTATGCCTGGTTTTTGCTGAGGTAGTGGATAATTTTGTGATTCTAATCCCTACTAGTCTTATTTTCAAAGGTTGTATAGCCATGCCCTCTATTTTTTCTTTAGAAAAAGCTTCCTTTTGTATATGTGTGTGTAAAATGTAGGGACTGAAAATTTTCTAAGTAGTCAAGTGCTGCTTCCTTTTTGCTCAACAATTCCTTCTTCAGTTCAGCTCCCTCTTCTTGCATTTTATTATAAGCAGTCAGGAGGAACCATACTGGTCCTTTAACAGTTTGCTGAGCAACCTCTACAGCTAAAAACCCACTTGTTTGGATATTCCATTTTATTTTATTATAAAAATCAATTTTTATAGTTGCTATATGTTGTCAGTGTCTGATATAGTAATTCATAATTTGTAAAGGTTATATTCCAAATATAACCTTTATAGTTATAGTTTATAGTTACCATAAAATATTTGCTGTTATTTCCTTGTTGTACAACGTCCTTGTAGCTGATTTTATACTTAATAGCTTGTACCTCTTAATTCCCTATTCTTATCATGCCCTTCCCCTCTTCCCTCTCCCAGTTTGTAGCCACTGTTTGTTCTCTATATCTGTAAGTCTGCTTCTTTTTTCTTTTATTCACTAGATTCCACATATGTGATATCATACAGTATTTTTCTTTGTCTTCCTTATTTCACTTAGCATAATCCTCTGCCCCAGGTGCATCCATATTGCTGGAAATGGCAAAAAAAAATTTCTTTTTTATGGCTGAGCTGTATTCAGAACAGATCAGTCGCTCAGTCCTGTCCGACTCTTTGTGACACCATGAATCACAGCACGCCAGGCCTCCCTGTCCAACACCAACTCCCAGAGTTCACTCAGACTCACATCCATCGAGTCAGTGATGCCATCCAGCCATCTCATCCTCTGTCGTCCCCTTCTCCTTTTTCCCCCAATCCCTCCCAGCATCAGAGTCTTTTCCAATGAGTCAACTCTTTGCATGAGGTGGCCAAAGTACCGGAGTTTCAGCTTTAGCATCATTCCTTCCAAAGAAATCCCAGGGCTGATCTCCTTCAGAATGGCCTGGTTGGATCTCCTTGCAGTCCAAGGGACTCTCAAGAGTCTTCTCCAACACCAACAGTACAAAAGCATCAATTCTTCGGCGCTCAGCCTTCTTCACAGTCCAACTCTCACATCCATACATGACCACAGGAAAAACCATAGCCTTGACTAGACGGACCTTTGTTGGCAAAGTAATGTCTCTGCTTTTCAACATGCTATCTTGGTTGGTCATAGCTTTCCTTCCAAGGAGTAAGCATCTTTTAATTTCATGGCTGCAGTCACCATCTGCAGTGATTTTGGAGCCCAGAAAAATAAAGTCTGACACTGTTTCCACTGTTTCCCCATCTATTTCCCATGAAGTGATGGGACCGGATGCCATGATCTTCGTTTTCTGAATGTTGAGCTTTAAGCCAACTTTATCACTCTCCTCTTTCACTTTCCTCAAGAGGCTTTTGAGTTCCTCTTCACTTTCTGCCGTAAGGGTGGTATCATCTGCATATCTGAGGTTATTGATATTTCTCCTGGCAATCTTGATTCCAGCTTGTGTATCTTCCAGTCCAGCGTTTCTCATGATGTACTCTGCATAGAAGTTAAACAGGGTGACAATATACAGCCCTGTCGTACTCCTTTTCCTATTTGGAACCAGTCTGTTGTTCCATGTCCAGTTCTAACTGTTGCTTTCTGACCTGCATACACATTTCTCAAGAGGCAGGTCAAGTGGTCTGGTATTCCCATCTCTTTCAGAATTTTCCACAGTTTATTGTGATCCACACAGTCAAAGGCTTTGGCATAGTCAGTAAAGCAGAAATAGATGTTTTTCTGTAACTCTCTTGCTTTTTCCATGATCCAGCGGATGCTGGCAATTTGATCTCTGGTTCCTCTGCCTTTTCTAAAACCAGCTTGAACATCAGGAAGTTCACGGTTCACGTATTGCTGAAGCCTGGCTTGGAGAATTTTGAGCATTACTTTACTAGCGTGTGACATGAGTGCAATTGTGCGGTAGTTTGAGCATTCTTTGGCATTGCCTTTCTTTGGGATTGGAATGAAAACTGACCTTTTCCAGTCCTGTGGCCACTGCTGAGTTTTCCAAATTTGCTGGCATATTGAGTTCAGCACTTTCACAGCATCATCTTTCAGGATTTGGAATAGCTCAGTTGCATTTCTATCACCTCCACTAGCTTTGTTGGTAGTCATTCTTTCTAAGGCCCACTTGACTTCACATTCCAGGATGTCTGGCTCTAGGTCAGTGATCACACCATCGTGATTATCTGGGTTGTGAAGATCTGTTTTGTACAGTTCTTCTGTGTATTCTTTCCATCTCTTCTTAATATCTTCTGCTTCTGTTAGGTCCATACCATTTCTGTTCTTTATTGAGCCCATCTTTGCATGAAATGTTCCTTTGGTATCTCTGATTTTCTTGAAGAGATCTCTAGTCTTTCCCATTTTGTTGTTTTCCTCTATTTCTTTGCATTGATCACTGAAGAAGGCTTTCTTATCTCTTCTTGCTATTCTTTGGAACTCTGCATTCAGATGTTTATATCTTTCCTTTTCTCCTTTGCTTTTCGCTTCTCTTCTTTTCAGAGCTATTTGTAAGGCCTCCCCAGACAGCCATTTTGCTTTTTTGCATTTCTTTTCCATAGGGATAGTCTTGATTCCTGTCTCCTGTACAATGTCACGAACCTCATTCCATAGTTCATCAGGCACTCTATCTATCAGATCTAGGCCCTTAAATCTATTTCTCACTTCCACTGTATAATCATAAGGGATTTGATTTAGGTCATACCTGAATGGTCTAGTGGTTTTCCCTCCTTTCTTCAATTTAAGTCTGATTTTGGCAATAAGGAGTTCATGGTCTGAGCCACAGTCAGCTCCTGGTCTTGTTTTTGCTGACTGTATAGAGCTTCTCCATCTTTGGCTGCAAAGAATATAATCAATCTGATTTCGGTGTTGACCATCTGGCGATATCCATGTATAGAGTCTTCTCTTGTGTTGTTGGAAGAGGGTGTTTGTTATGACCAGTGCATTTTCTTGGCAAAACTCTATTAGTCTTTGCCCTGCTTCATTCCGTATTCCAAGGCCAAATTTGCCTGTTACTCCAGGTGTTTCTTGACTTCCTACTTTTGCATTCCAGTCCCCTATAATGAAAAGGACATCTTTTTTGGGTGTTAGTTCTAAAAGGTCTCGTAGGTCTTCATAGAACCGTTCAACTTCAGATTCTTCAGCATTACTGGTTGGGGCATAGACTTGGATTACTGTAATATTGAATGGTTTGCCTTGGAAACGAACAGAGATCATTCTGTCGTTTTTGAGATTGCATCCAAGTACTGCATTTTGGACTCTTTTGTTGACCATGATGGCTACTCCATTTCTTCTGAGGGATTCCTGCACGCAGTAGTAGATATAATGGTCATCTGAGTTAAATTCACCCATTCCAGTCCATTTCACTTCGCTGATTCCTAGAATGTTGACGTTCACACTTGCCATCTCTTGTTTGACCACTTCCAATTTGCCTTGATTCATGGACCTGACATTCCAGGTTCCTATGCAATATTGCTCTTTACAGCATCAGACCTTGCTTCTATCACCAGTCACATCCACAGCTGGGTATTGTTTTTGCTTTGGCTCCATCCCTTCATTCTTTCTGGAGTTATGTCTCCACTGATCTCCAGTAGCATATTGGGCCCCTACTGACCTGGGGAGTTTCTCTTTCAGTATCCTATCATTTTGCCCTTTCATACTGTTCATGGGGTTCTCAAGGCAAGAATACTGAAGTGGTTTGCCATTCCCTTCTCCAGCGGACCAAATTCTGTCAGATCTCTCCACCATGACCTGCCCCACGAGCATGGCTTAGTTTCATTGAGTTAGACAAGGCTGTGGTCCTAGTGTGATTAGATTGACTAGTTTTTTGCGAGTATGGTTTCAATGTGTTTGAATTGTATTACATTGTATATATGTGCATTCCATTCATCTGTCAATGGACCCTTAGGTTGCTTCTGTGTCTTGAAAGTGTACTGCTATGAACATTGGGGTGCATGTATATTTTCGAGTAGAATTTTTGTATTTTCCAGATATATACCCAGGAGTGAGATTGCTGAGTCATATGGTAGTTCCCTTTTTAGTTTTTTTTAGAAACCTCCAAAGTGTTGTCCACAGTATGAATGGATGCACTAAGTGAGAAGTTAAAAGCTTTTAACAAAGAGCCAAACAACCAAATAGAGATGAAGAGCACAATAACTGAAATAAAAAATACACTCGAAGGAATCAACAGTAGATTGAATGGTACAGGGCAACAGATCAGTGAGCCAGAAGACAGAGTAGGGTAATTCACTGCCGCTGAAATAAATACTCATTTTTATTGCTTGCAAGCTCTCTTTTTCACAGAACTAGAACACCAGTTCAGCCAAGTTCTTTGCCTTTTATCACATGGTTATCTTGTCTTAGTTTCCAGTAACGTGTTCTTCATTTCTATCTGAGGCTTCACCAGGATGACCTTGAATGTCCATATTTCTACTAACATTCTGTTCATAATTATTTGTTTATTCTCTAAGAAGATAGACTGCCTCTCAAGCTCTCCTCTTTTCTTTCTGAATCCTTACTAGAATCACCTCTAACATCTATAGTTCTACCAATATTGTCCTCACAGTAACTCAGGCTTTTATTGGCATGTATCTCAAAAACTTCTCCAAGCCTCTGCTCACTACCCAGTTTACAAAGCCCCTTCCACATATTTAGGTATTGTTACAGCAGCAGGCTATTTCTTGGTACCAGAATCAGAAAGGAAAAGGAATGATCTATATTAAATATATATATATATATATATATATATATATATATAATCATAAGGATAGGAAAAAGATCCAGTTGGTAGCCCTAGAAAATATATCAGCATTTGAAAACTCATAAAATTTAAAACATTAACTCTGGAATGGGACAAAGTTAAAGACCTAACAAACTGGAAGAGAGAACTAAGAATTGTACCCAAGATGCAGCATAAAGAAAAACATTGAAAAAATTTTGAGATATGGTGTTCAAGAATCCTTGTTTAATAGAATTTTAATGGGATGCTAGCAAAAGATAATAGAGGAATGTTACAGCAGGATATTCAGAGAGAGAATGTCTGAGAAGTTTTAATATGCATAAATAAAAATCAATAAGGAAAACACTTATCTACAGTGTACTAATCCAATAAAGGTTAGAAGAAGGAGGACAAATGAAGCCATTAGAAACTGCTGATGAAACTAAACTATGGAATAAAATGGTGTAACTCAAAATACATTGTAGTGACAACAAATGTAAATAGATTACATGACTCTGGTTAAATTAAAAATAAAATTACTAGCTTAGATATTAAAAAAAAAAAAAACAGTTATATGGTGTTTATAGGAGACACTGACACAAAAACACGCACACCACCAAATCTGTGCACACCCACCCTGAAAAGAAAATTTCAAAAGAGAAAAAGCAAAAGAGATATTCTAGGCATATATGGACCAAAAGAAGAGCTGAAATAAAAATATTATTCAAAATAGAATATAAAGCAGATGCATTAACATTAATAAAGAATATTTATGAAGAGTATAAAATTATAACTTTGTGTATGCTTAATATAGATGTAGACTGTAACCCCCCTCCAAAACAAACAGCTATAAAAACTCAGAATTACAAAATAAAATTGACAAACTTAATATCATAATGGGAGAGTTTAACACCTCTCTTAGAAACTACTAATTTGGAGAATATACAGAGAGGATTTGAGTAACACATATGCTGCTGCTAAGTCGCTTCAGTCGTGTCCGACTCTGTGCGACGCCATGGATGGCAGCCCACCAGGCTCCTCTGTCCCTGGGATTCTCCAGGCAAGAACACTGGAGTGGGTTGCCATTTCCTTCTCCAATGCATGCAAGTGAAAAGTGAAAGTGAAGTCGCTTGGTCGTGTCTGACTTCGCGATCTCATGGACTGTAGCCTACCAGGCCCCTCCATCCATGGGATTTTTCAGGCAAGAGTACAGGAGTGGGTTGCCATGTCCTTCTTCAGAGTAACATATATAGCATGATTTTAAATATATATATATATATATATATATATATATATATATATATCTTTGTACCCAAAAGAGAACCCAACAGAGAATACATACTCTTCTAAAGCATGCATGCAACATTTAAAAGTTTAAAATTTACTATATACTTGCAGTCACAAAGAATCACAATCATTCACATATTATCTAGTCACTATTCTATTAAAATTAGAAATTAGCTGTTACAAATAGTAATGAAAATCCTTCAGTATGGGAACCTGAAAAAAAAGAAAAGCATAACCAATGTATGGATTAAAGAATAATTCACAAAATTATAACATGTATTAACTGAATGATTGAAAAACTAAAATACTAAAAAATAAAAATAATTATTTGAGATATAGCTAATGCAGTGAAATAAAAATGGAATATATATATTACATTCATATTCTAGTCAATATATCATAATTTTTAATCACCATAAAGATAATTAGTTTCCTCTTAAAGCCTTTCAATAGCTGTCTTTCTGGAATCAATCAATATTTTCATCCTTAGTATCTTTGCTTTGCTTTTCAAAAAAGTTAACCTTAATTACATCACTAAGTGAAAATTGTCTGATGATTACACAGATCTTACTAGCTATAGTAAAGACTAATATCAGAAAATCAAATCGTCTTTTATTCATTCTACATTAGACAAGTGGGTCCTTGTATAGTTTATCAGTTCCTAGAGTCTTTTCTAAAATTAATAACTTGATTTTCTTGGTGAGTATCCTAGGGGGAAGCTAACCTTTATTTGTCATTTCCACATGGCAAGAATCTCCTCTGTGAGTTACAGTTGACAGACTGTTTTCAGCTTTTCTTTATCTCCTGTTATTTCTCCTCTTCAGATTTGAGAGACTTTTGTGTATCTTTCTTGGCCTAAAAACTCACAGATACACTGCCCAGCCATGTTTTTACCCCTTTTTGTTATGGAATTGTTTCTACTCAAAAGAAAATTTATACAAGCATGCGATTATTCCCAAATATATCACACCGATATCCCATTTTTGCTAGATGAATAAAAACAGTGACTACCAGAACTTGTGAACAGTAAAGACTGTAAAGTCATATCTAAAACTTATGTCTTACTGCTACTCACTGAAATTCCATTTGTGCTGTTTTCTACCTCTTCGGTTTTAAAATTTGCAGTCATTACCAGTCAATGTAATTTCTGTACTCTTAGAAAAATTCAAAAGTTCATTTATACCTTTTTTTAGTAGACATTTACCCAGGCATTAAAAGTAATATAAAATTAACACAACGAATAATCATTTACCAGAGGAATTTGGATTGTTGAGCTATGTATAAAAATACCAGTGTAATTCCTGATGGTGCATAGCAGCATAGGAGCCAATATCTAATGGGGTCAAATGTTTATGCATTATAAAAGAGCAATTAATTTGAGCTGGAATGGTCACAGATGTCTCTTGTGAAATTTCTGAGCGAGTAGAACCCAAGTAGCTATCTAGTTTGTGTATATTTAGAGACAAAGAGGAGTTGATAATTATACTTAGAGATATGCATGTATCTTGTTCAGGAAACAGTGAAGTGTCTGACCCAGCTAAAGAAAAGGATCTACACTGAGAGATAGTGAAGAAAAAATGGATTACTGGAGCAGGTTGCATTGTAGAGGATCTTCTGTGACCTAAGAAGATAAACTAAGAGCAGTGTTGATATATGTATGTTCCTAGGATCGTTCATTAATAGGGTTCCTCCAAAACGACCTCTCAGGTCAGATGTGGAAAATACTGAGTTTCTTTACTGTGAGTCTTCTCTAAGACATTACTATGTTAATGGGCATTTTGATTTCCGGTAGGAAAATCTAGCATTTCCCAAACCGATTTGACCCTGGAACCCTTGCTATGGAAACAATGCATGGATCAAGTATTCTATATATATTGGTATCAATCTCAGTCTACAAACTGTAATATATTAAGATATGTACTGTTGTATAGTTTTAAATGGTACATTCCTAGTGTAATCCTTTGTTCCCAGATTGGCATAAATTCAAAGTCTTTCCATTTTCTCCATGAATGTATCATGTTCTGGGGTCTTCTAATGCTAAGGAGTTAGGTGATTGTGGAATGAGGCATGACATTTATCCACTGTGTCATCTGTGTATGCTGGACATCTGCTGAAAGGTCCTACTTGCTCTCTTGTCCCAGGTGATTGGCCTGTACCACTATTACTGAGACATGTGTTACTCAAATCCAGTGGTTCTCTTTGTTCCTTCCATACGGTAATTCTCATGTTGATGGGAATAACTTCACTGATCTGTTCCATGTTGAGGTACAAGAAATTCTGTATGAATGTACGATGCCCCATCTTTCTTAGACATGTTATTTAATTGTTCTCTGGGGGCTTCCTAATTCCCCTTGGTTTCTATTTATGAAATGTGGCATGTGTTCCATACACCTAATGATTTAAGGCTTTTCCCATGAGGTTTCCACCTAGATCTTTACCCTCTGCCATGTGTTGTTGTTGTTTCCTAGGAAACTAAGTTTTCAAAACGCATAAGCCATAAAATGCTCTCTGTTTCTCTTATGCTTCTGTAATTTTTTATCCTCTGAGGAAATGACCTAGCTGTCCCTTAGTTTTTCTAATGGTTAGTTTCAAACCAGCTTTTTCATTCTCCTCTTTCACCCTTTTCAAGAGACTCTAGTTTGTCTTCACTTTCTGCCATTAGAGCGGTATCATCTGTATATCTGAGGTTGATAATTCTCCCAGAAATCTTGATTCCAACTTGATTCCTCCAGCATAGCACTTCGCATGATATACTCTGCATATCAATTAAATAAGCAGAGTGATGATATACAACCTTTCTAAATCATGAGCCAGTCCTCTGTTCCATGTTCGATTCTAAGTGTTGCTTCTTGACCGGCATACAGGTTTCCCAGGAGGCAAGTAAGGTGGTCTGGTACTCCCATCTCTTTAATCATTTTTCACAGTTTGTTGTGATCCACATGGTCAAAGGACTTCCTTGACAGCTCAGCAGGTAAAGGTACCACCTCCAACACAGGAGTCTCAGGAAACATGGATTTGATCCCTGGATCAGGAAGATTCCCCTGGAGGAGGAAATGGCAACCTACTCCAGTATTCTTGCCTGGAAAATCCCATGAACAGAGGAGCTGGTGGGCTACAGTCCATAGGGTTGCAAAGAGTTGGACACGACTGACAACTGAGCACCATGCATACATACAGTCAAAGGCTTTAGCATAGTCAGTGAAGCTGACTATAGATGTTTTTCTGGAACTCCCTTACTTTCCTCAGTAAATAATGAATAACTCATTGTCTTTGTAGTCTTCTGTGGAGCCCTTTTCTACGGTGACTCTTGAAAAGCCTCTCTTGCTGTTGGGAACTCTTCTTCCACCATATGAAGTAGGCCGGTTTTCTTGTTGAAGACGTGGGGATCAACCCAGAGCCAACTTCAAACAGCAGACATGTAGCTTACTCCAGGTTGAGCTGCCAAGTGCTTAAAAGTTCATAAGTGATCTTAGTTGAGACCCAAACTGCCAGTTGAGCCTCTACCAAAGTGTTAAACTGAATCATAAGCAAATGAAATGGTTCTCTAACCTATTTTTATTGCATCAATATAAAAATGGACAATACAGTACAAAAAATAATATGGTAGGAATGAAAGAAGAAATACTTTGGGGGGAATATTTTCTCAAATACGGATATATGGGATCAAGAAAAACTGAAATGGTATAAGCTGGGACCTTGAAAGGTCTTATTTTTCATTGAATGATCCAAAGTAGTTTTCTTGGTTGAAGTGCCTCATGTTCATTCTTGTGCCAGGAAATTCATTTATTTCTGGATAAGATCTGAGCATTTAATTCAAACTCAACAAAATTATGCAAATATTTTGTAAAAAGTGTTCTTGAGTGAGAGATTTATTATAGGATAAAGAAAAAGCAAGGATAAAGTGTGATTATGGGGACTGTAATCTTCGGGGCCTTAGAATACTGTAGACAGGTCAGTGGATGGACCCATCCTTGATGAGGTCATGGCATCATACTGCAGTTGTCCCTTTTTGTAAAAAACTGTCATTCTCACTTGGATTCAAGAGATTGTTCTTTTGTCACTGATGAAATGAAAGCAAACAGTTAACTTAGTTTGAACATGTTCTCAGATATTCAGTTCAGTTCAGTTCAGTTCAGTCGCTCAGTCGTGTCTGAATCTTTGCAACCTCGTGAATCGCAGCATGCCAGGCCTCCCTGTCCATCACCAACTCCCGGAGTTCACTCAGACTCACGTCCATCGAGTCAGTGATGCCATCCAGCCATCTCATCCTCTGTCGTCCCCTTCTCCTCTTTCCCCCAATCCCTCCCAGCATCAGGGTCTTTTCCAATGAGTCAACTCTTCGCATGAGGTGGCCAAAGTACTGGAGTTTCAGCTTTAGCGTCATTCCTTCCAAAGAAATTCCAGGGCTGATCTCCTTCAGAATGGCCTGGTTGGATCTCCTTGCAGTCCAAGGGACTCTCAAGAGTCTTCTCCAACACCACAGCTCAAAAGCATCAATTCTTCAGCTCTCGGCTTTCTTCACAGTCCAACTCTCACATCCATACATGACCACTGGAAAAACTATAGCCTTGACTAGACGGACCTTTGTTGGCAAAGTAATGTCTCTGCTTTTCAATATGCTATCTAGGTCGGTCATAACTTTTCTTCCAAGGAGTAAGCATCTTTTAATTTCATGGCTGCAGTCACCATCTGCAGTGATTTTGGAGCCCCCCAAAATAAAGTCTGGCACTGTTTCCACTGTTGCTAGGCTCAAGTAGTACTAACTCAAATCTCATGAGAACTTCTTCTAGCCCTATTAATTGCTTCTTTACAGATTTGTTTTACATCAATTATCTTATTTAATCTTTACAGCAATCCTAAGATTTAGATATTTTTATTCACATTTTAGAGATGAAGAAACTGAAACTGAGCTAGAACAATTGGCCAAAGTTAACGCAACTGGTAAACAGTGGTACAAGAGTTGATAGTCTGGAAAGTTTTTCTGACATTAGTCCTTTTTTTCCTCAATGATGCTGGTTTTTTTTTTTTTTTTTTTCCAACCTAATTCAAAGGCACTAGAAACCTGCAGTGCCTCAGGGACCACTGCCCAGAAAAAAGGAAGGAGAGGGGAATAAACCAGGCAGTGCTCTGGGCCCATCAACCTAGGTTAAGCCAGAGCACATCTTTTATATATGAGTTGCATTTCAAGTTTTATTTTAAAAATTTCCAAATGTGATAACATACTGGGCGGTTCATTTTGAACTGTGGTATTGGAGAAGACTCTTGAGAGTCCTTTGGACTGCAAGGAGATCCAACCAGTCCATCCTAAAGGAGATCAGTCCTGAATATTCATTGGAAGGACTGATGTTGAGACTGAAATGCTAATGATTTGCCACCTGATGTGAAGAACGGACTCATTGGAAAAGACCCTGATGCTGGGAAAGATTGAGGGCAGGAGGAGAAGGGGACGAGAGGGTGAGATGGTTGGATGGCATCACCGATTCGATGGACATGAGTTTGAGTAAGCTCCGGGAGTTGGTGATGCACAGGGAGGCCTGGCGCGCTGCAGTCCTCGACCCCAAGGACTTGGGGTCACTGTAGTCCTTGGGGTCACAAAGAGTCAGACACGACTGAGCAACTGAACAGAACTGAACCATGATGTCTCCTAAAGCTTACTAGTAGCTTCCTGAAATCAGAACAGTCTTATCCTTTCTTTGATCTCACAAGTGGGAAACTGCCCATGTCTTGGAGCAGATGGAAATTACTGCCCTTAGAATGTGCTTTGGGCTCTAGGATCTCCCATTGACCCCTGGCAGCCTTTCTGTCTTTGGCATCAAAGCCAGTTACATTATTCACGTACCTGCAACCTTCTCACTGTTATCAATGATATCAGTGATATCACTGTTATCACAACTCACTGAGATCTCTCCAAAGAGAGAAGTGATATCTTCTCCAAATATCTTGAGACAGTTTTCAATGAGAAATTGTATGAAAGAAATCTGTAACACGAAGGGGCAAAAAATGGGGTATTACTGTACATATGGTGTAATAGTAAATCACATTTCATCCATGAATCTTGGCTCTAACAAACAATGCAAAAGAAGTCTGAGAAAAATTCAGACTTGATTAAAAATATATATATATACATCAGCTTTTTCTAAGAAATAACTGATACTTTCAAGAGTACTTTGGGCTCAAATTTTAAAATTCTTTAAGTCAGTGGGCTAGTTATAATATGTGGTCTGCTTTAATAACTTAAATTTTGTAATGATGGTTACATGCTTAAAACCAGGATGACTTTTAAGCACCCCACACAGGATGTTTGGAGCAAAAATGTATATTCTCTTATTAAGTTTTATTTATTTATTTTTTTTAATTTTATTTTATTTTTAAACTTTACATAATTGTATTAGTTTTGCCAAATATCAAAATGAATCTGCCACAGGTATACATGTGTTCCCCATCCTGAACCCTCCTCCCTCCTTCCTCTGCATACCATCCCTCTTTCCTAGTTTTATTGAGATAGGATTTATATATAGCATCTTATTAAAACTTATAAAGTATCGAATACAACACAAACTGTGAAATTCACTTCGGTGAAGAAATATCTGAAACGTGGGTAGCAGAGGTTTCTGTGCAGGGTGGGAGGGTTTGTGAAGGAAGAAAGCATCTGGAGAGAAAACATGTCTGTCTGTCTAACTACATTGCCATGCCTCACACTTGCTGTCTGGGGCAGCTTGGGGAAGAGCTGTGATCTTATTAGGCATGTTGTGGCTCTGTTAGGATGTTCTGAAATATTTTACTAGCTTCCTCATTCTCTGGCGGAGACACAACGGAAGCCAAATACTTTGCTGAATGAGCCACAGCTGGCAGAGTGCGGCCAGTATGTGTGGAGCCTCAGGTGCTCATATTGCCCAGGCCGCCAAGATGTGCCGACAGTGACCAGATGTATTGGGTGTTGTCATCATTGGGTAATGATGAAATCATAGTCTGGAGGCTTGTACACCCTCAGTGATTAGGCTGAGAGTTGAACCTTCGCTCTCCGATTGCAAAGCCACGTTTTTTCTATCATATCATCCTACTCTTACCTCTCTATCCTTTAACCTCTTGGGTAGCAAAGGGGAAGTGAGTCAACTGTTCTCAGTTATAATACACCTTCCCATGCCCAACCAGAGTAGGACTCTGCCACTCCAAGGCAGTGTAATTAAAATGTGCACTTTAAAAACTGGTTCATCAGAGTTACTACTGCAGACTTCAGGTTTAAGATGGGGACTCTGCTCCGCAAGGCATAAAAATGAGAGATCTCATTACCTGTTTGGTGAGGTTTTCTGAGCTGCCAGAATTAGGCAGACAAAGAAGGCTTGGTGTAATACACACTGATAAATTATAAGCTGTCATCTGATTGGATGAGGAATGTTGCTCAATATTGTGTAAAACTGCAAAAAGATATCGCAGAAAAACTACATTGGCTCTCGGCAGCTGGTTTAGAAGCCTAAGGACAGAAAAAAACACTTATAAATAAAGCGAGTCATTTTGCTTAGTAAGTGGGAATACAGAGAACAAATTACTTCTTTTTATACCATGTACACAGTCCATTCTCACAGTTCCAGGCATGAATGCATACAAAAACGTTTCACTGAATTTAATTCCTGAACCAGGTAAGACCTGCTCTGGTTAGTTATGTGTTTGTATTTAAGATCATACCACTGGCGGATTGGTTCTTTATCATCTCATTTTAGACCAGTGGATTCATCTCCAACACTTTCATGTGTTCAGAAGGTGTAAAATGGTCAAGCATTCCATGTTAATAAGATTAGGGGAAAAACAGCAATTACAGTGTCACCAATAAGGCATGCATCTCTCTTCAAACTGGCTTCCATGGGCATGATCAAGTGAAACCTCGTAATACTGGTCATTATTTTAGAGGACACAGCTGTAAACTATAAGCTAATATTTTCCTAAGAGTATGTTGGTTGTATTTTCTCAGAGTTGAGTAATTATTGCATCATTACCTCTGGGTCGATGTTATTTTCTCCTGCTCATTCCCTTGATCAATAACATCAAGCCATTTATCATACAGACTGGCTGTAAATATGCTTCCTTGGATATTTCGAAGAAAATCCTTATATAGATCAAAAAGCATATATTATTCTTAGGATAAATTCAATGGAGAAATTGCAAAGAAAATATTTAGTGGAAAAATTCAATTCAGTCCACAATTCCTTCACAGCCACCCAGACTGATTCACACAGAGCTTGGCTGTCATTCTCCACAGCCTTGCACACCCAGAAGTAGTGGATGGAATTTCCCCAACTAAAATTAGAAGCATAAAAGCAGAGTCTGGGCTGCAGTGAGAATGAAGCTCAAGCTCCTTCTATCGCCTGGAACTTACTCTTTGTGTACATGTTAACACATTAGTACAAACTGGCAAGGTCTGGTGATAACTGATCCTAAATCCTATTAGTTTCTTGAAAAGAAACGCACATGCCCATTTTGTTTCTTTACTTCAGACACATGCTTACTCGTAATTCAAGAAAGAGAAGTTCTGAAATAAACAAAATTACACCCCTACATGCTCTTATACACATATTAAGAGAAAACCTGAAGTATGTGTGCTCCCTGGGAAAAAACTAGTATTGAAATAGCTTCAATCGTTTTCTTAAAAAGAAAAAAATCATTCTGACTGGTGTGAAATGGTACCTCATAGTGGTTTTGATTTGCATTTCTCTGATAATGAGTGATGTTGAGCATCTTTTTATGTGTTTGTTAGCCATCTGTATGTCTTCTTTGGAGAAATGTCTATTTAGTTCTTTGGCCCATTTTTTGATTGGGTCATTTGTTTTTCTGGAGTTGAGCTGCCAGGTTCGATACACGATACTGGATGCTTGGGGCTGGTGCACTGGGACGACCCAGAGGGATGGAACGGGGAGGGAGGAGGGAGGAGGGTTCAGGATGGGGAACACATGTGTACCTGTGGCGGATTGATTTTGATATTTGGCAAAACTAATACAATTATGTAAAGTTTAAAAAATAAAATTAAATTAAAAAAAAAAGAAAAAATCATATAAAAGTTCAGTTCTACAGACTTTTAAGCAGCAGGTGTTAGAAATAAATCAAAAGCCCCAAGGGTAAACTACATGTTACCCTTACAACACTTTGAATGGAATATATCCACCCAAAGAGGAAACTGAAAATTTAGATACATTGCAACTTGACACCTGTGGGAGAGAATATGCAAATGTCAGCTTCCTAAGAGGAGGCCTGGAAACTTTATCCTGATGATCAAGGCCTCCTATTGTAGAATGGGGCCTATTAAAATAGATGAAGTTGTAACCTGTTGTGCAAGACTGAGAGGAAATGATTGCATTGCCTTGCCAGTTTCAAAGGCACAACTTGCTTCCACTGGTCTTAATATACAGCCTGACTTCTCTTAATAGTATCTTCTTTAGGCAGTGTTTCTAAGCCATCTATCATGATTGTAATCCTGATAGTGTTTGCTTCTTTCAGTACTTATTGAGCTGCTGTTTGTGTCTGGCACTCTTGAGTACTGAGGACAGAGTATGAAGATAATGTACAAAGACTGAGGCCTCTCATACTTTTTCTTCTAATTGGTATACAGTACCCAATCATGGTCATCAGGGTTTCACTAGGCTACTTAGGGAGTGTCCGCAGTACATTTGGAAGGAGGAAGCACTCCATTTCAGTTCAGCCATTCAGTCCCGTCCTACTCTTTGTGACCCCATGGACTGCACACCAGGCTTTCCTGTCCATCACCAACACCTGGGTCTTGTTCAAATTCATGTCCGTGGAGTTGTTGATGCCATTCAACCATGTCATCGGCTTTGGCTTCTGGGAGTCTGGGAGTGTGTGGTAGGGCCCTTGCCTTGTGTGCCAAACCACATGCACTTGGAGTGTGTCTCTTCTCTCTCCTGAACCCTGTGCTGTAGAATCGATTGGTGAGACTGAGTATGGTTAAGCCAGGACATGACTCATGCAGAATATGCCATGGGTATTTGCTATTGGACCTCTGTTTATAGACAATTTAATGAAAAACTCAAAGTGGTTCTGACTATATATTCATTTCTGATTTAGACCAACTCCATGGATGCTTTGACATATGGTATTCTCAAGGCCAAAGTTGCAAGGTTTGATTCCCCACCAAGATCAATCAACTTTAGGAAGAGAAAACTTTGGGACTGTCTAAGACCTGTACCCATAAGTAGCCACCCGGTTCTTACTAGTCTGTGCTTATAGCATGGAAACAGGCAAGAGCCTAGAAACACTTGCTCAAAAATCAAATCAGTTCCAAGTGTGCACCTTTGAGAGGGTAGCACTCTACTTGCTATTTGCATACCTAGTGTGTATTATTATGGGTCCAGTGTAGTAGGGGTCAACTCTAAATCATATCTGCACTGTTGCTATTATCATACAATCGAACATTAATAGGGGACAAGGAAACACCATATGTTATTTGGTTTCTAAGATAATTTTAATAACCTGTCTGTAGTAATTACTACATGAATATATTTTTGTTCATAGCTGCTAACAAGCACCAAGATGGATTGATTAATTTTTTTCTTTCTGTTGTATTATCGCCCTGGTAGAAAATTAACTACACACTTGTGATTTAGCTGTATCATTTCAAATTCAGTCTATTTTTTATATAAATCTATTGACTTTTGTCAAATTCCAAACAGATTTTGATTGTTGCAGTCGCTTTAATAATAAGATTTATAAGATTAGGCACGTAGTAAAACTGGTTACCGTGTAACTGTAACCTTGGCTGGTGGGCTAAACTTACAAATGTTAACAAAGCCCATTAAAGATGGTAAGGGAGATAAAAGGAGGAACAAATGGTGGAGTCATCCCTACACTAATTTTCAAGTAAAAGGCATTGTGAAACAGGGGAAGGAAGGATGATGAAGTGATCAGAGATTTTGGTGGCCTCACTAAGCGTTTTTTGATTCATTGTAAGCCAAATGGGCTTCCCAGGTGGTGCTAGTGGTAAAAAAAAAACCTGCCTGCCAATGCAGGAGATGCAAGAGATGCAGGTTCGATCCCTGGCAGGAAGATCCCCTGGAGAAAGGCATGGCAACCCACTCTAGTATTCTTGCCTGGAGGATTCCATGGACAGAGGAGTCTGCTGGGCTACAGTCAATGAAATCACAGAGAGTCGGCTGCGACTAGGAGACTAACACACACAGACACACTCACACACACACACACACACACACACACACTAAACACACGAGTTTACCATAGTGAGTAAACATCTGTCCTGCCTCCATGCTAAGTTGCTTCAGCCGTGTCCAGTTCTGTGCCACCTCATGGACTATAGCCTGCCAGACTCCATGTCCATGGGATTCTCCAGGCAAGAATACTGGAGTCGTATGCCAGTCCCTGTTCCAGGGGATCCTTGCAACCCAGGGATGGAACCCAGGTTTCCTGCATTGAAGGCGGATTCTTTACTGTCTGAGCCACCTGGGAAGTTACTTCTGTTAACTGTTTCCAAAAGCTTAATATGAATTTTCTTTTGGAAATGTGGCCTTCATTAGGAAGGTGATGAGGAAGTCATCCAAAGCAGGAAGCTTGTTTTGGTAAACACTCAATGTGTAAGTGGGTATTTTGAAATATATTGTTATTCTTTTGCATGGAGTGTTCCGGAGTCAAGATGTGCAACGAAAAAGGAAAATATCTAATGTATGGGGCTTATAACATTTGAGGTACCTTCCTTCAGTTTTGGCTTTGTGAAGTGTTTTTCACTTTTCAGACCCTTCCTCTCTTATGCCTATTAGGTTTCTTGGGCACTCATAATGAAGGACCAGTCATATAGCTTCAGATTTACCGTGTGTGGATAATGCTCAAACGTTCCTTACCTTTAAGACCGACGATATCACAAGAACTGGTTCATCATTCAAGTTCACTGTGTCTCCACAGTTTAGTTTGTTCTTTAAGGCTCTGCATGATTTTATACTGGCTGATTTTCTGAAGATGCCTTCTGTGAATGGCCCTTTTTTATTGATAAAGGAAAGCATATCCTATAGGGAAGGAAAGAAAAGAAAACTTTGGGACGTTTCATGTCTAGAAGCCCAGAGCACAAGCTTGCTCCTGTTTTGACAGAGCTGTGGTATATGAGGGTACAGTTCTAGAACAGCACCGAAGTCAATTTGAAATTTTTTCTTCAGTGTCTCTAAATATATTTTCGACCCAAGAAGCGATTTGACATTCATACATTGAAAGATTTTAAACACTTGTGTAATCAGATTTTCCGTTTCTATGAATTTACTGTGTTAAACGTCTCTGCTTTGAGGCCTTTGTAGATTCACCCTCTCCTCCTTCACCACTCCTTTCTCATTATTCCCTATTATAGATGCTCTTCCCTACGTGTGGAAATCTTTTTCCCATATTCATTCTCGTTTTGTTTATTCCCCTTCCAGGGACTGTCCACCCCATTCAGTCCTGTTTCCTGTATTCCCTCCCCTCAAAATGAAGCTGAATACGCCTCTCCTCCTTCTCCGATGACATTCCTCTCTCATCAGCCTTTCTAGTTCCTTTTCCTGTATTTTCATGTCCTCTGCTATCTGCAGAGTTAGAGAGATAACAGATATTGGAGCCAGGTTTTTCAAGGAATGTGGAATCTGTATGCCAGTCATCCACTGTGTGACTTTGGGCATAGCACATACTTGGGTGAGGCTCTTTTGATTTTCATTTGTGAAGTGGGGGTGATGATAGTCATGGCTACCGCCTAAATGTTCTGTGAAAGACGCAAGGTCTGGGGTAGTAGCTAGCACGTAGCTAATATGATAAATTTCTTCATATATACCATAAAATTCCCTGCATCTAGTGTAGTGCTTGCAGAGATAGTGGACAGTGAACGAGTTAATGCTTACAGTTCAATACACTAATTTGATATAGCACAGTCCAAACTCTGTGACTCTCTTTTGACACATTCTGTCAGGAGCAAATGATTCATCTTTGTCAGAGGATGCGTACTTTATGCTTAAACACTTGAGTTACATATCAAATCCGTGTGAGACATTTTGCATCATAAGGGGGAGTAGACTCAGCTGAAGGAGACTTGGGACTAGTGTTGACTTCAAGAGAGGAGACGAGGAGACATTTGAGGATGAGGTGGACTCTCAGAGATTCTAACACACAGAGTCTGAAGGAAAGCTATACGGCTCAAAACAGCATGGAGTTCAAACTCGCCTCCAGGACCTCCCCACCATTCTATGCAGAACAAGTACTCTCTCACCCGAAGGAAAAAAGGACATTGGGTTGATTACACCCAGCTCCCAGCCAGTCCCAGCCTCTGGCCAATCTTCAAAATTCCTTGCCCCAGCTGTTTAAGAGATAACTACTCTGAACAACCTTGCAGACGAACAGGCCCCATTAAGACAGGAGCTTTCCACATATGTGCCTCTATATACTTAATCTTTTCTTGGGTAAGGGCTTCTGCTGCTGCTAAGTCGCTCCAGTCATGTCTGACTCTGTGTGACCCCCATAGATGGCAGCCCACCAGGCTCCCCCATCCCTGGGATTCTCCAGGCAAGAAAACTGGAATGGGTTGCCATTTCCTTCTCCAGTGCATGAAAGTGAAAAGTGAAAGGGAAGTCACTCAGTCGTGTCCGACTCTTAGCGACCCCATGGACTGCAGCCTACCAGGCTCCTCCGCCCATGGGATTTTCCAGGCGAGAGTACTGGAGTGGGTTGCCATTTCCTTCAGCAGCTCACTAATCTGACTGCTGCCCCTTCTCACCTCATAAAGGTGATCTGTAAAGGACTGCTCTCCTTCTTTTTCTCAACCTCGCCTTCTCTAACTGCCTTAACTTACAGAGTCCAAGTTAACTGGTTTAAGCTGGTATAGATGGGTCTTTGTTGAAATCAGCGGAATGGATGAGAGTATCTTTTCATCTTGTAGTTGCCTTCTGACTCTGCAGTACCTAAATCAGATCTTATTCTTTGAAGTCATGTTATGAATCTTATCGGACAAAGCCAGACTTCTTCATTTGGGAGTAGAATTGGAAGAGAACACTTGATCTCTCAGAACTCCCCTTCTCAGGAAGGTTACAGAAACCAAAATAAGACCTACCAGAATTGGGGTGGGCAGGGTGTCATGATCACATACATCCTCAAGAGCAGCTCCAAAGAGCTGTTTTGGCTTTGTGGGTGGTAGAGACACGTGTTGGTTGTCCTCGCAGGTCTTGAAGGTATGGCCAAAGGCCCACTTTTTGAGAGAACTCTTCCTAAGTGTCTTCTTGTCTGAAACTAATGTAGAAGAGAGATTTTCACTAGTAGTAGTTTAGATTATTTAGCCTGATTTCCACCACTTACATTCAGCAGCATGTTCATGGCAGAGGCTGAAAGAGAGAAACTGAACCATTTGTTATATAGCATTCCCCTCATTCTGAAGCAGGCTAATTGCATTCTTCTGGTGTTAACATGTTCTTCTTCGTCATATTCTGCAAACCAGTAGTTAAACCTAGAGGCGTGATCAGACGCACGGTTGACTCTCCCTGTGACAGTATTTCCCCAGACAGTGCTCTCTATTCCCTTTGCCCTGTGTCATGAGGCACTTAACCTATAGTTATACAGGTTTCCTAATGTGAAGTGTTATCAGTGGATTCTGGTTTCAGATCTCATTTGAAAGGCCATAGTTATTAAATATTCAAATTAAGCCGCATTTGTAGGAAGTTTCCTTGCTCTGTTCAGTTACCTGTTTGGCTTTCTGAGTACCCAGTCACGCCCAATTTTCTCCCTTAAAAAGAATCGCCTTTCATGAGACATCCTGCATGACAGTGCTTATCAGTCAGCCTCTGGACCTCTCCTCTGGGAGGCCACACACATCAGTCACCTCAAAGGAAGACTTCCTGCCCTCAGAGTCCTTGAGAAGTAGGCATTAATTGCCGAAAATATGGTAAGATTACAGGTGGCCATTTTTCTGTGTCACCTGACTCAGCTAACCCAAAGATGAATTTTACCTACCAACAGCCCCAGTCAAAGGAATGCTTTCCAAAAAAGAGTGATCAGCAATGAAAAATTGAGTTCAAAGTGTCTCGTGCCCAGCTATGAATGTTTTCCTGATATTTGCTCAATAAACCTGCTTAATATTTCCTTAAATAACCTGCTTAAATAACCAGCTACAGAAGTCAATTAGAGGAGCCCAGGTGTAGAGAAATAAACAGAAGAATTTAACCAAATCTTTTAAAATGCCCATCCACTTGTCTTTCGGAGACATAGTGAGTGCGTCACCATGTCCATTCAAGTGAGTGAACCACTTGTGGTGCTGGGTGAGAGAACCAGAAGGCTCCTATTCTGCCTCTTAATTGGATGAGTTACCTAAAACTCTTTGAGCGTCAGTTTACTCAAATGTAATATAAATGATGCTACTTACACCTCACTGGACTACATAACATAATGTACTACCCATCACAAGACATGGCACATAGCAGCCTTAATAAAGGTAATTTCCCTCCTTCAGAAGGCCTAAGGCAGCCTAGACATCAGTCACCTGCCCCTAAGCAGACCCCACCCCCATTCTCCATTTGATTGTGCAGCCTCCAGAAGGTGTGCATTCCTCAAGGAATGCCATCACTTTGCCTTAGGCTCTTCCTGCCCTGACATTCATACTACCATCATTTTCAAAGGAGAGAATGAAGAAAGCAAATGCATTCTTAAATTCAGGAAGAGATTCTCCTAATTAATATGTACAAATGTTAAAAAGATACAGGTTTATATGGGTTGAGTTGCTTTATGCACCCTGGTTTCCCTACTCTTAACCTGATTCTTTTATTTCTACAGTACCCACAGGTATTCATGTATTTCAAATGTATTCATTCATTGTTCAGTTTTAATTAAGAATACGCTTAGGAAGAAAGCTCTATCAGTTGGTACAAAGCTATATGGCCAGCTAGCCTATAACCTTAGATGGAAAGCAATATAGACATTAAGGCCTACGCTTTTATTTTCAGGCCTAAATGGCCCTTTTGTAATGTACATTGGTTGGTGTTAGAGTTCTCGTGGGCTCTGTGACCAATAAAACTATATACTATAGCCACGAAAAGTATGGTGCTTGGTTGTTCAGTCGTGTCCCACTCTTGCGACCCCATGGACTACAGCCTGTCATGCTCCTGTCCGTGGGAATTGCTGGATAATAATACTGGAGTGGGTTGCCAGGGACTGTTAAACAGGTTAACTTTACAACCTCATCTTTCTTAAAGAATCCTGGCAAGATTTAGGTTAGTGTTTTTCCTCATGCTCAAATTAGGGTTTGAATGTTAAAAAATGAAATTTTGTAACTTTGTGGGTAAAGAATAACAATGATAAGAATATAAATACTTTAAGTAGAAATTCTATTCTGGCCCCAGTACTTGCTAAATTAGTAAGACATTTTATTCAGGGAAAGAAATGTCAATGGGACAATACTGGAATGCTAGCAGGGATAATTGCAAGAGGAAAGACTTAAAAACAAACAGACATATAAACATTCAGTCCAGTTCTGTTGGCAACCTAGGTCTGAAGCAGAATGGAATGAGAGCTTGCTGTGGAGGTAGAATCCAGAGTTCAAGTCTCAGGGGCGGTCCTAAGGCAGCGGAGGAATAGAACAGAAAGACCACTTTCTCCCCACAAATTCATCGAAAGAACAGTGAATGCTGAGCAAATTCCACAAAACAACTTCAGAATGCTGGAAGAGGACATCAGGTCCTCCCAGAAAGGCAGCCCATTGTCTTCAAAAGGAGGTAGGGCAAAATATACAAGAGAAAAAGAGAGACAAATGAGGTAGGGACAGAGATCTGTCCTGGGATGGGAGTCTTAAAAGAGGAGAAGTTTCGAAACACTGGGAAACACTCTCATTGGCAGGTCAGTGGGGAGTTTTGGAATCTCAGAGGGTAACATAACGGGGAGGAAAAAGAAAGAAAGAAACCCCACAGATTATGTGACTAACATCAACTTCCAGCAGGGAACTCGTCCAGACACTCACAATTGCCACCAGCAAGCGGGGGGCCTGAACAGGGAGGTGCGGGCTGCATTGCTTAGGGTAAGGACCAGGCCTGAGTGCCCTGAGGGCAATCTGAGGGAGCTAATGTGAGATAGCAACCCAAATTGTGGGATAGCCAGAGAGAGAGAAAAAAAACTCTCCTGTGAAAAGCCCTAATCTAGGGCACTTCCTGGCCCACTCACAGAGCAGAGGACTGAGAGAACACCAGAGCAGAGCTAGCTGGCTGTGCACTGACTCATCTCCCACCAGAGACAGGGAGGCAGGTGGGGGCAGCCAGAGCCTGAAAGGGGCAATCTCAGCCCCAGAGAGGCATCCTCTACAAAACTGCAAGTAGGCTCCCATTTGCTAACCAAGACTTGTTGGGATTCTGGGCGATTGACATCCGCTGGGATGGTCGCAGCCAGAGATCAGCTCCCCAGAAGAGACACAAGGCCCACCTGAGATGGGCAGGCCTGCTGCCACCCAGCAAATCGAGCGGCTGGGATGGGGGAGGTGATAAGACACACCACACTTGGGGGGCACTGTGCTCGCTAAGCACCTGGTCGCCTGAGCTGCTCGGACCTGGGAAGGGCACAAAACGCAGGTCCAACTGAGTCTGCACCTTTGTGGAGTACCTGAGAACCTGAACCTGAATGGCTTAGACCTGGGAAGTGCACGCAACCCAGGGCCCGCCTCAGACAGTTGCAGGCAGAGCAACCTGGAGCTGAGCAGTGTAGACTGGGAAAGCACACACCGTGAGCGGGGGCAAACCCAGTGCGGCCAGGACACTGTGAGCACACGCCAGGGATATCTGTTTGCAGTGCTCCTCCGTCCCCACAGCACCACTGAATAAGGGAGCCTAAATAAGTGACCACCTTCGCCCCCATGAGTCAGGGCGGAAATTAGACCCTGAAAAGACCAGCAAACAGAAGAAGTTAAAATAAACAGAGGGATCCGCTCTGGAAAAGACAGGTGCGACAGATTAAAACCTTGTAGTTAGCACTGACGACTTTGGAAGGGACCTAGAGATCTTGAGAAGTATAAGCTGGATCACGGAACTATCTGAAACTGAACTACCCCGCACTCCCAACAACAACTCCAGAGAAATTCCTAGATATATTTTTACTATTATCATTTAAAAATTTTTTTTTTAATTTTTAAGTCCTCTATTACTTCTTTAATTTTAATTTGTATAACCTACTATTACCTTTCCAAAAAAAGACCCTATTTTTAAAGCAAACTTCATACATATATTTTATCATTTTTTGTGACTTTGTTTTTTTTTTTTTTTTAATACTGTATTTGGGAGACTCTAACCTTTACTGTAGACTTCTAATGTGTGCTTTTTGGTATTTGTTATCAATTTTGTACGTTTAAGAACCCAATCTTCACAACCAATTTTTACTTGGGAGTTTGACCACTGCCTTGATTGCTCTCTCCCCCTTTTGACTCTCCTTTTTTACACCAGGTCGCCTCTATCTCCACCCTCACCCTTTTCTTCCCTACCCACTCTGTGAATCTCTTTGTGTATTCCAGGCTATGGAGAACACTTTGGGAACTGATTACTGGCTGGATCTGTCTCTCTCCTTTTGATTCCCTCTTTTCTTGTCTTGGTCACCTCTGTCTACTTCTTCCTTCTCTTCTCTGTGTAACTGCATGAGCCTCTCTGATGGGTCCAGACTGGGGAGACCACATAGGGAATTGATTACTGGCTAGCTTGCTCTCTCCCCTTTGGATTCCCCCTCTTCTTCTCCTGGCCAACTCTATCTCCCTCCACCGTATTCTCTTCTCCATCTAACTTGGTGAACCTCTCTGGGTGTCCCTCACTGTGGAGAAGCTTTTCATCATTAACCTAGATGTTTTCTCATCGGTGCTGTACAGATAGAGAAGTCTTGAGGCTACTCTAAGAATAAGACTGAAAACCAGAGACAGGAAGCTTAAGTTCAAAACCTGAGAACACCAGAGAACTCCTGACTCCAGGGAACATTAATGGATAAGAGCTCATCCATATGCCTCCATACCTACACTGAAACCAAGCACCACCCAAGAGCCAACAAGTTCCAGAGCAAGACATACAATGCAAATTCTCGAACAACGCAGGAACATAGCCCTGAGCTTCAATATACAGGCTGACCAAATTCACACCAAACCCGTAGACATCTCAAAACTCCCTACAGGACACTTCATTGCACTCTGGAGAGAAGTCCAGCTCCACCCACCAGAACAGGGACGCAAGCTTCCCTAAGCAGGAAACCTTGACAAGCCACTCACACAACCCCACCCACAGTGAGGAACCTCCACAATGAAAAAGAACCAAAAGTTGCCAGAATACAGAAAAGCCACCCCCAATACAGCAATCGAACTGATGCTGAAGCTGAAACTCCAATGCTTTGGTCACCTGATGTAAAGAACTGACTCAGTGGAAAAGACCCTGATGCTGGGAAAGATTGAAGGCAGGAGGAGAAGGGGACGAGAGAGGATGAGATGGTTGGATGGCATCACCAATTCAAAGGACATGAGTTTGAGTAAGCTCTGGGAGTTGGTGATGGACAGGGAGGCCTGGCGCGCTGCAGTCCTCGACCCCAAGGACTTGGGGTCACTGTAGTCCTTGGGGTCCCAAAGAGTCAGACATGACTGAGCAACTGAACTGAACTCAAAGAATCGTGATGTCTCCTAAAGCTGTACTAGTTGCTTCTTGAAATCAGAACAGTCTTATCCTTGCTTTGCTCTCACAAGTGGGAAACTTCCCATGTCTTAGAGCAGATGGAAATTACTGCCCTTAGAATGTGCTTTGGGCTCTAGGATCTCCCATTGACGCCTGGCAGCCTTGCTGTCTTTGGCATCAAAGCCAGTTACATTATTCACGTACCTGCAACCTTCTCACTGTTATCGGTAATATCAGTGATATCACTGTTATCAGAACTCACTGAGGTCTCTCCAAAGAGAGAAGTGATATCTTCTCCAAATATCTTGAGACAGTTTTCAATGAGAAATTGTATGAAAGAAATCTGTAACACAAAGGGGCAAAAAACTGGGTATTACTGTACATATGGTGTAATAGTAAATCACATTTCATGCATGAATCTTGGCTCTAACCAAAAATGTAAAAGAATTCTGAGAAAAATTCAGACTTGACTAAAAACTATATAAATATATTATATATACATCAGCTTTTTCTAAGACATAACTGATACTTTGAAGAGTAGTATGGGCTCAAATTTTAAAATTCTTTGAGTCAGTGGGCTAAAGTTTTACTATGTAGCCTGGTTTAATAACTAAACTTTTGTAATGATGGTTAACATGCTTAAAACTAGGATGATTTTTAAGTAGCCCACATAGGATATTTGGGACAAAAATGTATATTCTCTTATTAAGTTTTATTTATTTTTAATAAAATTATTTCTAGTTTTATTGAGATAGATTTTATATATCTCATTATTAAAATTTATAAAGTATCGAATACAACACCAATTGTGGATTTCACTTCAGTGAAGAAATGTCTGAAACTTGGGTAGCAGAGGTCTCTGTGTGGGCCTGGGGGGTTTGTGAGGAAAGAAAGCATCTGGAGAGAAAACATGTCTGTCTGTCTTAGCACACTCCCTTGCCTCACACTTGCTGTCCGGGGGAGCTTGGAGAAGAGCTGTGATCTTATTAGGCATGTTGTGGCTCTGTTAGGATGTTCTGAAATATTTTACTAGCTTCCTCATCCTCAGGCAGAGACACAATAGCAGCCAAGTGTTTTCCTGAATGAGCCACAGCTGGCAGAGTGCGGCCAGTATGTGTGGAGCCTCAGGTGCTCATATTGCCCAGGCCGCCAAGATGTGCCGACAGTGACCAGATGTATTGGGTGTTGTCATCATTGGGTAATGATGAAATCATAGTCTGGAGGCTTGTACACCCTCAGTGATTAGGCTGAGAGTTGAACCTTCGCTCTCCGATTGCAAAGCCACGTTTTTTCTATCATATCATCCTACTCTTACCTCTCTATCCTTTAACCTCTTGGGTGGCAAAGGGGAAGTGAGTCAACTGTTCTCAGTTATAATACACCTTCCCATGCCCAACCAGAGTAGGACTCTGCCACTCCAAGGCAGTGTAATTAAAATGTGCACTTTAAAAACTGGTTCATCAGAGTTACTACTGCAGACTTCAGGTTTAAGATGGGGACTCTGCTCCGCAAGGCATAAAAATGAGAGATCTCATTACCTGTTTGGTGAGGTTTTCTGAGCTGCCAGAATTAGGCAGACAAAGAAGGCTTGGTGTAATACACACTGATAAATTATAAGCTGTCATCTGATTGGATGAGGAATGTTGCTCAATATTGTGTAAAACTGCAAAAAGATATCGCAGAAAAACTACATTGGCTCTCGGCAGCTGGTTTAGAAGCCTAAGGACAGAAAAAACAGTTATAAATAAGTGAGTCATTTTGCTTAGTAAGTGGGAATACAGAGAACAAATTACTTCTTTTTATACCATGTACACAGTCAATTCTCACAGTTCCCAGGCATGAATGCATACAAAAATATTCCACTGACATTAATTCCTGAACCAGGTAAGACCTACTCTGTTTAGTTATGTGTTTGTATTTAAGATCATACCACTGGCGGATTGGTTCTTTATCATCTCATTTTAGACCAGTGGATTTCATGTCCAACAGTTTCTTGTGTTCAGAAGCTGTAAAATGGTCAAGCATTCCATTTTAATAAGATTAGGAGAAAACCAGCAATTACAGTGTCACCAATAAGGCATGCATCTCTCTTCAAACTGGCTTCCATTGGCATGATCAAGTGAAACCCCGTGATACTGGTCATTATTTTAGAGGACACAGCTGTAAACTATAAGCTAATATTTTCCTAAGAGTATGTTGGTTGTATTTTCTCAGAGTTGAGTAATTATTGCATCATTACCTCTGGGTCGACGTTGTTTTCTCCTGCTCGTTCCCTTGATCAATAACATCAAGCCATTTATCATACAGACTGGCTGTAAATATGCTTCCTTGGATATTTCGAAGAAAATCCTTATATAGATCAAAAAGTATATATTAATATTAGGATAAATTCAATGGAGAAATTGCAAAGAAAATATTTAGTGGAAAAATTCAATTCAGTCCACAATTACTTCACAGCCACGCAGACTGATTCACACAGAGCTTGGCTGTCATTCTCCACAGCCTTGCACACCCAGAAGTAGTGGTTGGATTTTCCCCAACTAAAATTAGAAGCATAAAAGTAGAGTCTGGGCTGCAGTGAGCATGAAGCTATAGCTCCTTCTATCGCCTGGAACTTATACTTTGTGTACACGTTAACACATTAGTACAAACTGGCAAGGTCTGGTGATAACTGATCCTAAATCCTATTAGTTTCTTGAAAAGAAATGCACATGCCCATTTTGTTTGTTTACTTCAGACACATGCTTGCTCGTGATTCAAGAAAGAGAAGTTCTGAAATAAAACAAACAAAATTACACCCCTACATGCTCTTATACACATATTAAGAGAAAACCTGAAGTATGTGTGCTGTTTGGGAAAAAGCTAGTATTGAAATAGCTTCAATCTTTCTCTTAAAAAAAAAAAAAAAACCATATAAAAGTTCAGTTCTACACGCTTTTAAGCAGCAGGTATTAGAAATAAATCAAAAGCCCCAATGGTGAACTACATGTTACCCTTACAACTTTTTGAATGGAACATATCCACCCAAAGGGGAAACTGAAAATTTAGATACATTTGAACCTGACACTTGTGGGATAGAATATGCAAATGTCAGCTTCCGAAGAGGAGGCCTGGAAACTTTATCCTGATGATCAAGTCTTAATATCGTAGAATTGGGCCTATTAAAATAGATGAAGTTGTAACCTGTTGTGCAAGACTGAGGGGAAATGATTGCATTGCCTTGCCAGGTTCAAAGGCACAACTTGCTTCCACTGGTCTTAATATACAGCCTGACTTCTCTTAATAGTATCTTCTTTAGGCAGTGTTTCTAAGGCAACTATCATGATTGTAATCCTGATAGTGTTCGCTTGTCTCAGGACTTATTGAGCTGCTGTTTGTGTCAGGCACTCTCTTGAGTACTGAGGACAGAGTATGAAGATAATGTACAAAGTCTCAGTCCTCGCATACTTTTTCTTGTAATTGGTACACAGTACCCAATGATGGTCATCAGGGTTTCACTAGGCTTCTTATGGAGTGTCCGCAGTACATTTGGAAGGAGGAAGCACTCCATTTCAGTTCAGCCATTGAGTCCAGCCCTACTCTTTGCGACCCCGTGATCTGCACACCAGGCTTTCCTGTCCATCACCAACACCTGGGTCTTGTTCAAATTCATGTGCATGGAGTTGGTGATGCCATTCAACCATGTCATCTGGCTTTGACTTCTGGGAGTCTGGGAGTGTGCAGCAGGGCCTATGCTTTGTGTGCCAAACTACATGCACTTGGAGTGTGTCTCTTCTCTCTCCTGAACCCTGTGCTGTAGAATCGATTGGTCAGACTGAGTATGGTTAAGCCAGGACATGACTCATGCAGAATATGCCATGGGTATTTGCTATTGGACCACTGTTTATAGACAGTTTAATGAAAAACTCAATGTGGTTCTGACTCTATATTCATTTCTGATTTAGACCAACTCCATGGTTGCTTTGACATATGGTATTCTCAAGGCCAAAGTTGCAAGGTTTGATTCCCCACCAAGATCAATCAACTTTAGGAAGAGAAAAGTGTGGGACTGTCAAACACCTGTACCCATAAGTAGCCACCCTCTTACTAGTCTGTGCTTATAGCATGGAAACAGGCAAGAGCCTAGTAACACTTGCTCAAAAGTCAAATCAGTTCCAAGTGTGCACCTTTGAGAGGGTAGCACTCTACTTGCTATTTGCATACCTAGTGGGTATTATTATGGGTCCAGTGTAGTAGGGGTCAACTCTAAATCATATCTGCACTGTTGCTATTATCATACAATCGAACATTAATAGGGGACAAGGAAACACCATATGTTATTTGGTTTCTAAGATAATTTTAATAACCTTTCTGTAGTTACTACTACATCAAAATATCCTTGTTCATAGCTGCTAACAAGTAGCAAGATGGATTAATTAATTTATTTTCTGTTGTATTATCGCCCTGGTAGAAATTTAGCTACACACTTGTGATTTAGCTGTATAATTTCAAACTCAGTCTATATTTTGTATAAATCTATTGAGTTTTGCAAAATTCCAAACAGATTTTGATTGTTGCACTCAGTTTAAAAATAACATTTATAAGATTAGGCATGTAGTAAAACTGGTTACCATGTAACTGTAAGCTTGGGTGGTGGGTTAAACTTACAAGTGTTAAAAAAGCCCATTAAAGATGGTAAGGGAGATAAAAGGAGGAAAAAGGAGGAACAAACGGTGGCGTCATCCCTACACTAATTTTCAAGTAAAAGGCATTGTGAAACAGGGGAAGGAAGGATGATGAAGTGATCAGAGATTTTGGTGGCCTCACTAAGCGTTTTTTGATTCATTGTAAGCCAAATGGGCTTCCCAGGTGGTGCTAGTGGTAAAAAACCTGCCTGCCAATGCAGGAGATGCAAGAGATGCAGGTTCGATCCCTGGCAGGAAGATCCCCTGGAGGAGGGCATGGCAACCCACTCTAGTATTCTTGCCTGGAGGATTCCATGGACAGAGGAGTCTGCTGGGCTACAGTCAATGGGATCACAGAGAGTCGGCTGCGACTAGGAGACTAACACACACAGACACACACACACACACACACACACACACACTAAAAACACGGGTTTACCGTAGTGAGTAAACATCTGTCCTGCATCCA
Organism: Bubalus kerabau; assembly: GCF_029407905.1. Lineage (NCBI taxonomy): Eukaryota > Metazoa > Chordata > Mammalia > Artiodactyla > Bovidae > Bubalus > Bubalus kerabau. The sequence goes on from NW_026577904.1 coordinate 1,420,504, forward strand.
TGCTAAGTTCCTTCAGCCGTGTCCAATTCTGTGCCACCTCATGGACAATAGCCTGACAGACTCCACTGTCCATGGGATTCTGCAGGCAACAATACTGGAGTTGTATGCCAGTCCCTGTTCCAGGGGATCCTTGCAACCCAGGGATGGAACCCAGGTTTCCTGCATTGAAGGCGGATTCTTTACTGTCTGAGCTTCCTGGGAAGTTACTTCTGTTAACTGTTTCCAAAAGCTTATTATGAATTTTCTTTTGGAAATGTGGCCTTCATTAGGAAGGTGATGAGGAAGTCATCTAAAGCAGGAAGCTTGTTTTGGTAAACACTCAATGTGTAAGTGGGTATTTTGAAATATATTGTTATTCCTTTCCATGGAGTGTTCCGGAGTCAAGATGTGCAATGAAAAAGGAAAATATCTAATGTATGGGGCTTATAACATTTGAGGTACCTTCCTTCAGTTTTGGCTTTGTGAAGTGTTTTTCACTTTTCAGATCCTTCCTCTCTTATGCCTATTAGGTTTCTTGGGCACTCATAATGAAAGATCAGTTATATAGCTTCAGATTTACCGCTTGTGGATAATGCTCAAACTTTCCTTACCTTTAAGACCCACGCTATGACAAGAATTGGTTCATCTTTCAAGTTCACTGTGTCTCCACAGTTTAGTCTCTTCTTTAGGGCTCTGCATGATTTTATACTGGCTGATTTTCCGAAGATGCCTTGTGTGAATGGCCCTTTTTGATTGATAAAGGAAAGCATATCCTATAGGAAAGGAAAGAAAAGAAAACTGTGGGACGTTTCATGCCTAGAAGCCCAGACCACACGCTTGCTCCTGTTTTGACAGAGCTGTGGTATATGAGGGTACAGTTCTAGAACAGCACTGAAGTCAATTTGAAATTTTTTCTTCAGTGTCTCTAAATATATTTTCAACCCAACAATCGATTTGACATTCATACACTGAAACATTTTAAACACTTGTGTAATCAGATTTTCCGTTTCAGTGAATTTACTGTGTTAAACGTCTCTGCTTTAGGGCCTTTGTAGATTCACCCTCTCCTCCTTCACCGCTCCTTTCTCATTATTCCCTATTATAGATGCTCTTCCCTACGTGTGGAAATCTTTTTGCCATAGTCATGCTCTATTCATTTATTCCCCTTCCAGGGACTGTCCACCCCATTCATTCCTGTTTCCTGTATTCCCTCCCCTCAAAATCAGGCTCAATACGCCTCTCCTCCTTCTCCGATGACATTCTTCTCTCATCAGCCTTTCTAGTTCCTTTTCTTGTATTTTCATTTCCTCTGCTGTCTGCAGAGTTAGAGAGATAACAGATATTGGGCCAGGTTTTTCAAGAAATGTGGAATCTCTTATGCCAGTCATCCACTGTGCGACTTTGGGCATAGCACATACTTGGGTGAGGCTCTTTTGTTTTTCATTTATGAAGTGGCACTGATGATAGTCATGGCTACCCCCTAAATTTTCTGTGAAAGACGCAAGGTCTGAGGTAGTAGCTAGCACGTAGCCTGTATGATAAATTTCTTCATATATACCATAAAATTCCCTGCATCTAGTTAGTGCTTCCGAGATAGTGGACAGTGAGCAAGAGTTAATGCTTACAGTTCAATACACTAATTTGATATAGCACAGTCCAAACTCTTTGGCTCTCTTTTGACACATTCTGTCAGGAGCAAATGATTCATCTTTGTCAGAGGATGCGTACTTTATGCTTAAACATTTGAGTTGCATATCAAATCCGTGTGAGATATTTTGCATCATAAGTGGGAGTAGACTCAGCTGAAGGAGTCTTGAGACTCGTGTGGACTTTAAGGGAGGAGACGAGAAGACATATGAGGATGAGGTGGACTCTCAGAGATTCTTACACACAGAGTCTGAAGGAAAGCTACGCAGCTCAAAATAGCCTGGAGTTCAAACTCGCCTCCAGGACCTCCCCAGCATTCTATGCAAAACAAGTAGTCTCTCACCCAAAGGAAAAATGGACAATGGGTTGATTTTGCCCAGCTCCCAGCCAGTCCCAGCCTCTGGCTGACCTCCAGAATTCCTTGCTGCAGCTGTTTAAGCGATAACTACTCTGAAGAACCTTGCAGAAGAACAGGCCCCCTTAAGACAGGAGCTTTTCATATACCTGTCTCTATATACTTCTCTTTTCTTGGGTAAGGGCAGCAGCTCACTAATCTGACTGCTGCCCATTCTCGCCTCATAAAGGTGATCTGTAAAGGACTGCTCTCCTTCTTTTTCTCAACCTCACCTTCTCTAACTGTCTTAACTTACAGAGTCCATGTTAACTGGTCTGAGCTGGTATAGATGGGTCTTTGTTGGAATCAGCGGAATGGATGAGAGTATCTTTTCGTCTTGTAGTTGCCTTCTGACTCTGCAGTACCTAAATCAGATCTTATTCTTTGAAGTAATGTTATGAATCTTATCGGACAAAGCCAGACTTCTTCATTTGGGAGTAGATTTGGAAGAGAACACTTGATCTCTCAGAACTCCCCTTCTCAGGAAGGTTAGAGAAACCAAAATAAGACCTACCAGAATTGGGGTGGGCAGGGTGTCATTATCACATACATCCTCAAGAGCAGCTCCAAAGAGCTGTTTTGGCTTTGTGGGTGGTAGACACGCGTGTTGGTTGTCCTCACGGATCCCGGAGATACGGCCGAAGGCCCACCCTTTGAGAGAACTCTTCCTAAGTGTCTTCTTGTCTGAAACTAATGTAGAAGAGAGATTTTCACTAGTAGTAGTTTAGCTTATTTAGCCTGATTTTCACCACTTACACTCAGCAGCATGTTCATGGCAGAGGCTGAAAGAGAGAAACTGAATCATTTGTTATATAGCATTCCCCTCATTCTGAAGCAGGCTAATTGCATCCTTGTGGTGTTAACATGTTCTTCTTCCCCATATTCTGCAAACCAGTAGTTAAACCTAGAGGCGTGATCAGACACAGGGTTGACTCTCCCTGTGACAGTATTCCCCCAGAGAGTGCTCTCTGTTCCCTTTGCCCTGTGTCATGAGGCACTTTACCTATAGTTATACAGGTTTCCTAACGTGAAGTGTTATCAGTGGATTCTGGTTTCAGATCTCATTTGAAAGGCCAAAATTATTTAATATTCAAATCAAGCAGCATTTGTAGTAAGTTTCCTTCCTCTGATCAGTTACCTGTTTGGCTTTCTGAATACCCAGTCATGCCCAATTTTCTCTCTTGAAAAGAATCGCCGTTCATGAAACATCCTGCCTGACAGTGCTTATCAGTCAACCTCTGGACCTCTCCTCTGGGAGGCCACACACCTCAGTCAGCTCCAAGGATGACTTCCTGCCCTCAGGGTCCTTGAGAAGTAATCATTAATTGCAGAAAATGTGGTAAGATTACAGGGGGCCATTTTTTTGTGTGTGTGTGACACCTTACTCAGGTAACCCAAAGATGAATTTTAACTACCAACAGCCCCAGTCAAAGGAATGCTTTCCAAAAAAGAGTGATCAGCAATGAAAAATTGAGTTCAAAGTGTCTCGTGCCCAGCTATGAATGTTTTCCTGATATTTGCTCAATAAACCTGCTTAATATTTCCTTAAATAACCTGCTTAAATAACCAGCTAAAGAAGTCAATTAGAGGAGCCCAGGTGTAGAGAAATAAACAGAAGAATTTAACCAAATCTTTTAAAATGCCCATTCACTTGTCTTTCGGAGACATAGTGAGTGCGTCACCACGTCCATTCAAGTGAGTGATCCACTTGTGGTGCTGGGTGAGAGAACCAGAAGGCTCCTATTCTGCCTCTTAATTGGATGAGTTACCTAAAACTCTTTGAGCATCAGTTTGCTCAAATGTAACATAAATGATTCTACTTACACCTCACTGGACTACATAACATAATGTACTACCCAGCACAAGACATGGCACATAGCATCTTAATAAAGGTGATTTCCATCCTTCAGAAAGCCTAAGGCAGACTAGACATCAGTCACCTGCCCCTAAGCAGACCCCACCCCCATTCTCCATTTGATTGTGCAGCCTCCAGAAGGTGTGCATTCCTCAAGGAATGCCATCACTTTGCCTTAGGCTCTTCCTGCCCTGACATTCATACCACCATCATTTTAAAAGGAGAGAATGAAGAAAGTAAATGCATTCTTAAATTCAGGAAGAGATTCTCCTAATTAACATGTAAAAATGTTAAAAAGGTACATGTTTATATGGGTTGAGTTGCTTTATGCACCCTGGTTTCCCTACTCTTAACCTGATTCTTTTATTTCTACAGTACCCACAGATATTCATGTATTTCAAATGTATTCATTCATTGTTCAGCTTTAAAAAGAATACTCTTAGGAAGAAATCTCTATCAGTTGGTACAAAGCTATATGTCCAGCTAGCCTATAAGCATAGATGGAAAGCAAAATAGACATTAAGGCCTATGCTTTTATTTTCAGGCCCAGATGGACCTGTCGCAATGTACATTGGTTGGTGTTAGAATTCTTGTTGGCTCTGTGACCAATAAAACTATATACTATAGCCATGAAAAGTATGGTGCTCAGTTGTTCAGTCGTGTCCAACTCTTGAGACCCCATGGACTATAGCCTCTCAGCTGCTGTCCAAGGTTTCCCTGGATAATAATACTGGAGTGGGTTGCCATGGACTGTTAAACAGGTTAACTTTATAACCTCATCCTTCTTAAACAATCCTGGAAAGATTTAGGTCAGTGTTTCCTCATACTCAAAGTAGGCTTTGAATGTTAAAAAATGAAATTTTGAAATTTTGTGGGTATAGAATAACAATTATAAGAATACAAATACTTTAATTAGAAATTCTATTCTGGCCCCAGTACTTCCTAAATTGGTAAGACATTTTATTCAGAGAAAGAAATGTCAATGGGACAATACTGGAATGGTAGCAGGGATAATTGCAAGAGGAAAGATTTAAAAACAAAAGGACATATAAACATTCGGTCCAGTTCCATTTGCAACCTAGGTCTGAAGCAGAATGGAAAGTGAGCTTGCTGTGAAAGTACAATGGAGAGTTCAAGTCTCAGGGGCGGTCCTAAGGTGGCGGAAGAATAGGACAGAAACACCACTTTCTCCACACAAGTTCATCGAAAGAATATAGAATGCTGAGCAAATTCCACAAAACAACTTCTGAATGCTTGAAGAGGACATCAGGGACCCAGAAAGGCAGCGCGTTGTCTTAAAAGCAGGTAGGAAAAAATATAAAAGAGAAAAAGACAGACAAATGAGGTAGGGACAGAGATCTGTCCTGGGACGGGAGTCTTAAAAGAGAAGTTTCCAAACACTAAGAAACACTCCCATTGGCAGGCCATTGAGGAATTTTGGAATATCAGAGGGTAACATAATGGGGAGGAAAAAGAAAGAAAGAAACCCCACAGATTGCGTGCCTAACATCAACTTCCAGCAGGGAACTAGTCCAGACACTCACAATTGCCAGCAGCAAGCGGGGGGCCTGAACAGGGAGGTGCGGGCTGCATTGCTTAGGGTAAGGACCAGGCCTGAGTGCCCTGAGGGCAATCTGAGGGAGCTAATGTGAGATAGCAACCCAAATTGTGGGATAGCCAGAGAGAGAGAAAAAAAATAGAGAAAACCATCCTGTGAAAAGCCCTAATCTAAGGCACTTCCTGGCCCACTCACAGGGCAGAGAACTGAGAGAATACGGGAGAAGAGCTAGCTGGCTGTCAACTGGCTCATCCCCCGCTGGAGACAGGGTGGCAGCCGGGGGCAGCCAGAGCCAAAAAGGGGCAATCTCAGCCTCAGAGAGGCATCCTCTACAAAACTGCAAGCAGGCTCCCATTTGCTAACCAATACTTCTTGGGATTCTGGGCGGTTGACATCCGCTGGGAGGGTCACAGCCAGAGATCAGCTCCCCAACAGAGAGACATGGCCCACCTGAGATGGGCATGCCTGCTGCCACCCAGGAATCTGAGCAGCTGGGATTAGAGAGCTGATAAGACACACGACACCTGCGGCTGACTGTGCTTGTCAAGTACCTCGTCGCCTGAGCTGCTCGGACCTCGGAAGGGCACAAAATGCAGGTCCGACTGAGTCTGTGCCTTTGTGGAGTACCTGAGAACCTGAACCTGAACCTGAACCTCTTAGACCTGGGAAGTGCACGCAACCCAGGGCCCACCTCAGATAGTTGCAGGCAGAGCAAACTGGAGCCTGAGCAGTGTAGACTGGGAAAGCACACACACTGTGAGCGGGGGCAAACCCAGTGCGGCCAGGACACTGTGAGCACACGCCAGGGATATTTGTTTGCAGTGCTCCTCCATCCCCACAGCACCACTGAATAAGTGAGCCTAAATAAGTGACCACCTTTGCCCCCATCAGTCAGGGTGGAAATTAGACACTGAAGAAACCAGCAAACAGAAGATGTTAAAATAAACAGAGGGATCCGCTCTGGAAAAGACAGGTGCAACAGATTAAAACCTTGTAGTTAGCACTGACTACATTGGAAGTGGCCTAGAGATCTTGAGAAGTATAAGCTGGATCACGGAACTATCTGAAACTGAACTAACCCCACACTGCCGAAAACAACTCCAGAGAAATTCCTAGGAATATGTTTATAATTATCATTAAAAATTTTTTTTTTAATTTTTAAATCCACTATTACTTCTTTAATTTTAATTTTTATAACCTACTATTACCTTTCAGGAAAAAAGACCCTATTTTTAATGCAAACTTCATATATATATTTTATCATTTTTTGTGACTTTATTTTGTTCTTTTAATATTGTATTTGGGAGACTCTAACCTTTACTGTAGACTTTTAATGTGTGCTTTTTGGTATTTGTTATCAATTTTGTAGGTTTAAGAACCCAATCTTCACTACCCATTTTTACTTGGGAGTTTGATCACTGCCTTGATTGCTCTCTCCCCCTTTTGACTCTCCTTTTTCTCCACCAGGTCGCCTCTAACTCCTGCCTCACCCTTCTCTTCCATACCCAAGTCTGTGAATCTCTTTGTGTGTTCAAGGCTGTGGAGAACACTTTGGGAACTGATTACTGGCTGGATCTGTCTCTCTCCTTTTGATTACCTCTATTCTTGTCCTGGTAACCTCTGTCTCCTTCTTCCTTCTCTTCTCTGTGTAACTGCATGAGCCTCTCTGAGGAGTCCAGACTGTGTAGAGCACATAGGGAATTGATTACTGGCTAGCTTGCTCTCTACCCGTCTGATTCCCACTCTTCTTCTCCTGGTCAACTCTATCTTCCTCCTCCCTCTTCTCTTCTCCATCTAATTTGGTGAAACTATCTTGGTGTCCGTCACTGTGGAGAAGCTTTTCATCTTTGACCTAGATGTTATATTATTGGAGCTGTTCAGAGAGAGAAGTCTTGAGGCAACTGTAAGAATAAGATTGAAAACCAGAGGCAGGAGGCTTAAGTCCAAAACTTGAGAACACCAGAGAACTCCTGACTCCAGGGAACATTAATGGATAAGAGCTCATCAAGCACCACCCAAGAGCCAACAAGTTCCAGAGCAAGACATACCAGGCTAATTCTCCAGCAGCGCAGGAACATAGCCCTGAGCATCAATATACAGGCTGCCCAAATTCACACCAAACCCGTAGACATTTCAAAACTCACTACTGGACACTTCATTGCACTCTGGAGAGAAGTCCAGCTCCACCCACCAGAACAGGGACACAAGCTTCCCTAAGCAGGAAACCTTGAAAAGACACCCGCACAACCGACCCACAGTGAGGAACATCCACAATAAAGAGGAATCACAAGCTGCCAGAATACAGAAAGGCCACCCCAAACACAGGAATCAAACTGATGCTGAAGCTGAAACTCCAATGTTTTGGTCACCTGATATAAAGAACTGACTCAGTGGAAAAGACCCTGATGCTGGGAAAGATTGAAGGCAGGAGGAGAAGGGGACGAGAGAGGATGAGATGGTTGGATGGCATCACCAATTCAAAGGACATGAGTTTGAGTAAGCTCTGGGAGTTGGTGATGGACAGGGAGGCCTGGCGCGCTGCAGTCCTCGACCCCAACGATTTGGGGTCACTGTAGTACTTGGGGTCCCAAAGAGTCCGACACGACTGAGCAACTGAACTGAACTCAACGAATCATGATGTCTCCTAAAGCTGTACTAGTTGCTTCTTGAAATCAGAACAGTCTTAACCTTGCTTTGATCTCACAAGTGGGAAACTTCCCATGTCTTGGAGCAGATGGTAATTACTGCCCTTAGAATGTGCTTTGGGCTCTAGGATCTCCCATTGACGCCTGGCAGCCTTGCTGTCTTTGGCATCAAAGCCAGTTACATTATTCACGTACCTGCAACCTTCTCACTGTTATCGGTAATATCAGTGATATCACTGTTATCAGAACTCACTGAGGTCTCTCCGAAGAGAGAAGTGATATCTTCTCCAAATATCTTGAGACAGTTTTCAATTAGAAATTGTATGAAAGAAATCTGTAACACGAAGGGGCAAAAAACGGGGTATTACTGTACATATGGTGTAATAGTAAATCACATTTCATCCATGAGTCTTGGCTCTAACAAAAAGTGCAAAAGAAATCTGAGAAAAATTCAGACTTGGCTAAAAACTATATAAATATATATACATCAGCTTTTTCTAAGACATAACTGATACTTTGAAGAGTAGTTTGGCCTCAAATTTTAAAATTCTTTGAGTCAGTGGGCTAAAGTTATACTATAGCCTGGTTTAATAGCTAAAATTTTGTAATGATGGTTAACATGCTTAAAACTAGGATGATTTTTAAGTAGCCCACATAGGATATTTGGAACAAAAATGTATGTTCTCTTATTAAGTTTTATTTATTTTTAATAAAAATTTTTTCTAGTTTTATTGAGATAGATTTTATATATCTCATATTATTAAAATTTATAAAGTATCGAATACAACACCAGTTGTGAATTTCACTTCAGTGAAGTAATGCCTGAAACTTGGGTAGCACAGGTTTCTGTGTGGGCCGGGGGGGTTTGTGAGGAAAGAAAGCATCTGGAGAGAAAACATGTCTGTCTGTCTTAGCACATTCCCTTGCCTCACATTTGCTGTCCAGGGGAGCTTGGGGAAGAGCTGTGATCTTATTAGGCATGTTGTGGCTCTGTTAGGATGTTCTGAAATATTTTACTAGCTTCTTCATCCTCAGGTTGAGACACAATAGCAGCCAAGTGTTTTCCTGAATGAGCCACAGCTGGCAGAGTGCGGCCAGTATGTGTGGAGCCTCAGGTGCTCATATTAGCCAGGCCGCCAAGATGTGCCGACAGTGACCAGATGTATTGGGTGTTGTCATCATTGGGTAATGATGAAATCATAGTTTGGAGGCTTGTACACCCTCAGTGATTAGGCTGAGAGTTGAACCTTGGCTCTCCGATTCCAAAGCCACGTTTTTTCTATCATATCATCCTACTCTTACCTCTCTATCGTTTAATCTCTTGGGTGGCAAAGGGGAAGTGAGTCAACTGTTCTCAGTTATAATACACCTTCCCATGCCCAACCAGAGTAGGACTCTGCCACTCCAAGGCAGTGTAATTAAAATGTGCACTTTAAAACCTGGTTCATCAGAGTTAATACTACAGACTGCAGGTTCAAGATGGGGACTCTGCTCCGCAAGGCATAAAAATGAGAGATCTTGTTACCTGTTTGCTGAAGTTTTCTGAGCTGCCAGAATTAGACAGACAAAGAATGCTTGGGGATATACACAATGATAAATTATAAGCTGTCATCTGATTGGATGACGAATGTTGCTCAATGTTGTGTAAACATCCAAAAAGATATCGCATGAAAATTACATTGGCTCTCGGCAGCTGGTCTAGATGCCTAAGGACAGAAAAAACACTTATAAATAAGCGAGTCATTTTGCTTAGTAAGTGGGAATACAGAGAACAAAGTACTTCTTTTTATACCATATACACAGTCCATTCTTTCAGTTCCAGGCATGAATGCATACAAAAATGTTTCACTGAATTTAATTCCTGAACCAGGTAAGACCGGCTCTGGTTAGTTATGTGTTTGTATTTAAGATCATACCACTGGCGGATTGGTTCTTTATCATCTCATTTTAGACCAGTGGATTTCATCTCCAACAGTTTCATGTATTCAGAAGGTGTAAAATGGTCAAGCATTCCATGTTAATAAGATTAGGAGAAAAACAGCAATTACAGTGTCACCAATAAGGCATGCATCTCTTTTCAAACTGGCATCCATGGGCATGATCAAGTGAACCCCCGTGATACTGATCATTATTTTCGAGGACATAGCTGTAAACTATAAGCTAATATTTTCCTAAGGGTATGTTGGTTGTATTTTCTCAGAGTTGAGTAATTATTGCATCATTACCTCTGGGTCGACGTTATTTTCTCTTGCTCGTTCCCTTGATCAATAACATCAAGCCATTTATCATACAGACTGGCTGTAAATAAGTTTCCTTGGATATTTCGAAGAAAATCCTTATATAGATCAAAAAGTATATATTATTCTTAGGATAAATTCAATGGAGAAATTGCAAAGAAAATATTTATTGGAAAAATTCAATTCAGTCCACAATTCCTTCACAGCCACCCAGACTGATTCACACAGAGCTTGGCTGTCATTCACCACAACCTTGCACACCTAGAAGTACTGGTTGGATTTTACCCAACTAAAATTAGAAGCATAAAAGCAGAGTCTGGGCTGTAGTGAGAATGAAACGAAAGCTCCTTCTATCGCCTGGAACTTACTCTTTGTGTACATGTTAACACATTAGTACAAACTGGCAAGGTCTGGTGATAACTGATCCTAAATCCTATTAGTTTCTTGAAAAGAAACGCACATGCCCATTTTGTTTGTTTCCTTCAGACACATGCTTGCTCGTAATTCAAGAAAGAGAAGTTCTGAAATAAAACAAACAAAATGACACCCCTACATGCTCTTCTGCACATATTAAGAGAAAACCTGAAGTACGTGTGCTCTTTGGGAAAAAGCTAGTATCGAAATAGCTTCAATCCTTTTCTCTTAAAAAAAAATAAAATCATATAAAAGTTCAGTTCTACAGACTTTTAAGCAGCCGGTGTTAGAAATAAATCAAAATCCCCAATCGTAAACTACATGATACCCTTACAACTCTGAGAATGGAATATATCCACCCAAAGAGGAAACTGAAAATTTAGATACATTGCAACTTGACACCTGTGGGATAGAATATGCAAATGTCAGCTTCTGAAGAGGAGGCCTGGAAACTTTATCCTGATGATCAAGGCTTCCTATCTTAGAATGGGGCCTATTAAAATAGATGAAGTTGTAACCTGTTGTGCAAGACTGAGAGGAAATGATTGCATTGCCTTGCCAGGTTCAAAGGCACAACTTGCTTCCACTGGTCTTAATATACAGCCTGACTTCTCTTAATAGTATCTTCTTTAGGCAGTGTTTCTAAGGCAACTATCATGATTGTAATCCTGATAGTGTTCGCTTGTCTCAGGACTCATTGAGCTGCTGTTTGTGTCAGGCACTCTCTTGAGTACTGAGGACAGAGTATGAAGATAATGTACAAAGTCTCAGTCCTCGCATACTTTTTCTTGTAATTGGTATACAGTACCCAATGATGGTCATCAGGGTTTCACTAGGCTTCTTATGGAGTGTCCGCAGTACATTTGGAAGGAGGAAGCACTCCATTTCAGTTCAGCCATTCAGTCCCGTCCTACTCTTTGCGACCCCATGGTCTGCACACCAGGCTTTCCTGTCCATCACCAACACCTGGGTCTTGTTCAAATTCATGTGCATGGAGTTGGTGATGCCATTCAACCATGTCATCTGGCTTTGACTTCGGGGAGTCTGGGAGTGTGCAGCAGGGCCTATGCTTTGTGTGCCAAACTACATGCACTTGGAGTGTGTCTCTTCTCTCTCCTGAACCCTGTGCTGTAGAATCGATTGGTGAGACTGAGTATGGTTAAGCCAGGGTATGACTCATGCAGAATATGCCATGGGTATTTGCTTTTGGACCTCTGTTTATACACAGTTGAATGAAAAACTCAATGTGGTTCTGACTCTATATTCATTTCTGATTTAGACCAACTCCATGGATGCTTTGACATATGGTATTCTCAAGGCCAAAGTTGCAAGGTTTGATTCCCCACCAAGATCAATCAACTTTAGGAAGAGAAAACTTTGGGACTGTCTAAGACCTGTACCCATAAGTAGCCACCCTCTTACTAGTCTGTAAGCTTACTAGTCTTACTAGCTTATAGCATGGAAACAGGCAAGAGCCTTGTAACACTTGCTCAAAAATCAAATCAGTTCCAAGTGTGCACCTTAGAGAGGGTAGCACTCTACTTGCTATTTGCATACCTAGTGTGTATTATTATGGGTCCAGTGTAGTAGGGGTCAACTCTAAACCATATCTGCACTGTTGTTATTATCATCCAAGGGAACATTAATAGGGGACAAGGAAACACCATAAGTTATTTAGTTTCTAGGATAATTTTAATAACCTGTCTGTAGTAATTACTACATGAATATATTTTTGTTCATAGCTGCTAACAAGCACCAAGATGGATTGATTAATTTTTTCTTTCTGTTGTATTACCGCCCTGGTAGAAATTTAACTACACACTTGTGATTTAGCTGTATCATTTCAAACTCAGTCCATTTTTTATATAAATCTATTGACTTTTGCAAAATTCCAAACAGATTTTGATTGTTGCACTCACTTTAAAAATAAGATGTATAAGATTAGGCACGTAGTAAAACTGGCTACCGTGTAACTGTAACCTTGGTTGGTGGGTTAAACTTACAAATGTTAACAAAGCCCATTAAAGATGGTAAGGGAGATAAAAGGAGGAACAAATGGTGGAGTCATCCCTACACTAATTTTCAAGTAAAAGGCATTGAGACACAGGGGAAGGGAGGATGATGAATTGATCAGAGATTTTGCTGGCCTCACTAAGCGTTTTTTGATTCATTGTAAGCCAAATGGGCTTCCCAGGTGGACCTAGTGGTAAAAAACCTGCCTGCCAATGCAGGAGATGCAAGAGATGCAGGTTCGATCCCTGGCAGGAAGATCCCCTGGAGAAGGGCATGGCAACCCACTCTAGTATTCTTGCCTGGAGGATTCCATGGACAGAGGACTCTGCTGGGCTACAGTCAATGGGATCACAGAGAGTCGGCTGCGAGTAGAAGAGTAACACACACAGACACACAGACACACACACACACACTAAACACACAAGTTTACCATAGTGAGTAAACATCTGTCCTGCATCCATGCTAAGTTGCTTCAGCCGTGTCCAGTTCTGTGCCACCTCATGGACTATAGCCTACCAGACTCCACTGTCCATGGGATTCTCGAGGCAAGAATACTGGAGTCATATGCCAGTCCCTGTTCCAGGGGATCCTTGCAACCCAGGGATGGAACCCAGGTTTCCTGCATTGAAGGCGGATTCTTTACTGTCTGAGCCACCTGGGAAGTTGCCTCTGTTAACTGTTTCCAAAAGCTTAATATGAATTTTCTTTTGGAAATGTGGCCTTCATTAGGAAGGTGATGAGGAAGTCATCCAAAGCAGAAAGCTTGTTTTGGTAAACACTCAATGTGTAAGTGGGTATTTTGAAATATATTGTTATTCTTTTGCATGGAGCGTTCTGGAGTCAAGATGTGCAATGAAAAAGGAAAATATCTAATGTATGGGGCTTATAACATTTGAGGTACCTTCCTTCAGTTTTGGCTTTGTGAAATGTCTTTCATTTTTCAGATCCTTCCTCTCTTATGCCTATTATGTTTCTTGGGCATTCATACTGAAGGACCAGTCATATAGCTTCAGATTTACCGTGTGTGGATAATGCTCAAACTTTCCTTACCTTTAAGACCGACGATATCACAAGAACTGGTTCATCATTCAAGTTCACTGTGTCTCCACAGTTTAGTTTCTTCTGTAGGACGCTGCATGATTTTATACTGGCTGATTTTCTAAAGATGCTCTCTGTGAACGGCCGTTTCTGATTGATAAAGGAATGCATATCCTATAGGGAAGGAAAGAAAAGAAAACTGTGGGACATTTCATGCCTAGAAGCCCAGACCACACGCTTGCCCCTTTTTTGACAGAGCTGTGGTATATGAGGGTACACTTCTAGAACAGCACCGAAGTCAGTTTGAAATTTTTTCTCCAGAGTCTCTAAATATATTTTCGACCCAACAATCGATTTGACATTCATACACTGAAACATTTTAAACACTTGTGTAATCGGATTTTCCGTTTCAGTGAATTTACTGTGTTAAACGTCTCTGCTTTAGGGCCTTTGTAGATTCACCCTCTCCTCCTTCACCGCTCCTTTCTCATTATTCCCTATTATAGATGCTCTTCCCTACGTGTGGAAATCTTTTTGCCATAGTCATGCTCTATTCATTTATTCCCCTTCCAGGGACTGTCCACCCCATTCATCCCTGTTTCCTGTATTCCCTCCCCTGAAAATCAGGCTCAATACGCCCCTCCTCCTTCTCCGATGACATTCCTCTCTCATCAGCCTTTCTAGTTCCTTTTCCTGTATTTTCATGTCCTCTGCTGTCTGCAGAGTTAGAGAGGTAACAGATATTGGAGCCAGGTTTTTCAAGGAATGTGGAATCTGTTATGCCAATCATCCACTGTGTGACTTTGGGCATAGCACATACTTGGGTGAGGCTCTTTTGATTTTCATTTATGAAGTGGGGGTGATGATAGTCATGGCTACTGCCTAAATGTTCTGTGAAAGACTCAAGGTCTGGGGTAGTAGCTGGCACGTAGCTAGTATGATAAATTTCTTCATATATACCATAAAATTCCCTGCATCTAGTGTAGTGCTTACAGAGATAGTGGACAGTGAACAAGAGTTAATGCTTACAGTTCAACACACTAATTTGATATAGCACAGTCCAAACTCTGTGACTCTCTTTTGACACATTCTGTCAGGAGCACATGATTCATCTTTGCCAGAGGATGCGTACTTTATGCTGAAACACCTGAGTTACATATCTAATCCATGTGAGACATTTTGCATCATAAGGGGGAGTAGACTCAGCTGAACGAAACTTGAGACTAGTGTGGACCTCAAGGGAGGAGACGAGAAGACATATGAGGATGAGGTGGACTCTCAGAGATTCTTACACCCAGAGTCTGAAGGAAAGCTACGCGGCTCCAAATAGCCTGGAGTTCAAACTCGCCTCCAGGATCTCCCCACCATTCTATGCAAAACAAGTACTCTTTCACCCGAAGGAAAAAATGGACATTGGGTGGATTTTGCCCAGCTCCCAGCTGGTCCCAGCCTCTGGCTGATCTCCAGAATTCCTGCCGCAGCTGTTTAAGCGATAACTGCTCTGTACAACCTTGCAGAAGAACACCCCCCCCCCCCCCTTAAGACAGGAGCTTTCCACATACATGCCTCTATATTCTTACTCTTTCCTTGGGTAAGGGCAGCAGCTCACTAATCTGACTGCTGCCCATTCTCGCCTCATAAAGGTGATCTGTAAAGGACTGCTCTCACTCTTTATCTCAACCTCGCCTTCTCTAATTGCCTTAACTTACAGAGTCCATGTTAACTGGTCTGAGCTGGTATAGATGGGTCTTTGTTGAAATCAGCGGAATGGATGAGAGTATCTTTTCGTCTTGTAGTTGCCTTCTGACTCTGCAGTACCTAAATCAGGTCTTATTCTTTGAAGTAATGTTCTGAATCTTATCGGACAAAGTCAGACTTCTTCATTTGGGAGTAGATTTGGAAGAGAACACTTGATCTCTCAGAACTCCCCTTCTCAGGAAGGTTACAGAAACCAAAATAAGACCTACCAGAATTGGGGTGGGCAGGGTGTCATTATCACATACATCCTCAAGAGCAGCTCCAAAGAGCTGTTTTGGCTTTGTGGGTGGTAGACACGTGTGTTGGTTGTCCTTGCGGGTCCTTGATATACACCCAAAGGCCCACTTTTTGAGAGAACTCTTCCTAAGTGTCTTCTTGTCTGAAACTAATGTAGAAGAGAGATTTTCACTAGTAGTAGTTTAGCTTATTTAGCCTGATTTCCACCACTTGCATTCAGCAGCATGTTCATGGCAGAGGCTGAAAGAGAGAAACTGAATCATTTGTTATATAGCATTCCCCTCATTCTGAAGCAGGCTAATTGCATCCTTGTGGTGTTAACATGTTCTTCTTCCCCATATTCTGCAAACCAGTAGTTAAACCTAGAGGCGTGATCAGACGCACGGTTGACTCTCCCTGTGACAGTATTCCCCCAGACAGTGCTCTCTATTCCCTTTGCCCTGTGTCATGAGGCACTTAACCTATAGTTATACAGGTTTCCTAATGTGAAGTGTTATCAGTGGATTCTGGCTTCAGATCTCATTTGAAAGGCCATAGTTATTTAATATTCAAATTAAGCCGCATTTGTAGGAAGTTTCCTTGCTCTTTCAGTTACCTGTTTGGCTTTCTGAGTACCCAGTCACGCCCAATTTTCTCCCTTAAAAAGAATCGCTTTTCATGAGACATTCTGCCTGACAGTGCTTATCAGTCAGCCTCTGGACCTCTCCTCTGGGAGGCCACACACCTCAGTAAGCTCCAAGGATGACTTCCAGCCCTTAGGGTCCTTGAGAAGTAGTCATTAATTGCAGACAATGTAGTAAGATTACAGGTGGCCATTTTTTGTGTGACACCTTACTCAGCTAACGCAGAGGTGAATTTTACCTACCAACAGCCCCTGTCAAAGGAATGCTTTTCAAATAAGAGTGATCAGCAATGAAAAATTGAGTTCAAAGTGTCTCGTGCCCAGCTATGAATGTTTTCCTGATATTTGCTCAATAAACCTGCTTAATATTTCCTTAAATAACCTGCTTAAATAACCAGTTACAGAAGTCAATTAGTGGAGCCCTGTTGTAGAAAAATAAAGAGAAGAATTTAACCAAATCTTTTAAAATGCCCATCCACTTGTCTTTCGGAGACATAGTGAGTGCGTCACCATGTCCATTCAAGTGAGTGAACCACTTGTGGTGATGGGTGAGAGAACCAGAAGGCTTCTATTCTGCCTCTTAATTGGATGAGTTACCTAAAACTCTTTGAGCATCAGTTTGCTCAAATGTAACATAAATGACGCTACTACACCTCACTGGACTACATAATATAATGTACCTCCCAGCACAAGACATGGCACATAGCAGCCTTAATAAAGGTGACTTCCCTCCTTCCGAAGGCCTAAGGCAGCCTAGACATCAGTCAGCTCCCCCTAAGCAGACCCCACCCCCATTCTCCATTTGATTGTGCAGCCTCCAGAAGGTGTGCATTGCTCAAGGAATGCCATCACTTTGCCTTAGGCCCTTTCTGCCCTGACATTCATACTACCATCATTTTCAAAGGAGAGAATGAAGAAAGCAAATGCATTCTTAAATTCAGGAAGAGATTCTCCTAATTAATATGTACAAATGTTAAAAAGATACAGGTTTATATGGGTTGAGTTGCTTTATGCACCCTGGATTCCCTACTCCTAACCTGATTCTTTTATTTCTAAACTACCCACAGGTATTCATGTATTTCAAATGTATTCATTCATTGTTCAGCTTTAATAAGAATACTCTTAGGAAGAAAGGTCTATCAGTTGGTACAAAGCTATATGGCCAGCTAGCCTATAAGCATAGATGGAAAGCAAAATAGACATTCAGACCTATGCTTGCATTTTCTGGCCTAGATGGACATTTCGTAATGTACACTGGTTGGAGTTAGAGTTCTTGTTGGCTCTGTGACCAATAAAAATATATACTATAGCCACGAAAAGTATGGTGCTCAGTTGTTCAGTCATGTACAACTCTTGCGACCTCATGGACTATAGCCTGTCGGGTTCCTGTCCGTGGGACTTGCTGGATAATAATACTGGAGTGGGTTGCCGGGGACTGTTAAACAGGTTAACTTTACAACCTTATCTTTCATAAAGAATCCTGGCAAGATTTAGGTTAGTGGTTTTCTTCATGCTCAAATTAGGGTTTGAATGTTAAAAAATGAAATTTTGTAACTTTGTGGGTATAGAATAACAATGATAAAAACACAAATACTTTAAGTAGAAATTCTATTCTGGCCCCAGTACTTGCTAAATTAGTAAGACATTTTATTCAGAGAAAGAAATGTCAATGGGACAATACTGGAATGCTAGCAGGGATAATTGCAACAGGAAAGACTTAAAAACAAACAGACATATAAACATTCAGTCCAGTTCCATTTGCAACCTAGGTCTGAAGCAGAATGGAAAGAGAGCTTGCTGTGGAGGTAGAATCCAGGGTTCAAGTCTCAGAGGCGGTCCTAAGGCGGCAGAGGAATAGAACAGGAAGACCACTTTTTCCCCACAAATACATCGAAAGAACATTGAATGCTGAGCAAATTCCACAAAACAACTTCTGAATGCTGGCAGAGGACATCAGGCACCCAGAAGGGCAGCCCATTGTCTTTGAAAGGAGGTAGGACAAAATATACAAGAGAAAAAGAGAGACAAATGAGGTAGGGACAGAGATCTGTCCTGGAACGGGAGTCTTAAAAGAGGAGAAGTTTCGAAACACTAGGAAACACTCTCATTGGCAGGTCAGTGGGGAGTTTTGGAATCTCAGAGGGTAACATAACCAGGAGGAAAAAGAAAGAAAGAAAGAAACCCCACAGATTGCGTACCTAACATCAACATCCAGCAGGGAACTAGTCCAGACACTCACAATTGCCACCAGCAAGCGGGGCGCCTGAACAGGGAGGTGCGGGCTGCATTGCTTAGGGTAAGGACCAGGCCTGAGTGCCCTGAGGGCAATCTGAGGGAGCTAATGTGAGATAGCAACACAAGTTGTGGGATAGTCATAGAGAGAGAAAAAAAATATCCTGTGAAAAGCCCTAATCTAAGGCACTTCCTGGCCCACTCACAGAACAGAGGACTGAGAGAACACCAGAGCAGAGCTAGCTGGCTGTGCACTGACTCATCTCCCACCAGAGACAGGGAGGCAGGCGGGGGCAGCCAGAGCCTGAAAGGGGCAATCTCAGCCCCAGAGAGGCATCCTCTACAAAACTGCAAGTGGGCTCCCATTTGCTAACCAAGACTTGTTGGGATTCTGGGCGGTTGACATCCGCTGGGATGGTCTCAGCCAGAGATCAGCTCCCCAGAGAAGACACACCTCCAACTTGAGACGTGCAGGCCTGCTGCCACCCAGCAAATCGAGCGGCTGGGATGGGGGAGCTGATAAGACACACTACACCTGGGGGGCTCTGTGCTCGCTAATCACCTGGTCGCCTGAGCTGCTCGGACCTGGGAAGGGCACAAAACCCAGGCCTGACAGAGTCTGCGCCTTTGTGGAGTACCTGGGAACCTGAACCTGAACGGTTTAGATCTGGGAAGTGTACGCATCCCAGGGCCCGCCTCAGAGAGTTGCACACAGAGCAACCTGGAGCCTGAGCAGTGTAGACTGGGAAAGCACACACACCGTGAGCAGGGGCAAACCCAGTGCGGCCAGGACACTGTGAGCACACGCCAGGGATATTTGTTTGCGGTGCTCCTCCGTCCCCACAGCACCACTGAATAAGTGAGCCTAAATAAGTGACCACCTTCGCCCCCCATGAGTCAGAGTGGAAATTAGACCCTGAAAAGACCAGCAAACAGAAGAAGTTAAAATAAACAGAGGGAACCGCTCTGGAAAAGACAGGTGCAACAGATTAAAACCATGTAGTTAGCACTGACTACATTGGAAGTGGCCTAGAGATCTTGAGAAGTATAAGCTGGATCACGGAACTATCTGAAACTGAACTAACCCCGCACTGCCCACAACAACTCCAGAGAAATTCCTCGATATATTTTTACTATTATGATTAAATTTTTTTTAATTTTTAAGTCCTCTATTACTTCTTTAACTGTAATTTTTATAACCTACTATTACCTTTCAAATAAAAAAGACCTTATTTTTAATGCAAAATTCATATATATATTTTATCATTTTTTGTGACTTTGTTTTGTTTCTTTAATACTGTATTTGGGAGTCTCTAACATTTACTGTAGACTTTTGATGTGTTTTTTTGTATTTCTTATCAATTTTGTACGTTTAAGAACCCAATCTTCACTACCCATTTTTACTTGGGAGTTTGACCACTGCCTTGATTGCTCTCTCCCCCTTTTGACTCTCCTTTTTCTCCACCAGGTCGCCTCTATCTCCTCCCTCACCCTTTTCTTCCCTACCCACTCTGTGAGTCTCTTTGTGTATTCCGGGCTATGGAGAACATCTTGGGAACTGCTTACTGGCTGGATATGTCGCTCTCCTTTTGATTCCCTCTTTTCTTGTCCTGGTTCCCTCTGTCTCCTTCTTCCTCCTCTTTTCTGAGTAACTGCATGAACCTCTCTGAGGGGTCCAGACTGTGGAGAGCACATATGGAATTGATTACTGTCTAGCTTGCTCTCTCCCCTTGAGCCCCCTCTTCTTCCCCTGGCCAACTCTATCTCCCTCCTCCTTATTCTCTTCTCCATCTAACTTGGTGAACCTCTCTGGGTGTCCCTCACTGTGGAGAAGCTTTTCATCTTTAAACTAGATGTTTTCTCATCGGTGCTGTACAGATAGAGAAGTCTTGAGGCTACTCTAAAAATAAGACTGAAAACCAGAGACAGGAGGCTTAAGTTCAAAACCTGAGAACATCAGAGAACTCCTGACTCCAGGGAACAGTAATGGATAAGAGCTCATCCAAAAGCCTCCATACCTACACTGAAACCAAGCACCACCCAAGAGCCAACAAGTTCCAGAGCAAGACATACAACGCAAAGTCGCCAACAACGCAGGAACATATCCCTGAGCATCAATATACAGGCTGCCCAAATTCACACCAAACACATAGACATCTCAAAACTCACTACTGGACACTTCATTGCACTCTGGAGAGAAGTCCAGCTCCACCCACCAGAACAGGGATGCAAGCTTCCCTAAGCAGGAAACCTTGAAAAGCCACTCACACAACCCCACCCACAGTGAGGAACCTCCACAATAAAACGGAGCCACAAGCTGCCAGAATACAGAAAGGCCACCCCAAATACAGCAATCGAACTGATGCTGAAGCTGAAACTCCAATGCTTTGGTCACCTGATGTGAAGAACTGACTCATTGGAAAAGACCCTGATGCTGGGAAAGACTGAAGGCAGGAGGAGAAGGGGATGAGAGAGGATGAGATGGTTGGATAGCATCACCAATTCAAAGGACATGAGTTTGAGTATGCTCTGGGAGTTGGTGATGGACAGGGAGGCCTGGCACGCTGCAGTCCTCGACCCCAAGGACTTGGGGTCACTGTAGTCCTTGGGGTCCCAAAAAGTCAGACACAACTGAGCAACTGAACTGAGCTCAACGAATCGTGATGTCTCCTAAAGCTGTACTAGTTGCTTCTTGAAATCAGAACAGTCTTAACCTTGCTTTGATCTCACAAGTGGGAAACTTCCCATGTCTTGGAGCAGATGGTAATTACTGCCCTTAGAATGTGCTTTGGGCTCTAGGATCTCCCATTGACGCCTGGCAGCCTTGCTGTCTTTGGCATCAAAGCCAGTTACATTATTCACGTACCTGCAACCTTCTCACTGTTATCGGTAATATCAGTGATATCACTGTTATCAGAACTCACTGAGGTCTCTCCGAAGAGAGAAGTGATATCTTCTCCAAATATCTTGAGACAGTTTTCAATTAGAAATTGCATGAAAGAAATCTGTAACACGAAGGGGCAAAAAACGGGGTATTACTGTACATATGGTGTAATAGTAAATCACATTTCATCCATGAGTCTTGGCTCTAACAAAAAGTGCAAAAGAAATCTGAGAAAAATTCAGACTTGGCTAAAATATATATATATATATATATATATCTACATCAGCTTTTTCTAAGACATAACTGATACTTTGAAGAGTAGTTTGGCCTCAAATTTTAAAATTCTTTGAGTCAGAGGGCTAAAGTTATACTATGTAGCCTGGTTTAATAGCTAAAATTTTGTAATGATGGTTAACATGCTTAAAACTAGGATGATTTTTAAGTAGCCCACATAGGATATTTGGAACAAAAATGTATGTTCTCTTATTCAGTTTTATTTATTTTTAATAAAATTTTTTTCTAGTTTTATTGAGATAGAATTTATATATCTCATATTATTAAAATTTATAAAGTATCAAATACAACACCAATTGTGAATTTCACTTCAGTGAAGAAATGTCTAAAACTTGGGTAGCAGAGGTCTCTGTGTGGGCCGGGGGGGGTTGTGAGGAAAGAAAGCATCTGGAGAGAAAACATGTCTGTCTGTCTTAGCACACTCCCTTGCCTCACACTAGCTGTCCGGAGGAGCTTGGAGAAGAGCTGTGATCTTATTAGGCATGTTGTGGCTCTGTTAGGATATTCTGAAATATTTTACTAGCTTCCTCATCCTCAAGCAGAGACACAGTAGCAGCCAAGTATTTTCCTGAATGAGCCACAGCTGGCAGAGTGCGGCCAGTATGTGTGGAGCCTCAGGTGCTCATATTGCCCAGGCCACCAAGATGTGCCCACAGTGACCAGATGTATTGGGTGTTGTCATCATTGGGTAATGATGAAATCATAGTTTGGAGGCTTGCACAACCTCAGGGATTAGGCTGAGAGTTGAACCTTGGCTCTCTGGTTCCAAAGCCAGGTTCTTTTCTATCATATCATCCTACTCTTACCTCTCTAACGTTTAATCTCTTGGATGGCAAAGGGGAAGTGAGTCAACTGTTCTCAGTTATCATACACCTTCCCATGCCCAACCAGAGTAGGACTCTGCCACTCCAAGGCAGTGTAATTAAAATATGCACTTTAAAAACTGGTTCATCAGAGTTAATACTACAGACTGCAGGTTCAAGATGGGGACTCTGCTCCGCAAGGCATAAAAATGAGAGATCTCATTACCTGTTTGGTGAAGTTTTCTAAGCTGCCAGAATTAGACACACAAAGAATGCTTGGGGATATACACACTGATAAATTATAAGCTGTCATCTGATTGAATGAGGAATGTTGCTCAATGTTGTGTAAAACTGCTGAAAGATATGGCAGAAAATCGATATTGGCTCTCGGCAGCTGGTCTAGATGCCTAAGGACAGAAAAAACACTTATAAATAAGCGAGTCATTTCGCTTAGTAAGTGGGAATACAGAGAACAAAGTACTTCTTTTTATACCATATACACAGTCTATTCTCACATTTCCAGGCATGAATGCATACAAAAATGTTTCACTGAATTTAATTCCTGAACCAGGTAAGACCTGCTCTGGTTAGTTATGTGTTTGTATTTAAGATCATACCACTGGAGGATTGGTTCTTTATCATCTCATTTTAGACCAGTGGATTTCATCTCCAACAGTTTCATGTATTCAGAAGGTGTAAAATGGTCAAGCATTCCATGTTAATAAGATTAGGAGAAAAACAGCAATTACAGTGTCACCAATAAGGCATGCATCTCTTTTCAAACTGGCATCCATGGGCATGATCAAGTGAAACCCCATGATACTGATCATTATTTTCGAGGACATAGCGGTAAACTATAAGCTAATATTTTCCTAAGAGTATGTCGGTTGTATTTTCTCAGAGTTGAGTAATTATTGCATCATTACCTCTGGGTCGACGTTGTTTTCTCCGGCTCGTTCCCTTGATCAATAACATCAGGCCATTTATCATACAGACTGTCTGTAATTATGCTTCCTTGGATATTTCGAAGAAAGTCCTTATATAGATCAAAAAGTATATATTATTCTTAGGATAAATTCAATGGAGAAATTGCAAAGAAAATATTTATTGGAAAAATTCAATTCAGTTCACAATTCCTTCACAGCCACCCAGACTGATTCACACAGAGCTTGGCTGTCATTCACCACAGCCTTGCACACCCAGAAGTACTGGTTGGATTTTACCCAACTAAAATTAGAAGCATAAAAGCAGAGTCTGGGCTGTAGTGAGAATGAAACGAAAGCTCCTTCTATCGCCTGGAACTTACTCTTTGTGTACATGTTAACACATTAGTACAAACTGGCAAGGTCTGGTGATAACTGATCCTAAAACCTATTAGTTTCTTGAAAAGAAACGCACATGCCCATTTTGTTTGTTTCCTTCAGACACATGCTTGCTCTTAATTCAAGAAAGAGAAGTTCTGAAATAAAACAAACAAAATTACACCCCTACATGCTCTTCTGCACATATTAAGAGAAAACCTGAAGTACGTGTGCTCTTTGGGAAAAAGCTAGTATCGAAATAGCTTCAATCCTTTTCTCTTAAAAAAAAATAAAATCATATAAAAGTTCAGTTCTACAGACTTTTAAGCAGCCGGTGTTAGAAATAAATCAAAATCCCCAATCGTAAACTACATGATACCCTTACAACTCTGAGAATGGAATATATCCACCCAAAGAGGAAACTGAAAATTTAGATACATTGCAACTTGACACCTGTGGGATAGAATATGCAAATGTCAGCTTCCGAAGAGGAGGCCTGGAAACTTTATCCTGATGATCAAGGCTTCCTATCGTAGAATGGGGCCTATTAAAATAGATGAAGTTGTAACCTGTTGTGCAAGACTGAGAGGAAATGATTGCATTGCCTTGCCAGGTTCAAAGGCACAACTTGCTTCCACTGGTCTTAATATACAGCCTGACTTCTCTTAATAGTATCTTCTTTAGGCAGTGTTTCTAAGGCAACTATCATGATTGTAATCCTGATAGTGTTCGCTTGTCTCAGGACTCATTGAGCTGCTGTTTGTGTCAGGCACTCTCTTGAGTACTGAGGACAGAGTATGAAGATAATGTACAAAGTCTCAGTCCTCGCATACTTTTTCTTGTAATTGGTATACAGTACCCAATGATGGTCATCAGGGTTTCACTAGGCTTCTTATGGAGTGTCCGCAGTACATTTGGAAGGAGGAAGCACTCCATTTCAGTTCAGCCATTCAGTCCCGTCCTACTCTTTGCGACCCCATGGTCTGCACACCAGGCTTTCCTGTCCATCACCAACACCTGGGTCTTGTTCAAATTCATGTGCATGGAGTTGGTGATGCCATTCAACCATGTCATCTGGCTTTGACTTCGGGGAGTCTGGGAGTGTGCAGCAGGGCCTATGCTTTGTGTGCCAAACTACATGCACTTGGAGTGTGTCTCTTCTCTCTCCTGAACCCTGTGCTGTAGAATCGATTGGTGAGACTGAGTATGGTTAAGCCAGGGTATGACTCATGCAGAATCTGCCATGGGTATTTGCTTTTGGACCTCTGTTTATACACAGTTGAATGAAAAACTCAATGTGGTTCTGACTCTATATTCATTTCTGATTTAGACCAACTCCATGGATGCTTTGACATATGGTATTCTCAAGGCCAAAGTTGCAAGGTTTGATTCCCCACCAAGATCAATCAACTTTAGGAAGAGAAAACTTTGGGACTGTCTAAGACCTGTACCCATAAGTAGCCACCCTCTTACTAGTCTGTAAGCTTACTAGTCTTACTAGCTTATAGCATGGAAACAGGCAAGAGCCTTGTAACACTTGCTCAAAAATCAAATCAGTTCCAAGTGTGCACCTTAGAGAGGGTAGCACTCTACTTGCTATTTGCATACCTAGTGTGTATTATTATGGGTCCAGTGTAGTAGGGGTCAACTCTAAATCATACCTGCACTGTTGTTATTATCATCCAAGGGAACATTAATAGGGGACAAGGAAACACCATAAGTTATTTAGTTTCTAGGATAATTTTAATAACCTGTCTGTAGTAATTACTACATGAATATATTTTTGTTCATAGCTGCTAACAAGCACCAAGATGGATTGATTAATTTTTTCTTTCTGTTGTATTACCGCCCTGGTAGAAATTTAACTACACACTTGTGATTTAGCTGTATCATTTCAAACTCAGTCCATTTTTTATATAAATCTATTGACTTTTGCAAAATTCCAAACAGATTTTGATTGTTGCACTCACTTTAAAAATAAGATGTATAAGATTAGGCACGTAGTAAAACTGGCTACCGTGTAACTGTAACCTTGGTTGGTGGGTTAAACTTACAAATGTTAACAAAGCCCATTAAAGATGGTAAGGGAGATAAAAGGAGGAACAAATGGTGGAGTCATCCCTACACTAATTTTCAAGTAAAAGGCATTGAGACACAGGGGAAGGGAGGATGATGAATTGATCAGAGATTTTGCTGGCCTCACTAAGCGTTTTTTGATTCATTGTAAGCCAAATGGGCTTCCCAGGTGGACCTAGTGGTAAAAAACCTGCCTGCCAATGCAGGAGATGCAAGAGATGCAGGTTCGATCCCTGGCAGGAAGATCCCCTGGAGAAGGGCATGGCAACCCACTCTAGTATTCTTACCTGGAGGATTCCATGGACAGAGGACTCTGCTGGGCTACAGTCAATGGGATCACAGAGAGTCGGCTGCGAGTAGAAGAGTAACACACACAGACACACAGACACACACACACACACACACACACACACACACTAAACACACGAGTTTACCATAGTGAGTAAACATCTGTCCTGCATCCATTCTAAGTTGCCTCAGCCGTGTCCAGTTCTGTGCCACCTCATGGACTATAGCCTACCAGACTCCACTGTCCATGGGATTCTCGAGGCAAGAATACTGGAGTCATATGCCAGTCCCTGTTCCAGGGGATCCTTGCAACCCAGGGATGGAACCCAGGTTTCCTGCATTGAAGGCGGATTCTTTACTGTCTGAGCCACCTGGGAAGTTGCCTCTGTTAACTGTTTCCAAAAGCTTAATATGAATTTTCTTTTGGAAATGTGGCCTTCATTAGGAAGGTGATGAGGACGTCATCCAAAGCAGAAAGCTTGTTTTGGTAAACACTCAATGTGTAAGTGGGTATTTTGAAATATATTGTTATTCTTTTGCATGGAGCGTTCTGGAGTCAAGATGTGCAATGAAAAAGGAAAATATCTAATGTATGGGGCTTATAACATTTGAGGTACCTTCCTTCAGTTTTGGCTTTGTGAAATGTCTTTCACTTTTCAGATCCTTCCTCTCTTATGCCTATTATGTTTCTTGGGCATTCATACTGAAGGACCAGTCATATAGCTTCAGATTTACCGTGTGTGGATAATGCTCAAACTTTCCTTACCTTTAAGACTGACGATATCACAAGAACTGGTTCATCATTCAAGTTCACTGTGTCTCCACAGTTTAGTTTCTTCTGTAGGACGCTGCATGATTTTATACTGGCTGATTTTCTAAAGATGCTCTCTGTGAATGGCCGTTTCTGATTGATAAAGGAATGCATATCCTATAGGGAAGGAAACAAAAGAAAACTGTGGGACATTTCATGCCTAGAAGCCCAGACCACACGCTTGCCCCTTTTTTGACAGAGCTGTGGTATATGAGGGTACAGTTCTAGAACAGCACCGAAGTCAGTTTGAAATTTTTTCTCCAGAGTCTCTAAATATATTTTCGACCCAACAATCGATTTGACATTCATACACTGAAACATTTTAAACACTTGTGTAATCGGATTTTCCGTTTCAGTGAATTTACTGTGTTAAACGTCTCTGCTTTAGGGCCTTTGTAGATTCACCCTCTCCTCCTTCACCGCTCCTTTCTCATTATTCCCTATTATAGATGCTCTTCCCTACGTGTGGAAATCTTTTTGCCATAGTCATGCTCTATTCATTTATTCCCCTTCCAGGGACTGTCCACCCCATTCATCCCTGTTTCCTGTATTCCCTTCCCTGAAAATCAGGCTCAATACGCCCCTCCTCCTTCTCCGATGACATTCCTCTCTCATCAGCCTTTCTAGTTCCTTTTCCTGTATTTTCATGTCCTCTGCTGTCTGCAGAGTTAGAGAGGTAACAGATATTGGAGCCAGGTTTTTCAAGGAATGTGGAATCTGTTATGCCAATCATCCACTGTGTGACTTTGGGCATAGCACATACTTGGGTGAGGCTCTTTTGATTTTCATTTATGAAGTGGGGGTGATGATAGTCATGGCTACTGCCTAAATGTTCTGTGAAAGACTCAAGGTCTGGGGTAGTAGCTGGCACGTAGCTGGTATGATAAATTTCTTCATATATACCATAAAATTCCCTGCATCTAGTGTAGTGCTTGCAGAGATAGTGGACAGTGAACAAGAGTTAATGCTTACAGTTCAACACACTAATTTGATATAGCACAGTCCAAACTCTGTGACTCTCTTTTGACACATTCTGTCAGGAGCACATGATTCATCTTTGCCAGAGGATGCGTACTTTATGCTGAAACACCTGAGTTACATATCTAATCCATGTGAGACACTTTGCATCATAAGGGGGAGTAGACTCAGCTGAACGAAACTTGAGACTAGTGTGGACCTCAAGGGAGGAGACGAGAAGACATATGAGGATGAGGTGGACTCTCAGAGATTCTTACACCCAGGGTCTGAAGGAAAGCTACGCGGCTCCAAATAGCCTGGAGTTCAAACTCGCCTCCAGGATCTCCCCACCATTCTATGCAAAACAAGTACTCTTTCACCCGAAGGAAAAAATGGACATTGGGTGGATTTTGCCCTGCTCCCAGCTGGTCCCAGCCTCTGGCTGATCTCCAGAATTCCTGCCGCAGCTGTTTAAGCGATAACTGCTCTGTACAACCTTGCAGAAGAACACCCCCCCCCCCCTTAAGACAGGAGCTTTCCACATACATGCCTCTATATTCTTACTCTTTCCTTGGGTAAGGGCAGCAGCTCACTAATCTGACTGCTGCTCCTTCTCGCCTCATAAAGGTGATCTGTAAAGGACTGCTCTCACTCTTTATCTCAACCTCGCCTTCTCTAATTGCCTTAACTTACAGAGTCCATGTTAACTGGTCTGAGCTGGTATAGATGGGTCTTTGTTGAAATCAGCGGAATGGATGAGAGTATCTTTTCATCTTGTAGTTGCCTTCTGACTCTGCAGTACCTAAATCAGGTCTTATTCTTTGAAGTCATGTTATGAATCTTATCGGACAAAGTCAGACTTCTTCATTTGGGAGTAGATTTGGAAGAGAACACTTGATCTCTCAGAACTCCCCTTCTCAGGAAGGTTACAGAAACCAAAATAAGACCTACCAGAATTGGGGTGGGCAGGGTGTCATTATCACATACATCCTCAAGAGCAGCTCCAAAGAGCTGTTTTGGCTTTGTGGGTGGTAGACACGTGTGTTGGTTGTCCTTGCGGGTCCTTGATATACACCCAAAGGCCCACTTTTGGAGAGAACTCTGCCTAAGTGTCTTCTTATCTGAAACTAATGTAGAAGAGAGATTTTCACTACTAGTAGTTTAGCTTATTTAGCCTGATTTCCACCACTTGCATTCAGCAGCATGTTCATGGCAGAGGCTGAAAGAGAGAAACTGAACCATTTGTTATATAGCATTCCCCTCATTCTGAAGCAGGCTAATTGCATCCTTGTGGTGTTAACATGTTCTTCTTCCCCATATTCTGCAAACCAGTAGTTAAACCTAGAGGCGTGATCAGACTCAGGGTTGACTCTCCCTGTGACAGTATTCCCCCAGAGAGTGCTCTCTATTCCCTTTGCCCTGTGTCATGAGGCACTTAACCTATAGTTATACAGGTTTCCTAATGTGAAGTGTTATCAGTGGATTCTGGTTTCAGATCTCATTTGAAAGGCCATAGTTATTTAATATTCAAATTAAGCCGCATTTGTAGGAAGTTTCCTTGCTCTTTCAGTTACCTGTTTGGCTTTCTGAGTACCCAGTCACGCCCAATTTTCTCCCTTAAAAAGAATCGCTTTTCATGAGACATTCTGCCTGACAGTGCTTATCAGTCAGCCTCTGGACCTCTCCTCTGGGAGGCCACACACCTCAGTAAGCTCCAAGGATGACTTCCAGCCCTTAGGGTCCTTGAGAAGTAGTCATTAATTGCAGACAATGTAGTAAGATTACAGGTGGCCATTTTTTGTGTGACACCTTACTCAGCTAACGCAGAGGTGAATTTTACCTACCAACAGCCCCTGTCAAAGGAATGCTTTTCAAATAAGAGTGATCAGCAATGAAAAATTGAGTTCAAAGTGTCTCGTGCCCAGCTATGAATGTTTTCCTGATATTTGCTCAATAAACCTGCTTAATATTTCCTTAAATAACCTGCTTAAATAACCAGTTACAGAAGTCAATTAGTGGAGCCCTGTTGTAGAAAAATAAAGAGAAGAATTTAACCAAATCTTTTAAAATGCCCATCCACTTGTCTTTCGGAGACATAGTGAGTGCGTCACCATGTCCATTCAAGTGAGTGAACCACTTGTGGTGCTGGGTGAGAGAACCAGAAGGCTCCTATTCTGCCTCTTAATTGGATGAGTTACCTAAAACTCTTTGAGCATCAGTTTGCTCAAATGTAACATAAATGACGCTACTACACCTCACTGGACTACATAATACAATGTACCTCCCAGCACAAGACATGGCACATAGCAGCCTTAATAAAGGTGACTTCCCTCCTTCCCAAGGCCTAAGGCAGCCTAGACATCAGTCACCTCCCCCTAAGCAGACCCCACCCCCATTCTCCATTTGATTGTGCAGCCTCCAGAAGGTGTGCATTGCTCAAGGAATGCCATCACTTTGCCTTAGGCCCTTTCTGCCCTGACATTCATACTACCATCATTTTCAAAGGAGAGAATGAAGAAAGCAAATGCATTCTTAAATTCAGGAAGAGATTCTCCTAATTAATATGTACAAATGTTAAAAAAGATACAGGTTTATATGGGTTGAGTTGCTTTATGCACCCTGGATTCCCTACTCCTAACCTGATTCTTTTATTTCTAAACTACCCACAGGTATTCATGTATTTCAAATGTATTCATTCATTGTTCAGCTTTAATAAGAATACTCTTAGGAAGAAAGCTCTATCAGTTGGTACAAAGCTATATGGCCAGCTAGCCTGTAAGCATAGATGGAAAGGAAAATAGACATTCAGACCTATGCTTGCATTTTCTGGCCTAGATGGACATTTCGTAATGTACACTGGTTGGAGTTAGAGTTCTTGTTGGCTCTGTGACCAATAAAAATATATACTATAACCACGAAAAGTATGGTGCTCAGTTGTTCAGTCATGTACAACTCTTGCGACCTCATGGACTATAGCCTGTCGGGTTCCTGTCCGTGGGACTTGCTGGATAATAATACTGGAGAGGGTTGCCGGGGACTGTTAAACAGGTTAACTTTACAACCTTATCTTTCATAAAGAATCCTGGCAAGATTTAGGTTAGTGGTTTTCTTCATGCTCAAATTAGGGTTTGAATGTTAAAAAATGAAATTTTGTAACTTTGTGGGTATAGAATAACAATGATAAGAACACAAATACTTTAAGTAGGAATTCTATTCTGGCCCCAGTACTTGCTAAATTAGTAAGACATTTTATTCAGAGAAAGAAATGTCAATGGGACAATACTGGAATGCTAGCAGGGATAATTGCAACAGGAAAGACTTAAAAACAAACAGACATATAAACATTCAGTCCAGTTCCATTTGCAACCTAGGTCTGAAGCAGAATGGAAAGAGAGCTTGCTGTGGAGGTAGAATCCAGGGTTCAAGTCTCAGAGGCGGTCCTAAGGCGGCAGAGGAATAGAACAGGAAGACCACTTTTTCCCCACAAATTCATCGAAAGAACATTGAATGCTGAGCAAATTCCACAAAACAACTTCTGAATGCTGGCAGAGGACATCAGGCACCCAGAAGGGCAGCCCATTGTCTTTGAAAGGAGGTAGGACAAAATATACAAGAGAAAAAGAGAGACAAATGAGGTAGGGACAGAGATCTGTCCTGGAACGGGAGTCTTAAAAGAGGAGAAGTTTCGAAACACTAGGAAACACTCTCATTGGCAGGTCAGTGGGGAGTTTTGGAATCTCAGAGGGTAACATAACCAGGAGGAAAAAGAAAGAAAGAAAGAAACCCCACAGATTGCGTACCTAACATCAACATCCAGCAGGGAACTAGTCCAGACACTCACAATTGCCACCAGCAAGCGGGGCGCCTGAACAGGGAGGTGCGGGCTGCATTGCTTAGGGTAAGGACCAGGCCTGAGTGCCCTGAGGGCAATCTGAGGGAGCTAATGTGAGATAGCAACACAAGTTGTGGGATAGTCATAGAGAGAGAAAAAAAAATATCCTGTGAAAAGCTCTAATCTAAGGCACTTCCTGGCCCACTCACAGAACAGAGGACTGAGAGAACACCAGAGCAGAGCTAGCTGGCTGTGCACTGACTCATCTCCCACCAGAGACAGGGAGGCAGGCGGGGGCAGCCAGAGCCTGAAAGGGGCAATCTCAGCCCCAGAGAGGCATCCTCTACAAAACTGCAAGTGGGCTCCCATTTGCTAACCAAGACTTGTTGGGATTCTGGGCGGTTGACATCCGCTGGGATGGTCGCAGCCAGAGATCAGCTCCCCAGAGAAGACACACCTCCAACTTGAGACGTGCAGGCCTGCTGCCACCCAGCAAATCGAGCGGCTGGGATGGGGGAGCTGATAAGACACACTACACCTGGGGGGCTCTGTGCTCGCTAATCACCTGGTCGCCTGAGCTGCTCGGACCTGGGAAGGGCACAAAACCCAGGCCTGACAGAGTCTGCACCTTTGTGGAGTACCTGGGAACCTGAACCTGAACGGTTTAGATCTGGGAAGTGTACGCATCCCAGGGCCCGCCTCAGAGAGTTGCACACAGAGCAACCTGGAGCCTGAGCAGTGTAGACTGGGAAAGCACACACACCGTGAGCAGGGGCAAACCCAGTGCGGCCAGGACACTGTGAGCACACGCCAGGGATATTTGTTTGCGGTGCTCCTCCGTCCCCACAGCACCACTGAATAAGTGAGCCTAAATAAGTGACCACCTTCGCCCCCCATGAGTCAGAGTGGAAATTAGACCCTGAAAAGACCAGCAAACAGAAGAAGTTAAAATAAACAGAGGGAACCGCTCTGGAAAAGACAGGTGCAACAGATTAAAACCATGTAGTTAGCACTGACTACATTGGAAGTGGCCTAGAGATCTTGAGAAGTATAAGCTGGATCACGGAACTATCTGAAACTGAACTCACCCCGCACTGCCCACAACAACTCCAGAGAAATTCCTCGATATATTTTTACTATTATGATTAAATTTTTTTTTAATTTTTAAGTCCTCTATTACTTCTTTAACTGTAATTTTTATAACCTACTATTACCTTTCAAATAAAAAAGACCTTATTTTTAATGCAAAATTCATATATATTTTTTATCATTTTTTGTGACTTTGTTTTGTGTCTTTAATACTGTATTTGGGAGTCTCTAACATTTACTGTAGACTTTTGATGTGTTTTTTTGTATTTGTTATCAATTTTGTACGTTTAAGAACCCAATCTTCACTACCCATTTTTACTTGGGAGTTTGATCACTGCCTTGATTGCTCTCTCCCCCTTTTGACTCTCCTTTTTCTCCACCAGGTCGCCTCTATCTCCTCCCTCACCCTTTTCTTCCCTACCCACTCTGTGAGTCTCTTTATGTATTCCGGGCTATGGAGAACATCTTGGGAACTGCTTACTGGCTGGATATGTCGCTCTCCTTTTGATTCCCTCTTTTCTTGTCCTGGTTCCCTCTGTCTCCTTCTTCCTCCTCTTTTCTGAGTAACTGCATGAACCTCTCTGAGGGGTCCAGACTGTGGAGAGCACATATGGAATTGATTACTGTCTAGCTTGCTCTCTCCCCTTGAGCCCCCTCTTCTTCCCCTGGCCAACTCTATCTCCCTCCTCCTTATTCTCTTCTCCATCTAACTTGGTGAACCTCTCTGGGTGTCCCTCACTGTGGAGAAGCTTTTCATCTTTAGACTAGATGTTTTCTCATCGGTGCTGTACAGATAGAGAAGTCTTGAGGCTACTCTAAAAATAAGACTGAAAACCGGAGACAGGAGGCTTAAGTTCAAAACCTGAGAACATCAGAGAACTCCTGACTCCAGGGAACAGTAATGGATAAGAGCTCATCCAAAAGCCTCCATACCTACACTGAAACCAAGCACCACCCAAGAGCCAACAAGTTCCAGAGCAAGACATATAACGCAAAGTCGCCAACAACGCAGGAACATATCCCTGAGCGTCAATATACAGGCTGCCCAAATTCACACCAAACACATAGCATCTCAAAACTCACTACTGGACACTTCATTGCACTCTGGAGAGAAGTCCAGCTCCACCCACCAGAACAGGGATGCAAGCTTCCCTAAGCAGGAAACCTTGAAAAGCCACTCACACAACCCCACCCACAGTGAGGAACCTCCACAATAAAACGGAGCCACAAGCTGCCAGAATACAGAAAGGCCACCCCCAATACAGCCATCGAACTGATGACCAATGCTTTGGTCACCTGATGTGAAGAACTGACTCATTGGAAAAGACACTGATGCTGGGAAAGATTGAAGGCAGGAGGAGAAGGGGATGAGATAGGATGAGATGGTTGGATAGCATCACCAATTCAAAGGACATGAGTTTGAGTATGCTCTGGGAGTTGGTGATGGACAGGGAGGCCTGGCATGCTGCAGTCCTCGACCCCAAGGACTTGGGGTCACTGTAGTACTTGGGGTCCCAAAAAGTCAGACACAACTGAGCAACTGAACTGAGCTCAATGAATCGTGATGTCTCCTAAAGCTGTACTAGTTGCTTCTTGAAATCAGAACAGTCTTAACCTTGCTTTGATCTCACAAGTGGGAAACTTCCCATGTCTTGGAGCAGATGGTAATTACTGCCCTTAGAATGTGCTTTGGGCTCTAGGATCTCCCATTGACGCCTGGCAGCCTTGCTGTCTTTGGCATCAAAGCCAGTTACATTATTCACGTACCTGCAACCTTCTCACTGTTATCGGTAATATCAGTGATATCACTGTTATCAGAACTCACTGAGGTCTCTCCGAAGAGAGAAGTGATATCTTCTCCAAATATCTTGAGACAGTTTTCAATTAGAAATTGCATGAAAGAAATCTGTAACACAAAGGGGCAAAAAACGGGGTATTACTGTACATATGGTGTAATAGTAAATCACATTTCATCCATGAGTCTTGGCTCTAACAAAAAGTGCAAAAGAAATCTGAGAAAAATTCAGACTTGGCTAAAAATATATATATATATATATATATATATATATATATATATATATCTACATCAGCTTTTTCTAAGACATAACTGATACTTTGAAGAGTAGTTTGGCCTCAAATTTTAAAATTCTTTGAGTCAGTGGGCTAAAGTTATACTATGTAGCCTGGTTTAATAGCTAAAATTTTGTAATGATGGTTAACATGCTTAAAACTAGGATGATTTTTAAGTAGCCCACATAGGATATTTGGAACAAAAATGTATGTTCTCTTATTCAGTTTTATTTATTTTTAATAAAATTTTTTTCTAGTTTTATTGAGATAGAATTTATATATCTCATATTATTAAAATTTATAAAGTATCAAATACAACACCAATTGTGAATTTCACTTCAGTGAAGAAATGTCTAAAACTTGGGTAGCAGAGGTCTCTGTGTGGGCCGGGGGGGTTTGGGAGCAAAGAAAGCATCTGGAGAGAAAACA
Organism: Bubalus kerabau; assembly: GCF_029407905.1. Taxonomy (NCBI): domain Eukaryota; kingdom Metazoa; phylum Chordata; class Mammalia; order Artiodactyla; family Bovidae; genus Bubalus; species Bubalus kerabau. The sequence continues at coordinate 1,455,967 of NW_026577904.1, forward strand.
TGTCTGTCTGTCTTAGCACACTCCCTTGCCTCACACTTGCTGTCCGGAGGAGCTTGGAGAAGAGCTGTGATCTTATTAGGCATGTTGTGGCTCTGTTAGGATGTTCTGAAATATTTTACTAGCTTCCTCATCCTCAGGCTGAGACACAATAGCAGCCAAGTGTTTTCCTGAATGAGCCACAGCTGGCAGAGTGCGGCCAGTATGTGTGGAGCCTCAGGTGCTCATATTGCCCAGGCCGCCAAGATGTGCCAACAGTGACCAGATGTATTGGGTGTTGTCATCATTGGGTAATGATGAAATCATAGTTTGGAGGCTTGCACAACCTCAGGGATGAGGCTGAGAGTTGAACCTTGGCTCTCTGATTCCAAAGCCAGGTTCTTTTCTATCATATCATCCTACTCTTACCTCTCTAACGTTTAATCTCTTGGATGGCAAAGGGGAAGTGAGTCAACTGTTCTCAGTTATAATACACCTTCCCATGCCCAACCAGAGTAGGACTCTGCCACTCCAAGGCAGTGTAATTAAAATGTGCACTTTAAAACCTGGTTCATCAGAGTTAATACTACAGACTGCAGGTTCAAGATGGGGACTCTGCTCTGCAAGGCATAAAAATGAGAGATCTCGTTACCTGTTTGGTGAAGTTTTCTAAGCTGCCAGAATTAGACACACAAAGAATGCTTGGGGATATACACACTGATAAATTATAAGCTGTCATCTGATTGAATGAGGAATGTTGCTCAATGTTGTGTAAAACTGCTGAAAGATATGGCAGAAAATCTATATTGGCTCTCGGCAGCTGGTCTAGATGCCTAAGGACAGAAAAAACACTTATAAATAAGCGAGTCATTTCGCTTAGTAAGTGGGAATACAGAGAACAAAGTACTTCTTTTTATACCATATACACAGTCTATTCTCACATTTCCAGGCATGAATGCATACAAAAATGTTTCACTAAATTTAATTCCTGAACCAGGTAAGACCTGCTCTGGTTAGTTATGTGTTTGTATTTAAGATCATACCACTGGAGGATTGGTTCTTTATCATCTCATTTTAGACCAGTGGATTTCATCTCCAACAGTTTCATGTATTCAGAAGGTGTAAAATGGTCAAGCATTCCATGTTAATAAGATTAGGAGAAAAACAGCAATTACAGTGTCACCAATAAGGCATGCATCTCTTTTCAAACTGGCATCCATGGGCATGATCAAGTGAAACCCCATGATACTGATCATTATTTTCGAGGACATAGCGGTAAACTATAAGCTAATATTTTCCTAAGAGTATGTCGGTTGTATTTTCTCAGAGTTGAGTAATTATTGCATCATTACCTCTGGGTCGACGTTGTTTTCTCCGGCTCGTTCCCTTGATCAATAACATCAAGCCATTTATCATACAGACTGGCTGTAATTATGCTTCCTTGGATATTTCGAAGAAAGTCCTTATATAGATCAAAAAGTATATATTATTCTTAGGATAATTTCAATGGAGAAATTGCAAAGAAAATATTTAGTGGAAAAATTCAATTCAGTCCACAATTCCTTCACAGCCACCCAGACTGATTCACACAGAGCTTGGCTGTCATTCACCACAGCCTTGCACACCCAGAAGTACTGGTTGGATTTTACCCAACTAAAATTAGAAGCACAAAACCAGAGTCTGGGCTGTAGTGAGAATGAAATGAAAGCTCCTTCTATCGCCTGGAACTTACTCTTTGTGTACATGTTAACACATTAGTACAAACTGGCAAGGTCTGGTGATAACTGATCCTAAATCCTATTAGTTTCTTGAAAAGAAACGCACATGCCCATTTTGTTTGTTTCCTTCAGACACATGCTTGCTCGTAATTCAAGAAAGAGAAGTTCTGAAATAAAACAAACAAAATTACACCCCTACATGCTCTTCTGCATATATTAAGAGAAAACCTGAAGTACGTGTGCTCTTTGGGAAAAAGCTAGTATCAAAATAGCTTCAGTCCTTTTCTCTTAAAAAAAAAAAAATCATATAAAAGTTCAGTTCTACAGACTTTTAAGCAGCCGGTGTTAGAAATAAATCACAATCCCCAATCGTAAACTACATGATACCCTTACAACTCTGAGAATGGAATATATCCACCCAAAGAGGAAACTGAAAATTTAGATACATTGCAACTTGACACCTGTGGGATAGAATATGCAAATGTCAGCTTCCGAAGAGGAGGCCTGGAAACTTTATCCTGATGATCAAGGCTTCCTATCGTAGAATGGGGCCTATTAAAATAGATGAAGTTGTAACCTGTTGTGCAAGACTGAGAGGAAATGATTGCATTGCCTTGCCAGGTTCAAAGGCACAACTTGCTTCCACTGGTCTTAATATACAGCCTGACTTCTCTTAATAGTATCTTCTTTAGGCAGTGTTTCTAAGGCAACTATCATGATTGTAATCCTGTTAGTGTTCGCTTGTTTCAGGACTTATTGAGCTGCTGTTTGTTCAGGCACTCTCTTGAGTACTGAGGACAGAGTATGAAGATAATGTACAAAGTCTCAGTCCTCGCATACTTTTTCTTGTAATTGGTACACAGTACCCAATGATGGTCATCAGGGTTTCACTAGGCTTCTTATGGAGTGTCCGCAGTACATTTGGAAGGAGGAAGCACTCCATTTCAGTTCAGCCATTCAGTCCCGTCCTACTCTTTGCGACCCCATGGTCTGCACACCAGGCTTTCCTGTCCATCACCAACACCTGGGTCTTGTTCAAATTCATGTGCATGGAGTTGGTGATGCCATTCAACCATGTCATCTGGCTTTGACTTCGGGGAGTCTGGGAGTGTGCAGCAGGGCCTATGCTTTGTGTGCCAAACTACATGCACTTGGAGTGTGTCTCTTCTCTCTCCTGAACCCTGTGCTGTAGAATCGATTGGTGAGACTGAGTATGGTTAAGCCAGGGTATGACTCATGCAGAATATGCCATGGGTATTTGCTATTGGACCTCTGTTTATACACAGTTGAATGAAAAACTCAATGTGGTTCTGACTCTATATTCATTTCTGATTTAGACCAACTCCATGGATGCTTTGACATATGGTATTCTCAAGGCCAAAGTTGCAAGGTTTGATTCCCCACCAAGATCAATCAACTTTAGGAAGAGAAAACTTTGGGACTGTCTAAGACCTGTACCCATAAGTAGCCACCCTCTTACTAGTCTGTAAGCTTACTAGTCTTACTAGCTTATAGCATGGAAACAGGCAAGAGCCTTGTAACACTTGCTCAAAAATCAAATCAGTTCCAAGTGTGCACCTTAGAGAGGGTAGCACTCTACTTGCTATTTGCATACCTAGTGTGTATTATTATGGGTCCAGTGTAGTAGGGGTCAACTCTAAATCATACCTGCACTGTTGTTATTATCATCCAAGGGAACATTAATAGGGGACAAGGAAACACCATAAGTTATTTAGTTTCTAGGATAATTTTAATAACCTGTCTGTAGTAATTACTACATCAATATATTTTTGTTCATAGCTGCTAACAAGCACCAAGATGGATTGATTAATTTTTTCTTTCTGTTGTATTACCGCCCTGGTTGAAATTTAACTACACACTTGTGATTTAGCTGTATCATTTCAAACTCAGTCCATTTTTTATATAAATCTATTGACTTTTGCAAAATTCCAAACAGATTTTGATTGTTGCACTCGCTTTAATAATAAGATTTATAAGATTAGGCACGTAGTAAAACTGGCTACCGTGTAACTGTAACCTTGGTTGGTGGGTTAAACTTACAAATGTTAACAAGTCCCATTAAAGATGGTAAGGGAGATAAAAGGAGGAACAAATGGTGGAGTCATCCCTACACTAATTTTCAAGTAAAAGGCATTGAGACACAGGGGAAGGGAGGATGATGAAGTGATCAGAGATTTTGGTGGCCTCACTAAGCGTTTTTTGATTCATTGTAAGCCAAATGGGCTTCCCAGGTGGACCTAGTGGTAAAAAAAAACCTGCCTGCCAATGCAGGAGATGCAAGAGATGCAGGTTCGATCCCTGGCAGGAAGATCCCCTGGAGAAGGGCATGGCAACCCACTCTAGTATTCTTGCCTGGAGGATTCCATGGACAGAGGACTCTGCTGGGCTACAGTCAATGGGATCACAGAGAGTCGGCTGCGAGTAGAAGAGTAACACACACAGACACACAGACACACACACACAAACACACACACACTAAACACACGAGTTTACCATAGTGAGTAAACATCTGTCCTGCATGCATTCTAAGTTGCTTCAGACGTGTCCAGTTCTGTGCCACTTCATGGACTATAGCCTACCAGACTCCACTGTCCATGGGATTCTCGAGGCAAGAATACTGGAGTCATATGCCAGTCCCTGTTCCAGGGGATCCTTGCAACCCAGGGATGGAACCCAGGTTTCCTGCATTGAAGGCGGATTCTTTACTGTCTGAGCCACCTGGGAAGTTGCTTCTGTTAACTGTTTCCAAAAGCTTAATATGAATTTTCTTTTGGAAATGTGGTCTTCATTAGGAAGGTGATGAGGAAGTCATCCAAAGCAGAAAGCTTGTTTTGGTAAACACTCAATGTGTAAGTGGGTATTTGGAAATATATTGTTATTCTTTTGCATGGAGCGTTCTGGAGTCAAGATGTGCAATGAAAAAGGAAAATATCTAACGTATGGGGCTTATAACATTTGAGGTACCTTCCTTCAGTTTTGGCTTTGTGAAATGTCTTTCACTTTTCAGATCCTTCCTCTCTTATGCCTATTATGTTTCTTGGGCATTCATACTGAAGGACCAGTCATATAGCTTCAGATTTACCGTGTGTGGATAATGCTCAAACTTTCCTTACCTTTAAGACCGACGATATCACAAGAACTGGTTCATCATTCAAGTTCACTGTGTCTCCATAGTTTAGTTTCTTCTGTAGGACGCTGCATGATTTTATACTGGCTGATTTTCTAAAGATGCTCTCTGTGAACGGCCGTTTCTGATTGATAAAGGAATGCATATCCTATAGGGAAGGAAAGAAAAGAAAACTGTGGGACATTTCATGCCTAGAAGCCCAGACCACATGCTTGCTCCTTTTTTGACAGAGCTGTGGTATATGAGGGTACAGTTCTAGAACAGCATCGAAGTCAATTTGAAATTTTTTCTCCAGTGTCTCTAAATATATGTTCGACCCAACAATCGATTTGACATTCATACACTGAAACATTTTAAACACTTGTGTAATCGGATTTTCCGTTTCAGTGAATTTACTGTGTTAAACGTCTCTGCTTTGAGGCCTTTGTAGAGTCACCCTCTCCTCCTTCCCCGCTCCTTTCTCATTATTCCCTATTATAGATGCTCTTCCCTACGTGTGGAAATCTTTTTGCCATAGTCATGCTCTATTCATTTATTCCCCTTCCAGGGACTGTCCACCCCATTCATTCCTGTTTCCTGTATTCCCTTCCCTGAAAATCAGGCTCAATACGCCCCTCCTCCTTCTCCAATGGCATTCCTTTCTCATCAGCCTTTCTAGTTACTTTTCCTGTATTTTCATGTCCTCTGCGGTCTGCAGAGTTAGAGAGATAACAGATATTGGAGCCAGGTTTTTCAAGGAATGTGGAATCTGTTATGCCAATCATCCACTGTGTGACTTTGGGCATAGCACATACTTGGGTGAGGCTCTTTTGATTTTCATTTATGAAGTGGGGGTGATGATAGTCATGGCTACTGCCTAAATGTTCTGTGAAAGACGCAAGGTCTGGGGTAGTAGCTGGCACGTAGCTAGTATGATAAATTTCTTCATATATACCATAAAATTCCCTGCATCTAGTGTAGTGCTTGTAGAGATAGTGGACAGTGAACAAGAGTTAATGCTTACAGTTCAACACACTAATTTGATATAGCACAGTCCAAACTCTGTGACTCTCTTTTGACACATTCTGTCAGGAGCACATGATTCATCTTTGCCAGAGGATACGTACTTTATGCTTAAACACTTGAGTTACATATCTAATCCGTGTGAGACATTTTGCATCATAAGGGGAAGTAGACTCAGCTGAACGAAACTTGAGACTAGTGTGGACTTCAAGGGAGGAGACAAGAAGACATATGAGGATGAGGTGGACTCTCAGATATTCTTACACACAGAGTCTGAAGGAAATGTACGTGGCTCCAAATAGTCTGGAGTTCAAACTCGCCTCCAGGACCTCCCCACCATTCTATGCAAAACAAGTACTCTCTCACCCGAAGGAAAAAATGGACATTGGGTGGATTTTGCCCTGCTCCCAGCCGGTCCCAGCCTCTGGCTGATCTCCAGAATTCCTGCCGCAGCTGTTTAAGCGATAACTACTCTGTACAACCTTGCAGAAGAACACCCCCCCCCCCCCAAGACAGGAGCTTTCCACATACAGGCCTCTATATACTTACTCTTTCCTTGGGTAAGGGCAGCAGCTCACTAATCTGACTGCTGCCCCTTCTCACCTCATAAAGGTGATCTGTAAAGGACTGCTCTCACTCTTTATCTCAACCTCGCCTTCTCTAACTGCCTTAACTTACAGAGTCCATGTTAACTGGTCTGAGCTGGTATAGATGGGTCTTTGTTGAAATCAGCGGAATGGATGAGAGTATCTTTTCATCTTGTAGTTGCCTTCTGACTCTGCAGTACCTAAATCAGATCTTATTCTTTGAAGTAATGTTAAGAATCTTATCGGACAAAGTCAGACTTCTTCATTTGGGAGTAGATTTGGAAGAGAACACTTGATCACTCAGAACTCCCCTTCTCAGGAAGGTTACAGAAACCAAAATAAGACCTACCAGAATTGGGGTGGGCAGGGTGTCATTATCACATACATCCTCAAGAGCAGCTCCAAAGAGCTGTTTTGGCTTTGTGGGTGGTAGACACGCGTGTTGGTTGTCCTCGCGGGTCCTTGATATACACCCAAAGGCCCACTTTTGGAGAGAACTCTGCCTAAGTGTCTTCTTATCTGAAACTAATGTAGAAGAGAGATTTTCACTACTAGTAGTTTAGCTTATTTAGCCTGATTTCCACCACTTACATTCAGCAGCATGTTCATGGCAGAGGCTGAAAGAGAGAAACTGAACCATTTGTTATATAGCATTCCCCTCATTCTGAAGCAGGCTAATTGCATCCTTGTGGTGTTAACATGTTCTTCTTCCCCATATTCTGCAAACCAGTAGTTAAACCTAGAGGCGTGATCAGACTCAGGGTTGACTCTCCCTGTGACAGTATTCCCCCAGACAGTGCTCTCTATTCCCTTTGCCCTGTGTCATGAGGCACTTAACCTATAGTTATACAGGTTTCCTAATGTGAAGTGTTATCAGTGGATTCTGGTTTCAGATTTCATTTGAAAGGCCAAAATTATTTAATATTCAAATTAAGCCGCATTTGTAGGAAGTTTCCTTGCTCTTTCAGTTACCTGTTTGGCTTTCTGAGTACCCAGTCACGCCCAATTTTCTCCCTTAAAAAGAATCGCTTTTCATGAGACATCCTGTCTGACAGTGCTTATCAGTCAGCCTCTGGACCTCTCCTCTGGGAGGCCACACACCTCAGTCAGCTCCAAGGATGACTTCCTGCCCTCAGGGTCCTTGAGAAGTAGTCATTATTTGCAGACAAAGTGGTAAGATTACAGCTGGCCATTTTTTGTGTGACACCTTACTCAGCTAACCCAGAGGTGAATTTTACCTACCAACAGCCCCTGTCAAAGGAATGCTTTTCAAATAAGAGTGATCAGCAATGAAAAATTGAGTTCAAAGTGTCTAGTGCCCAGCTATGAATGTTTTCCTGATATTTGCTCAATAAACCTGCTTAATATTTCCTTAAATAACCTGCTTAAATAACCAGCTACAGAAGTCAATTAGAGGAGCCCAGTTTTAGAGAAATAAACAGAAGAATTTAACCAAATCTTTTAAAATGCCCATCCATTTGCCTTTCGGAGACATAGTGAGTGCGTCACCATGTCCATTCAAGTGAGTGAACCACTTGTGGAGCTGGGTGAGAGAACCAGAAGGCTCCTATTCTGCCTCTTAATTGGATGAGTTACCTAAAACTCTTTGAGCGTCAGTTTGCTCAAATGTAACATAAATGATGCTACTTACACCTCACTGGACTACATAACATAATGTACTACCCAGCACAAGACATGGCACATAGCAGCCTTAATAAAGGTAATTTCCCTCCTTCAGAAGACCTAAGGCAGCCTAGACATCAGTCACCTCCCCCTAAGCAGACCCCACCCCCATTCTCCATTTGATTGTGCAGCCTCCAGAAGGTGTGCATTGCTCAAGGAATGCCATCACTTTGCCTTAGGCTCTTCCTGCCCTGACATTCATACCACCATCATTTTCAAAGGAGAGAATGAAGAAAGCAAATGCATTCTTAAATTCAGGAAGAGATTCTCCTAATTAATATGTACAAATGTTAAAAAGATACTGGTTTATATGGGTTGAGTTGCTTTATGCACCCTGGTTTCCCTACTCTTAACCTGATTCTTTTATTTCTAATCTACCCACAGGTATTCATGTATTTCAAATGTATTCATTCATTGTTCAGCTTTAATAAGAATACTCTTAGGAAGAGAGCTCTATCAGTTGGTAGAAAGCTATATGGCCAGCTAGCCTATAAGCATAGATGGAAAGCAAAATAGACCTTAAGGCCTATGCTTTCATTTTCAGGCCTAGATGGACCTTTCGTAATGTACATTGGTTGGTGTTAGAGTTCTTGTTGGCTCTGTGACCAATAAAAATATATATTATAGCCACGAAAAGTATGCTGCTTAGTTGTCCAGTCATGTCCAACCCTTGCGACCTCATGGACTATAGCCTGTCAGGTTCCTGTCCGTGGGACTTGCTGGATAATAATACTGGAGTGGGTTGCCAGCGACTGTTAAACAGGTTAACTTTACAACCTCATCTTTTTTAAAGTATCCTGGCAAGTTTTAGTTTAGTGTTTTTCCTCATGTTCAAATTAGGGTTTGAATGTTATAAAATGAAATCTTGTAACTTTGTGGGTATAGAATAACAATGATAAGAATATAAATACTTTAAGTAGAAATTCTATTCTGGCCTCAGTACTTGCTAAATTATTAAGATATTTTATTCAGAGAAAGAAATGTCAATGGGACAATACTGGAATGCTAGCAGGGATAATTGCAAGAGGAAAGACTTAAAAACAAACAGACATATAAACATTCAGCCCAGTTCCATTTGCAACCTAGGTCTGAAGCAGAATGGAACGAGAGCTTGCTGTGGAGGTAGAATCCAGAGTTCAAGTCTCAGAGGCGGTCCTAAGGTGGCAGAGGAATAGAACGGGAAGACCACTTTCTCCCCACAAATTCATCAAAAGAACATTGAATGCTGAGCAAATTCCACAAAACAACTTCTGAATGCTGGCAGAGGACATCAGGCACCCAGAAAGGCAGCCCATTGTCTCTGAAAGGAGGTAGGACAAAATATAGAAGAGAAAAAGAGAGACAAATGAGGTAGAGACAGAGATCTGTCCTGGGATGGGAGTCTTAAAAGAGGAGAAGTTTCGAAACACTAGGAAACACTCTCATTGGCAGGTCAGTGGGGAGTTTTGGAATCTCAGAGGGTAACATAACGGGCAGGAAAAAGAAAGAATGAAATAAAGAAACCCCACAGATTACGTGCCTATCATCAACTTCCAGCAGGGAACTAGTCTAGACACTCACAATTGCCACCAGCAAGTGGGGGGCCTGATCAGGGAGGTGCGGGCTGCATTGCTTAGGGTAAGGACCAGGCCTGAGTGCCCTGAGGGCAATCTGCGGGAGCTAATGTAAGATAGCAACCCAAATTGTGGGATAGCCAGAGAGCGAGAAAAAAAACTATCCTTTGAAATGCCCTAATCTAGGGCACTTCCTGGCCCACTCACAGAGCAGAGGACTGAGAGAACACCAGAGCAGAGCTAGCTGGCTGTGCACTGACTCATCTCCCACCAGAGACAGAGAGGCAGGCGGGGGCAGCCAGAGCCTGAAAGGGGCAATCTCAGCCCCAGAGAGGCATCCTCTACAAAACTGCAAGTAGGCTCCCATTTGCTAACCGAGACTTGTTGGGATTCTGGGCGGTTGACATCCGCTGGGACGGTCGCAGCCAGAGATCAGCTCCCCAGAAGAGACACACGGCCCACCTGAGACGGGCAGGCCTGCTGCCACCCAGCAAATCGAGCGGCTGGGATGGGGGAGGTGATAAGACACACCACACCTGGGGGGCACTGTGCTGGCTAAGCACCTGGTCGCCTGAGCTGCTCGGACCTGGGAAGGGCAGAAAAGCCAGGCCCGATCGAGTCTATGCCTTTGTGGAGTACCTGAGAACCTGAACCTGAACAGCGTAGACCTAGGAATTGCACGCAACCCAGGGCCCGCCTCAGACAGTTGCAGGCAGAGCAACCTGGAGCCTGAGCAGTGTAGACTGGGAAAGCACACACACTGTGAGCGGGGGCAAACCCAGTGCGGCCAGGACACTGTAAGCACACGCCAGGGATATTTGTTTGCAGTGCTCCTCCGTCCCCAAAGCACCACTGAATAAGTGAGCCTAAATAAGTGACCACCTTCGCCCCCTTGAGTCAGGGCAGAAGTTAGACATTGAAAACACCAGCAAACAGAAGTTAAAATAAACAGAGGCAACCGCTCTGGAAAAGACAGGTGCAACAGATTAAAACCTTGTAGTTAGCACTGACTACATTGGAAGTGGCCTAGAGATCTTGAGAAGTATAAGCTGGATCACGGAACTATCTGAAACTGAACTAACCCCGCACTGCCCACAACAACTCCAGAGAAATTCCTCGATATATTTTTACTATTATGATTAATTTTTTTTTAATTTTTAAGTCCTCTATTACTTCTTTAATTGTAATTTTTATAACCTACTATTACCTTTCAAAAAAAAAGACCCTATTTTTAATACAAAATTCATATATATATTATATCATTTTTTGTGACTTTGTTTTGTTTCTTTAATACTGTATTTGGGAGCCTCTAACATTTACTGTAGACTTTTCATGTGTGCTTTTTGGTATTTGTTATCAATTTTGTACGTTTAAGAACCCAATCTTCACTACCCATTTTTACTTGAGAGTTTGACCACTGCCTTGATTGCTCTCTGCCCCTTTTGACTCTCCTTTTTCTCCACCAGGTCGCCTCTATCTCCTCCCTCACCCTTTTCTTCGCTACCCACTCTGTGAATCTCTTTGTGTATTCCGAGCTATGGACAACACTTTGGGAACTGATTACTGGCTGGATATGTCTCTCTCCTTTTGATTCCCTCTTTCTTTGTCCTGGTCCCCTCTGTCTCCTTCTTCCTCCTCTTTTCTGTGTAACTGCATGAACCTCTCTGAGGGGTCCAGACTGTGGAGAGCACATATGGAATTGATTACTGGCAAGCTTGCTCTCTCTCCTTGAGCCCCCTCTTCTTCACCTGGCCAACTCTATCTCCCTCCTCCTTATTCTCTTCTCCATCTAACTTGGTGAACTTCTCAGGGTGTCCCTCACTGTGGAGAAGCTTTTCATCATTAACCTAGATGTTTTCTGATCGGTGGTATACAGACAGAGAAGTCTTGAGGCTACTCTAAGAATAAGACTGGAAACCAGAGACAGGAGGCTTAAGTTCAAAACTTGAGAACATCAGAGAACTGCTGACTCCAGGGAACAGTAATGGATAAGAGCTCATACAATAGCCTCCATACCTACACTGAAACCAAGCACCACCCAAGAGCCAACAAGTTCCAGAGCAAGACATACAACGCAAAGTCGCCAACAACGCAGGAACATATCCCTGAGCATCAATATACAGTCTGCCCAAATTCACATCAAACCCTTAGACATCTCAAAACTCACTACTGGACACTTCATTGCACTCCGGAGAGAAGTCCAGCTCCACCCACCAGAACAGGGACACCATCTTCCCTAAGCAGGAAACCTTGAAAAGCCACTTACACAACCCCACCCACAGTGAGGAACCAACACAATAAAAAGTAGCCACAAGCTGCCAGAATACAGAAAGGCCACCCCAAATATAGCAGTCGAACTGATGCTGAAGCTGAAACTCCAATGCTTTGGTCACCTGATGTGAAGAACTGACTCATTGGAAAAGACCCGGATGCCGGGAAAGATTGAAGGCAGGAGGTGAAGGGGACGAGAGAGGATGAGATGGTTCGATGGCATCATCAATTCAAAAGACATGAGTTTGAGTAAGCTCTGGGAGTTGGTGATGGACAGGGAGGCCTCGCACGCTGCAGTCCTCGACCCCAAGGACTTGGGGTCACTGTAGTCCTTGGGGTCCCAAAGAGTCGGACACGACTGAGCAGCTGAACTGAACTCAACGAACCGTGATGTCTCCTAAAGCTGTACTAGTTGCTTTTTGTAATCAGAACAGTCTTAACCTTGCTTTGATCTCACAAGTGGGAAACTTCCCATGTCTTGGAGCAGATGGAAATTACTGCCCTTAGAATGTGCTTTGGGCTCTAGGATCTCCCATTGACGCCTGGCAGCCTTGCTGTCTTTGGCATCAAAGCCAGTTACATTATTCACGTACCTGCAACCTTCTCACTGTTATCGGTAATATCAGTGATATCACTGTTATCAGAACTCACTGAGGTCTCTCCAAAGAGAGAAGTGATATCTTCTCCAAATATCTTGAGACAGTTTTCAATGAGAAATTGTATGAAAGAAATCTGTAACACAAAGGGGCAAAAAACTGGGTATTACTGTACATATGGTGTAATAGTAAATCACATTTCATCCATGAGTCTTGGCTCTAACAAAAAGTGCAAAAGAAATCTTAGAAAAATTCAGACTTGGCTAAAAACTATATAAGTATATAAACATCAGCTTTTTCTAAGACATAACTGATACTTTGAAGAGTAGTTTGGCCTCAAATTTTAAAATTCTTTTAGTCAGTGGGCTAAAGTTATACTATGTAGCCTGGTTTAATAGCTAAAATTTTGTAATGATGGTTAACATGCTTAAAGCTAGGATGATTTTTAAGTAGCCTGCATAGGATATTTGGAACAAAAATGTATGTTCTCTTATTAAGATTTATTTATTTTTAATAAAATTTTTTCTAGTTTTATTAAGATAGATTTTATATATCTCCTATTATTAAAATTTATAAAGTATCGAATACAACACCAATTGTGATTTTCACTTCAGTGAAGAAATGTCTGAAACTTGGGTAGCAGAGGTTTCTGTGTGGGCCGGGGGTTTTGTGAGGAAAGAACGCATCTGGAGAAAAAACATGTCTGTCTGTCTTAGCACATTCCCTTGCCTCACACTTGCTGTCCGGGGGAGCTTGGAGAAGAGCTGTGATCTTATTAGGCATGTTGTGGCTCTGTTAGGATATTCTGAAATATTTTACTAGCTTACTCATCCTCAGGCAGAGACACAATAGAAGCCAAGTATTTTCCTGAATGAGCCACAGCTGGCAGAGTGCGGCCAGTTATGTGTGGAGCCTCAGGTGCTCATATTGCCCAGGCCGCCAAGATGTGCCGACAGTGACCAGATGTATTGGGTGTTGTCATCATTGGGTAATGATGAAATCATAGTTTGGAGGCTTGTACACCCTCAGTGATTAGGCTGATAGTTGAACCTTGGCTCTCCGATTTCAAAGCAAGTTTTTTTGTATCATATCATACTACTCTTACCTCTCTATCGTTTAGTCTCTTGGGTGGCAAAGGGGAAGTGAGTCAACTGTTCTCAGTTATAATACACCTTCCCATGCCCAACCAGAGTAGGACTCTGCCACTCCAAGACAGTGTAATTAAAATGTGCACTTTAAAAACTGGTTCATCAGAGTTACTACTACAGACTTCAGGTTTAAGATGGGGACTCTGCTCTGCAAGGTATAAAAATGAGAGATCTCGTTACCTGTTTGGTGAAGTTTTCTGAGCTGCCAGAATTAGACAGACAAAGAATGCTTGGGGATATACACACTGATAAATTATAAGCTGTCATCTGATTGGATGAGGAATGTTGCTCAATATTGTGTAAAACTGCAAAAAGATATCGCAGAAAAACTACATTGGCTCTGGGCAGCTGGTCTAGAAGCCTAAGGACAGAAAAAACACTTATAAATAAAGCGAGTCATTTTCTTAGTAAGTGGAAACACAGAGAACAAAGGACTTCTTTTTATACGATGTACACAGTGCATTGTCACAGTTCCAGGCATGAATGTATACAAAAGTGTTTCACTGAATTTAATTCCTGAACCAGGTTAGACCTACTCTGGTTAGTTATGTGTTTGTATTTAAGATCATACCACTGGCGGATTGGTTCTTTATCATCTCATTTTAGACCAGTGGATTTCATCTCTAACAGTTTCATGTATTCAGAAGGTGTAAAATGGTCAAGCATTCCATGTTAATAAGATTAGGAGAAAAATAGCAATTACAGTGTCACCAATAAGGCATTCATCTCTCTTCAAACTGGCTTCCATGGGCATGATCAAGTGAAACCCCGTGATACTGATCATTATTTTAGAGGACTTACTCTAAACTATAAGCTAATATTTTCCTAAGAGAATGTTGGTTATATTTTCTCAGAGTTGAGTAATTATTGCATCATTACCTCTTAGTCCTGGTTATTTTCTCCTCCTTGTTCCCTTGATCAATAACATCAAGCCATTTATCATACAGACTGGCTGAAAATATGCTTCCTTGGATATTTTGAAGAAAATCCTTATATAAATCAAAAAGTAAATATTATTCTTAGGATAAATTCAATGGAGAAATTGCAAAGAAAATATTTAGTGGAAAAATTCAATTCAGTCCACAATTCCTTCACAGCCACGCAGACTGATTCACACAGAGCTTGGCTGTCATTCTCCACAGCCTTTCACACCCAGGAGTACTGGATGGATTTTCCCCAACTAAAATTAGAAGCATAAAAGCAGAGTCTGGGCTGCAGTGAGAATGAAGCTAAAGCTCCTTCTGTCGCCTGGAACTTACTCTTTGTATACATGGTAACACATTAGTACAAACTGGCAAGTTCTAGTGATAACTCGTCCTAAATCCTATTAGTTTCTTGAAAAGAAACGCACATGCCCATTTTGTTTGTTTACTTCAGACACATGCTTGCTCGTGATTCAAGAAAGAGATGTTCTGAAATAAACCAAACAAAATTACACCTCTACATGCTCTTATACACATATTAACAGAAAACCTGAAGTATGTGTGCTGTTGGGAAAAAGCTAGTATTGAAATAGCTTCAATCTTTTTCTTTAAAAAAAAAATCATATAAAAGTTCAGTTCTACAGACTTTTAAGCAGCAGGTGTTAGAAATAAATCAAAAGCCCCAATGGTAAACTACATGTTACCCTTACAACTCTTTGAATGGAATATATCCACCCAAAGAGGAAACTGAAAATTATAAACATTGCAACTTGACACCTGTGGGATAGAATATGCAAATGTCAGCTTCCGAAGAGGAGGCCTGGAAACTATCCTGATGACCAAGTCTTAATATTGTAGAATGGGGCCTATTAAAATAGATGAAGTTGTAACCTGTTGTGGGAGACTGAGGGGAAATGATTGCATTGCCTTGCCAGTTTCAAAGGCACAACTTGCTTCCACTGGTCTTAATATACAGCCTGACTTCTCTTAATAGTATCTTCTTTAGGCAGTGTTTCTAAGGCAACTATCATGATTGTAATCCTGTTAGTGTTCGCTTGTTTCAGGACTTATTGAGCTGCTGTTTGTGTCAGGCACTCTCTTGAGTACTGAGGACAGAGTATGAAGATAATGTACAAAGTCTCAGTCCTCTCTTAGTTTTTCTTGTAATTGGTACACAGTATCCAATCATGGTCATCAGGGTTTCACTAGGCTTCTTATGGAGTGTCCGCAGTACATTTGGAAGGAGGAAGCACTCCATTTCAGTTCAGCCATTCAGTCCTGTCCTACTCTTTGCGACCCCATGGACTGCACACCAGGCTTTCCTGTCCATCACCAACACCTGGGTCTTGTTCAAATTCATGTGCATGGAGTTGGTGATGCCATTCAACCATGTCATCTGGCTTTGACTTCTGGGAGTCTGGGAGTGTGCAGCAGGGCCTATGCTTTGTGTGCCAAACTACATGCACTTGGAGTGTGTCTCTTCTCTCTCCTGAACCCTGTGCTGTAGAATCGATTGGTCAGACTGAGTATGGTTAAGCCAGGACATGACTCATGCAGAATATGCCATGGGTATTTGCTATTGGACCACTGTTTATAGACAGTTTATTGAAAAACTCAATGTGGTTCTGACTATACATTCCTTTCTGATTTAGACCATCTCCATGGTTGCTTTGACATATGGTATTCTCAAGGCCAAAGTTGCAAGGTTTGATTCCCCACCAAGATCAATCAACTTTAGGAAGAGAAAAGTGTGGGACTGTGTAAGACCTGTACTCATAAGTAGCCACCCTCTTACTAGTCTGTGCTTATAGCATGGAAACAGACAAGAGCCTAGTAACACTTGCTCAAAAGTCAAATCAGTTCCAAGTGTGCACCTTTGAGAGGGTGGCACTCTACTTGCTATTTGCATACCTAGTGTGTATTATTATGGGTCAAGTGTAGTAGGGGTCAACTCTAAATCATATCTGCACTGTGGCTATTATCATACAATCGACCATTATTAGGGGACAAGGAAACACCATATGTTATTTGGTTTCTAAGATAATTTTAATAACCTGTGTGTAGTTATTACTACATCAAAATATTTTTGTTCATAGCTGCTTACATGTACCAAGAGGGATTGATTAATTTTTTTTCTTTCTGTTGTGTTATCACCCTGGTAGAAATTTATGTACACACTTGTGATTTAGCTGTATCATTTCAATCTCAGTCTATTTTTTGTATAAATCTATTGAATTTTGCAAAATTCCAAACAGATTTTGATTGTTGCACTCACTTTAAAAATATACCATGTTCATGGATTGAAAGAATCAATATAGTGAAAATGAGTGTACTACCCAAAGCAATCTATAGGTTCAATGCAATCCCTATCAAGCTACCAACAGTATTCTTCACAGAGCTAGAACAAATAATTTCACAATTTGTATGGAAATACAAAAAACCTCGAATAGCCAAAGCGATGTTGAGAAAGAAGAATGGAACTGGAGGAATCAACCTACCTGACTTCAGGCTCTACTACAAAACCACGGTTATCAAGACAGTATGGTACTGGCACAAAGACAGAAATATAGATCAATGGAACAAAATAGAAAGCCCAGAGATAAATCCACACACATATGGACACCTTATCTTTGACAAAGGAGGCAAGAATATACAATGGAGTAAAGACAATCTCTTTAACAAGTGGTGCTGGGAAAACTGGTCAACCACTTGTAAAAGAATGAAACTAGAACACTTTCTAACACCATACACAAAAATAAACTCAAAATGGATTAAAGATCTAAATGTAAGACCAGAAACTATAAAACTCCTAGAGGAGAACATAGGCAAAACACTCTCTGACATACATCACAGCAGGATCCTCTATGACCCACCTCCCAGAATATTGGAAATAAAAGCAAAAATAAACAAATGGGACCTAATTAACCTTAAAAGCTTCTTCACATCAAAGGAAACTATTAGCAAGGTGAAAAGACAGCCTTCAGAATGGGAGAAGATAATAGCAAATGAAGCAACTGACAAACAACTAATCTCGAGAATACACAAGCAACTCCTACAGCTCAACTCCAGAAAAATAAATGACCCAATCAAAAAATGGGCCAAAGAACTAAATAGACATTTCTCCAAAGAAGACATACAGATGGCTAACAAACACATGAAAAGATGCTCAACATCACTCATTATCAGAGAAATGCAAATCAAAACCACTATGAGGTACCATTTCACACCAGTCAGAATGGCTGTGATCCAAAAGTCTACACGTAATAAATGCTGGAGAGGGTGTGGAGAAAAGGGAACCCTCTTACACTGTTGGTGAGAATGCAAACTAGTACAGCCACTATGGAGAAGAGTGTGGAGATTCCTTAAAAAACTGGAAATAGAACTGCCTTATGATCCAGCAATCCCACTGCTGGGCATACACACTGAGGAAACCAGAAGGGAAAGAGACACGTGTACCCCAATGTTCATCGCAGCACTGTTTATAATAGCCAGGACATGGAAGCAACCTAGATGTCCATCAGCAGATGAATGGATAAGAAAGCTGTGGTACATATACACAATGGAGTATTACTCAGCCATTAAAAAGAATACATTTGAATCAGTTCTAATGAGGTAGATGAAACTGGAGCCTATGATACAGAGTGAAGTAAGCCAGAAGGAAAAACACCAATACAGTATACTAACGCATATATATGGAATTTAGAAAGATGGTAACAATAACCCTGTGTACGAGACAGCAAAAGAGACACTGATGTATAGAACAGTCTTATGGACTCTGAGAGAGAGGGAAAGGGTGGGAAGATTTGGGAGAATGGCATTGAAACATGTAAAATATCGTGTATGAAAGGAGTTGCCAGTCCAGGTTCGATGCATGATACTGGATGCTTGGGGCTGGTGCACTGGGACGACCCAGAGGGATGGAATGGGGAGGGAGGAGGGAGGAGGGTTCAGGATGGGGAACACATGTATACCTGTGGCGGATTCATTTTGATATTTGGCAAAACTAATACTATTATGTAAAGTTTAAAAAATAAAATTAATTTAAAAAAAATAAAAATAAGATTTATAAGATTAGGCATGTATTAAAACTGGTTACCATGTAACTGTAACCTTGTGTGGTGGGTTAAACTTACAAGTGTTAACAAAGCCCATTAAAGGCAGTAAGGGAGATAAAAGGAGGAAAAAGGGGGAACAAATGGTGGCGTCATCCCTACAGTAATTTTCAAGTAAAAGGCATTGAGACACAGGGGAAGGAAGGATGATGAAGTGATCAGAGATTTTGGTGGCCTCACTAAGCGTTTTTTGATCCATTGTAAGCCAAATGGGCTTCCCAGGTGGTGCTAGTGGTAAAAAACCTGCCTGCCAATGCAGGAGATGCAAGAGATGCAGGTTCGATCCCTGGCAGGAAGATCCCCTGGAGAAGGGCATGGCAACCTACTCTAGTATTCTTGCCTGGAGGATTCCATGGACAGAGGAGTCTGCTGGGCTACAGTCAATGGGATCACAGAGAGTCGGCTGCGACTAGGTGACTAACACACACAGACACAGACACACACACACACGCACACACACACACACACTAAACACACGAGTTTACCATAGAGACTAAACATCTGTCCTGCATCCATTCTAAGTTGTTTCAGCCGTGTCCAATTCTGTGCCACCTCATGGACTATAGCCTGCCAGACTCCACTCTCCATGGAATTCTCGAGGCAAGAATACTGGAGTCGTATGCCAGTCCCTGTTCCAGGGGATCCTTGCAACCCAGGGATGGAACCCAGGTTTCCTGCATTGAAGGAGTATCCTTTACTGTCTGAGCCACCTGGGAAGTTGCTTCTGTTAACTGTTTCCAAAAGCTTAATATGAATTTTCTTTTGGAAATGTGGCCTTCATTAGGAAGGTGATGAGGAAGTCATCCAAAGCAGGAAGCTTGTTTTGGTAAACACTCAATGTGTAAGTGTGTATTTTGAAATGTATTATTATTCTTTTTCATGGAGTGTTCAGGAGTCAAGATGTGCAATGAAAAAGGAAAATATCTAATGTATAGAGCTTATAACATTTGAGGTACCTTCCTTCAGTTTTGGCTTTGTGAAGTGTTTTTCACTTTTCAGATCCTTCCTCTCTTATGCCTATTAGGGTTCTTGGGCATTCATACTGAAGGGCCAGTCATATAGCTTCAGATTTACCGTGTGTGGATAATGCTCAAACTTTCCTTACCTTTAAGACCGACCCTATCACAAGAATTGGTTCATCATTCAAGTTGACTAAGTCTCCACAGTTTAGTTTCTTCTGTAGGGCTGTGCATGATTTTATACTGGCTGAATTTCTGAAGATACCTTCTGTGAATGGCCCTTTTTGATTGATAAAGGAAAGCATATCCTATAGGGAAGGAAAGAAAAGAAAACTGTGGGACGTTTCCTGCCTAGAAGCCCAGAGCACAAGCTTGCTCCTGTTTTGACAGAGCTGTGGTATATGAGGGTACAGTTCTAGAACAGCACCGAAGTCAATTTGAAATTTTTTCTTCAGTGTCTCTAAATATATCTTCAACCCAACAATCGATTTGACATTCATACACTGAAACATTTTAAACACTTGTGTAATCAGATTTTCTGTTTCAGTGAATTTACTGTGTTAAACGTCTCTGCTTTGAGGCCTTTGTAGATTCACCCTCTCCTCCTTCACCACTCCTTTCTCATTATTCCCTATTATAGATGCTCTTTGCTAAGTGTTGAAATCTTTTTGCCATATTCATGCTCCATTTGTTTATTGCCCTTCCTGGGACTGTCCAGCACATTCATTCCTGTTTCCTGTATTCCCTCCCCTCAATATCAAGCTCAATACACCTCTACTCCTTTCCGATGACATTCCTTTCTCATCAGCTTTTCTAGTTCCTTTTCCTTATTTTCATGTCCTCACAGTCTGCATAGTTAAGAGAGATAACAGATATTGGAGCCAGGTTTTTCAAGGAATGTGGAATCTGTTATGCCAGTCATCCACTGTGTGACTTTGGGCATAGCACATACTTGGGTGAGGCTCTTTTGTTTTTCATTTATGAAGTGGGGGTGTTGATACTCATGGCTACCACCTAAATTTTCTGTAAAAGACGCAAGGTCTGGGGTAGTAGCTGGCATGTAGCTAGTATGATACATGTCTTCATATATACTATAAAATTCCCTGCATCTAGTGTAGTGCTTGCAGAGATAGTGGACAGTGAACAAGAGTTAATGCTTACAGTTCAATACACTAATTTGATATAACACAGTCCAAACTCTGTGACTCTCTTTTGACACATTCTGTCAGGAGCAAATGATTCATCTTTGCCAGAGGATGCGTACTTTATACTTAAACACCTGGGTTACATATCACATCCGTGTGAGAAATTTTGCATTATAAGAGGGAGTAGACTCAGCTGAAGAAGACTTGACACTTGTGTGGGCCTCAAGGGAGGAGACGAGGAGACATATGAGGATGAGGTGGACTCTCAGAGATTCTTACACACAGAGTCCGAAGGAAAGCTACACGGCTCAAAATAGCCTGGAGTTCAAACTCGCCTCCAGGACCTCCCCACCATTCTATGCAAAACAAGTACTCTCTCACCCAAAGGAAAAATGGACATAGGGTGGATTTTGCCCATCTCCCAGCCGGTCCCAGCCTGTGGCTGATCTCCAGAATTCTTTGCCGCAGCTCTTTAAGAGATAACTACTCTGAACAACCTTGCAGAAGAACAGGCCCCCTTAAGACAGGATCTTTCCACATACGTGCCTCTATATACTTCCTCATTACTTGGGTAAGGGCAGCAGCTCACTAATCTGACTGCTGCTCCTTCTCGCCTCATAAAGGTGATCTGTCAAGAACTGCTGTTATTCTTTTTCTCAACCTCACCTTCTCTAACTACTTTAACTTACAGAGTCCATGTTAACTGCTCTGAGCTGTATAGATGGTCTTTGTTGAAATCAGCGGAATGGATGAGAGTATCTTTTCATCTTGTAGTTGCCTTCTGACTCTGCAGTACCTAAATCAGATCTTATTCTTTGAAGTAATGTTGTGAATCTTATCGGACAAAGTCAGAGTTCTTCATTTGGGAGTAGATTTGGAAGAGAACACTTGATCTCTCAGAACTCCCCTTCTCAGGAAGGTTACAGAAACCAAAATAAGACCTACCAGAATTGGGGTGGGCAGGGTGTCATTATCACATACATCCTCAAGACGAGCTCCAAAGAGCTGTTTTGGCTTTGTGGATGGTAGAGATGGGTGTTGGTTGTCCTCGCAGGTCATGGGGAAACAGCCAGAGTCCCAGTTTTTGAGAGAACTCTTCCTAACTGTCTTCTTGTCTGAAACTAATGTAGAAGAGAGATTTTCACTAGTAGTAGTTTAGCTTATTTAGCCTGATTTCCACCACTTACAGTCAGCAGCATGTTCATGGCAGAGGCTGAAAGAGAGAAACTGAGCCGTTTGTCATATAAAATTCCCCTCATTCTGAAGCAGGCTAATTGCATCCTTGTGGTGTTAACATGTTCTTCTTCCCCATATTCTGCAAAGCAGTAGTTAAACCTAGAGGCGTGATCAGACTCAGGGTTGATTCTCCCTGTGACAGTATTCCCCCAGACAGTGTTCTCTATTCCCTTTGCCGTGTGTCATGATGCACTTAACCTATAGTTATACAGGTTTCCTAATGTGAAGTGTTATCAGTGGATTCTGGTTTCAGACCTCATTTGAAAGGCCAAAATTATTTAATATTCAAATCAAGAAGCATTGTAGTAAATTTCCTTCCTCTGTTCAGTTACCTGTTTGGCTTTCTGAGTACCCAGTCATGCCCAATTTTCTCCCTTGAAAAGAATTGCCTTTCACGAGACATCCTGCCTGACAGTGCTTATCAGTCAGCCTCTGGACCTCTCCTCTGGGAGGCCACACACCTCAGTCAGCTCCAAGGATGACTTCCTGCCCTCAGGGTCCTTGAGAAGTAGTCATTAATTGCAGACAATGTGGTAAGATTACAGGGGGCCATTTTTGTGTGTGTGTGACACCTTACTAAGCTAACCCAAAGATGAGTTTTAACTACCAACAGCCCCAGTCAAAGGAATGCTTTTCAAAAAAGAGTGATCAGCAATGAAAAATTGAGTTCAAAGTGTCTCGTGCCGAGCTATGAATATTTTCCTGATATTTGCTCAATAAACCTGCTTAATATTTCCTTAAATAACCTGCTTAAATAACCAGCTACAGAAGTCAATTAGAGGAGCCCAGTTTTAGAAAAATAAACAGAAGTATTTAACCAAATATTTTAAAATGCCCATCCACTTGTCTTTCGGAGACATAGTGAGTGCGTCACCATGTCCATTCAAGTGAGTGAACCACTTGTGGAGCTGGGTGAGAGAACCAGAAGGCTCATATTCTGCCCCTTAATTGAATGAGTTACCTAAAACGCTTTGAGCATCAGTTTGCTCAAATGTAACATAAATGATGCTACTTACACCTGACTGGACTACATAACATAATGTACTTCCCAGCACAAGACATGGCACATAGCAGCCTTAATAAAGGTAATTTCCCTCCTTCAGAAGGCCTAAGGCAGCTTAGACATCAGTCACCTCCCCCTAAGCAGACCCCACCCCCATTCTCCATTTGATTGTGCAGCCTCCAGAAGGTGTGCATTCCTCAAGGAATGCCATCACTTTGCCTTAGGCTCTTCCTGCCCTGACATTCATACCACCATCATTTTCAAAGGAGAGAATGAAGAAAGCAAATGCATTCTTAAATTCAGGAAGAGATTCTCCTAATTAATATGTACAAATGTTAAAAAGATACAGGTTTATATGGGTTGAGTTGCTTTATGCACCCTGGTTTCCCTACTCTTAACCTGATTCTTTTATTTCTACAGTACCCACAGGTATTCATGTATTTCAAATGTATTCATTCATTGTTCAGTTTTAATTAAGAATACTCTTAGGAAGAAAGCTCTATCAGTTGGTACAAAGCTACATGGCCAGCTAGCCTATAAGCATAGATGGAAAGCAAAATAGACATTAAGGCCTACGCTTTTATTTTCAGGCCTAGATGGCCCTTTCGTAATGTACATTGGTTGGTGTTAGAGTTCTTGTGGGCTCTGTGACCAATAAAACTATATACTATAGCCACGAAAAGTATGGTGCTCAGTTGTTCAGTCGTGTCCAACTCTTGCGACCCCATGGACTATAGCCTGTTAGGCTCCTGTCCGTGGGACTTGCTGGATAATAATACTGGAGTGGGTTGCCAGGGACTGTTAATCAGGTTAACTTTACAACCTCATCTTTCTTAAAGAGTCCTGGAAAGATTTAGGTTAGTGTTTTTCCTCATGCTCATAGTAGGGTTTGAATGTTAAAAAATGAAATTTTGTAACTTTGTGGGTATAGACTAACAATGATAAGAATACAAATACTTTAAGTAGAAATACTATTCTGGCCCCAGTACTTGCTAAATTAGTAAGACATTTTATTCAGAGAAAGAAATGTCAGTGGGACAATACTGGAATGGTAGCAGGGATAATTGCAAGAGGAGAGACTTAAAAACAAACAGACATATAAACATTCAGTCCAGTTCCGTTTGCAACCTAGGTCTGAAGCAGAATGGAACGAGAGCTTGCTGTGGAGGTAGAATCCAGAGTTCAAGTCTCAGGGGCAGTCCTAAAGTGGCGGAGGAATGGAACAGAAAGACCACTTTCTGCCCACAAATTCATCGAAAGAACTTTGAATGCTGAGCAAATTCCACAAAACAACTTCTGAATGCTGGCAGAGGACATCAGGTACCCAGAAAGGCAGCCCATTGTCTTTGAAAGGAGGTAGGACAAAATATACAAGAGAAAAAGAGAGACAAATGAGGTAGGGACAGAGATCTGTCCTGGGACGGGAGTCTTAAAAGAGGAGAAGTTTCAAAACACCGGGAAACACTCTCACTGGCAGGTCAGTGTGGAGTTTTGGAATCTCAGAGAGTAACATAACGGGGAGGAAAAAGAAAGAAAGAAAGAAACTCCATAGATTACATGCCTAACATCAACTTCCAGCAGGGAACTCGTCCAGACACTCACAATTTCCACCAGCAAGCGGGGGGCCTGAACAGGGAGGTGCGGGCTGCATTGCTTAGGGTAAGGACCAGGCCTGAGTGCCCTGAGGGCAATCTGAGGGAGCTAATGTGAGATAGCAACCCAAATTGTGGGATAGCTAGAGAGAAAAAAAAACTATCCTGTGAAAAGCCCTAATCTAAGGCACTTCCTGGCCCACTCACAGAGCAGAGGACTGAGAGAACACCAAGCAGAGCTAGCTGGCTGTGCACTGACTCATCTCCCACCAGAGACAGGGAGGCAGGTGGGGGCAGCCAGAGCCTGAAAGGGGCAATCTCAGCCCCAGAGAGGCATCCTCTACAAAACTGCAAGTAGGCTCCCATTTGCTAACCGAGACTTGTTGGGATTCTGGGCGGTTGACATCCGCTGGGACGGTCGCAGCCAGAGATCAGCTCCCCAGAAGAGACACACGGCCCACCTGAGACGGGCAGGCCTGCTGCCACCCAGCAAATCGAGCGGCTGGGATGGGGGAGGTGATAAGACACACCACACCTGGGGGGCACTGTGCTGGCTAAGCACCTGGTCGCCTGAGCTGCTCGGACCTGGGAAGGGCACAAAACGCAGGTCCGACTGAGTCTGTGCCTTTGTGGAGTACCTGAGAACCTGAACCTGAACGGCTTAGACCTGGGAAGCGCACGCAACCCAGGGCCCGCCTCAGACAGTTGCACACAGAGCAACCTGGAGTCTGAGCCGCGTAGACTGGGAAAGCACACACACCGTGAGCGGGGTCTAACCTAGTACGGCCAGGACGCTGTGAGCACACGCCAGGGATATTTGTTTGCAGTGCTCCTCCGTCCCCACAGCACCACTGAATAAGTGAGCCTAAATAAGTGACCACCTTCGCCCCCATGAGTCAGGGCGGAAATTAGACCCTGAAAAGACCAGCAAACAGAAGAATTTAAAATAAACAGAGGGATCCGCTCTGGAAAAGACAGGTGCAACAGATTAAACCCTTGTAGTTAGCACTGACTACATTGGAAGTGGCCTAGAGATCTTGAGAAGTATGAGCTGGATATGGAACTATCTGAAACTGAACTAACACCGCACTGTTCACAACAACTCCAGAGAAATTCCTAGATATATTTTTACTATTATGATTAAACAAAATTTTTTTAAATTTTTAAGTCGTCTATTAGTTCTTTAATTTTAATTTGTATAACCTACTATTACCTTTCCAAAAAAAAGACCGAATTTTTAATGCAAACTTCACATATATATATATTTTATCAATTTTTGTGATTTTTTTTTTTAGTAGTGTATTTGGGATACTCTAACCTTTACTGTAGACTTGTAATATTTGCTTTTTGGTATTTGTTATCAATTTTGTACGTTTAAGAACCCAATCTTCACTACCCATTTTTACTTGGGAGTTTGACCACTGCCTTGATTGCTCTCTCCCCCTTTTGACTCTCTTTTTTCTCCACCAGGACACCTCTATGTCCTCCCTCACCCTTTTCTTCCCTACCCTATCTGTGAATCTCTTTGTGTATTCCAGGCTATGGAGAACACTTTGGGAACTGATTACAGGCTGGATTTGTCTCTCTCCTTTTGATTCCCTCTTTTCTTGTCCTGGTCACCTCTGTCTACTTCTTCCTTCTCTTCTCTGTGTAATTGCATGAGCCTCTCTGAGGGGTCCAGATTGTGGAGAGCACATAGGGAATTGATTACTGGCTAGCTTGCTCTCTCCCCTTTAGATTCCCCCTCTTCTTCCCCTGGGCAACTCTATTTCCCTCCTCCTATTCTCTTCTCCATCTAGCTTGGTGAACCTCTCTGGGTGTCTCTCACTGTGGAGAAGCTTTTCATCATTAATCTAGATGTTTTATCATCGGTGCTGTACAGATAGAGAAGTCTTGAGGCTACTCTAAGAATAAGACTGAAAACCAGAGACAGGAGGCTTAGGTTCAAAACCTGAGAACAACAGAGAACTCCTGACTCCAGGGAACATTAGTGGATAAGAGCTCATCCAAAAGCCTCCATATCTACACTGAAACCAAGCACCACCCAAGAGCCAACAAGTTCCAGAGCAAGACATACAACGCAAAGTCGCCAACAACGCAGGAACATAGCCCTGAGCATCAATATACAGGCTGCCCAAATTCACACCAAACCCGTAGACATCTCAAAACTCCCTACTGGACACTTCATTGCACTCCGGAGAGAAGTCCAGCTAAACCCACCAGAACAGGGACGCAAGCTTCCCTAAGCAGGAAACCTTGACAAGCCACTCACACAACCCCACCCACAGTGAGGAACCTCCACAATAAAGAAGACCCACAAGCTGCCGGAATACAGAAAGGCCACCCCAAATACAGCTATGGAACTGATGCTGAAGCTGAAACTCCAATGCTTTGGTCACCTGATGTAAAGAACTGGCTCATTGGAAAAGACCCTGATGCTGGGAAAGATTGAAGGCAGGAGGAGAAGGGGATGAGAGAGCATGAGATGGTTGGATGGCATCACCAATTCAAAGGACATGAGTTTGAGTAAGCTCTGGGAGTTGGTGATGGACAGGGAGGCCTGGTGCGCTGCAGTCCTCGACCCCAAGGACTTGGGGTCACTGTAGTCCTTGGGGTCCCAAAGAGCCGGACACGTCTGAGCAACTGAACTGAACTCAATGAATCGTGATGTCTCCTAAAGCTGTACTAGTTGCTTTTGTAATCAGAACAGTCTTAACCTTGCTTTGCTCTCACAAGTGGGAAACTTCCCATGTCTTGGAGCAGATGGAAATTACTGCCCTTAGAATGTGCTTTGGGCTCTAGGATCTCCCATTGACCCCTGGCAGCCTTGCTGTCTTTGGCATCAAAGCCAGTTACATTATTCACGTACCTGCAACCTTCTCACTGTTATCGGTAATATCAGTGATATCACTGTTATCAGAACTCACTGAGGTCTCTCCAAAGAGAGAAGTGATATCTTCTCCAAATATCTTGAGACAGTTTTCAATGAGAAATTGTATGAAAGAAATCTGTAACACAAAGGGGCAAAAAACTGGGTATTACTGTACATATGGTGTAATAGTAAATCACATTTCATGCATGAATCTTGGCTCTAACTAAAAATGCAAAGAAATCTTAGAAAAATTCAGACTTGACTAAAAAATATATAAATATATTATATATACATCAGCTTTTTCTAAGACATAACTGATACTTTGAACAGTAGTTTGGCCTCAAATTTTAAAATTCTTTGAGTCAGTGGGCTAAAGGTATATACTATGTAGCCTGGTTTAATAGCTAAAATTTTGTAATGATGGTTAACATGCTTAAAACTAGGATGATTTTTAAGTAGCCTGCATAGGATATTTGGGACAAAAATGTATATTCTCTTATTCAGTTTTATTTATTTTTAATAAAATTTTTTCTAGTTTTATTGAGATAGATTTTATATATCTCCTATTATTAAAATTTATAAAGTATCGAATACAACACCAATTGTGAATTTCATTTCAGTGAAGAAATGTCTGAAACTTGGGTAGCAGAGGTTTCTGTGTGGGCCGGGGTGTTTGGGAGCAAAGAAAGCATCTGGAGAGAAAACATGTCTGTCTGTCTTAGCACATTCCCTTGCCTCACACTTGCTGTCCGGGGGAGCTTGGAGAAGAGCTGTGATCTTATTAGGCATGTTGTGGCTCTGTTAGGATGTTCTGAAATATTTTACTAGCTTCCTCATCCTCAGGCTGAGACACAATAGCAGCCAAGTGTTTTCCTGAATGAGCCACAGCTGGCAGAGTGCGGCCAGTTATGTGTGGAGCCTCAGGTGCTCATATTGCCCAGGCCGCCAAGATGTGCCGACAGTGACCAGATGTATTGGGTGTTGTCATCATTGGGTAATGATGAAATCATAGTTTGGAGGCTTGCACACCCTCAGAGATTAGGCTGAGAGTTGAACCTTGGCTCTCTGATTCCAAAGCCAGGTTCTTTTCTATCATATCATCCTACTCTTACCTCTCTATCGTTTAATCTCTTGGATGGCAAAGGGGAAGTGAGTCAACTGTTCTCAGTTATAATACACCTTCCCATGCCCAACCAGAGTAGGACTCTGCCACCCCAAGGCAGTGTAATTAAAATGTGCACTTTAAAAACTGGTTCATCAGAGTTACTACTACAGACTTCAGGTTCAAGATGGGGACTCTGCTCTGCAAGGCATAAAAATGAGAGCTCTCGTTACCTGTTTGGTGAGGTTTTCTGAGCTGCCAGAATTAGGCAGACAAAGAAGGCTTGATGTTATACACACTGATAAATTATAAGCTGTCATCTGATTGGATGAGGAATGTTGCTCAATATTGTGTAAAACTGCAAAAAGATATCGCAGAAAAACTACATTGGCTCTGGGCAGCTGGTCTAGAAGCCTAAGGACAGAAAAAACACTTATAAATAAAGCGAGTCATTTTGCTTAGTAAGTGGAAATACAGAGAACAAAGTACTTCTTTTTATACCATGTACACAGTCCATTCTCACAGTTTCAGGCATGAATGCATACAAAAATGTTTCACTGAATTTAATTCCTGAACCAGGTAAGACCTACTCTGGTTAGTTATGTGTTTGTATTTAAGATCATACCACTGGCGGATTGGTTCTTTATCATCTCATTTTAGACCAGTGGGTTTCATCTCCAACAGTTTCATGTATTCAGAAGGTGTAAAATGGTCAAGCATTCCATGTTAATAAGATTAGGAGAAAAACACCAATTACAGTGTCACCAATAAGGCATGCATCTCTCTTCAAACTGGCTTCCATGGGCATGATCAAGTGAAACCCCATGATACTGATCATTATTTTCGAGGACACAGTTGTAAACTATAAGCTAATATTTTCCTAAGAGTTGTTGGTTGTATTTTCTCAGAGTTGAGTAATTATTGCATCATTACCTCTGGGTCGATGTTATTTTCTCCTCCTTGTTCCCTTGATCAATAACATCAAGCCATTTATCATAGAGACTGGTTGTAAATATGCTTCCTTGGATATTTCGAAGAAAATCCTTATATAGATCAAAAAGTATATATTATTCTTAGGATAAATTCAATGGAGAAATTGCAAAGAAAATATTTAGTGGAAAAATTCAGTTGAGTCCACAATTCCTTCACAGCCACGCAGACTGATTCCCACAGAGCTTGGCTGTCATTCTCCACAGCCTTGCACACCCAGAAGTACTGGATGGATTTTCCCCAACTAAAATTAGAAGCATAAAAGCAGAGCCTGGGCTGCAGTGAGAATGAAGCTAAAGCTCCTTCTATCGCCTGGAACTTACTCTTTGTGTACATGTTAACACATTAGTACAAACTGGCAAGGTCTGGTGATAACTCATCCTAAATCCTATTAGTTTCTTGAAAAGAAACGCACATGCCCATTTTGTTTGTTTACTTCAGACACATGCTTGCTCGTGATTCAAGAAAGAGAATTCTGAAATAAAACAAACAAAATTACACCCCTACATGCACTTATACAAATATTAAGAGAAAACCTGAAGTATGTGTGCTGTTTGGGAAAAAGCTAGTATTGAAATAGCTTCAATCTTTCTCTTAAAAAAAAAAAAAACCATATAAAAATTCAGTTCTACAGACTTATAAGCAGCAGGTGTTAGGAATAAATCAAAAGCCCCAATGGTAAACTACATGTTACCCTTACAACTCTTTGAATGGAATATATCCACCCAAAGAAGAAACTGAAAATTTAGATACATTGCAACTTGACACCTGTGGGATAGAATATGCAAATGTCAGCTTCCGAAGAGGAGGCCTGGAAACTATCCTGATGACCAAGTCTTAATATCTTAGAATGGGGCCTATTAAAATAGATGAAGTTGTAACCTGTTGTGCGAGACTGAGGGGAAATGATTGCATTGCCTTGCCAGTTTCAAAGGCACAACTTGCTTCCACTGGTCTTAATATACAGCCTGACTTCTCTTAATAGTATCTTCTTTAGGCAGTGTTTCTAAGGCAACTATCATGATTGTAATCCTGTTAGTGTTCACTTGTTTCAGGACTTATTGAGCTGCTGTTTGTGTCAGGCACTCTCTTGAGTACAGAGGATCGAGTATGAAGATAATGTACAAAGTCTCAGTCCTCGCATACTTTTTCTTGTAATTGGTATACAGTACCCAATGATGGTCATCAGGGTTTCACTAGGCTTCTTATGGAGTGTCCGCAGTACATTTGGAAGGAGGAAGCACTCCATTTCAGTTCAGCCCTTCAGTCCTGTCCTACTCTTTGCGACCCCATGGACTGCACACCAGGCTTTCCTGTCCATCACCAACACCTGGGTCTTGTTCAAATTCATGTCCATGGAGTTGGTGATGCCATTCAACTATGTCATCTGGCTTTGACTTCTGGGAGTCTGGGAGTGTGCAGCAGGGCCTATGCTTTGTGTGCCAAACTACATGCACTTGGAGTGTGTCTCCTCTCTCCTGAACCCTGTGCTGTAGAATCGATTGGTGAGACTGAGTATGGCTAAGCCAGGACATGACTCATGCAGAATATGCCATGGGTATTTGCTATTGGACCACTGTTTATAGACAGTTTATTGAAAAACTCAATGTGGTTCTGACTATATATTCCTTTCTGATTTAGACCAACTCCATGGTTGCTTTGACATATGGTATTCTCAAGGCCAAAGTTGCAAGGTTTGATTCCCCACCAAGATCAATCAACTTTAGGAAGAGAAAAGTGTGGGACTGTCAAAGACCTGTACCCATAAGTAGCCACCCTCTTACTAGTCTGTGCTTATAGCATGGAAACAGACAAGAGCCTAGTAACACTGGCTCAAAAGTCAAATCAGTTCCAAGTGTGCACCTTTGAGAGGGTGGCACTCTACTTGCTATTTGCATACCTAGTGTGTATTAGTATGGGTCAAGTGTAGTAGGGGTCAACTCTAAATCATATCTGCACTGTGGCTATTATCATACAATCGAACATTAGTAGGGGACAAGGAAACACCATATGTTATTTGGTTTCTAAGATAATTTTAATAACCTGTCTGTAGTTATTACTACATCAAAATATTTTTGTTCATAGCTGCTAACAAGTACCAAGATGGATTGATTAATTTTTTTCTTTCTGTTGTATTATCGCCCTGGTAGAAATTTAACTACACACTTGTGATTTAGCTGTATCATTTCAATCTCAGTCTATTTTTTGTATAAATCTATTGAGTTTTGCAAAATTCCAAACAGATTTTGATTTTTGCACTCACTTTAAAAATAAGATGTATAAGATTAGGCACGTAGTAAAACTGGTTACCATGTAACTGTAAGCTTGGGTGGTGGGTTAAACTTACAAGTGTTAACAAAGCCCATTAAAGACAGTAAGGGAGATAAAAGGAGGAAAAAGGAGGAACAAACGGTGGCGTCATCCCTACAGTAATTTTCAAGTAAAAGGCATTGAGACACAGGGGAAGGAAGGATGATGAAGTGATCAGAGATTTTGGTGGCCTCACTAAGTGTTTTTTGATCCATTGTAAGCCAAATGGGCTTCCCAGGTGGTGCTAGTGGTAAAAAACCTGCCTGCCAATGCAGGAGATGCAAGAGATGCAGGTTCGATCCCTGGCAGGAAGATCCCCTGGAGAAGGGCATGGCAAACCACTCTAGTATTCTTGCCTGGAGGATTCCATGGACAGAGGAGTCTGCTGGGCTACAGTCAATGGGATCACAGAGAGTCGGCTGCGACTAGGAGACTAACACACACAGACACACACACACACACACTCACACACACACTAAACACATGAGTTTACCGTAGTGAGTAAACATCTGTCCTGCATCCATGCTAAGTTGCTTCAGCCGTGTCCAATTCTGTGCCACCTCATGGACAATAGCCTGCCAGACTCCACTGTCCATGGGATTCTCCAGGCAACAATACTGGAGTCGTATGCCAGTCCCTGTTCCAGGGGATCCTTGCAACCCAGGGATGGAACCCAGGTTGCCTGCATTGAAGGTGGATTCTTTAGTGTCTGAGCCACCTGGCAAGTTACTTCTGTTAACTGTTTCCAAAAGCTTAATAGGAATTTTCTTTTGGAAATGTAGCCTTCATTAGGAAGGTGATGAGGAAGTCATCCAAAGCAGGAAGCTTGTTTTGGTAAACACTCAATGTGTAAGTGGGTATTTTGAAATATATTGTTATTCCTTTGCATGGAGTGTTCCGGAGTCAAGATGTGCAATGAAAAAGGAAAATATCTAATGTATGGGGCTTATAACATTTGAGGTACCTTCCTTCAGTTTTGGCTTTGTGAAGTGTTTTTCACTTTTCAGATCCTTCCTCTCTTATGCCTATTAGGGTTCTTGGGCACTCATAATGAAGGATCAGTCATATAGCTTCGGATTTACCGTGTGTGGATAATGCTCAAACTTTCCTTACCTTTAAGACCCACGCTATGACAAGAATTGGTTCATCTTTCAAGTTCACTGTGTCTCCACAGTTTAGTTTCTTCTTTAGGGCTCTGCATGTTTTTATACTGGCTGATTTTCTAAAGATGCCTTGTGTGAAGGGCCCTTTTTGATTGATAAAGGAAAGCATATCCTATAGGGAAGGAAAGAAAAGAAAACTGTGGGACGTTTCCTGCCTAGAAGCCCAGAGCACAAGCTTCTCCTGTTTTGACAGAGCTGTGGTATATGAGGGTACAGTTCTAGAACAGCACCGAAGTCAATTTGAAATTTTTTCTTCAGTGTCTCTAAATATATTTTCGACCCAACAATCGATTTGACATTCATACACTGAAACATTTTAAACACTTGTGTAATCAGATTTTCCGTTTCAGTGAATTTACTGTGTTAAACGTCTCTGCTTTGAGGCCTTTGTAGATTCACCCTCTCCTCCTTCCCCGCTCCTTTCTCATTATTCCCTATTACAGAGGCTCTTCCCTAAGTGTGGAAATCTTTTTGCCATATTCACGCTCTATTCATTTATTCTCCTTCCAGGGACTGTCCACCCCGTTCATTCCTGTTTCCTGTATTCCCTCCCCTCAAAATCAGGCTCAATATGCCTCTCCTCCTTCTCCGATGACATTCCTCTCTCATCAGCCTTTCTAGTTCATTTTCCTGTAGTTTCATGTCCTCTGCTGTCTGCAGAGTTAGAGAAATAACAGATATTGGAGCCAGGTTTTTCAAGAAATGTGGAATCTGTTATGCCAGTCTTCCACTCTGCGACTATGGGCATAGCACATACTTGGGTGAGGCTCTTTTGTTTTTCATTTATGAAGTGGGGGTGATGATAGTCATGGCTACTCCCTAAATTTTCTGTGAAAGACGCAAGGTCTGGGGTAGTAGCTAGCACGTAGCTAGTATGATAAATTTCTTCATATATACGATAAAATTCCCTGCATCTAGTGTAGTGCTTGCAGAGATAGTGGACAGTGAACAAGAGTTAATGCTTACAGTTCAATACACTAATGTGATATAGCACAGTCCAAACTCTGTGGCTCTCTTTTGACACATTCTGTCAGGAGCACATGATTCATCTTTGCCAGAGGATGCGTAATTTATGCTTAAACACTTGAGTTGCATATGAAATCCGTGTGAGACATTTTGCATCATAAGGGGGAGTAGACTCAGCTGAAGGAGTCTTGAGACTCGTGTGGACTTCAAGGGAGGAGATGAGGAGACATATGAGGATGAGGTGGACTCTCAGAGATTCTTACACACAGAGTCTGAAGGAAAGCTACGCAGCTCAAAATAGCCTGGAGTTCAAAATCTCCTCCAGGAACTCCCCACCATTCTATGCAAAACAAGTACTCTCTCACCCAAAGGAAAAAAATGGACACTGGGTGGACTTTGCCCAGCTCCCAGCCAGTCCCAGCCTCTGGCTGACCTCCAGAATTCCTTGCCGCAGCTGTTTAAGCGATAACTACTCTGAAGAACCTTGCACAAGAACAGGCCCCCTTAAGACAGGAGGTTTCCACCTACGTGCCTCTATATACTTCTCTTTTCTTGGGTAAGGGCAGCAGCTCACTAATCTGACTGCTGCCCCTTCTCACCTCATAAAGGTGATCTGTAAAAGACTGCTGTCATTCTTTTTCTCAACCTCGCCTTCTCTAACTGTCTTAACTTATAGAGTCTGTGTTAACTGGTCTGAGCTGGTATAGATGGGTCTTTGTTGAAATCAGCGGAATGGATGAGAGTATCTTTTCATCTTGTAGTTGCCTTCTGACTCTGCAGTACCTAAATCAGGTCTTATTCTTTCAAGTAATGTTATGAGTCTTATCGGACAAAGTCAGACTTCTTCATTTGGGAGTAGATTTGGAAGAGAACACTTGATCTCTCAGAACTCCCCTTCTCAGGAAGGTTACAGAAACCAAAATAAGACCTACCAGAATTGGGGTGGGCAGGGTGTCATTATCACATACATCCTCAAGAGCAGCTCCAAAGAGCTGTTTTGGCTTTGTGGGTGGTAGACACGCGTGTTGGTTGTCCTCGCGGGTCCTTGATATACACCCAAAGGCCCACTTTTTGAGAGAATTCTTCCTAACTGTCTTCTTGTCTGAAACTAATGTAGAAGAGAGATTTTCACTACTAGTAGCTTAGCTTATTTAGCCTGATTTCCACCACTTACATTCAGCAGCATGTTCATGGCAGAGGCTGAAAGAGAGAAACTGAGCCGTTTGTCATATAACATTCCCCTCATTCTGAAGCAGGCTAATTGCATCCTTGTGGTGTTAACATGTTCTTCCCCATATTCGGCAAGCCAGTAGTTAAACCTAGAGGCGTGATCAGACTCAGGGTTGATTCTCCCTGTGACAGTATTCCCCCATACAGTGCTCTCTATTCCCTTTGCCCTGTGTCATGAGGCACTTAACCTATAGTTATACAGGTTTCCTAATGTGAAGTATTATCAGTGGATTCTGGTTTCAGATCTCATTAGAAAAGCCAAAATTATTTAATATTCAAATCAAGCAGAATTTGTAGTAAGTTTCCTTCCTCTGTTCAGTTACCTGTTTGGCTTTCTGAATACCCAGTCACGCCCAATTTTCTCCCTTGAAAATAATCGCCTTTCACGAGACATTCTGCCTGACAGTGCATATAAGTCAGCCTCTGGACCTCTCCTCTGGGAGGCCACGCACCTCAGTCAGCTCCAAGGATGACTTCCTGCCCTCAGGGTCCTTGAGAAGTAGTCATTAATTGCAGACAATGTGGTTAGATTACAGGGGCCCATTTTTTGTGTGTGTGTGACACCTTACTGAGCTAACCCAAAGATGAATTTTAACTACCAACAGCCCCAGTCAAAGGAATGCTTTTCAAAAAAGAGTGATCAGCAATGAAAAATTGAGTTCAAAGTGTCTCGTGCCGAGCTATGAATATTTTCCTGATATTTGCTCAATAAACCTGCTTAATATTTCCTTAAATAACCTGCTTAAATAACCAGCTACAGAAGTCAATTAGAGGAGCCCAGGTGTAGAAAAATAAACAGAAGAATTTAACCAAATCTTTTAAAATGCCCATCCACTTGTCTTTCGGAGACATAGTGAGTGCGTCACCATGTCCATTCAAGTGAGTGAACCACTTGTGGTGCTGGGTGAGAGAACCAGAAGGCTCCTATTCTGCCCCTTAATTGAATGAGTTACCTAAAACGCTTTGAGCATCAGTTTGCTCAAATGTAACATAAATGATGCTACTTACACCTCACTGGACTACATAACATAATGTACTTCCCAGCACAAGACATGGCACATAGCAGCCTTAATAAAGGTAATTTCCCTCCTTCAGAAGGCCTAAGGCAGCTTAGACATCAGTCAGCTCCCCCTAAGCAGACCCCACCCCCATTCTCCATTTGATTGTGCAGCCTCCAGAAGGTGTGCATTCCTCAAGGAATGCCATCACTTTGCCTTAGGCTCTTCCTGCCCTGACATTCATACTACCATCATTTTCAAAGGAGAGAATGAAGAAAGCAAATGCATTCTTAAATTCAGGAAGAGATTCTCCTAATTAATATGTACAAATGTTAAAAAGATACAGGTTTATATGGGTTGAGTTGCTTTATGCACCCTGGTTTCCCTACTCTTAACCTGATTCTTTTATTTCTACAGTACCCACAGGTATTCATGTATTTCAAATGTATTCATTCATTGTTCAGTTTTAATTAAGAATACTCTTAGGAAGAAACTCTATCAGTTGGTACAAAGCTACATGGCCAGCTAGCCTATAAGCATAGATGGAAAGCAAAATAGACATTAAGGCCTACGCTTTTATTTTCAGGCCTAGATGGCCCTTTCGTAATGTACATTGGTTGGTGTTAGAGTTCTTGTGGGCTCTGTGACCAATAAAACTATATACTATAGCCACGAAAAGTATGGTGCTCAGTTGTTCAGTCGTGTCCAACTCTTGCGACCCCATGGACTATAGCCTGTTAGGCTCCTGTCCGTGGGACTTGCTGGATAATAATACTGGAGTGGGTTGCCAGGGACTGTTAATCAGGTTAACTTTACAACCTCATCTTTCTTAAAGAGTCCTGGAAAGATTTAGGTTAGTGTTTTTCCTCATGCTCATAGTAGGGTTTGAATGTTAAAAAATGAAATTTTGTAACTTTGTGGGTATAGACTAACAATGATAAGAATACAAATACTTTAAGTAGAAATACTATTCTGGCCCCAGTACTTGCTAAATTAGTAAGACATTTTATTCAGAGAAAGAAATGTCAGTGGGACAATACTGGAATGGTAGCAGGGATAATTGCAAGAGGAGAGACTTAAAAACAAACAGACATATAAACATTCAGTCCAGTTCCGTTTGCAACCTAGGTCTGAAGCAGAATGGAACGAGAGCTTGCTGTGGAGGTAGAATCCAGAGTTCAAGTCTCAGGGGCAGTCCTAAAGTGGCGGAGGAATGGAACAGAAAGACCACTTTCTGCCCACAAATTCATCGAAAGAACTTTGAATGCTGAGCAAATTCCACAAAACAACTTCTGAATGCTGGCAGAGGACATCAGGTACCCAGAAAGGCAGCCCATTGTCTTTGAAAGGAGGTAGGACAAAATATACAAGAGAAAAAGAGAGACAAATGAGGTAGGGACAGAGATCTGTCCTGGGACGGGAGTCTTAAAAGAGGAGAAGTTTCAAAACACCGGGAAACACTCTCACTGGCAGGTCAGTGTGGAGTTTTGGAATCTCAGAGAGTAACATAACGGGGAGGAAAAAGAAAGAAAGAAAGAAACTCCATAGATTACATGCCTAACATCAACTTCCAGCAGGGAACTCGTCCAGACACTCACAATTTCCACCAGCAAGCGGGGGGCCTGAACAGGGAGGTGCGGGCTGCATTGCTTAGGGTAAGGACCAGGCCTGAGTGCCCTGAGGGCAATCTGAGGGAGCTAATGTGAGATAGCAACCCAAATTGTGGGATAGCTAGAGAGAAAAAAAAACTATCCTGTGAAAAGCCCTAATCTAAGGCACTTCCTGGCCCACTCACAGAGCAGAGGACTGAGAGAACACCAAGCAGAGCTAGCTGGCTGTGCACTGACTCATCTCCCACCAGAGACAGGGAGGCAGGTGGGGGCAGCCAGAGCCTGAAAGGGGCAATCTCAGCCCCAGAGAGGCATCCTCTACAAAACTGCAAGTAGGCTCCCATTTGCTAACCGAGACTTGTTGGGATTCTGGGCGGTTGACATCCGCTGGGACGGTCGCAGCCAGAGATCAGCTCCCCAGAAGAGACACACGGCCCACCTGAGACGGGCAGGCCTGCTGCCACCCAGCAAATCGAGCGGCTGGGATGGGGGAGGTGATAAGACACACCACACTTGGGGGGCACTGTGCTGGCTAAGCACCTGGTCGCCTGAGCTGCTCGGACCTGGGAAGGGCACAAAACGCAGGTCCGACTGAGTCTGTGCCTTTGTGGAGTACCTGAGAACCTGAACCTGAACGGCTTAGACCTGGGAAGCGCACGCAACCCAGGGCCCGCCTCAGACAGTTGCACACAGAGCAACCTGGAGTCTGAGCCGCGTAGACTGGGAAAGCACACACACCGTGAGCGGGGTCTAACCTAGTACGGCCAGGACGCTGTGAGCACACGCCAGGGATATTTGTTTGCAGTGCTCCTCCGTCCCCACAGCACCACTGAATAAGTGAGCCTAAATAAGTGACCACCTTCGCCCCCATGAGTCAGGGCGGAAATTAGACCCTGAAAAGACCAGCAAACAGAAGAATTTAAAATAAACAGAGGGATCCGCTCTGGAAAAGACAGGTGCAACAGATTAAACCCTTGTAGTTAGCACTGACTACATTGGAAGTGGCCTAGAGATCTTGAGAAGTATGAGCTGGATATGGAACTATCTGAAACTGAACTAACACCGCACTGTTCACAACAACTCCAGAGAAATTCCTAGATATATTTTTACTATTATGATTAAACAAAATTTTTTTAAATTTTTAAGTCGTCTATTAGTTCTTTAATTTTAATTTGTATAACCTACTATTACCTTTCCAAAAAAAAGACCGAATTTTTAATGCAAACTTCACATATATATATATTTTATCAATTTTTGTGATTTTTTTTTTTAGTAGTGTATTTGGGATACTCTAACCTTTACTGTAGACTTGTAATATTTGCTTTTTGGTATTTGTTATCAATTTTGTACGTTTAAGAACCCAATCTTCACTACCCATTTTTACTTGGGAGTTTGACCACTGCCTTGATTGCTCTCTCCCCCTTTTGACTCTCTTTTTTCTCCACCAGGACACCTCTATGTCCTCCCTCACCCTTTTCTTCCCTACCCTATCTGTGAATCTCTTTGTGTATTCCAGGCTATGGAGAACACTTTGGGAACTGATTACAGGCTGGATTTGTCTCTCTCCTTTTGATTCCCTCTTTTCTTGTCCTGGTCACCTCTGTCTACTTCTTCCTTCTCTTCTCTGTGTAATTGCATGAGCCTCTCTGAGGGGTCCAGATTGTGGAGAGCACATAGGGAATTGATTACTGGCTAGCTTGCTCTCTCCCCTTTAGATTCCCCCTCTTCTTCCCCTGGGCAACTCTATTTCCCTCCTCCTATTCTCTTCTCCATCTAGCTTGGTGAACCTCTCTGGGTGTCTCTCACTGTGGAGAAGCTTTTCATCATTAATCTAGATGTTTTATCATCGGTGCTGTACAGATAGAGAAGTCTTGAGGCTACTCTAAGAATAAGACTGAAAACCAGAGACAGGAGGCTTAGGTTCAAAACCTGAGAACAACAGAGAACTCCTGACTCCAGGGAACATTAGTGGATAAGAGCTCATCCAAAAGCCTCCATATCTACACTGAAACCAAGCACCACCCAAGAGCCAACAAGTTCCAGGGCAAGACATACAACGCAAAGTCGCCAACAACGCAGGAACATAGCCCTGAGCATCAATATACAGGCTGCCCAAATTCACACCAAACCCGTAGACATCTCAAAACTCCCTACTGGACACTTCATTGCACTCCGGAGAGAAGTCCAGCTAAACCCACCAGAACAGGGACGCAAGCTTCCCTAAGCAGGAAACCTTGACAAGCCACTCACACAACCCCACCCACAGTGAGGAACCTCCACAATAAAGAAGACCCACAAGCTGCCGGAATACAGAAAGGCCACCCCAAATACAGCTATGGAACTGATGCTGAAGCTGAAACTCCAATGCTTTGGTCACCTGATGTAAAGAACTGGCTCATTGGAAAAGACCCTGATGCTGGGAAAGATTGAAGGCAGGAGGAGAAGGGGATGAGAGAGCATGAGATGGTTGGATGGCATCACCAATTCAAAGGACATGAGTTTGAGTAAGCTCTGGGAGTTGGTGATGGACAGGGAGGCCTGGTGCGCTGCAGTCCTCGACCCCAAGGACTTGGGGTCACTGTAGTCCTTGGGGTCCCAAAGAGTCGGACACGTCTGAGCAACTGAACTGAACTCAATGAATCGTGATGTCTCCTAAAGCTGTACTAGTTGCTTTTGTAATCAGAACAGTCTTAACCTTGCTTTGCTCTCACAAGTGGGAAACTTCCCATGTCTTGGAGCAGATGGAAATTACTGCCCTTAGAATGTGCTTTGGGCTCTAGGATCTCCCATTGACCCCTGGCAGCCTTGCTGTCTTTGGCATCAAAGCCAGTTACATTATTCACGTACCTGCAACCTTCTCACTGTTATCGGTAATATCAGTGATATCACTGTTATCAGAACTCACTGAGGTCTCTCCAAAGAGAGAAGTGATATCTTCTCCAAATATCTTGAGACAGTTTTCAATGAGAAATTGTATGAAAGAAATCTGTAACACAAAGGGGCAAAAAACTGGGTATTACTGTACATATGGTGTAATAGTAAATCACATTTCATGCATGAATCTTGGCTCTAACTAAAAATGCAAAGAAATCTTAGAAAAATTCAGACTTGACTAAAAAATATATAAATATATTATATATACATCAGCTTTTTCTAAGACATAACTGATACTTTGAACAGTAGTTTGGCCTCAAATTTTAAAATTCTTTGAGTCAGTGGGCTAAAGGTATATACTATGTAGCCTGGTTTAATAGCTAAAATTTTGTAATGATGGTTAACATGCTTAAAACTAGGATGATTTTTAAGTAGCCTGCATAGGATATTTGGGACAAAAATGTATATTCTCTTATTCAGTTTTATTTATTTTTAATAAAATTTTTTCTAGTTTTATTGAGATAGATTTTATATATCTCCTATTATTAAAATTTATAAAGTATCGAATACAACACCAATTGTGAATTTCATTTCAGTGAAGAAATGTCTGAAACTTGGGTAGCAGAGGTTTCTGTGTGGGCCGGGGTGTTTGGGAGCAAAGAAAGCATCTGGAGAGAAAACATGTCTGTCTGTCTTAGCACATTCCCTTGCCTCACACTTGCTGTCCGGGGGAGCTTGGAGAAGAGCTGTGATCTTATTAGGCATGTTGTGGCTCTGTTAGGATGTTCTGAAATATTTTACTAGCTTCCTCATCCTCAGGCTGAGACACAATAGCAGCCAAGTGTTTTCCTGAATGAGCCACAGCTGGCAGAGTGCGGCCAGTTATGTGTGGAGCCTCAGGTGCTCATATTGCCCAGGCCGCCAAGATGTGCCGACAGTGACCAGATGTATTGGGTGTTGTCATCATTGGGTAATGATGAAATCATAGTTTGGAGGCTTGCACACCCTCAGAGATTAGGCTGAGAGTTGAACCTTGGCTCTCTGATTCCAAAGCCAGGTTCTTTTCTATCATATCATCCTACTCTTACCTCTCTATCGTTTAATCTCTTGGATGGCAAAGGGGAAGTGAGTCAACTGTTCTCAGTTATAATACACCTTCCCATGCCCAACCAGAGTAGGACTCTGCCACCCCAAGGCAGTGTAATTAAAATG
The DNA here is from genome assembly GCF_029407905.1 of Bubalus kerabau. Taxonomy (NCBI): domain Eukaryota; kingdom Metazoa; phylum Chordata; class Mammalia; order Artiodactyla; family Bovidae; genus Bubalus; species Bubalus kerabau. Next base: position 1,497,946 of record NW_026577904.1, read on the forward strand.
TGCACTTTAAAAACTGGTTCATCAGAGTTACTACTACAGACTTCAGGTTCAAGATGGGGACTCTGCTCTGCAAGGCATAAAAATGAGAGCTCTCGTTACCTGTTTGGTGAGGTTTTCTGAGCTGCCAGAATTAGGCAGACAAAGAAGGCTTGATGTTATACACACTGATAAATTATAAGCTGTCATCTGATTGGATGAGGAATGTTGCTCAATATTGTGTAAAACTGCAAAAAGATATCGCAGAAAAACTACATTGGCTCTGGGCAGCTGGTCTAGAAGCCTAAGGACAGAAAAAACACTTATAAATAAAGCGAGTCATTTTGCTTAGTAAGTGGAAATACAGAGAACAAAGTACTTCTTTTTATACCATGTACACAGTCCATTCTCACAGTTTCAGGCATGAATGCATACAAAAATGTTTCACTGAATTTAATTCCTGAACCAGGTAAGACCTACTCTGGTTAGTTATGTGTTTGTATTTAAGATCATACCACTGGCGGATTGGTTCTTTATCATCTCATTTTAGACCAGTGGGTTTCATCTCCAACAGTTTCATGTATTCAGAAGGTGTAAAATGGTCAAGCATTCCATGTTAATAAGATTAGGAGAAAAACACCAATTACAGTGTCACCAATAAGGCATGCATCTCTCTTCAAACTGGCTTCCATGGGCATGATCAAGTGAAACCCCATGATACTGATCATTATTTTCGAGGACACAGTTGTAAACTATAAGCTAATATTTTCCTAAGAGTTGTTGGTTGTATTTTCTCAGAGTTGAGTAATTATTGCATCATTACCTCTGGGTCGATGTTATTTTCTCCTCCTTGTTCCCTTGATCAATAACATCAAGCCATTTATCATAGAGACTGGTTGTAAATATGCTTCCTTGGATATTTCGAAGAAAATCCTTATATAGATCAAAAAGTATATATTATTCTTAGGATAAATTCAATGGAGAAATTGCAAAGAAAATATTTAGTGGAAAAATTCAGTTGAGTCCACAATTCCTTCACAGCCACGCAGACTGATTCCCACAGAGCTTGGCTGTCATTCTCCACAGCCTTGCACACCCAGAAGTACTGGATGGATTTTCCCCAACTAAAATTAGAAGCATAAAAGCAGAGTCTGGGCTGCAGTGAGAATGAAGCTAAAGCTCCTTCTATCGCCTGGAACTTACTCTTTGTGTACATGTTAACACATTAGTACAAACTGGCAAGGTCTGGTGATAACTCATCCTAAATCCTATTAGTTTCTTGAAAAGAAACGCACATGCCCATTTTGTTTGTTTACTTCAGACACATGCTTGCTCGTGATTCAAGAAAGAGAATTCTGAAATAAAACAAACAAAATTACACCCCTACATGCACTTATACAAATATTAAGAGAAAACCTGAAGTATGTGTGCTGTTTGGGAAAAAGCTAGTATTGAAATAGCTTCAATCTTTCTCTTAAAAAAAAAAAACCATATAAAAATTCAGTTCTACAGACTTATAAGCAGCAGGTGTTAGGAATAAATCAAAAGCCCCAATGGTAAACTACATGTTACCCTTACAACTCTTTGAATGGAATATATCCACCCAAAGAAGAAACTGAAAATTTAGATACATTGCAACTTGACACCTGTGGGATAGAATATGCAAATGTCAGCTTCCGAAGAGGAGGCCTGGAAACTATCCTGATGACCAAGTCTTAATATCTTAGAATGGGGCCTATTAAAATAGATGAAGTTGTAACCTGTTGTGCGAGACTGAGGGGAAATGATTGCATTGCCTTGCCAGTTTCAAAGGCACAACTTGCTTCCACTGGTCTTAATATACAGCCTGACTTCTCTTAATAGTATCTTCTTTAGGCAGTGTTTCTAAGGCAACTATCATGATTGTAATCCTGTTAGTGTTCACTTGTTTCAGGACTCATTGAGCTGCTGTTTGTGTCAGGCACTCTCTTGAGTACAGAGGATCGAGTATGAAGATAATGTACAAAGTCTCAGTCCTCGCATACTTTTTCTTGTAATTGGTATACAGTACCCAATGATGGTCATCAGGGTTTCACTAGGCTTCTTATGGAGTGTCCGCAGTACATTTGGAAGGAGGAAGCACTCCATTTCAGTTCAGCCCTTCAGTCCTGTCCTACTCTTTGCGACCCCATGGACTGCACACCAGGCTTTCCTGTCCATCACCAACACCTGGGTCTTGTTCAAATTCATGTCCATGGAGTTGGTGATGCCATTCAACTATGTCATCTGGCTTTGACTTCTGGGAGTCTGGGAGTGTGCAGCAGGGCCTATGCTTTGTGTGCCAAACTACATGCACTTGGAGTGTGTCTCCTCTCTCCTGAACCCTGTGCTGTAGAATCGATTGGTGAGACTGAGTATGGCTAAGCCAGGACATGACTCATGCAGAATATGCCATGGGTATTTGCTATTGGACCACTGTTTATAGACAGTTTATTGAAAAACTCAATGTGGTTCTGACTATATATTCCTTTCTGATTTAGACCAACTCCATGGTTGCTTTGACATATGGTATTCTCAAGGCCAAAGTTGCAAGGTTTGATTCCCCACCAAGATCAATCAACTTTAGGAAGAGAAAAGTGTGGGACTGTCAAAGACCTGTACCCATAAGTAGCCACCCTCTTACTAGTCTGTGCTTATAGCATGGAAACAGACAAGAGCCTAGTAACACTGGCTCAAAAGTCAAATCAGTTCCAAGTGTGCACCTTTGAGAGGGTGGCACTCTACTTGCTATTTGCATACCTAGTGTGTATTAGTATGGGTCAAGTGTAGTAGGGGTCAACTCTAAATCATATCTGCACTGTGGCTATTATCATACAATCGAACATTAGTAGGGGACAAGGAAACACCATATGTTATTTGGTTTCTAAGATAATTTTAATAACCTGTCTGTAGTTATTACTACATCAAAATATTTTTGTTCATAGCTGCTAACAAGTACCAAGATGGATTGATTAATTTTTTTCTTTCTGTTGTATTATCGCCCTGGTAGAAATTTAACTACACACTTGTGATTTAGCTGTATCATTTCAATCTCAGTCTATTTTTTGTATAAATCTATTGAGTTTTGCAAAATTCCAAACAGATTTTGATTTTTGCACTCACTTTAAAAATAAGATGTATAAGATTAGGCACGTAGTAAAACTGGTTACCATGTAACTGTAAGCTTGGGTGGTGGGTTAAACTTACAAGTGTTAACAAAGCCCATTAAAGACAGTAAGGGAGATAAAAGGAGGAAAAAGGAGGAACAAACGGTGGCGTCATCCCTACAGTAATTTTCAAGTAAAAGGCATTGAGACACAGGGGAAGGAAGGATGATGAAGTGATCAGAGATTTTGGTGGCCTCACTAAGTGTTTTTTGATCCATTGTAAGCCAAATGGGCTTCCCAGGTGGTGCTAGTGGTAAAAAACCTGCCTGCCAATGCAGGAGATGCAAGAGATGCAGGTTCGATCCCTGGCAGGAAGATCCCCTGGAGAAGGGCATGGCAACCCACTCTAGTATTCTTGCCTGGAGGATTCCATGGACAGAGGAGTCTGCTGGGCTACAGTCAATGGGATCACAGAGAGTCGGCTGCGACTAGGAGACTAACACACACAGACACACACACACACACTCACACACACACTAAACACATGAGTTTACCGTAGTGAGTAAACATCTGTCCTGCATCCATGCTAAGTTGCTTCAGCCGTGTCCAATTCTGTGCCACCTCATGGACAATAGCCTGCCAGACTCCACTGTCCATGGGATTCTCCAGGCAACAATACTGGAGTCGTATGCCAGTCCCTGTTCCAGGGGATCCTTGCAACCCAGGGATGGAACCCAGGTTGCCTGCATTGAAGGTGGATTCTTTAGTGTCTGAGCCACCTGGCAAGTTACTTCTGTTAACTGTTTCCAAAAGCTTAATAGGAATTTTCTTTTGGAAATGTAGCCTTCATTAGGAAGGTGATGAGGAAGTCATCCAAAGCAGGAAGCTTGTTTTGGTAAACACTCAATGTGTAAGTGGGTATTTTGAAATATATTGTTATTCCTTTGCATGGAGTGTTCCGGAGTCAAGATGTGCAATGAAAAAGGAAAATATCTAATGTATGGGGCTTATAACATTTGAGGTACCTTCCTTCAGTTTTGGCTTTGTGAAGTGTTTTTCACTTTTCAGATCCTTCCTCTCTTATGCCTATTAGGGTTCTTGGGCACTCATAATGAAGGATCAGTCATATAGCTTCGGATTTACCGTGTGTGGATAATGCTCAAACTTTCCTTACCTTTAAGACCCACGCTATGACAAGAATTGGTTCATCTTTCAAGTTCACTGTGTCTCCACAGTTTAGTTTCTTCTTTAGGGCTCTGCATGTTTTTATACTGGCTGATTTTCTAAAGATGCCTTGTGTGAAGGGCCCTTTTTGATTGATAAAGGAAAGCATATCCTATAGGGAAGGAAAGAAAAGAAAACTGTGGGACGTTTCCTGCCTAGAAGCCCAGAGCACAAGCTTCTCCTGTTTTGACAGAGCTGTGGTATATGAGGGTACAGTTCTAGAACAGCACCGAAGTCAATTTGAAATTTTTTCTTCAGTGTCTCTAAATATATTTTCGACCCAACAATCGATTTGACATTCATACACTGAAACATTTTAAACACTTGTGTAATCAGATTTTCCGTTTCAGTGAATTTACTGTGTTAAACGTCTCTGCTTTGAGGCCTTTGTAGATTCACCCTCTCCTCCTTCCCCGCTCCTTTCTCATTATTCCCTATTACAGAGGCTCTTCCCTAAGTGTGGAAATCTTTTTGCCATATTCACGCTCTATTCATTTATTCTCCTTCCAGGGACTGTCCACCCCGTTCATTCCTGTTTCCTGTATTCCCTCCCCTCAAAATCAGGCTCAATATGCCTCTCCTCCTTCTCCGATGACATTCCTCTCTCATCAGCCTTTCTAGTTCATTTTCCTGTAGTTTCATGTCCTCTGCTGTCTGCAGAGTTAGAGAAATAACAGATATTGGAGCCAGGTTTTTCAAGAAATGTGGAATCTGTTATGCCAGTCTTCCACTCTGCGACTATGGGCATAGCACATACTTGGGTGAGGCTCTTTTGTTTTTCATTTATGAAGTGGGGGTGATGATAGTCATGGCTACTCCCTAAATTTTCTGTGAAAGACGCAAGGTCTGGGGTAGTAGCTAGCACGTAGCTAGTATGATAAATTTCTTCATATATACGATAAAATTCCCTGCATCTAGTGTAGTGCTTGCAGAGATAGTGGACAGTGAACAAGAGTTAATGCTTACAGTTCAATACACTAATGTGATATAGCACAGTCCAAACTCTGTGGCTCTCTTTTGACACATTCTGTCAGGAGCACATGATTCATCTTTGCCAGAGGATGCGTAATTTATGCTTAAACACTTGAGTTGCATATGAAATCCGTGTGAGACATTTTGCATCATAAGGGGGAGTAGACTCAGCTGAAGGAGTCTTGAGACTCGTGTGGACTTCAAGGGAGGAGATGAGGAGACATATGAGGATGAGGTGGACTCTCAGAGATTCTTACACACAGAGTCTGAAGGAAAGCTACGCAGCTCAAAATAGCCTGGAGTTCAAAATCTCCTCCAGGAACTCCCCACCATTCTATGCAAAACAAGTACTCTCTCACCCAAAGGAAAAAAATGGACACTGGGTGGACTTTGCCCAGCTCCCAGCCAGTCCCAGCCTCTGGCTGACCTCCAGAATTCCTTGCCGCAGCTGTTTAAGCGATAACTACTCTGAAGAACCTTGCACAAGAACAGGCCCCCTTAAGACAGGAGGTTTCCACCTACGTGCCTCTATATACTTCTCTTTTCTTGGGTAAGGGCAGCAGCTCACTAATCTGACTGCTGCCCCTTCTCACCTCATAAAGGTGATCTGTAAAAGACTGCTGTCATTCTTTTTCTCAACCTCGCCTTCTCTAACTGTCTTAACTTATAGAGTCTGTGTTAACTGGTCTGAGCTGGTATAGATGGGTCTTTGTTGAAATCAGCGGAATGGATGAGAGTATCTTTTCATCTTGTAGTTGCCTTCTGACTCTGCAGTACCTAAATCAGGTCTTATTCTTTCAAGTAATGTTATGAGTCTTATCGGACAAAGTCAGACTTCTTCATTTGGGAGTAGATTTGGAAGAGAACACTTGATCTCTCAGAACTCCCCTTCTCAGGAAGGTTACAGAAACCAAAATAAGACCTACCAGAATTGGGGTGGGCAGGGTGTCATTATCACATACATCCTCAAGAGCAGCTCCAAAGAGCTGTTTTGGCTTTGTGGGTGGTAGACACGCGTGTTGGTTGTCCTCGCGGGTCCTTGATATACACCCAAAGGCCCACTTTTTGAGAGAATTCTTCCTAACTGTCTTCTTGTCTGAAACTAATGTAGAAGAGAGATTTTCACTACTAGTAGCTTAGCTTATTTAGCCTGATTTCCACCACTTACATTCAGCAGCATGTTCATGGCAGAGGCTGAAAGAGAGAAACTGAGCCGTTTGTCATATAACATTCCCCTCATTCTGAAGCAGGCTAATTGCATCCTTGTGGTGTTAACATGTTCTTCCCCATATTCGGCAAGCCAGTAGTTAAACCTAGAGGCGTGATCAGACTCAGGGTTGATTCTCCCTGTGACAGTATTCCCCCATACAGTGCTCTCTATTCCCTTTGCCCTGTGTCATGAGGCACTTAACCTATAGTTATACAGGTTTCCTAATGTGAAGTATTATCAGTGGATTCTGGTTTCAGATCTCATTAGAAAAGCCAAAATTATTTAATATTCAAATCAAGCAGAATTTGTAGTAAGTTTCCTTCCTCTGTTCAGTTACCTGTTTGGCTTTCTGAATACCCAGTCACGCCCAATTTTCTCCCTTGAAAATAATCGCCTTTCACGAGACATTCTGCCTGACAGTGCATATAAGTCAGCCTCTGGACCTCTCCTCTGGGAGGCCACGCACCTCAGTCAGCTCCAAGGATGACTTCCTGCCCTCAGGGTCCTTGAGAAGTAGTCATTAATTGCAGACAATGTGGTTAGATTACAGGGGCCCATTTTTTGTGTGTGTGTGACACCTTACTGAGCTAACCCAAAGATGAATTTTAACTACCAACAGCCCCAGTCAAAGGAATGCTTTTCAAAAAAGAGTGATCAGCAATGAAAAATTGAGTTCAAAGTGTCTCGTGCCGAGCTATGAATATTTTCCTGATATTTGCTCAATAAACCTGCTTAATATTTCCTTAAATAACCTGCTTAAATAACCAGCTACAGAAGTCAATTAGAGGAGCCCAGGTGTAGAAAAATAAACAGAAGAATTTAACCAAATCTTTTAAAATGCCCATCCACTTGTCTTTCGGAGACATAGTGAGTGCGTCACCATGTCCATTCAAGTGAGTGAACCACTTGTGGTGCTGGGTGAGAGAACCAGAAGGCTCCTATTCTGCCCCTTAATTGAATGAGTTACCTAAAACGCTTTGAGCATCAGTTTGCTCAAATGTAACATAAATGATGCTACTTACACCTCACTGGACTACATAACATAATGTACTTCCCAGCACAAGACATGGCACATAGCAGCCTTAATAAAGGTAATTTCCCTCCTTCAGAAGGCCTAAGGCAGCTTAGACATCAGTCAGCTCCCCCTAAGCAGACCCCACCCCCATTCTCCATTTGATTGTGCAGCCTCCAGAAGGTGTGCATTCCTCAAGGAATGCCATCACTTTGCCTTAGGCTCTTCCTGCCCTGACATTCATACTACCATCATTTTCAAAGGAGAGAATGAAGAAAGCAAATGCATTCTTAAATTCAGGAAGAGATTCTCCTAATTAATATGTACAAATGTTAAAAAGATACAGGTTTATATGGGTTGAGTTGCTTTATGCACCCTGGTTTCCCTACTCTTAACCTGATTCTTTTATTTCTACAGTACCCACAGGTATTCATGTATTTCAAATGTATTCATTCATTGTTCAGTTTTAATTAAGAATACTCTTAGGAAGAAACTCTATCAGTTGGTACAAAGCTACATGGCCAGCTAGCCTATAAGCATAGATGGAAAGCAAAATAGACATTAAGGCCTACGCTTTTATTTTCAGGCCTAGATGGCCCTTTCGTAATGTACATTGGTTGGTGTTAGAGTTCTTGTGGGCTCTGTGACCAATAAAACTATATACTATAGCCACGAAAAGTATGGTGCTCAGTTGTTCAGTCGTGTCCAACTCTTGCGACCCCATGGACTATAGCCTGTTAGGCTCCTGTCCGTGGGACTTGCTGGATAATAATACTGGAGTGGGTTGCCAGGGACTGTTAATCAGGTTAACTTTACAACCTCATCTTTCTTAAAGAGTCCTGGAAAGATTTAGGTTAGTGTTTTTCCTCATGCTCATAGTAGGGTTTGAATGTTAAAAAATGAAATTTTGTAACTTTGTGGGTATAGACTAACAATGATAAGAATACAAATACTTTAAGTAGAAATACTATTCTGGCCCCAGTACTTGCTAAATTAGTAAGACATTTTATTCAGAGAAAGAAATGTCAGTGGGACAATACTGGAATGGTAGCAGGGATAATTGCAAGAGGAGAGACTTAAAAACAAACAGACATATAAACATTCAGTCCAGTTCCGTTTGCAACCTAGGTCTGAAGCAGAATGGAACGAGAGCTTGCTGTGGAGGTAGAATCCAGAGTTCAAGTCTCAGGGGCAGTCCTAAAGTGGCGGAGGAATGGAACAGAAAGACCACTTTCTGCCCACAAATTCATCGAAAGAACTTTGAATGCTGAGCAAATTCCACAAAACAACTTCTGAATGCTGGCAGAGGACATCAGGTACCCAGAAAGGCAGCCCATTGTCTTTGAAAGGAGGTAGGACAAAATATACAAGAGAAAAAGAGAGACAAATGAGGTAGGGACAGAGATCTGTCCTGGGACGGGAGTCTTAAAAGAGGAGAAGTTTCAAAACACCGGGAAACACTCTCACTGGCAGGTCAGTGTGGAGTTTTGGAATCTCAGAGAGTAACATAACGGGGAGGAAAAAGAAAGAAAGAAAGAAACTCCATAGATTACATGCCTAACATCAACTTCCAGCAGGGAACTCGTCCAGACACTCACAATTTCCACCAGCAAGCGGGGGGCCTGAACAGGGAGGTGCAGGCTGCATTGCTTAGGGTAAGGACCAGGCCTGAGTGCCCTGAGGGCAATCTGAGGGAGCTAATGTGAGATAGCAACCCAAATTGTGGGATAGCTAGAGAGAAAAAAAAACTATCCTGTGAAAAGCCCTAATCTAAGGCACTTCCTGGCCCACTCACAGAGCAGAGGACTGAGAGAACACCAAGCAGAGCTAGCTGGCTGTGCACTGACTCATCTCCCACCAGAGACAGGGAGGCAGGTGGGGGCAGCCAGAGCCTGAAAGGGGCAATCTCAGCCCCAGAGAGGCATCCTCTACAAAACTGCAAGTAGGCTCCCATTTGCTAACCGAGACTTGTTGGGATTCTGGGCGGTTGACATCCGCTGGGACGGTCGCAGCCAGAGATCAGCTCCCCAGAAGAGACACACGGCCCACCTGAGACGGGCAGGCCTGCTGCCACCCAGCAAATCGAGCGGCTGGGATGGGGGAGGTGATAAGACACACCACACTTGGGGGGCACTGTGCTGGCTAAGCACCTGGTCGCCTGAGCTGCTCGGACCTGGGAAGGGCACAAAACGCAGGTCCGACTGAGTCTGTGCCTTTGTGGAGTACCTGAGAACCTGAACCTGAACGGCTTAGACCTGGGAAGCGCACGCAACCCAGGGCCCGCCTCAGACAGTTGCACACAGAGCAACCTGGAGTCTGAGCCGCGTAGACTGGGAAAGCACACACACCGTGAGCGGGGTCTAACCTAGTACGGCCAGGACGCTGTGAGCACACGCCAGGGATATTTGTTTGCAGTGCTCCTCCGTCCCCACAGCACCACTGAATAAGTGAGCCTAAATAAGTGACCACCTTCGCCCCCATGAGTCAGGGCGGAAATTAGACCCTGAAAAGACCAGCAAACAGAAGAATTTAAAATAAACAGAGGGATCCGCTCTGGAAAAGACAGGTGCAACAGATTAAACCCTTGTAGTTAGCACTGACTACATTGGAAGTGGCCTAGAGATCTTGAGAAGTATGAGCTGGATATGGAACTATCTGAAACTGAACTAACACCGCACTGTTCACAACAACTCCAGAGAAATTCCTAGATATATTTTTACTATTATGATTAAACAAAATTTTTTTAAATTTTTAAGTCGTCTATTAGTTCTTTAATTTTAATTTGTATAACCTACTATTACCTTTCCAAAAAAAAGACCGAATTTTTAATGCAAACTTCACATATATATATATTTTATCAATTTTTGTGATTTTTTTTTTTAGTAGTGTATTTGGGATACTCTAACCTTTACTGTAGACTTGTAATATTTGCTTTTTGGTATTTGTTATCAATTTTGTACGTTTAAGAACCCAATCTTCACTACCCATTTTTACTTGGGAGTTTGACCACTGCCTTGATTGCTCTCTCCCCCTTTTGACTCTCTTTTTTCTCCACCAGGACACCTCTATGTCCTCCCTCACCCTTTTCTTCCCTACCCTATCTGTGAATCTCTTTGTGTATTCCAGGCTATGGAGAACACTTTGGGAACTGATTACAGGCTGGATTTGTCTCTCTCCTTTTGATTCCCTCTTTTCTTGTCCTGGTCACCTCTGTCTACTTCTTCCTTCTCTTCTCTGTGTAATTGCATGAGCCTCTCTGAGGGGTCCAGATTGTGGAGAGCACATAGGGAATTGATTACTGGCTAGCTTGCTCTCTCCCCTTTAGATTCCCCCTCTTCTTCCCCTGGGCAACTCTATTTCCCTCCTCCTATTCTCTTCTCCATCTAGCTTGGTGAACCTCTCTGGGTGTCTCTCACTGTGGAGAAGCTTTTCATCATTAATCTAGATGTTTTATCATCGGTGCTGTACAGATAGAGAAGTCTTGAGGCTACTCTAAGAATAAGACTGAAAACCAGAGACAGGAGGCTTAGGTTCAAAACCTGAGAACAACAGAGAACTCCTGACTCCAGGGAACATTAGTGGATAAGAGCTCATCCAAAAGCCTCCATATCTACACTGAAACCAAGCACCACCCAAGAGCCAACAAGTTCCAGGGCAAGACATACAACGCAAAGTCGCCAACAACGCAGGAACATAGCCCTGAGCATCAATATACAGGCTGCCCAAATTCACACCAAACCCGTAGACATCTCAAAACTCCCTACTGGACACTTCATTGCACTCCGGAGAGAAGTCCAGCTAAACCCACCAGAACAGGGACGCAAGCTTCCCTAAGCAGGAAACCTTGACAAGCCACTCACACAACCCCACCCACAGTGAGGAACCTCCACAATAAAGAAGACCCACAAGCTGCCGGAATACAGAAAGGCCACCCCAAATACAGCTATGGAACTGATGCTGAAGCTGAAACTCCAATGCTTTGGTCACCTGATGTAAAGAACTGGCTCATTGGAAAAGACCCTGATGCTGGGAAAGATTGAAGGCAGGAGGAGAAGGGGATGAGAGAGCATGAGATGGTTGGATGGCATCACCAATTCAAAGGACATGAGTTTGAGTAAGCTCTGGGAGTTGGTGATGGACAGGGAGGCCTGGTGCGCTGCAGTCCTCGACCCCAAGGACTTGGGGTCACTGTAGTCCTTGGGGTCCCAAAGAGTCGGACACGTCTGAGCAACTGAACTGAACTCAATGAATCGTGATGTCTCCTAAAGCTGTACTAGTTGCTTTTGTAATCAGAACAGTCTTAACCTTCTTTGCTCTCACAAGTGGGAAACTTCCCATGTCTTGGAGCAGATGGAAATTACTGCCCTTAGAATGTGCTTTGGGCTCTAGGATCTCCCATTGACCCCTGGCAGCCTTGCTGTCTTTGGCATCAAAGCCAGTTACATTATTCACGTACCTGCAACCTTCTCACTGTTATCGGTAATATCAGTGATATCACTGTTATCAGAACTCACTGAGGTCTCTCCAAAGAGAGAAGTGATATCTTCTCCAAATATCTTGAGACAGTTTTCAATGAGAAATTGTATGAAAGAAATCTGTAACACAAAGGGGCAAAAAACTGGGTATTACTGTACATATGGTGTAATAGTAAATCACATTTCATGCATGAATCTTGGCTCTAACTAAAAATGCAAAGAAATCTTAGAAAAATTCAGACTTGACTAAAAAATATATAAATATATTATATATACATCAGCTTTTTCTAAGACATAACTGATACTTTGAACAGTAGTTTGGCCTCAAATTTTAAAATTCTTTGAGTCAGTGGGCTAAAGGTATATACTATGTAGCCTGGTTTAATAGCTAAAATTTTGTAATGATGGTTAACATGCTTAAAACTAGGATGATTTTTAAGTAGCCTGCATAGGATATTTGGGACAAAAATGTATATTCTCTTATTCAGTTTTATTTATTTTTAATAAAATTTTTTCTAGTTTTATTGAGATAGATTTTATATATCTCCTATTATTAAAATTTATAAAGTATCGAATACAACACCAATTGTGAATTTCATTTCAGTGAAGAAATGTCTGAAACTTGGGTAGCAGAGGTTTCTGTGTGGGCCGGGGTGTTTGGGAGCAAAGAAAGCATCTGGAGAGAAAACATGTCTGTCTGTCTTAGCACATTCCCTTGCCTCACACTTGCTGTCCGGGGGAGCTTGGAGAAGAGCTGTGATCTTATTAGGCATGTTGTGGCTCTGTTAGGATGTTCTGAAATATTTTACTAGCTTCCTCATCCTCAGGCTGAGACACAATAGCAGCCAAGTGTTTTCCTGAATGAGCCACAGCTGGCAGAGTGCGGCCAGTTATGTGTGGAGCCTCAGGTGCTCATATTGCCCAGGCCGCCAAGATGTGCCGACAGTGACCAGATGTATTGGGTGTTGTCATCATTGGGTAATGATGAAATCATAGTTTGGAGGCTTGCACACCCTCAGAGATTAGGCTGAGAGTTGAACCTTGGCTCTCTGATTCCAAAGCCAGGTTCTTTTCTATCATATCATCCTACTCTTACCTCTCTATCGTTTAATCTCTTGGATGGCAAAGGGGAAGTGAGTCAACTGTTCTCAGTTATAATACACCTTCCCATGCCCAACCAGAGTAGGACTCTGCCACCCCAAGGCAGTGTAATTAAAATGTGCACTTTAAAAACTGGTTCATCAGAGTTACTACTACAGACTTCAGGTTCAAGATGGGGACTCTGCTCTGCAAGGCATAAAAATGAGAGCTCTCGTTACCTGTTTGGTGAGGTTTTCTGAGCTGCCAGAATTAGGCAGACAAAGAAGGCTTGATGTTATACACACTGATAAATTATAAGCTGTCATCTGATTGGATGAGGAATGTTGCTCAATATTGTGTAAAACTGCAAAAAGATATCGCAGAAAAACTACATTGGCTCTGGGCAGCTGGTCTAGAAGCCTAAGGACAGAAAAAACACTTATAAATAAAGCGAGTCATTTTGCTTAGTAAGTGGAAATACAGAGAACAAAGTACTTCTTTTTATACCATGTACACAGTCCATTCTCACAGTTTCAGGCATGAATGCATACAAAAATGTTTCACTGAATTTAATTCCTGAACCAGGTAAGACCTACTCTGGTTAGTTATGTGTTTGTATTTAAGATCATACCACTGGCGGATTGGTTCTTTATCATCTCATTTTAGACCAGTGGGTTTCATCTCCAACAGTTTCATGTATTCAGAAGGTGTAAAATGGTCAAGCATTCCATGTTAATAAGATTAGGAGAAAAACACCAATTACAGTGTCACCAATAAGGCATGCATCTCTCTTCAAACTGGCTTCCATGGGCATGATCAAGTGAAACCCCATGATACTGATCATTATTTTCGAGGACACAGTTGTAAACTATAAGCTAATATTTTCCTAAGAGTTGTTGGTTGTATTTTCTCAGAGTTGAGTAATTATTGCATCATTACCTCTGGGTCGATGTTATTTTCTCCTCCTTGTTCCCTTGATCAATAACATCAAGCCATTTATCATAGAGACTGGTTGTAAATATGCTTCCTTGGATATTTCGAAGAAAATCCTTATATAGATCAAAAAGTATATATTATTCTTAGGATAAATTCAATGGAGAAATTGCAAAGAAAATATTTAGTGGAAAAATTCAGTTGAGTCCACAATTCCTTCACAGCCACGCAGACTGATTCCCACAGAGCTTGGCTGTCATTCTCCACAGCCTTGCACACCCAGAAGTACTGGATGGATTTTCCCCAACTAAAATTAGAAGCATAAAAGCAGAGTCTGGGCTGCAGTGAGAATGAAGCTAAAGCTCCTTCTATCGCCTGGAACTTACTCTTTGTGTACATGTTAACACATTAGTACAAACTGGCAAGGTCTGGTGATAACTCATCCTAAATCCTATTAGTTTCTTGAAAAGAAACGCACATGCCCATTTTGTTTGTTTACTTCAGACACATGCTTGCTCGTGATTCAAGAAAGAGAATTCTGAAATAAAACAAACAAAATTACACCCCTACATGCACTTATACAAATATTAAGAGAAAACCTGAAGTATGTGTGCTGTTTGGGAAAAAGCTAGTATTGAAATAGCTTCAATCTTTCTCTTAAAAAAAAAAAAACCATATAAAAATTCAGTTCTACAGACTTATAAGCAGCAGGTGTTAGGAATAAATCAAAAGCCCCAATGGTAAACTACATGTTACCCTTACAACTCTTTGAATGGAATATATCCACCCAAAGAAGAAACTGAAAATTTAGATACATTGCAACTTGACACCTGTGGGATAGAATATGCAAATGTCAGCTTCCGAAGAGGAGGCCTGGAAACTATCCTGATGACCAAGTCTTAATATCTTAGAATGGGGCCTATTAAAATAGATGAAGTTGTAACCTGTTGTGCGAGACTGAGGGGAAATGATTGCATTGCCTTGCCAGTTTCAAAGGCACAACTTGCTTCCACTGGTCTTAATATACAGCCTGACTTCTCTTAATAGTATCTTCTTTAGGCAGTGTTTCTAAGGCAACTATCATGATTGTAATCCTGTTAGTGTTCACTTGTTTCAGGACTCATTGAGCTGCTGTTTGTGTCAGGCACTCTCTTGAGTACAGAGGATCGAGTATGAAGATAATGTACAAAGTCTCAGTCCTCGCATACTTTTTCTTGTAATTGGTATACAGTACCCAATGATGGTCATCAGGGTTTCACTAGGCTTCTTATGGAGTGTCCGCAGTACATTTGGAAGGAGGAAGCACTCCATTTCAGTTCAGCCCTTCAGTCCTGTCCTACTCTTTGCGACCCCATGGACTGCACACCAGGCTTTCCTGTCCATCACCAACACCTGGGTCTTGTTCAAATTCATGTCCATGGAGTTGGTGATGCCATTCAACTATGTCATCTGGCTTTGACTTCTGGGAGTCTGGGAGTGTGCAGCAGGGCCTATGCTTTGTGTGCCAAACTACATGCACTTGGAGTGTGTCTCCTCTCTCCTGAACCCTGTGCTGTAGAATCGATTGGTGAGACTGAGTATGGCTAAGCCAGGACATGACTCATGCAGAATATGCCATGGGTATTTGCTATTGGACCACTGTTTATAGACAGTTTATTGAAAAACTCAATGTGGTTCTGACTATATATTCCTTTCTGATTTAGACCAACTCCATGGTTGCTTTGACATATGGTATTCTCAAGGCCAAAGTTGCAAGGTTTGATTCCCCACCAAGATCAATCAACTTTAGGAAGAGAAAAGTGTGGGACTGTCAAAGACCTGTACCCATAAGTAGCCACCCTCTTACTAGTCTGTGCTTATAGCATGGAAACAGACAAGAGCCTAGTAACACTGGCTCAAAAGTCAAATCAGTTCCAAGTGTGCACCTTTGAGAGGGTGGCACTCTACTTGCTATTTGCATACCTAGTGTGTATTAGTATGGGTCAAGTGTAGTAGGGGTCAACTCTAAATCATATCTGCACTGTGGCTATTATCATACAATCGAACATTAGTAGGGGACAAGGAAACACCATATGTTATTTGGTTTCTAAGATAATTTTAATAACCTGTCTGTAGTTATTACTACATCAAAATATTTTTGTTCATAGCTGCTAACAAGTACCAAGATGGATTGATTAATTTTTTTCTTTCTGTTGTATTATCGCCCTGGTAGAAATTTAACTACACACTTGTGATTTAGCTGTATCATTTCAATCTCAGTCTATTTTTTGTATAAATCTATTGAGTTTTGCAAAATTCCAAACAGATTTTGATTTTTGCACTCACTTTAAAAATAAGATGTATAAGATTAGGCACGTAGTAAAACTGGTTACCATGTAACTGTAAGCTTGGGTGGTGGGTTAAACTTACAAGTGTTAACAAAGCCCATTAAAGACAGTAAGGGAGATAAAAGGAGGAAAAAGGAGGAACAAACGGTGGCGTCATCCCTACAGTAATTTTCAAGTAAAAGGCATTGAGACACAGGGGAAGGAAGGATGATGAAGTGATCAGAGATTTTGGTGGCCTCACTAAGTGTTTTTTGATCCATTGTAAGCCAAATGGGCTTCCCAGGTGGTGCTAGTGGTAAAAAACCTGCCTGCCAATGCAGGAGATGCAAGAGATGCAGGTTCGATCCCTGGCAGGAAGATCCCCTGGAGAAGGGCATGGCAACCCACTCTAGTATTCTTGCCTGGAGGATTCCATGGACAGAGGAGTCTGCTGGGCTACAGTCAATGGGATCACAGAGAGTCGGCTGCGACTAGGAGACTAACACACACAGACACACACACACACACTCACACACACACTAAACACATGAGTTTACCGTAGTGAGTAAACATCTGTCCTGCATCCATGCTAAGTTGCTTCAGCCGTGTCCAATTCTGTGCCACCTCATGGACAATAGCCTGCCAGACTCCACTGTCCATGGGATTCTCCAGGCAACAATACTGGAGTCGTATGCCAGTCCCTGTTCCAGGGGATCCTTGCAACCCAGGGATGGAACCCAGGTTGCCTGCATTGAAGGTGGATTCTTTAGTGTCTGAGCCACCTGGCAAGTTACTTCTGTTAACTGTTTCCAAAAGCTTAATAGGAATTTTCTTTTGGAAATGTAGCCTTCATTAGGAAGGTGATGAGGAAGTCATCCAAAGCAGGAAGCTTGTTTTGGTAAACACTCAATGTGTAAGTGGGTATTTTGAAATATATTGTTATTCCTTTGCATGGAGTGTTCCGGAGTCAAGATGTGCAATGAAAAAGGAAAATATCTAATGTATGGGGCTTATAACATTTGAGGTACCTTCCTTCAGTTTTGGCTTTGTGAAGTGTTTTTCACTTTTCAGATCCTTCCTCTCTTATGCCTATTAGGGTTCTTGGGCACTCATAATGAAGGATCAGTCATATAGCTTCGGATTTACCGTGTGTGGATAATGCTCAAACTTTCCTTACCTTTAAGACCCACGCTATGACAAGAATTGGTTCATCTTTCAAGTTCACTGTGTCTCCACAGTTTAGTTTCTTCTTTAGGGCTCTGCATGTTTTTATACTGGCTGATTTTCTAAAGATGCCTTGTGTGAAGGGCCCTTTTTGATTGATAAAGGAAAGCATATCCTATAGGGAAGGAAAGAAAAGAAAACTGTGGGACGTTTCCTGCCTAGAAGCCCAGAGCACAAGCTTCTCCTGTTTTGACAGAGCTGTGGTATATGAGGGTACAGTTCTAGAACAGCACCGAAGTCAATTTGAAATTTTTTCTTCAGTGTCTCTAAATATATTTTCGACCCAACAATCGATTTGACATTCATACACTGAAACATTTTAAACACTTGTGTAATCAGATTTTCCGTTTCAGTGAATTTACTGTGTTAAACGTCTCTGCTTTGAGGCCTTTGTAGATTCACCCTCTCCTCCTTCCCCGCTCCTTTCTCATTATTCCCTATTACAGAGGCTCTTCCCTAAGTGTGGAAATCTTTTTGCCATATTCACGCTCTATTCATTTATTCTCCTTCCAGGGACTGTCCACCCCGTTCATTCCTGTTTCCTGTATTCCCTCCCCTCAAAATCAGGCTCAATACGCCTCTCCTCCTTCTCCGATGACATTCCTCTCTCATCAGCCTTTCTCGTTCCTTTTCCTGTAGTTTCATGTCCTCTGCTGTCTGCAGAGTTAGAGAGATAACAGATATTGGAACCAGGTTTTTCAAGGAATGTGGAATCTCTTATGCCAGTCATCCACTGTGTGACTTTGGGCATAGCACATACTTGGGTGAGGCTCTTTTGTTTTTCAGTTATGAAGTGGGGGTGATGATAGTGATGGCTACTCCCTAAATTTTCTGTGAAAGACGCAAGGTCTGGGGTAGTAGCTAGCACGTAGCTAGTATGATAAATTTCTTCATACATACCATAAAATTCCCTGCATCTAGTGTAGTGCTTAGAGAGATAGTGGACAGTGAACAAGAGTTAATGCTTACAGTTCAATACACTAATTTGATACAGCACAGTCCAAACTCTGTGGCTCTCTTTTGACACATTCTGTCAGGAGCAAATTATTCATCATTGCCAGAGGATGCGTACTTTATGCTTAAACACTTGAGTTACATGTCAAATCCGTGTGAGACATTTTGCATCATAAGGGGGAGTAGACTCAGCTGAAGGAGTCTTGAGACTAGTGTGAACTACAAGGGAGAAGACGAGGAGACATATGAGGATGAGGTGGACTCTCAGAGATTCTTACACACGTGGTCTGAAGGAAAGCTACGCGGCTCAAAATAGCCTGGAGTTCAAACTTGCCTCCAGGACCTCCCCACCATTCTATGCAAAACAAGTACTCTCTCATCCAAAGGAAAAAATGGACATTGGGTTGATTTTGCCCAGATCCCAGCCAGTCCCATCCTCTGTCTGATCTCCAGAATTCCTTGCTGCAGTTGTTTAAGAGATAACTGCTCTGAACAACCTTGCAGAAGAACAGACCCCCTTAAGACAGGAGCTTTCCTCATACATACCTATATATACTTACTCTTTTCTTAGGTAAGGGCAGAAGCTAACTAATGACTGCTGCCCCTTCTCGCCTCACAAAGGTGATCTGTAAAGGACTGCTCTCATTCTTTTCCTCAACCTCGCCTTCTCTAACTGCCTTAACTTACAGGGTCCATGTTAACGGGTCTGAGCTGGTATAGATGGTCTTTGTTTGAATCAGCAAAATGGATGAGAGTATCTTTTCATCTTGTAGTTGCCTTCGACTCTGCAGTACCTAAATCAGATCTTATTCTTTGAAGTCATGTTATGAATCTTATCGGACAAAGCCAGACTTCTTCATTTGGGAGTAGATTTGGAAGAGAACACTTGATCTCTCAGAACTCCCCTTCTCAGGAAGGTTACAGAAACCAAAATAAGACCTACCAGAATTGGGGTGGGCAGGGTGTCATTATCACATACATCCTCAAGAGCAGCTCCAAAGAGCTGTTTTGGCTTTGTGGGTGGTAGAGACGGGTGTTGGTTGTCCTCGCGAGTCCTTGATATACACCCAAAGGCCCACTTTTTGAGAGAACTCTTCCTAACTGTCTTCTTGTCTGAAACTAATGTAGAAGAGAGATTTTCACTAGTAGTAGTTTAGTTCATTTAGCCTGATTTCCACCACTTACATTCAGCAGCATGTTCATGGCAGAGGCTGAAAGAGAGAAACTGAACCATTTGTTATATAGCATTCCCCTCATTCTGAAGCAGGCTAATTGCATTCTTGTGGTGTTAACATGTTCTTCTTCCCCATATTCTGCAAACCAGTAGTTAAACCTAGAGGCGTGATCAGACTCAGGGTTGATTCTCCCTGTGACAGTATCCCCCAGAGAGTGCTCTCTATTCCCTTTGCCCTGTGTCATGAGGCACTTAACCTATAGTTATACAGGTTTCCTAATGTGAAGTATTATCAATGGATTTTGGTTTCAGATCTCATTTGAAAGGCCAAAATTATTTAATATTCAAATCAAGCAGCATTTGGTTATCATTTACACTTGTAGAAAGTTTCCTTCCTGTGTTCAATTACCTGTTTGTCTTTCTGAGTACCCAGTCATTCCCAATTTTCTCCCGTCAAAAGAATCCCCATTCTTGAGACAGCCTGCCTGACCGTGCTTTTCAGTCAGGTTCTGGAGCTCTCCTCTGGAGGCCACACACCTCAGTTAGCTCCAAGGATGACTTCCTGCCTCAGGGTCCTTGGGAAGTAGTCATTAAATACAGACTCTGTGGTAAGATTACAGGTGGCCATTTTTCTGTGACACCTTACTCAGG
Source organism: Bubalus kerabau (assembly GCF_029407905.1). Taxonomy (NCBI): domain Eukaryota; kingdom Metazoa; phylum Chordata; class Mammalia; order Artiodactyla; family Bovidae; genus Bubalus; species Bubalus kerabau. Next base: position 1,518,262 of record NW_026577904.1, read on the forward strand.
TAACCCAAAGATGAATTTTAACTACCAACAGCCCCTGGCAAAGGAATGCAGATGAAGGGCTTTTCAAAGAAAGAGTAATCGGCAATGAAAAATTGACTTCAGAGTTTCTCATGCCCAGCTATGAATATTTCCCTGATATTTGTTCAATAAACCTGCTTTATGTTTCCTTAAATTACCAGCTAAAGAAGTCAATAGAGGAGCCAAGTTGTAGAAAAATATACAGTAGAATTTAACCAAATATTTTAAAATGCCCATCCACTTGTCTTTTCTGAGAAATAGTGAGTACATCACCATGTCCATTCAAGTGGGAGAAACACTTGTTGTGCTGGGGGAGAGAACCAGAAGGCTCCTATTCTGCCCCTTAAATGGATAAGTTACCTAAAACTCTTTGATCTTTAGTTTGCTCAAACTTAGCATAAATGATGCTACTTACTAACCAGCACAAGACATGGCATATAGCAGCCTTAATAAAGGTAATTTCCCTCCTTCAAAGGGCCTAAGGCAGCCTAGACATCAGTCACCTCCCCCTAAGCAGACCCCACCCCCATTCTCCATTTAATTTTGCAGCCTCCAGAAGGTGTGCATTCCTGAAAGAATGCCATCACTTTGCCTTAGGCTCTTTCTGACCTGACATTCATACTGCCATCATTTTAAAAGGAGATAATGAAGAAAGCAAATGTATTCTTAAATTCAGGAAGAGACTCTCCTAATTAATATGTACAAATGTTAAAAAGATACATGTTTATATGAGTTGACTTGCCTTATGCCCCCAGGTTTCCCTACTCTTAACTTGATTCTTTTATTTCTAAACTACCCAAAGGTATTCATGTATTCCAAATGTATTCATTCATTGTTCAGCTTTAATAAGAATACTTTTAGGAAGAAATCTCTATCAGTTGCTACAAAGCTATATGTCCAGCTAGTCTATAAGCATAGACCGAAAGCAAAATAGGCGTTAGGCCCTATACTTTTATTTTCAGGCCTAGATGGACATTTTTAATGTATATTGGTTGGTGTTAGAGTTCTTGCTGGCTGTGTGACCAATAAAAATATATACTATAGCCAGGAAAAGTATGGTGCTCAGTTGTTCAGTCGTGTCCCACTCTTGCGACCCCATGAACTATAGCCTGTCAGGCTCCTGTCCGTGGGACTTCCTGGATAATAATACTGGAGTGAGTTGCCAGGGACTGTTAAACAGGTTAACTTTATAACCTCATCTTTCTTAAACAGTCCTGGCAAGATTTAGGTTAGTGTTTCCTGATGTTCAAATTAGGGGTTGAATGTTAAAATGTGAAATTTTGTAAGTTTGTGGGTATAGAATAACAATGATAAGAATACAAATACTTTAAGTAGAAATTCTATTCTGGCCCCAATACTTCCTAAATTAGTAAGACATTTTATTCAGACAAAGAAATGTCAATGGGCCAATACTGGAATGGTAGCAGGGGTGATTGCAAGAGCAAAGACTCAAAAACAAACAGACATATAAACATTCAGTCCAGTTCCAATTTCAACCTAGGTCTGAAGCAGAATGGAAAGAGAGCTTGCTGTGGAGGTAGAATCCAGACTTCAAGTCTCAGGGGCAGTCCTAAGATGGCGGTGGAATAGGTCAGGGAGACCACATCTCCCCCACAAATTCATTGAAAGAACATTTGAACGCTGAGCAAATTCCACAAAACAAATTCTGAATGCTGGCAATGGACATCAGGCACCCAGAAAGGCAGCCCATTTTCTTCAAAAGGAGGTAAGACAAAATATAAAAGATAAAAAGAGAGACAAAAGAGGTCGGGATGGAGATCTGTCCCAGAAGGGTGTCTTCATAGAGGAGAAGTTTCCAAACACCAGGGAACACTCTCACTGGCAGGTCAGTGGGGAGTTTTGGAATCTCAGAGCGCAACATAACCGGGAGGAAAAATAAATAAATAAACAATTCCCACAGATTACGTACCTAACATCAACTTCCAGCAGAGAAGTAGTCCAGACACTCATATTTGCCTCCAACAAGCGGGGGGCTGAACAGGAGGTGTGGGCTGTATTGCTTAGGGGAAGGACCAGGTCTGAATGCCCTGAGGGCAATCTGAGGGAGCTAACGTGAGATAGCAACCCAATCTGTGGGATAGCCAGAGAGAGAAAAGAGAGAGAGAACTATCCTGTGAAAAGCCCTAACCTAAGGCACTGCATGACCCACACACAGAACAAAGGACTGAACGAATTCCAAAGGAGAGCTAGCTGGCTGTGCAATGGCCCATCCCCCGCCAGAGACCGGGAGGCAGGCGGGGGCAGCCAGAGCCTGAAAGGGGCAATCTCAGCCCCAGAGAGGCATCCTCTACAAAACTGCAAGCAGGCTCCCATTTGCTAAAGACTTCTGGGCAGTTGACATCCGCTGGGACGTTCGCAGCCAGAGATCACCTCCCCAGAAGAGACACACGGCCCACCTGAGACGGGCAGGCCTGCTGCCACCCAGGAAACTGAGCAGCTGGGATGGGGGAGGTGATAAGACACACCACACCTGGGGGTCACTGTGCTCGCCAAGCACCTGGTCCCCTGAGCTGCTCAGACCTGGGAAGGGCACAAAACGCAGGCCCGTCTGAATCTGTGCCTTTGTGGAGCACCCAAGAACCTGAACCTGAGCGGCTTAGACCTGGGAAGTGCACGCAACCCAGGGCCCACCTCAGACAGTTGCAGGCAGAGCAACCTGGAGCCTGAGCAGTGTAGACTGGGAAAGCACACACACCGTGAGTGGGGGCAAACCCAGTGTGGCCAGGACACTGTGAGCACACACCAGGGATATTTGTTTGCAGTGCTCCTCCCTCCCCACAGCACCACTGAATAAGTGAGCCTAAATAAGTGACCACCTTCGCCCCCTTTTGTCAGGGCAGAAATTAGACACTGAAAAGACCAGGAAACAGAAGAAGCTAAAATAAACAGAGGGAGCCACTCTGGAAATGACAGGTGCAACAGATTAAAACCCTGTAGTTAGCACTGACTACATTGGAAGGAACCTATAGATCTTGAGAAGTATAAGCTGGATCAAGGAACTATCTGAACTCACCCCACACTGCCCACAACAGCTGCAGAGAAATTCCTAGATATATTTTTACTATTATCATTTTTAAAGTAAAAAAAAATTAAGTCCTCTATTACTCCTTTAATTTTCATTTTTGCAACCTACTATTACCTTGCAGAAAAAAAAAGACCGTATTTTTAAAGCAAACTTCATATATATATATATATTTTATCATTTTTTTGTGACTTTTTTTTTAATACTGTATTTTAGAGAATCTAACCTGTACTCTAGACTTTTAATCTTTGCTTTTTGGTGTTTGTTATTAATTTTGTACCTTTAGGATCCCAATCTTCACTACCCATTTTCCCTTGGGAGTGTGATTACTGGCTTGATGGCTCTCTCCCACTTTTGACTCTCCTTTTTCTCCACCAGCTCGCCTCTATCTCCTCCCTCCCTCTTCTCTTCTCTGCCCAACTCTGTGAATCTCTTTGTGTGTTCCAGCCTGTGGAGAACACTTAGGGAACTGATTACTGGCTGGATCTGTCTCCTTTTGATTCCCTCTTTTCTCCTCCTGGTCACCTCTGTCTCCTTCCTCCTTCTTCTCTTCTCTGTGTAACTGCATGAACCTCTCTGAGGGGTCCACACTGTGGAGAGCACATAGGGAGTTTATTACTGGCTAGCTTGCTCTCGCCCCTTTGGATTCCCCTTCTTCTTCTCTTGGTCATCCCTGTCTCCCTCCTCCCTCTTCTCTTCTCCATCTAACTCTGTGAACCTTTCTGGGTGTCCCTCACTGTGGAGAAGCTTTTCATCATTAACCTAGATATTTTTTAATTTGTGTAGTATAGATAGAGAAGTCTTGAGGCTACTCTAAGAATAAGACTGAAAACCAGAGGCAGGAGGCTTAAGTTCAAAACCTGAGAACACCAGAGAACTCCTGACTCCAGGGAACATTAATGGATAAGAGCTCATCCGAAAGCCTCCATACCTACACTGAAACCAAGCACCACCCAAAAGCCAACAAGTTCCAGGCCAAGACATACCACGCAAATTCTCCAGCAATGCAGGAACACAGCCCTAAGCTTCAATATACAGGCGGCCTAAAATCACACCAAACCCGTAGACATCTCAAAACTCCCTACTGGACACTTCATTGCACTCCAGAGAGAAATCCGTCCCCACCCACCAGAACACTGATGCAAGTTTTCCTAACCAGGAAACCTGGACAAGCCACTCGTGCAACCCCACCCACAGGGAGGAACCTCCACAATAAAGAGGAAGCACAAGCTGCCAGAATACAGAAAGTCCACCCCAAACACAGCAATCTAAACAAGATGAAAATGCAGAGAAATACTCAGCAGGTAAAGCAACATGAAAATTGCCCACCAAACCAAACAAAAAAATGAGGAGATAGGGAGTCTACCTGAAAAAGAATTCAGAATAATGACAGTAAAAATGATCCAAAATTTTGAAAACTAAATGGAGTTACAGATAAATAGCCTGGAGACAAGGATTGAGATGATGCAGGAAAGGTTTAACAAGGACCTAGATGAAATAAAAAAGAGTCAATATATAATGAATACTGCAATAAATGAGATCAAAAACACTCTGGAGGGAACCAAGAGTAGAATAACAGAGGCAGAAGATAGGATAAGTGAGGTAGAAGATAGAATGGTAGAAATAAATGAAGCAGAAAGGAAACAAGGAAAAAGAATTATAAGAATTAGGACAACCTCAGAGACCTCTGGGACAATGTGAAACGCCCCAACACTCGAAACATAGGTGTCCCAGAAGAAGAAGACCAAAAGGCCATGAGAAAATACTCAAGGAGATAATAGTTGAAAACTTCCCTAGAATGGGGAAGGAAATAGTCACACAGGTCCAAGAAACCCAGAGAGTCCCAAACAGGATAAACCCAAGGCAAACCACCCCAAGACACATACTAATCAAGTTAACGAAGATCAAACATAAAGAACAAATATTAAAAGCAGCAAGGGAAAAACAACAAATAACACACAAGGGTATTCCCATAAGGATAACAGCTGATCTTTCAACAGAAACTCTTCAGGCCAGAAGGGAATGGCAGGACATACTTAAAGCGATGAAAGAGAAAAACCTTCAGCCCAGATTACTGTACAGAGCAAGGATCTCCTTCAAATATGAAGGAGAATCCAAAAGCTTTACAGACAAGCAAAAGCTGAGAGAATTCAGCACCACCAAACCTGCTCTCCAACAAATGCTAAAGGATCTTCTCTAGACAGGAAACACAGAAAGGGTATATAAACTCGAACCCAAAACAACAAAGTAAATGGCAACAGGATCATACTTATCAATAATTACCTTAAATGTAAATGGGTTGAATGTCCCAACCAAAAGACAAAGACTGGCTGAATGGATTAAGAAAACAAGACCCTTATATATGCTGTCTACCAGAGACCCACCTCAAAACAAGGGACACATACAGACTGAAAGTGAAGGGCTGGAAAAAGATATTCCATGCAAATAGAGACCAAAAGAAACCAGGAGTAGCAATACTCATATCAGTTAAAATAGACTTTGAAATAAAGGCCGTGAAAAGAGACAAAGGAGGACACTACATACTGATCAAAGGATCAATCCAAGAAGAAGATATAACAATTATAAATATAACAAATATGAAAGGCGAAATTAACAGTAACACAATAATAGTGGGAGATTTTAATACCCACTCACACCTATGGATAGAGCAACTAAACAGAAAATTAACAAGGAAACACAAAATTTAAATGATACAATGGATCAGTTAGACCTAATTGATATCCATAGGACATTTCACTCCCAAACAATGAATTTCACCTTTTTCTCAAGTGCACATGGAACCTTCTCCAGGATAGATCACGTCCTGGGCCATAAATCTAGCCTTGGCAAATTCAAAAAAATTGAAATCATTCCAAGTATCTTTTCTCACCACAATGCAGTAAGATTAAATGTCAATTACAGGAGAATAACTATTAAAAATTCTAACATATGGAGGCTGAACAACACGCTTCTGAATAACCAACAAATCACAGAAGAAATCAAAATATGCATAGAAATGAACAAAAATGAAAACACAACAACCCAAAATGTATGGGACACTGTAAAAGCAGTGCCCAGGGCAAGGTTCATAGCACTACAGGATTACCTCAAGAAATAAGAAGAAAGTCAAATAAATAACCTAACTCTACACCTAAAGCAACTAGAAAAGGAAGAAATGAAGAACCCCAGGGTTAACAGAAGGAAAGAAATCTTAAAAATTAGGGCAGAAATAAACGCAAAAGAAACAAAAGAGACCATAGAAAAAATCAACAAAGCTATTCTTTGAGAAGATAAATAAAATTGACAAACCATTAGCCAGACTCATCAAGAAACAAAGGGAGAAGAATCAAATCAACAAAATTAGAAATGAAAATGGAGAAATCACAACAGACAGCACAGAAATACAAAGGATCATAAGAGACTACTATCTGTAATTATATGCTAATAAAATGGACAACTTGGAAGAAATGGACAAATTCTTAGAAAAGTATAACTTTCCAAAACTGAACCAGGGAGAAATAGAAAATCTTAACAGACCCATCACAAGCACGGAAATTGAAACTTTAATCAGAAATCTTCCAGCAAACAAAAGCCCAGGACCAGACAGCTTCACAGCCAAATTCTACCAAAAATTTAGAGAAGAATTCACACCTGTCCTATGCAAACTCTTCCAGAAAATAGCAGAGGAAGATAAACTTCCAAATTCATTCTATGAGGCCACCATCACCCTAATATCAAAACCAGACAAGGATGTCACAAAAAAAGAGAACTACAGGCCAATATCACCAATGAACATAGATGCAAAAATCCTTAACAAAATTCTAGCAAACAGAATCCAACAACATATTAAAAAGATCATGCATCATGACCAAGTGGGCTTTATCCCTGGGATACAAAGGATCCTTCAATATCTGCATATCAATCAATGTAATACACCACATTAACAAATTGAAAGATAAAAACCATATGATTATCTCAATAGATGCAGAGAAAGCCTTTGACAAAATTCAACATCCATTCATGATAAACACTCTCCAGAAAGCAGGAATAGAAGGAATATACCTCAACATAATAAAAGCTATGTATGACAAACCCACAGCAAACATTATCCTCAATGGTGAAAAATTGAAAGCATTTCCCCTCAAGTCAGGAACAAGGCAAGTGTGCCCACTCTCACCACTACTATTCAACATAGTTATGGAAGTTTTGGCCACAGCAATCAGAGCAGAAAAAGAAATAAAAGGAATCCAGATTGGAAAATAAGAAGTAAAACTCTCACTGTTTGCAGAATACATGAGCCTCTATATAGAAAACCATAAAGACTCCACCAGAAAATTACTAGAACTAATCGATGAACATAATCAAGTTGCAGGATATCAAACTAACACGCAGAAATCCCTTGCATTCCTATACACTAACAATGAGAAAACAGAGAAATTAAGGAAGCAATTCCATTCATCATTGCAATGATAAGAATAAATACTTAGGAATATATCTAACTGCTTCCCTGGTGGCTCAGAGGTTAAAGCATCTGCCTGCAATGCAGGAGACCTGGGTTCGATCCCTGAGTTGGGAAGAACACTTGGAGAAGGAAATGGCAACCCACTCCAGTATTCTTGCCTGGAGAATCCCATGGACAGAGGAGCCTGGTGGGCTACAGTCCACGGGGTCGCAAAGAGTCAGACACAACTGAGAGACTTCACTTTCACTTTCAAAGAAACAAAAGACCTATATATAGAAAACTATAAAACACTGATGAAAGAAACCAAAGAGGACACAAATAGATGGAGAAATATACCATGTTCATGGATTGGAAGAATCAATATAGTGAAAATGAGTATACTACCCAAAGCAATCTATAAATTCAATGCAATCCCTATCAAGCTACCAACGGTATTTTTCACAGAACTAGAACGAATAATTTCTAGGAGGGAGTCTCATGGGTTCAGAGGTTAAAGCATCTGCCTGCAATGCAGGAGACCTGGGTTCGATCCCTGGGTCGGGAAGATCCCCTGGAGAAGGAAATGGCCACCCACTCCAGTACTCTTGCCTGGAAAATCCCATGGATGGAGATCCTGGTGGGCTACAGTCCACGGGGTCAGCAAAGAGTCGGACACAACTGAGCGACTTCACTTTCATCAAGCTACCAATGGTATTTTTCACAGAACTAGAACAAATAATTTCACAATTTGTATGGAAATACAAAAAAACCTTGAATAGCCAAAGCATTCTTGGGAAAGAAGACTCGAACTGGAGGAATCAACCTGCCTAACTTCAGGCTATACTACAAAGCTACAGTCATCAGTAGAGTATGGTACTGGCACAAAGACAGAAACATCAATCAATAAAACAAAATAGAAAGCCCAGAGATAAATCCACACACCTATGGACACCTTATCTTTGACGAAGGAGGCAAGAATATACAATGGAGAAAAGACAATCTCTTTAACAAGTGGTGCTGGGAAAATTGGCCAACCAATTGTAAAAGAATGAAACTAGAACACTTTCTAACACCATAAACAAAAATAAACTCAAAATGGATTAACGATCTAAATGTAAGATCAGAAACTATAAAACTCCTAGAGGAAATCATAAGCAAAACACTCTCGGACATAAATCACAGCAGGATCCTCTATGACCCACCTCCCAGAGTAATGGAAATAAAATCAAAAATAAACAAATGGGACCTAATTACACTTAAAAGCTTTTGCACAATGAAGGAAACTATAAGCAAGGTGAAAAGACAGCTTTCAGAATGGGAGAAAATAATAGCAAGCGAAGCAGCTGACAAAGAATTAATCTCAAAAATTTACAAGCAACTCCTACAGCTGAATTCCAGAAAAATAAACCACCCAATCAAAAAATGGGCCAAAGAATTAAACAGACATTTCTCCAAAGAAGACATACAGATGGCTAACAAACACATGAAAAGATGTTAAACATCACTCATTATCAGAGAAATGCAAATCAAAACCACAATGAGGTACCATCTTACACCGGTTAGAATGGCTGCTATCAAAAAGTCTACAAACAATAAATGCTGGAGAGGGTGTGGAGCAAAGGGAACCCTCTTACACTGTTGGTGGGAATGCAAACTAGTACAGCCAGTGTGGAGAACAGTGTGGAGATTCCTTAAAAAACTGGAAATAGAACTGCCATATGACCCAGCAATCCCACTGCTGGGCATACACAGTGGGATTGCTGGTGGGATGATTTGAGAGAATAGCATTGAAACGTGTATATTACCATATGTGAAACAGATTGCCAGTCCAGGTTCGATGCATGAGTCAGGGTGCTCGGGGCTGGTGCACTAGGATGACCCAGAGGGATGGGATGGGGAGGGAGATGGGAGGGGGTTCAGAATGGGGAATACATGTACACCCATGGCTGATTCATGTCAATTTTGGCAAAACCACTACAATATTGTAAAGTAATTAGCCTCCAATTAAAATAAATAAATTTTTAAAAGAGAAAAAAAAAAGATTGCCAGGAGAAATATCAATAACCTCAGATATGCAGATGACACCATCTTTATGGCAGAAAGCGAAGAAGAACTAAAGAGCTTCTTGATGACAGTGAAAGAGGAGATCAAAAAAGTTGGCTTAAAACTCAACATTCCGAAAGCTAAGATCATGGCATCTAGTCCCATTACTTCATGGCAAATAGATGGGGAAACAGTGGAAACAGTGGCAGACTTTATGTTTTGGGGTGCCAAATCACTGCAGATGGTGACTGCAGCATTGAAATTAGAAGATGCCTGCTCCTTGGAAGAAAGGTTATGAGCAACCTAGACAGCATATTAAAAAGCAGAGACATTACTTCGCCAACAAAGGTCCATCTAGTCAAAGCTATGATGTTTCCAGTAGTCATGAAAGTATGTGAGAGTTGGACTATAAAGAAAGCTACTGCTGCTAAGTCACGTCAGTCACGTCCAACTCTGTGCGACCCCATAGATGGCAGCCCACCAGGCTCCTGTCCCTGGGATTCTCTAGGCAAGAATACTAGAGTGGGTTGCCATTTCCTTCTCCAGTGCATGAAAGTGAAAAGTGAAAGTGAAGTCGCTCAGTTGTGTCTGACTCTTCACGACCCCATGGACTGTAGCCTACCAGGCTCTTCCATCCATGGGATTTCCCAGGCAAGAGTACTGGAGTGGGGTGCCATTGCCTTCTCCGATAAAGAAAGCTGAGCACCAAAGAACTGATGCTTTTGAACTGTGCTGTTGGAGAAGACTCCTCAGAGTCCCTTGGACAGCAAGGAGAACCAACCTGTCCATTCTAAAGGAAATAATTCCTGAATGTTCATTGGAAGGACTGTTGCTGAAGATGCAACATTGTCAATACTTTGGCCACGTGATGCAAAGAGCTATCTCATTTGAAAAGACCCTGATCCTGGCAAAGATTGAAGGCGGGATGAGAAGGGGCGACAGAGGATGAGATGGTTGGATGGTATCACTGACTCGATGGACATAGGTTTGAGTAAACTCTGGGCGTTGGTCATGGATAGGGAGGCCTAGTGTGTTGCAGTCCATGGTGTGGCAAAGAGTCGGCCGTGACTGAGCAACTGAGCTGAGCTGAACTGAACTGAACAACGTTGTTTAGTTTTTATTGCTATTTTTGTCTTCTGTGAAAGTTTATTTTCTTTTTTTAATGCTTTATTTTATATTGGAGTATAACTGGTTAGTAATGTTGTGGTAGCTTCTTGTGTACAGCAAAATGATTCAATTATACATATATCTATTTTCTTCAAATTCTTTTCCTATTTAGGTTCTTACAGAGTATTCAGCATAGTTCCCTGTGGTATAGAGCAGGTCCTTGTTGGTTATCCATTTTAAATAGAGCAGTGTGTACATGTCAATCCAAAACATACCTAATTGATATATGTCTTTTATCATAGGTCACTTTAAACCAGCATGGGAAGTAATCAGAATGAACATTTTACTAATGATAACATTAATTAGTAAACTATTCATTAGGCACAATACCAGACATTCAAACACAAGTGTCTTAAGATTTCTCTTCTCTCGAAAATCAAAAGCATAGGAAAATATTGAGTAAAATAGTCTTCCCCCAAAGAGAACTAGCACATTCAGTTTACTGACAGGAAAAATAAGAATATTGATAACTGAATTATATTGCAAGACCCTAATTTAAACTACAGTCTTCCCCCAAAGAGAACTAGCACATTCAGTTTACTGACAGGAAAAATAAGAATATTGATAACTGAATTATATTGCAAGACTCTAATTTAAACTAGTTAAAACCGAATATTAGATTTTCTATAAATAGATATTTGACCAAGGTGCTTGATAATTTACCTTCTCTGCTTATAGACTATATGCAGGAGCATTTGGACTTTCATAATTACAAAATACACTGAGAGACAATTAATTTTGCTAGCAAATAGCAAATGGTTTACTGTTCTTTTTGAAATATATTTTCTTCAATAAATATACTAATGTAAAAAAAAAGAGAGAGAGTTCAAGTCTAACCAGAATGTCCAAGTCCACTTCAGCCTAAGCCCAGAATAGATTCTGGGTCTTCTCTAAGCCACACAGTCATCTAAGCACCTCCTGTGAGGGGCCCGAGATACTAGACAAAACCTTGGGATAGGGAACGTGTGTTTCCAGGCCATAAGAAGCTCATGTTCTAATAAGATACATAGATGCGTGTGTGTGTGTGTGTGTGTGTGTGTGTGTGTATGTGTGTTTATGTATGTGTCTTTAAGTTTTTCAGTCATGCCCGACTCTTTGTGATCTCATGGACTGTAGGCTGCCAGGCTCCTCTGTCAGTGGGATTCTCCAGGCAAGAATATTGGTGTGGCTGATAGCCATTCCCTTTGCCAGGGGATCCTCCTGACCTAGGGATTGAACTCAGATCTCCTGTGTTGCAGGCAGATGCTTTACCATCTAGGACACCAGCAAAGCCCACACAGATGTGTGAATACATAACTATATGTAGGAAGTGCTATGCTGTCTACCTAGAGGAATTTAATAAAAAAAAAAAAAAAAGCCTTCCTAGAAGTGAATTGGGTCTTGATTTCAGACCTTTGGGGCTTCTCTGGACTTGATTCTGGGTGGAATTGGTGCCTGCCTATACTGCCCTCCAGCCCCACATGGAGAACTGTCTGTACGTCAACAGTTTGTTTTCAGGAGTAGAGACAAGAGCCAAGAGAAGCCACTTGCAGGAAGGGAAGGGGCTCACCTTTCCCTCGCTGATTCCTGGCTTGGTTTCTGGCTGAGTGCCTGGGTTTCAGGATAAACTGGTCTTGGATCTCTTGGGGCCCCTCCAGGAAGGCCTCCTGGAGGGCAGAAGCAGAAGTGGAGCCCTCCAGTTCCTGCTGCAGCAGCCCAGTACCTGGAATATAGCTCAGTTTAATTCCATAAGGATGTTCATGACCTATATGGAGAAAAAGCTAAATACAGATTCAGACCGATGGTGATGGGTGGGATCAAACCCACCTTACCGTGAGCGAGTATGCCACACTGGTGTGACTGCTGACCTTCAGGGGCTTCTGGGTAGAGAAGGCTGTGACTCCCGAGTAAGCACAATGTGCACTCTCTCAAGGGGACACGCTGCCAAAAAGCAGGTGCCCAAACAGAAGAGTTTAAAACATAACAAGAAAAATGTTTTTAGACACCTTGCTTGGCTTGGAAGGCATTTCATCAGTGAATTGCACAATATTGACTTTCATTGTGTTTCCATCTGAGAATATTTATGGCCTTCTAGTTTCTGCCTTGACACACTACACCTGTACATCTTAGGCAAAATGCTAGCCTTAACATTCCTCCTTTGAAACACTGACCCTCACACATAGACTCATAAGGATCAAAGTAAATATATTAATAAGCATTGGTGCTTAATATTTTTAAAATAATCGGACTATGTATGTTAAGAATGGCTCTGATCAGTGTTCTGTCCCACATGTCAGTTTAACAGATTTTCCATTTCCTTTTGTCAGTTCAGTAGGCAGAGTGCAGTGGGGTGGTTTGCCTTAATGTTTCCCTCCCGCTGCTGCTTCCCTCTAAGGGGTTTCCTACGAGACAGTGATCAGAGACAAGCCTGCACGGCCGAGAAAACCCAGAAGTGCAAAACGGTGTTTACAGAGTGGAAAACCACACCAGAAATCATCGGGAGTTGCCTGCCAAGTGATTTGTTTTGCTCTTTCATGCTATAAATTGCTTCCTCTCCATAGAATTCTCTAAGACCCTGTGCTGTCCTGTGGATTCCATCTTTAAAGAATTGCATGAAAGCTCCTTTTCTTTTGTTTCTGATTTATTAAATGCAACTGGAGGAGTTCTTGCTTGTGCTTTACATCTGGCATAAACACAATGTCAGTGCTCTATTCAGAACAAGAATCACAGCGACTTCCATCCTTTAAGGCAAAAGAAGCTTCTGTGAGAGTAGTAAAATACAACCAAGTCACCAGGATAACCAGGAGCTAATCCATAATTGTGAGCTGAGAACATGTTAAGAAGCACATTCAGAATGACTGCTGAGGCAGCAGCATGAAAGACAGCCTCTTAGGAGTCCTCAGAGCCAGCCATGCTGTTTGAGGCTGTTCTAAGCTTAGAAGTTGTCATCTACATGGTCTTATTTAAATTAATGCATTTTATTAAACTAAATATGTTTAAATATTCAATTTTTTTTCACTTTACTGCTGACTGACTTTTACAAGGATGTCAACAAGACAAGAAAAACACATGAAATGGGTGAGGTGGTTTTGTCTTCAGCTTTATACTTGGTGACTCTATGTATTCCAAGACTGGGAATATACATATCACAGAAAAAACTTAGTTGTTTAGATTCTTCAGACCACATGAAAATGTTCCTCAGATCACTTGAAAGAGTAATAGACTCACAGGATTGTTGAACAGATGAAAAAAGTTAAAAGAGGAAGTGCTCTAAGATTTCTAGTGGAAGTCATTGTCACCATGACTATATTGCAGGTTCCACTACAGATTTTGTCTTTGCCCTTGTTTTAATTCCTCCTTTTTTCACTGACCACCCCTGACAGATTTGCTCATCCAAGAATGTGCATTATTATTTTTAGTTAACTTGCTATGATAACTATTTTAGGAAAGATGTAGTCTATTTATCAAAAATTTCAAGAGCAGTGCTAGTGAACTCAGCTTGAGAAACAGCAAAGCACATGCAGGTGGTTTTTAGTCAGTGAAGAATCTAAGTGTCTGATTGTGATTATTTCATTTTCTTTATGATGCTGAGAAAAGCTTTGGGCACAGAATAGGTATTAAATAAATGTACTTGAGGGCAGAGGTATGGCTGGATTTTAGAAGATGATCACAAAATAGAGACAACTCAGTAGTTAGGAAATGGAACTGAGAACGTCAAGACTGGAATATGAAAAATAATGTATGAGCAAAAGAAATTCCCGCTTGTGTTGCTTTCCTACCTAAGTGAGTAAATAGAGAGTAAGTAAGTAATTGTTTTCAAGACAACTCTGTTTGTCAAGTGGAAAAAGTAAAGAAGAAAAATCCACACTGCTGTTCCCAAATAGACCATAAGCTGCTGCATGAAGAGATGCTATCTGTGCTTGGGAGAGAGCAGGTGCTTAGAATTATTTAAGACGTGTATAAATGAATACTGCAAGAGATTTTCAGTTTAAGGGCATTTAAGCTTAAGACTGATCAACCATTACTTTGAGACTTTAAAGTTACAATTTGGATCCCAACCAGCTCCATCTTAGGTTTTCCCTGACACTTACCAGTAAGTGGATATGAAGTCTTTTTCTCAGCAGAACTGATCCACAACTGGTAATCTTTCTCAGAGCCCTTGGAAAGAAAAAGAACTATGTGTCACAGCAAATATTCCTAGTAGGTACTTGAAGAACTCATTTCCTTAGCATTTCTATACTTTCAAAAGGAGAATTTGGGCCAGGATAAATGCTATTTGGTCCGTGGAAGTGGCAACAATTTTTGAGTGAACAATGCTGATTCCAGTAGCCCCTGCCCCTCTCTCATAGCCTCCAATGGATCGACTGAGATTCTTGTCCTTTTGGATAAAGGCTGAGGATCTGTGCAGCCACAGTGCAGTCACAGGCAGCCTCTCACTTTGTGGGCGGTCCATGAATTAAAACAAAACATAGTACTTTTTAATAAAATTATAAATAAATATATAAATTATAAATAAAAAATAAAATAATTAAAAAAAAACTTCTCTTCACTATGGAAGAGAAGTCTAATCTCAAGAATCCTGCTTTCTGCTGTTTTGAGACTCCTTGGAGAATTCTGGCTTTTGCCTTAAAATGTCCCTGCCCAGTCAAGCATGTTGTCCAGAAAGCCACATACTCTGCCATGACTATTCCTGAACAAAGTAAAACTTGAAAGGCAGCATTAGCTCAGCAACTGTTAACACAATGAGACAGATGCCCAAGAGGCCTTGAGTAGATGGCAGCCTACTGGCTGTGATGTAGGCAAGCACCACTCAAGGGAGAGAAGGGACAAGGACTCTAACCTGAAGAAGGAGTCAGATGTAGAAAACAGTTTCTTCCAGCAGAATCCCTGCCTAGGAATTCTGAATATCCCATTTGAAACAAGTATAAATTACAAAGACTGCTAAATTAAAGAGCCCTCCAGGAGAAGATAAAGCAAAAGATGTTTGAAATAGAGTTGTTGGTGATAGGTACTAGGTACTACACTTACCTTTGACTCCTGATTAAAAATCACGGCCTTGCCATGAAGGAAGTAAGCTCCCAGGTATGGACGCAATCACACACACAAACACACACATGTGACTAAATAGGCTTAAAATGGCATTGTGAATAGAAATGAGAGAGCTGATAAAAATCTTTTCTTTTAAGGTAAAAACTGGAAAAACTATGATGGAATCCCATAAATCAGGCATATATATATATATATATATATAGGCAAATAACCCTAGTTATTCACTGAAATAGAAATTTTTTGTCTAGTGAGATTGATCACGTTAAGCAAAGGAAAGTTACAAAAATGAAATAAAATGAGTTCTAACATTAATCAGTCTCCCCAACCTTATCCCTAAAGCCACTTTCTTCTAAGATTTGACTCTCATTCAGGGCATAAATATCATATAGATTAGAAATCAGTGCAGAGGGGTGCTGTACTCAATGCATATGAATTCAATTTTATTTAAAATGTATTATTAAATTATATTTTTACAGAAATCTTGATGTCTTATACCAAATTCTGGCTGTCTTGAGGTTTTAAGGGGCTTTATTATACCATTGAGAAACACAAATATGAATATTGTAATTATGTCATATCACAATAGCAAGACATTTTCACATTTATGTATAAATATGTATTCATAATTATATTTATATGTACATTTTACACATTGATATGTATATATATATAAATATATATAATTTTATATAAGGATCTATGCTTTACAAGTGCTTTGTTCAGTTCTGTCCATCTGAATGTTCCACTCCTCTTTCTGCTTCTGAACCCTCATCCTCAAACATAGCCATCTCTTTCACTAAAAAATGTTTAACAAGCATAACAGTCCTATCAAAACATAAAAGAGCAGACACTTGAAAACAAAATGAGATGAAAGAGATGTGCACACAAACGCTTCCAGACCCATGGTCTTATTCAGAACTTGTCTTCTTCAGCAGTTCACAAGAGGCATTAGCCATTGCATTATAGGACCTGCATCAAGGGGATGTAGCTTCTTGCCAGGTGGTCTTTACATCAGATTTACAACAAAACATATCATTTAGGATTTTCTCATACTGAGATTGAGTCCTCAGGCGCAATCAGGGTAAATGGAGATGGGACAGGAGGAATCAGGAAAGAAGATACAAAAAGAATAATCCAATAGAGGAGGAAATATTTAGAATCATAAATATTTTCTTGTCTATGTGTGTGTGTGTGTGTGTGTGTGTGTGTGTATATATATAATAAAAATACATTTTTTCCTTAAAACTGTAAAATTATAGCCTGATTTCATTGTGCTATGACTTCAGTTCACACAAAATTTATAATGGGAATACACAAATAACACATCTGTATAGATTATTAAGGGGCTTCCTTGGTGGCTCAGACAGTAAAGAATCTGCCTACAATATGGTAGACCCAGGTTTGATCCTTGGGTTGGGAAGATCCTCAAAGAAGGGAATGGCAACCCACTTCAGTATTGTTGCCTGGAAAATTCCATAGACAGAGCGTCCTGGTGGGCTATAATCCATGGGCTCTCAAAGAGTAGGACATGACTAAGTGACTAACACACACATAGGTTATTAATATAGTTTGGCTGCCTTCAAATTCTACCAAATATGATGGAGTTATCTGAAATAATCAGCTGTCTTATGATAATAGATACATTATACACAAACACAGACATACACATACACACACAAATCTCAAAAATCAAAGTTGGTTTTTTAACTAAAAATAACTTGCAGGTAACTTACAGTTATTCCTAGCTTTGAAAGTGACATATTGATAACATCATTCACTGTGTCTGAATTTGTCACTGTTACAGTAACAGACTGCAAAAAAGAAGCGAGAAAAGCTGCTATAAATTAAACATTTTTAAACAAGTGAGTAAATAATTATTGTTATATTGTTATCTATATTCTAAAGGCAAAGCTTATAATTCAGGTAATGACAAAGTAAAATGCTTGTATATAAAATATAATCCCCTAATTATAATCTATTTCCATTTCTTTATATAACATGAAGCTAGTAGAAAGCATTTCAGTAAAACAAATATTTCTGTTAAAGGATTTGAGGCACACAAAATATAATAGCTTAAGCAAGAACTAGAAAGACTGAGAATTCCACAAGGGCACATAGGCTACCCTCAGCACCTTAAGGCTGTTTCCATAATGGAGGAAAGATAGTTTAAAAAAAAGTACCATCTTGGTCTTCCTGAGTTGTGCTTTTATAATATGGATTTATTTATTTGTCATTACATAGTCAGTTTTAGTAAAATTAGAATGAGAACTGGTTATTAAAGTTTTTTTTTTTTAACTACTATTC
The DNA here is from genome assembly GCF_029407905.1 of Bubalus kerabau. Classification (NCBI taxonomy): domain Eukaryota; kingdom Metazoa; phylum Chordata; class Mammalia; order Artiodactyla; family Bovidae; genus Bubalus; species Bubalus kerabau. The sequence continues at coordinate 1,536,306 of NW_026577904.1, forward strand.
AGTGATTACTTTCTTTTTGTCAGGTGTCATGATTACTAAGATTTTCATGATTGAAATCTAATGAATCAATTAAATAAAACCAATTAATCTAGGAAATGAGATTGAAAATTTTTAAAATGTAAGTTCCATTCTAAACTGCCAGTGAACAGGGTGTTTATAATAGCTCTTGAGCACACAACACATTAAAAAATGCTCCATAAAAATAGGAAGGCAATTTATAGAAAATTAATACAAGAGAATGATGACTACAATTTCTCAAACTTGGTGAAAGACATAAATTTATAAATTCAAGAAGTTCAGAAAGTACCAAACAGGTAGATTAAAAGAAAACCATGCTTTGACACTTCATAGCTACACAGCTAAAAACCAAAACTAAAGAGAATATCTTGAGAGCAGCTGAAGAAAAATGACAAGTCACACATAGAGGGTTGATGTTTGAGTGAGCACAGAGTACTCATCAGAAAACACAGAGACTAAAAGTGAAACATCTTTACAGTGTTGAAAACATTTGCAAACAAAATTCTCTATCCAGCAAAAATACCCTTCAAGACTGAAGGTGAAATAAAGACATTTCAGGTGAAAGAAACTAAGACAATCTGTTGGTACCAGATATGTATAAGAAAAGGAAAGTTCTCCAGGATAAAATGAAGTACTAGAAGGAAACCTGAATCTTCAGGAATGAAGAACATCAGAAATGTTTATTTTGTGTAAGTTACACATAAATAAAGTTGATTTTTTAAAATTTCTAGGTGAAAAATTCTGAATGTAACCCATTGTCACAAATCAAAGTAGGCAGAGACGAAAGTGTGCTTTGCTGCATGAGAACCCTCTAGATGCATCTCTTGCCGGCATTGCATTTATCTGGTGGTCAGGAACAAATTGGATTTTGCCTGGCTTTGCTCTTGGCCAGGAAATAACTGTCTTAAATGACTTCCTTTTTCTACCTTCAAATACTGTTGTGTGTCATCTAGAGTTACTGTAAACTACAGTAGAACAAAGTATCATAAAAAAAACATCCAGAATATCTTTTCATCACAAATGTCTAGGCTACAGCACTACACTTTCAGAAATCAAATTACATGCAAATAACTGGGGCTAATGGTATGATTTTTTCCCCCCAGTAGCATAAACAAAATGAGGTAGAGATTTGCTGATCCTTTCAAAGTATCATCCCTTTTGGCTCAGTTCTATCCAGATATTCCTCAGAATGAAAGACCTTTCAAGGTGAAAAGACAGCCTTCAGAATGGGAGAAAATAATAGCAAATGAAGCAACTGACAAACAACTAATCTCAAAAATATACAAGCAACTCCTACAGCTCAACTCCAGAAAAATAAATGACCCAATCAAAAAATGGGCCAAAGAACTAAATAGACATTTCTCCAAAGAAGACATACAGATGGCTAACAAACACATGAAAAGATGCTCAACATCACTCATTATCAGAGAAATGCAAATCAAAACCACTATGAGGTACCATTTCACACCAGTCAGATTGGCTGCGATCCAAAAGCCTACAAATAATAAATGCTGGAGAGGGTGTGGAGCAAAGTGAACCCTCTTACACTGTTGGTGGGAATGCAAACTAGTACAGCCAGTGTGGAGAACAGTGTGGAGATTCCTTAAAAAACTGGAAATAGAACTGCCTTATGACCCAGCAATCCCACTGCTGGGCATACACACTGAGGAAACCAGAAGGGAAAGAGACACATGTACCCCAATGTTCATCGCAGCACTGTTTATAATAGCTAGGACATGGAAGCAACCTAGATGTCCATCAGCAGATGAATGGATAAGAAAGCTGTGGTACATATACACAATGGAGTATTACTCAGCCATTAAAAAGAATACATTTGAATCAGTTCTAATGAGGTGGATGAAACTGGAGCCTATTATACAGAGTGAAGTAAGCCAGAAGGAAAAACACCAATACAGTATACTAACGCATATATATGGAATTTAGAAAGATGGTAACAATAACCCTGTGTACGAGACAGCAAAAGAGGCACTGATGTATAGAACGGTCTTATGGACTCTGTGGGAGAGGGAGCGGGTGGGAGGATTTGGGAGAATGGCATTGAAACATGTAAAATATCATGTATGAAATGAGTTGCCAGTCCAGGTTCGATGCACGATACTGGATGCTTGGGGCTAGTGCACTGGGACGACCCAGAGGGATGGTATGGGGAGGGAGGAGGGAGGAGGGTTCAGGATGGGGAACACATGTATACCTGTGGTGGATTCATTTTGATATTTGGCAAAACTAATACAATTATGTAAAGTTTAAAAATAAAATTAAAAAAAAAAGTCTTCTGCATTTAGCATTACCTTCCTCTTAATCCTGTGCTAGAAAGGGGCATTATTGAGATCAGCTAACAAAATGGAAAAGTAAATGGTTGATTAAAGTATTACACGTATGGTAATTTACCAAAGGTCATAGCTGTGTGACGGTTATATGAAAGACTATCCTTATTCTTAGGACATACCTAATTATTTAAGGAGAAAGGGCATGGTGTACGTATGACCCTCAAAAATAGTTAGATACACACACACACACACATATATATTTATATTTATATATATATATATATATATATATATATAGAGAGAGAGAGAGAGAGAGGAGACAAATAAATGGATCAAACAAATGGAACAAAAGGTTCATAAATAGGTGAATTTAGGTAAATGGCATATGGTGTGTTCTTTGCACTATTTTTTTAACTTTTCTGTAAGTTACAATTATTCCAAATAAAAACATCACAGGGGGAAAAAGCAAAACAAAACAAAACAAAAAACAGTGGAAACAATCCAAACCACAATGTAATGACACTCATCTTTTCACGGGAAAATATGTGTTCCCACACAGTGCTTGCTAAATTACTCCCCTCTCTCTTTCTCCTCTTTTTTGTTCTCCCTCCTACCCACCCCATCTCTCTATCTCTTCTGTATATCTCCATCAGTTTCATTTTGCTAAGTTGAGAACTTGGAATTTAATTTTTGATCTTAAAAATACTTACACATGCACTGTTTTTGATGTCCTCAGTGAAGATTTGGAGGGGAATGCTTTCTGATTGATCCTTCTCTTTGGCTAGATTGACGTACCTAATAAAATTCAGTAATAACCCAGGATAGGGTAGACAAATTAGCTTTAGCTATTAGCTTATTTTCAAATCAATCAATGTTGCTAATCTTTTAAATACTGTTATTATTTTCTTTAAAAAATTTATTTATTGAATTCGTTTGGCTGCACCGGGTCTCCCTTGTGGTACACAGGATCTTTACTGGTGGCATGCAGACTCTTAGCTGTGGCATGTGGGATCTGTCTAGTTCCCTGAGCAGGTACTGAACCCAGGCGCCTGCACTGGACCACCAGGGAAGCCCCTTATTTGTTATTATTCTTCTTTTAATATCTATTTTTTTTATTTCGCCTTATTTTAATTTCTAAATTTTCGGCTGTGCTGGGTCTGTGTTGCTGTGGAGGCCCATCTCTGGCTGTGGCCAGTGGGGGCCATGCTCTAGCTGCAGTTCACGAGCTTCTCCTTGCAGGGGCTTCTCTTGTTGTGAGCACGTGGGCTTCAGTAGCTGCAGTTCGGTTCCTGGGCTCTGGAGCGTAGGCTCAGTTAATTGTGGTGCACAGGCTTAGCTGCTCCGCGGCATGGGGGATCTTCCTCTATCAGGGCTCAAACCTGTATCTCCTGCATTGGCAGGCAGATTCTTTACCACTGAGCCGTCAGGGAAGCCCTTATTATTATTCTTAAAAGCATGGAGAGATAAACTGAGTAAAATCAAATTAGGGATTGGAAGAAGATATGCAAAAATATTTTCAGGAAAATAAGATATGACCCAGAAAGTAACAGGTCGCCTTTGTTATGTGCGATTTGGGCAGCAGATCCAATCCTCAAAGTTTTCCTGCCTAGATTGGCGGGCGCAGGGCCTTCCTGGGTTCAAGGACAGGACGTGGCATTTGCTTTGAGAATCTTTCATTAGAGTAAGTAATCTACACTTATGGAAATTTAACATATGTTTTGAGAATAATGTTAGTTCCAACCATTAGGATGGAGAGAAAGGAAAGATGACAGTGACACACAGAACTTCCTTAAAGCTAAGCAGAGCATACGTGTAAATGAGAGAACATTCTTTGCAGCAGCAGTCAGGATAAACCTAAACAAGAAGTTACTTGAGGGGAGTCTAACAATTCCTACCAGGGAGAAGGACACAGTTTGGGGGCACTGCCTTGAAGAGATTTGCATTCTTCTATCATGGATTAAAGATTTAACATACGTATACTGTTGTCAAAATACCTTTGAAGGAAGGACTGCCATTTTTCCTTTTGTTCAGGAAAACTGCAATCTTAAAAAATGGGAGAAAAATTACATAAAATACTTACACTAACATATTGCTGCTGCTGCTGCGTCGCTTCAGTCATGTCCGACTCTGTGCGACCCCACAGACGGCAGCCAACCAGGCTTCCCGTCCCTGGGATTCTCCAGGCAAGAACACTGGAGTGGGTTGCCATTTCCTTCTCCAATGCATGAAAGTGAAAAGTGAAAGGGAAGTCGCTCAGTCGTGTCTGACTCTTAGCGACCCCATGCACTGCAGCCCACCAGGCTCCTCCGTCCATGGGATTTTCTAGGTAAAAGTACTGGAGTGGGGTGCCATTGCCTTCTCCACACTAACATATTAAGACTTGTATTAGCATATTAAGTGCTATTCCAGATTAAAAAAAATATCAGCAGCCAGTTGTTAACTAATGTGTATGCATATGTAAGTTGTACCCTCTTCATAATTAGGCTCTTGATATGGAGTCTCTCTTTGTTAAACCATATTACAGTGATGAGAAGTAGATGTTAAACTTGACAAAAAGTTGGTTTGAAATCTAAACACTTAACTGCAGGTGTCATGCAAGCTGTGTAATCATGGGCAAGTCACTGAACCACTCTGTGCCTCAGTTTCCAGAACAGGAAAAGGATTAATTATACCTGAGTGTTCTTATAGGTAGAAGTGCTATTCAGATATAAAGAACATGATTATTCAGATTAAATCATACTTAGGAATTGGCATTTGGATGGAACTATGTTATCTCAGAAACAGGAGTATCCTATTAGGAAAAAACCCTACAATATTTTAGTCCTTTATGTGTGTTCAGTTCAGTTCAGTTCAGTCGCTCAGTCGTGTCCAACTCTTTGCGACCCCATGAATCGCAGCACTCCAGGCCTCCCTGTCCATCACCAAATCCCGGAGTTCACTCAGACTCACGTCCATCGAGTCGGTGATGCCATCCAGCCATCTCATCCTCTGTCGTCCCCTTCTCCTCCTGCCCCCAATCCCTCCCAGCATCAGAGTCTTTTCCAATAGTCAACTCTTCGCACGAGGTGGCCAAAGTACTGGAGTTTCAGCCTCAGCATCATTCCCTCCTAAGAAATCCCAGGGCTGATCTCCTTCAGAATGGACTGGTTGCATCTCCTTGCAGTCCAAGGGACTCTCAAGAGTCTTCTCCAACACCACAGCTCAAAAGCATCAATTCTTCGGCACTCAGCTTTCTTCACAGTCCAACTCTCACATCCATACATGACCACTGGAAAAACCATAGCCTTGACTAGACGGACCTTTGTTGGCGAAGTAATGTCTCTGCTTTTGAATGTGCTATCTAGGTTGGTCATAACTTTTCTTCCAAGCAGCAAGTGTCTTTTAATTTCATGGCTTCAATCACCATATGCAGTGATTTTGGAGCCCCCCAAAATAAAGTCTGACACTGTTTCCACTGTTTCCCCATCTATTTGCCATGAAGTGATGGGACCAGATGCCATGATCTTCGTTTTCTGAATGTGGAGCTTTAAGCCAACTTTTTCACTCTCCACTTTCACTTTCATCAAGAGGCTTTTGAGTTCCTCTTCACTTTCTGCCATAAAGGTGGTGTCATCTGCATATCTGAGGTTATTGATATTTCTCCCACAATCTTGATTCCAGCTTGTGCTTCTTCCAGCCCACTTTATGTGTGTACCATATAGTAAATTGTAATATATGAAATTAGTTTCTAGGAAACTTATTCTTCATTACTATGATCCTCTGATGCAGATCAATCTACTGCTAAATTGTTAAAGATTAGCATTTTCTGTGCTAAAGTTTGTGTAGCATTTAATTATCCAGAGCTGAAAATGTTTTAGGCTCATTCATACACAGACTTATCACTTACTACATTTTATTTATTGTGGTAAATTATGCATAACATAAAACTGACAATTAGTGATCATCGGTAGATTAACAAGATTGTGCAACCATCACCATTATCTACTTCTGGAATATTTTCACTACCCAATGGCAAACCCTGTGTGCATTAAGGAGTCACACCCCAGTCTCCTCCATCCTCAGGCCCCATACCAGGTTTGGTTTATACATTCATTAGTTGATAAACACTTAGGCTATTTCCAATTTTTTTTTTTTTTTTTTTTTTTTTTTTTGGCTGTGGTGGATAAAGCAGCTATGAGCGTTTGTGTATAAATTTTTTGTGTGGATGTAAGTTTTCATTTCTCTTGGATATATACCCAGAATATGTATGTTCTCCTATGGCTGCCACATTTTATATTCCTACCAAAACACTGCTCCTACCCCCCATCCCCATTTCAAGAACTGTTTCACCAGGAAGTAGAGTGCCCTCTGAGCTCCCAACCTGCATATATACCCGAACACAGCTGCTAATTACTCATGGCAACCTGCAGAAGAGTAAAATAGCAAATGGCCAAAGCACTAGGTGTCAGGCATTGTTATGAATGCCGTGTATGTTCTCGCACAGCTTTTAAACCTAAATAACATGTGTAAACCTGGCTTCCTCCTTTCTAGCCTCACTAGGAAAAAAGTTTCTTGGACACTCCCTTATCAGAAATTGCACATTCCCAAATGAAACTGCTTCCATTCACTTAAAACATGGAAAAGATGTTTAAGCAATAGGAACTGGATCTTTAGAGAAATAAGTCATGGAAAGCAGACATACAGAGAATGATACAAATACATATTTCTTCCCCAAAAGCTTTCAAAGTTTTCATTAAGTCAACAGCTGAATTCTAGCATTTAGTCAGTTTACCACTTGGCAGCATTTTAGTTGTCTTAGCTCTCTGATGATACAAGAGATCTTGGTGGTCAGGTGAGGAGGACAAGAAAGTGTGTCAAGTGCGTGTGAGGAGGGCCCAGTGTGCGCACGAGACTGAGATACGGGGTATGGTTGTTCCAAATGGCAGTTGTGAATGTTTCATGGCACTGGCGAACCCGGGACTGTCAACTTGGGATAGTCACATTCCCCATCCTCACTCCAGTCTAAGAATGTAATTGGAAAACTGACCTGTACTCCATGGAATCGTAGCTTTGTTTTATTGTCACCCTTCTACACACACCAAATAAGATTATTTGTACACAGCAATTCAGGCAACTTACTATTTGATGACACAATTAATGTTATGTGTATAATTAAGTCCCATTTTAAAGGGAATTAATTTGGGAGTATAAAGTCAGTTTTTCAAATATAATTGTACTTTTTCAAGAAAGATAATCGGGATTGGATTGAGGGCAGGATATTGGTGAGGGGTCCTAGAGTCTTGCTCTCATGATCCTCCTTCCTCATACAAGGATACCATGAACACAAGAGGATCTGGCTTCCCAAGGAGCTCACATAGCCCATCTGAAAAACCACTGATCAAAACCAAAGGAAATCACTCCAGTCATTTCCACTATTTACTATCCATATGCATGCATTTGCACATGAAAACCTTTTTAGGAGGGAAAAGTACAAGGCATATGTGTCATTTGTTGTTGTTTATGTCACTCAGTCGTGTCTGACTCTTCTTGTGACCGCATGGACTGTAGCCCGCCAGGCTCCTCTGTCCATGGGATTTCCTAGGCAGAATGCTGGAGTGGGTTGCCATTTCCACCTCCAGGGGATCTTCCTGACCCAGGGATTGAGTGGGCGGGTCTTCCGCAAGTCTCCTGCATTACAGGCAGATTCTTGACCACTGAGCCACCAGGGAAGCCCATATGTGTCATTATGGTCAGTCAAGAAGTGAGTCACTGGCTTAATAGACAATCAGATTAAAATGTCCTCCTTTTGAACCCACGTAGATCCAGGACACCAAGCTGTAGGTCTCACCTGGAGGGGGCCACAAAGTTCACCCTGGGCCAGCCCAGGACAAAGGACTTTCTGGCAACGACGCCGGCTTCACCAGCCTTGTGTATACGGTTGTCAGTCCATGTGGTGCTCAGTGGTGTTTTATCTTTTATCTTAACGTTCTTTTTATACCTGGAAAGAACCAAATAATGCCTCTGTTAGTTTGTTTCTGAAACGTAATGGGAGCAGCTGTGTTCATGCTAAGATGGTGTTTCTTATTGCTGGAGGGCCAAGCATGCCTCCTTCGTCTCTATTTCTCACTGTGGATGGCGTGGCTAGGCATTTGATAGACCTTTTCAAAAATACGTGTTCAGCGGAGGCTGGTCCAGAGAGTCCCTGAAAACACTTCCTTCATGGTGGGAATAGACATTTTCTGAATGTTAAGTAATGAGTATAGACCATCCTTTATATCTTAGAGCTTTTTTAGAGAACCATTAACTCATTTATCAGTCTCATATTTATTATTATATATTATATTAAAAATAAATCTTATATAAATGTAAATATTTAGCATTTTATAATTATAATAATATAAATGTAGAAAATATACAAATATGTTTGTAATTATTATAATTAGTTTATTATTCATTCATGTCTTGCATATGTCAAAAAGTATTGAGAGGCTGAACCAAAATACATGCATGATATATGGTTTATAAAAATAGTTACACTGGAGAAGGAAATGGCAACCCACTCCAGTATTCTTGCCTGGAAAAGTCCATGGACAGAGGAGCCTGGCAGGCTGCAGTCCATGGGGTTACATGACTGAGCATGTGTGTATGAGGGTGGAGGGTCACGGGTTGGTAGCAATAAACTGGTAGAACTAAAAAAAATAAAAATAAAAATAGTTACACAACTATTTCCTTAACAGAGACCAAATAATAATAATAATAATAAAGGCTAGACTAGAGAGATTTAAAATACATTTTCAACTTTAATTTTTTAAACAAGATGTTTTATTTTCTAGCATAGGTTATTTTAAATTTCCTTTCGTAAATTTTGTTCATAACATTTTCTCTTATAGGTAAAAACCGAAAAATTGTTAGCATACAAATTGAACCCCAACTTAAAACTCAATCAATCAGTCAGTCAGTCAACCTCAGATCAGTGGCCAGGATGTCTTCTGCATAGATGATAGACATCTTTCCCATTTACCTCTGGGGAGTCAGAAGGTCACCAATGAATCTGCTCTCTGACAGTTTCTGCTGATTCTCTTTTGACTTCTAACATGGAAACCACCATATCTCTTGGTTAATTCACAAATTTAACTCTTGGCGGGCCTGAGATTTAGATAGCTACAAGCCCTATGAAAGATGCCGAGGTAACTGGGGTGCACAGCTCTGGAACTTCTACAATTCAGAACCACATGTAGACACACTAAATGTAGAATGAGATCCGAGATACCTCGTGTGCAGAAATGCCTTTGATTCTTCTGGTTCAGGGAACAGTTAAAGCTCCAACTCTTCAATGGGACTTATGAAATGAAAATAATTTTGCAGGAAGCCCACTTGAAGGATAATCTTGATTCAGTGGGCACTATGAATATAAATATGATGGAAATCTGCTTTGCAATACAAGGTGGGTTTTTTCTACATCTGATTTCAACATTTTTACCCTGTGCCTGTGTATTTGAAGATTTTATGAAACACAATTATCAAATAAAATTATTTTTCTATATAGTAACTCTAAAAGCATTTTCAAATTAAAAATATATGCCCAATGGGAAAGAGGGCTTCCCTGATAGGTGGTAAAGAATCCACCTGCAATGCAGGACACACCCGTTCGATTCCTGGGTTGGGAAGATCCTCTGGAGAAGGGAAAGGCTACTCACTCCAGTATCTGGCCTGGAGAATTCCATGGACTGTATACTCCATGGGGTCGCAAAGAGTAGGACACGACTGAGCGACTTTCAGTTAATGGGAAAGATAGATGCCTATCTGCTGGGTTTTATAGGTTTTTTTTTCTCATGTAGATGTCTAAGTGTGTTGACACCCAAGGTACTGTGTGGAACCGTCCAAATACACTGACCTGGGAAAAGGCATTTCAATAATTCTCTTCTTAGTGAAGTGAAGCGCCAAGATCATTCACTCCCTTGAAACCAAATCAAGGAGTTATCCAAAAGCCCAGAGCATGGTTTGCATTCTTCAGTAACACTGAGTATTTACCATATAGTGAGCATTGTTCTAAGACTTTTATAAACATTTTTTTCATTTAATGGTCAACTACACCAAGTAGTCTTTAGTAGCTGCATTTTAGGAGAAAGCAATGGCACCCCACTCCAGTACTCTTGCCTGGAAAATCCCATGGGCGGAGTAGCCTGGTAGGCTGCAGTCCATGGAGTCGGTAAGAGTCGGACATGACTGAGTGACTTCACTTTCACTTTTGACTTTCATGCATTAGAGAAGGAAATGGCAACCCACTCCAGTATTCTTGCCTGGAGAATCCCAGGGACGGGGGAGCCTGGTGGGCTGCCATCTATGGGGTTGCACAGAGTCGGACACGACTGAATCGACTTAGCAGCAGCAGCTCCATTTTACAGGTGAGGTTAAGTCAATTTCCCAAAGCAACAGAACCAGGATTTGAACTCAGACAGCCTAAATCACGAGCCTGTGCTCCTACCCACTTGGCCTCCATCGGTGTGGACCTCAGCTTCCCTGAGGTACCCTTCTCCTCTTTCCTATCCTCAGCCTCAACTCTTCTCCAGGAGCCACCAGGCTTTCTGACGGGATTGTTCTTTAATTTGCAGACTGACATGATAAATCTCATGACACTATACCAACAAAGCTAGATGCCAGCTTGGAAATGTTTAAGACAACAAAACTTTATACTGCAGTGGATTCTCCTAGGGTCTCATTGTATTTCTTCAGCCTTAGTCATGACTTAATGAGATTCTCTCACAAGTTAGAACGAATCTAATATAAAATGACTGAAGGATGAGAAGGAAGAGGAGGACTACATTTAAAATTTTTATTGTGTATCCCTTACTACGGATTCCCACACCCCTCTCCTTTCCTCTTTGTTGTTGTTCTTCAGTTGCTAAGTCATGTCAGACTGTTTGCAACCCCATGGACTGCAGAATGCCAGGCTCCCCTGACCTTACTATCCCGCGAGTTTGCTCAGATTCAAGTCCATTGAGACAGTGAGGCTATATAACCATCTCTAACTCTGCCCTTCTCCTCATACTGGAAGGTAAGCCCCAATGGTTTGTGGAGTTTCTGGGATTCTAGGCAGACTTCCCCTATTCCAACACAAGACTGTTCCTTTAGATGCTTGGAAATAGAGATTGTGGTATGGTGTGTAACTGTCTGCTGTTTCACTGGTAAGTTAATAGTAAATTATCTTTTGATCTAAATAACATTCATTTTTTATTGTTTCTGTATTCTGTAACAACTAAATGTGAGGATAGTGATGTCTAAAAGTGGTGTTGGCTATGTATGGTCCCTTCCTATTTGTTAATTCTTCATAGGCCTCTGCTAGTATTAATATCGTAATATTTATAAAGTAGATCCTGTTATAAAAAATAAAAGTAATCATTTTATTTGAAAGATAGCTTATTAGCATTCTAATGAATATCAAAATGATGTTGAAGAATTCATGAGATTAATTCTTGAGAACAGATGTTTCTAATGTTTGTAATATGGGAAAAAATGACTAAAAAAAATCTCAAAATAATTTTAATTGAATATTAACATCCCACAATTGGAGAAATATAATTTCTCTGTGAAGAAATAAATATTTAAATCCCCCTTATTATTACCTAGAAACTAAAATGTACTTATTCTCATCAAATGCATAGGGAGAAGTTAGTAAACCATTTATTCCATTTGTGTTAATTTCTATGGCATCAGCCTCAAGATGAGTGAGTTTTCCACTGAAGTCTGAAGGTGAGCTGAGGCAATAGGGAACCTCAGTGTCCCCACCTCTTCTTATGGCTAAGTGGCAAAACTAGGTGCTACACTCAGATTATTAATTTGAACAGATTGATTCAAGGCAGGATACAATATTCCATCTAAGAATGAGGCATGACAGGAAGAGATGTGTTTGTTATCACGGGAGGTGATTTCTTTTTAGTTATTTCCTTCTGAAAAAAAAATTTTATATTAATAATAATCATGAATACACCTAAATGTTACTGTGGGAATGATCTTCTAGGTCTTTTTCCAAAACTTGTGTGAAGAACAAGGACTCAGTGCTGTGGTTACTGCAGTAGGGGAACTGTGTCCCCCGCCCCTCCTGGCTGCTAAAGTCCTTAATACAGTGACGCCCTCCCTGCAAATGAGACTATATTTGGAAAATGAGCTTTGGAGGATGTCATGGAGGCTAATGAGGTCATAAAGGGTAAGATTCAAATCCAGTAGGATGGTGGGCTTATTGGCACCAAGGAAATGCCTTGTGAGCACACAATGAGAAGACAGCCATCTGCAAGGCAGGAAGAGAGCTCTCACTAGAGCCTCATCATACAGGTACCTTATTGTGGATTTCCAGCCTCCAGAACTATAAGGGAACACATTTCTTTTGTTAAGCCACCAAGTCTATGGTGTTAGTTGCATCTATGTTGAGGGTTGGGAGGAAAGTGCACCCCGCTGGTTCTGTCTCCAACATATATTCCACATCTGTGTGGCTGAATCTTTTGTTTTTACCACCAACCCCAGGGTGAAGTCCTTGATACTGTTCACAGGACTGTTGCCTCCCTAACTAGTCTCCCTGCTTCCACCCTTGCTTACTCCAAAATCTCTCGTCTTCCAATAGCCAGAAAGCTTTGCTAAAAAGTATATGTCAGATATGGTTACTATCCTAGTTAAACACCTTTCAGCATGTATTTTAACCCCTTACTGTGGCCTGTGGGGACCCTGTGTGGCTGGACCCCTGACTACAGTGTTATATCTAATGTCATGCCCCTTACTTTAGGCTCCGGTCACATTGGCCTTCCCAGAACTACCCCATCCACGGGGCCCAGCTGCACCCAGTCAAAGCCCGCTGCTCCCTCAGCCTCGAAGGCTCAGCCGCCTTGGCTGAGAATGGAGGCTGCTTCTCAAGCCACAGGTCTAGCTTAGAGGCTGGCTTCTTGAGAGGTCCTGCTGAACAACCCCTTTCAAATATGGTCCCATCGTCTTCATGGTCCCCTTCATGATGCTCATGGTATCTACCTTGTATCACAAGCACGACGCAATCTCTCCTTTCCCCCTCTCCTTTTTTTATCATCTAAGTCACAGAGAAGAGAGACCTTGCCTGTCATATTTTCCTCAAGGTTAGCAGAGGTGCCATTTTATACTAGTTAGGAAAGCATGTAATATGTACTCACATGGTATTAGACATAGGCAACGCATCACTAAATGAGGAGAGGTACCGCTTCTGCTTCCTCCAGCCGCTTTTGAGTTCTGCGGGGCTGTGGATCAGCAGGGTACCGTTGGCTCCCTCGGATGATGAAGTACTCTCCCTCTTGGTGGCCACCTCAACGGAAGGGCTTCTGAAAAACATCAAATACCACAGAACAACGAGTCACTGGTCAGATATACGATGGGGTTTATGTTAAATGTCAAGATCGACACAACTTTAAAAAGAAGCCTCAGTCTCCCAAACAGGGCTTCACAGCTCAAATCCAGGAATCAGCAAGCTATAGAAAGTTACTGAGAGAAATGAGGTCACTCGGGCAGTTGATGCGGACAGGCGACAAGTTCAAGGACAAAGCCCTTGGGCATGCGGACTCTTAGAGGCAGGGAACAGAGAAAGGAGCGGAGCTGGTCATGAACTCTTAGGAAGAGGAGAACCAAGAGGCCAAAGGTAGAGACGATGGCAGGAAGGCAAAAACAGACAACGTTAAAAACCCAATAACCACACAAAATAGGATAATGTGTGGCCTATTAGAGATAAAAAGATATGGAGATCTGCCAAGAAGTAATTACAACTTGGTTTCATGATGGTCTAAAATTTTAGATAACCGAGGATTCTGGAAAACTGACTTCAATCATATCTAAATCAATATTCAAATTTTGGGGAAAATTCTCTAAGATCAGCGAAATAATACTGGAAACATCAAAAAAGTTTCTAAATACTAGGCAGTGCCTAGTTATTCGTTGATTGAGCTAAGGTCTCATAGAACTGCCTCATCAAAACAAATACGTTACACTGAACATAAAGATCCTTTGATAAATAGAGCAGATATTTTCATAGATCTACAGAAAATTCTAGGCTTGAAGCCAAGAAAATGTCCCCCTACACCCTGGCCCACCCTGAAGATGTAAAGCTGCTCACTTGTGTTCCGCAGTATGAATCTTAGGAACGCCAGTAGCTTTTCATGAAACCCATGCTGAAGTTAAAAATTAGTTCATGTCTTAGAAGAAACAAAATAAAATTCACTGTGAACACCAGTTTGTTTTGATGATAAAAAAAAATAGTATATTAAAGGATTACCTGATGTGGTAAAACCTTGAATGACAACCAATAAGTTCAAAGTGCGTTTTGATTGCCGTGAAAATCCTTTTTTCTCCCAATTCTCGGCACTGAAAGCTGAGTGTGTCTACAATACTCGGCAGAGTACTGTGAACAAACCCATGAAGCCTGAGGATTCTGTAGTAGTCCAGGTCACTGGCCATTATGATGTCAACATTGTGAGGCTCATGCCATAGCTGACAAGCTTTAATGTTTGTTTCCCTGACTTTACACCTATCTTTCAATGTTTTTGGAGAAGGGAATGGCAACCCACTCCAGTATTCTTGCCTGGAGAATCCCATGGACAGAGGAGCCTGCTGGGCTACAGTCCATGGGGTCGCAAAGAGCTGGACATGACTGAGCGACTGACGCTTTGATTTTTCTTAATTAATATTTTTACTTTGAAATAACTCTAGGTTCACACACAGTTGCAAGAAATAACACAGAGTCTATAACCTTTTACCAGTTTTCCGCGATGGTAGTATCTCTCTATAGTACAATATAACTAGGATATTAACATTGAAACGGTCAAGATACAGCACGTTTCCATCACCTCAGTGATCCTTTACAGCCACACAGACTCCCCTCCACTTCTGCCACCTCTTTAATCCCTGCAGCCACTAAGTTTTCTCCTTTATTTTTGCCCTTTCGAGAACGTTATATCAACGGGATCATACAGGATGTAACATTTTGGGATTTGCTCCCGTTTTGCTCCCTGCTCAGCATAAATGGAGATTCATCTAGACTGTTGCAGGTATTAATAGTTCATTTCCTTGTACCTCTCAGTAGCAGTCCATGAGAATGATGTATCCGGGTTTGTTTAACCATGTTGGGGAACGCCTGTGCTGTCTTCAGTTTGGGGCCATTACAAATAAAGCTGCAGCAAACATTTGTATACACTTTTTTTGGTGTTGATGCAAGGATCCATTTCTCTAGGTTAAAGGCCTAGGAGTGTAAATGCACGACTGTATGGTAGTTGTAAGTCTTCCCTGGTAACTCAGGGGTAAAGAATCTGTCTGCAAATGCAGGAGACGAGGGGTTGATTCTTGGGAGCAAGATCCTCTAGAGAAGGACAAGGCAACCCACTCCACGATTCTTTCCTGGAGAATCCCAAGGACAGCGGAGCCTGGTGGTCTACAGTCTACGAGGTCACGAAGAGCTGGACCCGACTTAGCAAATAACAACAGCAATGGTATCTTGTGTTTAAAGAAAATAAAGACAGTATTCTCCTTCCACTAGAAAATTGACCATTGTACAGTTGAGGAGGCTGCCACTCAGTTAGTCTGGATACCTGTGAGGGCAAGAAGCCCAGTATAATAGTAATGAAGGATCAGCTCCAGCCAACCCAGGGGTCACGCAGCTTCTGGGCAGCAAGGCCCCTAACCTCTTCTCCTGAGGACGGTCTCTTTCCTTTGACAATGGCGGAGACCTGAAATTTGACCATGTGGCAGTTTGTGGTTTCTCTTGTTGGCTCTTATAATATTAATCTGAATACATATTTTATATTCCCCACTAGACTCTTTCAGGGGCTTCCAAGGTGGCAAAGTGGGTAAAGAATCCACCTGCAATGCAGAAGACACAGGAGATGTGGGTTCAGTTCCTGGGTGGGGAAGATTCCCTGGAGGAGGGCATGGCAACTCACTGCAGTATTCTTGCCTGGAGAATCCCATGGAAAATAGGAGCCTGGCGGGCTATAGTCCATGGAATTGCAAAGAGCCAGACATGACTGAATCAATTGAGGATGCATGCAGACTCTTAAGGACTTCAAGGAATGAGTCTATTTTTGATATATCATTTAATTCTCACAGGCATTGGCACATGGGAAGAATTCAGAACATTTTATTGAATAAATCAGTGAGATAGCTTTCTGCCGTGGTTGTAGGGGACAAAGGATCATCTAAAGTAGTCTCTCTTTCCCTTCATTTGTTCAACAGTCTTTGAACCTGCGCTAAAGGAAAGGCATTTGGTTAGGTCTGGGCAGAGGGAGCAAAAGGGATTCTAGCTCAACTCTAGATTTAGGTGGAGGAGACAGAAATTAAACAGTCTCACCAGTAAATCTTAATGCCAGACTCTGATAGGTACTACAAAGAAAAATTAGAGAGTGAGATGAGCAATTACCACTGAGACTAGACACCTGACTTTGTGGAGAGGGCAGGCGAGGAAGGCTTCTCTGAAGGACTCATGCGAAATGAGCTTTTAAGTTAATTTGGAATTAATTAGAGAATTGGTGAGGCGTGGGAGGGAGAAAGAGGGATGGAGACAGGAGGAGAGACAGAGCGGGAGAATGAGAAAGGGAAAAAGAGAGAAGAGGAAGAAAAAAGTGTTTGGTGAGAGGATGTTTCAAATTTCATGCCAAAGGGATAGAACTCGGATCTATGACATTTCAGAGACAGGAAAGAGTTTACTGGGTGGAGACACAAACAAGAGGTATAAGAAGGTGAAGTAAGTCTGAAAAGGTAGGTGGAGGCCAGAAGTAAAGGTCTTTGTAGTTTTTATGACCTTGTTAAAGGCCTATCATCTTAAAACCAAACTGGCATGGCAGGCAGGTTCTTTACCACTAGCACCACCTGGGAAACCCAAGCATGGAAGCAGCAAATAGTGGCCTCCAGAGACTGCTTACTGCTTTTAAAGGGATGGGG
Organism: Bubalus kerabau; assembly: GCF_029407905.1. Classification (NCBI taxonomy): domain Eukaryota; kingdom Metazoa; phylum Chordata; class Mammalia; order Artiodactyla; family Bovidae; genus Bubalus; species Bubalus kerabau. Next base: position 1,553,525 of record NW_026577904.1, read on the forward strand.
CCACTGGACATGCTGGACTGTATTTAGAACCATAGAGGCTCATTGGGCAACACTTTCTGGCCTCTTATCAAGGGTCTGGCAGAATCTATTTAAGGCAAGAAATGCAGACAGACACATCTCTGCACTTTCCCCAATTCCCAGATTATCTCCATTTTCTGTCTTACTCCTTCAGAGCACTCAGAGCCAGGAAAACTCCCCTTCTGGAATCTATTCACTGGTAATCAGTTTTGATCTGTTTCAGACTTTTTAGGCTATCCTCCTCCAGAGGTTCTGAGCCATCAGATCCAAAGCACCTGTATTTGTGGAAAGTGTTTTGTGTGACCTTCATGTAACCAGGATAGTGGTTGTGTTTTAGGTATCCATTGAGAAAGAAGCGTTCTTTTATCATCTTTCCCTTGGAGTGAAGCGAAAGAGATAAAACTTTTTTCTCAGAAAGATCAAGGGAGCTTTCCTTAGTTATATAGTAGTTAACTTTAAAGCTTAATTTTTACCAAAATACCATTACTAGTTGTTTTAATTTTTGAAAGAACTAAATGGAATAACAAAGTGTTTTATTTCATTGAACGTTGAACTCTTGCCCTAAATATCAAATAGAAGACTTGATCCTATGCCAGTAATACCAACATTTAAACACATTGCAAAGACAAGACTATTTTCTTAATTCTGCTTTTTCCCTTAGATTTTTAAATTTTTGATTAAATATCTGTATTGGAAAATGGATGGTGTATTGTCAAGAACGTGAGTTTTGGATCCCAGTTCCCCAGCTTTGACTCCCTCCTTGCTCTTCACTACATACACGAGAAGACAAGGAAAACCCGTTTACAATGTCCTCATTTGTAAAAGAGAGATGATAGTAAAAGTACCTACCGAATAGGCTTGGTATTAAAATTAGATAATACTTTGGAAAACTCACTATGCTTCCTAGCACAGTAGTCTGTTGGGGGCCGGCGTGAGGCACTCCGCCCATGGCAAAGGTCACGAGCAAGGAGGCTCGACATACGCAAAGGCGGGATCGAGCCTCAGGAGTCCCCCTGGAAATCCTCGAGCATCTACCCCCATAACCAGAGCCTGCCTACTTTACTACTTTGTGCTCTCACCTACACCTCTGACTTTACAGGGGGCTGTCCCCCACCACCTCTTTCGGAGAAGGAGTTAACTTAGAGCTCCAGTTAATAGTAATTCCTGGGCGTGATAGGAGTGTTTTAACCTACAAACTCCTCTGAAAGTTCTCTAGCCTGCCTGACAGGCTTGTCCGGCCACATGTGATTGCTCACAGCCTCCCAACTGTGAGAGGCACGAGATGCTTTAAACCTTCTAAAAACAGGTTCTTTAGAAAAGTTGGAAAATTATTAGTATAAGTGTAATGGGCTGATTAGAAATCGTATTGGTGAAGGGTTTTTCATTTGTTGAGCCAATGTTTGTTGCTAAGTCTCCATATCCCCTGCCCTTACACACATTAATGAATATATAGAAGAAATAAGTATTAACGTTTGATATAAATCACGTTAGACCTTAGGCTAAGTAAATTCTTTCCTTAACTAAAACCCACTACACCCTCACCCTATAGGAATGTAACTTTATTTGGGTGGCGTCTGTTTTAAGAATAATCACCCCTGGAGAAATAAGTGTCCTGGTTGACTGACCGCTGTCACAAGGAGAGGGTCGTAAATTGTCAGCAGGCCCCCTGGCCAGAAGATGATGTAACACCCCTAAGACCTCTGTATACATTTGTATGAAGCACCTGACTTTGATAAAAGTCAGGACTGCTGACCCCACGTGACTTTTGCATAACATCTCAGTGTATAAAAGTAGACCATGGAAAATAAAGAATTGGGATCAGTTCCTCGAAAGACTGGTCTCCCCATGTCTCTCTCTCTCTCACTCTGGTTGAGTCTCCATCTGGAGCGCGGAACCCACCATGCTTACTAATTATGCCTGGGCTTCTAAGATCCGACCGGGGAGGCCTCAGTGTCTCCTCTCCTTCGGGAGAACGGAAGGACGCCTGTGGCCTACGTAAGTGGTGCAAACTTCTTGTCTTGAAGTTTTATTGGTCCCCCGCGTAAACCAAGCTACTCAGCCTCTTTTCTCCACTGAATTTTCCTACTGAGCTATCCTTATTCCATTACTCTTTTTATCCTTAATTAACGTTTAATTAAGCAGTTGTTCCCTGACCCTCGCCTACACCGTCTCTCCTTCGAATACCCTGGATCAGCTGGGGCTGGACCCCGGCAGTAGTCCCTCAGTTAATGTTAGTCATACTCTTAGGAGACTGTGAGACTTGGTATTGCAAAACAGAACACAGTCTCATGGCGATCCCCCCATGGCGAGGCAGGGAGATGAACAGGCGCCAGTGCTGACACGCGGGGAGCTGCGTGCTCCCTCTCAGGGGTTGACGTATGTCATCTGATTTCTTTGCAGCAGATTTGTGAGGTAAGAATCATTATTTATAGCTTTACAAACAGAGAAACTGAGGCTCAGTAAAGTTAGGTAACTGAGAGTCATGGATCTAACAATTCATAGAGGCGCGTTTGTCTAATTTAAAAGTCCTATGGTGTTTCCACAACTAGCGAATGTTTGCTCTCTGGAGGAAGGACGTGTATCTAAGCCACCTCACGTTTAGGTTGGTTCCCAGATTATTTAATTGGAATATATCTGTTTTCATTAACTGTCAGCATTGTACTCAGGCAGTAAAGAATTCACCTGCAATGCTGGAGACCCTGGTTCGATCCCTGGGTTGGGAAGATGCCCTGGAAAAGGAAATGGCAACCCTCTCCAGTATTCTTGCCTGGAGAATTTCATGGACAGAGGAGCCCAGCAAGCTCCATGGCTTGCAACCCCAAGTCCATGGGGTTACAAAGAGTCGGATGTGACTGAGTGACTCACACACAGACACACACACACACACACACACACACACACACACACTCTTCTCCTCAAAATGGCAGGTCGTGGTACCCTTAGCCAAAGCTGGAAACGTGGGCCAACGCTCAGACAGGAAGTGTGTATCATCTCCCAAGGTGGATAGTACACTCCTGTTACTTTAAGGACCCTTACTTGGGCTTTAGACAGACTGGGGGGAGCAGGCAGGACTTGAAAGTACTCTAACTGATGATTCACCTCCTGATGTCCAGTTGTTCACGTCTCTAATGACAGATACCAGAATGAATTGTGGTTGAACCTTTCCACTGCCTCTCCAACCCATCCCCATTCTGGGTCACTGTCGCTGTGAGGAACTTCTGTCCTGCTGCTGCCTGCTGATTGATTGCTGCCTTCACAAAGAGGGAGACCAATCCTCGGCAGTGAGCACTTGTTCCACTACCCTTGGCTGCCCTCTGCTGACCATACCTGGAAATTATGTTTAACCTTCAAGCCCTCGGTTGAAGGCAGATTTCTAAACAGTGAGTGAATCCTGGCATACAAAAAATGAAATAAATAAAATAACTGATATATCATGCATCATTTTTAAAAGTCAAATTTAAAAAATATACATTAAAATGTATTTCAAATTTCAAAAAAAAAAAAATACACAGTGAACTAAATATTTAAACTTACCTTTAAAAAATACAGTCATACCTCAGTATCTATGAGGGGTTAATTCTACCCAGTATGCCCTGTGGATACTGCAATACATGGCTATTCAAGTGCCTGGTGTAAAGTGGTGTAGTATTTACATATAACCTGTGCACATCCTTCTGTATGCTTTATATCATCTATAGATGATAATCTTATAATCTATAGATGCAAGGCAAATATAATGTAAATATTACATAGTAAATATTTACATAGTTGCCAGTGCACAGCAAATTTAAATATTGCTTTTTGGAATTTTCTGGAATTTTGAGGGGAACACTTTTTTATCTTAGGTTGGTTGAATCCGTGGATGTGGAGTCTGTGGACACATAGGGCCTACAGTACTAGCTTCTATGCACATAAACCCTGCCATCCACCTCTTCATTCATGGGAGAGGTCTGATAGCACAGATGAAAGTTATGCAACCAGTATTAATCTTTGTCATCATGCATGTACATGGAAAAACCATGATGTTTAGAAGATACCAACAGCAAAATATAAGAAGGTCCAAGTGGAGCAGATTTAAATTGACCCCTGAAGAAAACAGGAGTCTCTTTACTTAAGAGAACTGAAAAAAATTTTTTGATTAAACTCCCTGCCCTCCAAAACTTGATATCTGCAGGTCAAGAACCCAAATAATAAGTGGTTAGGAAACAAGAATAATCAAAGAAAGATTTCTTAGAAATTAAAGGTCAGTTCAGTTCAGTTGCTCAGTCGTGTCCAACTCTTTGCAACCCCATGGACTGCAGCATGCCAGGCTTCCCTGTCCATTACCAACTCCCAGAGCTTGCTCAGACTCATGTCCATCAAGTCAGTGATGCCATCCAATCATCTCATCCTCTGTCGTCCCCTTCTCCTCCTGCCTTCAATCTTTCCCAGCATCAGGTTCTTTTCCAATGAGTCAGTTCTTCGCATCAGGTGGCCAAAGTATGGGCGTTTCAGCTTCAGCATCAGTCCTTCCAATGAATATTCAGGACTGATTTCCTTGAGGATGGACTGGTTGGATCTCGCTGCAGTCCAAGGGACTCTCAAGAATCTTCTCCAACACCACAGTTCAAAAGCATCATTCTTCAATGCTCAGCTTTCTTTATAGTCCAACTCTCACATCCATACATGACTACTGGAAAAACTATAGCTTTGACTAGACAGACCTTTGTTGGCAGAGTAATGTTGCTTTTTAATATGCTGTCTAGGTTGGTCATAGTATCATTGCCTAAATGAGTAATTTATTTGAAAGTCTTGAAGATTGAATTTAAGGAATCTGATTTGACCTTGACACTTGGAACATTCATCTTTCCATCTTATGATATAGAGTCCTTATTTTTCTCAATAAATAAAGCTATTTAATGTTTCAGTAAGTAGTAATTCATAATGCAGTAATGTAAATGCTATTTCAGATTATAGAATCAGCATATAAATAAAACTTGGAAGACAATAATAACTATAAAAGAGAATCTAATATTCACATTGATCTTGTAAAAAAAAAAAGGAAGTTTGAATGTTAAAGGCAGCAGACACATGTGGAAGGTTATGTCAGACACAAATTTTTCTCACCTTCTCAAGATACGCTATCTAAAATTGATGTAACAAAATATGGAGACTAAGCATATTCTTTAAAATTATAGATAACCACCAGAAGTACCAAAATACTGTGACTGGAAAAACTTAGCAATGGATAGATAAAGAAATATGAACTAAGTTTATCATCTCTCAGTAGATACTGTCTAAAGTTGATGAACAAGAGGTGGAAGAACTAACGTAAGTTTCAGAGGTATGGTAATAACTAGCAGCAGAATTAAAAAAAAAACGTTTAAAAGTGGGGAGCTGAATTAGATATGGGGAGTAGGAGAATGAGGTCAGGTAGAGAACTTTTCATTCAGCACAACTCTGTACTGTTTGGTTTTAAAAAAAAACAAACTTGCATATGTATTAATTTTATACATTAAAAGTGAAAAAAGCAAGAAATTTCTGCAGCTGCAACTCTTGGCACCACTTCCCACCGCAGCTGCAGTCTTTCTCCTTACACTAACGATCAGTCAGATCCTGCCGAGACAGGAAGGAGGGAAAAAGCAAAGTTTCTGCCCTGAAGTTTAGGTTTAGGTTTTTCTTTTTTTCTTTTTTGGCTTATGCTTATGTTTTATCTTTTAAATGGCCCACCTTTTGGAATACTAACTTTTGAATTTCATCTGTGATATCTAGACTCTCCTTAAAGTCTTACTAAACTTCTGTATCCTTCTGTTCCTTTTTCTCAATTAAAAAAAAAATGAGGTAAAATTAGTATATCATATTCATACAAACTTCAGATAGACAATATTACAAATCAATATTGGCGTACAGTACAAAGTAATCAGTAAGTCTAGTAACCAGCCATCACCATACACTTGATCCCCTTCCTTCATCTCACCCTCCTTCAACCCCTTCCCTTCTGGTAACCAGCAGTCTGTTCTCTGAATCTATGAGTTTGTTTTTGTTTTTTTTTTTTCTTATATTCCATGTAAGATAAATTATATGGTATTTGTCTTTCTTCATCTGTCTTATTTCACTTAGCAGAATGCGTTCAAGCTCCATCCATGTTGTCGCAGATGACAAGATTTCCTTCATTTATGGCTGCCTACTCTTCTGTTGCGTGTGTGTGTGTGTGTGTGTGTGTGTGTGTTGCATCTTTATCCATCTTGGACATGTCAGTCATTTCCATATCTTGGCTGTTGTAATAATGCTGCAGTGAACACAGGGATGCATATACCTTTTCAGATTAGTGTTTTTCTTTTCTTCAGACAAATACCTGAAAGTTTTGGGTTGGCCAAAAATGTCATTCAGCTTTTTTTCTATAAGATGCTATGGAAAAACCTGAATGAACTTTTTGGCTAACCCAATAGAATTGCTGCATCAGTTAGAAATTCTGTCCTCAATTTTTAAAGAAACCTTCAAACTGTTTTTCACAGTGGTGGAAGCAGTTTACATTCCCACCAACACTACAAGAGTAATCCTGACCCTCTGGTCTTACTGAGATCCTGGTGTTTTAATTTTTTTGTTTTAATTTTGACTCTGGTCACCTACTGCCTATCTAGGTCCAACTCAACCTACCTAGGTAGGAAGAAAAAGTTTATGGAAGAGTGATGACAATCATAATCATCAGACTAAATAAAGCAGCGTATATTATTAAGTTAAAAAACATAGTGCTAAGGAAGTAGGGTGATGGTCTCTACCCAATCCCTTATATTTTCATGGAGAAGTGTACTTCACTCCTAGAAAGAATGTGGTTGGAAGAATTTGGGAGTAGAGGTTTTCTCTAGGCCACAATCTTCCATGAGACAAGAAACTAGAATATCTAAATTTTCTAAGAAGGCAATAATGTCTCACATGTCCCTCTGAGACAAAGTAGGCAGCATATACGGGGAGATCGCATGAGCACCACCCAAACAAAACAAGAAAAAGCACAAAGAAGAAATACACACATATATTAAACATGGACAAGCACAGCTGTTGGGCAGTTTCCGGTCAGTGAGTGCAGATTCCGAGACCGTGGACTAGACTCTGGCGCAGCTGGCTGGCCTGCCGTGGGACTGAGACCCGCTCTTCTCAAGGCCTCACTGTTTCCAACACAGGTCCCGCCGAGTCGTCTGTCATGTTCTTTGGCTGAGAATAGCAGCGTTGACCCACACTACACAACTAGAGATTAGGTTTAGAGAAGCTACATTCTTATGAAAGACAGCCCAGGACGCAGCTGCAGATATAGGAAGCCAGACAACTGTGTAAGACCCTCTGGCTGAGACTGAGCCCATAACATTGGGAGTGAAGGCATTTGGGCTTTAATTTCTATGGTCTTTTATTTGCAGGGGGAGTTAGTTTTGAGGAAGTCAAATAATAAGAGCTGCCTATTGTTTGAATTTGGAGCGTTTTTACGTTGTTGATCCAGTCTTTGTGTTCATTTCATAAAGTCTGGCGATGTATTTTGGACAGCATGCTAGGACATAATTAGTGATAAGAATAGAATAGGGACTGAATTTTGAGTTTATGGTGCTGCATGGACTCCTGTCTGACTCATATGCTGCTAGAGTCTTTTGTGGGCAGAGTGAAATGCCCGTCAGTGGCTCCAACGGGGAGGTCTGTGCAGCAAGGAGCAGAGTGCCGGATGGCGAGAGCACGCAGCACTGTGAGCACGCAGCCTGCCCCGCTTAGGGACGGCCACCCTGGCTTACGTCTGACCTCCTGAGGCCATGGCTCATGACATCGCCGCCAGCCTCCCTTCATATCCACGCTGCCTTCGTGATTTTTGTTTGCCTAGCACCCACACTAATACTTCAAAAAAAAAAAAAAATGTTATGTGTACTTAAAAATCTTTAGCTCGTATGTTAAAATGTGTTATGTATTTTTCTGAATACATATTAAAATACATAATTAGCAAAGTAAAAAAAAAAAAATCCTTATCGCCATCACCATGAATATTTCTTTCACACAGATGCCTGGAAGTATTGGGCACCAAAGTAACTGGCATGGTGCGAGCAGAACACAGTGGGGTACGACAGAAGGTCAAAGACCCAGCAAACACTGGGGGGGGGGGTGCACACTACTCCTGCCTCCAGGTTGCTGCTCTGATACTGCTGATGGGAGCTGGCACTGGAGAAATGTTTGCGGCTCCTCTCTCCACTTTCTCTCACACCATCCCAGCAACGAAGAGGAACACTTTCTGAGACTGACAGGAGCTCAGGTCAGGTGCTTTCTAGTTCTACCCTTGGAATTCAGGATGCAGGTCTTCTACTCCCATGCTGGTGCTGGGGTTGAGTGAGCAGGATGGAAGTGTTCTGAGTGTTCACAGTTCATCCATGGAGGAGGAGGAGGAGCAAGCCTGTTTCTGCTTCCTCCTACCCAGCATTAATAGCAACCCCATAGTTTAGGTAGTAATAAGTACATTTCAATCTCTTCCTATTTTCTGTGTCTGTTTCTCAAATGGGTTAAAGTCCATAAAGTAGAAACCCAAATTCTAACACAGCACTTGGTGCAAAAACAAGTGAAAGAATGAGAGAAGAAAATGTTGATAGAAGAAAATGCTCCTGTTACACAGCAAAATGCTCTGTGTTTATAAACATTTAGTGATAGCTTATTATGAAAAAGAGTCTTTTAAAAAAGTTACACCTCGACAGTCAAATATTGTGGCTGTGAGTTTTCTCTTCTGCAGCCTGGGGTTAGATTCAGTGGTAAGTCTCCTTGGCTGAGATGGGCACTGGAGCAGGGGAGCTCTTCCTTGTTCCCTAGTCTCTGAGAGGCAGTGAGGTACAGTAGAAAGAATATTGGTTTTGAAGTCAGGTCTGGGAATGTATTCAGGATGTTTGAAGTTGGGCAAATTACTTAACCTACCTGAATCTCACTTTTTACAGGTGTAAAATGAAGATAGTTTGTTCTAAGGATTGAGATAATGTGTGTGTGTACTCAGTCGTGTCTGACTCTTTGCGACCCCATATACCATAGCCTGCCAGGCTCCTCTGTCCATGGGATTTTCCAGGCAAGACTGCTGGAGTGGGTTGCCATTTCCTACTCCACAGACAATGCATATAATGTACTCACTTGATGCCAGAGCCCATTCCTGCCTACAACTTGAGCTAAAGATACTCTATGAAGGGCTCTTCCTACCTACTCAGTGTTCCTTCACGGTTACCCTCTAGGCATCAGGAGTTATGAAACCTTCCTTTTGGATCCAGTCCTTCTCTTTCCACACTCTTCTCTCCTCGCAGTCCTGAACTGAGGCTTTGGAGCCGTTCCTTACTGCGGAGGACTTGTCACTGAGACTCAGACCTCATCCTTTTCTTTGCTCCGTGGCCCTCCCCGTGTCCCCTCACCAGTTCCCAAGGCCACAGGGTGCAGCCCAAGTCTCTCACTTCTTCACGAGCCCCACCCTCCGGTCTCCTAGAAGGAATGAGGCTGAACAGATGTAAAGCATTCATTGGTGCTTGGCACATGGTAGATAATCATTGCCTACAAATTTCCTTTCTTAGATCTGGAAACCTTGAGTTGGTTTCCACAGAGCTGTATTGATTATTATGGTTGAGTACAGCAATCCAAGAATGGTATTTTAGACATGAACTATTTTGGTATTACTGACTCAATCTTTAAAACCACTAACTTCTGCACATAGACAAGGAGACTGCCCTTCAGATAGAAATCATATCCATGTCTAGGCATCTACTTGATATATCTGTATCTAACTAGTTTTTAAAGATGTTTGAGATCTTTCCCTTGCATGGAAGCAGAGTGTGGTTAGCCTGCTTATGCTCAGAGGCCTTTTCCAGCACAGATGAAATTCCAAGACAATAAAGATTCTGATCTGATGTTAAGTTCCTTTGTGCAAACCAGCTTGCATAGCAAAATGATGCAGATAAATGTAGATGAAAATGGACCTAGACAAATAAATGAAACTGTATTATGTTTCTCTAGTATAAACATAGATTAAGTGGTAAGAGGACAAAAATAGGTGAAGAGGTAACATAAACTGACTTGTGTAATCAAAGGGTCAGCTCTGACATTTTTCTCTCTAGGCCTTTTCTAATAGTTTTGTCGCTAGGGCTACAATGTTTTTGCCAGATTGGAACCGGATTGTCCGCTCTAATGGAGATTAAGTAGCTCTCCCAGCTAGATTTTTTTTTTTTTTTTTAATAAGCATAGGTTAATTCTGCTGACTTTCAAAGCCATAATCATGAAGAATGGAAAGATTACTAAAGATCTGTTTTTAGAAAATATAACTAATAAAATTTGAAGTTTAATAGGTTTTATTCCATTGTTATTCCAACACAAACTTTGATCATGGTTACAATGAATAAGTAACTGAAATACAGTTTCATACACGGAATTTTTAAAAATGAGAAATTATTTACAAGTTGAGCCAAGAATTAATGCCCCAAGGAGTAATGAACAATTCTCCTGGCAAGTTGGAAAACTGGTTCACAAATGCTTGAAAATTCATACTTGATTTTTTTCCATAACCACTATAGATAAGGTATAGGAAAATGTCCTCTGTGTTTTGGTTGCTGCCCATCATTGGTCAGTCATCTGAGGTGGAAATACAAACTCACCAATGAAACTTAAAGCCCAGTAAAGGAAAACTTGACTTATTCTGGACACTCAGTTGCTAACAGGATGTAGACGGTTAACAGCCACCAAGAAAATGGTGAGGAAACACTCCTTTCGATGTGCTTGGTATGGAGTCAAATGAACTTCCATGGCCGCGGACAAAGGAGACCATCTAAACTTTAAAACAGTGCTGTCTGCATGCCCACTGACCCTGCAATGCTTTTTGTGCACTAAAGCATAAGAGTTAAATGAGACAGTTCATGTAAAATGCCTCGCAAAGGACAGATGCTGTGTTTTCTCTCCCGACGTCTTTTTGTAGCCAGAAGTCCCAATGTTAACTTTCAATAAGAAAAGTGGAATATTAGTCTTTAGAGTCAAAAGAAATTCACAGTATTAGTGACGCCTGGTGGAAAACTTAGGTATTACAATGTAGCATTATTTCAGCTATCCTGAATTTTCACACTTAATAAAATTAAGATGAATCTTACAATTACATGAAACAGAAGGTAAAGAAAAAATTAAATATGTGTGTGGATACCTACTTTATTATGCTAGTAATTTTTCAGTCCATAATTACAAAACATACAGGAGGTTAGGAACCTAAGAAACTGAATGCATACTGGTAATAAAAATGTATTCAGCATCCATGTTTCTACAGTGATTAAAAATAGAAGCATGTAGCGTTTTCGCTGTTCTCAACCTCTTCATAGGCGCCATATGCCAAAGAGGCTCCCTTCCCAAGTTTTCAGATACAAATTCATGGTAGGGTGTCCTGAGGAGTACCTCAAAGAAATAGCCAGTTGTTTCAATACGGGATTGAGATGAAATAGAGGGCCATCCCATTTGAGGTACTGTGGATAGATTCAATAAATAATGATGTTTTAAATGTGAGCCTTAAGTATCAGAGAATCAGTTGCTTTGAGCCAGGGACAGGTTTGAACATTTGCGAACAAAAGAGCAAAAGTATCTATTACAGGGTCAGCAAACTGTAACCCATGGACCAAATACAGCACATCAGCTTTTTGTTACTGGAACACAGCCATGCTCATTCGTTTACTTACTGTCTGAGGAGCTTTCATAACAACTGACTCACTTGAGTAGGTGCAAGAGACCATATTGGCTGCAGAGCCTCAACTGACCCTTTACAGAAAAAGTTTGCCAATCCCTGGTCTATTAGAGCCTTGCATTCGATTTTCACACCTCTCCCCACCATCTCCTGGGGAGGAGTGTATTTCCCTTTCCCACTCAAGTTTGGCTGAACCATAAGACTTGCCTTGGTCAGTGGAATGTGGAAAAGCATCAGTGTACAAGTTTGAAGTGAAGCCTCCGAGTTCTGTGCCTCTTCAGCAGTAAAGCGAGAATGAGGCCATCTGCTGACCTGCAGGCTTGAAGGAGAAACAAATGATTGTTGTCACTGTTTGTGCTTGTCTGCCTGTTAGTTACTTAGTCGTGTCTGACTCTTTGCAACCCCATAGACTGTAGCCCACCAGGCCCCTCTGTCCATGGGATCCTCCAGGCAAGAACCTTGGAGTGGGTTGCCATTTCCTTCTCCAATGCATGAAAGGGAAAAGTGAAAGTGAAGTCGCTCAGTCTTGTTTGACCCTCAGCGACCCCATGGACTGCAGCCGACCAGGCTCCTCCATCCATGAGATTTTCCAGGCAGGAGTACTGGAGTGGGGTGCCATTGCCCTTCTCTGGAGATTGTTCTACTTCTGCGTCAAAGTACCAGAAGACTGACTTCTCTGTCCAGCTAACGCTATGGGGAGAAGGACCCTGAAGACTAGGTGGGGTTCAGTCCCTTCTGGGGCTCTAGTTCAGACTTTGATGGGCTCAGCTGGAACATGTGTTCATTCCTCTACCTATAGTAAGCAGAACTGAGTCAGAGTGCAGAGTCTGGAGGCTTACCAGACTCTCTTGGCATCAACTTCTTTAACACGGTGGGGATGTCAGTCACAATTCTTTCCTGTTAGATTAAATATTTCCCTTCCAAGGTGAGCCTCAAGGTATAGAAAGAGTGGGACAAGTTCAATGGGAATCGTAGGCCGAAGTTTTTCAGTCAAGCTTTCTCAATAAAGCTCACAGCTTGGCTTCTTCCTACTCAACTCCAGTAAGTATATTTCTGAATTGATATATAATCTGTAAGAGGTAAAAAAGATCATGACTAGCTCCTCAGAAAACTCGCAATAGTAATATGCAATCTAATTTAACCATCTTAACAATGCTGGCTGCATCAAAGTGATCAAAATATTTAAAAATGCAATTTCCCAGAATTCTTAGTCTTATATCTCAGCTTGTTAGAATGCTAAGGCTCCTCATTGTCCCTTTTTTTTTTTTTTTTTTTTTTTAAACTATCCATATTACTCTTTTTGAAACCATCAGTTTGACTCCTTTGGAGATGTCACTGGGTAACACCAGTGACCCATTTATTAGAGTTCACAAATTTGTGACTTGAGAGTCCTTGGGGCTGCCCTAGTTCTCTAGTTTTCAGCCTTCCCTTTGATTCTTTATGTAGTTAATGTTCTTTCATTAATTTTTTTAAAGCCAATTTTTGCTGTTTTTTTTAAGAGCCTAGCTAATGCAGAATTGGTACTACAGAGTAACTTCTAGGCAACAGACTATGGCAGAAGCTCCTACTGAGACTAACATTCAAATCCAGAGCATGAATTTCTGGACGTAACTCTTGAAAAGAGAGTATGAGTCATAATAAATCAGTATTAAGATCACTAATACTAAATGCATAAATGACAGACATTTAAGTGTTAGCAGTAATCCGTAATGTTGCTACTGGTGTGCTTTTAGGGGAAAGAACCACATTTATTATTCCTATTAGCAAAGAGGCAGTGTTTCCAGAAGCAGTCATTGCTTTCTATAAAGATTTTCAAACGTATTTCCTCAAAACAGGACCATAATTTTCAACTCTCTTCATATTTTTACTCAAGTTCTACTTCTGCTTTCCTTCTCAATCCCTCAAACGTCAACAGCCCAAGAATTCGACTGTCTTTTAATAGTGACCGCTATAACGCACCTCACACTGTTTGGAAACAGAGACTCTGTTGTTCTGTTGCCAAGTTGTCTGACTCTTTGCAGAACCCCAGGGTCCTATCCTCCACTGTGTCCTGGAGTTTGCCCATATTCATGTTCATTGATTCAGTGATGTTACCTAACCATCTCGTCCTCTGCCGCCCTCTTCTCTTTCTGCCTTCAGTATTTCCCAGCATCAGGGTCTTTTCCAATGTGTCAGCTCTTCGCATCAGGTGGCCAAAGTATTGGAGCTTCAGCTTCAGCGTCAGACCTTCTAATGAATATTCAGGGTTGATTTCCTTTAGGATTGACTGGCTTGACCTGCTTCCAGTCCAAGGGAATCTCAGGTCTTCTCCAGCACCACAGTTCAAAACATCAATTCTTCGGCGCTCAGCCTTCTTCACAGTCCAACTCGCATATCCATCCATGACCACTGGAAAAACCATAGCCTCAACTAGACGGACCTTTGTTGTCCAAGTAATGTCTCTGCTTTTGAATATGCTGTCTAGGTTGGTCATAACTTTGCTTCCAAGGAGTAAGCGTCTTTTAATTTCATGGCTGCAATCACCATCTGCAGTGATTTTGGAGCCCCAGAAAATAAAGTCAGCCACTGTTTCCACATCTATTTGCCATGAAGTGATGGGACTGGATGCCATCATCTTAATTTCTGAATGTTGAGCTTTAAAGCCAACTTTTTCACTCTCCTTTTTCACTTTCATCAAGAGTCACATCTTTTCTTCCAAGGAGCAAGTGCCATTTAATTTCATGGTTGCAGTCACCATCCACAGCAATTCTGGAGCCCGATAAAATCTGTCGCTGCTTCCACCTTTTCCCTATTTGCTGTAAAGTGATGGGACCAGATGCCATGATCTTTGTTTTTTGAATATTGAGTTTTGACCATCCCTAAATCAACACAATTTCCACTTCTACTTAACTGCTTTTCTTATTCAGGAAAAAAAAGACACGGGTGGGCCTAAGTTAGATACTTCCAGCTCCTCTCTGGGGATGGCTTTTACAGCAGTATACATGATACCCATCATCAAAACCTGGTACCTATTTGTCCAGCAGCACCAAGAGATGAAAGAATGTGAGACATCGCCCTTTATTCTCAACAAGCACCCAGCTGGATCAGAGAAAGATTATTCCAAGTGAAATAACACAAACACACAATGAAATAAACCTCTTTGGTTACTTGATGGTCCTCTGTCGTATACTTTCCTCTCCTTCATAAGATCTCAAGCTTTAGAAAGGCCAGGACTTTGTTTCATTCTTCGTAATACCTGGCATGCAGTATTCTTTTTCTGCACATTAATAGATGCTCATTATGTAATTTTTGAATGAATGGATACAGATTATGTATATTTACTTAATAGTGAAGGTTGAATGAATACATATAAAGATCTTAAAACAGTGTCTGCTACTACATACCTAAAAAAATGAATTCTTACAAAATGAGCTAAGATTTAGTATAGAGATTAGAAAGCAATTTTTATAAGTTTGCCTTAAACTGACTCTGGAAAAATAGGTGGGAACTGAAAGAACATACTTGATGAGAGTATTAATGCAGGCACAGGCAGAGGAATAAACGTGATGTTTAAGTATACAGCTGACCTTTGAACAACAGTTTGAACTGTGCAGGTCCACTTATATTTGGCTATTTTTCAATAGTAAATACTATAGTACCACATGACCCATGGTTGGTGGAATCCATGGGTTTGGGGTGCCCACAGATATGAAGGGCTGGCTATAAGTTTTACTGGGATTTTCAATTGCTTCGAGGGTCAGTGTTCCAACCCCCATGTTGTTCAAGGGTCACTGATAATAAACCTAAGAGCATAGAAAGGTTGTATACAATCTAACATTTGCTAAACTCAATTAATTCCAAGTGACATTTATCATTTTACATAAAGAACAATGTTTATTTTAAATCTACTGTTAGAGGGTGAAGGAGGTTTAATAAAAGTTTGTCCAATAAGCTGAAAGTACCTCAAGACTTACTCTACTTTGTGTCCTTAGGCCCTCCCTACAATATAGTAGGCACAGGAAATAATATGCCGTACTGAATCCATAATAACTACGTAACTGTATCAATACACCAATATAAAAAATTTAATACAAATGTAAAACATACACATGTAACTTTATTTCATCATTGCCATTTAAAGCCTGATTTTATAAAACATCAAAGACATTCTTAAGAGTGCTGTATCACAACAATTTGAAAAGTGGGAATATCCACAGCTTTATAGGCTCAAGTTACATAAATTAAACTCAAATAATTGGACATTTTTTCAATACAGAAACTATACAAATGAAATAAATGACAAGAGGATGCAATAGGAGAAATATGTCACTACTTATGGACTATCATTAGTTACTTTCAGGATGTAAATGAAGATTCTGAATATTCATATTTCTTTTGTTCTATTTCATATTTAAATATTTCTCTACATTCTGAGTCAAGCTACTTGACCAAAAGTCTGATTTAGGAAGGCATTTAGCAAAAGTTTTTCCACCTATGGTTACTACCTCCAAAGAAAGTAACACTGCAGTACTGATGCAATCTGCGCAGTTACTTTACTTTAATGTCAACCCTATGGAAAGTCAGATAGGTACCAAAAACGGAACAATTTTGCACAGATTCAGTTAGGTATCATGTTAAGTTTTCCTCATCTAAAAATTAACCAATGAAGTAAAACATACCAACTACAGTTGACCTGGTAGGAAAACCACATTTGAGAGTTACAAGTACGTTATTGTCCATATCTCATCCTCAGTCATTGACAGGAATTTTGTAGGCTACCATGCTATTTACTTTGTGAATTGTAGTAGTAAATGAACGAAGACGAACTTCCTCAGGATTGGTAATGAACTGTGGTCCCGACTCTTCCCATTTTTCAGGTACAACCAGATCTTTGTCTGTATAAATGAGGAGATCAAATGAACCTAAATTGGAGATAAAATCATTAAAGTACATTATTTTTTTCCAAAATAGAAGAACCCTCCTTGTCTCTCTCACATTTTGAACCACCCAGAGTATTAGAAAAGAGAGTTTAGCATGGTCTGTAATGACTAGTCAATTGCTTTTCCTCCATAGACATTTACTGTATTACAGAAAATATTGTACTCCTTTTGCTAAACTTCAAGTTTTCTTTTTTTTAAAAGAGAAAACCGTTATCTGCAGAAAGTATGGAGTCCATCACACAGGACAGCATAAAGGCAACCTGAAGGAAAGCTAACATCTGGGCTCTGTGACTGATGTAGCCTGGGGCCTAGAGCAGTGTCTCGCATACAGTAGGCATTCAGGAAATATCGGATAAGGTCGAAAAGCAAGACAGTTATGGCTAGCCTTAAAAATATACATAAAAAATTAAGATAATGAACGGGATTACATTAAGACATTCAAGAATGAATACTATGGAATACTTTCATTCCTTTCCTTTTCAGAATTTCCAAATTTCTAGAATGCATATAACACTACTTCTGCTTTATAATGGGTTTTTCATTTTTATTATGTAATATTAATAATTAAGAAAAAATTTAATAAAGGGCTTATTCTTAAAATAGTAGCTTAGTCTTTTCTCTGACAAATTTTAAGTCAATGTGACGTTGTAGAATACTTACAAGAAACTTCCAACAGTGGCAGAAATGTTACTGTAGCTGTGATCTGTCTGATCACTGAACGGATTTCATCTTGGATAGCTTTCTGAGACTTTTCTCTGGGTGCACTATTGAAGAAACCAAATCAATTTAAGTGTTAACAAATTATTTAAAACACTGTTAAGACTGATTAAATGTTTCCAAGATCAAATAATTAATACATTAACATGGATTTTTTTTTTTTTGTAAGTTATAAGTATATCATTAGGGCCTATATCTCACAAGAGGCATATGCATTTTTATTATTTCATTTATCATTCCAGTCATTTTCTAGAGGTGGTCTTAAAATCAGGTTATTTGGTATCAGATAATCAGAAAACTGGCCAAGTGCTTCAAGTTAGGAAAACTACAGCACCTTTCAAAAAATGAAAATAATATCTAAAATATTTTGTTGGTGCATTTTTCGTAATGCTTAATTCCCTACTGCCTCAAATAAGATATTACATTAAATACCAAATTATTTTTATAAGCTAAACATTTCCTAAAATAAACCAAAGCCTTCAGAAGCAAACTACATTTCATTACGAAAAATGATTCTGAATTTACCAGTAAGCAAGCCTAGGACTATGCTAGACATGATCATATAAGCATTTCCCATTCAGGTGGGCTGGAAACTTTTTTATGAAGTGTCTTAGAAAATTTGGGGCATTCAATGAAATACAATAGAGCTGAATCTTAGGCTTGGGGAATCTAGGATAACCCCGATGGTTAAAAGTACCTTTAAACAATTCACTAAACGGGCCACCAGGTACATACTACCATAAACACTGAAGGGTGAAATTCACCAATTTACTCTATAGGCAATTATGTTAAAAGTTCACTGTCTTATATAAGACAGTGAACTATCCTTTGCCACAGGAGACTAAGGATCAAATTAAACGTCCTAGCAATGGCACCCCACTCCAGTACTCTTGCCTGGGAAATCCCATGGATGGAGGAGCCTGGTAGGCTACAGTCCATGGGGTCACTAAGAGTCGGACACGACTGAGCGACTTCACTTTCACTTTTCCCTTTCATGCATTGGAGAAGGAAATGGCAACCCACTCCAGTGTTCTTGCCTGGAGAATCCCGGGGACGGGGGAGCCTGTTGGGCTGCCGTCTATGGGGTCGCACAGAGTCGGACACGACTGACGCGACGCCGCAGCAGCAGCAGCAGCAGCAGCAGCCATTAAAAAGAATACATTTGAATCAGTTCTAACGAGGTGGATGAAACTGGAGCCTATTATACAGAGTGAAGTAAGCCAGAAAAACACCAATACAGCATACTAACGCATATATATGGAATTAGGAAGATGGTAACGATTACCCTGTATGCGAGACAGCAAGAGAGACACAGGTGTATAGAACAGTCTTTTGGACTCTGCGGGAGAGGGAGAGGGTGGGATGATTTGGGAGAATGGCATTGAAACATGTATAATATCATATAAGAAACGAATCGCCAGTCCAGGTTCGATGCAGGATACAGGATGCTTGGGGCTGGTGCACTGGGATGACCCAGAGGGATGGTACGGGGAGGGCGGTGGGAGGGGGGTTCAGGATGGGGAACATGTGTGCACCCATGGCGGATTCATGTTGATGTATGGCAAAACCAATACAATATTGTAAAGTAATTAGCCTCCAATTAAAATAAATAAATTTATATTAAAAAAAATAAACATCCTAGAAAAAAATCGTACTTTATATGAAACTTGTTCAATAGAATTAGAACTCATTTGGTAAAGAAGATAAATTTTAAAACATACGAAAATGGAAGTAGTTCCTACTTACCTGTCATCTTTTGCATCTTTTGAACTCAATATCAAACTGCCATCTTTCAAGGACCTCTCCACCTTCAACATTTGAGATGACTACCACCAGTTTCTGAACTGAACACTTGTATAACCATTCTGCAACACACAAAACAAGGCATCTCTTTTAGTTTACTGCATTACAAAGCAACTCTCCTCTCACGACCAACTTCCTATCCTCAGCAAATTTCTCCCACTGCTATTTTGGTTCTCCTCCAAATTGTGCAGAAAATTTGCCCCATCAATGGCCTAGCTCCCAATTTCAAACTCTCAGTATTTGTGCCAGGTATAGCACTGGGTGCTAAGACAGTGAACATGAGGTACTTCCATCCTAATCCAAGGGAAGGGTGAAGGAGATGTCATTACTCTAACAGCAACAATAAATGTGCAATTGTAACTGCTGTAACTGCTGTGATGGTGCAGTTTCCTAGGACATAATAGCGGTTACCTATGATGGTGCAACACATACTACAATTAAAGCACAGAATAGGAAATTCTGACTGAGGGGGTTTGAGTTTTGTTCTAAGAGACAACAATATACATATGCAAAACAGGGAAGAGGGTATAGGTTTTAAAACACGAAATGATGGGTTTATGTTGGTGGTGTGAGGTCTTAGTTGAGGCACGTGGGCTCTCCCTGCTAAAGCTATAGGTCTTGGACTCAAAACAGATCACTGGATCAGAGGACTGAAAGGAGGCCAATACAACTGCAATTTAAGAAAGGGAGGATGAACAAGGCTGGTCTGACAAGAATAATGGGCCACACCACACAAGGTCATGAGCGCCAAATTAAAGATGTTACACTCTAAGAACTAAGGAGGTCATTACTGTGTTTGAAGCAGAGTATGATGTGACTCAAGTTGTATTTGAAAACTATCCTTCTGGATGTGATGTAGAAAGTAAACTGGAAGTAAACAGGGGATCTAGGGCACTAATTCATGAATAACTCAAGCAAGAGCGAATCAAGACTTAGAGAAAGATATACTGGTAGAGATGGAGCAGTAGACAGATTCAGGACATTTCATGGTTAAAACTGTTAAGATTTATTGGATTACTTCAGGGTAAGGAAGAGGAATGAATCAGGGATAGCTCCCAAGTTTCTGATTTATATCAGTAATCGGATGGTTGATCCAGTCACCAAGAGGAAAGAGAACTGAAATGGAGATGATCCTAAATTCAGTTTTTAATACACCGAGTGTGAAGTGGTCTAGTATATAGCTGCATAAAGACATTAAGGGAGTCACTCAATATATGAGCCAAGAGTTAGGAGAGGCTTTGGTTAGATATTGGTTCATGAGTCAGATACAAAGTTGTTACTAGAATTATGTATGTACATGTTAGGAGGTCAACTAGAGAGAGATTACTGTTAAGAGGGCCTCAGACTGAGCCCTCAATCTTAGAAACTGAGAATACTTTATTCAGGAATCGGCAGGTTGTTTTTTTTTTTTTTTTTAAGAGATAGAAAATATTTTAGAAATATTGAAGGCCTATGGGTCACCTACGTAGCATAGTCTTCTTTAAAATGTAATATTCTTAGCTTGCAAGCAGTACAAAATCAGCCACTTGCGGGATCTGGCCTGTTGGCCTCGCTCACTCCTGGCATATATGAACAACTTTTACCAGCTTACCTGTGAGAAAGAGATTGAGTGGTCATTTGAAGATATGGGGAAGTTGGTGATTTTTCTCTCTCTTAAAAATGGAAATGAAACCAATGGGAATAATCCAAAAGGAAACAAAGAAATTGACAACATAAGAGAGAGGAAATAGGGTAAAGTTCCTAAGGCTAGAGAAGTGGAATTTAAAAGACTGAATAATTTGCCTGTAAAGCATTTCCTCCCTTTTAACTACAAGGGAGAAATTAAGTAGGAAAGTGTAGATACATCTGACAAGAAATGTTATTGGTCTCAAAGGACACAAACCAAAACCCAGTAACTTAGGCAAGGCTGGCTTGCTACTTCTTCAGATTAAGATGAAGACATACATCCATAGTTGCCTAGAGGTTCCATAGCAAACAATCTGAGTACAGCCGTAGGAATGACTATGGGTGGCTTAGCTCTGAAGTTAATGAAAACGCAATGATGTAATCTGAAAATGAAGCTAGTTGAAACAACAAAAGTGATTCATGAATTTTAAAGTGAAAAAAAAAAAAAATGCGGCTGTAGTATTTTTAGAACTAGTATTTTGGAAGATCTAATGAGCAGAAAGGGAGAAACAATTTACAACACAGAGAAATTAGAAATGAGAATCCTAAGTGGAGAGAAATAGGAAAAAGAAACAAGTAGAAATTCTAGAAATAAAAGGAATAGATGGAGCATACTAATCCAACAATACTGCAACTTCTTGAGCTAAAAGAAGAAAATGAGTGTGCAGACAGAAAAGGCTTACTGACTCACAGGCATGATTAAAAAAAAAAAGACAAATGGAAACAGGTGAAAAATAAGAAAATGCCAATGAGTGCTGTTATTTAGTAGTTCCTTCTTTTTCAAGTTTAGTTCCCTAAGTTGAATCTGATTTTAGTTCCTTCATCTTAATATATATAATGATGGCTTTAGACTCCAAGCAGCTACCAAAAATAAATGCAGTGGATTTTTCTCAGATAATGAATGCCATCATAATTACATAAAATTCCAATGTGTTCTATCATCCCTGAAGGAGTTGATGGAGATTGTTTTGTTAAGCCATATCAGATTCCGAACCTTCAAATATTCAGCCTACTCAAAAACGGAGGAAGGGTGGGAATTCTTTCAATTTGTATGTTATTTGCTTCCCTCCCAAACTGTATCGGAGATGGTAGTGCGGTTTACACTACCCTGTACAGAGCTGAAAAATGACGGCCAAGAAGCTAGAAAATGTGGATCGTAGGTGTGCTGGTATCCAACTCTTTACAACCCAATGGACTGTAACCCACCCGGCTCCTCTGTCCATGGGATTATCCCGACAAGAATACTGGAGTCAGTTGGCATTTCCTCTTCAAGGGGATCTTCCAGACTCAGGATGGAACCTGGGTTTTCTGTGTCTCCTCCATTGGCAGGTGGATTCTTTACCACTGAGTCACCTGGGAAGCCCCGAGGATCTTATTAACATTAAGGCCTGCAAAACTCAAAACTGTGTCCAACCATAAAATATCTTTTAGTTGATCCACCACATTATTTAGGTATTTTATGAGCTCAGGATCAGTAGTTACAAGCAAGGTGAGTCCATATCTCTGCACCCGAGTAAAGGTTTCCGATGGATATATGCCACGCTGATACAAAATACTGTTGATGCCAAATGCTGAAAACATAAGAAATATTAAAGTCATCGTCACGTTGTAAGTTCAGGGGAAATAAAGCATATGTAGATGGGGCTATGGTTTCATTAATACTGTCAAGTTATAAATGTCTAAACACGTGTTTGTGTTTTGCTGAAAGCCGAGTGGGTACAAAGTGGCATTAAAAAAAATCCTTAAAATCTTGCGTCTAAGTGATAGCTGCATTTATGTGGCAACAGAAGAAAAATGCCAAACTGCACTAATCTACCAGTGCCAAATTTCATGTCATTGTAAAACAAGTCCAGATGCCTCTTTTATGATTCGAGGGTGTCAAAACAGGCAACTGACAGACGGGTACCAAGCCCGGGCAGGCCTCTCCCCGTCTCTCTTTCCTCCTCTTATCCTCACCAGTCTTGCCAGGTTCTGTCAGCAGGTACACCTGGCCGAGCTCAGAACAGCTCTTCCCGAGGTCTAGCCCGTCACGGTCCACCCCCGAGGCCCCTCGCCGTTGGGGGCGGGGGGTGTGGGAGGAGCTCTGCATTGGAAAGAAACGCTCCCGCAAAGGGGCTCCCCGCAAGGCGGGCCCCTGCAGCGCCCGGGCCGCCTCCTCCGCCGGCAGCAACACGAGCGGAGGCGGCGCCCGCCGCCCCACTTCCTGAGCCCTCCTGCGGGCACCGGAGGCCGCGGTACAAGGGCCGGGATTCGGGGCCGCTCCGGCCGAGCCGCGGGCCTGCGGGTGGCCTGCGCTCGGCTCTCCCCGCCCTCCGCCCCGCGCGAGGAGGACTTACAGCAGAACTCGGCCACGATCTCGGCGCTCCCGCGCAAGGTGATGCCTTGCTCCCGGGAGAGTTGCAGCGCCATGGCCAGGCCCACGGATGACGGTACGCGTTTCCACCCAGCAGACAGCGACGCCAGGGGCTTCGGGAGCAGTTCCCCGCCACTCGTTTCAAAAGGAACGACGCGGGACGCCCTCGCGCCCTTTGCGCAGGCGCGGAGCGCGTCTAGCCCCCCGCCCCCTCCCGTCGTGCCCTTTGCGCAGGCGCGAAGAGCCTCTAGACCCCGCCTGTCGCGCCCTTTGCGCAGGCGCGAAATGCCTCTAGACCCCCCCCGCCCTGCGCGGCGGTGTCCGGCCGGTTCTCTAGGCCCCTGCCGGAAGCGGCGGTTCGCGCAGGCACAGTGGGGAGGCGTGGCGGCGCCGTTCCCGGGCGGTGACACCTGGCCGGGTTCCTGCTGTAGTTGTGGGCTGGCTGGCGGGCTGGCGGCTAGAGGGGAAGACGGTAGGTCCAGGTTTTAGTGGCCGCTCTCTGGGTCTGCGGACAGAGCGACCTAGGAGCACAATTCCCGAGTTTGGGAGATTCTTTGAAAGTTTTATGAACTGTCCGCCACCCTGAGTGGCCCCAGTGATCCTTAGTCAGCGGTCGGAATTTGCTAGGTGCTCTGGGAGTTTGCTTCCCCAGTGGCTCAGACGGTGAGGACTCTGCAATGCCGGAGACCTGCAATGCACGATCCCTAGGTTGGGAGGATTCCCTGGAGAAGGGAATGGCAAAGCACTTCAGGATTCTTCCCCGGGGAATTTCATGGGCAGAGGAGCCTGGCAGGCTGCAGCCGATGGGGTCACAGAGTCGGACGCGACTGAGCGCCTAACACTTTCAGTTTCAAAGCAGCTGCGTGCCGCAGACAAGGTTTTAGAGATATTACTGTGCCGGCGTGGTGTTTTCCTGAGAAATTGGGCTAGGGATGAAAGGGACGAACGGAATCCCTTTTTCTTTCCCTCGTCCTGGCTCAGCTCGAGTCTACCCCCGACCCCGCTGCTAGGCGGAGCCTGGGGGCAGCAAAAATCTGCGTCTGATAGTCCAGCCTCTACTCTGTGTACCCCACCACCCCTAGACAGATGGTCAGGGAATAAAGTTCTCTTACCAAAAAGGCTCGTCAACACTGAAGAGCTTCTCAGGGAATTTTGACTCAAATCCAGTGGCTTTGAATGTTTCTATGAGAAGTATTAAGCAGATGTTGTTTAGTCGCTAAGTGGTGTCTGCCTCTTTTGCGACCTCATGGACTTGTAGCCTGCCAGGCTCTTGTGTCCATGGGGCTCTCCCCGCAATAATGCTGGAGTAGGTTTCCATTTCCTCCTCCAGGGGGTCTTCCCCCACCCAGGAATCCAACCGGCTTCTCCTGCATTGGCAGGCGGATTCTTGACCACTGAGCCACCAGGGAAACCCAATTAAGCAGATAGTGCACTACTACTGTCATGTCAGTTGTGAAGCAATTGTATTCCTACAGCAGGTGGAGAAATTATTTGTGAAATGAAGTCTGAGAAACCTGCCCAGATGTAGTTATTTAATTATATGAGAAAGTGCCTGAGTGTATTAGTTTTCTATTGATGTGTAACAAATTAGTGTGTGACACATTAGTGATTTAAAAACAAAAACAGCAACACCCATTTATTATCTCAGTCCTTAGATCGAGAGTCTGGGCATGGCATGGCTGGGTGCTCTATGTAGCCTGGTAAGTTTGAAGTAAAGGCACCTGGCTGCACGAGAGATCTCACCTGAACTTCTTTGTTCTTAAATTGAGGTCCTCATTGGGTTGCTAGCTGTTGGCCAGAGGCCAGTCTTGAGCCCTTGTCACACTTCCACTCTCTCTCTTTCCAAGGAGGTCCTTTTTAACAGCTCATATGATTAAGTCAGACGCAGGCAGGTGATTTCCTCTTTGTTAAACCTAATCTTCAAACTACCACAAAATTGCACTCATCTCACACGCTAATAAAGTAATGCTCAAAATCCTCCAAGCCAGGCTTCAGCAATACATGAACCATGAACTTCCAGATGTTCAAGTTGGGTTTAGAACAGGCAGAGGAACCAGAGATCAAATTGCCAACATCCGCTGGATCACGGAAAAAGCAAGCGAGTTCCAGAAAAACATCTATTTCTGCTTTATTGACTATGCCAAAGCCTTTGACTGTGTGGCTCACAATAAACTGTGGAAAATTCTTCAAGAGATGGGAATCCCAGACCACCTGACCTGCCTCTTGCAAAACCTGTATACAGGTCAGGAAGCAACAGTTAGAACTGGACGTGGAACAACAGACTGGTTCCAAATAGGAAAAGGAGTACATCAAGGCTGTATATTGTCACCCTGCTTATTTAACTTACATGCAGAGTACATCATGAGAAACGCTGGGCTGGAAGAAGCACAAGCTGGAATCAAGATTGCCGGGAGAAATATCAATAACCTCAGATATGCAGATGACACCACCCTTAAGGCAGAAAGTGAAGAGGATCTAAAAAGCCTCTTGATGAAAGTGAAAGAGGAGAGTGAAAAAGTTGGCTTAAAGCTCAACATTCAGAAAACGAAGATCATGGCATCTGGTCCCATCACTTCATGGGAAATAGACGGGGAAACAGTGAAAACAGTGTCAGACTTTATTTTGGGGGGGCTCCAAAATCACCGAAGATGGTGAGTGCAGCCATGAAATTAAAAGACGTTTACTCCTTGGAAGGAAAGTTATGACCAACCTAGATAGCATGTTGAAAAGCAGAGACATTACTTTGCTAACAAAGGTTCATCTAGTCAAGGCTATGGTTTTTCCAGTAGTCATGTATGGATGTGAGAGTTGGACTGTGAAGAAAGCTGAGCGCTGAAGAATTGATGCTTTTGAACTAGGGTGTTGGAGAAGACTCTTGAGAGTCCCTTGGACTGCAAGGAGATCAGCCCTGGGATTTCTTTGGAAGGAATGATGCTAAAGCTGAAACTCCAGTACTTTGGCCACCTCATGCGAAGAGTTGACTCATTGGAAAAGACTCTGATGCTGGGAGGGATTAGCGGGAGGAGGAGAAGGGGACGACAGAGGATGAGATGGCTGGATGGCATCACCGACTCGATGGACATGAGTTTGAGTGAACTCCGGGAGTTGGTGATGGACAGGGAGGCCTGGCGTGCTGCGATTCATGGGGTCGCAAAGAGTTGGACACGACTGAGGGACTGAACTGAACTGAATCTTCAAAATGATTTTGCCTCATAAATACATGTCTGGCCACACTCAAGGGGAGGGATTATATAGGATATGTTCCCTAGAGACCACAAATTTGGGGGGCCATCTTAGAACTCTGCCTATACGCAGTGTTATATATCAGAATTGAATCAGTTTGAAGAGTGAAACAGGTATATAGGTAATAAGCTGACTTGATCCAGTAATACTTTCCTTACATCTTTTAGTCTCTGTGGTACAAGTGTGTTTGTGTGTCTTTAAATCACCTCCTTTTCATTTCTGCCACCAGGATTTTGGGTTAGAGCCATGCTGGTAGAGCGTGATGCCCACCTTTCTCCGTGTAGAAATTGTCTCTCTTTCTAAGGAGCTTACAGCTTAGCACTTCAGGAAAGACATCCTTCAGTTTCACAATACTATAGTTTGTAAATTTTTTGAAGATACAAGTAATCATTAGTATCAATATAATTTGGGAATTCTAGAAGGCTGGTGAAATATATGAGGTTTCCATCTATAGAGGAAGTATTTGTTAGTACTTTCTTTGTGTTCTTAAGAACTTAAGTTCATGTGACTTAAGAACTTGAAATATGCTGGTTTGAATTGAGATATGCTACAAGAATAAGGTACCAGATTTTGAAGTCTTAGTATGAGAAACAAATATATATATATATATATATATATATATATATATATGTAACAAATGTATATGTGTGTGTGTGTGTGTGTGTGTGTGTGTGTATATATATATATATATATATATTTAGTTAGGTGTTCAGTCGTGTCCAACTCTTTGGGGCCCATGGACTGTAGCCCACCAGACTCCTCAGTCCATGGGATTTTCCAGGCAAGAATACTAGAGTGAGTTACCATTTCTTTCTCCAGGCAATCTTCCCGACCCAGGGATCCTATCTGGGTCTCCCACATTGCAGGCTGGCTATTTACCTTCTGAGCCACCAGGGAAGCCCTGTAAAGTATATTGATATGTCTTTAATTGATTACTTATTGCAATGATACTATATGTGCATTGGGTTAAATAAAACATTAAAATAATTTCACTTTTTTTTTTCTTTTTAGGCTTTTAACCTATCAGAACATTTTACAATAACGTATGTAACTTGTATTCTATGTATACTGGATAGTGCTGGTCTTTTTTATGGAATCTAAGAGATAACTTGTTTTAACCAGAATCCCAAATGATTCTGATGCAAGTTCTTAAATCACTCTTTGAAAAGCAGTAAACTGTGATGGTGATTTTAGTAATGCCAGCCTAGGAGCTTGAATTCTTGGACAAAGTGGATGCCAGAGCTTAAATAAGAAGATGTACATCAGAGCAAGATGTTTTGAAAAAAGAATTGAGTTTTGATGACTGATGTGGAGGAAGAATGAAATGGTAGTACAGAATCCAAGGTGGCAAGCATGTAGTATATTCTGGTATTGGTCAAAGCTGCTTAACTCTGGGCCTGTTCTGTTTCTTGTTTATCACGATACCACGTGATTCTAGAAGCTCTGGTGGAACTCCTTTCACATTAACTTTTGGGTGCTTGGTTTGATGTTGACTCCATCTTATCTAAAGCATACACTCTTATCCTTACAAAAAGTTTTTTAAAAACTTGTTTTCAGTTACTTGAGTTGACTTTTATTCACAATTTGGTGACATCTTTCTAATGTGTTTTGAAGGTTTTTTGGACAGGGAGAAGTATAAATTAAGATTTATTTCTGAAGAAAATTCAAGCAGACTGCATAACCTAGCAATTAGAATTAATAAAAGATAAATATGAAAATATATGTCATAAACAGGCCTGTATTCCATATTAGGATGCTAAAATCAGAAATACTTATGCAAATTTCTAAAGCTAGAGTCAAATGGAATTTTAGAGAGAAAGTGACAATAACTTAGCGGGACAAGCTTAGAGATGAAGAAAATGAGGTCCAGAGTAATTATATAGTCTGTTCAGTATCTGGTTTTTGTGGTTCAGCCTCTCAGTTGTGTCTGACTCTTTGCAACGCCATGGACTGCATCATGCTAGGCTTCCTGTCTATTAACCCAGTATCTGTTTAGTAGAAACTTGAGTAATAGAATCTAGGGTTCCTGATTTAGTTTCTTTTAAAAGTATTTGAAGATACTCTGGAAGATGCTTGTTTTTAAAATATTAACTGCTTTTAGACTAAGCATGTTCAGTAACCTTAGGTTGTTGAGTTGTTGCTAAGTTGTGTCCAACTCTTGCAGCCCCACGGGCTGTAGCCCTCCAGGCTCCTCTGTCCATGGGATTTCCCAAGCAAGAATACTAGAGTGGGTTGCCATTTCCTTCACCAGCGGATCTTCCCCACCCAGGGATCGAACCCACGTCTCCGGCATTGGCAGGTGGGTTCTTTAGCACTGAGCCACTGAGGAAATCCTGTGAACTTTCAGTAGCCTCACAGCTGTCAGTGTGTTAGTGAAGTCGCTCAGTCCTGTCCGACTCTTTGCGACCCCATCGACTACACAGTCCATGGAATTCCCCAGGCCAGAATACTGGGGTGGGTAGCCTTTCCCTTCTCCAGGGAATCTAGAACACGAGCTTCTTGTTAAACACACACACACACACACACACACACACAACTTAGCTGTAAAGTTAGTGTCGGCAATAAGAGTTTACCACAACCGTGTGAATCACACGGTGTTTAGCAGGTTGGCATTTTTATGTCCAACCTCTCATTCTTAAAATTTTAAGTCTCCAGTTAACGCTATCAAATATAAGCCCAAACTGGAATATTGTTTCTAGAAAAAATTATGGCTACACACAAGACTCAGATTATATTCTTCACACTGACAACTTTCAGCACTTTATAATTCCTAAAGCTGAGGGCCTGCACTATTCTTGAATATCTTCACTTTCGTTTTCCAACTTCTACTCAACATAAACTCTTCTCTCAAGATTAGATATACACACACACACATCACAGAATGTGTTCAACCTACTCTCAACATCAATTGTAATATAAAAACTCCAGATGATCTAAATTTTACACTAAGTAGTGTAATTTTGAGAATTGAGATTTTAATCCTATGCTACTTCGGAGGAAAAAAAAAAATGTGAAAAGAAATGTAACTTAATTCATTTATTAGGAAAAAAATATTACTCTTCAAGTTTTGGCAGGTTCCCAAAGTGAAGTGTTCTTACGTATGAGTTAAAAGCTACCGCCAAACACGCCCAAGTTTGTGTTTTTAAAGGGAGAGGAGAGAAAACAAAGAAAAGGACATCAACGCTGATTTTTAAATAAATACTTTCGTTCGTTCTTAATAATATGCCTAAGGCACATCTCTAAAGAACATCCCCCCACACACTTAAAAGATCAGCCCAGTTCTCCTGTCCAGTCTCTTCTGCGCTGTAATTCATTAAGGGTGGAAGTGTGCAAACGGTGCAAGGAATCCGGGGACAGACAGCCTCGGAGGAGGCGACCTCTAGAAACTGTCGGCCTCCAGCAATGGATCATTCCAGGCCTAGAAGGTCTTGGTGCTCACCCCAAACGCGCAGAAAAGTGCCCTTCGGAAAGAAACCACTTTTATTCAGGGTTTATCCTCTGGTCACTCCAGATTAAATACTGTGATAGAAGACGAAAGCGACGGAGAAGAGGATTTTAAAAGGAAGGCGGAGTAATTAAACAGAAGAGATAAGGTTTGTCCCGAAACCTTCGCCTCTGTTAAAAACCCCCAAAGTCATCAAACCGATAGCAACCCTGAACGTTCGCTGGGAGAAACGGGAGTTAAAAAGACTCAGTTAACTAAGATTTCAAAAATATTACATCTGCAGGAATGTAAAGGAAGACAAAAATGTCAAAGAACGCATTTTCAATAAAGCATCTCCCAGCCAGTGTGACCCGGGTGCCACCACCCAGCACAGCACCCGGCCCCACCGCGCCCCCCGGGAAAACTGGGAAAGACTGGGGCAGTGCTGAAGGAAGTACCTTGTTTTGTCTCCAAAAGGCAACATAGCAAACGAGGGGAGTTGGAGGTGCACACCAGGCGGCCTCGGCGGACCCTGGACTGCAGGAGGCGTCGGGGGCGACGACTCGCCCAGGTGAGGCGGGTCGCTCGAAGCCGGCTTCCCTACGGTCCCCGCCGTCGCGCCGCCGCCGTCGCGCCGCCGCCCGCTCGCCCCGCGCCGCGCCGCACCGCGCCGCCCCCTGGCGGGGAGCGCCAGGCCGGACCGCGGCGGTGCGCCGGAGGGTGGGAGTCCGGCGGCCAGCCCCGGCCGGCTCCTCCACCATCACCGCCCCGAGCGCGCCTCCCTCCCGCCCGAGGCGGCCAGCGCCGGCTGCCCGAAGGCCGCTGCCCCGAGCCGGCGACGGCGAAGTCCGGCCCCCTTCTCCAAAGGAGTGCGCCTGGGAGTCAGCACCCGTCCGCGCGCAGCAGCCTCGCCCTCGCTGCGGCTTCGCATCAACTCTCCGGCTTCCGGGCACCCTCCCGCCTCCCACTCTTCGTTCCACCCTCCTAGCCCCTCGGCTTCAGCCTGGATGCCTCTCCAATTCTCCCGCGGGCGCTTCCCACGCGCGCCTCGACTGTCCGCTGCGCAGCCTCCTCCCCAAGCACAGGCTCCCTTCTCCCCACCCTCCGCAGCAGCCGCCCCGGCGCTTGGCTCCGGACCAGGAAGACTGGCCTCCGGGGTCGCCTCGGGCCGCGCGGGACCTGCCACCCCCCCGGGGTCAGCTCTCCGCCGTCCTTTGTGTGCGAGCCGCCAGCCCCTCCACGGAGCGCCTTCCACGCCGCCGCCTTGCGCGCAAACGCGAAGGAAAGGAAGAGCGCGGGACAACCAGGGGACTGGGAGGGGGGCAAAAGACGACAGCACTCACTCTGGGAAGGTTCCGGCATGGTGCTGCCTTTGGGTGCTTCTCGGTCTCGCCCCTACCCCGGCTTCTCCGCCCCGCCAGGGCCGGGGCAAAGGGGGACGGGGGAGGAGCGGAGCCACGGGGACCGCGTTGGAAATGGTGCTTCCGGAGCTGCAGGGAAGGGGGTCAAGCACTGTTTTGGTTTCGCTAAGGAGAGTTAGGGGAACCAGGAGGCTAGAGAAAGGCCCGTGAGAACAAATATATGGAAATAATCTTGCTCCCAGGGACTACCAGGGCTGCCGGCGTGTGGAGGGGGTGGGGGTGGGGGTTCGGCACATACATTTTTGTATTTGAACTTTTGTGAGCAAGTTGGATCGGATCCGACGCTTGGGTTTTTCGACTGCACTCGCCTTAAAAGTCGAGGTCTCTACACCGTAAGATCATGGCCCAACTTCAAAAGCAAAGGGCCTGAGAGTGGAGACTGCTTAATGCTTAAAGAAGGGGAGCATTCAATAGAGGAGAGAGAGAAACCCCAGGTCACGCTCCATGCCCCGGCCGGGGCTTCCGCGGCTCCTCTTCTTACCTGGTGCCTTTCCTAACAAAGTAAGAGAAGGTAAAGTCCCCAGTGATCGTCCAGCCACGCTTCGACCGAGTCCTGGTCCCATTGCCGTTGCGGCCGCGCGGAGCCGGGGCCGGCCCTCTCCATGATCAGCGCGGCGTGTCTCTGTGGTCAGCTGGTGCTGGTTTTCCACTCCAGCTGGGGTCCCTCCCTCGGAGGAGCAGAACTCGCCTCGAGACCCTCCCCCCTTCGCCCTGCTTCAGTCGGGCAGGCTTTCGGCGGAGCTGCTCAGTCGCCGGGCCAGCCTCCTGCCGCGCCCCGCCTCTCCAGGTCCTCACCGTTTCCAGGTGCGGAGGGCGGGGGGGGGGGGTGGGGGGGGGGTGCCGCAGCCCCGCGCCTTCCCCGGGGTGTGTCTGAGACTGGCTCTGGAAGTCTCTCTAGTCTCTAGATTCCGGGGCGGCCAGGGCGGCGACTGGCGAGCTCTCCGGAAGCCTAGTGGCCAGGACTAGAAAGGAGGCCGTGCGGCCGCTGGGGTGCGCTGCATGCCAAGCCGGCTCCGGAGGAGCGCGCAAAGGTGACGGTGGATGTGTTCGCTGAGCGTCCCTCTCTAGGCAAGGAAAGGTCACGCTGTGGAGACCCAGCCCAAACCCAGAGAGCTGTAGCTGGGGAAATTTTCGCCCGAAAATGAGAGGTGCTGGTAGCCCGCGCTCTTTTCCCCGGGCCTGGGAGAACAATGACTGTCCTGCCTCACTTTCCGCCAGATCAGCGCGTGGGTCTGGGAGGAGCTGGGACCCACCTCCCACGAAGCCCTGACGGCGCAACGGCTCAGGGCGCCCCAGCCAAGGGACCACATCTGGGGTGACGAGATCTGGGACGTGAGTCACCAAAATAGATTTAACAGTCCTGGTGGGTAACTTCTAACAGAGCCATTCCTGTGATTAACGTTAATAACCATAGTAAGTATAAATTAACTGCCTTCACAAGAAAGGCTTAATTTGCATTAAGCCCCCTTTCCTAACTGGAAAAAGATAAAGGTAAATTGAGATACAATAATCACCATGGTTTGTGTATGAAATCACAAATCTCCATACAAGTAGGTTAACTTGATCTACGGGGCAGTCCCCAGGTACCGTGCAGAGCAGCCAGTTAGCCCAGTTTTTAATTCTTCATTTATATTGAACTGGAGTTAAAGTACACATACCACGAAAAATGTATCCGTTTAAAAGGACTCAGCATTCCTACCCTGTTTTGTCGTTATCCTCATCATGCTTTGATAGGGCTTCCCTTGTGGCTCAGCTGGTAAAAAAAAAAAAAAAAACAAAAAACAAAAAAACAAAAAAAAAAACTGCCTGTAACTGCGGCTGGGTTCGATCCCTGGGTTGGGGTGTTCCCCCGGAGAAGGGAGAGGCTACCCACTCCAGTGTTCTGGCCTGGAGAATTCCCTGGACTGTATAGTCTGCTGCTGCTGCTAAGTCGCTTCAGTCGTGTCCGACTCTGTGCGACCCCAGAGACGGCTCCGCCGTTCCTGGGATTCTCTAGGCAAGAACGCTGGAGTGGGTCGCCATTTCCTTCTCCAATGCATGCAAGTGAAAAGTGAACGTGAAGTCGCTCAGTCGTGTCCCACTCTTCGCGACCCCATGGACTGCAGTCTACCAGGCTCCTCCGCCCATGGGATTTTTCCAGGCAAGAGTACTGGAGCGGGTTGCCTTTGCCTTCTCCGCTGTATAGTCTACGGGGCTGCAAAGAGTCAGACAGGACTGAGCGACTTTCACTTCACTTCTATCATGCTTCACAAAAAAGAATTGGGAGTCTTCCCTTGCTTTATTCTCATCCCCATCTCCCTGCGGTTTTAATATGGTATTTTGCAATGACCTAATTTTTTTGGCAGAATTAAACTGGAGCTGTGTGTTTCACAACGTGTGAACGACACCATTAGCAGTGATATACCAAAAGTGATTTAGCTGACATACTTTTAACAAACTCCTTTCCAAATATTCTTGGCAAGAATGTAAGACATTACTCACTACATAGAAACACGTAATTAAACAGATAATATGAGAACTTTAAGAAATGTCTTCCAGTCCCCCAGTGCAATGGTTTATACTTCCTTCATTAAATGATTGTCCTTTTGTCATTTCCGTTTCTTTGAAACTTCACTGCTGTATGCCAGTAGCCACAAACCAGTAAAAAGCAAGCAAAGGAGTATGAACTAATACATGATAAGTTATATCAGATTTTAAAATGAGGATGATCTTCTAATTTCTTACTATGATAGTGATTATAGCGCTCATGACCTAAAGACCATCTCCTCAGTGCTCAATTTTTCTCTGTGGAAGGTCATGCATTTCTCCTCTCAGGAGGGCAATTATATTTTAAAATTCTACTTCCAACTAAGGATGGAGTGAATTTTTGGCTTAAAATGCTTGCTTTGGTTGGCTACCATGATTAAATAAACAGGCATTATCCAAATGTCCCTTTTCTCTCCCAACCTGAAAGGGTTAAATTATCAGAAACCAGGAAGGCGTCTAAAAAAAATTGTGCAAGAAAAACAATCCCTGGACTCTCCCATCAGTGAGTCTCAATTCTGTGTGGTATAGATGTTGGGTGGGGGTTACTGTGAAGGGATGGGATGAGGCATTTCAAACTGTTCTAGTCTCTAGAAAACTCAGAACAGTACCTCTTGTAACTTTAAAGTACTTAAAGTTAAGAATATTTTGAATTGGCCTCACCCTGGCATCTTGTTCTCTGGCTTCTTTTATTCTTTATCCCAGTTTCCTCCATTTTTTTTTTTTTTTAACATACATTCTTTCTAACTTATTGGTATGGATTGCTCTAAGCATATCAAATCTTGTTTTAGAATAAGTTGAAGGATGAGTAATAATAAACATTACGAGGAAATAACTTGGAAGGTGAGGTAAATGCTACTTAAAACAACAACAACAAAAAATGCAATGACCTAACAGACAAGCCCTCCAACCTGTTATATTCTCATTGTACTAGGAAAAAACTCAAATCTCTAACATGGCTTACAAGGTTCTGTATGACTTTTACTCATTTCTGTTGCTAAAGGTTTTGTTCATACAACTAGAAAAAACAAATAAAACCGTGGATGATCAAATTCCTTTTCCAAAAGAGAACACAGATTATGAAAGTCATGACATCTTTCCTGCCTTGTTTTTTTTTTTTTTTTCAAATACTACATAGTATCTTCTTTTTTCTTACAGCAAACATATATTCTAAGCTTGAGAAAATTGAGTCAATATATTAGCACATATAATAGGATCTAGGTCCCTCATTGTTGAAGGGGAAGCCTAGAAGGTACATTGTGATGTTGAAATGGAATTGGAGGTTAAAAATTAAATGTGTGTGTGTGTGTGTGTGTGTGTGTGTGTGTGTGTGATGTGGGGAAATCCCACATGACAAGGAAATGCAGGCAGCTTTTAAGAGCTGTGGGCAGCCTGCAGCTGATAGCCTACAAGGAGCTCCAGCCACCAAGAAAATTAATTTTTTGGTATTATAACTGTAAGATTAAGAACTAAAGTGAGCTCAAAAGCAGATATTTCCCCAGTCACGCCTCAAATGAGACCACAACCACAATTCCAGCCAATAAACTGATTGCACCCTTATGAGATGCTAAGCAGTAGACATCTTCATAACCAACATCTTAATAACACTGAGTCCTATATCTATTAATGTATGTATTTATCCATTTACTTCAATCTTTTAAAATTTCTCCCAGCAGTGTCTTGAAGTTTTTAGTGTACATGTCTTACATGTATTTTGTTAAACTTATTTCAATATATATCCCACTGTCACTGAGAAATACTAGAAGCAATGATATTCATGTGTCAGAGTACACTTAGTCCTAGATTTTGGCTTAAAAATATGTTTCTTCACTTTAAAAGAAACCAAGAGTCTCTGTAGAAGATTCCAGGTCTGTGACAGGGAAAGCGCAAAATATACCTGGAAAATATTGTTTTGACAGAATGTAAGAAAGACTTAAACATAATGCCAGCATATCAGAACAGAGGACTTCCAAAGTCTAATACAAGTCTGAAACAATTAGAATATCAAAATACGTATTGATATATATTGACATATACTGATAGTAACAAATTTTAAACCATTGACTAAAATAAGAAACTGTGATTCCATACTGATATAAATAAATAACTAGATAAGCAAATAAACAGAAGAGAAAGGAATGTTCCTTACAATAGAATGTCAACAAAATGAATATAAAAGGAATCATGTAATTACAAAATCATTGAAAATAAGTTGTTAGTCACTCAGCCACCTCCGACTCTTTGCGACCCCATGGACTAGAGCCCACCAGGCTCCTCTGTCCATAGAATTCTCCAGGCAAGAATACTGGAGTGGGTAGCCATTCCCTTCTCCAGGCGATCTTCTTGACCTAGGCGTTGAACCTGGGTTTTCTGTATAGCAGACGGATTCTTTTACTGTCTGAGCCACTAGGGAAGCCCAGAAAAATCACTAATGGTCATTAGAATTAACTGATGAGAGTGTGATGATGGGTGGGATATTTACATAGCTTGAAGTATCACCTGGCAGGTTTCTTATTAGTTACCATGGGCAAATAGTATCTTTACAACAGAGAGACTCTAACCAAGTGATTCATTATCACTTCAGATCAGATCAGATCAGATCAGTCGCTCAGTCGTGTCCGACTCTTTGCGACCCCATGAATCGCATCACGCCAGGCCTCCCTGTCCCTCACCAACTCCTGGAGTTCACCCAGACTCACGTCCATCGAGTCAGTGATGCCATCCAGCCATCTCATCCTCTGTCGTCCCCTTCTCCTCCTGTCCCCAATCCCTCCCAGCATCAGAGTCTTTTCCAATGAGTCAACTCTTTGCATGAGGTGGCCAAAGTACTGGAGTTTCAGCTTGAGCATCATTCCTTCCAAAGAAATCCCAGGGCTGATCTCCTTCAGAATGGCTTGGTTGGGTCTCCTTGCAGTCCAAGGGACTCTCAAGAGTCTTCTCCAACACCACAGTTCAAAAGCATCAATTCTTCGGCACTCAGCCTTCTTCATAGTCCAACTCTCACATCCGTACATGACCACAGGAAAAACCATAGCCTTGACTAGACGGACCTTTGTTGGCAAAGTAATGTCTCTGCTTTTATTGGGACAAACCAATAGTATACACATTTAATAGAACATACTGAGGAGGATACAACATTATATTTATGTCATTACTGTCAAAATTGTGAATCTAATCATGAGGATGAGATTGATTGATTTCCATACAAACATACCTAGATTGAGGGACATTCTGCAAAATAACTCGCCTGCATGCTTCAAAGATTTTAAGGTCAAGAAAGGTAAAGACTGAGCTGTAGTTATCCATTGCTATGGAATGATATTACCACAATATTAGTGGCTTAAAGCAACACACATTCATTATCTCTGTTTCTGTGAATTAGGAGTCTAGGTTGGTTGAGCTGGGCACTCTGCTCAGGGGTGTCTCACAAGGGAATCAAGGTGCTGGCCAGATCTACAGTCTCATCTGAGGCTCAACTGGAGAAGGATCCTCTTCTAAGATTACTCAGACTGTTGGCAGAATTAACTTTCTTGGGATTACAGAACTGAGAAATTCTTTCTCTTGCTGGATGCTGGCTGAAACTTTTACAGGTCACTGGCTGAAGGCCCCTCTCTGGTTCTCAAAGCCACTTTCAGTGCCTTGCCACGTGGAGCTTTCCAACGTGGCCACTTGTTTCCTCAGAACCAGCAAGGGAGACAGCCTCCAACAAGAAGGGCAGTTTTTTAATAATGTCATCCAAACTGTCACAGACGCATCATCACATGCATACCTTTGCCATATTGTTTGTTGGAAGTGTGGGCAAAAGAACACGTTGCCTGCCGTTTCAGTAAACAGCGAATGTTGCCTGCCATCAAGCCTTCAGCCACTGCAGCTGTCCCAACCGTGTGCCCAGAGGGGAATATAGGACGGAGACACACAGGATACTAGTCTAGATAGTTAAGATGCATATCTAAAAGGACTAATTTCTATGACCCCAGACTCTAGCATCTTCCCATACACAGAAAAGCACTAAAATCATTCATTTCAGATGGCTGTGTGTGTGTATGATTAGCAGTAATATTTTGATGTTTGACAACATGGTTTTTGTTTTGTTTTTCAGCAAAGACTCTTTCATGCTCTGGCTCCTCCCTTATCTCCTTGGAATAGTCCCTCAGAGCTATTTGAGAGGATGCGTCCTAGGCTACGGGCTTCTGTAGTGGCTCTGATGGTAAAGAATCTGCCTGCAAAGCAGAAGACAGGTTCGATCCTTGGGTCAGGAAGATCCCTTGGAGAAGGGAATGACAACCCACTCCAGCATTCTTGCCTGGAGAATTCCAGGAACAGAGGAGCCTGGTGGACTACAGTCCATGGGGTCATAAAGAGTTGGGGACAACTGAGTGACTAACATTTTCACTTTTCATCCTAGCTATAGTCCTTAGTAAGGCCAATGAATAAAATATAATTCTCAACTTTTAGGTTGTACTTTTTTTTTTTTAGTAGAAAGAAACAAATTAAGGTTTTGCCCTTGACCATACCAGGGTGTAAATAGAGGATGAAGGGATCATGGAGGCTACCTCAAGAATCCACCTAGAATAATATTGTAGAATAAGGTATAGTGATTGGGACATAACATGTGTTCAGTAGCTATTTGTTGGGTCAATTTAAACAGAAATGTGGGCTTTTTAAAGAGTATTTGGCAGTTGTTTTTGTTCAGTCATTAAGTCTTTGTGACTGTGGACTGCAGCACACCAGGCTCTTCTGTCCTCCACTCTCTCCCAGACTTTGTTCAAATTCCTGTCCATTGCGTCAGTGATGCTATCTAATCATCTCATCCTCTGCTGCCCCCTTCTCCTTTTGCCTTCAGTCTTTCCCAGCATCAGGGTCTTTTCCAAGGAGTCAGCTTTTTGCATCAGGTTGCCAAAGTATTGGAGCTTCAGCTTCAGCGTCAGTACTTCCATTGAAGATTCAGGACTGATTTCCTTTAGGATTGATTTCCTTGGTTTGATTGGTTTGATTTCCTTGCAGTCCATAGGACTCTCAAGAGTCTTCTCCAGCACCACAATTCCAATGCATCAATTCTTTGGCACTCAGCCTTCTTTATGGTCCAACTCTCACATCTGTGCATGACTACTGGAAAAAACAGTTTTGACTATACGGACCTTTGTCAGCAAAGTGATGTCTCTGCTTTGTAAAATGTTGTCTAGGTTTGTCATAGCTTTCCTTCCAAGGAGCAAGTGTCTTTTAATTTCACGGCTGCAGTCACTATCCACATTGATTTTGGAGCCCAATAAAATAAAATCTGTCATTGCTTCCACTTTTCCCCTTTTGTTTCCCCCTTTTATGAAGTGATGGAACTGGATTCCATGGTCTTAGTTTTTTGAATGTTGAGTTTTAAGGCAGCTTTTTCACTCTCCTCTTTCACCATTGTCAAGAGGCTCTTTAGTTCCTCTTCACTTTCTGTCATAAGGGTGGTATCATCTGCATATCTGAAGCTGTTGATACTTCTCCCAGCCATCTTGATTCCAGCTTGTGATTCATCAAGCCTGGCAGTTGGATGATGCTTATTTAACTGCATATAAGTTAAATAAGCAGGGTGACAATATACAGTCTTGTCATACTCGTTTCCTAATTTTGAACCAGTCCATGTCTGGTTCCAACTGTTGCTTCTTCACCTGCATACAAGTTTCTCAGGAGGCAGGTAAGGTGGTCTGGTATTCCCATCTCTTTAGGAATTTTCCACAGTTTTCTGTGATCCACACAGTCAAAGGCTTTGGTGTAGTCAATGAAGCAGAAATACATGTTTTTCCTGGAATTCCCTTGGTTTCTCCATGATGCAATGAATGTTGAGAATTTTATCTCTGGTTCCTCGGCCTTTTCTAAATCCATCTTGTACATTTTGAGATTCTCGATTCATGTACTGCTGAAGCCTAGCTTGAAGGATTTTGAGTATAAGCTTGCTAGCATGTGAGATGAGTGTAATTATATGGTAGTTTGAACATTCTTTGGCATTGCCCTTCTTTTGGAATGGAGAGGCGTTCCATTGGGATTGGAATGAAAACTTATTTTTTCCAGTCCTGTGGCCACTGCTGAGTCTTCAAATTTGTTGAGATATTGAATGCCACACTTAACAGCATCATCTTTTAGAATTTTGAAGTGAAGTGAAGTCTCTCAGTCATGTCCGACACTTGGCGACCCCATGGACCGTAGCCTACCATGCTCCTCCGTCCATGGGAGTTTCCAGGCAAGAGTACTGGAGTGTGTTGCCATTTCCTTCTCCAGAGGATCTTCCCAACCCAGAATTGGGAAGATTTAAAATTTTAAATAGCTTTAAATTTTCACTCAACTTTGATACTGCCTATGGCAGTACTTTTGCTTATTGGATATATGTAAATATGTCAGCAACTGATCTTTGGGAAAGGTTTATTTCTTTTAGTGGTCTGTGGAAGTCTTATCACTCGTCACAAGATCATCCTTTATTTTTAGCAGCACTAGGCTCATGTGATCTAGCAGTTCTCTACAGAGAGCATTGGAGTACATATTTCAAGGTGTCACATGGTAGGGATCAGCTTAATATTTTAACTGCATAAATTTAAATCAAACCATAATTATGAATTTCAAAGACAGAACCAACCTATGAATAATAAGACCGTGTTATGGTGCAGTGCAATGATTTCAATCAGTACACAGCATTTTCCCTCCAAATCAAACATAGGGTTTTTTACCTAAGTCTCTTGAAGCAGCCAAGAATTCTATTTGATATATAAAGGCTGATCTGTGTGAAGAGACATTACACAGTGCATGGCGAGCAGCTGTTCTTCCCATCAAGGAAGGTCACAATGAAAGGAAATGGACTTACATTCAAACAGGAGAGATTCTGGACAGATACTAGACACACGTTCCTGACAAAGGGATGCAGCACAGATGGATTCAGGATGAAAAACAACTGTGGAATTTCCCCCTAGCAACTTTTACAAATGAGGTGGACAACCATCTGTTGGTAACGCTTTGAAGTCCTGTCTCAGGGCAGATCAACCTCAGGAACTCCTGAGGCTTCTCACTACCCTTTCACCTGCATCTGCAGAAGATATTAAACAGAAGAACGGTGGTGTTTTAATTGATCAGTATAATAGGCACCATTCACAGAAACATGAAATAACCTAAAACACCTATACCCAGAACAAACCTATGCTCCTTTCATCCACTTTCCTGTTAAAGAAAAGATTTCATTCTCTAGAGAAAATATCTTGTGCTAGTCAGAATGGCTAAAAATAAAATAATTAGTTTAGAAAGAAATAGCAAGGAGTGAAACACTTTTAAAAGTCAACTGCATCTGGGTGTGACACACTTAACTAAAAACCAGTTTAAAAGTAGGTCATTTAAAAATAGACTCTTTAAAGGTTAAAGGAACAAAAATGTGTATGTTTAAATGTAAATCAAGAGATATAGTTTTGTTGATCTTGATTCCAGCCTAGAGAATCATTTGTCTTTTCTTTGTAAGTTACAGACTAAAATTTGTTTTAGGTGATGCTCAGTCTCATTTAAAACATCTCAGATGACTGCATAGACATCATTATGAAACCTGCTGCTGCTGCTGCTAAGTCACTTCGGTCGTGTCCGACTCTGTGCGACCCCATAGACGGCAGCCCACCAGGCTCCCCCGTCCCTGGCATTCTCCAGGCAAGAACACTGGAGTGGGTTGCCATTTCCTTCTCCAATTATGAAGCCTGCCCTTTTCCAAATACGTAAGGAAAGTGTGATATAATTATAATGCCACAGAAAAAAAAAAAAAAAAAAAGAACCTCATGACCAGAGATAATTTTCATCTCTTAAGAGTAGCTTTTGGATAACTTGTTTGACTCAACTCTGAAAACAAAAGTCAACATTTTATAATTTAATAAAATCAACTAAAACTCAAAAAAGACCCAAAGTATTAGGGACACTTATGCAAAATTCTTCATTCAATTTTGCTACATGCCTTGAAAATAATACATGTTTTAAATAAACAAAGGCTGTATGGAGATGAAGCCAGAAGTTCATTCTTTTCACAGTGACTCAATTTTCCCATTCACTTCTTATAGGGAAATGAACAATATGTTGAAAGTAGGTAATGTACAACATTCTAGTCTGGAAGTTCCAGGATAAAATTCCAGCTATGCTTACATAAAACGTTGTCTTTAAATAATGGCACTTCCAAGAACAGTAATCAATAAATCAGTTGAAAGAAGGAACTGCTCTATGGAACAGGCCCTGCCTGATTCCTTCAGTTCATTTGTTTTCATTCTTCTCCGTCAGTGGAATCACTGAGGTGGTGCATATATTGGAAGTATTGTGCAATACTAGTCTGAGAACGTGAAAAAACATTTCTATAATGTCTTAAAACTCTAGAATTGATCAATGTAAGTTATTGTCTCTTTGCCATAGTTACCTTGGAAAGCCTTATGTTTTTATAAACTGTGTTGCCATTGCTTGAAACATTTTGGGAAATTTCTCTTTGAATTGCTTTCAGAGTCTGCATTTGACTTTTTGCATCTCTTCAGTAGTGACAATATTTTGGTTTGTAGATTTCATGCTGAGAGTGATTTTTTTATTTTTTTGGGTATATTTTAAAGAGCCCAAAGTTACTTCACCTATGGTCCGTTGGGAAATATGAGGGTTTTTTTTTTTTTTTTTTTGTAAAATGGTTACAAGGTTATGAGACTGATTTTTATAGTCTAGATTAGAAGTGTTGGAGAAGACTCTTGAGAGTCCCTTGGACTGCAAGGAGATCCAACCAGGCCATCTGAAGGAGATCAGCCCTGGGATTTCTTTGGAAGGAATGATGCTCAAGCTGAAACTCCAGTACTTTGGCCACCTCATGCAAAGAGTTGACTCATTGGAAAAGACTCTGATGCTGGGAGGGATTGGGGGCAAGAGGAGAAGGGGACGACAGAGGATGAGATGGCTGGATGGCATCACTGACTCAATGGATGTGAGTCTCCGTGAACTCCGGGAGTTGGTGATGGACAGACAGGGAGGTCTGGCGTGCTGCAATTCATGGGGTCGCAAAGAGTAGGACACAACTGAGCAACTGATCTGATCTGATTATCCTGTTTGTCAGCTATGTGACTGCCCAACACCTCAGTTCCTTTATTTGTAACAAGAGTAACAATGGTTCACATAGACTTGTTCTATTAAGTGATATAATAAATAC
This sequence comes from Bubalus kerabau, assembly GCF_029407905.1. NCBI lineage: Eukaryota > Metazoa > Chordata > Mammalia > Artiodactyla > Bovidae > Bubalus > Bubalus kerabau. Next base: position 1,596,460 of record NW_026577904.1, read on the forward strand.
ACCATAGTAGTCAGAGTGCCCAGCACACAGTTAAACAGTTCTCACCTAGAGAATAACTCCATGAAGGGATTTCTAGACCTCTCCTTTCTATTAAACTCTCAACCCATCAATTCAGATCCAGCACATCCTTCAAAACTGACTCCAAATCCATTCTCTGAAGTCACCTTTTTTGTGTAAATAATTCATTTGTAATTTTCTCTTTTTCCAAGCAATCATGGAGTCCTCAAGACTGATCTTTCATCATGACTCTTAAATCTTTTTCTCCAACCCACTTCCTGTCTTCAATCCTTGAAGCCATGCCTTCTCCATGCTACAGGCAGAGTGATCTTTCTGAAGTGTTAGCCTGATGGAGTCACTTCCCTCTTAAAACATGTCAGTGTCTCCCCATTATCCTCTGGTAGAGGATAATCTTCTCAGTAGGACATAGAAAGCTATTTGTGATCTGAAGTTGGTTTACTGCAGAAACTCAATGCCTCATTTCTTTAAATGTAGCATATTCTCATGTTCCTAGGATTTTGCATGAGGCTGAAATTTGTTCTCTTTTGCTTCTGGCTAATTCCTACTATTTCCTCTGGATTTATTTTAGACATTTAGTGCTCCAGGAAGCTCAACACTCTCAGGCCCTCTAAGGGCCCCACTTCCCACACAAGGTTTATTTATGTATACCTCATAAGTAATCTCATAACACCTGCTCAGCCATTGCACTGTATTTTTACCCTTTATTTGAAATTTATTTACAGGTACTGTGTCTTAGTTATACCAATCTTAGTTACACCCTCCAGGACCCTGTGTTCATATTTGTATCCCTAGGAACATCATGTGCTCAGTTGTTCAGTTGTGTCTGACTCTTTGTGACCCCATGAACTGTAGCCAGGCTCCTCTGTCCATGGGATTATCCTGGAAGAACACTGGAGTGGGTTGCCATTTCCTCCTCCAGGGAACATAATAGGGCTCAGTAATCATTTATAGAATGAACGAATGAATGAATAATGTTTCTGACGTCTTATTTACTGTTCTTGTGACTCATTAACAATTTTTATTGCTATTAAGATTTTATAAAAAACTTTCAAATGTTTGCTCTCACACCTGCCCTCTCTGCCTTGGAAAAATCCAAATAGTTGCACTGAATCTACCTCAACCTCTCACTTAATGTGGATCTTTAAGGATCTTCTTAAAGGATCATCTCAGAAGGGTCTTCTGAGTAAGCAAATAAGACACACAATCAGAGCTGCCAAACAGAGCTGTGACTTTCTTGAGGCGTTTGTCTACTCTGGACATTATATTCTATATTTACTACTTTTTTTTTTTTTTTTTATTCCTGATGTCTGTAAGCTTCATAAGGTTGAGTTTGCTTCATTCACCACTGGGTCATCAGGTCCCACAATACTATCTGGCACATACTGGGTCTTTAATTTTAAGTAAAGTATTGAATACCAGATTACAAGATCCTTGAGAACAGTAAATTGTGTATGTTCCACATCATAACCTAAAATGTCATATAGTATGTGATTGTTAGATATATGTTCATGTATTTTTTTATTGTAGTTGATGATAAAAAATAACAGGGTGCCTCTTGAGGCAGACAGTACCTGTAGGTATCCTTTGAGGGGGAAAATTAAAAATTAAGTGAGCACTTCCAACCTGTGAGAAAGAGGGCAGACAGTTTCTTTGAATCAGATCTGCTAAAAATCGCATGGAGTATTGCCTGTAGTTATGTACAAGTGGTATAGGAAGGTTTCCCCTAAAGGGGGAACCTGGGACCCCTTGAGCAAAGAAAGATTCCTAGGATGGAGTTAGATTAATTTGCATAAGGAACTTGGAACTTCTGAAAGAGATGAACTAAAATGTATATCTGAATCACCTGAGATTTAGCCCTGGGAGGCAGCCAGGGGTGGCGGGGGTTGGTGGAGACTGTGGCAAGCTGAGTCAGGATGTCCCTGATCTAGGTACAGAGGCAGAGAAGAGCACTGGGCTCCTCCTGAGGAAAATTCATCTGCCGAAAGGGCAGAGGTGGTTTCACCTCAAAGTTACGGAAGCATACCGCATCGTTCACTTACAGGACACCTTCTGAGTCTGAGTGAGTCCTAGCAATGTGGTCACATTGTTGCAACTACTTAACTGCTGACATTGAGCGAATGACTGTTTCCACCCAACATTTCCTCCTCAGACTCTTCAGTAAGATCACTGGAGTGACTGAAGGCATTTGGGGGATTCAGCTAAGAGGAAGTTGAGTTAGGAATACATTTAGTCTGGTTTAAGGGGGATATCTTTATGTGGTTCAAAGTCAGTTCATTTTTTAAACAATTAATTTGTATTGGAGTATAGTTAGTTGAGCAAACTCTGGGAAATAGTGAAGGACAGGGAAGTCTGGCGTGCTGCAGCCCACGGCAGGGTCGCAAGGAGTTGGACATGACTGAGCAACTAAACAACAGCAACAAAGAGCTGCTTTACAATATTGTGTTAGTCTCTGCTGTACGGCAGAGTGAGTCAGCTATTTGTATACATATATCCCCTCTTTTGGGGATTTCCTTCCCATCTAGGTCACCACCGAGTACTGAGTCGAGTTCCCTGTGCTATACAGTAGGTCCTCATTCATTATTTATCTGTTTTATACATAGTAGTGTGATATGGCGATCCCAGCTCATCCCACCCTCTCACCCCCCAAGCCTGGTGTCCATACATTTGTTCTCTACATCTGTGTCTCTATTTCTGCTTTGCGAATAAGTTCTTCTGTATCATCTTTCTAGATTCTACATATAATCGATATTATGTTTGTTTTTCTTTTTCTGTCCTTTCCTTTTTATTGTTGAGTTTTTGCTAGCTGCCCTGATGTAGGAATGACTTATAAGAATATCCCTACCACCCATTCTTCAGAATCACCTAATCCGAGGACAAGAAAGGTCAGACATCCTGTCAAGATATGAATGTGCCTATGTCACCTGTCACTAGAATTAGGTGGATAATTCTAGAGTAAAAAGACTCCGATTTGGAGAATCAGGAAAACTGTGAAGAAACAGTTTAAAATGAAACTGTGAGATGTTTTAAAATTACTGGACAGCAAAAAATTCTGGAAGGTATAGAAGGAAAATGCTACTTTACTAGCCTTTGCTGAAAAAGGTATTAACTATTTGATTCTGGAGACAAACCAAAAAGAAAAGGATGTAGGGTATGGTTTCCAGGGCCTTCACCTGATACTCTACCATTCCCTACCCTCCATCATTTTTTTAAACAGAGCTTCATGGTGGCAGAGGACATGGTGCCTGACGTTGCTGGACTCCTGGGGGTGCAAGTGCGCTGTACCCCGAGTTTCAGTATGCAAGCACAACAGACTAACATGTGGCCAGTGGCCCTGTGTAAGGATAATCTGTCAAGATATCCCAATGGTGGGATTCCAAATGGAAGTAAGTCTATTTTTTCCTGTAGGTGGGAAATAGACTACCAGAAATTGAGGATGTGTAGGTGATGAAATTCTAGCCCAAACCAAAGAACACTGTTGGGTATGAATGCAGATTAAGAATGAAAGGTACAACAATAGGAAATACAGATGTAGGTAATGAAGGGCTTATATGGTTCCCTCCTCTTGGTGATTCCTATGTTCTCCTGTATAACCATAGCACAGTGTTTGGAAGTCCTAAAATAAATATTTGAAGATTAGGAGAGGCACTGGGTATCTTCTGTTTGTTCCTCTGGCTCTTCTGTTCCCCAGAGGGCTGGCTTATAAGGACTGTATAAACAAGTTCCTTTGGAGGCAAGAATATATACAGTGGAGAAAAGACAGCTCTTCAATAAGTGATGCTGGGAAAACTGGACAGCTACGTGTCAAAGAACGAAATCAGAACATTCTCTAACACCATGTACAAAGTTAAATTCAAAGTGGATCAAAGATCTAAATATAAGACCGGATACTATAAAACTCCGGAAAACTCAGGCAGGACACTGACATAAATTTCAACAATACCTTTTGGGAACCATCTCCTAGAGGAATGGAAATAAAAACAAAAATAAACAAATGGGACCTAATTTAACTTAAAAGCTTTTGCACAGTAAATGAAACCATGAACAAAATGAAAAGATAACCTAAAGAATGGGAGAAAATATTTGCAAACAATATAATCAATAAAGGATTAATATCAAACATATATAAATGGCTCAATATATAAAAAAAAGGACAACACAATAAAAAATGGGCAGAAGATCTATATAGACATTTCTCCAAATAAGACATACAGATGGGCAACAGGCACATGAAAATATGCTCAACATTGCTAATTGTTAGAGAAACGCAAATCAGACCTACAATGAGGTATATTACCTCACACTGGTCAGAATGACCGTCATCAAAAAGTCTACAAATAATAAATACTGGAGACAGTGTGGAGAAAAAGGAACCCTCCTACACTGTTGGTAGGAATGTAAATTGGTGCAGCCAGTATGAAGGACAGTATGGAATTTCCTGAAAAAACTAAAAATAAAGTTACCATCAATTCAGTTCAGTTCAGTCGCTCAGTCGTGTCCGACTCTTCACAACCCCATGAATCGCAGCACGCCAGGCCTCCCTGTCCATCACCAACTCCCGGAGTTCACTCAGACTCACGTCCATCGAGTCAGTGATGCCATCCAGCCATCTCATCCTCTGTTGTCCCCTTCTCCTCCTGCCCCCAATCCCTTCCAGCAGCAGAGCCTTTTCCAATGAGTCAACTCTTTGCACGAGGTGGCCAAAGTACTGGAGTTTCAGCTTGAGCATCATTCCTTCCAAAGAAATCCCAGGGCTGATCATATGATCCTGCAATTCCACTCCTGGACATAAATCCAGAGAAAACTATAATTCAAAAAGATGCATACACTCCAATGTTCACTGCAGCACTCCTTACAATAGCCAATACATGGAAGCAACCCAAATATCCATTGACATTGGAATGGATAAAGAAGATGTGGTATACTTATACAATGGAATACTACTCAGCCATAAAAAGAATGAAATTGGCAGCAACATGGATGGACCTAGAGATTTTCATACTAAGTGAAGTCAGTCAGACAGAGAAAGACAAATATCATATGATGTCATATATATCTGGAGTCTAAAAAAGTGATAAAACTGAACTTATTTACAAAAGAGAGACTGACAGACATAGAAAACAAATTCATAGTTTCCAAAGGGGAAATGGGGAGGGAGAGATAAATTAAGAGTTTGGGATTAGTACAGATACACTGCTGTATATAGCATAAATAACCAACAAGGTCCTACTGTATGGCACAGGGAACTATATTCAATATTTTGTAATAACCTATAAGGCAAAAGAATCTGAAAAAGAATATATATGTGTATATATATGAACTGAATCACTTTTTACTGTACACCTGAAATGAATACATTGTAAATCAACTATTGTTCAATTTAAAAATATGAATATAAAAACATATTAACCAATATAATATATAATATGTGATTATAAAAGTATAATAATATAGATTTGTAAAGTTTCTCATTTTATTAAATTTTAGCAGGATTAAAAATAACAAGTTCCTTTGCCCTCTGGCCTTTGGTTGTCTTGGTTAATAGGGAGGATCAGCAAGAGATGGCAGGCCAGGAGGAAAATGAGCTCAGAATCTTTAAGAAACCTGCTATGGTAAACTAAACATGATGCCATTTTTTTTTTTTTTTTTCTTTTTGCTGTTGAAGGGTGAAGTCTAATTCCTATCTCCCCTGTAATCAGGACTGGCCTAAGTAACTTGCTTGAACAACTGAATGCAGTAGAAGTGACATTTTGAGGCTTCTGAGGCTAGATCATCACAAGCAGACTTACAGACCCCGCTGCTTCAGTCTCTTGGAGAACTCACTCTTGGAGTTCTGAGCTGTCTTGTAAGTAAGAGGTCAATTACACTGAGACTTCCCTGCTGGAAGGACCCACAGGGAGAGAGCATGGAGAGAGTGATGCTGGCCACCCGCTAGCCGTTCCAGCCCTCTGAGGCAGATATGTGAGTGAGGACAAGGTCTTGGAGGACATGGCAGTCCCAGCAGATATCTCGTGAAGAAGAACCAAAGGAGCCAGCCAACGGCTTTACTGAGGCCCCAGATATATATGACCCCTGTTGTGCTGGCTCAGACAGCTCCAGCTGCTCCAATCACCCCAGCCGAGGCTCCAGGATTTTGTGAAGCAAGAATAATCTTACATCCCTGCTGTGCCCTGCCAGAACTAGTGACCCACAAAACTGTGAGCACAGTATGTGATTATCGTTTCACAGCAATAAACAACCAAACACCTGGTAACCTCCTAGCTGGGTGAGCCCTGATAGACTCTGTCCCTCTGCCAAAGACTCTTCAAGACAGCCTCTCCATAGAACCACTCTCGCTTTACAGCCTGCAGGAGGGAATGACTCCCCGCCATCATGCACTGTACTATCTTTTGTTATGGGCTTTTGAAAATCTTGTCCACCTTTCAAAGTAAAGTCCCCTAACTAAATTCTCCTGAATCACCTAGTTTGAGAGTGTTATCTGTTTCTTGTCAGGATCTTGGCTTATAAACCAGACTTGATATATATATATACACATCTCAAGATTTATTAAAGAGCAGAGGAGAAAGCTACAGTCTATGTAAGGAGGTTCAAAATTATGCTTTAGAAAGCCACAAATTAACAAAACAGCACATGTACATACTTATATCAGGTAATTAGCATGTTACCCTTAATGAAATGTTTTAGAATACTTTAGAAGAGACTAGGTGTTTAAGACTGTCCTTAAGGTTTTCTGGATTCATTGAGTCTTACTCATTCTTTTGCTTTCTGTGGAAATTGGTCATTTTCTGGTACTGTGTTATTTTATTTAACAGTTTTATGTCGCACTTTCTATATTCCAGGCACTCTGGAATAATATACAAATAATAATTCACTCAATCCTCCTAATAACCCTATCAGCCGTGAGCTGCTATCATCGCCATTTTACAGATGAAGACACTGGGGCATGCAGAGATTATATTAATGGGCAAAGGGCTCACAGTAAGTGGCAGAGCTAGTGACTGAAGCCACACAGTGCAGCTAGAGGGTATGCACTCTTTGCCACTGTGTTATACTGTGAGGTCTTGTCAGGATTATTTGTAAAAGTGTGGGAGTGTTTAAAGAAAACAAAAATAAGGATTGTATAGAACTTCCAAACTAGTAACAGTAGAGAGCCATTACCTTTCCCTGGACTGAAGGAAAGGGAGAAGTTACCAGACATCAACGGAGCTGTTTGTACAGGGTATCTGACAAAAGTTGGTAGCATTTAGGGAGAGCTGCAGATAGCCAAAGATGACCCAGTGGAGGAGAAGGAGGGTGAATACACACTCTCATCTCATTGTCCCATGCCCTTCGATCTTCTGCTTATCTAACCCACCTGAAGCCAAGTGGCCAGGGCAGTCCACGTAGGTCAGCCTTCCAAGACTACAGAGCAGGGTGCTGGTGAGAATGGTGGAGGATGGGTCTGGACAAGCAAATAGAAGATAGCCAACACACCAAAATCTTACCGAGGGTCAGGTTAGGGTGGTGTAAGGCGAGAAGGGTGTTTTGGAGAATTACCAGGTGTTCCATGTCGAGCTCTAGATGAGTGTGGCTGGGGCTCGAAATGCAACCATTTACAGACTTTATGTTGTACCATATGACATTACCATTTTTATAGGTAAAATACCTGGAAAAATTGTCAATTTCATATAGTTCAACCTAATAGTCTGTGTATTTTCCCATAGAGTTGCTAATAGATAAACGACTCATACCAGATGACTAAATATGTTGCTTCTCACTTGTCAGTTAGGGTTGTTAAACAGAATGGGTATTCTAATTGGACTACATGAAACATTTTTTTCTTTTTTGGTTGTTCAGGGATGAGTCATTGCTCTTCTCTGTTACCATGTCTTGGTCAGAACCACCCTAGTCTATCCTGACAGGTCACTCTAACTCCAGATTTCTGTCCTGGTCCCAATCTCTCTAAGGCTCCAAGGTTCTTCATGCACATTTCTCGTATGGGTTTTTAAGCAGCAACAGTAAGGAGTGAGTGTCAAAAGGAATCTATCCTCCTAGGTGCCCCCTCACTATATTCATGTAACTAGGAAAATCACTTTTATTAGTTCCCTATGGCTGTGGTGAGTGGCTTAACACAAATCTATTCTTTTATACTTCTGGAAGTCAGAGGGCTGAATTAAGTCTCACAGGGCTAAAATCAGTGGGACTAAAACTGATGTGTCTGCAGGATTGGTTCATTTTGGAAGAGAATCCATTTCTTGCCTCTTCCAACTTTTAGAAGCTGCTAGAATTCCTTGGCTCATGTCCACATGGCTCCAACCTCTACTCCATTGTTGGCAAGGACCCACCAGAATGGAATTGTCTGGTCCCTGGGGTTCTTGGTAAATTGATGGTGGGATAGGGAGGGGAGGGCTGGGAATGAAGAAACTAAACTATACCAAAGGCAACCCACTCCAGTGTTCTTGCCTGAAGAATCCCAGGGACGGGGGAGCCTGGTGGGCTGCCGTCTATGGGGTCGCACAGAATCGGACATGACTGAAGCGACTTAGCAGCAACTTAGCAGGGAGGGGAGGGTTGGGGGTGAAGAAACTAAACTGTACCAATTACTACATTCTTTATTCTTTGCTCTTCACTAAAACAAACAAATAATCTTATAATACTATACAATAAAAGGATTTGTACCTACATGTTTCAATCCCTTTGATGGTTAACTTCTTTAATTAGGAGACTCCGTCAATGGGCATTTTCTAGAAGTCGCTAAACCCTTATGGTCTGTGTGCACGCATGCTCAATCGCTCAGTCGTGTTCAACTCTTTGTGACCCCATGGACTGTAGCCCATCAGGCTCCTCTGTCCATGGAATTCTCCAGGCAGGAATACTGGAGTGGGTTGCCATTTCCTACTCCAGGGAATCTTCCCAACTCAGGGATGGAACCCGGGTCTCCTGCACTGAGACTCCTGGGCCTATTTTATGTCAGGCATTGTCTCATGATCTTACATAGTTCATTGCATTTAAATCTTCCCTCCTTCAGTAAGGCAGATTGTCTTTCTATTTTATAGATGAAGTGATAAGGCTCAGGAATTTTTTCTAGCTGGTTATAAGAGACGGGTCTCTAGCCATATTATTGGTTTATAAGCATCAATTACGGTCACATTTAAATCAAGTGGCAAGTGAAGCAAGAGTATTGCTGGATGCTTGAATGCAGCTAATCTAGGAGCACAGCCAAGATGTTATATAATTGTAAGATGTAATGAGAGTTCGCATAGGTCCTATTTTGTTCTAATTAATCCCTCACTCCAAGCAAACCCTATTATCCAATACCCCAGCATATCCTCCTTAAACTCTCTCACCACCAAATCCCTGAACTATATATATATGTCAGTAATGTATGAAAGATGTGTAAAAAGTACCTTGAGTAAGGATGAGTGTGTGTGTGCTAAGTCACTTCAGTCATGTCCAACTATTTTTGACCCCATGGACTGTAGCCCACCAGGCTCCTCTGTCCATGGGATTCTCCAGGCAAGAATACTGGAGTGGTTGCCATGCCTTCCTCCAGGGGATCCTCCTGACCCAGGGATCAAACCCATGTTTCCTGCGGCTCCAGACTTGCAGGTAGATTCCTTGCCACTGTGCCACTGGGGAAGCCCAGGTAAGGATAGTGCTCGTTAAAGTTTGGTTGAATAAAACGTTAGAAAAAAACATAATCTGAAATGCACAGTAACAAATACAGAAGGCAAATAAAATGTTTGCTACCATTCCAAAGTTACAGCCTTATTCTTTACCACTGAGCCTCCTGGGAAGCCCAGTTTAAAAAACAGCAGCCACAAAATGACCAAGTTGGTATATAAGTCCTTTTTGAAAAAAGGTTGAAAGCACACCATGAAACTGAAAGACAGGACTGCAAAAATCTCCTGACTGAAAGATTATGAAGCTACAGAACAACAATTCTGTATATATAGAAGAGTGCTCCCTCAAATTTTTCACTTGCTTTTGATTTTTGGAGAGCTGTATTTTATATATGAACAACAATCACCATTTGAAACAGACATTTCTGCTGCGTACAAGCATTGGTTTCTCCCTTCCTTCCAACAATACCTAGACTTTATTCAAGGTATCGTCTCTTCCCCATACCTCTTGTAGGTCTCAGGAGAACTTGACCTCATCACTCCAGGTTGCTCTGGCGGGCGGGTCTAGTGCACCTAAAGCTAATTGCCCCTCTAGACCAAGTGATGGGTGCTAGAGATGACATGTGACCCAGCTAACTGAAAAGAGGTTCGCAAGGGGCCTCTGAGAAAGACTTACCATCACAGTGAGAGAGATTCCTAGAGTAACCCTCTCTCTAGACATTATCCTGAAAATGAAACTTCTATTTAGAGTCAGGCGGGTCATGGTGGAGAGGTCTGACAGAATGTGGTCCACTGGAGAAGGGAATGGCAAACCACTTCAGTATTCTTGCCTTGAGAACCCCATGAACCGTATGAAAAGGCAAAATGATAGGATGCTGAAAGAGGAACTCCCCAGGTCGGTAGGTGCCCAGTATGCTACTGGAGATCAGTGGAGACATAACTCCAGAAAGAATGAAGGGATGGAGCCAAAGCAAAAACAATACCCAGTTGTGGATGTGGCTAGTGATAGAAGCAAGGTCCGATGCTGTAATGAGCAATATTGCGTAGAAACCCGGAATGTCAGGTCCATGAATCAAGGCAAATTGGAAGTGGTCAAACAGGAGATGGCAAGAATGAACGTCGACATTCTAGGAATCAGCGAACTAAAATGAACTGGAATGGGTGATTTTAACTCAGATGACCATTATATCTACTACTGCGGGCAGGAATCCCTCAGAAAAAATGGAGTAGCCATCATGGTCAACAAAGGAGTCTGAAATTCAGTAATTGGATGCAATCTCAAAAATGACAGAATGATCTCTGTTCATTTCCAAGGCAAACCATTCAATATCACAGTAATCCAAGTCTGTGCCCCAACCAGTAACACTGAAGAAGCTGAAGTTGAATGGTTCTATGAAGACCTACAAGATCTTTTAGAAGTAACACCCAAAAAAGATGTCCTTTTCATTATAGGGGACTGGAAGGCAAAAGTAGGAAGTCAAGAAACACCTGGAGTAACAGGCAAATTTGGCCTTGGAATACAGAATGAAGCAGGGCAAAGGCTAATAGAGTTTTGCCAAGAGAACGCACTGGTCATAGCAAACACCCTCTTCCAACAACACAAGAGAAGACTCTACACATGGACATCACCAGATGGTCAACACCGAAATCAGATTGATCATATTCTTTGCAGCCAAAGATGGAGAAGCTCTATACAGTCAGCAAAAACAAGACCGGGAGCTGACTGTGGCTCAGATCATGAACTCCTTATTGCCAAATTCAGACCATCAATCATCAGGGAAAAGCATACCAAAACCATAATGAGATATCACCTTATACCTATTAGAATGGCTATTATTTAAAAAGTCAAAAAATAACATTTCTAGGTACTTTTGCCCTAAGCATCTTTGCCACAAGCATTTTGCCACATTTTTGCAGCAAAACTAATTGGCTATATGGCAATTTTTCTGTAAAAATAAAATGAACGGTTGATAGTTTGGTTTGATGTATAAAACGTGTGACAGATGATGATGACTTTGCACCAAAAGTTGTTTTTGTTTTTTGTTTTTGAAATACAGTACATTGGAGGAGAAAGAGGCCAAATACCCATTTCCCACAGAACTTTGGAATGCCGCTCAATGGACATGTGACAATAATATTCCAAGAAAAACCAATAGTGTGGAAGGTTTACACAACACAGTACAAAGCTCAGTTATAAATAGGCATCCTAATATTTGGAAAGTCTATCTAAATGAAGGAAGACATTTTAGTGAAAAAAGAAAATGTATGGTTCTGAACAAGGAGAAGGATCAACAAGCCAAAAAACAAAACAAAACAAAACAAAAACCAAAAAACCAGATATAAAATACTACGAAAATAGACCTGGAAGACAAGTGTTTTGGTACAAGCCAATAAATTTGTTTTGAGAAGTATTGCCATGAGTCTACACATATTTTAAAGGTATTCAAGTATTTTGTATTTTGCAATAATCTATTCCTTTCTGATGTTTCCTGTTTACATTCTTTTTGATGTCCTTTTATTTTTTGTTACTTATCTTTTATGGCAAGACTGCCTTGTGGCTAAGTAGTTATGCGGCAAGAATGCTTGTGACAAAGATGAAGAAACCACCAGACATGAACACAGCACATGTTGGTGAGGATACAGAGAAAAAGAACCCTTATGGACTACTGCTGGGAATGTAAGTTAGTGCAGCCACTATGCAAAACAGTATGGGGGGGAGGAGGCCTTCCAGTCTTAATAACAGAAGTCCATGTGATCTAGCAATTCCACTTCTAGGTACTTGCCTAAAGAAAAAACAAAAAAACCACTAATTCAAAAACATACATGCATCCCCATGCTCATTGCAGCATTATTTACAATAGCCAAGTCATGGAAACAACTTAAAACTAACTGACAGATAAATGAATAAAGTACGGTATCATAAATAAATACAATGCGATATTATTCGGTCATAAAAAATGAAATCTTTCCATTTGCCACTGCCACTACGTGGATGGACCTTGAGGGCATGACGCTAAGTGAAATAAGTCTAACAGAGAAAGAGGAATACCATATGATTTTACATGTGGAATCTTAAAGAGAAAACAAGCTCATAGATCCAGAGAACAGATTTGTGTTTACCAGAGGTGGGGGGTGGAGCTCAGCAAAATGTGTAAAGGGGTAAAAGGCACAAGTACAGATTTTCAGTTACAAATAAATCACATGGATGTAATGTACCGCATGGTGACTATAATAAAAAATCATGTATTGCATATTTGACAGTTGCTATGACAGTAGGTCCTTTTTTTAAATTTTATTTTATGTTTTAACTTTACAATATTGTATTGGTTTTGCCATAAATCAAAATGAATCCGCCACAGGTATACATGTGTTCCCCAAAAGCACTCGTCACAAGAAAAGCATTGTTTTGGTAGCTCTGTGTAGTAATGGACGTTAACTAGACTTCTTACAGTGATCATTTTGCAGTATATACAAATAACAAATCACTATGTTGTGTACCTGAAACTAATACAATTTCCTATTTCAATTACACCTCAATTAAGAAAAGAGAAAGTGAACACTCATTTCAAGAGGCTTTGAAAATTCTGAGCAGGAGGATGGACATAGGACGCTCAGGAAAGGCCTGGTTGAGAAGTGACATGAGAGGGAAACGTGAGAGGATAGCTTGTTCAGAAATAGCAATAAGGTCATTATGGCTGAAGCGGACTGATGGAGAAAGTGGTAGGAACATTCGCTGCCTCTTACCTGGATTACTACGGTAGCTCCCAGACGAATTTCACTGTTTCAACTTTTGCTTCTTCCCCAACCCCATGGGTTGAGAGTAGTCTCTGTGTGTGTATAGTATGGTATGGAGGTACAGGTGGGGATGGGTAGGCAAAAATAAAAACACTGAAATTAGTTAAGAGGCTATTTCAGTAATCAAGATGAAAGAGGATGGGGATTCAATCCATAAGTGAAGATGAGGAGAAGTGTTCATATTCTGGGTGTTTTGAACATGGAATCAATAGGATTTCTTGGATAAGAGAAGAGAGAAGTTTGGATAAGAGGTATGAGAGAAAGATGTTAAAAATGACTCTAAATTTTGGTCTTGTGCAACTCTTAGGATAGAGTTGCATCAACAGAGAAGGGACAGTATGTGGGTGGAGCAAGTTTCTGAAAGAGTCAAGATTTCAGTTTTGGAACACCTTGTACTTAACGATTTCTATTTTAAAAACGCAAACTAAGTATAGGAATTAACACATGGTCTCTGTTGCTGACTTGATGAGATACATCTTTTACTTAACACCAGTACAGACACCAATCTGCCAAAACTTTGCATTGTGGATAGCTAAAGATATTAAGAAAAAGCCAGAATTAAACAGATGCTATTTGTACTATTATTTAATTTGCACTTTCTCTCCCATTTTCCAAAAATCTTACTGGTTTTTAGAACTTGCCTTTTTGTGTGTGTGGATTAAGGACCTTGCTCAAAGTATTTTTTGAACCTGTTTTACCAACCAACCAACCAACCCAACCCACAAAATCACAACCAAGAGAACAACAAAATTGTCTACTTGTCTTCTTATGGAATGAGTAATCATTCTTCAGTCTTCTGCTTTTAAAATTCACACCCAGGGCTGACACATAACTGTGAATTAAATAGACTGCTTTCCTCCAGCAGTTGAAGAGGTGATGGAGGCAGCTGGGAGAGCACTAGAGACTGAGGAGAGGAAACTACAGTCCTCAGAGATGAGTCTACACAGAGGAGTGTGGCTGTGGCCTGTCATCCTGGGCATACCCTGGACTCTTTTCCCGCTTCCTTTGAAGTGAGATGTGGCCATGTAACTGAGTTCCAGCCAGTGGAATATGACTATTAGTCACCTGTTCTATTTCCAGGTCTTGTCTAGGAAACCTTTCCACTGATGATATTTATTCCTTTCCCTTTTGATTGACTGAGGCCTAGTCTGCCATACTGGAAACAACATGCTGAAAAGAACACATCCTAAACTGGAGAAATGGGTGGATGGCATCACCGACTTGATGGACATGAGTTTGAGTGAACTCCAGAGTTGGTGATGGACGGGGAGGCCTGGCGTGCTGCGATTAATAGGGTCGCAAAGAGTCGGACACGACTGAGCGACTGAACTGAACTGAACTGAACTAAAACTGGAGAAGCCTGGGTCTCTGAAGTTTGCTCAGACCATCCACGAACTAAGAACTTCAATTTTTGAACTTGAGTGGGAAATAAATCTTTACTGTAGTTGAGCTAGTGCACATTTGTGTGTTTATTTGTTATAGCAGCTAATGGCCTCAAATCTAATCCTAAGAGAGAAATAGGGGTTCAAAACATACTTACTGCCCACATTTTCCTATTTAACTCTCCCGTTTGTAGCCAGTTATTTCCTTCAAATCCCCTATAAGTTTATAGTTGAGGAGTGGAATTACAATTACATACCTTTAAATGCAGAGCTTAAATTAAACTCACGGAACATTCCATATACTATAATACTGACTTAGGCAAGAATTCAAAGATGTAAACCTTTGAGGCTTGAGAAACTGGCAGCATTACTGAGATGTTCAGTTTTCCCAATTTGATTTGCACTGCCAGCCCCATCTATTTACTGAGTGCATGGTGGTATTTAGAGATCTAATTCAATGCTCTATTTGAAATTTTCTGATCATGCTTTTGAATCATAGCCTTTCTCAAATATTATATCCTTACTAGTGCAGTATATGGCACCCCACTCCAGTACTCTTGCCTGGAAAATCCCATGGTTGGAGGAGCCTGGTAGGCGGCAGTCCATGGGGTCGCTAAGAGTCGGTGGCGACTGGGCGACTTCACTTTCACTTTTCCCTTTCATGCATTGGAGGAGGAAATGGCAACCCACTCTAGTGTTCTTGCCTGGAGAATCCCAGGGACGGTGGGGCCTGGTGGGCTGCCGTCTATGGGGTCGCACAGAGTCGGACACGACTGAAGCGACTTAGCAGCAGCAGTGCAGTATATATTTTTAAAAGTTTCCTTAGAAGTTTTTTTTTTTCCCATTTTTAATATATCCATTCCTTGTCTCTAGAGGCATACAGTGTAAAGCCTATATTTTCAAATTTCATATACACATGTCCTTCAGAAAAAAATAAAGTTTTTTCCAACATAGGGTAATCTTCTGCAATGACTCCATGTTAAATATATATTCTTTAAATTAAAGTACAAACTTACAAAATGGTGTGGACTTTCTAACCTTGGACTGAGAGGAAAAATATAAGTAAATTAACATTCTATAAGGAAATAAAAATACTTGAAGATTTTTGTCTACAAATGTAGATACCAAGGGTAAAAATCTTCCAGTATTTAAACTCTGGTTTAGTACCTGGTATACTATGATAATATATGAGCAGTGACAGGCTCCCCTTCCTCAAATATCTCCTCTAAAAATATGATACAGAGTCTCTATGTCCTGCAATATTCCAAATAGTAGGAGTAGTAGTAAGAAAAAAAATTTATAATAAAAATAAAGTTTTACTGAACACTATCATGTGTCAGGGATTATGTAAAGCACTTTTTTTTAATGACTCTTTTAAGGTAATTCTCACAATGACTCTATGAAGAGGCAGATATTATTTTCTAATTTTCCAGTGAGGAAGTTGAAGCACAGATAAATTTAATGACTTGTTCAAGGTTACATTTAGTATGTTGAGAGAGCAAGGAACTGAACAATTTGGCAGTCTGGCTCTATAACCCATACTCAATATTCCTGGAAAAGCTAATATATTAAGCCCCTTTCATCAAGTGCAAACTGATTCACCATTTTTACTAATGATAGACATATTAGGTGTTAAAATAATCATGCAAGAAATTAAAATAAGAAATTATTAGTACTTATCTTTATATTAATATATATATACTTATGGTTATTCTTATATAATTATAGCTAAACTTATAGTACTTATGAGAAATGTAGTACTTACACTAATACATTAATGCTATATACTATATATAAAACTAAGTCATGGTTTAAATATTATAAAATTTTCAATTTATTATTACCTAAAAATATAGCCAAACCTTAAATATTGAGATATATATATATATATTATACCTACACATAAACTATACTATATGCTAATACATTATACTAAAGAAACCATGACTCATATAAATAATAATCAATGTAAATACAATTAAATAAAATATAAAAACCATGACTTTGTCCTAATCTGGGGAAAGCTCAGATTTATGTGAAACATATGAAATACATGAGATAAAAATACATTTTAAAAATACATCTCTAAAAATGAACTTTTTTGGAGGACCTTAGGTGATTTAATGTTCTTAAATATCTTCAAAGTGGTAAATATATAATATTTATAGTAATATTAAACTATAATGTCAAAGATACATATTTAATTTCTAGGACAGAAAGCTTCTTGAAGGCAAATCATTTAAAAAATCTCCAGCACTAGTCCAGTGTCTAGTATAGTTCAGATAAAGGAATAACTAACAATTAAAGAGTTGTATTAGTCAGGGTTCTCCAGACAAACAAGACCAACAGAATACATACAGACATATAAGAGGAGATTTATTGTAGGAATCAGTTCATGCAGTTATGGAGAGACAGGAAAGCTGGTTGTATAACTGTTTGAGCCCAAAGGTCTGAGAACCAGGGGAGTTGATGGTGTTAAGTCCCAGAGTCATAAGGTCCAAGAACCAGGAGCTCTGACCTCCAAGGGTAGGAGAAATGGATGTCCCAGCTCCAGAAGAGAGAGAAGTGCCTTACCGTTAGCTTTTTGTTCCATTCTGGCCCTCAACTGATTGGAAGATTCCCACCTGCACCGGTGAGGGTGGATCTCTTCTTAGTCGACTAATTCAACTGGTAACCTCTTCTGGAAATACCCACACAGCCACACCACCAAATAAGTTTTGCCTGGCATTCCCTGAGCCCAGTCAAATCGACACCTAAAATTAACCATCACAAGAGTGTTTTCAAGTGAAGGTCCATTTAGACCTGTTTCACATCAATGAATAATAAAAGTGATTCATCATCTAACAAATTTATTATCTATATTAATTCATTATGTCCCTATAGAAGTGAAACGTTTGATCTATAATATTTTTCACATTGTTAATCTGATTATCAGCCATTTTCTTTATAGCTCATAAAGTCAGCGATAGGTTAGTTCAACTAAAAAAATCATGGTTCCTAAATTGGTAATTTTGGAATTAACAAAATGATATTGTATAGCTGAGCATGATAACTAGAAAAGCATATTTGAGAGCTGTGCTAATACAGTGGCTATGCGCTACATGTGGCTATTTAAATTTAAAAGAATTAAATTAAAACATTAGTTGCACCAGTGGTAACTGCATCGAACAGTACAGATATTTCCATCATCACAGAAGGTTCTCCCAGACATTGCTATTCTAGAGAAAGAATGTATAATCTGAGTCAATTATTGTGTTTTTGTTCAGTTGCTAAGTCGTGTCCAACTCTTGTCTTCTCAGTGTTTATCCAATGACTTAACTGGCATGAATCTGAAGTCTTGCCTCCCTCTTGCTCTAGCGCTGGAGAAGGCACTAACCATGGCGAAAGTATACCTAACGGAAGCAAGAAGGAAATTAAAGGCAAGAAGCAGGATAACATATAAATTCTGCCATCAGCTTTTCTGAGATCAAGAAATTTGTATATAATACACCATAGTTATTTAGTCTTACAGCTTTTGTGAGCAAAAATGTCCTTGAAGGAGATACAATAGAACTATGGAGGATTATGTGACCTGTCAGTTGGGTGAACAACCTAAAATCAAATAGTGCAGACAGAAAAAGGCATTAGGAAAAACAAATATGAAAGGATATAGGTAAACCCCAAACCATTTAGTAGCAATGTTATCCAACTGCTGCAGAGGATGGAATTTTCCCTTGATGCTTCCACACTTAGAGGATGGGGATTCCTGCTGCTTTCTTCCTTTCAGCAATCAGCCTTTGAGGGGTCTCTTGATGTCTAGGTTTCCCAGTACAACTACCAGCTCTTCTCTAGGTACTACCCTTGTACTTTGAACTTTTCAACCTAGGATTCCGTTCTCAAACTGAGTCTAACAAAATGACTAATTACATCCAAGGCAATGACACAATATCAGCTATTTAAATGTTCCAGAAAAGTTCCTATTTCCATTACAAACAAAGTCATTCCTAACCTCTCGCTGACCTAGTTAATGTAGGTTCATTGTAATTAGATCTCTTAACAGTTACCATCTTTTCTTTTTCAAGCTGCATTTTAACCTGTCTCTTTTTCAAACAAAATGTAATAAATATTAGATTTAAAATATTCACAAAGACAAGCAAAAAGAAAAAGGTGTTTGCACATGAGTGGGGACATAATTCACTGCAGTGTTTAATCTTTATCTTTTTAAAACAAACTCTAGCTTTGGGAGGAATACTGCAGGAAATAGAAAATGGAAACAATGTCTCACATGCTTCTAAATGCAGCTGAGATATTTTAAATAAAATATTTAGCCATTTAACCAAAACTTTCACTTTTCATCACCAAGCAATTCTGACAATATGAATTGTCTATATATTGCATTGTGCAACATGCATCAATTTCATTTTGAGAATAATCAATGGAGAATATACGCAAGAGTATTTTGGCAAGTCTTATTTTGGTGGCTTATTTTGAACCAAGAAAAAAATAATTAAAAATTATAACTTTTACTTTCCCTTCTTAGGCTGCTGTTTACAGTCACTTGCTGGTCATACACCTGGCATAAGACATGTGAGGCCACACTGAGCATACCTCAAAGAAGAACTTTGAGCCTCCTGGAATTAATTTCTGATACATATTTTCTTTAATAGAAGGAGATATTTAATATTTTCTAGTGGTACTGTGGTGTTGAGCTTGGGAGGATGATAATTTTTCCAGAACGTCAGTAAGTTATACACTTGATTCAGAGCTAGTATATATTTCAATATTTTTACTAACATGGAGGGATGGATGAGATAATAAAATGACTGGGTAGTGTGTAGCGGAAGGCCACATTTGAACTATGCTTATTGCCAGAGTTCAGATCTTTGCTGGAACATGTCTATAGGTTGTTTGAAGTCTCTTTGAATGAAGAAAGTAGAAATCTCCTTGGAAAGATCCTTAAAAAAAGAGAGAAATTTAGGTATGACAAAATTATCCCTATAACAAAATATTCACTAGTGGAGTTTCAGTTGTGAATACAACCATGCTGGTCTGGCTCCAATTTAATTCCTGGGGGGAATGGGGCCCATGCTCTCTGCACCTCCAGTTAGCATTTTTTAAAAATAATAAAAGTCTTCTCAAGGTTGTTGCTCCTCATTTAAGGTCCAAAGAATCGGTGTTATACACTGTCAAAGGTGTAGACTGACACTTACAGGCAGATCATCTTCCAGTTCCCTCTTTTTCACACTAGGTGACAATCTTCAATCAAGTCAGACAACATTCAAAGCCCTTAATCTGTTATGGAGATGATGACAGACATAGTCTCTTCCATGAGAACAGTTATGGTCTCTCAGAGAAGACAGATCTCAAAAACAAGTACAACCGTAATTATACAATCACAAGAAGGTAAGAATACATGAGAGGGGATCTAATCTAACAGGAGACTGATAAGGAAATCCTTAGGGTGAGATTTAAGTCGATAGCTACAAAATGAGTCCAGTTAATCAGGTCAGTGGAATACAGAGAAAACATTACAAAGAAGAGCACATGCAAAGACCGGTAGCAAGAATGAATCTACTGTGGTTAAGAACAGAAAGAAGCTAGCGTAGCTGCTGTAAACAGATTGAAGAGGAGGACAGAGGGAGATGAGGCTGCAGAGGCAGACAAGGACAAAATAACAGAGGGCTCTGTCAGCCATAAAAAGGGTTTTCATTCAATTCTAAGAGTAACGGGAAGTCCTAAGAGGGTTTTGAGTAGGAAGTGACATGATTAGGTTTGCTTTATTACAAGTCCACTTTGACTGTTTGTTGCTGAATGGATCACAAGGTAGCCAGAATGGACATGTGGAGCTTACTGCGACAACCAAGCCAAGAGACATTCGTGACTCTAGGTTAGAGTGGTAGCTCTCAAAGTGTTGTCCATGGAACCCTAGGAGGCTCAGAGATGCTTTTTTGAGGTCTGCAAGGTAAAAATTATTTTCATAACAAAACTAAGATGTTATTGACCCTTTAAATTGGCTTGATATTTGCGATGATGGTACAAAAGCAATAGTGGGTAAACTTCTGGAAATTTAGCTCTAATTAAGACTTAGAGTCACTGAATTCTTTATCTTAACATATTCTCATTGGAAACTGCAAGTTTTATTTAAGAATTTCCTTGATGAAGCAGAAACATCACTGATTTTATTAAATCTCATCCTCAGGGACACATATTTTTAATATTATGTGACAAAATCGTGAAACATATTGCAAAGGGAGCTTAAAGTTACTGCCAGCTTCCCATAGCAGATGCTGTTTTTCTCTTTGTGGTAGCAGAGGTCAGTTGCTCAGTTTACCAGAGGGCTAAAGAAAGACAGCATGAGAGATTAGATGCTCTAAAGGAAGAGATATAAAGACAATGCAGGCATATATAAATATATCTATGGGCATTTATGAGTCACTCTGCAAAGCTATTTAACCTCCCGGTTTTGCCTGTTATGTAGTCACAGATAGGCTCTCAGGGTGACCCCAGAAAGTCATTGTTGAGTATTAACAATGATGTACTAGAGTGGGCTCATCACAGATCAGGAAAATGGATTGTGTTCGTCTTTTCCCAATTCCACATTCGATGATGTCAGGTTGGTAGACCGAGATCAGACACGATGGTGTTCTTTGTGTGCATGCTAAGTTGCTTCAGTCGTGTCCGGCTCTTTGTGACCCATGGACTGTAGCCCACCAGGCTCCTCTGTCCATGGATTCTCCAGGCAAGAATATTGGAGTGGGTTCCCTTCTCCAGGAGATCCCTTCTCCAGGGGATCTTCCCAACCCAGGAATCAGACCCATGTCTCTTATGCCTCCTGCACTGTCAGGCAGGTTCTTTACTACTGGGAAGCCAGGTGTTATTTACCACCACGTTAATGAACAAACAAATGGGGCCTCTTTGATTTTAAAACCCTGGAGAGCCAGTTGTTAAACATTTACCAGCATACCTCTGGTCCAGCCAGGTCTCTAAATTCCTTCTCCCTCTCATGTTCCCGAGACAAATAAATCATCAGCTCTCTCCATCAATCCCCATTCATTTAATAATCTTTGTTTTAAAAGAGAATAGGTGATAACAGTTGGCATTGTTAAATGGAAACATTTGGCATACATGTTCAACAAATATTTGTCGAATGCTGATAACTGAATAAAATGTGGGTCAAAAAAGGCTAAGAATATATATCTTAATTGTTATTGATGTAATATATTGTCTTCCATAGCACATATTTTGAATATAGCATTTATATCATATTAGAGTTACTTGTTTAAATACAAATGCCAAAAATCTAGCTATTGAGATAAGTGATAAAGTCCCTGTGTTCTTTATTTCCAATTTACTTTTATGAAAATATATTTAGAGAAGACTCTAAAATCTTAATTTCTTTTCTTAATGATATATGACTTGTATAGTCCTAGTGTTAACATCCATTTAGTGAAAAAATAGGGACTTGAGCCTTTGAGAAAGCCTCTGTTCGTCATGCTTTATGACGCTCTGCAAAGCCAGCCTTCTCTAGTCAAGAGCCGAAACAAACAAAAAATGAGCTCGCTAATAATCAATTCCCAGTCATTCTAGGATTAATAGGATAGTTTGTGGCATAGTTTGTTATCTCCATCTTTGCTTCTCTTTATTCTCTTTTTGGCTTCCTGCCACTGAGTTTTCGCATTATTCATTAGAATCCACGCCAGCCAGCGCATGATTGGGGAAATAAAGGGCTCTGAAATGCAAATTTTTCTGTTTACTCTTTGTCAGCAGTGCTTCAGAAAATGTTACTGCAGGAGGAGGTGGTCAAAACAATGAAATGAAACTGGTTTGTATTTATAGGCTTCAAATATTTCATTTAACATAAAGATGCATCCGCTTAACTTTATACATTAAAGATCGGCTGGAAACACTAAAGCTATTAGTAAGTTGTTCAAACTCTCTAAGATTCTTACAAGGTATCAAAAATCTTAAAAATTAGATAATGACCCTTCTTCCTCCAAAAACGCCTTCATGTCTCACAATTTTAAAAAGCATTTCCACAGCAGGTACTTTGTCATGATGAGTGCATTTGAGCATGTTCCCTGGAAGATAAACAAAATGCTGGGCTTCGGTTATAGCAGAGCTCTCCGAAAGAAATAAAGTGACTAGTTAATCCTCAGAGTACTGGAATTTGCTGGACTGTCAGCCAAATGAATATTTAGGAAACTGCCATGTGTTTCTGTGTATAAATGCTCATATTTTGACACTTTGGTTTGAGGAAAGAGCAGAAGGAAGACAAATATGGGACCACTCACCTCAATACAGAAGGTGTTAAGGATTGTAGAGAAATAGTTCCTATTCATGAATACATGTGGGTGTATATGTGGGCGTTGTGGCAGGTGTAGGTGAAGCAAAGAGGGGGAACAGATAACGATTGATTAACATCACTGTCACTGCTGACACTTGGGACTAAGCAGCCAAAGTTCTAAGAGGCTTTTCCTGGTTATCTTCAAGGCTGCCATGATGAAGACCTCTGGCCTGGGTGAGGTTTCTGGCAGTGTGACTGTGAAGAGTTCTTTTTAAACTGATGATGATGCCATTTCTCTAGTTTGAAGATGAAGCTAAGCTTTATTACAGCTCAGTTGTTCTTTTTTGCCTCCCCTCTGAGTGTGTGTGTTTTTCAGCAAGGTCTCTCAGGATACTGGAAAATACCTAGTCACATACAAATAAACACACAGTTACCATTAAATTTCCCGTGCAGCATCTAAGTGTGCAAAAACATATTGTTCTAGGTACAGAAATCTATCTCCCCCAGTCCTCTCATAAATCCAGCCTTGATTATCAGACTTAAACTGAATCAACATCACTGTGTCCCCCAGTCTCTTCCTTCTATAGCAGCCATTCCAGGGCCACACTGGGACTAGGGAGGAAAAAAAACAAAACAAAACAAACAAAAAAAACACAACAAAAAACCCCTCTCTGCTTGCACTAGTTTCGAGGGCATAGAAAAACAGGAGCTGAAAGAAGCAAACCAAGACACCACTGATGCCGTTATGAAGAGACTTAAAAATGCTGTATGATTCCCAGGAGAACTGTTCCCTGACCTGGTCAGGTCAACTTTTGGGGGTGATATGTGATTTCTCTCCTTGAACTAATTAATAGTGAAGATCAACCTTCTACTGTAAAGTAGGGATCAGGAGAAGAGGAGAAGAAATGAGTTTTCTACATTAGTATTAGTTGCAGACATTTTAATTTCACTCTTTAATTTATATTCTTGTCTCTGAATAAAATGCTATTTCAAATATTTAATTCAAGGCACACATTATGACAAAATGCGATAAAGTACAGCTTTTGACCCTTTATTTAGGCTCCTAGATATTATTTTTTATTCCTGAAATTTCCCTTGAGTCCTTGGCATAATTCTGTTCCTTTGCCTGCTCTTTAGTTTCTTTTCTTACCAACAGTTTTAGAGTTTGATTTTATGAATCAATTTTACATTGAGTCAGTGGAGGTATGCATTTTGGAAACTTATCTTTGAGCTGTTGTCTTACTTTTCCTGCATCAAGCAGCATCCTCTAATAGACTTCCTTCCCTTAACCTCATGAGACACAAAAATATCTCAGAACATTTTCCAGAACGATGTTTGTATTAGAGATCAAAACTAACATTAGGCAGAAACATCCTCTGTGAAAACAAAAGGGGGGGGGGACAATTAAGTACAGTTTTCAGTCAAAAAAGACCCTATATATATAATTAAAATAAAAATTCAGAATCCTGCAAATGGGTTTGCTGGAATTATATAATCACAAAGGTAAAAAGGAAAACAACACCAAAAAAATCATATTGAATTGCAGTATTGGTTTTTACTTCCTAAAAGGGCTAGGATAAGACTATTAAAGGACTCACCTCAAATTTCAACAAATTAGAAATAATTCATGCTCAATTAACAAATAATTTTTGGTGTCTATCATGTCAAAGTGCTAGGCCTAAAGCTTTTATGAAATACTTTTCTTCTCTTATTGATCAGGATGAAGGATTTAAGCGTCAACCTCTTCAAAATGACCTAAAAGTAATCTTATTAGGAATTTTGTATATATTTAATAATCATTCTCATTTCTATAATAACTTATAAATGTTAATTATAGAAACTGAATGCTAAATATTTGGTTTGAATAATATTCCAAATCAATAAGAAATCAGCAACTGCATCACTATTCCTACTGTTTCATAACCACACAGTTAAGACTAACAAGACTAGAACACACACCTTTAAGAAAGGCCCACCTTCTGTACCTGAGGACCAGCTGACCCATGAGGGCATACAGTTCACACTACAACTCCACATCCAGTAATCCCAGGACTTTCCATTGCAGTTGGATCTGTTTGCTGCCCCCTTGGATCAGCCTCTTGTTACCAGCTAGACTGTGGTTCTATTATACATATTTGGTTTCCCCAACTATAACTCCTTTGTAATTCTTAAGAACAATGACTATTTGCACCATTTATTTCTTTTCTGGATTTTGGCTCCTTCTTTGTTGAACTCCTAACCTAGCTTTAACATGTCAGGCTCTAGTCCCTAAGTTTTGCTGTGTCTGGTCAGTACCCTTATTGAACCCATTTAAGTTATAATGTATTAATAGTTATATATTCAAAAGAGTAAATTTTATAGGATTGACAGTAGTCATGGTATATGCATTTTTATATTTAAATGAAAAACCATTTTTCTGAACTATTTGTTCAAAGCCTGTATTTATTTCTTCTGGTTAAATGCTCTATTTCCTTATCAGTAAAATACTAATAAAAGATGTTTGAGATATAAGTTTAGGTTTAGTTTTTTTTCCTACATTTTGACCACCACCCCCCCCCAATCTTTCTGTAACTATTTGTGATGAAATGATAAATGATAATATATGTAAAGGCACTTCAGAGTGTTCTACAGGTGCTTATGATTATATTATCATTACACACACCTAAGTTTCAGATAAGCCAGTATCTCAGCTTATCACTAAATCTAATTGAGTTGGATTTCTGTAGAAGGTAGCTTTTTCACTGCATGAAGTTTCATTTATGAATATATCATTTAGGAAAGAATTTTATAAGTACTCTATAATGAATAGCATCAAAATGAGTTATAAGAATGAACGTCACTTTCAAATATGCTTACCTTGCTTTTCAGTTTTGTTAATGTGCTGAAAAATCCTGATTAAATACTGAAGATGTGGATGAGGATTTTTGTATTTTTATAATTCCCTTCCCCATTCCTCATATAAAAACAATTTCTTTTCAAACAATATTGTATCTTGGTGAGAACACAAGGTCAACCAACTAAAGCAGTCATATGACAAGTATCTTGAAAAATAGTATGTAATTTACTTAGCAAAAGGGATCTGAATTTTTCTACATTTAAAAAATTTAGGTAAGTGTGAGTTTGGGTGCTGCTGCTAAGTCACTTCAGTCGTGTCTGACTCTGTGCGACCCCATAGATGGCAGCCCACCAGGCTCCGCTGTCCCTGGGATTCTCCAGGCAGATTCATACTATTCCACAGAGCGAAATTTGTATGCTTTTCAAAATATGGGTCAACAGAATTCACTAAACATTTTAAAAATGATATAACTTCCTGTTTGCTTAAGATGTAAGGATCCTGTCACTGTCTACAGAATTTAATTTATAACCCAAGTGGGAATGTATTCAATAAATTTATTTTTTGTTCTAAATAGTATACTCTTGAAAAAATAGCTCTCACTGGACGAAAATTGTCCATAACTATGTAGTTTTTAAACATAAGCGAACAAACATACGGAAATCAGAGTCACATCAGAGAAGCATGACCCAAAATAATTTGCAAGAGGGAAGTTCATGTATACTCAGAACTCATGGAACTCTAGCCCTGGCTGAAGACTTTGTAAATAAATCTTGTACAGCATAGTGGACTGGAGGTTAGAGGCTATTTAGTATAAATAAGCAAAAACAGAGCTTGTATTTGACATACCCTATTACAGAAGACTTTCCCCCAAGGTTTTCAAGTATTGGAATTCCCAACAGAAAGCCAAATATGTCCTTGGGAGTCTAATGGATGTCATCAATTATTTGACATTTTTAAACATGTATACTGTGATGATGAGCTATGAATTATTTGAAAAATTCTTATGATGTTAATTCTTGGGATTTGTGTGCAATTTTAATTTCCAAATTTGGGATATCATGGAGCCTTATTAAGGGAAAAGATAACTGTCTACTCTGTGCCAAACAGAGTATAAGGTTTTTCATTTATAACTCTCAGTTTCTTGTAACAGCCAACAAGGTAGGCATTCTACCCACAACTTACAGATGAAGCCTCTGAGATCCAAGCTGTAAGAACCAACTTAGTAGGGAGTTCTCAAACTTTAGTTATTCATTTATTTATTTGTCTTAAGCAAATAAACTCATGCTTCATTCATTGAGAGATATATGTGTATCTATAACAGACTGAAAAGGACACGCTGTGATTCCCAAATCTGTGGAAATTCCTGAAATGACTGAGTACATGATGGGTCACTGATCCAAGAGATCCCTTTCAAGAATGGGATGATGAAGCAGGAATTTAGAATCTGTAAAAGAAAATCTGGGCAACAGTAGAATATAGACTTATGCATTTGGAAGAAGATACTGTGTGTGTATATGTGTGTGTGTATGTGTATATATATATATATATATATGCTAAGAAACACCATTTTCCTTCTGTATTCTGTATTCTTTATCCATCTCCTTTGCCCAGTAGTTACTCAACACGTACAAGCCAACCCATCACCAGCTACCATATATTAATACATACAGGTTCAGAAGACATAAAATAGTTCTAGGAACAAGAGGAAATACTACAAGTTTCTCATTCTCCAGTGTCTGGATTCCTGTGGAGGACAACCAGGGAGCCAGGGCAGGGGTTAAATTCAACTTAGTTCAATTAAGTTATAAAGTATAATTATTCTCAGAAGGCCATCTGTTATGCCCCTCTCTGATTGTTCCTGTCCCCTTCTTCAGGGTTAACTTGAAAAATATGACCCCTCACTTTCACTTTTGGAAACTTGTCCCCGCTAACCCCTGCCCATTTGAGACAAAGATGAGTAGTGCTTATATTAAGTCTCTTATTTCGGTTTAAGACTTGACTTATTTGAAGCTCTGACTCTTTTCTTTTGACTCCCTAGCCCAGGCAATCCTTCAGCAACCTATGACCTAGCAGAAAAAGGATGACAGAGCTGGGGCTGGGGAAGTGTAATCTGTAGACAGAGTGATTTTTATAAGCTTGGACGTGGCCTAGTATGAGTCATATCAGTGTCCATCAGGTTCAGTATTTTATTACCAATAGAAAATCTCAAGAGTATGCCATCAAATTTAAAATTTAGGTACATTCCAGCTCCTTTTAATAACATACAATCATAGATGTTTAGGGCTAAAAATGACTTCTGTTTTTCTATTCAGTCTAAAGTCCTCGACTACATTAAAAAGCAAAAATAATAACTCTGACACATGCCAAGTAACGTATGAGGCTTTTTATATACATGTTCTCTATCCATATACTTTACATTGTCTCAACATATTATAATCATCAGGGTAGAAATCATTGTCCTCTATATAAGAATCTGACATTCAAAGGATTTAGGGAGATATTAAGATTTGTAATAGGGAGGGAAGCAGACATTTAAAGAAATTACTCCATTTGTACCACAGAAAACATTTCAGGGTACAGAAGTAAACTTGAGGAACATCAGCTGGGGTTTATTGCATTAGTCTCATGAAGTCAAGTTTGGATTAGAGATGGTGGGATGGAGAAAAAGAGACAACAGAATCAATAGAAATTCAGAGTATAGAACTAATGAGACTTGACGACAGATTTGTCATGGGAGGTGAGAGAAAGGAGAAGGAAGAGCCAGATTTGGTGCCTTGTTTTCAGCTTGAGCAACTGGCTGGACAGTGGAGACACCAGGAAAGATGAAAGGCAAGATTTGGGAAGTGCAGGTAAAGCAGGGAGCAGAGAAGGGATGCAGGAGGCCAGAAGATCAGGAACTGATTCAGGGAACCTTTTGTTCTTTTTTTTTTTTTTAATAAATTTTTCCATTTCTATAATTTATTTCTTAATTGTAGTTGATTTACACTGTTTTGGGTATATAGCAAAGTGATTCAAAAATACATACAGACTTTTTTCAGATTCTGTTTCATTATAGGTTATAACAAGATATTGAATATAGTTCCCTGAGCCATACAGTAGACATTTGTTTATCTCTTTTATATATAGTAGCATCTGTTTATCCCAAATCCTAATTTATCTATGCCTGGCTTTCCCTTTTGGTAATCATAAGTTTGTTTCCTATGTCTGTGAGTCTACTTCTGTTTTGTAAATAAGGTCATTTGTATTATTTTTTAAAAAACTTTTTCAAACAGTTTTTAAGACTGGAGATCTGAGAATACATTTTCTACCCAGTGTCCTCTCAGTCTTTTCCCCTGCCCTTATCAGTAGGTCAATCCCAAAGGCACTTGGCCCTTGGGTTTAAAATGCAGATGTTAACTGCATTTTCTGGGTAACCGCAGAGATTCATCAACTTGCATAACCAAGAAATCTAGCCTTGGACTTGGCTAGATTTTAGGTAACCTGAGAGAAAGGATACTGTTGTAGAAGAATTACTGGTGTAATGGGGATCTCATCTCAACCTAAACTGGGATTTGGAATTTTGGTATGTGTCTGACGAAAAGTTGCAGCTGAAAGTTCAAAGAGGCTGTTTTTGGTGCAGTAGTTCACATAGAAGGAAAGTGTCTTCAGAGAGGAGGGTGTCTGAAGAGAGAAATGGAGAGGGACGTGAGTGGACAGAAGGCTGTTTCTTCTATTAAAGGCTCACACGGAGTTAGTCGGAGCCCTGATGGAGACATGGGCTGCAAGATGGACCTGTTCCCACGGGCACTGAGGCACCTACTATGTGGCTTAGGGGCCATGGTGATGTAGCAGGAGGGAGCTGAGAGAATAACATCATTTTCTCTCAGCACTAAATATTCTGCTCCATTCTCTTTCTTGCATGGGTTCTAAGAAGTCAGCTGTGATTCTTATCATTATTTCTCTATAAATGAGGTGCTCCCCCCGGCTTTTTTCAGGATTTTTTCTTCATCTATGGTTTTTCATAACTTGCAAATGTATAGCATTTTTGTTTTTGGTATTTGTCCTGCTTTTCTCTGAGCTTCCTAAATCTGTCTTGGCACATTTACATTAACCTGGGCAAGTGTCTAGTCATTATTATTCCAAATATGTCTTCTGTTCCTTTCTTTCCTCTCCTTCCTATAGTGCATACATTACACTTTTTGTAGTTGTCCCTAAGTCCTTGGATACTCTGTTCTGTTTTGTTCAGTCTTCCTTTTCTTGGTTTTGCTTTTTGAGGATTGCTCATCTGTTCTTCAATGCTGTCTACTTTATTCATTACAGCCCTTAACACATTACTCATCGGTGTTTTACGTTTCTGGTCTGATAATTCCAATATCCCTGCCATATTTGGTTTTGATACTTGTCCTATCTCTTCAAACTGTGGGGTTTTTTGCCATTTGCTATGCTGTGTAATTTTTCTTGATATCTGAACATGACTTAGTTGTAAAAGAAACTGCTGTAAATAGTTCTTTATTAATATAGTGGTGAGCTTTCAGGGGAGGGGACGAGTTCTCTGGTTTTGTGATTAGGTCTCCGTCTTTTAGGAGATGGTGCCTCTGCACCGTGAAGGAGCATCCTTTCACCACATCGAGGCATAACACAGCCTTGTTCTGAGAGAACCAAAACCGTTTGGGATTAAGGGGTTTTACTTTGTGAGTACCAGAACAGGAATCAGCACAGCGAGTAGGGAGCCAGTGTTAAGTACCCCTCTCAAGTGGCTCTCCTAGCCAGGACTGAAGCAGGGGATGACAGGCAGAAAAATCTCGGAGGAGTGCTCTCTTGCGCTACGCTTTTGGGGACTATGGAGATGTGTGGATGAAGCCCTCAAGTGCATGCGGAGGACGATGCGAGTTGTTACTGTGGCTCTGTTTGTAAGCACAGAGTGGTGAGACCTGGGGGAAAGGTGGACTACATGAGAAAAGGAGTTTCCAAGCTGAGGTGTCCCTCAGAGTAACTTGGGACTTTTTAAAAAAGACCTCTGCCCAGGTCCTACTTGTAGGGTTTCTGTTCTAGAAAGCCTAGGGTGACAACTGTGTTATGAAACGGCTCTGTGAGTAACTCTGATGCTTATTCCTGATTAAAAACTACTGCCTTAAATTTATTAGAGTTGAGTCATTTGATGCTAGTCAAATAGCTAGCAAAAGAAAAAGAAGTTAGATTTTTGGAGAGATTTCCCTTTTTGACTTTATTGTTTTATATTTTTCTCCCCTTCTCCCCAGCTATCCACATTCTCACTAAAACAGCTTCCTTTCCCTGGTATTGGTTTTTGTAATTTCTCACTGAAGGCTTCTCTGAAGAAGAATTATTGGGAGGCCCACCCAGTCTTACTTTAGATTCTCCATAGTTGGACTCAGATAAAAAGAAAAATCAAGAACGTAAACATCCTTTTTTTTTTTTCCTTAGAAGAAAATGGTTCACAATTCTGTTTGACCAGTTCAGTGTTAAACAATTGTGTGAATATTTTTCTTGAAACATCCACTCTCTTCTACTGCTATTTCCACAGCTCACTCTACTGTTATTTTTGCTTAAATTATCAATGGAATTTAGACATCAAAGCACGTTCACTTCATTTCTCCATTCTGGCTCCACAGGCTCCAAAGTTGTGAGCCACAAAAATGATCCCTCACCATACATCATTTCTGTAGAAGGTAAAGCAGGATTTTTTTCTCTTGTAGAATCTATAGTATCGAAAATAAACTATGTTAGGGATTTAATTCCTGATGAATACATCCTTTATTCCACAATTTTACCCATAATTTTCAATCCAACTGAATTCTAGTCTTCTCGAAATCAAGTTAAAATAACTGTATAACAATTTTTTCAGTGCAAAAATTTCAAATGTCAATTCTATTAAATGGAGGTGAAAATTACATTAGGAATTAAACAATTTTTTCCCCCAATTATTCCCCAGGAATTAAAGAAGAAAACATAGACCAAGCTCCAGTTTGAAAGAGCCATAATTCAGCACACTCTGTATTACGTCTCAGAGAAAGAAATCTGAGTTTCTAAAGGAAGAAACAATGCATTAAGTGCTGGGGGAAAGAAAAATGAGGGTCTCCAGTCTTGGGAAGGTAGTGCCCTGAGGCAGACTGACCCAATCAGCTGTTGACATAGGGACATCACTGCCGTGCTGAAGGGAGCGCATGCTTGGTCACTCAGTCGTGTCTGACTGTTTGTGAATCCATGGACTATATAGACTGCCAGGCTCCTCTGTCCACAGATGCTCCAGGGAAAAATACCGAAATGGGTTGCCATGCCCTTCTCCAGGGGATCTTCCCGACCCAGGGATTAAACCCACATCTCATGAAGTCTCCTGCATTGGCAGGTGGGTTCTTTACCACGTGTGCCACCTGGGAAGCCCTGAAGTTAGGGCTAGGCATATACTTTCTACCCTGAACTCTCTGGTATCTTCGTATTACCCAGAATACATAGCAGGGTCAACGAATATGTCCTTGAACAATGTAAAAAAAAGAAAGAAGAAAAACCTTCTATTTCTCAATGCTAATTAATTTAAAATTCAAATTTTATTTACATTCTTCAGTGAAGGGATCATGTGGTTTAATGTATACAGTAGCATATGAATAGTGGCTATGCCAAAAAGAGGTTTGGGGAACCATCTTTTAGTGCCCTAACCCACCCTCAGTTACCCACAAATTTATTAATATGTTTACCAGTTAAACAACTGCCATTCTCTTAATGCATGAAAATCATCTTTTGAAAAAGTTCTGGTTTTCACTGATCTGTGGTTTGTAATTTAGATAGAAACAATTGAGACAAGTCTCCTAACTTCCCCACCTCCACTTCCTGCTGCCCCTCAATTCCCCTTCTTGTGAACATGCTGACCCCAGCAGATATGTGAATAAGTGATATGTGAATAAGCAGATAAGTGAATATGGAAACATGAACTTCAGTGTTCACTCTACTGAATACTACTAGTATTCCATAAAGACCCAAACTTCTGTGCAAATAAAATCCTTACTAAAGGAAAAGAGACAAAGATGATTTTCTGGAGAACAGAAGGACTCAAATTAAATGTGTATACAATATATGCTCCATGGATGACTGGGAGACGTCATATATCACGTAAGCAGCATTTGTTATCTCATTTTTATATAGTTGTGGTTTATAGGAAAGCTATACTGAAAAATAAAGAAATGAAAGGGATTATCTGTGGATTTCTTCTTTTTATTCTTAAATTGATTTGGGCTTACTTTTTGAGGATTTCCATCCACAGTCTATTTCTACACATCTGCATCCCACACACAGCAAGTGGAGGAAAAGAAGAGTACATTTTACAACTTCGGAGACTAATTAAATAGGTGTTTGCCTGGAGAAGTACTTATCATGATGTTTAAAATGTTCTGTAATAGTTATTTGACAAGAACCTCAGATTCTTCTGTTTCTGGGAACTCAAAGGAAAGTAAGAGCTGTAGCTGATTTTGAGACTGATGTTTGTGCAAAATGAGGACACAACTGAGGTTGAATTGCCACTCTGAGATTTCCCTTAAGGTATTGCTTAGTTTCTGTTTCATCAAAAGTATAGCAGGGAGTCACTATGTGTAAAATATCGTAGTTTGGGGGTGGATGGAAAGAGGAATTCGACATAGCCCTTACTTCCCTGGTGGCTCAGACAGTAAAATGTCTGCCCGCAATGTGGGAGACCTGGGTTCGATCCCTTGGTTGGGAGGATCCCCTGAAGAAGGAAATGGCAACCCACTCCAGTAGTCTTGCCTAAAAAATTCCATGAATGAAGGTGCCTGGTCGGCTACAGTCAATGGGATTGCAAAGAGTCGGACACAACTGAGCAGCTTCACTTTTTTGCTTTCAAAGTAGATTTTAACCCAGTGAGGGTGACAGACTGGAGGGAGTACACAAAAAGGGTTTAGGGAGTGAACAAGATGGATGCTGAGGGGGGAAATGCTGAAGGTGAGCTCAGAAGAGAAGGCTATACAGTCTTTGGTGTGTTGTTGGGGATGTCTTTTAATCCCCATCTTACAGACTGAACAATATGTTATACTACCTAAGTTGGAAGGGGGACTTGTAAATATATCTCACTTGAATCTGAAATCTGATCTCACTCAGTAATCCCACCCATAATATTTACTATTTTAATAGCATCTATAATCTCAGTGGTTCTTAATCTTTGGAACAGTTTGCATCCTTTAGAAAACATGAATAAACTATGATTCTTTCCCACAGGAGAAGAGGGGAGGAAGAAGCACATGAAAAAATTCAGGGACTTCTTCCTGAAGTACTGGACAATCACTTAACTTCTCTATGTCTCAATTTCTCAGGCAGGGAATGGCAAAGGCTATTCCATAAAGTACTTGAGAGAATTACATAAGATATTTATCTACCATGTACCTATGGTCAGTTAACTTATGACAAAGGAGGAAAGAATATACAATGGAGAAAAAGTTTCTTCAATAATTGGTGCTGGGTTAAAAGGACAGTTGCATGTAAAAGAATAAAATTAGAACATTCTTTAATATCATACACAAAAATAAACTCAAAATGGATTAAAAATCATTTAGTAAAATCAGATACTATAAAACTCCTAGAAGAAAACATAGGCAGAACACTCTTAGACATAAACTGTAGCAATATCTTTTTGGATCCATCTCCTACAGTAATGGAAAAAAGAACAAAAATAAACAAATGGAATGCAATTAAACTTAAAAGCTTTTGCACAGCAAAGGAAACCATAAACAAAATGAAAAAACAACCTACAAACTGGGAGAAAATATTTGCAAATGATGCAACCAACAAAGATTAGTCTCTAAAATATACAAACAGCTCATCTAGCTCAAGATAAAAAAAAAAAACCCAATTAAAAAAATGGGCAGAAGACCTAAGTAGACATTTCTCCAAAGAAATATGCATATGTGTGTGTGTGTGTATATATATACATATATAAAACTTAATCACTTTTCTGTACACTTGAAACTAACACAACTTTGTAAATCAACTGTACTTCAATAAAAAAATAATTATATAAAGTACCTAGCACTGATCCCAGAGCAAATATTCAGCAAATGACATGCATTATTTTATTCTTTCTTTCTTCCTTTTCCCTGGAAGATGTGTTCTTTCCTTCCCTGGGACTGATGAGACAGTGATAAGACTGAGGGGTCAAACAGGGGCTGTTCACCAAGTAAGGTGGAGGAGAAAAGGGGATAGATAAGTTTCATGCCCAGGCATGAAATATGATAGAAAAAGGAATTTCAGGAACTTCATAGGAAGTTATCTGTGGGACTCTCTGGGAGAATACTGTAAAGGATCTATGAAGATGCTGCTCTAGATGTAAATATTTTGTGGGTTTACTATAAT
Organism: Bubalus kerabau; assembly: GCF_029407905.1. NCBI lineage: Eukaryota > Metazoa > Chordata > Mammalia > Artiodactyla > Bovidae > Bubalus > Bubalus kerabau. The sequence continues at coordinate 1,631,701 of NW_026577904.1, forward strand.
AGTAATACTAAATAGCATTAGTTTCAATAATAATGACAAATGCACACTTACAGAGAACTTACTATGTGCCAGGCACTGTGTTTAACTTAGCTTACATAGATCACCTCATTTAATCCTTACAACAATATGAAATGATACAGTACATCATATCTCATCTGAAGTTCTAAAAAAAAAAAAAAAAACTTTGAAAACGAAAATTTTGAAATAATTGACAGCAAAATCTGACCTGAACTGACATGAGTATATTAGTCTTTATTTATCCCATTAAAAGTAAATATTTGCACATTTAGCTATAGAAGTCTTAATGTTTGGTCAAGGGGTGGTTCATGCCCTACTAGGGTAATGTCCTTGCCATTCTAAAAAATGTCTTTAAATTTCAAAATTTGCCTGGACTACAGAATTTCAGATAAGGAGTTTTTGAAAAGAACTAACATTTATTGAGAACATGCTATTTGCCAGGTTTGGGTCCTAGTTTCTACTTATGTTAATGAATTTATCCTCATCATAATCCTCAGAGGTGGATATATTTAGCATCCTTCCTGCTTTATAGTTGAAGTGACTATACAAAGTACAGAGAAGTCAAAGGAACTCAAGGGTACCAGCTAGTAACTTAGATACACAGAATTTGAACACAGATAATCTGGATCTGAGAAGCTTTTGCCTAATTGCTACACATACTGCCTCATTTATATTATTACAATTGTTATCCTCATTCTACAGATGAAAATTCTGAAAATCAAAGGTAATTTTAAATTAAAAAGTGAAATTTAGGAATAATTATATCTAAGATAAAGTGTTTATGTGATCTTGGGCAAGTTATTTAACTGTTCTGTGCCTCAACTTTCCTTTCTGTAAAATAGAGACATTAATAATACATACCACATGGATTGTTATGGGGAGTAAGGTAGTTTAAAACACTTAGAGAAATGTCTGATATACTCCATGAAATCAACACAGATTAGCCCTTACTATTATTACAACTAGGACATGTGGATGCCAGAAGGGAGGAGAAGGATATAATGAAAGTTAATCCTCATGCAAAGATTTACTATAAAGAAGGTAAAAGAGACAATATTTTTCTTTCAGATATTAAATCAGTGCTTGCTTTATTTTTTGTTCCCTAGCCCTGAGGTGTTTAATGGCTGCCTATCTGTTCAATCAATGGCTTCAGAGAGCAGGTACAGAACAAAGAAGTCTTTTATTTCTCTCTGAGTCTATGAGCTGACATTTTTTAATCCATTGCAAGACTTTAATCATGAAGTCATGCTTTGTTAAAGACCAAGACTGTTTTGTAAATCCCCAGAGCTTCTCTTTACAATTAAAAGTCTGGGCCTGGTTCACTTAACTCTTCTAGTATTGCATTTGTAAGAAGCCACAGCGTGAAGAGAACAAGGCTTGTACTGAAAGGAAAGTTCTCTTGTAACAGGATAGGAAGTTCCTTTTAACTAAGAACAGGATTTGAAAACTACAGAAAGAGAAGTGGGGCAAGTATAGATCTGAGTGACATACTCATCTACTTGGGTGTGAATGCCCTGGGGAGAGGGAAGATGAAGGGCTGTAAGCTCTTTAGCAAACCCTGCATTCAGCCTTGCTTAGTGCTATGTGGTCTCTGGGAAGAAGAGCAATGTCTGAGGCAATATTTGAAGGCTGCCTCAAAGAATTCTGCATATTGTAGAATGGCACTGATGACTCTTTTGTGAGTGAAAGTCGCTCAGTTGTGTCTGACTCTTTTTGACCCCAAGGACTGTACAGTCCATAGAATTCTCCAGGCCAGAATACTGGAGTGGGTAGCCTTTCTCTTCTTCAGGGGATCTTCCCAACCCAGGAATCAAACCGGGGTCTCCTGCATTGCAGGCAGATTCTTTACCGACTGAGCTATTTTGAGTCTCCCATAAACAGCACAGATTTAAGACAATCAGTAAAACAGAAAAGAATCACTATAGGGACCTCAGGACAAGGGAACGTGATAAGAGGCAGAAGCATCAATGGCAGATGAAACCATGGAAAAAGACTGACAGCAGGCACTGGAATGAGCCTCATTCAGGGATGAGGAAGGAAAGGAAAAATTGCAGGAAACAGCATGTGGATCAGATCTTTCCCTATATCACCATCATGGCCTGGACCCACAAGCTAGCTGTAAAGAAAGATTTAGAGAAGTCTCTCTAAGAAGGGAGAAACAGTTGTGACTAACCTTTAATGGAATGATTTTTTTTTCCTCCAAAATATTTTAAAATCAAAAGAAGCTGAATTAATTTTATTTGTCCAATTATATTTTGTCTTTTCCTGCTTGTAGAAGAAACTGAACTCCAGAGACGTGTGAGGTTAAATAATAAAGGTCTACCTTTTTTTTTTTTAAGTCAAATATAGGTTTTAATTCTATTATATTTCAAAGATATTAAATCTCAGAATTTTCTAAAACCAAACCCCATTCTAAGTCATGTCAGAATTTGTTGGGCTTCCCAGGTAGCACTAGTGGTGAAGAATCCACGTGCCAATGCACAATTTGGCCATGACAGATATTGAGGATATGCAATTCAGATCAGATCGGATCAGATCAGTCGCTCAGTCGTGTCCGACTCCTTGCGACCCCATGAATCACAGCACGCCAGGCCTCCCTGTCCATCACCAACTCCCGGAGTTCACTCAGACTCACGTCCATCGAGTCAGTGATGCCATCCAGCCATCTCATCCTCTGTCGTCCCCTTCTCCTCTTGCCCCCAATCCCTCCCAGCATCAGAGTCTTTTCCAATGAGTCAACTCTTTGCATGAGGTGGCCAAAGTACTGGAGTTTCAGCTTGAGCATCATTCCTTCCAAAGAAATCCCAGGGCTGATCTCCTTCAGAATGGACTGGTTGGATCTCCTTGCAGTCCACGGGCCTCTCAAGAGTCTTCTCCAACACCACAGTTCAAAAGCATCAATTCTTTGGCGCTCAGCCTTCTTCACATTCCAACTCTCACATCCATACAATTAGAAAACTGGACAAATTTTAGTAAATAATTATTTTAAGATACTTGATGGTAGGCAACACAGAACAGTAATCCTAAATGAAAGATAAACAAATGAGTGAGGTGAGCCTTATCTTCTCCCAGGTTTTCTTCCTGGAAGTAATTTCCACTGAAGTACAAGAAGGGGAGGGATACAAACAAAACTTGGATATGTCAATGAATTGAAGAGTTAAATTATCACTTGGGGAAGTCAAAGCAACTAGAATTTGTGGAACAGACTGCATAAGAGAAAGGAGCTATGCAGAAGTGTTCCATATACCTTCAGAGTCCCACTGAATCTTTCCTTGACTATCAAAAAATATATCATTGGGCATGAACTATATCAGAAGAAAGAACAATGACTACAGAGCTGTAAACTACAAAAATTTATAGAGTTCATAAAAGTCTGAGAATTATTCAAGGTCCCATAACCCAAAGTAAAGAGACTTCAGTTAATATATGGTGCATTTAGTAGAAACTCCAGAAAAGCCTCACCTTAAAAGTGGGGCTAAATAAGCACTGGAGGTAAAACAGATTCACCTTAAAAGACAACAAAATACAGCACTCAGAAACATAAAATCCCCCATGATGTCCAGCATCCAAACAAAATTACCACGTATTTGAGGAAGCAGAAAAATGTGACCCATAACTTGGAGAAAAGTCAGTCAATTAAACAGATCCAAAATGAAAAGCATAGTACAATTAAGTAATAGACAAGAACTTTAAAAAGCACAAATCCAACATACATATTGAGTAGTGACAGAAAGCATTCAAAAAGAAGCTCAGAGGAAAAAAACTAAGAAAAGTTAGTCCTCAGTGACCTGTGAGACAATAACAAATGATTTGACATATTTGCAATTGTATTTCCAGAGGAGAAGGCAAGGAAGAGAAAAAATATTTGAAAAAGTAATGGCCAAAAGTTTTCTAATTTTGATTCAAACAAAGCTATAAATCCTCAGATCCTAAAATCAAAATGAAGCCCAAGTGAAATAAACATAAATAAAGTCTCTCCATGTTTCATTATAATTAAACCACTGCAAAGGGAATCTTAAAAAAACATCAGGAAAGAAAAGACACACTGCATCCAGAAAAACAAAGATAAAAACAACAGCAGACTTCCTGTCATAAATTATGCAATTCCAAAGAAAATGGACTTATCTCTCCAAAATATTGACAGAAAAAAGTGTCAACTTAATATTCTATATCCAGTAAATATACCTTTCATAAATGAGTGCAAGCAGAAATAGAAATGTTTATTGTATAATTTTTAGGGAAATTCAAATGATCTAGAATTTCCATATGATTTATTAAACTACAATTGACCCTCTGTATCCATGGGTTCCACATCCATAGAGTTAACCAATTATGGATCAAAAATATCCTTGCCTCTCCAATCTAGAAAGCTCCAAAAAGCAAAATTTGAATTTGACATGCACTAGCAACTACTTATATGGCATTTACAACCCAAGTACATAGCATTTCATTGTATTAGGTATTATAATTAACCTAGAAATGATTTAAAGTATATGGGAGAATTGTGAAGGTTATATGCAAATATCATGCCATTTTACATAAGCACCTTGGACACATATGGATTTTGGTATCTGTAGGGGCAGGGGTCCTGGAACCAATTCCCTGTGGTTATCTAGGGATGATGGTAACAAAACTGGAAGAATTATATCATCTGATTTCAAAGTTTATACAACTATTGTATTCAAAGCAGTATAATAATGGTAAAGAATAGACATGGATCAATGGAAAAGATATGATAATTCAGAAATAGATCAACACATATAATCAATCAATTTTCAACAAAAGTATCAAAAAATCAGAGGAGGAATGGATTGTCTTTTCAGGAAACTGCTAGTATAACTGGATATCTGTATGGAAAAAAATGAATCTCAACTCTTTTTATTAGGTTATACATTAAAAAATGATTCAAAATAAGTAATATATGTAAATATAAGAGATAAGGCCGTAAGTCTTTTAGAGGAAAACAGGAGAAAATCTTTATAACTTTGGATTTGGCAAAGATTTATTCAATAAGACATAATCATAAGCCATAAATGAAAAATTTGATTAGACTTCATCAAAATCAAAGCTTTTGCTTGTCAAAAGACACTATTAATGAAAAGGCAAGCTGCAAAACGGGAGGAAATATTTGCAAAACGTATCTGAAAAAGGGTGTAAAACACACATATATACACAGAATATATAAAGAACGTTCATAACACAATATCATCCCAAATAAGAAACGGACAAAAGAAAAAGATCTGGACACTTACGTCTAATAAGCTCAAGAAAAATACCCAACATCATCAATCATTTGGAAAATGCAAATTGAAAATTACCAGTAAATATCACTGTACACCCAATATAAACAATTGAAAATGCTAACAATTTCAACCGTTGGCAGGAATGTTGAGAAGCTGGAACCCTCACATGCTGCTGAATGTAAAATGTCACATTCATTTTGGATAATATCTCAGCAGTTTCTTAGAAAGTTAACTAAACACTTAGCATAGGAGCCATCGTGTCTGAAGAAAACAATTAGTAATACAAAGTAGCAGTTTAAAAAATGCATAAGTAGAAATAAACTGCATGAAATTTATGGCACAAGAAATGAGAGAAAAATGGAAGTATTATACATTCTTAAAGCTCCTGCTGCTGCTGCTAAGTCACTTCAGTCGTGTCTGACTCTGTGTGACCCCATAGACGGCAGCCCACCAGGCTCCACCATCCCTGGGATTCTCCAGGTAAGAACACTGGAGTGGGTTGCCATTTCCTTTTTTTTTTTTTTTTTTTTTGAGTTTGTTTTTTTTTTTTTATTTATTTTTAATTTAATTTTATTTTTAAACTTTGCGTAATTGTATTAGTTTTGCCAAATACTTCCAATGCATGAAAGTGAAAAGTGAAAGTGAAGTCGCTCAGTCCTAATCGACTCTTAGTGATCCCATGGGCTGCAGCCTACCAGGCTCCTCCGTCCATAGGATTGTCCAGGCAAGAGTACTGGAGTGGGGTGCTTAAAGCTCATAAATTATATTAAATTCGTAGAATACGAAGGAAGGAAGGAAGGAATAGGAAGAATAGGAAGGAAGACTGTGATAATTTTAAAATGCTCCTAGTGGTGGTGGTGGTTTAGTTGCTAAGTTGTGTCCGACTCTTGCAACCCCATGGACTGTAGCCTGCCAGGCTCCTCTGTTGATGGGATTCTCTAGGCAAGAATACCAGAGTGGGTTGCCATTTCCTTCTCCAGGAGATCTTCCTGACCCATGAATGGAACCCCGGTCTCCTGCATTGCAGGCAGATTCTTTACCAACTGAGCTACAAGGGAGGTCTCAAAATGCTCCTAAGGACCTGGGAAAAGAGGAAAGTATCCTAGGGTCTTTTCTTTCCAGTTCCCCAAATAATTTTCTTTCTTGGATCTGCAGAGAAAGCGTTTCCTTTGTGGCCCCAGACTGTGGCCCCAGTCTCCTCCCTACACCTCTGCTCCTCAGCAGTAAGCCCAGCTCTGCTGAAATCACCACGCCCAGAATTCTCTCCCTCAGCCCACTGGCCCCACGGCATAAACTGTTTTCTACCCTCTATTCTCCTAAAGAGAATGTGAGGTCGGGGGTTACCAAGTTCCCTAGCCTTTTCCTCCTGTTCTCCTAAGGAGGAACTCTCATTTCTCCTGGGTCTTTGTTCCTAGCTGCTTCGGTGGACCGTAGATACATGGACTGAGGGATACATGCGCGGAAGAAGCTTGGCAGGTAGGGAGATACACAGATACGGAGAGAAAATCCTTCCCTCTGCTGCGCCCCATTGAATGTGGAAACAGCATGGTCAATTTGATGTTTAGGGCAGTGGCCGTCACATACATACAAATCCTATATATATATATGCATATAATTCCAGTTCCAGTTTCTCTACATCCTACATAAGGCAGGAAGCGGTCTGGTCAAGCTAACCTGTTGACTGCGTGGGTCTGGGCAGGAGTTTGGCGGTGGGCGGGGGGTGGGGCGGGGTCTAGCTCCCGGATGAGGCTCACCTGCGCTGAACCAAGCTCTAGGCCAACAAGCCTTGACAGGATCAGACTGGAGCGGGCCGGTTCTGGGAAGCCGACTGCGCATGCGCGAGAGGCTCTCGGCTTTCAGGGGCAGTTCCTAAGCCCCCTGTGCGCGGAGAGCAGGCAGGTGTCCAACTGTAACTGAGGAGGAAAACAGTTTGCCACCATTCTTCCCTAATATCAGATATTAGGGGGCAGGAGGCCACTCAAATGAAGCCCGCCTGAAAATAGCCGGCGCTGTCTACTTCTACGGCCCTTCTCTCTCCTGCCCAAGCCGCTGGTGTCCTTCTCCTCACGCCGCTTACCTGAGGGCGGATCTCGTCAACCACCACCCACTCCTGTGCACTCAGAAGCCACTGTCCCTGCCACCCTCACTTGCCCGGTGCTACCCGTGGCCAAGGTAGGTCTGGTGTCCCAGCCCTGCCTGCCCGGGCGTGGACGAGAGGGTGGGTATCGGGTGAGTGGTGGGAGCAACGCAATGAAGGGGCTATCATAAAACTGGTGCTGGAATGTTCCAGGGAAAGTGGGTATGGGTGCCACGATGGGGATATGTTTCTTGGCAAGAAACTTAAAAGTTCAGGCTCTAGGAGTGAATTGAGGTAAAAAGTGCACCCATTTTTGGAAGGAGTAAGTTTACTTCACAAATCCATCACATATTTAGGAGAACAGAAGGGAAAGCTGAATTTCTGACAGAACACCAGTTGACCATTCATGTCCAACTAGCAAACAGCGGTGCATTCTACGGCATCGTCCTCCCTGTCGTGCCCTCAGATGCAGATGCAGGCACCGGGTGCTGTAAGGCTGTCTCATGCTCCGTCACGCGAATGGAATTGGATCCTTTTCAGGACTTTGCCTTCAGTCAAAGTCAAGTCATTCATGCAGGGGGAATGCGCGGGGTGGGGGAGTTCAGATTCGTCTAGTGAAATACCAAGAAAATCCTCAGAGATGGGGATATTTAAAACAGCCACCACTCCCAGAACCTAGAGTTGCTTGGAAAGAACTGAGGAACTTCCCTGGTGGTCCAGTGGCCAGGACTCCACCCTCCCAGTGCAGGGGGTGAGGGCTCCATTCCTGGTCAGGGGACTAGATCCCGCATACCTAACTAAGACTTGGCACAGTGAGGTTAAGTAAATAAGTAAATTTTTGGAAGTGTATATAAATGTCTGTGTGTGTATAAAGAGCAACTGAACAACTAATTAGGAAAAAAAAGAGTCAAAATCAGGAGTTTCAGGACTTGAAAGATGACTTGGTTGGGGGTATGGGGGGGGTGGTTAAAGGGACAGACTTCCCCTCAGCAACTAGGAGGGTCACAGAAGGAGCAGAAGCCATGCCTGGCAAAGAAGATGAGAAAACCATGAGTCCTTAGGAGTCCTGGTTCAGCTCATTTTTACTTACCATGGTGTTATAGAGAACAAAGATAGGAAAATGTCACTGAGGCAGAGTGAAAGTTATAAGCAATTGTAAACTTTATGTGACCTTCCCTGGTAGCCCATTTGTAAAGAATCTACCTGCAATGCGGGAGACCTGGGTTTGATCCTTGTGTTGGGTCGATCCCCTGGAGGAGGGCAAGGCAGCCCACTCTAGTATTGTTGCCTGGAGAACCCCATGGACAGAAGAGCCTCGTGAACTGTGGTTCATAGTGTTGTAAAGAGCGGTACACAACTGAGTGAGAAAGCACAGCACAGCACAAGCTTTAGGTAAGACGTGTATGTGTGTGTGTGTGTGTGTGTGTTTGTGCGCGCACGTGCATGCACGCGCGCACACGCTCAGTCCTGTCCGACTTTTTCCGACCCCATGGACTATAGCCTGCCAGGCTCCTCTGTCCATGGGATTTTCCAGACAAGAATACTGGAGTGGGTTGCCATTTCCTACTTCAGGGGATCTTCCCCACCCAGGGATTGAACCCTCATCTCTTGCATCTCCTCCATTGGCAGGTGGGTTCTTTAGCATTGTGCCACAGGGGAAGCCCAAGCTAGGTAAGATCAGATTAGATCAGATCAGTCGTGTCCGACTCTTTGCGACCCCATGAATCGCAGCACGCCAGGCCTCCCTGTCTATCACCAACTCCAGGGACTATTTTAACAATGAATATGACCAAATTAAGACTTCTATGGACTAATTCTCATTTAGTCCATTATCAAGCTGTTTATAAACAAACTATCATTTCCTGTTATGCTTTCCATTCTGAACTTTTAGAAATCTTATCAATGAATAAGTTTAGGTATTTTTTTTTTTAGTGTTTTTGTGTTAATGGGTTTGTGTTTTTCTTTTTTCCCCATCCTTTGGACCAGTACCAGAACTAGATAGAATGGAAATAATTTCATAAATGCGCTTGAAGCAAGAGAGTATGTGTTGATTTGTGTTTCACAATCACAAATACTTGTTACTACTGTGGGTTTTTTTGGTTCACTTGTTGATATTTTGAATCATAAAAATAATTTGGATTATAACTTCCATTCCAAAACTCAAAGTGGCAAAAAGAGCAGATTAGTTCACACATTTGGAAAATGCCTTGCTCCTCACTTTCCCCTTATTTTTTGAAAGACCAAAATGATCTTTCAGATTCCAAGATCTCAATACTTTATATAAATGAAAATACACATAAACCAACATCTTACCTGTCTGAAACAGAAAGTGCTGTTAAATGCCTTTTAGAGAGAAAGAATGAAAGTCAGTAGTTTGTCTGTGTCTTCAGCTGCTTTCCCAATATCTAGTCTGTCCTGTCCAGGAGGAATCCAGAGCAACATACTAAATCAAGTTTAAGAGATGGATTTAAGCTGGGTGGTAACTTGAAAGTTTAGAGAGTTTGACTCATATGGTTGTTGTGTGTATAAATGATGTATTTTATGAACCTTAATACTAGGTGATACAATCTCATAAACATTTATTGGTGGTGGTGGTCAGTCACTAAGTCATGTCCAACTCTTTGTGACCCCATGGACTGCATGCAGCGTGCCAGGCTTCCCTGTCCTTCACTTTCTCTCAGGGTTTGCTCAAATTCATATACATTGAGTCAGTGATGCCATTCAACAAGCTCATCCTTTGTCGTCCCCTTCTCCTCCTGCCCTCAGTCTTTTCCAACATCAAGGTCTTTTCCAGTGGTTTGGCTCTTATATCAGGTGGGCAAAAGTGTCGGAGCCTCAGTGTCAGCTGTTCCAATAAACATCTATAGAAGCGTTCAAATAACCTTAGATTAGACAGCAGACTTCTTTTTTTTCCTTGTAGCACTTTATTTATTTATTTATAACACCAAAACATTTTGTATTGGGGTGTAGTCGATTAACATTGTTGTGATAGTGTCAGGTGAATAGTGAAGGGACTCAGCCATACATATACATGTATCCATTCTACCCAAGCCACCCTCCCATCCAGACTGGCACATAATATTGAGTAGAGTTCCATGTGCTATACAATAGGTTTTTGTTGGTTATCCGTTTTAAATATATTAGTGTATACATGACCTTCCCAAAGTCCTTAATTATCCCTTCCCCTCGGCAATCAGGAGTTTGTTTTTTAAGTCTGTAAGTCTTTTTCTGTTTTGTATTTAAATTCATTTGTATCATTTCTAGATTCCACATATAAGTGATGTCGTATGATATTTGTCTCCTTCTCGGTCTGACTTACTTCACTCAGCATGACACTGTCTAGGTCCATCCACATTGCTGCAAATGGCCTTATTTCTTTCTTTTTAATTGCTGAGTAATATTCCATTGTATACATATACCATATCATCTTATCCATTCCTCTGTTGATGGACATTTACCATGCTTCCATGTCTTGCTATTGTAAACAGTGCTGCAGTGAACATTGGGGTGCATCTGTCTTTTTGGGCCATGTTTTTCTATGGATATATGCCCAGAAGTGGGATTGCAGGGTCATATGGTAGCTCTATCTTTAGTTTTTTAAGGAGCTTCCGTACTGTTCTCCATAGTGGCTGTACCAATTTACATTGCCACCAACAGTGCAGGAGGGTTCCCTTCTCTCCACACTGTCTCCAGCATTTGTTGTTTGTGGATTTTTTTTTTTTATAATGGCCATTTTGACTGGTGTGAGGTGGTATCTCATTATAGTTTTGATTTGCATTTCTCTAATAACTAGCGATGTTGAACATTTTTCATGTGCCTGTTGGCCATCATATGTCCTCTTGAGAAATGTCTATTCAGGTCTTCTGCCCATTCTTTGGGTTGTTTGTTTTGATACTATTAAGTGTCTAGGCTGTTTGTAAATTTTGGAGATTACTCCCTTATCAGTCACATCATTCGCAAATATTTTCTTCCAATCTGAGAATTGTCTTTTTGTTTGTTTATTGTTTCCTTTGCTGTGCAAAAGCTTTTGAGTTTAAGTAGGTCCCATTTGGACAGTGAACTTAAAAAAATTTTTTCCTACATTTTTTCTTCGACTTCCTTGTTGATTTCTTGGAATCCTGGAAGTCTCTGAACAACAGTTTTCCCAAGACTCTGAGGCAGTGGTTACATCATATAAGAATCCATTATGTAATTTTATCTTTATTCTGGTTACATTTCCATTATAAACAGTTTAAGCATGTACACACACATGTCTATATATCAAAGACTCTATCCCTCATAAACTGTTTTGCCTTATTCATAAGCCAAGACTGTGTACAGTCAAGGATCAGACAGTTCTCCAAAAAGCTATTAGGGAAAAACTTTGGATTTAAAGGGAAATTATTATTCATCAAACCTTTAGAAAATTCTCAAGCTACAATTCACCCTTAAGTTCAAAGAGTGGCAAAATTAAATATCGACATTTTAATCTTATTTTTCCTTTATTCTTTGTAAAAAAAACAACAAAATTTATATGGTTTTGCTTATTCTAAAGCTTACTTTAATAGCATCTCTTATGTTCCTGTTCTCTTATACTGCATTTCTGAGTTGTTCATTTACAATGTACCTGTGTTGTGATTTCGCACAATTTTTTTATGGAGTATGTTATTTTATTTCTAGATCTCTGATCACATTTAAACACTTTAATCTTTCTGTTCAGGTAGTAACTTTTTTCTTCGATGTTCTGCAGAGGAAGTAAGCAGATTCTCACAGATTGAATGTTTAAATGTGTCTTCAGAACATGCATGGGAAAAAGAGAGTGTAACTGTCACATTTTTAGCAGCAAAATACTTAAATAGCACTTGTTGTTAAGCCCATTAAGAGACACCCCCATCCTAAATTACTCAACATAAAACTATATTCTTATGAAAAAAGAGCAAAACATAACAGGAAGGTAAGATAAGTGTCTCTGAGACATGTCAGGTCCTGATGTGTATTAACAAATATCAGTCAGTTTCTGATTTAGACTTTTAAATTACAGAAGGAAGTTTGTTTGAAAGTTTTCTATGTTATATTTGGAATACTTAGAGTAGTTTTAGAATATATTTAGAATTGGTTTATGTTGTTTGGGAAAAATAAGTGGTAATGGTCTGCAAAGCTGCCCTGTCACCAGCTGGGTCTCAGAAACAGTGCTCTGCCTTCACCAAGCTTTCTGTACTTTCTGCTGCTAGGTAGACACTAAGGGTGGACAGTGAGAGACAGAAGGAAGAGAATGCACCAACTTCTCTTCTTATTTTGGTCCTCTTATCACCCATCAGCCACTTCAAATTGGGAGATTACTACATAAGCATCTATATTCCTAATTTCTCTTGAAAAACTGGAAAATCTCATCATATTGAGCCTGAAAACCAGTAGCATCAGCTAAGTCAGCCAAGCTGAGAAGCAGCTGATCCCATGAGTAGACCATCTGCTCTTGATTTTTTCCGCAGTCCTTACCACTCCCTAATATCCCACCTGTAAAAGCAAATGTTGGTTGCTCTTGATGAGTACAAATAGCGAAAATTGGAATCACTGTAAAGTTATGATCAAAAGCCAGTGAAAATATGAGGGGAATGCAGGAACCAAGAGACTATTATTAAAATGACAAGCATTTGATTGAGGTGGATGAAAAGGGATCTAAAAAGAATGCACATTCTAATTGATTAGCATTCATATTAATTGGTTGCTACAGCTAAGTCACTTCAGTCGTGTCCGACTCTGTGTGACCCCATAGACAGCAGCCCACCAGGCTGCTCCGTCCCTGGGATTCTCCAGGCAAGAATACTGGAGTGGGTTGCCATTTCCTTCTCCGATATTAACTGGAATTGATGATATTGTTGAGAAAGTTGGCTGGAGCCAGGTTGCTGATTACAAATACCAACTGCCCGAATCACATGATGGATATTGGTTTACGGAAAGATGTTAGCGTTAGATTTTGCAAAGCTCTATAGCTATCCTCAGATTGTGATGAAAGAAAGTGAAATTGAGTTGCTCAGTCATGTCTGACTCTTTGCGACCCCATGGACTGTAGCCCACCAGGCTCTTCTGTCCATGGGATTCTCCAAGCAAGAATACTGGATTGGGTTGCCATTCCCTTCTCCAGGGGATCTTCCTGACCGAGGGATCGAACCCCACCCAGGGATTGAACCTGGGTCTCCTGCATTGCAGGCGGATTCTTTATCGTCTGAGCCACCGGGAAAGTCCAGGGAAATCACAGTGTGGTATGTGCCTTCAGTTCTGTAATTACATTTTGGCTGCTTCAGATCTATATTAGACCAATATTCAGATTATACAGTCACAGTCTGAATCTCCCAGTGGTATCTATTTCTTGAAAATTAATTAGCTGGGCTTCCCAGGTTGCAAAGTGGTAAAGAATCTTCATGCTAGTGCAGGAGATGAAAGAGATGTGGGTTTGATCCCTGAATAGGGAAGATCCCCGGGAGTAGGAAATGGCAACCCACTCCAGTATTCTTGCCTGGAAAATTCCACGAACAGAGGAGCCTGGCAGGCTATAGTCCAGGGGGTCGGGAAGAGTTGAAAACGACTAAGAATGCGAGTGCGCACACACACAATTAGCTACCTTCAGTTTAACTCTGGCTGATGAATGAGATACCCTTTATTAGGGACAGTTTGCTAAATAGGAATTTCAGTTGTCATATTGAGTATTGTTTGATTTTACTCAGTGATAATTCCTACACCACTCCTCCTTCCCCCTAATAGGGATTTCTGTTCATATAATTTAACCTCTTTAATAAAGCCATATGTTTTCCTAATCCAATTATGATAATCTCATTCTTCTTGGCTGTTCATATTTTAGTAATAGGTATGATGCATTTCTGGTTAGTGCAAGGAATGAAATCTTCCGGGGAACTTTGCGAAAATTTTTGTCACAATTAAAAAGAGATACACAAAAACACTATTTTCACTAGATGTTCTTTTGTCTGATTATGATATAAGGTAGTTAGCCTAAGGACAAGGCCATATCCCGAAGAATGCATTGTAGAATGATAGAAAGATCCTTAGTCCTTCATGATGTTGTTGAGGCATTGAATTAAGCAATCCTGAAGCTGCCTCACCTGAGAATATCTTATATAAAATAATAAATTTCATAAGGCTTCAGCTAGTTAGGCCAGGATTTTCTGTTTCTTGTAGGTGAAATCTTCCTAGTGAATATACTGGGGAAAAATCTTCATTAGTGAATGATTTATAGTTAGAGGGTTTGTCAGATTAAGTAGAAAGGTCTTTATCTTGGCCTGTCTCAGAAAACAGATTATCCTAGAAAGGAGAGAGAAAACTGAATGATGGGAGAAAGATAAAAGAGAGTCAATAAGATATAAATATTTGGCAAAACTAATACAATTATGTAAAGTTTAAAAAAAAAAAAAAGTATATGTAAAAATGTGGCAGTAGCCTGGACCAGGAGTCAGAACATACTCTGACAAAGTCATTCAGATTAAAAATTTTAGATATAAATATTCCCTCTAGGATTGTTCAGATAGTTAATGTAGATTGTGTTTCTGATGAATTTTGAGTACTTCCATGTTTCTTAAATTGGTGATCCTAAATTATTAATGTTAATTCAACAAAGTTCTCTTATCTAGCCATCACTAGTGACAGGTTTCTATTGAACTTAACTTCAGTAAAATTTAAACATTAATTAAAGATTTCTATGAATTAAGCTTCTTTTATGAAACTGATTTGTTTAAAATCCCAATATTTCATCAGGTTTGCATACAAAATAAAGAGTCTTGACCCCAGACTGCATACTTATTATTAGAAATGTTTGATATGGTTGGTTCAAATTTAGGGCTAGAGAGTTCTTTATCATGATCAATTTCACATTCCTTCAGAGGCAGGTATACGTGTGCACATACATACATGAAATCTATTGATAGACAGGTAGATAGATAGAGCTATATGTCTCTTAGCTCAGCTTCTCTGTGCTATATTCTATTCTGTTTATGAAAAACGATGTAGTGTGCCATCACATCATTTGACAGAAACTTTATATCACAAGTGAGAAATTATGTGGGAGGAGGAGAAATGTATTCTAGGATAAGTTAAATAAATGACAGGTAACTTCACTGAAAATATAAATAGGTGTATTTAGGATCGTGGAATTAGTGAGGGGAGGGGCTCAGTGCTGGTTCAGCAGCAGCCCAGCACAAGCCTGTAGACTATGGCCGGTGGGCCAGATCCAGCCTGTGGCCTGTTTATGTGGTGCATAAATTAAAAGAGGTGTTAACATTTTTAAATATTTGGAAAAATTAAAAGGTTATTTTGTGACATAAGAAAATCATATGAAATTAAAATTCCAGTTTCCATAAATAATTTTATTGGTATAGAACCATGCCCATTTGTTTGCATGTTGTTTATGGCTGCTCTCCCACAGTTGAACAGGTGCAACACAGATGCAGTGCTTCAGAGCTTGAGATATTTACTATTTGGCTCTTTACAAAGGTTTGCCAATCCCTGGCCTCAACCAGCAATGGCAGCCCACTCCAGTACTTTTGACTGGATAATCCCATGGACGAAGGAGCCTGGTGGGCTGTGGTCCATGGGGTCGCTAAGAGTTGGGCACGACTGAGCGACTTGACTTTCACTTTTCACTTTCATGCATTGGAGAAGGAAATGGCAACCCACTCCAGTGTTCTTGCCTGGAGAATCCCAGGGATGAAGGAGCCTGATGGGCTTCCATCTATGGGGTCGTACAGAGTCGGACATGACTGAAGCAACTTAGCAGCAGCAGCAGCCGCCTCAACCAGTGCATCTCAGCCTTTAATGTGCATTGAATCACTTGGGGGTCCTGTGTAAAGGTGCAGATTCTGATTCACAACGTGTGGGGATCCTGAGTGTCCACATGTCTGAAGTGCCGAAAACCATACTAGAAGTTACAAGGACCTGGTGCAGAATCAGCAAATTTGTTCTTTAAAGGGCCAAATAATAAGTATTTCAGGATCTGTAGGCTTTCCATTTTTTCTTTTTTTACAACTACTAAATCTTCAGGGGAAAGTACACATAGACTACATGCAAAAGAACAGGAGTGACTATGTTCCAGTAAATGATTATTTACAAAAGCAAGCTTTGGATTGTACTTGGACCACAAGCTTAGTTTACTGATAACTGGCCTAGAGTGTTACTATCTGGTGTCCATTAAGAAACAGGCATTGTCCTACCCTTAACTTGCTTCCTAGTTCCATTACATGCACCAGTAATAATGCTGATGAAGATAACAGTTAACTTTTATTGGGTGATTATAATATGCCAGGCTCTATATTAAGCACTCTGAACTTTCTCTTATTTTAATCCTCACAACAAATCCTAGGAAGCAGAGACTGTCATTATTTTGGCCTACAAATGAAGAAACTGAGCTTCAGAAAAAAAGTAATTTGCTCAAAGTTGCCACAGCAAACTAATAGTGGGCCTGGGATAAGACATAACCCATGATTATCACATGGCTGTTGGACTATTGGATTACTGAGTGGAACATGTATGCTCATAGAAGTTCTGCAAGCCAGCAGACTGGACTGTCAGTATACTGGCATCTTTCTTTGGGGATCTTGTGCTCACAGACCTGAATAATAAAAGGTGAAACATCTCTTTCGAGTAAATGTAGGTGTCAGAAAACTGGATGTTTGGCTCAGGGAGGGCAGAGCTTTCTATTTTATGACAGATTTAGCACCTTCACTGCACATTCTTGAAGTTAAGGCTCAGAGAGATCTCAGCAGCCACACTTTCATAGTCTTGGATTTTTGATGCTCTCAAAATTAAATCGATTTACTTTATAATAATGTGTTATTTTAGGCACCACATAGCACGGCCTTCTGTTTTCTTTGTGTGCTTTGGAATTTTCAGTTATACAGTGAATGTTCTTTCTAACGACTGTGACTGAAATTACATTTCACTTTCCAAATTCCTCTAGACTTTTTTCCTTTTTCTTAGCTACAGTTTCTAAAGTAGAGAAGTAGACCTTGATTCTGGTCTAGAATTTAAGATTAGTTTTATCTGTCTGTAATGTTACACTCATTTGAAAAGACTCTGACGCTGGGAAAGATGGAAGGCAGGAAGAGAAGGTAACAACAGAGGATGAGTTGGTTGGATGGCATCACCGACTCAATGGACATGAGTTTGAGCAAGCTCTGGGAGTTGGTGATGGACAGGGAAGCCTGGCGTGCTGCGGTCCATGGGGTCACAGAGTCGGACGCAATTGAGCGACTGAACTGAACTGAACTAAATACCGTTATTTCCCTGTAAATTAGTATGTTAGGCGTAGGGCGCATATCAGCATAACAGTGTAGTAGATTAATAGACCACTGAGAGCAAATGTATTGTAGATAGAAATGCTTTGAGGAAAATTTTCTGGAGTCTCAGACACAATATTCTTACATTACAGATAACATGTAAAGATGAATAATTGTGTCATTTTTATGAATCATCTGTTTAAAAACTTTATATCACTGCCATGATGATTAGTAATTATTTTCACTTTATGAGCAATTAATGTAGGTTACAGGGCAAGGAGGAATGTAGCAAAGGTTTCAAAATCCTAAGAATCTATCATCTTAAAATTTTAGATGGGGAAGGGAAGGAAATATGGCACTAAACTATGAAATCACACAGAATCATAGATTCTTAGAGCTAGAGCTTTTGATGATCTAATATAGCCATCTACATACCCTTACTTTTCTATGTAAGTCCAAACTGATTAAGTGAAATTCTTAAAGCCATTTGTTTCTCCAACACAAATATATTGGAGTTTCTTCCCTGAATCTGGGAATATGTGTTACTTTCCTAGGTCTGTCATAACAAAGTACCACAAACTGGGTAGCTTACACAACAGACATTTATTGTCTCACGGTTCTGGAGGCTAGAAATCTGAGATCAAAATGTTGGCTTGAAGTCTGAAGGCCCTTAGGAGGAATCCTTCCCTGTCTGTCTTAGCTTCTGGTGAAGGCCAGCAATTGCTTGCCATTCTTTGGCTGTCGATGTATCACCCGTCTCTGCTTCCACCTTCACTTGGTGTGTTCTTTTTCTTTTCTTTAAAAAAAATGTGTTTATTTGGCTTAGTTACAGCACATGGGGTCTTCATTGTAGCATGCGTGATCTTTCGTTGTGGCTTGGGCTTGGTGTAGGGCACATATCAGCATAACACTATATATATTAATAGGTCACTAAGAGCAAATGTGCTGTTAATAAAAAATGTTTTGAGAAAACATTTTCTGGAATCTCAGACACAGTATCCTCAGATTATAGATAACATGTAAAGATGAATAATTGTGTCATTTTTATGAATCATCTGTTGAAAAACTTTATATTGCTGCCTTGATTATTAATAATAATTATCACTTTATGAGCAGAATGTAAGTTACAGTGCTAAACATCCCCACATGTTATTTTCTCTGTTTCTTTGTCTTCACATTGCTGCCTTCTTCTAAGAACACCAGTCATACTGGATTGGAGCTAATCATACTCCAGTATGACTTCATCTTAACTAACTATATTTGCAACAACCCTATTTCCAACTAAAGCCACCTTTTGAGGTACTGGGTATTAAGACTTAAATATATCTTTTTGTGGGGGACACAGTTCAACCATTAATACAAAGATGCAAAGTTATTATTGCTGTTTCCCATGCAGATCTTACAGTGTGGGGAAGAAGGTATATGTGGATCTAGGAGGATACATGTTTTAATAGCGCAGTATGCACAAAATGCTGTAAGATTACCACAGTGGGAGCAACTACCTTTTTCTAAGTGAAATGGCAGAGGAAGGCTTTCGAAGAGAGTTGCCATTTGAATCAGGCTTTGAGGGACAGATAGGAATTCATTGACAAAAAGATGCCAGGTGGGAGGGACACATCAGGCAAATAAATGGCTTTGGGTAAAGGCATGGAAATAAGAGTGAATAAAGTGTTTGTTTGCTGTGGTTAGTCCTAGCTACTCTTTATTGAGTAATTGTGTTATTGAATATTAACAACAATCCCTTAATACTCATTTTGCAGATGGGAAAACTGAAATTTAAAGAAATTAAGCACTTAATTTTAGTTCACATGTCTAGGAGGTGTCTACTGGGATTAGAACTGGGAGAGTCTAATCACACAATCTGTTTTAGCCATTGTGGTAAAAATTACAGTTCAAGGTATTTAGGAGTGCATAAATGATGGTTAAAGGTAAGGCTGAAGAAATAGGTTAAATATGAATTGTGAAGAAGTTGTTTCATCACTTGATTTACCTAACAGAAATTTGGTTTATTTAATAGAGTTTGAACTTTAAGTACAATAGGCAGTTGAACACTTGCTGTAGCTTTAAGGAAGGTATAAATGGCCAGATTCCTGAAGGGTGGTGGGTGGTTGCGGGGGAGGAAGATTGGAGGCCCAGAGGCTTGAGAGGAAGCTACAGTTGCCAGCCATGTTAGAAATAATGAAGACTGAAACTAGACAGAGATAATGGGGTGAGAGTAGGTGATAACTGACAAGAGAGACTTGACAGTTGAGACCAGTCACATGTTAATGCTAAAATCAGGGTACTCTATTGTATCACCTTTCTTGCTCCTTTGACTCTAGTGTTGGAAGTAGAAATGTTTCAACTCAACGGATTAAAGCAATAATTTCAACCCAGAATCCTAACATTGGAAAGAGTCTAGTATGTCTGAATGCTATTTAATTAATTATTAATGCTAAAGCTATTTAAACAGTTATAGAAGACATTTGTTTTTAAATTCCAAAGACTGAGTTAACATATTTAAAAGTAAACTTCATAAAAGTGACAGAAAATATTTTGTCAAAATGCCCTGATGCTATCTCATATATCTTTATTAAGTTATAATTCCTTTGGGTTGAATTCACCCAAGTGTTACTCTGGGTATAGCCACACTTTGATAGCTCAGTTTATTCTACTAAAGCTTGTAATTTTTAAAGATCTGCTGTTTCTTAACAATAGTTTTAAAGCAGCCCAGACAATAACAACTATCCAACAGGAAGTTGAAATTTACCACAGGAACATTTGTTAAAATAAGCTGCATTTCCCTTAAGTGAATTTCTTATATTTTGAGGAATTACTTGATGCAGGTGTCTGGTGCCACCACAGACCACACCTTGTGACTTGCTTCTCTTAGTGATGTTTGGCCAGTCTGTGTGTACTTAGCAGCCTTCTCCTAGCACTGCCTGGGGCCATGTGATACAACTGTCATCAGTCAGATGAAAGCAAACATAAGCAATGTTTGTGAATCTTTTTTATACTTTTGTTGCAGGAAGGAGGACCCCTTCCAGGGCCTGAAACTGGGCTCTTGTCTAACACTTGGAAATGAATTGTCTGAGGAGACACATGTGCTGGCAAAGCAAGAGATTTTATTGGGAAAGGGCACCCGGGTGGAGAGCAGTAGGGTAAGGGAACCCAGGAGAACAGCTCTGCCACGTGGCTTGCAGTCTCGGGTTTTATGGTGATGGGATTAGTTTCCCGGTTGTCTTGAGCCAATCATTCTGACTTACGAGTCCTTCCTGGTGGTTCATGCCTTGTTCAGCCAAGATGAATGCCAGAGAGAAGGACTCTGGGGGGTGGTCGGTCGGACATGTGGTGTCTCATTTTGACCTTTCCCGAACTCTTCGGGTTGTTGGAGGCTTATTAGTTCTGTGTTCCTTACCAGGACCTCCTGCCATGAAACAACTCATGCAAATGGTTACTATGGTGCCTGGCCAGGGTGGGTGGTTTCAATCAGTGTGCTTCTCCTAAGACTTTTAGTCCTTAAGTTGAAAGTATAATATCATGTATTTGGGGGAAACTGAGACATAAGCTGACATACTCATATACACACTATGTCTCACTAAGTGAAAGTCTAATAAATAATGAAAAGAATGCTAAAAATCCTATTCGAATTGGTTTTATATTACACAGTGGAAACTGAAGTTACCTGAAAATGACAGGCATTATTAATCTAGTATTCTCCCAGGTGCCTGAATGCAAAACCAAACATACATTGTGTGGGAAGTGTATGTCTTCTTGTGATGGAATCTCAACTTGGTATCTTGCATCATTGCTAGATAAAAAGAATTATTGGAATGTTGATTTATAATGTTGAGACTAAATTAGAATTCAGTGTTGTTAAGATTTGAAACAAACAGCACTTTAAACTTTAAGGAGTTTAAAGTTTTGGTATTTCATCACTTCTGAGAGACCATTCTTTTTATAAATTAGTGTTTGGTATAACATCATCTCAAAGGACAGGGAGATGGAGAACAGGAAGAATTTTTCTTTGTTTAGTGCAAAGGCACTCCCAAAGAAAAATATTAAAGATAAATAGTAATACAAGATGCTGATGGTGCAAACTCACTTGACTAAGCAGTGCAAGCATGTTAATATTGTGATTTTTTGATTACTATTAAAATATATAATCCAACAGGTGGAAAAACCCCTGACTTATTCTCAGTGTCCAAGCTATGGCTGCTAACATGAAGAAAGGCTCTGCATCATATAATGTTCCGATGGACTTACTGTAACTTAGGTCTGTGGGGGTTTCTAGAACTAACATGTCTGCATCAGAAGGTAAGATCAGCTGGGAGGAGCTTCTTCCTTTGCTTAACAAAGTTCCTAGAATCTGACAGGGAACCAGCCTGGAATCAGATGGCTCAATGGGGCCTGTGATGATTTTTTCATAGTAAAGAGTTTAATCATGCAGAGAATGATCATATAGATGTGTAGTCCACATGGATAAGCTGCTTATCCAGAGATCCCTAGCAGTTTAAAAATGGGTCTAGATGAGGGAGCTGGACCTAGAGCCCAGAACTAAAGGGAGAGGAGACATAGGGTAAAGCACTTTCAGAGACCATCACCTCTCAGATCCTGGAGAAAATGACGGACAAGTTTGGTTCTGCTTGGCCCATTCAGAGATTCACTTGATTTGCTTTCAGTTTGGGCTAGACCCCCTCATACCTGGACACTCTTGGATTTTAGTGATATAAAACAGAGCTTCAATCATTTAGAATCAAGAGCATATGTGCAGGGAACACATTTGCATTTCAATCCCCCTCTGGTCAACTGCCATTCACTCAGAATCCAGCCGTGGTACATGACACATGACCCTCACAGATGATTAAAAAGTGGTGGACACAGTATCTACAGATTTTGATACTCATAGGAGTCCTGGAACCAATTCTCCACATAAACTGAGGGATGATGACTCGATTTCTTTGAGGAAATAGTATATAAAAGGCCCTGGATGTTATAACCTTAGATTCTGATTTTTTAAATAAATTACAAAGAAAAATGCTACACAAGTGAAGCTTTACTGTTATTAAAAAAAAAAAAAAAGTGGTGGACACAGCTGGGTTCACACCAACTGGCTCATATTCTATCCCAGTGGATTCCTAAATGACTATACATTGATCAAGTTCATGAACATCACTGGTGCACAGAAAGCAGTAACATTTCTGGTATCTTGTATGCTCTAAGAAAAAGTCATTTGCCATTTATAACTTTTCAGAGTTAAAGTCATTGAAGTAATATTTAATTTGTTAAAAATTAAAGAAAATTAATAGTGTTATGGGGGCTTCCCAGGTAGCTCAGTGCTAAAGAATCTGCCTCCCAATGCAGGAAACGCAGGTTCGATCCCTGAGTCAGGAAAATCCCCTGGAGTAGGAAATGACAAGCCACTCCAGTATTCTTGCCTGGAAAATCTCATGGACAGAGGAGTCTGGCAGGCTACAGTCCATGGGGTCACAAAGAATTGCACATGACTTAGTGACTAAACAGCAACAGTAGTGTTATAGTGTCTATGATTTCACAAAGATACTCAATTTATTTTAAAAGAAATTAGAGAAAATTTGTAAATAATGGCTAGGTGAATCAGAGAAGAGGTAAGGGTTCACTGATCTGGAGGTCTTGCCCTGCTTGACCTAGGAAACTGTTCTTACGTGTTACGTGGAGAATAGATACCAGTGCTCTGCAGGGCTTGAGTCTGAATCTGCTACCATAAATTCAGTTCTGAGCTTGGATGATTTGTTTAAAGCAGTTATATAAAATGAGACAAAAAGATACTAGGACAGTTGGTTAAGGTTTCTGAAAACCACAGAACAAGACAATTCATTGAGCAGAATAAATGGGATTTGGAATGATCTTTTTGCATCTGTAACTATTGGTAGGGGAAAAGAGAATTACCAATTTTCCAACTGTTTGGGATGAAACAACAATTTCTGGGATTCACAGTTCATATCAGAGTTGTTTAACCAGCAAAGTGCTAAAGTGATTAAATATGGAACCATGAAGCTAAAGCTCAAGAAGACTGGTCAGAAACGTTTCTGGAACGAGCCTTTGGCTGTAGTAGCTATTTCTGCTCTGTTGGTCAGTGATGAAATGCGCTACGGTCAGTCTGTTAAATTATCCAGAGGAAGGTTTACTTTGGTGGTTTTAAGGTATCTTCTTTCAAAATTTTGATGTGGCAGCACATCCCTTCACAGCTCATTTCCTGAGGGATATTGAGCAAGAGCCAAATCAAGGAAAAAAAGGAAAGTTTAAACTCTTTGACCTCCCTGTGAACCCCTGTCCTTGTTTAAATATATAAGACACTCTCATAATCTGGTTTATACTGAACGCTGCCACAAAGGTGCTGAGTATTTATTATGCAGAGATCCAGGGCCTAGTTTTCAGCAGAAAAATAAGAGAATATGCCTTGAGCAGCATTGTGCTTTCCTCAATTGTGAAGCTAAAGCCAAAATGAATAAAACAACCTTGTTTTTTCTATAAAAATTTAGTTGGAGAAAATTTAGTTTATGTGCAGATGTATTTAGTATCTTTTTGTTGTCCATTAGGAATTTATAAGAGCTCATGTCTCAATCATTATATTACGGTGTCTCTTCAGATCTCAGTTTGGTCTTTACTCCATCCAGGAAGTCCTTCCTGACCACAGCTGTCTCCAAATAATATTGGCCCTGGGAAGCTGTCTCCTCCTCTTCTCCTCAGGGCATTTTACACTTACATTTACTCTAATTTCTATTGATGTGACGACAGTTATCCTTTGAACACACAGATCTGAACTACGAGAGTTCACTTTTCTGAAGATTTTTTTCACTGAATGTGTATTACAATACTACAAGAGCCACAGTTGGTTGAATCCTTGCTTGGTTGAATCTGGATGTGGAACCATGGATATGGATGGCTGATGATAAAAAGTAGTGGACATAGCTGGTTATAAATGAAGAAGTTATAAATGAATTTTTGACTGCTCAGGGGTTGGAGGGGTTTTGAAGGCCCAAACCCACTGTTGTTCAAAGGTCAGCTGTATTGTCTTCTGACTTTTTCTGTCTTTCTTTGACAGAATCATGCCAAATGGCTAATAATGTAACTACTATATTTTTTGACATACACAGTTACTCATAAGATAAATGTATTCTGAGGAAGTCAAATTGCAAAATCAATAAATCCTCAAAACAGGGGAGGGACAGTGGGAGGGGACTGGAGATCATGGAGAGACACTAACTGTTTCTGAGTAAAGTGTATGTAATTCTTTAAAAGACATTACTACAAGCATTAAAATAAATAGAATTATTTATAGGTAAGTCTAATAGACTATGATGTGATTGGCCTGTATTCTTTAAATTTAATAGTACTGATTCCTGAAATTCTAAAACAATTGGTTAAAAAAGTATAAAATATTTTAGAGAGATTTTTGGTCAAAGCTGAATTGTATAATAGGTTTTATTTTCTTTGGTATTTTGTGAAAGAGTCAAAGAATAGCTCTGACCAGTGGTGTACTGGTAAATGTTTATTAACTAGCTCTCAGGTTTGGGGGTGCTGGGGTGAGTCCTGGTTCATAGAATTTGACAATTAACATGGTGTAAATCCTCCCACATGGACAATTTAAAACTACCAAGGGGCCCTCGATCCGCTCTAAAACCTCCTGAAAGTTTAATAATTGGCTTGTAAAAATAGGATTGTCAGCTCTAGTATACTGGCTAAGGCTCAGAGCTTAAGAGGGTATCAAACTAGTTACCCAGTGTGAATATGGAATCTTAAACACTCTGCCTTATGACCCTCCAAATACTTGTAGAGGAAGGGAAGACATAATAGGGATAAGAATGGGATAGTTTTACTTGTGCACAGAGAATGTCACCTGCCATGTCAGTAAACACAGGATGTTGGGGCTCGCTGGCCGTCAACCACTGCAGCCGCTCTGACTGAAGGGATTCACGATGGAAAACAAAACCAGATACTGGCCCCAGATAGTGAAGGTGCGTATCAAAGGAATGATTTCAGTGAACCCAGACTCTTACATCTTCCCATGTACAGGAAAGTGCTAAATTCATTGACTTGAGATGTCTGGTTTTCTTTAATTAACAGCAACCTTTTGATGTTCTGAGTTTTTGCTGCAAAAACTCCTATATATCCTGGCTCCCTCCTTACCTCTTCAGAGCAGTCCTTTAGAGCTAAAAGGCTGACTCCTGGGCTTAAGTGTAGAAATTCCACTGAATAAAACATAATTCTCAGCTTTTGGGTTGTGCATTTTTTTTCAGTTGATGCACTGTATTTTCTGTATGTAGATTTTTATGTCAAGTATGCCAAAAAGTATATTAACTTGAGTGAAGAGTTCCTTAAGACTTTGAAATAAATATTAAATGTGCCATTAAAATATAAAGATTTTGGTATTACTTATAGCATGTTGTTGAAAGTATAATTTCAATAAATGACCATGGATAAGCAATTTCCTGCTAGTCACTAAACTTCTTCCTTTATTACTTTTTAATTTCTATCCCTCTGTTGTTTCCTCTTTGGCATCCTTTTCTCTTGAATCAGTCTCTCTGCATCAATGCCAATTTACTTCACCAAAACAAATACTCTTAGGAAAGCTCTTTGTCAGCTAGACATTTTACAATGTGTAAATAAAATGATTTTTTTCCCCTCCTGCAACACCACTCTTTAAATGAAAAGAACATTATAGGGATATTGCCAGTCCTGTGCCAGAGATTTGGAAATTTTTTGAAAAATAACCTCTGAATAATCTCACCCTACCTAGATGTGTTAGTCATTTAAGGAAAAGAGATTTAAATGTTTAATCAGCCAGAATTGAAAGTTGTAAGTAAAAGCGTCTTAACTTTCTTCATTCCTCTCAGCAGCTCAGGTCTGAGACTTCGAAGGTGTACGTTGACTAAATTCACTGCCTCCTGAGATTTTTTTTTTCAATTGGCACCTGACAAGGAGTACCTTCATGATAAATGTTCTCTAACATGGTCCTTATTGTTCAGTCACTCCATCGTGTCTGACTCTGTGACCCCATGGACTGTAGCCTGCCAGGCTCCTCTGTCCATAGGATTCTCCAGGAGAGAATATACTGGAGTGGATTGCCATTTCCTTCTCCAGAGGATCTTCCCAATCCAGGTATCGAACCTGCATTGGCAGGTGGATTCTTTAACCACTGAGCCACCAGGGAAGCCCAATGTAAAGCTACTACTGTTCAAAAACTGTAGCCAGAAGTCCACACAAGGTCAGCTCTGATCCTACAAGCATCTTTCTGAGCTTGGGAACTTGCTGGGAGCCCAGATTTCTAACCAAAGCCACTAATCAAAACTTACAATGCAGGACTTCCCTGGTGGTTCAGTGGTTAAGAATCCACCTGCCGATGCAGGGGACATAGGTTTGACCCCTGGTCCAGGAACTAGGATCCCACATGCTGTAGGGCAACTACTGAGCCTGTACACCCTAGAGCCCGTGCTCTACAACAAGAGAAGCCACTGCGATAAGCCTGTGCAGTGCAACACAGTAATGAAGACCGCATACAGTCCCCCCGTAAAAAAAAACTTAGAATGCAACTGTGTCGGACACAGGAAATTCCATCAAAAGTGAGATATGCTTATTAAATTCTGATCAAACCTCTTGTAAACTATTTTATGAAATCTAGCACTGACCTGATTTCCTATAGGAAAAAAAAAAAACCCCACAAGGTGTATGATTAATCTATTTTTCTCTACCAGTGTAGGGGTAGTTAGAAAGGAGGACCTTTTCAACACCAAAGAACTCTCAAGTTACCGAAAGATGGGCAATGTTTGATTAACAGACTGTTGTGGTTGAGCTACAGAACTAGTTTCCAGCCCAGAGTAATTCCAAATCTTAAAAGTTCAGCAACTGAAAAAAAAAATTAATATCGTGGTTAAGTGGCTGATAGATCAGGCTGAGGCTTTCATAAAGGGCTTTCTGTAGCACTGCTAGCAAGAGTGGGAACATTAAAAAAAAACAAAAACGAGATTGCCAGTGCATTGTCAGCTTGACATCAGTCAAGACAAATCTTCTGATTTTCCCTGAATGCCCAACTGCTTCTACCCCATTGCTCCAAATGGCAGGTGTTCAAAGGCACTGAAGTCCCAGTCTGATGTTCACTGCCATCTTTCCACACCTGACCAGGGGACTGCGAGCATCCGGGGGCGGGGTGAGGGAACCACGTGGTACACATACGCCCACACCGGTGCCTTCATCCTTGGGGACAGGATGCTCTCGCATCCTTGGGCCCAGCGGCTGTTGGAGTTCCCAGCACATCACTACTGGAGCTTCCAGTGCAGAACTGGAAACCAAACGAAAATCCACAGAAACATTTCACTCTACACTGTTTTCAGATGTTCGGTGAACTATAAGCACTTGGGTAGAATTGAGATCAGATTTTCAACTAATCAATGTGAACTGAATTATGAATCAATTTCCATGTCAGAGCTGAGAAAGGATTTCTTCGGTCCCTGAAGAGACGCCAAATGTATGACTTGGAAGAAATGATTGTTTTTATTTTAAACACATCACAGCAGGTATTTAGGCAAATAAGAGCTCATTTTGCCTCCTACTTAACCAGGAACTGTGGAGCAGTAAGAAAGGGTGGAAAGAAATGCTTCCTCCTGGCATTTCGGGGCTGTCCATCTTTATTCCCTGAGAAGAGCCTGACTGAACCAAAAGCCATAAAGAACCACTTTGTAGGCTCTGAAACCAGGGTTAAACCAATTCCAAAACATGCTCCAGAAACGCAAGAGGAAGAATCACTGATTCTGCATGTGGCCATGTAAGATCATTCATTTGGAGAAGTAAAATTCTGGGATGTTTATTCAACCCAACAGTCTCCTGATGTAGGAGGCTATCTTCAGAAATAACTTTGTTAACTGAAATTTATCCACAGTTGACAAGGAGGAGAAGAAGGAAGTCGCCAGCCATCTGGCCACGGATTCCACTGGAGACCCATCTGAGTGAGCTGTCTCAGATGCTTCTGAGTTTGCAGCCACAGGGATTGGAGGGCTGCTGCCATGACATCTCAACTGCAGTAATGCTGTCAGAAATCACCTTCCAGTCTGATGGGTCTCACAAAGCAAATGAGCCAGAGCCCAATTATCTACACACACACACGCGCGCGCGCACACACACACACACACACCTCTCTGGATCTATTATTTTCCAACTGCATCATTTTATTTTTTGATAATCCTCTATCAATTCCACTTCATGAAGTTCCTACACCCGTTTTTCCCTGGCACAACATGTAGGTGAACCCCCGAGCAGTTGTATGAATTCAGAATGTTTAGAAACAGTTGCTAGGATCATAAGAAGAAAACTTAGGAGTCCCAGCCAGTATTTGCATACTTAGCCCTTCCATGTGTGTTTGCTCACTGCTTTTTCGTGAACGGTGAGTAAGAAAGTCAAAATAAGCTGCTTCAATCAATTCCAGTCTGAGCATGTGGAAACTGCCAGAAAACCAAGGCTATGAGGCTGGAAGTTTGGAAACCAGTGTTTATATCTTTTCCCTTTGACAGTTACCTGTTTCTTACACTAAAATATGAATCTAAAGGCATTAGGATGGATGCTATGCCTTCTTACTAACCAATCTCCAAAGACGTAGCTCCCCATCTCACCCGAACTGTCCCTGACAATCCACGTTTTCTAGAAGCCTGTGACATGCTAGGAGCAAACCCAGATTCTGAGTTTATGTCTGTGTCCAAGGACCTACCCAGCTAACTC
The DNA here is from genome assembly GCF_029407905.1 of Bubalus kerabau. Lineage (NCBI taxonomy): Eukaryota > Metazoa > Chordata > Mammalia > Artiodactyla > Bovidae > Bubalus > Bubalus kerabau. The sequence continues at coordinate 1,661,025 of NW_026577904.1, forward strand.
TGGGTCACAGTAGGAGCCAGCATGTTCGGGCCTTGAGTATTTAAAAAAAAAAAAAAAAAAAAAAAAAAAAAAAAAAAAAAAAACTATGGCCAAGAAGTAGATTTACAGAAGGAGACATAATCAAATAAACCTTTGTGAGTCTTCTTTTTTTTTTTTTTAAAGTTCATATTATTTTTAACTTGCTAAATCTTTTCTCATCTATTCTTGTTTGCTCTGACACAGGAGAGGCAAAATTGTGATAATCTAGAATAGGGAAAGATAGTTCTGAAAAAATATTGTATCAGAGAAAACTTAGAAAAATGACACTTTTCTTTAGAAGGTCTTCAAAAGGTAAAAACAAGTTGAACACGTTGATTTTTAAAATTTTATTTTGTAAAGCATTGGAACTCTCCCTTCTCCAAGGAACTTAATACTGGCAGAAAGACTTCCTTGAAACAGCGTGAGTGATAATTTTTCTCTTTACCTACAAGGAAATCATTATCCATGTTTTTCTTAATCCTTCTGCATTGGCTGTTTGTCAGTTGGAAACATTGATAGCTCTCATTAGTGAGTAGGTATTAAAATAGCCCATTTATTGAAAAGAAAAACAAGCAAATACACATTTTGAAGAGGTCAACCAGTCATACAATGCACTGTTGGGAATTTTCCATTCACTTATATTTTTGTTTCTGTGTATATTGAGAGTACTCTGATTCTTCATGAAACTGTTTGTTGTATTATTCTATTAAACAAAATAAAGCAGTTTTCAATCTTAGCTACTTCGGTAGGAAAAGAAGAAAAACAAAACTAATTTCTTGGCGGATGGTTGGAGGAGAGATCATGGTACAACATGAACTTGTTTAAAAGGAAAGAAGGTGGGGTGAGCTGATAGCCTGAACTAGTGTACACAAAGCCAAGTGTTAAATGCTCAATAAGCTTTTCTTCTTTCCTTGAATTGAGAGTGTCAGGTTCTTAGAACTGTACTCTCTCCATAGTCTAACCCCTCCCCACCAAAACAAACAGTAAACAAACAAACTACTCATCTAGGGAGATTACTAATCAGGTGGTTAGCAGGTTATTGATTACATAAATGATTTTGTCCCTCTTTAATTTTCTTCCCGGATTTCCTTTAGTAGCATCCCTCATTATTCTATAACGCCTTTTGAATTTCTCCTTCATTCTTGAGAGACATCAATTAGAGAAATATTATGTCAGTTGATAAAGGTTTGCTCCTTCTTACCCATATCTGCATTATGTAACAGGATTCTTGAAGGTGGAAATTCTTCCTTCCTCCCTCAGTAAAGCATCTGAAACCAAAACTACTTGTCTTCCACTTCCCAACCCCCTGCTCACCATGAATGAGAGGGGAAAGTACAAAAAAAGCACTGTTGTTTCAAAGAGTTTATTAGTCTCTGATCCAGCCCTTGCACATTTTGAAAGGAAAAAACTACTATAATTGAGAATATTCTGTTACAGAAGAGGAATATCTGTTTTCCAGGTGTATCAATAGTGGATATTAAATAATAGAGGGGAAAGGTAGTTCTAAGAAGAATAGTAGGATCTTAAAAAACAAAAAAGAAAAACAAATAGTTGCCTTGGTTCTCTGCATCTGCTTATTTTACAGCTCTGCACCTACTTTCATCTCTGCTGCTATAAGGGCTACACGGTTACTTCAGATTTCTGGAGCCAAACCTCTAGGCAGATCAGCAGTTAAACTGTATTGAAAAACCACAGAAAGTAACATAAAAAAACCAAACTAAAATTACCCGAACAAAAAACTATTTAATCAAGTGAAATTTTCTTGATTTCTGCTTTTCTGAGTAACTCTATGTCATTACTTAAACATCATGCTGCCTTGTATCATTAGTGTGTGTTTCGTCTCTCCATTGACCTTAATCTTCAAATACAGTGTTTCCTTTCATTTAGAAGGGTTTGAATATTCCCATCCCCTTATTTTTTAACAGACTTGCTGCTGGGAGAGATTAACTGTTGCCCTAGAAACATGAAAAACATCAATTTCCCTGGAGCAATATCTCAGTAATTTCAGCACTTAAATCACAATGTTTAGTTAGAGCTAGTTCAATAAGTACTTGAAGGTTGATTAAATGACCATTAAAGACCCAAGAGCAACCAGAGTGAAAAATCTCCGAAGTAGCAGATCACCCATGTCAGCAGCTTCTTCCATTCAGAGACCAAGACCATTCTTTTTAAGACTGCCTAGAAAACATACAGTTGTCATTTACTAATGGAAACTGCAGAATTAGAATTATCCACACTAATCCTATGCTTAACACAGATGTCACGTATATAAATTTTTCTAATACTTTCTAAATGTGCATGCTCAGTCGCTTCAGTCATGTCTGACTCTCTGCAACCGCATGGACCCATGGCCTACCAGGCTCCTCTGTCCATGGGATTCTCCAGGCAAGAACACTGGAGTGGGTTGCCATTTCCTTCTCCATTTCTAAATGTGACATGGTCGAAGCATAGATAAGCATCCATGAGTGTAGGTATGTGTGTGTATGTGTGCTTAGTGTATAGAATCTCTTTGATTTTTCCCCCCCTCTCACTTTTTGGTGTAACTTCATTCTGTTCCTTGTTTACCGACTCTCAGAGATTTGGCAATTTAGTTTGTGTCTCTTGAGGAATGCAGAGAGTCTAGATAATGGATTTGAGCGATATCTGTAAACTGTTTGATTTTATTGTATGTGTACTTAGTTGTTCAGTCGTTTCTGACTCTTTCCAACCCCACAGACTGTAGCCCACCAGGGTCCTCTGTCCGTGGATTTCCTAGGCATGAATATTGGAATGGGTTGCCATTTCCTGTTGCAGGGGATCTTCCCTACCCAGGGATGGAATGTGTATCTCCTGCACTGGCAGGTGAATTCTTTACTACTGAGCCACCTGGGATTTCACCAGGACAGGAATAAGATTGGGCATTTGTGTTATAGTTTGAACCAGGGATTAATTTTCTGATACTGATATGAAAGATGAAATTTCAAAATATGCCTACGAATCATCATATTTACTCATAAGAGTTCCTGGGAGAAGGGAAACTGAAACAAAAGAAGAACAAGACAAATAACAGTATTAACATAGGAACAGAAAACAAAAACTTGATTCATAGACCAGGAATCAGTAAGAAATTTTAGAGCATGCCAGTAAAATTCACACAAGTTCCCAAGGGAAATACCACTTCATCAGTTTTGAAATGACTTTCCATTAGCTGTCAGACCATTGACAAGCATTTTCAATCCCTACTTCCAGTCTCCTTTGGTGGAATATACTATTCTGTAAAGATTTAGGGAAGTATGGTATTCTGTACTGTGTGAAACTGAGACATAAAGGGTTTCTCCGGGCTTCAAAGCTTTCTGAAGCAGGAATGTCCTGATGAACTATAGAAGTACAATTATACGTGGTTCCCTGGTGCCTCAGCTGGTAAAGAATCTGCCTGCAATGCAGGAGACCTGGGTTCAATCCCTGGGTTGGGAAGATCCCCTGGAGAAGGGAAAGGCAACCCACTCCAGTATTCTAGCCTGGAGAATTCCATTGGCTGTATAGTCTATGGGGTCAGACAGAGAGTCAGAGTCAGACATGACTGAGCCACTTTCACTTTCGCTAGTTTTAAAAATGTATAATATAATGCTTAGAAATTCATTTAGCTTATTTGCAATAATTCACATATATTCATATTATAAAAAATATATATGTAAATTCATTGGAAATTTAGGCTGTTATGAATTAAAATGTAATATGAATACTTCAAAATAATTTATAAGAAGGCTTTGCTTTCTATACTTGAGATTTACATGCAAAATACATTTAGTTAATTTACAATGTCGTGCTAGTTTCAGGTATATAGCAAAGTGGTTCGTTTATACATATGCATACATTCTTTTTCAGACTCTTTGCTCATATGGATTATTACAGAATATCGAGTAGAGTTCTCTGTGCTATATAGTAGGTCCTTGTTGGTTATCTGTTTTATATATAGTAGTGTGTGCATATTAACCCCAAATTCCTAATTTATCCCTCCCATTGTGTTTCCCCTTTGGTAACAATAAGTTTGTTTTCAAAATCTCTGAGTTGATTTCTGTGAAATACATTTTATATACACTATGCTGTGCTTATTTTTTTTTAACAGGGTTACTAATCATGTACATTTTGAAATAGTTATAATTTTAAAAATGATAATCCTAAAAGTCTCATTTCTATGCTCAGGAAAATTTTTAAATACTCTTCCATTGTGACTTAATTTTGTCTTGACTCCAGATGTTAATTACAGTCTTTTCCTCCAATCAGTGGCTATCAAAATGCCTTCTAAAATGCTTTAAACCAGTGCTTTATTTAAAGTGTATGCTCTCAAAGGTAATCATCTGCTTTAAATATAAAAGATACCAAAAATAAATAAAAGATACCACCTCATTTAATCCATTTGCCGTTTAAGCCGGAAGGAACTTGTGGGGTCCTCCAGTCAGGTTCCCCATCCTCTCCTTTGTAAAGATAAGGATGCTGAGCCCAGTGAGACAGGGACTTGCCAAGGCCACACAGTTAGTTAAGGCAGAGCCAGCATTGGAGCCCACATCTCTTGGCTCACAGTTGAGACTGTGGCTGCTGTATTTCAGGGAGACCATATTTAGAATAGATTAAAATGATGAAATTTTCGCTACATCTGTATTTTTCAGTAAATCATTATCTGAAATGAATTATATTCACCATTTCCAATGTTTATCTGAAAAGTTCTGAAACTCGGAACATTTTGAGGTTGGCCCTTCATTAGCTACATTGAAAAGACTGAGTCAATTTGACCTCCTGTCTTGAACATACTGCTCACACTCTGATGTTTTGGGTTATACAGCTGCTCTGAACCTCTCTTTCGCTCTCTTTTTTTAATGCTCAACATTATTTTTTAAAAATAATTTTGCTGTTTTCTTTTTTATTATTCAGTTCAGTTCAGTTCAGTCGCTCAGTTGTGTCTGACTCTTTGTGACCCCATGAATCACAGCACGCCAAGCCTCCCTGTCCATCACCAGCTCCCGGAGTTCACCCAGACTCACGTCCATTGAGTCAGTGATGCCATCCAGCCATCTCATCCTCTGTCGTCCCCTTCTCCTCCTGCCCCCAATCCCTCCCAGCATCAGGGTCTTTTCCAATGAGTCAACTCTTCGCATGAGGTGGCCAAAGTACTGGAGTTTCAGCTTTAGCATCATTCCTTCCAAAGAAATCCGAGGGCTGATCTCCTTCAGAATGGACTGGTTGGATCTCCTTGCAGTCCAAGGGACTCTGAAGAGTCTTCTCCAACACCACAGTTCAAAAGCATCAGTTCTTCTGCGCTCAGCTTTCTTCACAGTCCAACTCTCACATCCATACATGACCACAGGAAAAACCATAGCTTTGACTAGACGGACCTTAGTTGGCAAAGTAATGTCTCTGCTTTTGAATATGCTATCTAGGTTGGTCATAACTTTCCTTCCAAGGAGTAAGTGTCTTTTAATTTCATGGCTGCAGTCACCATCTGCAGTGATTTTGGAGCCCCCAAAAAATAAAGTCTGACACTGTTTCCCCATCTATTTCCCATGAAGTGATGGTAGCGGATGCCATGATCTTCGTTTTCTGAATGTTGAGCTTTAAGCCCACTTTTTCACCCTCCACTTTCACTTTCATCAAGAGGCTTTTGAGTTCCTTTTCACTTTGTGCCATAAGGGTGGTGTCATCTGCATATCTGAGGTTATTGATATTTCTCCCGGCAATCTTGATTCCAGCTTGTGCTTCTTCCAGTCCAGCGTTTCTCATGATGTACTCTGCATGCATAATAATAAGCAGGTTGATAATTTCTGAGCCTCTATCTTGAATACCATACTTTTTACCTTATTTGAAGTTATTGGGGATTTGGGAAGTAGCTGAAATTTTTCAGTTTACACCAGTATTATTTACAGTTCACCATTAAAGATCACAGATAGAAAAATATCATTTATAGTCCCTTCCCTCTCTGGTCATTATAAATAACTTAATAAGTATAATTAAGGTAATGTTTCAAAGGACTTTTCAACATTCAACATACCTGACATTTATCATCCTAATGCGTGGAAAGGAATGCTTGACTTAAGAGGAATTTTGCTTTTTCAGTATCGGAAGTGCACTATCCTAAGTGCACATGCCTTCTTCAGTTCCCTTAAGGATTAGAAGAATAGTTACCATATTTTTTCTGTTTTTCTAAGTTGAGGTATAGTTGATGTAAAATATTGTATAAGTTACAGATATACAGCATAGTGATTCACAATTTTTAAAGGTTATATTCCATTTTTAGTTAATATTAAATATTGGTTTTATCCCCTGTGTTGTACAGTACATCCTTGTAGCTTTTTTATTTTATACATAATAGTCCGTATCTCTTAGTCTTCTACCCTCATCTTGTCCCTCCCTACTACTAACCTCTAGTTTGTTTTCTGTATCTGTGAGTCTGTTTCTTTTCTATTCTATTCTCTAGTTTTAGTTTTTAGATTCCACATATAAAATAGATCATATTGTATTTGCCTTTCTCTGTCTTATTTTACTTTGTATAATACTCTCCACATCCATCCATGTTGTTGCAAATGGCAAAATTTCATTCCTTTTTATACTGAGTAGTATTCCATTATATATACACACACACACACACACATATAAATAATGCAGTGCATATCTGTGTGTGTATATATATATATGTGAATGTATATGTATACCTGTGTGTGTATATATGTGTGTGTATATGTATATACATACACACACATACATATATACCATACTATACATTCTCCATTGATTTAGGTTGCTTCCATGTCTTGGCTATTGTAAATTGTGCTACGATGAACTTTGGGGTGTATGTATCTTTTTGAATTAGTGTTTGTTTTCATATATATACGCAGTAGTGGAAGTGCTGGGTCATGTGGTAGTTCTATTTTCAGTTTTTTTGTGAATCTCCATACTGTTTTCCACGGTGGCTGTACCAATTTACATTCCCACCAACAGTGTATGAGGGCTCCCTTTTCTCCATATCTTTGCCAACAGTTGTTATTATGATGATGATGATGATGGTAGCCATTCTGGCATGTGTAAGGTGGTATCTGATTGTACCTTTAATTTGCATTTCTCTGATGATTAACAATGTTCAACACCTTTTCATGTACCTGTTGGCTATCTGTCTTCTTTGGAAAAATATCTATTCAGGTCTTCTGCCTATTTAAATTGTGTTGGATGGTCATTATTATTTTTTTGATATTGAGCTGTATTAGCTCTTTATGTATTTTGGATATTAACCCCTTATCAATCATATCATTTGCAAATATTTTTTCCCATTTGGTAGATTGTGTTTTCATTTTGTCAGTGGTTCCCTTTGCTGTGCAAAAACTTTCAAGTTTAATTAGGTCCTATTTGCTTGTTTTTGCTTTTATTTCCTTTGCTGTGGGCTTTCCTGGTGGCTCAGATGGTAAAGACTCTTCCTGCAATGCAGGAAACCTGGGTTTGATCCCTGAGTCAGGAAGATCCCCTGGAGAAGGCAATGGCCATCCACTCCAGTATTCTTGTCTGGGAAATCCACAGACAATATCTGTGGTGACTAGGAGACAAGATCCAAAAAATATTGCTACCATTTATGTCAAAGAGTGTTTGTTCTGCCTAGGTTTTCTTCTAGGAGTTTTATCACTTCCAGCCTTGCATTTAAGTTTTTAATTCATTTTGAGCTTATTTTTGTATATGGTATTAGAGAATTTTCTAATTTCATTCTTTTACATGGAGCTGTCCAGTTTTCTTAGCACCACTTATTGAAGAGACTGTCTTTACTCCATTGTATATTTTCACCTCCTTTGTTGTTGACCGACCTTGAGTGCATAGGTTTCTTTCTGGGCTCTCTATTGATTTATGTGTCTGGTTTGTGCCAGTACCACACTCATTTGCTTACTGTAGGTTTGTAGTATAGTCTGAAATCAGAGAGTGTGGTTCCTACAGTTCTGTTCTTTCTCAAGGTTATTTGGGCTATCTGGGGTCTTTTGTGTTTCCATACATTTTAAATTATTTGTTCTGTTTCTGTGAAAAATACCCTTGGTAGTTTGATAGGGATTGTGTTGAATCTGTAGATTTCCTTAGGTAATATGGTCATTTTAGCAATATTAATTTTTCTAATCCATGAACACACTATATCTTTCCATATGTTTGTGCTGTCTTCAGTTTCCTTCATGAGCATCATAGTTTACAGAATATGAGTCTTTTACCTCCTCATGTAGTTTTATCCCTAGTTATTTTATTCTTTTTGATGCTATGGTAAATGGGATTGTTTCCTTAATTTCTCTTTCTGATTGTTTGTTATACGTATATTGAAATGCAACATATTTCTTTGTATTAATTTTTTATCCCACAACTTTATCAAATTCATTGATGAGCTTTAGTATTTTCTGGAGGTATCTTTAGGATTTTCTCTGTATATAGTATCATGCTATCTACAGTGACAGTTTTGCTTCTTCCTTTCAAATTTGGATTCCTTTTATTTCTTTTTCTTGTCTGATTGTCATGGCTAGGACTTCCAAAATTATGTTGAATAAAAGTGGAGATCCTTGTCTTGTTCCTGATCTTAGAGGAAATGCTTTCAGCTTTTCACTACTGGGTATGATGTTAGTTGTGGGCTTATCATACCTGGCCTTTATTATGTTGAGATATGTTCACTCTATGCCTACTTTCCTGAGTTTTTTTTTTTTTTTTTATCATAAATGGATGTTGAATTTTGTCAGAAGTTTTTTTTTGTATCTATTGAGATGATCATATGGCTTTTATTCTTCAATTTGTTGATATGGTATATCATATTGATTGATATGTGGATATTGAAAAATCATTTCATTCTTGGGATAAATCCTAGTTGATTATGGTAAATGATTGTTTTGATGTAGTGCTGGCTTCAGTTTGCTAAGATTGTGTTGAGAATATTTGCATCTGTGTTCTTCAGTTATATTGGCCCGTAATTTTCTCTTTTTATGATATCTGTTTTGATATCAAAGTGATGCTGTCATCACAGAATAAATTCAAAAGGATTCGTTTCTCTCCAGTTTTTTGGAACACTTTGAGAAGGATGAGTCAACTCCTCTTTAAACGTTTGATAGAGTTCACCTATGAAGTCATTTAGTCCTGGACTTTAGTTTGTTGGGAATTTAAAAAATTTTTTTTTTTTTTTTTGGTTCACTCTCCAAGTTGTGTATGACCTTTTGTGACCCCACGGACTACAGTGTGTCAAGCTTTTCTGTCCTTGCTATCTCCTGGAGTTTGCTCACATTCATGTCCATTGAGTCAGTGATGCCATTGAGCCAGCTCATCCTCTGTTGCCCCTTCTCCTCCTGTACTCAGGGTCTTTTCCAGTCAGTTGACTCTTTCCATCATGTGGCCAAAGTATTGGAGCTTCAGCTTCAGCATCAGTCCTTCCAACAATATTCAGGGTTGATTTCCTTTACGATTGACTGGTTTGCTCTCCTTGCTATCCCAGGGACTCTCAGGAGTCTTCTCCAGCACCGCAATTCAAAAACATCAATTCTTTAGTGCTCAGCCTTTCTTTATGTTCCAACTCTAACATCTGTATGACTAGAGGAAAAACCATAGCCTTGACTATATGGATCTTGTTGGCAAAGTGATGTCTCTGCTTTTTACTATGCTGTTGAGGTTTGTGATATCTTTTCTTCCAAGGAGCAGGAGTCTTTTAATTTCATGGCCGCAGTCACCGTTTGCAGTGAATCTAGAGCCCAAGAAAATAGAATCTGTCACTGTTTCCACTTTTCCCCCTTCCATTTGTCATAAAGTGATGGGACCGGATGTCATGATCTAAGTTTTCTGAATGTTGAGCTTTAAGCCAGCTTTTTCACTCTCCTCTTTCACTTTCATCAAGAGGCTCTTTAGTTCCTCTCCATTTTCTGCCATTAGAGTGGTATCATCTGCATATCTGAAGTTGTTGATATTCTCCCAGCAATCTTGATTCCAGCTTGTGATTCATCCAGCCCAGCATTTCTCATGATGTACTCTGCATAGAAGTTAAATAAGCAGGGTGACAATATACAGCTTTGCCATATTCCTTTCCCAATTTTGAACCAATCTGTTCTGTGTCCACATCTAACTGTTGCTTCTTGACCTGCATACAGTTTTCTCAGGAGATAGGTAAGGTGCTCTGGTACTCCCATCTCTTTTAGAATTTTCCACAATTTGTTGTGATCCACACGGTCAAAGGCTTTAGCATAATCAGTGAAGCAGAAGTAAATGTTTTTCGGGAATTCTCTTGCTTTTTCCATGATCCAATGAACGTTGGCAGTTTGGTCTCTGGTTTTTCTGCCTTTTCTAAATCCAGCTTGTACATCTGGAAGTTCACAGTTCACCTAAGGTTGAAGCCTAGCTTGAAGGATTTTGCGTATTACCTTGCTAACATGTAAAATTAGTGCAATTGTGAGGTAGTCTGAACATTCTTTGGCATTGCCTGCCTTTGGGATTGGAATGAAAACTCCTCTTTTCAAGTCCTGTGGCTGCTGAGTTTTCCAAATTTGCTGGCATATTGAGTGCAGTACTTTAATAGCATTATCTTTTAGGATTTGAAGTAGCTCAGCTGGAATTCCATCGTCTCCACTAGCTTTGTTCATTGTAGTGCTTCTTAAGGCCTGCTTGACTTCACAGTTCAGGATGTCTGGCTCTGGGTGAGTGACCACATCATCATGGTTATTTGGGTCACTAGGACCTTTTTTGTACAGTTCTTCTGTGCATTCTTGTCACCTCTTCTTAATCTCTTCTGGTTCTATTAGGTCCTTACCATTTCTGTCCTTTATTGTGCCCATCCTTCTGTGAAATGTTCCCTTGATATCTCTAATTTTCTTGAAGAGATTTCTAGTCTTTCCCATTCTATTGTTTTCCTCTGTTTCTTTGCATTGTTCACTTAGCAAGGCTTTCTTATATTTCCTTGCTCTTCCCTGGAACTCTGCATTCAGTTGGGTATATCTTTTCCTTTCTCCTTTGCCTTTTGCGTCTCTTCTTTTCTCAGATATTCATACAGCCTCCTTAGACAACCACTTTGCTTCCTGCATTTCTTTTTCTTTGCAGTGGTTTTGGTCACCGCCTCCTGTACATTGTTAATGAACCTCTGTCCGTAATTCTTCAGTCACTCTGTCTACAGAATCTAGTCCCTTGAATCAATTTCTCCACTGTGTCATCATAAAGGATTTGACTTAGGTCATACCTGAATGGCCTAGTCGTTTTCCCTTTCTTCAGTTTAAGCCTGAATTTTGCAATAGGAGCTCGTGATCTGAGACATAGTCAGCTGCAGATCTTGTTTTTGCTGGCTGTAGAGCTTCTCTATCTTGCTGCAAAGAATATAATTTTTAAATTACTTATTTAATTTCCTTAGTGGTAGCTGATCTGTTCTTATTTTCTATTTTTCACTGGCTCAGTCTTCGGAGATTATATATTTCTAGGAGTTTGTCCGTCTTCTAGGTTATCCACTTTACTAGTGTAGTAGTCTCTTATGATCTTTTGTATTTGTATAGTATTGATTGTAACTTCTTTTTCATTTCTAACTTTATTGATTTGGGCCCTCTCCTGTTCTTTTTTTTTCCTTGATGAGTCTGGCTAAAAGTTTAACAATTTTATCTTTTCCTAGTTCCAGGTCTTGCTTTCATTGATTATATATATATATATATATATATATATATATATATATATATATATAATTAGTCTCTTTCATTTATTTATGCTGTGATTTTTATGATTCCGTTTCTTCTACTAATTTTGCATTTTGTTTGTTCTTTTTTTAACTCCTTTCAGTGTAAGTGTGGATTGTTTACTTGAGACTTTTCTTGCTTCCCAGGGTAAACTTGTATTGCTATAAACTTCCCTCTTTGAACTGCTTTTGCTATATCCCATAGATTTTGGATCATTGTGTTTTCATATTCATTTGTCTCCAGAAGTGCACTCTGCTGAGTATATGTACTTGCTTCAGCTTTCATGGGATCAGAATAATAGTAATCATATTTTTCTCGAGGGATTAAGATTACAAAGTTGATAAATGGCAGGACTGTGATTAAGTGCATGGAGTGTTCATTCAACTCTGTGCCTGAGCATTAAAAAACAAATAAACAAACAAAAAACACCCTGAGGAGGAGATAGCTTCCCAGGTCCAACATTATTTGGCTGCATCTGTGGTCAGGGAGGGCTTCCTGGGTAATGTCCAGGTTGAGACCTGAAAAAATACCATACTGTAGTGCTTGAGAGCCTGGGTTCTAGACACATAATGCTGGGGCTGGTATCTCCTAACTTTTAGTTACAAAATCTCCCTAAATTTTAGTTTCCATGTCCATATAATGGGTAGTATATTACTACATCTGTCTATTGGTTTTATGTGAGCATAGGATGAAGTAATCCACATAAAGTGTTTCACACAATGCTGGATATAATGGGCACTCAAAAAGCTTCACTAGGGCTTCCCTGGAGACTCAGTGGTAAATAATCTGCTTGCCAATGCAAGAGACATGGGTTCAGTTCCTGATCTGGGAAGATCCCACATGCCACAGAGCATCTAAGCCTGTGTGCCAACACCTGTTGAGCTTGTACTCTAGAGCCTGGAAGCCACAACTGAGCCTATGTACTGCAACTCCTGAAGACTGCACACCCTAGAGCCCAGGCTCCCCAGCAAGAGAAGCCACAACAGTGAGGAACCCGAGCATCACAGCTAGAGAGTTGCCCTCACTTGCCACAATTAGAGAAATGCCAATGCAGCAGCAAAGACCTAGTAGTCAATAATAATAATAATAATAATAGTAAGAAAGCTTAGCTATGCATACACTTGATTGGTAACAAAGGTAAAAATGGAAATTCTATTATCCATGTCTCCAAACCCCACAATATCCCATGAGAGAAGAAGACCTGAATGGTGGTCTCAGGGCTAGGGATGAGAGAGGTTTCTTTCTAGTATTTGGAATAGCTCAGATGTCATTAAGCCTTGCTTGCCAGAAAAAAAAATTAGCTAGTCAGCAGGTGTTTATGATATGATAAAAGAAGCTCAAACAAGACAGAACATAAACTGGACATGGTTCCAGCCTCCAAAAGCCAAGGATACCAAGAATGGTGGTTCTCACACTTGGTACACAAATGCACTGTTGGTGGTGAAGTGTGAGGTTCTGGGTAGAGACTCAAATGAAGTACTTTTAAGATTAAGGCATCCTGGAGGTGATGAAACAGTTGTTATGTGAAGCAGATGAGAAGACCTATTGTGAGTCAGAGAAGCTGGTGTTTGCACCTAGGACATTAGGTAAGATTTTAGGGATAGGAATTGCAAAGTAAGAAACATGGTGGAAGTTGTTTAAAGTATAGATTGTGGTGAGAATGGTCATATGGAATAGAAGTGAAGGGTGAAGGATTTTAAAGTATATGGTTTAAAGTTTATTAGAAAACTGCTAGAGACAAAGAGAAAGATTATATGGTCTGTGTTTCTCTCTCTCTTATACACATGCACACACACACTTCCAGGATTCTCTGAAATCTCTCTCTCACCTTCTTTCCCTACTCCCCTCCCCTTGCTTGATGAACACTTGCAGAGTCTTCAGGTCTCAGCGTTAGGTCTTCCTTCAGAAAGTCATCCCTGGCCATGGGCTGGGTTAGGTCTTTTCCTGTGTTCCCTAATGTCCTCTGCTGTGTTAAATCTATGTTCTTTGTCTATTGCTGTTTTAACAAATTACCTACCACAAATGTAGCAGATGAGTTTCTCACAGTTTCTGTGGGTCAGGATCTAAAGCCAAGATCAATATGTTGGCTGGCTATGTCCTCATCTAGGGAAAATTAGTGTTCCAAGCTCCCTCGTGGTGTTGACAGAATTTATTTCCTTGCAGTTGTAGGACTGAGGTATCTGTTTTCTTAATAGCTATTGAGTGAGCCCACCTCAGAGCAGGTCCTTGTCGTATGGCGCTGTCTAAAACTTGGCAGTTTGGTTTCTCAAGACCAGCAGGAGACTCTTCTCCATCTTCTAAGACTCAGTCTTATGTAAATCACACAATCACAGGAGTAAACCCATTGCCTTCGACATATATAATGTATAATTACATATATAATGTAACCTAATCGAGGAAAGGACTTCTCCCTCATTTTCACAAATCTTGCCTATACATATACACAATCTTGCCTGTACAAAGCATGCAAACCTGAGCGAGGGGGTCTTGGGGAGTCTCAGAATTCCACCTACCAAAACATTGTTTATCACACTGAATTATAATTACCAGCTTACTGAGATTTCAGAGAGACTATATCACGGTGAACCTGTAGCTTCTGCTTTGTATACTGTTTGGCAAATACTGGGTTCTCAATGGATACTTGCCCAGTTACTTAATAAATTTGGCAGATCAGTTTAGATGGTTGAGAGCATGAAGGCTCAAAGGGAAAATATTTTAATAATCTATACATTTAGTGGAATCATAAGTGAAGGGCAAGGAAGAACAGAGAAATTGTGAACTCAATACGGAGTCTGCAGAATCTGTGAATGAAGATAGTATCATTTCTGTGGTGATGGATAAATTGGATTCTGTATTTCTGGCGGTGGTGGTTATGTGACACTCAGCAGTGTTTGATCAGTTATATTGCATTTGGTGTTGATTGGTGAGAATGAGCTATTCTCAGTAATTGTGCTACAGTGTGCAAGGCCATCATGTTATTTATTGCTTCAAAGAAAATTGGAGCTTTTCTTCTGATAAAGGCACATGGTTAAATATTACTGGAGAATGTATCAGACTAAATCAAGTAAATAGACGGAATTTAAAGCAGAGGACTGGTTTACTTAGATGATGGAAAACGTAGAAGCCGAATAGGGACTGCAAGGCTAGCCAGAGATCAACAACATCAGGAAGCTTCTACCTTCGAGGTGTGCAAAGGGAGAAGGGGAGTCATAGGAGTTTGGGGGCCAAGGCTACAGAACTGGGATCATGGAGGAGAGTTGGCTGTCCCTAGAGATGCTGGCCGATTCAGAAAATGAGGAGGAATGCCCTGGCTTCTCCCTTCATCCCACTCTTTAATTTCATCTAGTATCTCCTGTTAATTGAACCCAGCTGGAGGCAGTTGATGAGGGAACAGAGAAATGCAGGCAACAGGCCTCAGCCCTCTTCCTCCTGAGTCTCCTAGTTTGGAGATAAGAAATGGATCTGAAGGTGAACAAGTTCAGAATTAGCATAGGGACAAAAAGATGAGGAAAGGAGTCACACACAAAGATCCATCACACCAACACTTTCCAGCATAAAAATTGCTGACCTTTGGTAATGGCAGTCCGGGTGGTAAGACTAATTAAAAAACAACTGAAACCAAATGAAAAACAAGATTTTTGGTACTTAAAATGGAGTTTGTATAAAGAATTAAATCAAATATTGATTAGTGCTGGGAGCCGGCATATTGCATATTGAGTGAGGATCTGGAATAGCTCAACTGGAATTCTATCACTGCCGGGAGCCAGCGTGAGGCACTCCGCCCATGACAAAGGTCATGAGGAAGGAGGCTCGGCATACGCAAAGGCGGGATCGAGCCTCAGGAGTCCCCCTGGAAATTCTCGAGCATCTACCCCCAAAACCAGAGTCTGCCTACTTTCTGCTTTGTGCTTTCACCTACACCTCTGACTTTACGGGGGGCTGTCCCCCACTACCTCTCTCTGAAAAGAGAGTTAGCTTACAGCTCCAGTTAATAATTCCTGGATGTGACAGTGTTTCAACCTACAAACTCCTTTGGAAATCCTCTAGCCTGCCTGAATGGGTTTTTCCGGCCACATGTGATTGTTCAGAGCCTCCCAACTGTGAGAGGCAGGAGATGTTCTAAACTGCCTAAACACAGATTCCTTTGAGTAGTTAAAAGATTAGAAATTGTATTGGTGAAGGGTTTTTCACTTGTTGGGCCAATGTTTGCTGCTAAGTCTCCATACTCCTTACCTACTGTGTCCTTGGCAGTGTATTGATTGATATAATGGGTGTATAGAAATGTAAAATGCAGCTTTGTCCAATGCTTTTTGGAAGGCTGGCGCCTGACTTTGGAATAATCACCTTTAGAGAAAGATAAGTTTCTTAAAATGTTAACAGGCCTCCTGGCCAGAAGATGATGTCAATCACCTGAACTTTTGCATATGATAAGTTTGCAGGAAAAAAGCCTGGCTTGCTGCATGACTCTACCCCTTCCCCCATTATCCTCTATGCATAACTTAAGGTATAAAAACTACTTTGGAAAATAAAGTGCGGGCCTTGTTCACTGAAACTTGGTCTCCCCATGTCACTCTCTCTCCCAAATTCCAGCTGAGTGTCCATCTGGAGCGCGGATGTCCTCTGCGACCATTTATTTGCCTGGGCTTCTAAGACCCACTCGAGAAGGTGTCTAAGGTGGGGCACCTTCCGCTATTCGAGAGGGCGCCTGCGGCCTCCGTGGTCAGAGCTAACCTGGTGTCACGGGTTATATTGATTTTCCGCGTAAACCAAGCCACTCAGCTTCTTTTCTCCACTGAATTTTCCTACTGAGCTATCCTTATTTCAGCCGCTTTTCTCCACTGAATTTCCTCACTGAGCTATCCTTATTCTATTACTCTTTGTATCCTTAATTAAAGTGTAATTAAGCAGTTGTTCCCTGACCCTCGCCTAGCCGTCTCTCCTTCGAATACCCTGGATCAGCTGGGGCTGGTCCCCGGCAGATTAGACTTTCATTTCATACTTTAAACAGCCTAAACAGTTAAATTTAATGGAAAAATTGGAATATATATATGGGTAAGGTGAGATGGTTTTAGAAAAGGCAGAGGAACCAGAGATCAAACTGCCAACATCCGCTGGATCATTGAAAAAGCAAGAGAGTTCAGAAAAACATCTATTTCTGCTTTATTGACTATGCCAAAGCCTTTGACTGTGTGGATCAGAATAAACTGTGGAAAATTCTGAAAGAGATGGGAATACCAGACCACCTGACCTGCCTCTTGAGAAACCTATATGCAGGTCAGGAAGCAACAGTTAGAACTGGACATGGAACAATAGACTGGTTCCAAATAGAAAAAGGAGTACATCGAGGCTGCATATTGTCACCCTGCTTATTTAACTTATATGCAGAGTACATCATGAGAAATGCTGGGCTGGAAGAAGCACAAGCTGGAATCAAGATTGCTGGGAGAAATATCAAAAACCTCAGATACGCAGATGACACCACCCTTATGGCAGAAAGTGAAGAGGAACTAAAAAGCCTCTTGATGAAAGTGAAAGTGGAGAGTGAAAAGGTTATGTTAAAGCTCAACATTCAAAAAACGAAGATCATGGCATCTGGTCCCATCACTTCATGGCAAGTAGATGGGGAAACACTGGAAACAGTGTCAGGCTTTATTTTTTTGGGCTCCAAAATCACTGCAGATGGTGACTGCAGCCATGAAATTAAAAGACGCTTACTCCTTGGAGGGAAAGTTATGACCAACCTAGATAGCATATTCAAAAGCAGAGACATTACTTTGCCAACAAAGGCTCGTCTAGTCAAGGCTATGGTTTTTCCTGTGGTCATGTATGGATGTGAGAGTTGGACTGTGAAGAAGGCTGAGCGCCGAAGAATTGATGCCTTTGAACTGTGGTGTTGGAGAAGACTCTTGAGAGCCCCTTGGACTGCAAGGAGATCCAGCCAGTCCATTCTGAAGGAGATCAGTCCTGGGATTTCTTTGGAAGGAATGATGCTAAAGCTGAAACTCCAGTACTTTGGCCACCTCATGCGAAGAGTTGACTCATTGGAAAAGACCCTGATGCTGGGAGGGATTGGGGGCAGGAGGAGAAGGGGACGACAGAGGATGAGATGGCTGGATGGCATCACTGACTCGATGGACGTGAGTCTGGGTGAACTCCGGGAGCGGTGATGGACAGGGAGGCCTGGTGTGCTGCGATTCATGGGGTCGCAAAGAGTCGGACACGACTGAGCAAGTGACCTGAACTGTATGGTCTTCTGTGTATTCTTGCCACCTCTTCTTAATATTTGCTGCTTCTGTTAGGTCCATACCGTTTCTGTCCTTTATTGTGCCCATCTTTGCATGAAATGTTCTCTTGGTATCTCTAATTTTCTCGAAGAGATCTCTACTCTTTCATGTTCTATCATTTTCCTCTTATTTCTTTGCATTGTTCACTTAGGAGGGCTTTCTTATCTCTCCTTGCCATTATTTGGAACTCTGCATTCAGATGGGTGTATCTTTCTTTTTCTGCTTTGCCTTTTGCTTCTCTTCTTTTCTCAGCTATTTGTAGGGCCTCCTCAAACAACCATTTTGCCTTTTTGCATTTCTTTTTCTTGACAATTTCTTTTTTATGCAATAAAACAAGATAGTAAGATATTAATGGTAGAATCCAGGTTGTTAGTTTATATATTTTCACTCTAAGATTCTTTGAACTTACAAATATTTGAAAATTTTCACATTAAAATTTTGAAAAATTGGATAAACAATAAATTTAAATAGTATAATATTCAAAACTAATTACTTTTCAATGAGAAAAGAAAAAGGACTTTAGATACTCTGATGAATGCATTAACAACATTCTTAGATACAGTAAAATATTTTAGTCTTTTTAATGTCTTAGGATTTGTGGTTGTATAAATGACATTTCTGTGATTGGAAAAAAGATCCATTTTGATCATATGATAGTATGATTTCATCAAGCATCTTTTGTACTTTAAGCACTTATAGGAGAAGCAATTAGAGGCTGGTCTTTTCCATTAATTAGGGCTTTCAGAAGCTTACAGAAAAACACCCTTCTGAACATGACAAGCCATTGAGAGCTGTTTTGCAGAACTACAATTAGGACTGTTAATAATAGCTTTTCCTGGAAAAGAATTTAATGATTGTGCAGAATCAAAAAATCTAAATACAGTATCATTGTGTAATTCATTTCAATGTTTTCTTTGTTTTTCATGAGATAAATAGGCAGAAAAATTTGTCTCAGTGCTAAATATCATTACCTTCTAAAGCACTACTCTAAAAACATGTTCATTCGTTCCAGTGTGCCACACTATTCCTTACACAGAAGTTGAAGAGAGAAAGGGACAGAGTTTTAACTCATGGTGTGTGTATGTCTGTCTTTCTTCCTCTTATCCACCCTGATCCTCGCTCCCATCTCCTTGTGGCTCTCCACTTTCTTCTCTTTCATTCTCTTTCCTTTCCTCCCTCCCTCCTCTTTGATCTCTTCCTCCTCGCTCTCCTATCTCGTTCTCTATCGCCTCCCTTCCTCTTGCCTTAACTGCCAGAGAGAGGGGCCAGGTCATTCCTACATGCTCATTTAATTTCTCCCACAAGTGAGATAATATTGTGGTTGAATGCAGGAGAATGTTAAATTCTCCACTTGAGACGTATTGTTGCTTATACTTTTCAATTTCTCTCTGTCTTTTTTATGTTGGGTCTCTATCTGATTTGAAAAGAGATTTAAGTTTTTTTCACTATGAATGTATTTTTAATCAAGTTCTCCTTCCATCATACCAGATTTTGCTTTATATAATTAGCACCTTTTTGATTGATGCATTCATACAGTCCATTTTTTTCCACACATTGTATCTTTTATCATGATATAACTTCCCTTCTTATCTAGTTTAGTGTTTTCCCCTGCTTATCAAGTTTAAGACAGTACCTTAAGTTCTGTATTGATATTAATATTGCTATCTCTTTTTCTTTTTGCTTGCATTTATCTGATACTTTCTTTCCCATTTCCTTATTTTACATGTTATTTAAATAATTATTTTAAATAGTTTCCACTTATTTTTTATTCTTTTTAATCTAATATGACTAAACCTTTTAATGGAAGTGTATGGTCTGTTGACATTGAGCATATCGTCTGATACATTTTATTTTTTTTCCTTAATTTTTCCTCTTATTTTACATTATTATTTGCAGTTTATTCTTGTTTCTCTGGTTTGTTCAGGTTACTATTCGTTCCATCCCTCTTCACCCTTTTAAGCACCCCTATTCTGCTGCTCAAAGTCAGACATGCATTTCTCTGCTACTGTTCAAAAATGAGATACCTAGTTGTTGTTGTTTTTTTCCTTCACTTAAACACAAGAGGAACTATATAGACTCATAGAGTGTGAAAGTCCAAAAGGTAAAGCAGGATGAAGAAATAAATACTTCACAAGACTCTTGTTTTCTCTCTCTCTCTTTCCTCTCTGCTTTTTCTCACTCACTGTCATGTTAGTTTTATTGAGGTGTATTTGACAAATAAAGCTGTAATGTATTTAAAGTGTGCAGTGTAATTATTTAATATATGTATACATTGTGAAAGGAGTGTGGAAGTGTTAGTTGCTCTTCATATCTGACTCTTTGCCACCCCATGGACTGTTGCCCACCAGCCTCCTCTCTTCTTGGAATTCTCCAGGCAAGAATGGAGTGGGTAGCCATTCCCTTCTCCAGGGAATCTTTCCAACCCAGGGATTAAACCTGGGTCTCCTGCGTTGCAGGCAGATTCTTTACCATCTGAACCACCAGAGAAAGAAGAGGCCACCCTTTTTCTACCAAGACATTCCACTCCTCCTAATTATCATCTGGCTCACTCCAATAAGCTATGCCAGTTAGCATGCTTTCACTTGCTTACCTTCTGTGCAGCATCCCACCAGATGTTTTTATTCCTCAGTATTTTCACCTCAGTCTCATCTTACCACCATCCATAATTTCTAGGTTTTGCTGAGGTAGTTAAACACTTGTAAATTCACTAGACTTTCATTTTAAGAATTCTTGTTTAGAACTTTTACAACTCATTCCTGGACAGTCTACCATTATCTGTTTAGATTTAAATACGTATTTAGGTTGTGTCTGTGTGCTATACTAAAGTGCTCTTCCATTTTTGTTGTTGTTGTTCAGCTTGTCATAAATCTCCCAAGCAGCTCTATTTCACTGGGTATCTATATTCTTTGATATTTCTCTTTCAGGTTGTTGTTGTAACAGGTTTTATTTTTATTGGTGTGGAGCTGGGTACTGATCTTGGAGTGTCAGGGGTTTCATTAGCTATAAGCAAGGTATCCTGTGTCTAAACCACTGGAGAATTGTACAGCAGGTAGACAGCCAGACTCTATCTAGACAACAGAGACAATCTTTCTACTCACTCTTTCCTACCCTCAGAAATAGGGGAATTTTAGCCTACTCCTTAGATTTCATGGGCATCAGTCAGACTGAGAAACATGAGAGACTAGGTCAGCCATAGATGCTGGGGGGTGTACAGAACTCTGAAGTTTTTCCCAGCATTCACCAAGTATGAACTTCATCTTGAGGGCCTCTGAGTTTAGTTTTCAGGCTTATGCTTGTCCCATGTTAGAAAGGATCCCATATTATTTCCTCTGCCAAGACCTTTTCAGAACTCAGTATCTTACTTATACTCAATGGCTCACCATCACCAGCTGCTGCTTGGCTTAACACAGGCAAATGGAGTCAAAGTAGAAGTGAATAGAAAGTAAGACATTCCAATTTGATCACTGTTTTCCCAGATCCTCTCAAAACAGAATTCTAGTTTTTAAAAAGTCATTTAATTAATTTTATAAATCATTAGAATGTCTTTAAAATTGAGAAGTAAGCAGAAATGAAAAAGAGCACGGTTTGGTCGTGGTTAATGTATAAATTGTGCTGGGAGTTATTTTTATTGACAGTCCAAAATTCTTCTAGTAACTACTGCCCTGCCCCTGAGTCAGCTCATGTAATTTGAGCCTTGATAAGTTGCACTATTAGGAATATTTGTTTTGCAAGTAACAGAAAAATCTAATATGACATACAAAACATGGAATTTATTTCCTATTATAATGATCCTGAACGAAGCAGATTTGGCGGGAGGATAAGTAGAGGTATATCAAAATTCAGATAACTGGTAATTCAGTTATGTCGTTAGTGAACTAGTTTTCTACCTAACTTCTATTCCTCTGTGGCAAAACTATTTCTTCTCAAGATTGTAAGATGCTTGCCAACAATTCCCAGTGATCCTCATTTTCTTGGTAACATCCAGTGGCAGAACATGCATCTTTCCTTTAGCTCTCTGAGAAGAGCATGTAAATGTCTCTTCCAGAAGCCCCCAGCAAACATCAGACACAGTTCATTGTCCCTATTTGAACCATATTCTACAATGAGAAAAAATCTGTACTAGTCAGTGGCTTGCACATAGGTGACCAAGGCCATGCACTTGTTAACACGGGAGGTAAAGGTCCACTAACACTCTCCTGTCAAGGTCACTAAAGATTTCCACTTTGCTAAATCCAGTGATCAATTCTCTGTTAGCATTTATTTGACTTAGTATCATTTGACTCAACTGATCATCCACTCCCTCTTGAAACACTTTCTGCCCTTTGGGTCCATGGACTCTACTGTCCAAGTTTTCCTCCTACGTCAGTGACTCTTCCAATTTCGTCTCCTTTGCTGTGTCTTCCTTAAGATCCTAATATCTTATAACCCTGAAACAGTCTTTATACCTATTCTCTTTTCTGTCAACCCTCATTGCCTTCACAGTCTTATCCAGGTTCACAGCTTTAAATAAGATTTTGCAAACTATGTATAATCAGCATCATAACCATCTAGGAAAATATACCAGATCAACATCATCATTCTTACCATTTAATACCAGAGAAATTTTATATCATTTACTCCTGCAGAACTTAATTATAATATGTAGATTACATTATTACCTCCATTTTACAGGTGAGAAAACTGAGACTGAAGACAACATAATTAACTTGGACAGTGTCCCAGAGAGAGAAAGTAGAACCAGGCCTTGAACCTGGACAGATGGATTTCAGCGCTGTTCTTAACCACCACGTTACCTCCGTGGTGTCAACAGCTTCTTGATTTGCAGCACATCTGAAGGTATTTATTTGCTATTCATTCTAGTATGTGACTCAACTGAAGCGACTTAGCATGCACACACACTCCAATAAGTGAAGTTATTAGGGTGCCTTGCTCACAAATGCCTGTTTCTCTGCTGCAAAGAATTTCCTAAAATTTTCAAGTTTCTATTTCAAAACATTTAAAAATTTTCAGCAATGATTGTCCTGTTAGGAGGAGAATTGTAAAGGTCAACCTGCCAGTGATTCTATTTTCTTAAAAAAGGACTGAACTGACATTGAACACATTAAAAAGAAGCCTAAAACACTTCTTGAAACTGTTCTTTCCATGGTTAGTGCCTCTTTTATTTCTGTCCTTCTTTACCATCTGACTGGAATAATACCTTTATAAAATAAAGAGTAAAATTTGATCTGGAAGATGATAATAAACTACCTTTGTTTCTTTTTTTTTTTTTTTTTTTAGTTTTATTTTTTTTTAATTTTATTTTATTTTTAAACTTTACATAATTGTATTAGTTTTGCCAAATATCAAAATGAATCCGCCACAGGTATACCTTTGTTTCTTTGCCCTTAATTTACCATCTGAATTCCTACTTCCCTTATTCTGCTGAATTTACCACTGTATTACTTTTCACCTCATTATTGTCAAGTCCAGTGAGCATTTTTCGGTCTCTGGTTTATGCTGTTTTCCTCTGGCATCGAACAGTGTTGATTATTTCCTCTTTGAAAGTATTTCCTCCCATGAGATGATGATGTCGTCCTCCTGTGATGTCATGCTTTTCTGGATTTCCTACTGTTTCTGTGACATTTTCTTTAGAGCCACACTTACTTGAAGTGTGATTAGGTTTGGTTTACTCTTTAGTCCTCTTCTCATTATTGTCTCTCCCTGGATAATGTTGTCTATCTCTGTATTCAGTTATTACTTAAAAGTGAATAACTCTAAACATGAATCTTCAGCCAGAGGTCTAATAATTTCCTTCAGTCAACATACCCAGAATTGAGCAGTGTGTCCACCTTGAAACTGTTGCGCTTTTCTGTTCTCTGTCTACACTAGTGATATGTCACCACCACTATCTAAAGTATAAATTATCTAATTTACACTTTATTTATTTACATTATTTGGTGCTTCCTCTGTTCTCTTACTTTTAGTACCTGAGTGGTCACACATACTGTATCTCAAGTCTCCCTTCTCTAGTGTGTCTCCAGTGGTATTATGTTAGTTCATCTCTAGTCATCTCCAGCAGGTTGTTGTTTGTAACAAATAACAACCTATAACAGTAGGGTGTTATTTGATCCTCCTGATTTCAGACTTGCCCCTGCAGTTGTTTTTCCATATTGCTATCAGAGTGACTCTTCCACATTTCAGTCTGACCATGTCGTTCCCCAGATGAGGTCCTTTAGTAATCCCCTGATGCTTAGAAGAGGTAGTTCAAGCTCAGCAAAGCCCTTCCTAAATTAGTTCCAATCTATTTCTCCAGCCTCATTTTCTGTCAATTCTCTATTAACTTCTTGCATATCCTGCTTATCTTTTTTCTTCCATCCTCCATCTCCTCCCCTTCTTTTTCCTTCTTTTCTTCCCACACTCTTATTTTCTTTTTCTTCCTTCAGTATTAGATTGGCTGTTGGTCTCAGATGATGGTGAAGTTGTTTTATATTCCTAGACCATCTGAAACATTTTATCCCCACCTTGTTCATCCTTTGGACTCCTGTTCATTCTACTAAGGCCAGTTCATGTACCATTCAGTCCAGTTTCTCCACAATGAGCCCATTACTGCCTTGTTTGTACTAATTTTGTAATATATGCATACTTTATTATACATAAAAGCTATCTAGTTACAGCTTGTTCAGATTCTGTGGGTCTCAGAATATTGTCAGTTTCTTAAAGTTACTCATCTGTTTTTATTACCATTTTGTCCCCTGTTACAGTGTTGACCATATAATCTGTTGTTCACTTGGTCAGTAGTGTCCCGCTCTGTGTGATCCTATGGAGTGCAGCATGCCAGGCTTCCCTGTTCTTCCCTGTCCTTCCCTGTCCTGTGGAGTTTCCTCACATTCCTGTCCATTGAGTAGGTGATGCTATCTAACCATCTCATCCTCTGCCACCCTCTTCTCTTTTTGCCTTCAGTCTTTCCCAGCATCAGGGTCTCTTCCAGTGAATCAGTTCTTCACATCAGGTGGCCAAAGTATTGGAGCTTCAGCTTCAGCATCAATCCTTCCAATGACTATTCAGGGTTGATTGCCTTTAATATTGACTGGTTTGATTTCGTTGCTGTCTAAGGGGCTCTGAATAGTTTTCTCCAACACAACAGTTTGAAAGCATCAGTTCTTTGGTGCTCAGCCTTGTTTATGGTCCAACTCTCACATCCGTATGTGACTATTGGAAAAACCATAGATTGGACTATATGGACTTTGTTGGCAAAGTGATACCTCTATTTTTTAATACACTGTTTAGGTTTGTCATGGCTTTTCTTCCAAGGAGCAAGTGTCTTTAAATTTCATGGCTCCAGTCACCATCTGCAGTGATTTTGGAGCCCAAGAAAATGAAATCGGTCACTGTTTCCATTTTTCCACCTTCTATTTGCCATGAAATGATGAGACTGGATACCATGATCTTAGTTTTTTGAATGTTGAGTTTTAAGCCAGCTTTTTCACTCTTCTCTTTCATGCTCATCAAGAGACTTTTTAGTTCCTCTTCATTTTTTGCCATTAGAGCAGTATCATCTGCATATCTGAGGTTGTTGCTATTTCTCCCAGCAATCTTGATTTCAGCCTGTGATTCATCCAGCCTGACATTTCTTATGATGCACTCTGCATAGAAATTAAATAAGCAGAGTGACAATACAGCTTTGTTATACTCCTTTCCCAGTTTTGAGCCAGTCTGTTGTTCCATGTCCAGTTCTAATTATTGCTTCTTGACCTGCATGCGCATTTCTCAGGAGACAGATAAGATAGTCTGGTGTTCCCGTCTCTTTAAGAATTTTCCAATTTTTTGTGATCTACACAGTCAAAGGTTTTAGCATGAAGCAGAAGTAGATGTTTTTTTTTTTTCTGGAATTCCCTTGCTTTCTCTATGATCCAAAGAATGTTGGCCATTTGTTTTCTGGTTCCCTGCCTTTTCTAAACCCAGCTTGTACATCTGGAAGTTCTAGGTTCACATACTGCTGAAGCCTAGCTTGAAGTATTTTGAGAATAACCTTACCAGAATGTGAAGTGAGCACAATTATCCAGTAGTTTGAACATTCTCCAGGATTGTCCTCCTTTGGGATTGGAATGAAAAGTGATCTTTTTGAGTCCTGTGGCCACTGCTAAGTTTTCCAAATTTGCTGACATACTGAGTGCAGCACTTCAACAGCAGCGTCTTTTAGATTTGAAATAGCTCAATTGGAATTCCGTCACCTTCACTAGCTTGTTCATAGCAATTTGACTTTTGTTGTTAAGAGTTTTCTTGTATAGTTCTTCTGTGTATTCTTGTGACCTCTTCTTAATCTCTTCTGCTTTTGTTAGGTCATTACCATTTCTGTCTTTTATCATGCCCATCCTTGCATCAAATGTTCCCTTGATATATCCAATTTTCTTGAAGAGATTTCTAGTCTTT
This sequence comes from Bubalus kerabau, assembly GCF_029407905.1. Lineage (NCBI taxonomy): Eukaryota > Metazoa > Chordata > Mammalia > Artiodactyla > Bovidae > Bubalus > Bubalus kerabau. The sequence continues at coordinate 1,687,405 of NW_026577904.1, forward strand.
TCCTTTCCTTTTTCCCCTCTATTTCTTTGCATTGTTCAGTTAAGAAGGCCTTCTTATTTCTCCTTGCTGTTCTCTGGATCTCTATATTCAGTAGGGTATATCTTTCCCTTTCTCCCTTTGCCTTTACCTTCTCTTCTTTCCCTAGCTGTTTGTAAAACCTCCTCAGGCAACCACTTTGCCTTTTTGCATTTCTTTTCCTTTGAGATGGTTTTAGTTACCATCCCCCTGTACAATGGTATGAAACTCCATCCACAGTTCTTCAGGCACTCTGTCTACCATATCTAACCCCTTGAATCGATTCATCACCTCCACTGTATAATCATAAAGAATTTGATTTGGGTCATATGTGAGTGGCCTAATGGTTTCCCCTACTTCCTTCAATTTTCCTGAATTTTGCAATATGGCGCTGATGATCTAAGCCACAATCAGCTCCAGGTCTTTTCTTTGCTGACTATATAGAGTTTCTCCATCTTCAGCTGCAAAGAATATATCAGTCTGATTTCAATATTGACAATTTGGTGATTTCCATATATAGAGTTGTCTCTTGTGTCATTAGGAGAAAGTTTGCTATGACCAGGGTGTTCTCTTGACAAATTTCTGTTAGTCTTTGCCATGCTTCATTTTGTACTCCAAGGCCAAACTTGCCTGTTATTCCAGATATCTTTCGACTTCCTACTTTTTCATTCCAGTCTCCTATGATGAAAATGACATGTTTTTTTGGTGTTAGTTCCAAAGGGTATTGTAGGTCTTCATGTGACATATGTGTGTTAGTCCCTCGGTCCTGTCTGACAGAACTGGTCAACTTCAGCATCTTCGGCATCAGTGGTTAAGGCATAGACTTGGATTACTGTGATGTTGAATGATTTGCCTTGGAAACAAACCAAGGTCATTCTGTAGTTTTTGAGGCTGCACCAAGTACTACATTTCAGACATGTTTTTCTGACTGTGAGGACTACTCCATTTCTTCTAAGGGATTCTTGCCTACAGTAGTAGATGTAATGGTGGTCTGAATTAAATTTGTCCATTTTAGTTCACTGATTCCTGAGATGTCGATGTTCGCTCTGGCCATCTCCTGCTTGACCTGCTTGACCATGTCCAGTTTACCTTGATTCATGGCTCTTACATTTCAGGTTCCTATACAATATTATTCTTACAGCATCAGAGTTTACTTTGACCACCAGACACATCCGTTACTGAGCCATTCTGGCCCAGCCATTTCTTTCTTTCTGGAGCTATTAGTAATTGCCTCTGCTCTTCCTCAGTAGCTTACTGGGCACATTCTGATGTGGGGGGCTTATCTCTGGGGTCATATCTTTTTGCCTTTTCATACTGTTCATGGTGTTCTTGTGGCAAGAATACTGGAATGGATTGCCATTTCGTCCTCTACTGCACATGTTTTGTCAGAACTCTTCACTAAGACCTCTTCATCTTGGGTGGCCCTGCATGACATGGCTCATAGCTTCATTGAGTTACTCAAGCCCCTTCACCCTGACAAGGCTGTGATCCATGAAGGGGCACCATGTACTAGAGGGTCAGTAATTGTTGAGCTCGTCTAGTTCGGTAATTTCCCATGAAATATTAATAGTATTTCTAGAAATGATATCACACACTTTGATACCATATTACTGTGCACTGTGCATCCCTTTATTAAGCCTAAGTGGTTTGCACCATAAGTTAAATATGTAAGGAATTGCATTTACTAGTCCATGTCATTAGATACCATTTAGTATTAATAACCAAGTATGTGTGTTATTTTGTGCTAAAAATCCTTAACATTTTCCATATGGAAAAGTCATTTCTCTTTTCTCATGGAAATGACAGTACAGGCAGTGCCATATGGGATAACATTAATAGCTGAATCCAAATAAATGTGATTACATCATTCTCAAGGAATTCAAGTTTCATATTCTTGAGTCATCTATTTCTACAGTTTGAAGTTTATAGCACATATAGAAGTAGATTATTTAATAATGACAAAAGAATTAATTCTGATTGTTTGCAGAAAGAGCTCAGCTAAATTTAGCTTTTAAAAACAAATAAGAGCTGCAGAAAAATGAACCTTGCAAATTTGTCTAATCTGTTTTTACAGTTGGGAGATACAAAATATTAATTGCTTTTTGATCTTCTCTTCCAGTAATTCGTTTTTTTTTTTTTTATCATCCCCGTGAAACCTTTAAAACTTGAAAGAAATAAGTAGCTATTCTACTAATGAATAAGACATAGCACATGTTAAGTTCCCTCCCTTTAAATATTTGGTTTATGATGGGAAAGACTTATCAAATTAACCCTTCTATAACTACTTCTTTCTAAGTGATAAGCAGTTGGCATGTGTTTTTCATTGAGGTGAAATTCATGTAACATAAAATTGACCTTGTTTAAATGTGACATTTAGTACATTCACAATATTGTGCAACTGTGACTTCTGTCTGGTTCGAAAATGTTTTTTCATGCCAAAAGAAGACTGTCTATACTCTGCATTTACCCCACCCTGCCCCGTATTCTGGTGACTGCCAGTCTGCTTTCTGTTTCTGTGTATTTATCTATTTTAGACATTCCATTTAAATTTTATTTATTTGTTTTTATGGCTCCACTGGGTCTTTGTTGTTGCACGCACGCTTTCTCTAGTTGCGGCGAGTGGGGCTGCTCTTCATTGCCGTGCACAGGCTTCTCACTGAGGTGGCCTCTCCTGTTGTGGCTGCAGGCTCTCGGCCATGCAGGCTCAGTAGCTGCAGGCTTAGTTTCTCTGTGGAAGATGGGATCTTCTCAGGCCAGGGATCAAATGCATGTCCCTTCCATTGGCAGGTGAACTCTAATCCACTATAGCACCAAGGAAGTCCCTACATACTTTATTTAAATGGAGTCATACAAGATATGATATTCTGTGTCTGGTTTCTTCCACTTAGAATAATGTTGATGGGGTCCATCTGTGTTGCAGCATGTGTCAATACTTCATGCGTTTTTAAGGCTGAATAATATTCCACTGTATGGATACACTGCTAAGTCGCTTCAGTCGTGTCCGACTCTGTGCGACCCCGTAGACAGCAGCCCACCAGGCTCCCCCGTCCCTGGGATTCCCCAGGCAAGAACACTGGAGTGGGTTGTCATTTCCTTCTCCAATGCATGAAAGTGAAGAGTGAAAGTGAAGTTGCTCAGTCGTGTCCGACTCTTTGCGACCCCATGGACTGCAGCCTACCAGGCTCCTCCGTCCATGGGATTTTCCAGGCAAGAGTACTGGAGTGGGGTGCCATTGCCTTACTACAATTTGTTTATCCATAAATACACATTTGGGTTGTATTCACCTTTTAGCTATTGTGAATAGTGCTTCTGTGAACATTCATGTACAAGTATTTATCTGATTACCTATTTTCAGTGGGTTTGGTATATTTTTGACAAGGCTCTAACAGCAAGTCTCCTGAATTTTGGAAAGCTATTAGCAAATTTGACTGAGTATAGACAGTTTTCTTATCTTGGAATGTATCTAAAAACACTGAATTTCAGGGCATTGAGCACTTTTTTTCATGAAACTGCCACTTCTGTTCCTGGAAAAAAGCACATAGTCATGGAGAATTCAGCTGTTCATATTTATTGAAATTTGTTGAATTTCTAGAATATAAGATTAATTTCTATTATATGTCAGGTACTGTATTCACCTGGGAGTACAGAAATAAGTTTAGCTTTCAAGAAGCTTATAGATTGTGGAACAGATACTCAAATAGCATACTATAAGAACTTATGGGGATGCTGCTGTGCTCCAGAATTTGTCTGGGATGCTGTGGGCCGAAAGGAGTAGCACCTAACCCAGTCTGGAAAGGTCCGGTCAGACCTCCTAGAAGTGAACTCTGAACTCCTCCCAAGTATCACGAAGGTGAAAATAGCAGTCTCTGAGCCAGTCCTGCTTCCGTCCCACTCCCTGGGGGTAGGTAAGGTGTCCTTCTGAACACTTGTGTAATGAAAGTATGCATTTGGATTGGATGCACCCAGAGATAAATATATATTGAGACAGAATCAAAGTGTGCATGCTGTTTTGAGAAATGCTTTTTGCATATAACTGTTGTGGTATCTCTCCTTAGACTCACAGATGAGCTTAGACTGAAGATGTATAGGTTAGCCTGGTGAATAAAAGTGTGAGTTAGAGCAGCATGGGTAAAGGCATAAAGATGGGAGAGGGCATGGCATATTTTAAACCTCTGTTTAATTCAGGTTTTCTGTGTAGGGAGCCTGAAACTAGAATTTAAACCTTATAATGTTGGAATAGAGAGAACTGACATATCTAAACAATCTGTAACTAGATTTGAATTATGTTAGGATCCTTTGTAAGTCTTTGCATTTTCATTTTTATGTTTTCCTTTTATGTTCTTAGCAAAGCCTTATTTAAAAGATTTTATTAGGCTGGTGCAAAAGTAATTGCATTTTTTCACTGTTTAACTTTTCCACTTGATATTGGAATACATTCTCAAGTGTATTGTGCTATGTTATACATCTTTTTTTTCTTAATTTTTCTTATTTTTTTAACTTATTTTAATTGGAGGCTAATTACTTTACAATATTGTAGTGGTTTTGCCATACATTGGCATGAATCAGCCATGGGTTTACATGTGTTCCCCATCCTGAACCCCCCTCCCACCTCCCTCCTCATCCCATCCCTCTGGGTCATCCCAGTGCACTAGCCCTGAGTACCTGTCTCATGCATCGAACCTGGATTGGTGATTTGTTTCACATATGATAATATACATGTTTGAATGCTATTCTCTCAGATCATCCCACCCTTGTCTTCTCCCACAGAGTCCAAAAGACTGTTCTATGCATCTGTGTCTCTTTTGCTGTCTCACAAATAGGGTTATTGCTACCATCTTTCTAAATTCCATATATATATATGTGTGTCAGTATACTGTATTGGTGTTTTTCTTTCTGGCTTACTTCACTCTGTATAATAGGCCTCAGTTTCATCCACCTCATTAGAACTGATTCAAATGTATTCTTTTTAATGGCTGAGTAATACTCCATTGTGTATTATATGTACCATACCTTTCTTATCCATTCATCTGCTGATGGACATCTAGGTTGCTTCCATGTCCTGGCTATTATAAACAGTGCTGCAATGAGCACTGGGGTACATGTATCTCTTTCAGTTCTGGTTTCCTCAGTGTGTATGCCCAGCAGTGGGATTGCTGGGTCATATGACAGTTCTATTTCCAGTTTTTTAAGGAATCTCCACACTCTTCTCCATAGTGGCTATACTAGTTTGCATTCCCACCAACAGTGTAAGAGGGTTCCCTTTTCTCCACACCAGCATTTATTGTGTGTAGACTTTTTGCTAGCAGCCATTCTGACTGGCGTGAGATGGTACCTCATTGTGGTTTTGATTTGCATTTCTCTGATGCGTGATGTTGAGCATCTTTTCATGTGTTTGTTAGCCATCTGTATGTCTTTTTTGGGGAAATGTCGATTTCATTCTTTGGCCCATTTTTTGATTGGGTCATTTACTTTTCTGGAATTGAGCTGCAGGAGTTGCTTGTATATTTTTGAGATTAATTCTTTGTCAGTTGTTTCATTTGCTACTGTTTTCTCCCATTCCGTAGGCTGTCTTTTCACTTTGCTTATAGTTTCCTTCATTGTGCAAAAGCTTTTAAGTTTAATTAGTTTCCATTTGTTTATTTTTGCTTTTATTTCCATTACTCTGGGAGGTGGGTCATAGAGGATCCTGCTGTGATGTATGTCGGAGAGTGTTATGCCTATGTTTTCCTCTAGGAGTTTTATAGTTTCTGATCTTACATTTAGATCTTTAATCCAGTTTGACTTGATTTTTGTGTATGGCATTAGAAAGTGTTCTAGTTTCATTCTTTTACAAGTGGTTGACCAGATTTCCCAGCACCACTTGTTAAAGAAATTGTCTTTTCTCCATTGTATATTCTTGCCTCCTTTGTCAAAGATAAGGTGTCCATAGGTGCATGGATTTATCTCTGGGCTTTCTATTTTTTTCCATTGATCTATATTTCTGTCTTTGTGCCAGTATCGTACTGTCTTGGTGACTGTAGCTTTGTAGTAGAAACTGATGTCAGGCAGGTTGATTCCTCCAGTTCCATTCTTCTTTCTCAAGATTGCTTTGGCTATTCAAGGTTTTTTGTATTTCCATACAAATTGTGAAATCATTTGTTCTAGTTCTGTGAAAAATACCGTTGGTAGCTTGATAGGGATTGCATTGAATCTATAGATTGCTTTGGGTAGTATACTCATTTTCACTATATTGATTCTTCCAATCCATGAACATGGTATATTTCTCCATGTATTCGTGTCCTCTTTGATTTCTTTCACCAGTGTTTTATAGTTTTCTATATATAGGTCTTTAGTTTCTTTAGGTAGATATATTCCTAAGTATTTTATTCTTTTCATTGCAATGGTGCATGGAATCGTTTCCTTAATTTCTCTTTCTTTTTTCTCATTGTTAGTGTATAGGAATGCAAGGGATTTGTGCGTGTTAATTTTATATCCTGCAACTTTACTATATTCATTGATTAGCTCTAGTAATTTTCTGGTAGAGTCTTTAGGGTTTTCAATGTAGAGGATCATGTCATCTGCAAACAGTGAGAGTTTTACTTCTTCTTTTCCAATTTGGATTCCTTTTATTTCTTTTTCTGCTCTGATTGCTGTGGCCAAAACTTCCAAAACTATGTTGAGTCGTAGTGGTGAGAGTGGGCACACTTGCCTTGTTCCTGACTTTAGGGGAAAGACTTTCAATTTTTCACCATTGAGGATAATGTTTGCTGTGGGTTTGTCATATATAGCTTTTATTATGTTGAGGTATGTTCCTTCTATTCCTGCTTTCTGCAGAGTTTTGATCATAAATGGATGTTGAATTTTGTCAAAGGCTTTCTCTGCATCTATTGAGATAATCATATGGTTTTTATTTTTCAATTTGTTAATGTGGTGTATTACATTGATTGATTTGCGGATATTGAAGAATCCTTGCATCCCTGGGATAAAGCCCACTTGGTCATGATGTATGATCTTTTTAATGTGTGGTTGGATTCTGTTTGCTAGCATTTTGTTAAGGATTTTTGCATCTATGTTAATCAGTGATATTAGCCTGTAGTTTTCTTTTTTTTTTTTTTGTGGCATCTTTGTCTGGTTTTGGTATTAGGGTGATGGTGGCCTCATAGAATGAGTTTGGAAGTTTACCCTCTTCTGCAATTTTCTGGAAGAGTTTGCCTAGGATAGGTGTTAGCTCTTCTCTAAATTTTTGGTAGAATTCAGCTGTGAAGCCATCTGGTCCAGGCTTTTGTTTGCTGGAAGATTTCTGATTACAGTTTCGATTTCTGTGCTTGTGATGGGTCAGTTAAGATCTTCTATTTCTTCCTGTTTCAGTTTTGGCAAGTTATATAAGAATTTGTCCGTTTCTTCCAAGTTGTCCGTTTTATTGGCGTATAGTTGCTGATAGTAGTCTCTTATGATCCTTTGTATTTCTGTGCTGTCTGTTGTGATTTCTCCATTTTCATTTCTAATTTTGTTGATTTGATTCTTCTCCCTTTGTTTCTTGATGAGTCTGGCTAATGGTTTGTCAATTTTATTTATCTTCTCAAAGAACCAGCTTTTGGCTTTGTTGAGTTTTGCTATGGTCTCTTTTGTTTCTTTTGCATTTATTTCTGCCCTAATTTTTAAGATTTCTTTCCTTTTCCTAACCCTGGGGTTCTTCATTTCTTCCTTTTCTAGTTGCTTTAGGTGTAGAGTTAGGTTATTTATTTGACTCTTTTGTTGTTTTTTGAGGTAAGCTGTACTGCTATGAACCTTCCCCTTAGCACTGCTTTTACAGTATCCCATAGGTTTTGGGTTGTGTTTTCATTTTCATTCCTTTCTATGCATATTTTGATTTCTTTTTTGATTTCTTCTATGATTTGTTGGTTATTCAGAAGCATGTTGTTTAGCCTCCATATGTTGAAATTTTTAATAGTTTTTCTCCTGTAATTGAGATCTAATCTTACTGTATTGTGGTCAGAAAAGATGATTGGAATGATTTCAATTTTGAATTTTGAATTTACCAAGGTTAGATTCATGGCTCAGGACATGATCTATGCTGGAGAAGGTTCCGTGTGCACTTGAGAAAAAGGTGAAATTGATTGTTTTTGGGTGAAATGTCCTATAGATATCAATTAGGTATAGCTGGTCCATTGTGTCATTTAAAGTTTGTGTTTCCTTGTTCATTTTCTGTTTAGTTGATCTATCCATATGTGTAAGTGGGGTATTAAAGTCTCCCACTATTATTGTTATTGTTAATTTCCCCTTTCATACTTGTTAGCATTTGCCTTATGTATTGCGGTGCTCCTATGTTGGGTGTATATAGATTTATAATTGTTATATCTTCTTCTTGGATTGATCCTTTGATCATTATGTAGTGTCCTTTTGTCTCTTTTTACAGCCTTTATTTTAAAGTCTATTTTACCTGATATGAGTATTGCTACTCCTCCTGCTTTCTTTTGGTCTTTATTTGCATGGAATATCTTTTTCCAGCCCTTCACTTTTAGCCCATATGTGTCCCCTGTTTTGAGGTGGGTCTCTTGTAGACAGCATATATAGAGGTCTTGTTTTTGTATTCATTCAGTCAGTCTTTGTCTTTTGGTTGGGGCATTCAACCCATTTACATTTAAGGTAATTATTGATAAGTATTGCCCCGTTGCCATTTACTTTGTTGTTTTGGGTTCAAGTTTATATACCCTTTCTGTGTTTGCTGTCTAGAGAAGATCCTTTAGCATTTGTTGAAGAGCTGGTTTGGTGGTGCTGAATTCATTCAGCTTTTGCTCGTCTGTAAAGCTTTTGAATTCTCCTTCATATTTGAGTGAGATCCTTACTGGGTACAGTAATGTGGGTTGTAGGTTTTATTCTTTCATCACTTTAAGTATGTCCTGCCATTCCCTCCTGGCCTGAAGAGTTTCTATTGAAAGATCAGCTGTTATCCTTATGGGAATGCCCTTGTGTGTTATTTATTGTTTTTCCCTTGCTGCTTTTAATATTTGTTCTTTGTGTTTGATCTTTGTTAATTTGATTAATATATGTCTAGGGGTGTTTTGCCTTGGGTTTATCCTGTTTGGGACTCTCTGGGTTTCTTGGACTTGCGTGACTACTTTCTTCCCCATTTTAGGGAAGTTTTCTACTATTATCTCCTTGAGTATTTTCTCATGGCCTGTCTTCTTCTTCTGGGACTCCTATGATTCTAATGTTGGGGCTTTTCACATTGTCCCAGAGGTCCCTGAGGTTGTCCTCATTTCTTTTAATTCTTTTTTCTTTTTTCCTCTCTGGTTCTTTTATTTCTACCATTTTATCTTCTACCTCACTTATCCTATCTTCTGCCTCCGTTATTCTACTGTTGGTTCCCTCCAGAGTGTTTTTGATCTCATTTATTACATTATTATTAATTGACTCTTTTTTATTTCTTCTAGGTCCTTGTTAAAAATTTCTTGCATCTTCTTGATCCTTATCTCCAGGCTCTTTATCTGTAACTCCATTTTGATTTCAAGATTTTGGATCATTTTTATTATCATTATTCTAAATTCTTTTTCAGGTAGACTCCCTACCTCCTTCTCTTTTGTTTGGTTTGGTGGGCCTTTATTCTCTTCCTTTACCTGCTGATTATTTCTCTGCCTTTTCATCTTGTTTAGATTGCTATGTTTGGGGTGGCCTTTCTGTATTCTGGCATTTTGTGGTTCCTCTTTATTGTGGAGGTTGCTCCCTGTGGGTGGGGTTGGATGAGTGGCTTGTCAAGGTTTCCTGGTTAGGGAAGCTTGTGTCGGTGTTCTGGTGGGTAGCTGGATTTCTTCTCTCTGGAGTGCAGTGAAATGTCCAGTAGTGAGTTTTAAGATGTCTGTGGGTTTGGAGTGACTTTGGGCAGCCTGTATATTGAAGCTCAGGGCTATGTTCCTGCATTCTGGAGAATTTTCATGGTATGTCTTGCTCTGGAACTTATTGGTTCTTGGGTGGTGCTTGGTTTCAGTGTAGGTATGGTGGCTTTTGGATGATCTCTTATCCATTAATGTTCCTTGGAGTGAGGAGTTCTCTGGTGTTCTCAGGTTTTGAGTTTAAGCCTCCTGCCTCTGGTTTTCAGTCTTATTCTTACAGTAGCCTCAAGAGTTCTCCATCCATACAGCACTGATAATAAAACTTCTAGGTTAAGAGTGCAAAGATTCTCCACAGTGAGAGACACCCAGAGAGGTTCACAGAGTTACATGGAGAAGAGAAGAGGGAGGAGGGAGATAGAAGTGACCAGGAGGAGAAGAGGGGGAATCAAAAGGGGAGAGAACAAGCTAGCCAGTAAACAATTCCCTATGTTCTCTCCACAGTCTGGACCCCTCAGAGAGGTTCATGGGGTTATACAGAGAAGACGAGGGAGATAGAGGTGAGCAGGAGGAGAAAAGGGGGAATCAAAAGGAGAGAGACTGATCCAGCCAGTGCTCTGTTCCCTAAGTGTTCTCTGCAGCCTGGAACAGCTACAGGGATTCACAGAGTTGGGTAGGGAAGAGAAGGGGGAGGGAGGAGATAGAGATGACCTGTTGGAGAAAAAGGAGAGTCAAAATGGGGAGAGAGCAACCAAGCCAGTAATCACAGTCTTAAGTAAAAATGGGTACTGAAGACTGGATTCTTAAATGTACAAAATTGGTAACAAATAACTATAAAGCAAAGATTAAAAATCTAGAGTAGAGGTTAGACTCAAAAATACAATATTAAAGAAAAAAAATCACAAAATGTATAAGAAATTTATATAAAGTTTGCTTTAAAAATAGGGTCTTTTTTTGCAAGGTGATAAAAGGTTATAAAAATGAAAATTAAAAGAGTAATAGCAGACTTAAAAAAAAGAAAAATTAAAAAAAATGGTAACAGCAAAAATATATCTAGGAATTTCTCTGGAGCTGTTGCGGGCAGTGTGGGGTCAGTTCTGTTTCACATGGTTCCTTGTTCCAGCTTATACTTCTCAAGATCTGTAGGACTCTTCCAATGTAGTCAGTGTTAACTACAGGGATTTTAATCTGTTGTACCTGTCACTTCCAAAGCAATTCCCTCTGTTTATTTGGCTTCTTCTGTTTGCCGGTCTCTTCAGTGTCTAATTTCCACCCTGACACAAGGGGGCGAAGGTGATCTCTTGTTTAGGCTCACTCGTTCAGTCGTGGTATGGGGAGTGAGGAACACTGCAAACAAATACCACTGGCGTGTGTGGGGAGTGCTTGCAGTGTCTCGGCCACACTGGGTTTGCCCCCGCTCACGGCGTGTGTGTTTTCCCAGTCTACAATGCTCAGGCTTCAGGTTGCTCAGTGGGGAGCAGACCCTGGGTTGCGTGCACTTCCCAGGTCTAAGCCACTTAGGTTCAGGTTCTCGGGCACTCCCCAAAGGCACAGACTTGGTTGGGCCTGTGTTTTGTGCCGTTCTGGTTTGAGCAGTTCAGGCGACCAGGTGCGTGGTGAGCACACTCTCCTCAGGTGCTGTGCGTCTTATCACCTCCTGGGTCCCAGCAGCTGGGTTTCCGGGCACGCCCATCTCTGGTGTGCTATGTGTCTCTTCCAGGGAGCTGATCTCTGGCTGCAACCCTCCCGGCGGATGTCAGCCATCCAGAATCTCAGAAAGTCTTTGGTTAGAAACTGGAAGCCTGTTTGCAGTTTGGTAGGGGATACCCTCTCTGGGGCCGAGATTGCCCCTTTCTGGCTCTGGCTGGCGCCTGCCTGGCCCCTACCTCCGGTGGGGGATGGACCGGTCCACAGCCTGCTAGCTTTCCTCTGGTATTGGCTCCGTGCTTTGTTCTGTGAGCTGGCCGGCAGTGCCTTAGGTTAGAGCTTTTCATGGGATAGTTCTCTCTCTCTCTTTTTTTCTCTGTCTCTGGCTGTCCCACAGTCTGGGTTGCTATCTCACATTAGCTCCCTCAGATTGCCCTCAGGGCATTCAGGCCCGGTCCTTACCCTAAGCAATGCTGCAGCTCCTCTCCATTCAGCCCCTGCTTGCTGGTGGTGGATGCGAGCGTCTGGGATACTTCTCTGCTGGGAGTTGCCCTTAGGCGCGTTATCTGTGGGTTTTATTTTTTTTTCCTCCCGGTTATGTTGCCCTCCAAGATTTGAAAACTTCCCCTAGACTCGCCGGTGAGAGGGTTTCCTGGTATTTGGAAACTTCTCTATTAAGATTCCCTTCCCAGGACCGATCTCTGTCCCTAATTCTTTTGTCTCTCTTTTTATCTTTTATATTTTGTCCTACCTCCTTTTGAAGATAATGGGCTGCTTTTCTGGGCGCCTAATGTCTTCTGCCAGCGTTCAGAAGTTGTTTTGTGGAGTTTGCTCAGCGTTCAAATGGTCTTTCCATGAATTTGTAGGGGAGAAAGTGGTCTCCCTGTCCTATTCCTCTGCCATCTTAGGATCACCCCCCATTATACATCATTTTGATGTGCATTTTTCGCTTTATATTTTGTTGCTAATGACTTGTTACTTACTGTTTATTTTAGACTAAGGAAATTATGTTAGAGAAAATGCAAATTCAAGCAATTTTTTATTCGAGTTAAAAATGGGGTGTAAAGCAGCAGTGATAACTAACAACATCAACAATGCGTTTGGCCCAGGAACTGCTAAGGAACATACAGTGCGGTGGTGGTTCAAGAAGTTTTGCAAAGGAGACGAGACCTTGAAGATGAAGAGCATAGTGGTTGGCCATTGGAAGTTGACAGTTGATCATTGAAGCTGATCCTTTTAAAACTACATGAAAAGTTGCTAAAGAACTCAGTGTTGACCATTCTACCATCATTCTGCATTTGAAGCAAATTGGAAAGGTGAAAGAACTTGATAAATGGGGGCCTCATACTGCTGCTGCTGCTAAATTGCTTCAGTCATGTCCGACTCTGTGCGACCCCATAGACGGCAGCCCACCAGGCTCCCCATGAGTTGACTGTAAATCAAAAAATTGTCATTTTGAAGTGTCATCATCTTTTGTTCTGTGTGATGACAGTGAACCATTTTTCAGTTGGATTGTGATGTGTGATGAAAAGTGGATTTTGTATGACAACCAGAGATGACCAGGTCAGTGATTGGACCAAGAAGAAGCTCCAAAGCACTGCTGCTGCTAAGTCGCTTCAGTCGTGTCCAACTCTGTGAGACCCCATAGATGGCAGCCCACCAGGCTCCACCATCCCTGGGATTCTCCAGGCAAGAATACTGGAGTGGGTTGCCATTTCCTTCTCCAATGCATGACAGTGAAAAGTGAAAGTGAAGTCGCTCAGTCATGTCTGACTCTTCACGACCCCATGGACTGCAGCCTACCAGGCTCCTCCGTCCATGGGATTTTCCAGGCACTACCCAAAGCCAAACTTGCACCAAAAAGGATCATGGTCACTGTTTGGTGATCTGCTGCCCTTCTGATCCACTACATCTTTCTGAATCCAGGCAAAACCATTACATCTGAGAAGTAATACTCAGAAAATTGATGAGATGCACTGAAAACTGCAGTGCCTGTAGCCAATGTTGGTCAAGAGAAATGGCCAAATTCTTCTTCAAGACAGTGCTTGGCTGTTTGTTGTACAACCAAAGCTTCAAAAGTTGAATGAGTTGGGCTATGAAATTTTGCCTCATTTGCTATAGTCATATGACCTCTCGCCAACTGACTAACCACTTCTTCAAGCATCTCAACAAATTTTGTAGGGAAAATGCTTCCATAAGCAGCAGGAGACAGAACATGCTTTCCAAGAGTTCATTGAATCCCAGAGCATGGATTTTTATACTACAGGAATAAACAAACTTATTTCTTGATGGCAAAAATATGTTGATTTTAATGGTTCCTATAGTGATTAATGTCAGGATCCCTGGTGGCTCAGGCGGTGTAAAGCGTCTGTCTGCAATGCGGGAGACCTGGGTTCGATTCCTGAGTTGGGAAGATCACCTGGAGAAGGAAATGGCAATCCACTGCAGCACTTTTGCCTGGAAAATCCCATGGACAGAGGAGCCTGATAGGCTACAGTCCATGGGGTCGCAAAGAGTCCGACACGACTGAGCGACTTCACGAGCAAGCAATAGTGATTAATAAAGATGTGTTTGAGCCTAGTTATAATGATTTAAAATTCACAGTTCAAATTTGCAATTACATTTGCACCAACCAAGTTCCACCAGGAAGCAACTATTTCATCTTGTTGATGAAGTATAGCATTGAATTGTGTGCTGTTACTCAAAACTTTAGTCTTGTTCAGCATTCATTGTGCTGTGACTATAGTGGAAGCACCGTGGTAAGATGCAGGGGATAAACAGACAGGATTTTCTTTTTATAAGACAAAATCCATGTCCTGCTGGCAATCCACAGTCTAATGGAAGACCTAAAGATATGGATATATAGATATAGATACTGTACAGGTAAGTAAGAAATATAGGCTTCCCTGGTGGCTCAGTGGTAAAAAATCGGCATTCCAACTCAGGAGAGGTAGATTCAATCCCTGAGTGGGAAAGATCCCCTGGAGAAGGAAATGGCAACCCACTCCAGTATTCTTGCCTGGGAAATCTCACGGACAAAGGAGCCTGGCAGGCTACAGTCCATGTGGTCGCAAAAGAGTTGAACACAAATTAGTGACTAAACAACAATAACATTTAAGAATTATAGATCAAGACCCTTAGCCCTCAGACTGATGAGGTCAGGGAAGGCTTCTTGACATTAATGAATATGAATTATCTAAGATAAGAAGTGTGAGCCAAATATTTCAGGCAAAGGATGAAGCAAAATAAAAATTGCTTGCAGTTTCATCATTTTGGAGCCTGATAGGAAGAGTCTTAGAGATAATCTTCCCAACCTAGGGACTGAACCCAGGTCTCCCACATTTCAGGTGGATTCTTTACCAGCTGAGCCTCCAGGGGAGCCCTTGGAAGAGACAGAGGTGAGGAAATGGGAGTCCTCACATGTGGTGTTAGAGGGCTTATACTTGATGAGATGCTGGACAAGATGCCACTGAATAATATTTAAAGCAGACAGATATGGTCAGGAAGTGTGGATTTGAGGGCAGGTTTACAGTTGGGGAGACCAATTAACAAGTCATTACGATAGTCCAGTTGAGAGATTGTGAAGCCTGAACAAGAGTGGAGGAGGAAGAGACTAGGGAACAAGGGAGGAGGAAGGGACTGAGTTAACAGGTTTCTAGCAATAAGATGAGAAGGATTTAATGATAAGAGGAAATAGTGCTGAAAGAAGAAGGAAAACAATGGATGTATGCTAGATCTTTTTCTTTTGGTAAAGGGGGAAATGCCTGTGCCACCAGCTTACAGAGCCAAGAAAAGGTAAGCAAATTTGGGAGGACAAAATGGTGAATGCATTTTTCCCACTAGGAGCATCCAGATCTGCTCCTAATGGACTTATGGTTCAGAGATTTGAGGAAAAGTTAAAGTTGGATAAACAGACTGAGAAATGATCCAAAGGGGCTGATGAAACCATCACTCAGAGAAACTATGTAGGCTAACAAAGAGTGATGAGCTGAGAATGGACATATAGGGCAGTAGTTAGCTTATGAAAAAGAAAATATAACTATATAGGAATTGTATAGTAGCTATATAGTAACTAGAATTTTCAAAATAGAAACAGGTGTGAGTGTCATGAGGGTCAAGAAGGAGTGTCATGGGAGTTAAGAAGAAGGGCAGTCAAGGGGTGCAAGGACGTCCACTTGAAGACTGAAGACGGAAAATGTCCTTTGGAAATTCCTCAGTTGCTGAGGATGCTTAGGTGCTAACCAGGTAGGCTGAGGCCACTGATAATGATATGATAAAATAATAAATAAGGATGGTGAATATTTATGAGGATTTGCCATACGCCAGGTATAGTTCTATTTTTTGAGATTTATCTCCAAGACTCTTCATTTCGACTTTAGTTGATTTTAGACCTAGTTCTCCAATCTTTTTATGGTCCAAAGTTCCCTATGGTTCAAAGTTAAATTCTCACAGTGTTCTTCTGCTTCTTACACTATTTTATTTCTCTTTTAGAGTTCAGGTTTGGAGGATATCTCTGGTTCATTGAATAATAAACACACATTGGTTTAGGTTCAAGAAATACAATGATGTACTGCAATTATCTTCAAACTTGACAAGTTCTCCTTTAACTGTCAGAATATTTACATTCTTTTCTCTGAAAACTTAAAAGTTTTATTCCATTTATCCCACATCATGTCATTCTAATGTAGTAGATGCTTTTGCTTGAAAATCTTTTACTGATGAGCCCATTTATTTAAAAATTTTTAAATTGAAGAATAGTTGATTTACAATGTTGTAATTGTGCCAGCATCTGCTGTACGCAAAGTGACTCAGTTATACACATATATGAATTCTTTTTTAATATTCTTTTCTGTTATGGCTTACCACAGGATATTCAGTATAATTCCCTGTGCTATGCATTAGGATCTTGTTGTTTATCCATTCCAAATATAATAGTTTGAATTTACCAGCCTCAAACTCCCAGCCCGTCTGTCTTGCTTGCCACCACCCTGCCCACCCTTGGCAATGACACGTGTGTTCTTTATGTCTATGAACTGTTTCTGTTTTGTAGGTAGGTTCATTTGTGCCATATTTTAGATTCCACATAAAAGTGATATCATATAATATTTTTGTCTTTCTCTTTCTGATTTACTTCACTTACTATGATAATCTGTAGTTGCATCCCTTTGCTGCAAATGGCATTATTTCTCTCTTTTTTTTATCATTCAGTAATATTCTGTTGTATATATGTATTGCATCTTCCTTGTCCATTCATCTGTCAATGGACATTTAGATTATTTCCACATTCTGGCTATTGTCAGCAGTGCTGCTATTACATAGGGGTGCATGTATGTTTTTGAATTATAATTTAGTCTGGATATATTCCCAGGAACGAGATTACTGGATCATACAGTGATTCTGTTTTTAGTTTTCTGTTGTTGCTCACCTGCTAAGTCATCTCTGACTCTTTGCAACCCCATGAACTGCAGCATGCCAGGCTTCCCTGGCCTTCACTATCTCCTGGAGTTTGCTCAGATTCATGTCCATTGAGTCAGTGATGCCATCCAACCATCTCATCCTCTACTGCCCTCTTCTCCTTTTGCCTTCAGTCTTTTCCAGCATCAGGGTCTTTTCCAATGAGTCGGCTCTTTGCATCAGGCGGCCAAAGTATTGGAGCTTCAGCTTCAGCATCACTCTTTCCAATGAATATTCAGGGTTGATTTCCTTTAGGATTGACTGATTTGATCTCCTTGTAGTCCACAGGACTTTCAAGAGTCTTCTCTAGCACCACAATTGGAAAGTATAAATTCTTTGGTGCTCAGCTTTCTTTATGGTCCAATTCTCACATCAGTACAGGACTACTGGAAAAACCATAGTTTTGACTACATGGACCTTTGTCGGCAAAGTGGTATCTCTGCATTTGGATACGCTATCTAAGTATGTCATAGCTTTCCTTCCAGGGAGCAAGCATCTTTTAATTTTGTGGCTGCAGTCACTGACCACAGTGACTTTGAAGCCCAAGAAATAAAATCTGCCATTGTTTCCATTTTTCCCTCATCTATTTGCCATGAAGTGATGGGGTTGGATACCATGATCTTATCTGAATGGTGAGTTTTCTGAGGAACCACTGTACTGTTTTCCATTGTGGCTGTACCAACTTATATTATCACCAACAGTGTAGGAGGGTTCCTTTTTCTCCACATCCTCTACAACATTGTTATTTGTAGACTTTTTAATGACGGCCATTCTTATCAGTCAGTAAAGAATCTGCCTGCAGTGCAGGAGACCCAGGTTCAATTCCTGGGTTGAGAAGATCCCCTGGAGAAGGAAATGGCAACCCACTCCAGTATTCTTGCATGGAGAATCCCATGGGCAGAGGAGCCTGGTTGGCTACAGTCCATGGGATCACAAGAGTCAGACACGACTTAGCCATTAAAAAAGAGAAAGACTCTGACCGGTGTGAGGTGAAACCTTATTATAGTTTTGATTTGCATTTCCCTGATAATTGGTTATGTGGAGCATCTTTTCATGTGCCTACTGGCCATCTGTGTGTCTTCTTTGAAGAAATGTCTGTTAAGGTCTTCTGCCCATTTTTCTATAGGTTTATTTGTTTTGTTATTGAGTTGTATGGGTTACTTTTATATTTTGGAGGTTAAGCCCTTGTCTGTTGCATCATTTGCAAATATTCTCTCCCATTCTGTGGATTGTCTTTTCATTTTGTTTATGGTTTCCTTTACGCTAGCCAAGTAATACTCAAAATTCCCCAACAGTATGTGAACCAAGAACTTCTAGATGCTCAAGCTAGATTTAGAAAAGGCAGAGGAACCAGAGATCAAATTGCCAAATCCACTGGATCATCGAAAAAGCAAGAGAGTTCCAGAAAAACATCTACTTCTGCTTTATTGACTACACCAAAGCCTTGGACTGTGTGGATCATGAAAAACTGTGGAAAATTCTTAAAGAGATGGGAATACCAGACTGCCTGACCTGCCTCCTGAGAAATCAGTAGTTAAGAAGCAGCAGTTAGAACTGGATATGGAACAATGGACTGGTTCCAAATTGGGAAAGGAGTATGTCAAGGCTGTATATTGTCACCCTGTTTATTTAACTTATATGCAGAATACATCATGTAAAATGTTGGACTGAATGAAGCACAAGCTGGAATCAAGATTGCTGGGAGAAATATCAGTAACCTCAGACATGCAGATGACACCACCCTTATGGCAGAAAGTGAAGAAGAACTAAAGAGCCTCTTGATGAAAATTAAAGAGGAGAGTGGAAAAGTTGGCTTAAAACTCAACATTCAAAAAATGAAGATCATGGCATCCGGTCCCATCACTTCATGGCTAATAGATGGGGAAACAGTGGAAACAGTGGCAAACTTTATTTTTGGGGGGCTCCAAAATCACTGCATATGGTGACTGCAGCCATGAAATTAAAAGACTCTTGCTTCTTGGGAAAAAAAGCTATGGCAAACCTAAACAGCATATTAAAAAGCAGAGACATTACTTTGCCAACAAATGTCCATCTGCTCAAAAGCTATGGTTTTTCCCGTGGTCATGTATGGATGTGAGAGTTGGACTATAAAGAAAGCTGAGCACCAAAGAACTTATACTTTTGAACTGTGGTGTTGGAGAAGACTCTTGAGAGTCCCTTGGACTGCCAGGAGATCCAACCTGACAATCCTAAAGGAAATCAGTCCTGAATATTCATTGGAAGGACTGATGCTGAAGCTGAAACTCCAATACGTTAGCCACCTGATATGAAGAACTGACTCATTGGAAAAGACTCTGATGCTGGGAAAGATTGAAGGCGGGAGGAAAAGGGGACAACAGAGGATGAGATGGTTGGATGGCATTACCGCCTTGGTGGACATGAGTTTTAGCAAGATCCGATAGTTGGTGATGGACAGGGAAGCCTGGCGTGCTGCAGTCCATGGGGTCACAGGGAGTTGAACATGACTGAGTGACCGAATTGTTCCTTTACTGTGTAAAAGCTTGTAAGTTTGTGTTTTTGTGCTCAGTTGTGTCCACCTCTTTGTGACCACATGGATTGTAGCCTGCCAGGCTCATCTGTCCATGGCATTTCTCCAGACAAGAATACTGGAATGGGTTGCCATTTCCTCCTCCAGTGGACCTTCCTAACCCAGGGATGGAACTCACATTTCCTGCATCTTCTGTATTGGCAGGCAGATTCTTTATCATGAACTGGGAAGCTCAAGTTTGTTTAGGTCCCATTTGCTTATTTATTTATTATTTCTATTGCCTTGGGAGACTGAACTAATAAAACATTATAATTCATGTCAGAATATTTTGCCTGTGCTGTCTTCTAGAAGTTTCATGGTGTCATGTCTTATGTTAAAGTCTTTAATTTATTTTGGATTTACTTTTGTGCATGGTGTGAATACACACCACATTCTAAATTCATTCATTTACATGTGTCTGTTCAACTTTCCCAGCACTACTTGCTGAAGAGACTGTCTTTTTCTCATTTTATGTTCTTGTCTCCTTTGTTGAAGATTAATTGACTGTACGTGTGTGGGTTTATTTCTGGGCTGTCTATTCTGTTTCATTGATCTGTGTGCCTGTTTTTGTACCAGAACCATTCTGTTTTGATTACTGTAGTTTTGTAGTATTGTCTGAAGTCTGTGAGAGGTATGCCTTCTGCTCTTTTTTCCCCCTTTGGATCGCTGTACCAAAATTCGGTCTTTGACGGTTTCATATAAATTTTTTGATTATTTATTCCTGTTCTGTGAAAAATATTGTGGGTAACTTTTTAGGGATCACAGATTAAATTAGAGGTTAAATCTGTAAATTGCTTTGGGTAGTATTGCCATTTTGACCATGTTAATTCTTCCAATTAAGAGTATGAGATCTCTTCCACTTATTGAAATCTCTTTTTATTATCTTTATTAATGTTTTATAGTTCTCAGCATAAAAGCCTTTCACCTTCTTGGTCAGGTTTATTCCTATGGTATTTGTGTGTGTGTGTGTGTGTGTGTGCACGCGTGTGTGCAATTTTGTTTGTTTAACATTCCCTTCTAATATTCCATTGTTAGTGTAATAGAATGCAGCTGATTTCTGAATGCTAATTTTATATCCTGCTACTTTGCTGACTGTATTTGTTAGATCTAGAAGTTTTTTTGTGGAATGCTTAGACTTTTCTATCATTAGTATCATGTTGTCTGCATGTAGTGAGTGGCAATTGTACCTTTCCCTTCTGATTTGGTTATGTTTATATTTTCTCCTTGTCTGGTTGCTGTGACTAGGACTTTGAATACTGTGTTGAAGAGACGTGGTAGCAGTGGGCATCTTAGTATTTTTCCATATTTAGTGGGAAAGCTTCTAACTTTTCATTGTTGAGTATTATATTGGTGATCAGCCTATTGTATTTTAAAAATGTTGTGTCTGTTAAGTTGAATATGAACTTTAAAAATCCCTTAGGTCATAAGGCTTGAAACAATAATATATATGTTCTGTATTATGTTGCATTATAATTATTATTATTATTACACAGTTGGTTAGTGCAACATAATTATATATATATATATATATATATATATATGTTTGGTAAGTCGTATGTAGAACTTCAAATTTTACATGCAGTAAGTGGGAACCACTGGAGGCATGGGCAGGTAACGAAATTTGTTGTATTTGTGTATTGTCACTTACTTGCTAAACAGAGAGCATGACAGATCCTGAGACCAGCTACTACTCAATATCTGCTTGTTTGAATTTCTTAGTTTTTCCCACTTATTGGGAGTTTTCCTTAGTCCTCCTTAGGAGAGTTTTTTTTTTTTTTTTTAAGAAAGCATTTAGCCATAATAATTTCACAATACAATGCACTTTAAACACATAGCAACAAAATAAAATAAGCATCTATAAAGCAGAAGTATCTATCATGTGGCTACAATAGAAGTTTCCTTTTCCCTTTAGGTGTCAAAAATCTTCCATTCCATTTTGAAGCATTTATCTGGGGAAAGCTGAATATTCAACATATTTTACTAAACTTCCTGTCACTTTTAATATGGATTTAAATGCTCTTTCAATTATAGATAGTGGATCCACAACATCCTAGGCACTGTAGTAACTTTTAATACTGATATCACAGGAGTACTTATACTTTACACTACCAACTAGATGACTTTTTATATTGCATGCTAAGTTGCTTCAGTTGTGTTCAGTTCTTCTGACCATGTGGACTGTAGCCTACCAGGCTCCTCTGTCCATGGGATTCTCCAGGCAAGAATACTGGAGTGGGTTGCCATTTCCTACTCCAGGGGATCTTCCTGACCTAGAGATGGAACCTGTGTCTCCTGCATTGACAGGCAGGTTCTTTACCACTAGCACCACCTGGAAATATTTAAAATAGCTTTCAGTGAAACTGTTTAGAATAAACATTAAAACTGATGATGTTGTAGTCTAGATTAACTCACTTACGCATATTGTGAAGGACTTTTAAAGATGGCCACTGAATATGCTAGAGCGATTAAAGTAGGAAGTTTATGCTATTCTTTCCCTCATGAGTTCATTTAAATGAATCCTTACCATTAGTTTTTTTTTTTTTTTTTTATTTAATGCAGTTGATTGATTTGGATCAATGAAAAGAAGGAAAAATAAAAGAGAACCAGTTTTCCTAATTTTGCAGCCCTGGTCATAGGGAGGGTATTTTCATGAATTAAACTTAATTTACCGAAATAGGTAGGAATGGTGATAGATGCAGTATTTGTGTTCATAGCTGCATCCTAGCCAGAGATCCCTGTTGCAACAAAAGCCAAAAGGGTGAGGTAGGTCTGCTGTGTCCTTGAGTAGGTAGGATGGATGCTGCTGGGGCTTTGACCTCAATTCTTTATCTGTGGTTATTTCTTTGCTTCCACAATCAAGAGTGAAGGCCTACTACTCTTGGCTGGTCTCTGTTCTTCATGGGTGCCTCATTAAAAGAAGCAATTCCATTTCTCTCAAAACTTGCTCTTCCCCTTAGTCAGGTTTCTAATTCTGTGGCTCAATTGGGAAACAAAGTTTAAAAACTATTGGAACCAAGACACACGTGAAGTCAGGTCAGCTGTCTTCAGCACAGAATTGTTACTTTTTTTCTTAAGGGTTTATGAGCATGCTTGATACTTTCATATACTTAGTTCCCACAGTGAAATAATTACAAGATAAATTTTAAGGAGTTTTCTATACACTTATTGTTTTTCTCTTAGTTGCTTTTATCCTGATAGTTATCAGTTGAAACTGCTTGAAATAACATCAATCAGTATGTAGATAAAAATGGGGTAATCTCTACATCAAAAGGCAAATGTGTAACAGTATTTTCCTTTGAATTGATCCCAAGAAAGAGGGAACTTGCAAACTTTTGAAGGCATCTAAAGCTCAACATTCAGAAAACTAAGATCATGGCATTCGGTCCCATCACTTCATGGCAAATAGATAGGGAAACAGTGGAAACAGGGGCTGACTTTATTTTTTTTTTTTTTTTTGGCTCCAAAATCACGGCAGATGGTGACTGAAGCCATGAAATTAAAAGACGCTTACTCCTTAGAAGGAAAGTTATGACCAACATGGACAGCATATTAAAAACCTGACACATTACTTTGCCAACAAAAGTCCATCTAGTCAAGACTATGGTTTTTCTGGTGGTCATGTATGGATGTGAGAGTTGGACTATAAAGAAAGCTGAGTGCTGAAGAATTGATGCTTTTGAACTGTGGTGTTGGAGAAGACTCTCGAGAGTCTCCTGGACTGCAAGGAGATCCAACCAGTCCATCCTAAAGGAAATCAGTCCTGGGTGTTCATTGGAAGGAGTGATGTTGAAGCTGAAACTCTAACGCTTTGGCCACCTGATGCAAAGAGCTGACTCATTGGAAAAGACCCTGATGCTGGGAAAGATTGAGGGCAGGAGGAGAAGGGTACGACAGAGGATGAGATGGTTGGATGACATCCCGGACTGAATGGACATGAGTTTGGTTGAACTCCAGGAGTTGGTGATGGGCAGGGAGGCCTGGTATGCTGCAGTTCATGGGGTCGCAAAGAGTTGGACATGACTGGGCAAGTGAACTGAACTGAAAGAGTGTAATGTATATGAATAAGTTCTAGCTGATGAGGTAAAAATGGCTTCACAAAAGCCGTCTTTACAAGAATCTGGGGCCCCAAAAAAGTACAGTAAATGGCCTTCTGCCATGCAGTATGTTCATCCACATGAAATCTGGAGTAAAAGCAAAATATAAAAAAATGAAGAGAGATACTTTAAAGAATGCTAACAAATAGCCTGAAGACGTATCTAACCTGGTAATTGGATCCAGTCCTGTCAATGCTGATTTTGTTTGCTATGTTTGTGTCTCAGTTCACTTTTGGCAGGAGCTGGTGAAATCACCTGTTGTTGGTCTTCCCTATTAATTCCCTCAGTTTCTGATTCTTGGATTCTACTTCCTTCTAATGGCAACAGATGCTTCAAATTAGGGGACAGAACAATTACTCATCTGCACCCTTCTGGAGGTGTGGCCGTGAGGTTTACTTTGTTGCTCGCATAAGTTGAATTCTGCAAGAAGGCAGGCAGTCTTGTTCTCTGTAGTTGAATGTTTGGTCTCTTCTGTGATCTCATCTTGTATGTGACTGATTAGTAGATTGTCTCCATAGATCCAGGATCAGTTAGGGACTTCTTTCCTGCATCTTGCTTGTTATTAGAGATAGTCAATTCAATTTTACAAATATTTACTGAGCTAGATTCAAGACACTATATAGGGTGCCTCAGAGATCCTGAGATGAGTAAAACAAAATCATCGACATCAAAGATGTTTTGCAATTTGGAAAGTGATTTTAATGCACAAAGATAGAAGGTTTAGAAGATGAAAAAAAGTTTAAATCACAGAAAGTGATTTTAATGCACAGTAAAGATAGACGGTTTAGAAGATGAAAAAAAGTTTAATGGAGTGAGAACGCTATGTGTGAGATTTGTCTACATGAAGAAAGGAGGTAGGGACAGTAGTATGCACTGAGTTCCAGTTCCTTTGCTGAATTATGTCATTTAAAGCTCAAACTGTAGCTATGAAGTAGGAATTATGCACATTTTACAGATTACAAGCAGAGGATTTGAAAAATTAAATAATTTTTCTACAATTCTACAACTAATGAGTAGAGATTTGAATGCAGTGACTCCAAAGCTCACAGATGTTCTTTCTACCATTTTGTTCTGTCTGAAAGTGTCAGGAAGGAAAGAAAACCTTTAAAGAAAGAAGGCACAGGTCTTCTTTGGAGAGGCCACCGGGTTTGACTGGAACATGTGGAAATTGAGGGAAAGGAGTAGGAAATAAGACTGGAAATATATGTCAGGCCTGTATATTTAGAGGGATCTTAAATACCAGGGTAAGAGTGCTAATTTGGTGGAGCCACTGAAGCTTTTAGAGCCAGAAGATGAGTTGAGAGCTGAGGGTAAGAAGGAATGGTCTGGCAGCTGTGCCAGGGTAGACAGGAGAAGATGCTCTTCCTCTCCGTCCCCTGTTACAGAGCTCCAGTTAAAAACAAGAAAGGTATGAACAACGCAGAGGAAAGTGAGGATCGAAGAGAGACAATGCAAAGGATGTTTTGGAGATAGAATCTACATGACTTGATGACTGCCAGAATTTAAGGAGTAAAGTAGAAAGAAGAGCTGAAAATGACTGTTATTATAAACTTGAGGGTATGAGGAAAACAAACAAACAAACCAGAATTCCTATCACCTGAAAACCAGAGAAGGATCTCCTCTAAGGGAGAGAGTTGTTAAATTGGTTTAGGATGAGTTGAATTTATGGTTCAGATAGGTGAGCTCAGGGATTATAGCTAATAAGCAGCTAAGAATGTGAATCTGAAGCTCCAGAAAGAGGCCCGGGATAGGGAAGTGTGTTTAGTCTCTATTGGAAATGATGATTGGAGAAGGAAATGGCAACCCACTCCAGTGTTCTTGCCTGGAGAATCCCAGGGACGGGGGAGCCTGGTGGGCTGCCGTCTGTGGGGTCACAGAGTCGGACATGACTGAAGTGACAGCAGCAGCAGCAGCAAGAAATGATGATCTAGGCTGGAAAGTAAGATACTTAGAAAAAAGAGAGGAGCCTGAGAACTAAGGACAACTAGGAAGAAAATGATTGTTAACACTTCAAACAGTAGAGACCCTTCATCAGAATTTTTTTCTTTTAATTTGGCAACACCATGTGACAGGTAGGATTATAGTTTCCCTGCCTAGGGATCAAACCCGTGTGCCCTGAATTGAAAGTGTGAAATCGTAACCACTGGATGGCCAGGAACCCCGGATTTATTACTCTTCATCTAGATTCTGCAAATGTGAAATTTTTCTTTCACACTTAATGTATGTCAGCCATTTGATAAAATTATAGATTTCAAAGTACACATCTCAGTTGATACCTCTGCTTCATTATTTAGTTATATTCTGAGCCTAATCTTTTGCCATCTGCTTTAATAAAAATTTGTGATGCTAAGCATAAAAATGAATCCTTTTGAGAGTAAAGCATGGTTAATACATATTTAGTACTGAAGTTCATCAGAGATAATTAGACATATGATTTGATTCCTATCTACTGACTTCAAAGAACTTTAAACTTGTTTCAGCTTCTTCTTAAAGGCTTGAAAAAATATGTATATATATATTTTTACCTACTGACAGTTGACAACACAGTATGGGAAAGAAAGATTTAAAAAGGGAACACTAGGGAGTCATGGTAAAAATATTGTAAGAATAATAAAAATATAGATAGCTTTTCTGTTTCTACTTTTCACCCCTTCTTTTAAACATGTATTCTAAATATTAGGACTCAATGACATGTGTTTTAAGAAGCACATGTAAACATCAATTAAACATATAATTTAGAAGTTCTGATTTATATTAAAAGAGGAGCATTTGTTTTATAAATGTGTTCAGCATTGCTAAGTCAGTGTGTTTAAGCATTTGTTCACAGATGTTAAATTACTTTATAGAGAGAGACAGGGTGGAAGCTATTCTGGTCTGCTGGAATAGAGCCTCATGTTTCTGGAACTGTGCTAACTGTGCCACATTAGCCTGTGCGTTGTGCATTTATTGACATGGGAACACCCAGCAATGAGCAACTTAAAGAGATGGTTAGAACTTGGGCTGAAGTAACATTTTAACAAAAGAAGGATACACTTTTAGAGAAGTGGCAAGATAAAGGAAGAGGACATTGAACTTCTTGGGGCAGTTGATTGTGGGAAGGGAAATATATGGGGGAGCTAATGGTAGATTAAGGCTAGTTTTAGCAAGATTTGTTAGGCATGTTCCTCTGGTGCCATCTCTAGGCTGATAAGGATCAAGAATTGTCTCCAGTGATTAATTGCTCTCTTTTCTAGTAGAGAAAATTTACATCCTGATCTTAGACAAAGGGAGTTGGGGCAGAGAACTTCTCTATTGCTTTTAGCTCAAATAATTCTATGCCAAAGTGGCTTATTTTGGGAGTGGCGTATTGTTCTGCTGCCCTTCACAAGCTTTCAGCTAGAACTTAAAAGTTATTGCTCTGTGGCGTGCTAAGTTGCTTCAGTTGTGTCTGACTCTTTGAGACCACATGGACTATAGCCTGCCAGACTCCCCTGTCCGTGAGATTCTCCAGGCAAGAATACTGGCCTGGGTTACTGCTCAGTTCAGTTCAGTCACTCAGTCGTGTCTGCCTCTTTGCGACCCCATGAATTGCAGCACGCCAGGCCTCCCTGCATATCACCAACTCCTGGAGTTCACCCAAACTCATGTCCATTGAGTCAGTGATGCCATCCAACCATCTCATCCTCTGTTGTCCCCTTCTCCTCCTGCCCCCAATCCCTCCCAGCATCAGGGTCTTTTCCAGTGAGTCAACTCTTCGCATGAGGTGGCCAAAGTATTGAAGTTTCAGCTTCAACATCAGTCCTTCCAAAGAACTCGCCTTTAGAATGGATTGGTTGGATTTCCTTGCAGTCCAAGGGACTCTCAAGAGTCTTCTCCAACACCACAGTTCAAAAGCATCAATTGTTTGGCGCTGAGCTTTCTTCACAGTCCAAACTTTCACATCCATACATGACCACCGGAAAAACCATAGCCTTGACTAGACGGGCCTTGCTAGTTGAACATAAATTATAAAATAAAATGTGTCTACAGCTGCATATAGGTTAATGGAAAGTTCAGATTCAATCACATTATTTTTATTTACATTCAAATTCAAGATTACAAAGATTCCTTGTTCTGAGAAGAATCTCCTGGGGTGTTTGGTCATGTAACCGAGGTTTCTCCTTGCAGAATCTGACTCCGTGGTCTGGAATGGGACCTTTTATTTTGTATTTTTAACTGGAAACCCACTTCCTTGCTTCTCAATATGGGCCAAGTACCAACAGTATTGGCAGCATAGGGTTTGTTGGAGATACAGACTTTGGGAACCCATCCTAGGTTTATTAAATCAGAATTTTCATTTAGTAAGACTTCAAGTATTCATACAGTCCTGAGAGATGTCCTTCTGAATCAGTGGTTCTCAAAGAGTAGTTCCAGACCAGTAGCAGCAGCAGCCTCAGGGAATTTGTTGAAACTGCAAATTCTCAGGCCCTAACCTAGACCTACTAAATGAGAAACCCACCAGGTGATTCTAATGCATACTAAAGTTTGTACATTTCTGTACATGATTCTTATCATTGGGAAAATGAGGACACATGATCTAATCCTCCCAGGGCTGTTTAAGCCAGGAGTCCCAACTTTACACATTAGAGTTAAAAAAAAAATGGCAAGCCACATGACCACAATTTAAGTAGAGTATCTGTGATGTGGATTTTTTAAATGTTCTCATTTTAAGAACAGCTTGGGTTGAAAGATGACTAATTTAATTCATCACCAAATCCAGTAGTCAGTGCTAGACATAGGCAGGTTGCCAGCATCCTTTCACTTTGTACTGTCTTAGATTTGGAACTTTTGTCTGATGTGGAATACCTGTTGAGAGATACACTTCATGACTTTCTCATGCTCCTACACATCAGAAATACAAGGCCATGAGGACTCTTTACCTGGGCCATTTCTTAGGGTTTTATTTTCACGGAATAACATTGAGGAATGAAGTAATGTTCCTCTGAAACAGAGTAGCATTCCTTAACTCTTGCTGTGAAAGGGTGGTTTCTCCAAGGTCAGTGGCATGTTTAAGGGTCCATCTGAGCCCTCCTCCACATTGCTCTAGTGAGGCTGGCAAAGCAAGGCAAATGATGCTCATGCTGCTTCCTGTGCTATATGTAGTCAAGCCTTTTATTCCTGACTCAGAAATCCTGTATCTCTACCAATATTTATGAAATCCTTTCAGATGAACTTACTAAGTTGTAAAGAGGATAAAAATCCAATCCCAGACCTGAAGTATGCTGTACCAACCTATTTCTATTACTCTAGCCTCTTTTCAATTAGATCTTATTCTTTAGACCGTAATTGAGTATTTCTGTCCCAATGAGTCATAGATTTCATTCTGGCCTCTATT
This sequence comes from Bubalus kerabau, assembly GCF_029407905.1. Lineage (NCBI taxonomy): Eukaryota > Metazoa > Chordata > Mammalia > Artiodactyla > Bovidae > Bubalus > Bubalus kerabau. Next base: position 1,716,322 of record NW_026577904.1, read on the forward strand.
TGGGTTTCTTCCTCTTGTTATTATTCAGCTTTAGCCCACTCAGGGTAGTGCCCCACTTTTGGCAACCTTACTGCAGATCAACATCTGCCTGGGATACAACTAAGCCTATCTAGGCTCCAGAAGAGGACCAGATTTTATCATATTAAAGCATGTATGTCTTCGTAATAGTAATAATAACATGCATTTGTATAACATGTCATCACTGTCAGTGTGCTTTTATAAAAATCATTTTACATAATTTATTTTTATTTTTTATTTAATAACTAGACTAGTACCTTGCATGTAGTAGGCATATTATTTATTTCTTTAAACAAATGAGTGGACATACTCATGCACTTAGAAATAGATGAAGAGAAGAAAAAATTCTGTGTTTGTAGATGTAGGTAGTGTACCCTACCTCTTTGATAAAAAAGTACCTGAATTATGTTAACCAGCCTGATTATCATCCTCCTTGTGATTATCATCATCATCATTTGTATTAAGTGAACTCACACATTGTTTTGGTTTATGGAATGGTTTATTTTCTTCTTCTTACAGAACCTCGGTACTAAAACGAGAAATGTGTTAGTATATTATCGAGTCAGTTAACAAGTCATTTAATTGACTTTCTAGTCTAATTCAGGTATGGCTTGTTGTCTCATCCTTGTGGAGTGTCTTCTCATCCCTTTTAACTTGGATAGTTAATCTGTCCTATAACTCTGTGCTCTGTGCTGTGTCACTTAGTCATAGCCTACTCTTTATGACCCCATGGACCGTAGCCCTCCAGGCTCCTCTGTCCATGGAATTTTCCAGGCAAGAATACTGGAATGAGTTGCTTTTTCCTACTCCAGGGAATCTTCCAGACCCAGAGGTCAAACCCTGTGTCTCTTGCATCTCTGGCATTGGCAGGTGGGTTCTTTACCACTTCTACCTGGGAAGCCTGAGTACGTTAGGAAAATGTACAAATAGTGCATTTTGGGGACATGAATTCCATACTGTGAAGGTGAAGGGGCATGATGAAAAAAGGCTAAGTATTGTCCACATTACAATGAGCATAAAATAATTTCAGTGGTTAGAAGGGATTTTTAATTTATAAGAATATCATGGATTCGTAATCTATTATATATAGGGTTTGGTGAGACTCTGTTTTATGTTAAACACTTAGGAAAACAATCTCACTAGAAATATAAGAGTTTCCATAATCTTTCTTCATTATGCAGTACAGGAGCAGGTAACAAGATGAGTGGCTTCCAAAAACAAGCAGATAGACTGTATTAGCCTTTATAGAGAAACACAGAGTGTCTATAGGTAGAACAAAAAGAGGAACTGAAAGTTGTGTACCACAAAGATAGAGGGACCCTTTCTTACATGAGAAGCTGCAGCAAGAATTTACCACACATATAGGGTGGGATCAGTGGAGAAATAACTCCAGAAAGAATGAAGAGACGGAGCCAAAGCAACACCACCACCCAGCTGTAGATGTGATTGGTGATGGAAGTAAAGTCTGATGCTGTAAAGAGCAATATTGCATAGGAACCTGGAATGTTAAGTCCATGAATAAAGGCAAATTGGAAGTGGTCAAACAGGAGATGGCAAGAGTAAACATCAACATTTTAGGAATCAGTGAACTAAAATGGACTGGAATGGGTGAATTTAATTCAGATGATCATTATATCAACTACTGTGGGCAAGAATCCATTAGAAGAAATGGAGTATCCATCATAGTCAACAAAAGAGTCTGAAATGAAGTACTTGGATGCAGTCTCAAAAACGACAGAATGATCTCTGCTCATTTCCAAGGCAAACCATTCAGTATCACAGTAATCCAAGTCTATACCCCGACCAGTAGTGCTGAAGAAGCTGAAGTTGAATGGTTCTATGAAGACCTACAAGACCTTCTAGAACTAACACCCGAAAAAGATGTCCTTTTCATTATAGGGGATGAGAATGCAAAAGTAGGAAGTCAAGAAATAACCTGGAGTAACAGGCAAATTTAGCCTTGGAGTACAGAATGAAGCAGGGCAAAGGCTAATAGAGTTTTGCCAAGAGAACTCACTGGTCATAGCAAACACCCTCTTCCAACAACGTAAAAGAAGACTCTACAGGTGAACATTACCAGATGGGCAACACTGAAATCAGATTGATTATAATCTTTGCAGCCAAAGATGGAGAAGCTCTATACAGTCAGGAAAAACAAGACTAAGACCTGACTGTGGCTCAGATCACGAACTCCTTATTGCCAAAGCAGACTTAAATGAAGAAAGTAGGTAAAACCACTGGACCATTCAGGTATTACCTAAATCAAATCTCTTATGATTATACAGTTTAAGTGACAAATAGATTCAAGGGATTAGATCTGATAGAGTGCCTGGAGAACTACGGACAGAGGTTCATGACATTGTACAGGAAGTGAAGTCGCTCAGTCATGTCTGACTCTTTGCGACCCCATGGACTATAGCCTACTGGGCTCCTCCGTCCATGGGATTTTCCAGGCAAGAATACTGAAGTAGGTTGCCATTTCCTTCTCCAGGGGAACTTCCCGACCCAGGGCTCGAACCTGGGTCTCCTGCATTGTAGGCAGATGCTTTACCATTGTACAAGAGGAGGGATCAAAACCATCCCCAAGAAAAAGAAATGCAAAAAGGCAAAAGAGTTGTCTGAGGAGGTCTTACAAATAACTGTGAAAAGAAGAGAAGCAAAAGGCAAAAGAGAAAAGGAAAGATACACCCGTCTGAATGAAGAGTTCCAAAGATCAGCAAGGAGAGATAAGAAAGCCTTCCTCAGTGATCAATGCAAAGAAATAGAGGAAAACAATAGAAAGAGAAAGACTAGAGATATCTTCAAGCAGATCATGCAAAGATGGGCACAATAAAGGGCAGAAATGGTATGGACCTAACAGAAGCAGAAGCTATTAAGAAGAAGTGGCAAGAATACACAGAAGAACTATACAAAAAAAAGATCTTCATGACCCAGATAATCACAATGGTGTGATCACTCACCTAGAGCCAGACATCCTGGAATGCAAAGCCAAGTGGGCCTTAGGAAGCATCACTACAAACAAAGCTAGTGGAGGTGATGGAATTCCAGTTGATCTATTTCAGATCCTAAAAGATGATGCTGTGAAAGTGCTGTGCTCATTATGCCAGGAAATACGGGAAACTCAGCAGTGGCCACAGGACTGGAAAAGGTCAGTTTACATTCCAATTCCAAAGAAAGGCAATGTCAAAGAATGCTCAAACTACCGCACAATTGCACTCATCTCTCACACTAGTGAAGTAATGCTCAAGATTCTCCAAGCCAGGCTTCAACAGTACGTGAACAGTGAACTTCCAGATGTTCAAGCTGGATTTAGAAAAGGCAGAGGAACCAGAGATCAAGTTGCCAACATCTTTGGATCATCGATAAAGCAAGAGAGTTCTAGAAAAACATCTATTTATACTTCATTGACTATGCCAAAGCCTTTGACTATGTGGATCACAAAAAACTCTGGAAAATTCTTCAAGAGATGGGAATTCCAGACCTGCCTCCTGAGAAATCTTTATGCAGGTCAGGAAGCAACAGTTAGAACTGGACATGGAACAATGGACTGGTTCCAAAATCAGGAAATGAGTACGTCAAGGCTGTATATTATCACCATGCTTATTTAACTTATGTACAGAGTACATCATGAGAAATGCTGGACTGGAAGAAGCACAAGCTGGAATCAAGATTGCTGGGAGAAGTACCAATAACCTCACATAAGCAAATGACACCACCCTTATGGCAAAAAGCAAAGAAGAACTAAAGAACCTCTTGATGAAGGTGAAAGAGGAGAGTGAAAAAGTTGGCTTAAAACTCAACGTTCAGAAAACTTAGGTCATGGCATCTGGTCCCATCACTTCATGGTAAGTAGATGGGCAAACAATGGAAACTGTGACAGACCTTATTTTGGGGGGCTCCAAAATCACTGCAGATGGTGGCTGCAGCCATGAAATTAAAAGATGCTTGCTCCTTGGGAGAAAAGCTATGACCAACCTAGACAGCATATTAAGAAGCAGAGACATTACTTTGCCAACAAAGGTCCATCTAGTCAAAGCTGTGGTTTTTCCAGTCGTCATGTATGGATTTGAGGGACTATAAAGAAAGCTGAACACTGAAGTGTTGATGCTTTTGAACTGTGGTGTTGGAGAAGACTCTTGTGAGTCCCTTGGACTGCAAGGAGATCCAACCAGTCAATCCTAAAGGAAATCAGTCCTGAATATTCATTGAAAGGACTGATGCTGAAGCTGAAACTCCAACACTTTGGCCACCTGATGTGAAGAACTGACTCATTTGAAAAGAACCTGATTCTGGGAAAGATTGAAGGCGGGAGGAAAAGGGGATGACAGAGGATGAGATGATTGGATGGCATCACTGACTCAGTGGACATGAGTTTGAGTAAACTCCAGGAGTTGGTGATAGACATGGAGGCCTGGGGTGCTGCAGTCCATGGGGTTGCAAAGAGTCGGATATGACTAACTGAACTGAACTTATAGGATAGGAGGGAAGGTCTTTAACTTCTATACAGCTAAGAACAAACTTCAAAAGCTACAGAATCGTTTATGGTGAACCTTAACCTAAGAATTCTTGGTTCTTATTTCAACTCGTGATTAAAAAAAAAAAAAAAGCAGTTCTAGGAAGTCTTTTATTAAATTTAAATGGTGTATAATGCAGAGGAAGTTGTTTACAGTAAAATCCCTGGGCAGTTAAATAAAAATTGACTTTTAAAGCAATTTCTTAGCCCCCTACCTGAGATCAGATGTGAAATCTGTTCCTTAGCTTGAATTCAGGGGAAAATGGAAGAGTCACACACACAGTATTCATTGTAAGATTTTGGCCTACTCATAATCATTCTATAGCTTGGATTCAGTCAGTGTGGGTGTTTCAGCTTGGGATTTTACAAAGGATAGGTAGAATTCCTTTAAGTATTTCAGATATAGAAATTGAGTAAAACCAGTTCAATCAAGTTTTGTACCCAGAGTTGTCAGAAGTAGTGTTCCCCTCAGTCCTCTCCTGAAAGTTGGGAGGGGCTTGACTGTCCATTCCTGTAAGACTGCTGCTTCTTTGCCTAACTTTTCTCAAAGCACGTTGTATTTGCCTGTGTTTAAAAGGCTGTTCTCAGTATGCAAATTCTTCATATCTCATATAATTACTATTTTAAGCAATCAGTTTCCAATTTCACGTGATGCTGAGTTATAAGAATATCTTTCACATACATTAAATACTGCTTGTGTCTTCTGTGAATAAACATGATTTCCTGTTCAGTTTTGATGGTTGCTGATATATTTTCATTAGAACTAAGTGATTGTAATAGTTTTACTTAACATTTTTGTGTAAAAATCTATAACTTTTATAGATTAAAAAACTATTCAGAATATGATGCTCCATGGTGCAATATGCCAACTTAAAAAAAATGAGTTGGCATCAAAGATGCAAATTTTTATAGCAATTTTCAAGATCATATTCACCATATAAAGGTGCTGTTGTATTTTACTTTCAAAAAGGTGACAGACTAGCATTTTTAGAATAAGAATTGCTCAGAAACTGATATCTGAAGAAGAAGATATATGGTATCAGTGGACTTTATTGTAACTGGATGTTAGGAAGAAACTTAGAGATAGTGTGGGACCAAAACTTGACATTTTCAGGTTACATTTAGGAAAGTAAATTCTAACAAATATGAAAAATGTCTTTTAAAATCTTTGCTTTTGAAGCAAAGACATATATTCTTTAATACAGTCTCTACTAATAATAGAAAGGAAGCAAATGATACTTGGTGTAAGATTTTACCTGAACATTTATATTTGAATTAAATGTTTTATTATTTAATTTTAATAAGTAAACTTTGAAACTGTATCCTCTATTAATACCTGTTTCATTTTAATCACATCTCCTAGTTATTAATATTTTGTTTTTTAGCATACCTTTATTGAGTATCTATTATACATGGTTAATGCTGGGATTTCTTTGGCCACCTCATGCGAAGAGTTGACTCATTGGAAAAGACTCTGATGCTGGGAGGGATTGGGGGCAGGAGGAGAAGGGGATGACAGGATGAGATGGCTGGATGGCATCACTGACTCCATGGGCGTGAGTCTGAGTGAACTTCGGGAGTTGGTGATGGACAGGGAGGCCTGGTGTGCTGCGATTCATGGGGTCGCAAAGAGTCGGACACGACTGAGCAACTGAACTGAACTGAACTGAAGGCTCGTTTTTCAGGGGTCCAAAAATAAGCATGATTCCTGTCCTCAGAAGAGACAGAAAGGGACTTCCTACCTGTCCAGTGGTTAAGACTCCTTCTTTCAGTGCAGGAAGTGAGGATTCAGTACTTGGCTGGGAAGCTAAGATCCCACATGTCTCTGAGCCAGAAAACCAAAACATAAAACAGAAGCAATATTGTAACAAATTCAGTAAAGACATAAAAATGTTTTTTAAAAAAGAGAGTGGAAAATATATGAACATTCATTTGAGCTAATTAAGTAATTAGAGTAGTAAATTTCTCAATTTTTAAAAATTATCAGGACTCCTTTTGACTCTTAAAGAATTGTTGAGGATCCCAAAGAACTTTTGTTTATATAGCTAATACTAGTATTTACCACATTGAAAATTAAAAATTAAAACTGAGTAAACTTAAAATACATACAATAATAATAGCTTTCTTTAGCTATCAGAATGATGATCTTATCTCATGTTGTGTGGCCTGTGGAAAACTCTACTGTCTGTACATTTGAAAGAAAATGAGAATGAAAAGGGCAAATAATGTCTTAGAAATATTGAGAAAATGTTCTGACTTTATGAAGCCTCTAAAATCAGGGTCTTGAGGACCCCCCAAATGCCAAACAGATAAAGACAGGAAGAGCAATTTATGTCAACTCGTGCTGAAAACCATTAACTAACAGATTAACCTTAGTCTTCATTATTTAATATTGAGTGTAGATTTTAATAAAAAAGCAAATAAAAAATAGCAATACTTTTTCCAGTAAGCTTGGTTCAAGAAATGAAGGCACTCCTCTGCCACCTGGTGGCAATGTATCCTAGTTAGGGATTTGAGAGGTTTTTGAACGGTGTACAATTACAATATATCTTAATTGGGTGGGATTTTGAGGTTTTGAATGTGGACTCTACCTTTCAAACACCAAGATGCTATACTTGGAACCTCTGAAACATGTTAACTTATACACTAAACATTTCCCCAAAGAAATAAAAGCAACTAAGTTAAAATCCATCTATATTTTTAAAAACCAGTAACTGTACATTGAATGCTCAGTATTTCAGTTGGATAGAAAAATGAGCTTTCTTTGTTTTTCTCTAATGCATGTTCTTATTACCTAGGGGAAAGAAGAGACAGTAAGAGAGGTGTACAACCCCTGCCACATTCAGTTATGCACCCGTCCCCCCTTTTTAGTTTAGAACATTATTTTTCAGCAGGAAGATAAGAATAGATTTTATTCTTTTACTGAGGTAGTTTTGAGCTTTTGTGAATCAATAACCTAATAACTCAAGATATTTCATAAGCTTTTAGCCTCCCTCCCAATGTTTAGAATGGGAAAACTTTCCAAGATACCTAAGCATGAATGGTCTTATAGCAATACATTTTCTGATACTTTATTTTCATATGAAGTTTTCCCTCAAAATTGATCTGTCAGAAAACACTCCTTCTTCATAAGAGCCTAAGTCTTACTTTATAGAGAATATGAAATTTCCTCATTCATCTTATTTCTTACCTGAGTGTATTACCTGAAGAGTAAACCTCTCTGTGTATCTAACAAAGGGGAAGCCTCTGGCAGTGATTAATCACAGCACTATGAACCTACCGGGCTTTGAGTCTTGCCTAAATTTGCACCTATTTCTCTTAAGTATAAAGCCTAATGATAGTAACTTCTATTTCTGCCACTTAAAAATGAGGTGAATTCACATATGTGGTATAGAGGGTAAGAAACTAACATCAATTTTTATTTACTCAACTTTACTTTTTTCATTTCCAAAGAATTCATGGCTTCCATGAAAGAGTCCACTGAGGAAAGAACTTTACTAACAGATACTAAATGCTTAAAAATGATCTTTTCTACATACTTAAATAATGTATGTTTAAAGCAAGTAAACAACTTACTTGCTTTCATATTTGAAAGCAAGTAAGAACAGCCAAAATATGGAGAAGGAAGCTTTTTAAGCAATGCAATTGGATGTTTTCTGGAAATACCAAATTTACAAAACATATTGGAAAAATTTCAAATAAAACTTTAATGTAGTTTCTTTTAGACTTAATATATATATATCATCAACTAAAGTAATTAAAATCTATTTTTTCTAAGTCATGTCATATAAAGTGAAAGTGAAAGTCATTCAGTCCTGTCTGACTCTTTGTGATCCCATGGAATACACAGCCCATGGAATTCTCCAGGCCAGAATACTGGAGTGGGTAGCCGTTTCCTTCTCTAGGGATCTTCCCAACCCAGGGATCAAACCCAGGTCTCCCACATTGCAGGTGGATTCTTTACCAGCTGAGCTACCAGGGAAGCCCACGTCATGTAAATTTATTCTAATTACCATTACTCCTCACCTTGTTTGAATAAAAAATTAAACACTTTCTATGTCCTATGACAGAAGATAACATTATAGACTAGCTGTTGGATCAATTACCACCTGAAAGAAGCCAACACTATGACACAGCAGAGAGGGGACAGGGAAGAAATTACTCTGACCTAAATCCCCTCCCTCAGACCTGAAGATGTGCCTCTCGTTGGCTGAACACACCTGGATGTAAAAGGATCTTATGGATCAAGCTCCCAGAGTATAAAATAAAGGGGAAAATGGTTAAGTGAGGATGCAGAAGAAGATTTGGGAAATACCTAGAAATGAAGAAAACGAATGACTCTAATGAACAACTAAACAACAACAAAAAATGATTGTATATCTTAGCTGGGTCCTTTAAAAAATGAATCTGAAGGCAAAGAGTGAAGACTTCTTTTTGGCAGCTGATCATCCATGGTGTTTCTATACAACTGTGAAAGCTTTTGTCCAAGATTATGTTCTGAAGGATGTTTGTGTAGCAGACAACCTTGAAAGATAGGAATAATGTCATGATAATAAAGATAATTTTTAACTTATATGTATTTAACTTATATGCAGAGTACATCATGAGAAATGCTGGACTGGATGAAGCACAAACTGGAATCAATATTGCCAGGAGAAATACCAATAACCTCAGATATGCAAATGACACCACACTTATGGCAGAAAGCAAAGAAGAACTAAAGAGCCTCTTGATGAAAGTGAAAGAAAAGAGTGAAAAAGCTGGCTTAAAACTCAACAGTCAGAAAACTAAGATCATGGCATCCGGTCCCATCACTTCATGACAAATATATGGGGAAACAGTGGAAACAGTGAGAGACTTTATTTTTGGGGGCTCCAAAATCACTGCAGATGGTGTCTGCAGACATGAAATTAAAAGATGCTTGCTCCTTGGGAGAAAAGCTATGACCAACCTAGACAGCATATTAAAAAGCAGAGACATTACTTTGCCAGCAAAGGTCCCTCTAGTCAAAGCTGTGGTTTTTCCAGTAGTCATGTACGGATGTCAGAGTTGGACTATGAGGAAAGCTGAGCACTGAATAATTGATGTTTTTGAGCTGTTGTGTTGGAGAAGACTCTTGAGAGTCCCTTGGACTGCAGGGAGATCCAACCAGTCCTTCCTAAAGGAAATCAGTCCTGAGTATTCATTGGAAGGACTGATGCTGAAAGCTGAAGTTTCCAATACTTTGGCCACCTGATGCAAAGAACCGACTCATTTGAAAAGACCCTGATGCTGGGAAAGATAGAAGGCCAGAGGAGAAGGGGACGACAGAGTATGATGGTTGGATGGCATCACCTACTCCATGGACTTGAGTTTGAGTAAGCTCTGGGAGTTTGTGATGGACAGGGAATCCTGGCTTGCTGCAGTCCTTGGGGTCCCAAAGAGTCAGACACGACTGAGCGACTGAACTGAACTGAGTAAAGATAATATTCCCATGTGGGGAAAATGTGGGGCAAAGTTCCTGGCAACCCCTTTAAAATACTGGGGTTTTCCAAGCTTGCTTTTTCTCAGCTGTGCCACGAATATACTGTGTGCGAAGTGCCTGCATGTGACTTGGTTGGCAATGGGAGCATATAACCATAGAGCTCACGTTGCCTGCTGTGATAATAAAGTCCTTTGTGTCCCACCAAGGACCTCATGTCTTCCCTCAGCATCTGTGTAACTGTGGCAGGTTCGCTTCTTAGCTCACAAGCAAGGTGAGACCCTTCGCAGTTCTTAGCAGGGCTAACACTGTATTTGGGAAGTAGAAGCCTAAGACAGTGAAGGTAAGGGAAAAGGAGAAGTGAGGCAAAGACATGTGTGTTGCTTTACTCTTTACTATAAAGAACCACAAAGGAGACATTATTAGTCACTTTTCACTCAGTGTTTTAGACTTTTCTAGAAAGATTGAAAGAAGGAACTTCAACTCAAAGTAGACCATAAGAAAAAGTGAAAGGAGGGGGACATTTTCTCCTTGACCTCTTCCCATATCCTCTTCCCCTTGGTCAAGGTTTACCTCGATAATGATCTCACTTCTTGGTTGCATCTCAGTGGCTGCTCAGAAAATCAGGTTCCATGCTTTGAAGTGTAGTATTTCCTCCAAATACGAAACGTGGAGGACTGACTATTTATGTAAATAAAGTGTTGACCAAGGCATGAAAAGGAGGAAGTAGACAAGAGAATTTGAGAAGGTACATAAGATTTATATTTTAGTATAATGGGTAAAAGTATATTTGCATATCAAACAGTTCCTAACTTTGCTTTCCATAAAACTGAATGGGAACCTAATTGAATTTTTAGCTTAGTGCTTAAAAAAGAGAGAACCCTTAAGTAATAGATTATGTGCTTTTTTTTTTTTTTGATCATGAAGTTAGAAGTAGTTCAAAGAATTATGAGCTAGTATTGTAACAGAACTCCTTCCATTTTTATCTACTTGTGCTGGTTTTTTAAAAATAATTTTATTTATTTACTTTCAGTTGTGCTGAGTCTTCCTTGCTCTGCATAGGCTTTCTCTAGTTGCTGTGAGCAGGTGCTACTTTTTGTTTCCATACACAGGCTTCTCACTGTGGTGGCTTCTTTTGTTGCAGAGCACAGACTATAGGCGTATGGGCTTCAGTATTTGCAACACGTGGATTCAGTAGTTGTGGCCCACAGGCTTTGTAGTTCCCGACCTAGGGGTTGAACCAGCATCTTCTGTGGCCCCTGCATTGGCAGGCAGATTTTTTTTTTTTTTTAACCACTGAGCCACCTGGGAAGCTGAAGCTAAGGTACTTCTTATATGTCCACCTCTTGTTGACTAAAAGGCATTTGTAAGAGAATGGAGAAGAGGAGTGACAAATGGGTTAAAATCACAAACTTGAGAATAATGTGATTATTTTCTTAAAAACTTATTTAGGTAAGGACACTTAACATGAGATCATAACAACATTCTAAGGCTCAGTACAGCACTGTTGACTGCAGGCACTGTGTCGTGCAGCAGTTCCCCAGAGCTTACTCACATTGCACAGCTGAAACTTTAGATCCCTTGAACAACTCCGTTCCTGCCTCCTCCCAGTCCCCGACAGCTGCCATTCTACTCTCTGCTTCAATTACTTTAATTATTTTGGATCTCTTTTGTAAATGGAACCATGAGTTGTCCTTCTCTGTCTAGCTTGTATTATAGTAATAATAATTTATAACTAATATTAGTGTAATATTCTCCAGGCTTATCCATATTGTTGCATATGGCAGAATTTCCTCCTTTTTTAAGGATGAATAATATTTCTTTATCCATTTATCTGTTGATAGACATTTAAATTGGGCTTTCCTTGTGGCTCAGCAGTAGGGAATCCACCTGCAATGCAGAAGACACGAGTTCGATCCCTGGGCCAGGAAGATCCCCTGGAGGAGAGCACAGCAACCCACTCCAGTATTCTTGCCTGGAGAATCCCATGGACAGAGAATCCTGACAGGCTATAGTCCATAAGGTTGCAAAGAGTTCGACATGACTGAAGCAACTGAGCAAATGCACCCCCCACATAGATGTTTAGGTTACTTCCACATCCTGGCTATTATGGATAATGCTGCCAAGAACGTGGGAATGTAAATATCTCTTTAGGATCCTAATTTCAGTTCTTTTGAGTACATACCTAGAAGTGAGATTGATGGATCATATAATAGTTCTATTTCTAATTTTTTTAGCAGCCTCTACACCATTTTTTTGGGGAGGGGTGTTAGTTCTAAAAGGTCTTGTAGGTCTTCATAGAATCATTCAACTTCAGCTTCTTCAGCATTACTGGTTGGGGCATAGACTTGGATTACTGTGATATTGAATGGTTTGCCTTGGAAACGAACAGAGATCATTCTGTCATTTTTGAGATTGCGTCCAAGTACCGCATTTTGGACTCTTTTGTTGACCATGATGGCTACTCCATTTCTTCTGAGGGATTCCTGCACGCAGTAGTAGATATAATGGTCATCTGAGTTAAATTCACCCATTCCGGTCCATTTTAGTTCGCTGATTCCTAGAATGTCGACATTCACTCTTGCCATCTCTTGTTTGACCACTTCCAATTTGCCTTGATTCATGGACCTGACATTCCAGGTTCCTATGCAACATTGCTCTTTACAGCATTGGACCTTGCTTCTATCACCAGTCACATCCACAACTGGGTATTGTTTTTGCTTTGGCTCCATCCCTTCATTCTTTCTGGAGTTATGTCTCCACTGATCTCCAGTAGCATATTGGGCACCTACTGACCTGGGGAGTTCCTCTTTCAGTATCCTTTCATTTTGCCTTCTCATAACCTCAGATATGCAGATGACACCACCCTTATGGCAGAAAGTGAAGAGGAACTAAAAAGCCTCTTGATGAAGGTGAAAGAGGAGAGTGAAAAAGTTGGCTTAAAGCTCAACATTCAGAAAACGAAGATCATGGCCTCTGGTCCCATCACTTCATGGGAAATAGATGGGGAAACAGTGGGAACAGTGTCAGACTTTATTTTTGGGGGCTCCAAAATCACTGCAGATGGTGACTGCAGCCATGAAATTAAAAGATGTTTACTCCTTGGAAGAAAAGTTATGACCAACCTAGATAGCATATTGAAAAGCAGAGACATTACTTTGCCAACAAAGGTCCATCTAGTCAAGGCTATGGTTTATCCAGTGGTCATGTATGGATGTGAGAGTTGGACTGTGAAGAAAGCTGAGCGCAGAAGAACTGATGCTTTTGAACTGTGGCGTTGGAGAAGACTCTTGTGAGTCCTTTGGACTGCAAGGAGATCCAACCAGTCGGTTCTGAAGGAGATCAGCCCTGGGATTTCTTTGGAAGGAATGATGCTAAAGCTGAAACTCCAGTACTTTGGCCACCTCATGCAAAGAGTTGACTCATTGGAAAAGACTCTGATGCTGGGAGGGATTAGGGGGAGGAGGAGAAGGGGACGACAGAGGATGAGATGGCTGGATGGGATCACTGACTCGATGGACGTGAGTCTGAGTGAACTCCGGGAGTTGGTGATGGACAGGGAGGCCTGGCGTGCTGCGATTCATGGGGTTGCAAAGAGTCGGACACGACTGAGCGACTGAACTGAACTGAACTGATACTATTTTACCTTCCCTGATAGCTCAGTTGGTAAAGAATCTGCATGAAATACAGGAGACCTGGGTTCAATCTCCTGGAGAAGATCATTACCTGCTGAGAAGATCCCCTGGAGAAGGGAAAGGTTACCCACTGCAGTATTCTGGCCTGGAGAATTCCATGGACTCTGTAGTCCATGGGGTCACAAAGAGTCAGACAGGACTGAGCGACTTTCACTTTCATACCAATTTACCTAGTGCCTGTACCACTTTACATTTCCACGAAGTGTACAAGGGTGCCTACGTTTCCGCATGCTCTCTGGCACTTGGTATTTTTTTTTGTATTTTTGACAATAGTCATCCTAACAGGTATGTGGTAACTCATTGTGGTTTTGGTTGTGTTTCCCTAATGATTAGTGATGTTGAGCATGTTTTCACACATCTGTTCATAATTTATCTGTTTTGTTTTGAAAGTTGTTCAAGTCCTTGGCTCATTCTTTATTCAGGTTACACTCACATGTAAAAGCTAGGGAAAGGAGAGAATCCAGTGAAGTACAGAGAGGCATTTCCCCCAACGGGGAAAGTATTTTAATTTGAAATCCAGCAAGGAGACAGTATCGGAGTCGAGGAGTTGACTTAAAATTGTTTTTTTCCGGTATTTCACATGTGTTTACCCCTTACAGGTAGTAGATAAAATATTCTTCATTTTCCTGATTCTAAATTAGAAGGTAATATTCATTTAAGATACACTTAACTGGTTGCTTTCTGGAAGGTCTTTGATGTTTTGGGTTTTTGTTTAAGTCTTTACATCTCTATTGAGAATCTACCAAGGAAGAATGTTATTTCCTCCCTTGCTTCTGAATCTGTATTTCATAACTGGATGTCTATAAATAGTACTAGGCAGTACAGCAATTATGCCATTACTAAAGATCATTGTTATTATAAACATATTTCATTTAGATGCAAATTTTTACTGCTGTGTCACAGACATTTGAGAAATACACACTGATCCACACTAGAAATGGCATTACCAACTGGAAGAGTTTGAGCAAATTCCAAGAGTTGGTGATGGACAGAGAAGCCTGGCATGCTGCAGTGCATGGGGTCGAAAAGAATCAGAAATGACTGAGCAACTGAGGTGAACTGAACACTAGAAGTTAGCATGGATTTACCACATATTGATACCAGAGGTTTAAAATTTGTCCAAAAATATTTCTTTGTCATTTGCTGCCAAGAGGACAATAATTGCAATCTCTGTTTCAAGAAAGACTGTGTAATCCTTACTGCCTAGATGTGTTTATTTTTGGATGTAACAGAGCACTGGCCACAGCAAGTTAAAGTCCTGCTTCTTCTATTTCTTAACTATTATACTTGGGCAAGTTGATTCCGTTTATTTCAGCAAATTCTTTACTGAATTCCTACTGTTACCAAACACCAGAGAAATAAAGCTCAATGAAATATGGCCCCAGAGAAAAACAGATGTACACAGAATATTTTGAAATAATGTGAGAGAAGTATTAATATATACTTCTGTATATATTAATATACTCACAGGATACTGTGAGTTTGAAAGAAATTCTCCTTATTGGGCTTGAGGAATAAAGGGTGGGCATGTTTTCTGAAGGAGGAGATGTCTAGGATGTTTCTTAAGGGAGGAACATGTGTGGCCAGGTTTGGGTGGAGAGAAGGTAATGACTGGTCAGAAGATGGTTCCTGCCCTAGAGAGCATAAAGGTAGTGATGAATGAACAACAGGGTGAGTGGGGGGAACCCTATATTATCCTGTATTAATAGTAAAATATGAGGTGTTAGGTTTCTGGGAGCTTGAGCAGGGCTAGCTCTGGAGAGCTTCATAGGCTGCTGTATTTGAAGAGACTTGAAGTATGCAGAGAACAGCATTCATAGTCAAATCGACACTTCTGTAACTCTGGTGGCAGTGTGGAGGGTGTATTTAAAGGAAGCAAATCCAGAGGCATTTTTAATGCTTCAGTCAGGCATGACTGGAACTTGGGCCGTGATAGAGTTAGGGAGAGGGAAGGCACAATTAGCAAAGAGTAAGGAGGCATCTATTTATGACAGTGCTTTTGTTGAACCAAAAAAGTACAGCTTGAAGGATGACAAAGACCTGAATATGAACCCCAGCTACATCACTTCAGGGGCTGAGCTGTTTACAAGTTACAGTATTTTGTATTTCTGAACGTGAGGGACACTTCTTCATGTTATCATGGGGATTAGACTTGACCTGAAATACCTGAAACAGTGCTTGAATAGCATGTCAGTAAATGGTTACTAGTGTTACTATTAAAATCTCCAAGACTTAGTCTCCTCTCCTGAATTATAGATTTGTTGTGATATTAGAGCAAGATAATACGTGTTAAAGGTGCCTAATCTTTTGGATAAAGAATTTTTTCAGAAAAAATTTTATGTGCTACTTTCCCCCAATTGAAAGAAAAATAGCTTTGAATCTCATTTTAAAATACTATTTTTGTAGCCAGTGCAATTTACTGTTTATTGAAGAAAAGCAAACCAGTGAGGCCTTTGACCATGGAAATGCTACTAAGGAGCAACCCTGAGAATTAGCTATATCACTGCATCATCGTGATTAAGAACACCAGAGCAGCGATCAGACTGACGGCTGATTGTGTGTCTTTAAGCAAATTAGCTTACCTCTCTGTGCCTCAGTTTCTTGATTTCTAAATGTCTATGCACCCTAAAATATGTACGAAGGTTAAGTGAGATAATCACTCATGTAAACTGCTCAGCTGTGTGCTGGGTACATGCTAAAAACCTCCCAAATAATGACTATTATTTTTTGGAGGACAGTGTTCAAAAGAATGACTTTACATGCACTAACTCTTTTAGTTATAAAGAAAAAAAGACATCCATAGGGTGGATATTACTATCAGGGCCCACTGGCAGACAGGGGAATGCAGACTGGGAGGTGAGTTATGCTGCTGCAGGTCACACAGCAGGGAAGCTGTAGAGCTGAGGCTAGAATTAGGTCGTCCTCTTCAGTGTTGCATTTCCCGACTCTGTTGTGTCTCCTACTAGGGCTTAGTTGGTGACCCTCTCTTGCCACTGCAAGCCAAACTAGGTCTTCAAGGTTGAAGGATAACCTCTGCTTTATCAAAATGCAACAAGAGCTCTATAAGGGTTGTGGTTTTCTGGAAGGGCTGACCATTGCTTCACTCTGCACTGACTCTGGAGGCCCAGTCTACAGAGGGTCTCAGCTGCTGTTTGGCTCCTCCTCCTCTGAGCGAGTGATACTCTTAGCCAGTCCCCTGCTTCCCACTTGCACCAGGACCTGCTAAGTTTGAGTGCACATTCCCAGAGTCAAAGAATTTTAGTGATCCTTCTCTCAGGATCCCTAGGTCTCTCCTTCCTTCCACCCGAATAGCCTCATTCTTGTATCAGTTTTGTATGAACTGATAGGCTAGACTTAATTGGCACTTGAGTAATGGCATGGGTTTCTTATTGGTGGTCACTGTGAAAACATTTTCAAGCCAAGATAGTGATATATTTGTTATAAACTATAATAGCTGGGAATTCCCTGTTGTCCAGTGGTTCGGATCCTGTGAATTCCCTTTTGAGGGCATGGTTTTGATCCCTGACTGGGGGACTGAGATCCCACAAGCCACTCAATGTGGCCAAAACAAACAAGCAAAACATATGTAATAACAATAAGCAGCAGCCTGGTGGGCCCGGGTGGCACTCGTGGTAAAGAACTCGCCTGCCAATGCAGGAGACATCGGAAACACAGATTCGATCCATGGGTCAGGAAGATCCCCTGGAGAAGGAAATGGCAGCCCACCCCAGTATTCTTGCTTGGAGAATCTCATGGACAGAGGATCCTGGTGGGCTACAGTCCATAGGGTTGCAAAGAGTCAGACAGGACTAAAGCTACTTAGCACACACCACACACAAGCAAGCAGTCTGGGAGGTAACACCTGGAAGAATCTCATCTGTGAGTGGATATGCTCACTTAAGGGCAGACTCTACTTTAAAAGATGTCAAGTTTTCTCTTTTACAGATAAGGACAGGTAGAGAAAAACGTGGAATTTGACTTGCTTTTCAGGTAATATATACATACCACCTCATATTCAAAAATAATGACTTAGGAGAGTTGTTGAGGACTTCATTAGAAGTAGTAACAGTTTCCCGATCTCGTCTTCTCCAGTGCATTTGAGCTCCTCCCTTATGTTCCATGACTTTTTTTAACAGGCCTGTAGTTCAAAGTTCCTTAGTCTTGGTGGACTCTTTTCTTTAGGTGTGCTGACATCAAGATTTGCACGGTTGTCATTGTAGTTTTATCTCCTTTCCCCTGCTCGTTTTTATGAAGATATTTTGGTGAGACAAGTGTTTCCAATTGGAACAAACAAACAAACAGTTAAACTGGCCCTGTAAGAGAATTGTTCCATATATCCATATCTACCTTCACTTGGGGGGCTTCCAGGTGGTGCTAGTGGTAAAGAACCCACCTGCCAGTGCAGGAGACATAAGAGACATGGGTTCGATCCCTGGGTTGGGAAGATCCTCTGGAGGAAGAAATAGCAACCCACTCCAGTATTCTTGCCTGGAGAATCCCATGGACAGAGGAGCCTAGTGGGCTACAGTCCATGGAGTTGCAAAGAGTCGGACACAACAGAAGCAACTCAGCACCTTCACTTTTGGTGCAAGAGAGGTTGCTTATAGAGTTCAGATGCCTCAGTGACGTTCATTATAGAAGTCACTCATCAGTTAGAATAGAAAGGGAAGTAGCTTTGAACTCCTTTAAATCCAGTTCAGAACTGTACCAACTCATGAATAAAAATGTTTCATCCAGAAACCATCATGTCCATATGTGTTTTTCTAAAGGCTTTTGCATGGTGATTTTGGTTGTTATCGCAAAGTCAGTTGCTGTATTTTATCAAGGAACTGCCACAGGCTCCTGTCTTAAGTATAGCATTTTGGGTTACTCTGTTACCAATAAGCAAGAATTAAAAACAAAACACAACAACAAACTAGCCATCAGTCAAAAGTTTGTCATTAGTTTGCTCTTTGAAGGGGCAGCGAATGAGTTGCAGATGGACCTCTATTTACAGTTCCCCAGTGTATCCTGAGGGCTTGGCGGATGTTTTCTGCAGTGTTACCACCGTGCAGTATTGAAAACTTACACTTAAAAGGAGCCCTTGCTTAAGAGAGAATAGGCAAAAAGGGAATTATTCCTTAGTGGGCGGTCCGCAGAGTTGTAGGATTGTAGGTGGTCTGTTACACTTTTCTCTGGGCCAAGGTCATCGCTCATTGTTGTGAAGGGAGGACGCAGAAGAAGAAAAAGCTCTGTGCATGTATGTCTAGGAGTGTTGGCGGGCGGCCAGACTGGCTTGCTTTCTTTTTCTCCTTTTCCTCTCCAGAGCCCTGTCCTGCTAGTGATACTCGGAAAATGAGTCTTCAGATGAGGTCCACCATCTTCCCATTTCATAGGGCTTGGTCCCCATGTCACTTCCTTAGAGACAGTTTTCCTGACCATTCTCTCCAAGCAGGCTCCCCTAACTGCTCTTGTTTTTTTTTTTTTTTTCCCCTTAAATATTTGCGTATTTGGCTGCACGGGTATTAGTTGCATCACACGGGATCTTTGATCTTTGCTGTCACGTGCGGGATCTTTCATTTGTGGCATGTGAACTCTTACTTGCAGCATATGGAATCTACTCTAGTTTCCTGAGTAGGGATCGAACTTGGGCCATCTGCACTGGGAGCGTGGAATTTTAGCCACTGGAGCACCAGAGAAATCCCTCCTTAATTGCTCTTTACTGTCACACTCAGTCATTTTCTTCGTATTGTCTACCACAAGTTTTGTGTATGTGTTCTAAAAAAAAAAAAAAGATCTGTCACCTATTTTGGGCTATAACCTCCAGAGTTTACATATTTGTGTAATCACTTTTCTTCCACAATAGAATATTGAAAAGAGAAGGCACTCGATAGAAGGGTTTTATAGAACTAACATCCCTTAGGTTAGAACTAATATTTGCCTTATTAATGTTCATGATAACGTCTCAAAACTGATGAAATTTAACAATATTACTGTGTTATTTTAGTGGGAAAAAAATCTTTTCTCAGCTTCTTCTTTTTTTTTTTTAAACAGCTAGCATAGACTTCCTTTAGGAAAGAAAAATTTTCCTCTAGAAAAATGGCTATGTAGTCCACTTTGGTTGGGTGGAAACATCAGGGGATGGTTTACACTATTAAAGTGAAACAAATTGCTGGATAAAATACTTTGCATAAGATGTTAATAATAATCTGAAGTTGGAGAAAGGAGTCATGCAACATAGTGCAAATCAGGTCTCTTAAAAAAAAAGTCTTTAACAAGTTAAGGAGGTGTAAATAGTTTCTTGTGGCAGGATTGCTAAAAGTCTTTAGAGAACACAGTTGTCTAATATCTGGTTTTAAGACACTTGTTCTGACATAAATCACTTTTATAACTTCAAACTTTGGAAAAGTCAGCTACAGTCACACATTTTGGGGAGAAGTTTGGAAGCCCAGTGCAAGGGGACTGTATCCATATGTGATTACTGTGGAGCTGGGAGCTGCAACAGCTGCAGAAGTGACAGGTGGGTATAACTGAAGTGTCAGTGGCCTCATTCTGTCACTTTAAGTTGTACCTTAAGTTCACATCTTGAAAACATTCTTGACTGGTTACTTTGGGGCTTCCAGAAATATCTAACTTGCGTTGAATGCTGCAGAAAGCTTCAGAAGCATAATACATACATAGAATATAATCCCTGGTTAAAAATAAAGTGTTTGTTATTATTAGTGACATGTTCAAAAAAAAGCAAATGTGTGAGTATTTATGATTTCTGTTTTTAATGGTGGGAATTCTTGTGTTTTCTATTTCAACTATCTGTTTCTAGTTACCACAGTCAGTTTCCCAGGGGAAGGCTCGGGAATCTGTGCCTCCTGTGAGAGAAACTGCCTTCGGCCCTAGTGGGAGGAGAAGGTGAAGCCGTGAGAAGCTGAGCTGGGTCCCTCCTGTAGCCTGTCTCCTACTCAGGATTCCTCTTAGAGGAAGAGGGCTCCTAGGTGATTCTGGGGGCTCTCTTTTGGGACTTTAATCTCTGGAGTATTGTTTCTTTATTTTTTTTTATCACTGAGAGTGTGACTCAGATCTGTACCTTTTTCAAAGCCAGTCAATTTCAGGAAGACACCTGCTAAGTATAGCGTCCACACACCTGAAGGCATTCACCTTCTCTCAGTATGCCACACGTGCAGTTAAGGAGTGAATGTTGTGTGAGTCATTAATCTTCCTTTCTTGAGATGTAAAAATGAGCAGTGACAACTCAAACTTTTTAACCTGTTTGCTTTAAAAATTATAGGCTGTTAATACATTGTTAAAATATATAAATCCATAAATTACCAGTTACTGCCAAACCACAAGTGAAATTATGCTCTTGCTTATACAAAATGAATCTGATTGTACTCTTACAGTTTTGTGGGCTTCATGACTTGCTCTCTTAAACCTCAGAGGGAAGACAATTCCACTCTACAGTTTTGCAGAAAGTCTTGTCCTTTGAGATGCCTTTGGTACATGGCTGGGGTATAGATTCAGGGAGACCTTTCCAAATGGATTTAGAACAGGTTCATATCTGATTCTTCAGCTGAGCTTATATCTTCTTGTACCTTCTCTTGAATTACTCAATATTGCTTTGGTTGCCCCGTGTCCTTAAATGTGTTTATAAACCAGGGTCATTTGTGCTCAGCTGACCTTCAAAGGAAAAAAAAAATGTACAGGAAGGTAGCAATGTTAGAGGTAAAGAACACAGGCTTCATGCTTTGGAATCAGACATTCTTGCCTTATTATGTTGCTTAATAGCTATGAAGATCACTTTGCACAACAATAGAAACTTATATTTAGGATGACTTATACATCAGCCCCTATGGCTTAAATGGCAATTATGGATACATTTTGGAAGTTGAATAGTTACAGTAGGCAATTAGCTTTTAGGATATTAGTTTCCTACTGTTTGTTTATCTGCAGCTCTGTCTACATAAAACATCTTTCTTATTTATTTGCCTATATAATCTCTCATCCTTCAAGCTGTATTTTAACATGCTGGAGCTTTTCCTGACTTTCTGGTCTCTACTATATGCCTGTTTTATCATGCCCAGTTTCATGCCCTAACATATGGTGCTGCAGTTGTTCCTTGCACATTTCCTCCAGTTATCTCTGAACTTGTGAGCACAGAGATTATTATTATTATTATTTTATTTTTATCATTGCATCCTTCATGTCAATCACAGGCATCATTCTGGTCTTCTGGTACAGAGTCAGCTCTTGATAAGTATTGGTTTAAGAAAATTACTTATTGGTTCTTCAGGTAGCATTTACATTTCCAAGGGGAACCCGTTATTTAAAAAACTTACCAGTGCAAATCACATACTTTACTTCTAGCTTTAGGATATGCTTTTAATAGAGGAATTATGAATGTTAGATAAGAAAGAGGGCTTGGAATTCATGTAATTCAGTAAAGGAATTTTACACAGAAAGAGACCAAGGTCTAGAGAAATCAGTCAATTTGTCTGACATCATGCTGCTGCTGCTGCTAAGTCGCTTCAGTCACGTCTGACTCTGTGCAACCTCAGAGACAGCAGCCCACCAGGCTCTCCCGTCCCTGGGATTCTCCAGGCAAGAACACTGGAGTGGGTTGCCAAGCTTGTTAATGGCAGAACCAGTATTTTAGAGAGGGAGGCAGTGTTCAAAGGTGAATGCTTATGGCTTTGAGGTCACACCTGTGTTGAACTCTGTTTTAGCTCCTTGGCACTGTTGGCATTGGCTAAGATACTGACTTCTACACACTTTGGTTTCTTCACCTCTGATTGAAGAGGGTGTTTAGGAAAGAGAGTGAGGACAGAAAACTTCTTGTGAGGATTATACGAGTTAACATACGAGAATGTGTTGTGCAAATTGTGTAGACCTGTATAGTAATAGCCATGACTGCTTAGTCTTATGATTTTTATGCGGTCATTGATGCTGCCTCTGACTCTGAGGGAAACACTTCAAGTCTTTGAATTAGTTTATTTCACAATAAATAGGTGTGAAGAGCCTTCCTTGGTCTAATAAAGCCCTTTGCTATTAAGTTATGAAGTGCTTCTTACAAACACCTAATAAGGAAACAACTACCAGTTTAATTTGTATCAAGTCTATCTCTCCTTTCCATCAATTTAATTTTTGACCTCCAGATTTTTAAGTAGTATGTGCTGTTTCAGTTTTGACCTGCAAATAACAAGCTGTCATTTATGAATTCCTTCCTAAATTAAGGATAATTATAAGTACTCATTTTCTGTGTTTACTGTTTGCAAGTAACTGGGACATAGATTAATTTGGGACTATTATTTTGCCATACTAAAATAATGCTGACATTTGATTATGATGCTAAACTATTCTGAACACCGCTTAGCCATCAGACCTCTAATGCGTGGGAGCTGTGCTAATACATAAATATTTAGGACTGACATTCCAAGTTAAGGCTCATATTTGCTCCGTGGTAGATGTGCTAGTAAGGGGAGGAAAAAAAGGAAGTCATAACTGGAGTGGAGAGTCTGCCCTGAGCAAAGCTGTAAAGCAGGTCAGGTTAATCTTCACATGTTTCTCGGCTCTCTTTACCCTTCTATCCATTGAACACCCTTCTCTGAAGAATTTTTTCTCCTAGATTCCTGTAGCCACACTGCCCTGGTTACCCAAAGCTTGTTACAGTTGTGCTTGTTACAGCTCTTGATAAAAGCAGCTATTTCTTTTCTACCTGGCAAATGGAAGACTGCTCCCCCTCTGTGCTGGCCTCACCTTCACTTTTCAGGCAAGGTATTGATTGTAACAGTTTTCTTTCTGCATACGTGCTGCTACTTTTGCTATCAAGTCCAAAAAAAGCAGAAGTATTAACAGTTCGGAACTCTTCTGGCCCTTTACTCCCCAGAATGTTCAGGATTGTTTTTTAATTAATGTATCTAATGTTAAGGAAACTCTAGAGAATATAAAGCTGCTTCCTTTTAGTTGATACTTTAGTTTTAATTCATTACTACAGAGGTGAAAAAGTAAGCCTAATCTCTCTGCCAATTGACGAACGTTCCATTTATTTGCAGGAGGAGGTGGCTAGAGTCTCTCATAAGGCTTCTTAGCTCATGTATAAATATCAACTTGTCGTTTTTCCTTATCCGATAAAGAATAACTGGCTAGCAGTTCCTTAGCTAGCCTGTTTGTTTCCTTTTGGAGGGTTTTTCAATGTGTTTCTAATAGTATGATGGCTAGAGACACATTTGTTTTTGAAGCCCTTGCCCTTGAATTATTTGTACAAGAAGTCGATGTTTCTCTTTCCTGTTTGCTGACTCTCTGTGGGTCCTTATCTCTTTCTTGCCTTCTCCACTGCTCTCTTTTCCTACTGAATCTTCTTTTTATTTTATTTATTTTTAGTCATTTGCCTTAAATAATTTTCTTCATATGTACTTTTTTGTTCTTTCTGTTCATTGTTGATTATACTTTCATAAAAGTAATGCAACTCTATTGAATAAATAGATTAATTAAAAAATATATGAACATTATAAAAGTTTCTAAGAGAAAAGTAAAAGATCTTAATGTCTCCTGTTGACTTCCTATGATAATTCCCTAAGATCAACTCTGTTGACTGTTTCTTGTGTGTCCTTCCAGACCTTTCTTATATCAATCAAGTAATACATACCGAATCCAAATTTCAAATAAAAACCTCTGGTTGTGAAAATATCTCACTTTAACTTTTCTACCTGAGTTTAATTTCTTCATGGAGCTCCCATTGTCCTGCTTATCCCTGAGTTCTGGGAGGCTGAATAGTGTTAAGGGACTGGGGGCATTTCATCTGGATCACAGTCATCTTTCTATACTGGTCCCTACCTTTTCATTCTTTTTATTTCTGTGGTTGTCAGCATGGCTCTATCTGGTCATTTCTCCTCATAAATTTTTTGCCTTATACTTGGGCTTTTACATTGAATACCAAAAGCCAAAAAATTGACATTTTTTTTTAATCTTGTAGATTCTTCTGCATTATCCTCTTCTGGAGACCTAGAACACTCCAGCTGCTGCCTAAATGGGGATAAAATGTCAGAGAGTAAAAGCAAGTATAAGAAAAAAATATTACCTAATAACTGTAAATATGTTCAGTGACCCTTCAACAGGAATTTTCCTGATGCTTTCTCAGTATATTAAGAACGATTAGGATAATAAACTATGATGTAATAGCATATTCCACTAGTCTCTGGACCTCCCTCTCAGCATCCAGTCCACATAAGCTAAATGTAGAAATTCACAGGATAATTTATTGAAGAAAGGAAATCTATAAGAATAACTAGTACTTTGGCTTCTGTATGGAAAATGTATTTGTTCTCTGGCTTCTTTCAAGATTTCTTCTTTTTTTCTTTGTCTTAGACTTTCTATACTTCGACTATGTTATGCCTGGCAGGAGATTTTTTTTTTTTTTTTTGAGCATTTACTCTGCTTGGTGTTCTCTGAGCTTCATGTGTGTGTTCTTCAGTGTATGCTATTAGTTTGGGAACATCCTCAGTCATTATTACTTCAAATATTTCTTGTTTCTTTTTCTAGGCTTCATATCATGTACAATTTACATCTTTTGTTAATTATCACATAGTTCCTGGATATACTATTCTATTTCTTTTTCCATTCATTTTTATGTTTGTGTTTCTGCTTGGGCAACTTCTGTTAACATGTCTTTTAGGTGACTGGTTCTATCACAATTCCACTAATGAGCAAAGATGTTCTTTTGTTGTTGTTCTTCTTCAGTCGCTCAGTTGCGTCCAACTCTTTGTGACCCCATGGACTGCAGCACTCCAAGCTTCCGTGTCTTTCACCATCGCCCGGAGTTTGCTTAAACTCCTGTGCAGAGTCAGTGATGCCATCCAACCATCTCATCCTCTGACGTCCCCTTCTCCGACCTTCGGTCTTGCCCACCATCAGGGTCTTTTCCAATGAATTGGTTCTTCATATCAGGTAGCCAAAATATTGGAGCATTAGCTTCAGCATGAGTACTTCCAGTAAATATTCAGGGTTGATTTCCTTTAGGATTGACTGGTTTGATCTCCTTGTTGTCCAAGGGACTCTCAGGAGTCTTCTTCAACACCACAGTTCAAAAGCATCAGTTCTTCAGTGCTCAGCCTTCTTTATTGTCCAGCTCTCACATCCATACATGACTACTGGAAAAACCATAACTTTGACTAGACGGACCTTTGTCAGCAAAGTAATGTCTCTGCTTTTTAATATGCTATCTAGGTTTGTCATAGCTTTTATTTCAAGGAGCAAGTGTCTTTTTAATTTCATGGCTGCAGTCACCATCTGCAGTGATTTTGGAGCCTAAGAAAATGAAGTCTGTCACTGTTTCCATTATTTTCCCATCTATTTGCCATGAAGTAATGGGACCAGATGCCATGATCTTAGTTTTTTGAATGTTGAGTTATTTCTTTTATAATGTTTTTGATTTCCAGCATTTTCTTAGGGGTTTTATCTCTCTGATTTTATTAACTATTCTTACATATTGTCTACTTTCATCTTTAGAGCCCTTAGCATATTAATCATAGTTACTTTAAATCCTCCATCTAATAATTCCAAAATAGCTGATCCATATTCTGATGCCTGCTGAGTCTCTTTAGACTGTTTTCTCTTGCCTTAGCATTCCTTGTAATTTTTTGTTGAAAACTGGACATGGTTTAAACTGGACATGGTCTAACAAGTATTAGGATCTAAACGGGTAATTAGGCATTTAGTGTTAGATTTTATGTTAATCTGGCTAGGTGCTGACTGTGTTCAATGTTTTCTGTACCTCTAAGTGCCAGAGGTTTCAGTTTCCTCCAGTTTCTTTGTCCCTCACCCCCTACCTAGTTCTCTTTGGATTTCCCTAAGAACACCTTTTTAAATGTAGTCTGTGTCCTACAACTCTCGCAGTTGTAATTCCATTTTATTGTACTGAAGTCCTGTTGATGCAATGACAAGTTTTTGGGGAGGGGTAGTGGTTACCCTTGTAGCTTAGCTGGTAAAGAATCTGCCTGCAATGCGGGAGACCTGGGTTTGATCCCTGGGTTGGGAAGATCCCCTGGAGAAGGCAGAGGCTACCCACTCCAGTATTCTGGGCTGGAGAATTCCATGGACTGTATGTATAGTT
Source organism: Bubalus kerabau (assembly GCF_029407905.1). NCBI lineage: Eukaryota > Metazoa > Chordata > Mammalia > Artiodactyla > Bovidae > Bubalus > Bubalus kerabau. The sequence goes on from NW_026577904.1 coordinate 1,743,087, forward strand.
CAGTCCAGTTCAGTTCAGTCACTAAGTCATGTCCGACTCTGCGACCCCAAGGACTGCAGCACGCTAGGCCTCCTTGTCCGTCACCAACTCCCAGAGTTTACTCAAACTCATGTGCATTGAGTCAGTGATGCCATCCAACCATCTCATCCTCTGTCATCCCCTGCTCCTCCCAACCTCAATCTTTCCCAGCATCGAGGTATTTTCAAATGAGTCAGCTCTTCCCATAAGGTAGCCAAAGTATTGGAGTTTCAGTTTCAGCATCAGTCCTTCCAATGAATATTCAGGGCTGATTTTCTTAAGGATGGACTGGTTGGATCCCCTTGCAGTCCAAGGGACTCTCAAGAGTCTTCTCCAACACCACAGTTCAAAAGCATCAGTTCTTTGGCGCTCAGCTTGCAGTCCAAAATCTCACATCTGTACATGACTACTGGAAAACCATAGCCTTGACTAGATGGACCTTTGTGGACAAAGTAATGTCTCTGCATTTTAGTATGCTGTCTAGGTTGGTCATAACTTTGCTTCCAAGGAGTAAGCGTCTTTTAATTTCATGGCTGCAGTCACCATCTTCAGGGATTTTGGAGCCCCCAAAATTAAAGTCAGCCACTGTTTCCACTGTTTCTCCATCTATTTCCCATGAAGTGATGGGACCAGATGCCATGATCTAAGTTTTCTGCATGTTGAGTTTTAAGCCAACCTTTTCACTCTCCTCTTTCACTTTCATCAAGAGGCTCTTTAGTTCTTCTTCACTTTCTGCCCTAAGGGTGGTGTCATATGAGTATCTGAGGTTATTGATATTTCTCCCAGTGGTCTGGATTCCAGCTTGTGCTTCATCCAGCCCAGCGTTTCTCATGATGTACTCTGCATATAAGTTAAATAAGCAGGGTGACAATATACAGCCTTGATGTACTCCTTTCCCTATTTGGAACCAGTCTGATGTTCCATGTCCAGTTCTAATTGTTGCTTCCTGACCTGTATACAGATTTCTCAGGAGGTAGGTCAGGTGCTCTGGTATTCCCATCTCTTGAAGAATTTTCCACAGTTTATTGTGATACACACATCAAAGGCTTTGGTGTAGTCAGTAAGGCAGAAACAGATGTTTTTCTGGAACTCCTTTGCTTTTGTGATGATCCAGCAGGTGTTGGCAACTTGATCTCTGGTTCCTCTCCCTTTTCTAAATGCAGCTTGAACCTCTGGAAGTTCACGGTTCACGTACTGTTGAAGCCTGGCTTGGAGAATGTTGAGCATTCCATTACTAGTGTGTGAGATGGGTGCAATTGTGTGGTAACTTGAGCATTCATTCTTTGGCATTGCCTTTCTTAGGGATTGGAATGAAAACTGACCTTTTCCAAAGAGTCGGAGATGACTGTGTAACGTGCACTTTTACTTTCACCTGTTGATGAAATGACAAGTTTTTGGAGGGGGCAGTGCTCTATAGTAATTTGATTACATCTATGTGGACTTGAGTCCCTTGGCTGTTTCCTTAGAAGCATTTCTTAGCTTCCCCCCCTCCCCCCGCCCTCCTTTTCTGTGAGACAGGGAGGCCAAGAGGAGTGGAGTTGAGTATTTGCTTTTTCCTCACATCACCTAGGGCTCTGAAGTTCCCCTGGATGGCAGAACTTTGTCATGGATAAAGAACGCTCTGGGTGTATTTTTCATAATGGCTACATTTTCCTCTCCTTGCCCAAAACATTCGGGGATTTTTCTTTGATTTTCAATATAAGAACCTTTTCAAGTGACTGGAGGTAAAACTTATGAAAATGTGGTGGCTCTTCTAAGATTGGGCCTTGGGAGTGTTTAAAACTAAGTTAGTCCACACTTGACCTACCTCCAGCAATTCATCAATATTGACATTTAAGTGTCCTTAACAAGTTGCAGATGGTGACTGCAGCCATGAAATTAAAAGAGGTTTACTCCTTGGAAGGAAAGTTATGACCAACCTAGATAGCATATTGAAAAGCAAAGACATTACTTTGCCAACAAAGTTCCGACTAGTCAAGGCTATGGTTTTTCCAGTGGTCATGTATGGATGTGAGAGTTGGACTGTGGAGAAAGCTGAGCACCGAAGAATTGATGCTTTTGCACTGTGGTGTTGGAGAAGACTCTTGAGAGTCCCTTGGACTGCAAGGAGATCCAACCAGTCCATTCTGAAGGAGGTCAGCCCTGGGATTTCTTTGGAAGGAATGATGCTAAAGCTGAAACTCCAGTACTTTGGCCACCTCATGCAAAGAGTTGACTCATTGGAAAAGACTCTGATGCTGGGAGGGATTAGGGGGAGGAGGAGAAGGGGACGACAGAGGATGAGATGGCTGGATGGGATCACTGACTCGATGGACGTGAGTCTGAGTGAACTCCGGGAGTTGGTGATGGACAGGGAGGCCTGGCGTGCTGCGATTCATGGGGTCGCAAGGAGTTGGACACGACTGAGTGACTGAACTGAACTGAACTGAACAAGTTACAGAATACCACAGTAATCCAAGTCTATGCCCCAACCACTAATGCCAAAGAGGCTGAAGTTGAATGGTTCTTTGATGACCTACAAGACCTTCTAGAAATAACACCAAAAAAAGATGTCCTTTTCATGGTAGGGGACTGGAATGCAAAAGTAGGAAGTCAAGAAATACCTGGAGCAATGGGCAAGCGTGGTCTTGGAATACAAAATGAAGCAGGGCAAAGGCTAATTGAGATTTGCTAAGAGAATGCACTGGTCTTAGCAAACACCCTTTTCCAAGAACACAAGAGACAACTCTACACATCGACATCACCAGATGGTCAATACCGAAATCAGAATGATTATATTCTTTGCAGCAAAAGATGAAGAAGCTCTATACAGTAACCAAAAATAAGATGGGAAGCTGACTGTGGCTCAGATCATGAATACCTTATTGCAAAATTCAGACTTAAATTGAAGAAAGTAGGGAAAACCACTAGATCATTCAGGTATGACCTAAATCAAATCCCTTTTGATTATACAGTGGAAGTGACAAATAGATTCAAGGGATTATATCTGAGAGAGAGAGTGCCTCAAGAACTATGGATGGAAGTTCATGACATTGTACAGGAGGCAGTGATCAAGACCATCCCCCAGAAAAAGAAATGCAGAAAGGCAAAGGGTGTTCGAAGAGGCCTTACAAATAGCCGAGAAAAGAAGAGAAGCGAAAGGCAAAGGAGAAGAGGAAAAATATACCCATCTGAATGCAGAGTTCCAAAGAATAGCAAGGAGAGATAAGAAAGACTTTATCAGTGATCAGTGCAAATAAACAGGAAAACAATAGAATGGGAAAAACTAGAGATTTCTTCCAGAAAATTACAGATACCAAGGGAACATTTCATGCAAAGATGGGCACAATAAAGGACAGAAACGGTATGGACCTAATTGAAGCAGAAGATATTAAGAAAAGGTGTCAAGAATACACAGAAGAACTATACAAAAAAGATCTTCATGACCCAGATAACCACGATGGTGTGATCACTCACCTAGAGCCAGACATCCTAGAATGTGAACTCAGGTGGGCCTTAGGAAGCATCACTATTCACAAAGCTAGTGGAGGTGATGGAATTCCAGTTGAGCTATTTCAAACCCTAAAAGATTATGCTGTGAAAGTGCTACACTCAATATGCCATCACATTTGAAAACTCAGCATTGGCCACAGGACTGGAAAAGGTCCGTTTTCATTCCAGTCCCTAAGAAAGGCAATGCCAAAGAATGTTCAAGCTACCACAATATTGTACTCATCTCACACATGAGCAAAGTAATACTCAAAATTCTCCAAGCCAGGCTTCAACAGTACATGAACCACGAAATTCCAGAGGTTCAAGCTGGATTTAGAAATGGCAGAGGAACCAGAGATCAAATTGCCAACATCTGTTGGGTCATAGAAAAAGCAAGGGAATTCTAGAAAAACATCTACTTCTGATTCATTGACTATGTTAAAGCTTTTGACTGCGTGGATCACAACAAACTTTGGAAAATTCTTAAAACAGAGGGAAGACCAGACCACCTTGCCTGCCTCCTGAGAAATTTGTATGCAGGTCAAGACGGAACAGTTTGAACCAGACATGGAGCAATGGACTGGTTCCAAATTTGAAAAGGAGTATGTCAAGGCTGTATATTGTCACCCTGCTTATTTAACTTATATGCAGAGTACATCATGAGAAACGCTGGACTGGAAGAAGCACAAGCTGGAATCAAGATTGCCAGGAGAAATACCAATAACCTCAGATATGCAGATGACACCACCCTTGTGGCAGAAAGTGAAGAGGAACTAAAAAGCCTCTTGATGAAGGTGAAAGAGGAGGGTGAAAAAGCTGGCTTAAAACTCAACAGTGAGAAAACAAAGATCATGGCATCTGTTCCCATCACTTTATGGCAAATAAGTGGGGAAACAATGGATGCAGAGACAGAATTTATTTTTTGGTGCTCCAAAATCACTGCAGGTGATGACTGCAGCCATGAAATTAAAAGTCGCTTCCTCTTTGGGAGAAAAACTATGATCAAACTAGACAGCATATTAAAAAGTAGAGACATTACTTTCCCTACAAAGTCCATGTAGTCAAAGCTATGGTTTTTACAGTAGTCACGTATGAATGTGAGAATTGGACTATTAAGAGAGCTGAGCACCAAAGAATTGATGCTTTTGAACTGTGGGTTGGAGAAGACTCTTGAGAGTCCCTTGGACTGCAAGGAGATCCAACCAGTCCATTGTAAAGGAGATCAGTCCTGGGTGTTCATCGGAAGGACTGATATTGAAGCTGAAACTCCAGTACTTTGGCCACTTGATGCAAAGAGCTGACTCATTTGAGAAGACCCTGATGCTGGGAGGGATTTGGGACAGGAGGAGAAGGGGACGACAGAGGATGAGATGGTTGGATTGCATTGCTGACTCAATGAACATGAGTTTGAGTGAACTCTGGGAGTTGGTGATGGACATGGTGCCCTGGCATGCTGCGGTTCATGGGGTCACAAAGAGTTGGACACGACTGAGCAACTGAACTGAACTGAACTGATGCTTCAGCAGAAACTCCAATACTTTGGCCACCTGATGGGAAGAAGTGACTCATTGGAAAAGACCCTGATGCTGGGCAGGATTGAAGTCAGGAGGAGAAGGGGTCGAAAGAGGATGAGAAGGTTGGACGACATCACCAATTCGATGGACATGAGTTGAGCAAGCTTCGGGTGTTGGTGATGGACAGGGGAGGTCTGGTGTGCTTCAGTCCATGGGGTCGCAAAGAGTTGGACATGACTGAGGAACTGAACTGAACTGAACAATTTAGAGGCTCCAGAGGCTTCTGCACCAGGTAAGCTGATCTTCAGCTGTGATTCTCTGTAGTAACCTGTTTCTCTAGAATTCCAGGTGGTAGTTCTACAGTTATCTCAATTCTCTGATGGATCTAAGGAAAGTCATTGATTTGCAGTTGATACAGCTTTTATCTTGTGAGGGCGACAGAGAAAACTTCTAAGTTCTTTACATATCAGAAACTGAAACTGATCTCTCTTCACTTTCTTCTAAAACTCTTCAAGATGTCATGAAGTCCCCCTGTCTCCCAAATCCTCCCCTAGAGGGCTCCATATCCCTGCTCCTCTCTAGAATTATTGCTCTCAAGCTGTCATCTCAGCACTTCATGTTTTTCTGATTCATGGGCTTCCATCCATTTTTTCTGGATTCATGCCAACACATTTTTGGTTTATTTTCATTTTGCTATAGTTTATTGTCACAGCTCCCTAAAGAAGGAATATGGTACATAAATTTTCTGAGCCTGTATCTGAAAATATCTTCTAGCACTCAGTGTTGCTGATAAGAAATGTAATACCCATCTGACTTTGTTCTAAAAGTTTACATTGCTGTGTGCAGTCTTTTTTTATTTATTTAATCCACTGGAGTGGACACTAAGTATTTTCTTTCATCTATAGATTTATGTACTTTATCATTGAGACAGTCAGTCCCTTTAATTATTATGGGCTTTCTCATGGTTCAGGCAGTAAAAGAATCTGCCTGCCATGCAGGAGACCTGGGTTCGATCCCTGGGTTGGTAAGATCCTTTGGTGAAGAGAATAGCTACCCACTCCAGTATTCTTGCCTGGAGAATTCCATGGACAGAGGAGCCTGGAGAATTACAGTCCATGGGGTGCAAAGAGTCAGACATGGCTGAGCAATGAACACATTCACTTTCCACTTGAATTCTTGCTTCGATAATTTATTTATTTTTTCTTGGATTCCTCCTTCTGTGATTTGTATTATTCTAGGTTTGAACTTTTTGAATTCTATTTCTTTCTAAGTTCTCAATTTCTATATCTTGCTCATCTTCATCCACCTCAGCCCCATCTTTTTCCATTTTACTGTATTTTTATAGGCAAATCTCCTCAAATGTATTGTCCAAATATCCTACTAAGTTTTTTAATTTTAGTAATCATAACTGAAAATTTCTAAGAACTTGTTTTCTTTTTATTTTATTTTATTTTTAAACTTTACAATATTGTATTGGTTCTGCCATATATTGAAATGAATCTGCCACAGGCATACATGTGTTCCCCACCCGGAACCCTCCTCCCTCCTCCCTCCCCATACCATCCCTCTGGGTCGTCCCAGTGCACCAGCCCCAAGCATCCAGTATCGTGCATCGAACCTGGACTGACGACTCGTTTCATATATGATATTATACATATTTCAATGCCATTCTCCCAAATCATCTCACCCTCTCCCTCTCCCACAGAGTCCATAAGACTGTTCTATACATCAGTGTCTCTTTTGCTGTCTCGTACACAGGGTTATTGTTACCATCTTTCTAAATTCCATATATATGCGTTAGTATACTGTATTGGTGTTTTTCTTTCTGACTTACTTCACTCTGTATAATAGGCTCCAGTTTCATCCACCTCGTTAGAACTGATTCAAATGTCTTCTTTTTAATGGCAGAGTGATACTGCATTGTGTATATGTACCACTGCTTTCTTATCTATTCCTCTGCTGATGGACACCTACGTTGCTTCCATGTCCTGGCTATTATAAACAGTGCTGCGATGAACATTGGGGTACACGTGTCTCTTTCCCTTCTGGTTTCCTCAGTGTGTATGCCCAGCAGTGGGATTGCTGGATCATAAGGCAGTTCTATTTCCAGTTTTTTAAGGAATCTCCACACTCTTCTCCATAGTGGCTGTACTAGTTTGCATTCCCACCAACAGTGTAAGAGGGTTCCCTTTTCTCCACAGCCTCTCCAGCATTCATTACTTGTAGGCTTTTGGATCGCAGCCATTCTGACTGGCGTGAAATGGTACCTCATAGTGGTTTTGATTTGCATTTCTCTGATAATGAGTGATGTTGAGCATCTTTTCATGTGTTTGTTAGCCATCTGTATGTCTTCTTTGGAGAAATGTCTATTTAGTTCTTTGGCCCATTTTTTGATTGGGTCATTTATTTTTCTGGAATTGAGCTGTAGGAGTTGCTTGTATATTCTCGAGATTAGTTGTTTGTCAGTTGCTTCATTTGCTATTATCTTCTCCCATTCTGAAGGCTGTCTTTTCACCTTGCTAATAGTATCCTTTGTTGTGCAGAAGCTTTTGAGTTTAATTAGGTCCCATTTGTTTATTTTTGCTTTATTTCCAATATTGTGGGAGGTGGGTCATAGAGGATCCTGCTGTGATGTATGTCGGAGAGTGTTTTGCCTATGTTCTCCTCTAGGAGTTTTATGGTTTCTGGTCTTATGTTTAGATCTTTAATCCATTTTGAGTTTATTTTTGTGTATGGTGTTAGAAAGTGGTCTAGTTTCATTCTTTTACAAGTGGTTGACCAGTTTTCCCAGCACCACTTGTTAAAGAGATTGTCTTTTCTCCATTGTATATTCTTGCCTCCTTTGTCAAAGATAAGGTGTCCATAGGTGCGTGGATTTATCTCTGGGCTTTCTATTTTGCTCCATTGATCTATATTTCTGTCTTTGTGCCAGTACCATACTGTACAAACTTGTTTTCTTTTGGTTCCCTGATCAGTCATTTTATATAATAGCATGATTGGTTTGTTGATGTAATATCTTCTCTAACCTCCTTTATGCTTTTATTCAGCTTTGTTTAAATTCTGTTCTGTTTTGTAAATATTGTGTTTCCTTTGGGGAAATATTTTCTGCATATTTCTGGGAGGATTTCTTCTTTACTCATTTTTTAAAAATTGAGATATAATTGACATACAACATTATGTTAGTTTGAGGTATAAGCACAATGATTCAGTATTTGTATATATTGCAGAATGGTCACCACAATAAGTCTATTATTAATAACATCCATCACCACACATAGCAACAGAATTTTTTTTCTTGTGATGAGAACTTTTAAGATCTAGTCTCTTCAGTTTAGTTGCTCAGTCATGTCCAGCTCTTTGTGACACCATGGACTGCAGCCCACCAGGCTTCCCTGTCCATCACCAACTCTCTAAGCTTTCTCAAACCTCATGTCCATCGAGTCGGTGATGCCATCCAACCATCTCATCCTCTGTCGTCCCCTTCTCCTCCTGCCTTCAATCTTTCCCAGCATCAGGGTCTTTTCCAATGAGTCACTTCTTCCCATCAGGTGGCCAAAGTATTGGAGTTTGAGCTTCAGCATCAGTCCTTGCAATGAACACCCAGGACTGATCTCCTTTAGGATGGACTGGTTGGATCTTCTTGTAGTCCAAGGGTCTCTCAACAGTCTTCTCCAACACGATAGTTCAACAGCATCATTTCTTCAGTGCTCAGCTTTCTTTATAGTCCAGCTCTCATATCCATACATGACTATTGAAAAAAGTGTATCTTTGACTACATGGACCTTTGTTGGCAAAGTAATGTCTCTGCTTTTTAATATGCTGTCTAGGTTGGTCATAGCTTTTCTCCCAAGGAGGAAGTGTCTTTTAATTTCATAGCTGCAGTCACCATCTGCAGTGATTTTGGAGCCCAAGAAAATAAATTCTGTCACTGTTTCCATTATTTCCCCACCTATTTGCCATGAAGTGATGGGAATGGATGCCATGATCTTTGTTTTCTGACTGTTGAGTTTTAAGCCAACTTTTTCACTCTCATCAACAGGCTCTTCAGTTCTTCGCTTTCTGCCATAAGGGTGGTGTCATCTCAGTTATTGGTATTTCTCCCCGCAGTCTTGGTTCCAGCTTGTGCTTCATCCAGCCTGGCATATCTCATGATGTATGTACTCTGCATATAAATTAAATAAGCAGGGTGACGATATGCAACCTTGATGTACTCCTTTCCTGATTTGGAACCAGTCTGTCATTCCATGTCCAGTTCTAACTGTTGCTTCTTGATCTGCATACAGATTTCTCAGGAGGCAGGTCAAGTGGTCTGGTATTCCCATCTCTTTCAGAATGTTCCACAGTTTGTTGTGATCCACACAGTCAAAGGCTTTGACATAATCAATAAAGCAGAAGTAGATGTTTTTCTGGAGCTCTCTTGCTTTTTTGATGATCCAAAGGATGTTGGCAATTTGATCTCTGGTTCCCTGTCATTTCTAAATCAAGCTTGAACCTCTGGAAGTTCACTGTTCATGTACTGTTGAAGCCTGGCTTGGAGTATTTTGAGTATTCCTTTGTTCCTGTGTGAGATGAGTGTAATTTTGCGGTAGTTTGAATATTCTTTGACATTGCCTTTCTTAGGGATTGGGATGAAAATGGACCTTTTCCAGTCCTGTGGCCACTGCTTAGTTTTCAAATGTGCTGGCATATTGAGTGCAGCACTTTCACAGTATCATTTTTAGGTTTTGAAATAGCTCAACTGGAATTCTATCACCTCCACTAGCTTTGTTCATAGTGATGCTTCCTAAGGCCCACTTGGCTTTGCATTCCAGGATGTCTGACTCTAGGTGAGTGATCACACCATCGTGGTTATCTGGGTCATGAAGATCTTTTTTGTATAGTTCTTCTGTGTATTCTTGTCACCTCTTCTTAATACCTTTTGCTTCTGTTAGGTCCATACCATTTCTGCCCTTTATTGTGCCCATCTTTGCACGAAATGTTCCCTTGGTATCTGTAATTTTCTTGAAGAGATCTTTAGACTTTCGCATTCTATTGATTCCTAATTGTCTGCATTGATCACTGACGAAGTCTTTCTTCTCTCTCCTTGTTATTCTTTGGAACTCTGCATTCAGATGGGTATATCTTTCCTTTTCTCCTTTGCCTTTTGCTTCTCTTCTTTTCTCAGCTATTTGTAAGGCCTCTTCAGACATCCTTTGTGTTTCTGCATTTCTTTTTCTTGGGGATAGTCTTAATCACTGCCTGCTATACAGTGTCCCAAACCTCAGTCCATCGTTCTTCAGTTCATAGTTCTTTTTTGATTGGGTCATTTATTTTTCTGGAATTGAGCTGTAGGAGTTGCTTGTATATTCTCGAGATTAGTTGTTTGTCAGTTGCTTCATTTGCTATTATTTTCTCCCATTCTGAAGACTGTCTTTTCACCTTGCTAATAGTTTCCTTTGTTGTGCAGAAGCTTTTGAGTTTAATTAAGTCCAATTTGTTTATTTTTGCTTTTATTTCCAATATTGTGGGAGGTGGGTCATAGAGGATCCTGCTGTGATGTATGTCGGAGAGTGTTTTGCCTATGTTCTCCTCTAGGAGTTTTATGGTTTCTGGTCTTACGTTTAGATCTTTAATCCATTTTGAGTTTATTTTTGTGTATGGTGTTAGAAAGTGGTCTAGTTTCATTCTTTTACAAGTGGTTGACCAGTTTTCCCAGCACCACTTGTTAAAGAGATTGTCTTTTCTCCATTGTATATTCTTGCCTCCTTTGTCAAAGATAAGGTGTCCATAGGTGCGTGGATTTATCTCTGGGCTTTCTATTTTGTTCCATTGATCTATATTTCTGTCTTTGTGCCAGTACCATACTGTCTTGATGACTGTGGCTTTGTAGAACTCATGTCTTAACAAAATTTTGAGGTGGCTCTCCTGTAAGCTCTTCTTGTGGAAGGAGCCAAGACTGCTGACTCTAGTATGATGGCCTTATACTCTAGTCCTTTACTTTAAACCTGCAGGAAATATGTCTTTATGTATAATCTCAGTGGTAGTGTATGTGTGTGGTTTTTTTTTTTTTTTAATTCCAGACGGTGTCTTGCATGACCTACACAGCTGTTAACATCACCTCTGAAACTTCCACACAACTTGAGTATCAGCATATTATAGGAAGTTAAAGAAAATCACAAGTACCCTTAGAACTTTGTAATTCAGGACAGAGGATTTCAATTCACCAATGCGTGTAACAAAGAATTAGTTGGAGTTGTCTCTAAAGAGAACACTCAGATCAGATCAGATCAGTCGCTCAGTGGTGTGTGACTCTTTGCAACCCCATGAATTGCAGCACGCCAGGCCTCCCTGTCCATCACCAACTCCCGGAGTTCACCCACACTCATGTCCATCGAGTCAGTGATGCCGTCCAGCCATCTCATTCTCTGTCGTCCCCTTCTCCTCTTGCCCCCAATCTCTCCCAGCATCAGAGTCTTTTCCAATGAGTCAACTCTTTGCATGAGGTGGCCAAAGTACTGGAGTTTCAGCTTTAGCATCATTCCTTCTAAAGAAATCCCAGCGTTGATCTCCTTCAGAATGGACTGGTTGGATCTCCTTGCAGTCCCAGGGACTCTCAAGACTCTTCTCCAACACCACAGTGCAAAAGCATCAATTCTTCAGCATTCAGCCTTCTTCACAGTCCAACTCTCACATCCATACATGACCACAGGAAAAACCATAGCCTTGACTAGACGAACTTTTGTTGGCAAAGTAATGTCTCTGCTTTTGAATATGCTATCTAGGTTGGTCGTAACTTTCCTTCCAAGGATTAAGCGTCTTTTAAATTCATGGCTGCAGTCACCATCTGCCGTGATTTTGGAGCCCAAAAAATAAAGTCTGACACTGTTTCCCCATCTATTTCCCATGAAGTGATGGGACCGGATGCCACGATCTTCATTTTCTGAATGTTGAGCTTTAAGCCAACTTTTTCACTCTCCATTTTCACTTTCCTCAAGAGGCTTTTGAGTTCCTCTTCACTTTCTGCCGTAAGGGTGGTGTCATCTGCATATCTGAGGTTATTGATATTTCTCCCGGCAATCTTGATTCCAGCTTGTGTTTCTTCCAGTCCAGCGTTTCTCATTATGTACTCTGCATAGAAGTTAAATAAACAGAGTGACAATATACAGCCTTGATGTACTCCTTTTCCTATTTGGAACCAGTCTGTTGTTCCATGTCTAGTTCTAACTGTTGCTTCCTGACCTGCATACAAATTTCTCAAGAGGCAGGTCAGGTGGTCTGGTATTCCCATCTCTTGAAGAATTTTCCACAGTTTATTGTGATCCACACAGTCAAAGGCTTTGGCATAGTCAATAAAGCAGAAATAGATGTTTTTCTGGAACTCTCTTGCTTTTTCCATGATCCAGTGGATGCTGGCAATTTGATCTCTGGTTCCTCTACCTTTTCTAAAACCAGCTTGAACATCAGGAAGTTCACGGTTCACATATTGCTGAAGCCTGGCTTGGAGAATTTTGAGCATTACTTTACTAGCGTGTGAAATGCGTGCAATTGTGCGGTGGTTTGAGCATTCTTTGGCATTACCTTTCTTTGGGATTGGAATGAAAACTGACCTTTTCCAGTCTTGTGGCCACTGCTGAGTTTTCCAAATTTGCTGGCATATTGAGTGCAGCACTTTCACAGCATCATCTTTCAAGATTTGGAATAGCTCAACTGGAATTCCACTAGGGAAATCTGATTTGAATTTCTCACTTTAAAAATGGTTATCGGTTGGAGGAGCCAAGATGGCGGAGGAGTAGGACGGGAAGAACACTTTCTCCCCCACAAATTCATCAAAAGAGCATTTAAACGTCGAGTAAATTCCACAAAACAACTTCTGAATGCCGGCAGAGAACATCAGGCACCCAGAAAAGCAACCCAACTCTTCGAAAGGAGGTAGGAAAAAATATAAAAGACAAAAAAAGAGACAAAAGAGGGAGGGACGGAGTTCCGTCCTGGGAAGGGAGTCTTAAAAAGAGAGAAGTTTCCAAACACCAGGAAACCTTCTCACTGCCGAATCTGCTGAGCTTTGGAAGCACAGAGGGCAACATAAAAGGGAGAAAAAAAAAACACAATTAAAAATCGCAGATTGTGAACCCTACGGTAACTCCCCCAGCAGAGAAGCAGCGCAGACGCCTGCACACGGCATTAGCAAGCGGGGGCTGGACAGGGAAGCGTGGCGCGGGCTGTGTCCCTTAGAGTAAGAATCGGGCCCGAATGTCCTGAGCGCTATCTGAGCGAAATAATTTGGGCTAGCAAACCAGACTGTGGGATATCTACCATGCGAAAAGCCAGCCCTAACCTTAGACACCGCCAGGCCCGCGCACAAAACAAAGGACTGAACAGAGATAGCCGGCTGCAGACCTTCCCCCTCCGGTGACAGGCAGCCAGAGCCGGAAGGGGGCAATCGCAGCCCAAGAGAGACACTATCTATAAAACTGTAAGCAGGCTTCTTTGCTAACTAAAACTTCTTGGAGGTCTGGACAGTCAACATCTGACTGAGAAGGTGCGCCGGTTTTACACCCAGATAACTGAGTGGCGGGGAGGCGATAAGTTGCAGCATTGGTGCCCGCCAAACACCTCATCACCTGAGCTGCTCGGATCTGGGAAGAGCACAAAACGCAGGCCCAACCGAGTCTGCGCCTCTGAGGACTACCCGAGTGCCTGAACCTGAGCGGCTTGGACCTGGGAGCTCAGCCCAGGGCCGGCCTCTGATTGTTCTCAGCGGAACAACCTAGAGCCCGAGCAGTGTGGGCAGGGAGGATACACGCGCCGTGAGCCGGGGCAGACCCAGTGTGGTTGAGGCACTTCGAGCGCACGCCAGTGTTATCTGTTTGCCACATCCCTCCCTCCCTCCCCACAGCGCGGCTGAACAAGTGAGCCTAAATAAAATAAAAAAAAATAGTGTCCTCCACCGTCCCCTTTGTGTCAGAGCGGGAACCAGAGACTGAAGAGACCAGCAAACAGAAGAAGCTATAACAGAGGGAAACGCCTTGGAAGCTACAGGCCATAGATTAAAACCCTGTGGTTACTACGGACTACATAGGAAGGGGCCTATAGATCTTGAGAAATATAAGTCAGACCAAGGAACTAGCCAAAAATGAACTGAACCCACAATACTCACAACAAAACCAGAGAAAGACCTAGATATATTATTACTATTTTTACGATCAATCTTTCTTTATTTTTTTCTTTTTTTTTAATTTTTTTTAAAAATTTTAAGTCCTCTATTGTCCTTTAATTTTCACTTTTATAACTATTACTTGGCAAAAAAAAAAAAAACCTATTTTTTTTCTTCAGCAAACTTCGTATATATATTTTATAATTTTTTGACCGTTTTTTTTTTTTTTTTCCTTTTTCTTCTTTTCTTTAACATTGTATTTTTTAAATTCCAAACTCTACTCTAGATTTTTAATTTTAACCTTTTGGTATATGTTATCAATTTTGTACATATAGTTTTTTTTTATAATTTCTGTGACTTTTTTCTTTCTTTTTTTTCCCTCTGTTTCTTTCTCTTCTTCTTTTATATAACATCATATATCTGCAATTGCAAACTCTACTCAAGATTTTTAATTTATGCTTTTTGGTATTTGATATCAATTTTGTACCTGTATTTTCTTTATAATTTTTGCGACATTGTTTTTGTTGGTTTGTTTGTTTTCTCTCTTTTTCTTCTTCTTTTTTTTTTTTAACGTATTTTTGAAATTCCAAACTCTACTCTACATTTTTAATTTTTGCTTTTTCGTATTAGTTATCAATTTTGTACCTGTAGTTTCTTTATAATTTTCGTGACCTTGTTTGTTTTTCTTTGTTCGTTTTTTCTCTCTTTCTTTTCCTTCTTCTTTTCATTAACATCACATTTTTGAAATTCCAAACTCTACTCTAGACTTTTAATTTTTGCTTTTATGTATTTGTTACCAATTTTGTACCTTTAAGAACCCAATCTTCAGGACCCATTTTTCACTAGGGAACGAGATTACTGGCTTGACTGCTCTCTCTCCCTTTGGACTCTCCGTTTTCTCCACCAGGTCGCCTGTATCTCCTCCCTAACCCCTCTCTACTCTGCCCAACTCTGTGAATTTCTGTGTGTTCCAGACGGTGGAGAACACTTAGGGAACTGATTACCTGCTGGATCTGTCTCCCTCCTTTTCATTTCCCCCTTTTATCCTTCTGGCCACCTCTGTCTCCTGCCTCCTTCTTCTCTTCTCTGTATAACTCCATGAACATCTCTGAGCGGTCCAGTTGTGGAGTGCACATAAGGAAGTGACTACTGGCTAGCCCACTCTCTCCACTACTGATTCCACCTCATCTCATTTGGGTCACCTCTAACTCCCTCCTCCCACTTCTCTTCTCCATGTAACGCTGTGAACCTCTCTGAGTGACCCTCACAGTAGAGAAACTTTTCATCTTTAACGTAGATGTTTTATCAATGGTGCTGTATAGAAGGAGAAGTTTTGAAACTACTGTAAAAATAAGACCGATAACTGGAAGTAGGAGGCTTAAGTCCAAACCCTGACTCCAAGGAACTCCTGACTCCAAGGAACATTAATTGACAGGAGCTCATCAAACGCCTCCATACCGACTCTGAAACCAAGCACCACACAAGGGCCAACAAGTTCCAGGGCAAGACATACCAAGCAAATTCTCCAGCAACAAAGGAACACAGCCCTGAGCTTCAAGATACAGGCTGCCCAAAGTCACCCCAAATCCATAGACATCTCATAACTCATTACTGGACATTTCATTACACTCCAGAGAGAAGAAATACAGTTCCATCCACCAGAACATCGACACAAGCTTCCCTAACCAGGAAACCTTGACAAGCCACCTGTACAAACCCACACACAGTGAGGAAACGCCACAATAAAGAGAACTCCACAAACTGCCAGAATACAGAAAGGACACCCCAAACTCAGCAATTTAAACAAGATGAAGAGACAGAGGAATACCCAGCAGATAAAGGAACAGGATAAATGCCCACCAAACCAAACCAAAGAGGAAGAGATAGGGAATCTACCTGATAAAGAATTCCGAATAATGATAGTGAAATTGATCCAAAATCTTGAAATTAAAATGGAATCACAGATAAATAGCCTGGAGGCAAGGATTGAGAAGATGCAAGAAAGGTTTAACAAGGACTTAGAAGAAATAAAAAAGAGTCAATATATAATGAATAATGCAATAAGTGAAATTAAAAACACTCTGGAGGCAACAAATAGTAGAATAACAGAGGCAGAAGATAGGATTAGTGAATTAGAAGATAGAATGGTAGAAATAAATGAATCAGAGAGGATAAAAGAAAAACGAATTAAAAGAAATGAGGACAATCTCAGAGACCTCCAGGACAATATTAAACGCTACAACATTCGAATCATAGGGGTCCCAGAAGAAGAAGACAAAAAGAAAGACCATGAGAAAATACTTGAGGAGATAATAGTTGAAAACTTCCCTAAAATGGGGAAGGAAATAATCACCCAAGTCCAAGAAACCCAGAGAGTCCCAAACAGGATAAACCCAAGGCGAAACACCCCAAGACACATAGTAATCAAATTAACAAAGATCAAACACAAAGAACAAATATTAAAAGCAGCAAGGGAAAAACAACAAATAACACACAAGGGAATACCCATAAGGATAACAGCTGATCTTTCAATAGAAACTCTTCAAGCCAGGAGGGAATGGCAAGACATACTTAAAATGATGACAGAAAATAACCTACAGCCCAGATTATTGTACCCAGCAAGGATCTCATTCAAGTATGAAGGAGAAATCAAAAGCTTTTCAGACAAGCAAAAGCTGAGAGAATTCTGCACCACCAAACCAGCTCTCCAACAAATACTAAAGGATATTCTCTAGACAGGAAACACAAAAACGGTGTATAAATTCGAACCCAAAACAATAAAGTAAATGGCAACGGGATCATACTTATCAGTAATTACCTTAAACGTAAATGGGTTGAATGCCCCAACCAAAAGACAAAGACTGGCTGAATGGATACAAAAACAAGATCCCTACATATGTTGTCTACAAGAGACCCACCTCAAAACAGGGGACACATACAGACTGAAAGTGAAGGGCTGGAAAAAGATTTTCCATGCAAATAGGGACCAAAAGAAAGCAGGAGTAGCAATACTCATATCAGATAAAATAGACTTTAAAACAAAGACTGTGAAAAGAGACAAAGATGGTCACTACATAATGATCAAAGGATCAATCCAAGAAGAAGATATAACAATTATAAATATATATGCACCCAACACGGGAGCACCGCAGTATGTAAGACAAATGCTAACAAGTATGAAAGGAGAAATTAACAATAACACAATAATAGTGGGAGACTTTAATACCCCACTCACACCTATGGATAGATCAACTAAACAGGAAATTAACAAGGAAACACAAACTTTAAACGATACAGTAGACCAGTTAGACCTAATTGATATCTATAGGACATTTCATCCCAAAACAATGAATTTCACCTTTTTCTCAAGCGCACATGGAACCTTCTCCAGGATAGATCACATCCTGGGCCATAAAGCTAGCCTTGGTAAATTCAAAAAAATAGAAATCATTCCAAGCATCTTTTCTGACCACAATGCAGTAAGATTAGATCTCAATTGCAAGAGAAAAACTATTAAAAATTCCAACATATGGAGGCTGAACAACACGCTGCTGAATAACCAACACATCACAGAAGAAATCAAAAAAGAAATCAAAATTTGCATAGAAACGAATGAAAATGAAAACACAACAACCCAAAACCTGTGGGACACGGTAAAAGCAGTCCTAAGGGGAAAGTTCATAGCAATACAGGCACACCTCAAGAAACAAGAAAAAAGTCAAATAAATAACCTAACTCTACACCTAAAGCAACTAGAAAAGGAAGAAATGAAGAACCCCAGGGTTAGTAGAAGGAAAGAAATCTTAAAACTTAGAGCAGAAATAAATGCAAAAGAAACAAAAGAGATCATAGCAAAAATCAACAAAGCCAAAAGCTGGTTCTTTGAAAGGATAAATAAAATTGACAAACCATTAGCCAGACTCATCAAGAAACAAAGGGAGAAAAATCAAATCAATAAAATTAGAAATGAAAATGGAGAGATCACAACAGACAACACAGAAATACAAAGGATCATAAGAGAGTACTATCAACAATTATATGCCAATAAAATGGACAACGTGGAAGAAATGGACAAATTCTTAGAAAAGTACAACTTTCCAAAACTCGATCAGAAAGAAATAGAAAATCTTAACAGACCCATCACAAGCACGGAAATTGAAACTGTAATCAAAAATCTTCCAGCAAACAAAAGCCCAGGTCCAGACGGTTTCACAGCTGAATTCTACCAAAAATTTAGAGAAGAGCTAAGACCTATCCTGCTCAAACTCTTCCAGAAAATTGTAGAGGATGGTAAACTTCCAAACTCATTCTATGAGGCCACCATCACCCTAATACCAAAACCTGACAAAGATCCCACAAAAAAAGAAAACTACAGGCCAATATCACGGATGAATATAGATGCAAAAATCCTTAACAAAATTCTAGCAATCAGAATCCAACAACACATTAAAAAGATCATACACCATGACCAAGTGGGCTTTATCCCAGGGATGCAAGGATTCTTCAATATCCACAAATCAATCAATGTAATACACCACATTAACAAATTGAAAAATAAAAACCATATGATTATCTCAATAGATGCAGAGAAAGCCTTTGACAAAATTCAACATCCATTTATGATCAAAACTCTGCAGAAAGCAGGAATAGAAGGAACATACCTCAACATAATAAAAGCTATATATGACAAACCCACAGCAAACATTATCCTCAATGGTGAAAAATTGAAAGCATTTCCTCTAAAGTCAGGAACAAGACAAGGGTGCCCACTTTCACCATTACTATTCAACATAGTTTTGGAAGTTTTGGCCACAGAAGTCAGAGCAGAAAAAGAAATAAAAGGAATCCAAATTGAAAAAGAAGAAGTAAAGCTCTCACTGTTTGCAGATGACATGATCCTCTACATAGAAAACCCTAAAGACTCCACCAGAAAATTACTAGAACTAATCAATGACTATAGTAAAGTTGCAGGATATAAAATCAACACACAGAAATCCCTTGCATTCCTATACACTAATAATGAGAAAACAGAAAGAGAAATTAAGGAAACAATTCCATTCACCATTGCAATGGAAAGAATAAAATACTTAGGAATATATCTACCTAAAGAAACTAAAGACCTATATATAGAAAACTATAAAACACTGGTGAAAGAAATCAAAGAGGACACTAACAGATGGAGAAATATACCATGTTCATGGATTGGAAGAATCAATATAGTGAAAATGAGTATACTACCCAAAGCAATCTATAGATTCAATGCAATCCCTATCAAGCTACCAACAGCATTCTTCACAGAGCTAGAACAAATAATTTCACAATTTGTATGGAAATACAAAAAACCTCGAGTAGCCAAAGTGATCTTGAGAAAGAAGAATGGAACTGGAGGAATCAACCTACCTGACTTCAGGCTCTACTACAAAGCCACAGTTATCAAGACAGTATGGTACTGGCACAAAGACAGAAATATAGATCAATGGAACAAAATAGAAAGCCTAGAGATAAATCCACGCACATATCACACCTTATCTTTGACAAAGGAGGCAAGTATATACAATGGATTAAAAACAATCTCTTTAACAAGTGGTGCTGGGAAATCTGGTCAACCACTTGTAAAAGAATGAAACTAGACCACTTTCTAACACCATACACAAAAATAAACTCAAAATGGATTAAAGATCTAAACGTAAGACCAGAAACTATAAAACTCCTTGAGGAGAACATAGGCAAAACACTCTCTGACATACATCACAGCAGGATCCTCTATGACCCACCTCCCAGAATACTGGAAATAAAAGCAAAAATAAACAAATGGGACCTAATTAACCTTAAAAGCTTCTGCACATCAAAGGAAACTATTAGCAAGGTGAAAAGACAGCCTTCAGAATGGGAGAAGATAAAAGCAAATGAAGCAACTGACAAACAACTAATCTCGAGAATATACAAGCAACTCCTACAGCTCAACTCCAGAAAAATAAATGACCCAGTCAAAAAATGGGCCAAAGAACTAAATAGACATTTCTCCAAAGAAGACATACAGATGGCTAACAAACACATGAAAAGATGCTCAACATCACTCATTATCAGAGAAATGCAAATCAAAACCACTATGAGGTACCATTTCACACCAGTCAGATTGGCTGCGATCCAAAAGCCTACAAGTAATGAATGCTGGAGAGGCTGTGGAGAAAAGGGAACCCTCTTACACTGTTGGTGGGAATGCAAACTAGTACAGCCACTATGGAGAAGAGTGTGGAGATTCCTTAAAAAACTGGAAATAGAACTGCCTTATGATCCAGCAATCCCACTGCTGGGCATACACACTGAGGAAACCAGAAGGGAAAGAGACACATGTACCCCAATGTTCATCGCAGCACTGTTTATAATAGCCAGGACATGGAAGCAACGTAGGTGTCCATCAGCAGATGAATGGATAAGAAAGCTGTGGTATATATACACAATGGAGTATTACTCAGCCATTAAAAAGAATACATTTGAATCAGTTCTAATGAGGTGGATGAAACTGGAGCCTATTATACAGAGTGAAGTAAGCCAGAAAGAAAAACACCAATACAGTATACTAACGCATATATATGGAATTTAGAAAGATGGTAACAATAACCCTGTGTACGAGACAGCAAAAGAGACACTGATGTATAGAACAGTCTTATGGACTCTGTGAGAGAGGGAGAGGGTGGGAAGATTTGGGAGAATGGCATTGAAACTTGTAAAATATCATGTATGAAATGAGTTGCCAGTCCAGGTTCGATGCACGATACTGGATGCTTGGGGCTGGTGCACTGGGACGACCCAGAGGGATGGTATGGGGAGGGAGGAGGGAGGAGGGTTCAGGATGGGGAACACATGTATACCTGTGGCGGATTCATTTTGATATTTGGTAAAACTAATACAATTATGTAAAGTTTAAAAATAAAATAAAATTTAAAAAAATGGTTATCACTTTTTCTATATGTTAAAAAAACAAAAATTAAAAAAAATTAGAAATTTTTTACTATATTATATTTTAATGTATAGAAGAAAGAGAATAATGAAGGAAAAAAAAAGGAAATGAGAGGAAAGGAAGTATTGGGCAATATCTCTTTAAGGCTTTGGTTCAAATTTATACATTTCTGTGGATAGTAAATTCCAATTTTTCTTCATGATATTCAAATTTGGAGACAACATTCTTGGGGTTATAATTATAATAATATGCTGATGTTACTGCAAAATTCAGCAAACAACTGGAACCCCTGTCTATGCTTGCTTCTATGAGTATCTGCTTCTTTTACTCAAGAATTGAATAGAGGAACACATGAGAGAGTATTACACAAAAACCACTTCTTCTGGACATGAATGCTGTAAAATTGGATAAGCTGCTTCAGTGAAATTTGTCATAAGTTGGGCAAACCTCATTAAATTACGTCTGCAATTAAAAATGACACTTGACCATGCATGTTTGTGGAGTTCCCACCTGGGTATGATCATGTTTTATGATCATTGGTACTTTTAGCAACAAATGTTATATTTCCTTTCCCATAGCTTTCCCTTCCTGTTAATGGAGTGAGAAATGAAATATGCTTTGTTAACTTCCCTTGGGCTTTAAGCAAAGTTAGACCATGACCAGGCAACCAGCAGTGGGAAACAATGAGAAATAAATGACAAATTCTCACAAATCAAATCCTTTCTTAAGGTCAGCTATGCACATGTGTTGCACAGCAACTAATAATAATACAGAAAAAATAAAGGCTTGTAACCTTATTACTGTTTTCTCCTTCCTCTGCTTTCTACACCCCAAACTCTGAATCTCTGACACGTAGGTACCTTATTTCGTAGGTAGAAACATGAAAACTAACATCAACATAAACTAATTTACTTAACTGTGAGTTCTTTAAGGACAAACTGTATCCTAATGGCACTTTCAATGCACAGATAGAGAACAAGGCCTAGCTCATGTCTGTTGCCCAGGAACAGCATAATGTCACTTCACATATGTTTATGGCACACACAAAGGCAGTTCTGCCAGCTCCTGTCATGGAAAAGATAAAAATATGTGCCGTGAATACAGAACTCTGAACCCTTCATAAAACACATAGCTCTGCCGAGATTGTCTTGGTTATTCTGGGTTTATCTTTTTCACTTTATCGCTGGGGTGTGGAAACGTCTTGATCTTCAAGTGGTATAAGAAACCAGAAACATTTGTATGGAAACCGTGACATGGGACCATAAGATATCCAGTCAGGACGTTTTGTTCTTATCATTTTATCTGTAACAGTATTTTGAGAATTAAAGAGAACAGTTTTTTTTCAGTGCAATTAATGGTCCATGAAAGGCAATGTAGAGAGTGAAAAAAGTTGGGAGTCATCTAATCACCTGATATTTACTGAATTGTCCATGTCAAATCTTTGCTAAACTTTCACTGTCTCAAAGGAGTTACACAGCTACGGTTCCCTGTTTTCATTGAGTTGACATTTTAGAGAAAGTGTTAAGCAAAAAACGAACCAACTAAACAGACAACCGAGTGAACAAGTATGCTTTTTAGGAAAGACAAGGTGCTGATGTAGCCGTTGGAGTATGGGATGCAGGGGGAACTGGCTTTGGAGAGGGCACCAACTAGGTAACACTGGCTGAGGTCAGGAGGAGAGCCCAGACCCGGAAGAGGAGTATTTCAGACCAATAAACCACGGAAGCAAAAGCTCTGATTTGGGAAAGAATTTGCATGTGAGATCTAGGTTTGAAACAAACACATTGATCACTGAGCATAAGTGGGTAAATCGTTTTACCTAGTTGCACGTTTATAAAATCAAAATAACAATGCGTGTGTTGAAAATCAGGGCTTCCCAGGTGGCTCCAGTGGTAAAGAACCCACCTGACAATGCAAGAAATGTGGGTTTGATCCTAAATTGGGAAGATCCCCTGGAGGAGGGCATGGCAACCGACTCCAGTATTCTTGCCTGGAGAACCCCATGGACAGAGGAGCCTGGTGGGCTACAGGCCACAGGGTTGCCTGCCTATGAGTTGGACATGACCGAAGCAACTTAGCATGCACTCACACATGCTGAAAACCAGTGTGAAAGTTAAAACTCTTCATGGCAAAGCACTCGACATTGTAGACCTTCAGAAAATGCTGCTTCCCGTTTCCACCAACATTTTATAGCTTTAGCTGAATTACTTACAGAAGTCACAGCAACAACAAAATGTTAACATTTCCCAAGGATAAGTGTCATTTTGTTCCAAGCAGCACTTACTCGAAAAAAAAAAAAATTAAAAAACTCTTTTGGAAGCTGTAAACAGGATCCAGCAGTACCCTAACAACTGTGACGGTCACAGATGACCATACCTCCTTTTTGATCCAAATGTATTTCAGTGACTGCAAAAAAAATCACTATTGAAATGTAACAGACTGAAGTTCTTGTTGAGTTTTCAGTGATAGATTAGTGTGTATTTAATCACCTTTTCAGCATGAGTTAATTTAATCTCTTTTACATTAAACAGACTCTTAAACAAGACTTTTGAAATGCTGCTGTATCACACTAGGATTATTTTACTTTCTATAGACATTTTGCAGTTTAAAAAGCCCTACCCTAAAATGGATCTGTTTAGATGATGTTTTGTAACCAATTGCAGTTGGGTTTTATCAGCCAATTGTTAATGCTTGCACTCTTAATAGACAAGCAACCTTCCCTTTCTTGGAGCAAGAATACTTGATACACTAAATACTAGAGAAATTTAAGTCCTTAGTAAACTCTACACACTAAAATATGTCCCTTTGAGACCAAACCGCACCCATAAAATGAGTCACAATAAAATAATCCCTGGGATTAATACCTGATCTGTATAACCTGTGTGTTCTGATGAAGAACAAGTTTATGTAGTCGTTCAGTTGCTATGTCTGACTCTTTGTGACCTTGTGGACTGCAGCATGCCAGGTTTCCCTGTCCTTCATTCTCTCCCTGAGTTTGCTCAAACTCACACCCCTTGTGTCAGTGATGCCATCCAACCATCTCATCCTCTGTTGCCCCCTTTTCCTCCTGCCCTCAATCTTCCCCAGCATCAGGGTCTTTTCCAGTGGGTTGGCTGTTCACATCAGGTGGACAAAGCATTGGAGCTTCAGCATCAGTCCTTTCAGTGGATATTCAAGGTTGATTTCCTTCAGGATTGACTGATTTTATCTCCATGCTGTCTAAGGGATTCTCAAGAGTCTTCTTTACCAACAATTTGAAAGCATCAATTCTTTGGCCCTCAGCCTTCTTTATGGTCCAACTCTAACATCTGTACATGACTACTGGAAAAACCATTGACTATATGGACCTTTGTCAGCAAAGTGATGTCTCTGCTTTTTATTTTTTTTTAACTTATTTATTTTAATTGGAGGCTACTTAATTTGCAATATTGTAGTGGTTTTGCCATACATTGACATGAATCAGCCACGGGTGTACATGTGTTCCCCAACCTGAACCCCCCTCCCACCTCCCTCCCCATCCCATCCTTCAGGGTCATCCCAGTGCACCAGCCCTGAGCTCCCTGTCTCATGCAACGAGCCTGGACTGGCAATCTAGTTTACATATGATAATATATATGTTTCAATGCTGTTCTCTCAAATCATCCCATCCTCGCCCTCTCCCACAGAGTCCAAAAGACTGTTCTATACATCTGTGTGTCTTTTCTGTCTCGCATATAGGGTTAACATTATCTGCTTTTTAATATGCTGTCTGAGTTTGTCATAGCTTTTCTTCCAAGGATCAAGCATCTTTTCTTTTCATGGCTGCAGTCACCTTTCACAGTGATTTTGGAGCCCAAGAAAATAAAATCTGTCACTACTTCCACTTTTTCTTCATTTGCCATGAAGTGATGGGATGCCGTGATCTTCGTTTTTTGAGTGTTGAGTTTTAAGACAACTTCTTCACTCTCTTCTTTCACCCTCATCAAGAAGCTCCTTAGTTCCATTTCATGTTCTGCTCTTTGAGTGATGTCATCTGCATGTCTGAGGTTGTTGATATTTCTCCCAGCAGTCTTGATTCCAGCTTGTGCTTCATCCAGCCTGGTATTTCACATGATTCACTCTGTATAGATGTTAGATAAGCACTGTGACAATATACAGCCTTGATGTATTCCTTTCCCAATTTTGAACCAGTCCGTTGTTCCATGTTGGGTTCTAATTGTTGCTTTTTGACCTTCCTGTAGGTCTCTCAAGAGGCAGGAAAAGTGATCTGGTATTCCCATCTCTTTAAGAATATTCCAGTTTGTTGTGATCCACACAGTCAAAGGTTTTAGCATAGTCAATGAAGCCAAAGTAGAGTTTTTTCTGGAATTCCCTTGCTTTCTCTATGATCCATTGGATGTTAGCAATTTGATCTCTGGTTCGTCTGCCTTTTCTAAATCCAGCTTATATATCTGGAAGTTCTCAGTTCACATACTGTTGAAGCCTAGCTTGAAGGATTTAGAACACTACCTTGCTAGCATGTGAAATCTGGAACATTCCCTTCATCTCTCTTCAGGTGGCATAGACCTCAACCTGTTTGGTGGCTGTCATGATTGCATCAAGGCCTGAGGATGGAAGCCAGGTCTGAATTTGCAGTGGCCTAGATCTAGCTTGTACAAGTAACCTGCTATGTGGGGAAAGACATGTTTCTTCCCAGATAGGGTCCACCTGCCTTGAATGTGAATAGCAGGTGACTTATTTGTCCTGCTGCCACTGAGACCTCTAGTAGCAAGACAGGTTGCTAGGGGGAGCTAACGGGGGGAAATTTTCTACTCCATACAGGTTTTCAGAGAGGTGGAAAGAGCCACATGGAGCTTATGATGGTGCTCATAAGGAAAAAAGAGAAAAAGAAGTTTTCCTGAGGGAAGGCATAGAAACTCAACAGAAAACAAACTTGTGGCATAGGTGAAGTGAAGCAAAGCGAAGTTATTATTGTAGAGAAAACTGGCATGAGCTGGGTTAAAAATTAAACCAATAAACCAAAAAAAGAATTCTAATTGTAAGAGAATGAGAAGGGAATATTTTTAATTTTTTTAATCTAAATTATTGCCAGGAGTATAGACATTCTTTCTGAGAATAAAAGGCAGTGAAAGGAGATTTCTGTGGGTTAATTTCTTCTACTGGATACCCCTGAATAATCATAATGACTGACTGAAATGAATCTTACATTTGCCTTTGTTCAGTCAAATTCATGTCTCTATTTTCTCTTTATTAGTGGCCTAGACTACCTCCCATCTCTCCATTTACTTAAATCCCACAATATCCTGTTAAAATCATATCTTTTCTGTTAAGTTTCTCTCTCTGACCTTTTTCTCGGTAAGCTCTCCCTTCTCTGACTTTTCTTAAACTACTCTTTTTAGCTTAACCCGAATAGGGCGTCTCTAATGGCTCAGTGGTAAAGAATCTGCCTGCGGTGTGGGATCCCTGGGTTGGTAAGATCTCTTGGAGGAGGAAATGGCAACCCACTCCATTGTTCTTGCCTAGGAAATCCCATGGACAAAGGAGCCTGGCAGGCTACAGTCCATGGGGTCGCAAAGCCAGACACAACAGAGCAACAGAAACTCACAGAGAAGGGGAAATAGAGTGAGGCTGTTTGTGAAACTGGTAGACTGATGATCACTGCACTGTCCATATGCAGGAATTGAATTGTCAATCTTTTTTGGGGGTAGGGAGGGTAAGAAGAAGACAAGGGTTTGTGGAACTTGGATAGTAAAGATATGATGCCAGTGTAGGGGATGAGATTGAATTTTTTCTTTCCTAGCTTTTAGGGTAGATTTTGAGCTCCAGGGAGAGAGAGGTGAAGGCTGGAGGAATCGTAGTTATAAAAGACTCAGTGAAACATTGAATAGAAGCAATGCTGCTTCAGGCCCCTTGAGAGCACTAGCATAGATTTGCTGAGAGGAACATCCCCAGCCCTACATCTTCCCCCTCCCTTTCACCTTAAGATTTGGGAGGCCATTGCTGTGAAACTTTTGAGCATGCGAGGCTGTGTTCCCACACATGGTTCCAGAAACAGAAACAATGAAAACGTACCTAGATGAAGAAGCCAGAGAGGAGGGACACAAACAGAGAGATCACAGGAAAATGCAAGATAAAACCCAAGACTCAGAGATATATAGGGGAGATTCTGAGATGGAGAAGAAGGGGGTTAGGGAGGGCTTAATTTCTGCATGAGCAGATGTAGGTCAACAATCTTAACAATCTGGCATAAATGTCAATATGATTTTATTCCTGCTCATAGCATAGCATAGTCCCTTCCAGCTCTTTCATTTATAATGGTACTAAATAATGCACTTCTTTAAAAGCTACTGGTTATAATCAAAAGTAGCCAATGTGCATTTCTTTAAAAACATTGTATTTATGCCCAGGTTTTCACCAGAGGTTTATTGAAACTAATTAGTGTATTTATTTGCTAGGGCTGCCATTATAAAATACCACAAATTGGGTGACTTAACAACAGAAATTTACTGCCTCATAGTTCTGGAAGCTAAAAGGCCAAGATGAAGGTGTTGTTAAGGCTAATTCCTCCTCAGGACTGTAAGGGAGAGTCTGCTCCACGTCTCTCTCTAGCTTCTGGTGGCTGATTGTCCGTCTTTGGCGTTGTTTGGTTTGTAGATTCTGCCCTCATCTTCATATGGTGTTCTTCCTGTGTGTGTATGTATGTGTGTCTATCCAGATTCCCCTTTTTATAAGTATATCAGTCATATTGGAGTAGAGACTCACTCGAGTAAATTGGGGTATACGGTCCCGCTGCTGGGCTTCCTAGGTGGCGCTAGTGGTAAAGAACCTGCCTGCCAACGCCGGAGATGGAAGAGACATGGATTTGATCCCTGGGTTGGGAATATTCCCTGGAGAAGGGCATGGCAACCCATTCCAGTATTCTTGCCTGGAAAATTCCATGCACAGAGGAGCCTGGCAGTCTACATACACTCCATAGGATCGAAAAGAGTCGGACAGGACTGAAGAGACCTAGCACAGTCCCTAAACCAATTATGACCTTATCTTAACTAATCACACTTAACAGTGACC
The DNA here is from genome assembly GCF_029407905.1 of Bubalus kerabau. Classification (NCBI taxonomy): domain Eukaryota; kingdom Metazoa; phylum Chordata; class Mammalia; order Artiodactyla; family Bovidae; genus Bubalus; species Bubalus kerabau. The sequence continues at coordinate 1,771,231 of NW_026577904.1, forward strand.
CTATTTGCAAGTAAGGCCATGTACTGAGGGACTGGGAATTAGGACTTCAACATAAGAACTTTGTAGGACACAATTCAATCCGTAACAGTTGGACATGATTAAGACCTAGCGATGAATTAGAATTCTTGGTCTGAGAATCTGGGGCTATGGTGGGGATAGAAGAGCACTGTCTTTGAAGATGAAGTGCTCTAGGATAATTAAGTTTTTGTCTCCTAATTAGCTCTGCTCTAGATATTCCTTTAACTAGTGGTGAGGGGAAAGAGTGATCACGAAGTGAACAGATGCTCCCCATTTATAGCCATCATATTTTTTTTAAATCCAAATGAGAACACATGGTTTATTACAGACTAAGCGATGATTGACAAAGTATACAAAATCGGGACTAGTCTTGGCCTCATTTGTGGTAGGCTCTTCATGTGAAAGGATTGCTTTTGATCCATGGTATGGTAGGTGATCAGTACCTCAAACGTCCACAACCTGTTTGTGAATGTATTTCATGGCAAAATGAATTTTTCAGATGTAATTAGGATTAGGGACCTTAAAATAAGGAGATTATGCTAGATTATCCTTGTAATTCAGGTGAGAACTTTATCTCAGTTCAGTTCAGTTCAGCCACTCAGTCTTGTCTGACTCTTTGCAACCCCCTGGACTGCAGGACGCCAGGCTTCCCTGTCCATCACCAACTCCTGGAGCTTACTCAAACTCATGTTCATTGTGTCAGTGATGCCATCAACCATCTCATCCTCTGTCATCCCCTTCTCCTCCCACCTTCAATCTTTCCCAGAATCAGGGTCTTTTCAAATGAGTTGATTCTTTTCATCAGGTGGCCAAAGTATTGGAGTTTCAGCTTCAGCATCAGTCCTTCCAATGAATATTCAGGACCAATTTCCTTTAGAATTGTCAGGGTGGATCTCCTTGTAGTCCAAGGGGCTCTCAAGAGTCTTCTCCAACACCACAGTTCAAAGGCATCAATTCTTTAGTGCTCAGCTTTCTTTATAGTCCAAGTCTCACAACCATACATGACTAGTGGGAAAACCATAGCTTTGACTAGACAGACCTTTGTTGGTAAAGTAATGTCTCTGCTTTTTAATATGCTATCTAGGTTGGTCATAGCTTTTCTTCCAAGAAGCAAGAGTCTTTTAATTTCATGGCTGCAATCACCATCTGCAGTGGTTTTGGAGCCCAAGCAAATAAAGTCTATCATTGTTTTCATTGTTTCCCCATCTTTTTGCCATGAAGTGATGGGACTGGTTGCCATGATCTTAGTTTTCTGAATGCTGAGTTTTAAGCCAAAATTTTCACTCTCCTCTTTCACTTTCATCAAGAGGCTCTTTAGTTCTTCTTCACTTTCTGCCATAAGGGTGGTGTCATATGCGTATCTGAGGTTATTGATATTTCTCCCGGCAATCTTGATTCCAGCTTGTGATTCATCCATCCTGGCATTTTGCATGATGTACTCTGCATATAAGTTAAATAAACAGGGTGACAATATACAGCCTTGACATACTCCTTTTCTGATTTGGAACTGTCTGTTGTTCCATGTCCAGTTCTAACTATTGCTTCCTGACCTGCATACAGGTTTCTCAAGAGGCAGGTCAGGTGGTCTGGTATTCCCATCTCTCGAAGAATTTTCCACAGTGTGTTGTGATCCACAGAGTCAAAGGCTTTGGCATAGCCAATAAAGCAAAAGTAGATGTTTTTCTGGAGCTCTTTTGCTTTTTTCAGTGATCCAACAGATGTTGGCAATTTGATCTCTGGTTCCTCTGTCATTTCTAAATCCAGCTTGAACATCTGGAAGTTCATGAGAACTTCATCTAGCTGGAAGTAGTAGAGGTAAATCGAAGGATAAGGTCAGAGAAGCTCAGATAATGGAAAGAACTCAATCCACTGTAGTTCACTTTGAAGATGAAGGAAGGTAGGTGGCCTCTGGATACTGAAAGTAACCCCTAGCTGACAGAGCAAAGACCTTATTCCTAAAGCCATGAGGATCTAGATTCTGCTAATAACCTGAATGACCTCGGAAAGGAACATTTCCTAGAGCAACCTAGAAACTAGCTAGTCAGCACTTTGATTTTGACCTTGTGAAACCAGAACAGAGGAACCAGTAGGACCAACCAGACTTCTGACCCACAGAACTGTGAGATAATATATTTGTGTTGTTAAATTGTTGTTAATCTCCTAAACTCATGGCAATTTGTTACAGCAGCAACAAAAACTAATACAGTAGGTGTTAGCTGGAATTTCTCTGCCTTTAAGGTCAAGATAAGACTGGAGTCCTCTTGTCTTATGGTGACAAGGACAAATTGTCACAAATTGTCAGATTTATGAGGACGAATCTCTTGTCCTCACCAAGATTTCTGCAGGGCCTCAGGTCATGGAGGATAATGTATACTGTCATGATTTTCTCTTGTTCAGACTTGCTGTTTCTACTGGAGAGTCTGGTAAAATTCTTGTGCCATTGAGCTTGGTCACCTGCCTTCTCCTGTTGTGAAAAAAAGAACATGCTACTCTGGTCTGCTGGAAAATGTGACATTAGTAGAATCCGGGTTACTTCAGCTGAGGCAGCGAAGGTCATTGTATATCAGGTGATAGCCAGCCTATCCTCAGATAACTTGTGAGCAAGACTAGGAAAAATCAGTAGAACTGCCTGATTCCCACTGTAATTATTTGTTACACATTATTATTTTGGTTTTATTAGATACCTCACGCTTACCTGAGGGAATTTTGTTCCCTTAGTAGTACATCTTTTTTTACTCTTTCTCCTCCTTCTATGCCTAAACCACACCATTTCTAGCCTCATTTTAGTATGTTTTATCTCTCTGTGTATCTATCTCCCATTTTTGCCTGTTGATATCAATTTCTTAGTTTTAAAATAATAGCTTCCTTCAACAGTCTGTTTATCAGAGTCTGTTTAGCAGACTTCTTGGTGGTTTGCCACACAAGTCTTCTAGGGAGTTAGATAAGAGGATTCTTTCATAAAGAGTGAATCAGAGCAGGAGGTTAATTCTGCGGATGTCCTGAATGATGTCCTTGGGAGTCTGAGTGACCAGAGAATTGTCAGGGAACCAGAACAGTCTCCAAAGAGGGAAGAGTAATATTTCTGATGATGGTTTCTTAGATTAGAGAACACGATTCACGTTCAAGGGTATTCAAGGGGTCTTACACCTGTCTTCTTGACATCCAGCCCCAAATTACCTTGTATTGTTATCTTAAATCTGTATGTCACGTATCCCCAACAGACTCGTAAACCTTTTGCATGTAGGCTTTGTTTTCTATGTTTTTGAAATCATGACATGTTGTCCACTGTGCCCTGCATATAGCGGGCCTTAAGTAACTGTACATTACTAATGATAAAGAAAAATAAGAGGCTAAAAGAAGAAGAGAGATTATGTGAGGAATATCTCTGATTAGTTTCACCATCTCTTAATTTTTAAAAATCTTAGTCTGGGAAGATACATTCTGGATTTCAAAAAATAAAGTCAAAAAGTTTAAAAAGTAGTTCTTAGAAGAGAGAAATAAGTGTTAAATTGAATCATAGATTACAAAGAGGAGGTTTTGAAATTACCAAAATCAAGAAGTGCAGATCCAAAAGCTATCTACTGATTATTAAGTTGCTGAAGATTATAATTCACTGAAATAAGCACTGGCTCCATATGTGTAAGACAAGAAGCTTTTGGAAGGCAGCTGCTGATGTGAAAATCATTGCTTAATGTTAAATTTTCTTATAATAACTCCTTGGCAGAGTCCTACTAGCAATTATAATACAAAGCAAAATATGTTGCAACAATATGTGTGAAAATATCAAATCCAAAATTTGTTTTATATAGAACACTCATCCTTTGCCTTATTCTTGAAATTTCCACTGATTCTTATATTCATTTAAAATTTGCATCATTTCCCCACACTGTTAATAAAGATTAGCTATATATTGAGAAAGTAGTGTTAATTGCTCAGTTGTGTCAACCCCGTGGACTGTAGCCCACCAGGCTTCTCTGTCCATGGAATTCTCCAGGCAAGACTACTGGAGTGGTAGCCATTTCCTTCTCCAGGGGATCTTCCTGACCCAGGGATTGAACTCTGATCTCCCACATTCTAGGCAGATTCATTCCCATTTTAGTCATAGGGGAAATCCTATAGATTCAGCCCTACTTTTAAAAATGACGCTTTTCCTTAATACAAAAGTAATATGTACTTAAAATAGTAGTCCATATTGTCTGCTTTAAAATTTTAACACCTACATACACAAGTTTGATGTTTGCCATTTTTAGATGATAAGCCTAACACCCTGACTTTGGATGGTATCACTGACTCAATGGACATGGGTTTGAGCAAACTCGGGGAGATAGTGAAAGACAGGGAAGCCTGAGTGCTGCAGTCCGTGGCATTGCAAAGAGTTGGACATGACAACAATTGACCTTAATACAATGGCCATATAATGGCCTTTGAACAGATAAACAAAACATTTGATTGAGAGTCCAAATAGCTTTTGAGGTGTGTGTCTAAAATAAAGAAGAGGGATGCACACTTGGCTTTAAACTCTCAATCTTATCAGCTTAACTGATAACCATGTATGGTTCTTGTGACACCAACTATGAAAGATTCAACATGGTTGCAAATTGGTTGCAACTCTTCCCCTTGAGGAAAGTTCCTCTCCAGGAGTTTTAGATAGCTTTATTGACTTGCTTAACTTATTGAACATGATAAAGAACACTTCCTGGGACTTTTGAGGCTAGATCCTAAGAAGCTCTGTAACTTTTATGCAGGCCTACAGAGCACTCTCTGGAAGCTCTGAGCTGCCACCGAAGAAGTTTGCCTAACCTGAGTCTGCCATGCTGCAGGAGTGCTCCAGCTGACAGTCCCAGCTAGCCTGCTTCCAGCCATAGCTTCCAGGATGTCAGACATGTAAGTGAAGCTGTCTTGAACTCTCCAAAGCAGAGTATTAGCTAGCTGACTATCACTGAGTAACCTCAGTTAATTTGCTATGAGGAGCAGAACCCTCACCTGACTGAAGTCATCGTAAACTCTTGGTCCATAAAATTGACAGTTATATGTAAGTGACTGTGTTTTTAAGTCACCTAGTTTGGGAAAGTGTGTCACTTCTCTATTCCTGAATAGCAAATCATCCCCGTATTTAGTGACTTAAAATGATAGCAATCATTATCTTTCTGTGTCTGTTTGGGACAGGAAGTTGAAAGGCCACAGCTGGACTGACTTTTCACTGTTGTACAATGTCTGAACTGGGAATATTTGAAAGCCAGGAGTGACTCGATGGCTGGGGGCTTGAGTCACATGAAAACTTACACTTCTGGTGGTTGATTTGGACTGTTAGCCAGGACCTCAGCTGATCTGTTGACTGGCGCACTGTGTAGCTTTGTGATCTCTCCATGAGAACTCTTCACGTGGACTAGTTTGGGCTTCCTCAGAGCTTGGTACCAGGTTCCAAATGAGTGAATGCTCTGTTGTCTCTATGTCTTAGTTTTGTAAATCACGTATGTTCTTTTTGTTGTAATCGTAGGCCATCTAGATTAAGGGGAGGAAAGACAAATCTTAGGTGACCAAGGCCTCAGGTTTGTTTCTGTTTGTCTGTTTTGCCTGGGCTAAAGGGTTTCTTGGACACAAGGCTTTCAGTGGTAAAGCCAGAAAAGTTCCAGGGAAACCAGGATGAATTGGTCACCCTACTAAACCCCCTGTTTTGGAGGAGTATCAGAGTCACATTTTATTAAAAGTGGGAGAGAGCGTTGGGGCCATCTTTGAAAAATAAATCCTCCCACAGGTGTTTTATTTATTCCGCAGTGTATAGCTGGAACACCAGTTGATATTGCTAGGGCAATGAACCATTCATCGGAGTACAAATTCTGTGAGAACAGAGATTTTTCTTCTGTTGTTTATCAGTGAGTTTCAGGATCTAGTATAGTGATTGGCACAGAGTCATTGTCAATAAATATTTATGGAATGGCTGAATGGATAAATGTTAAGTCCTATACCATTCCATTACATAAAATCCAGATAGTATATGAGTTTACCACACTTTTCTTGCTTGTTAGTAACCAGAGAAGAAATAATTAAAAAAAAATTTTTTTAATGAAATAACAGCCTTTCAGGGCAGTATAAAGTAGAAAGCTAATCACAACCAATGGACTTTAGAGACTATCACTTCATCCTATGAGACCAACCCCTGAGTTCTCTCCCTTAGGTGCACTTCACAGGCAGAATCTTGGATGACTGTAGCAGGGACAAGATGAAGAGGTGCTAAGGTTCCTTATATTTGTCTGACACGCAGGGTGTTCCTGTTGTGATAGGGTCCTTTTGGTCAGAAGTCATACCCTTTCTCTCATTTAAGCAAGTGGTTGTTAATATTACTTTTTCTTTGGAAAACCCATAAGTTGGAGAAGGGCGAATAGGGGAAATTCTATAGTAGGAACCTAAGGCTTTGGGAGAGGAATAGATGTTAAGAAAAATTAAGGGAGGAGGTCCATGCTTTAAATCAGATTCCTTTAAAGGATGTAACATGAACCAGTGTAGACAATAATGAAGAATAAATCATTGGAAAACCATTTTGGCAGCTGGCTATACTCTGTGTTCATTTTCTCATCTGTCATATCAGGGGATTTGTTAATACTTTCCCGAGTTTAAACATAGGGTTACATTATTTAACAACTCCAGAATTTTAATAAGTTGTAAATAGCATGTTTCTGACAGGACATTGATCTCAAAGAACGAAGACCTCTTTTGGGAAAAAATGGGAAATGTGATAGGATGATAGGATCCAGGTAGAGAATGGAAGAGTTCAGATGTCAGACAAAGGGAATTTTTTTCATACTGCAAAAGAGTGACTTTTCCCTTTCCTATTTTTGCCTTGACATGTCAGTGCCCTACATTATTTCCACACGTTCTCCATAATTCTAAGTTTCTTAATCTTGAAGTTTGTAAAATAGATTTTAAAGGTGAAAAACCTACTTCTATTTATCATTCTTCACACTGATGCTAAAATAAAATACTAGATATTACATTTATAAAACAAGATTAATTTCCATAGAGAAATTCTGTAATATATCACATCATTCCATAAAAGCATAAAACTTACTGAGAGAACTTGTTACAGTATTAAATAATTTTGGTATAAATTATTGATAAATGACACAAATGATTCTGATTTAGTTAACCAAAATAAATGACTTACACTTGAAAATAAGCCTATTTATTGATTTCTTGCTATTTAAAAACTATTTTAAATTTGGAATAGTTATAGTGTAACCTCCTGCTTCACCTTTGGACACTATTAATAAATTCCCTGTTACGAAAGATGAGGAAATGAACACATAATGTAGCCAGCTGCCAACATGGCCTTCAATGATTCTCACTCCCCTGCATTTCCACACTTAGTTCCCTCTCTCACTGAATAAGACAGATGTGAGTCACAGAAGTTGTGTGAGGTCATGGATGTTGGCTGTTTTCAGCAATTAAGTTTTGAGGTAATTTAATACATAACAATAGATAACTGGTTCACATATATAATTCCCACTTTCTCGCTCATCTGTTTCCACTTTCTTCAGTGTCCATGATTTGCATGACTTCAGTTTTCTTGTTCGCTTGGCCAGAAAGAGCTAAATTCTGTCCGCTGGCACCTGTCCTGTTATGAGCGGCTAACATAGCTTCTTGATAACAGACCAAAAAAGTGGAAATTTTCTTGGTGTAACTCCTCCTTCAGGTATTTATATAGCACAAGAATCTCTCTACTGTTCATTCTCCAGTGCCTTTAGATAATTACTTTTTGTAGGGTTTTACAGTTATTTTCCGAGAAATTGCCTGCTAGGGTCTTACTCTATTAATAAGAGAATCAGAAATTCCTCCCTTATTTTTTAAAAATTTGTTCTTTGTTTCAACTGGGCTTTGAATCAAATAATAGTTGATAGCTACTTTTTCATCCATCCCTCTAACTAGAAGTTCTTCCAATTTGGTTCCTTTTAATAAAAGACAAAAACATACGTCGTTTACAGTTCTCTCTTACTCTCTGTAACTCTCTTATAGCAAACCCAAGCACTAAAATACAGGGTAAATTTTGTTGAACCTGTATTTAAAAGCACAGACTTTGTATTATCATGTATTTCAGACTATCTCCAGGAACCAGTGGAAATTGAATAATCAGGGAGAACTAGGTAACTTGATAACTGGGTGGCATTGGGTGAGTTGTTGGGTCACTGTGTGCCTCAGTTTGTGAATTTGGGACAAAAATATCTATCAAAAGTAAGATGTCAAGGATTAAGTGAGGGAGTGAGTGAAATCGCTCAGTAGTGTCCGACTCTTTGCGACTCCATGGACTGTAGCTTACAAGTCTCCTCTGTCCATGGAATTTTCCAGGCAAGAGTACTGGAGTGGGTTGCCATTTCCTTCTCCAGGGGATCTTCCTGAGAGGATTAAATGAGGTGATAAATTCACTGGGACTTTTAAAGTCCCAATAAAGACTGGGTAATAAGAAAATATTGATTGTTTGTCTCTTTAACTGCTCATTTCACATTTTTATCACTCCTAAATTAAATTAGGATGCTCTTTATTATTTTTAGTCTTTCCCATTTTTTTTTGCTAATTATACCATTTTATTTATAACTTTCTATGATTATTTGAGATTCTAGTTTATACTTCTCATTATGTTTTAAGTGTTTCAAGAGACAGATTTTGCTTATTTGTAGTGCCTTGTATAGATTAAAAGTATTCAGTGAGAATCTGCAGAATTTATTTTCTTGAGTTGCCATTTCATCATCATTATAGCAGTTTCCTTGTGAGATATTATAAAACCCAATATCTGTTCTTAAAATGCATGAAACACTTAAAATGCATGAAACATTGATTTTCCCATTTTTTTCCAGTGTTTAAAAATAAACCTAAAGATTTGACTTAAAATTTTCAAATTCAAAAACACACACTAATCAGTTTGATCCTGGATCCATAATGGCAAATGTCTCTCCATCTTAACTTCAAATGTTTTGGGAGGTTTATAATCAAGGGCTAAAGATGTCAACAAAACACTTCTCTGTCTTTAATCAAGTATTTTTAAATAAATAGTTGACTAGATGGTGTGACTATACATCCATGTTTTGTTTTGTTTTTTTCAGATACACTTGAATTTATTTGTGTACAAGCATGTTGTCTTTCTCTCCCTTCAATACGTGGGAGCTATTGTTTTTGTTTGCCTAGCATAAAACATGCCCCACCTTCACAGCATAGGAATGGATAAATGATCTCATCAATGCCAACAAAATGATTCTTCACTTTAAAAATATGAATCTCTAGTGGATATGCACAAGGAAGAAAGTAGCTAAAACAGAGTAATTTATGACAGTGTGACTCTGATTAAGACTTCATAAACACCTTCTACTACGCCCGCTCTTTTTTTTTTTTTTTTTCAAGATTTCTTTTTTGATGTGGACCATTTTTTAAAGGCTTTATTGTTACAATATTATTTCTGTTTTATGTTTTCGTTTTTTGACCTTGCAGTGTGTGGGATCTTAGCTCCCCAACCAGAGACTGAACCCACACCCCCTGCATTGGAAGACAAAGTCTTAACCACTGTACTGCCAGGAAAATCCCCCCTCTTCTTGAAGTTTGTTGAGCTCTACCTCTGGTATAGTGAGATAAGATTCTTTCCTTTTGTTTTGGTGGATGGAGCGGGGGAAAGGAGCATAAGTTAATCAGAACTTTTTTTTTTTCTTTTGAACAATAAAAAGTACAGGAAATCTCTTTTTGGAATTGCTTTATATACTCTTGGACACAAAAAATTTCATAATAGTAATTCCTTTTGATTCTGTACTTGAAACAAAGTCCTGTTCTTCTTTTCCCCTTTTCCATTTCATGTTCCTGTGAGAGAACTTAAACCAGTTGCTCAAAGACCACTGTAGAAAAGGCTTTAACTATCACTGCTCTAAAGAAGAAACCCAAAGAAAGAAGAGGACTAGAGAGAAATCACAGTCTGGATACTAGGTGATATTGGGGCTTGAAGGAAAACGTTCAGGTACTGTGTCGGGAAGCAGAATGCTCAGTGTAGGCCTTCCAGGACTAAATGCTCTGTAAACAGCTGTGACTAAGAGCACAGTATGGATTTCTGAAAGCTAAATGACTTCAGGAAAATCCTGGTTGCTTTTGAAGGCGTCAGTGTACAGTTTCTTTTTGTGATTTGTCAAGCTGTTTATAAGTTATTAATTGCCTATTGTGTAAGGGAAAGTGTTTCTATATAGGTATTCTATCCTTAACTTAAAACCCGTTTGTAGATTTCAGACAGCTTATAATGCATAAATCTTTTGCTCTCCTTTACTCCTTTCACTGTCTGCTCCTATATTATGTGTGATATCATTCATAGTTTATGTGCAAAATTAAGACTATGGAGGCCCCTGAACTTCCACTTAACATGTTGTCTTTACTGCTGAAAGCCTTTACACCTTCATAAGTAGTGCTTAGTTGCTAGAGCCTATGTGTTAATTCGTAGCTTCTCATAGAAGCTTAAGAAATGAGTCTTATAAAAGCTTCCACTGCTGGAACTATATTGATGCAAACAGAATTGAGAGAGTTCAGTTATTAAGGGTCCTTTAGAACACATTGATAACTGTCAGAAAGTTTTTGGTGAGGTGACGTTCAGCTTTTTCCCATGACCTCATTACTGAATTCGGAGAAGGCAATAGCAACCCACTCCAGTACTCTGGCCTGGAAAATCCCATGGACAGAGGAGCCTGGTAGACAGCAGTCCATGGGGTCGCAAAGAGTTGGACACGACTGAGTGACTTCACTTTCACTTTTCACTTTCATGCATTGGAGAAGGAAATGGCAACCCACTCTAGTGTTCTTGCCTGGAGAATCCCAAGGACGGGGGAGCCTGGTGGGCTTCAGACATGACTGAAGCGACTTAGCAGCAGCAGCATTACTGAATCATAGGGGATGCAAATCTTAAACTAAATTATTGAACAAATATAGATTACCACGTGTGAACAAAACTGTATATACAGCATTTTCTGTCAGTTTGATTATGTTCCAGCTCTCTTTTTTAGGTACCCTAATGGCAACCCACTCCAGTATTCTTGCCCGGAGAATTCCATGGACAGAGGAGCCTGGTAGGCTGCAGCCCATGGGGTCACAAAGAGTCGGACACGACTGAGTGACTAACTTTCAAGACCATCTTCAATAAAACATTTCAGTTCAGTTCAGCTCAGTTGCTCAGTCATGTCCAACTCTTTGTGACCCCATGGACTGCAGCACACCTGGCTTCCCTGTCCATCACCAACTCCTGGAGCTTACTCAAACTCATGTCCATCGAGTTGGTGATGCCATCCAACCATCTCATCCTCTGTCATCCCCTTCTCCTCTTGTCTTCAATCTTTCCCATCATCAGGGTCTTTTCAAATGAGTCACTTACTTGAAACAATTGCAAGAATGTGCTGAAGGCAGGATTTGGCTGATTTATATTTGACAAAAGGAAAACAGAATTCTCCACTCTAGGGTCTGGATCCCAGAGCAATTAAGACCTAAGCCTCAAGCTCTGTGTCCAAAGATTCAGGTACTAGAGCTTCCTAGGTTACTATACTTTTATGCAAGGGCTGCTGCTGCTAAGTTGCTTCAGTTGTGTCCAACTCTGTGCGACCCCACAGATGGCAGCCCACCAGGCTCCCCCGTCCCTGGGATTCTCCAGGCAAGAACACTGAAGTGGGTTGCCATTTCCTTCTCCAGTGCATAAAAGTGAAAGTGAAGTCACTCAGTCGTGTCTGACTCTTCACGATCCCATGGACTGCAGCCTACCAGGCTCCTCCATCCATGGGATTTTCCAGGCAAGGGTACTGGAGTGGGGTACCATTGCCTTCTCCGTTATGCAAGGGCAGGAGTGTCTTAAAACTTAAGGTAACCCATATGTCTGGAATACCACTATTGTTACCATTGAAAACACATTTTTAATATTTATCATACTGACAACACAAGCATTCATTTCACAAATGAGACCCCACTTTGTTACTCATTATTTTAATTGTTAAAAATCTAGTATTGGTCACAAAGAAAGCTGAAATTTTTAGAATAGCTGTCTCTAAAGTGTGATCTTTCTCATATAATGCTAGGTGACCATCCCTGGAATGTGAATTTTCAATTAAGATAATTGATTAAATTTAAGGTGTAATCGGGCTTCCTTCATAACTCAGTTGGTAAATCATCTGCCTGCAATGCCGGAGACCTGGGTTCAATTCCTGGGTTGGGAATATCCCCTGAAGAAGGAAATTGCAACCCACTCCAGTATTCTTGCCTGGAGAATTCCATGGACAGAGGAGCCTGGCAGGCTACAGTCCACAGAATCACAAGAGTTGGACACGACTTAGCGACTAAACCACCACCAAGGTGTAATTTAAGCTAAATAACACATATTACATAATATAATATTTATGTTTAAATATTTTAATGCAAATTTAAGGTGTTTTGTTATTCTTAAATTTTCAGAGATTATAAACGTTCATGGTTTTAGAAGTTCAGGCTCAGGAATTCTGTGATTCAAATATTAGTTAAGTTTTAGCCATATCAATAATAAAATCTAGTTTTGTATCAGAGTTGTAAAGCAAAATGAAATAGTAGCTCCAGAATTTCTGAGTCTATTTGGTCTGAGTCTATTTCGAAGAAGAGTCCAGTAATGAATTTACTAGACTTTGTATTTACATAACAAGGCCACTGTTTTTACTTGGATTTTATGTTTATTTGGATGGCTTTGAATGTGAGATTATGGAGGACCCTGCTTGGATATTTTCACTGGGCAGACTTATGCAATGTAACTTTAAAAAGTTGAGATGGCATATATTTTTAATAATTCATTTGTAATGTATGTGAGGCATTTATGCTCAAATTTAAAATTTTTGAATGTTTGATTATTCTGATCTATAAGAGACAAAATTATCTAGAGGATGGGAAGCCTTATTGCAGAATTTGATTTGAGTTCCACAAATGACAATAACATAGTAGAAGTTCCTTTTCTATGACGTTAAGCATTAGTATATACTTCCAGGGTCTAAACATAATGGCAGGTCTAACAAGAAACAGGTTTATGGTCTAAAAAAAAGTACCATTTTATCTTCATTATATTTGTTTTCCTAAGAAACAGTTATTGTATTGTACTCCAATTTACTAAATCTGTGTTGCATCATACATATAGTTTCATGGACCAGTTGCAATTTTTAATATGATTCTTGAAAAATATGCACAAAGGTGCTTTAACTACTATAAGACCTCACTTTTTCATTTGTAAAACTATGATTCTCTCCTTAAAAGGAAATTATATTTGTAAATCATCTGATGATGGAAGAATCTGTATAAAATTTGTGAGTTACTCCTTATAGTGAAAATTATGGTGAAATTTTAAAACAGATGATTTTCAATAAGTATGAACTATTTTTTCTTCTGTCCTAAAATCTTACTCTTTACAGTTCTTCAGAAACTGGAGTCATTTGTTCTGTTGTCTTTAAAGTCTCTAATCTCAAAAGCTATTCTGTGTTTCCAAAAGGCTTAAAGTTATTATGTGGTCCCTCAGCTTAGGCAGAGAATGGCTTTTGGGATCACGAACATATGGATGAGAGTCAATAAGATCATTCTGAGAGAGAAAAGATAATGAGAAAAGAATAGTGTAGAAGAAAGAGCCCTGAGGAATAACAACAGTAGGGAAAGTGAAAAATACGAGCAAAGGAAAATTTGAAAATTATTGATATCTTATATGCTAGGAAAAAAGATGAGTAAGTGGTCAAGTGTATCAAACACTATTTTACATTTCTGGTGAAGTTGTAGAGGGTTTAAAAAACCACTGATTTCACTATAAAGGTGAGAATGGATAAACTAAAAAGTAGTGTTTGTATTTTAAGCTATCAAAAAGTGGTAGAGTCAAGTAAGTCTAAATAAATTCCAAACATAGACAGACCTTCCCTGTCTTGTCACAAGTCAGTGCCAGCTTGCATTTCTGGGTTAGTCTGCAAATCGCTAGCAAATGGAATAGGTTTGTCCTAGGCAAAGAAAAGCTGCGAGGACAAGGGGAAAACAGCCACACTGGGGCTGACACGTTCCATCTGCATCTGAAGGAGACTTACGAATTCCACTCTCCCCGGTTCTCCTCTGTGGGAATTTTACTGAATGAGCTCTGTTTTGCTGTGAACTTAAAACTGCCCTAGAAAAGAAAGTGTATTAATTTAAAAGAAGTGACATGCAGAATTAATTGGATTGGATTTACACCAGGGTAACTGAAACAGAAGAAAGTGTTAGTAACAGATCAATAGAAATAATCTAAACGAAAGCATGTAGGATAAGACAATTAAAGATTACTGACTAGAAAAGCAAAGTCTGAGAGGAAAATATAACATGGCCTAGTATACATGTAATTTATGTCCCAGGAAAGAAGGAGAGTGGGCAGGAAAATAAAATATGAAGAGAAAATAGCCTAGACGTTTTCAAAGCTGATTAAAGTCTCAAACCCCAGAATGAAGAAGCCTGCTGAATACCAGGCAGGATAAACACAGAAAACCTTGCCAAGGTAAACCATAGTCAAGCTGTTGAAAACCAAAGATAAAGAGAAAAACCCTAGAAATAGTCTTGATTAAGAAAGATGGATGATTGACTAAATAAATACACAGAAGCTAGAGAAATGGAATAACATCTTTTAAATGCTAAAAGGATGTCAGTTCACAATTCTTTACCTAATGAAAATATCTACTACAATTAAAATGAAGTAAAAATGGCTTCAGAGAAATGACGAGGTTATTCTTCACTAGCAGATATGCCTGAACAGTAGCTTAAAGAAATCTTTTTTAGAATGAAGGGAATTTGCCCAATTGGAAAGTTGGATATTTAATAAGAAAACAAAGAGCACAGAAAAGGATAAACACGTGGAGAAATATAAAAATGAAAGTCATAAGTCAGTTATATAAATAAATATATAAATATTGTTGGAATAAACTGCAAAATGCAGAACATGTCAGCTTGGACTTAAAAATAAGACCCAATAATACAATTTATAATTGGGTCTTGTTTATAAGCAGCCTGACATTAAGCCATTAAAAATAAGGATGCAGAGGACTTCCCTGGTAGTGCAGTTGATAAGAATCCACCTGCCAATGCAGGGGACAGCAGTTTGATCCCTGATCTAAGAAGATTCCACATGCTATGGAGAGACGAATCCTGTGTGCCACAACTACTGCGGTCTGCACACTCTAGGGCCTGTGAACAGCAATTAGTGAGACCCTGTGTTGCAACTACTAAAGCCCATACACCTGCAGCCTGTGCTCTGCAACAAGAGAGAAACCACTGCAGTCAGAAGCGTGGGCTAGAGCTAGAGAGTAGCTCCCACTTCCTCAGCTAAAGAGAGCCCACATGCAGCAATGAAGACCCAGTACAGCCAAAAAATAAAAATACATAAATACATAAACAATAAGGATGCAGAGAGGTTGGAAGTAAAACAACTGAAAATCCTATCATAAAACAGATAAATTTAGCTAAAATTAGTATTAGATAAAGTAGACTTCAAGTCAATGGATACTACCAGAAATAAAGAAAAAAGTTTGGAGAGGTTCCATGACTAGATTTTAAAATTTATTCTGAAGTCACAGTAATTAAGACAGTGTGGTATTGGTGTAAGGATAAACAAGTAGATCAACAGAACAGATCACAGTGCAAACCTACAAGTGTAGAGTCACTTAGTCACTTAATTATTTACAAAGGTGCCAATACAATTAAAAAGGGAAAAAAATCCTTAAAATACTGGTGTTGGGAGCACCATACAATGAATATTTGTAAAACCAAAAATTTTGTGGCCACTTCATGCTGTACATGAAAATTACTTTGTGACATAGAGCTAAACATGAATGCTAAATAAGTAGAAGAAAACATAAAGGCAAAAATTTATGACTGTAAAGAAGGCAAAGATTATTTAGACAGGATACAGAAAGCACTAACCAAAAATATTTTTACATAGTACAAAGATTTTAGCAAAATTAAAGTTTCTTTTTATCAATAGACATAAGTAAGTCACACACTTAGAGATAATATTTACAATATATACATCTAACAAAGTACTGATATGGAGTAACTAAAGGCTGACTTGTAATGAATAATAATTTGTGACTAATGATAAACAATCCAGTTAAAATAGATAATATAGATGAATCTGCATTTCACAACAGAAAACATTTGAATGGTCAATAAATATATAAAAGGTGCTTAGATCATTTATCATCAGGAAAATGAAAATTTAAACTCTAATTAGATCTCTTTATAAGAATAAAACTATTTTACTAAAAATAAAAGATATACAAAATCAAGTCTGGTCAGTATATCTCATACATTGCAGGGAGTGTGTAAAATGGTACCACCACCTTGGATAATTTTTTTGCAGTTTCTTGTAAAGTTTAAAAAGGCATTGCCCAAAGAAAGGCAATGCCAAACAGTGCTCAAACTACCGCACAATTGTACTCATCTCACATGCTAGAAAAGTAATGCTCAAAATTCTCCAAGCCAGGCTTCAGCAATATGTGAACCGTGAACTTTCAGATCTTCAAGGTGAATTTAGAAAAGGCAGAGGAACCAAAGATCAAATTGCCAACATCCACCAGATCATCGAAAAAGCAAGAGAGTTCCAGAAAAACATCCATTTCTGCTTTATTGATGATGCCAAAGCCTTTGACTGTGTGGGTCACAGCAAACTGTGGAAAATTCTGAAAGAGGTGGGAATACCAGATCACCTGATCTGCCTCTTAAGAAATCTGTATGCAGGTCTGCTGCTGCTGCTGCTAAGTCGCTTCAGTCGTGTCCGACTCTGTGTGACTCCATAGACAGCAGCCCACCAGGCTTCCCGTCCCTGGGATTCTCCAGGCAAGAACACTGGAGTGGGTTGCCATTTCCTTCTCCAGTGCATGAAAGTGAAAAGTGAAAGTGAAGTCGCTCAGTCGTGTCCGACTCTAGCGACCCCATGGACTGCAGCCTACCAGGCTCCTCCATCCATGGGATTTTCTAGGCAAAAGTACTGGAGTGGGGTGCCATTGCCTTCTCCGGTATGCAGGTCAGGAAGCAACAATTAGAACTGGACATGGAACAACAGACTGGTTCCAAATAGGAAAAGGAGTATGTCAATGCTGTATATTGTTACCCTGCTTATTTAACTTCTATGCAGAGTACATCATGAGAAACGCTGGGCTGGAAGAAGCACAAACTGGAATCAAGATTGCAGGGAGAAATACCAATAACCTCAGATACGCAGATGACACCACCCTTATGGCAGAAAGTGAATAAGAACTAAAGACCCTCTTGATGAAAGTGAAAGAGAAGAGTGAAAAAGTTGGGTTAAAGCTCAACATTCAGAAAACTAAGATCATGGCATCTGGTCCCATCACTTCATGGCAGATAGATGGAGAAACAGTGGAAATAGTGGCTGACTTTATTTTGGGGGGCTCCAAGATCACTGCAGATGGTGACTGCAGCCATGAAATTAAAAGATGCTTGCTCCTGGGAAGAAAATCTATGACCAACCCAGACAGCATATTCAAAAGCAGAGACATTACTTTGCAAACAAAGGTCCGTCTAGTCAAAGTTATGGTTTTTCCAGTAGTCATGTGTGGATGTGAGAGTTGGACTGTGAAGAAAGCTGAGCACAGAAGAATTGATGCTTTTGAACTGTGGTGTTGTAGAAGACTGTTGAGAGTCCCTAGGACAGCAAGGAGATCCAACCAGTCCATCCTAAAGGAGATCAGCCCTGGGTGTTCATTGGAAGGAATGATGCTAAAGCTGAAAGTCCAATACTTTGGCCACCTGATGCAAAGAGCTGAGTTATGTGAAAAGACCCTGATGCTTGGAGGGATTGGGGG
This sequence comes from Bubalus kerabau, assembly GCF_029407905.1. Lineage (NCBI taxonomy): Eukaryota > Metazoa > Chordata > Mammalia > Artiodactyla > Bovidae > Bubalus > Bubalus kerabau. The sequence goes on from NW_026577904.1 coordinate 1,789,080, forward strand.
CAGGAGGAGAAGGGGATGACAGAGGATGAGATGGCTGGATGGACACGAGTTTGGGTGAACTTTGGGAGTTGGTGATGGACAGGGAGGCCTGGCGTGCTGCAGTTCATGGGGTCTCAAAGAGTCGGACACGACTGAGCGACTGAACTGAACTGTGAAGTTTAAACATGCACATAACCTTTGATTTGTTAGTTCCTTTTGTGACTCAGATGGTAAAGTGTCTGCCTACAATTCAGGAGACCCAGTTTCAATCCCTGGGTCGGGAAGATCTTCTGGAGAAGGAAATGGCAACCTACTCCAGTAGTCTTGCCTGGAAAACCCCATGGATGGTGGAACCTGGTAGGCTACAGTCCATGGGGTCGCAAAGAGTGGAACACAACTGAGCGACTTCATTTTCACTTTCACCTTTGACATTGCAAGTGTACATCTAGGTATATCCCCGCCCCGTCCCCCAAATTAGTTCACAAGTTCACAAAAAAGTTTTGTATAAGAAGAATGCTTATATTAGTTTTGTTCCAGTAGAGCATCAGGCAAAGCGTGGAGGTTGATAATACAATGATTTCAGTAGAAAGGGTGATTAAATTGGTGCCAGTGGTAAAGAACCCTCCTGACAATGCAGGAGATGGAGGAGATGCAGGTTTGATCTTTGGTTCAGGAAGATCCCCTGGAGGAGGGCATGGCAACCCACTCCAGTATTGTTGCCCAGAGAATCCCATGGACAGAGGAGCCTATTGGGCTAAAGTCCATGGGGTCACAAAGAGTTGGACACGACTGAAGTAACTTCGCATGGCATCTGAGAAAGAAGTGCCCTTGGAACTGAAGTTTTGTCCACCTTTGGTGTGACTATGGAGCCATTGCCTTTAACAATGTGAACTTCAAGTACACCACAGATGGCCCCCTGGTATTGAATGATCTGAGAGCAAGCACTGACTCAAGAGGAAAGGTTGGCATTGTGGGAAGAATAGGAACTGGAAAAAGTTCCCTCATCACTGCCTCTTTTAGATAATCAGAACACAGTGGTACAGTTTTGATGGATAACAATTCAACAACTCAAATTGGACTTCACAGTTTTAGAAAGAAAATGTCAGAGTACAAACAACCCATAAAATACTGGAAACAACCCAAAAGGTCATTAACAGGAAATGTGAAAACAAATTGTTAATTTCATATAATGAAACACTATGAGAGTAGTCAAAGTAGTAATAAACCACAAACACACTCAATCACATTAGTGAATCTTTAAAATATTATTTGTGTGAAAGAAGCTAAACACAAAGAATACATACCATATGACTTCATTAAAAACAATTATTGGAGTATCAGTTCAGTTTGGTCACTCAGTTGTGTCCAGTTCTTTGCAACCCCATGGACTGCAGTGCACTGGGCTTCCCTGTCCATCACCAACTCTCAGAGCTTACTCAAACTCATGTCCATTGAGTTGGTGATGCCATCCAACCATCTCATCCTCTGTCATCCCCTTCTCCTCCCACCCTCAATCTTTCCCAGCATCAGGATCTTTTCAAATGAGTTCTTCGCATCAGGTGGCCAAAGTATTGGAGCTTCAGCTTGAGCATCAGTCCTTCCAATGAATATTCAGGATTGATTTCCTTGAGGATGGACTGGTTGGATCTCCTTGCAGTCCAAGGGACTCTCAAGAGTCTTCTCCAACACCAAAGTTCAAAGGCATCAGTTCTTTGGCAGTCAGCTTTATTTATAGTCAGATTCTCACATCCATACATGACTACTGGAAAAATCATAGTTTTGACTAGATGGACCTTTGTTGGCAAATAATGTTTCTGCTTTTTAATATACTGTCTAGATTGGTCATAATTTTCTTCCAAGAAGCAAGCTGCTTTCAATTTCATGGCTGCAGTCACCATCTGCAGTGATTTTGGAGTCCCCCAAAAATGAAGTCTGTCACTGTTTCCACTGTTTCCCCATCTATTTGCCATGAAGTGATGGGACCAGATGTCATGATCTTCGTTTTCTGAATGCTGAGTTTTAAGACAACTTTTTCACTCTCCTCTTTCAGTTTCATCAAGAGGCTCTTTAGTTCTTCTTCACCTTCTGCCATAAGGGTGGTGTCATCTGCATCTCTGAGGTTATTGATATTTCTCCTGGCAATCTTGATTCCAGCTTGTGCTTCATCCAGTCCACCATTTCTCATGATGTACTCTGCATATAAGTTAAATAAGCAGGGTGTCATTATACAGCCTTGACTGTATATTGGACTGTCAAGGTTTTGAAATGGATTTGGAACCAGTTTGTTGTTCCATGTCCAGTTCTAACTGTTGCTTCTTGACTTGCATACAGATTTTTCAGAAGGCATAGTTGCTTGATAAAGTTGTGTTGGTTTCAGGTGTACAGTAAAATGAATCCAATATATATATATATACACACACATATATCCATTCTTTTTTAGATTATTTTCCCATATAGGTCATTACAGAGTAATGACTAGAGTTCCCTGTGCTATACAACAGGTCCTTATTAGAACTAAAAAGCCTCTTGATGACAGTGAAAGAGGAGAGTGAAAAAGTTGGCTTAAAGCTCAACATTCAGAAAACGAAGATCATGGCATCTGGTCCCATCACTTCATGGGAAATAGATGGAGAAACAGTGGAAACAGTGTCAGACTTTATTTTTTGGGCTCCAAAATCACTGCAGATGGTGACTGCAGCCATGAAATTAAAAGACGCTTACTCCTTGGAAGGAAAGTTCTGACCAACCTAGATAGCATATTCAAAAGCAGAGACATTACTTTGCCAACACAGGTCCGTCTAGTCAAGGCTATGGTTTTTCCAGTGGTCATGTATGGATGTGAGAGTTGGACTGTGAAGAAAGCTTAGCACCGAAGAATTGATGCTTTTGCACTGTGGTGTTGGAGAAGACTCTTGAGAGTCCCTTGGACTGCAAGGAGATCCAACCAGTCCATTGTAAAGGAGAGCAGCCCTGGGTGTTATTTGGAAGGACTGATGCTAAAGTTGAAACTCCAGTACTTTGGCCACTTCATGCGAAGAGTTGACTCATTGGAAAAAACTTTGATGCTGGGAGGGATTGGGGACAGGAGGAAAAGGGGACGACAGAGGATGAGATAGCTGGATGGCATCACCTACTCAATGGACATGAGTTTGAGTGAACTCCAGGAGTTGGTGATGGACAGGGAGGCTTGGCGTGCTGCGATTCACGGGGTCGCAAAGAGTTGGACACTTAGCTACTTAGCTGCTTAACTACCTAACTAAGTCACAAAGAGTCGGACTTAGCTACTAAACTGACTGACTGACTGAGTATGCATGTGTCACTCTCAATTTCCCAATTTATGTCCCCACCAAGCCTTTCACCAGTGGTAACCATAAATTTGTTTTCTGCCCCTGTGACTCTTTTCTGTTTTGTAAATAAGTTCATTTGCATTTTCCTTTTTTTAGGTTCCACATTTAAACAGTATCCTACATTTGTTTCTCTGCATCTGACCCAGTATGATAATCTCTACGACCATCATGTTGCCGAAAATGACATTATTTCATTCTTTTTTATCGCTGCGTAATATTCTGTTGTATATGTATACCACATCTTTGTTACCCACTCCTTTGTTCTTTCAGTCTTTTTTATCCAGGTGTTAGCTATTTTGACCTTGTTCTCTAATTTTGTCTATTTTTCCTTGTTTTCTATTTCTTTGTCATTTTGTTTCCTTTTTTGGAGACTTAAAACTGCATTTTCAGCCTTTGTATTGAATTTTCCATTTCAAGATATTTATATTTATTTTTAAAAACTTCTTTTATGTCTCTGAACGTTTTTTTTTTTTTTTAATCCATCCCTTTCTTGTTTCATGGTTGTAACATGTTTTCTGGTTTATTAATGATAGACTTTGAAATTTTGTTCTTCTGTAATGTCAGTTTCTTAAAAATTACTTTGTTTGAAACCATGTTGAAGACTTTACTCAGATTTCTGGTGTCTTTGGTATTACCCTCATAATTAAAAACTTGTGGTAAAAATGGTAATTGGAAACTCTGAAAATATGGGTGGAAATTACTGACTGGCTTCTGTAGAATGATCTGAATGGGATTTTTGTTGGAGAATCCCAGTATCCCAATACTTTAAGATTTTCCTAAGACTGTGGATTTCTAAGAGAGTTTTCTTTTATAATACAAATTACTTTTTGGAATGCAAAGCTCAGTGCTCTGGTGGTCAAGTGGGAAAACAGGTTATGTGTCTCAACTTTCAACATTTAATCCAGTTAATATGAGTCATTCAGTCCTTTACTTCTCCAGAAAAGAATTCTCCAGTATTCAGCCCGTACTGAGGAAGGGTAGCTATCAGATTATGAAGAGGAAAGTGTGTCTAGGGAAACCCTAATTTGTCACACATCTTTTACCCAGTCCTCCTTATTTTGACCTTGAAACCCATTGGGTTTCCATGGCGGCTCAGATGGTAAAGATCTGCCTGCAGTGCAGGAGACCAGGCTTTGATCCTGGAGTCAGGATGATCCCCTGGAGAAGGGCGTGGCAACACACTAGAGTATTCTTCCGTGGAGAATTCCATGGATGCAGGCTCCTGGTAGGTCACGATCCATGGGGTTGCAAAGAGTCGGCATGTCTGAGTGACTAACATTTCCACTATAAATTTCAGAAAAACCTGTTGTTACAAATGTTGAACCTTTTGAGGATTCTTCTTTGTAAACTAAAACCTAAGTCTTAGATTTTGCTACTGCTTATTTTAGATTAGGCATTCTAACTCCCATCTATTTTTCTGGGTTCCAAAAGTTTGTTGCTGTTGTTACCTTTCTTGTTTGTCTTTTGATTTTTTGTCTTTAAAATATGCAGTTAGAGTGAGGTTTTTGAAGGCAGAGAATTGAATTATTAAATGTACTCTTTTAATTCAGAAGACTTTTTTTTCATTGACTTTAGCGGGTAAGAAATGAAGTCTTGTCCTGCAATTTATGAGAGTGCTTATTACTATGACAATGGAAGTATGTAAAATTAGAATATGTTTAATAAGCTTCCCATAATTATTTTAAGCATTATTTTTAGAATAAAGAATGCATGACAACAAGCAATTATCTTTGACAATGAAATTTAAATATATTAATGACTACTGGTTATTCTAGTGTGTTTGGTTATTAGCAGTTATTTAGAAGTTAGTCAAAATAAATTCACGCTGTACATATTCCTTTTATGCATTTTCCAGACTCCTCTCCTAATTGATTTGATCACAACTCTAAACTCTAGAACTTGTATGTCTTATAAGAGCACTAACTTTATGTTGTGTGCCTTTAAGAAAGGGAAAACCAACAGGACTGTACATCATACTCTAATTACTTGTATTTCAGTTTAACAATTGATAGGTGGATCCAGAGAATCCATATAACATTTTTAAAGCTAGTGAAATTTTATAAAGCCTTAAAAGAACTTACTGTTTTGTGTGTGGAATTCTTATTAGAATAATCCCACTGATCATCATCTGTGCACTTAGGCAAAAGGAAAGCTTACTGGCATGTATGACACAGTCAGTTCTGCACTTCAGTTTTTCCAGTTGTGCCAAAACTATTTTAAAATGGTACCTCAGCCTAGTATTGCTTAAATGTTCCTTGGACCTTACTTGGTAAAAGATAAGTTTATGTTTTCAAAACTATCCTGTTATTTCTGGTTTTAGTTCAGTTTAATATGGATGTTTTGAATTTGCATGATTCTGACAAGAATAGTGTTAAAACCAGAGGACTTTTGGTTTTACAAATGAAATCAAGACAAATAAAGAAGGAGAAAACTGACTTTACTATTTAAATAGCTTTGTATAACGCTTAGGAATTAGACTTGAGATCAGTCAATCTATGTTTGAGAAAAGTTTTTAGTTAACTTTTGCAAGGCACTATTTAAAACTTCTTTTCAAAGTAGTATAGATGGATATTGTAACTGTGTGTTGCAACCCCATCTTGTAACTATGGTTTTTTTCCTTCATTAAACCTAATTTGTATTGTCTGAATAAATAACTCCCAGAAGAATTCCCTCATTCAAAGGGAGGTCTGAAAATTATAGCAAGTTACCTGCTTTTCTCACTAATTTGGAATAAGATTAGTTTGATTTATAAATGATGGAGTAAGTTGTTTTATCTAATGTTTGTTGTTCCTCAGAATAGTGTATCCCTTCTAAAAGAGCAAGTTATTGATCTTTTCCTGAGAATCGTAGATACAAGAAGGAGTTGAGAGTAGTGCTAATAATGATGGCGCTGTTCATTTGAAAACAACTAAAATGAGTGAGAATCTAGGCTAAGTTTGTTCTTTCACTGGCATATGAGAGTCAAAGAAAGTAAGAGTAAAGAACGTTAGGAATACTTACTATGTGTCAGACCCATTTTTATAAGCTGTATGGTATTAACTCATCTTCCGAGCAGCTCTGTAAAGTAAATACAATTATTATCATCCCCATTTCATAGAAGAAGAAGTAGAGGCAAGTCATGGGGCTGATAAATTATAAAACTGGGCTTTGCATCCAGACAGTCTGGTTCTGGAGTCCATAAGCTTAACTACCACTCTAAATTGTTGCTACTAAAAGAGAATTCTGCATAAAAATATGAAATTGCTCTCAAATAAAAGAAGAAAAAGCAGTGGAGATAAAAGAACATAGCCAAACCAAGTGATTCAAGGTCACGGGGCTCTGATTGATTGACATGGGTCAGTATTATTGTGACAGTTTAACTTATTTGGCTTATATAGAGAAAAGAGTAAAATAAAGATGACTAAAGGGGCTTCCTGGATGGCTCAGCGGATAAAGAATCTGCCTGCAACACAGGAGACTCGGGTTCGATCCCTGGGTCGGGAAGATCCGTCTGAATGAAGAAATGGCAACTCACTTCAATATTCTTGCCTGGAGAGTCCCATGGACAGAGGCGCCTGGCCAGCTACAGTGCAAAAGGTTGCAAAAAGTCAGACACAATTGAGCAACGAAGCGTGCAGGAAATAAATTTGTCACATTAAAATCAGGAAGAAACACAATATACCTTGTAAATTCAGTAATTTTTCTTCTCAGTTACTTATTCTACTGACATTATTGTAATTCCAAAGGGAGGATGGAAGTGAGAGTCACATTAACATGTATATGTATAACTGAATCACTTTGTTGTACACCTAGAACAAGCACAACATTGTTAATCAACTATATACCAAAGTAAAATAAAAATAACTTACTGAAAAAAATGTTTTGAGGTGCTAATTTGACATTCAGTGATCAATGCTAAGTAAGCTGTTAGATAAATGTAACTTAAGCTCAGAAGTTTGGGCTGAAGATACAAATTGGAGATCATTAAGACATAATGATATTTAAAGTCATGAAATTGCTTGGTATTATCTAGGAAGAGGATAGACAGAGAGAAGGAAATCTCATATTAGGGTGAGAGGAGAAGGCAATAAAGGAGCCTGGGAAAGAGCAGTTCATAGAACAAGAGGAAATGCAGGAATGTGTGATGCAGGAAAGCCAGGAAAGTAAGTGTGGTAGAATGTGCCTAAGCCTGCTGAGGATTAGATCATGCGCAGGAAAAGTTTCACTGGGTTTGGCAGTGTGGAAGGCACTGATGAATTTAAAAGTAGTTTCAGTGGACTGTGGACAGGGACGCTAGATTGAGATGGATGGAAAAATTAAGAAGAAGCAAGGACGGGTAAACTAATATAGGGAGAGGCTTAGTAGACTAATTCTACTATGCTTCCTAAAATTTTTCTCATGTCCAACTCTATGAGACCCCATGGACTGTAGCCTGCCAGGCTCCTCTGTCCATTGACTTCTCCAAGCAAGAACACTGGACTGGATAGCCATTCCCTTCTCTAGGGGATTTTCCCCACCCAGGGATCAAACCTGGGTCTCCTGCTTTGCAGGCAGACTCTTTCCACCAGGGAGGCCCTCATCAGACAAAGCCCAGTTTTAATCACTACCCTCCTCAACTCTATGGAACCATCATTCACATGATTCTATCATCTTCTCTCTTTATTTGTTTACCTCTTATTTATCCTTCCACCTCATCTTTCCCTTTAAAATTCCATTACTGTATCTTAGGGAAGTCATTTTCTCTGGTTAAAAGTCTTCAGCCATATCTTTCAATGTTATCTCTGCTTGCTTACTTTATCTTTGCCTTGACTGGGGACACTGACTTCCCTCACATACCGTACGGGCCAGGAGTGGGAGCATTATCCTTGTTGACTATTGCCATTTTCAGGCAGTACCCCTGCTCTTCTGAGTTTTCCCAAAGAGTTTGATGGAGTTTTAGTTATCTTAAAAGTAGCAGGGCTCTCAGAGAGTCTTGCATATAGTATTCATTGTACTGCATATTCCATTTTATGTAAGACTTCAGCAACCATGGATTTTGGTAACCATAGCCCAGGGATATTGAAGGGAGACTATAGTTTCTTTCTGTTAAAACTCTTGTTGTATTTGGTTGTTTTTTTTTTTTTTTTTTTTTCTTCCCTCTAGAACTCTTGCCTGGGACCAGAATATAACTCAAACAAACATTGTTCCAGATATATCAGAGAGTAAGGATTTTGATTATGAAGTTTTCAGCTTTACGTCCTCTGAATATTACACCTGAAAAACAAGTAACTAACACACATCTTCTAAATATTAAATACCAAAATAGTCATTTTAGAAGGATAATGTGAAATAATGTGGTTGCTAAGAACACTTGGGAGCTAATGCAGTGCACAAGAAAGTAGATGAAACTATTATAATTTTTTATTGTAAAAATATCTCATATACTTATTTTATTTTCATTTCTAGGTTCCAATGTATTGGCAAAGCAATGGTTGTCTCTGAATTTATAATTTGGTTTGTCTTCATGAAATGTTTATCTGTTTCTAACTCAGCCTTTAACCCTAAGAGATATTTGAGCCCTAGGAAAATTATCCCTTTGGCACAAGAATTTTTCACCTTGAATGACTCATTATTCAGTTTTGGTTAAAAGAATTTTATTAAAAAGATTAAGTACCCAAGAAAATGTATAATCTGCAATTTTAGAAAAAAATTTAATAATCATTCTTTTTTTATATGCCCATAATTAAACCCATGGTCACCATAATTTCTAAATCTCTAATATGTCATTCATCCATCATCTCAAATCTCTAAAGTAGCTTCTTGGTAAGAATAAATGATATATTGAATGATGACCAGTTTTATTATATAGCATAACAGCTTGGAAATGAATCTATCTTCCAGATTTTTTTTTTTTTTTTTTTTTACCTATGTATATACCCAAATACGGCTTCCCAGGTAGCACAATGGTAAAGAATCTCCCTGCCAGTGGAGGAGACACAAGAGATGTGGATTCAATCCCTTGGTTGGAAAGATCCCGTGGAGAAGGAAATGGTAACCTGTTCCAGTATTCTTTCATGGAAAATTCCGTAGACAGAGAAAGCTGGCCGACTGCAGTCCATGGGGTCAGAAAGAATCAAGCATGACTGAGCGACTGAGCATGTACACATGCATACCCTAATATAGAAGACAAACCTCTGGATTATGATCCAGCAGAAAGATGAATTAGCAATATGGTCTTGAGAGGCCCTCACTATCAGTTCTCAGTCCTGTTTTGTGAAAAAATCTTCTAAAACCTTCTCTTCTTTGTGAATGTAATGTGGTTTTTCTTATAGAAAGTGATCACATATTCCAAGAGTCTAATTTAATGTATTTGATTGTCTATTTCACTTCTTTTTTTGAGTATAAGACAGTTCAAGCCAGAGATTCAGTTCTTTGGCTGGATCTTCTCAAACTAATGGGGTTTTGCTAATAGCTCAGTCAGTAAACAATTTTTCTGCAATTCAGGAGACCTGGGTTCGATTCTTGGGTTGGGAAGATATGCTGGAGAAGGAAATGGAAACCCACTCCAGTATTCTCACCTGGAGAATCCCATGGACAGAGGAGCCTGGCAGGCTACAGTCCATGGCATCTCAAAGAGTCAGACACGACTTAGCCACTAAACTACCATCACATACCTCAAATGGACGATGCCACCATTAAAATAACAATAATTACAAAACGTGAAATCTGTGGTTACGTAGACTCTAAACTTCGCTGTTACAAGTAGAACATGATTGTGAAAGTGGATTATTTTCCAAATTTTACAGTAGTAGACAGGACTTTTTTTTGAAGTTGCAGTTGCCGATCCCCAGAAAATAGCATTGACTCTATTGAAACTGTTTATTGGTATTACAGTAAATACACATACTTTATTGTTGTTGTTGTTCAGTTGCTAAGTTGTGTCTGACTCTTTATGACTGCTTGAACTGCAGCCCACCAGGCTTCCCTGTCCTTCACTATCTCCTGGAGTTTGCCTAAATGAAGTCCATTGAGTTGGTGATGCCATCCAACCATCTCATCCTCTGTCGTTCCCTTCTCCTCTTGCCTTCAGTTTTTTCCAACATCAGTATCTTTTCCAATGAGTTGGCTCTTCTCGTCAGGTGGCCAATGTATTGGAGCTTCAGCTTCAGCGTCAGTCCTTCCAATGAATATTCAGGGTTGATTTCCTTTAAGATTGACTGGTTTGATCTCTTTGCTGCCCAAGGGACTCTCAAGAGTCTTCTCCAGCCCTGCAATTCAAAAACATCAATTCTTCGTCATTCAGCTTTCTTTATGGTCCAACTCTCACATCCATACCTGACTACTGGAAAAACCATAGCTTTGACTATATAGACATTTGTCAGCAAAATGATATCTCTGCTTTTCAGTACACTGTCTAGGTTTGTCATAGTTTTTCTTCTCAGGAGCAAGTGTCTTTTAATTGCACGGCTGCAGTCACTGCAGTAATTTTGTGAAGTTGCTCAGTCATGTCTGACTCTTTGCGATCCCATGGACTATAGCCTTCCAGGCTCCTCTGTCCATGGAATTCTCCAGGCAAGAGTACTGAAGTGGGTAGCCTTTCCCTTCTCCAGGGGATCTTCCCAACCCTGGGATCAAACCCAAGTCTCCCTCATTGCAGGCAGACACTTTACTGTCTGAGCCACCAGGGAAGCCCTGATTTTGGAGCCCAGGAAAATAAAAATCTGTCACTGTTTCCACTTCTAATCTGTCTATTTGCTATGAAGTGATGGGACCAGAGGCTATGATCTTAGTTTTTTGAATTTTGTGTTTTAAGCCAACTTTTCCACTCTCCTCTTTTACCCTCATCAAGAGACTGTTTAGTTCCTCTTTGCTTTCTGTCATTCAAGTGGTATCATCTGCATATCTGAGGTTCTTGATATTTCTCCTGGCAATCTTGATTCTGGCTTGTGATTCACCTGACCTTTGTAGACCTTTATTTTTTTTTACATAAGTAATGCATATTTACCCTTTCCTTTTTCCTTCCTGTTTAACAGAATCACACAGCTTTTCTTACAGTAAAAATGAATTATTTTCCTTTTTTGACTTGAGCGACCACCAAGCAGTATAGATTTGGGGAGAAATAAAGGGATCTCATCTAAAGTTTCTTGTTTTTAATATGATGACAGAATTTGTAGGTCAGAGTTGTCTAAGTATTATGCCTTAGTTTATAAGTTTCAGTTCAGTTCAGTTCAGTTGCTCAGTTGTGTCCAACTCTTTGTGACCCCATGAATTGCAGCACGCCAGGCTTCCCTGTCCATCACCAACTCCCAGAGTTTGCTCAAACTCACGTCCATCGAGTCGGTGATGCCATCCAACCATCTCATCCTCTGTTGTCTCCTTCTCCTCCTGCCCCCAATCCCTCCCAGCATCAGAGTCTTTTCCAGTGAGTCAGCTCTTCGCATGAGGTGGCCAAAGTACTGGAGTTTCAACTTTAGCATCATTCCTTCCAAAGAAATCCCAGGGCTGATCTCCTTCAGAATGGACTGGTTGGATCTCCTTGCAGTCCAAGGGACTCTCAAGAGTCTTCTCCAACACCACAGTGTAAAAGCATCAATTCTTCCGCACTCAAGCTTTCTTCACAGTCCAACTCTCACATCCATACATGACTACTGGAAAACCATAGCTTTGACTAGACAGCCCTTTGTTGGCAAAGTAATGTCTCTGCTTTTGAATATGCTATTTAGGTTGGTCATAACTTTCCTTCCAAGGAGTAAGTGTCTTTTAATTTCATGGCTGCAGTCACCATCTGCAGTGATTTTGGAGCCCAGAAAAATAAAGTCTGACACTGTTTCCACTGTTTCCCCATCTATTTCCCATGAAGTGATGGGACCAGATGCCATGATCTTCGTTTTCTGAATGTTGAGCTTTAAGCCAACTTTTTCACTCTCCTCTTTTACTTTCATCAAGAGGCTTTTTAGTTCCTCTTCACTTTCTGCCATAAGGGTGGTGTCATCTGCATATCTGAGGTTATTGATAGTTCTCCCGGCAATCTTGATTCCAGCTTGTGCTCCTTCCAGCCCAGTGTTTCTCATGATGTATTCAGGCAAGTCATTAAACTTCTCAGGACTTCATTTACCTTATCTGTGAAATGAAAATCATGGACTAAATTACAAATTCTTACAGTGCTAAAAATGCAGCACAAATAATTTATTATTTGATTGATACAAATCAGTCTAATTAAAAATTGAAAGTTGAACAATAGATTTTTAACAATCAGAAAAATTATTAAGCACTAAATTTATGCATGGCAATATTTTTCTATAAAATTTAAAGTATTAAGTGTCTACTTTGAACCAGCTTACATTTAAAAAGGAAAAGTCAAATAGGTCACCAGGTCTATTAAAGAAGACATTCAATATATCTTGACATTTCTTCATTCAACCTATTCATTTACATCTCTTAGCTAGACCTTGTGCAGGCAACAGAGGATTCAGAGATGAATAAAACATGGCCTCTAACCTCAAGGAGTTTACAGTTTAACATGTTTAAAGGTCACTGCTAAATTATGACCATAAAAACCTGAATAGCAAATTTGTAAATTGGGATTTTGCTTATTCTTTAGAACTGACATCATCTTCTTTTACTAAATTAGTCAGGGACTTTATTAAGTTAGTCAGCGTAAGTGTAAACTTGAATTTTGTATTATGGTTTTTTCACAGTGCCATATTTTTCCTAGTCTGTAGGCTTGATAAAGGAAGGTACAGGTCTTATTTGAAGCTGTAATGCTAGCCCTTAGTACAGTGATTAGAATGGAGAGATACTTGATATGTTTGGTGAAGCAAATTAAGGGCATAACATAGGTTGACATTTCTTACTATGATATCATTTTTGCTTGTTTACTGTGGAGTATACACATATAGACTACTTCACAAAAACTATTGTGTTGCTCAATGAGTTATGGTATAGTAAGCACCTGTGTAACCACTACAGAGGTTAATAAAAAGATCATTGCCCCCTTTTAACTCTTACTCTTTCCTTTCTTCCAAAAATCACACTGATTTCTTGTTCTATCCACATGGCCCAAGAGGCTGCCAAAAGCATTACTCAGCTTGTCATCACCTCTAGTGGGATTAAGAGATACTAAGTGGGACTTTCCAGGTACACTTCTCTGTGTGTCTTTCTTCTGACTCTTGGTCCTTGAAATTTGGTCTGCCATAATGGAAGATCACAATATTTTAAACCAAGGCACAGAGGTCATATTGAAAAGAAATACTAATTTTAAACAATTATATAATTTTCCTGCCAGTGCAGAAGAGGCAAGTGACATGGGTTTGATCCCTGGTCAGGAAGGTCCCCTGGAGTAGGAAATGGCAACCCACTCCAGTATTCTTGCGTGGAGAATTCCATGGACAGAGGAGCCTGGCAGGTTACAATCCATGGGGTCGCAGAGTCGGGCACAATTGAGCAACTGAACATGTGCTATTTACCGTTATTTGGTCTTCAGTTTTGAACTTTATAGTTAAATACACAAATATTGTTCAGTTCAGTTCAGTCACTCAGTAGTGTCCAACTCTTTGCGACTCCATGGACTGCAGCACACCAGGTTCCCTGTCCATCACCAACTACCAGAGCTTATTCAAACTCATGTCCATCGTGATGCCATCCAACCATCTCATCCTCTGTTGTCCCCTTCCCCTCCCGCCTTCAAACTTTCCCAGCATCAGAGTCTTTTCCAATGAGTCAGTTCTTTGTACCAGGTGGCCAAAGTATTGGAGTCTCAGTTTCAACATCAGTCCTTTCGATGAATATTCAGGACTGTTTCCTTTAGGATGGACTGGTTGGATTTCCTCGCAGTGCAAGGGACTCGCAAGAGTCTTCTCCAACACCACAGTTCAAAAGCATCAATTCTTTGGCACTCAACTTTCTTTATAGTCCAACTCTCACATCCATACACGACTAGTGGAAAAACCATAGCTTTGACTAGACGGACCTTTGTTGGCAAAGTAAGGTCTCTGCTTTTTAATATGTTGTCTAGGTTGGTCATAGCTTTCCTTCCAAGGAGTAAGCGTCTTTTTATTTCATGGCTGCAGTCACCATCTGCAGTGATTTAGGGGACCCCCAAAATAAAGTCTGTCACTGTTCCCACTGTTTCCCCATCTATTTGCCATGAAGTGATGAGACTGGATGCCATGATCTTCATTTTCTGAATATTGAGTTTTAAGCCAACTCTTTCACTGTCTTCTTTCACTTGCATCAAGAGGCTCTTTAGTTCTTCTTTGCTTTCTGCCATTAAGGTGGTGTCATCTGCATATCTGAGGTTATTGATATTCCTCCCAGAAATCTTGATTCCATCTTGTGCTTCATCCAGCCTGACTCACTGGAAAAGGCCCTGATGCTGGGAAAGATTGAAGGCAGGAGGAGATGGTTGGATGGCATCACTGACTCGATGGACATTAGTTTGAGTAAGCTCCGGGAGTTGGTGATGGACAGGGAAGCCTGGTGTGTTTCAGTCCATGGGGTCACAAAGAGTCAGCCACGACTGAACGACTGAGTGGAACTGAGCTGATAATGGCATGTATCCACCTTTGTAGTATCATACAAAATATTTTCACTACCCCCAAAATCCTCTGTGCTCTGCCTCCCTACAACACTGGCAACCACTGATCTTTTTGCCATCTCCATAGTTTTACCTTTTTGAGAATTTGAGCAGTTGGAATCATATGGTGTGTAGGTAGCCCTTTCACACTGGCTTATTTCACCTAGTAATATGTGCTTAAGGTTTCTTTGTGTCTTTTCATGGATTGATAATAATTTTTAGCTCGGAATAATCCTCCATGGTCTATTTACAGCACAGTGTATTTATCCATTCACTTTGTAAAGGACATCTTGAATGTTTCCAAATTTGGCAGTTACAAATTAAGTTGATATAAGCTTCCATGTTCAGATTTTCATGTGGACATAGATATCAACATTTGAGTAAATATCAAGGACTGTGATTACTGGATTGTATTGTAAGAGTATGGTTTGTTTTGTATGAAACTGCCAGACCGTCTCCCATTCTCAGTTCCCTAATGACATATGATGTTGAACATCTTTTCATATGTTTACTTGCCATCTGTATATCTTCTTTAATGAGGTGTCTGTTAAGACCTTTTGCCCATTTTTAAACATGAGATTCTTGATTTTCTTTTTTGAGTTTTAAGAATTCTTGTAAATGTTGGATGATAGTCCTTTATCAGATATGCCTTTTGTAAGTATTTCTTCCCAATCTGTTGGTTATCTTCTCCTTCTTTTGACATTGTCTTTTGCAGAGCAGAATTTTCTTTTAATTGGAGGATAATTATTCTACAGTGTTGTGTTGGTTTCTGCCATGAAACAAATCAAATCAGCCTTAAGTGCGTATATATATACACCCCTGCCTCCAGAGCAGAAGTTCTTAATTGTAATGAAGTACAAATTATCAATTATTTCTTTCATGGATTATACTTTGGGTGTTGTATTCAAAATATCATCCCCATGTCTGTCATCTAGATTTTATTCTATGTTTTTCTGGGAGTTCTATAGTTTCTTTTTTAAAGCACCACAGATTTTTTTTTAAAGCTGTATTCAGAAAAGTTGATATACAAAATTTAACGTAAACATCATAATGAGTTTGCTTTTTTTCTTTGGCTGGGCTGTACAGAATGCAAGGTCTTAGTTTCCCTGCCAGGTATTGAACCTGCACCCTCTCTGCAGTGGAAGTGCAGAGTTTAAACCCTTGGGCCACCAGGGAAGTCCCAGGAGTTCTGTAGTTTTGCGTTTTGCATTTATATCTACAATCTATTTGAGTTAATCTTGGTGCATGGTATAAGGTCTGCAAAGATTCTTCACCCCCCTTGCCCCCACCCCCTGCCCCTCCGTGGCTGTCTAGTTGTTCTAGCACCATTTGTTGAAAAGATTATCTTTGTTCCACTGATTTGCCTTTGCTCCTTGTCAAAGATTAATTGACTATGTTAATCTTAGCAGATCTAGGTCTATTTCTTGGTTCCCTATTCTGTTTCATAGAGTCTGGTAGGCTGCGGTCCATGGGGTCGCTAAGAGAGCGACTTCACTTCCACTTTTCACTTTGCTGCATTGGAGAAGGAAATGGCAACCCAGTCCAGTGTTCTTGCCTGGAGAATCCCAGGGGCGGGGGAGTCTGGTGGGCTGATGTCTATGGGGTCGCACACAGTCGGAGACGACTGAAGTGACTTAGCAGATCTAGGTCTATTTCTTGGTTCTTTATTCTGTTTCATAGATCTATTTGTTTCTTCTTTTGCAAACATATTACTGTCTTGATCACTGCAACTTTATAGTAAGTTTTGAAGCCAGATAGTGTCAGTCCTCTGACATGCTTTTCTTTACTTAAACGTCCATTCCTAGTTGCTCCAGTACCTCTGCAACTACTATATTTCAGTGCGTTTGTGCATGTCTGTTTTTTAATCCTTCTTGCTCTTTTATGGACTGTCCTGATCATCTTATCACTTTGCTTTCTTTCTTTAATAATCTATATTGAAATTTATAGCTAATTGTTTTTAAATTTACATGTGGCAAGCTTCTTCCCCGAACCCCTCTCATTCTCATCAGAAAGAAGTTCCATTGAAAGTAAGGAAAATCAACAAATCTCCACAATAATTGCCTCAAGTTCCCATATATGCCCCTATCATACTTTCCCATGAATTTCATAATACCTTATGTCATATCTCTGCATATTCTGCCAGCCCTTGAATTGACTAATTGCTACTCAGGCTGAATTTCTCCTTCTGACTACAAGCAGGCTGAGGTCTCCCTGAACTGTACTCCAGCTTTATTCATTTCTATTGTATTTCATTTACAATACTGAGCTTAGTTGTTCTAGTAGATTTCTCAGTTTTCTGAGGAAAAGGACAATTTCTTATTAATTTTGATACCCACAAACAACTGTCCCAGTGACCCGTAGCAGTTGCTCCATTATGTACATATGTTGAATTCCTGATTAAAACCAGAGCTAGTGAGCCCCTGCTTACTGCAACTAGAGAGTGCCCACACATCATGAATTTTAGTCATTTGTGATAATGAAATTTACCAAAATTTAAACAGTGCAAAAGCTAGCATCAGTTCTTCATTGGTAGTTAAGTCATTTTAATAGATCCCCTCTGAGGACTTTTCCTATTTAAGTATTTTGTGATTTTAAAAAATATTCAGTTTTGTTCACAGTTTGAAACAGTTAATTGGCAGAGATATGAGTGGATAGTAGAAAAAAATTCAGGAGAATAATCTAGGAATTCCTAGATTTCTAGATAAATTCCATAATTTATAAACTGAAAAATCAGTCCTTTAGTAGATAATGAACTGTGTAATTTCTTATGAAGTTATTTCCATTCCTTTGGTAAAAGTGAAAGTCACTCAGTCATGTCCAACTCTTTGTGACCGCATGGACTATACAGTCCATGGAATTCTCCAGGCTAGAATACTGGAGTGGGTAACCTTTCCCCTCTCCAGGGGATCTTCTCAACCCAGGGATCGAACCCAGGTCTCCTGCATTGCAGGCAGTCTTTACCAGCTGAGCCACAAGGAAAGTCCAAGAATACTGGAGTGGGTAGCCTCTCCCTTTTCCAGGGGATCTTCCCGACCCAGGAATTGAACAGTGGTCTACTGCATTGCAGGCAGATTCTTTACCACTGAGCTATCAGGTATTTACATATATTTTAATGGTTCTTTGTTTTTATATTTCTGAGCAATTTCAATCATATAAAACTTTAGAGATTTTTATTCACAGAAGTATTGTACTCTTTTTAGTATGTTCTATGAAAAACTTCACTCAGAACTAGAATTATTAAAATTAAGATTAATCTCTAGAGATATGTTTTTTAGCAGATGGGAGAATACTTAGGCTATTAAACCTAATTCATAAATCACTATCTAGGGTAATGAGACTTTAATGTTCTCTCCAATTTTTCCATGAACTTAAAGTGTCCAGGGCTTTAAGATAAGTTATTTTGGTACAATCACTGTGGGACAAATATGACTCTGTTGCTATGGAAAACTTACTCCTTAAATGTGCGTTTTCCCTTCTATATTGAGATCTCTTAATTCCTTTTCCATACTCCCATAATATAACATATCAAAGAATATAAGTATTCTAAAACTTTTTTATTATGATTATTGATATGTAAAATATGTATCTGAGATCATGGTAATTAATATTAAAAATGAAGAAGAAGTAAAAGTTTAGTTTTTTAAAGGTAACAGTATTGTAGCTACCAAGAATCAGAGCCCACCATTAATTCTATAAACTACGAAAACATTTATGTGTCATAACCCAAATACAATAATGGCCTGATTTATATAATTCAATAGAAAAATTGGAAATCTGAATTTTAAATGTGGAAATCAAAGTTCCCAGAAGTGATATGTCTGAATATTTAGTACCAGATAATGCTCCAAGAAGATAAATTTGAGAAATGCATTCTTGGAAATTCAGCTTGTATGTTATATATCTCTTACAGTTATGAAAGCTGTTTAATCTAGTTTAAGATAATACTTTACTAACTTGATTTGAAACAATTATTTTAATAATTAACATATTAGTTGATTTTGGAAATCATTTAACCAAACTCACACTAAGAAATATTGCAGTATGTCAATAATCTGAAGCTAGCGTAGTAATATTTATTTATTTATTTATTTATTTATTTCTGGTGGTGCTGGGTCTTCGTTGCTGTATGGGTTTTTCTCTGGCTGTGGTGAGGGGCTACTCTGGTTGCAGTGCACAGTGGTGGCTTCTCTTGTGGGGCACAGATTATAGGGTGCATGGGCTTCAGTAGTTGTGGCGCGTGGGCTCAGTAGTTGCAGCTTGTGGGCTCTAGAGCACAGGCTCTAGTTAATTGTGGCATACAGGCTTAGTTTCTCTTAGGCATGTGGGATCTTCCCAGACCAGGGACTGAACCCATGTCTCTAGCATTGGGATTCTTCACCACTGAGCCACCAGGGAAGCCCAATAATTGAACTTTTATCATGATATAACTTCCAATTTACTTCTATGGATTGTAAATATTTGGATCAAACAGTTGAACATAACTTTAAAAGGTGAACAGGTAGAATTATTTCCAAATTTTTAAATTCTCCAATCACATAGTAAGATTAGCTTCTAAAAATAAAGCCTGAAGGTTGAATGTAGTATTTTGGAGGATATTTTAACAATAGATAGATTAGGTAATCTGAAAATGCTCCCAATAAAAATACCAAATTTAAAGCAGAATAAGATTAATATATTTGAAAGAATAATTGAAATTACAATAAAGTGAAGAAAATCCTTTTTGGTCACAGATAAAGGTGGCATGTGAAGCAGGCTTTCTTGGATTGAGGTTGTAGATAGGTGACGCCTAGGAGAAATTCTGAGAGCTGATTTTGTTGGAGCCCTGGAAAAGGAGGGCTAAGGGAAAAGTAGGAAGTTAGTTTGGGTTTTAATGGTGATCCAGCTACAGGTTCTTCTGATCATGAGTGTATAGAATCATACTCTCTATATATTAGGACTTTTGGAGGTTTACCCTTCAGTGAAATGGTGGCTGAGAGAAATCTACTCATTTGGACAGTGTGATGATAGCTTGTTGGGGTAGTCATAGGCCCTGTATGGAAATAACCTGATCTGCTGAGGATTTGTTAACATGGATCAACCCATACAAGTTTAGGTTTTGAGTACCTGTGAGGTCCAGGAAACCCCAAGCTAACAAATTAACAAAACAAGTGGTCTTTACTTCACACCTATTAGGATAGCTATAATCAATAAAACAGAAAGTAACAACTGTTAGCCAGGAAGTGGAGAAATTGGAAGCCTCATGCATTGTAGTGGGGATGTAAAATGATGGAGCTGCTAGGGTAAACTGTTGGTTCCTCAAAAAGTTAAACACAAAATTGCCATATGGCCCAGCAATTCCCTTCCTAGGTCCATGTCTAAACAAATGAAAAGCAGAGACATAAGTATTTGTACACCAATTTTCATAACAATTCAGTTCAGTCGCTCAGTCTTGTCCAACTCTTTGTGACCCCATGGACTGCAGTATGCCAGGCCTTCCTGTCCATCACCAACTCCTGGAGTTGACTCAGACTCATGTCCATTGAATCGGTGATGCCATCCAACCATCTCATCCTCTGTCTTCCCCTTTTTCTCCTGCCTTCAATCTTTCCCAGCATCAGGGTCTTTTCAAATGAGTCAGTTCTTTGCATCAGGTGGCCAAAGTATTGGAGTTTCAGCTCCAGCATCAGTCCTTCCAATGAATATTCAGGACTGATTTCCTTGAGGATGGACTAGTTGGATCTCCTTGCAGTGCAAGGGACTCTCAGGAGTCTTCTCCAACACCACAGTTCAAAAGCATCAATTCTTCAGTGCTCAGCCTTCTTCACAGTCCAACTCTCACATGCATACATGACTACTGGAAAAACCATAGCCTTGACTAGACGGACCTTTGTTGGCAAAGTAATGTCTCTGCTTTTTAATAAGCTGTCTAGGTTGGTCATAACTTTTCTTCCAAGGAGTAAGCATCTTTTAATTTCATGGCTGCAGTCACCATCTGCAGTGATTTGGGGACCCCCCAAAATAAAGTCTGTCACTGTTTCCACTGTTTCCCCATCTATTTGCCATGAAGTTATGGGACCGGATGCCATGATCTTAGTTTCCTGAATGTTGAGCCTTAAGCCAACTTTTTCACTCTCCTCTTTGACTTTCATCAAGAGGCTCTTTCGTTCTTCTTCACCTTCTGCCATAAGGGTGGTGTCACCTGCATATCTGAGGTTATTGATATTTCTCCCTGCAATCTGATTCCAGCTTGTGCTTACTCTGCATATAAGTTAAATAAGCAGGGTGATAATATACAGCCTTGACATACTCCTTTTCCTATTTGGAACCAGTCTGTTGTTCCATGTCCAGTTCTAACTGTATTTTCCTGACCTGCATATAGGTTTCTCAAGAGGCAGGTCAGGTGGTCTTGTATTTCCATCTCTTTCAGAATTTTCCACAGTTTATCGTGATCTGCACAGTCAAAGGCTTTGGCATAGTCAATAAAGCAGAAATAGATGTTTTTCTGGAACTCTCTTGCTTTTTTGGTGATCCAGTGGATGTTGGCAATTTGATCTCTGGTTCCTCTGCCTTTTCTAAAACCATCTTGAACATCTGGAAATTCATGGTTCACGTATTACTGAAGCCTGACTTGGAGAATTTTGAGCATATTTCGCTAGCGTGTGAGCTGAGTGCAATTTTGTGGTAGTTTGAGCATTCTTTGGCATTGCCTTTCTTTGGGATTGGAATGAAAACTGACCTTTTCCAATCCTGTGTTCACTGCTGAGTTTTCCAAATTTGCTGGCATATTCAGTGCAGCACTTTCACAGCATCATCTTTTAGGATTTGAGATAGCTCAACTGGAATTCTGTCACCTCCACTAGCTTTGTTCGTAGTGATACAGCATTGTGCAAAACAGCTGAAAGGTAGAAGCAACCTAAGTGTCTGTCAACAGATGGATGGATAAACAAAAATGTGATTCATACTCAGCTATGAAAAGGGATGAAATCTTGATATATGCTACAACATGGATAGACACTGATAATATTTTAAGTGTAATAAGCCAGACATAGAAAGGCAAATATTGTATGATTCCTCCATTTATACCTCCATTTATATGAGGTATCTAGAATAGGCAAATTCATCGAGATGGAAAGTAGAATAGAGGTTAATGGGGGTTGGGGGAGTAGGAAAGGGAGAGCTATTGTTTAATGGATATAGAATGGCCGGAGGCAAAATGTTTTGAGCATAACAGTGGTTCACCCAACACTGAGAATGTATGTAATGCCACTGCACTGTTGGAAATATAAATTGGCACAGCCATTACGGAAAAACTCTACTATGGAGGTTCCTCAAAAAAAAAAAAAAGAAAAAAGCGTAAAGAAGGATAGAACTACCACATGATCCAGCAATTTCACCTCTGGGTATTTATTCAAAGGAAATGAAAGCACTCTCTTAGATATCTGAACTCCCATGTATATTGCAGCGTTATTCACAGTTATTCCAAGACATAGAAACAACCTGTGTCCATAAATGGAGTAATGCTTAAATAAAATGTGGTATGCATATTCAACAGAATATTATTCAGCCATTAAAAAAGGAGATCTTGCCATTTGTGACTGTGTAGATGAAACTTGAGGGCATTAAGCTAAGTGAAGCAATTCAGACAAAAACAAATACTGTATGAGATCACTTACATGTGGCATCTAAAAAGTTGAAGTCATAGAAGTAGAAAATAGAATGGTGGCTGCCAAGGGCTGGAGTTGGGGGAAATGAGGGGATATTGGTTAAAGAGTGTGAACTTCCCATTATAAGAGGAGTAAATTCTGAGGCTGTAATGTGCAATATGGTAACTATGGTTTCCAATACTGTATTGTATGCTTGAAAGTTGCTAAGAAAGCATATCTTAAATGCTCTAATCCCACCACAACAAAATAGTAATTATGTGAGGTGAAGGATGTGTTAGTTAAGCTACTGTGATGAACATTTTGCAATGCGTGTGTTATTAAATGTGATGGTTTTCACATTGTACACTTTAAAATTATCCATTGTTATGTATCAATTATATCTCAGAAAAGTTGGAGAAAATAATTTTAATTTCACCTACTTTACTGTTATGGACTGAATGTTTGTCTCCCCCAAATTTATATGTTGAAATTCTAACCCAGTGTGATGGTATTAAGAGGTTTTAGCTTTGAAAGGTGATTAGATCATGAGCATGGAGTCCTCATGAATGGGATTAGTGCTCTTATAAAGGATACCTCAGAAAGCTCTATAACCATGCAGGACACAGCAAGAAAATGTCCATCTGTGAACAAGGAAGTGGGCTCTCACCCAACACTAAAGCTTTTGGCACATTGATCTTGGAGTTCCAGACTCCATAACTGTGGGAAATAAATGTTTGCTATTAAAGCCATCTGTCTATGGTATTTTTGCTACAGCATTTCAAATGGACCAAGATACCCACCATCAGAGTTTCTTGGATACCCTCAGGGGCTCAGACTGCAATTTGAAAATCATATTTTGAGAATAAGATTATATGACTAGATTAAAAGCACAGCAATGTGCCATTCATAAGAAAAATATCTAAAGTGTAAGTGGACAGTATTTACTAGGGTGACAAAAGATAGACCAAAAAATATAGCATGTGTTGTTAGAATCAGGCTAGGTAGGCTTTAAGGCAAAATGCATTACTAGATATAAAGAGAGTAACAATATTATGATTCATATTCTTCAGGAATGTCTAATAATCCTAAATTTATAATTACCTAATAAGATATCACCTAAATATATAAAGACAAATTTAACAAATACATAATTATAGTGAAATGTATTGCCACAAGGGCTTCCCAGTGGCACTAGTGGTAAAGAACCTGCCTGCCAAAGCAGGAGACGTAAGAGATGCAGGTTCAATTTCTGGATCAGGAAGATCCCTTGAAGGACGGCATGGCAGCTCACTCCAGTATTCTTGCCAGGAGAATCTCATGGACAGAGAAGTGTGGCAGGCTACAGTCCAAAGGATTGTGAAGAGTTGGTCATAACCAAAGCAACTTAGCACACACTCACATATTACCACATAGTGTAATATGTTAACATGTATCTGTAATTACTAGCTTCTCAGAGAAATGAACAGCAAAATAAACAAGCTTGTTCTAATTGACATATGGATATGCTGACACTCTAACTAATGCCAGATATTTCATAAAGTGTGTGAGTTTAACCTCCATATGCTGAAGGTTAAAACTGTGGCTCTCATAACCTGCCTCTTGAGAAACCTATATGCAGGTCAGGAAGCAACAGTTAGAATTGGACGTGGAGCAACAGACTGGTTCCAAACAGGAAAAGGAGTACGTCCAGGCTGTATACTGTCACCCTGCTTATTTAACTTCTATGCAGAGTACATCATGAGAAACACTGGGCTGGAAGAAGCACAAGCTGGAATCAAGATTTCCAGGAGAAATATCAATAACCTCAGATATGCAGATGACACCACCCTTATGGCAAAAATTGAAGAACTAAAGAGCCTCTTGATGAAAGTGAAAGAGGAGAGTGAAAAAGTTGGCTTAAAGCTCAACATTCAGAAAATGAAGATCATGGCATCTGGTCCCATCACTCCATGGGAAATAGATGGGGAAACAGTGTCAGACTTTATTGTTTTGGGCTCTAAAATCACTGCAGATAGTGACTGCAGCCATGAAATTAAAAGACATTTGCTCCTTGGAAGAAAAGTTATGACCAACCTAGATAGAACATTGAAAAGCAGAGACGTTACTTTGCCAACAAAGGTCTGTCTAGTCAAAGCTGTGGTTTTTCCAGTGGTCATGTATGGATGTCAGAGTTGGACTGTGAAGAAAGCTGAGCCCCGAAGAATTGATGCTTTTGAACTGTGGTGTTGGAGAAGACTCTTGAGAGTCCCTTGGACTGCAAGGAGATCCAACCAGTCCATTCTGAAGGAGATTAGCCCTGGGTGTTCTTTGGAAGGAATGATGCTAAAGCTGAAGCTCCAGTACTTTGGCCACCTCATGCAAAGAGTTGACTTATTGGAAAAGACTCTGATGCTGGGAGGGATTGGGGGCAGGAGGAGAAGGGGACGACAGAGGATGAGATGGCTGGATGGCATCACTGACTCGATGGACGTGAGTCTGAGTGAACTCTGGGAGTTGGTGATGGACAGGGAGGCCTGGTGTGCTGAGATTCATGGGGCTGCAAAGAGTTGGACACGAATGAGCGACTGAACTGAACTGAACTGAATTTAGGCTCTAGGATTCTTAATTGACTCTTTTGAGCTATTGAGACACTTTATTGCACTTTTAGGAACTATTGCTTGAAGTGACTACTGAAAAGATATTATTCCTACTCAAAATAAGTATAGCTTTCTTCTAATAAAGAATAGTGAGGAAACTTGTCTATGCTCAAGAACATGGAAGTAAAGAAATAAGATTGCCTCTCAGAGATAAATTATTAAATCATTTCATACTGGTTCAGAAAAAGAGATATTCAAGAATTCACTTCTCCCATACTAGGGAAGTTTTTAGCTATTTTCTCTTCAAATGTTTTCTCAAATCCTTTGTCTCTGACTTCTTCTGCGACCCCATAATGATAATGTTGCTGCCTTTAATGTTGTCCCAGCAGTCTCTTAGGCTGTCTTCGTTTTTTTTTTTTTTTTTTTTTTTTTTTTCACTCTTCCTTCTGTATTCTGTTTTGCGGCAATGGTTTCCACCTTTCTGTCTTCCAGGTCACTTAATCCATTCTTCTGCCTCAGTTACGCTGTTATTGATTCCTTCTAGTGTATTGTTCATCTCTGTTCTTTAGTTCTTCTAGGTCTTTGGTAAACATTTCTTGCATCCTCTCCATTATTTTTCTGAGATCCTGGATCATCTTCACTATCACTATTCTGAATTCTTTTTCTGGAAAGTTGTCTATTTCCCCTTCATTTAATTGTTCTTCTGGGGTTTTATCTTGTCCCTTCATCTGGTTCATAATTCTCTGTATTTACATTTTAACTTTAACAATTTAATAACTTTCTGTGATGTGATTTTCATTCTGGAGGCTGCAGGAGTGTAGTTTTTCTTGATCTTTCTGTCATCCCTCTGGTAGATGAGGCTAAGAGTCTTGTGTAAGCTCCCTGAAGGAAGGGACTGGTGGTTGGGAAAACTGGGTTTTGCTCTGGTGAGCAGAGCTGTGCTCCGTAAAACTATAATTGAATTGTCAGCTGATGAGTGGGGCTGCACTCCCTCCCTTTTAGTTACTTGGCCTGAGGCAACCCAGTCCTGGAGTCTACAAGTTCTGTGGTATCAAGAGGGCTCACACCAAGGGGGATCTCCCAGGATTGCTGCTGCCAGTACTCATCTCCCTGCAGCAAGCCACTGCCAACCCATGCCACCATAGGAAACCCTCCAATATCAGCAGATAGGTCTGATTCAGTCTCCTGTCTGGTCACTGCTCCTTTCCCCTGGGTCCTAGCGCACACAAGATTTTGTTTGTACCCTCCAAGAGTGGAGTCTCTGTTTCCCCCAGTCCTGTGAAAGCCCTGAGATCAAATCCCACTAGCCTTCAAAGTCAGATTCCCTGGAGATTCCTAGTCGCTTTAGCAGATCCCCAGACTGGGAAGCCTGACATGGGGCTAAGAACCTTCACAACAGTGGGAGAACTTATTTGGTATTGTTATTCTCCAGTTTGTGGGTCACCCACCTGGCAGGTATGGGATTTGATTTTATTGTAATTGCATCTGTCCTACTGTCTCATTGAGGCTTCTTCTTTGTCTTTGGACATGGGGTATCTTTTTTTTGGTGGGTTCCAGCATCCTTCTTTTGATGGTGGTTCAATAGCTAGTTGTGATTTTGGTACTCTTTCAGGGAGATGAACAGATGTCCTTCTACTCTACAGTCTTGGACTGATCTGCCTTTGCTAACAATTGTGGTGATGTGGCCCTTGTTACATACCTAGTGGGACAGCTTGGTAGCTCTGGCCATTCAGACGAGACAATTAACTTATTTTTCTTTGATTCTTTTGCTTTGCTGCCTATGATTTGGTTTTCTGAGCATTTTCAAAAAATATATTCACCTATAATCTACCAATCAGTGAACACAAGTCATAACTGGTTTTTGTAAATGAAAGTAGCATCTTAAAAAAAATATGTTATTTCTGCATTAGGTTACAGTGAGTCAGCTCCCCAGAGTCTAATTCCCTTGCATGTACCAGAAGTCAAAGTCCCAGACATCCAGAGCTTAATTGGAATGAGATGATGGCCCCGAGGTCCTCCTGACTGTGTGGGTCTGTTGGGAAGACAGTAGATCTCTCATGAGAGATAACCGACCTCACTGCCGTACGTTCCATTCTCACGGCAACACTTACTACTCCAGGTAAGGGCATGCTCTGGCTCATTATCCTGGATTTCCAGATAAGAATAAACCAGTACATCTCTCCCTACTGTTTTACATAGATTTGACAACAAATACATAGGACCTCTAGTACACTGTTAGGATAGCGGAGTATTAAGGTGATATGAGAATCCTCAGACTTCCAACATTTTATGGTGTAGAGATAAGTGAAAGTGTTAGTCACTCAGCTGTGTCTGACTCTTTGTGACCCCATGGACTGTATGGACTGTAGCCCTCCAAGCTTCTCTTCTATGGAATTCTCCAGGCAAGAATACTGGAGTGGGTAGCCATTCCCTTCTCCAGGGGATCTTCCTGACCCAGTGATCAAACCCAAGTCTCCTGAATTGCAGGCAGATTCTTTACCTTCTGCGCCACCAGAGATTAAAAAACAAGTAAGCAATAGTACAAGCCTGGTGTAAGTGGGGATTCTACAAGGGATACAGAAAATGTCTGTGGGTATTCAGAGGAAACAGAAATCACCTCTGCTTGAGGGAGAAGACTCAATGGAGGAGGTAGTAGATAAAATGGCTCAGTAGTAAAGAATCCACCTGCCAATGCAGGAGATGCAAGTTTGATCCCTGGGTTGGGAAAATTCCCTGGAGAAGGAGATAGCAACCCACTCCAGTATTCTTGCTTGGGAAGTCTCATGGACAGAGGAGCCTGGCAGGCTACAGTTTGTTGCTAAGTCACTTCAGTCGTGTCCGACTCTGTGTGACCCCATAGACGGCAGCCACCAGGCTCCTCCATCCCTGGGATTCTCCAGGCAAGAACACTGGAGTGGGTTGCCATTTCCTTCTCCAATGCATGACAATGAAAAGTGAAAGTGAAGTTGCTCAGTTGTATCCGACTCCCAGCGACCCCATGGACTGCAGCCTACCAGGCTCCTCCATCCATGGGATTTTCCAGGCAAGAGTACTGGAGTGGGATGCCATTGCCTTCTCTGAGGCTACAGTTTACAGGGTCTCAAAAGACTCAGACATGACTTTGTGACTAAACAGCAACAACAAAGTATGTAAAACAGCCTTGAAAAGGTGTGACTGATAAAGTGATATTTTCAAATCTATTTAAAAATTCTTGCTTATCCCCACACATATGCTTAAACTCCCTGGGTGGCTTCCTGCTGTTTAGAGACAAAGACTGAAATACTTAGCATGTCTGCTTATCCAGCTTTATCTTACCCTGCACTCTTTGCTCACCTGTACTCTTGGCCTTCTTTGGGTTCTAGTTAATGTTGTGATCCCTCCAGGTCTAGTGACTTTGGACATGCCACTCCCTCTGCCTGAAACCCATCCACCCACCATCTCATCTGTAGTTCCTAATTTGCTCTTATAAAATCTCTTGATTTCAGTTAAAAATGAATCTCATCAAAGTCTGCTTGTTACAGTGTAAATGACACCTGCTGGTTAAATGCTGTCATGTACCACTTCACTTTTATTCCAGTACATGCACTGTGCTGTTTTACAGATCTGATTACACATATTCCTGTGGGATTATCTGATTTGTCTGAACCCAGACACTCCAGACTGTAAACTCAAGGAACAATGAGACATTATCTGCTTTTTTTCCCATCAGATGCTTCAGTTCAGTTCAGTTCAGTCACTCAGTCGTGTCCAACTCTTTGCAGCCCCATGAATCTCAGCACACCAGGCCTCCCTGTCCATCACCAACTCCCAGAGTTCACTCAAACTCACGTCCATCGAGCCGGTGATGCCATCCAGCCATCTCATCCTCTGTCAGGCCCTTTTCCTCCTGCCCCCAATCTCTCCCAGCATCAGGGTCTTTTCCAGTGAGTCAGCTCTTCGCGTGAGGTGGCCAAAGTATTGGGAGTTTCAGCTTCAACATCAGTCCTTGGAATGAACACCCAGGACTGATCTCCTTTAGTATGACTGGTTGGATCTCCTTGCAGTGCAAGGGACTCTCAAGAGTCTTCTCCAACACCACAGTTCAAAAGCATTAATTCTTTGGCATTCAGTTTTCTTCACAGTCCAGCTCTCAGATCCATACATGACTACTGGAAAAACCATAGCCTTGACTAGACAGACTTTTGTTGGCAAAGTAATGTCTCTGCTTTGTATATGCTATCTAGGTTACCACCCTGCATACACTCACCCACCACCTGACCCATGGTCGCTATGCAATAAATATTTATTGAATGAATGAGAAATGCAAAAAAGGAGAAGTTGTTTTAGATTGTGGGCAAAGTACAAATCAAAATACAGAGGAGAAAACTGCCCAAGCTCAAGGACATAGGAAATTATGCTTTAATGGCAGAGATTTATTACTGAACTGCAGGATATTCAGAGATGAGTTAATTAATGCCTCAAGAAATAACTAATGCTCACTAAAACTACTTCTTGCTACCAACCAGATTCTTGAGAGAAAGAAGGAGTTGTTATTCATCAAGTGGTCGAAAAGTGTGACAAAAGTCATATAATTTAGAGAAACAATTAGTAATGTTTCAAAAACATTTGTTAATTGAATTTACAAAATATGGTCAAGATCAGGTACCAGTGCAAAACCAAAGCCTTGAAAGAAGTGAAGAAAGCACCTTGTTTGAGCTTGCAGTGACATTGTTAGTTTTTCAGAAAGAACTGGTCTTAGAGCAAATCATGCATAGACAAAATTTTCTTTTTAAAAATTGTATGAATGCAAAATTTACACACAGTGAAATGCAAAAAATCTTAAGGGTATCATTTGAAGATTTTGAAAAATTCATGTAAATCTAGTCTAAAACATTTTCCAGATGATAGAATTTTCCCTTCCTCCCAGACAATTCTTTCTTGTCCATTCCCGGTCAGCTCCCTCTCCCACAGGAAGCTACTGCTGTGAAATGTAAATCCATAAAGTAGTTTTGCCTGTTCTGGATCTTCATATAAATGAAATTATACAGTAAGCATAATTTGGGGTCTTGTTTCTGGTGCTCAGCATATTTTTGGGATTCATCCATGTTGTTGCATATAACAGTGGTTCATTCTTTCATGTCACTTCAGAGTAGTCTGTTTGAATATACCACAATTTATTTACTTATTTTCATTTTGACATATGTTTGGATTGTTTCCATTTAGAACTTATTAATACTATAAATAAATAATACAAATTATTAACTTCATATCAACTTATGAATAAATTCTAAATAAATAAATACTATGAACATTATTGTACAAATATTTGTGGATATATATTTATTTTTTTATATAATTTTATTTATTTATTTGTTTTGGCTGTGCTGGGTGTTCATTGCTGCAAGGGCTTTTCTCTAGTTGCAGTGAGTGGGGCTACTCTTCATTGGCAGTACATGGTCTTATCATTGTAGTGACTTATCTTGTTGTGGAGCATGGGTTCGAGTAATTGTGGCACATGGGCTTGTAGGATCTTCCTGGATAAGGGATTGAACCCCTGTCTCTTGCATTGGCAGGCAGGTGGACTCTTTACCACTGAGCCACTAGGGAAGCCTGTATCTCAGGTATATACCTAGGTGGTGCAGTGGTAAAGAATCCACTTGCCAAAGCAGCATGCAAGAGACATGGGTTTGATTGGGAAAATCGCCTGGGGTAGGAAATGGCAACCTGCTCCAATATTCCTACCTGGAGAATTCCAGGGACATTGGAACCTGGCAGGCTACAGTCTATAGGGGTCGCAAAGAATAGGATACAACTGAGAGCGCGCGTGCGCACGCACACACACACACACACTCCCCCCGCGTGCCCCCCCCCCCCCCACGGGAAATTGATGGGGCATCAGTTCCGTTCAGTTTAGTCACTGAGTCGTGTCTGACTCTTTGCCACCCATGGACTGCACCACGCCAGGCTTCCCTGTCCATCACCAACTCCCAGAGCTTACTCAAACTCATGTCCATCGGGTTGGTGATGCCATCCAATCATCTCATCCTTTGTCATCCCCTTCTCCTCCTTCCTTCAGTCTTTCACAGCATCAGGGTCTTTTCCAATGAATCAGTTCTTCGCATCTGGTGGCCAAAGTACTGGAGTTTCATCTTCAGCATTAGTCCTTCCAACGAATATTCAGGACTGATTTCTTTGCAGATGGATTGGTTGGATCTCCTTGCAGTCCAAGAGACTCTCAAGAGTCTTCTCCAACACCGCATTTCAAAAGCATCAATTCTTCAGCACTCAGCTTTCTTTATAGTCCAACTCTCACGTCCATACATGATTACTGGAAAAACCATAGCTTTGACTAGATCGTCCTTTCTTGGCAGAGTAATGTCTCTGCTTTTTAATATGCTGTCTAGGTTGGTCATAGCTAAATTCCAAGGAGCAAGGGTGTTTTAATTTCATGGCTGCAGGCACCATTTGCAGTGATTTTTGGAGGCCCCCAAAATAAAGTCTGTCACTGTTTTCATTGTTTCCCCATCTATTTGCCATGAGATGATGGGACTGGATGCCATGATCTTAGTTTTCTGAATGTTGAGTTTTAAGCCAACTTTTTCACTCTCCTCTTTCACTTTCATCGAGAGGCTCTTTAGTTTTTCTTTGCTTTCTATCATAAAGGTGGTGTAATTTGCATATCTGAGGTTATGGATATTTCTCCTGGCAATCTTGATTCCAGCTTGTGCTTCAATTCAGTCCAGCCTTTCACATGATGTACTCTGCCTACAAGTTAAATAAACAGGGTGACAATATACAGCCTTGATGTACTCCTTTCCCTATTTGGAACCAATCTGTTGTTCCATGTCCAGTTCTAACTGTTGCTTCTTGATCTGCATACAGATTTCTCAGGAGGCAGGTCAGGTGGTCTGGTATTCCCATCTCTTTAAGAACCAGAGATCAAATTGCCAACATCTGTTGAATCATCACAAAAGCAAGAGAGTTCCTAAAAAAAATAACTACTTCTGCTTTATTGACTACACTAAAGCCTGTGACTGTGTGGATCATGACAAACTGGAAAATTCTTAAAGAGAATTTGTGATCCACAATTTGATCTCTGGTTCCCCTGCCTTTTCTAAATCCAGTTTGAACATCTGGAAGTTCTCAGTTCATATACTGTTGAAGTTTGGCTTGGAGAATTTTGAGCATTACTTTGGTAGCATGTGAGATGAGTGCATTTCTGTGGTAGTTTGAGCATTCTTTGGCATTGCCTTTCTTTGGGATTGGAATGAAAACTGACCTTTTCCAGTCCTGTGGCCACTGCTGAGTTTTCCAAATTTGCTGGCATATTGAGTGCAGCACTTTCACAGCATCATCTTTTAGGACTTGAAATAGCTCAACTGGAATTCCATCACCTCCACTAGCTTTGTTTGTAGCGATGCTTCCTAAGGCTCACTTGACCGTGCATATGGTATGTCTGGCTGTAAATGAGTGATCACACCGTAGTTCACACCGTAGATCACACACACACATTGTAGTTACCTGGGTCATGAAGATCTTTTTTGTACAGTTCTTCTGTGTATTCTTGCCACCTCTTCTTAATATCTTCTGCTTCTGTTTGATCCATACCATCTCTGTCCTTTATTGTGCCCATCTTTGCATGAAATGTTCCCTTGGTATCTCTTATTTTCTTGAAGAAATTTCTAGTCTTTCCCATTCCATGATGGGGCATAGGTAGGAATTTGATTAACTTTATAAGAAATATCACTGCTATTTTCCAAAGGCTGTAACATTTTACCCTCTCACTAGCAATGTGTGAGAGCTCTGGTTATTCCCACCAACACTTTATATTATCATTGTTTTCAATTTGAATCATCATGATATGTTTATAGTGGTATTGCATTTTGGTTTTAATTTTCATTTCCCTGATAATTGATGATGTTAAGGATTTTTCATGTCTAACTGATCATTTGTATATTTTCCTATGTGAAGTATCTGATCAATCTTTTACCAATTTTTCACATGAAGTTGTCTCATATTATTAGTGATTTGTAGGATTTATGTATGGAGAAGGCAATGGCACCCCACTCCAGTACTCTTGCCTGAAGAATCCCATGGACGGAGGCGCCTGGTGGGCTGCAGTCCATGGGGTCGCTGCGTCAGACACGACTGAGTGACTTCACTTTCACTTTTCACTTTCATGCACTGGAGAAGGAAATGGCAACCCACTCCAGTTTTCTTGCCTGGAGAATCCCAGGGACAGGGAAGCCTGGTGGGCTGCCATCTATGGGGTCGTGCAGAGTCGGACACGACTGAAGTGACTTAGAGAGGATTTATGTATATATTCTGGAAACAAGTTATTTTTCTGATACATATTTTGCAAAGATTTCCTCCTGGTCTGTTGCTTACTTATTAAAATTCTTAATGGTGTCTCCAGTGAACAGATGTTTTTAATTTGAATGAAATCTAAGTTGTCATTTTCTTTTTATAGTTAGTGCTTTCTGTTTCCTAAGAAGTGTTTGCTTAACTCAAGTTGGCAAAGAAATAATTTCTCTACATGTATTAACATTTTAGCCTTTGCTTTTAGGTTTATGATTTTAAGTCTGTGTGGGTTTATTTCTGCAATTTCTATGCTTTTCATTTGATCAGCTTATCTGTCCTTTTGCCAGTACTACACTAGCTTGATTACTATAAAGCTATACTATTTTCTTGAAATCAAGTAGTATAAACTATCCAACCTATTGGTCCTTTTTCAAGATTAGTTTTCTAGATGTTTTGTATTTTAATATACATTTTGGAATCAATTTCAGTCAGTTAAGTTCAGTCATTCAGTCGTGTCCGACTCTTTGCGACCCCATGAATTGCAGCATGCCAGGCCTCCCTGTCCATTACCAGCTCCTGGGGTTCACTCAAACTCACGTCCTTCGAGTCGGTGATGCCATCCAGCCATCTCATCCTCTGTCGTCCCCTTTTCCTCCTGCCCCCAATCCCTCTCAGCATCAGAGTCTTTTACAATGAGTCAACTCTTCGCATGAGGTGGCCAAAGTACTGGAGTTTCAGCTTTAGCATCATTCCTTCCAAAGAACATCCAGGGCTGATCTCCTTTAGAATGGACTGGTTGGATCTCCTTGCAGTCCAAGGGACTCTCAAGAGTCTTCTCCAACACCACAGTTCAAAAGCATCAATTCTTCAGCGCTCAGCTTTCTTCACAATCCAAGTCTCACATCCATACATGACCACTGGAAAAATCATAGTTTTGACTAGACGGACCTTTGTTGGCAAAGTAATGTCTCTGCTTTTGAATATGCTCTCTAGGTTGGTCATAACTTTTCTTCCAAGGAGTAAGTGTCTTTTAATTTCATGGCTGCAGTCACCATCTGCAGTGATTTTGGAGCCCAGAAAAATAAAGTCTGACACTGTCTCCACTGTTTCCCCATTTCCCATGAAGTGGTGGGACTGGATGCCATGATCTTCGTTTTCTGAATGTTGAGATTTAAGCCAACTTTCTCACTCTCCTCTTTCACTTGCATCAAGAGGCTTTTGAGTTCCTCTTCACTTTCTGCCATAAGGGTGGTGTCATCTGCATATCTGAGGTTATTGATATTTCTCCCTGCACTTGATTCCAGCTTGTGCTTCTTCCAGCCCAGTGTTTCTTATGATGTACTCTGCATAGAAGTTAAATAAGCAGGGTGACAGTATACAGCCTCTACGTACTCCTTTTCCTATTTGGAACCGGTCTGTTGTTCCGTGTCCAGTTCTGTTGCTTCCTGACCTGCATATAGGTTTTTCAAGAGGCAGGTCAGGTGCTCTAGTATTCCCGTCTCTTGAAGAATTATGCACAGTTATTGTGATCCACACAGTCAAAGGCTTTGGCATAGTCAATAAAGCAGAAATAGATGTTTTTCTGGGACTCTCTTGCTTTTTCCATGATCCAGTGGATGTTGGCAATTTGATCTTTGGTTCCTCTGCCTTTTCTTAAACCAGCTTGAACATCTGGAAGTTCACAGTTTATGTATTGCTGACCAGTTTCTAAAAGCAAAACAAACTTTAAAAATCCTGCTGGGATTGTGATTGGGGTTGCATTCAATTTACAGATCAGTTTGGATAAGCATAATATTTTAACAGTATTAAGTTTTCCAATTTATTGATGTATATTTCTCTTTTAGTCCAGGTGTTCTTTAATTTTTTCTCTGCTATGATTAGTAGTTTAATGAAGAACTCTTACATTTATGCTATTGCTTCTCTCTGAGTACCATATTTTTCATATTTTTATTTAGGATGGTTTTATGTCTCATTTTCTAAGTACTCATTGCTAAATCCCAGAAAAAAGCAATTGATTTTTGTATTTGACTTGTATTGGTATCCTATAAATCTTTCTAAAAGTACCTAATAATTCTAAGAATTGTTTTATAGACCTTTTGGTATTTTCAATGTAAATAATTTATTATATTTAAATATGGAAGCGTTTTAGGTTTGTTTTTTTTTTTTTTCAGTTCTTACGTATTTTTGTTTTGCATTGTTTCATTGACTAGAATCTCAAGAAAAATGCTGACTAGAAGTGGTGAGTGAACATCCTTGCTTGTTCCCAATGTTAAGACAGCATTCAGTTTTTTACCTTCAAACATAATTTTAACTGTAGGTTTCTACAAATATTTCTTATTACAGTCTATTCCTAATTTACTAGTTGATAAAAGTTATTTCTTTCGTTCTGGGCTGTGCTGGGTCCTTGTTGCTGTGTAGGCTTTTCTTTAGTTGGGGCCAACGGGCTGCTCTCTAGCTGTGGGCCTGGGCTTCTAACCACAGTGGCTTCTCTCCTGTTGCAGAACGCAGGTGCGTGGGCTCCATAGCTGTGACACGTGGGCTCAGGACTTGTGGTTCCCAGGCTCTAGAGCACAGGCTCAATAGTTGTGGCACACAGGCTTAGTTGCCCCACAGCATGTGAAATCTTTGCCCATCACTGAACCAGTGTCTCCTGCATTGGCTCTTCATCGCTGACTCTTTACCACTGAGCCATCAGGGAAACCCTGTTAATTTTTTTTTTTTTTTATCATGAAGACATTGATTTTTTTTTTAATGCTTTTTCTGTACCTACTGAAATGATCATATAATTTTCTCTTTTCATGCTTATGTGGTTAACTGTATCCATTGATTTTTAAATGTTGAACTAACTGTGCCTTCCTGTGAAGAATTTCACTTGGCTATATTTCTTTTTTATACATTGTTAAATTTAAATGACTAATAGCTTGTTAGGGAAATTTATGTCTATTCATGAGAGGTATTGCTTTGTAAATTTATTTTTGTAATGTCCTTATCTGGTTTAGGGATCAAGATTATCCTAACCTTATAAAATGAATTGCAAAATGTTTTTTCTCCTTCTGTTTTCTGAAAACAATTGTGTAGAATTAGTATTATTTCTTCTTTACATGCTAGGAGCATTCATTAGACACTCGAGATTAGCCTGGAATTTTCCTTGGGAGAAAACTTCTAGTTACAAATTCAGAGAGATGTGGTAATACTCAGATTTTCTAACTTCTTGTATCTGTTTTGGCAACTTGTGTCTCCTCCCCCCAATTTTTTTCTTGCGTTTTTCCCAAGTTGTCCAGCTTTTGCTTGTCTTATTTATTGTTGGATGTGTTGGGTCTTGGTGGTGGCACATGGGATCTTCCAAGCATCATGTAGAATCTTTTGTTGTGGCATGTGGGCTCAGCAGTTCAGGCATGTTGGCTTGGTCACCCCATAGCATGTAGGATCTTATTTCCCCAAGCAGGGAAATCTGTGTCCCCTGCATTGGAAGGTGGATTCTTAACCACTGGACTACTAAGGAAGTCCCTGCCCAGTTTGAAAAAAATAGCGTAAAAATTTTTAACGATACTATCTTTTGGAAATTTAATGTCTGCAGTTTCCCTAGTGATACCCTCTTTCATTTTTATACTACTATTTTTCCCTTTTTTATTTTTGATCAGTCTAGTTACAGGTTTATCAATTTTATTAATCTTTTCAAGGAATCCACTTTTGACTCTGTTAGTTATCTTTAGTGTTTATATTCTGTTTCACTTTTTGTTTATATTCTGATTGCTGCTTTTATATTTATTATTTTCTCCCTTTTATTTATGTGAATTTAATTTAATCTTTTTATAGCTTTAGTTGAAACTTACTTTAATTCTTTTCCAATATAGAGCTGCAAAGTTCCCTTTAAGCACCACTTTAGCAGTATCACACAAACTTCTATCTGTTGTGATTTCATTATTATTTAGTTAACAGTGTTTCCTAATTAATCTATGTTTTCTTTTTGGACTTATGAATTATTATAAAGGTATTGCTTACCTTTCAAATATTTCAGTATTTTCAAATATTTGATATTTTGTGTTCATTGATTTTTACTTTAATTTTTATTATGATCTGAGAACATAATTCACATGATTTTAATCCTGTTACATTTTGAGAGTTCTTTTTTTTTTTTTTTTCCTTTGGCTCAGCACATGATTTATCTTGGTGACTATTACATGTGCATTTTAAAAGAGAGTATTCTCTAGGTGCTCGGTAAGTGAAGTGAAGTGAAGTGAAGTCGTTCAGTCGTGTCCGACTATTTGCGACCGCATGGACTGTAGCCTACCGGGCTCTTCCATCCATGGGATTTTCCAGGCAGGAATACTGGAATGGGTTGCCATTTCCTTCTCCAGGAGAACTTCCCGGCCCAGGGATTGAACCCCGGTCTCCCGCACTGTAGGCAGATGCTTTACTGTCTGAGCCACAGGGGAAGCCCTGTAGGTGCTGGGTATAGTATCCATAAAAACAAAGATGCTCAACATCACTCATTATCAGAGAAATGCAAATCAAAACCACAATGAGGTACCATTTCACGCCAGTCAGAATGGCTGCGATCCAAAAGTCTACAAGTAATAAATGCTGGAGAGGGTGTGGAGAAAAGGGAACCCTCTTACACTGTTAGTGGAAATGCAAACGAGTACAGCCACTATGGAGAACAGTGTGGAGATTCCTTAAAAAACTGGATATAGAACTGTCTTATGACCCAGCAATCCCACTGCTGGGTATACAGACTGAGGAAACCAGAATTGAAAGAGACACATGTACCCCAATGTTCATCGCAGCACTGTTTATAAGAGCCAAGACATGGAAGCAACCTAGATGCCCATCAGCAGACGAATGGATAAGAAAGCAGTGGTCCATATACACAATGGAGTATTACTCAGCCATTAAAAAGAATACATTTGACTCAGTTCTAATGAGGTGGATGAAACTGGAGCCTATTATACAGAGTGAAATAAGCCAGAAGGAAAAACACCAATACAGTATACTAACACATATATATGGAATTTAGAAAATGGTAATGATAACCCTGGATGTGAGACAGCAAAAGAGACACAGATGTATAGGACAGTCTTTTGGACTCTGTGGGAGAGGGAGCGGGAAATGATTTGGGAGAATGGCATTGAAACATGTATAATATCATAAGAAACAAATCGCCAGTCCAGGTTTGATGCAGGCTACAGGATGCTTGGGTCTGGTGCACCGGGATGACCCAGAGGAATGGTATGGGGAGGGAGGTTGGAGGGGGATTCAGGATGGGGAACATGTGTATACCCATGGCAGACTTATGCTGATGTATGGCAAAACCAATACAATATTGCAAAGTAATTAGCCTCCAATTAAAATAAATAAATTTAAATTAAAAAAATAACAATCAGATTAAATTGCTTGGCAATGTTAAGTCTTAGATTCTTCCTGATTTCTTAGTTTGCTTTTTCTATGAGAGACTGAGAAAGGAGTATTAAAATAGCCAACTATAATTGTGGCTTTGTCAGTTCTCCCCTTTGATTTTTTCAGGTTTTTCTTTATGTAGTTTGAAATCCTGTTCCTAGGTACAATGGAAGAGGATTATGACTTCTTAGTAACTGACTCTTTAGCGTCTTGGAATGTACATTTTTAACCTTTTGTATGTTTACAATGGCTACTTTAAAGACTTGATTTCCCAGTGCCAACATGTGTCATCTTTGAGATCATTTCTTTTGTCTATTTTTTTCATGGTTACATGTTATATGTTCTCGTGTCTTCACACATCTAGTCATTTTTGATAATCGGTAGTGTATTGTAGATGCTTTGTTTTTAAAAATTTAGATTTTCTTTGTTTCCCTAAAGATCACTGAATTTTATACTAATGGACAGTTAATTTACTAGAGTGTCAACCTGATCCTGTTGAGCACTGGTTTAAGACTTAATTTGGTTGTGCTTAGGATGGCCTTACTGTGACTCTTCTGAAGCAAACCCTTTTTAGGCTGTCAACTAAATGCCCAGAATGTTCAACAGGTTCTCTCCACTGTGGATGATTGAAACGCCAGTTTTTCCTAGCACCATATTATGTCTAGAATTATTATTCAACTCACTGTCACCCAGTAACTGTTCTGTTCTAGTCCTTGTAAAATTTTGTCCTGTACAAAGTCGTGTTTGGCCCAAAGTCTGTGGAATCCTGTGAAGATTTCTGTTGTTTCTCTTCTGAACATCCTCTCTCTGGTACCTTTCCAGCAAATTCCAGTTACCACAGCAGCCCCAAACATTGATTTCTGTTTCCTTCAGTCAGAATGACCATGCCTTGCTTTTTGGACTCTATTTGCCTCCACTTCATTTTGGAAAGAGGACAAAATAAGGATGAATGCATAGCTTACCTCACGCATTTCTCTTTTCAGAGGGATTGCATCTAGTTCTTTCTGTTGTACTTTGCCTGAGAACAATTGATTTACATAGTGTTTCAAGTTCGGTAGTTGTCTCTGGTTGTAGTCTCTCATGATCAGAACTTAAAGTTCACATAGATGTTAAAAAATTGTCTCCAGTACATCTTGTCTGTTTTGAAAGATGTGGAGGGGGTATTGGGCTTCCCAGGTGACACAGTGGTAAAGAATCCACCCACAATGCAGGAGACACAAGAGACGCAGGTTGTGATCCCTGGGTTGGGAAGATGCCCTGGAATAGGACATGGCAACCCACTCCTGTATTCTTGCCTGGAAAATTTCAGTGGGCAGAGAGACCTGGCAGGCTGCAGTCCATGGGGTCGCAGAGAGTTAGACATGGCTGAGTGACTGAGCATGCACGCGCAGAAGGGCGATTTTAGTAACATTTTTGGAAGTGGTTTGTCAAAATATTATACATCTACTAATTTTCCTATATATATATTACCTGTGAAATATTTTAGCTTAAATAGAAAGCAATAATTAACAAAGGTCTCTCCAACATATGCATAATGCACTTTGTCTTTCTTAGCTCCCCCATCACCATAATCTTTCTCTCTCTCTCCAAAATTTGTCATTTGTTTATCATTCTTCTACCTCTCAAATTTTTTTCTTAGAGTTGGTCCAGTTTCTTTCCTTCCACACTCAGGGACATTAACCCTCTAGGGATTTGTGTCTTTAGGAGCTCTTTGCTACTCGTTGCAAATAGTCTAACTTGCTTTTCTAAAAACAAATCTGTTTTTTACCCTTTTTTGTTTTCTAAAAAGGGGAAAACCAAATTGCCATCTGTCTGACTTGTCTCGTGTGTGTGCACACATACAGAGAAATGGCATCGGGGAGGGGCTAACTTGGTGTTAAATTATCCTGGTCTAGACAGTTGCCACAATCTTCCAGAGACAACAGGTTTGAGGACTTTTCTATCATTTC
This sequence comes from Bubalus kerabau, assembly GCF_029407905.1. Taxonomy (NCBI): domain Eukaryota; kingdom Metazoa; phylum Chordata; class Mammalia; order Artiodactyla; family Bovidae; genus Bubalus; species Bubalus kerabau. The sequence goes on from NW_026577904.1 coordinate 1,829,763, forward strand.
TCTTTCTATCTTTTTTCTGTGCTATGAAGGAATAATTCTCTATTAAATGATGCTGTTGGTATCAACTCGGTACCCTCCAGCTGCTTCCAGTGTATTGATTGAGCTCCTAGTACTGTTGACTGACTCTTTAATTTTACTTAAAGTGATACACAAATAAAATGTAGATTATCTTTATCAACAAGTTTTTCACAGATGCATCAATAGATTGGGAGTGTGTAAATCAGCATTAAGCAATCCAAAATGCTTTTTGAAGACTTGCAAAGTCTTGTGAATGACATCGTATTTCCAGACACGTCTAATTTATAAGTGTACACAGTGTACCTTGCTTTAGAAAATTGCTAGTTTCTGTGGTCCCTTACATCTCAGGGATAGACTTAAAAATATTTATTTAGCTCATGCTCTGTGTCTGACACTAGGCTGGGACAGAATAATTTCTTTTAGATGATTGACCAGAAGGAAAATAGTCCCAGCAAAAGGGGCTTCCCAGGTGGGTCAGTGGGTAAAGAACCTGTCTGCAATGCAGGAGATGCAGAAGACTTGGGTTCTTCCTGGGTCGGGAAGATATCCTGGAGGAGGGCACTGCCTCACTCCAGTATTCTTGCTGGAGAGTCCCATGGACAGAGGGGCCTGGAGGGCTACAGTCCGTAGGTCGCAAAGAGTTGGACACGACTGAAGTGACTGAGTATGCATGCACACAGGATGCAAGAAGGTGATTCTTTGAGTATTTGAAAGCTGTTTTAGTTGACTGATGTGAGTTTGAGTGGAGCCTAAATGACATGTGAGAGACAGAACAAACCTCTCCTAGCTGCACAGCAGAAGCCATAGAGAAGGGGGAAAATGACACATGCAAATTTGTATCAATACTAGGGATTTGACTTTGAATGCACTTTGCACCTGTGCTTTTGATCTTCACGTGTTCACTTCACAAGTTTGTCCATTAAATCCAAAGTGAGCACAAGTGTTTGACAAATTAAATTACTTTTCCATTGACTCTAAAAAGAATCCGTCTAAGACAGCAAAATTGTATGTCACTATGAAAAAATTACTTTTTTTCCACAAGTTTATATTTACAATTGATAGGTTGCATTAAATAGTATTATAGTAAATTCATCCTGGACCAATATGGAAATCTTCAGTTATATGAGAAAATTCATAGTAAATGTTAACAGAAGAAATAAACAACACTAACTTAAACTGACAGTAAACCAAACACAACAAAACTACAAAATTTGAGTGGAGAAATTGGATTTGATAGATTTATGACAGCAAAAGAACACTCAAAAAGGCAAAAGCTGTAAAGTGTAAAAGTGGATATGAAAAACAAATAGACTGATTATTCAAAGGAAAATGTAATATAAAATGTTTATATACAGTAGTTGATACCTGGTGAACATTTTCAAATAAAATTCCAATGTAGACAAAATTTCGTATGTAAATATTTACATTTATTAAAAATAATGTCAAAGCAGCCTCAGGATTAAAACAGTGGGATGAAAAAGGGAACAGGTGAAGCATCTTCTTCATGTGCAAGATACATCTAAAACAAGTTACATTGTTTACAGAAGAGTGTAACAATTGTTCTAACATTTTATTATAATACTTGCTCAGTCTTCACAGGAATAGTTAAAATCATAGATACTGAGACAGATGCTGTTAAATCTGAAAAAGTTGAAACTCAGTTTGCATATGTTCTGATAGTTATTAATATATCAAAGTGTACTGCAACCCATGCTTTGCAAGTTCTCCCATATCTTGGGTAACTCTGTATATTATGGAATCATTCATATTTGTAAAGACTCACTTGCAAAATGTATTTGAATCCAAATCAAACCTACCTGACAGGTCTTCATCAGAGAATATCTAGGTCCCTTCAACGCAAGTGGGATTTGGTAAGTTCTCAGGATGCTTTGGTATGTTCCAAGGTGCAAGATAAATTTGAATCTATTTTGGAAAAGATATTGTTCACATCTCCTGTCCCCTCCCCCAGTCTACTAGCGAGAATGTTAAATCATCTTCTTTTCTACGAAATTAAAGTTACATGGTTACAAAGTACCAACATTCAGGGTAAAAATTAACCTCCTGTAAGCTGTATAGTGGGAGAGGTAGGACATGAGTGATAAAGTGATAACAAAAATGAATAAATATATGTGTGTCTTAGGTTTAAGCTGAGAAACCATACTTTGCACATTTTTAACGACAGGGCCATGCAACTGGAAAGACTCTGGAGGATGATGGACAATCACTTCTTATTGTATATGTTGAAAACGGAATGCAGTTCTCTGCCTTCAGTTTAGTGCTTCCCCTGAAAAGTGAAGCACCAAGAAGTTTATTTTAAAAGGCATTTATCATCGTATCATCTACTGGATCACCCATTTGAGTGTTTAAATAGCTCTTAGTCCTGTGTAACACAAGAGAAATAAAACTATATCAATATATCAAAGAATATAGATTTAATTTTCCTAAACCTCTTGTGCCAACTCCTTCATAAAGAAATGAAATAAAAATTTTATTTAAAAGTTCTTTCAAAAAGTAGCCCACTTTTTAAAAAAGACCAAATCATTCTATTGTTACACTGACCTGAAGAAACTATTGACAGAGAAAAATAGCAAAATGTAATAGGAAGCTTCCTGTCTGTCAAAAAAAGAAAGACAGGAAAAAGGACACAAAAAAGTGTGCAGAGGTCTTTTTTTACAAAAAAATATAAAATAGCCAAAAGTTTGTACACAATATTAACTTTGAAGAGTGTAGATAAAAGAAAATGGAACATGTCATTTTGTTCAGTCCATTTACCACTTCACAATATGGGCTAAATCATTTGTTTACACATGTTGTTCGTATTTTAGATTTCTGTACATAATTTTTTTTTTACTTTGTATGTGTTTGTTTTTCCTTTCACTCATAATTATTTCTCTAAGTGTGAAACTTTATGTTTCATTTTCTATAAGAATGCTTCCATCAGTACAGAGCCTGATGTTGATTATCTAGTTTCTTTACTCTCTGTGTAGGGGGGAAATTCCACCCATATATTAAGAGCTGTGTAGTTTTAGCAGAAACAGTGTTCCTAGCATCTCTTGAGAAACAGCAGCTGAGAGATCCTAAAAGTGAATCTGGTGAAATTAAAGCACCTGTAGGTCACTTGGCACAAGTAGGCACCTGTCACGTCAGCTTTTACTTTCTTAGGTGATGGAATTGGTTACATAATGCTTTATCATTCCAGTGGAGTACTGTTTGGTCTTCTGAAATCTAGACTTCCAGGATTTAAGACAGTGATGAAAGGCACATGGTAACTGGGCTGACTTCTTAGCTGTTTAGTGTGGTGTTTGGTGTTCTGTGATGAGAACACACTAATAAGGATCTTTTATCAAGATTGGCTCTGTTAGAGCAGTGGAGGATGTGAGATGCAGAGGTGAGAGCTCAAGCCCCTCGTTCAGTGACACTCAGGATCCTTGGGTGTATGTGGGGTTGGGAAGTTCTGGGAAGAGCAAAGTACCATTTAATTTCAGAGCTTATACAAGCAAGTCTACTTGCCTTGGCTTCTAGTTTTATGTCATAAAATGTTCAATAATTGCTATTAAATATGATAAAAATAAAACTTAAAGGAAATAGTTTTCTGAACCAGGAAATTGTTATTATTATGGCTGTTAACATGAAAATCTGAAACAGGCAAGTCGGTCTCTTGTGGAGGCTGAACATCCTTTCACCTGGCCTATCTTTAGAGCAGGAGTGGGGGTAATTATAAAGGATAGTATTATGTAGGTCTACAGCTATGAAGGCAATGGCACCCCACTCCAGTACCCTTGCCTGCAAAATCCCATGGACGGAGGAGCCTGGTAGGCTGCACTCCGTGGGGTCGTGAAGAGTCGGACACGACTGAGCGACTTCACTTTCACTTTTCAGTTTCATGCATTGGAGAAGGAAATGGCAACCCACTCCAGTGTTCTTGCCTGGAGAATCCCAGGGACGGGGGAGCCTGGTGGGCTGCGTCTATGGGGTCGCACAGATTCGGACATGACTGAAGCAACTTAGCAGCAGCAGCGTAGCTATGAAAAGAAGAGAAGCGAAAAGCAAAGGAGAAAAGGAAAGATATAAGCATCTGAATGCAGAGTTCCAAAGAATAGCAAGGAGAGATAAAAAAGCCTTCCTCAGAGATCAATGCAAAGAAATAGAGGAAAACAACAGATTGGGAAAGACTAGAGATCTCTTCAAGAAAATTAGAGATACCAAGGGAACATTTCATGCAAAGATGGGCTCCATAAAGGACAGAAATGGTATGGACCCACCAGAAGCAGAAGATATTAGGAAGAGGTGGCAAGAATACACAGAAGAACTGTACAAAAAAGATCTTCATGACCAAGATAATCACGATGGTGTGATCACTCGCCTAGAGCCAGACATCCTGGAATGTGAAGTTAAGCGGACCTTAGAAAGCATCACTATGACCAAGATAATCACGATCATGTGATCACTCACCTAGAGCCAGATATCCTGGAATGTGAAGTCAAGCGTGCCTTAGAAAGCATCACTACAAACAAAGCTACTGGAGGTGATGGAATTCCAGTTGAGCTATTTCAAATCCTGGAAGATGATGCTGTGAAAGTGCTGCACTCAATATGCCAGCAAATTTGGACAACTCAGCAGTGGCCACAGGACTGGAGAAGGTCAGTTTTCATTCCAATCCCAAAGAAAGGCAATGCCAAAGAATGCTCAAACTACTGCACAATTGCATTCATCTCACACACTAGTAAAGTAATGCTCAAAATTCTCCAAGCCAGGCTTCAGCAATACGTGAACCGTGAACTTCCTGATGTTCAAGCAGGTTTTAGAAAAGGCAGAGGAACCAGAGATCAAATTGCCGACATCTGCTGGATCATGGAAAAAGTGAGAGTTCCAGAAAAACAACTATTTCTGCTTTATTGACTATGCCAAAGCCCTTGACTGTGTGGATCACAATAAACTGTGGAAAATTCTGAAACAGATGGGAATACCAGACCACCTGACCTGCCTCTTGAGAAACCTATATGCAGGTCAGGAAGCAACAGTTAGAACTGGACATGGAACAACAGATTGGTTCCAAATAGGGAAAGGAGTACGTCAAGGCTGTATATAGTCACCCTGCTTATTTAACTTCTATGCAGAGTACATCATGAGAAACACTGGGCTGGAAGAAGCACAAGCTGGAATCAAGTGCAGGGAGAAATATCAATAACCTCAGATATGCAGATGACACCACCCTTATGGCAGAAAGTGAAGAGGAACTAAAGAGCCTCTTGATGCAAGTGAAAGAGGAGAGTAAAAAAGTTGGCTTAAAGCTCAACATTCAGAAAACGAAGATCATGGCATCTGGTCTCATGACTTCATGGGAAATAGATGGGGAAACAGTGGAAACAGTGTCAGACTTTATTTTTTTGGGCTCCAGAATCACTGCAGATGGTGACTGCAGCCATGAAATTAAAAGACGCTTACTCCTTGGAAGGAAAGTTATGACCAACCTAGATAGCATATTCAAAAGCAGCGACATTATTTTGCCAACACAGGTCCGTCTAGTCAAGGCTATGGTTTTTCCAGTGGTCATGTATGGATGTGAGAGTTGGACTGTGAAGAAGGCTGAGCGCCAAAGAATTGATGCTTTTGCACTGTGGTGTTGGAGAAGACTCTTGAGAGTCCTTTGGACTGCAAGGAGATCCAACAAGTCCATTCTAAGGGGGATCAGTCCTGGGTGTTCTTTGGAAGGAATGATGCTAAAGCTGAAACTCCAATGTTTTGGCCACCTCATGGGAAGAGTTGACTCATTGGAAAAGACTCTGATGCTGGGAGGGATTGCGGGCAGGAGGAGAAGGGGACGACAGAGGATGAGATGGCTGGATGGCATCACCGACTCAATGGACATGAGTTTGGGTGAACTCTGGGAGTTGGTGATGGACAGGGAGGCCTGGCGTGCTGCAGTCCATGGGGTTGCAAAGCGTCAGACACGACTGAGTGACTGAACTGGCTGACTGACTGAAGTTGGTGCTAGCAGTAAAGAGTCTGCCTGCCAATGCAGAAGATATAGGAGATGCAGGTTTTGTGCCTGGTTTGGGAAGATCCTCTGGAGTAGGAAATGGCAACCCACTCCAGTATTCTTACCTGGGAAATCCCATTGACAGAGAAGCCTGGTGGGCTGTAGTCCACAGGATCGCAAAGAGTTGGACAGGACTGAGCACTGAAAAAGATCTGCACCCCCAAAAGCAAGCATTCGTTTTGGGCTATATGCACCCTATTTCCCAGAGTCCTGAGCAAAGTCTGACCCAATGGTCTGAAGAAAATGTTTATTTCAGTAGAAGCTAAGCATAAGCAGGGACACATATTACAGTCAAAGACTTTCTTCTGCAGAATCTTTTAAAAAACAATTAGATGAGAATATGCATGCCAAGATCGTGCATATACTTAGGAGCAAATACTTGCATCTGTGTCATTATAAACAAACACGGCAGATATTGCTACCCAATCTTTTTCCACACAACTTTTCAGACAGCTAATACCAATAAACCAGAGTGTACTGCAAATTAAAATCTTCTATTTTTGATCTAGTCCAGTAAACCTGATGCCAAAATTGGATGGCCCTAGAGATCAACTTAACATAAATTTACTGAATAATTTAATCATCAGAATACTTTGTATGGTTACCTGAGATCACAGTGAGGCATAAAATGTGGTGTACACCTTTGAGGAACTTGGAATCTTGTAGGAGAGAGAAGATACAGATTGTAATCCTGAAGTATTAAGTGACAGTTGGGTAAGATGGACAGGAGGGTCCTACAGGAAATCTAGATGAGAGGAGAGAGCTGGAAGATGTAAAATGTTTAAGCATATAAAGAGCAGCAATTGGGGAATTTGGCTGACGTAGGGAGGAGCAGAGAAAAAGAAGGTAAGATCCAGAGAGGAAGAGAGTTGCTCAGAAGGGCTCCAGCATTAATGATCACTGATCCTGAAAAACAAGTCTTTACTGTCTGCTCCACTCTGCATTGTCTACAGGATGTAGGTGCCTCGAGTTAGAAAGAAGGATTGTTGGAGCCACAGATGCATCAGTGTTTCTAGAATGCCTAATAATATAAGGAATATGTTTGAACTATTTGAAGCTTTTTTTTAAAATGGAGAACAAACAGTGAAATCAAACCAATTCTTGAATACTAACTTTTATAAGATTGGAGAACACTAAGGCATTTTTATACTACTAAATTAGTTATTAGACATAGAGTATGTCTAATATATGTAAAGTATACTGTATACTTAATCAAATATTTAATGGACAGCATTTGTGTGTGTCTTCGACAACTTAAACCAACTCTTTTGACTGTACTTTTATGAGAGGAAACTGTTAGTTCTTTCTGTGATTTGTAGAAATTATTTTTGCCATGGAACTCTTTACAAAGTTATCTTCTAATTTTATTTTCCCTAGCACATTCTACTTAGGCTAGCAATACATTATAAGTGCTCTATTTAATAATGCTGCATAGGAAGCTTTATTTCTGTTCCAGTGATTAAATTTACTGAAAGTAACTATGTAAACTTAATTTTTTAATCTAATATTATATCCAAAAAGATATTTATCCAATGAATATGCCAAAATCAGTGTCTGGATTTGTTGAACATAACTTTTTACAAATCCTGTTTACTAATATCTCCAACTAATGTTATATTTTTCCAAAAAATGCACAGTGTCTGATTGCATGCAACCGGATATAAACTTCAAATGTGCTTACTTGGATCATTCTCTGTTGGAAAATAAATATCTACCATTATAACCAAGGTTTCTCTTTTTATTCAGTTTTAAAGCAGCTGAAAACAGCACAGTGAACCCATCTTTAAAGAGGTTTCCTAGTGGGATCTCAGAGCTTAAATACTGCTAGCAGGATTGCAGATGGTCCATCTATGTGATACAGCCTATCAAATGACTGATCTCTTACATGGGCAGATGGCTAAGAGGCCTGACAGCAGCTCAGTTTCCAAGTTGCGAGTGTGTGTGTGTGTGACTGCTGAAGAACAAAGCTCCTTCACTCTGAAAGGCTTGTCAACACAACACTGAAAACGAAGTCTTGAGTTTTGGAGTTATATCTGAAAAGAACAGATTACCTAACTAAAACAAAGCAAAACAAAAAACTGTAAGGCTGCTGATTTACCTAAACTATGGTTCTAAATTTTCCATAAAATAAAAAATCAGAGAACTCTGCTCAATATTATGTAACAACCTAAATAGGAAAAGAATTTGAAATAGAACAGGCACATGTATATGTATAATTGAATCACATTGCCCTACACCTGAAACTATCACAGTATCATTAATCAACTATACTCCAAAAAGTAAAAAATATAAAACCTGAAATAGTTGAAGAATGGTGATCATCTGAAATAGTTGAAGAATGCTTCAGAAAATTTTAAATTTAATGTTAATTTTTACTCTTTGAAAATTGGAGAATTATTCATTAGTGAAAGCTAATTTGAAATTTAAGAAAAATAATTTGCATCTTTTCATCTATAAGAATCTAAAATACTCTTTTTTTTTATAACCTCCTGTTCTCTATCTTTTAAACAAAATACAGTTCTATATTCAATTTGAACTCATCTCTTCAGAGAAATAAATGAAAAAATTTCAAAAGATTGTTAGCTGCAGAGTAGGCACTGGATTAGTGGTGCTCCTTTGCTGTATCTGTGAAGGGCGCAGTTATTTCATTTGCTCCCGGAACTAGCTGATCTGGAAAATCTCAGTTGTTTTCCTTTCAAAATTATTCTGTCATCTGACACATCTCAATCATTTATCATGAGAACAGTCAGAAATGACAGATTTTATTTTTTCTTCTCTTTTTTTTCCTGATCTACGATGTAGTAAGTAAGCAAACAAATTTCCAGTCTAATTTCTGGTGCAACCTGTCCCAGGAAACAAGATATTTTGAGAAGAAAATGAGTTGGTGCCTGCCTGGAGGGTAGATGTGGTAAACCATCTATCTCCTCAGGAGATGGAAGGCAGCCACACATTTGGCAGCGAATCCTCAGTCAACTGACAGAGCAGGCAGTTGGCGGCACAGGAAAAGTGCATCTGTTGCATTATTAAGTATCAAGATGACAAACAGAGGTCGTAATTAAGCTGGTGCTTAACAGCTCATTGCCTTGCGTAGTAACAGCTACGATTTTCTGAAGGCACCCTCCGATCACTTCTCTCCTGTCCTCACAGAGAAATGTGATGGCGTCCGAGTTGTCAGCACTAGGACAATGTATCGTGCTCGCCTTCTTAATTAAAATCTTTCCTCTAGTCTTCTTATTAACATTTTTATATTTTCCAGCTTTTAAAATGACTTCCGTTGCTGTTTGGAGACAAATCACTGTATAAATCCCCAAACACAAATAAGTCATCCCAATTACATGTTGTCTAAAGCAATTACTTCATTTATATATGTTTATTCAAAAGGAGAAAGAAAAGTATTAGAGAAACTTCAGATGAATACTGTATTTTGATAAATAAAAACACTGAAGTGGGATTATGCAATGAAATGGCAAGGTATTCTATAAAACCTATATTACATATGTTACATATTACATCTTTGCATAAAGATTGAGTTGTTTCTGTTAAAGGTGAGAGAAAAGAAAGGAAGTGTACTTAGCAGGTAATTAGAAATAATATTTTCACAGAGCTAATGTGACCTAACTTATGTTTAAAAAGTAAAATAATGAATTAGAATTCCATATTCAAGAGAAATAAAATTTGCTAGTTTTGATTAAACAAGAAACCAAAAGACACTAAAAAAAAAAGCAGCAGTTCAAAGAGTGATTATAATATGGCAATTAGTACCTGATCAAATGCATAATAAAAAACTGAGGATTCTAGTTAATAAGGATTATTCTGAGATGTTTCGAGTTTGGTATGTTGAGCCACGTACAAGTAAATAAAAAATAGAGGTTGTTAATTTCTCCAACCATATGTAAATTATAAGTGATGTTTGAGGTCCCTGCATAATACAGTGTTGTGTGGATGTGAAAGCTGGACTATAAAGAAAGCTGAGTGCAGAAGATTTGATGCTTTTGAGCTGTGGTGTTGGAGAAGACTCCTGAGATTCCCTTGGACTTCAAGGAGATCCAACCAGTCAATCCTAAAGGAAATCAGTCCTGAATATTCATTGGAAGGACTGATTCCAAAGCTGAAACTCCAGTACTCTGGCCACCTCATGCGAAGAACTAACTCATTAGAAAAGACCCTGATGCTGGGAAAGATTGAAGGCAGGAGGAGAAGGGGACAACAGAGGATGAGATGGTTGGATGGCATCACCGACTCGATGGACATGAATTTGGGTAAGCTCTGGGAGTTGGTGATGGACAGGGAAGCTTGGCAAGCTGCAGTCCATGGGGTCACAAAGAGTCAGACTCAACTGAGCAACTGAACTGAATGTTGAAAGTCAAGTAAGAAAGAATAAAATGTGGTGTTTAGGTTCTACTAAAAGTATGGATCGTTTAGGTTCTGTTAAGGAAAAAAGAACAACTGAGAGGTCTGTGAATTTACTGTATGTAAATTTCTCATGGGTTTTCAGTGAAGAGTTTTTGGTCTATAGGTACCATAGAAGACCAGGCATTGGACAATAGTCACATCAGTACTGTGGGCCTCACATTCCTGAGCAATCCAGTAGGCAAATCCACACTGGTTAATATATATATATATATATATATATATATATATATATTTTTTTTTTTTTTGCCACTATTGTTCCTGTTTTGTTGTTGTTATTGCCCAGCCGATACTCCAGTAAAGCTGCTCCTTCTGTAATCAGTGTAATTTATTTGCTCTAGGACAGTGCCAGAACAGGATGCAGAAGACTGAGGAGGCTGTTCTCCCCTAATTATTTCTAGTCCTCTTACAGGGAGAACAGGTACTAGGGAAGAACACTAGTTCCACTTGCCATTTTCAGTGCTCACTTTTCTCTTTCTTTTTATTTTTTATTTATTTATTTTTTAAATTTTATTTTATTTTTAAACTTTACAAAATTGTATTAGTTTTGCCAAATATATTTTTTAAAAATAACCCCCACCATTGCTGAAAAGTTTTCTGGTAGATAAAAGAATCCCACAAGTCTGCAATGGGGGATTTTTTATTTAAGTATAATGGACTTGGATGAACATGTGAACGAGATGGTGGAAGCTAGAGTGTTTTTCCATTTCGCATGGATTGTATCAGTCCCCTCTTGCCTTCCAGTGCATATTCTTGCCTAAGCATGTGAATCAGTTTAAGAGCAAGGGTTCTGGAAAAAGCCCTAGGTTTAAACACTGGCTTCTACCTTTGTGGGTCATGGGATTCTGGGCAGGTCAGTTATACTTTCCTGGCTTTGGTTGCCTCATATGTGAAAATATAGAGTCATGATGATACCTACTTCAGAGATATTTTGAGATAAATAAATGAGACATGTAAGGAATTTAGTGTAGTCAGACATATAAACAATTAACAAATGATACGCTTGTACAACATGAAAAGAGTTTCCCACTCAAAATCATTCACTCTTCCAATTAACAATGTGTATGAAAAAGATAAAGTATGGATCCTCAAGGGCAAATGATAGGAAAAGAACTGCTTTTGGGGTGCTTATTATTTGTCTCAGAAGAGAACAGACCTGTCAAATACACAGTTATGGGAACCCTTGTTGCAGCTTTGGGGGCATGCTGTCACCACCCCAGATATTTTGGAAATTTAGCTCTCATTAAGCTTGTGGCATGGAGAAGGAAATGGCAGCCCACTCCAGCGTTCTTGCCTGGAGAATCCCAGGGACGGGGGAGCCTGGTAGGCTTCCGTCTATGGGGTCGCAGAGAGTCAGACACGACTGAAGTGACTTAGCAGCAGCAGAAGCAAGTTTGTGGCAAGGTCCTTAATCTACCATGGAAGCTTAAGGCTGTCCCATGAGCCAGCAAGACAGAACTGTGTTAAGGTTTATTCTTTATTGGGATTGAGTTTTTGATGGCTTAGCTGTTTTAGGGCTAGGATGGACCACTTGGGTTCTCAGAGATACCCTGGGACACCCCACTGAAAGACATTATTTGGTAGCTCACTGTGTTAGCATAACACATCCCATGATGAGCTATTTTATTTCACTATTATCGCTAACCCAAACCTAGTTGATTTTTGGCTGACTGAAGTTCACTGCCTCTTCAAGGCTGGTCTTGCTGCCTTATTCTCTTTCATCGCTGACCTCCTTTTGTCCTACCTATTCTACCTTCCTGTTCCCTGTGGGTAAGATTATTCTAGGTTTCCTGGCTTGAGCATTTTGTTTTGATCTTTACTGTCAAAGCTTTTGCCCAAATTTGTAACCTTTCTGAGATAAAGTTCAAGTACCACAAAAGATAGCTTTTTTTGCTACTCACCTGCCCTCATGATGATCCAGTATTATACTTCATCTCTTTCTCATAGCCTTGGCTATCTTAGTTCTCTATCCTTAAGTCCTAGTTGCCTGGCACAAATATAACCTTTGTTAAACCTACCACTTTACATTTTGCATACCTACAACAGACTTGCTCATTGAGGCTGGAAAAAATACACAGTCACAACTGCATTCATGGTGCGCAGTGTATAGCCACAAGACAGCAATATTAAATTTATGACAACATATCTCAAAGGAGCACTCAGTTAAGCCCAGAAGTCCAGTAATACTTCCTTTGTCAATCCTCCCTCACATTCCCTAAAAGATCTTCTCTTTCTTCAAACACCCAAAATTCTATCCCCTTTTCTCACTTATATCTGTTGACCTTATTTCGCCAATAAAAGAGAAAGAACGCATAAGAAAAACACCTTATGTTTTCACTGTCAACCCCCCAAAAACATCTGGCTTTGAAAACCTACAGGGCTTGCATCCTGAGGAGACATAGGGCCATAGCGAATGGAGATTCTGCTCTTGAAGAACTGATGTGCAGATTCACTTACCCTGGCACTTAGTCCACAAATAGCACTTTGAAAAGTGCCCAGGCCATATGTGAAGGAAATTCATTTGCTAATCTTAAAGCATCTGCCAGAGAGACAAAAGCGTGTTGAGATTCTTTCCAGGGCTGGAAGTGCTAGTGGGTGCCATTTGTGTTCTCTAACTTGCTAGCACCCACCTCCTCACGATGCTGTGGTAGCCCTGCCAGAGGCAGCAGGTGAGTGCTCTATCCCCTTGTGTCTCTGCCACAGTCCTCTCGGAGGTGATGGGCAAGTGCTCACCCCTCCATGTATGTTCCAGTCACTTCATTGGAGGTGGTGGGTGAGTATCCTGCCTCCCCCACAGACCCCCAGAGCCAGTGGGCACATGCAACACACACAGAATATGCCCCTTGAGCACTGGGCTCTGGTGGCTGGATGGATTGTTTCAGAGCCCGTAGTTCTGAAACAGAGAGAGATTTCAAGAGACAGCCAAGTACCAGTGCAGGATTAAACAATAAAGCTCATTGCCTACATGAGGCCACCTCTTTAAGACCAGGGGAGAGTGCTGTTTTACCTAATATATAGAACAAACATTAAGAGTCAAGAAAAATGAGGAATTGGAAGAGTAGGCTCCAAAAAGAAGAGCAAGATAAATCTTCAGGGAAAAAAAAGTTAATAAAATGAGATGAGTAGCTTGCATAATAAAAATTCAAAGTAGTAGTCATAAACATGCTCACTGAACTTAGGAAGAGAATGGATGAATAGAGAGCTTCAATAAAAGGATAGAAAATAAATACCAAAGAGAAGTCACAAAACTGAAGAATACAGTAACTGAACTGAAAATATGCTTAGAAGGGTTCAATAGTGGACTTGAATGAAGCAGAAGAAAAAAAAAAAAAAAAAAAAAGGGGATCTGGGAGACAAGGAAGTGGAACTCACCCAGACAGAGAAGCAAAAAACAAAAAAAAGTAAATGCTGCTTAAGGGACCTGTGGGACAACATCAAGAAAAATAGTATCTATATTTAAGGGGTCCTAGAAGGACAAAAGGCAGGGATAGGAGCAGAAAACTTACTTGAAAAAATTATGGCTGAAAACTTCCCTAACAATGCTAAGGAAACAGATACCCAGATTCAGGAAGCCCAGAGAATTCCAAACAAGAAGAACCCAAAGAGACTCACACCAAGACACAGAGTAATTAAAATGCTGAAAGTTAAAGAGGGAATCTTAAAAGCAGCAAGAGAAAAACAAGGTATTTTGCATAAAGGAACACCCATAACACGAATAGCAGATTTCTCAGGTGAAACCTTGCAGCTCAGAAGAAACTACTTAAAGGAAAATACTTCTGACCATGCAAGTTTATCATTCAGATTTGAAGAAGATATCCAAAGTTTTCTAGATGAACAAAAGCTAAGGAAGTTCATCAATGCTAAACTGGCTGTACAAGAAGTGTTAAAGGGATCTTCTTTAAGGTGAAAAGAAAAGGCATTAGTAACTAGAAAGCATAGGAAAGTAAAAATCTCACCAGTTGAGATAATATATAATACAGGAAGTAGATTGATTACTTATAAAGCTAGTATGAATGTTAAAAGAGAAAAGTAGTAAAAATAATTACATAATTAGTTAATTATGGATTCACAGAATTGTAAAACTATAAAATACAATATCAAAAATATAAAATATGAAGATGAGTTCAAGAATGCAGGCTTGTAGAATGTATTCAAATTTGCTATCAATTTAAAATAAACTATTGAACATTTATTAAAAAGCAGAGACATTACTTTGCCAACAGAGGTCTGTCTCCTCAAGGCTGTGGTTTTTCCAGTGGTCATGTATGGATGTGAGAGTTGGACCATAAAGAAGGCTGAACACTGAAGAATTGATGCTTTTGAACTGTGGTGTTGGAGAAGACTCTTGAGAGTCCCTTGGACTGCAAGATCAAACCAGTCAATCCTAAGGAATTCAATCCTGAATACTCATTGGAAGGACTGATGCTGAAGCTGAAGCTCCAATAATTTGACCACCCGATGTGAAGAGCCGACTCACTAGAAAAGACTCTGATGCTGGGAAAGACTGAAGGCAGAGGAGAAGGAGATGACAGAGGATGAGATGGTTGGATGGCATCACGGACTCAATGGATATGAGTTTGAGCAAGCTCTGGGAGATAGTGAAGTACAGGGAAGCCTGGTGTGCTGCAGTCCATCGGGTCACAAAGAGTCAGACACGACTGAGTGACTGAACAACAACAGTTGTATGCAGAAACTGTTATCTGTGAGCCTCATGGTAACCATAAAGCACAAACCTATAATAGATGTACAAAAGATAATGAGAAAGGAATCTAAGCATAATGCTACAGCAAGTCATCAAACAACGAGGGAAGAAAGCAGGAAACCTGAAAAAAAAACCAGAGATGAACTACAAAACAGAAAAAAAATATTAATAAAATGACAATTAGTACACACCTATTAATAATTATTTTAAATGCAAATGGACTAATTTCTCCAATCAAAAGACATATACTGACCAAACCGATAAAAGAAAACAAGACCCACTTATATGCTGCCTAATCTAGTAAGAAAAAGACTCTCATCGGTCAGGCAGATTGCATAGAAGGTAACAAACAACTACCTCTTCTACAAGCAGACTGAATACTCCTACACCAATTTGCATTTTGATAGAAAACAATATTCTAGAACTGTGTTAATCTAATATTTTAGCAGTGAAGAATTCTTGAGGTTTTTCTTTTTATCTTATAAATAAACTCATAAAAGTTGAGCCTACTTTACCAACGTTTTAAAGGCTTTCATTGCTTCTCTTCAGACATGCCCCAGATAATCACAGTGGTGTGATCACTCACCTAGAGGCAGACATCCTGGAATGCAAAGTCCAGTGGGCCTTAGGAAGCAGAACTACAAACAAAGCTAGTGGAGGTGATGGAATTCCAGTTAAGCTCTTTCAAATCCTAAAAGATGATGCTGTGAAAGTGCTGCACTCAATATGCCAGCAAGTTTGGGAAACTCAGCAGTGGCCACAGGACTGGAAAAGGTGAGTTTTCATTCCAATCCCAAAGAAAGGCAATGCCAAGGAATGTTCAAACTATTGCAGAATTGCACTCATCCCACACACTAGAAAAGTAATGCTCAAAATTCTCCAAGCCAGGTTTCAACAGTACGTGAACCATGAATTTGCAGATGTTCAAGCTAGATTTAGAAAAGGCAGAGGAACCAGAGATCCAATTGCCAACATCCACTGGATCATTGAGAAAGCAAGAGAGTTCCAGAAAAACATCTGCTTTATTGAGCACACCAAAGCCGTTGACTGTGTGGGTCACAGCAAACTGTGGAGGATTCTGGAAGAGAAGGGAATACCAGACCACCTGACCTACCTCCTGAGAAACCTGTATGCAGGTCAGGAAGCAACAGAACTGGACATGGAACAACAAACTGGTTCCACATCGGGAAAGGAGTATGTCATTGCTGTGTATTGTCACCCTGCTTATTTAACTTCTATGCAGAGTACATCATGAGAAATTCTGGACTGAATAAAGCACAAGCTGGAATCAAGATTGCCAGGAGAAATATCAATAACCTTAGATATGCAGATGACACCACCCTTATGGCAGAAAGTGAAGAAGAACTAAAGAGCCTCTTGATGAAAGTGAAAGAGGAAGAGTGAAAAAGTAGGATTAAAGCTCAACATTCATAAAACAAAGATCATGGCATCCGGTCCCATCACTTCATGGCAAATAGATGGGGAAACAATGGAAATAGTGACAGACTTTATTTTTCTGGGCAACAAAATCACTGCAGATAGTGACTGCAGCCATGAAATTGAAAGACTCTTACTTCTTGGAAGAAAAGTTATGACCAACCTAGACAGTATATAAAGAAGCAGAGGCATTACTTTGCCAACAAAGGTCTGTCTAGTCCTAGCACCATCTAGGAAGGTATCCTAAGACAAAGTTAATTTTCTTGAAACTGTCTAAACTTTTTCTGTCCATTCAAGCTTTTCTTTTTTTTTTTTTTTTTTTTTTACTATCTTGTACTTGCTGTACAGAATATTTGCTTTAAGAAGAAATTACTCTGTTTTCCCATTGATAAGCAAAAATGCATCTCATTACTTTTTCTACACATTTAATCTTTTAATCATTGTTCCCAGGATAGCTCCAGCATGAATTTTGAACCTAAATATCCAATTTATTTTTCACACAGAAAATGGAAAGATAAGGAGTAACTGTTTCATACACAATCTTGGTAGCATACCAGCAAATTTCATGAGCACACATAAAGCAATTACCTACAGCTATCATTTTTACAACTCTATAAAGTGGCAAAAATAAACGTGTTCAGTAAATAAAAAGTATTTTATATGTAAATAAGGGGGCAACAGGGAAGCCTGGTGTGCTGCAGTCCATGGGGTCGCAAAGAGTCGGACATGACCGAGTGACTGAACAGATCTGAACTGAACTGAAGGAGTCTTCCCAGGTGGCTCAGTGATAAAGAATCCACCTGCCAAGCAGGAGACTTGGATTCGATCCCTGGGAAGATCCCCTGGAGTCGAAAATGGAAACCCAATCTAGTATTCTTGCCTAGAAAATTCCATGGATAGAGAAGCCTGGCAGGCTACAGTCCAACGGGTTGCAAAGAGTCGTACGTGACTGAGCAAATGAGCATGATATGTACATAATGTGAAATGTGAATAATAATAAAATGTAAATACATAAATAATAAGCAAATATTGCTGACTAATATTTCAGTATTCTATTTCATATAGAAATTAAGTATTCAAAGATTATTTATTCAATAATCCAATATTAGTACTGGTCTTAAAGTTAACTAAAAAATCTGGAAATTATATCTAAGCGGACATGCCCCTGAGTCTAATTACTACTGATTAAAAAAAAGTTTGTCAGAGTTATATTTCAGTTGAGTTAAATGCAGTTTTTTCTTTGCATTAGTTTCACCACCACCCGCCACAATGCTTCTCACTCGTAATCTCAGAACTTACAACCGCACAGCAAGGTCGGCTTTATTAGCCCTGTTTAGAGATGAATTAACTGAAACTCTTTAGTGGTGGAACCTGTGTTCTGCCCTCAGTCTATCTTGCTTTCCAACTTGCCAAGGTACTTCTGAATGTCTCGGTAATTTGGGAGCTCAAGAAGCATGATACCTCCAATTTGACTTGTTCTCTCTCATGATTGTTTTGGCTATTCTAGTCTTTTGTGTTTCTGTGCAAATTTTGTAATTATTTTTTCTTTTCTGTGAAAAATGCCATTTGTACAGTAAATCTCCTACATACAAACCCTCAAACTGCAAACTTTCAAAGATGTGAACGTGCGTTTGCATGTCCAGTCATGTAAGTCAGTACACTGCTATGTGCCAGTTGTGTTAGTTGGGTTAGGCTGACTTTGGTGGACTTACGAGCAAATTTGATTTTCGAATGTGCTCTTGGTATGGAACTCATTCATATGTAGGGGACTTACTGTATTTTGATAGGGATTGCACTGAATCTGTAGAATGCTGTGGTTAGTATGGATATAGTAACACTGTTAATTCTTCTACTTCATAAGCATGGAATAACTTTTCATTTGCTTCTGTTTACTTCAGTTTTGTCCTGAATGTTATGTAGTTTTCAATGTACAGATCTTCCATTTCTAGTTATCAGTTAAATACAATTTTATATTTTCCATCATCTTGAACACTGTGCAAATATACTACCTTATCTGATCAGTAAACTGATGGGAAAACTTTAGGAAGTTCAGGTCAACTGGTCTCTTCATAAGAAAACACATATAAGACCTATTTAAAAATTACATTATGCATTATATTCCACATTTATAAAACAGAGAACTCATAGAAGCATTCTTAAACCAAAATTACCAAAGCAGTCTGATTTATCAAAAAAAAATTACCTTGATTACATGAACAGTTTTCATAGAAAAAGTTGCTGTGGAAGGATCATTTTTCTCTTAATAGCACAGCTAAAGTATTAGAAGTCTGCTCCTTTGTATGTGGGATTCTAGGAATATTATATTCATGTAAACACCTAAATTTTCTATAAACCAATCAGAATTGATTTTTATTTTATTTTATTTTATTCTTTTTTTTATTTTTTTTTTAAATTTTATTTTATGTTTAAACCTGAAACACTGTATTAGTTTTGCCAAACATCAACACGAATCCGCCACAGGTATACATACTCTCCCCATCCTGAACCCCCCTCCCTCCTCCCTCCCCACACCATCCCTCTGGGTCGTCCCAGTGCACCAGCCCCAAGCATCCAGTATCGTGCATCGAACCTGGACTGGCAACTCTTTTCATACATGATATTACACATGTTTCAATGCCATTCTCCCAAATCTTCCCACCCTCTCCCTCTCCCACAGAGTCCATAAGACTGTTCTATACATCAGTGTCTCTTTTGCTGTCTCGTACACAGGGTTATTGTTACCATCTTTCTAAATTCCATATATATGCGTTAGTATACTGTATTGGTGTTTTTCTTTCTGGCTTACTTCACTCTGTATAATAGGCTCCAGTTTCACCCACCTCATTAGAACTGATTCAAATGTGTTCTTTTTAATGGCTGAGTAGATCTTTCATTTATTGATTTATAGAAGTTAATTTATTAATGACTGTGACAGAAAATATTTCATGCTTACATTGAGAGAGAAAGACTGTTCTCAATTGTAGATAGAAAAGATCTTGTATCTAGTTTTATACCTTTAGTAATAGGTCAAAAGTAAGTACAGAAACACTATATCACAGTTGTTAACATTGCAATGTGTTCTTCTCTCCAATAAAATTGAAGCACAAAAAGACAAAACAAGGGGGGGAAAACACAAAACTCTTTGATATCTCTCAATGATCAAGTTCATCACATGTTGAGACCATAAAACCGGATCTTAAGCATTTGCTGCCACCCAAGGACTTCCCTGATGGCTCAGAAGGTAAAGCATCTGCCTGCAATGTGGGAGACCCTGGATGGGGAAGATCCCCTGGAGAAGGACCTGGCATCCCCCTCTGGTACTCTTGCCTGGAAAATACCACGGACAGAGGAGCCTGGTAAGCTACAGTCCTCAGGGTTGCAAAGAGTTGGACATGACTGAGCGACTTAACTTTCGCTTTCTTTCAAGGGAAATACAGTGGTGCTAGTGGTAAAGAACCTGCCCGTCAATGCAGGAGATGCAAGAGATTTCCAGTTTGATCTCTGGGTAGGGAAGATCCCCTGGAGGAGGGCATGGCAACCCACTCCAGTATTCTTGCCTGGAGAGTCGCATGGACAGAACAATCTGGAGGGCTACAATCCATAGAGCTGCAGAGTCGGACATGACAGACATAGCATAGCAGGCAAGGGAAATACTATTGGTCCTGCACAAATTAGAATCCAAATAAACTTTGCCAAACATCAGAAACAAAATTAAACTCTTGAACCCAGTAATACCAGTACTCTACTCTAAATCAGCTCTGCTCATGGTCCCTGTGAACCTGTCATGCCTACTAGATAGGGTGCCCAGAATATGGCTGTCTTTTGGGAAGGTGCCTGAATTAATTTACATAACTTTGGATACTGCAGTGTATAGTAATGAGCATCCTCCTTGAAACCCAGCAATATATAAAAACAGAATATATAAATTTTAAAGCATTAAAGGAAAAGGAAAAATGAGTACACTTGCTCAGTCTAGTAGAATGTAGTAGTGGGATGGAAAGTGAAGTGAAAGTCACTCAGTCGTGTCTGACTTTTTGTGACCCCATGGACTGTGTAGTCCCTGGAATTCTCCAGGCTAAAATACTGGCATGGGTAGCTTTTCCCTTCTCCAGGGGCTCTTCCCAACCCAGGGATCAAACCCTGGTCTCCCGCATTGCGGGCAGATTCTTTACCAGGTGAGCTACAAGGGAAGCCCAAGAATACTGGAGTGGGTAGCCTATCCCTTCTCCAGGGGATCTTCCCGACACAGGAATCATCTGGGTGTCCGGCATTGCAGGAGGATTCTTGACCAACTGAGCTATCAGGGAAGTGGGATGGAAAGAAAAGGGAGAAAAGTATCATACCTCAAAATTACAAAATAAGATATAGGAAGATTCCCAAAGTGTCACTTTTTAAATAGAATTAACTTTCCAGTTAAAAGACAGAGATAACCAAAGTCTATGAATTGGATTTTAGAAATCTTATTGTATTCTGTTTTAAAAGAGATACCTAAGACATAATGACACAGAAAAGTCTAAAGTAAAGAGAAAATAATGGTATCAGGCTATTACCAAGAAAAAGGGAACTTATTTGGCTGTGTTAACATTGGGAAAAAAATGTATCTTCAGTTAGAACTTTTTTTAAATAAAGAACTATAAGGTCTCGTGATATATATTTATATCACACAATATATATTTATATCACACGATATATATTTATATTGTGTACTTAGTCACATCTGACTCCTTGCAACCCCACAGACTGTAGTCCACCAGGATCCTCTGTCCATGGGGATACTTCAGGCATGAATACTGAAATGGGTTGCCATGCCCTCCTCCATGGAATCTTCCCAAACCAGGGATTGAACCCAGGTCTCCCGCATTGCAGGCAGATTCTTACCGTCTGAGCCACCAGGGAATCCTAGGTCTATATATATATGGTATAGATATACCTAGTATATATTATACTTTTTATATATAATCTATGTTTATATAATTCATCAGATCTTAAGCTTCTTTATCCAGAAAAGAATTTTGCCCAGTATTAACATAGCTAATATTAATATAGTAATTACATTATTTATCAATGTATTAGTAAAATACTTAGAGTAAAAAGTAGATAGTTTAATATATAAGATACAATATTGATAATACCATTAATATAACAATATTAGTACTATTAATATATTACTAAGATATTACTTAGAGAGAGAGAGAGAGATATATAATTATAGCTAATATATAAACATTTGTTTATATCCAGACACACATCAGTTCAGTTCCGTCGCTCATTCGTGTCCGACTCTTTGCGACCCCATGAATCACAGCACGCCAAGCCTCCCTGTCCATCACCAACTCCCGGAGTTCACTCAGACTCACGTCCATCGAGTCAGTGATCCCATCCAGCCATCTCATCCTCTGTCATCCCCTTCTCCTCCTGCCCCAAATCTTTCCCAGAATCAGGGTCTTTTCCAATGAGTCAACTCTTTGTATGAGGTGGCCAAAGTACTGGAGTTTCAGCTTTAGCATCATTCCTTCCAAAGAACACTCAGGGCTGATCTCCTTCAGAATGGACTGGCTGGATCTCCTTGCAGTCCAAGGGGCTCTCAAGAGTCTTCTCCAACACCACAGTTCAAAAGCATCAATTCTTTGGCGCTCAGCCTTCTTCACAGTCCAACTCTCACATCCATATATGGCCACAGGAAAAAACCATAGCCTTGACTAGACGAACCTTTGTTGGCAAAGTAATGTCTCTGCTTTTGAATATGCTATCTAGGTTGGTCATAAATGTTACGTGCATTTAAAAAAACATGCCCTGTTACTTGAGACTGTGTGTGTATACTCAGTCATGTCTGACTCTTTGCAACCCCATGGACTGTAGCCTGCCCAGGCTTTTCTGTCCATGGAATTTTCCAGGCAAGAATACTGGAGCGGGTCGCCACTTCCTACTCCAGAGAGTCTTCCTGACCCAGAGATTGAACCTGTGTCTCCCAATTCTCCGACATTGGTGGGTGGATTCTTTACCACTGCACCACCTGGGAAGTAGCTGTTACTTTGAGAAATTCACTGAATAAGAGTGTTTCTTTTTCCTGGCATTTTTATAGGCAGTTAACTGCTTGTTGAAACAAGTAGCATGTGTTTTAGAGTGAAAAAAATTGTTTTGTCTTTCTCATCCCATATTTAATATGTTTAGAAACATACAAAAGTCTGATATGTTACTGACATACTTGATATCTTTAACTTTTAAAATGTAAATCATAAACTAGGATTCTTTAGCTTATAGGCAACCGATATCCACTTCTACTTGGTTGAGCTGAAAGAGGAAATTTACAATGAGGATATTCAGATATGTTGAGTAAGCAAGGAGATTTGAAAACGCCTTAGGAAGAGTGAACACACCAGAGGATGAGATGGTTGGATGGCATCACCGGCTCGATAGACATGAGTTTGAGTGAGCTCTGGGGGTTGGTGATGGACAGGGAGGCCTGGCATGCTGCAGTCCATTGGGTCGCAAAGAGTTGGACACGACTGAGCAACTGAACTGAACTGAACTAGGAAGAGTGAAAACCAGGGTGATTCTATGGATCTCAGAAGTAAGAGTTCTGTTGTTTCGTGGCTCCAGCTGGCTCGCCAGAATCCAACTGACTGTTGGATCAATCACCTATGGTCATCCTGACAGGTCATAGAACAGAGCAATAGGGGCTTAATTCACAATCAGCATACATCAGTGAAAGTATAAAATTTGGGAATGAATCTTCCTCCAAATAGATTTTCCAAAGAATTAAAGCATTTTGTTTTATACATAAATGAATGAGTCTAAGGGAATACTCTTTTCTTAAAATCTCACTGAACTTATACATCCTCTTTATCCTAGCCCTTGGCTGTAAGAAAAAGGTATGCAAAAATAGAACAGGCTGCATCCAACATTTTCTTTAAATATCGTTTGGGAAAATGTCTAACATACTGTTTGTCAGAGGCAAAAGTTTCCAGAGAGCTATAGTTAGTGGCTATAAAAAGATTAAGAGAAGCATTGTATTAAATGTTACCCTTAGCTGATCTAGCTGAAAAAAAAAAAATGACAAAAGAGAAGGGTGTTTGAGATGACAAGGGGTATGATAAAAAGTCACTGCTCACAGTTTGGAGAAATCAAAATAACCCTGTGTACGAGACAGCAAAAGAGACACTGATGTATAGAACAGTCTTATGGACTTAGTGGGAGAGGGAGAGGGTGGGAAGTTTTGGGAGAATGGCATTGAAACACGTGTAATATCATGTATGAAACGAGTTGCCAGTCCAGGTTCGATGCACGATACTGGATGCTTGGGGCTGGTGCACTGGGACGACCCAGAGGGATGGTATGGGGAGGGAGGAGGGAGGAGGGTTCAGGATGGGGAACACATGTATACCTGTGGCGGATTCATTGTGATATTTGGCAAAACTAATACAATTATGTAAAATTTAAAAATAAAATTAAAAAAAAAAAAAAAAAAAAAGGCCCTGTTGAAGCCTGAATGCAACCTTTCTATTTGGCTGTCCTGCAGCGTGCTAAGTCGCCTCAGTCGAGTCCGACTCTTTGCAAGCCCGGACCATAGCCCGCCAGGCTCCTCTGTCCATGGGATTCTCCAGGCAAGAATACTGGAGTGGGCTGTCAACCCCTTCTTTAGGGTTCTTCGCAACCCAGGGATCGAATTCGAGTCTCTCATGTCTACCTGTGTTGGCAAGCAGGTTCTTTACCACCAGCACCACCTGGAAGCCCTTGGTTGTACTAGCAGAGGGAAACAGACCTGAGTCACAGAGTGAGATGTACACCTAGGGTGACCTGGCTGAAGCACTAGAGTAGGTACCAGCCCAAGAAAGGTTAAAAAGTTCATGTTTCCTCGGGTGTCTGGGAAAGCCCAGAGGTGAGAACACTGTGCTTCCTAACACAGGCTAATATTTAGTTGCTAAATGATAACTGAGGGCTTATTACGTGCCAGATACCTCAGATTGGCTTGCTTTATTTCACTTAACATTCAAAATAGCTTAATGAGATCAGCACTGTTCTGTACTCCCGTTTACTGAAGTGGCCACACAGAAAGTCCAAGCTTTTGGACCATGTGATTTTATTTTGATACTCTGTATAAACAGATGTCAGCATAAAAAAAATTTGAAGAGGAAAACCAGTCCCTTCGTTGTTAAAAGTTTATCCTAAAATAAACTAAGTGATGGCAGTTTCTCAGGCAGCACCCAACATTAGTGAAGCTCTAACTTTGTGCCATATTAAAGATGTGTAAGCTTGGCCAGGGTTATGAATTTGATTATTGTTTAAATGGCTGGCAATTTAGCAGGTTATCTTTGCCAGACCCCTCAAAGCTTTTCTCAATTATAGAAAAAAAATGCCTTGCACTTTGGCAAGTGAATATTTTTCAGTTGTTGCTCATCCAAAACAGGGGATACAGCATTTTTATTGCTGTATATGAGTGTCAGGCTTCCCAGGTGGCACTACTGGTAAAGAATCCACCTGCCATTAACAAACATGGGTTTGATCCCTGGGTCGGGAAGATCCCCTGGAGGAGGGCATGGCAGTCCGCTCCAGTATTCTTGCCTAGATAATGCCATGGACAGAGGAGCCTGGTGGGCTATAGACCATGGGGTCATAAAGAGTTGGACATGACTGAAGTGACTTAGCATGCATGCATGCAGAGTCAGCAAGGAGATTCATTATTATTCTGAGCATGCATGATAAAATTGTTAATTATAAGTTTATAACCAAGTGAATGAACTTATGGTATTTCTGTAATTTATATATTATAACAAATAAAATGTGTAGTTAATATAATTAATTATGAGTTACAAATTTAATGATAACAAGGGTAGTTAATACTTTGTAGAACTATGAATTCTCATATCATATGTATTTTTTTTCCTTTGGGCATTTTTTTGTCTCCTAACTTGTATTCTGATTATTTGAATATCTCCCCCTCTATATTTTAGGCACAACTAGCCAGGGACTATAATTTAATTATACTCTCAGCATTTTCCCCAGTTATGTCAAGAATTAGGCTTCTTTAACTTTTGTACCTCAAGCACACAAGTTTTACAGTCCTTTGGGGAGAATTATTTTCCATGTCTGAGTTTCCTTATCACAGCAATTCCTTCTATTGCTTATTTCTATTCTAGGACCTATAAATTGCTTCACAGTAGGGTTTTTCAAACTAGACAGTGTATACCAACCTCCACAGTTTTTGCCAAATATATCATCTGTACTGTTACCTAATTAATATTTTCAAGTAAATTCAAGACTTTTATCTAAGATTTACTTGTGAAGGAACTATCTAACTATTGCAAATGGGAAAACAGAATAAGGCAAGTGATTTGCAATAGTTGTGTAGATCCTTTATAAATAGACTATGTTTATATAATGGGCTTCTCCAATGACTCGGCAGACTCCAAAGAATCTGCCTACAGTGCAGGAGATGTAGGTTCCATCTCTGGTTCAGGAAGACCCCCGGGAGGAGGAAATGACAACCCTCTCCAATATTCTTGCCTGGGTAATCCCATGGACTAAGGAGCCTAGCGGGCTACAGTCCATTGGCTCACAAAAGAATTGGACAAGACTGAGCGACCAAGCATGCACAAGCATATAATTTATAGGTATAATCACCTATAGAATAATTATATAGATTAAAATAAAAGCCTGGAAACAAAGCTTTGGCTTTATTTTCTTACCAGCTCTCAACTGAACGAGAGCGAGAGAGAGTAGCAGTTATTAGAGAAGCATTAAATACACACTGGCACTAATCTCAGTCTTTACCGTTGATGCAATCAAGTTAATCAAAGGAAGTTTATAAAGGAGTGGGTGTCTTATGATCTAATGCTATGTTACTTCATGCCAGTTTTAAAATGTTTTATTTATTTTTAATTGGAGGATAATTGCTTTCCCATATAGTGTTGCTTTCTGCCACATATCAACATGAATCAGCCATAGGTATACATATGTCTCCTCCCTCTTGAACTTCCCTCCCACCTCCCATCCCAGCCCACCCTTCCAGGTTGTCACAGAACACTGGATTTGAACTCCCTGCATCATGCAGTACATTTCCACTGGCTATCTAATTTTACATACGGTAATGTGTATGTTTCCGTGCTACTCTCTCAATTCACCCTCCCCCACCACCATGTCCAAAAATGCCCATGAACATCTTATTTCCAACCATGGTTTATTTTGGGAAACATGCCTTATGACATGGACCACAAACAATGTGCATCATACCTTAGCTCAAATCCCCTCTCCTTAATTGCCTGATTTTTAACAAGTTCCTTAGTTCCTCTAAACCTTGATTTCTTACTGAAGACAGGAATGATAGTATTTGCATTTCAAGATCACTTTGAGAGCATATGATGTAATATTCACAGTGTGTCTAGTCTTGTGCCTGCTGCTGCTGCTGCTAAGTCACTTCAGTCGTGTCCGACTCCATGCGACCACACAGATGGCAGCCCACCAGGCCTAGAGTTTATTGAAAAAATGTGAACTCCTACTACGTGTCAACTATGGTCTTTTGGTGCCTCAGCGTCTGGAAGACATGACAGAGCAGAGCTCTGCTTTCAGGGAACTTGATTCTAGTAAGGGTAGACCAACCACAAACAACTGAGGTCATTTCAGGCAGTAGGTAAAGCTCTGAAGTAAATAAAACAAGGCAACATGAAAGAAGCTGACTGGTATCCAATGAACGCTAATTTCCTTCTGGACTCTCACCTCTGTATCAGTTCAGTGGCTCAGTCGTGTCCAACTCTGTGCGACCCCATGGAAGTTTAATTATTGGAAGTTAAGATTTTGAAGAATCAATTAGAAGAGGATCCAGTTGGAGACAGGATGCCCAGTTAGAAAATACTGAAAAGGCAGCAAATCTGCTCCCGGTGTCTTTCATCTCAGCCATTGTTGACTCTTGCTTTTCCTTCTCAAGTTACAATAACCTTTTTGATTTTTGTGATGGAAGGAAAGATCAAGCTGATTCTCAGAACCCACAAATGAGTCTCTTACCCTGCTCTACTTCTTCAAAGATTCAGCTAAATTTGACTTGCAGTTATGTTTTCAGTGTAATTACCAGGCACAAAAGAAACTTGCTTCCTTTATTATCATAACTGAAAAACGCCATTTCTTTATTCTTCCATTTTTTTAATGTTACAGTTTATATCAGTGGGATTCATGTAAATTTTAATTTTTCTATGGCAATTCACAGTAAGAGATTTTCAAAGTAATGCCACTGTTTTTTTTTCCTTTTCTGTCAGAACCCCTACCTCTAAAACAAGTAAGTTCCGTGCTGCTTGTCCCTAATTTCCTTTAGAAACCGAATGATTCTATCTCCCAGAATAGTAATTACGAATGTTTAACAGACTGGATGACATAGTGGAGAAGGCTGTGATCTAGTTCTGACCCCAGTGTTTACTATTTGTCCTTGAGCAAGTGAAATCTGAGTATCACCAGATACATATCTATAGGATATCAAATATAGAAATGCAGATGTCTGCTTTTTAAGCAGACTGAAGCAGCACACGAGAGCTCATGAAGCATGACTACGGTTAACCTCACTTTTTAGTGCTCGTTTTATGCAGCCACTTGTGTTCATGTGGACAGATGTCATTTTGGGAGCTTGAATCACGGTGTTGAATACCTCAGTTCTTCTCTAAACAAATCCATGGAGATGACCACTGAGATTCTGAACACAGGATGAAAGAGCAGTTCAGAGCCGCCCTTAGCCACATTCTTGAAGTGTGTACATCGTAGGTGGACTGCCTCAGACTTCTTGAAAATTTTAGCAATAATGATACAAATGATATACTGTCTGTAATAGTACTGATTAACTGGTAAGTCTGTATTGAAATTTTGGGGCCAACCTACCTCACATAATCCATTTCTCTCTCCACTCTCTCTTCTACCAAACCTACCAGCCAGGACTGCCTCTGTCACACAAGGCTGCTTGGGGATTTGGCCTGTGTGGCTGTGTCATCCAGAAGCTCTCTGAAATCCAGACTAGTTCAGGGATTGCTGGTCTGTAGCAAATGGAAGACCCTTAAAAGACTAAAATTAAGCTTTGTTTTACTTTGTGAAGTGAGGTGGAACTGAGTAGAGCTGACTGAGGAAAAGATTTCAGAGAACAGAGGCTGATCAGTAACAAGACACAGTGATGGTCAATCTTATATGTCAACTCGACTAGCCTGTGGTGTGCAGTAGTTCGGTCAGCACCAGTCTAGATTCCAAAGAAGGAATTCAGCCTCAAGACTCCAATGTAGAAACCCTGCCTGAGTTGCTCACTTGCCTCACCAGCCTTCAGAATTTCGACTCAAGACTGTGACGTTAAATCTTACATGAATTTCTAGCCTGTCAGCTTGCCCTCCAGATTTCGAACTTGTCAGCCATCATGAACATGTAAGCTAGTTTCTTATGATGAAGTGCTTATGCATTCTCTCTCTCTCTCTCTCTACCTGAAACAACAGAACAAACATTTCAGTACAACAGAGTAAATATGGGGAAGAAGATAACAGTTTAAGAAGTAAATTCACTCACTACTTAGTCCTTTCAAATGTAACCTACTTCTTGTTTTCCAACCTTTACTTCTTGCATCCCAACCAAGTATCTGACTTGAAATTCTGCTGCAGTAAGCTTCTATGTTCAAGTTGCCAGGTTTCTAAATAAAAGTTGTGGGGTTTTTGTGTGTTTTTTTTTTTTTTTCCTGCCAAATTCTAATCTTATCTCAAGGATAATACCCTCTGATCTTAAATTATAACCATTTACAGATCTCCTTAAAATCCATTTGTGTGCTTTGGAAAGAAAGCTAAAACTTGCTATCTATAAAGACATAATGGAGCTATAATTCATGTTCATTTGGGAGGCCCAAGACACCATTATTTAAGAAAATGAGAGAACACAGAAAGGAACTAGCGTTTAGGAGACTAGAATAGATTTGTTTGAAAAGATTAAGAGACATGATCACTGTGGTTATCATCTGTACATTTGTAGAGGAGCCAATCAGGAACAAGCTGACCCAATTATCTAGCAATTACTGTGCCAGGCCCTTTGGGTGCAGAAGCCTGGAATCTAATGAGAAAGACAAAGCTAAAACATACTAAGCATTTACATAAATATTTTTAGGTTCACAAAACCTTTTCTTCATATGCATGAATAAAATAATCAAACAAAAATTATATTAAAAAAAAAGAATAAGTTGAGCTGCTTGTTGAAGTTATAGGAGTGACCAGAGTAGGGCTTCCCTGGTGTATCTTGGTTTCTCACTGCTTCAGCCCTGTTCCTGGTGCTCCTGGAGGTGCATGGAACACTACCTGAGAGCCATTGAGAGGTCAAGATTTCCTATTTTCTCAGTTTCTAGAACCCATGGATTATATGTGTACACATTCACTTGAACACATTTGCCTGGAGGCAGAGAATCATTGGGGGGGGGGGACTCATTTTATATATATAAAGAAATATTTCCATTTCAGAAATTAAAACAATTTTTCTTCTTCTTCTTATTTTTTTACTTTACAATATTGTATTGGTTTTGCCATACATCAACATGCATCCACCATGGGTGTGCATGTGTTCCCCATCCTGAACCCCTCTCCCACCTCTTTCCCCATACCATCCCTCTGGGTCATCCCAGTGCACCAGCCCCAAGCTTCCTGTATCCTGCATCGAACCTGTACTGGCGATTCGTTTCTTATATTATACATGTTTTAATGCCATTCTCCCAAATCATCCCCCACTCCCTCTCCCACAGAGTCCAAAAGGCAAAAAAAGCACATGCCTTAAGACTACGTTTCACAAAAATTATGTGAAAATGATTACAAGGCTGTAGAAATTCAGAAGAGGAAATGCCAGTCTGACTGAGCAAATCAAGACAGACTTCACTGGGAAGCTGACACTCGATATGCTGAATCTGGACAGGAGAAGAGGACAAGAAGGGAACCACTTAGGAGCGGCGACAGTGGGAACACCAGTGCTGGAGCTGGAATGATGGAACTTGATATTGGGAGACTGACCATGCGGAACAAAGAGCCTGCACAATGAGTACTGGTTGAAACACATTTGGAAAGATTGAGACCCTGAGGATTGGGTTACCTCTAAACATCCAGCATTTATAACTTTACCCAATACATATTGGATGTTTAAAATTACATGTAAAATGAGGAAATTTTATTTGATTCAGGAGGTAATGGGAGAGCAACGTCTTTCTAAATTAGACAAGTACATTGTGCTATTTCCTCCTATAGGTCTCATATTTAAAAACTGTGTATTATTAATGTTCTTCTGTGTATTCTTGCCACCTCTTCTTAATATCTTCTGCTTCTGTTAGGCCCATACCATTTCTGTCCTTTAATATGCCCATCTTTGCAGGAAATGCTCCCTTGGTATCTCTTAATTTTCTTGAAGAGATCTCTAGTCTTTCCCATTCTATCGTTTTCCTCTATTTCTTTGCATTGATACACAAAATACATAGAAGAACGATACAAAAAGATCTTCATGACCCAGATAAACATGATGGTGTGATCACCCATCTAGAGCCAGACATCCTGGAATGCAAAGTAAGTGGGCCCTAGGAAGCATCACTATGAACAAAGTTAGTGGAGGTGATAGAATTCCAGTTGAGCTATTTCAAATCCTAAAAGATGACGCTGTGAAAGTGCTGCACTCAATATGCCAGCAAATTTGGAAAACTCAGCAGTGGCCACAGGACTGGAAAAGATCAGTTTTCATTCCAGTCCCAAAGAAAGGCAATGCCAAAGAATGTTCAAACTGCTGTGCAATTACACTCATGCCACACAGTTGCAAAGTAATACTCAAAATTCTCCAAGCCAGGTTTCTACAGTATGTGGACCATGAATTTCCAGATGTTCAAGCTGGATTTAGAAAAGGCAGAGGAGCCAGACATCAAATTGCCCACATCTGTTGGATCATCAAAAAAGCAAGAGAGTTCCAGAAACACATCTACTTCTGCTTTATTGACTATGCCAAAGCCTTTGACTATGTGGACCACAAAAAACTGTGGGAAATTCTTAAAGAGATGGGAATAGCAGACCACCTGACTTTCCTCTTGAGAAATCTGTATGCAGGTCAAGAAGCAATAGTTAGAACTAGACATGGAACAACCGACTGGTTCCAAATTGGAAAAGGACTATGTTAAGGCTGTGTATTGTCACCCTGTTCATTTAACTTATATGCAGGGTATATCATGAGAAGTGCCAGGCTGGATGAAGCACAAGCTGGAATCAAGATTGCAGGGAGAAACATCAATAACTTCAGATATGCAGATGACACCACCCTTATGGCAGAAAGTGAAGAAGAACTAAAGAGTCTCTTGATGAAAGTGAACGAGGAGAGTGAAAATTTGGCTTACAGCTCAAGATGCAGAAAACTAAGATCACGGCATCCGGTCCCATCACTTCATGGCAAACAGATGGGGAAACAGTGACAGACTTTCTTTTGGGGGGCTCCAAAATCACCGCAGATGGTGACTGCAGTCATGAAATTAAAAGACCCCTTGCCGCTTGGAAGAAAATATATGACCAACCTCGATGGCATTATTAAAAAGCAGAGACATTACTTTGCCAACAAAGGTCTGTCTAGTCAAAGCTATGGTTTTTTCAGTAGTCATGTATGGATGTGAGAGTT
Source organism: Bubalus kerabau (assembly GCF_029407905.1). Lineage (NCBI taxonomy): Eukaryota > Metazoa > Chordata > Mammalia > Artiodactyla > Bovidae > Bubalus > Bubalus kerabau. The sequence continues at coordinate 1,861,994 of NW_026577904.1, forward strand.
GGAGTATTAAGAACACCGAGTGCCGAAGAATTGATGCTTTTGAATTGTGGTGTTGGAGAAGATTCTTGAGAGTCCCTTGGACTTCAAGGAGATCCAACAAGTCAATCCTAAAGGAAATCAGTCCTGAATATCCATTGGAAGGACTGATGCTGAAGCTGAAACTCCAATACTTTGGCCACCTGCTGTGAAGAGCTGACTCCTTGGAAAAGATCCGGATGCTGGGAAAGATTGAAGGCAGAGGAGAAGGGGATGACAGAGGATGAGATGGTTGGATGGTATCACTGACTGGATGGATATGAATTTGAACAAGCTGTGAGAGTTGGTGATGGACATGGAAGCCTGACATGCTGCAGTCCATGGGGTCGCAAAGAGTTGGACGCGACTGAACGACTGAACTGACTGACTGATTATTAATGTAGGACTTCCCTAGTGGCTTGAAGGTACAAAGAATCCACCTGTAATGAGACATGGGTTCTATCCCTGGGTTGGGAAGATCCCCTTGAGGAGAACATGGCAACCCACTTCAGTATTCTTGCCTGGAGAGTCCTCATGGACAGAGGAACCTGGCAGGCAACAGTCCATGGTTGGCAAAGAGTCGGACATGACTGACCAACTAAGCACATTATTACCGCAAGTATATATTTTACAGTAATAACCCAATATTGATTTGAACTCTTGATAATATTCACAGTATTATGAAAGCAACACATTGCCAACTCCGAAAAACTTTCCGATTGTTTTGTTAAATGTACTAAAGTTAGCCAAGTACTGAGATGCATGTTTTCTACTACCACAAGTTACTTTTTCTATATTTTAAGTAGTATATCATCGTTTTGATAGTAGGCTTCCCTGGTGGCTCACATGGTAAAGAATCTGCCTGTAGTGCAGGAGACCTGGGTTGGGAAGATCCCCTGGAGAAGGGAATGGCACCCCACTCCAGTATTCTTGCCTGGAGAATTCCACGAACAGCGGAGCCTGGTGGGCTATAGTCCATGGGGTCTCAGAGAGTCGGACACAACTGAGCGACTAACACTCACTTTCATAGTTTTGGTAGTACTTGGAATTTATTTTAATCATGTGTGGTAAGACACACAGACTTGGAAATGAGTGTTTATGCGGCAAGAACCGTCACAGATTCTTAGAAACAGAAGGCATAGCATACCCTGCAGGTTTGGGCGGAGGGCACATGGAGAAGCTCCAAAACTGGTCAGTAGGCAGAAGGTATGGGAGAAATCATGGGCAGGAGCCTTTACTGTGGTTTCCATGGGCAGGTACAATTGAGGCAGTGCAAGCAGGGTTATGGCACCCCACTCCAGTATTCTTGCCTGGAAAATCCCATGGACAGAGGAGCCTGGTAGGCTGCAGTCCACGGGGTTGCTGAGGGTCAGACATGACTGAGCAGCTTCACTTTCACTTTTCACTTGCATGCATTGGAGAAGGAAATGGCAACCCACTCCAGTGTTCTTGCCTGGAGAATCCCAGGGACGGGGGAACCTGGTGGGCTGCCGTCTATGGGGTTGCACAGAGTCAGACATGACTGAAGCAACTTAGCAGCAGCAGCAGCAGCAGGGTTAGGATTGGCTAGTGTGAGTAATTTCCGCAGTCTCTGGGGGCATAGGGATTTGTTGTCTGGTACTTAGCCTTTGGAGTGATTGAGACAAGGGAATATTGCCCTGGAGTGTAAGAGCCCAATAAAGGAGGTGGTTGGGGATATGGACTCTGGATTGTTTGGTTTACATTTGAAAAGCACATGCAAGGGAGAGTTGTTTATTGTCCCTAAAAAATTGGCTGACACTGGGAGGGTGTCAGTCCTCCAGTTCTTCCAAGCTAGCGAGTATGTAATCCAGGAACTACCTAGTATATAGCTCTGATCTACTAATGATCGACCAGGAAATCCTAAACTGTTATAAATAAAATAGGCCCATAACACCGTAAAACTGCCTTGGGAACCATGTATAAGGCAGGAACTGAATTAGCCTTGAAGGACTGGGGCTGACTCTGATATTCCCAATATTCATGCTGATGAAGCTCTGTGCTACTGATATAAAAATCTTTCTTTAGTAGTTTTAGGGGGTTAGATCGGGGCAGCTGAAGAAGATTAAATGAGAATGGCAAGGGCAGAGGAGCAGCTTTTAAAATTTGTTTTCAAGGTGAGCCATCAAACTGAAATAAAGTATAAGATGTGAAGACAGTAAAAAAAAAAAAAAAAAAAAACAAAAAAACAAAAAAACATAAAAACCAGTCAGGAGATGAATTCATTCCAGATAAAAATGAAAAATGTTGAGCAGTCTTAAAATGACTTTAAGTCTTTTTAAAATCCTGCCTTAGTCTACTCAGGTTGCCATAATGTAATGCCATAGACTAGACGGCTTAAAAAACATTTATTTTCCTACAGTTTTGAAGGCTGTTAAGTCCAAGATCAAGGTGCTGGCAGGGTCTGCTAATGGCAAGAGCTCTCTTCCTGGCTTGTGGAGGGCTGCCTTCTCCCTCTGTCGTCACAGGTCAGAGAGAGCTGATGGCTCTTCCACTTTTATAGGAACATCAGTTCCAATGTATCAGATTACTACCCTTCTGACTTCTTTTAACCCTAATCACCTTGAAAACTCTATTACCAATACAGTCACATGGGCGATTAGGGTTTCAACATACAAATTGGAGGAGGTGACACAATTCACTTCAAAGCAATATGCCTCTAGCTGCCCCAGATTCATGTCTTTATCATGTGCAAAATACATTTGTTCTGTCCACATAGCCCCCAAAGCCTTAATTCATTCTAGCTTCAACTCTAAAGTCCAAAGTCTAATCTAAATACCATCTAAATCAGATATGGATGAGATTCAAGGTACATTTCATCCTGAAACAAAAATTCTTCTCCAGCTGTGAACCTGCGATATCAGACAATTATGTGCTTCTGAAGTACAGTGGTGGTTCAGGCATAGACATTCCCACTCCAAAAGAAAGAAATAGGAAAGAAGGGTAGGGTGACAGGTCCCAAGCAAATCCAAAACCTAGCGAGGCAAATTCCTTTAGATTAAAAAAAAAAAATTTTTGTTGGAGTGTAGTTGCTGAACAGTGTTGTGTTAGTCTCTACTGTACAGCAAAGTAAATCAGTTATATGTATACAGATATCCACTCTTGGATTTCCGTCCCATTTAGGTCATTGCAGAGCACTGAGCAGAGTTCCCTAGCTGTACAGTAGGTTCTCATTAGTTATCTGTTTTATGCATAGTAATGTATATATTTCAATCCCAATCTACCAATTCACCCAGCCCTCCTCTTCACCCCTCTGTGTTCATATATATGTTCTGTATATTTGTGTTTCCGTTTCTTTCTTTGCAAATAGGTGACAGTGAAAGTCACTTAGTCGTGTCTGAATCTTTGTGACCCCATGACTGTACAGTCCATGGAATTTCCCAGGCCAGAATGTTTAGTGGGTGGCCATTCCCTTTTCCAGGGCATCTTCCCAACCCAGGGATTGACCCCAGGACTCTTTACCAGCTGAGCCACCAGAGAAGCCCTGGTGCAAATAGGTTAAGCTGTACCCTTTTTTCTAGATTCCACATAGGTGTGTTAATATACAGTATTTGTTTTTCTGACTCACTTCACTCTATAGGACAGTCTCTAGATTTATCCACATCTCTACAGATGACTCAGTTTTGTTTCTTGTTATGTTTGAGTAATATTTCATTGCATACACACACACACACACACACACACACATATATATTATACATTATACAGTGGAAGTGACCAATAGATTCAAGGGATTAGATATGTTAGACAGAGTGCCTGAAGAACTACGCACAGAGGTTCATGGCATTGTACAGGAGGCAGGGAACAAGACCATCCCCAAGGAAAAGAAATGCAAAAAGGAAAATGGTTGTCTGAGGAGGCCTTACAAATAGCTGTGAAAAGAAGAGAAGCAAAAGGCAAAGGAGAAAAGGAAAAATATACCCATTTGAATACAGAGTTCCAAAGAATAGCAAGGAGAGATAACAAAGCCTTCCTCAGTGATCAGTGCAGAGAAATAGAGGAAAATAAGAGAATGGGAAAGTCTAGAGATCTCTTCAAGAAAATTAGAGGTACCAAGGGAAAATTTCATGCAAAGATGGGCTCAATAAAGAACAGAAATGATATAGACCTAACAGAAGAAGAAGATATTAAGAAGAGGTGGCAAGAATACACAGAAGAACTATACTAAAAAGATCTTCATGACCCATATAATCATGATGGTGTGATCACTCACCTAGAGCCAGACATCCTGGAATGCAAAGTCAAGTGGGCCTTAGGAAGCATCACTGTGAACAAAGTTAGTGGAGGTGATAGAATTCCAGTTGAGCTATTTCAAATCCTAAAAGATGATGCTGTGAAAGTGTTGCACTCAATATGCCAGCAAGTTTGGAAAACTCAGCAGTGGCCACAGGACTAGGATAAGTCAGTTTTCATTCCAGTCCCAAAGAAAGGCAGTGTCAAAGAATGTTCAAAGTACTGCAAAATTGCACTCATTTCACACATTAGCAAAGTAATACTCAGAATTCTCCAAGCCAGGCTTCAACTGTACATGAGCCATGAACTTCCAGATGTTCAAGCTGGATTTAGAAAGGCAGAGGAACCAGAGATCAAATTGCCAACATCCACTGGATCATCAAAAAGGCAAGAAACTTTCACAAAAAATCTACTTCTGCTTTATTTACCATGCAGACTGTGTGGACCACATCAAACTGGAAAATTCTTAAAGAGATGGGAATACCAGACCACCTGACCTGCCTCTTGAGAAATCTGTGTGCAGGTCAGGAAGCAACAGTCAGAACTGGACATGCAACAACAGACTGGTTCCAAATCGGGAGAGCAGTATGTTAAGGCTGTATATTGTCACCCTGCTTATTTAACTTACATGCACAGTACATCATGCAAAATACCAGGCTGGATGAAGCACAAGCTGGAATCAAGATTGCCGGGAGAAATATCAATAACCTCAGATACACAGATGACAGCATCCTTATGGCAGAAGGTGAAGAAGAACTAAAGAGCATCTTTATGAAAGTGAAAGAGGAGAGTGAAAAAGTTGGCTTAAAGCTCAGTATTCAGAAAGGTAAGGTTATGGCATCTGGTCCTATCACTTCATGGCAAACAGATGGGGAAACAGTGGGAACAGTGACAGACTTTATTTTGGGGGGACTCCAAAATCACTGCAGATGGTGACTGCAGCCATGAAATTAAAAGTCACTTGTTCCTTGGAAGAAAAGTTATGACAGCATATTAAAAAGCAGAGACATTAGTTTGCCAACAAAGGTCTGCTTAGTCAAAGCTATGGTTTTTCCAGTAGTCATGTATGGATGTGAGAGTTGGACTATAAAGAGCTGAGTGCCAAAGAAGTGATACTTTTGAACTATGGTGTTGGATAAGACTCTTGAGAGTCCCTTGGACTGCAAGGAGATCCAACCAATCAATCCTGAAGGAATTCAGTCCTGAATATTCTTTGGAAGGACTGATGTGGAAGCTGAAACTCCAATACTCTGGCCACATGATACAAAGAACTGACTCACTTGAAAAGACCCTGATCCTGGGAAAGCCTGAAGGTGGGAGGAGAAGGGGACAACAGAGGATGAGATGGTTGGATGACATCTCTGACTTGATGGACAGCAGTTTGAACAAGCTCTGGGAGTTAGTGATGGACAGGGAAGCCTGGTGTGCTTTAGTCCATGGGGTCGCAAAGAGTCGGGCACGACTGAGCAACTGTACTGAACTGAACTGATACACACACACACACACACACACACACACACATTAGGTTTCCCAGATGGCACTAGTGGTGAGGAACCTGCCTTCCAGGAGATGTTAGAAATGTGGGTTAGATTCCTGGGTCTGGAAGAGCCACTGGAGGACGGCATGGCAATCCCCTCCAGTATTCTTGCCTAGAGAATCCCATGGACAGAGGAGCCTGGTGGGCTATAGTCCATAGGGTTGCAAAGAGTCAAAGACAACTAAAGCAACTTAGCATGCATGCATGCATGTATACATACATACATATCCATGCTTTATCCATTCCTCTGTTGATGGATGTTTAGGTTGCTTCCATGTCCTGGCTATTGTAAATAGTGTTGCAATGAACACTGAGGGGCACGTATCTTTTGGAATTATGGTTTTCTCCAGGTATATGCCCAGGAGTGGGATTTCTGGGTCATATGATAGTTCTATTTTTAATTTTTAAAGAACCTCTATACAGCTCTCCCAGAGAAGGCAATGGCACCCCACTCCAGTACTCTTGCCTGGAAAATCCCATGGGCAGAGGAGCCTGGTAGGCTGGAGCCCATGGGGTCGCGAAGAGTCGGACACAACTGAGCAACTTCACTTTCACTTTTCACTTTCATGCATTGGAGAAGGAAATGGCAACCCACTCCAGTGTTCTTGCCTGGAGAATCCCAGGGACAGGGGAGCCTGGTGGGATGCCGTCTATGGGGTCGCACAGAGTCGGACACGACTGAAGTGACTTAGCAGCAGTAGTAGCATACTGTTCTCCATGGTGGCTGTATCAATTTGCATTCCTGCCAACAGTGTAAGAGGGTTCCCTTTTCTCCGTACCCTCTCCAGCATTTATTGTTTATAAATTTTCTTGGGAATAATCCTCTTTGGCTCCACATCCCGCCTTCTGGAACCACTGGGGTGTCAGTCCTGTGGCTTTGCCAGGTGGAGGTCTCATCCCCAAGGCTTCAGTTGGAGGCCATATGGCCTGTTGAAACCAAGGTGATGGCCCATGCTTTGAAGCTTAAGAAGGAATCTGATGATCTCTGAATGGCCTTTGGAGTCTTTCTTTTTGTTTCTTAGAGAATAGTGTACATTTGCAGCCAAATAGCTGCAAATAGCTTTCCTCTTACAGAATCTAAGCAGTTTAACAGCCTTCTTTCATTTCATCCTGTTTCAGTATCCCTAATGGGCAGTGTTTCTGCTAATAAAATCCTATATCTATGCCTGGTTTTTGCTGAGGTAGTGGATAATTTTGTGATTCTAATCCCTACTAGTCTTATTTTCAAAGGTTGTATAGCCATGCCCTCTATTTTTTCTTTAGAAAAAGCTTACTTTTGTATATGTGTGTGTAAAATGTAGGGACTGAAAATTTTCTAAGTAGTCAAGTGCTGCTTCCTTTTTGCTCAACAATTCCTTCTTCAGTTCAGCTCCCTCTTCTTGCATTTTATTATAAGCAGTCAGGAGGAACCATACTGGTCCTTTAACAGTTTGCTGAGCAACCTCTACAGCTAAAAACCCACTTGTTTGGATATTCCATTTTATTTTATTATAAAAATCAATTTTTATAGTTGCTATATGTTGTCAGTGTCTGATATAGTAATTCATAATTTGTAAAGGTTATATTCCAAATATAACCTTTATAGTTATAGTTTATAGTTACCATAAAATATTTGCTGTTATTTCCTTGTTGTACAACGTCCTTGTAGCTGATTTTATACTTAATAGCTTGTACCTCTTAATTCCCTATTCTTATCATGCCCTTCCCCTCTTCCCTCTCCCAGTTTGTAGCCACTGTTTGTTCTCTATATCTGTAAGTCTGCTTCTTTTTTCTTTTATTCACTAGATTCCACATATGTGATATCATACAGTATTTTTCTTTGTCTTCCTTATTTCACTTAGCATAATCCTCTGCCCCAGGTGCATCCATATTGCTGGAAATGGCAAAAAAAAATTTCTTTTTTATGGCTGAGTTGTATTCAGAACAGATCAGTCGCTCAGTCCTGTCCGACTCTTTGTGACACCATGAATCACAGCACGCCAGGCCTCCCTGTCCAACACCAACTCCCAGAGTTCACTCAGACTCACATCCATCGAGTCAGTGATGCCATCCAGCCATCTCATCCTCTGTCGTCCCCTTCTCCTTTTTCCCCCAATCCCTCCCAGCATCAGAGTCTTTTCCAATGAGTCAACTCTTTGCATGAGGTGGCCAAAGTACCGGAGTTTCAGCTTTAGCATCATTCCTTCCAAAGAAATCCCAGGGCTGATCTCCTTCAGAATGGCCTGGTTGGATCTCCTTGCAGTCCAAGGGACTCTCAAGAGTCTTCTCCAACACCAACAGTACAAAAGCATCAATTCTTCGGCGCTCAGCCTTCTTCACAGTCCAACTCTCACATCCATACATGACCACAGGAAAAACCATAGCCTTGACTAGACGGACCTTTGTTGGCAAAGTAATGTCTCTGCTTTTCAACATGCTATCTTGGTTGGTCATAGCTTTCCTTCCAAGGAGTAAGCATCTTTTAATTTCATGGCTGCAGTCACCATCTGCAGTGATTTTGGAGCCCAGAAAAATAAAGTCTGACACTGTTTCCACTGTTTCCCCATCTATTTCCCATGAAGTGATGGGACCGGATGCCATGATCTTCGTTTTCTGAATGTTGAGCTTTAAGCCAACTTTATCACTCTCCTCTTTCACTTTCCTCAAGAGGCTTTTGAGTTCCTCTTCACTTTCTGCCGTAAGGGTGGTATCATCTGCATATCTGAGGTTATTGATATTTCTCCTGGCAATCTTGATTCCAGCTTGTGTATCTTCCAGTCCAGCGTTTCTCATGATGTACTCTGCATAGAAGTTAAACAGGGTGACAATATACAGCCCTGTCATACTCCTTTTCCTATTTGGAACCAGTCTGTTGTTCCATGTCCAGTTCTAACTGTTGCTTCCTGACCTGCATACACATTTCTCAAGAGGCAGGTCAAGTGGTCTGGTATTCCCATCTCTTTCAGAATTTTCCACAGTTTATTGTGATCCACACAGTCAAAGGCTTTGGCATAGTCAGTAAAGCAGAAATAGATGTTTTTCTGTAACTCTCTTGCTTTTTCCATGATCCAGCGGATGCTGGCAATTTGATCTCTGGTTCCTCTGCCTTTTCTAAAACCAGCTTGAACATCAGGAAGTTCACGGTTCACGTATTGCTGAAGCCTGGCTTGGAGAATTTTGAGCATTACTTTACTAGCGTGTGACATGAGTGCAATTGTGCGGTAGTTTGAGCATTCTTTGGCATTGCCTTTCTTTGGGATTGGAATGAAAACTGACCTTTTCCAGTCCTGTGGCCACTGCTGAGTTTTCCAAATTTGCTGGCATATTGAGTTCAGCACTTTCACAGCATCATCTTTCAGGATTTGGAATAGCTCAGTTGCATTTCTATCACCTCCACTAGCTTTGTTGGTAGTCATTCTTTCTAAGGCCCACTTGACTTCACATTCCAGGATGTCTGGCTCTAGGTCAGTGATCACACCATCGTGATTATCTGGGTTGTGAAGATCTGTTTTGTACAGTTCTTCTGTGTATTCTTTCCATCTCTTCTTAATATCTTCTGCTTCTGTTAGGTCCATACCATTTCTGTTCTTTATTGAGCCCATCTTTGCATGAAATGTTCCTTTGGTATCTCTGATTTTCTTGAAGAGATCTCTAGTCTTTCCCATTTTGTTGTTTTCCTCTATTTCTTTGCATTGATCACTGAAGAAGGCTTTCTTATCTCTTCTTGCTATTCTTTGGAACTCTGCATTCAGATGTTTATATCTTTCCTTTTCTCCTTTGCTTTTCGCTTCTCTTCTTTTCAGAGCTATTTGTAAGGCCTCCCCAGACAGCCATTTTGCTTTTTTGCATTTCTTTTCCATAGGGATAGTCTTGATTCCTGTCTCCTGTACAGTGTCACGAACCTCATTCCATAGTTCATCAGGCACTCTATCTATCAGATCTAGGCCCTTAAATCTATTTCTCACTTCCACTGTATAATCATAAGGGATTTGATTTAGGTCATACCTGAATGGTCTAGTGGTTTTCCCTCCTTTCTTCAATTTAAGTCTGATTTTGGCAATAAGGAGTTCATGGTCTGAGCCACAGTCAGCTCCTGGTCTTGTTTTTGCTGACTGTATAGAGCTTCTCCATCTTTGGCTGCAAAGAATATAATCAATCTGATTTCGGTGTTGACCATCTGGCGATATCCATGTATAGAGTCTTCTCTTGTGTTGTTGGAAGAGGGTGTTTGTTATGACCAGTGCATTTTCTTGGCAAAACTCTATTATAGTCTTTGCCCTGCTTCATTCCGTATTCCAAGGCCAAATTTGCCTGTTACTCCAGGTGTTTCTTGACTTCCTACTTTTGCATTCCAGTCCCCTATAATGAAAAGGACATCTTTTTTGGGTGTTAGTTCTAAAAGGTCTTGTAGGTCTTCATAGAACCGTTCAACTTCAGATTCTTCAGCATTACTGGTTGGGGCATAGACTTGGATTACTGTAATATTGAATGGTTTGCCTTGGAAACGAACAGAGATCATTCTGTCGTTTTTGAGATTGCATCCAAGTACTGCATTTTGGACTCTTTTGTTGACCATGATGGCTACTCCATTTCTTCTGAGGGATTCCTGCACGCAGTAGTAGATATAATGGTCATCTGAGTTAAATTCACCCATTCCAGTCCATTTCACTTCGCTGATTCCTAGAATGTTGACGTTCACACTTGCCATCTCTTGTTTGACCACTTCCAATTTGCCTTGATTCATGGACCTGACATTCCAGGTTCCTATGCAATATTGCTCTTTACAGCATCAGACCTTGCTTCTATCACCAGTCACATCCACAGCTGGGTATTGTTTTTGCTTTGGCTCCATCCCTTCATTCTTTCTGGAGTTATGTCTCCACTGATCTCCAGTAGCATATTGGGCCCCTACTGACCTGGGGAGTTTCTCTTTCAGTATCCTATCATTTTGCCCTTTCATACTGTTCATGGGGTTCTCAAGGCAAGAATACTGAAGTGGTTTGCCATTCCCTTCTCCAGCGGACCAAATTCTGTCAGATCTCTCCACCATGACCTGCCCCACGAGCATGGCTTAGTTTCATTGAGTTAGACAAGGCTGTGGTCCTAGTGTGATTAGATTGACTAGTTTTTTGCGAGTATGGTTTCAATGTGTTTGAATTGTATTACATTGTATATATGTGCATTCCATTCATCTGTCAATGGACCCTTAGGTTGCTTCTGTGTCTTGAAAGTGTACTGCTATGAACATTGGGGTGCATGTATATTTTCGAGTAGAATTTTTGTATTTTCCAGATATATACCCAGGAGTGAGATTGCTGAGTCATATGGTAGTTCCCTTTTTAGTTTTTTTTAGAAACCTCCAAAGTGTTGTCCACAGTATGAACGGATGCACTAAGTGAGAAGTTAAAAGCTTTTAACAAAGAGCCAAACAACCAAATAGAGATGAAGAGCACAATAACTGAAATAAAAAATACACTCGAAGGAATCAACAGTAGATTGAATGGTACAGGGCAACAGATCAGTGAGCCAGAAGACAGAGTAGGGTAATTCACTGCCGCTGAAATAAATACTCATTTTTATTGCTTGCAAGCTCTCTTTTTCACAGAACTAGAACACCAGTTCAGCCAAGTTCTTTGCCTTTTATCACATGGTTATCTTGTCTTAGTTTCCAGTAACGTGTTCTTCATTTCTATCTGAGGCTTCACCAGGATGACCTTGAATGTCCATATTTCTACTAACATTCTGTTCATAATTATTTGTTTATTCTCTAAGAAGATAGACTGCCTCTCAAGCTCTCCTCTTTTCTTTCTGAATCCTTACTAGAATCACCTCTAACATCTATAGTTCTACCAATATTGTCCTCACAGTAACTCAGGCTTTTATTGGCATGTATCTCAAAAATTTCTCCAAGCCTCTGCTCACTACCCAGTTTACAAAGCCCCTTCCACATATTTAGGTATTGTTACAGCAGCAGGCTATTTCTTGGTACCAGAATCAGAAAGGAAAAGGAATGATCTATATTAAATATATATATATATATATATATATATATATATATAATCATAAGGATAGGAAAAAGATCCAGTTGGTAGCCCTAGAAAATATATCAGCATTTGAAAACTCATAAAATTTAAAACATTAACTCTGGAATGGGACAAAGTTAAAGACCTAACAAACTGGAAGAGAGAACTAAGAATTGTACCCAAGATGCAGCATAAAGAAAAACATTGAAAAAATTTTGAGATATGGTGTTCAAGAATCCTTGTTTAATAGAATTTTAATGGGATGCTAGCAAAAGATAATAGAGGAATGTTACAGCAGGGTATTCAGAGAGAGAATGTCTGAGAAGTTTTAATATGCATAAATAAAAATCAATAAGGAAAACACTTATCTACAGTGTACTAATCCAATAAAGGTTAGAAGAAGGAGGACAAATGAAGCCATTAGAAACTGCTGATGAAACTAAACTATGGAATAAAATGGTGTAACTCAAAATACATTGTAGTGACAACAAATGTAAATAGATTACATGACTCTGGTTAAATTAAAAATAAAATTACTAGCTTAGATATTAAAAAAAAAACAGTTATATGGTGTTTATAGGAGACACTGACACAAAAACACGCACACCACCAAATCTGTGCACACCCACCCTGAAAAGAAAATTTCAAAAGAGAAAAAGCAAAAGAGATATTCTAGGCATATATGGACCAAAAGAAGAGCTGAAATAAAAATATTATTCAAAATAGAATATAAAGCAGATGCATTAACATTAATAAAGAATATTTATGAAGAGTATAAAATTATAACTTTGTGTATGCTTAATATAGATGTAGACTGTAACCCCCCTCCAAAACAAACAGCTATAAAAACTCAGAATTACAAAATAAAATTGACAAACTTAATATCATAATGGGAGAGTTTAACACCTCTCTTAGAAACTACTAATTTGGAGAATATACAGAGAGGATTTGAGTAACACATATGCTGCTGCTAAGTCGCTTCAGTCGTGTCCGACTCTGTGCGACGCCATGGATGGCAGCCCACCAGGCTCCTCTGTCCCTGGGATTCTCCAGGCAAGAACACTGGAGTGGGTTGCCATTTCCTTCTCCAATGCATGCAAGTGAAAAGTGAAAGTGAAGTCGCTTGGTCGTGTCTGACTTCGCGATCTCATGGACTGTAGCCTACCAGGCCCCTCCATCCATGGGATTTTTCAGGCAAGAGTACAGGAGTGGGTTGCCATGTCCTTCTTCAGAGTAACATATATAGCATGATTTTAAATATATATATATATATATATATATATATATATATATATATATATATCTTTGTACCCAAAAGAGAACCCAACAGAGAATACATACTCTTCTAAAGCATGCATGCAACATTTAAAAATTTAAAATTTACTATATACTTGCAGTCACAAAGAATCACAATCATTCACATATTATCTAGTCACTATTCTATTAAAATTAGAAATTAGCTGTTACAAATAGTAATGAAAATCCTTCAGTATGGGAACCTGAAAAAAAAGAAAAGCATAACCAATGTATGGATTAAAGAATAATTCACAAAATTATAACATGCATTAACTGAATGATTGAAAAACTAAAATACTAAAAAATAAAAATAATTATTTGAGATATAGCTAATGCAGTGAAATAAAAATGGAATATATATATTACATTCATATTCTAGTCAATATATCATAATTTTTAATCACCATAAAGATAATTAGTTTCCTCTTAAAGCCTTTCAATAGCTCTCTTTCTGGAATCAATCAATATTTTCATCCTTAGTATCTTTGCTTTGCTTTTCAAAAAAGTTAACCTTAATTACATCACTAAGTGAAAATTGTCTGATGATTACACAGATCTTACTAGCTATAGTAAAGACTAATATCAGAAAATCAAATTGTCTTTTATTCATTCTACATTAGACAAGTGGGTCCTTTTATAGTTTATCAGTTCCTAGAGTCTTTTCTAAAATTAATAACTTGATTTTCTTGGTGAGTATCCTAGGGGGAAGCTAACCTTTATTTGTCATTTCCACATGGCAAGAATCTCCTCTGTGAGTTACAGTTGACAGACTGTTTTCAGCTTTTCTTTATCTCCTGTTATTTCTCCTCTTCAGATTTGAGAGACTTTTGTGTATCTTTCTTGGCCTAAAAACTCACAGATACACTGCCCAGCCATGTTTTTACCCCTTTTTGTTATGGAATTGTTTCTACTCAAAAGAAAATTTATACAAGCATGCGATTATTCCCAAATATATCACACCGATATCCCATTTTTGCTAGATGAATAAAAACAGTGACTACCAGAACTTGTGAACAGTAAAGACTGTAAAGTCATATCTAAAACTTATGTCTTACTGCTACTCACTGAAATTCCATTTGTGCTGTTTTCTACCTCTTCGGTTTTAAAATTTGCAGTCATTACCAGTCAATGTAATTTCTGTACTCTTAGAAAAATTCAAAAGTTCATTTATACCTTTTTTTAGTAGACATTTACCCAGGCATTAAAAGTAATATAAAATTAACACAACGAATAATCATTTACCAGAGGAATTTGGATTGTTGAGCTATGTATAAAAATACCAGTGTAATTCCTGATGGTGCATAGCAGCATAGGAGCCAATATCTAATGGGGTCAAATGTTTATGCATTATAAAAGAGCAATTAATTTGAGCTGGAATGGTCACAGATGTCTCTTGTGAAATTTCTGAGCGAGTAGAACCCAAGTAGCTATCTAGTTTGTGTATATTTAGAGACAAAGAGGAGTTGATAATTATACTTAGAGATATGCATGTATCTTGTTCAGGAAACAGTGAAGTGTCTGACCCAGCTAAAGAAAAGGATCTACACTGAGAGATAGTGAAGAAAAAATGGATTACTGGAGCAGGTTGCATTGTAGAGGATCTTCTGTGACCTAAGAAGATAAACTAAGAGCAGTGTTGATATATGTATGTTCCTAGGATCGTTCATTAATAGGGTTCCTCCAAAACGACCTCTCAGGTCAGATGTGGAAAATACTGAGTTTCTTTACTGTGAGTCTTCTCTAAGACATTACTATGTTAATGGGCATTTTGATTTCCGGTAGGAAAATCTAGCATTTCCCAAACCGATTTGACCCTGGAACCCTTGCTATGGAAACAATGCATGGATCAAGTATTCTATATATATTGGTATCAATCTCAGTCTACAAACTGTAATATATTAAGATATGTACTGTTGTATAGTTTTAAATGGTACATTCCTAGTGTAATCCTTTGTTCCCAGATTGGCATAAATTCAAGGTCTTTCCATTTTCTCCATGAATGTATCATGTTCTGGGGTCTTCTAGTGCTAAGGAGTTAGGTGATTGTGGAATGAGGCATGCCATTTATCCACTGTGTCATCTGTGTATGCTGGACATCTGCTGAAAGGTCCTACTTGCTCTCTTGTCCCAGGTGATTGGCCTGTACCACTATTACTGAGACATGTGTTACTCAAATCCAGTGGTTCTCTTTGTTCCTTCCATACGGTAATTCTCATGTTGATGGGAATAACTTCACTGATCTGTTCCATGTTGAGGTACAAGAAATTCTGTATGAATGTACGATGCCCCATCTTTCTTAGACATGTTATTTAATTGTTCTCTGGGGGCTTCCTAATTCCCCTTGGTTTCTATTTATGAAATGTGGCATGTGTTCCATACACCTAATGATTTAAGGCTTTTCCCATGAGGTTTCCACCTAGATCTTTACCCTCTGCCATGTGTTGTTGTTTCCTAGGAAACTAAGTTTTCAAAACGCATAAGCCATAAAATGCTCTCTGTTTCTCTTATGCTTCTGTAATTTTTTATCCTCTGAGGAAATGATCTAGCTGTCCCTTAGTTTTTCTAATGGTTAGTTTCAAACCAGCTTTTTCATTCTCCTCTTTCACCCTTTTCAAGAGACTCTAGTTTGTCTTCACTTTCTGCCATTAGAGCGGTATCATCTGTATATCTGAGGTTGATAATTCTCCCAGAAATCTTGATTCCAACTTGATTCCTCCAGCATAGCACTTCGCATGATATACTCTGCATATCAATTAAATAAGCAGAGTGATGATATACAACCTTTCTAAATCATGAGCCAGTCCTCTGTTCCATGTTCGATTCTAAGTGTTGCTTCTTGACCGGCATACAGGTTTCCCAGGAGGCAAGTAAGGTGGTCTGGTACTCCCATCTCTTTAATCATTTTTCACAGTTTGTTGTGATCCACATGGTCAAAGGACTTCCTTGACAGCTCAGCAGGTAAAGGTACCACCTCCAACACAGGAGTCTCAGGAAACATGGATTTGATCCCTGGATCAGGAAGATTCCCCTGGAGGAGGAAATGGCAACCTACTCCAGTATTCTTGCCTGGAAAATCCCATGAACAGAGGAGCTGGTGGGCTACAGTCCATAGGGTTGCAAAGAGTTGGACACGACCGACAACTGAGCACCATGCATACATACAGTCAAAGGCTTTAGCATAGTCAGTGAAGCTGACTATAGATGTTTTTCTGGAACTCCCTTACTTTCCTCAGTAAATAATGAATAACTCATTGTCTTTGTAGTCTTCTGTGGAGCCCTTTTCTACGGTGACTCTTGAAAAGCCTCTCTTGCTGTTGGGAACTCTTCTTCCACCATATGAAGTAGGCCGGTTTTCTTGTTGAAGACGTGGGCATCAACCCAGAGCCAACTTCAAACAGCAGACATGTAGCTTACTCCAGGTTGAGCTGCCAAGTGCTTAAAAGTTCATAAGTGATCTTAGTTGAGACCCAAACTGCCAGTTGAGCCTCTCCAAAGTGTTAAACTGAATCATAAGCAAATGAAATGGTTCTCTAACCTATTTTTATTGCATCAATATAAAAATGGACAATACAGTACAAAAAATAATATGGTAGGAATGAAAGAAGAAATACTTTGGGGGGAATATTTTCTCAAATACGGATATATGGGATCAAGAAAAACTGAAATGGTATAAGCTGGGACCTTGAAAGGTCTTATTTTTCATTGAATGATCCAAAGTAGTTTTCTTGGTTGAAGTGCCTCATGTTCATTCTTGTGCCAGGAAATTCATTTATTTCTGGATAAGATCTGAGCATTTAATTCAAACTCAACAAAATTATGCAAATATTTTGTAAAAAGTGTTCTTGAGTGAGAGATTTATTATAGGATAAAGAAAAAGCAAGGATAAAGTGTGATTATGGGGACTGTAATCTTCGGGGCCTTAGAATACTGTAGACAGGTCAGTGGATGGACCCATCCTTGATGAGGTCATGGCATCATACTGCAGTTGTCCCTTTTTGTAAAAAACTGTCATTCTCACTGGCTTGGATTCAAGAGATTGTTCTTTTGTCACTGATGAAATGAAAGCAAACAGTTAACTTAGTTTGAACATGTTTTCAGATATTCAGTTCAGTTCAGTTCAGTTCAGTCGCTCAGTCGTGTCTGAATCTTTGCAACCCCGTGAATCGCAGCATGCCAGGCCTCCCTGTCCATCACCAACTCCCGGAGTTCACTCAGACTCATCGAGTGTCCATCAGAGTCACTCAGAGTCCATCGAGTCAGTGATGCCATCCAGCCATCTCATCCTCTGTCGTCCCCTTCTCCTCTTTCCCCCAATCCCTCCCAGCATCAGGGTCTTTTCCAATGAGTCAACTCTTCGCATGAGGTGGCCAAAGTACTGGAGTTTCAGCTTTAGCGTCATTCCTTCCAAAGAAATTCCAGGGGTGATCTCCTTCAGAATAGCCTGGTTGGATCTCCTTGCAGTCCAAGGGACTCTCAAGAGTCTTCTCCAACACCACAGCTCAAAAGCATCAATTCTTCAGCTCTCGGCTTTCTTCACAGTCCAACTCTCACATCCATACATGACCACTGGAAAAACTATAGCCTTGACTAGACGGACCTTTGTTGGCAAAGTAATGTCTCTGCTTTTCAATATGCTATCTAGGTTGGTCATAACTTTTCTTCCAAGGAGTAAGCATCTTTTAATTTTATGGCTGCAGTCACCATCTGCAGTGATTTTGGAGCCCCCCAAAATAAAGTCTGGCACTGTTTCCACTGTTGCTAGGCTCAAGTAGTACTAACTCTAATCTCATGAGAACTTCTACTAGCCCTATTAATTGCTTCTTTACAGATTTGTTTTACATCAATTATCTTATTTAATCTTTACAGCAATCCTAAGATTTAGATATTTTTATTCACATTTTAGAGATGAAGAAACTGAAACTGAGCTAGAACAATTGGCCAAAGTTAACGCAACTGGTAAACAGTGGTACAAGAGTTGATAGTCTGGAAAGTTTTTCTGACATTAGTCCTTTTTTTCCTCAATGATGCTGGTTTTTTTTTTTTTTTCAACCTAATTCAAAGGCACTAGAAACCTGCAGTGCCTCAGGGACCACTGCCCAGAAAAAGGAAGGAGAGGGGAATAAACCAGGCAGTGCTCTGGGCCCATCAACCTAGGTTAAGCCAGAGCACATCTTTTATATATGAGTTGCATTTCAAGTTTTATTTTAAAAATTTCCAAATGTGATAACATACTGGGCGGTTCGTTTTGAACTGTGGTATTGGAGAAGACTCTTGAGAGTCCTTTGGACTGCAAGGAGATCCAACCAGTCCATCCTAAAGGAGATCAGTCCTGAATATTCATTGGAAGGACTGATGTTGAGACTGAAATGCCAATGATTTGCCACCTGATGTGAAGAACGGACTCATTGGAAAAGACCCTGATGCTGGGAAAGATTGAGGGCAGGAGGAGAAGGGGACGAGAGGGTGAGATGGTTGGATGGCATCACCGATTCGATGGACATGAGTTTGAGTAAGCTCCGGGAGTTGGTGATGCACAGGGAGGCCTGGCGCGCTGCAGTCCTCGACCCCAAGGACTTGGGGTAACTGTAGTCCTTGGGGTCACAAAGAGTCAGACACGACAGAGCAACTGAACAGAACTGAACCATGATGTCTCCTAAAGCTTACTAGTAGCTTCCTGAAATCAGAACAGTCTTATCCTTTCTTTGATCTCACAAGTGGGAAACTGCCCATGTCTTGGAGCAGATGGAAATTACTGCCCTTAGAATGTGCTTTGGGCTCTAGGATCTCCCATTGACCCCTGGCAGCCTTTCTGTCTTTGGCATCAAAGCCAGTTACATTATTCACGTACCTGCAACCTTCTCACTGTTATCAATGATATCAGTGATATCACTGTTATCAGAACTCACTGAGATCTCTCCAAAGAGAGAAGTGATATCTTCTCCAAATATCTTTTTTTTTTTTCTTCCTCTCTCTCTTCTTTTTTTTTAATTTTATTTTATTTTTAAACTTTACATAACTGTATTAGATTTGCCAAATATCAAAATGAATCCGCCACAGGTATACATGTGTTCCCCATCCTGAACCCTCCTCCCTCCTCCCTCCCCATTCCATCCCTCTGGGTCGTCCCAGTGCACCAGCCCCAAGCATCCAGTATCGTGCATCGAACCTGGACTGGCATCTCATTTCATACATGATATTTTACATGTTTCAATGCCATTCTCCCAAATCTTCCCACCCTCTCCCTCTCCCACAGAGTCCATAAGACTGTTCTATACATCAGTGTCTCTTTTGCTGTCTCGTACACAGGGTTATTGTTACCATCTTTCTAAATTCCATATATATGCGTTAGTATACTGTATTGGTGTTTTTCTTTCTGGCTTACTTCACTCTGTATAATAGGCTCCAGTTTCATCCACCTCATTAGAACTGATTCAAATGTATTCTTTTTAATGGCTGAATAATACTCCATTGTGTATATGTACCACAGCTTTCTTATCCATTCATCTGCTGATGAACATCTAGGCTGCTTCCATGTCCTGGCTATTATAAACAGTGCTGCGATGAACATTGGGGTACTCGTGTCTCTTTCCCTTCTGGTTTTCTCAGTGTGTATGCCCAGCAGTGGGATTGCTGGATCATAAGGCTTGTCTATTTCCAGTTTTTTAAGGAATCTCCACACTGTTCTCCATAGTGGCTGTACTAGTTTGCATTCCCACCAACAGTGTAAGAGGGTTCCCTTTTCTCCACACCCTCTCCAGCATTTATTACTTGTAGACTTTTGGATCACAGCCATTCTGACTGGTGTGAAATGGTACCTCATAGTGGTTTTGATTTGCATTTCTCTGATAATGAGTGATGTTGAGCATCTTTTCATGTGTTTGTTAGCCATCTGTATGTCTTCTTTGGAGAAATGTCTATTTAGTTCTTTGGCCCATTTTTTGATTGGGTCATTTATTTTTCTGGAGTTGAGCTGCCAGGTTCGATACACGATACTGGATGCTTGGGGCTGGTGCACTGGGACGACTCAGAGGGATGGAACGGGGAGGGAGGAGGGAGGAGGGTTCAGGATGGGGAACACATGTGTACCTGTGGCGGATTGATTTTGATATTTGGCAAAACTAATACAATTATGTAAAGTTTAAAAAATAAAATAAAATTAAAAAAAAAGAAAAAATCATATAAAAGTTCAGTTCTACAGACTTTTAAGCAGCAGGTGTTAGAAATAAATCAAAAGCCCCAAGGGTAAACTACATGTTACCCTTACAACACTTTGAATGGAATATATCCACCCAAAGAGGAAACTGAAAATTTAGATACATTGCAACTTGACACCTGTGGGAGAGAATATACAAATGTCAGCTTCCGAAGAGGAGGCCTGGAAACTTTATCCTGATGATCAAGGCTTCCTATCGTAGAATGGGGCCTATTAAAATAGATGAAGT
This sequence comes from Bubalus kerabau, assembly GCF_029407905.1. Lineage (NCBI taxonomy): Eukaryota > Metazoa > Chordata > Mammalia > Artiodactyla > Bovidae > Bubalus > Bubalus kerabau. The sequence continues at coordinate 1,882,537 of NW_026577904.1, forward strand.
TGTAACCTGTTGTGCAAGACTGAGAGGAAATGATTGCATTGCCTTGCCAGTTTCAAAGGCACAACTTGCTTCCCCTGGTCTTAATATACAGCCTGACTTCTCTTAATAGTATCTTCTTTAGGCAGTGTTTCTAAGCCATCTATCATGATTGTAATCCTGATAGTGTTTGCTTCTTTCAGTACTTATTGAGCTGCTGTTTGTGTCTGGCACTCTTGAGTACTGAGGACAGAGTATGAAGATAATGTACAAAGACTGAGGCCTCTCATACTTTTTCTTGTAATTGGTATACAGTACCCAATGATGGTCATCAGGGTTTCACTAGGCTACTTAGGGAGTGTCCGCAGTACATTTGGAAGGAGGAAGCACTCCATTTCAGTTCAGCCATTCAGTCCCGTCCTACTCTTTGTGACCCCATGGACTGCACACCAGGCTTTCCTGTCCATCACCAACACCTGGGTCTTGTTCAAATTCATGTGCATGAAGTTGTTGATGCCATTCAACCATGTCATCGGCTTTGGCTTCTGGGAGTCTGGGAGTGTGTGGTAGGGCCCTTGCCTTGTGTACCAAACCACATGCACTTGGAGTGTGTCTCTTCTCTCTCCTGAACCCTGTGCTGTAGAATCCATTGGTGAGACTGAGTATGGTTAAGCCAGGGTATGACTCATGCAGAATATGCCATGGGTATTTGCTTTTGGACCTCTGTTTATAGACAATTTAATGAAAAACTCAAAGTGGTTCTGACTATATATTCATTTCTGATTTAGACCAAATCCATGGTTGCTTTGACATATGGTATTCTCAAGGCCAAAGTTGCAAGGTTTGATTCCCCACCAAGATCAATCAACTTTAGGAAGAAAAAACTTTGGGACTGTCTAAGACCTGTACCCATAAGTAGCCACCCGGTTCTTACTAGTCTGTGCTTATAGCATGGAAACAGGCAAGAGCCTAGAAACACTTGCTCAAAAATCAAATTAGTTCCAAGTGTGCACCTTTGAGAGGGTAGCACTCTACTTGCTATTTGCATACCTAGTGTGTATTATTATGGGTCCAGTGTAGTAGGGGTCAACTCTAAATCATATCTGCACTGTTGCTATTATCATACAATCGAACATTAATAGGGGACAAGGAAACACCATATGTTATTTGGTTTCTAAGATAATTTTAATAACCTGTCTGTAGTAATTACTACATGAATATATTTTTGTTCATAGCTGCTAACAAGCACCAAGATGGATTGATTAATTTTTTTCTTTCTGTTGTATTATCGCCCTGGTAGAAAATTAACTACACACTTGTGATTTAGCTGTATCATTTCAAACTCAGTCTATTTTTTATATAAATCTATTGACTTTTGCCAAATTCCAAACAGATTTTGATTGTTGCACTCGCTTTAATAATAAGATTTATAAGATTAGGCACGTAGTAAAACTGGTTACCGTGTAACTGTAACCTTGGCTGGTGGGCTAAACTTACAAATGTTAACAAAGCCTATTAAAGATGGTAAGGGAGATAAAAGGAGGAACAAATGGTGGAGTCATCCCTACACTAATTTTCAAGTAAAAGGCATTGAGACACAGGGGAAGGGAGGATGATGAACTGATCAGAGATTTTGGTGGCCTCACTAAGCGTTTTTTGATTCATTGTAAGCCAAATGGGCTTCCCAGGTGGTGCTAGTGGTCAAAAAAACCTGCCTGCCAATGCAGGAGATGCAAGAGATGCAGGTTCGATCCCTGGCAGGAAGATCCCCTGGAGAAGGGCATGGCAACCCACTCTAGTATTCTTGCCTGGAGGATTCCATGGACAGAGGACTCTGCTGGGCTACAGTCAATGGAATCACAGAGAGTCGGCTGCGACTAGGAGAATAACACACACAGACACACTCACACACACACACACTAAACACACGAGTTTACCATAGTGAGTAAACATCTGTCCTGCCTCCATGATAAGTTGCTTCAGCCGTGTCCAATTCTGTGCCACCTCATGGACTATAGCCTGCCAGACTCCATGTCCATGGGATTCTCCAGGCAAGAATACTGGAGTCGTATGCCAGTCCCTGTTCCAGGGGATCCTTGCAACCCAGGGATGGAACCCAGGTTTCCTGCATTGAAGGCGGATTCTTTACTGTCTGAGCCACCTGGGAAGTTGCTTCTGTTAACTGTTTCCAAAAGCTTAATATGAATTTTCTTTTGGAAATGTGGCCTTCATTAGGAAGGTGATGAGGAAGTCATCCAAAGCAGGAAGCTTGTTTTGGTAAACACTCAATGTGTAAGTGGGTATTTTGAAATATATTGTTATTCCTTTCCATGGAGTGTTCCGGAGTCAAGATGTGCAATGAAAAAGGAAAATATCTAATGTATGGGGCTTATAACATTTGAGGTACCTTCCTTCAGTTTTGGCTTTGTGAAGTGTTTTTCACTTTTCAGACCCTTCCTCTCTTATGCCTATTAGGTTTCTTGGGCACTCATAATGAAGGACCAGTCATATAGCTTCAGATTTACCGTGTGTGGATAATGCTCAAACGTTCCTTACCTTTAAGACCGACGATATCACAAGAACTGGTTCATCATTCAAGTTCACTGTGTCTCCACAGTTTAGTTTGTTCTTTAAGGCTCTGCATGATTTTATACTGGCTGATTTTCTGAAGATGCCTTCTGTGAATGGCCCTTTTTGATTGATAAAGGAAAGCATATCCTATAGGGAAGGAAAGAAAAGAAAACTTTGGGACGTTTCATGTCTAGAAGCCCAGAGCACAAGCTTGCTCCTGTTTTGACAGAGCTGTGGTATATGAGGGTACAGTTCTAGAACAGCACCGAAGTCAATTTGAAATTTTTTCTTCAGTGTCTCTAAATATATTTTCGACCCAAGAAGCGATTTGACATTCATACATTGAAAGATTTTAAACACTTGTGTAATCAGATTTTCCGTTTCTATGAATTTACTGTTAAATGTCTCTGCTTTGAGGCCTTTGTAGATTCACCCTCTCCTCCTTCACCACTCCTTTCTCATTGTTCCCTATTATAGATGCTCTTCCCTACGTGTGGAAATCTTTTTCCCATATTCATTCTCGTTTTGTTTATTCCCCTTCCAGGGACTGTCCACCCCATTCAGTCCTGTTTCCTGTATTCCCTCCCCTCAAAATGAAGCTGAATACGCCTCTCCTCCTTCTCCGATGACATTCCTCTCTCATCAGCCTTTCTAGTTCCTTTTCCTGTATTTTCATGTCCTCTGCTATCTGCAGAGTTAGAGAGATAACAGATATTGGAGCCAGGTTTTTCAAGGAATGTGGAATCTGTATGCCAGTCATCCACTGTGTGACTTTGGGCATAGCACATACTTGGGTGAGGCTCTTTTGATTTTCATTTGTGAAGTGGGGGTGATGATAGTCATGGCTACTGCCTAAATGTTCTGTGAAAGACGCAAGGTCTGGGGTAGTAGCTAGCACGTAGCTAATATGATAAATTTCTTCATATATACCATAAAATTCCCTGCATCTAGTGTAGTGCTTGCAGAGATAGTGGACAGTGAACAAGAGTTAATGCTTACAGTTCAATACACTAATTTGATATAGCACAGTCCAAACTCTGTGACTCTCTTTTGACACATTCTGTCAGGAGCACATGATTCATCTTTGTCAGAGGATGGGTACTTTATGCTTAAACACTTGAGTTACATATCAAATCCGTGTGAGACATTTTGCATCATAAGGGGGAGTAGACTCAGCTGAAGGAGACTTGGAACTAGTGTTGACTTCAAGAGAGGAGACGAGGAGACATTTGAGGATGAGGTGGACTCTCAGAGATTCTAACACACAGAGTCTGAAGGAAAGGTATACGGCTCAAAACAGCATGGAGTTCAAACTCGCCTCCAGGACCTCCCCACCATTCTATGCAGAACAAGTACTCTCTCACCCGAAGGAAAAAAGGACATTGGGTTGATTACACCCAGCTCCCAGCCAGTCCCAGCCTCTGGCCAATCTCCAAAATTCCTTGCCCCAGCTGTTTAAGAGATAACTACTCTGAACAACCTTGCAGACGAACAGGCCCCGTTAAGACAGGAGCTTTCCACATATGTGCCTCTATATACTTAATCTTTTCTTGGGTAAGGGCTTCTGCTGCTGCTAAGTCGCTCCAGTCATGTCTGACTCTGTGTGACCCCATAGATGGCAGCCCACCAGGCTCCCCCATCCCTGGGATTCTCCAGGCAAGAAAACTGGAATGGGTTGCCATTTCCTTCTCCAGTGCATGAAAGTGAAAAGTGAAAGGGAAGTCACTCAGTCGTGTCCGACTCTTAGCGACCCCATGGACTGCAGCCTACCAGGCTCCTCTGCCCATGGGATTTTCCAGGCGAGAGTACTGGAGTGGGTTGCCATTTCCTTCAGCAGCTCACTAATCTGACTGCTGCCCCTTCTCACCTCATAAAGGTGATCTGTAAAGGACTGCTCTCCTTCTTTTTCTCAACCTCGCCTTCTCTAACTGCCTTAACTTACAGAGTCCAAGTTAACTGGTTTGAGCTGGTATAGATGGGTCTTTGTTGAAATCAGCAGAATGGATGAGAGTATCTTTTCATCTTGTAGTTGCCTTCTGACTCTGCAGTACCTAAATCAGATCTTATTCTTTGAAGTAATGTTATGAATCTTATCGGACAAAGCCAGACTTCTTCATTTGGGAGTAGAATTGGAAGAGAACACTTGATCTCTCAGAACTCCCCTTCTCAGGAAGGTTACAGAAACCAAAATAAGACCTACCAGAATTGGGGTGGGCAGGGTGTCATTATCGCATACATCCTCAAGAGCAGCTCCAAGAGCTGTTTTGGCTTTGTGGGTGGTAGAGACACGTGTTGGTTGTCCTCGCAGGTGTTGAAGGTATGGCCAAAGGCCCACTTTTTGAGAGAACTCTTCCTAAGTGTCTTCTTGTCTGAAACTAATGTAGAAGAGAGATTTTCACTAGTAGTAGTTTAGATTATTTAGCCTGATTTCCACCACTTACATTCAGCAGCATGTTCATGGCAGAGGCTGAAAGAGAGAAACTGAACCATTTGTTATATAGCATTCCCCTCATTCTGAAGCAGGCTAATTGCATTCTTCTGGTGTTAACATGTTCTTCTTCACCATATTCTGCAAAGCAGTAGTTAAACCTAGAGGCGTGATCAGACGCACGGTTGACTCTCCCTGTGACAGTATTCCCCCAGAGAGTGCTCTCTATTCCCTTTGCCCTGTGTCATGAGGCACTTAACCTATAGTTATACAGGTTTCCTAATGTGAAGTGTTATCAGTGGATTCTGGTTTCAGATCTCATTTGAAAGGCCAAAATTATTTAATATTCAAATTAAGCCGCATTTGTAGGAAGTTTCCTTGCTCTGTTCAGTTACCTGTTTGGCTTTCTGAGTACCCAGTCACGCCCAATTTTCTCCCTTAAAAAGAATCCCCTTTCATGAGACATCCTGCCTGACAGTGCTTATCAGTCAGCCTCTGGACCTCTCCTCTGGGAGGCCACACACCTCAGTCACCTCAAAGGAAGACTTCCTGCCCTCAGAGTCCTTGAGAAGTAGGCACTAATTGCCGAAAATATGGTAAGATTACAGGTGGCCATTTTTCTGTGTCACCTGACTCATCTAACCCAAAGATGAATTTTACCTACCAACAGCCCCAGTCAAAGGAATGCTTTCCAAAAAAGAGTGATCAGCAATGAAAAATTGAGTTCAAAGTGTCTCGTGCCCAGCTATGAATGCTTTCCTGATATTTGCTCAATAAACCTGCTTAATATTTCCTTAAATAACCTGCTTAAATAACCAGCTACAGAAGTCAATTAGAGGAGCCCAGATGTAGAGAAATAAACAGAAGAATTTAACCAAATCTTTTAAAATGCCCGTCCACTTGTCTTTCGGAGACATAGTGAGTGCGTCACCATGTCCATTCAAGTGAGTGAACCACTTGTGGAGCTGGGTGAGAGAACCAGAAGGCTCCTATTCTGCCTCTTAATTGGATGAGTTACCTATAACTCTTTGAGCATCAGTTTGCTCAAATGTAACATAAATGACGCTACTACACCTCACTGGACTACATAATATAATGTACTTCCCAGCACAAGACATGGCACATAGCAGCCTTAATAAAGGTAATTTCCCTCCTTCAGAAGGCCTAAGGAAGCCTAGACATCAGTCACCTCCCCCTAAGCAGACCCCACCCCCATTCTCCATTTGATTGTGCAGCCTCCAGAAGGTGTGCATTGCTCAAGGAATGCCATCACTTTGCCTTAGGCTCTTCCTGCCCTGACATTCATACTACCATCATTTTCAAAGGAGAGAATGAAGAAAGCAAATGCATTCTTAAATTCAGGAAGAGATTCTCCTAATTAATATGTACAAATGTTAAAAAGATACAGGTTTATATGGGTTGAGTTGCTTTATGCACCCTGGTTTCCCTACTCTTAACCTGATTCTTTTATTTCTACAGTACCCACAGGTATTCATGTATTTCAAATGTATTCATTCATTGTTCAGTTTTAATTAAGAATACGCTTAGGAAGAAAGCTCTATCAGTTGGTACAAAGCTATATGGCCAGCTAGCCTATAACCTTAGATGGAAAGCAATATAGACATTAAGGCCTACGCTTTTATTTTCAGGCCTAAATGGCCCTTTCGTAATGTACATTGTTTGGTGTTAGAGTTCTCGTGGGCTCTGTGACCAATAAAACTATATACTATAGCCACGAAAAGTATGGTGCTTGGTTGTTCAGTCGTGTCCCACTCTTGCGACCCCATGGACTACAGCCTGTCATGCTCCTGTCCGTGGGAATTGCTGGATAATAATACTGGAGTGGGTTGCCAGGGACTGTTAAACAGGTTAACTTTACAACCTCATCTTTCTTAAAGAATCCTGGCAAGATTTAGGTTAGTGTTTTTCCTCATGCTCAAATTAGGGTTTGAATGTTAAAAAATGAAATTTTGTAACTTTGTGGGTATAGAATAACAATGATAAGAATATAAATACTTTAAGTAGAAATTCTATTCTGGCCCCAGTACTTGCTAAATTAGTAAGACATTTTATTCAGAGAAAGAAATGTCAATGGGACAATACTGGAATGCTAGCAGGGATAATTGCAAGAGGAAAGACTTAAAAACAAACAGACATATAAACATTCAGTCCAGTTCCGTTTGCAACCTAGGTCTGAAGCAGAATGGAACGAGAGCTTGCTGTGGAGGTAGAATCCAGAGTTCAAGTCTCAGGGGCGGTCCTAAGGCAGCGGAGGAATAGAACAGAAAGACCACTTTCTCCCCACAAATTCATCGAAAGAACAGTGAATGCTGAGCAAATTCCACAAAACAACTTCTGAATGCTGGAAGAGGACATCAGGTCCTCCCAGAAAGGCAGCCCATTTTCTTCAAAAGGAGGTAGGGCAAAATATAAAAGAGAAAAAGAGAGACAAATGAGGTAGAGACAGAGATCTGTCCTGGGATGGGAGTCTTAAAAGAGGAGAAGTTTCGAAACACTGGGAAACACTCTCATTGGCAGGTCAGTGGGGAGTTTTGGAATCTCAGAGGGTAACATAACGGGGAGGAAAAAGAAAGAAAGAAACCCCATAGACTATGTGACTAACATCAACTTCCAGCAGGGAACTAGTCCAGACACTCACAATTGCCACCAGCAAGCGGGGGGCCTGAACAGGGAGGTGCGGGCTGCATTGCTTAGGGTAAGGACCAGGCCTGAGTGCCCTGAGGGCAATCTGAGGGAGCTAATGTGAGATAGCAACCCAAATTGTGGGATAGCCAGAGAGAGAGAAAGAAAACTATCCTGTGAAAAGCCCTAATCTAAGGCACTTCCTGGCCCACTCACAGAGCAGAGGACTGAGAGAACACCAGAGCAGAGCTAACTGGCTGTGCACTGACTCATCTCGCACCAGAGACAGGGAGGTAGGCGGGGGCAGCCAGAGCCTGAAAGGGGCAATCTCAGCCCCAGAGAGGCATCCTCTACAAAACTGCAAGTAGGCTCCCATTTGCTAACCAAGACTTGTTGGGATTCTGGGCGATTGACATCCGCTGGGATGGTCGCAGCCAGAGATCAGCTCCCCAGAAGAGACACAAGGCCCACCTAAGATGGGCAGGCCTGCTGCCACCCAGGAAATCGAGCGGCTGGGATGGGGGAGGTGATAAGACACACCACACTTGGGGGGCACTGTGCTCGCTAAGCACCTGGTCGCCTGAGCTGCTCGGACTTGGGAAAGGCACAAAAGCCAGGCCCGACAGAGTCTGCGCCTTTGTGGAGTACCTCAGAACCTGAACCTGAGCGGCTTAGACCTGGGCAGTGTATGCAACCCAGGGCCCGCCTCAGACAGTTGCAGGCAGAGCAACCTGGAACCTGAGCAGTGTAGACTGGGAAAGAACACACACCGTGAGCGGGGGCAAACCCAGTGCGGCCAGGACACTGTGAGCACACGCCAGGGATATTTGTTTGCAGTGCTTCTCCGTCCCCATAGCACCACTGAATAAGTGAGCCTAAATAAGTGACCACCTTCGCCCCCATGAGTCAGGGCAGAAATTAGACCCTGAAAAGACCAGCAAACAGAAGAAGTTAAAATAAACAGAGGGATCCGCTCTGGAAAAGACAGGTGCGACAGATTAAAACCTTGTAGTTAGCACTGACGACTTTGGAAGGGGCCTAGAGATCTTGAGAAGTATAAGCTGGATCACGGAACTATCTGAAACTGAACAAACCCCACACTGCCCACAACAACTCCAGAGAAATTCCTAGATATATTTTTACTATTATCATTTAAAAAAATTTTTTTTAATTTTTAAGTCCTCTATTACTTCTTTAATTTTAACTTGTATAACCTACTATTACCTTTCCAAAAAAAAAGACCCTATTTTTAAAGCAAACTTCATACATATATTTTATCATTTTTTTGTGACTTTGTTTTTTTTTTTTTTTTTTTAATACTGTATTTGGGAGACTCTAACCTTTACTGTAGACTTTTAATGTGTGCTTTTTGGTATTTGTTATCAATTTTGTACATTTAAGAACCCAATCTTCACAAACAATTTTTACTTGGGAGTTTGACCACTGCCTTGATTGCTCTCTCCCCCTTTTGACTCTCCTTTTTCTCCACCAGGTCGCCTCTATCTCCACCCTCACCCTTTTCTTCCCTACCCACTCTGTGAATCTCTTTGTGTATTCCGGGCTATGGAGAACACTTTGGGAACTGATTACTGGCTGGATCTGTCTCTCTCCTTTTGATTCCCTCTTTTCTTGTCTTGGTCACCTCTGTCTACTTCTTCCTTCTCTTCTCTGTGTAACTGCATGAGCCTCTGTGATGGGTCCAGACTGTGGAGACCACATAGGGAATTGATTACTGGCTAGCTTGCTCTCTCCCCTTTGGATTCCCCCTCTTCTTCTCCTGGCCAACTCTATCTCCCTCCACCTTATTATCTTCTCCATCTAACTTGGTGAACCTCTCTGGGTGTCCCTCACTGTGGAGAAGCTTTTCATCATTAACCTAGATGTTTTCTCATCGGTGCTGTACAGATAGAGAAGTCTTGAGGCTACTCTAAGAATAAGACTGAAAACCAGAGACAGGAAGCTTAAGTTCAAAACCTGAGAACACCAGAGAACTCCTGACTCCAGGGAACATTAATGGATAAGAGCTCATCCATAAGCATCCATACCTACACTGAAACCAAGCACCACGCAAGAGCCAACAAGTTCCAGAGCAAGACATACAATGCAAATTCTCGAACAACGCAGGAACATAGCCCTGAGCTTCAATATACAGGCTGACCAAATTCACACCAAACCCGTAGACATCTCAAAACTCCCTACAGGACACTTCATTGCACTCCGGAGAGAAGTCCAGCTCCACCCACCAGAACAGGGACGCAAGCTTCCCTAAGCAGGAAACCTTGACAAGCCACTCACACAACCCCACCCACAGTGAGGAACCTCCACAATGAAAAAGAACCAAAAGTTGCCAGAATACAGAAAAGCCACCCCCAATACAGCCATCGAACTGATGCTGAAGCTGAAACTCCAATGCTTTGGTCACCTGATGTAAAGAACTGACTCAGTGGAAAAGACCCTGATGCTGGGAAAGATTGAAGGCAGGAGGAGAAGGGGACGAGAGAGGATGAGATGGTTGGATGGCATCACCAATTCAAAGGACATGAGTTTGAGTAAGCTCTGGGAGTTGGTGATGGACAGGGAGGCCTGGCGCGCTGCAGTCCTTGACCCCAAGGACTTGGGGTCACTGTAGTCCTTGGGGTCCCAAAGAGTCAGACACGACTGAGCAACTGAACTGAACTCAATGAATCGTGATGTCTCCTAAAGCTGTACTAGTTGCTTCTTGAAATCAGAACAGTCTTATCCTTGCTTTGCTCTCACAAGTGGGAAACTTCCCATGTCTTGGAGCAGATGGTAATTACTGCCCTTAGAATGTGATTTGGGCTCTAGGATCTCCCATTGACTCCTGGCAGCCTTGCTGTCTTTGGCATCAAAGCCAGTTACATTATTCACGTACCTGCAACCTTCTCACTGTTATCAGTAATATCAGTGATATCACTGTTATCAGAACTCACTGAGGTCTCTCCGAAGAGAGAAGTGATATCTTCTCCAAATATCTTGAGACAGTTTTCAATGAGAAATTGTATGAAAGAAATCTGTAACACAAAGGGGCAAAAAACTGGGTATTACTATATGGTGTAATAGTAAATCACATTTCATGCCTGAATCTTGGCTCTAACCAAAAATGTAAAAGAATTCTGAGAAAAATTCAGACTTCACTAAAAAATTTATAAATATATTATATATACATCAGCTTTTTCTAAGACATAACTGATACTTTGAAGAGTAGTATGGGCTCAAATTTTAAAATTCTTTGAGTCAGTGGGCTAAAGTTTTACTATGTAGCCTGGTTTAATAACTAAAATTTTGTAATGATGGTTAACATGCTTAAAACTAGGATGATTTTTAAGTAGCCCACATAGGATATTTGGAACAAAAATGTATATTCTCTTATTAAGTTTTATTTATTTTTAATAAAATTATTTCTAGTTTTATTGAGATAGATTTTATATATCTCATTATTAAAATTTATAAAGTATCGAATACAACACCAATTGTGAATTTCACTTCAGTGAAGAAATGTCTGAAACTTGGGTAGCAGATGTTTCTGTGTGGGCCAGGGGGATTTGTGAGGAAAGAAAGCATCTGGAGAGAAAACATGTCTGTCTGTCTTAGCACATTCCCTTGCCTCACATTTGCTTTCCGGGGGAGCTTGGAGAAGAGCTGTGATCTTATTAGGCATGTTGTGGCTCTGTTAGGATATTCTGAAATATTTTACTAGCTTCTTCATCCTAAGGCAGAGACATAATAGCAGCCAAGTATTTTCCTGAATGAGCCACAGGTGGCAGAGTGCGGCCAGTATGTGTGGAGCCTCAGGTGCTCATATTGCCCAGGCCGCCAAGATGTGCCGACAGTGACCAGATGTATTGGGTGTTGTCATCATTGGGTAATGATGAAATCATAGTCTGGAGGCTTGCACAACCTCAGGGATTAGGCTGAGAGTTGAACCTTAGCTCTCCGATTGCAAAGCCACGTTTTTTCTATCATATCATCCTACTCTTACCTCTCTATCGTTTAATCTCTTGGGTGGCAAAGGGGAAGTGAGTCAACTGTTCTCAGTTATAATACACCTTCCCATGCCCAACCAGAGTAGGACTCTGCCACTCCAAGGCAGTGTAATTAAAATGTGCACTTTAAAAACTGGTTCATCAGAGTTACTACTGCAGACTTCAGGTTTAAGATGGGGACTCTGCTCCGCAAGGCATAAAAATGAGAGATCTCATTACCTGTTTGGTGAGGTTTTCTGAGCTGCCAGAATTAGGCAGACAAAGAAGGCTTGGTGTTATACACACTGATAAATTATAAGCTGTCATCTGATTGGATGAGGAATGTTGCTCAATATTGTGTAAAACTGCAAAAAGATATCGCAGAAAAACTACATTGGCTCTCGGCAGCTGGTTTAGAAGCCTAAGGAGAGAAAAAACACTTATAAATAAGCGAGTCATTTTGCTTAGTAAGTGGGAATACAGAGAACAAATTACTTCTTTTTATACCATGTACACAGTCCATTCTCACAGTTCCCAGGCATGAATGCATACAAAAATATTCCACTGAAATTAATTCCTGAACCAGGTAAGACCTACTCTGTTTAGTTATGTGTTTGTATTTAAGATCATACCACTGGCGGATTGGTTCTTTATCATCTCATTTTAGACCAGTGGATTCATCTCCAACACTTTCATGTGTTCAGAAGGTGTAAAATGGTCAAGCATTCCATGTTAATAAGATTAGGAGAAAAACAGCAATTACAGTGTCACCAATAAGGCATGCATCTCTCTTCAAACTGGCTTCCATGGGCATGATCAAGTGAAACCCCGTAATACTGGTCATTATTTTAGAGGACACAGCTGTAAACTATAAGCTAATATTTTCCTAAGAGTATGTTGGTTGTATTTTCTCAGAGTTGAGTAATTATTGCATCATTACCTCTGGGTTGACGTTATTTTCTCCTCCTTGTTCCCTTGATCAATAACATCAAGCCATTTATCATACAGACTGGCTGTAAATATGCTTCCTTGGATATTTCGAAGAAAATCCTTATATAGATCAAAAAGTATATATTATTCTTAGGATAAATTCAATGGAGAAATAGCAAAGAAAATATTTAGTGGAAAAATTCATTCAGTCCACAATTACTTCACAGCCACGCAGACTGATTCACACAGAGCTTGGCTGTCATTCTCCACAGCCTTGCACACCCAGAAGTACTGGTTGGATTTTCCCCAACTAAAATTAGAAGCATAAAAGCAGAGTCTGGGCTGCAGTGAGCAAAGAAGCTATAGCTCCTTCTATCGCCTGGAACTTATACTTTGTGTACACGTTAACACATTAGTACAAACTGGCAAGGTCTGGTGATAACTCATCCTAAATCCTATTAGTTTCTTGAAAAGAAATGCACATGCTCATTTTGTTTGTTTACTTCAGACACATGCTTGCTCGTGATTCAAGAAAGAGAAGTTCTGAAATAAAACAAACAAAATTACACCCCTACATGCTCTTATACACATATTAAGAGAAAACCTGAAGTATGTGTGCTGTTTGGGAAAAAGCTAGTATTGAAATAGCTTCAATCTTTCTCTTTAAAAAAAAAAAAAAACCATATAAAAGTTCAGTTCTACAGGCTTTTATCAGCAGGTATTAGAAATAAATCAAAAGCCCCAATGGTGAACTACATGTTACCCTTACAACTTTTTGAATGGAAAATATCCACCCAAAGAGGAAACTGAAAATTTAGATACTTTGAACCTGACACTTGTGGGATAGAATATGCAAATGTCAGCTTCCGAAGAGGAGGCCTGGAAACTTTATCCTGATGATCAAGTCTTAATATCGTAGAATTGGGCCTATTAAAATAGATGAAGTTGTAACCTGTTGTGCAAGACTGAGAGGAAATGATTGCATTGCCTTGCCAGGTTCAAAGGCACAACTTGCTTCCACTGGTCTTAATATACAGCCTGTCTTCTCTTAATAGTATCTTCTTTAGGCAGTGTTTCTAAGGCAACTATCATGATTGTAATCCTGATAGTGTTCGCTTGTTTCAGGATTTATTGAGCTGCTGTTTGTGTCAGGCACTCTCTTGAGTACTGAGGACAGAGTATGAAGATAATGTACAAAGTCTCAGTCCTCGCATACTTTTTCTTGTAACTGGTACACAGTACCCAATGATGGTCATCAGGGTTTCACTAAGCTTCTTATGGAATGTCCGCAGTACATTTGGAAGGAGGAAGCACTCCATTTCAGTTCAGCCATTGAGTCCAGTCCTACTCTTTGCGACCCCGTGATCTGCACACCAGGCTTTCCTGTCCATCACCAACACCTGGGTCTTGTTCAAATTCATGTGCATGGAGTTGGTGATGCCATTCAACCATGTCATCTGGCTTTGACTTCTGGGAGTCTGGGAGTGTGCAGCAGGGCCTATGCTTTGTGTGCCAAACTACATGCACTTGGAGTGTGTCTCTTCTCTCTCCTGAACCCTGTGCTGTAGAATCCATTGGTGAGACTGAGTATGGTTAAGCCAGGACATGACTCATGCAGAATATGCCATGGGTATTTGCTATTGGACCACTGTTTATAGACAGTTTAATGAAAAACTCAATGTGGTTCTGACTATATATTCATTTCTGATTTAGACCAACTCCATGGTTGCTTTGACATATGGTATTCTCAAGGCCAAAGTTGCAAGGTTTGATTCCCCACCAAGATCAATCAACTTTAGGAAGAGAAAAGTGTGGGACTATCAAAGACCTGTACCCATAAGTAGCCACCCTCTTACCAGTCTGTGCTTATAGCATGGAAACAGGCAAGAGCCTAGTAACACTTGCTCAAAAGTCAAATCAGTTCCAAGTGTGCACCTTTGAGAGGGTAGCACTCTACTTTCTATTTGCATAAATAGTGTGTATTATTATGGGTCATGTGTAGTAGGGGTCAACTCTAAATCATATCTGCACTGTTGCTATTATCATACAATCGAACATTAATAGGGGACAAGGAAACACCATATGTTATTTGGTTTCTAAGATAATTTTAATAACCTTTCTGTAGTTATTACTACATCAAAATATCTTGTTCATAGCTGCTAACAAGTAGCAAGATGGATTAATTAATTTTTTTTTTCTGTTGTATTATCGCCCTGGTAGAAATTTAGCTACACACTTGTGATTTAGCTGTATAATTTCAAACTCAGTCTATTTTTTGTATAAATCTATTGAGTTTTGCAAAATTCCAAACAGATTTTGATTGTTGCACTCAGTTTAAAAATAACATTTATAAGATTAGGCATGTAGTAAAACTGGTTACCATGTAACTGTAAGCTTGGGTGGTGGGTTAAACTTACAAATGTTAACAAAGCCCATTAAAGATGGTAAGGGAGATAAAAGGAGGAACAAACGGTGGCGTCATCCCTACACTAATTTTCAAGTAAAAGGCATTGTGACACAGGGGAAGGAAGGATGATGAAGTGATCAGAGATTTTGGTGGCCTCACTAAGCGTTTTTTGATTCATTGTAAGCCAAATGGGCTTCCCAGGTGGTGCTAGTGGTAAAAAACCTGCCTGCCAATGCAGGAGATGCAAGAGATGCAGGTTTGATCCCTGGCAGGAAGATCCCCTGGAGGAGGGCATGGCAACCCACTCTAGTATTCTTGCCTGGAGGATTCCATGGACAGAGGAGTCTGCTGGGCTACAGTCAATGGGATCACAGAGAGTCGGCTGCGACTAGGAGACTAACACACACAGACACACACACACACACACACACACACACACACACACACACACTAAAAACACGAGTTTACCGTAGTGAGTAAACATCTGTCCTGCATCCATGCTAAGTTCCTTCAGCCGTGTCCAATTCTGTGCCACCTCATGGACAATAGCCTGACAGACTCCACTGTCCATGGGATTCTGCAGGCAACAATACTGGAGTCGTATGCCAGTCCCTGTTCCAGGGGATCCTTGCAACCCAGGGATGGAACCCAGGTTTCCTGCATTGAAGGCGGGTTCTTTACTGTCTGAGCTTCCTGGGAAGTTACTTCTGTTAACTGTTTCCAAAAGCTTAATATGAATTTTCTTTTGGAAATGTGGCCTTCATTAGGAAGGTGATGAGGAAGTCATCCAAAGCAGGAAGCTTGTTTTGGTAAACACTCAATGTGTAAGTGGGTATTTTGAAATATATTGTTATTCCTTTCCATGGAGTGTTCCGGAGTCAAGATGTGCAATGAAAAAGGAAAATATCTAATGTATGGGGCTTATAACATTTGAGGTACCTTCCTTCAGTTTTGGCTTTGTGAAGTGTTTTTCACTTTTCAGATCCTTCCTCTCTTATGCCTATTAGGTTTCTTGGGCACTCATAATGAAAGATCAGTCATATAGCTTCAGATTTACCGTGTGTGGATAATGCTCAAACTTTCCTTACCTTTAAGACCCACGCTATGACAAGAATTGGTTCATCTTTCAAGTTCACTGTGTCTCCACAGTTTAGTCTCTTCTTTAGGGCTCTGCATGATTTTATACTGGCTGATTTTCCGAAGATGCCTTGTGTGAATGGCCCTTTTTGATTGATAAAGGAAAGAATATCCTATAGGAAAGGAAAGAAAAGAAAACTGTGGGACGTTTCATGCCTAGAAGCCCAGAGCACACGCTTGCCCCTTTTTTGACAGAGCTGTGGTATATGAGGGTACAGTTCTAGAACAGCACTGAAGTCAATTTGAAATTTTTTCTTCAGTGTCTCTAAATATATTTTCAACCCAACAATCGATTTGACATTCATACACTGAAACATTTTAAACACTTGTGTAATCGGATTTTCCGTTTCAGTGAATTTACTGTGTTAAACGTCTCTGCTTTAGGGCCTTTGTAGATTCACCCTCTCCTCCTTCACCGCTCCTTTCTCATTATTCCCTATTATAGATGCTCTTCCCTACGTGTGGAAATCTTTTTGCCATAGTCATGCTCTATTCATTTATTCCCCTTCCAGGGACTGTCCACCCCATTCATTCCTGTTTCCTGTATTCCCTCCCCTCAAAATCAGGCTCAATACACCTCTCCTCCTTCTCCAATGACATTCTTCTCTCATCAGCCTTTCTAGTTCCTTTTCTTGTATTTTCATTTCCTCTGCTGTCTGCAGAGTTAGAGAGATAACAGATATTGGGCCAGGTTTTTCAAGAAATGTCGAATCTCTTATGCCAGTCATCCACTGTGCGACTTTGGGCATAGCACATACTTGGGTGAGGCTCTTTTGTTTTTCATTTATGAAGTAGCACTGATGATAGTCATGGCTACCCCCTAAATTTTCTGTGAAAGACGCAAGGTCTGAGGTAGTAGCTAGCACGTAGCCTGTATGATAAATTTCTTCATATATACCATAAAATTCCCTGCATCTAGTTAGTGCTTCCGAGATAGTGGACAGTGAGCAAGAGTTAATGCTTACAGTTCAATACACTAATTTGATATAGCACAGTCCAAACTCTTTGGCTCTCTTTTGACACATTCTGTCAGGAGCAAATGATTCATCTTTGTCAGAGGATGCGTACTTTATGCTTAAATATTTGAGTTGCATATCAAATCCGTGTGAGACATTTTGCATCATAAGTGGGAGTAGACTCAGCTGAAGGAGTCTTGAGACTCGTGTGGACTTTAAGGGAGGAGATGAGAAGACATATGAGGACGAGGTGGACTCTCAGAGATTCTTACACACAGAGTCTGAAGGAAAGCTACGCAGCTCAAAATAGCCTGGAGTTCAAACTCGCCTCCAGGACCTCCCCAGCATTCTATGCAAAACAAGTAGTCTCTCACCCAAAGGAAAAATGGACATTGGGTTGATTTTGCCCAGCTCCCAGCCAGTCCCAGCCTCTGGCTGACCTCCAGAATTCCTTGCTGCAGCTGTTTAAGCGATAACTACTCTGAAGAACCTTGCAGAAGAACAGGCCCCCTTAAGACAGGAGCTTTTCATATACCTGTCTCTATATACTTCTCTTTTCTTGGGTAAGGGCAGCAGCTCACTAATCTGACTGCTGCCCATTCTCGCCTCATAAAGGTGATCTGTAAAGGACTGCTGTCATTCTTTTTCTCAACCTCACCTTCTCTAACTGTCTTAACTTACAGAGTCCATGTTAACTGGTCTGAGCTGGTATAGATGGGTCTTTGTTGGAATCAGCGGAATGGATGAGAGTATCTTTTCATCTTGTAGTTGCCTTCTGACTCTGCAGTACCTAAATCAGATCTTATTTTTTGAAGTCATGTTATGAATCTTATCTGACAAAGCCAGACTTCTTCATTTGGGAGTAGATTTGGAAGAGAACACTTGATCTCTCAGAACTCCCCTTCTCAGGAAGGTTAGAGAAACCAAAATAAGACCTACCAGAATTGGGGTGGGCAGGGTGTCATTATCACATACATCCTCAAGAGCAGCTCCAAAGAGCTGTTTTGGCTTTGTGGGTGGTAGACACGCGTGTTGGTTGTCCTCACGGATCCCGGAGATATGGCCAAAGGCCCACCCTTTGAGAGAACTCTTCCTAAGTGTCTTCTTGTCTGAAACTAATGTAGAAGAGAGATTTTCACTAGTAGTAATTTAGCTTATTTAGCCTGATTTTCACCACTTACACTCAGCAGCATGTTCATGGCAGAGGCTGAAAGAGAGAAACTGAATCATTTGTTATATAGCATTCCCCTCATTCTGAAGCAGGCTAATTGCATCCTTGTGGTGTTAACATGTTCTTCTTCCCCATATTCTGCAAACCAGTAGTTAAACCTAGAGGCGTGATCAGACGCAGGATTGACTCTCCCTGTGACAGTATTCCCCCAGAGAGTGCTCTCTGTTCCCTTTGCCCTGTGTCATGAGGCACTTTACCTATAGTTATACAGGTTTCCTAACGTGAAGTTTTATCAGTGGATTCTGGTTTCAGATCTCATTTGAAAGGCCAAAATTATTTAATATTCAAATCAAGCAGCATTTGTAGTAAGTTTCCTTCCTCTGTTCAGTTACCTGTTTGGCTTTCTGAGTACCCAGTCATGCCCAATTTTCTCTCTTGAAAAGAATCGCCATTCATGAAACATCCTGCCTGACAGTGCTTATCAGTCAACCTCTGGAACTCTCCTCTGGGAGGCCACACACCTCAGTCAGCTCCAAGGATGACTTCTTGCCCTCAGGGTCCTTGAGAAGTAATCATTAATTGCAGAAAATGTGGTAAGATTACAGGGGGCCATTTTTTTGTGTGTGTGTGACACCTTACTCAGGTAACCCAAAGATGAATTTTAACTACCAACAGCCCCAGTCAAAGGAATGCTTTCCAAAAAAGAGTGATCAGCAATGAAAAATTGAGTTCAAAGTGTCTCGTGCCCAGCTATGAATGTTTTCCTGATATTTGCTCAATAAACCTGCTTAATATTTCCTTAAATAATCTGCTTAAATAACCAGTTACAGAAGTCAATTAGTGGAGCCCTGTTGTAGAAAAATAAAGAGAAGAATTTAACCAAATCTTTTAAAATGCCCATCCACTTGTCTTTCGGAGACATAGTGAGTGCGTCACCATGTCCATTCAAGTGAGTGAACCACTTGTGGTGCTGGGAGAGAGAACCAGAAGGATCCTATTCTGCCTCTTAATTGGATGAGTTACCTAAAACTCTTTGAGCGTCAGTTTGCTCAAATGTAACATAAATGATGCTACTTACACCTCACTGGACTACATAACATAATGTACTACCCAGCACAAGACATGGCACATAGCATCTTAATAAAGGTGATTTCCATCCTTCAGAAAGCCTAAGGCAGACTAGACATCAGTCACCTGCCCCTAAGCAGACCCCACCCCCATTCTCCATTTGATTGTGCAGCCTCCAGAAGGTGTGCATTCCTGAAGGAATGCCATCACTTTGCCTTAGGCTCTTCCTGCCCTGACATTCATACCACCATCATTTTAAAAGGAGAGAATGAAGAAAGCAAATGCATTCTTAAATTCAGGAAGAGATTCTCCTAATTAACATGTACAAATGTTAAAAAGATACATGTTTATATGGGTTGAGTTTCTTTATGCACCCTGGTTTCCCTACTCTTAACCTGATTCTTTTATTTCTACAGTACCCACAGGTATTCATGTATTTCAAATGTATTCATTCATTGTTCAGCTTTAAAAAGAATAGTCTTAGGAAGAAATCTCTATCAGTTGGTACAAAGCTATATGTCCAGCTAGCCTATAAGCATAGATGGAAAGCAAAATAGACATTAAGGCCTATGCTTTTATTTTCAGGCCCAGATGGACCTGTCGCAATGTACATTGGTTGGTGTTAGAGTTCTTGTTGGCTCTGTGACCAATAAAACTATATACTATAGCCACGAAAAGTATGGTGCTCAGTTGTTCAGTCGTGTCCAACTCTTGAGACCCCATGGACTATAGCCTCTCAGCTGCTGTCCAAGGTTTCCCTGGATAATAATACTGGAGTGGGTTGCCATGGACTGTTAAACAGTTTAACTTTATAACCTCATCCTTCTTAAACAATCCTGGAAAGATTTAGGTCAGTGTTTCCTCATACTCAAAGTAGGCTTTGAATGTTAAAAAATGAAATTTTGAAATTTTGTGGGTATAGAATAACAATTATAAGAATACAAATACTTTAATTAGAAATTCTATTCTGGCCCCAGTACTTCCTAAATTGGTAAGACATTTTATTCAGAGAAAGAAATGTCAATGGGACAATACTGGAATGGTAGCAAGGATAATTGCAAGAGGAAAGATTTAAAAACAAAAGGACATATAAACATTCGGTCCAGTTCCATTTGCAACCTAGGTCTGAAGCAGAATGGAAAGTGAGCTTGCTGTGAAAGTACAATGGAGAGTTCAAGTCTCAGGGGTGGTCCTAAGGTGGCGGAAGAATAGGACAGAAACACCACTTTCTCCCCACAAGTTCATCGAAAGAATATAGAATGCTGAGCAAATTCCACAAAACAACTTCTGAATGCTTGAAGAGGACATCAGGGACCCAGAAAGGCAGCGCGTTGTCTTAAAAGCAGGTAGGAAAAAATATAAAAGAGAAAAAGACAGACAAATGAGGGTAGGGACAGAGATCTGTCCTGGGACGGGAGTCTTAAAAGAGAAGTTTCCAAACACTAAGAAACACTCCCATTGGCAGGCCAGTGGGGAATTTTGGAATATCAGAGGGTAACATAACGGGGAGGAAAAAGAAAGAAACAAACCCACAGATTGCGTGCCTAACATCAACTTCCAGCAGGGAACTAGTCCAGACACTCACAATTGCCACCAGCAAGCGGGGGGCCTGAACAGGGAGGTGCGGGCTGCATTGCTTAGGGTAAGGACCAGGCCTGAGTGCCCTGAGGGCAATCTGAGGGAGCTAATGTGAGATAGCAACCCAAATTGTGGGATAGCCAGAGAGAGAGAGAAAAAAGAGAGAAAACCATCCTGTGAAAAGCCCTAATCTAAGGCACTTCCTGGCCCACTCACAGGGCAGAGAACTGAGAGAATACGGGAGAAGAGCTAGCTGGCTGTCAACTGGCTCATCCCCCGCTGGAGACAGGGTGGCAGCCGGGGGCAGCCAGAGCCAAAAAGGGGCAATCTCAGCCTCAGAGAGGCATCCTCTACAAAACTGCAAGCAGGCTCCCATTTGCTAACCAATACTTCTTGGGATTCTGGGCGGTTGACATCCGCTGGGAGGGTCACAGACAGAGATCAGCTCCCCAACAGAGAGACATGGCCCACCTGAGGTGGGCATGCCTGCTGCTACCCAGGAATCTGAGCAGCTGGGATTAGAGAGCTGATAAGACACACCACACCTGCGGCTGACTGTGCTTGTCAAGTACCTCGTCGCCTGAGCTGCTCGGACCTCGGAAGGGCACAAAATGCAGGTCTGACTGAGTCTGCGCCTTTGTGGAGTACCTGAGAACCTGAACCTGAACCTGAACCTCTTAGACCTGGGAAGTGCACGCAACCCAGGGCCCACCTCAGACAGTTGCAGGCAGAGCAAACTGGAGCCTGAGCAGTGTAGACTGGGAAAGCACACACACTGTGAGCGGGGGCAAACCCAGTGCGGCCAGGACACTGTGAGCACACACCAGGGATATTTGTTTGCAGTGCTCCTCCATCCCCACAGCACCACTGAATAAGTGAGCCTAAATAAGTGACCACCTTTGCCCCCATCAGTCAGGGTGGAAATTAGACACTGAAGAAACCAGCAAACAGAAGATGTTAAAATAAACAGAGGGATCCGCTCTGCAAAAGACAGGTGCAACAGATTAAAACTTTGTAGTTAGCACTGACTACATTGGAAGTGGCCTAGAGATCTTGAGAAGTATAAGCTGGATCACGGAACTATCTGAAACTGAACTAACCCCACACTGCCGAAAACAACTCCAGAGAAATTCCTAGGAATATGTTTATAATTATCATTAAAAAAATTTTTTTTAATTTTTAAATCCACTATTACTTCTTTAATTTTAATTTTTATAACCTACTATTACCTTTCAGGAAAAAAGACCCTATTTTTAATGCAAACTTCATATATATATATTTTATCATTTTTTGTGACTTTATTTTGTTCTTTTAATATTGTATTTGGGAGACTCTAACCTTTACTGTAGACTTTTAATGTGTGCTTTTTGGTATTTGTTATCAATTTTGTAGGTTTAAGAACCCAATCTTCACTACCCATTTTTACTTGGGAGTTTGATCACTGCCTTGATTGCTCTCTCCCCCTTTTGACTCTCCTTTTTCTCCACCAGGTCGCCTCTATCTCCTGCCTCACCCTTCTCTTCCATACCCAAGTCTGTGAATCTCTTTGTGTGTTCAAGGCTGTGGAGAACACTTTGGGAACTGATTACTGGCTGGATCTGTCTCTCTCCTTTTGATTACCTCTATTCTTGTCCTGGTAACCTCTGTCTCCTTCTTCCTTCTCTTCTCTGTGTAACTGCATGAGCCTCTCTGAGGAGTCCAGACTGTGTAGAGCATAGAGGAAATTGATTACTGGCTAGCTTGCTCTCTACCCGTCTGATTCCCACTCTTCTTCTCCTGGTCAACTCTATCTTCCTCCTCCCTCTTCTCTTCTCCATCTAATTTGGTGAAACTATCTTGGTGTCCCTCACTGTGGAGAAGCTTTTCATCCTTGACCTAGATGTTATATTATTGGAGCTGTTCAGAGAGAGAAGTCTTGAGGCAACTGTAAGAATAAGATTGAAAACCAGAGGCAGGAGGCTTAAGTCCAAAACTTGAGAACACCAGAGAACTCCTGACTCCAGGGAACATTAATGGATAAGAGCTCATCAAGCACCACCCAAGAGCCAACAAGTTCCAGAGCAAGACATACAACGCAAAGTCGCCAACAACGCAGGAACATAGCCCTGAGCATCAATATACAGGCTGCCCAAATTCACACCAAACCCGTAGACATCTCAAAACTCACTACTGGACACTTCATTGCACTCCGGAGAGAAGTCCAGCTCCACCCACCAGAACAGGGACACAAGCTTCCCTAAGCAGGAAACCTTGAAAAGACACCCGCACAACTGACCCACAGTGAGGAACATCCACAAGAAAGAGGAATCACAAGCTGCCAGAATACAGAAAGGCCACCCCAAACACAGGAATCAAACTGATGCTGAAGCTGAAACTCCAATGTTTTGGTCACCTGATATAAAGAACTGACTCAGTGGAAAAGACCCTGATGCTGGGAAAGATTGAAGGCAGGAGGAGAAGGGGACGAGAGAGGATGAGATGGTTGGATGGCATCACCAATTCAAAGGACATGAGTTTGAGTAAGCTCTGGGAGTTGGTGATGGACAGGGAGGCCTGGCGCGCTGCAGTCCTCGACCCCAACGATTTGGGGTCACTGTAGTACTTGGGGTCCCAAAGAGTCCGACACGACTGAGCAACTGAACTGAACTCAATGAATCGTGATGTCTCCTAAAGCTGTACTAGTTGCTTCTTGAAATCAGAACAGTCTTAACCTTGCTTTGCTCTCACAAGTGGGAAACTTCCCATGTCTTGGAGCAGATGGTAATTACTGCCCTTAGAATGTGCTTTGGGCTCTAGGATCTCCCATTGACGCCTGGCAGCCTTGCTGTCTTTGGCATCAAAGCCAGTTACATTATTCACGTACCTGCAACCTTCTCACCGTTATCGGTAATATCAGTGATATCACTGTTATCAGAACTCACTGAGAT
Source organism: Bubalus kerabau (assembly GCF_029407905.1). Lineage (NCBI taxonomy): Eukaryota > Metazoa > Chordata > Mammalia > Artiodactyla > Bovidae > Bubalus > Bubalus kerabau. The sequence continues at coordinate 1,906,312 of NW_026577904.1, forward strand.
CTCTCCGAAGAGAGAAGTGATATCTTCTCCAAATATCTTGAGACAGTTTTCAATTAGAAATTGTATGAAAGAAATCTGTAACACGAAGGGGCAAAAAACGGGGTATTACTGTACATATGGTGTAATAGTAAATCACATTTCATCCATGAGTCTTGGCTCTAACAAAAAGTGCAAAAGAAATCTGAGAAAAATTCAGACTTGGCTAAAAACTATATAAATATATATACATCAGCTTTTTCTAAGACATAACTGATACTTTGAAGAGTAGTTTGGCCTCAAATTTTAAAATTCTTTGAGTCAGTGGGCTAAAGTTATACTATGTAGCCTGGTTTAATAGCTAAAATTTTGTAATGATGGTTAACATGCTTAAAACTAGGATGATTTTTAAGTAGCTCACATAGGATATTTGGAACAAAAATGTATGTTCTCTTAATCAGTTTTATTTATTTTTAATAAAAATTTTTTCTAGTTTTATTGAGATAGATTTTATATATCTCATATTATTAAAATTTATAAAGTATCGAATACAACACCAGTTGTGAATTTCACTTCAGTGAAGTAATGCCTGAAACTTGGGTAGCAGAGGTCTCTGTGTGGGCCGGGGGGGTTTGGGAGCAAAGAAAGCATCTGGAGAGAAAACATGTCTGTCTGTCTTAGCACATTCCCTTGCCTCACACTTGCTGTCTGGGGGAGCTTGGAGAAGTGCTGTGATCTTATTAGGCATGTTGTGGCTCTGTTAGGATGTTCTGAAATATTTTACTAGCTTCCTCATCCTCAGGCTGAGACACAATAGCAGCCAAGTATTTTCCTGAATGAGCCACAGCTGGCAGAGTGCGGCCAGTATGTGTGGAGCCTCAGGTGCTCATATTGCCCAGGCCGCCAAGATGTGCGGACAGTGACCAGATGTATTGGGTGTTGTCATCATTGGGTAATGATGAAATCATAGTTTGGAGGCTTGTACACCCTCAGTGATTAGGCTGAGAGTTGAACCTTGGCTTTCCGATTCCAAAGCCACGTTTTTTCTATCATATCATCCTACTCTTACCTCTCTATCGTTTAACCTCTTGGGTGGCAAAGGGGAAGTGAGTCAACTGTTCTCAGTTATAATACACCTTCCCATGCCCAACCAGAGTAGGACTCTGCCACTCCAAGGCAGTGTAATTAAAATGTGCACTTTAAAACCTGGTTCATCAGAGTTAATACTACAGACTGCAGGTTCAAGATGGGGACTCTGCTCCGCAAGGCATAAAAATGAGAGATCTCGTTACCTGTTTGGTGAAGTTTTCTGAGCTGCCAGAATTAGACAGACAAAGAATGCTTGGGGATATACACACTGATAAATTATAAGCTGTCATCTGATTGGATGAGGAATGTTGCTCAATGTTGTGTAAACATCCAAAAAGATATCGAATGAAAATTACATTGGCTCTCGGCAGCTGGTCTAGATGCCTAAGGACAGAAAAAACACTTATAAATAAGCGAGTCATTTCGCTTAGTAAGTGGGAATACAGAGAACAAAGTACTTCTTTTTATACCATATACACAGTCTATTCTCACATTTCCAGGCATGAATGCATACAAAAATGTTTCACTAAATTTAATTCCTGAACCAGGTAAGACCTGCTCTGGTTAGTTATGTGTTTGTATTTAAGATCATACCACTGGAGGATTGGTTCTTTATCATCTCATTTTAGACCAGTGGATTTCATCTCCAACAGTTTCATGTATTCAGAAGGTATAAAATGGTCAAGCATTCCATGTTAATAAGATTAGGAGAAAAACAGCAATTACAGTGTCACCAATAAGGCATGCATCTCTTTTCAAACTGGCATCCATGGGCATGATCAAGTGAAACCCCATGATACTGATCATTATTTTCGAGGACATAGCGGTAAACTATAAGCTAATATTTTCCTAAGAGTATGTCGGTTGTATTTTCTCAGAGTTGAGTAATTATTGCATCATTACCTCTGGGTCGACGTTGTTTTCTCCGGCTCGTTCCCTTGATCAATAACATCAGGCCATTTATCATACAGACTGTCTGTAATTATGCTTCCTTGGATATTTCGAAGAAAGTCCTTATATAGATCAAAAAGTATATATTATTCTTAGGATAAATTCAATGGAGAAATTGCAAAGAAAATATTTAGTGGAAAAATTCAATTCAGTCCACAATTCCTTCACAGCCACCCAGACTGATTCACACAGAGCTTGGCTGTCATTCACCACAGCCTTGCACACCCAGAAGTACTGGTTGGATTTTCCCCAACTAAAATTAGAAGCATAAAAGCAGAGTCTGGCCTGTAGTGAGAATGAAGCTAAAGCTCCTTCTATCGCCTGGAACTTACTCTTTGTGTACATGTTAACACATTAGTACATACTGGCAAGGTCTGGTGATAACTGATCCTAAAACCTATTAGTTTCTTGAAAAGAAACGCACATGCCCATTTTGTTTGTTTCCTTCAGACACATGCTTGGTCTTAATTCAAGAAAGAGAAGTTCTGAAATAAAACAAACAAAATGACACCCCTACATGCTCTTCTGCACATATTAAGAGAAAACCTGAAGTACGTGTGCTCTTTGGGAAAAAGCTAGTATCGAAATAGCTTCAATCCTTTTCTCTTTAAAAAAAAAATCATATAAAAGTTCAGTTCTACAGACTTTTAAGCAGCCGGTGTTAGAAATAAATCACAATCCCCAATCGTAAACTACATGATACCCTTACAACTCTGAGAATGGAATATATCCACCCAAAGAGGAAACTGAAAATTTAGATACATTGCAACTTGACACCTGTGGGATAGAATATGCAAATGTCAGCTTCCGAAGAGGAGGCCTGGAAACTTTATCCTGATGATCAAGGCTTCCTATCGTAGAATGGGGCCTATTAAAATAGATGAAGTTGTAACCTGTTGTGCAAGACTGAGAGGAAATGATTGCATTGCCTTGCCAGGTTCAAAGGCACAACTTGCTTCCACTGGTCTTAATATACAGCCTGACTTCTCTTAATAGTATCTTCTTTAGGCAGTGTTTCTAAGGCAACTATCATGATTGTAATCCTGATAGTGTTCGCTTGTCTCAGGACTTATTGAGCTGCTGTTTGTGTCAGGCACTCTCTTGAGTACTGAGGACAGAGTATGAAGATAATGTACAAAGTCTCAGTCCTCGCATACTTTTTCTTGTAATTGGTATACAGTACCCAATGATGGTCATCAGGGTTTCACTAGGCTTCTTATGGAGTGTCCGCAGTACATTTGGAAGGAGGAAGCACTCCATTTCAGTTCAGCCATTCAGTCCCGTCCTACTCTTTGCGACCCCATGGTCTGCACACCAGGCTTTCCTGTCCATCACCAACACCTGGGTCTTGTTCAAATTCATGTGCATGGAGTTGGTGATGCCATTCAACCATGTCATCTGGCTTTGACTTCGGGGAGTCTGGGAGTGTGCAGCAGGGCCTATGCTTTGTGTGCCAAACTACATGCACTTGGAGTGTGTCTCTTCTCTCTCCTGAACCCTGTGCTGTAGAATCCATTGGTGAGACTGAGTATGGTTAAGCCAGGGTATGACTCATGCAGAATATGCCATGGGTATTTGCTTTTGGACCTCTGTTTATACACAGTTGAATGAAAAACTCAATGTGGTTCTGACTCTATATTCATTTCTGATTTAGACCAACTCCATGGATGCTTTGACATATGGTATTCTCAAGGCCAAAGTTGCAAGGTTTGATTCCCCACCAACATCAATCAACTTTAGGAAGAGAAAACTTTGGGACTGTCTAAGACCTGTACCCATAAGTAGCCACCCTCTTACTAGTCTGTAAGCTTACTAGTCTTACTAGCTTATAGCATGGAAACAGGCAAGAGCCTTGTAACACTTGCTCAAAAATCAAATCAGTTCCAAGTGTGCACCTTAGAGAGGGTAGCACTCTACTTGCTATTTGCATACCTAGTGTGTATTATTATGGGTCCAGTGTAGTAGGGGTCAACTCTAAACCATATCTGCACTGTTGTTATTATCATCCAAGGGAACATTAATAGGGGACAAGGAAACACCATAAGTTATTTAGTTTCTAGGATAATTTTAATAACCTGTCTGTAGTAATTACTACATCAATATATTTTTGTTCATAGCTGCTAACAAGCACCAAGATGGATTGATTAATTTTTTCTTTCTGTTGTATTACCGCCCTGGTAGAAATTTAATTACACACTTGTGATTTAGCTGTATCATTTCAAACTCAGTCCATTTTTTATATAAATCTATTGACTTTTGCAAAATTCCAAACAGATTTTGATTGTTGCACTCACTTTAAAAATAAGATGTATAAGATTAGGCACGTAGTAAAACTGGCTACCGTGTAACTGTAACCTTGGTTGGTGGGTTAAACTTACAAATGCTAACAAAGCCCATTAAAGATGGTAAGGGAGATAAAAGGAGGAACAAATGGTGGAGTCATCCCTACACTAATTTTCAAGTAAAAGGCATTGAGACACAGGGGAAGGGAGGATGATGAATTGATCAGAGATTTTGGTGGCCTCACTAAGCGTTTTTTGATTCATTGTAAGCCAAATGGGCTTCCCAGGTGGACCTAGTGGTAAAAAACCTGCCTGCCAATGCAGGAGATGCAAGAGATGCAGGTTCGATCCCTGGCAGGAAGATCCCCTGGAGAAGGGCATGGCAACCCACTCTAGTATTCTTGCCTGGAGGATTCCATGGACAGAGGAGTCTGCTGGGCTACAGTCAATGGGATCACAGAGAGTTGGCTGCGAGTAGAAGAGTAACACACACAGACACACAGACACACAGACACACACAGACACACACACACACACACACACACACACACTAAACACACAAGTTTACCATAGTGAGTAAACATCTGTCCTGCATCCATGCTAAGCTGCTTCAGCCGTGTCCAGTTCTGTGCCACCTCATGGACTATAGCCTACCAGACTCCACTGTCCATGGGATTCTCGAGGCAAGAATACTGGAGTCATATGCCAGTCCCTGTTCCAGGGGATCCTTGCAACCCAGGGATGGAACCCAGGTTTCCTGCATTGAAGGCGGATTCTTTACTGTCTGAGCCACCTGGGAAGTTGCTTCTGTTAACTGTTTCCAAAAGCTTAATATGAATTTTCTTTTGGAAATGTGGCCTTCATTAGGAAGGTGATGAGGAAGTCATCCAAAGCAGAAAGCTTGTTTAGGTAAACACTCAATGTGTAAGTGGGTATTTTGAAATATATTGTTATTCTTTTGCATGGAGCGTTCTGGAGTCAAGATGTGCAATGAAAAAGGAAAATATCTAATGTATGGGGCTTATAACATTTGAGGTACCTTCCTTCAGTTTTGGCTTTGTGAAATGTCTTTCACTTTTCAGATCCTTCCTCTCTTATGCCTATTATGTTTCTTGGGCATTCATACTGAAGGACCAGTCATATAGCTTCAGATTTACCGTGTGTGGATAATGCTCAAACTTTCCTTACCTTTAAGACCGACGATATCACAAGAACTGGTTCATCATTCAAGTTCACTGTGTCTCCACAGTTTAGTTTCTTCTGTAGGACGCTGCATGATTTTATACTGGCTGATTTTCTAAAGATGCTCTCTGTGAACGGCCGTTTCTGATTGATAAAGGAATGCATATCCTATAGGGAAGGAAAGAAAAGAAAACTGTGGGACATTTCATGCCTAGAAGCCCAGACCACACGCTTGCCCCTTTTTTGACAGAGCTGTGGTATATGAGGGTACAGTTCTAGAACAGCACCGAAGTCAGTTTGAAATTTTTTCTCCAGAGTCTCTAAATATATTTTCGACCCAACAATCGATTTGACATTCATACACTGAAACATTTTAAACACTTGTGTAATCGGATTTTCCGTTTCAGTGAATTTACTGTGTTAAACGTCTCTGCTTTAGGGCCTTTGTAGATTCACCCTCTCCTCCTTCACCGCTCCTTTCTCATTATTCCCTATTATAGATGCTCTTCCCTACGTGTGGAAATCTTTTTGCCATAGTCATGCTCTATTCATTTATTCCCCTTCCAGGGACTGTCCACCCCATTCATCCCTGTTTCCTGTATTCCCTCCCCTGAAAATCAGGCTCAATACGCCCCTCCTCCTTCTCCGATGACATTCCTCTCTCATCAGCCTTTCTAGTTCCTTTTCCTGTATTTTCATGTCCTCTGCTGTCTGCAGAGTTAGAGAGGTAACAGATATTGGAGCCAGGTTTTTCAAGGAATGTGGAATCTGTTATGCCAATCATCCACTGTGTGACTTTGGGCATAGCACATACTTGGGTGAGGCTCTTGTGATTTTCATTTATGAAGTGGGGGTGATGATAGTCATGGCTACTGCCTAAATGTTCTGTGAAAGACGCAAGGTCTGGGGTAGTAGCTGGCACGTAGCTAGTATGATAAATTTCTTCATATATACCATAAAATTCCCTGCATCTAGTGTAGTGCTTGCAGAGATAGTGGACAGTGAACAAGAGTTAATGCTTACAGTTCAACACACTAATTTGATATAGCACAGTCCAAACTCTGTGACTCTCTTTTGACACATTCTGTCAGGAGCACATGATTCATCTTTGCCAGAGGATGCGTACTTTATGCTGAAACACCTGAGTTACATATCTAATCCATGTGAGACATTTTGCATCATAAGGGGGAGTAGACTCAGCTGAACGAAACTTGAGACTAGTGTGGACCTCAAGGGAGGAGACGAGAAGACATATGAGGATGAGGTGGACTCTCAGAGATTCTTACACCCAGGGTCTGAAGGAAAGCTACGCGGCTCCAAATAGCCTGGAGTTCAAACTAGTCTCCAGGATCTCCCCACCATTCTATGCAAAAAAAGTACTCTTTCACCCGAAGGAAAAAATGGACATTGGGTGGATTTTGCCCAGCTCCCAGCTGGTCCCAGCCTCTGGCTGATCTCCAGAATTCCTGCCGCAGCTGTTTAAGCGATAACTACTCTGTACAACCTTGCAGAAGAACACCCCCCCTCCCCCTTAAGACAGGAGCTTTCCACATACATGCCTCTATATTCTTACTCTTTCCTTGGGTAAGGGCAGCAGCTCACTAATCTGACTGCTGCTCCTTCTCGCCTCATAAAGGTGATCTGTAAAGGACTGCTCTCACTCTTTATCTCAACCTCGCCTTCTCTAATTGCCTTAACTTACAGAGTCCATGTTAACTGGTCTGAGCTGGTATAGATGGGTCTTTGTTGAAATCAGCGGAATGGATGAGAGTATCTTTTCATCTTGTAGTTGCCTTCTGACTCTGCAGTACCTAAATCAGGTCTTATTCTTTGAAGTAATGTTATGAATCTTATCGGACAAAGTCAGACTTCTTCATTTGGGAGTAGATTTGGAAGAGAACACTTGATCTCTCAGAACTCCCCTTCTCAGGAAGGTTACAGAAACCAAAATAAGACCTACCAGAATTGGGGTGGGCAGGGTGTCATTATCACATACATCCTCAAGAGCAGCTCCAAAGAGCTGTTTTGGCTTTGTGGGTGGTAGACACGTGTGTTGGTTGTCCTTGTGGGTCCTTGATATACACCCAAAGGCCCACTCTTTGAGAGAACTCTTCCTAAGTGTCTTCTTATCTGAAACTAATGTAGAAGAGAGATTTTCACTACTAGTAGTTTAGCTTATTTAGCCTGATTTCCACCACTTACATTCAGCAGCATGTTCATGGCAGAGGCTGAAAGAGAGAAACTGAATCATTTGTTATATAGCATTCCCCTCATTCTGAAGCAGGCTAATTGCATTCTTGTGGTGTTAACATGTTCTTCTTCCCCATATTCTGCAAACCAGTAGTTAAACCTAGAGGCGTGATCAGACGCACGGTTGACTCTCCCTGTGACAGTATTCCCCCAGAGAGTGCTCTCTATTCCCTTTGCCTTGTGTCATGAGGCACTTAACCTATAGTTATACAGGTTTCCTAATGTGAAGTGTTATCAGTGGATTCTGGCTTCAGATCTCATTTGAAAGGCCATAGTTATTTAATATTCAAATTAAGCCGCATTTGTAGGAAGTTCCCTTGCTCTTTCAGTTACCTGTTTGGCTTTCTGAGTACCCAGTCACGCCCAATTTTCTCCCTTAAAAAGAATCGCTTTTCATGAGACATTCTGCCTGACAGTGCTTATCAGTCAGCCTCTGGACCTCTCCTCTGGGAGGCCACACACCTCAGTAAGCTCCAAGGATGACTTCCAGCCCTTAGGGTCCTTGAGAAGTAGTCATTAATTGCAGACAATGTAGTAAGATTACAGGTGGCCATTTTTTGTGTGACACCTTACTCAGCTAACGCAGAGGTGAATTTTACCTACCAACAGCCCCTGTCAAAGGAATGCTTTTCAAATAAGAGTGATCAGCAATGAAAAATTGAGTTCAAAGTGTCTCGTGCCCAGCTATGAATGTTTTCCTGATATTTGCTCAATAAACCTGCTTAATATTTCCTTAAATAACCTGCTTAAATAACCAGTTACAGAAGTCAATTAGTGGAGCCCTGTTGTAGAAAAATAAAGAGAAGAATTTAACCAAATCTTTTAAAATGCCCATCCACTTGTCTTTCGGAGACATAGTGAGTGCGTCACCATGTCCATTCAAGTGAGTGAACCACTTGTGGTGCTGGGTGAGAGAACCAGAAGGCTCCTATTCTGCCTCTTAATTGGATGAGTTACCTAAAACTCTTTGAGCATCAGTTTGCTCAAATGTAACATAAATGACGCTACTACACCTCACTGGACTACATAATATAATGTACCTCCCAGCACAAGACATGGCACATAGCAGCCTTAATAAAGGTGACTTCCCTCCTTCCGAAGGCCTAAGGCAGCCTAGACATCAGTCACCTCCCCCTAAGCAGACCCCACCCCCATTCTCCATTTGATTGTGCAGCCTCCAGAAGGTGTGCATTGCTCAAGGAATGCCATCACTTTGCCTTAGGCCCTTTCTGCCCTGACATTCATACTACCATCATTTTCAAAGGAGAGAATGAAGAAAGCAAATGCATTCTTAAATTCAGGAAGAGATTTTCCTAATTAATATGTACAAATGTTAAAAAGATACAGGTTTATATGGGTTGAGTTGCTTTATGCACCCTGGATTCCCTACTCCTAACCTGATTCTTTTATTTCTAAACTACCCACAGGTATTCATGTATTTCAAATGTATTCATTCATTGTTCAGCTTTAATAAGAATACTCTTAGGAAGAAAGCTCTATCAGTTGGTACAAAGCTATATGGCCAGCTAGCCTATAAGCATAGATGGAAAGCAAAATAGACGTTCAGACCTATGCTTGCATTTTCTGGCCTAGATGGACATTTCGTAATGTACACTGGTTGGAGTTAGAGTTCTTGTTGGCTCTGTGACCAATAAAAATATATACTATAGCCACGAAAAGTATGGTGCTCAGTTGTTCAGTCATGTACAACTCTTGCGACCTCATGGACTATAGCCTGTCGGGTTCCTGTCCGTGGGACTTGCTGGATAATAATACTGGAGAGGGTTGCCGGGGACTGTTAAACAGGTTAACTTTACAACCTTATCTTTCATAAAGAATCCTGGCAAGATTTAGGTTAGTGGTTTTCTTCATGCTCAAATTAGGGTTTGAATGTTAAAAAATGAAATTTTGTAACTTTGTGGGTATAGAATAACAATGATAAGAACACAAATACTTTAAGTAGAAATTCTATTCTGGCCCCAGTACTTGCTAAATTAGTAAGACATTTTATTCAGAGAAAGAAATGTCAATGGGACAATACTGGAATGCTAGCAGGGATAATTGCAACAGGAAAGACTTAAAAACAAACAGACATATAAACATTCAGTCCAGTTCCATTTGCAACCTAGGTCTGAAGCAGAATGGAAAGAGAGCTTGCTGTGGAGGTAGAATCCAGGGTTCAAGTCTCAGAGGCGGTCCTAAGGCGGCAGAGGAATAGAACAGGAAGACCACTTTTTCCCCACAAATTCATCGAAAGAACATTGAATGCTGAGCAAATTCCACAAAACAACTTCTGAATGCTGGCAGAGGACATCAGGCACCCAGAAGGGCAGCCCATTGTCTTTGAAAGGAGGTAGGACAAAATATACAAGAGAAAAAGAGAGACAAATGAGGTAGGGACAGAGATCTGTCCTGGAACGGGAGTCTTAAAAGAGGAGAAGTTTCGAAACACTAGGAAACACTCTCATTGGCAGGTCAGTGGGGAGTTTTGGAACCTCAGAGGGTAACATAACCAGGAGGAAAAAGAAAGAAAGAAAGAAACCCCACAGATTGCGTACCTAACATCAACATCCAGCAGGGAACTAGTCCAGACACTCACAATTGCCACCAGCAAGCGGGGCGCCTGAACAGGGAGGTGCGGGCTGCATTGCTTAGGGTAAGGACCAGGCCTGAGTGCCCTGAGGGCAATCTGAGGGAGCTAATGTGAGATAGCAACACAAGTTGTGGGATAGTCATAGAGAGAGAAAAAAAATATCCTGTGAAAAGCCCTAATCTAAGGCACTTCCTGGCCCACTCACAGAACAGAGGACTGAGAGAACACCAGAGCAGAGCTAGCTGGCTGTGCACTGACTCATCTCCTACCAGAGACAGGGAGGCAGGCGGGGGCAGCCAGAGCCTGAAAGGGGCAATCTCAGCCCCAGAGAGGCATCCTCTACAAAACTGCAAGTGGGCTCCCATTTGCTAACCAAGACTTGTTGGGATTCTGGGCGGTTGACATCCGCTGGGATGGTCGCAGCCAGAGATCAGCTCCCCAGAGAAGACACACCTCCAACTTGAGACGTGCAGGCCTGCTGCCACCCAGCAAATCGAGCGGCTGGGATGGGGGAGCTGATAAGACACACTACACCTGGGGGGCTCTGTGCTCGCTAATCACCTGGTCGCCTGAGCTGCTCGGACCTGGGAAGGGCACAAAACTCAGGCCTGACAGAGTCTGCGCCTTTGTGGAGTACCTGGGAACCTGAACCTGAACGGTTTAGATCTGGGAAGTGTACGCAACCCAGGGCCCGCCTCAGAGAGTTGCACACAGAGCAACCTGGAGCCTGAGCAGTGTAGACTGGGAAAGCACACACACCGTGAGCAGGGGCAAACCCAGTGCGGCCAGGACACTGTGAGCACACGCCAGGGATATTTGTTTGCAGTGCTCCTCCGTCCCCACAGCACCACTGAATAAGTGAGCCTAAATAAGTGACCACCTTCGCCCCCCATGAGTCAGAGCGGAAATTAGACCCTGAAAAGACCAGCAAACAGAAGAAGTTAAAATAAACAGAGGGAACCGCTCTGGAAAAAGACAGGTGCAACAGATTAAAACCATGTAGTTAGCACTGACTACATTGGAAGTGGCCTAGAGATCTTGAGAAGTATAAGCTGGATCACGGAACTATCTGAAACTGAACTAACCCCGCACTGCCCACAACAACTCCAGAGAAATTCCTCGATATATTTTTACTATTATGATTAAATTTTTTTTAATTTTTAAGTCCTCTATTACTTCTTTAACTGTAATTTTTATAACCTACTATTACCTTTCAAATAAAAAAGACCTTATTTTTAATGCAAAATTCATATATATATTTTATCATTTTTTGTGACTTTGTTTTGTTTCTTTAATACTGTATTTGGGAGTCTCTAACATTTACTGTAGACTTTTGATGTGTTTTTTTGTATTTCTTATCAATTTTGTACGTTTAAGAACCCAATCTTCACTACCCATTTTTACTTGGGAGTTTGACCACTGCCTTGATTGCTCTCTCCCCCTTTTGACTCTCCTTTTTCTCCACCAGGTCGCCTCTATCTCCTCCCTCACCCTTTTCTTCGCTACCCACTCTGTGAGTCTCTTTGTGTATTCCGGGCTATGGAGAACATCTTGGGAACTGCTTACTGGCTGGATATGTCGCTCTCCTTTTGATTCCCTCTTTTCTTGTCCTGGTTCCCTCTGTCTCCTTCTTCCTCCTCTTTTCTGAGTAACTGCATGAACCTCTCTGAGGGGTCCAGACTGTGGAGAGCACATATGGAATTGATTACTGTCTAGCTTGCTCTCTCCCCTTGAGCCCCCTCTTCTTCCCCTGGCCAACTCTATCTCCCTCCTCCTTATTCTCTTCTCCATCTAACTTGGTGAACCTCTCTGGGTGTCCCTCACTGTGGAGAAGCTTTTCATCTTTAGACTAGATGTTTTCTCATCGGTGCTGTACAGATAGAGAAGTCTTGAGGCTACTCTAAAAATAAGACTGAAAACCGGAGACAGGCGGCTTAAGTTCAAAACCTGAGAACATCAGAGAACTCCTGACTCCAGGGAACAGTAATGGATAAGAGCTCATCCAAAAGCCTCCATACCTACACTGAAACCAAGCACCACCCAAGAGCCAACAAGTTCCAGAGCAAGACATACAACACAAAGTCGCCAACAACGCAGGAACATATCCCTGAGCATCGATATACAGGCTGCCCAAATTCACACCAAACACATAGACATCTCAAAACTCACTACTGGACACTTCATTGCACTCTGGAGAGAAGTCCAGCTCCACCCACCAGAACAGGGATGCAAGCTTCCCTAAGCAGGAAACCTTGAAAAGCCACTCACACAACCCCACCCACAGTGAGGAACCTCCACAATAAAACGGAGCCACAAGCTGCCAGAATACAGAAAGGCCACCCCAAATACAGCCATCGAACTGATGCTGAAGCTGAAACTCCAATGCTTTGGTCACCTGATGTGAAGAACTGACTCATTGGAAAAGACCCTGATGCTGGGAAAGATTGAAGGCAGGAGGAGAAGGGGATGAGAGAGGATGAGATGGTTGGATAGCATCACCAATTCAAAGGACATGAGTTTGAGTATGCTCTGGGAGTTGGTGATGGACAGGGAGGCCTGGCACGCTGCAGTCCTCGACCCCAAGGACTTGGGGTCACTGTAGTCCTTGGGGTCCCAAAAAGTCAGACACAACTGAGCAACTGAACTGAGCTCAACGAATCGTGATGTCTCCTAAAGCTGTACTAGTTGCTTCTTGAAATCAGAACAGTCTTAACCTTGCTTTGATCTCACAAGTGGGAAACTTCCCATGTCTTGGAGCAGATGGTAATTACTGCCCTTAGAATGTGCTTTGGGCTCTAGGATCTCCCATTGACGCCTGGCAGCCTTGCTGTCTTTGGCATCAAAGCCAGTTACATTATTCACGTACCTGCAACCTTCTCACTGTTATCGGTAATATCAGTGATATCACTGTTATCAGAACTCACTGAGGTCTCTCCGAAGAGAGAAGTGATATCTTCTCCAAATATCTTGAGACAGTTTTCAATTAGAAATTGCATGAAAGAAATCTGTAACACAAAGGGGCAAAAAACGGGGTATTACTGTACATATGGTGTAATAGTAAATCACATTTCATCCATGAGTCTTGGCTCTAACAAAAAGTGCAAAAGAAATCTGAGAAAAATTCAGACTTGGCTAAAAACTATATAAGTATATAAACATCAGCTTTTTCTAAGACATAACTGATACTTTGAAGAGTAGTTTGGCCTCAAATTTTAAAATTCTTTGAGTCAGTGGGCTAAAGTTATACTATGTAGCCTGGTTTAATAGCTAAAATTTTGTAATGATGGTTAACATGCTTAAAACTAGGATGATTTTTAAGTAGCTCACATAGGATATTTGGAACAAAAATGTATGTTCTCTTATTCAGTTTTATTTATTTTTAATAAAAATTTTTTCTAGTTTTATTGAGATAGATTTTATATATCTCATATTATTAAAATTTATAAAGTATCGAATACAACACCAGTTGTGAATTTCACTTCAGTGAAGTAATGCCTGAAACTTGGGTAGCAGAGGTCTCTGTGTGGGCCGGGGGGGTTTGTGAGGAAAGAAAGCATCTGGAGAGAAAACATGTCTGTCTGTCTTAGCACATTCCCTTGCCTCACACTTGCTGTCTGGGGGAGCTTGGAGAAGTGCTGTGATCTTATTAGGCATGTTGTGGCTCTGTTAGGATGTTCTGAAATATTTTACTAGCTTCCTCATCCTCAGGCTGAGACACAATAGCAGCCAAGTATTTTCCTGAATGAGCCACAGCTGGCAGAGTGCGGCCAGTATGTGTGGAGCCTCAGGTGCTCATATTGCCCAGGCCGCCAAGATGTGCGGACAGTGACCAGATGTATTGGGTGTTGTCATCATTGGGTAATGATGAAATCATAGTTTGGAGGCTTGTACACCCTCAGTGATTAGGCTGAGAGTTGAACCTTGGCTTTCCGATTCCAAAGCCAGGTTCTTTTCTATCATATCATCCTACTCTTACCTCTCTATCGTTTAATCTCTTGGGTGGCAAAGGGGAAGTGAGTCAACTGTTCTCAGTTATAATACACCTTCCCATGCCCAACCAGAGTAGGACTCTGCCACTCCAAGGCAGTGTAATTAAAATATGCACTTTAAAACCTGGTTCATCAGAGTTAATACTACAGACTGCAGGTTCAAGATGGGGACTCTGCTCCGCAAGGCATAAAAATGAGAGATCTCGTTACCTGTTTGGTGAAGTTTTCTGAGCTGCCAGAATTAGACAGACAAAGAATGCTTGGGGATATACACAATGATAAATTATAAGCTGTCATCTGATTGGATGAGGAATGTTGCTCAATGTTGTGTAAACATCCAAAAAGATATCGCATGAAAATTACATTGGCTCTCGGCAGCTGGTCTAGATGCCTAAGGACAGAAAAAACACTTATAAATAAGCGAGTCATTTCGCTTAGTAAGTGGGAATACAGAGAACAAAGTACTTCTTTTTATACCATATACACAGTCTATTCTCACATTTCCAGGCATGAATGCATACAAAAATGTTTCACTGAATTTAATTCCTGAACCAGGTAAGACCTGCTCTGGTTAGTTATGTGTTTGTATTTAAGATCATACCACTGGCGGATTGGTTCTTTATCATCTCATTTTAGACCAGTGGATTTCATCTCCAACAGTTTCATGTATTCAGAAGGTGTAAAATGGTCAAGCATTCCATGTTAATAAGATTAGGAGAAAAACAGCAATTACAGTGTCACCAATAAGGCATGCATCTCTTTTCAAACTGGCATCCATGGGCATGATCAAGTGAAACCCCATGATACTGATCATTATTTTCGAGGACATAGCGGTAAACTATAAGCTAATATTTTCCTAAGAGTATGTCGGTTGTATTTTCTCAGAGTTGAGTAATTATTGCATCATTACCTCTGCGTCGACGTTGTTTTCTCCGGCTCGTTCCTTTGATCAATAACATCAGGCCATTTATCATACAGACTGTCTGTAATTATGCTTCCTTGGATATTTCGAAGAAAGTCCTTATATAGATCAAAAAGTATATATTATTCTTAGGATAAATTCAATGGAGAAATTGCAAAGAAAATATTTAGTGGAAAAATTCAATTCAGTCCACAATTCCTTCACAGCCACCCAGACTGATTCACACAGAGCTTGGCTGTCATTCACCACAGCCTTGCACACCCAGAAGTACTGGTTGGATTTTACCCAACTAAAATTAGAAGCACAAAAGCAGAGTCTGGGCTGAAGTGAGAATGAAACGAAAGCTCCTTCTATCGCCTGGAACTTACTCTTTGTGTACATGTTAACACATTAGTACAAACTGGCAAGGTCTGGTGATAACTGATCCTAAATCCTATTAGTTTCTTGAAAAGAAACGCACATGCCCATTTTGTTTGTTTCCTTCAGACACATGCTTGCTCGTAATTCAAGAAAGAGAAGTTCTGAAATAAAACAAACAAAATGACACCCCTACATGCTCTTCTGCACATATTAAGAGAAAACCTGAAGTACGTGTGCTCTTTGGGAAAAAGCTAGTATCGAAATAGCTTCAATCCTTTTCTCTTAAAAAAAAATAAAATCATATAAAAGTTCAGTTCTACAGACTTTTAAGCAGCCGGTGTTAGAAATAAATCACAATCCCCAATCGTAAACTACATGATACCCTTACAACTCTGAGAATGGAATATATCCACCCAAAGAGGAAACTGAAAATTTAGATACATTGCAACTTGACACCTGTGGGATAGAATATGCAAATGTCAGCTTCCGAAGAGGAGGCCTGGAAACTTTATCCTGATGATCAAGGCTTCCTATCGTAGAATGGGGCCTATTAAAATAGATGAAGTTGTAACCTGTTGTGCAAGACTGAGAGGAAATGATTGCATTGCCTTGCCAGGTTCAAAGGCACAACTTGCTTCCACTGGTCTTAATATACAGCCTGACTTCTCTTAATAGTATCTTCTTTAGGCAGTGTTTCTAAGGCAACTATCATGATTGTAATCCTGATAGTGTTCGCTTGTCTCAGGACTTATTGAGCTGCTGTTTGTGTCAGGCACTCTCTTGAGTACTGAGGACAGAGTATGAAGATAATGTACAAAGTCTCAGTCCTCGCATACTTTTTCTTGTAATTGGTATACAGTACCCAATGATGGTCATCAGGGTTTCACTAGGCTTCTTATGGAGTGTCCGCAGTACATTTGGAAGGAGGAAGCACTCCATTTCAGTTCAGCCATTCAGTCCCGTCCTACTCTTTGCGACCCCATGGTCTGCACACCAGGCTTTCCTGTCCATCACCAACACCTGGGTCTTGTTCAAATTCATGTGCATGGAGTTGGTGATGCCATTCAACCATGTCATCTGGCTTTGACTTCGGGGAGTCTGGGAGTGTGCAGCAGGGCCTATGCTTTGTGTGCCAAACTACATGCACTTGGAGTGTGTCTCTTCTCTCTCCTGAACCCTGTGCTGTAGAATCCATTGGTGAGACTGAGTATGGTTAAGCCAGGGTATGACTCATGCAGAATATGCCATGCGTATTTGCTTTTGGACCTCTGTTTATACACAGTTGAATGAAAAACTCAATGTGGTTCTGACTCTATATTCATTTCTGATTTAGACCAACTCCATGGATGCTTTGACATATGGTATTCTCAAGGCCAAAGTTGCAAGGTTTGATTCCCCACCAAGATCAATCAACTTTAGGAAGAGAAAACTTTGGGACTGTCTAAGACCTGTACCCATAAGTAGCCACCCTCTTACTAGTCTGTAAGCTTACTAGTCTTACTAGCTTATAGCATGGAAACAGGCAAGAGCCTTGTAACACTTGCTCAAAAATCAAATCAGTTCCAAGTGTGCACCTTAGAGAGGGTAGCACTCTACTTGCTATTTGCATACCTAGTGTGTATTATTATGGGTCCAGTGTAGTAGGGGTCAACTCTAAACCATATCTGCACTGTTGTTATTATCATCCAAGGGAACATTAATAGGGGACAAGGAAACACCATAAGTTATTTAGTTTCTAGGATAATTTTAATAACCTGTCTGTAGTAATTACTACATCAATATATTTTTGTTCATAGCTGCTAACAAGCACCAAGATGGATTGATTAATTTTTTCTTTCTGTTGTATTACCGCCCTGGTAGAAATTTAACTACACACTTGTGATTTAGCTGTATCATTTCAAACTCAGTCCATTTTTTATATAAATCTATTGACTTTTGCAAAATTCCAAACAGATTTTGATTGTTGCACTCACTTTAAAAATAAGATGTATAAGATTAGGCACGTAGTAAAACTGGCTACCGTGTAACTGTAACCTTGGTTGGTGGGTTAAACTTACAAATGTTAACAAAGCCCATTAAAGATGGTAAGGGAGATAAAAGGAGGAACAAATGGTGGAGTCATCCCTACACTAATTTTCAAGTAAAAGGCATTGAGACACAGGGGAAGGGAGGATGATGAACTGATCAGAGATTTTGGTGGCCTCACTAAGCGTTTTTTGATTCATTGTAAGCCAAATGGGCTTCCCAGGTGGACCTAGTGGTAAAAAACCTGCCTGCCAATGCAGGAGATGCAAGAGATGCAGGTTCGATCCCTGGCAGGAAGATCCCCTGGAGAAGGGCATGGCAACCCACTCTAGTATTCTTGCCTGGAGGATTCCATGGACAGAGGACTCTGCTGGGCTACAGTCAATGGGATCACAGAGAGTCGGCTGCGAGTAGAAGAGTAACACACACAGACACACAGACAGACAGACACACACACATAAACACACACACACTAAACACACAAGTTTACCATAGTGAGTAAACATCTGTCCTGCATCCATGCTAAGTTGCTTCAGCCGTGTCCAGTTCTGTGCCACCTCATGGACTATAGCCTACCAGACTCCACTGTCCATGGGATTCTCGAGGCAAGAATACTGGAGTCATATGCCAGTCCCTGTTCCAGGGGATCCTTGCAACCCAGGGATGGAACCCAGGTTTCCTGCATTGAAGGCGGATTCTTTACTGTCTGAGCCACCTGGGAAGTTGCTTCTGTTAACTGTTTCCAAAAGCTTAATATGAATTTTCTTTTGGAAATGTGGCCTTCATTAGGAAGGTGATGAGGAAGTCATCCAAAGCAGAAAGCTTGTTTAGGTAAACACTCAATGTGTAAGTGGGTATTTTGAAATATATTGTTATTCTTTTGCATGGAGCGTTCTGGAGTCAAGATGTGCAATGAAAAAGGAAAATATCTAATGTATGGGGCTTATAACATTTGAGGTACCTTCCTTCAGTTTTGGCTTTGTGAAATGTCTTTCACTTTTCAGATCCTTCCTCTCTTATGCCTATTATGTTTCTTGGGCATTCATACTGAAGGACCAGTCATATAGCTTCAGATTTACCGTGTGTGGATAATGCTCAAACTTTCCTTACCTTTAAGACCGACGATATCACAAGAACTGGTTCATCATTCAAGTTCACTGTGTCTCCACAGTTTAGTTTCTTCTGTAGGACGCTGCATGATTTTATACTGGCTGATTTTCTAAAGATGCTCTCTGTGAACGGCCGTTTCTGATTGATAAAGGAATGCATATCCTATAGGGAATGAAAGAAAAGAAAACTGTGGGACATTTCATGCCTAGAAGCCCAGACCACACGCTTGCCCCTTTTTTGACAGAGCTGTGGTATATGAGGGTACAGTTCTAGAACAGCACCGAAGTCAGTTTGAAATTTTTTCTCCAGAGTCTCTAAATATATTTTCGACCCAACAATCGATTTGACATTCATACACTGAAACATTTTAAACACTTGTGTAATCGGATTTTCCGTTTCAGTAAATTTACTGTGTTAAACGTCTCTGCTTTAGGGCCTTTGTAGATTCACCCTCTCCTCCTTCACCACTCCTTTCTCATTATTCCCTATTATAGATGCTCTTCCCTACGTGTGGAAATCTTTTTGCCATAGTCATGCTCTATTCATTTATTCCCCTTCCAGGGACTGTCCACCCCATTCATCCCTGTTTCCTGTATTCCCTCCCCTGAAAATCAGGCTCAATACGCCCCTCCTCCTTCTCCGATGACATTCCTCTCTCATCAGCCTTTCTAGTTCCTTTTCCTGTATTTTCATGTCCTCTGCTGTCTGCAGAGTTAGAGAGGTAACAGATATTGGAGCCAGGTTTTTCAAGGAATGTGGAATCTGTTATGCCAATCATCCACTGTGTGACTTTGGGCATAGCACATACTTGGGTGAGGCTCTTGTGATTTTCATTTATGAAGTGGGGGTGATGATAGTCATGGCTACTGCCTAAATGTTCTGTGAAAGACGCAAGGTCTGGGGTAGTAGCTGGCACGTAGCTAGTATGATAAATTTCTTCATATATACCATAAAATTCCCTGCATCTAGTGTAGTGCTTGCAGAGATAGTGGACAGTGAACAAGAGTTAATGCTTACAGTTCAACACACTAATTTGATATAGCACAGTCCAAACTCTGTGACTCTCTTTTGACACATTCTGTCAGGAGCACATGATTCATCTTTGCCAGAGGATGCGTACTTTATGCTGAAACACCTGAGTTACATATCTAATCCATGTGAGACATTTTGCATCATAATGGGGAGTAGACTCAGCTGAACGAAACTTGAGACTAGTGTGGACCTCAAGGGAGGAGACGAGAAGACATATGAGGATGAGGTGGACTCTCAGAGATTCTTACACCCAGGGTCTGAAGGAAAGCTACGCGGCTCCAAATAGCCTGGAGTTCAAACTCGCCTCCAGGATCTCCCCACCATTCTATGCAAAAAAAGTACTCTTTCACCCGAAGGAAAAAATGGACATTGGGTGGATTTTGCCCAGCTCCCAGCTGGTCCCAGCCTCTGGCTGATCTCCAGAATTCCTGCCGCAGCTGTTTAAGCGATAACTACTCTGTACAACCTTGCAGAAGAACACCCCCCCTCCCCCTTAAGACAGGAGCTTTCCACATACATGCCTCTATATTCTTACTCTTTCCTTGGGTAAGGGCAGCAGCTCACTAATCTGACTGCTGCTCCTTCTCGCCTCATAAAGGTGATCTGTAAAGGACTGCTCTCACTCTTTATCTCAACCTCGCCTTCTCTAATTGCCTTAACTTACAGAGTCCATGTTAACTGGTCTGAGCTGGTATAGATGGGTCTTTGTTGAAATCAGCGGAATGGATGAGAGTATCTTTTCATCTTGTAGTTGCCTTCTGACTCTGCAGTACCTAAATCAGGTCTTATTCTTTGAAGTAATGTTATGAATCTTATCGGACAAAGTCAGACTTCTTCATTTGGGAGTAGATTTGGAAGAGAACACTTGATCTCTCAGAACTCCCCTTCTCAGGAAGGTTACAGAAACCAAAATAAGACCTACCAGAATTGGGGTGGGCAGGGTGTCATTATCACATACATCCTCAAGAGCAGCTCCAAAGAGCTGTTTTGGCTTTGTGGGTGGTAGACACGTGTGTTGGTTGTCCTTGCGGGTCCTTGATATACACCCAAAGGCCCACTTTTGGAGAGAACTCTTCCTAAGTGTCTTCTTATCTGAAACTAATGTAGAAGAGAGATTTTCACTACTAGTAGTTTAGCTTATTTAGCCTGATTTCCACCACTTGCATTCAGCAGCATGTTCATGGCAGAGGCTGAAAGAGAGAAACTGAATCATTTGTTATATAGCATTCCCCTCATTCTGAAGCAGGCTAATTGCATCCTTGTGGTGTTAACATGTTCTTCTTCCCCATATTCTGCAAACCAGTAGTTAAACCTAGAGGCGTGATCAGACGCACGGTTGACTCTCCCTGTGACAGTATTCCCCCAGAGAGTGCTCTCTATTCCCTTTGCCCTGTGTCATGAGGCACTTAACCTATAGTTATACAGGTTTCCTAATGTGAAGTGTTATCAGTGGATTCTGGCTTCAGATCTCATTTGAAAGGCCATAGTTATTTAATATTCAAATTAAGCCGCATTTGTAGGAAGTTTCCTTGCTCTTTCAGTTACCTGTTTGGCTTTCTGAGTACCCAGTCACGCCCAATTTTCTCCCTTAAAAAGAATCGCTTTTCATGAGACATTCTGCCTGACAGTGCTTATCAGTCAGCCTCTGGACCTCTCCTCTGGGAGGCCACACACCTCAGTAAGCTCCAAGGATGACTTCCAGCCCTTAGGGTCCTTGAGAAGTAGTCATTAATTGCAGACAATGTAGTAAGATTACAGGTGGCCATTTTTTGTGTGACACCTTACTCAGCTAACGCAGAGGTGAATTTTACCTACCAACAGCCCCTGTCAAAGGAATGCTTTTCAAATAAGAGTGATCAGCAATGAAAAATTGAGTTCAAAGTGTCTCGTGCCCAGCTATGAATGTTTTCCTGATATTTGCTCAATAAACCTGCTTAATATTTCCTTAAATAACCTGCTTAAATAACCAGTTACAGAAGTCAATTAGTGGAGCCCTGTTGTAGAAAAATAAAGAGAAGAATTTAACCAAATCTTTTAAAATGCCCATCCACTTGTCTTTCGGAGACATAGTGAGTGCGTCACCATGTCCATTCAAGTGAGTGAACCACTTGTGGTGCTGGGTGAGAGAACCAGAAGGCTCCTATTCTGCCTCTTAATTGGATGAGTTACCTAAAACTCTTTGAGCATCAGTTTGCTCAAATGTAACATAAATGACGCTACTACACCTCACTGGACTACATAATATAATGTACCTCCCAGCACAAGACATGGCACATAGCAGCCTTAATAAAGGTGACTTCCCTCCTTCCGAAGGCCTAAGGCAGCCTAGACATCAGTCACCTCCCCCTAAGCAGACCCCACCCCCATTCTCCATTTGATTGTGCAGCCTCCAGAAGGTGTGCATTGCTCAAGGAATGCCATCACTTTGCCTTAGGCCCTTTCTGCCCTGACATTCATACTACCATCATTTTCAAAGGAGAGAATGAAGAAAGCAAATGCATTCTTAAATTCAGGAAGAGATTCTCCTAATTAATATGTACAAATGTTAAAAAGATACAGGTTTATATGGGTTGAGTTGCTTTATGCACCCTGGATTCCCTACTCCTAACCTGATTCTTTTATTTCTAAACTACCCACAGGTATTCATGTATTTCAAATGTATTCATTCATTGTTCAGCTTTAATAAGAATACTCTTAGGAAGAAAGCTCTATCAGTTGGTACAAAGCTATATGGCCAGCTAGCCTATAAGCATAGATGGAAAGCAAAATAGACGTTCAGACCTATGCTTGCATTTTCTGGCCTAGATGGACATTTCGTAATGTACACTGGTTGGAGTTAGAGTTCTTGTTGGCTCTGTGACCAATAAAAATATATACTATAGCCACGAAAAGTATGGTGCTCAGTTGTTCAGTCATGTACAACTCTTGCGACCTCATGGACTATAGCCTGTCGGGTTCCTGTCCGTGGGACTTGCTGGATAATAATACTGGAGAGGGTTGCCGGGGACTGTTAAACAGGTTAACTTTACAACCTTATCTTTCATAAAGAATCCTGGCAAGATTTAGGTTAGTGGTTTTCTTCATGCTCAAATTAGGGTTTGAATGTTAAAAAATGAAATTTTGTAACTTTGTGGGTATAGAATAACAATGATAAGAACACAAATACTTTAAGTAGAAATTCTATTCTGGCCCCAGTACTTGCTAAATTAGTAAGACATTTTATTCAGAGAAAGAAATGTCAATGGGACAATACTGGAATGCTAGCAGGGATAATTGCAACAGGAAAGACTTCAAAACAAACAGACATATAAACATTCAGTCCAGTTCCATTTGCAACCTAGGTCTGAAGCAGAATGGAAAGAGAGCTTGCTGTGGAGGTAGAATCCAGGGTTCAAGTCTCAGAGGCGGTCCTAAGGCGGCAGAGGAATAGAACAGGAAGACCACTTTTTCCCCACAAATTCATCGAAAGAACATTGAATGCTGAGCAAATTCCACAAAACAACTTCTGAATGCTGGCAGAGGACATCAGGCACCCAGAAGGGCAGCCCATTGTCTTTGAAAGGAGGTAGGACAAAATATACAAGAGAAAAAGAGAGACAAATGAGGTAGGGACAGAGACCTGTCCTGGAACGGGAGTCTTAAAAGAGGAGAAGTTTCGAAACACTAGGAAACACTCTCATTGGCAGGTCAGTGGGGAGTTTTGGAATCTCAGAGGGTAACATAACCAGGAGGAAAAAGAAAGAAAGAAAGAAACCCCACAGATTGCGTACCTAACATCAACATCCAGCAGGGAACTAGTCCAGACACTCACAATTGCCACCAGCAAGCGGGGCGCCTGAACAGGGAGGTGCGGGCTGCATTGCTTAGGGTAAGGACCAGGCCTGAGTGCCCTGAGGGCAATCTGAGGGAGCTAATGTGAGATAGCAACACAAGTTGTGGGATAGTCATAGAGAGAGAAAAAAAATATCCTGTGAAAAGCCCTAATCTAAGGCACTTCCTGGCCCACTCACAGAACAGAGGACTGAGAGAACACCAGAGCAGAGCTAGCTGGCTGTGCACTGACTCATCTCCCACCAGAGACAGGGAGGCAGGCGGGGGCAGCCAGAGCCTGAAAGGGGCAATCTCAGCCCCAGAGAGGCATCCTCTACAAAACTGCAAGTGGGCTCCCATTTGCTAACCAAGACTTGTTGGGATTCTGGGCGGTTGACATCCGCTGGGATGGTCGCAGCCAGAGATCAGCTCCCCAGAGAAGACACACCTCCAACTTGAGACGTGCAGGCCTGCTGCCACCCAGCAAATCGAGCGGCTGGGATGGGGGAGCTGATAAGACACACTACACCTGGGGGGCTCTGTGCTCGCTAATCACCTGGTCGCCTGAGCTGCTCGGACCTGGGAAGGGCACAAAACCCAGGCCTGACAGAGTCTGCGCCTTTGTGGAGTACCTGGGAACCTGAACCTGAACGGTTTAGATCTGGGAAGTGTACGCATCCCAGGGCCCGCCTCAGAGAGTTGCACACAGAGCAACCTGGAGCCTGAGCAGTGTAGACTGGGAAAGCACACACACCGTGAGCAGGGGCAAACCCAGTGCGGCCAGGACACTGTGAGCACACGCCAGGGATATTTGTTTGCAGTGCTCCTCCGTCCCCACAGCACCACTGAATAAGTGAGCCTAAATAAGTGACCACCTTCGCCCCCCATGAGTCAGAGTGGAAATTAGACCCTGAAAAGACCAGCAAACAGAAGAAGTTAAAATAAACAGAGGGAACCGCTCTGGAAAAGACAGGTGCAACAGATTAAAACCATGTAGTTAGCACTGACTACATTGGAAGTGGCCTAGAGATCTTGAGAAGTATAAGCTGGATCACGGAACTATCTGAAACTGAACTAACCCCGCACTGCCCACAACAACTCCAGAGAAATTCCTCGATATATTTTTACTATTATGATTAAATTTTTTTTAATTTTTAAGTCCTCTATTACTTCTTTAACTGTAATTTTTATAACCTACTATTACCTTTCAAATAAAAAAGACCTTATTTTTAATGCAAAATTCATATATATATTTTATCATTTTTTGTGACTTTGTTTTGTTTCTTTAATACTGTATTTGGGAGTCTCTAACATTTACTGTAGACTTTTGATGTGTTTTTTTGTATTTCTTATCAATTTTGTACGTTTAAGAACCCAATCTTCACTACCCATTTTTACTTGGGAGTTTGACCACTGCCTTGATTGCTCTCTCCCCCTTTTGACTCTCCTTTTTCTCCACCAGGTCGCCTCTATCTCCTCCCTCACCCTTTTCTTCGCTACCCACTCTGTGAGTCTCTTTGTGTATTCCGGGCTATGGAGAACATCTTGGGAACTGCTTACTGGCTGGATATGTCGCTCTCCTTTTGATTCCCTCTTTTCTTGTCCTGGTTCCCTCTGTCTCCTTCTTCCTCCTCTTTTCTGAGTAACTGCATGAACCTCTCTGAGGGGTCCAGACTGTGGAGAGCACATATGGAATTGATTACTGTCTAGCTTGCTCTCTCCCCTTGAGCCCCCTCTTCTTCCCCTGGCCAACTCTATCTCCCTCCTCCTTATTCTCTTCTCCATCTAACTTGGTGAACCTCTCTGGGTGTCCCTCACTGTGGAGAAGCTTTTCATCTTTAGACTAGATGTTTTCTCATCGGTGCTGTACAGATAGAGAAGTCTTGAGGCTACTCTAAAAATAAGACTGAAAACCGGAGACAGGCGGCTTAAGTTCAAAACCTGAGAACATCAGAGAACTCCTGACTCCAGGGAACAGTAATGGATAAGAGCTCATCCAAAAGCCTCCATACCTACACTGAAACCAAGCACCACCCAAGAGCCAACAAGTTCCAGAGCAAGACATACAACACAAAGTCGCCAACAACGCAGGAACATATCCCTGAGCATCAATATACAGGCTGCCCAAATTCACACCAAACACATAGACATCTCAAAACTCACTACTGGACACTTCATTGCACTCTGGAGAGAAGTCCAGCTCCACCCACCAGAACAGGGATGCAAGCTTCCCTAAGCAGGAAACCTTGAAAAGCCACTCACACAACCCCACCCACAGTGAGGAACCTCCACAATAAAACGGAGCCACAAGCTGCCAGAATACAGAAAGGCCACCCCAAATACAGCCATCGAACTGATGCTGAAGCTGAAACTCCAATGCTTTGGTCACCTGATGTGAAGAACTGACTCATTGGAAAAGACCCTGATGCTGGGAAAGACTGAAGGCAGGAGGAGAAGGGGATGAGAGAGGATGAGATGGTTGGATAGCATCACCAATTCAAAGGACATGAGTTTGAGTATGCTCTGGGAGTTGGTGATGGACAGGGAGGCCTGGCACGCTGCAGTCCTCGACCCCAAGGACTTGGGGTCACTGTAGTCCTTGGGGTCCCAAAAAGTCAGACACAACTGAGCAACTGAACTGAGCTCAACGAATCGTGATGTCTCCTAAAGCTGTACTAGTTGCTTCTTGAAATCAGAACAGTCTTAACCTTGCTTTGATCTCACAAGTGGGAAACTTCCCATGTCTTGGAGCAGATGGTAATTACTGCCCTTAGAATGTGCTTTGGGCTCTAGGATCTCCCATTGACGCCTGGCAGCCTTGCTGTCTTTGGCATCAAAGCCAGTTACATTATTCACGTACCTGCAACCTTCTCACTGTTATCGGTAATATCAGTGATATCACTGTTATCAGAACTCACTGAGGTCTCTCCGAAGAGAGAAGTGATATCTTCTCCAAATATCTTGAGACAGTTTTCAATTAGAAATTGCATGAAAGAAATCTGTAACACAAAGGGGCAAAAAACGGGGTATTACTGTACATATGGTGTAATAGTAAATCACATTTCATCCATGAGTCTTGGCTCTAACAAAAAGTGCAAAAGAAATCTGAGAAAAATTCAGACTTGGCTAAAAAAAATATATATATATATATATATCTACATCAGCTTTTTCTAAGACATAACTGATACTTTGAAGAGTAGTTTGGCCTCAAATTTTAAAATTCTTTGAGTCAGTGGGCTAAAGTTATACTATGTAGCCTGGTTTAATAGCTAAAATTTTGTAATGATGGTTAACATGCTTAAAACTAGGATGATTTTTAAGTAGCCCACATAGGATATTTGGAACAAAAATGTATGTTCTCTTATTCAGTTTTATTTATTTTTAATAAAATTTTTTCTAGTTTTATTGAGATAGAATTTATATATCTCATATTATTAAAATTTATAAAGTATCAAATACAACACCAATTGTGAATTTCACTTCAGTGAAGAAATGTCTAAAACTTGGGTAGCAGAGGTCTCTGTGTGGGCCGGGGGGGTTTGTGAGGAAAGAAAGCATCTGGAGAGTAAACATGTCTGTCTGTCTTAGCACACTCCCTTGCCTCACACTTGCTCTCCGGAGGAGCTTGGAGAAGAGCTGTGATCTTATTAGGCATGTTGTGGCTCTGTTAGGATGTTCTGAAATATTTTACTAGCTTCCTCATCCTCAGGCTGAGACACAATAGCAGCCAAGTATTTTCCTGAATGAGCCACAGGTGGCAGAGTGCGGCCAGTATGTGTGGAGCCTCAGGTGCTCATATTGCCCAGGCCGCCAAGATGTGCCGACAGTGACCAGATGTATTGGGTGTTGTCATCATTGGGTAATGATGAAATCATAGTTTGGAGGCTTGCACAACCTCAGGGATTAGGCTGAGAGTTGAACCTTGGCTCTCTGATTCCAAAGCCAGGTTCTTTTCTATCATATCATCCTACTCTTACCTCTCTAACGTTTAATCTCTGGGATGGCAAAGGGGAAGTGAGTCAACTGTTCTCAGTTATCATACACCTTCCCATGCCCAACCAGAGTAGGACTCTGCCACTCCAAGGCAGTGTAATTAAAATATGCACTTTAAAAACTGGTTCATCAGAGTTAATACTACAGACTGCAGGTTCAAGATGGGGACTCTGCTCCGCAAGGCATAAAAATGAGAGATCTCATTACCTGTTTGGTGAAGTTTTCTAAGCTGCCAGAATTAGACACACAAAGAATGCTTGGGGATATACACACTGATAAATTATAAGCTGTCATCTGATTGAATGAGGAATGTTGCTCAATGTTGTGTAAAACTGCTGAAAGATATGGCAGAAAATCGATATTGGCTCTCGGCAGCTGGTCTAGATGCCTAAGGACAGAAAAAACACTTATAAATAAGCGAGTCATTTCGCTTAGTAAGTGGGAATACAGAGAACAAAGTACTTCTTTTTATACCATATACACAGTCTATTCTCACATTTCCAGGCATGAATGCATACAAAAATGTTTCACTAAATTTAATTCCTGAACCAGGTAAGACCTGCTCTGGTTAGTTATGTGTTTGTATTTAAGATCATACCACTGGCGTATTGGTTCTTTATCATCTCATTTTAGACCAGTGGATTTCATCTCCAACAGTTTCATGTATTCAGAAGGTATAAAATGGTCAAGCATTCCATGTTAATAAGATTAGGAGAAAAACAGCAATTACAGTGTCACCAATAAGGCATGCATCTCTTTTCAAACTGGCATCCATGGGCATGATCAAGTGAAACCCCATGATACTGATCATTATTTTCGAGGACATAGCGGTAAACTATAAGCTAATATTTTCCTAAGAGTATGTCGGTTGTATTTTCTCAGAGTTGAGTAATTATTGCATCATTACCTCTGGGTCGACGTTGTTTTCTCCGGCTCGTTCCTTTGATCAATAACATCAGGCCATTTATCATACAGACTGTCTGTAATTATGCTTCCTTGGATATTTCGAAGAAAGTCCTTATATAGATCAAAAAGTATATATTATTCTTAGGATAAATTCAATGGAGAAATTGCAAAGAAAATATTTAGTGGAAAAATTCAATTCAGTCCACAATTCCTTCACAGCCACCCAGACTGATTCACACAGAGCTTGGCTGTCATTCACCACAGCCTTGCACACCCAGAAGTACTGGTTGGATTTTCCCCAACTAAAATTAGAAGCATAAAAGCAGAGTCTGGGCTGTAGTGAGAATGAAGCTAAAGCTCCTTCTATCGCCTGGAACTTACTCTTTGTGTACATGTTAACACATTAGTACATACTGGCAAGGTCTGGTGATAACTGATCCTAAAACCTATTAGTTTCTTGAAAAGAAACGCACATGCCCATTTTGTTTGTTTCCTTCAGACACATGCTTGCTCTTAATTCAAGAAAGAGAAGTTCTGAAATAAAACAAACAAAATTACACCCCTACATGCTCTTCTGCACATATTAAGAGAAAACCTGAAGTACGTGTGCTCTTTGGGAAAAAGCTAGTATCGAAATAGCTTCAATCCTTTTCTCTTTAAAAAAAAAATCATATAAAAGTTCAGTTCTACAGACTTTTAAGCAGCCGGTGTTAGAAATAAATCACAATCCCCAATCGTAAACTACATGATACCCTTACAACTCTGAGAATGGAATATATCCACCCAAAGAGGAAACTGAAAATTTAGATACATTGCAACTTGACACCTGTGGGATAGAATATGCAAATGTCAGCTTCCGAAGAGGAGGCCTGGAAACTTTATCCTGATGATCAAGGCTTCCTATCGTAGAATGGGGCCTATTAAAATAGATGAAGTTGTAACCTGTTGTGCAAGACTGAGAGGAAATGATTGCATTGCCTTGCCAGGTTCAAAGGCACAACTTGCTTCCACTGGTCTTAATATACAGCCTGACTTCTCTTAATAGTATCTTCTTTAGGCAGTGTTTCTAAGGCAACTATCATGATTGTAATCCTGATAGTGTTCGCTTGTCTCAGGACTTATTGAGCTGCTGTTTGTGTCAGGCACTCTCTTGAGTACTGAGGACAGAGTATGAAGATAATGTACAAAGTCTCAGTCCTCGCATACTTTTTCTTGTAATTGGTATACAGTACCCAATGATGGTCATCAGGGTTTCACTAGGCTTCTTATGGAGTGTCCGCAGTACATTTGGAAGGAGGAAGCACTCCATTTCAGTTCAGCCATTCAGTCCCGTCCTACTCTTTGCGACCCCATGGTCTGCACACCAGGCTTTCCTGTCCATCACCAACACCTGGGTCTTGTTCAAATTCATGTGCATGGAGTTGGTGATGCCATTCAACCATGTCATCTGGCTTTGACTTCGGGGAGTCTGGGAGTGTGCAGCAGGGCCTATGCTTTGTGTGCCAAACTACATGCACTTGGAGTGTGTCTCTTCTCTCTCCTGAACCCTGTGCTGTAGAATCCATTGGTGAGACTGAGTATGGTTAAGCCAGGGTATGACTCATGCAGAATATGCCATGCGTATTTGCTTTTGGACCTCTGTTTATACACAGTTGAATGAAAAACTCAATGTGGTTCTGACTCTATATTCATTTCTGATTTAGACCAACTCCATGGATGCTTTGACATATGGTATTCTCAAGGCCAAAGTTGCAAGGTTTGATTCCCCACCAAGATCAATCAACTTTAGGAAGAGAAAACTTTGGGACTGTCTAAGACCTGTACCCATAAGTAGCCACCCTCTTACTAGTCTGTAAGCTTACTAGTCTTACTAGCTTATAGCATGGAAACAGGCAAGAGCCTTGTAACACTTGCTCAAAAATCAAATCAGTTCCAAGTGTGCACCTTAGAGAGGGTAGCACTCTACTTGCTATTTGCATACCTAGTGTGTATTATTATGGGTCCAGTGTAGTAGGGGTCAACTCTAAACCATATCTGCACTGTTGTTATTATCATCCAAGGGAACATTAATAGGGGACAAGGAAACACCATAAGTTATTTAGTTTCTAGGATAATTTTAATAACCTGTCTGTAGTAATTACTACATCAATATATTTTTGTTCATAGCTGCTAACAAGCACCAAGATGGATTGATTAATTTTTTCTTTCTGTTGTATTACCGCCCTGGTAGAAATTTAACTACACACTTGTGATTTAGCTGTATCATTTCAAACTCAGTCCATTTTTTATATAAATCTATTGACTTTTGCAAAATTCCAAACAGATTTTGATTGTTGCACTCACTTTAAAAATAAGATGTATAAGATTAGGCACGTAGTAAAACTGGCTACCGTGTAACTGTAACCTTGGTTGGTGGGTTAAACTTACAAATGTTAACAAAGCCCATTAAAGATGGTAAGGGAGATAAAAGGAGGAACAAATGGTGGAGTCATCCCTACACTAATTTTCAAGTAAAAGGCATTGAGACACAGGGGAAGGGAGGATGATGAACTGATCAGAGATTTTGGTGGCCTCACTAAGCGTTTTTTGATTCATTGTAAGCCAAATGGGCTTCCCAGGTGGACCTAGTGGTAAAAAACCTGCCTGCCAATGCAGGAGATGCAAGAGATGCAGGTTCGATCCCTGGCAGGAAGATCCCCTGGAGAAGGGCATGGCAACCCACTCTAGTATTCTTGCCTGGAGGATTCCATGGACAGAGGACTCTGCTGGGCTACAGTCAATGGGATCACAGAGAGTCGGCTGCGAGTAGAAGAGTAACACACACAGACACACAGACAGACAGACACACACACATAAACACACACACACTAAACACACAAGTTTACCATAGTGAGTAAACATCTGTCCTGCATCCATGCTAAGTTGCTTCAGCCGTGTCCAGTTCTGTGCCACCTCATGGACTATAGCCTACCAGACTCCACTGTCCATGGGATTCTCGAGGCAAGAATACTGGAGTCATATGCCAGTCCCTGTTCCAGGGGATCCTTGCAACCCAGGGATGGAACCCAGGTTTCCTGCATTGAAGGCGGATTCTTTACTGTCTGAGCCACCTGGGAAGTTGCTTCTGTTAACTGTTTCCAAAAGCTTAATATGAATTTTCTTTTGGAAATGTGGCCTTCATTAGGAAGGTGATGAGGAAGTCATCCAAAGCAGAAAGCTTGTTTAGGTAAACACTCAATGTGTAAGTGGGTATTTTGAAATATATTGTTATTCTTTTGCATGGAGCGTTCTGGAGTCAAGATGTGCAATGAAAAAGGAAAATATCTAATGTATGGGGCTTATAACATTTGAGGTACCTTCCTTCAGTTTTGGCTTTGTGAAATGTCTTTCACTTTTCAGATCCTTCCTCTCTTATGCCTATTATGTTTCTTGGGCATTCATACTGAAGGACCAGTCATATAGCTTCAGATTTACCGTGTGTGGATAATGCTCAAACTTTCCTTACCTTTAAGACCGACGATATCACAAGAACTGGTTCATCATTCAAGTTCACTGTGTCTCCACAGTTTAGTTTCTTCTGTAGGACGCTGCATGATTTTATACTGGCTGATTTTCTAAAGATGCTCTCTGTGAACGGCCGTTTCTGATTGATAAAGGAATGCATATCCTATAGGGAAGGAAAGAAAAGAAAACTGTGGGACATTTCATGCCTAGAAGCCCAGACCACACGCTTGCCCCTTTTTTGACAGAGCTGTGGTATATGAGGGTACAGTTCTAGAACAGCACCGAAGTCAGTTTGAAATTTTTTCTCCAGAGTCTCTAAATATATTTTCGACCCAACAATCGATTTGACATTCATACACTGAAACATTTTAAACACTTGTGTAATCGGATTTTCCGTTTCAGTGAATTTACTGTGTTAAACGTCTCTGCTTTAGGGCCTTTGTAGATTCACCCTCTCCTCCTTCACCGCTCCTTTCTCATTATTCCCTATTATAGATGCTCTTCCCTACGTGTGGAAATCTTTTTGCCATAGTCATGCTCTATTCATTTATTCCCCTTCCAGGGACTGTCCACCCCATTCATCCCTGTTTCCTGTATTCCCTCCCCTGAAAATCAGGCTCAATACGCCCCTCCTCCTTCTCCGATGACATTCCTCTCTCATCAGCCTTTCTAGTTCCTTTTCCTGTATTTTCATGTCCTCTGCTGTCTGCAGAGTTAGAGAGGTAACAGATATTGGAGCCAGGTTTTTCAAGGAATGTGGAATCTGTTATGCCAATCATCCACTGTGTGACTTTGGGCATAGCACATACTTGGGTGAGGCTCTTGTGATTTTCATTTATGAAGTGGGGGTGATGATAGTCATGGCTACTGCCTAAATGTTCTGTGAAAGACGCAAGGTCTGGGGTAGTAGCTGGCACGTAGCTAGTATGATAAATTTCTTCATATATACCATAAAATTCCCTGCATCTAGTGTAGTGCTTGCAGAGATAGTGGACAGTGAACAAGAGTTAATGCTTACAGTTCAACACACTAATTTGATATAGCACAGTCCAAACTCTGTGACTCTCTTTTGACACATTCTGTCAGGAGCACATGATTCATCTTTGCCAGAGGATGCGTACTTTATGCTGAAACACCTGAGTTACATATCTAATCCATGTGAGACATTTTGCATCATAAGGGGGAGTAGACTCAGCTGAACGAAACTTGAGACTAGTGTGGACCTCAAGGGAGGAGACGAGAAGACATATGAGGATGAGGTGGACTCTCAGAGATTCTTACACCCAGGGTCTGAAGGAAAGCTACGCGGCTCCAAATAGCCTGGAGTTCAAACTCGCCTCCAGGATCTCCCCACCATTCTATGCAAAACAAGTACTCTTTCACCCGAAGGAAAAAATGGACATTGGGTGGATTTTGCCCAGCTCCCAGCTGGTCCCAGCCTCTGGCTGATCTCCAGAATTCCTGCCGCAGCTGTTTAAGCGATAACTACTCTGTACAACCTTGCAGAAGAACACCCCCCCCCCCTTAAGACAGGAGCTTTCCACATACATGCCTCTATATACTTACTCTTTCCTTGGGTAAGGGCAGCAGCTCACTAATCTGACTGCTGCTCCTTCTCGCCTCATAAAGGTGATCTGTAAAGGACTGCTCTCACTCTTTATCTCAACCTCGCCTTCTCTAATTGCCTTAACTTACAGAGTCCATGTTAACTGGTCTGAGCTGGTATAGATGGGTCTTTGTTGAAATCAGCGGAATGGATGAGAGTATCTTTTCATCTTGTAGTTGCCTTCTGACTCTGCAGTACCTAAATCAGGTCTTATTCTTTGAAGTAATGTTATGAATCTTATCGGACAAAGTCAGACTTCTTCATTTGGGAGTAGATTTGGAAGAGAACACTTGATCTCTCAGAACTCCCCTTCTCAGGAAGGTTACAGAAACCAAAATAAGACCTACCAGAATTGGGGTGGGCAGGGTGTCATTATCACATACATCCTCAAGAGCAGCTCCAAAGAGCTGTTTTGGCTTTGTGGGTGGTAGACACGTGTGTTGGTTGTCCTTGCGGGTCCTTGATATACACCCAAAGGCCCACTTTTGGAGAGAACTCTTCCTAAGTGTCTTCTTATCTGAAACTAATGTAGAAGAGAGATTTTCACTACTAGTAGTTTAGCTTATTTAGCCTGATTTCCACCACTTGCATTCAGCAGCATGTTCATGGCAGAGGCTGAAAGAGAGAAACTGAACCATTTGTTATATAGCATTCCCCTCATTCTGAAGCAGGCTAATTGCATCCTTGTGGTGTTAACATGTTCTTCTTCCCCATATTCTGCAAACCAGTAGTTAAACCTAGAGGCGTGATCAGACTCACGGTTGACTCTCCCTGTGACAGTATTCCCCCAGAGAGTGCTCTCTATTCCCTTTGCCCTGTGTCATGAGGCACTTAACCTATAGTTATACAGGTTTCCTAATGTGAAGTGTTATCAGTGGATTCTGGCTTCAGATCTCATTTGAAAGGCCATAGTTATTTAATATTCAAATTAAGCCGCATTTGTAGGAAGTTTCCTTGCTCTTTCAGTTACCTGTTTGGCTTTCTGAGTACCCAGTCACGCCCAATTTTCTCCCTTAAAAAGAATCGCTTTTCATGAGACATTCTGCCTGACAGTGCTTATCAGTCAGCCTCTGGACCTCTCCTCTGGGAGGCCACACACCTCAGTAAGCTCCAAGGATGACTTCCAGCCCTTAGGGTCCTTGAGAAGTAGTCATTAATTGCAGACAATGTAGTAAGATTACAGGTGGCCATTTTTTGTGTGACACCTTACTCAGCTAACGCAGAGGTGAATTTTACCTACCAACAGCCCCTGTCAAAGGAATGCTTTTCAAATAAGAGTGATCAGCAATGAAAAATTGAGTTCAAAGTGTCTCGTGCCCAGCTATGAATGTTTTCCTGATATTTGCTCAATAAACCTGCTTAATATTTCCTTAAATAACCTGCTTAAATAACCAGTTACAGAAGTCAATTAGTGGAGCCCTGTTGTAGAAAAATAAAGAGAAGAATTTAACCAAATCTTTTAAAATGCCCATCCACTTGTCTTTCGGAGACATAGTGAGTGCGTCACCATGTCCATTCAAGTGAGTGAACCACTTGTGGTGCTGGGTGAGAGAACCAGAAGGCTCCTATTCTGCCTCTTAATTGGATGAGTTACCTAAAACTCTTTGAGCATCAGTTTGCTCAAATGTAACATAAATGACGCTACTACACCTCACTGGACTACATAATATAATGTACCTCCCAGCACAAGACATGGCACATAGCAGCCTTAATAAAGGTGACTTCCCTCCTTCCGAAGGCCTAAGGCAGCCTAGACATCAGTCACCTCCCCCTAAGCAGACCCCACCCCCATTCTCCATTTGATTGTGCAGCCTCCAGAAGGTGTGCATTGCTCAAGGAATGCCATCACTTTGCCTTAGGCCCTTTCTGCCCTGACATTCATACTACCATCATTTTCAAAGGAGAGAATGAAGAAAGCAAATGCATTCTTAAATTCAGGAAGAGATTCTCCTAATTAATATGTACAAATGTTAAAAAGATACAGGTTTATATGGGTTGAGTTGCTTTATGCACCCTGGATTCCCTACTCCTAACCTGATTCTTTTATTTCTAAACTACCCACAGGTATTCATGTATTTCAAATGTATTCATTCATTGTTCAGCTTTAATAAGAATACTCTTAGGAAGAAAGCTCTATCAGTTGGTACAAAGCTATATGGCCAGCTAGCCTATAAGCATAGATGGAAAGCAAAATAGACGTTCAGACCTATGCTTGCATTTTCTGGCCTAGATGGACATTTCGTAATGTACACTGGTTGGAGTTAGAGTTCTTGTTGGCTCTGTGACCAATAAAAATATATACTATAGCCACGAAAAGTATGGTGCTCAGTTGTTCAGTCATGTACAACTCTTGCGACCTCATGGACTATAGCCTGTCGGGTTCCTGTCCGTGGGACTTGCTGGATAATAATACTGGAGAGGGTTGCCGGGGACTGTTAAACAGGTTAACTTTACAACCTTATCTTTCATAAAGAATCCTGGCAAGATTTAGGTTAGTGGTTTTCTTCATGCTCAAATTAGGGTTTGAATGTTAAAAAATGAAATTTTGTAACTTTGTGGGTATAGAATAACAATGATAAGAACACAAATACTTTAAGTAGAAATTCTATTCTGGCCCCAGTACTTGCTAAATTAGTAAGACATTTTATTCAGAGAAAGAAATGTCAATGGGACAATACTGGAATGCTAGCAGGGATAATTGCAACAGGAAAGACTTCAAAACAAACAGACATATAAACATTCAGTCCAGTTCCATTTGCAACCTAGGTCTGAAGCAGAATGGAAAGAGAGCTTGCTGTGGAGGTAGAATCCAGGGTTCAAGTCTCAGAGGCGGTCCTAAGGCGGCAGAGGAATAGAACAGGAAGACCACTTTTTCCCCACAAATTCATCGAAAGAACATTGAATGCTGAGCAAATTCCACAAAACAACTTCTGAATGCTGGCAGAGGACATCAGGCACCCAGAAGGGCAGCCCATTGTCTTTGAAAGGAGGTAGGACAAAATATACAAGAGAAAAAGAGAGACAAATGAGGTAGGGACAGAGACCTGTCCTGGAACGGGAGTCTTAAAAGAGGAGAAGTTTCGAAACACTAGGAAACACTCTCATTGGCAGGTCAGTGGGGAGTTTTGGAATCTCAGAGGGTAACATAACCAGGAGGAAAAAGAAAGAAAGAAAGAAACCCCACAGATTGCGTACCTAACATCAACATCCAGCAGGGAACTAGTCCAGACACTCACAATTGCCACCAGCAAGCGGGGCGCCTGAACAGGGAGGTGCGGGCTGCATTGCTTAGGGTAAGGACCAGGCCTGAGTGCCCTGAGGGCAATCTGAGGGAGCTAATGTGAGATAGCAACACAAGTTGTGGGATAGTCATAGAGAGAGAAAAAAAATATCCTGTGAAAAGCCCTAATCTAAGGCACTTCCTGGCCCACTCACAGAACAGAGGACTGAGAGAACACCAGAGCAGAGCTAGCTGGCTGTGCACTGACTCATCTCCCACCAGAGACAGGGAGGCAGGCGGGGGCAGCCAGAGCCTGAAAGGGGCAATCTCAGCCCCAGAGAGGCATCCTCTACAAAACTGCAAGTGGGCTCCCATTTGCTAACCAAGACTTGTTGGGATTCTGGGCGGTTGACATCCGCTGGGATGGTCGCAGCCAGAGATCAGCTCCCCAGAGAAGACACACCTCCAACTTGAGACGTGCAGGCCTGCTGCCATCCAGCAAATCGAGCGGCTGGGATGGGGGAGCTGATAAGACACACTACACCTGGGGGGCTCTGTGCTCGCTAATCACCTGGTCGCCTGAGCTGCTCGGACCTGGGAAGGGCACAAAACTCAGGCCTGACAGAGTCTGCGCCTTTGTGGAGTACCTGGGAACCTGAACCTGAACGGTTTAGATCTGGGAAGTGTACGCAACCCAGGGCCCGCCTCAGAGAGTTGCACACAGAGCAACCTGGAGCCTGAGCAGTGTAGACTGGGAAAGCACACACACCGTGAGCAGGGGCAAACCCAGTGCGGCCAGGACACTGTGAGCACACGCCAGGGATATTTGTTTGCAGTGCTCCTCCGTCCCCACAGCACCACTGAATAAGTGAGCCTAAATAAGTGACCACCTTCGCCCCCCATGAGTCAGAGCGGAAATTAGACCCTGAAAAGACCAGCAAACAGAAGAAGTTAAAATAAACAGAGGGAACCGCTCTGGAAAAGGCAGGTGCAACAGATTAAAACCATGTAGTTAGCACTGACTACATTGGAAGTGGCCTAGAGATCTTGAGAAGTATAAGCTGGATCACGGAACTATCTGAAACTGAACTAACCCCGCACTGCCCACAACAACTCCAGAGAAATTCCTCGATATATTTTTACTATTATGATTAAATTTTTTTTAATTTTTAAGTCCTCTATTACTTCTTTAACTGTAATTTTTATAACCTACTATTACCTTTCAAATAAAAAAGACCTTATTTTTAATGCAAAATTCATATATATATTTTATCATTTTTTGTGACTTTGTTTTGTTTCTTTAATACTGTATTTGGGAGTCTCTAACATTTACTGTAGACTTTTGATGTGTTTTTTTGTATTTCTTATCAATTTTGTACGTTTAAGAACCCAATCTTCACTACCCATTTTTACTTGGGAGTTTGACCACTGCCTTGATTGCTCTCTCCCCCTTTTGACTCTCCTTTTTCTCCACCAGGTCGCCTCTATCTCCTCCCTCACCCTTTTCTTCGCTACCCACTCTGTGAGTCTCTTTGTGTATTCCGGGCTATGGAGAACATCTTGGGAACTGCTTACTGGCTGGATATGTCGCTCTCCTTTTGATTCCCTCTTTTCTTGTCCTGGTTCCCTCTGTCTCCTTCTTCCTCCTCTTTTCTGAGTAACTGCATGAACCTCTCTGAGGGGTCCAGACTGTGGAGAGCACATATGGAATTGATTACTGTCTAGCTTGCTCTCTCCCCTTGAGCCCCCTCTTCTTCCCCTGGCCAACTCTATCTCCCTCCTCCTTATTCTCTTCTCCATCTAACTTGGTGAACCTCTCTGGGTGTCCCTCACTGTGGAGAAGCTTTTCATCTTTAGACTAGATGTTTTCTCATCGGTGCTGTACAGATAGAGAAGTCTTGAGGCTACTCTAAAAATAAGACTGAAAACCAGAGACAGGAGGCTTAAGTTCAAAACCTGAGAACATCAGAGAACTCCTGACTCCAGGGAACAGTAATGGATAAGAGCTCATCCAAAAGCCTCCATACCTACACTGAAACCAAGCACCACCCAAGAGCCAACAAGTTCCAGAGCAAGACATACAACACAAAGTCGCCACAACGCAGGAACATATCCCTGAGCATCAATATACAGGCTGCCCAAATTCACACCAAACACATAGACATCTCAAAACTCACTACTGGACACTTCATTGCACTCTGGAGAGAAGTCCAGCTCCACCCACCAGAACAGGGATGCAAGCTTCCCTAAGCAGGAAACCTTGAAAAGCCACTCACACAACCCCACCCACAGTGAGGAACCTCCACAATAAAACGGAGCCACAAGCTGCCAGAATACAGAAAGGCCACCCCAAATACAGCCATCGAACTGATGCTGAAGCTGAAACTCCAATGCTTTGGTCACCTGATGTGAAGAACTGACTCATTGGAAAAGACCCTGATGCTGGGAAAGACTGAAGGCAGGAGGAGAAGGGGATGAGAGAGGATGAGATGGTTGGATAGCATCACCAATTCAAAGGACATGAGTTTGAGTATGCTCTGGGAGTTGGTGATGGACAGGGAGGCCTGGCACGCTGCAGTCCTCTACCCCAAGGACTTGGGGTCACTGTAGTCCTTGGGATCCCAAAAAGTCAGACACAACTGAGCAACTGAACTGAGCTCAACGAATCGTGATGTCTCCTAAAGCTGTACTAGTTGCTTCTTGAAATCAGAACAGTCTTAACCTTGCTTTGCTCTCACAAGTGGGAAACTTCCCATGTCTTGGAGCAGATGGTAATTACTGCCCTTAGAATGTGCTTTGGGCTCTAGGATCTCCCATTGACGCCTGGCAGCCTTGCTGTCTTTGGCATCAAAGCCAGTTACATTATTCACGTACCTGCAACCTTCTCACTGTTATCGGTAATATCAGTGATATCACTGTTATCAGAACTCACTGAGGTCTCTCCGAAGAGAGAAGTGATATCTTCTCCAAATATCTTGAGACAGTTTTCAATTAGAAATTGCATGAAAGAAATCTGTAACACAAAGGGGCAAAAAACGGGGTATTACTGTACATATGGTGTAATAGTAAATCACATTTCATCCATGAGTCTTGGCTCTAACAAAAAGTGCAAAAGAAATCTGAGAAAAATTCAGACTTGGCTAAAAAAAAATATATATATATATATATATATATATCTACATCAGCTTTTTCTAAGACATAACTGATACTTTGAAGAGTAGTTTGGCCTCAAATTTTAAAATTCTTTGAGTCAGTGGGCTAAAGTTATACTATGTAGCCTGGTTTAATAGCTAAAATTTTGTAATGATGGTTAACATGCTTAAAACTAGGATGATTTTTAAGTAGCCCACATAGGATATTTGGAACAAAAATGTATGTTCTCTTATTCAGTTTTATTTATTTTTAATAAAATTTTTTCTAGTTTTATTGAGATAGAATTTATATATCTCATATTATTAAAATTTATAAAGTATCAAATACAACACCAATTGTGAATTTCACTTCAGTGAAGAAATGTCTAAAACTTGGGTAGCAGAGGTCTCTGTGTGGGCCGGGGGGGTTTGTGAGGAAAGAAAGCATCTGGAGAGAAAACATGTCTGTCTGTCTTAGCACACTCCCTTGCCTCACACTTGCTCTCCGGAGGAGCTTGGAGAAGAGCTGTGATCTTATTAGGCATGTTGTGGCTCTGTTAGGATGTTCTGAAATATTTTACTAGCTTCCTCATCCTCAGGCTGAGACACAATAGCAGCCAAGTATTTTCCTGAATGAGCCACAGCTGGCAGAGTGCGGCCAGTATGTGTGGAGCCTCAGGTGCTCATATTGCCCAGGCCGCCAAGATGTGCCGACAGTGACCAGATGTATTGGGTGTTGTCATCATTGGGTAATGATGAAATCATAGTTTGGAGGCTTGCACAACCTCAGGGATTAGGCTGAGAGTTGAACCTTGGCTCTCTGATTCCAAAGCCAGGTTATTTTCTATCATATCATCCTACTCTTACCTCTCTAACGTTTAATCTCTGGGATGGCAAAGGGGAAGTGAGTCAACTGTTCTCAGTTATCATACACCTTCCCATGCCCAACCAGAGTAGGACTCTGCCACTCCAAGGCAGTGTAATTAAAATATGCACTTTAAAAACTGGTTCATCAGAGTTAATACTACAGACTGCAGGTTCAAGATGGGGACTCTGCTCCGCAAGGCATAAAAATGAGAGATCTCATTACCTGTTTGGTGAAGTTTTCTAAGCTGCCAGAATTAGACACACAAAGAATGCTTGGGGATATACACACTGATAAATTATAAGCTGTCATCTGATTGAATGAGGAATGTTGCTCAATGTTGTGTAAAACT
The DNA here is from genome assembly GCF_029407905.1 of Bubalus kerabau. Taxonomy (NCBI): domain Eukaryota; kingdom Metazoa; phylum Chordata; class Mammalia; order Artiodactyla; family Bovidae; genus Bubalus; species Bubalus kerabau. The sequence goes on from NW_026577904.1 coordinate 1,947,460, forward strand.
GCTGAAAGATATGGCAGAAAATCGATATTGGCTCTCGGCAGCTGGTCTAGATGCCTAAGGACAGAAAAAACACTTATAAATAAGCGAGTCATTTCGCTTAGTAAGTGGGAATACAGAGAACAAAGTACTTCTTTTTATACCATATACACAGTCTATTCTCACATTTCCAGGCATGAATGCATACAAAAATGTTTCACTAAATTTAATTCCTGAACCAGGTAAGACCTGCTCTGGTTAGTTATGTGTTTGTATTTAAGATCATACCACTGGCGTATTGGTTCTTTATCATCTCATTTTAGACCAGTGGATTTCATCTCCAACAGTTTCATGTATTCAGAAGGTATAAAATGGTCAAGCATTCCATGTTAATAAGATTAGGAGAAAAACAGCAATTACAGTGTCACCAATAAGGCATGCATCTCTTTTCAAACTGGCATCCATGGGCATGATCAAGTGAAACCCCATGATACTGATCATTATTTTCGAGGACATAGCGGTAAACTATAAGCTAATATTTTCCTAAGAGTATGTCGGTTGTATTTTCTCAGAGTTGAGTAATTATTGCATCATTACCTCTGGGTCGACGTTGTTTTCTCCGGCTCGTTCCCTTGATCAATAACATCAGGCCATTTATCATACAGACTGTCTGTAATTATGCTTCCTTGGATATTTCGAAGAAAGTCCTTATATAGATCAAAAAGTATATATTATTCTTAGGATAAATTCAATGGAGAAATTGCAAAGAAAATATTTAGTGGAAAAATTCAATTCAGTCCACAATTCCTTCACAGCCACCCAGACTGATTCACACAGAGCTTGGCTGTCATTCACCACAGCCTTGCACACCCAGAAGTACTGGTTGGATTTTCCCCAACTAAAATTAGAAGCATAAAAGCAGAGTCTGGGCTGTAGTGAGAATGAAGCTAAAGCTCCTTCTATCGCCTGGAACTTACTCTTTGTGTACATGTTAACACATTAGTACATACTGGCAAGGTCTGGTGATAACTGATCCTAAAACCTATTAGTTTCTTGAAAAGAAACGCACATGCCCATTTTGTTTGTTTCCTTCAGACACATGCTTGCTCTTAATTCAAGAAAGAGAAGTTCTGAAATAAAACAAACAAAATTACACCCCTACATGCTCTTCTGCACATATTAAGAGAAAACCTGAAGTACGTGTGCTCTTTGGGAAAAAGCTAGTATCGAAATAGCTTCAATCCTTTTCTCTTTAAAAAAAAAATCATATAAAAGTTCAGTTCTACAGACTTTTAAGCAGCCGGTGTTAGAAATAAATCACAATCCCCAATCGTAAACTACATGATACCCTTACAACTCTGAGAATGGAATATATCCACCCAAAGAGGAAACTGAAAATTTAGATACATTGCAACTTGACACCTGTGGGATAGAATATGCAAATGTCAGCTTCCGAAGAGGAGGCCTGGAAACTTTATCCTGATGATCAAGGCTTCCTATCGTAGAATGGGGCCTATTAAAATAGATGAAGTTGTAACCTGTTGTGCAAGACTGAGAGGAAATGATTGCATTGCCTTGCCAGGTTCAAAGGCACAACTTGCTTCCACTGGTCTTAATATACAGCCTGACTTCTCTTAATAGTATCTTCTTTAGGCAGTGTTTCTAAGGCAACTATCATGATTGTAATCCTGATAGTGTTCGCTTGTCTCAGGACTTATTGAGCTGCTGTTTGTGTCAGGCACTCTCTTGAGTACTGAGGACAGAGTATGAAGATAATGTACAAAGTCTCAGTCCTCGCATACTTTTTCTTGTAATTGGTATACAGTACCCAATGATGGTCATCAGGGTTTCACTAGGCTTCTTATGGAGTGTCCGCAGTACATTTGGAAGGAGGAAGCACTCCATTTCAGTTCAGCCATTCAGTCCCGTCCTACTCTTTGCGACCCCATGGTCTGCACACCAGGCTTTCCTGTCCATCACCAACACCTGGGTCTTGTTCAAATTCATGTGCATGGAGTTGGTGATGCCATTCAACCATGTCATCTGGCTTTGACTTCGGGGAGTCTGGGAGTGTGCAGCAGGGCCTATGCTTTGTGTGCCAAACTACATGCACTTGGAGTGTGTCTCTTCTCTCTCCTGAACCCTGTGCTGTAGAATCCATTGGTGAGACTGAGTATGGTTAAGCCAGGGTATGACTCATGCAGAATATGCCATGGGTATTTGCTATTGGACCTCTGTTTATACACAGTTGAATGAAAAACTCAATGTGGTTCTGACTCTATATTCATTTCTGATTTAGACCAACTCCATGGATGCTTTGACATATGGTATTCTCAAGGCCAAAGTTGCAAGGTTTGATTCCCCACCAACATCAATCAACTTTAGGAAGAGAAAACTTTGGGACTGTCTAAGACCTGTACCCATAAGTAGCCACCCTCTTACTAGTCTGTAAGCTTACTAGTCTTACTAGCTTATAGCATGGAAACAGGCAAGAGCCTTGTAACACTTGCTCAAAAATCAAATCAGTTCCAAGTGTGCACCTTAGAGAGGGTAGCACTCTACTTGCTATTTGCATACCTAGTGTGTATTATTATGGGTCCAGTGTAGTAGGGGTCAACTCTAAACCATATCTGCACTGTTGTTATTATCATCCAAGGGAACATTAATAGGGGACAAGGAAACACCATAAGTTATTTAGTTTCTAGGATAATTTTAATAACCTGTCTGTAGTAATTACTACATCAATATATTTTTGTTCATAGCTGCTAACAAGCACCAAGATGGATTGATTAATTTTTTCTTTCTGTTGTATTACCGCCCTGGTAGAAATTTAACTACACACTTGTGATTTAGCTGTATCATTTCAAACTCAGTCCATTTTTTATATAAATCTATTGACTTTTGCAAAATTCCAAACAGATTTTGATTGTTGCACTCACTTTAAAAATAAGATGTATAAGATTAGGCACGTAGTAAAACTGGCTACCGTGTAACTGTAACCTTGGTTGGTGGGTTAAACTTACAAATGTTAACAAAGCCCATTAAAGATGGTAAGGGAGATAAAAGGAGGAACAAATGGTGGAGTCATCCCTACACTAATTTTCAAGTAAAAGGCATTGAGACACAGGGGAAGGGAGGATGATGAACTGATCAGAGATTTTGGTGGCCTCACTAAGCGTTTTTTGATTCATTGTAAGCCAAATGGGCTTCCCAGGTGGACCTAGTGGTAAAAAACCTGCCTGCCAATGCAGGAGATGCAAGAGATGCAGGTTCGATCCCTGGCAGGAAGATCCCCTGGAGAAGGGCATGGCAACCCACTCTAGTATTCTTGCCTGGAGGATTCCATGGACAGAGGACTCTGCTGGGCTACAGTCAATGGGATCACAGAGAGTCGGCTGCGAGTAGAAGAGTAACACACACAGACACACAGACAGACAGACACACACACATAAACACACACACACTAAACACACAAGTTTACCATAGTGAGTAAACATCTGTCCTGCATCCATGCTAAGTTGCTTCAGCCGTGTCCAGTTCTGTGCCACCTCATGGACTATAGCCTACCAGACTCCACTGTCCATGGGATTCTCGAGGCAAGAATACTGGAGTCATATGCCAGTCCCTGTTCCAGGGGATCCTTGCAACCCAGGGATGGAACCCAGGTTTCCTGCATTGAAGGCGGATTCTTTACTGTCTGAGCCACCTGGGAAGTTGCTTCTGTTAACTGTTTCCAAAAGCTTAATATGAATTTTCTTTTGGAAATGTGGCCTTCATTAGGAAGGTGATGAGGAAGTCATCCAAAGCAGAAAGCTTGTTTAGGTAAACACTCAATGTGTAAGTGGGTATTTTGAAATATATTGTTATTCTTTTGCATGGAGTGTTCAGGAGTCAAGATGTGCAATGAAAAAGGAAAATATCTAATGTATGGGGCTTATAACATTTGAGGTACCTTCCTTCAGTTTTGGCTTTGTGAAATGTCTTTCACTTTTCAGATCCTTCCTCTCTTATGCCTATTATGTTTCTTGGGCATTCATACTGAAGGACGAGTCATATAGCTTCAGATTTACCGTGTGTGGATAATGCTCAAACTTTCCTTACCTTTAAGACCGACGATATCACAAGAACTGGTTCATCATTCAAGTTCACTGTGTCTCCATAGTTTAGTTTCTTCTGTAGGATGCTGCATGATTTTATACTGTCTGATTTTTTAAAGATGCCTTCTGTGAACGGCCGTTTCTGATTGATAAAGGAATGCATATCCTATAGGGAAGGAAAGAAAAGAAAACTGTGGGACATTTCATGCCTAGAAGCCCAGACCACACGCTTGCTCCTTTTTTGACAGAGCTGTGGTATATGAGGGTACAGTTCTAGAACAGCAACGAAATCAATTTGAAATTTTTTCTCCAGTGTCTCTAAATATATGTTCGACCCAACAATCGATTTGACATTCATACACTGAAACATTTTAAACACTTGTGTAATCAGATTTTCCGTTTCAGTGAATTTACTGTCTTAAACATCTCTGCTTTGAGGCCTTTGTAGATTCACCCTCTCCTCCTTCACCGCTCCTTTCTCATTATTCCCTATTATAGATGCTCTTCCCTACGTGTGGAAATCTTTTTGCCATAGTCATGCTCTATTCATTTATTCCCCTTCCAGGGACTGTCCACCCCATTCATTCCTGTTTCCTGTATTCCCTTCCCTGAAAATCAGGCTCAATACGCCCCTCCTCCTTCTCTGATGGCATTCCTTTCTCATCAGCCTTTCTAGTTACTTTTCCTGTGTTTTCATGTCCTCTGCGGTCTGCAGAGTTAGAGAGATAACAGATATTGGAGCCAGGTTTTTCAAGGAATGTGGAATCTGTTATGCCAGTCATCCACTGTGTGACTTTGGGCATAGCACATACTTGGGTGAGGCTCTTGTGATTTTCATTTATGAAGTGGGGGTGATGATAGTCATGGCTACTGCCTAAATGTTCTGTGAAAGACGCAAGGTCTGGGGTAGTAGCTGGCACGTAGCTAGTATGATAAATTTCTTCATATATACCATAAAATTCCCTGCATCTAGTGTAGTGCTTGCAGAGATAGTGGACAGTGAACAAGAGTTAATGCTTACAGTTCAACACACTAATTTGATATAGCACAGTCCAAACTCTGTGACTCTTTTGACACATTCTGTCAGGAGCACATGATTCATCTTTGCCAGAGGATACGTACTTTATGCTTAAACACTTGAGTTACATATCTAATCCGTGTGAGACATTTTGCATCATAAGGGGGAGTAGACTCAGCTGAACGAAACTTGAGACTAGTGTGGACTTCAAGGGAGGAGACAAGAAGACATATGAGGATGAGGTGGACTCTCAGATATTCTTACACACAGAGTCTGAAGGAAATGTACGTGGCTCCAAATAGCCTGGAGTTCAAACTCGCCTCCAGGACCTCCCCAGCATTCTATGCAAAACAAGTACTCTCTCACCCGAAGGAAAAAATGGACATTGGGTGGATTTTGCCCAGCTCCCAGCCGGTCCCAGCCTCTGGCTGATCTCCAGAATTCCTGCCGCAGCTGTTTAAGTGATAACTACTCTGTACAACCTTGCAGAAGAACACCCCCCCCCCCCTTAAGACAGGAGCTTTCCACATACAGGCCTCTATATACTTACTCTTTCCTTGGGTAAGGGCAGCAGCTCACTAATCTGTCTGCTGCCCCTTCTCACCTCATAAAGGTGATCTGTAAAGGACTGCTCTCACTCTTTATCTCAACCTCGCCTTCTCTAACTGCCTTAACTTACAGAGTCCATGTTAACTGGTCTGAGCTGGTATAGATGGGTCTTTGTTGAAATCAGCGGAATGGATGAGAGTATCTTTTCGTCTTGTAGTTGCCTTCTGACTCTGCAGTACCTAAATCAGATCTTATTCTTTGAAGTAATGTTAAGAATCTTATCGGACAAAGTCAGACTTCTTCATTTGGGAGTAGATTTGGAAGAGAACACTTGATCACTCAGAACTCCCCTTCTCAGGAAGGTTACAGAAACCAAAATAAGACCTACCAGAATTGGGGTGGGCAGGGTGTCATTATCACATACATCCTCAAGAGCAGCTCCAAAGAGCTGTTTTGGCTTTGTGGGTGGTAGACACGCGTGTTGGTTGTCCTCGTGGGTCCTTGATATACACCCAAAGGCCCACTTTTGGAGAGAACTCTTCCTAAGTGTCTTCTTATCTGAAACTAATGTAGAAGAGAGATTTTCACTACTAGTAGTTAAGCTTATTTAGCCTGATTTCCACCACTTACATTCAGCAGCATGTTCATGGCAGAGGCTGAAAGAGAGAAACTGAACCATTTGTTATATAGCATTCCCCTCATTCTGAAGCAGGCTAATTGCATCCTTGTGGTGTTAACATGTTCTTCTTCCCCATATTCTGCAAAGCAGTAGTTAAACCTAGAGGCGTGATTAGACTCAGGGTTGACTCTCCCTGTGACAGTATTCCCCCAGAGAGTGCTCTCTATTCCCTTTGCCCTGTGTCATGAGGCACTTAACCTATAGTTATACAGGTTTCCTAATGTGAAGTGTTATCAGTGGATTCTGGTTTCAGATTTCATTTGAAAGGCCAAAATTATTTAATATTCAAAATAAGCCGCATTTGTAGGAAGTTTCCTTGCTCTTTCAGTTACCTGTTTGGCTTTCTGAGTACCCAGTCACGCCCAATTTTCTCCCTTAAAAAGAATCTCTTTTCATGAGACATCCTGTCTGACAGTGCTTATCAGTCAGCCTCTGGACCTCTCCTCTGAGAGGCCACACACCTCAGTCAGCTCCAAGGATGACTTCCTGCCCTCAGGGTCCTTGATAAGTAGTCATTATTTGCAGACAAAGTGGTAAGATTACAGCTGGCCATTCTTTGTGTGACACCTTACTCAGCTAACCCAGAGGTGAATTTTACCTACTAACAGCCCCTGTCAAAGGAATGCTTTTCAAATAAGAGTGATCAGCAATGAAAAATTGAGTTCAAAGTGTCTAGTGCCCAGCTATGAATGTTTTCCTGATATTTGCTCAATAAACCTGCTTAATATTTCCTTAAATAACCTGCTTAAATAACCAGCTACAGAAGTCAATTAGAGGAGCCCAGTTTTAGAGAAATAAACAGAAGAATTTAACCAAATCTTTTAAAATGCCCATCCATTTGCCTTTCGGAGACATAGTGAGTGCGTCACCATGTCCATTCAAGTGAGTGAACCACTTGTGGAGCTGGGTGAGAGAACCAGAAGGCTCCTATTCTGCCTCTTAATTGGATGAGTTACCTAAAACTCTTTGAGCATCAGTTTGCTCAAATGTAACATAAATGATGCTACTTACACCTCACTGGACTACATAACATAATGTACTACCCAGCACAAGACATGGCACATAGCAGCCTTAGTAAAGGTGATTTCCCTCCTTCAGAAGACCTAAGGCAGCCTAGACATCAGTCACCTCCCCCTAAGCAGACCCCACCCCCATTCTCCATTTGATTGTGCAACCTCCAGAAGGTGTGCATTCCTTAAGGAATGCCATCACTTTGCCTTAGGCTCTTCCTGCCCTGACATTCATACCACCATCATTTTCAAAGGAGAGAATGAAGAAAGCAAATGCATTCTTAAATTCAGGAAGAGATTCTCCTAATTTATATGTACAAATGTTAAAAAGATACTGGTTTATATGGGTTGAGTTGCTTTATGCACCCTGGTTTCCCTACTCTTAACCTGATTCTTTTATTTCTAATCTACCCACAGGTATTCATGTATTTCAAATGTATTCATTCATTGTTCAGCTTTAATAAGAATACTCTTAGGAAGAGAGCTCTTTCAGTTGGTAGAAAGCTATATGGCCAGCTAGCCTATAAGCATAGATGGAAAGCAAAATAGACCTTAAGGCCTATGCTTTCATTTTCAGGCCTAGATGGACCTTTCGTAATGTACATTAGTTGGTGTTAGAGTTCTTGTTGGCTCTGTGACCAATAAAAATATATATTATAGCCACGAAAAGTATGGTGCTTAGTTGTCCAGTCATGTCCAACCCTTGCGACCTCATGGACTATAGCCTGTCAGGTTCCTGTCCGTGGGACTTGCTGGATAATAATACTGGAGTGGGTTGCCAGCGACTGTTAAACAGGTTAACTTTACAACCTCATCTTTCTTAAAGTATCCTGGCAAGTTTTAGTTTAGTGTTTTTCCTCATGTTCAAATTAGGGTTTGAATGTTATAAAATGAAATCTTGTAACTTTGTGGGTATAGAATAACAATGATAAGAATATAAATACTTTAAGTAGAAATTCTATTCTGGCCTCAGTACTTGCTAAATTATTAAGATATTTTATTCAGAGAAACAAATGTCAATGGGACAATACTGGAATGCTAGCAGGGATAATTGCAAGAGGAAAGACTTAAAAACAAACAGACATATAAACATTCAGCCCAGTTCCATTTGCAACCTAGGTCTGAAGCAGAATGGAACGAGAGCTTGCTGTGGAGGTAGAATCCAGAGTTCAAGTCTCAGAGGCGGTCCTAAGGTGGCAGAGGAATAGAACGGGAAGACCACTTTCTCCCCACAAATTCATCGAAAGAACATTGAATGCTGAGCAAATTCCACAAAACAACTTCTGAATGCTGGCAGAGGACATCAGGCACCCAGAAAGGCAGCCCATTGTCTTTGAAAGGAGGTAGGACAAAATATACAAGAGAAAAAGAGAGACAAATGAGGTAGAGACAGAGATCTGTCCTGGGATGGGAGTCTTAAAAGAGGAGAAGTTTCGAAACACTAGGAAACACTCTCATTGGCAGGTCAGTGGGGAGTTTTGGAATCTCAGAGGGTAACATAACGGGCAGGAAAAAGAAAGAATGAAATAAAGAAACCCCACAGATTACGTGCCTATCATCAACTTCCAGCAGGGAACTAGTCCAGACACTCACAATTGCCACCAGCAAGTGGGGGGCCTGATCAGGGAGGTGCGGGCTGCATTGCTTAGGGTAAGGACCAGGCCTGAGTGCCCTGAGGGCAATCTGCGGGAGCTAATGTGAGATAGCAACCCAAATTGTGGGATAGCCAGAGAGAGAGAAAAAAAACTATCCTTTGAAATGCCCTAATCTAGGGCACTTCCTGGCCCACTCACAGAGCAGAGGACTGAGAGAACACCAGAGCAGAGCTAGCTGGCTGTGCACTGACTCATCTCCCACCAGAGACAGAGAGGCAGGCGGGGGCAGCCAGAGCCTGAAAGGGGCAATCTCAGCCCCAGAGAGGCATCCTCTACAAAACTGCAAGTAGGCTCCCATTTGCTAACCGAGACTTGTTGGGATTCTGGGCGGTTGACATCCGCTGGGACGGTCGCAGCCAGAGATCAGCTCCCCAGAAGAGACACACGGCCCACCTGAGACGGGCAGGCCTGCTGCCACCCAGCAAATCGAGCGGCTGGGATGGGGGAGGTGATAAGACACACCACACCTGGGGGGCACTGTGCTGGCTAAGCACCTGGTCGCCTGAGCTGCTCGGACCTGGGAAGGGCACAAAACCCAGGCCCGACCGAGTCTGTGCCTTTGTGGAGTACCTGAGAACCTGAACCTGAACAGCTTAGACCTAGGAATTGCACGCAACCCAGGGCCCGCCTCAGACAGTTGCAGGCAGAGCAACCTGGAGCCTGAGCAGTGTAGACTGGAAAAGCACACACACCGTGAGCGGGGGCAAACCCAGTGCGGCCAGGACACTGTAAGCACACGCCAGGGATATTTGTTTGCAGTGCTCCTCCGTCCCCAAAGCACCACTGAATAAGTGAGCCTAAATAAGTGACCACCTTCGCCCCCTTGAGTCAGGGCAGAAGTTAGACATTGAAAACACCAGCAAACAGAAGAAGTTAAAATAAACAGAGGCAACCGCTCTGGAAAAGACAGGTGCAACAGATTAAAACCTTGTAGTTAGCACTGACTACATTGGAAGTGGCCTAGAGATCTTGAGAAGTATAAGCTGGATCACGGAACTATCTGAAACTGAACTAACCCCGCACTGCCCACAACAACTCCAGAGAAATTCCTCGATATATTTTTACTATTATGATTAATTTTTTTTTAATTTTTAAGTCGTCTATTAGTTCTTCAATTGTAATTTGTATAACCTACTATTACCTTTCCAAAAAAAAGACCGAATTTTTAATGCAAACTTCACATATATATATTTTATCAATTTTTGTGATTTTTTTTTTTAGTAGTGTATTTGGGATACTCTAACCTTTACTGTAGACTTGTAATATTTGCTTTTTGGTATTTGTTATCAATTTTGTACGTTTAAGAACCCAATCTTCACTACCCATTTTTACTTGGGAGTTTGACCACTGCCTTGATTGCTCTCTCCCCCTTTTGACTCTCTTTTTTCTCCACCAGGTCACCTCTATGTTCTCCCTCACCCTTTTCTTCCCTACCCTATCTGTGAATCTCTTTGTGTATTCCAGGCTATGGAGAACACTTTGGGAACTGATTACAGGCTGGATTTGTCTCTCTCCTTTTGATTCCCTCTTTTCTTGTCCTGGTCACCTCTGTCTACTTCTTCCTTCTCTTCTCTGTGTAATTGCATGAGCCTCTCTGAGGGGTCCAGATTGTGGAGAGCACATAGGGAATTGATTACTGGCTAGCTTGCTCTCTCCCCTTTAGATTCCCCCTCTTTTTCCCCAGGGCAACTCTATTTCCCTCCTCCTATTCTCTTCTCCATCTAGCTTGGTGAACCTCTCTGGGTGTCTCTCACTGTGGAGAAGCTTTTCATCATTAATCTAGATGTTTTATCATCGGTGCTGTACAGATAGAGAAGTCTTGAGGCTACTCTAAGAATAAGACTGAAAACCAGAGACAGGAGGCTTAGGTTCAAAACCTGAGAACACCAGAGAACTCCTGACTCCAGGGAACATTAGTGGATAAGAGCTCATCCAAAAGCCTCCATATCTACACTGAAACCAAGCACCACCCAAGACCCAACAAGTTCCAGAGCAAGACATACAACGCAAAGTCGCCAACAACGCAGGATCATAGCCCTGAGCTTCAATATACAGGCTGCCCAAATTCACACCAAACCCGTAGACATCTCAAAACTCACTACTGGACACTTCATTGCACTCTGGAGAGAGGTCCAGCTCCACCCACCAGAACAGGGACGTAAGCTTCCCTAAGCAGGAAACCTTGACAAGCCACTCACACAACCCCACCCACAGTGAGGAACCTCCACAATAAAGAAGACTCACAAGCTGCCAGAATACAGAAAGGCCACCCCAAATACAGCTATCGAACTGATGCTGAAGCTGAAACTCCAATGCTTTGGTCACCTGATATAAAGAACTGGAGCATTGGAAAAGACCCTGATGCTGGGAAAGATTAAAGGCAGGAGGAGAAGGGGATGAGAGAGGATGAGATGGTTGGATGGCATCACCAATTCAAAGGACATGAGTTTGAGTAAGCTCTGGGAGTTGGTGATGGACAGGGAGGCCTGGTGCGCTGCAGTCCTCGACCCCAAGGACTTGGGGTCACTGTAGTCCTTGGGGTCCCAAAGAGTCGGACACGTCTGAGCAACTGAACTGAACTCAACGAATCGTGATGTCTCCTAAAGCTGTACTAGTTGCTTCTTGTAATCAGAACAGTCTTAACCTTGCTTTGCTCTCACAAGTGGGAAACTTCCCATGTTTTGGAGCAGATGGAAATTACTGCCCTTAGAATGTGCTTTGGGCTCTAGGATCTCCCATTGACCCCTGGCAGCCTTGCTGTCTTTGGCATCAAAGCCAGTTACATTATTCACGTACCTGCAACCTTCTCACTGTTATCGGTAATATCAGTGATATCACTGTTATCAGAACTCACTGAGGTCTCTCCAAAGAGAGAAGTGATATCTTCTCCAAATATCTTGAGACAGTTTTCAATGAGAAATTGTATGAAAGAAATCTGTAACACAAAGGGGCAAAATACAGGGTATTACTGTACATATGGTGTAATAGTAAATCACATTTCATGCATGAATCTTGGCTCTAACTAAAAATGCAAAAGAAATCTTAGAAAAATTCAGACTTGACTAAAAAATATATAAATATATTATATATACATCAGCTTTTTCTAAGACATAACTGATACTTTGAACAGTAGTTTGGCCTCAAATTTTAAAATTCTTTGAGTCAGTGGGCTAAAGGTATATACTATGTAGCCTGGTTTAATAGCTAAAATTTTGTAATGATGGTTAACATGCTTAAAACTAGGATGATTTTTAAGTAGCCTGCATGGGATATTTGGGACAAAAATGTATATTCTCTTATTCAGTTTTATTTATTTTTAATAAAATTTTTTCTACTTTTATTGAGATAGATTTTATATATCTCCTATTATTAAAATTTATAAAGTATCGAATACAACACCAATTGTGAATTTCATTTCAGTGAAGAAATGTCTGAAACTTGGGTAGCAGAGGTTTCTGTGTGGGCCAGGGTGTTTGGGAGCAAAGAAAGCATCTGGAGAGAAAACATGTCTGTCTGTCTTAGCACATTCCCTTGCCTCACACTTGCTCTCCGGGGGAGCTTGGAGAAGAGTAGTGATCTTATTAGGCATGTTGTGGTTCTGTTAGGATGTTCTGAAATATTTTACTAGCTTCCTCATCCTCAAGCAGAGACACAATAGAAGCCAAGTATTTTCCTGAATGAGCCACAGCTGGCAGAGTGCGGCCAGTATGTGTGGAGCCTCAGGTGCTCATATTGCCCAGGCCGCTAAGATGTGCCGACAGTGACCAGATGTATTGGGTGTTGTCATCATTGGGTAATGATGAAATCATAGTTTGGAGGCTTGTACACCCTCAGTGATTAGGCTGAGAGTTGAACCTTGGCTCTCTGATTCCAAAGCCAGGTTCTTTTCTATCATATCATCCTACTCATACTTCTCTATCGTTTAATCTCTTGGATGGCAAAGGAGAAGTGAGTCAACTGTTCTCAGTTATAATACACCTTCCCATGCCCAACCAGAGTAGGACTCTGCCACCCCAAGGCAGTGTAATTAAAATGTGCACTTTAAAAACTGGTTCATCAGAGTTACTACTACAGACTTCAGGTTCAAGATGGGGACTCTGCTCTGCAAGGAATAAAAATGAGAGCTCTCGTTACCTGTTTGGTGAAGTTTTCTGAGCTGCCAGAATTAGGCAGACAAAGAAGGCTTGATGTTATACACACTGATAAATTATAAGCTGTCATCTGATTGGATGAGGAATGTTGCTCAATATTGTGTAAAACTGCAAAAAGATATCGCAGAAAAACTACATTGGCTCTGGGCAGCTGGTCTAGAAGCCTAAGGACAGAAAAAATACTTATAAATAAAGCGAGTCATTTTGCTTAGTAAGTGGGAATACAGAGAACAAAGTACTTCTTTTTATACCATGTACACAGTCCATTCTCACAGTTTCAGGCATGAATGCATACAAAAGTGTTTCACTGAATTTAATTGCTGAACCAGGTTAGACCTACTCTGGTTAGTTATGTGTTTGTATTTAAGATCATACCACTGCCGGATTGGTTCTTTATCATCTCATTTTAGACCAGTGGATTTCCTCTTCAACAGTTTCATGTATTCAGAAGGTGTAAAATGGTCAAGCATTCCATGTTAATAAGATTAGGAGAAAAACACCAATTACAGTGTCACCAATAAGGCATGCATCTCTCTTCAAACTGGCATCCATGGGCATGATCAAGTGAAACCCCATGATACTGATCATTATTTTCGAGGACACAGTTGTAAACTATAAGCTAATATTTTCCTAAGAGTTGTTGGTTGTATTTTCTCAGAGTTGAGTAATTATTGCATCATTACCTCTGGGTCGATATTATTTTCTCCTCCTTGTTCCCTTGATCAATAACATCAAGCCATTTATCATAGAGACTGGTTGTAAATATGCTTCCTTGGATATTTCGAAGAAAATCCTTATATAGATCAAAAAGTATATATTATTCTTAGGATAAATTCAATGGAGAAATTGCAAAGAAAATATTTAGTGGAAAAATTCAATTGAGTCCACAATTCCTTCACAGCCACGCAGACTGATTCCCACAGAGCTTGGCTGTCATTCTCCACAGCCTTGCACACCCAGAAGTACTGGATGTATTTTCCCCAACTAAAATTAGAAGCATAAAAGCAGAGTCTGGGCTGCAGTGAGAATGAAGCTAAAGCTCCTTCTATCGCCTGGAACTTACTCTTTGTGTACATGTTAACACATTAGTACAAACTGGCAAGGTCTGGTGATAACTCATCCTAAATCCTATTAGTTTCTTGAAAAGAAACGCACATGCCCATTTTGTTTGTTTACTTCAGACACATGCTTGCTCGTGATTCAAGAAAGAGAATTCTGAAATAAAACAAACAAAATTACACCCCTACATGCACTTATACAAATATTAAGAGAAAACCTGAAGTATGTGTGCTGTTTGGGAAAAAGCTAGTATTGAAATAGCTTCAATTTTTCTCTTAAAAAAAAAACCATATAAAAATTCAGTTCTACAGACTTATAAGCAGCAGGTGTTAGGAATAAATCAAAAGCCCCAATGGTAAACTACATGTTACCCTTACAACTCTTTGAATGGAATATATCCACCCAAAGAAGAAACTGAAAATTTAGATACATTGCAACTTGACACCTGTGGGATAGAATATGCAAATGTTAGCTTCCGAAGAGGAGGCCTGGAAACTATCCTGATGACCAAGTCTTAATATCTTAGAATGGGGCCTATTAAAATAGATGAAGTTGTAACCTGTTGTGCGAGACTGAGGGGAAATGATTGCATTGCCTTGCCAGTTTCAAAGGCACAACTTGCTTCCACTGGTCTTAATATACAGCCTGACTTCTCTTAATAGTATCTTCTTTAGGCAGTGTTTCTAAGGCAACTATCATGATTGTAATCCTGTTAGTGTTCGCTTGTTTCAGGACTTATTGAGCTGCTGTTTGTGTCAGGCACTCTCTTGAGTACTGAGGACAGAGTATGAAGATAATGTACAAAGTCTCAGTCCTCGCATACTTTTTCTTGTAATTGGTACACAGTACCCAATGATGGTCATCAGGGTTTCACTAGGCTTCTTATGGAGTGTCCGCAGTACATTTGGAAGGAGGAAGCACTCCATTTCAGTTCAGCCATTCAGTCCCGTCCTACTCTTTGCGACCCCATGGACTGCACACCAGGCTTTCCTGTCCATCACCAACACCTGGGTCTTGTTCAAATTCATGTCCATGGAGTTGGTGATGCCATTCAACTATGTCATCTGGCTTTGACTTCTGGGAGTCTGGGAGTGTGCAGCAGGGCCTATGCTTTGTGTGCCAAACTACATGCACTTGGAGTGTGTCTCCTCTCTCCTGAACCCTGTGCTGTAGAATCGATTGGTGAGACTGAGTATGGCTAAGCCAGGACATGACTCATGCAGAATATGCCATGGGTATTTGCTATTGGACCACTGTTTATAGACAGTTTATTGAAAAACTCAATGTGGTTCTGACTATATATTCCTTTCTGATTTAGACCAACTCCATGGTTGCTTTGACATATGGTATTCTCAAGGCCAAAGTTGCAAGGTTTGATTCCCCACCAAGATCAATCAACTTTAGCAAGAGAAAAGTGTGGGACTGTCAAAGACCTGTACCCATAAGTAGCCACCCTCTTAGTAGTCTGTGCTTATAGCATGGAAACAGACAAGAGCCTAGTAACATTTGCTCAAAAGTCAAATCAGTTCCAAGTGTGCACCTTTGAGAGGGTGGCACTCTACTTGCTATTTGCATACCTAGTGTGTATTAGTATGGGTCAAGTGTAGTAGGGGTCAACTCTAAATCATATCTGCACTGTGGCTATTATCATACAATCGAACATTAGTAGGGGACAAGGAAACACCATATGTTATTTGGTTTCTAAGATAATTTTAATAACCTGTCTGTAGTTATTACTACATCAAAATATTTTTTTTCATAGCTGCTAACAAGTACCAAGATGGATTGATTAATTTTTTTCTTTCTGTTGTATTATCGCCCTGGTAGAAATTTAACTACACACTTGTGATTTAGCTGTATCATTTCAATCTCAGTCTATTTTTTGTATAAATCTATTGAGTTTTGCAAAATTCCAAACAGATTTTGATTTTTGCACTCACTTTAAAAATAAGATGTATAAGATTAGGCACGTAGTAAAACTGGTTACCATGTAACTGTAAGCTTGGGTGGTGGGTTAAACTTACAAGTGTTAAAAAAGCCCATTAAAGACAGTAAGGGAGATAAAAGGAGGAAAAAGGAGGAACAAACGGTGGCGTCATCCCTACAGTAATTTTCAAGTAAAAGGCATTGAGACACAGGGGAAGGAAGGATGATGAAGTGATCAGAGATTTTGGTGGCCTCACTAAGTGTTTTTTGATCCATTGTAAGCCAAATGGGCTTCCCAGGTGGTGCTAGTGGTAAAAAACCTGCCTGCCAATGCAGGAGATGCAAGAGATGCAGGTTCGATCCCTGGCAGGAAGATCCCCTGGAGAAGGGCATGGCAAACCACTCTAGTATTCTTGCCTCGAGGATTCCATGGACAGAGGAGTCTGCTGGGCTACAGTCAATGGGATCACAGAGAGTCGGCTGCGACTAGGAGAATAACACACACAGACACACACACACACTCACACACACACTAAACACATGAGTTTACCGTAGTGAGTAAACATCTGTCCTGCATCCATGCTAAGTTGCTTCAGCCGTGTCCAATTCTGTGCCACCTCATGGACAATAGCCTGCCAGACTCCACTGTCCATGGGATTCTCCAGGCAACAATACTGGAGTCGTATGCCAGTCCCTGTTCCAGGGGATCCTTGCAACCCAGGGATGGAACCAAGGTTGCCTGCATTGAAGGTGGATTCTTTAGTGTCTGAGCCACCTGGCAAGTTACTTCTGTTAACTGTTTCCAAAAGCTTAGTAGGAATTTTCTTTTGGAAATGTGGCCTTCATTAGGAAGGTGATGAGGAAGTCACCCAAAGCAGGAAGCTTGTTTTGGTAAACACTCAATGTGTAAGTGGGTATTTTGAAATATATTGTTATTCCTTTGCATGGAGTGTTCCGGAGTCAAGATGTGCAATGAAAAAGGAAAATATCTAATGTATGGGGCTTATAACATTTGAGGTACCTTCCTTCAGTTTTGGCTTTGTGAAGTGTTTTTCACTTTTCAGATCCTTCCTCTCTTATGCCTATTAGGGTTCTTGGGCACTCATAATGAAGGATCAGTCATATAGCTTCGGATTTACCGTGTGTGGATAATGCTCAAACTTTCCTTACCTTTAAGACCCACGCTATGACAAGAATTGGTTCATCTTTCAAGTTCACTGTGTCTCCACAGTTTAGTTTCTTCTTTAGGGCTCTGCATGATTTTATACTGGCTGATTTTCTAAAGATGCCTTGTGTGAAGGGCCCTTTTTGATTGATAAAGGAAAGCATATCCTATAGGGAAGGAAAGAAAAGAAAACTGTGGGACATTTCATGCCTAGAAGCCCAGAGCACAAGCTTGCTCCTGTTTTGACAGAGCTGTGGTATATGAGGGTACAGTTCTAGAACAGCACCGAAGTCAATTTGAAATTTTTTCTTCAGTGTCTCTAAATATATTTTCGGCCCAACAATCGATTTGACATTCATACACTGAAACATTTTAAACACTTGTGTAATCAGATTTTCCGTTTCAGTGAATTTACTGTGTTAAACGTCTCTGCTTTGAGGCCTTTGTAGATTCACCCTCTCCTCCTTCCCCGCTACTTTCTCATTATTCCCTATTACAGAGGCTCTTCCCTAAGTGTGGAAATCTTTTTGCCATATTCATGCTCTATTCATTTATTCTCCTTCCAGGGACTGTCCACCCCGTTCATTCCTGTTTCCTGTATTCCCTCCCCTCAAAATCAGGCTCAATATGCCTCTCCTCCTTCTCCGATGACATTCCTCTCTCATCAGCCTTTCTAGTTCATTTTCCTGTAGTTTCATGTCCTCTGCTGTCTGCAGAGTTAGAGAAATAACAGATATTGGAGCCAGGTTTTTCAAGAAATGTGGAGTCTGTTATGCCAGTCTTCCACTCTGCGACTATGGGCATAGCACATACTTGGGTGAGGCTCTTTTGATTTTCATTTATGAAGTGGGGGTGATGATAGTCATGGCTACTCCCTAAATTTTCTGTGAAAGACGCAAGGTCTGGGGTAGTAGCTGGCACGTAGCTAGTATGATAAATTTCTTCATACATACCATAAAATTCCCTGCATCTAGTGTAGTGCTTGCAGAGATAGTGGACAGTGAACAAGAGTTAATGCTTACAGTTCAATACACTAATGTGATATAGCACAGTCCAAACTCTGTGGCTCTCTTTTGACACATTCTGTCAGGAGCACATGATTCATCTTTGGCAGAGGATGCGTAATTTATGCTTAAACACTTGAGTTGCATATGAAATCCGTGCGAGACATTTTGCATCATAAGGGGGAGTAGACTCAGCTGAAGGAGTCTTGAGACTCGTGTGGACTTCAAGGGAGGAGATGAGGAGACATATGAGGATGAGGTGGACTCTCAGAGATTCTTACACACAGAGTCTGAAGGAAAGCTACGCAGCTCAAAATAGCCTGGAGTTCAAAATCTCCTCCAGGAACTCCCCACCATTCTATGCAAAACAAGTACTCTCTCACCCAAAGGAAAAAAATGGACACTGGGTGGACTTTGCCCAGCTCCCAGCCAGTCCCAGCCTCTGGCTGACCTCCAGAATTCCTTGCCGCAGCTGTTTAAGCGATAACTACTCTGAAGAACCTTGCACAAGAACAGGCCCCCTTAAGACAGGAGGTTTCCACCTACGTGCCTCTATATACTTCTCTTTTCTTGGGTAAGGGCAGCAGCTCACTAATCTGACTGCTGCCCCTTCTCACCTCATAAAGGTGATCTGTAAAAGACTGCTGTCATTCTTTTTCTCAACCTCGCCTTCTCTAACTGTCTTAACTTATAGAGTCTATGTTAACTGGTCTGAGCTGGTATAGATGGGTCTTTGTTGAAATCAGCGGAATGGATGAGAGTATCTTTTCATCTTGTAGTTGCCTTCTGACTCTGCAGTGCCTAAATCAGGTCTTATTCTTTGAAGTAATGTTATGAGTCTTATCGGACAAAGTCAGACTTCTTCATTTGGGAGTAGATTTGGAAGAGAACACTTGATCTCTCAGAACTCCCCTTCTCAGGAAGGTTACAGAAACCAAAATAAGACCTACCAGAATTGGGGTGGGCAGGGTGTCATTATCACATACATCCTCAAGAGCAGCTCCAAAGAGCTGTTTTGGCTTTGTGGGTGGTAGACAAGCGTGTTGGTTGTCCTCGCGGGTCCTTGATATACACCCAAAGGCCCACTTTTTGAGAGAATTCTTCCTAACTGTCTTCTTGTCTGAAACTAATGTAGAAGAGAGATTTTCACTACTAGTAGCTTAGCTTATTTAGCCTGATTTCCACCACTTACATTCAGCAGCATGTTCATGGCAGAGGCTGAAAGAGAGAAACTGAACCATTTGTTATATAACATTCCCCTCATTCTGAAGCAGGCTATTTGCATCCTTGTGGTGTTAACATGTTCTTCCCCATATTCTGCAAGCCAGTAGTTAAACCTAGAGGCGTGATCAGACTCAGGGTTGATTCTCCCTGTGACAGTATTCCCCCAGACAGTGCTCTCTATTCCCTTTGCCCTGTGTCATGAGGCACTTAACCTATAGTTATACAGGTTTCCTAATGTGAAGTATTATCAGTGGATTCTGGTTTCAGATCTCATTAGAAAAGCCAAAATTATTTAATATTCAAATCAAGCAGCATTTGTAGTAAGTTTCCTTCCTCTGTTCAGTTACCTGTTTGGCTTTCTGAATACCCAGTCATGCCCAATTTTCTCCCTTGAAAAGAGTCGCCTTTCACGAGACATCCTGCCTGACAGTACTTATCAGTCAGCCTCTGGACCTCTCCTCTGGTAGGCCACACACCTCAGTCAGCTCCAAGGATGACTTCCTGCCCTCAGGGTCCTTGAGAAGTAGTCATTAATTGCAGACAATGTGGTTAGATTACAGGGGCCCATTTTTTGTGTGTGTGTGACACCTTACTGAGCTAACCCAAAGATGAATTTTAAATACCAATAGCCCCAGTCAAAGGAATGCTTTTCAAAAAAGAGTGATCAGCAATGAAAAATTGAGTTCAAAGTGTCTCGTGCCGAGCTATGAATATTTTCCTGATATTTGCTCAATAAACCTGCTTAATATTTCCTTAAATAACCTGCTTAAATAACCAGCTACAGAAGTCAATCAGAGGAGCCCAGTTGTAGAAAAATAAACAGAAGAATTTAACCAAATCTTTTAAAATGCCCATCCACTTGTCTTTCGGAGACATAGTGAGTGCGTCACCATGTCCATTCAAGTGAGCGAACCACTTGTGGAGCTGGGTGAGAGAACCAGAAGGCTCCTATTCTGCCTCTTAATTGGATGAGTTACCTAAAACTCTTTGAGCATCAGTTTGCTCAAATGTAACATAAATTATGCTACTTACACCTGACTGGACTACATAACATAATGTACTTCCCAGCACAAGACATGGCACATAGCAGCCTTAATAAAGGTAATTTCCCTCCTTCAGAAGGCCTAAGGCAGCCTAGACATCAGTCACCTCCCCCTAAGCAGACCACACCCCCATTCTCCATTTGATTGTGCAGCCTCCAGAAGGTGTGCATTCCTCAAGGAATGCCATCACTTTGCCTTAGGCTCTTCCTGCCCTGACATTCATACTACCATCATTTTCAAAGGAGAGAATGAAGAAAGCAAATGCATTCTTAAATTCAGGAAGAGATTCTCCTAATTAATATGTACAAATGTTAAAAAGATACAGGTTTATATGGGTTGAGTTGCTTTATGCACCCTGGTTTCCCTACTCTTAACCTGATTCTTTTATTTCTACAGTACCCACAGGTATTCATGTATTTCAAATGTATTCATTCATTGTTCAGTTTTAATTAAAAATACTCTTAGGAAGAAAGCTCTATCAGTTGGTACATAGCTATATGGCTAGCTAGACTATAAGCATAGATGGAAAGCAAAATAGACATTAAAGCCTACGCTTTTATTTTCAGGCCTAGATGGCCCCTTCGTAATGTACATTGGTTGGCGTTAGAGTTCTTGTGGGCTCTGTGACCAATAAAACTCTATACTATAGCCACGCAATGTATGGTGCTCAGTTGTTCAGTCATGTCCAACTCTTGCCACCCCATGGACTATAGCCTGTTAGGCTCCTGTCCGTGGGACTTGCTGGATAATACTACTGGAGTGGGTTACCAGGGACTGTTAATCAGGTTAACTTTACAACCTCATCTTTCTTAAAGAATCCTGGCAAGATTTAGGTTAGTGTTTTTCCTCATGCTCATAGTAGGGTTTGAATGATAAAAAATGAAATTTTGTAACTTTGTGGGTATAGAATAACAATTATAAGAATACAAATACTTTAAGTAGAAATACTATTCTGGTCCCAGTACTTGCTAAATTAGTAAGATATTTTATTCAGAGAAAGAAATGTCAATGGGACAATACTGGAATGGTAGCAGGGATAATTGCAAGAAGAAAGACTTAAAAACAAACAGACATATAAACATTCAGTCCAGTTCCGTTTGCAACCTAGGTCTGAAGCAGAATAGAACGAGAGCTTGCTGTGGAGGTAGAATCCAGAGTTCAAGTCTCAGGGGCGGTCCTAAAGTGGCGGAGGAATAGAACAGAAAGACCACTTTCTCCCCACAAATTCATCGAAAGAACATTGAATGCTGAGCAAATTCCACAAAACAACTTCTGAATGCTGGCAGAGGACATCAGGCACCCAGAAAGGCAGCCCATTGTCTTCGAAAGGAGGTGGGACAAAATATACAAGAGAAAAAGAGAGACAAATGAGGTAGGGACAGAGATCTGTCCTGGGACGGGAGTCTTAAAAGAGGAGAAGTTTCGAAACACTGGGAAACACTCTCACTGGCAGGTCAGTGGGGAGGTTTGGAATCTCAGAGAGTAACATAACGGGGAGGAAAAAGAAAGAAAGAAAGAAACCCCACAGATTACGTGCCTAACATCAACTTCCAGCAGGGAACTCGTCCAGACACTCACAATTGCCACCAGCAAGCGGGGGGCCTGAACAGGGAGGTGCGGGCTGCATTGCTTAGGGTAAGGACCAGGCCTGAGTGCCCTGAGGGCAATCTCAGGGAGCTAAGGTGAGATAGCAACCCAAATTGTGGGATAGCCAGAGAGAGAGAAAAAAAACTATCCTGTGAAAAGCCCTAAACTAGGGCACTTCCTGGCCCACTCACAGAGCAGAGGACTGAGAGAACACCAGAGCAGAGTTGGCTGGCTGTGCACTGATTCATCTCGCACCAGAGACAGGGAGGCAGGTGGGGGCAGCCAGACCCTGAAAGGGGCAATCTCAGCCCCAGAGAGGCATCCTCTACAAAACTGCAAGTAGGCTCCCATTTGCTAACCAAGACTTGTTGGGATACTGGGCGGTTGACATCCGCTGGGACGGTTGCAGCCAGAGATCAGCTCCCCAGAAGAGACACACGTCCCACCTGTGATGGGCAGGCCTGTTGCCACCCAGCAAATCGAGCAGCTGGGATGGGGGAGGTGATAAGACACACCACACTTGGGGGGCACTGTGCTCACTAAGCACCTGGTCACCTGAGCTGCTCGGACCTGGGAAGTGCACAAAACGCAGGGCCGACTGAGTCTGCGCCTTTGTGGAGTACCTGAGAACCTGAACCTGAATGGCTTAGACCAGGGAAGCGCACGCAACCCAGGGCCCGCCTCAGACAGTTGCACTCAGAGCATCCTGGAGCCTTAGCAGTGTAGACTGGGAAAGCACAGACACCGTGAGCAGGGGCAAACCCAGTACGGCCAGGACACTGTGAGCACATGCCAGGGATATTTGTTTGCAGTGCTCCTCCGTCCCCACAGCACCACTGAATAAGTGAACCTAAATAAGTGACCACCTTCGCCCCCATGAGTCAGGGCGGAAATTAGACACTGAAAAGATCAGCAAACAGAAGAAGTTAAAATAAACAGAGGGATCCGCTCTGGAAAAGACAGGTGCAACAGATTAAAACCTTGTAGTTAGCACTGACTACAGTGGAAGTGGCGTAGAGATCTTCAGAAGTATAAGCTGGATCATGGAGCTATCTGAAACTGAATTAACCCCGAACTGCCCACAACAACTCCAGAGAAATTCCTAGATATATTTTTACTATTATGATTAAAAAAAATGTTTTTTAATTTTTAAGTCCTCTATTACTTCTTTAATTGTAATTTGTATAACCTACTATTACCTTTCCAAAAAAAGACCCTATTTTTAATGCAAACTTCACATATATATTTTTTATCATTTTTTGTGTCTTTCGTTTTTTTTTTTTTTTTTTAATACTGTATTTGGGAGACTCTAACCTTTACTGTAGACTTGTAATATTTGCTTTTTCGTATTTGTTATCAATTTTGTACGTTTAAGAACCCAATCTTCACTACCCATTTTTAGTTGGGAGTTTGACCACTGCCTTGATTGCTCTCTCCCCCTTTTGACTCTCTTTTTTCTCCACCAGGTCGCCTCTATGTCCTCCCTCACCCTTTCTTCCCTACCCACTCTTTGAATCTCTTTGTGTATTCCAGGCTATGGAGAACACTTTGGGAACAGATTACTGGCTGGATCTGTCTCTCTCCTTTTGATTCCCTCTTTTCTTGTCCTGGCCACCTCTGTCTACTTCTTCCTTCTCTTTTCTGTGTAACTGCATGAGCCTCTCTGAGGGGTCCAGATTGTGGAGAGCACATATGGAATTGATTACTGGTTAGCTTGCTCTCTCCCCTTTGGATTCCCCCTCTTCTTCCCCTGTGCAACTCTATCTCCCTCCTCCTATTCTCTTCGCCATCTAGCTTGGTGAACCTCTCTGGGTGTCTCTCACTGTGGAGAAGCTTTTCATCATTAACCTAGATGTTTTATCATTGGTGCTGTACAGAGAGAGAAGTCTTGAGGCTACTCTAAGAATAAGACTGAAAACCAGAGACAGGAGGCTTAAGTTCAAAACCTGAGAACACCAGAGAACTCCTGACTCCAGGGAACATTAGTGGATAAGAGCTCATCCAAAAGCCTCCATACCTACACTGAAACCAAGCACCACCCAAGAGCCAACAAGTTCCAGAGCAAGACATACAACGCAAAGTCGCCAACAACGCAGGATCATAGGCCTGAGCTTCAATATACAGGCTGCCCAAATTCACACCAAACCCGTAGACATCTCAAAACTCACTACTGGACACTTCATTGCACTCCAGAGAGAGGTCCAGCTCCACCCACCAGAACAGGGACGTAAGCTTCCCTAAGCAGGAAACCTTGACAAGCCACTCACACAACCCCACCCACAGTGAGGAACCTCCACAATAAAGAAGAACCACAAGCTGCCAGAATACAGAAAGGCCACCCCAAATACAGCAATCGAACTGATCCTGAAGCTGAAACTCCAATGTTTGGTCACCTGATGAAAAGAACTGACTCATTGGAAAAGACCCTGATGCTGGGAAAGATTGAAGGCAGGAGGAGAAGGGGATGAGAGAGCATGAGACGGTTGGATGGCATCACCAATTCAAAGGACATGAGTTTGAGTATGCTCTGGGAGTTGGTGATGGACAGGGAGGCCTGGTGCGCTGCAGTCCTCGACCCCAAGGACTTGGGGTCACTGTAGTCCTTGGGGTCCCAAAGAGTCGGACACGTCTGAGCAACTGAACTGAACTCAACGAATCGTGATGTCTCCTAAAGCTGTACTAGTTGCTTCTTGTAATCAGAACAGTCTTAACCTTGCTTTGATCTCACAAGTGGGAAACTTCCCATGTCTTGGAGCAGATGGAAATTACTGCCCTTAGAATGTGCTTTGGGCTCTAGGATCTCCCATTGACCCCTGGCAGCCTTGCTGTCTTTGGCATCAAAGCCAGTTACATTATTCACGTACCTGCAACCTTCTCACTGTTATCGGTAATATCAGTGATATCACTGTTATCAGAACTCACTGAGGTCTCTCCGAAGAGAGAAGTGATATCTTCTCCAAATATCTTGAGACAGTTTTCAATGAGAAATTGTATGAAAGAAATCTGTAACACAAAGGGGCAAAATACAGGGTATTACTGTACATATGGTGTAATAGTAAATCACATTTCATGCAGGAATCTTGGCTCTAATTAAAAATGCAAAAGAAATCTTAGAAAAATTCAGACTTGACTAAAAAATATATAAATATATTATATATACATCAGCTTTTTCTAAGACATAACTGATACTTTGAACAGTAGTTTGGCCTCAAATTTTAAAATTCTTTGAGTCAGTGGGCTAAAGGTATATACTATGTAGCCGGGTTTAATAGCTAAAATTTTGTAATGATGGTTAACATGCTTAAAACTAGGATGATTTTTAAGTAGCCTGCATAGGATATTTGGGACAAAAATGTATATTCTCCTATTCAGTTTTATTTATTTTTAATAAAATTTTTTCTAGTTTTATTGAGATAGATTTTATATATCTCCTATTATTAAAATTTATAAAGTATCGAATACAACACCAATTGTGAATTTCATTTCAGTGAAGAAATGTCTGAAACTTGGGTAGCAGAGGTTTCTGTGTGGGCCGGGGTGTTTGGGAGCAAAGAAAGCATCTGGAGAGAAAACATGTCTGTCTGTCTTAGCACATTGCCTTGCCTCACACTTGCTGTCCGGGGGAGCTTGGAGAAGAGCTGTGATCTTATTAGGCATGTTGTGGCTCTGTTAGGATGTTCTGAAATATTTTACTAGCTTCCTCATCCTCAGGCAGAGACACAATAGAAGCCAAGTATTTTCCTGAATGAGCCACAGCTGGCAGAGTGCGGCCAGTATGTGTGGAGCCTCAGGTGCTCATATTGCCCAGGCCGCTAAGATGTGCTGACAGTGACCAGATGTATTGGGTGTTGTCATCAATGGGTAATGATGAAATCATAGTTTGGAGGCTTGTACACCCTCAGTGATTAGGCTGAGTGTTGAACCTTGGCTCTCTGATTCCAAAGCCAGGTTCTTTTCTATCATATCATCCTACTCTTACCTCTCTATCGTTTAATCTCTTGGATGGCAAAGGGGAAGTGAGTCAACTGTTCTCAGTTATAATACACCTTCCCATGCCCAACCAGAGTAGGACTCTGCCACTCCAAGGCAGTGTAATTAAAATGTGCACTTTAAAAACTGGTTCATCAGAGTTACTACTACAGACTTCAGGTTCAAGATGGGGACTCTGCTCTGCAAGGCATAAAAATGAGAGATCTCGTTACCTGTTTGGTGAGGTTTTCTGAGCTGCCAGAATTAGGCAGACAAAGAAGGCTTGATGTTATACACACTGATAAATTATAAGCTGTCATCTGATTGGATGAGGAATGTTGCTCAATATTGTGTAAAACTGCAAAAAGATATCGCAGAAAAACTACATTGGCTCTGGGCAGCTGGTCTAGAAGCCTAAGGACAGAAAAAACACTTATAAATAAAGCGAGTCATTTTGCTTAGTAAGTGGGAATACAGAGAACAAAGTACTTCTTTTTATACCATGTACACAGTCCATTCTCACAGTTTCAGGCATGAATGCATACAAAAATGTTTCACTGAATTTAATTCCTGAACCAGGTAAGACCTGCTCTGGTTAGTTATGTGTTTGTATTTAAGATCATACCACTGGCGGATTGGTTCTTTATCATCTCATTTTAGACCAGTGGATTTCATCTCCAACAGTTTCATGTATTCAGAAGGTGTAAAATGGTCAAGCATTCCATGTTAATAAGATTAGGAGAAAAACACCAATTACAGTGTCACCAATAAGGCATGCATCTCTCTTCAAACTGGCTTCCATGGGCATGATCAAGTGAAACCCCGTGATACTGATCATTATTTTCGAGGACACAGCTGTAAACTATAAGCTAATATTTTCCTAAGAGTTGTTGGTTGTATTTTCTCAGAGTTGAGTAATTATTGCATCATTACCTCCGGGTCGATGTTATTTTCTCCTGCTCGTTCTCTTGATCAATAACATCAAGCCACTTATCATACAGAGTGTCTGTAAATATGCTTCCTTGGATATTTCGAAGAAAATCCTTATATAGATCAAAAAGTATATATTATTCTTAGGATAAATTCAATGGAGAAATTGCAAAGTAAGTATTTAGTGGAAAAATTCATTTCAGTCCACAATTCCTTCACAGCCACGCAGACTGATTCCCACAGAGCTTGGCTGTCATTCTCCACAGCCTTGCACACCCAGAAGTACTGGATGGATTTTCCCCATCTAAAATTAGAAGCATAAAAGCAGAGTCTGGGCTGCAGTGAGAATGAAGATAAAGCTCCTTCTATTGACTGTAACTTACTCTTTGTGTACATGTTAACACATTAGTTCAAACTGGCAAGGTCTGGTGATAACTCATCCTAAATCCTATTAGTTTCTGGAAAGGAAATGCACATGCCCATTTTGTTTGTTTACTTCAGACACATGCTTGCTCGTGATTCAAGAAAGAGAAGTTCTGAAATAAAACAAACAAAATTACACCCCTACATGCTCTTATACACATATTAAGAGAAAACCTGAAGTATGTGTGCTGTTTGGGAAAAAGCTAGTATTGAAATAGCTTCAATCTTTCTCTTTAAAAAAAAAAAACAATATAAAAGTTCAGTTCTACAGACTTATAAGCAGCAGGTGTTAGGAATAAATCAAAAGCCCCAATGGTAAACTACATGTTACCCTTACAACACTTTGAATGGAATATATCCACCCAAAGAGGAAACTGAAAATTTAGATACATTGCAACTTGACACCTGTGGGATAGAATATGCAAATGTCAGCTTCCGAAGAGGAGGCCTGGAAACTTTATCCTGATGACCAAGTCTTAATATCGGAGAATGGGGCCTATTAAAATAGATGAAGTTGTAACCTGTTGTGCGAGACTGAGGGGAAATGATTGCATTGCCTTGCCAGGTTCAAAGGCACAACTTGCTTCCACTGGTCTTAATATGCAGCCTGACTTCTCTTAATAATATCTTCTTTAGGCAGTGTTTCTAAGGCAACTATCATGATTGTAATCCTATTAGTGTTTGTTGTTTCAGGACTTATTGAGCTGCTGTTTGTGTCAGGCACTCTCTTGAGTACTGAGGACAGAGTATGAAGATAATGTACAAAGTCTCAGTCCTCGCATACTTTTTCTTGTAATTGGTATACAGTACCCAATGATGGTCATCAGGGTTTCACTAGGCTTCTTATGGAGTGTCCGCAGTACATTTGGAAGGAGGAAGCACTCCATTTCAGTTCAGCCATTCAGTCCCGTCCTACTCTTTGTGACCCCATGGACTGCACACCAGGCTTTCTTGTCCATCACCAACACCTAGGTCTTGTTCAAATTCATGTCCATGGAGTTGGTGATGCCATTCAACTATGTCATCTGGCTTTGACTTCTGGGAGTCTGGGAGTGTGCAGCAGGGCCTATGCTTTGTATGCCAAACTACATGCACTTGGAGTGTGTCTCCTCTCTCCTGAACCCTGTGCTGTAGAATCGATTGGTGAGACTGAGTATGGCTAAGCCAGGACATGACTCATGCAGAATATGCCATGGGTATTTGCTATTGGACCACTGTTTATAGAGAGTTTATTGAAAAACTCAATGTGGTTCTGACTATACATTCCTTTCTGATTTAGACCAACTCCATGGTTGCTTTGACATATGGTATTCTCAAGGCCAAAGTTGCAAGGTTTGATTCCCCACCAAGATCAATCAACTTTAGCAAGAGAAAAGTGTGTGACTGTCAAAGACCTGTACCCATAAGTAGCCACCCTCTTACTACTCTGTGCTTATAGCATGGAAACAGGCAAGAGCCTAGTAACACTTGCTCAAAAGTCAAATCAGTTCCAAGTGTGCACCTTTGAGAGGGTGGCACTCTACTTGCTATTTGCATACCTAGTGTGTATTATTATGGGTCAAGTGTAGTAGGGGTCAACTCTAAATCATATCTGCACTGTGGCTATTATCATACAATCGAACATTAGTAGGGGACAAGGAAACACCATATGTTATTTGGTTTCTAAGATAATTTTAATAACCTGTCTGTAGTTATTACTACATCAAAATATTTTTTTTCATAGCTGCTAACAAGTACCAAGATGGATTGATTAATTTTTTTCTTTCTGTTGTATTATCGCCCTGGTAGAAATTTAACTACACACTTGTGATTTAGCTGTATCATTTCAATCTCAGCCTATTTTTTGTATAAATCTATTGAGTTTTGCAAAATTCCTAACAGATTTTGATTTTTGCACTCACTTTAAAAATAAGATGTATAAGTTTAGGCATGTAGTAAAACTGGTTACCATGTAACTGTAAGCTTGGGTGGTGGGTTAAACTTACAAATGTTAACAAAGCCCATTAAAGACGGTAAGGGAGATAAAGGGAGGAAAAAGGAGGAACAAACGGTGGCGTCATCCCTACAGTAATTTTCAAGTAAAAGGCATTGAGACACAGGGGAAGGAAGGATGATGAAGTGATCAGAGATTTTGGTGGCCTCACTAAGCGTTTTTTGATCCATTGTAAGCCAATTGGGCTTCCCAGGTGGTGCTAGTGGTAAAAAACCTGCCTGCCAATGCAGGAGATGCAAGAGATGCAGGTTCGATCCCTGGCAGGAAGATCCCCTGGAGGAGGGCATGGCAACCCACTCTAGTATTCTTGCCTGGAGGATTCCATGAACAGAGGAGTCTGCTGGGCTACAGTCAATGGGATCACAGAGAGTCGGCTGCGACTAGGAGAATAACACACACAGACACACTCACACACACACGCACACACACACACACACTAAACACACACATACACACTAAACACATGAGTTTACCGTAGTGAGTAAACATCTGTCCTGCATCCATGCTAAGTTGCTTCAGCCGTGTCCAATTCTGTGCCACCTCATGGACAATAGCCTGCCAGACTCCACTGTCCATGGGATTCTCCAGTCAACAATACTGGAGTCGTATGCCAGTCCCTGTTCCAGGGGATCCTTGCAACCCAGGGATGGAACCAAGGTTTCCTGCATTGAAGCCGGATTCTTTAGTGTCTGAGCCACCTGGCAAGTTACTTCTGTTAACTGTTTCCAAAAGCTTAATAGGAATTTTCTTTTGGAAATGTAGCCTTCATTAGGAAGGTGATGAGGAAGTCATCCAAAGCAGGAAGCTTGTTTTGGTAAACACTCAATGTGTAAGTGGGTATTTTGAAATATATTGTTATTCCTTTCCATGGAGTGTTCCGGAGTCAAGATGTGCAATGAAAAAGGAAAATATCTAATGTATGGGGCTTATAACATTTGAGGTACCTTCCTTAAGTTTTGGCTTTGTGAAGTGTTTTTCACTTTTCAGATCCTTCCTCTCTTATGCCTATTAGGGTTCTTGGGCACTCATAATGAAGGATCAGTCATGTAGCTTCAGATTTACCGTGTGTGGATAATGCTCAAACTTTCCTTACCTTTAAGACCCACGCTATGACAAGAATTGGTTCATCTTTCAAGTTCACTGTGTCTCCACAGTTTAGTTTCTTCTTTAGGGCTCTGCATGATTTTATACTGGCTGATTTTCTAAAGATGCCTTGTGTGAACGGCCCTTTTTGATTGATAAAGGAAAGCATATCCTATAGGGAAGGAAAGAAAAGAAAACTGTGGGACGTTTCATGCCTAGAAGCCCAGAGCACAAGCTTGCTCCTGTTTTGACAGAGCTGTTGTATATGAGGGTACAGTTCTAGAACAGCACCGAAGTCAATTTGAAATTTTTTCTTCAGTGTCTCTAAATATATTTTCGGCCCAACAATCGATTTGACATTCATACACTGAAACATTTTAAACACTTGTGTAATCAGATTTTCCGTTTCAGTGAATTTACTGTGTTAAACGTCTCTGCTTTGAGGCCTTTGTAGATTCACCCTCTCCTCCTTCCCTGCTCCTTTCTCATTATTCCCTATTACAGAGGCTCTTCCCTAAGTGTGGAAATCTTTTTGCCATATTCATGCTCTATTTGTTTGTTCCCCTTCCAGGGACTGTCCACCCCGTTCATTCCTGTTTCCTGTATTCCCTCCCCTCAAAATCAGGCTCAATATGCCTCTCCTCCTTCTCCGATGACATTCCTCTCTCATCAGCCTTTCTCGTTCCTTTTCCTGTAGTTTCATGTCCTCTGCTGTCTGCAGAGTTAGAGAGATAACAGATATTGGAACCAGGTTTTTCAAGGAATGTGGAATCTCTTATGCCAGTCATCCACTGTGTGACTTTGGGCATAGCACATACTTGGGTGAGGCTCTTTTGTTTTTCAGTTATGAAGTGGGGGTGATGATAGTGATGGCTACTCCCTAAATTTTCTGTGAAAGACGCAAGGTCTGGGGTAGTAGCTGGCACGTAGCTAGTATGATAAATTTCTTCATACATACCATAAAATTCCCTGCATCTAGTGTAGTGCTTGCAGAGATAGTGGACAGTGAACAAGAGTTAATGCTTACAGTTCAATACACTAATGTGATATAGCACAGTCCAAACTCTGTGGCTCTCTTTTGACACATTCTGTCAGGAGCACATGATTCATCTTTGGCAGAGGATGCGTAATTTATGCTTAAA
Source organism: Bubalus kerabau (assembly GCF_029407905.1). Classification (NCBI taxonomy): domain Eukaryota; kingdom Metazoa; phylum Chordata; class Mammalia; order Artiodactyla; family Bovidae; genus Bubalus; species Bubalus kerabau. The sequence continues at coordinate 1,979,143 of NW_026577904.1, forward strand.
CACTTGAGTTGCATATGAAATTCGTGTGAGACATTTTGCATCATAAGGGGGAATAGACTCAGCTGAAGGAGTCTTGAGACTCATGTGGACTTCAAGGGAGGAGATGAGGAGACATATGAGAATGAGGTGGACTCTCAGAATTTCTTACACATAGAGTCTGAAGGAAAGCTACGCAGCTCAAAATAGCCTGGAATTCAAACTCTCCTCCAGGAACTCCCCACCATTCTATGCAAAACAAGTACTCTTTCACCCAAAGGAAAAAAATGGACACTGGGTGGACTTTGCCCAGCTCCCAGCCAGTCCCAGCCTCTGGCTGACCACCAGAATTCCTTGCCGCAGCTGTTTAAGAGATAACTACTCTGAAGAACCTTGCACAAGAACAGGCCCCCTTAAGACAGGAGGTTTCCACCTACGTGCCTCTATATACTTCTCTTTTCTTGGGTAAGGGCAGCAGCTCACTAATCTGACTGCTGCCCCTTCTCACCTCATAAAGGTGATCTGTAAAAGACTGCTGTCATTCTTTTTCTCAACCTCGCCTTCTCTAACTGTCTTAACTTATAGAGTCTATGTTAACTGGTCTGAGCTGGTATAGATGGGTCTTTGTTGAAATCAGCGGAATGGATGAGAGTATCTTTTCATCTTGTAGTTGCCTTCTGACTCTGCAGTGCCTAAATCAGATCTTATTCTTTGAAGTAATGTTATGAGTCTTATCGGACAAAGTCAGACTTCTTCATTTGGGAGTAGATTTGGAAGAGAACACTTGATCTCTCAGAACTCCCCTTCTCAGGAAGGTTACAGAAACCAAAATAAGACCTACCAGAATTGGGGTGGGCAGGGTGTCATTATCACATACATCCTCAAGAGCAGCTCCAAAGAGCTGTTTTGGCTTTGTGGGTGGTAGACACGCGTGTTGGTTGTCCTCGCGGGTCCTTAATATACACCCAAAGGCCCACTTTTTGAGAGAATTCTTCCTAACTGTCTTCTTGTCTGAAACTAATGTAGAAGAGAGATTTTCACTACTAGTAGTTTAGCTTATTTAGCCTGATTTCCACCACTTGCATTCAGCAGCATGTTCATGGCAGAGGCTGAAAGAGAGAAACTGAACCATTTGTTATATAACATTCCCCTCATTCTGAAGCAGGCTAATTGCATCCTTGTGGTGTTAACATGTTCTTCCCCATATTCTGCAAACCAGTAGTTAAACCTAGAGGCGTGATCAGACTCAGGGTTGATTCTCCCTGTGACAGTATTCCCCCAGACAGTGCTCTCTATTCCCTTTGCCCTGTGTCATGAGGCACTTAACTTATAGTTATACAGGTTTCCTAATGTGAAGTATTATCAGTGGATTCTGGTTTCAGATCTCATTAGAAAAGCCAAAATTATTTAATATTCAAATCAAGCAGCATTTGTAGTAAGTTTCCTTCCTCTGTTCAGTTACCTGTTTGGCTTTCTGAATACCCAGTCATGCCCAATTTTCTCCCTTGAAAAGAGTCGCCTTTCACGAGACATCCTGCCTGACAGTACTTATCAGTCAGCCTCTGGACCTCTCCTCTGGTAGGCCACACACCTCAGTCAGCTCCAAGGATGACTTCCTGCCCTCAGGGTCCTTGAGAAGTAGTCATTAATTGCAGACAATGTGGTTAGATTACAGGGGCCCATTTTTTGTGTGTGTGTGACACCTTACTGAGCTAACCCAAAGATGAATTTTAATTACCAACAGCCCCAGTCAAAGGAATGCTTTTCAAAAAAGAGTGATCAGCAATGAAAAATTGAGTTCAAAGTGTCTCGTGCTGAGCTATGAATATTTTCCTGATATTTGCTCAATAAACCTGCTTAATATTTCCTTAAATAACCTGCTTAAATAACCAGTTACAGAAGTCAATCAGAGGAGCCCAGTTGTAGAAAAATAAACAGAAGAATTTAACCAAATCTTTTAAAATGCCCATCCACTTGTCTTTCAGAGACATAGTGAGTGCGTCACCACGTCCATTCAAGTGAGCGAACCACTTGTGGAGCTGGGTGAGAGAACCAGAAGGCTCCTATTCTGCCTCTTAATTGGACGAGTTACCTAAAACTCTTTGAGTGTGAGTTTCTTCAAATGTAACATAAATGATGCTACTTACACCTGACTGGACTACATAACATAATGTACTTCCCAGCACAAGACATGGCACATAGCAGCCTTAATAAAGGTAATTTCCCTCCTTCAGAAGGCCTAAGGCAGCCTAGACATCAGTCACCTCCCCCTAAGCAGACCCCCACCCCCATTCTCCATTTGATTGTGCAGCCTCCAGAAGGTGTGCATTCCTCAACGAATGCCATCACTTTGCCTTAGGCTCTTCCTGCCCTGACATTCATACTACCATCATTTTCAAAGGAGAGAATGAAGAAAGCAAATGCATTCTTAAATTCAGGAAGAGATTCTCCTAATTAATATGTACAAATGTTAAAAAGATACAGGTTTATATCGGTTGAGTTGCCTTATGCACCCTGGTTTCCCTACTCTTAACCTGATTCTTTTATTTCTACAGTACCCACAGGTATTCATGTATTTCAAATGTATTCATTCATTGTTCAGTTTTAATTAAGAATACTCTTAGAAAGAAAGCTCTATCAGTTGGTACATAGCTATATGGCTAGCTAGACTATAAGCATAGATGGAAAGCAAAATAGACATTAAAGCCTACGCTTTTATTTTCAGGCCTAGATGGCCCTTTCGTAATATACATTGGTTGGTGTTAGGGTTCTTGAGGGCTCTGTGACCAATAAAACTATATACTATAGCCACGAAAAGTATGGTGCTCAGTTGTTCAGTCGTGTCCAACTCTTGCGACCCCATGGACTATAGTCTGTTAGGCTCCTGTCCGTGGGAGTTGCTGGATAATAATACTGGAGTGGGTTGCCAGGGACTGTTAATCAGGTTAACTTTACAACCTCATCTTTCTTAAAGAATCCTGGCAAGATTTAGGTTAGTGTTTTTCCTCATGCTCATAGTAGGGTTTGAATGATAAAAAATGAAATTTTGTAACTTTGTGGGTATAGAATAACAATTATAAGAATACAAATACTTTAAGTAGAAATACTATTCTGTCCCCAGTACTTGCTAAATTAGTAAAACATTTTATTCAGAGAAAGAAATGTCAATGGGACAATACTGGAATGGTAGCAGGGATAATTGCAAGAGGAGAGACTTAAAAACAAACAGACATATAAACATTCAGTCCAGTTCCATTTGCAACCTAGGTCTGAAGCAGAATGGAACGAGAGCTTGCTGTGGAGGTAGAAACCAGAGTTCAAGTCTCAGGGGCGGTCCTAAGGTGGCGGAGGAATAGAACAGGAAGACCACTTTCTCCCCACAAATTCATCGAAAGAACATTGAATGCTGAGCAAATTCCACAAAACAACTTCTGAATGCTGGCAGAGGACATCAGGTACCCAGAAAGGCAGCCCATTGTCTTCGAAAGGAGGTAGGACAAAATATACAAGAGAAAAAGAGAGACAAATGAGGTAGGGACAGAGATCTGTCCTGGGACGGGAGTCTTAAAAGAGGAGAAGTTTCAAAACACTGGGAAACACTCTCATTGGCAGGTCAGTGTGGAGTTTTGGAATCTCAGAGAGTAACATAACGGGGAGGAAAAAGAAAGAAAGAAAGAAACCCCACAGATTACGTGCCTAACATCAACTTCCAGCAGGGAACTCGTCCAGACACTCACAAGTGCCACCAGCAAGCGGGGGGCCTGAAGAGGGTGGTGCGGGCTGCATTGCTTAGGGTAAGGACCAGGCCTGAGTGCCCTGAGGGCAATCTGAGGGAGCTAATGTGAGATAGCAACCCAAATTGTGGGATAGCCAGAGAGAGAGAAAAAAACTATCCTGTGAAAAGCCCTAATCTAAGGCACTTCCTGGCCCACTCACAGAGCAGAGGACTGAGAGAACACCAGAGCAGAGCTAGCTGGCTGTGCACTGACTCATCTCTCACCAGAGACAGGGAGGCAGGCGGGGGCAGCCAGAGCCTGAAAGGGGCAATCTCAGCCCCAGAGAGGCATCCTCTACAAAACTGCAAGTAGGCTCCCATTTGCTAAGCAAGACTTGTTGGGATTCTGGGCGGTTGACATCCGCTGGGATGGTCGCAGCCAGAGATCAGCTCCTCAGAAGAGACACACGGCCCACCTGAGATGGGCAGGCCTGCTGCCACCCAGCAAATCGAGCGGCTGGGACGGGGGAGTTGATAAGACACACCACACTTGGGGGGCACTGTGCTCACTAAGCACCTGGTCGCCTGAGCTGCTCGGACCTGGGAAGGGCACAAAACGCAGGACTGACTGAGTCTGCGCCTTTGTGGAGCACCTGAAAACCTGAACCTGAATGGCTTAGACCTGGGAAGTGTACGCATCCCAGGGCCCGCCTCAGACAGTTGCACACAGAGCAACCTGGAGCCTGAGCAGTGTAGACTGGGAAAGCACACACACCGTGAGCGGGGGCAAACCCAGTACGGCCAGGACACTGTGAGCACACGCCAGGGATATTTGTTTGCAGTGCTTCTCCGTCCCCACAGCACCACTGAATAAGTGAGCCTAAATAAGTGACCACTTTCGCCCCCATGAGTCAGGGCGGAAATTACACCCTGAAAAGACCAGCAAACAGAAGAAGTTAAAATAAACAGAGGGATCTGCTCTGGAAAAGACAGGTGCAACAGATTAAACCTTGTAGTTAGCACTGACTACATTGGAAGTGGCCTAGAGATCTTGAGAAGTATAAGCTGGATCACGGAACAATCTGAAACTGAACTAACCCCGCACTGCCCACAACAACTCCAGAGAAATTCCTAGATATATTTTTACTATTATGATTAAAATTTTTTTTTAATTTTAAGTCCTCTATTACTTCTTTAATTTTAATTTGTATAACCTACTATTACCTTTCCAAAAAAAGACCCTATTTTTAATGCAAATTTCACATATATATTTTTTATCATTTTTTGTGACTCTGTTTTTTTTTTTTTTTTTTTTTATACTGTATTTGGGAGACTCTAACCTTTACTGTAGACTTGTAATGTTTGCTTTTTGGTATTTGTTATCAATTTTGTACGTTTAAGAACCCAATCTTCACTACCCATTTTTACTTGGGAGTTTGACCACTGCCTTGATTGCTCTCTCCCCCTTTTGACTCTCTTTTTTCTCCACCAGGTCGCCTCTATGTCCTCCCTCACCCTTTCTTCCCTACCCACTCTTTGAATCTCTTTGTGTATTCCAGGCTATGGAGAACACTTTGGGAACAGATTACTGGCTGGATCTGTCTCTCTCCTTTTGATTCCCTCTTTTCTTGTCCTGGCCACCTCTGTCTACTTCTTCCTTCTCTTTTCTGTGTAACTGCATGAGCCTCTCTGAGGGGTCCAGATTGTGGAGAGCACATAGGGAAATGATTACTGGTTAGCTTGCTCTCTCTCCTTTGGAACCCCCCTCTTCCTTCCCTGGGCAACTCTATCTCCCTCCTCCTATTCTCTTCACCATCTAGCTTGGTGAACCTCTCTGGGTGTCTCTCACTGTGGAGAAGCTTTTCATCATTAACCTAGATGTTTTATCATTGGTGCTGTACAGAGAGAGAAGTCTTGAGGCTACTCTAAGAATAAGACTGAAAACCAGAGACAGGAGGCTTAAGTTCAAAACCTGAGAACACCAGAGAACTCCTGACTCCAGGGAACATTAGTGGATAAGAGCTCATCCAAAAGCCTCCATACCTACACTGAAACCAAGCACCACCCAAGAGCCAACAAGTTCCAGAGCAAGACATACAACGCAAAGTCGCCAACAACGCAGGATCATAGCCCTGAGCTTCAATATACAGGCTGCCCAAATTCACACCAAACCCGTAGACATCTCAAAACTCACTACTGGACACTTCATTGCACTCCGGAGAGAGGTCCAGCTCCACCCACCAGAACAGGGACGTAAGCTTCCCTAAGCAGGAAACCTTGACAAGCCACTCACACAACCCCACCCACAGTGAGGAACCTCCACAATAAAGAAGAACCACAAGCTGCCAGAATACAGAAAGGCCACCCCAAATACAGCAATCGAACTGATGCTGAAGCTGAAACTCCAATGTTTGGTCACCTGATGAAAAGAACTGACTCATTGGAAAAGACCCTGATGCTGGGAAAGATTGAAGGCAGGAGGAGAAGGGGATGAGAGAGGATGAGATGGTTGGATGGCATCACCAATTCAAAGGACATGAGTTTGAGTAAGCTCTGGGAGTTGTTGATGGACAGGGAGGTCTGGTGTGCTGCAGTCCTCGACCACAAGGACTTGGGGTCACTGTAGTCCTTGGGGTCCCAAAGAGTCGGACACGTCTGAGCAACTGAACTGAACTCAACGAATCGTGATATCTCCTAAAGCTGTACTAGTTGCTTCTTGAAATCAGAACAGTCTTAACCTTGCTTTGATCTCACAAGTGGGAAACTTCCCATGTCTTGGAGCAGATGGAAATTACTGCCCTTAGAATGTGCTTTGGGCTCTAGGATCTCCCATTGACCCCTGGCAGCCTTCCTGTCTTTGGCATCAAAGCCAGTTACATTATTCACGTACCTGCAACCTTCTCACTGTTATCGGTAATATCAGTGATATCACTGTTATCAGATCTCACTGAGGTCTCTCCAAAGAGAGAAGTGATATCTTCTCCAAATATCTTGAGACAGTTTTCAATTAGAAATTGTATGAAAGAAATCTGTAACACAAAGGGGCAAAATACAGGGTATTACAGTACATATGGTGTAATAGTAAATCACATTTCATGCATGAATCTTGGCTCTAACTAAAAATGCAAAAGAAATCTTAGAAAAATTCAGACTTGACTAAAAAATATATAAATATATTATATATACATCAGCTTTTTCTAAGACATAACTGATACTTTCAAGAGTAGTTTGGGCTCAAATTTTAAAATACTTTGAGTCAGTGGACTAAAGGTATATACTATGTAGCATGGTTTAATGGCTAAAATTTTGTAATGATGGTTAACATGCTTAAAACTAGGATGATTTTTAAGTAGGCTGCATAGGATATTTGGGACAAAAATGTATATTCTCTTATTAAGTTTTATTTATTTTTAATAAAATTTTCTAGTTTTATTGAGATAGATTTTATATATCTCCTATTATTAAAATTTATAAAGTATCAAATACAACACCAATTGTGAATTTCACTTCAGTGAAGAAATGTCTAAAACTTGGGTAGCAGAGGTTTCTGTGTGGGCCGGGGTGTTTGGGAGCAAAGAAAGCATCTGGAGAGAAAACATGTCTGTCTGTCTTAGCACATTGCCTTGCCTCACACTTGCTGTCCAGGGGAGCTTGGAGAAGAGCTTTGATCTTATTAGGCATGTTGTGGTTCTGTTAGGATGTTCTGAAATATTTTACTAGCTTCCTCATCCTCAGGCAGAGACACAATAGAAGCCAAGTATTTTCCTGAATGAGCCACAGCTGGCAGAGTGCGGCCAGTATGTGTGGAGCCTCAGGTGCTCATATTGCCCAGGCCGCCAAGATGTGCCGACAGTGACCAGATGTATTGGGTGTTGTCATCATTGGGTAATGATGAAATCATAGTTTGGAGGCTTGTACACCCTCAGTGATTAGGCTGAGAGTTGAACCTTGGCTCTCTGATTCCAAAGCCAGGTTCTTTTCTATCATATCATCCTACTCTTACCTCTCTATCGTTTAATCTCTTGGATGGCAAAGGGGAAGTGAGTCAACTGTTCTCAGTTATCATACACCTTCCCATGCCCAACCAGAGTAGGACTCTGCCACTCCAAGGCAGTGTAATTAAAATGTGCACTTTAAAAACTGGTTCATCAGAGTTACTACTACAGACTTCAGGTTCAAGATGGGGACTCTGCTCTGCAAGGCATAAAAATGAGAGATCTCGTTACCTGTTTGGTGAGGTTTTCTGAGCTGCCAGAATTAGGCAGACAAAGAAGGCTTGATGTTATACACACTGATAAATTATAAGCTGTCATCTGATTGGATGAGGAATGTTGCTCAATATTGTGTAAAACTGCAAAAAGATATCGCAGAAAAACTACATTGGCTCTGGGCAGCTGGTCTAGAAGCCTAAGGACAGAAAAAACACTTATAAATAAAGCGAGTCATTTTGCTTAGTAAGTGGGAATACAGAGAACAAGGTACTTCTTTTTATACCATGTACATAGTCCATTCTCACAGTTCCAGGCATGAATGCATACAAAAATGTTTCACTGAATTTAATTCCTGAACCAGGTAAGACCTGCTCTGGTTAGTTATGTGTTTGTATTTAAGATCATACCACTGGCGGATTGGTTCTTTATCATCTCATTTTAGACCAGTGGATTCATCTCCAACACTTTCATGTGTTCAGAAGGTGTAAAATGGTCAAGCATTCCATGTTAATAAGATTAGGAGAAAAACAGCAATTACAGTGTCACCAATAAGGCATGCATCTCTCTTCAAACTGGCTTCCATGGGCATGATCAAGTGAAACCCCGTGATACTGGTCATTATTTTAGAGGACACAGCTGTAAACTATAAGCTAATATTTTCCTAAGAGTATGTTGGTTGTATTTTCTCAGAGTTGAGTAATTATTGCATCATTACCTCTGGGTCAACGTTATTTTCTCCTGCTCGTTCCCTTGATCAATAACATCAAGCCATTTATCATACAGACTGGCTGAAAATATGCTTCCTTGGATATTTCGAAGAAAATCCTTATATAGATCAAAAAGTATATATTAATATTAGGATAAATTCAATGGAGAAATTGCAAAGAAAATATTTAGTGGAAAAATTCAATTCAATCCACAATTCCTTCACAGCCACGCAGACTGATTCCCACAGAGCTTGGCTGTCATTCTCCACAGCCTTGCACACCCAGAAGTACTGGATGGATTTTCCCCAACTAAAATTAGAAGCATAAAAGCAGAGTCTGGGCTGCAGTGAGAATGAAGCTAAAGCTCCTTCTATCACCTGGAACTTACTCTTTGTGTACATGTTAACACATTAGTACAAACTGGCAAGGTCTGGTGATAACTCATCCTAAATCCTATTAGTTTCTTGAAAAGAAATGCACATGCCCATTTTGTTTGTTTACTTCAGACACATGCTTGCTCGTGATTCAAGAAAGAGAAGTTCTGAAATAAAACAAACAAAATTGCACCCCTACATGCTCTTATACACATATTAACAGAAAACCTGAAGTATGTGTGCTGTTTGGGAAAAAGCTAGTATTGAAATAGCTTCAATCTTTCTCTTTAAAAAAAAAACAATATAAAAGTTCAGTTCTACAGACTTATAAGCAGCAGGTGTTAGGAATAAATCAAAAGCCCCAATGGTAAACTACATGTTACCCTTACAACACTTTGAATGGAATATATCCACCCAAAGAAGAAACTGAAAATTTAGATACATTGCAACTTGACACCTGTGGGATAGAATATGCAAATGTCAGCTTCCAAAGAGGAGGCCTAGAAACTTTATCCTGATGACCAAGTCTTAATATCGTAGAATGGGGCCTATTAAAATAGATGAAGTAGTAACCTGTTGTGCGAGACTGAGGGGAAATGATTGCATTGCCTTGCCAGTTTCAAAGGCACAACTTGCTTCCACTGGTCTTAATATACAGCCTGACTTCTCTTAATAGTATCTTCTTTAGGCAGTGTTTCTAAGGCAACTATCATGATTATAATCCTGTTAGTGTTCACTTGTTTCAGGACTTATTGAGCTGCTGTTTGTGTCAGGCACTCTCTTGAGTACTGAGGATCGAGTATGAAGATAATTTACAAAGTCTCAGTCCTCGCATATTTTTTCTTGTAATTGGTACACAGTACCCAATGATGGTCATCAGGGTTTCACTAGGCTTCTTATGGAGTGTCCACAGTACATTTGGAAGGAGGAAGCACTCCATTTCAGTTCAGCCATTCAGTCCCGTCCTACTCTTTGCGACCCCATGGACTGCACACCAGGCTTTCCTGTCCATCACCAACACCTGGGTCTTGTTCAAATTCATGTCCATGGAGTTGGTGATGCCATTCAACTATGTCATCTGGCTTTGACTTCTGGGAGTCTGGGAGTGTGCAGCAGGGCCTATGCTTTGTGTGCCAAACTACATGCACTTGGAGTGTGTCTCCTCTCTCCTGAACCCTGTGCTGTAGAATCGATTGGTGAGACTGAGTATGGCTAAGCCAGGGTATGACTCATGCAGAATATGCCATGGGTATTTGCTATTGGACCACTGTTTATAGACAGTTTATTGAAAAACTCAATGTGGTTTTGACTATACATTCCTTTCTGATTTAGACCAACTCCATGGTTGCTTTGACATATGGTATTCTCAAGGCCAAAGTTGCAAGGTTTGATTCCCCACCAAGATCAATCAACTTTAGGAGGAGAAAAGTGTGGGACTGTCAAAGACCTGTACCCATAAGTAGCCACCCTCTTACTAGTCAGTGCTTATAGCATGGAAACAGGCAAGAGCCTAGTAACACTTGCTCAAAAGTCAAATCAGTTCCAAGTGTGCACCTTAGAGAGGGTGGCACTCTACTTGCTATTTGCATACCTAGTGTGTATTATTATGGGTCAAGTATAGTAGGGGTCAACTCTAAATCATATCTGCACTGTGGCTATTATCATACAATCGACCATTAGTAGGGGACAAGGAAACACCATATGTTATTTGGTTTCTAATATAATTTTAATAACCTGTCTGTAGTTATTACTACATCAAAATATTTTTGTTCATAGCTGCTAACAAGTACCAAGATGGATTGATTAATTTTTTTCTTTCTGTTGTATTATCGCCCTGGTAGAAATTTAACTACACACTTGTGGTTTAGCTGTATCATTTCAATCTCAGTCTATTTTTTGTATAAATCTATTGAGTTTTGCAGAATTCCAAACAGATTTTGATTTTTGCACTCACTTTAGAAATAAGATGTATAAGTTTAGGCATGTAGTAAAACTGGTTACCATGTAACTGTAAGCTTGGGTGGTGGGTTAAACTTACAAGTGTTAACAAAGCCCATTAAAGACGGTAAGGGAGATAAAAGGAGGAAAAATGAGGAACAAACGGTGGCGTCATCCCTACACTAATTTTCAAGTAAAAGGCATTGAGACACAGGGGAAGGAAGGATGATGAAGTGATCAGAGATTTTGGTGGCCTCACTAAGCGTTTTTTGATCCATTGTAAGCCAAATGGGCTTCCCAGGTGGTGCTAGTGGTAAAAAACCTGCCTGCCAATGCAGGAGATGCAAGAGATGCAGGTTCGATCCCTGGCAGGAAGATCCCCTGGAGAAGGGCATGGCAACCCACTCTAGTATTCTTGCCTGGAGGATTCCATGGACAGAGGAGTCTGCTGGGCTACAGTCAATGGGATCACAGAGAGTCGGCTGCGACTAGGTGACTAACACACACACACACACACACACACACACTAAACACATGAGTTTACCGTAGTGAGTAAACATCTGTCCTGCATCCATGCTAAGTTGCTTCAGCCGTGTCAAATTCTGTGCCACCTCATGGACAATAGCCTGACAGACTCCAATGTCCATGGGATTCTCCAGGCAGCAATATTGGAGTCGTATGCCAGTCCCTGTTCCAGGGGATCCTTGCAATCCAGGGATGGAACCAAGGTTGCCTGCATTGAAGGCGGATTCTTTAGTGTCTGAGCCACCTGGCAAGTTACTTCTGTTAACTGTTTCCAAAAGCTTAATAGGAATTTTCTTTTGGAAATGTAGCCTTCATTAGGAAGGTGATGAGGAAGTCATCCAAAGCAGGAAGCTTGTTTTGGTAAACACTCAATGTGTAAGTGGGTATTTTGAAATATATTGTTATTCCTTTGCATGGAGTGTTCCGGAGTCAAGATGTGCAATGAAAAAGGAAAATATCTAATGTATGGGGCTTATAACATTTGAGGTACTTTCCTTCAGTTTTGGCTTTGTGAAGTGTTTTTCACTTTTCAGATCCTTCCTCTCTTATGCCTATTAGGGTTCTTGGGCACTCATAATGAAGGATCAGTCATGTAGCTTCAGATTTACCGTGTGTGGATAATGCTCAAACTTTCCTTACCTTTAAGACCCACGCCATGACAAGAACTGGTTCATCATTCAAGTTCACTGTGTCTCCACAGTTTAGTTTCTTCTTTAGGGCTCTGCATGATTTTATACTGGCTGATTTTCTAAAGACGCCTTGTGTGAAGGGCCCTTTTTGATTGATAAAGGAAAGCATATCCTATAGGGAAGGAAAGAAAAGAAAACTGTGGGACGTTTCCTGCCTAGAAGCCCAGAGCACAAGCTTCTCCTGTTTTGACAGACCTGTGGTATATGAGGGTACAGTTCTAGAACAGCACCGAAGTCAATTTGAAATTTTTTCTTCAGTGTCTCTAAATATATTTTCGACCCAACAATCGATTTGACATTCATACACTGAAACATTTTAAACACTTGTGTAATCAGATTTTCCGTTTCAGTGAATTTACTGTGTTAAACGTCTCTGCTTTGAGGCCTTTGTAGATTCACCCTCTCCTCCTTCCCCGCTCCTTTCTCATTATTCCCTATTACAGAGGCTCTTCCCTAAGTGTGGAAATCTTTTTGCCATATTCATGCTCTATTTGTTTGTTCCCCTTCCAGGGACTGTCCACCCCGTTCATTCCTGTTTCCTGTATTCCCTCCCCTCAAAATCAGGCTCAATACGCCTCTCCTCCTTCTCCGATGACATTCCTCTCTCATCAGCCTTTCTCGTTCCTTTTCCTGTAGTTTCATGTCCTCTGCTGTCTGCAGAGTTAGAGAGATAACAGATATTGGAACCAGGTTTTTCAAGGAATGTGGAATCTCTTATGCCAGTCATCCACTGTGTGACTTTGGGCATAGCACATACTTGGGTGAGGCTCTTTTGTTTTTCAGTTATGAAGTGGGGGTGATGATAGTGATGGCTACTCCCTAAATTTTCTGTGAAAGACGCAAGGTCTGGGGTAGTAGCTAGCACATAGCTAGTATGATAAATTTCTTCATACATACCATAAAATTCCCTGCATCTAGTGTAGTGCTTAGAGAGATAGCGGACAGTGAACAAGAGTTAATGCTTACAGTTCAATACACTAATTTGATACAGCACAGTCCAAACTCTGTGGCTCTCTTTTGACACATTCTGTCAGGAGCAAATTATTCATCATTGCCAGAGGATGCGTACTTTATGCTTAAACACTTGAGTTGCATATGAAATCCGTGTGAGACATTTTGCATCATAAGGGGGAGTAGACTCAGCTGAAGGAGTCTTGAGACTAGTGTGGACTACAAGGGAGAAGACGAGGAGACATATGAGGATGAGGTGGACTCTCAGAGATTCTTACACACGTGGTCTGAAGGAAAGCTACGCGGCTCAAAATAGCCTGGAGTTCAAACTTGCCTCCAGGACCTCCCCACCATTCTATGCAAAACAAGTACTCTCTCATCCAAAGGAAAAAATGGACATGGGGTTGATTTTGCCCAGATCCCAGCCAGTCCCATCCTCTGTCTGATCTCCAGAATTCCTTGCTGCAGTTGTTTAAGAGATAACTGCTCTGAACAACCTTGCAGAAGAACAGACCCCCTTAAGACAGGAGCTTTCCTCATACATACCTATATATACTTACTCTTTTCTTAGGTAAGGGCAGCAGCTAACTAATGACTGCTACCCCTTCTCGCCTCACAAAGGTGATCTGTAAAGGACTGCTCTCATTCTTTTCCTCAACCTCGCCTTCTCTAACTGCCTTAACTTACAGGGTCCATGTTAACTGGTCTGAGCTGGTATAGATGAGTCTTTGTTGAAATCAGCAAAATGGATGAGAGTATCTTTTCATCTTGTAGTTGCCTTCGACTCTGCAGTACCTAAATCAGATCTTATTCTTTGAAGTCATGTTATGAATCTTATCGGACAAAGCCAGACTTCTTCATTTGGGAGTAGATTTGGAAGAGAACACTTGATCTCTCAGAACTCCCCTTCTCAGGAAGGTTACAGAAACCAAAATAAGACCTACCAGAATTGGGGTGGGCAGGGTGTCATTATCACATACATCCTCAAGAGCAGCTCCAAAGAGCTGTTTTGGCTTTGTGGGTGGTAGAGACGCGTGTTGGTTGTCCTCGCGAGTCCTTGATATACACCCAAAGGCCCACTTTTTGACAGAACTCTTCCTAACTGTCTTCTTGTCTGAAACTAATGTAGAAGAGAGATTTTCACTAGTAGTAGTTTAGTTCATTTAGCCTGATTTCCACCACTTACATTCAGCAGCATGTTCATGGCAGAGGCTGAAAGAGAGAAACTGAACCATTTGTTATATAGCATTCCCCTCATTCTGAAGCAGGCTAATTGCATCCTTGTGGTGTTAACATGTTCTTCTTCCCCATATTCTGCAAACCAGTAGTTAAACCTAGAGGCGTGATCAGACTCAGGGTTGATTCTCCCTGTGACAGTATCCCCCAGAGAGTGCTCTCTATTCCCTTTGACCTGTGTCATGAGGCACTTAACCTATAGTTATACAGGTTTCCTAATGTGAAGTATTATCAATGGATTTTGGTTTCAGATCTCATTTGAAAGGCCAAAATTATTTAATATTCAAATCAAGCAGCATTTGGTTATCATTTACACTTGTAGAAAGTTTCCTTCCTGTGTTCAATTACCTGTTTGTCTTTCTGAGTACCCAGTCATTCCCAATTTTCTCCCGTCAAAAGAATCCCCATTCTTGAGACAGCCTGCCTGACCGTGCTTTTCAGTCAGGTTCTGGAGCTCTCCTCTGGAGGCCACACACCTCAGTTAGCTCCAAGGATGACTTCCTGCCTCAGGGTCCTTGGGAAGTAGTCATTAAATACAGACTCTGTGGTAAGATTACAGGTGGCCATTTTTCTGTGACACCTTACTCAGGTAACCCAAAGATGAATTTTAACTACCAACAGCCCCTGGCAAAGGAATGCAGATGAAGGGCTTTTCAAAGAAAGAGTAATCGGCAATGAAAAATTGACTTCAGAGTTTCTCATGCCCAGCTATGAATATTTCCCTGATATTTGTTCAATAAACCTGCTTTATGTTTCCTTAAATTACCAGCTAAAGAAGTCAATAGAGGAGCCAAGTTGTAGAAAAATATACAGTAGAATTTAACCAAATATTTTAAAATGCCCATCCACTTGTCTTTTCTGAGAAATAGTGAGTACATCACCATGTCCATTCAAGTGGGAGAAACACTTGTTGTGCTGGGGGAGAGAACCAGAAGGCTCCTATTCTGCCCCTTAAATGGATAAGTTACCTAAAACTCTTTGATCTTTAGTTTGCTCAAACTTAGCATAAATGATGCTACTTACTAACCAGCACAAGACATGGCATATAGCAGCCTTAATAAAGGTAATTTCCCTCCTTCAAAGGGCCTAAGGCAGCCTAGACATCAGTCACCTCCCCCTAAGCAGACCCCACCCCCATTCTCCATTTAATTTTGCAGCCTCCAGAAGGTGTGCATTCCTGAAAGAATGCCATCACTTTGCCTTAGGCTCTTTCTGACCTGACATTCATACTGCCATCATTTTAAAAGGAGATAATGAAGAAAGCAAATGTATTCTTAAATTCAGGAAGAGACTCTCCTAATTAATATGTACAAATGTTAAAAAGATACATGTTTATATGAGTTGACTTGCCTTATGCCCCCAGGTTTCCCTACTCTTAACTTGATTCTTTTATTTCTAAACTACCCAAAGGTATTCATGTATTCCAAATGTATTCATTCATTGTTCAGCTTTAATAAGAATACTTTTAGGAAGAAATCTCTATCAGTTGCTACAAAGCTATATGTCCAGCTAGTCTATAAGCATAGACCGAAAGCAAAATAGGCGTTAGGCCCTATACTTTTATTTTCAGGCCTAGATGGACATTTTTAATGTACATTGGTTGGTGTTAGAGTTCTTGCTGGCTGTGTGACCAATAAAAATATATACTATAGCCAGGAAAAGTATGGTGCTCAGTTGTTCAGTCGTGTCCAACTCTTGCGACCCCATGAACTATAGCCTGTCAGGCTCCTGTCCGTGGGACTTCCTGGATAATAATACTGGAGTGAGTTGCCAGGGACTGTTAAACAGGTTAACTTTATAACCTCATCTTTCTTAAACAGTCCTGGCAAGATTTAGGTTAGTGTTTCCTGATGTTCAAATTAGGGGTTGAATGTTAAAATGTGAAATTTTGTAAGTTTGTGGGTATAGAATAACAATGATAAGAATACAAATACTTTAAGTAGAAATTCTATTCTGGCCCCAATACTTCCTAAATTAGTAAGACATTTTATTCAGACAAAGAAATGTCAATGGGCCAATACTGGAATGGTAGCAGGGGTGATTGCAAGAGCAAAGACTCAAAAACAAACAGACATATAAACATTCAGTCCAGTTCCAATTTCAACCTAGGTCTGAAGCAGAATGGAAAGAGAGCTTGCTGTGGAGGTAGAATCCAGACTTCAAGTCTCAGGGGCAGTCCTAAGATGGCGGTGGAATAGGTCAGGGAGACCACATCTCCCCCACAAATTCATTGAAAGAACATTTGAACGCTGAGCAAATTCCACAAAACAAATTCTGAATGCTGGCAACGGACATCAGGCACCCAGAAAGGCAGCCCATTTTCTTCAAAAGGAGGTAAGACAAAATATAAAAGATAAAAAGAGAGACAAAAGAGGTCGGGATGGAGATCTGTCCCAGAAGGGTGTCTTCATAGAGGAGAAGTTTCCAAACACCAGGGAACACTCTCACTGGCAGGTCAGTGGGGAGTTTTGGAATCTCAGAGCGCAACATAACCGGGAGGAAAAATAAATAAATAAACAATTCCCACAGATTACGTACCTAACATCAACTTCCAGCAGAGAAGTAGTCCAGACACTCATATTTGCCTCCAACAAGCGGGGGGCTGAACAGGAGGTGTGGGCTGTATTGCTTAGGGGAAGGACCAGGTCTGAATGCCCTGAGGGCAATCTGAGGGAGCTAACGTGAGATAGCAACCCAATCTGTGGGATAGCCAGAGAGAGAAAAGAGAGAGAGAACTATCCTGTAAAAAGCCCTAACCTAAGGCACTGCATGACCCACACACAGAAGAAAGGACTGAACGAATTCCAAAGGAGAGCTAGCTGGCTGTGCAATGGCCCATCCCCCGCCAGAGACTGGGAGGCAGGCGGGGGCAGCCAGAGCCTGAAAGGGGCAATCTCAGCCCCAGAGAGGCATCCTCTACAAAACTGCAAGCAGGCTCCCATTTGCTAAAGACTTCTGGGCAGTTGACATCCGCTGGGACGTTCGCAGCCAGAGATCAGCTCCCCAGAAGAGACACACGGCCCACCTGAGACGGGCAGGCCTGCTGCCACCCAGGAAACTGAGCGGCTGGGATGGGGGAGGTGATAAGACACACCACACCTGGGGGTCACTGTGCTCGCCAAGCACCTGGTCCCCTGAGCTGCTCAGACCTGGGAAGGGCACAAAACGCAGGCCTGTCTGAATCTGTGCCTTTGTGGAGCACCCGAGAACCTGAACCTGAGCGGCTTAGACCTGGGAAGTGCACGCAACCCAGGGCCCACCTCAGACAGTTGCAGGCAGAGCAACCTGGAGCCTGAGCAGTGTAGACTGGGAAAGCACACACACCGTGAGCGGGGGCAAACCCAGTGTGGCCAGGACACTGTGAGCACACACCAGGGATATTTGTTTGCAGTGCTCCTCCCTCCCCACAGCACCACTGAATAAGTGAGCCTAAATAAGTGACCACCTTCGCCCCCTTTTGTCAGGGCAGAAATTAGACACTGAAAAGACCAGGAAACAGAAGAAGCTAAAATAAACAGAGGGAGCCACTCTGGAAATGACAGGTGCAACAGATTAAAACCCTGTAGTTAGCACTGACTACATTGGAAGGAACCTATAGATCTTGAAAAGTATAAGCTGGATCAAGGAACTATCTGAACTCACCCCACACTGCCCACAACAGCTGCAGAGAAATTCCTAGATATATTTTTACTATTATCATTTTTAAAGTAAAAAAAAATTAAGTCCTCTATTACTCCTTTAATTTTCATTTTTGCAACCTACTATTACCTTGCAGAAAAAAAAAGACCGTATTTTTAAAGCAAACTTCATATATATATATATTTTATCATTTTTTTGTGACTTTTTTTTTTAATACTGTATTTTAGAGAATCTAACCTGTACTCTAGACTTTTAATCTTTGCTTTTTGGTGTTTGTTATTAATTTTGTACCTTTAGGAACCCAATCTTCACTACCCATTTTTCCTTGGGAGTGTGATTACTGGCTTGATGGCTCTCTCCCACTTTTGACTCTCCTTTTTCTCCACCAGCTCGCCTCTATCTCCTCCCTCCCTCTTCTCTTCTCTGCCCAACTCTGTGAATCTCTTTGTGTGTTCCAGCCTGTGGAGAACACTTAGGGAACTGATTACTGGCTGGATCTGTCTCCTTTTGATTCCCTCTTTTCTCCTCCTGGTCACCTCTGTCTCCTTCCTCCTTCTTCTCTTCTCTGTGTAACTGCATGAACCTCTCTGAGGGGTCCACACTGTGGAGAGCACATAGGGAGTTTATTACTGGCTAGCTTGCTCTCGCCCCTTTGGATTCCCCTTCTTCTTCTCTTGGTCATCCCTGTCTCCCTCCTCCCTCTTCTCTTCTCCATCTAACTCTGTGAACCTTTCTGGGTGTCCCTCACTGTGGAGAAGCTTTTCATCATTAACCTAGATATTTTTTAATTTGTGTAGTATAGATAGAGAAGTCTTGAGGCTACTCTAAGAATAAGACTGAAAACCAGAGGCAGGAGGCTTAAGTTCAAAACCTGAGAACACCAGAGAACTCCTGACTCCAGGGAACATTAATGGATAAGAGCTCATCCGAAAGCCTCCATACCTACACTGAAACCAAGCACCACCCAAAAGCCAACAAGTTCCAGGCCAAGACATACCACGCAAATTCTCCAGCAATGCAGGAACACAGCCCTAAGCTTCAATATACAGGCGGCCTAAAATCACACCAAACCCGTAGACATCTCAAAACTCCCTACTGGACACTTCATTGCACTCCAGAGAGAAATCCGTCCCCACCCACCAGAACACCGATGCAAGTTTTCCTAACCAGGAAACCTGGACAAGCCACTCGTGCAACCCCACCCACAGGGAGGAACCTCCACAATAAAGAGGAAGCACAAGCTGCCAGAATACAGAAAGTCCACCCCAAACACAGCAATCTAAACAAGATGAAAATGCAGAGAAATACTCAGCAGGTAAAGCAACATGAAAATTGCCCACCAAACCAAACAAAAAAATGAGGAGATAGGGAGTCTACCTGAAAAAGAATTCAGAATAATGACAGTAAAAATGATCCAAAATTTTGAAAACTAAATGGAGTTACAGATAAATAGCCTGGAGACAAGGATTGAGATGATGCAGGAAAGGTTTAACAAGGACCTAGATGAAATAAAAAAGAGTCAATATATAATGAATACTGCAATAAATGAGATCAAAAACACTCTGGAGGGAACCAAGAGTAGAATAACAGAAGCAGAAGATAGGATAAGTGAGGTAGAAGATAGAATGGTAGAAATAAATGAAGCAGAGAGGAAACAAGGAAAAAGAATTATAAGAATTAGGACAACCTCAGAGACCTCTGGGACAATGTGAAACGCCCCAACACTCGAAACATAGGTGCCCCAGAAGAAGAAGACAAAAAGGCCATGAGAAAATACTCAAGGAGATAATAGTTGAAAACTTCCCTAGAATGGGGAAGGAAATAGTCACACAGGTCCAAGAAACCCAGAGAGTCCCAAACAGGATAAACCCAAGGCAAACCACCCCAAGACACATACTAATCAAGTTAACGAAGATCAAACATAAAGAACAAATATTAAAAGCAGCAAGGGAAAAACAACAAATAACACACAAGGGTATTCCCATAAGGATAACAGCTGATCTTTCAACAGAAACTCTTCAGGCCAGAAGGGAATGGCAGGACATACTTAAAGCGATGAAAGAGAAAAACCTTCAGCCCAGATTACTGTACAGAGCAAGGATCTCCTTCAAATATGAAGGAGAATCCAAAAGCTTTACAGACAAGCAAAAGCTGAGAGAATTCAGCACCACCAAACCTGCTCTCCAACAAATGCTAAAGGATCTTCTCTAGACAGGAAACACAGAAAGGGTATATAAACTCGGACCCAAAACAACAAAGTAAATGGCAACAGGATCATACTTATCAATAATTGCCTTAAATGTAAATGGGTTGAATGTCCCAACCAAAAGACAAAGACTGGCTGAATGGATTAAGAAAACAAGACCCTTATATATGCTGTCTACCAGAGACCCACCTCAAAACAAGGGACACATACAGACTGAAAGTGAAGGGCTGGAAAAAGATATTCCATGCAAATAGAGACCAAAAGAAACCAGGAGTAGCAATACTCATATCAGTTAAAATAGACTTTGAAATAAAGGCCGTGAAAAGAGACAAAGGAGGACACTACATACTGATCAAAGGATCAATCCAAGAAGAAGATATAACAATTATAAATATAACAAATATGAAAGGCGAAATTAACAGTAACACAATAATAGTGGGAGATTTTAATACCCACTCACACCTATGGATAGAGTGACTAAACAGAAAATTAACAAGGAAACACAAAATTTAAATGATACAATGGATCAGTTAGACCTAATTGATATCTATAGGACATTTCACTCCCAAACAATGAATATCACCTTTTTCTCAAGTGCACATGGAACCTTCTCCAGGATAGATCACATCCTGGGCCATAAATCTAGCCTTGGCAAATTCAAAAAAATTGAAATCATTCCAAGTATCTTTTCTCACCACAATGCAGTAAGATTAAATGTCAATTACAGGAGAATAACTATTAAAAATTCTAACATATGGAGGCTGAACAACACGCTTCTGAATAACCAACAAATCACAGAAGAAATCAAAATATGCATAGAAATGAACAAAAATGAAAACACAACAACCCAAAATATATGGGACACTGTAAAAGCAGTGCCCAGGGCAAGGTTCATAGCACTACAGGATTACCTCAAGAAATAAGAAAAAAGTCAAATAAATAACCTAACTCTACACCTAAAGCAACTAGAAAAGGAAGAAATGAAGAACCCCAGGGTTAACAGAAGGAAAGAAATCTTAAAAATTAGGGCAGAAGTAAACGCAAAAGAAACAAAAGAGACCATAGAAAAAATCAACAAAGCTATTCTTTGAGAAGATAAATAAAATTGACAAACCATTAGCCAGACTCATCAAGAAACAAAGGGAGAAGAATCAAATCAACAAAATTAGAAATGAAAATGGAGAAATCACAACAGACAGCACAGAAATACAAAGGATCATAAGAGACTACTATCTGCAATTATATGCTAATAAAATGGACAACTTGGAAGAAATGGACAAATTCTTAGAAAAGTATAACTTTCCAAAACTGAACCAGGGAGAAATAGAAAATCTTAACAGACCCATCACAAGCACGGAAATTGAAACCTTAATCAGAAATCTTCCAGCAAACAAAAGCCCAGGACCAGACAGCTTCACAGCCAAATTCTACCAAAAATTTAGAGAAGAATTCACACCTGTCCTATGCAAACTCTTCCAGAAAATAGCAGAGGAAGATAAACTTCCAAATTCATTCTATGAGGCCACCATCACCTTAATATCAAAACCAGACAAGGATGTCACAAAAAAAGAGAACTACAGGCCAATATCACCAATGAACATAGATGCAAAAATCCTTAACAAAATTCTAGCAAACAGAATCCAACAACATATTAAAAAGATCATGCATCATGACCAAGTGGGCTTTATCCCAGGGATACAAAGGATCCTTCAATATCTGCATATCAATCAATGTAATACACCACATTAACAAATTGAAAGATAAAAACCATATGATTATCTCAATAGATGCAGAGAAAGCCTTTGACAAAATTCAACATCCATTCATGATAAACACTCTCCAGAAAGCAGGAATAGAAGGAATATACCTCAACATAATAAAAGCTATGTATGACAAACCCACAGCAAACATTATCCTCAATGGTGAAAAATTGAAAGCATTTCCCCTCAAGTCAGGAACAAGGCAAGTGTGCCCACTCTCACCACTACTATTCAACATAGTTATGGAAGTTTTGGCCACAGCAATCAGAGCAGAAAAAGAAATAAAAGGAATCCAGATTGGAAAATAAGAAGTAAAACTCTCACTGTTTGCAGAATACATGAGCCTCTATATAGAAAACCATAAAGACTCCACCAGAAAATTACTAGAACTAATCGATGAACATAATCAAGTTGCAGGATATCAAACTAACACGCAGAAATCCCTTGCATTCCTATACACTAACAATGAGAAAACAGAGAAATTAAGGAAGCAATTCCATTCATCATTGCAATGATAAGAATAAATACTTAGGAATATATCTAACTGCTTCCCTGGTGGCTCAGAGGTTAAAGCATCTGCCTGCAATGCAGGAGACCTGGGTTCGATCCCTGAGTTGGGAAGAACACTTGGAGAAGGAAATGGCAACCCACTCCAGTATTCTTGCCTGGAGAATCCCATGGACAGAGGAGCCTGGTGGGCTACAGTCCACGGGGTCGCAAAGAGTCAGACACAACTGAGAGACTTCACTTTCACTTTCAAAGAAACAAAAGACCTATATATAGAAAACTATAAAACACTGATGAAAGAAACCAAAGAGGACACAAATAGATGGAGAAATATACCATGTTCATGGATTGGAAGAATCAATATAGTGAAAATGAGTATACTACCCAAAGCAATCTATAAATTCAATGCAATCCCTATCAAGCTACCAACGGTATTTTTCACAGAACTAGAACGAATAATTTCTAGGAGGGAGTCTCATGGGTTCAGAGGTTAAAGCATCTGCCTGCAAGGCAGGAGACCTGGGTTCGATCCCTGGGTCGGGAAGATCCCCTGGAGAAGGAAATGGCCACCCACTCCAGTACTCTTGCCTGGAAAATCCCATGGATGGAGGTCCTGGTGGGCTACAGTCCACGGGGTCGGCAAAGAGTCGGACACAACTGAGCGACTTCACTTTCATCAAGCTACCAATGGTATTTTTCACAGAACTAGAACAAATAATTTCACAATTTGTATGGAAATACAAAAAAACCTTGAATAGCCAAAGCATTCTTGGGAAAGAAGACTCGAACTGGAGGAATCAACCTGCCTAACTTCAGGCTATACTACAAAGCTACAGTCATCAGTAGAGTATGGTACTGGCACAAAGACAGAAACATCAATCAATAAAACAAAATAGAAAGCCCAGAGATAAATCCACACACCTATGGACACCTTATCTTTGACGAAGGAGGCAAGAATATACAATGGAGAAAAGACAATCTCTTTAACAAGTGGTGCTGGGAAAATTGGCCAACCAATTGTAAAAGAATGAAACTAGAACACTTTCTAACACCATAAACAAAAATAAACTCAAAATGGATTAACGATCTAAATGTAAGATCAGAAACTATAAAACTCCTAGAGGAAATCATAAGCAAAACACTCTCGGACATAAATCACAGCAGGATCCTCTATGACCCACCTCCCAGAGTAATGGAAATAAAATCAAAAATAAACAAATGGGACCTAATTACACTTAAAAGCTTTTGCACAATGAAGGAAACTATAAGCAAGGTGAAAAGACAGCTTTCAGAATGGGAGAAAATAATAGCAAGCGAAGCAGCTGACAAAGAATTAATCTCAAAAATTTACAAGCAACTCCTACAGCTGAATTCCAGAAAAATAAACCACCCAATCAAAAAATGGGCCAAAGAATTAAACAGACATTTCTCCAAAGAAGACATACAGATGGCTAACAAACACATGAAAAGATGTTAAACATCACTCATTATCAGAGAAATGCAAATCAAAACCACAATGAGGTACCATCTTACACCGGTTAGAATGGCTGCTATCAAAAAGTCTACAAACAATAAATGCTGGAGAGGGTGTGGAGCAAAGGGAACCCTCTTACACTGTTGGTGGGAATGCAAACTATTACAGCCAGTGTGGAGAACAGTGTGGAGATTCCTTAAAAAACTGGAAATAGAACTGCCATATGACCCAGCAATCCCACTGCTGGGCATACACAGTGGGATTGCTGGGGGGATGATTTGAGAGAATAGCATTGAAACGTGTATATTACCATATGTGAAACAGATTGCCAGTCCAGGTTCGATGCATGAGTCAGGGTGCTCGGGGCTGGTGCACTAGGATGACCCAGAGGGATGGGATGGGGAGGGAGATGGGAGGGGGTTCAGAATGGGGAATACATGTACACCCATGGCTGATTCATGTCAATTTTGGAAAAACCACTACAATATTGTAAAGTAATTAGCCTCCAATTAAAATAAATACATTTTTAAAAGAGAAAAAAAAAAGATTGCCAGGAGAAATATCAATAACCTCAGATATGCAGATGACACCATCTTTATGGCAGAAAGCGCAGAAGAACTAAAGAGCTTCTTGATGAAAGTGAAAGAGGAGATCAAAAAAGTTGGCTTAAAACTCAACATTCCGAAAGCTAAGATCATGGCATCTAGTCCCATTACTTCATGGCAAATAGATGGGGAAACAGTGGAAACAGTGGCAGACTTTATGTTTTGGGGTGCCAAATCACTGCAGATGGTGACTGCAGCATTGAAATTAGAAGATGCCTGCTCCTTGGAAGAAAGGTTATGAGCAACCTAGACAGCATATTAAAAAGCAGAGACATTACTTCGCCAACAAAGGTCCATCTAGTCAAAGCTATGATGTTTCCAGTAGTCATGAAAGTATGTGAGAGTTGGACTATAAAGAAAGCTACTGCTGCTAAGTCACGTCAGTCACGTCCAACTCTGTGCGACCCCATAGATGGCAGCCCACCAGGCTCCTGTCCCTGGGATTCTCTAGGCAAGAATACTAGAGTGGGTTGCCATTTCCTTCTCCAGTGCATGAAAGTGAAAAGTGAAAGTGAAGTCGCTCAGTTGTGTCTGACTCTTCACGACCCCATGGACTGTAGCCTACCAGGCTCTTCCATCCATGGGATTTCCCAGGCAAGAGTACTGGAGTGGGGTGCCATTGCCTTCTCCGATAAAGAAAGCTGAGCACCAAAGAATTGATGCTTTTGAACTGTGCTGTTGGAGAAGACTCCTCAGAGTCCCTTGGACAGCAAGGAGAACCAACCTGTCCATTCTAAAGGAAATAATTCCTGAATGTTCATTGGAAGGACTATTGCTGAAGATGCAACGTTGTCAATACTTTGGCCACGTGATGCAAAGAGCTATCTCATTTGAAAAGACCCTGATCCTGGCAAAGATTGAAGGCGGGATGAGAAGGGGCGACAGAGGATGAGATGGTTGGATGGTATCACTGACTCGATGGACATAGGTTTGAGTAAACTCTGGGCGTTGGTCATGGATAGGGAGGCCTAGTGTGTTGCAGTCCATGGTGTGGCAAAGAGTCGGCCGTGACTGAGCAACTGAGCTGAGCTGAACTGAACTGAACAACGTTGTTTAGTTTTTATTGCTATTTTTGTCTTCTGTGAAAGTTTATTTTCTTTTTTTAATGCTTTATTTTATATTGGAGTATAACTGGTTAGTAATGTTGTGGTAGCTTCTTGTGTACAGCAAAATGATTCAATTATACATATATCTATTTTCTTCAAATTCTTTTCCTATTTAGGTTCTTACAGAGTATTCAGCATAGTTCCCTGTGGTATAGAGCAGGTCCTTGTTGGTTATCCATTTTAAATAGAGCAGTGTGTACATGTCAATCCAAAACATACCTAATGGATATATGTCTTTTATCATAGGTCACTTTAAACCAGCATGGGAAGTAATAAGAATGAACATTTTACTAATGATAACATTAATTAGTAAACTATTCATTAGGCACAATACCAGACATTCAAACACAAGTGTCTTAAGATTTCTCTTCTCTCGAAAATCAAAAGCATAGGAAAATATTGAGTAAAATAGTCTTCCCCCAAAGAGAACTAGCACATTCAGTTTACTGACAGGAAAAATAAGAATATTGATAACTGAATTATATTGCAAGACCCTAATTTAAACTACAGTCTTCCCCAAAAGAGAACTAGCACATTCAGTTTACTGACAGGAAAAATAAGAATATTGATAACTGAATTATATTGCAAGACTCTAATTTAAACTAGTTAAAACCGAATATTAGATTTTCTATAAATAGATATTTGACCAAGGTGCTTGATAATTTACCTTCTCTGCTTATAGACTATATGCAGGAGCATTTGGACTTTCATAATTACAAAATACACTGAGAGACAATTAATTTTGCTAGCAAATAGCAAATGGTTTACTGTTCTTTTTGAAATATATTTTCTTCAATAAATATACTAATGTAAAAAAAAAGAGAGAGAGTTCAAGTCTAACCAGAATGTCCAAGTCCACTTCAGCCTAAGCCCAGAATAGATTCTGGGTCTTCTCTAAGCCACACAGTCATCTAAGCACCTCCTGTGAGGGGCCCGAGATACTAGACAAAACCTTGGGATGGGGAACGTGTGTTTCCAGGCCATAAGAAGCTCATGTTCTAATAAGATACATAGATGCATGTGTGTGTGTGTGTGTGTGTGTGTGTGTGTTTATGTATGTGTCTTTAAGTTTTTCAGTCATGCCCGACTCTTTGTGATCTCATGGACTGTAGGCTGCCAGGCTCCTCTGTCAGTGGGATTCTCCAGGCAAGAATATTGGTGTGGCTGATAGCCATTCCCTTTGCCAGGGGATCCTCCTGACCTAGGGATTGAACTCAGATCTCCTGTGTTGCAGGCAGATGCTTTACCATCTAGGACACCAGCAAAGCCCACACAGATGTGTGAATACATAACTATATGTAGGAAGTGCTATGCTGTCTACCTAGAGGAATTTAATAAAAAAAAAAAAAAAAGCCTTCCTAGAAGTGAATTGGGTCTTGATTTCAGACCTTTGGGGCTTCTCTGGACTTGATTCTGGGTGGAATTGGTGCCTGCCTATACTGCCCTCCAGCCCCACATGGAGAACTGTCTGTACGTCAACAGTTTGTTTTCAGGAGTAGAGACAAGAGCCAAGAGAAGCCACTTGCAGGAAGGGAAGGGGCTCACCTTTCCCTCGCTGATTCCTGGCTTGGTTTCTGGCTGAGTGCCTGGGTTTCAGGATAAACTGGTCTTGGATCTCTTGGGGCCCCTCCAGGAAGGCCTCCTGGAGGGCAGAAGCAGAAGTGGAGCCCTCCAGTTCCTGCTGCAGCAGCCCAGTACCTGGAATATAGCTCAGTTTAATTCCATAAGGATGTTCATGACCTATATGGAGAAAAAGCTAAATACAGATTCAGACCGATGGTGATGGGTGGGATCAAACCCACCTTACCGTGAGCGAGTATGCCACACTGGTGTGACTGCTGACCTTCAGGGGCTTCTGGGTAGAGAAGGCTGTGACTCCCGAGTAAGCACAATGTGCACTCTCTCAAGGGGACACGCTGCAAAAAGCAGGTGCCCAAACAGAAGAGTTTAAAACATAACAAGAAAAATGTTTTTAGACACCTTGCTTGGCTTGGAAGGCATTTCATCAGTGAATTGCACAATATTGACTTTCATTGTGTTTCCATCTGAGAATATTTATGGCCTTCTAGTTTCTGCCTTGACACACTACATCTGTACATCTTAGGCAAAATGCTAGCCTTAACATTCCTCCTTTGAAACACTGACCCTCACACATAGACTCATAAGGATCAAAGTAAATATATTAATAAGCATTGGTGCTTAATATTTTTAAAATAATCGGACTATGTATGTTAAGAATGGCTCTGATCAGTGTTCTGTCCCACATGTCAGTTTAACAGATTTTCCATTTCCTTTTGTCAGTTCAGTAGGCAGAGTGCAGTGGGGTGGTTTGCCTTAATGTTTCCCTCCCGCTGCTGCTTCCCTCTAAGGGGTTTCCTACGAGACAGTGATCAGAGACAAGCCTGCACGGCCGAGAAAACCCAGAAGTGCAAAACGGTGTTTACAGAGTGGAAAACCACACCAGAAATCATCGGGAGTTGCCTGCCAAGTGATTTGTTTTGCTCTTTCATGCTATAAATTGTTTCCTCTCCATAGAATTCTCTAAGACCCTGTGCTGTCCTGTGGATTCCATCTTTAAAGAATTGCATGAAAGCTCCTTTTCTTTTGTTTCTGATTTATTAAATGCAACTGGAGGAGTTCTTGCTTGTGCTTTACATCTGGCATAAACACAATGTCAGTGCTCTATTCAGAACAAGAATCACAGCGACTTCCATCCTTTAAGGCAAAAGAAGCTTCTGTGAGAGTAGTAAAATACAACCAAGTCACCAGGATAACCAGGAGCTAATCCATAATTGTGAGCTGAGAACATGTTAAGAAGCGCATTCAGAATGACTGCTGAGGCAGCAGCATGAAAGACAGCCTCTTAGGAGTCCTCAGAGCCAGCCATGCTGTTTGAGGCTGTTCTAAGCTTAGAAGTTGTCATCTACATGGTCTTATTTAAATTAATGCATTTTATTAAACTAAATATGTTTAAATATTCAATTTTTTTTCACTTTACTGCTGACTGACTTTTACAAGGATGTCAACAAGACAAGAAAAACACATGAAATGGGTGAGGTGGTTTTGTCTTCAGCTTTATACTTGGTGACTCTATGTATTCTAAGACTGGGAATATACATATCACAGAAAAAACTTAGTTGTTTAGATTCTTCAGACCACATGAAAATGTTCCTCAGATCACTTGAAAGAGTAATAGACTCACAGGATTGTTGAACAGATGAAAAAAGTTAAAAGAGGAAGTGCTCTAAGATTTCTAGTGGAAGTCATTGTCACCATGACTATATTGCAGGTTCCACTACAGATTTTGTCTTTGCCCTTGTTTTAATTCCTCCTTTTTTCACTGACCACCCCTGACAGATTTGCTCATCCAAGAATGTGCATTATTATTTTTAGTTAACTTGCTATGATAACTATTTTAGGAAAGATGTAGTCTATTTATCAAAAATTTCAAGAGCAGTGCTAGTGAACTCAGCTTGAGAAACAGCAAAGCACATGCAGGTGGTTTTTAGTCAGTGAAGAATCTAAGTGTCTGATTGTGATTATTTCATTTTCTTTATGATGCTGAGAAAAGCTTTGGGCACAGAATAGGTATTAAATAAATGTACTTGAGGGCAGAGGTATGGCTGGATTTTAGAAGATGATCACGAAATAGAGACAACTCAGTAGTTAGGAAATGGAACTGAGAACGTCAAGACTGGAATATGAAAAATAATGTATGAGCAAAAGAAATTCCCGCTTGTGTTGCTTTCCTACCTAAGTGAGTAAATAGAGAGTAAGTAAGTAATTGTTTTCAAGACAACTCTGTTTGTCAAGTGGAAAAAGTAAAGAAGAAAAATCCACACTGCTGTTCCCAAATAGACCATAAGCTGCTGCATGAAGAGATGCTATCTGTGCTTGGGAGAGAGCAGGTGCTTAGAATTATTTAAGACGTGTATAAATGAATACTGCAAGAGATTTTCAGTTTAAGGGCATTTAAGCTTAAGACTGATCAACCATTACTTTGAGACTTTAAAGTTACAATTTGGATCCCAACCAGCTCCATCTTAGGTTTTCCCTGACACTTACCAGTAAGTGGATATGAAGTCTTTTTCTCAGCAGAACTGATCCACAACTGGTAATCTTTCTCAGAGCCCTTGGAAAGAAAAAGAACTATGTGTCACAGCAAATATTCCTAGTAGGTACTTGAAGAACTCATTTCCTTAGCATTTCTATACTTTCAAAAGGAGAATTTGGGCCAGGATAAATGCTATTTGGTCCGTGGAAGTGGCAACAATTTTTGAGTGAACAATGCTGATTCCAGTAGCCCCTGCCCCTCTCTCATAGCCTCCAATGGATCGACTGAGATTCTTGTCCTTTTGGATAAAGGCTGAGGATCTGTGCAGCCACAGTGCAGTCACAGGCAGCCTCTAACTTTGTGGGCGGTCCATGAATTAAAACAAAACATAGTACTTTTTAATAAAATTATAAATAAATATATAAATTATAAATAAAAAATAAAATAATTAAAAAAAAACTTCTCTTCACTATGGAAGAGAAGTCTAATCTCAAGAATCCTGCTTTCTGCTGTTTTGAGACTCCTTGGAGAATTCTGGCTTTTGCCTTAAAATGTCCCTGCCCAGTCAAGCATGTTGTCCAGAAAGCCACATACTCTGCCATGACTATTCCTGAACAAAGTAAAACTTGAAAGGCAGCATTAGCTCAGCAACTGTTAACACAATGAGACAGATGCCCAAGAGGCCTTGAGTAGATGGCAGCCTACTGGCTGTGATGTAGGCAAGCACCACTCAAGGGAGAGAAGGGACAAGGACTCTAACCTGAAGAAGGAGTCAGATGTAGAAAACAGTTTCTTCCAGCAGAATCCCTGCCTAGGAATTCTGAATATCCCATTTGAAACAAGTATAAATTACAAAGACTGCTAAATTAAAGAGCCCTCCAGGAGAAGATAAAGCAAAAGATGTTTGAAATAGAGTTGTTGGTGATAGGTACTAGGTACTACACTTACCTTTGACTCCTGATTAAAAATCACGGCCTTGCCATGAAGGAAGTAAGCTCCCAGGTATGGATGCAATCACACACACAAACACACACATGTGACTAAATAGGCTTAAAATGGCATTGCGAATAGAAATGAGAGAGCTGATAAAAATCTTTTCTTTTAAGGTAAAAACTGGAAAAACTATGATGGAATCCCATAAATCAGGCATATATATATATATATATATATATATAGGCAAATAACCCTAGTTATTCACTGAAATAGAAATTTTTTGTCTAGTGAGATTGATCACGTTAAGCAAAGGAAAGTTACAAAAATGAAATAAAATGAGTTCTAACATTAATCAGTCTCCCCAACCTTATCCCTAAAGCCACTTTCTTCTAAGATTTGACTCGCATTCAGGGCATAAATATCATATAGATTAGAAATCAGTGCAGAGGGGTGCTGTACTCAATGCATATGAATTCAATTTTATTTAAAATGTATTATTAAATTATATTTTTACAGAAATCTTGATGTCTTATACCAAATTCTGGCTGTCTTGAGGTTTTAAGGGGCTTTATTATACCATTGAGAAACACAAATATGAATATTGTAATTATGTCATATCACAATAGCAAGACATTTTCACATTTATGTATAAATATGTATTCATAATTATATTTATATGTACATTTTACACATTGATATGTATATATATATATATATATAAATATATATAATTTTATATAAGGATCTATGCTTTACAAGTGCTTTGTTCAGTTCTGTCCATCTGAATGTTCCACTCCTCTTTCTGCTTCTGAACCCTCATCCTCAAACATAGCCATCTCTTTCACTAAAAAATGTTTAACAAGCATAACAGTCCTATCAAAACATAAAAGAGCAGACACTTGAAAACAAAATGAGATGAAAGAGATGTGCACACAAACGCTTCCAGACCCATGGTCTTATTCAGAACTTGTCTTCTTCAGCAGTTCACAAGAGGCATTAGCCATTGCATTATAGGACCTGCATCAAGGGGATGTAGCTTCTTGCCAGGTGGTCTTTACATCAGATTTACAACAAAACATATCATTTAGGATTTTCTCATACTGAGATTGAGTCCTCAGGCGCAATCAGGGTAAATGGAGATGGGACAGGAGGAATCAGGAAAGAAGATACAAAAAGAATAATCCAATAGAGGAGGAAATATTTAGAATCATAAATATTTTCTTGTCTATGTGGGTGTGTGTGTGTGTGTGTGTATATATATATAATAAAAATACATTTTTTCCTTAAAACTGTAAAATTATAGCCTGATTTCATTGTGCTATGACTTCAGTTCACACAAAATTTATAATGGGAATACACAAATAACACATCTGTATAGATTATTAAGGGGCTTCCTTGGTGGCTCAGACAGTAAAGAATCTGCCTACAATATGGTAGACCCAGGTTTGATCCTTGGGTTGGGAAGATCCTCAAAGAAGGGAATGGCAACCCACTTCAGTATTGTTGCCTGGAGAATTCCATAGACAGAGCGTCCTGGTGGGCTATAATCCATGGGCTCTCAAAGAGTAGGACATGACTAAGTGACTAACACACACATAGGTTATTAATATAGTTTGGCTGCCTTCAAATTCTACCAAATATGATGGAGTTATCTGAAATAATCAGCTGTCTTATGATAATAGATACATTATACACAAACACAGACATACACATACACACACAAATCTCAAAAATCAAAGTTGGTTTTTTAACTAAAAATAACTTGCAGGTAACTTACAGTTATTCCTAGCTTTGAAAGTGACATATTGATAACATCATTCACTGTGTCTGAATTTGTCACTGTTACAGTAACAGACTGCAAAAAAGAAGCGAGAAAAGCTGCTATAAATTAAACATTTTTAAACAAGTGAGTCAATAATTATTGTTATATTGTTATCTATATTCTAAAGGCAAAGCTTATAATTCAGGTAATGACAAAGTAAAATGCTTGTATATAGAATATAATCCCCTAATTATAATCTATTTCCATTCCTTTATACAACATGAAGCTAGTAGAAAGCATTTCAGTAAAACAAATATTTCTGTTAAAGGATTTGAGGCACACAAAATATAATAGCTTAAGCAAGAACTAGAAAGACTGAGAATTCCACAAGGGCACATAGGCTACCCTCAGCACCTTAAGGCTGTTTCCATAATGGAGGAAAGATAGTTTAAAAAAAAGTACCATCTTGGTCTTCCTGAGTTGTGCTTTTATAATATGGATTTATTTATTTGTCATTACATAGTCAGTTTTAGTAAAATTAGAATGAGAACTGGTTATTAAAGTTTTTTTTTTTAACTACTATTCAGTGATTACTTTCTTTTTGTCAGGTGTCATGATTACTAAGATTTTCATGATTGAAATCTAATGAATCAATTAAATAAAACCAATTAATCTAGGAAATGAGATTGAAAATTTTTAAAATGTAAGTTCCATTCTAAACTGCCAGTGAACAGGGTGTTTATAATAGCTCTTGAGCACACAACACATTAAAAAATGCTCCATAAAAATAGGAAGGCAATTTATAGAAAATTAATACAAGAGAATGATGACTACAATTTCTCAAACTTGGTGAAAGACATAAATTTATAAATTCAAGAAGTTCAGAAAGTACCAAACAGGTAGATTAAAAGAAAACCATGCTTTGACACTTCATAGCTACACAGCTAAAAACCAAAACTAAAGAGAATATCTTGAGAGCAGCTGAAGAAAAATGACAAGTCACACATAGAGGGTTGATGTTTGAGTGAGCACAGAGTACTCATCAGAAAACACAGAGACTAAAAGTGAAACATCTTTACAGTGTTGAAAACATTTGCAAACAAAATTCTATATCCAGCAAAAATACCCTTCAAGACTGAAGGTGAAATAAAGACATTTCAGGTGAAAGAAACTAAGACAATCTGTTGGTACCAGATATGTATAAGAAAAGGAAAGTTCTCCAGGATAAAAGGAAGTACTAGAAGGAAACTTGAATCTTCAGGAATGAAGAACATCAGAAATGTTTATTTTGTGTAAGTTACACATAAATAAAGTTGATTTTTTAAAATTTCTAGGTGAAAAATTCTGAATGTAACCCATTGTCACAAATCAAAGTAGGCGGAGACGAAAGTGTGCTTTGCTGCATGAGAACCCTCTAGATGCATCTCTTGCCGGCATTGCATTTATCTGGTGGTCAGGAACAAATTGGATTTTGCCTGGCTTTGCTCTTGGCCAGGAAATAACTGTCTTAAATGACTTCCTTTTTCTACCTTCAAATACTGTTGTGTGTCATCTAGAGTTACTGTAAACTACAGTAGAACAAAGTATCATAAAAAAAACATCCAGAATATCTTTTCATCACAAATGTCTAGGCTACAGCACTACACTTTCAGAAATCAAATTACATGCAAATAACTGGGGCTAATGGTATGATTTTTTCCCCCCAGTAGCATAAACAAAATGAGGTAGAGATTTGCTGATCCTTTCAAAGTATCATCCCTTTTGGCTCAGTTCTATCCAGATATTCCTCAGAATGAAAGACCTTTCAAGGTGAAAAGACAGCCTTCAGAATGGGAGAAAATAATAGCAAATGAAGCAACTGACAAACAACTAATCTCAAAAATATACAAGCAACTCCTACAGCTCAACTCCAGAAAAATAAATGACCCAATCAA
Source organism: Bubalus kerabau (assembly GCF_029407905.1). Lineage (NCBI taxonomy): Eukaryota > Metazoa > Chordata > Mammalia > Artiodactyla > Bovidae > Bubalus > Bubalus kerabau. The sequence goes on from NW_026577904.1 coordinate 2,013,445, forward strand.
AAAATGGGCCAAAGAACTAAATAGACATTTCTCCAAAGAAGACATACAGATGGCTAACAAACACATGAAAAGATGCTCAACATCACTCATTATCAGAGAAATGCAAATCAAAACCACTATGAGGTACCATTTCACACCAGTCAGATCGGCTGCGATCCAAAAGCCTACAAATAATAAATGCTGGAGAGGGTGTGGAGCAAAGCGAACCCTCTTACACTGTTGGTGGGAATGCAAACTAGTACAGCCAGTGTGGAGAACAGTGTGGAGATTCCTTAAAAAACTGGAAATAGAACTGCCTTATGACCCAGCAATCCCACTGCTGGGCATACACACTGAGGAAACCAGAAGGGAAAGAGACACGTGTACCCCAATGTTCATCGCAGCACTGTTTATAATAGCTAGGACATGGAAGCAACCTAGATGTCCATCAGCAGATGAATGGATAAGAAAGCTGTGGTACATATACACAATGGAGTATTACTCAGCCATTAAAAAGAATACATTTGAATCAGTTCTAATGAGGTGGATGAAACTGGAGCCTATTATACAGAGTGAAGTAAGCCAGAAGGAAAAACACCAATACAGTATACTAACGCATATATATGGAATTTAGAAAGATGGTAACAATAACCCTGTGTACGAGACAGCAAAAGAGGCACTGATGTATAGAACGGTCTTATGGACTCTGTGGGAGAGGGAGCGGGTGGGAGGATTTGGGAGAATGGCATTGAAACATGTAAAATATCATGTATGAAATGAGTTGCCAGTCCAGGTTCGATGCACGATACTGGATGCTTGGGGCTAGTGCACTGGGACGACCCAGAGGGATGGTATGGGGAGGGAGGAGGGAGGAGGGTTCAGGATGGGGAACACATGTATACCTGTGGTGGATTCATTTTGATATTTGGCAAAACTAATACAATTATGTAAAGTTTAAAAATAAAATTTAAAAAAAAAAAGTCTTCTGCATTTAGCATTACCTTCCTCTTAATCCTGTGCTAGAAAGGGGCATTATTGAGATCAGCTAACAAAATGGAAAAGTAAATGGTTGATTAAAGTATTACACGTATGGTAATTTACCAAAGGTCATAGCTGTGTGACGGTTATATGAAAGACTATCCTTATTCTTAGGACATACCTAATTATTTAAGGAGAAAGGGCATGGTGTACGTATGACCCTCAAAAATAGTTAGATACACACACACACACATATATATTTATATTTATATATATATATATATATATATATAGAGAGAGAGAGAGAGAGGAGACAAATAAATGGATCAAACAAATGGAACAAAAGGTTCATAAATAGGTGAATTTAGGTAAATGGCATATGGTGTGTTCTTTGCACTATTTTTTTAACTTTTCTGTAAGTTACAATTATTCCAAATAAAAACATCACAGGGGGAAAAAACAAAACAAAACAAAAAACAGTGGAAACAATCCAAACCACAATGTAATGACACTCATCTTTTCACGGGAAAATATGTGTTCCCACACAGTGCTTGCTAAATTACTCCCCTCTCTCTTTCTCCTCTTTTTTGTTCTCCCTCCTACCCACCCCATCTCTCTATCTCTTCTGTATATCTCCCATCAGTTTCATTTTGCTAAGTTGAGAACTTGGAATTTAATTTTTGATCTTAAAAATACTTACACATGCACTGTTTTTGATGTCCTCAGTGAAGATTTGGAGGGGAATGCTTTCTGATTGATCCTTCTCTTTGGCTAGATTGACGTACCTAATAAAATTCAGTAATAACCCAGGATAGGGTAGACAAATTAGCTTTAGCTATTAGCTTATTTTCAAATCAATCAATGTTGCTAATCTTTTAAATACTGTTATTATTTTCTTTAAAAAATTTATTTATTGAATTCGTTTGGCTGCACCGGGTCTCCCTTGTGGTACACAGGATCTTTACTGGTGGCATGCAGACTCTTAGTTGTGGCATGTGGGATCTGTCTAGTTCCCTGAGCAGGTACTGAACCCAGGCGCCTGCACTGGACCACCAGGGAAGCCCCTTATTTGTTATTATTCTTCTTTTAATATCTATTTTTTTTATTTCGCCTTATTTTAATTTCTAAATTTTCGGCTGTGCTGGGTCTGTGTTGCTGTGGAGGCCCATCTCTGGCTGTGGCCAGTGGGGGCCATGCTCTAGCTGCAGTTCACGAGCTTCTCCTTGCAGGGGCTTCTCTTGTTGTGAGCACGTGGGCTTCAGTAGCTGCAGTTCGGTTCCTGGGCTCTGGAGCGTAGGCTCAGTTAATTGTGGTGCACAGGCTTAGCTGCTCCGCGGCATGGGGGATCTTCCTCTATCAGGGCTCAAACCTGTATCTCCTGCATTGGCAGGCAGATTCTTTACCACTGAGCCGTCAGGGAAGCCCTTGTTATTATTCTTAAAAGCATGGAGAGATAAACTGAGTAAAATCAAATTAGGGATTGGAAGAAGATATGCAAAAATATTTTCAGGAAAATAAGATATGACCCAGAAAGTAACAGGTCGCCTTTGTTATGTGCGATTTGGGCAGCAGATCCAATCCTCAAAGTTTTCCTGCCTAGATTGGCGGGCGCAGGGCCTTCCTGGGTTCAAGGACAGGACGTGGCATTTGCTTTGGGAATCTTTCATTAGAGTAAGTAATCTACACTTATGGAAATTTTACATATGTTGTGAGAATAATGTTAGTTCCAACCATTAGGATGGAGAGAAAGGAAAGATGACAGTGACACACAGAACTTCCTTAAAGCTAAGCAGAGCATACGTGTAAATGAGAGAACATTCTTTGCAGCAGCAGTCAGGATAAACCTAAACAAGAAGTTACTTGAGGGGAGTCTAACAATTCCTACCAGGGAGAAGGACACAGTTTGGGGGCACTGCCTTGAAGAGATTTGCATTCTTCTATCATGGATTAAAGATTTAACATACGTATACTGTTGTCAAAATACCTTTGAAGGAAGGACTGCCATTTTTCCTTTTGTTCAGGAAAACTGCAATCTTAAAAAATGGGAGAAAAATTACATAAAATACTTACACTAACATATTGCTGCTGCTGCTGCGTCGCTTCAGTCATGTCCGACTCTGTGCGACCCCACAGACGGCAGCCAACCAGGCTTCCCGTCCCTGGGATTCTCCAGGCAAGAACACTGGAGTGGGTTGCCATTTCCTTCTCCAATGCATGAAAGTGAAAAGTGAAAGGGAAGTCGCTCAGTCGTGTCTGACTCTTAGCGACCCCATGCACTGCAGCCCACCAGGCTCCTCCGTCCATGGGATTTTCTAGGTAAAAGTACTGGAGTGGGGTGCCATTGCCTTCTCCACACTAACATATTAAGACTTGTATTAGCATATTAAGTGCTATTCCAGATTAAAAAAATATCAGCAGCCAGTTGTTAACTAATGTGTATGCATATGTAAGTTGTACCCTCTTCATAATTAGGCTCTTGATATGGAGTCTCTCTTTGTTAAACCATATTACAGTGATGAGAAGTAGATGTTAAACTTGACAAAAAGTTGGTTTGAAATCTAAACACTTAACTGCAGGTGTCATGCAAGCTGTGTAATCATGGGCAAGTCACTGAACCACTCTGTGCCTCAGTTTCCAGAACAGGAAAAGGATTAATTATACCTGAGTGTTCTTATAGGTAGAAGTGCTATTCAGATATAAAGAACATGATTATTCAGATTAAATCATACTTAGGAATTGGCATTTGGATGGAACTATGTTATCTCAGAAACAGGAGTATCCTATTAGGAAAAAACCCTACAATATTTTAGTCCTTTATGTGTGTTCAGTTCAGTTCAGTTCAGTCGCTCAGTCGTGTCCAACTCTTTGCGACCCCATGAATCGCAGCACTCCAGGCCTCCCTGTCCATCACCAAATCCCGGAGTTCACTCAGACTCACGTCCATCGACTCGGTGATGCCATCCAGCCATCTCATCCTCTGTCGTCCCCTTCTCCTCCTGCCCCCAATCCCTCCCAGCATCAGAGTCTTTTCCAATAGTCAACTCTTCGCACGAGGTGGCCAAAGTACTGGAGTTTCAGCCTCAGCATCATTCCCTCCTAAGAAATCCCAGGGCTGATCTCCTTCAGAATGGACTGGTTGCATCTCCTTGCAGTCCAAGGGACTCTCAAGAGTCTTCTCCAACACCACAGCTCAAAAGCATCAATTCTTCGGCACTCAGCTTTCTTCACAGTCCAACTCTCACATCCATACATGACCACTGGAAAAACCATAGCCTTGACTAGACGGACCTTTGTTGGCGAAGTAATGTCTCTGCTTTTGAATGTGCTATCTAGGTTGGTCATAACTTTTCTTCCAAGCAGCAAGTGTCTTTTAATTTCATGGCTTCAATCACCATATGCAGTGATTTTGGAGCCCCCCAAAATAAAGTCTGACACTGTTTCCACTGTTTCCCCATCTATTTGCCATGAAGTGATGGGACCAGATGCCATGATCTTCGTTTTCTGAATGTGGAGCTTTAAGCCAACTTTTTCACTCTCCACTTTCACTTTCATCAAGAGGCTTTTGAGTTCCTCTTCACTTTCTGCCATAAGGGTGGTGTCATCTGCATATCTGAGGTTATTGATATTTCTCCCACAATCTTGATTCCAGCTTGTGCTTCTTCCAGCCCACTTTATGTGTGTACCATATAGTAAATTGTAATATATGAAATTAGTTTCTAGGAAACTTATTCTTCATTACTATGATCCTCTGATGCAGATCAATCTACTGCTAAATTGTTAAAGATTAGCATTTTCTGTGCTAAAGTTTGTGTAGCATTTAATTATCCAGAGCTGAAAATGTTTTAGGCTCATTCATACACAGACTTATCACTTACTAAATTTTATTTATTGTGGTAAATTATGCATAACATAAAACTGACAATTAGTGATCATCGGTAGATTAACAAGATTGTGCAACCATCACCATTATCTACTTCTGGAATATTTTCACTACCCAATGGCAAACCCTGTGTGCATTAAGGAGTCACACCCCAGTCTCCTCCATCCTCAGGCCCCATACCAGGTTTGGTTTATACATTCATTAGTTGATAAACACTTAGGCTATTTCCAATTTTTTTTTTTTTTTTGGCTGTGGTGGATAAAGCAGCTATGAGCGTTTGTGTATAAATTTTTTGTGTGGATGTAAGTTTTCATTTCTCTTGGATATATACCCAGAATATGTATGTTCTCCTATGGCTGCCACATTTTATATTCCTACCAAAACACTGCTCCTACCCCCCATCCCCATTTCAAGAACTGTTTCACCAGGAAGTAGAGTGTCCCCTGAGCTCCCAACCTGCATATATACCCGAACACAGCTGCTAATTACTCATGGCAACCTGCAGAAGAGTAAAATAGCAAATGGCCAAAGCACTAGGTGTCAGGCATTGTTATGAATGCCGTGTATGTTCTCACACAGCTTTTAAACCTAAATAACATGTGTAAACCTGGCTTCCTCCTTTCTAGCCTCACTAGGAAAAAAGTTTCTTGGACACTCCCTTATCAGAAATTGCACATTCCCAAATGAAACTGCTTCCATTCACTTAAAACATGGAAAAGATGTTTAAGCAATAGGAACTGGATCTTTAGAGAAATAAGTCATGGAAAGCAGACATACAGAGAATGATACAAATACATATTTCTTCCCCAAAAGCTTTCAAAGTTTTCATTAAGTCAACAGCTGAATTCTAGCATTTAGTCAGTTTACCACTTGGCAGCATTTTAGTTGTCTTAGCTCTCTGATGATACAAGAGATCTTGGTGGTCAGGTGAGGAGGACAAGAAAGTGTGTCAAGTGCGTGTGAGGAGGGCCCAGTGTGCGCACGAGACTGAGATACGGGGTATGGTTGTTCCAAATGGCAGTTGTGAATGTTTCATGGCACTGGCGAACCCGGGACTGTCAACTTGGGATAGTCACATTCCCCATCCTCACTCCAGTCTAAGAATGTAATTGGAAAACTGACCTGTACTCCATGGAATCGTAGACCCTTCTACACACACCAAATAAGATTATTTGTACACAGCAATTCAGGCAACCTACTATTTGATGACACAATTAATGTTATGTGTATAATTAAGTCCCATTTTAAAGGGAATTAATTTGGGAGTATAAAGTCAGTTTTTCAAATATAATTGTACTTTTTCAAGAAAGATAATCGGGATTGGATTGAGGGCAGGATATTGGTGAGGGGTCCTAGAGTCTTGCTCTCATGATCCTCCTTCCTCATACAAGGATACCATGAACACAAGAGGATCTGGCTTCCCAAGGAGCTCACATAGCCCATCTGAAAAACCACTGATCAAAACCAAAGGAAATCACTCCAGTCATTTCCACTATTTACTATCCATATGCATGCATTTGCACATGAAAACCTTTTTAGGAGGGAAAAGTACAAGGCATATGTGTCATTTGTTGTTGTTTATGTCACTCAGTCGTGTCTGACTCTTCTTGTGACCGCATGGACTGTAGCCCGCCAGGCTCCTCTGTCCATGGGATTTCCTAGGCAGAATGCTGGAGTGGGTTGCCATTTCCACCTCCAGGGGATCTTCCTGACCCAGGGATTGAGTGGGCGGGTCTTCCGCAAGTCTCCTGCATTACAGGCAGATTCTTGACCACTGAGCCACCAGGGAAGCCCGTATGTGTCATTATGGTCAGTCAAGAAGTGAGTCACTGGCTTAATAGACAATCAGATTAAAATGTCCTCCTTTTGAACCCACGTAGATCCAGGACACCAAGCTGTAGGTCTCACCTGGAGGGGGCCACAAAGTTCACCGTGGGCCAGCCCAGGACAAAGGACTTTCTGGCAACGACGCCGGCTTCACCAGCCTTGTGTATACGGTTGTCAGTCCATGTGGTGCTCAGTGGTGTTTTATCTTTTATCTTAACGTTCTTTTTATACCTGGAAAGAACCAAATAATGCCTCTGTTAGTTTGTTTCTGAAACGTAATGGGAGCAGCTGTGTTCATGCTAAGATGGTGTTTCTTATTGCTGGAGGGCCAAGCATGCCTCCTTCATCTCTATTTCTCACTGTGGATGGCGTGGCTAGGCATTTGATAGACCTTTTCAAAAATACGTGTTCAGCGGAGGCTGGTCCAGGAAGTCCCTGAAAACACTTCCTTCATGGTGGGAATAGACATTTTCTGAATGTTAAGTAATGAGTATAGACCATCCTTTATATCTTAGAGCTTTTTTAGAGAACCATTAACTCATTTATCAGTCTCATATTTATTATTATATATTATATTAAAAATAAATCTTATATAAATGTAAATATTTAGCATTTTATAATTATAATAATATAAATGTAGAAAATATACAAATATGTTTGTAATTATTATAATTAGTTTATTATTCATTCATGTCTTGCATATGTCAAAAAGTATTGAGAGGCTGAACCAAAATACATGCATGATATATGGTTTATAAAAATAGTTACACTGGAGAAGGAAATGGCAACCCACTCCAGTATTCTTGCCTGGAAAAGTCCATGGACAGAGGAGCCTGGCAGGCTGCAGTCCATGGGGTTACATGACTGAGCATGTGTGTATGAGGGTGGAGGGTCACGGGTTGGTAGCAATAAACTGGTAGAACTAAAAAAAATAAAAATAAAAATAGTTACACAACTATTTCCTTAACAGAGACCAAATAATAATAATAATAATAAAGGCTAGACTAGAGAGATTTAAAATACATTTTCAACTTTAATTTTTTAAACAAGATGTTTTATTTTCTAGCATAGGTTATTTTAAATTTCCTTTCGTAAATTTTGTTCATAACATTTTCTCTTATAGGTAAAAACCGAAAAATTGTTAGCATACAAATTGAACCCCAACTTAAAACTCAATCAATCAGTCAGTCAGTCAACCTCAGATCAGTGGCCAGGATGTCTTCTGCATAGATGAGAGACATCTTTCCCATTTACCTCTGGGGAGTCAGAAGGTCACCAATGAATCTGCTCTCTGACAGTTTCTGCTGATTCTCTTTTGACTTCTAACATGGAAACCACCATATCTCTTGGTTAATTCACAAATTTAACTCTTGGCGGGCCTGAGATTTAGATAGCTACAAGCCCTATGAAAGATGCCGAGGTAACTGGGGTGCACAGCTCTGGAACTTCTACAATTCAGAACCACATGTAGACACACTAAATGTAGAATGAGATCCGAGATACCTCGTGTGCAGAAATGCCTTTGATTCTTCTGGTTCAGGGAACAGTTAAAGCTCCAACTCTTCAATGGGACTTATGAAATGAAAATAATTTTGCAGGGAGCCCACTTGAAGGATAATCTTGATTCAGTGGGCACTATGAATATAAATATGATGGAAATCTGCTTTGCAATACAAGGTGGGTTTTTTCTACATCTGATTTCAACATTTTTACCCTGTGCCTGTGTATTTGAAGATTTTATGAAACACAATTATCAAATAAAATTATTTTTCTATATAGTAACTCTAAAAGCATTTTCAAATTAAAAATATATGCCCAATGGGAAAGAGGGCTTCCCTGATAGGTGGTAAAGAATCCACCTGCAATGCAGGACACACCCGCTCGATTCCTGGGTTGGGAAGATCCTCTGGAGAAGGGAAAGGCTACTCACTCCAGTATCTGGCCTGGAGAATTCCATGGACTGTATACTCCATGGGGTCGCAAAGAGTAGGACACGACTGAGCGACTTTCAGTTAATGGGAAAGAGAGATGCCTATCTGCTGGGTTTTATAGGTTTTTTTTTCTCATGTAGATGTCTAAGTGTGTTGACACCCAAGGTACTGTGTGGAACCGTCCAAATACACTGACCTGGGAAAAGGCATTTCAATAATTCTCTTCTTAGTGAAGTGAAGTGCCAAGATCATTCACTCCCTTGAAACCAAATCAAGGAGTTATCCAAAAGCCCAGAGCATGGTTTGCATTCTTCAGTAACACTGAGTATTTACCATATAGTGAGCATTGTTCTAAGACTTTTATAAACATTTTTTTCATTTAATGGTCAACTACACCAAGTAGTCTTTAGTAGCTCCATTTTAGGAGAAAGCAATGGCACCCCACTCCAGTACTCTTGCCTGGAAAATCCCATGGGCGGAGTAGCCTGGTAGGCTGCAGTCCATGGAGTCGGTAAGAGTCGGACATGACTGAGTGACTTCACTTTCACTTTTGACTTTCATGCATTAGAGAAGGAAATGGCAACCCACTCCAGTATTCTTGCCTGGAGAATCCCAGGGACGGGGGAGCCTGGTGGGCTGCCATCTATGGGGTTGCACAGAGTCGGACACGACTGAATCGACTTAGCAGCAGCAGCTCCATTTTACAGGTGAGGTTAAGTCAATTTCCCAAAGCAACAGAACCAGGATTTGAACTCAGACAGCCTAAATCACGAGCCTGTGCTCCTACCCACTTGGCCTCCATCGGTGTGGACCTCAGCTTCCCTGAGGTACCCTTCTCCTCTTTCCTATCCTCAGCCTCAACTCTTCTCCAGGAGCCACCAGGCTTTCTGACGGGATTGTTCTTTAATTTGCAGACTGACATGATAAATCTCATGACACTATACCAACAAAGCTAGATGCCAGCTTGGAAATGTTTAAGACAACAAAACTTTATACTGCAGTGGATTCTCCTAGGGTCTCATTGTATTTCTTCAGCCTTAGTCATGACTTAATGAGATTCTCTCACAAGTTAGAACGAATCTAATATAAAATGACTGAAGGATGAGAAGGAAGAGGAGGACTACATTTAAAATTTTTATTGTGTATCCCTTACTACGGATTCCCACACCCCTCTCCTTTCCTGTTTGTTGTTGTTCTTCAGTTGCTAAGTCATGTCAGACTGTTTGCAACCCCATGGACTACAGAATGCCAGGCTCCCCTGACCTTACTATCCCGCGAGTTTGCTCAGATTCAAGTCCATTGAGACAGTGAGGCTATATAACCATCTCTAACTCTGCCCTTCTCCTCATACTGGAAGGTAAGCCCCAATGGTTTGTGGAGTTTCTGGGATTCTAGGCAGACTTCCCCTATTCCAACACAAGACTGTTCCTTTAGATGCTTGGAAATAGAGATTGTGGTATGGTGTGTAACTGTCTGCTGTTTCACTGGTAAGTTAATAGTAAATTATCTTTTGATCTAAATAACATTCATTTTTTATTGTTTCTGTATTCTGTAACAACTAAATGTGAGGATAGTGATGTCTAAAAGTGGTGTTGGCTATGTATGGTCCCTTCCTATTTGTTAATTCTTCATAGGCCTCTGCTAGTATTAATATCGTAATATTTATAAAGTAGATCCTGTTATAAAAAATAAAAGTAATCATTTTATTTGAAAGATAGCTTATTAGCATTCTAATGAATATCAAAATGATGTTGAAAAATTCATGAGATTAATTCTTGAGAACAGATGTTTCTAATGTTTGTAATATGGGAAAAAATGACTAAAAAAAATCTCAAAATAATTTTAATTGAATATTAACATCCCACAATTGGAGAAATATAATTTCTCTGTGAAGAAATAAATATTTAAATCCCCCTTATTATTACCTAGAAACTAAAATGTACTTATTCTCATCAAATGCATAGGGAGAAGTTAGTAAACCATTTATTCCATTTGTGTTAATTTCTATGGCATCAGCCTCAAGATGAGTGAGTTTTCCACTGAAGTCTGAAGGTGAGCTGAGGCAATAGGGAACCTCAGTGTCCCCACCTCTTCTTATGGCTAAGTGGCAAAACTAGGTGCTACACTCAGATTATTAATTTGAACAGATTGATTCAAGGCAGGATACAATATTCCATCTAAGAATGAGGCATGACAGGAAGAGATGTGTTTGTTATCACGGGAGGTGATTTCTTTTTAGTTATTTCCTTCTGAAAAAAAAAATTTTATATTAATAATAATCATGAATACACCTAAATGTTACTGTGGGAATGATCTTCTAGGTCTTTTTCCAAAACTTGTGTGAAGAACAAGGACTCAGTGCTGTGGTTACTGCAGTGGGGGAACTGTGTCCCCCGCCCCTCCTGGCTGCTAAAGTCCTTAATACAGTGACGCCCTCCCTGCAAATGAGACTATATTTGGAAAATGAGCTTTGGAGGATGTCATGGAGGCTAATGAGGTCATAAAGGGTAAGATTCAAATCCAGTAGGATGGTGGGCTTATTGGCACCAAGGAAATGCCTTGTGAGCACACAATGAGAAGACAGCCATCTGCAAGGCAGGAAGAGAGCTCTCACTAGAGCCTCATCATACAGGTACCTTATTGTGGATTTCCAGCCTCCAGAACTATAAGGGAACACATTTCTTTTGTTAAGCCACCAAGTCTATGGTGTTAGTTGCATCTATGTTGAGGGTTGGGAGGAAAGTGCACCCCGCTGGTTCTGTCTCCAACATATATTCCACATCTGTGTGGCTGAATCTTTTGTTTTTACCACCAACCCCAGGGTGAAGTCCTTGATACTGTTCACAGGACTGTTGCCTCCCTAACTAGTCTCCCTGCTTCCACCCTTGCTTACTCCAAAATCTCTCGTCTTCCGATAGCCAGAAAGCTTTGCTAAAAAGTATATGTCAGATATGGTTACTATCCTAGTTAAACACCTTTCAGCATGTATTTTAACCCCTTACTGTGGCCTGTGGGGACCCTGTGTGGCTGGACCCCTGACTACAGTGTTATATCTAATGTCATGCCCCTTACTTTAGGCTCCGGTCACATTGGCCTTCCCAGAACTACCCCATCCACGGGGCCCAGCTGCACCCAGTCAAAGCCTGCTGCTCCCTCAGCCTCGAAGGCTCAGCCGCCTTGGCTGAGATTGGAGGCTGCTTCTCAAGCCACAGGTCTAGCTTAGAGGCTGGCTTCTTGAGAGGTCCTGCTGAACAACCCCTTTCAAATATGGTCCCATCGTCTTCATGGTCCCCTTCATGATGCTCATGGTATCTACCTTGTATCACAAGCACGACGCAATCTCTCCTTTCCCCCTCTCCTTTTTTTATCATCTAAGTCACAGAGAAGAGAGACCTTGCCTGTCATATTTTCCTCAAGGTTAGCAGAGGTGCCATTTTATACTAGTTAGGAAAGCATGTAATATGTACTCACATGGTATTAGACGTAGGCAACGCATCACTAAATGAGGAGAGGTACCGCTTCTGCTTCCTCCAGCCGCTTTTGAGTTCTGCGGGGCTGTGGATCAGCAGGGTACCGTTGGCTCCCTCGGATGATGAAGTACTCTCCCTCTTGGTGGCCACCTCAACGGAAGGGCTTCTGAAAAACATCAAACACCACAGAACAACGAGTCACTGGTCAGATATACGATGGGGTTTATGTTAAATGTCAAGATCGACACAACTTTAAAAAGAAGCCTCAGTCTCCCAAACAGGGCTTCACAGCTCAAATCCAGGAATCAGCAAGCTATAGAAAGTTACTGAGAGAAATGAGGTCACTCGGGCAGTTGATGCGGACAGGCGACAAGTTCAAGGACAAAGCCCTTGGGCATGCGGACTCTTAGAGGCAGGGAACAGAGAAAGGAGCGGAGCTGGTCATGAACTCTTAGGAAGAGGAGAACCAAGAGGCCAAAGGTAGAGACGATGGCAGGAAGGCAAAAACAGACAACGTTAAAAACCCAATAACCACACAAAATAGGATAATGTGTGGCCTATTAGAGATAAAAAGATATGGAGATCTGCCAAGAAGTAATTACAACTTGGTTTCATGATGGTCTAAAATTTTAGATAACCGAGGATTCTGGAAAACTGACTTCAATCATATCTAAATCAATATTCAAATTTTGGGGAAAATTCTCTAAGATCAGCGAAATAATACTGGAAACATCAAAAAAGTTTCTAAATACTAGGCAGTGCCTAGTTATTCGTTGATTGAGCTAAGGTCTCATAGAACTGCCTCATCAAAACAAATACGTTACACTGAACATAAAGATCCTTTGATAAATAGAGCAGATATTTTCATAGATCTACAGAAAATTCTAGGCTTGAAGCCAAGAAAATGTCCCCCTACACCCTGGCCCACCCTGAAGATGTAAAGCTGCTCACTTGTGTTCCGCAGTATGAATCTTAGGAACGCCAGTAGCTTTTCATGAAACCCATGCTGAAGTTAAAAATTAGTTCATGTCTTAGAAGAAACAAAATAAAATTCACTGTGAACACCAGTTTGTTTTGATGATAAAAAAAAATAGTATATTAAAGGATTACCTGATGTGGTAAAACCTTGAATGACAACCAATAAGTTCAAAGTGCGTTTTGATTGCCGTGAAAATCCTTTTTTCTCCCAATTCTCGGCACTGAAAGCTGAGTGTGTCTACAATACTCGGCAGAGTACTGTGAACAAACCCATGAAGCCTGAGGATTCTGTAGTAGTCCAGGTCACTGGCCATTATGATGTCAACATTGTGAGGCTCATGCCATAGCTGACAAGCTTTAATGTTTGTTTCCCTGACTTTACACCTATCTTTCAATGTTTTTGGAGAAGGGAATGGCAACCCACTCCAGTATTCTTGCCTGGAGAATCCCATGGACAGAGGAGCCTGCTGGGCTACAGTCCATGGGGTCGCAAAGAGCTGGACATGACTGAGCGACTGACGCTTTGATTTTTCTTAATTAATATTTTTACTTTGAAATAACTCTAGGTTCACACACAGTTGCAAGAAATAACACAGAGTCTATAACCTTTTACCAGTTTTCCGCGATGGTAGTATCTCTCTATAGTACAATATAACTAGGATATTAACATTGAAACGGTCAAGATACAGCACGTTTCCATCACCTCAGTGATCCTTTACAGCCACACAGACTCCCCTCCACTTCTGCCACCTCTTTAATCCCTGCAGCCACTAAGTTTTCTCCTTTATTTTTGCCCTTTCGAGAACGTTATATCAACGGGATCATACAGGATGTAACATTTTGGGATTTGCTCCCGTTTTGCTCCCTGCTCAGCATAAATGGAGATTCATCTAGACTGTTGCAGGTATTAATAGTTCATTTCCTTGTACCTCTCAGTAGCAGTCCATGAGAATGATGTATCCGGGTTTGTTTAACCATGTTGGGGAACGCCTGTGCTGTCTTCAGTTTGGGGCCATTACAAATAAAGCTGCAGCAAACATTTGTATACACTTTTTTTGGTGTTGATGCAAGGATCCATTTCTCTAGGTTAAAGGCCTAGGAGTGTAAATGCACGACTGTATGGTAGTTGTAAGTCTTCCCTGGTAACTCAGGGGTAAAGAATCTGTCTGCAAATGCAGGAGACGAGGGGTTGATTCTTGGGAGCAAGATCCTCTAGAGAAGGACAAGGCAACCCACTCCACGATTCTTTCCTGGAGAATCCCAAGGACAGCGGAGCCTGGTGGTCTACAGTCTACGAGGTCACGAAGAGCTGGACCCGACTTAGCAAATAACAACAGCAATGGTATCTTGTGTTTAAAGAAAATAAAGACAGTATTCTCCTTCCACTAGAAAATTGACCCATTGTACAGTTGAGGAGGCTGCCACTCAGTTAGTCTGGATACCTGTGAGGGCAAGAAGCCCAGTATAATAGTAATGAAGGATCAGCTCCAGCCAACCCAGGGGTCACGCAGCTTCTGGGCAGCAAGGCCCCTAACCTCTTCTCCTGAGGACGGTCTCTTTCCTTTGACAATGGCGGAGAACTGAAATTTGACCATGTGGCAGTTTGTGGTTTCTCTTGTTGGCTCTTATAATATTAATCTGAATACATATTTTATATTCCCCACTAGACTCTTTCAGGGGCTTCCAAGGTGGCAAAGTGGGTAAAGAATCCACCTGCAATGCAGAAGACACAGGAGATGTGGGTTCAGTTCCTGGGTGGGGAAGATTCCCTGGAGGAGGGCATGGCAACTCACTGCAGTATTCTTGCCTGGAGAATCCCATGGACAATAGGAGCCTGGCGGGCTATAGTCCATGGAATTGCAAAGAGCCAGACATGACTGAATCAATTGAGGATGCATGCAGACTCTTAAGGACTTCAAGGAATGAGTCTATTTTTGATATATCATTTAATTCTCACAGGCATTGGCACATGGGAAGAATTCAGAACATTTTATTGAATAAATCAGTGAGATAGCTTTCTGCCGTGGTTGTAGGGGACAAAGGATCATCTAAAGTAGTCTCTCTTTCCCTTCATTTGTTCAACAGTCTTTGAACCTGCGCTAAAGGAAAGGCATTTGGTTAGGTCTGGGCAGAGGGAGCAAAAGGGATTCTAGCTCAACTCTAGATTTAGGTGGAGGAGACAGAAATTAAACAGTCTCACCAGTAAATCTTAATGCCAGACTCTGATAGGTACTACAAAGAAAAATTAGAGAGTGAGATGAGCAATTACCATTGAGACTAGACACCTGACTTTGTGGAGAGGGCAGGCGAGGAAGGCTTCTCTGAAGGACTCATGCGAAATGAGCTTTTAAGTTAATTTGGAATTAATTAGAGAATTGGTGAGGCGTGGGAGGGAGAAAGAGGGATGGAGACAGGAGGAGAGACAGAGAGGGAGAATGAGAAAGGGAAAAAGAGAGAAGAGGAAGAAAAAAGTGTTTGGTGAGAGGATGTTTCAAATTTCATGCCAAAGGGATAGAACTCGGATCTATGACATTTCAGAGACAGGAAAGAGTTTACTGGGTGGAGACACAAACAAGAGGTATAAGAAGGTGAAGTAAGTCTGAAAAGGTAGGTGGAGGCCAGAAGTAAAGGTCTTTGTAGTTTTTATGACCTTGTTAAAGGCCTATCATCTTAAAACCAAACTGGCATGGCAGGCAGGTTCTTTACCACTAGCACCACCTGGGAAACCCAAGCATGGAAGCAGCAAATAGTGGCCTCCAGAGACTGCTTACTGCTTTTAAAGGGATGGGGCCACTGGACATGCTGGACTGTATTTAGAACCATAGAGGCTCATTGGGCAACACTTTCTGGCCTCTTATCAAGGGTCTGGCAGAATCTATTTAAGGCAAGAAATGCAGACAGACACATCTCTGCACTTTCCCCAATTCCCAGATTATCTCCATTTTCTGTCTTACTCCTTCAGAGCACTCAGAGCCAGGAAAACTCCCCTTCTGGAATCTATTCACTGGTAATCAGTTTTGATCTGTTTCAGA
The DNA here is from genome assembly GCF_029407905.1 of Bubalus kerabau. NCBI lineage: Eukaryota > Metazoa > Chordata > Mammalia > Artiodactyla > Bovidae > Bubalus > Bubalus kerabau. The sequence goes on from NW_026577904.1 coordinate 2,029,520, forward strand.
CTTTTTAGGCTATCCTCCTCCAGAGGTTCTGAGCCATCAGATCCAAAGCACCTGTATTTGTGGAAAGTGTTTTGTGTGACCTTCATGTAACCAGGATAGTGGTTGTGTTTTAGGTATCCATTGAGAAAGAAGCGTTCTTTTATCATCTTTCCCTTGGAGTGAAGCGAAAGAGATAAAACTTTTTTCTCAGAAAGATCAAGGGAGCTTTCCTTAGTTATATAGTAGTTAACTTTAAAGCTTAATTTTTACCAAAATACCATTACTAGTTGTTTTAATTTTTGAAAGAACTAAATGGAATAACAAAGTGTTTTATTTCATTGAACGTTGAACTCTTGCCCTAAATATCAAATAGAAGACTTGATCCTATGCCAGTAATACCAACATTTAAACACATTGCAAAGACAAGACTATTTTCTTAATTCTGCTTTTTCCCTTAGATTTTTAAATTTTTGATTAAATATCTGTATTGGAAAATGGATGGTGTATTGTCAAGAACGTGAGTTTTGGATCCCAGTTCCCCAGCTTTGACTCCCTCCTTGCTCTTCACTACATACACGAGAAGACAAGGAAAACCCGTTTACAATGTCCTCATTTGTAAAAGAGAGATGATAGTAAAAGTACCTACCGAATAGGCTTGGTATTAAAATTAGATAATACTTTGGAAAACTCACTATGCTTCCTAGCACAGTAGTCTGTTGGGGGCCGGCGTGAGGCACTCCGCCCATGGCAAAGGTCACGAGCAAGGAGGCTCGACATACGCAAAGGCGGGATCGAGCCTCAGGAGTCCCCCTGGAAATCCTCGAGCATCTACCCCCATAACCAGAGCCTGCCTACTTTACTACTTTGTGCTCTCACCTACACCTCTGACTTTACAGGGGGCTGTCCCCCACCACCTCTTTCGGAGAAGGAGTTAACTTAGAGCTCCAGTTAATAGTAATTCCTGGGCGTGATAGGAGTGTTTTAACCTACAAACTCCTCTGAAAGTTCTCTAGCCTGCCTGACAGGCTTGTCCGGCCACATGTGATTGCTCACAGCCTCCCAACTGTGAGAGGCACGAGATGCTTTAAACCTTCTAAAAACAGGTTCTTTAGAAAAGTTGGAAAATTATTAGTATAAGTGTAATGGGCTGATTAGAAATCGTATTGGTGAAGGGTTTTTCATTTGTTGAGCCAATGTTTGTTGCTAAGTCTCCATATCCCCTGCCCTTACACACATTAATGAATATATAGAAGAAATAAGTATTAACGTTTGATATAAATCACGTTAGACCTTAGGCTAAGTAAATTCTTTCCTTAACTAAAACCCAGTACACCCTCACCCTATAGGAATGTAACTTTATTTGGGTGGCGTCTGTTTTAAGAATAATCACCCCTGGAGAAATAAGTGTCCTGGTTGACTGACCGCTGTCACAAGGAGAGGGTCGTAAATTGTCAGCAGGCCCCCTGGCCAGAAGATGATGTAACACCCCTAAGACCTCTGTATACATTTGTATGAAGCACCTGACTTTGATAAAAGTCAGGACTGCTGACCCCACGTGACTTTTGCATAACATCTCAGTGTATAAAAGTAGACCATGGAAAATAAAGAATTGGGATCAGTTCCTCGAAAGACTGGTCTCCCCATGTCTCTCTCTCTTTCACTCTGGTTGAGTCTCCATCTGGAGCGCGGAACCCACCATGCTTACTAATTATGCCTGGGCTTCTAAGATCCGACCGGGGAGGCCTCAGTGTCTCCTCTCCTTCGGGAGAACGGAAGGACGCCTGTGGCCTACGTAAGTGGTGCAAACTTCTTGTCTTGAAGTTTTATTGGTCCCCCGCGTAAACCAAGCTACTCAGCCTCTTTTCTCCACTGAATTTTCCTACTGAGCTATCCTCATTCTATTACTCTTTATATCCTTAATTAACGTTTAATTAAGCAGTTGTTCCCTGACCCTCGCCTATGCCGTCTCTCCTTCGAATACCCTGGATCAGCTGGGGCTGGACCCCGGCAGTAGTCCCTCAGTTAATGTTAGTCATACTCTTAGGAGACTGTGAGACTTGGTATTGCAAAACAGAACACAGTCTCATGGCGATCCCCCCATGGCGAGGCAGGGAGATGAACAGGCGCCAGTGCTGACTGACGCGCGGGGAGCTGCGTGCTCCCTCTCAGGGGTTGACGTATGTCATCTGATTTCTTTGCAGCAGATTTGTGAGGTAAGAATCATTATTTATAGCTTTACAAACAGAGAAACTGAGGCTCAGTAAAGTTAGGTAACTGAGAGTCATGGATCTAACAATTCATAGAGGCGCGTTTGTCTAATTTAAAAGTCCTATGGTGTTTCCACAACTAGCGAATGTTTGCTCTCTGGAGGAAGGACGTGTATCTAAGCCACCTCACGTTTAGGTTGGTTCCCAGATTATTTAATTGGAATGTATCTGTTTTCATTAACTGTCAGCATTGTACTCAGGCAGTAAAGAATTCACCTGCAATGCTGGAGACCCTGGTTCGATCCCTGGGTTGGGAAGATGCCCTGGAAAAGGAAATGGCAACCCTCTCCAGTATTCTTGCCTGGAGAATTTCATGGACAGAGGAGCCCAGCAAGCTCCATGGCTTGCAACCCCAAGTCCATGGGGTTACAAAGAGTCGGATGTGACTGAGTGACTCACACACAGACACACACACACACACACACACACACTCTTCTCCTCAAAATGGCAGGTCGTGGTACCCTTAGCCAAAGCTGGAAACGTGGGCCAACGCTCAGACAGGAAGTGTGTATCATCTCCCAAGGTGGATAGTACACTCCTGTTACTTTAAGGACCCTTACTTGGGCTTTAGACAGACTGGGGGGAGCAGGCAGGACTTGAAAGTACTCTAACTGATGATTCACCTCCTGATGTCCAGTTGTTCACGTCTCTAATGACAGATACCAGAATGAATTGTGGTTGAACCTTTCCACTGCCTCTCCAACCCATCCCCATTCTGGGTCACTGTCGCTGTGAGGAACTTCTCTCCTGCTGCTGCCTGCTGATTGATTGCTGCCTTCACAAAGAGGGAGACCAATCCTCGGCAGTGAGCACTTGTTCCACTACCCTTGGCTGCCCTCTGCTGACCATACCTGGAAATTATGTTTAACCTTCAAGCCCTCGGTTGAAGGCAGATTTCTAAACATTGAGTGAATCCTGGCATACAAAAAATGAAATAAATAAAATAACTGATATATCATGCATCATTTTTAAAAGTCGAATTTAAAAAATATACATTAAAATGTATTTCAAATTTCAAAAAAAAAATACACAGTGAACTAAATATTTAAACTTACCTTTAAAAAATACAGTCATACCTCAGTATCTATGAGGGGTTAATTCTACCCAGTATGCCCTGTGGATACTGCAATACATGGCTATTCAAGTGCCTGGTGTAAAGTGGTGTAGTATTTACATATAACCTGTGCACATCCTTCTGTATGCTTTATATCATCTATAGATGATAATCTTATAATCTATAGATGCAAGGCAAATATAATGTAAATATTACATAGTAAATATTTACATAGTTGCCAGTGCACAGCAAATTTAAATATTGCTTTTTGGAATTTTCTGGAATTTTGAGGGGAACACTTTTTTATCTTAGGTTGGTTGAATCCGTGGATGTGGAGTCTGTGGACACATAGGGCCTACAGTACTAGCTTCTATGCACATAAACCCTGCCATCCACCTCTTCATTCATGGGAGAGGTCTGATAGCACAGATGAAAGTTATGCAACCAGTATTAATCTTTGTCATCGTGCATGTGCATGGAAAAACCATGATGTTTAGAAGATACCAACAGCAAAATATAAGAAGGTCCAAGTGGAGCAGATTTAAATTGACCCCTGAAGAAAACAGGAGTCTCTTTACTTAAGAGAACTGAAAAAAATTTTTTGATTAAACTCCCTGCCCTCCAAAACTTGATATCTGCAGGTCAAGAACCCAAATAATAAGTGGTTAGGAAACAAGAATAATCAAAGAAAGATTTCTTAGAAATTAAAGGTCAGTTCAGTTCAGTTGCTCAGTCGTGTCCAACTCTTTGCAACCCCATGGACTGCAGCATGCCAGGCTTCCCTGTCCATTACCAACTCCCAGAGCTTGCTCAGACTCATGTCCATCAAGTCAGTGATGCCATCCAATCATCTCATCCTCTGTCGTCCCCTTCTCCTCCTGCCTTCAATCTTTCCCAGCATCAGGTTCTTTTCCAATGAGTCAGTTCTTCGCATCAGGTGGCCAAAGTATGGGCGTTTCAGCTTCAGCATCAGTCCTTCCAATGAATATTCAGGACTGATTTCCTTGAGGATGGACTGGTTGGATCTCGCTGCAGTCCAAGGGACTCTCAAGAATCTTCTCCAACACCACAGTTCAAAAGCATCATTCTTCAATGCTCAGCTTTCTTTATAGTCCAACTCTCACATCCATACATGACTACTGGAAAAACTATAGCTTTGACTAGACAGACCTTTGTTGGCAGAGTAATGTTGCTTTTTAATATGCTGTCTAGGTTGGTCATAGTATCATTGCCTAAATGAGTAATTTATTTGAAAGTCTTGAAGATTGAATTTAAGGAATCTGATTTGACCTTGACACTTGGAACATTCATCTTTCCATCTTATGATATAGAGTCCTTATTTTTCTCAATAAATAAAGCTATTTAATGTTTCAGTAAGTAGTAATTCATAATGCAGTAATGTAAATGCTATTTCAGATTATAGAATCAGCATATAAATAAAACTTGGAAGACAATAATAACTATAAAAGAGAATCTAATATTCACATTGATCTTGTAAAAAAAAAAAAAAGGAAGTTTGAATGTTAAAGGCAGCAGACACATGTGGAAGGTTATGTCAGACACAAATTTTTCTCACCTTCTCAAGATACGCTATCTAAAATTGATGTAACAAAATATGGAGACTAAGCATATTCTTTAAAATTATAGATAACCACCAGAAGTACCAAAATACTGTGACTGGAAAAACTTAGCAATGGATAGATAAAGAAATATGAACTAAGTTTATCATCTCTCAGTAGATACTGTCTAAAGTTGATGAACAAGAGGTGGAAGAACTAACGTAAGTTTCAGAGGTATGGTAATAACTAGCAGCAGAATTAAAAAAAAAACGTTTAAAAGTGGGGAGCTGAATTAGATATGGGGAGTAGGAGAATGAGGTCAGGTAGAGAACTTTTCATTCAGCACAACTCTGTACTGTTTGGTTTTAAAAAAAAACAAACTTGCATATGTATTAATTTTATACATTAAAAGTGAAAAAAGCAAGAAATTTCTGCAGCTGCAACTCTTGGCACCACTTCCCACCGCAGCTGCAGTCTTTCTCCTTACACTAACGATCAGTCAGATCCTGCCGAGACAGGAAGGAGGGAAAAAGCAAAGTTTCTGCCCTGAAGTTTAGGTTTAGGTTTTTCTTTTTTTCTTTTTTGGCTTATGCTTATGTTTTATCTTTTAAATGGCCCACCTTTTGGAATACTAACTTTTGAATTTCATCTGTGATATCTAGACTCTCCTTAAAGTCTTACTAAACTTCTGTATCCTTCTGTTCCTTTTTCTCAATTAAAAAAAAAAATGAGGTAAAATTAGTATATCATATTCATACAAACTTCAGATAGACAATATTACAAATCAATATTGGCGTACAGTACAAAGTAATAAGTAAGTCTAGTAACCAGCCATCACCATACACTTGATCCCCTTCCTTCATCTCACCCTCCTTCAACCCCTTCCCTTCTGGTAACCAGCAGTCTGTTCTCTGAATCTATGAGTTTGTTTTTGTTTTTTTTTTTCTTATATTCCATGTAAGATAAATTATATGGTATTTGTCTTTCTTCATCTGTCTTATTTCACTTAGCAGAATGCGTTCAAGCTCCATCCATGTTGTCGCAGATGACAAGATTTCCTTCATTTATGGCTGCCTACTCTTCTGTTGTGTGTGTGTGTGTGTGTGTGTGTGTGTGTGTGTGTTGCATCTTTATCCATCTTGGACATGTCAGTCATTTCCATATCTTGGCTGTTGTAATAATGCTGCAGTGAACACAGGGATGCATATACCTTTTCAGATTAGTGTTTTTCTTTTCTTCAGACAAATACCTGAAAGTTTTGGGTTGGCCAAAAATGTCATTCAGCTTTTTTTCTATAAGATGCTATGGAAAAACCTGAATGAACTTTTTGGCTAACCCAATAGAATTGCTGCATCAGTTAGAAATTCTGTCCTCAATTTTTAAAGAAACCTTCAAACTGTTTTTCACAGTGGTGGAAGCAGTTTACATTCCCACCAACACTACAAGAGTAATCCTGACCCTCTGGTCTTACTGAGATCCTGGTGTTTTAATTTTTTTGTTTTAATTTTGACTCTGGTCACCTACTGCCTATCTAGGTCCAACTCAACCTACCTAGGTAGGAAGAAAAAGTTTATGGAAGAGTGATGACAATCATAATCATCAGACTAAATAAAGCAGCGTATATTATTAAGTTAAAAAACATAGTGCTAAGGAAGTAGGGTGATGGTCTCTACCCAATCCCTTATATTTTCATGGAGAAAAGTGTACTTCACTCCTAGAAAGAATGTGGTTGGAAGAATTTGGGAGTAGAGGTTTTCTCTAGGCCACAATCTTCCATGAGACAAGAAACTAGAATATCTAAATTTTCTAAGAAGGCAATAATGTCTCACATGTCCCTCTGAGACAAAGTAGGCAGCATATACGGGGAGATCGCATGAGCACCACCCAAACAAAACAAGAAAAAGCACAAAGAAGAAATACACACATATATTAAACATGGACAAGCACAGCTGTTGGGCAGTTTCCGGTCAGTGAGTGCAGATTCCGAGACCGTGGACTTGACTCTGGCGCAGCTGGCTGGCCTGCCGTGGGACTGAGACCCGCTCTTCTCAAGGCCTCACTGTCTCCAACACAGGTCCCGCCGAGTCGTCTGTCATGTTCTTTGGCTGAGAATAGCAGCGTTGACCCACACTACACAACTAGAGATTAGGTTTAGAGAAGCTACATTCTTATGAAAGACCAGCTGCCCAGGACGCAGCTGCAGATATAGGAAGCCAGACAACTGTGTAAGACCCTCTGGCTGAGACTGAGCCCATAACATTGGGAGTGAAGGCATTTGGGCTTTAATTTCTATGGTCTTTTATTTGCAGGGGGAGTTAGTTTTGAGGAAGTCAAATAATAAGAGCTGCCTATTGTTCGAATTTGGAGCGTTTTTACGTTGTTGATCCAGTCTTTGTGTTCATTTCATAAAGTCTGGCGATGTATTTTGGACAGCATGCTAGGACATAATTAGTGATAAGAATAGAATAGGGACTGAATTTTGAGTTTATGGTGCTGCATGGACTCCTGTCTGACTCATATGCTGCTAGAGTCTTTTGTGGGCAGAGTGAAATGCCCGTCAGTGGCTCCAACGGGGAGGTCTGTGCAGCAAGGAGCAGAGTGCCGGATGGCGAGAGCACGCAGCACTGTGAGCACGCAGCCTGCCCCGCTTAGGGACGGCCACCCTGGCTTACGTCTGACCTCCTGAGGCCATGGCTCATGACATCGCCGCCAGCCTCCCTTCATATCCACGCTGCCTTCGTGATTTTTGTTTGCCTAGCACCCACACTAATACTTCAAAAAAAAAAAAAAAAATGTTATGTGTACTTAAAAATCTTTAGCTCGTATGTTAAAATGTGTTATGTATTTTTCTGAATACATATTAAAATACATAATTAGCAAAGTAAAAAAAAAAAAAATCCTTATCGCCATCACCATGAATATTTCTTTCACACAGATGCCTGGAAGTATTGGGCACCAAAGTAACTGGCATGGTGCGAGCAGAACACAGTGGGGTACGACAGAAGGTCAAAGACCCAGCAAACACTGGGGGGGGGGGTGCACACTACTCCTGCCTCCAGGTTGCTGCTCTGATACTGCTGATGGGAGCTGGCACTGGAGAAATGTTTGCGGCTCCTCTCTCCACTTTCTCTCACACCATCCCAGCAACGAAGAGGAACACTTTCTGAGACTGACAGGAGCTCAGGTCAGGTGCTTTCTAGTTCTACCCTTGGAATTCAGGATGCAGGTCTTCTACTCCCATGCTGGTGCTGGGGTTGAGTGAGCAGGATGGAAGTGTTCTGAGTGTTCACAGTTCATCCATGGAGGAGGAGGAGGAGCAAGCCTGTTTCTGCTTCCTCCTACCCAGCATTAATAGCAACCCCATAGTTTAGGTAGTAATAAGTACATTTCAATCTCTTCCTATTTTCTGTGTCTGTTTCTCAAATGGGTTAAAGTCCATAAAGTAGAAACCCAAATTCTAACACAGCACTTGGTGCAAAAACAAGGGAAAGAATGAGAGAAGAAAATGTTGATAGAAGAAAATGCTCCTGTTACACAGCAAAATGCTCTGTGTTTATAAACATTTAGTGATAGCTTATTATGAAAAAGAGTCTTTTAAAAAAGTTACACCTCGACAGTCAAATATTGTGGCTGTGAGTTTTCTCTTCTGCAGCCTGGGGTTAGATTCAGTGGTAAGTCTCCTTGGCTGAGATGGGCACTGGAGCAGGGGAGCTCTTCCTTGTTCCCTAGTCTCTGAGAGGCAGTGAGGTACAGTAGAAAGAATATTGGTTTTGAAGTCAGGTCTGGGAATGTATTCAGGATGTTTGAAGTTGGGCAAATTACTTAACCTACCTGAATCTCACTTTTTACAGGTGTAAAATGAAGATAGTTTGTTCTAAGGATTGAGATAATGTGTGTGTGTACTCAGTCGTGTCTGACTCTTTGCGACCCCATATACCATAGCCTGCCAGGCTCCTCTGTCCATGGGATTTTCCAGGCAAGACTGCTGGAGTGGGTTGCCATTTCCTACTCCACAGACAATGCATATAATGTACTAACTTGATGCCAGAGCCCATTCCTGTCTACAACTTGAGCTAAAGATACTCTATGAAGGGCTCTTCCTACCTACTCAGTGTTCCTTCACGGTTACCCTCTAGGCATCAGGAGTTATGAAACCTTCCTTCTGGATCCAGTCCTTCTCTTTCCACACTCTTCTCTCCTCGCAGTCCTGAACTGAGGCTTTGGAGCCGTTCCTTACTGCGGAGGACTTGTCACTGAGACTCAGACCTCATCCTTTTCTTTGCTCCGTGGCCCTCCCCGTGTCCCCTCACCAGTTCCCAAGGCCACAGGGTGCAGCCCAAGTCTCTCACTTCTTCACGAGCCCCACCCTCCGGTCTCCTAGAAGGAATGAGGCTGAACAGATGTAAAGCATTCATTGGTGCTTGGCACATGGTAGATAATCATTGCCTACAAATTTCCTTTCTTAGATCTGGAAACCTTGAGTTGGTTTCCACAGAGCTGTATTGATTATTATGGTTGAGTACAGCAATCCAAGAATGGTATTTTAGACATGAACTATTTTGGTATTACTGACTCAATCTTTAAAACCACTAACTTCTGCACATAGACAAGGAGACTGCCCTTCAGATAGAAATCATATCCATGTCTAGGCATCTACTTGATATATCTGTATCTAACTAGTTTTTAAAGATGTTTGAGATCTTTCCCTTGCATGGAAGCAGAGTGTGGTTAGCCTGCTTATGCTCAGAGGCCTTTTCCAGCACAGATGAAATTCCAAGACAATCAAGATTCTGATCTGATGTTAAGTTCCTTTGTGCAAACCAGCTTGCATAGCAAAATGATGCAGATAAATGTAGATGAAAATGGACCTAGACAAATAAATGAAACTGTATTATGTTTCTCTAGTATAAACATAGATTAAGTGGTAAGGGGACAAAAATAGGTGAAGTGGTAACATAAACTGACTTGCGTAATCAAAGGGTCAGCTCTGACATTTTTCTCTCTAGGCCTTTTCTAATAGTTTTGTCGCTAGGGCTACAATGTTTTTGCCAGATTGGAACCGGATTGTCCGCTCTAATGGAGATTAAGTAGCTCTCCCAGCTAGATTTTTTTTTTTTTTTTTTAATAAGCATAGGTTAATTCTGCTGACTTTCAAAGCCATAATCATGAAGAATGGAAAGATTACTAAAGATCTGTTTTTAGAAAATATAACTAATAAAATTTGAAGTTTAATAGGTTTTATTCCATTGTTATTCCAACACAAACTTTGATCATGGTTACAATGAATAAGTAACTGAAATACAGTTTCATACACGGAATTTTTAAAAATGAGAAATTATTTACAAGTTGAGCCAAGAATTAATGCCCCAAGGAGTAAGGAACAATTCTCCTGGCAAGTTGGAAAACTGGTTCACAAATGCTTGAAAATTCATACTTGATTTTTTTCCATAACCACTATAGATAAGGTATAGGAAAATGTCCTCTGTGTTTTGGTTGCTGCCCATCATTGGTCAGTCATCTGAGGTGGAAATACAAACTCACCAATGAAACTTAAAGCCCAGTAAAGGAAAACTTGACTTATTCTGGACACTCAGTTGCTAACAGGATGTAGACGGTTAACAGCCACCAAGAAAATGGTGAGGAAACACTCCTTTCGATGTGCTTGGTATGGAGTCAAATGAACTTCCATGGCCGCGGACAAAGGAGACCATCTAAACTTTAAAACAGTGCTGTCTGCATGCCCACTGACCCTGCAATGCTTTTTGTGCACTAAAGCATAAGAGTTAAATGAGACAGTTCATGTAAAATGCCTAGCAAAGGACAGATGCTGTGTTTTCTCTCCCGACGTCTTTTTGTAGCCAGAAGTCCCAATGTTAACTTTCAATAAGCAAAGTGGAGTATTAGTCTTTAGAGTCAAAAGAAATTCACAGTATTAGTGACGCCTGGTGGAAAACTTAGGTATTACAATGTAGCATTATTTCAGCTATCCTGAATTTTCACACTTAATAAAATTAAGATGAATCTTACAATTACATGAAACAGAAGGTAAAGAAAAAATTAAATATGTGTGTGGATACCTACTTTATTATGCTAGTAATTTTTCAGTCCATAATTACAAAACATACAGGAGGTTAGGAACCTAAGAAACTGAATGCATACTGGTAATAAAAATGTATTCAGCATCCATGTTTCTACAGTGATTAAAAATAGAAGCATGTAGCGTTTTCGCTGTTCTCAACCTCTTCATAGGCGCCATATGCCAAAGAGGCTCCCTTCCCAAGTTTTCAGATACAAATTCATGGTAGGGTGTCCTGAGGAGTACCTCAAAGAAATAGCCAGTTGTTTCAATACGGGATTGAGATGAAATAGAGGGCCATCCCATTTGAGGTACTGTGGATAGATTCAATAAATAATGATGTTTTAAATGTGAGCCTTAAGTATCAGAGAATCAGTTGCTTTGAGCCAGGGACAGGTTTGAACATTTGCGAACAAAAGAGCAAAAGTATCTATTACAGGGTCAGCAAACTGTAACCCATGGACCAAATACAGCACATCAGCTTTTTGTTACTGGAACACAGCCATGCTCATTCGTTTACTTACTGTCTGAGGAGCTTTCATAACAACTGACTCACTTGAGTAGGTGCAAGAGACCATATTGGCTGCAGAGCCTCAACTGACCCTTTACAGAAAAAGTTTGCCAATCCCTGGTCTATTAGAGCCTTGCATTCGATTTTCACACCTCTCCCCACCATCTCCTGGGGAGGAGTGTATTTCCCTTTCCCACTCAAGTTTGGCTGAACCATAAGACTTGCCTTGGTCAGTGGAATGTGGAAAAGCATCAGTGTACAAGTTTGAAGTGAAGCCTCCGAGTTCTGTGCCTCTTCAGCAGTAAAGCGAGAATGAGGCCATCTGCTGACCTGCAGGCTTGAAGGAGAAACAAATGATTGTTGTCACTGTTGTGCTTGTCTGCCTGTTAGTTACTTAGTCGTGTCTGACTCTTTGCAACCCCATAGACTGTAGCCCACCAGGCCCCTCTGTCCATGGGATCCTCCAGGCAAGAACCTTGGAGTGGGTTGCCATTTCCTTCTCCAATGCATGAAAGGGAAAAGTGAAAGTGAAGTCGCTCAGTCTTGTTTGACCCTCAGCGACCCCATGGACTGCAGCCGACCAGGCTCCTCCATCCATGAGATTTTCCAGGCAGGAGTACTGGAGTGGGGTGCCATTGCCCTTCTCTGGAGATTGTTCTACTTCTGCGTCAAAGTACCAGAAGACTGACTTCTCTGTCCAGCTAACGCTATGGGGAGAAGGACCCTGAAGACTAGGTGGGGTTCAGTCCCTTCTGGGGCTCTAGTTCAGACTTTGATGGGCTCAGCTGGAACATGTGTTCATTCCTCTACCTATAGTAAGCAGAACTGAGTCAGAGTGCAGAGTCTGGAGGCTTACCAGACTCTCTTGGAATCAACTTCTTTAACACGGTGGGGATGTCAGTCACAATTCTTTCCTGTTAGATTAAATATTTCCCTTCCAAGGTGAGCCTCAAGGTATAGAAAGAGTGGGACAAGTTCAATGGGAATCGTAGGCCGAAGTTTTTCAGTCAAGCTTTCTCAATAAAGCTCACAGCTTGGCTTCTTCCTACTCAACTCCAGTAAGTATATTTCTGAATTGATATATAATCTGTAAGAGGTAAAAAAGATCATGACTAGCTCCTCAGAAAACTCGCAATAGTAATATGCAATCTAATTTAACCATCTTAACAATGCTGGCTGCATCAAAGTGATCAAAATATTTAAAAATGCAATTTCCCAGAATTCTTAGTCTTATATCTCAGCTTGTTAGAATGCTAAGGCTCCTCATTGTCCCTTTTTTTTTTTTTTTTTTTTTTTAAACTATCCATATTACTCTTTTTGAAACCATCAGTTTGACTCCTTTGGAGATGTCACTGGGTAACACCAGTGACCCATTTATTAGAGTTCACAAATTTGTGACTTGAGAGTCCTTGGGGCTGCCCTAGTTCTCTAGTTTTCAGCCTTCCCTTTGATTCTTTATGTAGTTAATGTTCTTTCATTAATTTTTTTAAAGCCAATTTTTGTTGTTTTTTTTAAGAGCCTAGCTAATGCAGAATTGGTACTACAGAGTAACTTCTAGGCAATAGACTATGGCAGAAGCTCCTACTGAGACTAACATTCAAATCCAGAGCATGAATTTCTGGACGTAACTCTTGAAAAGAGAGTATGAGTCATAATAAATCAGTATTAAGATCACTAATACTAAATGCATAAATGACAGACATTTAAGTGTTAGCAGTAATCCGTAATGTTGCTACTGGTGTGCTTTTAGAGGAAAGAACCACATTTATTATTCCTATTAGCAAAGAGGCAGTGTTTCCAGAAGCAGTCATTGCTTTCTATAAAGATTTTCAAACGTATTTCCTAAAAACAGGACCATAATTTTCAACTCTCTTCATATTTTTACTCAAGTTCTACTTCTGCTTTCCTTCTCAATCTCTCAAACGTCAACAGCCCAAGAATTCGACTGTCTTTTAATAGTGACCGCTATAACGCACCTCACACTGTTTGGAAACAGAGACTCTGTTGTTCTGTTGCCAAGTTGTCTGACTCTTTGCAGAACCCCAGGGTCCTATCCTCCACTGTGTCCTGGAGTTTGCCCATATTCATGTTCATTGATTCAGTGATGTTACCTAACCATCTCGTCCTCTGCTGCCCTCTTCTCTTTCTGCCTTCAGTATTTCCCAGCATCAGGGTCTTTTCCAATGTGTCAGCTCTTCGCATCAGGTGGCCAAAGTATTGGAGCTTCAGCTTCAGCGTCAGACCTTCTAATGAATATTCAGGGTTGATTTCCTTTAGGATTGACTGGCTTGACCTGCTTCCAGTCCAAGGGAATCTCAGGTCTTCTCCAGCACCACAGTTCAAAACATCAATTCTTCGGCGCTCAGCCTTCTTCACAGTCCAACTCGCATATCCATCCATGACCACTGGAAAAACCATAGCCTCAACTAGACGGACCTTTGTTGTCCAAGTAATGTCTCTGCTTTTGAATATGCTGTCTAGGTTGGTCATAACTTTGCTTCCAAGGAGTAAGCGTCTTTTAATTTCATGGCTGCAATCACCATCTGCAGTGATTTTGGAGCCCCAGAAAATAAAGTCAGCCACTGTTTCCACATCTATTTGCCATGAAGTGATGGGACTGGATGCCATCATCTTAATTTCTGAATGTTGAGCTTTAAAGCCAACTTTTTCACTCTCCTTTTTCACTTTCATCAAGAGTCACATCTTTTCTTCCAAGGAGCAAGTGCCATTTAATTTCATGGTTGCAGTCACCATCCACAGCAATTCTGGAGCCCGATAAAATCTGTCGCTGCTTCCACCTTTTCCCTATTTGCTGTAAAGTGATGGGACCAGATGCCATGATCTTTGTTTTTTGAATATTGAGTTTTGACCATCCCTAAATCAACACAATTTCCACTTCTACTTAACTGCTTTTCTTATTCAGGAAAAAAAAAGACACGGGTGGGCCTAAGTTAGATACTTCCAGCTCCTCTCTGGGGATGGCTTTTACAGCAGTATACATGATACCCATCATCAAAACCTGGTACCTATTTGTCCAGCAGCACCAAGAGATGAAAGAATGTGAGACATCGCCCTTTATTCTCAACAAGCACCCAGCTGGATCAGAGAAAGATTATTCCAAGTGAAATAACACAAACACACAATGAAATAAACCTCTTTGGTTACTTGATGGTCCTCTGTCGTATACTTTCCTCTCCTTCATAAGATCTCAAGCTTTAGAAAGGCCAGGACTTTGTTTCATTCTTCGTAATACCTGGCATGCAGTATTCTTTTTCTGCACATTAATAGATGCTCATTATGTAATTTTTGAATGAATGGATACAGATTATGTATATTTACTTAATAGTGAAGGTTGAATGAATACATATAAAGATCTTAAAACAGTGTCTGCTACTACATACCTAAAAAAATGAATTCTTACAAAATGAGCTAAGATTTAGTATAGAGATTAGAAAGCAATTTTTATAAGTTTGCCTTAAACTGACTCTGGAAAAATAGGTGGGAACTGAAAGAACATACTTGATGAGAGTATTAATGCAGGCACAGGCAGAGGAATAAACGTGATGTTTAAGTATACAGCTGACCTTTGAACAACAGTTTGAACTGTGCAGGTCCACTTATATTTGGCTATTTTTCAATAGTAAATACTATAGTACCACATGACCCATGGTTGGTGGAATCCATGGGTTTGGGGTGACCACAGATATGAAGGGCTGGCTATAAGTTTTACTGGGATTTTCAATTGCTTCGAGGGTCAGTGTTCCAACCCCCATGTTGTTCAAGGGTCACTGATAATAAACCTAAGAGCATAGAAAGGTTGTATACAATCTAACATTTGCTAAACTCAATTAATTCCAAGTGACATTTATCATTTTACATAAAGAACAATGTTTATTTTAAATCTACTGTTAGAGGGTGAAGGAGGTTTAATAAAAGTTTGTCCAATAAGCTGAAAGTACCTCAAGACTTACTCTACTTTGTGTCCTTAGGCCCTCCCTACAATATAGTAGGCACAGGAAATAATATGCCGTACTGAATCCATAATAACTACGTAACTGTATCAATACACCAATATAAAAAATTTAATACAAATGTAAAACATACACATGTAACTTTATTTCATCATTGCCATTTAAAGCCTGATTTTATAAAACATCAAAGACATTCTTAAGAGTGCTGTATCACAACAATTTGAAAAGTGGGAATATCCACAGCTTTATAGGCTCAAGTTACATAAATTAAACTCAAATAATTGGACATTTTTTCAATACAGAAACTATACAAATGAAATAAATGACAAGAGGATGCAATAGGAGAAATATGTCACTACTTATGGACTATCATTAGTTACTTTCAGGATGTAAATGAAGATTCTGAATATTCATATTTCTTTTGTTCTATTTCATATTTAAATATTTCTCTACATTCTGAGTCAAGCTACTTGACCAAAAGTCTGATTTAGGAAGGCATTTAGCAAAAGTTTTTCCACCTATGGTTACTACCTCCAAAGAAAGTAACACTGCAGTACTGATGCAATCTGCGCAGTAACTTTACTTTAATGTCAACCCTATGGAAAGTCAGATAGGTACCAAAAACGGAACAATTTTGCACAGATTCAGTTAGGTATCATGTTAAGTTTTCCTCATCTAAAAATTAACCAATGAAGTAAAACATACCAACTACAGTTGACCTGGTAGGAAAACCACATTTGAGAGTTACAAGTACGTTATTGTCCATATCTCATCCTCAGTCATTGACAGGAATTTTGTAGGCTACCATGCTATTTACTTTGTGAATTGTAGTAGTAAATGAACGAAGACGAACTTCCTCAGGATTGGTAATGAACTGTGGTCCCGACTCTTCCCATTTTTCAGGTACAACCAGATCTTTGTCTGTATAAATGAGGAGATCAAATGAACCTAAATTGGAGATAAAATCATTAAAGTACATTATTTTTTTCCAAAATAGAAGAACCCTCCTTGTCTCTCTCACATTTTGAACCACCCAGAGTATTAGAAAAGAGAGTTTAGCATGGTCTGTAATGACTAGTCAATTGCTTTTCCTCCATAGACATTTACTGTATTACAGAAAATATTGTACTCCTTTTGCTAAACTTCAAGTTTTCTTTTTTTTAAAAGAGAAAACCGTTATCTGCAGAAAGTATGGAGTCCATCACACAGGACAGCATAAAGGCAACCTGAAGGAAAGCTAACATCTGGGCTCTGTGACTGATGTAGCCTGGGGCCTAGAGCAGTGTCTCGCATACAGTAGGCATTCAGGAAATATCGGATAAGGTCGAAAAGCAAGACAGTTATGGCTAGCCTTAAAAATATACATAAAAAATTAAGATAATGAACGGGATTACATTAAGACATTCAAGAATGAATACTGTGGAATACTTTCATTCCTTTCCTTTTCAGAATTTCCAAATTTCTAGAATGCATATAACACTACTTCTGCTTTATAATGGGTTTTTCATTTTTATTATGTAATATTAATAATTAAGAAAAAATTTAATAAAGGGCTAATTCTTAAAAGAGTAGCTTAGTCTTTTCTCTGACAAATTTTAAGTCAATGTGACGTTGTAGAATACTTATAAGAAACTTCCAACGGTGGCAGAAATGTTACTGTAGCTGTGATCTGTCTGATCACTGAACGGATTTCATCTTGGATAGCTTTCTGAGACTTTTCTCTGGGTGCACTATTGAAGAAACCAAATCAATTTAAGTGTTAACAAATTATTTAAAACACTGTTAAGACTGATTAAATGTTTCCAAGATCAAATAATTAATACATTAAAATGGATTTTTTTTTTTTTGTAAGTTATAAGTATATCATTAGGGCCTATATCTCACAAGAGGCATATGCATTTTTATTATTTCATTTATCATTCCAGTCATTTTCTAGAGGTGGTCTTAAAATCAGGTTATTTGGTATCAGATAATCAGAAAACTGGCCAAGTGCTTCAAGTTAGGAAAACTACAGCACCTTTCAAAAAATGAAAATAATATCTAAAATATTTTGTTGGTGCATTTTTCGTAATGCTTAATTCCCTACTGCCTCAAATAAGATATTACATTAAATACCAAATTATTTTTATAAGCTAAACATTTCCTAAAATAAACCAAAGCCTTCAGAAGCAAACTACATTTCATTATGAAAAATGATTCTGAATTTACCAGTAAGCAAGCCTAGGACTATGCTAGACATGATCATATAAGCATTTCCCATTCAGGTGGGCTGGAAACTTTTTTATGAAGTGTCTTAGAAAATTTGGGGCATTCAATGAAATACAATAGAGCTGAATCTTAGGCTTGGGGAATCTAGGATAACCCCTGATGGTTAAAAGTACCTTTAAACAATTCACTAAACGGGCCACCAGGTACATACTACCATAAACACTGAAGGGTGAAATTCACCAATTTACTCTATAGGCAATTATGTTAAAAGTTCACTGTCTTATATAAGACAGTGAACTATCCTTTGCCACAGGAGACTAAGGATCAAATTAAACGTCCTAGCAATGGCACCCCACTCCAGTACTCTTGCCTGGGAAATCCCATGGATGGAGGAGCCTGGTAGGCTACAGTCCATGGGGTCACTAAGAGTCGGACACGACTGAGCGACTTCACTTTCACTTTTCCCTTTCATGCATTGGAGAAGGAAATGGCAACCCACTCCAGTGTTCTTGCCTGGAGAATCCCGGGGACGGGGGAGCCTGTTGGGCTGCCGTCTATGGGGTCGCACAGAGTCGGACACGACTGACGCGATGCCGCCGCAGCAGCAGCAGCAGCAGCAGCAGCAGCCATTAAAAAGAATACATTTGAATCAGTTCTAACGAGGTGGATGAAACTGGAGCCTATTATACAGAGTGAAGTAAGCCAGGAAAACACCAATACAGTATACTAACGCATATATATGGAATTAGGAAGATGGTAACGATTACCCTGTATGCGAGACAGCAAGAGAGACACAGGTGTATAGAACAGTCTTTTGGACTCTGCGGGAGAGGGAGAGGGTGGGATGATTTGGGAGAATGGCATTGAAACATGTATAATATCATATAAGAAACGAATCGCCAGTCTAGGTTCGATGCAGGATACAGGATGCTTGGGGCTGGTGCACTGGGATGACCCAGAGGGATGGTACGGGGAGGGCGGTGGGAGGGGGGTTCAGGATGGGGAACATGTGTGCACCCATGGCGGATTCATGTTGATGTATGGCAAAACCAATACAATATTGTAAAGTAATTAGCCTCCAATTAAAATAAATAAATTTATATTAAAAAAAATAAACATCCTAGAAAAAAATCGTACTTTATATGAAACTTGTTCAATAGAATTAGAACTCATTTGGTAAAGAAAATAAATTTTAAAACATACGAAAATGGAAGTAGTTCCTACTTACCTGTCATCTTTTGCATCTTTTGAACTCAATATCAAACTGCCATCTTTCAAGGACCTCTCCACCTTCAACATTTGAGATGACTACCACCAGTTTCTGAACTGAACACTTGTATAACCATTCTGCAACACACAAAACAAGGCATCTCTTTTAGTTTACTGCATTACAAAGCAACTCTCCTCTCACGACCAACTTCCTATCCTCAGCAAATTTCTCCCACTGCTATTTTGGTTCTCCTCCAAATTGTGCAGAAAATTTGCCCCATCAATGGCCTAGCTCCCAATTTCAAACTCTCAGTATTTGTGCCAGGTATAGCACTGGGTGCTAAGACAGTGAACATGAGGTACTTCCATCCTAATCCAAGGGAAGGGTGAAGGAGATGTCATTACTCTAACAGCAACAATAAATGTGCAATTGTAACTGCTGTAACTGCTGTGATGGTGCAGTTTCCTAGGACATAATAGCGGTTACCTATGATGGTGCAACACATACTACAATTAAAGCACAGAATAGGAAATTCTGACTGAGGGGGTTTGAGTTTTGTTCTAAGAGACAACAATATACATATGCAAAACAGGGAAGAGGGTATAGGTTTTAAAACACGAAATGATGGGTTTATGTTGGTGGTGTGAGGTCTTAGTTGAGGCACGTGGGCTCTCCCTGCTAAAGCTATAGGTCTTGGACTCAAAACAGATCACTGGATCAGAGGACTGAAAGGAGGCCAATACAACTGCAATTTAAGAAAGGGAGGATGAACAAGGCTGGTCTGACAAGAATAATGGGCCACACCACACAAGGTCATGAGCGCCAAATTAAAGATGTTACACTCTAAGAACTAAGGAGGTCATTACTGTGTTTGAAGCAGAGTATGATGTGACTCAAGTTGTATTTGAAAACTATCCTTCTGGATGTGATGGAGAAAGTAAACTGGAAGTAAACAGGGGATCTAGGGCACTAATTCATGAATAACTCAAGCAAGAGCGAATCAAGACTTAGAGAAAGATATACTGGTAGAGATGGAGCAGTAGACAGATTCAGGACATTTCATGGTTAAAACTGTTAAGATTTATTGGATTACTTCAGGGTAAGGAAGAGGAATGAATCAGGGATAGCTCCCAAGTTTCTGATTTATATCAGTAATCGGATGGTTGATCCAGTCACCAAGAGGAAAGAGAACTGAAATGGAGATGATCCTAAATTCGGTTTTTAATACACCGAGTGTGAAGTGGTCTAGTATATAGCTGCATAAAGACATTAAGGGAGTCACTCAATATATGAGCCAAGAGTTAGGAGAGGCTTTGGTTAGATATTGGTTCATGAGTCAGATACAAAGTTGTTACTAGAATTATGTATGTACATGTTAGGAGGTCAACTAGAGAGAGATTACTGTTAAGAGGGCCTCAGACTGAGCCCTCAATCTTCGAAACTGAGAATACTTTATTCAGGAATCGGCAGGTTGTTTTGTTTTTTTTTTTTAAGAGATAGAAAATATTTTAGAAATATTGAAGGCCTATGGGTCACCTACGTAGCATAGTCTTCTTTAAAATGTAATATTCTTAGCTTGCAAGCAGTACAAAATCAGCCACTTGCTGGATCTGGCCTGTTGGCCTCGCTCACTCCTGGCATATATGAACAACTTTTACCAGCTTACCTGTGAGAAAGAGATTGAGTGGTCATTTGAAGATATGGGGAAGTTGGTGATTTTTTTCTCTCTTAAAAATGGAAATGAAACCAATGGGAATAATCCAAAAGGAAACAAAGAAATTGACAACATAAGAGAGAGGAAATAGGGTAAAGTTCCTAAGGCTAGAGAAGTGGAATTTAAAAGACTGAATACTTTGCCTGTAAAGCATTTCCTCCCTTTTAACTACAAGGGAGAAATTAAGTAGGAAAGTGTAGATACATCTGACAAGAAATGTTATTGGTCTCAAAGGACACAAACCAAAACCCAGTAACTTAGGCAAGGCTGGCTTGCTACTTCTTCAGATTAAGATGAAGACATACATCCATAGTTGCCTAGAGGTTCCATAGCAAACAATCTGAGTACAGCCGTAGGAATGACTATGGGTGGCTTAGCTCTGAAGTTAATGAAAACGCAATGATGTAATCTGAAAATGAAGCTAGTTGAAACAACAAAAGTGATTCATGAATTTTAAAGTGAAAAAAAAAAAAAAATGCGGCTGTAGTATTTTTAGAACTAGTATTTTGGAAGATCTAATGAGCAGAAAGGGAGAAACAATTTACAACACAGAGAAATTAGAAATGAGAATCCTAAGTGGAGAGAAATAGGAAAAAGAAACAAGTAGAAATTCTAGAAATAAAAGGAATAGATGGAGCATACTAATCCAACAATACTGCAACTTCTTGAGCTAAAAGAAGAAAATGAGTGTGCAGACAGAAAAGGCTTACTGACTCACAGGCATGATTAAAAAAAAAAAGACAAATGGAAACAGGTGAAAAATAAGAAAATGCCAATGAGTGCTGTTATTTAGTAGTTCCTTCTTTTTCAAGTTTAGTTCCCTAAGTTGAATCTGATTTTAGTTCCTTCATCTTAATATATATAATGATGGCTTTAGACTCCAAGCAGCTACCAAAAATAAATGCAGTGGATTTTTCTCAGATAATGAATGCCATCATAATTACATAAAATTCCAATGTGTTCTATCATCCCTGAAGGAGTTGATGGAGATTGTTTTGTTAAGCCATATCAGATTCCGAACCTTCAAATATTCAGCCTACTCAAAAGTGGAGGAAGGGTAGGAATTCTTTCAATTTGTATGTTATTTGCTTCCCTCCCAAACTGTATCGGAGATGGTAGTGCGGTTTACACTACCCTGTACAGAGCTGAAAAATGACGGCCAAGAAGCTAGAAAATGTGGATCGTAGGTGTGCTGGTATCCAACTCTTTACAACCCAATGGACTGTAACCCACCCGGCTCCTCTGTCCATGGGATTATCCCGACAAGAATACTGGAGTCAGTTGGCATTTCCTCTTCAAGGGGATCTTCCAGACTCAGGATGGAACCTGGGTTTTCTGTGTCTCCTCCATTGGCAGGTGGATTCTTTACCACTGAGTCACCTGGGAAGCCCCGAGGATCTTAATAACATTAAGGCCTGCAAAACTCAAAACTGTGTCCAACCATAAAATATCTTTTAGTTGATCCACCACATTATTTAGGTATTTTATGAGCTCAGGATCAGTAGTTACAAGCAAGGTGAGTCCATATTTCTGCACCCGAGTAAAGGTTTCCGATGGATATATGCCACGCTGATATAAAATACTGTTGATGCCAAATGCTGAAAACATAAGAAATATTAAAGTCATCGTCACGTTGTAAGTTCAGGGGAAATAAAGCATATGTAGATGGGGCTATGGTTTCATTAATACTGTAAAGTTATAAATGTCTAAACACGTGTATGTGTTTTGCTGAAAGCCGAGTGGGTACAAAGTGGCATTAAAAAAAATCCTTAAAATCTTGCGTCTAAGTGATAGCTGCATTTATGTGGCAACAGAAGAAAAATGCCAAACTGCACTAATCTACCAGTGCCAAATTTCATGTCATTGTAAAACAAGTCCAGATGCCTCTTTTATGATTCGAGGGTGTCAAAACAGGCAACTGACAGACGGGTACCAAGCCCGGGCAGGCCTCTCCCCGTCTCTCTTTCCTCCTCTTATCCTCACCAGTCTTGCCAGGTTCTGTCAGCAGGTACACCTGGCCGAGCTCAGAACAGCTCTTCCCGAGGTCTAGCCCGTCACGGTCCACCCCCGAGGCCCCTCGCCGTTGGGGGCGGGGGGTGTGGGAGGAGCTCTGCATTGGAAAGAAACGCTCCCGCAAAGGGGCTCCCCGCAAGGCGGGCCCCTGCAGCGCCCGGGCCGCCTCCTCCGCCGGCAGCAACACGAGCGGAGGCGGCGCCCGCCGCCCCACTTCCTGAGCCCTCCTGCGGGCACCGGAGGCCGCGGTACAAGGGCCGGGATTCGGGGCCGCTCCGGCCGAGCCGCGGGCCTGCGGGTGGCCTGCGCTCGGCTCTCCCCGCCCTCCGCCCCGCGCGAGGAGGACTTACAGCAGAACTCGGCCACGATCTCGGCGCTCCCGCGCAAGGTGATGCCTTGCTCCCGGGAGAGTTGCAGCGCCATGGCCAGGCCCACGGATGACGGTACGCGTTTCCACCCAGCAGACAGCGACGCCAGGGGCTTCGGGAGCAGTTCCCCGCCACTCGTTTCAAAAGGAACGACGCGGGACGCCCTCGCGCCCTTTGCGCAGGCGCGGAGCGCGTCTAGCCCCCGCCCCCTCCCGTCGTGCCCTTTGCGCAGGCGCGAAGAGCCTCTAGACCCCGCCTGTCGCGCCCTTTGCGCAGGCGCGAAATGCCTCTAGACCCCCCCGCCCTGCGCGGCGGTGTCCGGCCGGTTCTCTAAGCCCCTGCCGGAAGCGGCGGTTCGCGCAGGCGCAGTGGGGAGGCGTGGCGGCGCCGTTCCCGGGCGGTGACACCTGGCCGGGTTCCTGCTGTAGTTGTGGGCTGGCTGGCGGGCTGGCGGCTAGAGGGGAAGACGGTAGGTCCAGGTTTTAGTGGCCGCTCTCTGGGTCTGCGGACAGAGCGACCTAGGAGCACAATTCCCGAGTTTGGGAGATTCTTTGAAAGTTTTATGAACTGTCCGCCACCCTGAGTGGCCCCAGTGATCCTTAGTCAGCGGTCGGAATTTGCTAGGTGCTCTGGGAGTTTGCTTCCCCAGTGGCTCAGACGGTGAGGACTCTGCAATGCCGGAGACCTGCAATGCACGATCCCTAGGTTGGGAGGATTCCCTGGAGAAGGGAATGGCAAAGCACTTCAGGATTCTTCCCCGGGGAATTTCATGGGCAGAGGAGCCTGGCAGGCTGCAGCCGATGGGGTCACAGAGTCGGACGCGACTGAGCGCCTAACACTTTCAGTTTCAAAGCAGCTGCGTGCCGCAGACAAGGTTTTAGAGATATTACTGTGCCGGCGTGGTGTTTTCCTGAGAAATTGGGCTAGGGATGAAAGGGACGAACGGAATCCCTTTTTCTTTCCCTCGTCCTGGCTCAGCTCGAGTCTACCCCCGACCCCGCTGCTAGGCGGAGCCTGGGGGCAGCAAAAATCTGCGTCTGATAGTCCAGCCTCTACTCTGTGTACCCCACCACCCCTAGACAGATGGTCAGGGAATAAAGTTCTCTTACCAAAAAGGCTCGTCAACACTGAAGAGCTTCTCAGGGAATTTTGACTCAAATCCAGTGGCTTTGAATGTTTCTATGAGAAGTATTAAGCAGATGTTGTTTAGTCGCTAAGTGGTGTCTGCCTCTTTTGCGACCTCATGGACTTGTAGCCTGCCAGGCTCTTGTGTCCATGGGCCTCTCCCCGCAATAATGCTGGAGTAGGTTTCCATTTCCTCCTCCAGGGGGTCTTCCCCCACCCAGGAATCCAACCGGCTTCTCCTGCATTGGCAGGCGGATTCTTGACCACTGAGCCACCAGGGAAACCCAATTAAGCAGATAGTGCACTACTACTGTCATGTCAGTTGTGAAGCAATTGTATTCCTACAGCAGGTGGAGAAATTATTTGTGAAATGAAGTCTGAGAAACCTGCCCAGATGTAGTTATTTAATTATATGAGAAAGTGCCTGAGTGTATTAGTTTTCTATTGATGTGTAACAAATTAGTGTGTGACACATTAGTGATTTAAAAACAAAAACAGCAACACCCATTTATTATCTCAGTCCTTAGATCGAGAGTCTGGGCATGGCATGGCTGGGTGCTCTATGTAGCCTGGTAAGTTTGAAGTAAAGGCACCTGGCTGCATGAGAGATCTCACCTGAACTTCTTTGTTCTTAAATTGAGGTCCTCATTGGGTTGCTAGCTGTTGGCCAGAGGCCAGTCTTGAGCCCTTGTCACACTTCCACTCTCTCTCTTTCCAAGGAGGTCCTTTTTAACAGCTCATATAATTAAGTCAGACGCAGGCGGGTGATTTCCTCTTTGTTAAACCTAATCTTCAAACTACCACAAAATTGCACTCATCTCACACGCTAATAAAGTAATGCTCAAAATTCTCCAAGCCAGGCTTCAGCAATACATGAACCGTGAACTTCCAGATGTTCAAGTTGGGTTTAGAAAAGGCAGAGGAACCAGAGATCAAATTGCCAACATCCGCTGGATCATGGAAAAAGCAAGAGAGTTCCAGAAAAACATCTATTTCTGCTTTATTGACTATGCCAAAGCCTTTGACTGTGTGGCTCACAATAAACTGTGGAAAATTCTTCAAGAGATGGGAATCCCAGACCACCTGACCTGCCTCTTGCGAAACCTGTATACAGGTCAGGAAGCAACAGTTAGAACTGGACGTGGAACAACAGACTGGTTCCAAATAGGAAAAGGAGTACATCAAGGCTGTATATTGTCACCCTGCTTATTTAACTTACATGCAGAGTACATCATGAGAAACGCTGGGCTGGAAGAAGCACAAGCTGGAATCAAGATTGCCGGGAGAAATATCAATAACCTCAGATATGCAGATGACACCACCCTTAAGGCAGAAAGTGAAGAGGATCTAAAAAGCCTCTTGATGAAAGTGAAAGAGGAGAGTGAAAAAGTTGGCTTAAAACTCAACATTCAGAAAACGAAGATCATGGCATCTGGTCCCATCACTTCATGGGAAATAGACGGGGAAACAGTGAAAACAGTGTCAGACTTTATTTTGGGGGAGCTCCAAAATCACCGAAGATGGTGAGTGCAGCCATGAAATTAAAAGACGTTTACTCCTTGGAAGGAAAGTTATGACCAACCTAGATAGCATGTTGAAAAGCAGAGACATTACTTTGCTAACAAAGGTTCATCTAGTCAAGGCTATGGTTTTTCCAGTAGTCATGTATGGATGTGAGAGTTGGACTGTGAAGAAAGCTGAGCGCTGAAGAATTGATGCTTTTGAACTAGGGTGTTGGAGAAGACTCTTGAGAGTCCCTTGGACTGCAAGGAGATCAGCCCTGGGATTTCTTTGGAAGGAATGATGCTAAAGCTGAAACTCCAGTACTTTGGCCACCTCATGCGAAGAGTTGACTCATTGGAAAAGACTCTGATGCTGGGAGGGATTAGCGGGAGGAGGAGAAGGGGACGACAGAGGATGAGATGGCTGGATGGCATCACCGACTCGATGGACATGAGTTTGAGTGAACTCCGGGAGTTGGTGATGGACAGGGAGGCCTGGCATGCTGCGATTCATGGGGTCGCAAAGAGTTGGACACGACTGAGGGACTGAACTGAACTGAATCTTCAAAATGATTTTGCCTCATAAATACATGTCTGGCCACACTCAAGGGGAGGGATTATATAGGATATGTTCCCTAGAGACCACAAATTTGGGGGGCCATCTTAGAACTCTGCCTATACGCAGTGTTATATATCAGAATTGAATCAGTTTGAAGAGTGAAACAGGTATATAGGTAATAAGCTGACTTGATCCAGTAATACTTTCCTTACATCTTTTAGTCTCTGTGGTACAAGTGTGTTTGTGTGTCTTTAAATCACCTCCTTTTCATTTCTGCCACCAGGATTTTGGGTTAGAGCCATGCTGGTAGAGCGTGATGCCCACCTTTCTCCGTGTAGAAATTGTCTCTCTTTCTAAGGAGCTTACAGCTTAGCACTTCAGGAAAGACATCCTTCAGTTTCACAATACTATAGTTTGTAAATTTTTTGAAGATACAAGTAATCATTAGTATCAATATAATTTGGGAATTCTAGAAGGCTGGTGAAATATATGAGGTTTCCATCTATAGAGGAAGTATTTGTTAGTACTTTCTTTGTGTTCTTAAGAACTTAAGTTCATGTGACTTAAGAACTTGAAATATGCTGGTTTGAATTGAGATATGCTACAAGAATAAGGTACCAGATTTTGAAGTCTTAGTATGAGAAACAAAAATATATATATATATATATATACATGTAACAAATGTATATGTGTGTGTGTGTGTGTGTGTGTGTGTGTATATATATATATATATTTAGTTAGGTGTTCAGTCGTGTCCAACTCTTTGGGGCCCATGGACTGTAGCCCACCAGACTCCTCAGTCCATGGGATTTTCCGGGCAAGAATACTAGAGTGAGTTACCATTTCTTTCTCCAGGCAATCTTCCCGACCCAGGGATCCTATCTGGGTCTCCCACATTGCAGGCTGGCTATTTACCTTCTGAGCCACCAGGGAAGCCCTGTAAAGTATATTGATATGTCTTTAATTGATTACTTATTGCAATGATACTATATGTGCATTGGGTTAAATAAAACATTAAAATAATTTCACTTTTTTTTTTCTTTTTAGGCTTTTAACCTATCAGAACATTTTACAATAACGTATGTAACTTGCATTCTATGTATACTGGATAGTGCTGGTCTTTTTTATGGAATCTAAGAGATAACTTGTTTTAACCAGAATCCCAAATGATTCTGATGCAAGTTCTTAAATCACTCTTTGAAAAGCAGTAAACTGTGATGGTGATTTTAGTAATGCCAGCCTAGGAGCTTGAATTCTTGGACAAAGTGGATGCCAGAGCTTAAATAAGAAGATGTACATCAGAGCAAGCTGTTTTGAAAAAAGAATTGAGTTTTGATGACTGATGTGGAGGAAGAATGAAATGGTAGTACAGAATCCAAGGTGGCAAGCATGTAGTATATTCTGGTATTGGTCAAAGCTGCTTAACTCTGGGCCTGTTCTGTTTCTTGTTTATCACGATACCACGTGATTCTAGAAGCTCTGGTGGAACTCCTTTCACATTAACTTTTGGGTGCTTGGTTTGATGTTGACTCCATCTTATCTAAAGCATACACTCTTATCCTTACAAAAAGTTTTTTAAAAACTTGTTTTCAGTTACTTGAGTTGACTTTTATTCACAATTTGGTGACATCTTTCTAATGTGTTTTGAAGGTTTTTTGGACAGGGAGAAGTATAAATTAAGATTTATTTCTGAAGAAAATTCAAGCAGACTGCATAACCTAGCAATTAGAATTAATAAAAGATAAATATGAAAATATATGTCATAAACAGGCCTGTATTCCATATTAGGATGCTAAAATCAGAAATACTTATGCAAATTTCTAAAGCTAGAGTCAAATGGAATTTTAGAGAGAAAGTGACAATAACTTAGCGGGACAAGCTTAGAGATGAAGAAAATGAGGTCCAGAGTAATTATATAGTCTGTTCAGTATCTGGTTTTTGTGGTTCAGCCTCTCAGTTGTGTCTGACTCTTTGCAACGCCATGGACTGCATCATGCTAGGCTTCCTGTCTATTAACCCAGTATCTGTTTAGTAGAAACTTGAGTAATAGAATCTAGGGTTCCTGATTTAGTTTCTTTTAAAAGTATTTGAAGATACTCTGGAAGATGCTTGTTTTTAAAATATTAACTGCTTTTAGACTAAGCATGTTCAGTAACCTTAGGTTGTTGAGTTGTTGCTAAGTTGTGTCCAACTCTTGCAGCCCCACGGGCTGTAGCCCTCCAGGCTCCTCTGTCCATGGGATTTCCCAAGCAAGAATACTAGAGTGGGTTGCCATTTCCTTCACCAGCGGATCTTCCCCACCCAGGGATCGAACCCACGTCTCCGGCATTGGCAGGTGGGTTCTTTAGCACTGAGCCACTGAGGAAATCCTGTGAACTTTCAGTAGCCTCACAGCTGTCAGTGTGTTAGTGAAGTCGCTCAGTCCTGTCCGACTCTTTGCGACCCCATCGACTACACAGTCCATGGAATTCCCCAGGCCAGAATACTGGGGTGGGTAGCCTTTCCCTTCTCCAGGGAATCTAGAACACGAGCTTCTTGTTAAACACACACACACACACACACACAACTTAGCTGTAAAGTTAGTGTCGGCAATAAGAGTTTACCACAACCGTGTGAATCACACGGTGTTTAGCAGGTTGGCATTTTTATGTCCAACCTCTCATTCTTAAAATTTTAAGTCTCCAGTTAACGCTATCAAATATAAGCCCAAACTGGAATATTGTTTCTAGAAAAAATTATGGCTACACACAAGACTCAGATTATATTCTTCACACTGACAACTTTCAGCACTTTATAATTCCTAAAGCTGAGGGCCTGCACTATTCTTGAATATCTTCACTTTCGTTTTCCAACTTCTACTCAACATAAACTCTTCTCTCAAGATTAGATATACACACACACACATCACAGAATGTGTTCAACCTACTCTCAACATCAATTGTAATATAAAAACTCCAGATGATCTAAATTTTACACTAAGTAGTGTAATTTTGAGAATTGAGATTTTAATCCTATGCTACTTCGGAGGAAAAAAAAAATGGGAAAAGAAATGTAACTTAATTCATTTATTAGGAAAAAAATATTACTCTTCAAGTTTTGGCAGGTTCCCAAAGTGAAGTGTTCTTATGTATGAGTTAAAAGCTACCGCCAAACACGCCCAAGTTTGTGTTTTTAAAGGGAGAGGAGAGAAAACAAAGAAAAGGACATCAACGCTGATTTTTAAATAAATACTTTCGTTCGTTCTTAATAATATGCCTAAGGCACATCTCTAAAGAACATCCCCCCACACACTTAAAAGATCAGCCCAGTTCTCCTGTCCAGTCTCTTCTGCGCTGTAATTCATTAAGGGTGGAAGTGTGCAAACGGTGAAAGGAATCCGGGGACAGACAGCCTCGGAGGAGGCGACCTCTAGAAACTGTCGGCCTCCAGCAATGGATCATTCCAGGCCTAGAAGGTCTTGGTGCTCACCCCAAACGCGCAGAAAAGTGCCCTTCGGAAAGAAACCACTTTTATTCAGGGTTTATCCTCTGGTCACTCCAGATTAAATACTGTGATAGAAGACGAAAGCGACGGAGAAGAGGATTTTAAAAGGAAGGCGGAGTAATTAAACAGAAGAGATAAGGTTTGTCCCGAAACCTTCGCCTCTGTTAAAAACCCCCAAAGTCATCAAACCGATAGCAACCCTGAACGTTCGCTGGGAGAAACGGGAGTTAAAAAGACTCAGTTAACTAAGATTTCAAAAATATTACATCTGCAGGAATGTAAAGGAAGACAAAAATGTCAAAGAACGCATTTTCAATAAAGCATCTCCCAGCCAGTGTGACCCGGGTGCCACCACCCAGCACAGCACCCGGCCCCACCGCGCCCCCCGGGAAAACTGGGAAAGACTGGGGCAGTGCTGAAGGAAGTACCTTGTTTTGTCTCCAAAAGGCAACATAGCAAACGAGGGGAGTTGGAGGTGCACACCAGGCGGCCTCGGCGGACCCTGGACTGCAGGAGGCGTCGGGGGCGACGACTCGCCCAGGTGAGGCGGGTCGCTCGAAGCCGGCTTCCCTACGGTCCCCGCCGTCGCGCCGCCGCCGTCGCGCCGCCGCCCGCTCGCCCCGCGCCGCGCCGCACCGCGCCGCCCCCTGGCGGGGAGCGCCAGGCCGGACCGCGGCGGTGCGCCGGAGGGTGGGAGTCCGGCGGCCAGCCCCGGCCGGCTCCTCCACCATCACCGCCCCGAGCGTGCCTCCCTCCCGCCCGAGGCGGCCAGCGCCGGCTGCCCGAAGGCCGCTGCCCCGAGCCGGCGACGGCGAAGTCCGGGCCCCTTCTCCAAAGGAGTGCGCCTGGGAGTCAGCACCCGTCCGCGCGCAGCAGCCTCGCCCTCGCTGCGGCTTCGCATCAACTCTCCGGCTTCCGGGCACCCTCCCGCCTCCCACTCTTCGTTCCACCCTCCTAGCCCCTCGGCTTCAGCCTGGATGCCTCTCCAATTCTCCCGCGGGCGCTTCCCACGCGCGCCTCGACTGTCCGCTGCGCAGCCTCCTCCCCAAGCACAGGCTCCCTTCTCCCCACCCTCCGCAGCAGCCGCCCCGGCGCTTGGCTCCGGACCAGGAAGACTGGCCTCCGGGGTCGCCTCGGGCCGCGCGGGACCTGCCACCCCCCCCGGGTCAGCTCTCCGCCGTCCTTTGTGTGCGCGCCGCCAGCCCCTCCACGGAGCGCCTTCCACGCCGCCGCCTTGCGCGCAAACGCGAAGGAAAGGAAGAGCGCGGGACAACCAGGGGACTGGGAGGGGGGCAAAAGACGACAGCACTCACTCTGGGAAGGTTCCGGCATGGTGCTGCCTTTGGGTGCTTCTCGGTCTCGCCCCTACCCCGGCTTCTCCGCCCCGCCAGGGCCGGGGCAAAGGGGGACGGGGGAGGAGCGGAGCCACCGGGACCGCGTTGGAAATGGTGCTTCCGGAGCTGCAGGGAAGGGGGTCAAGCACTGTTTTGGTTTCGCTAAGGAGAGTTAGGGGAACCAGGAGGCTAGAGAAAGGCCCGTGAGAACAAATATATGGAAATAATCTTGCTCCCAGGGACTACCAGGGCTGCCGGCGTGTGGAGGGGGTGGGGGTGGGGGTTCGGCACATACATTTTTGTATTTGAACTTTTGTGAGCAAGTTGGATCGGATCCGACGCTTGGGTTTTTCGACTGCACTCGCCTTAAAAGTCGAGGTCTCTACACCGTAAGATCATGGCCCAACTTCAAAAGCAAAGGGCCTGAGAGTGGAGACTGCTTAATGCTTAAAGAAGGGGAGCATTCAATAGAGGAGAGAGAGAAACCCCAGGTCACGCTCCATGCCCCGGCCGGGGCTTCCGCGGCTCCTCTTCTTACCTGGTGCCTTTCCTAACAAAGTAAGAGAAGGTAAAGTCCCAGTGATCGTCCAGCCACGCTTCGACCGAGTCCTGGTCCCATTGCCGTTGCGGCCGCGCGGAGCCGGGGCCGGCCCTCTCCATGATCAGCGCGGCGTGTCTCTGTGGTCAGCTGGTGCTGGTTTTCCACTCCAGCTGGGGTCCCTCCCTCGGAGGAGCAGAACTCGCCTCGAGACCCTCCCCCCTTCGCCCTGCTTCAGTCGGGCAGGCTTTCGGCGGAGCTGCTCAGTCGCCGGGCCAGCCTCCTGCCGCGCCCCGCCTCTCCAGGTCCTCACCGTTTGCAGGTGCGGAGGGCGGGGGGGGGGGGGGGGGGGGGGCGGGGGGGGGGGTGCCGCAGCCCCGCGCCTTCCCCGGGGTGTGTCTGAGACTGGCTCTGGAAGTCTCTCTAGTCTCTAGATTCCGGGGCGGCCAGGGCGGCGACTGGCGAGCTCTCCGGAAGCCTAGTGGCCAGGACTAGAAAGGAGGCCCTGCGGCCGCTGGGGTGCGCTGCATGCCAAGCCGGCTCCGGAGGAGCGCGCAAAGGTGACGGTGGATGTGTTCGCTGAGCGTCCCTCTCTAGGCAAGGAAAGGTCACGCTGTGGAGACCCAGCCCAAACCCAGAGAGCTGTAGCTGGGGAAATTTTCGCCCGAAAATGAGAGGTGCTGGTAGCCCGCGCTCTTTTCCCCGGGCCTGGGAGAACAATGACTGTCCTGCCTCACTTTCCGCCAGATCAGCGCGTGGGTCTGGGAGGAGCTGGGACCCACCTCCCACGAAGCCCTGACGGCGCAACGGCTCAGGGCGCCCCAGCCAAGGGACCACATCTGGGGTGACGAGATCTGGGACGTGAGTCACCAAAATAGATTTAACAGTCCTGGTGGGTAACTTCTAACAGAGCCATTCCTGTGATTAACGTTAATAACCATAGTAAGTATAAATTAACTGCCTTCACAAGAAAGGCTTAATTTGCATTAAGCCCCCTTTCCTAACTGGAAAAAGATAAAGGTAAATTGAGATACAATAATCACCATGGTTTGTGTATGAAATCACAAATCTCCATACAAGTAGGTTAACTTGATCTACGGGGCAGTCCCCAGGTACCGTGCAGAGCAGCCAGTTAGCCCAGTTTTTAATTCTTCATTTATATTGAACTGGAGTTAAAGTACACATACCACGAAAAATGTATCCGTTTAAAAGGACTCAGCATTCCTACCCTGTTTTGTCGTTATCCTCATCATGCTTTGATAGGGCTTCCCTTGTGGCTCAGCTGGTAAAAAAAAAAAAAAAAAAAAAAAAAAAACTGCCTGTAACTGCGGCTGGGTTCGATCCCTGGGTTGGGGTGTTCCCCCGGAGAAGGGAGAGGCTACCCACTCCAGTGTTCTGGCCTGGAGAATTCCCTGGACTGTATAGTCTGCTGCTGCTGCTAAGTCGCTTCAGTCGTGTCCGACTCTGTGCGACCCCAGAGACGGCTCCGCCGTTCCTGGGATTCTCTAGGCAAGAACGCTGGAGTGGGTCGCCATTTCCTTCTCCAATGCATGCAAGTGAAAAGTGAACGTGAAGTCGCTCAGTCGTGTCCCACTCTTCGCGACCCCATGGACTGCAGTCTACCAGGCTCCTCCGCCCATGGGATTTTTCCAGGCAAGAGTACTGGAGCGGGTTGCCTTTGCCTTCTCCGCTGTATAGTCTACGGGGCTGCAAAGAGTCCGACAGGACTGAGCGACTTTCACTTCACTTCTATCATGCTTCACAAAAAAGAATTGGGAGTCTTCCCTTGCTTTATTCTCATCCCCATCTCCCTGCGGTTTTAATATGGTATTTTGCAATGACCTAATTTTTTTGGCAGAATTAAACTGGAGCTGTGTGTTTCACAACGTGTGAACGACACCATTAGCAGTGATATACCAAAAGTGATTTAGCTGACATACTTTTAACAAACTCCTTTCCAAATATTCTTGGCAAGAATGTAAGACATTACTCACTACATAGAAACACGTAATTAAACAGATAATATGAGAACTTTAAGAAATGTCTTCCAGTCCCCCAGTGCAATGGTTTATACTTCCTTCATTAAATGATTGTCCTTTTGTCATTTCCGTTTCTTTGAAACTTCACTGCTGTATGCCAGTAGCCACAAACCAGTAAAAAGCAAGCAAAGGAGTATGAACTAATACATGATAAGTTATATCAGATTTTAAAATGAGGATGATCTTCTAATTTCTTACTATGATAGTGATTATAGCGCTCATGACCTAAAGACCATCTCCTCAGTGCTCAATTTTTCTCTGTGGAAGGTCATGCATTTCTCCTCTCAGGAGGGCAATTATATTTTAAAATTCTACTTCCAACTAAGGATGGAGTGAATTTTTGGCTTAAAATGCTTGCTTTGGTTGGCTACCATGATTAAATAAACAGGCATTATCCAAATGTCCCTTTTCTCTCCCAACCTGAAAGGGTTAAATTATCAGAAACCAGGAAGGCGTCTAAAAAAAATTGTGCAAGAAAAACAATCCCTGGACTCTCCCATCAGTGAGTCTCAATTCTGTGTGGTATAGATGTTGGGTGGGGGTTACTGTGAAGGGATGGGATGAGGCATTTCAAACTGTTCTAGTCTCGAGAAAACTCAGAACAGTACCTCTTGTAACTTTAAAGTACTTAAAGTTAAGAATATTTTGAATTGGCCTCACCCTGGCATCTTGTTCTCTGGCTTCTTTTATTCTTTATCCCAGTTTCCTCCATTTTTTTTTTTTTAACATACATTCTTTCTAACTTATTGGTATGGATTGCTCTAAGCATATCAAATCTTGTTTTAGAATAAGTTGAAGGATGAGTAAATAATAAACATTACGAGGAAATAACTTGGAAGGTGAGGTAAATGCTACTTAAAACAACAACAACAAAAAATGCAATGACCTAACAGACAAGCCCTCCAACCTGTTATATTCTCATTGTACTAGGAAAAAACTCAAATCTCTAACATGGCTTACAAGGTTCTGTATGACTTTTACTCATTTCTGTTGCTAAAGGTTTTGTTCATACAACTAGAAAAAACAAATAAAACCGTGGATGATCAAATTCCTTTTCCAAAAGAGAACACAGATTATGAAAGTCATGACATCTTTCCTGCCTTGTTTTTTTTTTTTTTTTTTCAAATACTACATAGTATCTTCTTTTTTCTTACAGCAAACATATATTCTAAGCTTGAGAAAATTGAGTCAATATATTAGCACATATAATAGGATCTAGGTCCCTCATTGTTGAAGGGGAAGCCTAGAAGGTACATTGTGATGTTGAAATGGAATTGGAGGTTAAAAATTAAATGTGTGTGTGTGTGTGTGTGTGTGTGCATGATGTGGGGAAATCCCACATGACAAGGAAATGCAGGCAGCTTTTAAGAGCTGTGGGCAGCCTGCAGCTGATAGCCTACAAGGAGCTCCAGCCACCAAGAAAATTAATTTTTTGGTATTATAACTGTAAGATTAAGAACTAAAGTGAGCTCAAAAGCAGATATTTCCCCAGTCACGCCTCAAATGAGACCACAACCACAATTCCAGCCAATAAACTGATTGCACCCTTATGAGATGCTAAGCAGTAGACATCTTCATAACCAACATCTTAATAACACTGAGTCCTATATCTATTAATGTATGTATTTATCCATTTACTTCAATCTTTTAAAATTTCTCCCAGCAGTGTCTTGAAGTTTTTAGTGTACATGTCTTACATGTATTTTGTTAAACTTATTTCAATATATATCCCACTGTCACTGAGAAATACTAGAAGCAATGATATTCATGTGTCAGAGTACACTTAGTCCTAGATTTTGGCTTAAAAATATGTTTCTTCACTTTAAAAGAAACCAAGAGTCTCTGTAGAAGATTCCAGGTCTGTGACAGGGAAAGCGCAAAATATACCTGGAAAATATTGTTTTGACAGAATGTAAGAAAGACTTAAACATAATGCCAGCATATCAGAACAGAGGACTTCCAAAGTCTAATACAAGTCTGAAACAATTAGAATATCAAAATACGTATTGATATATATTGACATATACTGATAGTAACAAATTTTAAACCATTGACTAAAATAAGAAACTGTGATTCCATACTGATATAAATAAATAACTAGATAAGCAAATAAACAGAAGAGAAAGGAATGTTCCTTACACTAGAATGTCAACAAAATGAATATAAAAGGAATCATGTAATTACAAAATCATTGAAAATAAGTTGTTAGTCACTCAGCCACCTCCGACTCTTTGCGACCCCATGGACTATAGCCCACCAGGCTCCTCTGTCCATAGAATTCTCCAGGCAAGAATACTGGAGTGGGTAGCCATTCCCTTCTCCAGGCGATCTTCTTGACCTAGGCGTTGAACCTGGGTTTTCTGTATAGCAGACGGATTCTTTTACTGTCTGAGCCACTAGGGAAGCCCAGAAAAATCACTAATGGTCATTAGAATTAACTGATGAGAGTGTGATGATGGGTGGGATATTTACATAGCTTGAAGTATCACCTGGCAGGTTTCTTATTAGTTACCATGGGCAAATAGTATCTTTACAACAAAGAGACTCTAACCAAGTGATTCATTATCACTTCAGATCAGATCAGATCAGATCAGTCGCTCAGTCGTGTCCGACTCTTTGCGACCCCATGAATCGCATCACGCCAGGCCTCCCTGTCCCTCACCAACTCCTGGAGTTCACCCAGACTCACGTCCATCGAGTCAGTGATGCCATCCAGCCATCTCATCCTCTGTCGTCCCCTTCTCCTCCTGTCCCCAATCCCTCCCAGCATCAGAGTCTTTTCCAATGAGTCAACTCTTTGCATGAGGTGGCCAAAGTACTGGAGTTTCAGCTTGAGCATCATTCCTTCCAAAGAAATCCCAGGGCTGATCTCCTTCAGAATGGCTTGGTTGGGTCTCCTTGCAGTCCAAGGGACTCTCAAGAGTCTTCTCCAACACCACAGTTCAAAAGCATCAGTTCTTCGGCACTCAGCCTTCTTCATAGTCCAACTCTCACATCCGTACATGACCACAGGAAAAACCATAGCCTTGACTAGACGGACCTTTGTTGGCAAAGTAATGTCTCTGCTTTTATTGGGACAAACCAATAGTATACACATTTAATAGAACATACTGAGGAGGATACAACATTATATTTATGTCATTACTGTCAAAATTGTGAATCTAATCATGAGGATGAGATTGATTGATTTCCATACAAACATACCTAGATTGAGGGACATTCTGCAAAATAACTCGCCTGCATGCTTCAAAGATTTTAAGGTCAAGAAAGGTAAAGACTGAGCTGTAGTTATCCATTGCTATGGAATGATATTACCACAATATTAGTGGCTTAAAGCAACACACATTCATTATCTCTGTTTCTGTGAATTAGGAGTCTAGGTTGGTTGAGCTGGGCACTCTGCTCAGGGGTGTCTCACAAGGGAATCAAGGTGCTGGCCAGATCTACAGTCTCATCTGAGGCTCAACTGGAGAAGGATCCTCTTCTAAGATTACTCAGACTGTTGGCAGAATTAACTTTCTTGGGATTACAGAACTGAGAAATTCTTTCTCTTGCTGGATGCTGGCTGAAACTTTTACAGGTCACTGGCTGAAGGCCCCTCTCTGGTTCTCAAAGCCACTTTCAGTGCCTTGCCACGTGGAGCTTTCCAACGTGGCCACTTGTTTCCTCAGAACCAGCAAGGGAGACAGCCTCCAACAAGAAGGGCAGTTTTTTAATAATGTCATCCAAACTGTCACAGACGCATCATCACATGCATACCTTTGCCATATTGTTTGTTGGAAGTGTGGGCAAAAGAACACGTTGCCTGCCGTTTCAGTAAACAGCGAATGTTGCCTGCCATCAAGCCTTCAGCCACTGCAGCTGTCCCAACCGTGTGCCCAGAGGGGAATATAGGACGGAGACACACAGGATACTAGTCTAGATAGTTAAGATGCATATCTAAAAGGACTAATTTCTATGACCCCAGACTCTAGCATCTTCCCATACACAGAAAAGCAGTAAAATCATTCATTTCAGATGGCTGTGTGTGTGTATGATTAGCAGTAATATTTTGATGTTTGACAACATGGTTTTTGTTTTGTTTTTCAGCAAAGACTCTTTCATGCTCTGGCTCCTCCCTTATCTCCTTGGAATAGTCCCTCAGAGCTATTTGAGAGGATGCGTCCTAGGCTACGGGCTTCTGTAGTGGCTCTGATGGTAAAGAATCTGCCTGCAAAGCAGAAGACAGGTTCGATCCTTGGGTCAGGAAGATCCCTTGGAGAAGGGAATGACAACCCACTCCAGCATTCTTGCCTGGAGAATTCCAGGAACAGAGGAGCCTGGTGGACTACAGTCCATGGGGTCATAAAGAGTTGGGGACAACTGAGTGACTAACATTTTCACTTTTCATCCTAGCTATAGTCCTTAGTAAGGCCAATGAATAAAATATAATTCTCAACTTTTAGGTTGTACTTTTTTTTTTTAGTAGAAAGAAACAAATTAAGGTTTTGCCCTTGACCATACCAGG
The DNA here is from genome assembly GCF_029407905.1 of Bubalus kerabau. Taxonomy (NCBI): domain Eukaryota; kingdom Metazoa; phylum Chordata; class Mammalia; order Artiodactyla; family Bovidae; genus Bubalus; species Bubalus kerabau. The sequence continues at coordinate 2,067,537 of NW_026577904.1, forward strand.
GTGTAAATAGAGGATGAAGGGATCATGGAGGCTACCTCAAGAATCCACCTAGAATAATATTGTAGAATAAGGTATAGTGATTGGGACATAACATGTGTTCAGTAGCTATTTGTTGGGTCAATTTAAACAGAAATGTGGGCTTTTTAAAGAGTATTTGGCAGTTGTTTTTGTTCAGTCATTAAGTCTTTGTGACTGTGGACTGCAGCACACCAGGCTCTTCTGTCCTCCACTCTCTCCCAGACTTTGTTCAAATTCCTGTCCATTGCATCAGTGATGCTATCTAATCATCTCATCCTCTGCTGCCCCCTTCTCCTTTTGCCTTCAGTCTTTCCCAGCATCAGGGTCTTTTCCAAGGAGTCAGCTTTTTGCATCAGGTTGCCAAAGTATTGGAGCTTCAGCTTCAGCGTCAGTACTTCCATTGAAGATTCAGGACTGATTTCCTTTAGGATTGATTTCCTTGGTTTGATTGGTTTGATTTCCTTGCAGTCCATAGGACTCTCAAGAGTCTTCTCCAGCACCACAATTCCAATGCATCAATTCTTTGGCACTCAGCCTTCTTTATGGTCCAACTCTCACATCTGTGCATGACTACTGGAAAAAACAGTTTTGACTATACGGACCTTTGTCAGCAAAGTGATGTCTCTGCTTTGTAAAATGTTGTCTAGGTTTGTCATAGCTTTCCTTCCAAGGAGCAAGTGTCTTTTAATTTCACGGCTGCAGTCACTATCCACATTGATTTTGGAGCCCAATAAAATAAAATCTGTCATTGCTTCCACTTTTCCCCTTTTGTTTCCCCCTTTTATGAAGTGATGGAACTGGATTCCATGGTCTTAGTTTTTTGAATGTTGAGTTTTAAGGCAGCTTTTTCACTCTCCTCTTTCACCATTGTCAAGAGGCTCTTTAGTTCCTCTTCACTTTCTGTCATAAGGGTGGTATCATCTGCATATCTGAAGCTGTTGATACTTCTCCCAGCCATCTTGATTCCAGCTTGTGATTCATCAAGCCTGGCAGTTGTATGATGCTTATTTAACTGCATATAAGTTAAATAAGCAGGGTGACAATATATAGTCTTGTCATACTCGTTTCCTAATTTTGAACCAGTCCATGTCTGGTTCCAACTGTTGCTTCTTCACCTGCATACAAGTTTCTCAGGAGGCAGGTAAGGTGGTCTGGTATTCCCATCTCTTTAGGAATTTTCCACAGTTTTCTGTGATCCACACAGTCAAAGGCTTTGGTGTAGTCAATGAAGTCAAATGTTTTTCCTGGAATTCCCTTGGTTTCTCCATGATGCAATGAATGTTGAGAATTTTATCTCTGGTTCCTCGGCCTTTTCTAAATCCATCTTGTACATTTTGAGATTCTCAATTCATGTACTGCTGAAGCCTAGCTTGAAGGATTTTGAGTATAAGCTTGCTAGCATGTGAGATGAGTGTAATTATATGGTAGTTTGAACATTCTTTGGCATTGCCCTTCTTTTGGAATGGAGAGGCGTTCCATTGGGATTGGAATGAAAACTTATTTTTTCCAGTCCTGTGGCCACTGCTGAGTCTTCAAATTTGTTGAGATATTGAATGCCACACTTAACAGCATCATCTTTTAGAATTTTGAAGTGAAGTGAAGTCTCTCAGTCATGTCCGACACTTGGCGACCCCATGGACCGTAGCCTACCATGCTCCTCCGTCCTTGGGAGTTTCCAGGCAAGAGTACTGGAGTGTGTTGCCATTTCCTTCTCCAGAGGATCTTCCCAACCCAGAATTGGGAAGATTTAAAATTTTAAATAGCTTTAAATTTTCCCTCAACTTTGATACTGCCTATGGCAGTACTTTTGCTTATTGGATATATGTAAATATGTCAGCAACTGATCTTTGGGAAAGGTTTATTTCTTTTAGTGGTCTGTGGAAGTCTTATCACTCGTCACAAGATCATCCTTTATTTTTAGCAGCACTAGGCTCATGTGATCTAGCAGTTCTCTACAGAGAGCATTGGAGTACATATTTCAAGGTGTCACATGGTAGGGATCAGCTTAATATTTTAACTGCATAAATTTAAATCAAACCATAATTATGAATTTCAAAGACAGAACCAACCTATGAATAATAAGACCGTGTTATGGTGCAGTGCAATGATTTCAATCAGTACACAGCATTTTCCCTCCAAATCAAACATAGGGTTTTTTACCTAAGTCTCTTGAAGCAGCCAAGAATTCTATTTGATATATAAAGGCTGATCTGTGTGAAGAGACATTACACAGTGCATGGCGAGCAGCTGTTCTTCCCATCAAGGAAGGTCACAATGAAAGGAAATGGACTTACATTCAAACAGGAGAGATTCTGGACAGATACTAGACACACGTTCCTGACAAAGGGATGCAGCACAGATGGATTCAGGATGAAAAACAACTGTGGAATTTCCCCCTAGCAACTTTTACAAATGAGGTGGACAACCATCTGTTGGTAACGCTTTGAAGTCCTGTCTCAGGGCAGATCAACCTCAGGAACTCCTGAGGCTTCTCACTACCCTTTCACCTGCATCTGCAGAAGATATTAAACAGAAGAACGGTGGTGTTTTAATTGATCAGTATAATAGGCACCATTCACAGAAACATGAAATAACCTAAAACACCTATACCCAGAACAAATGCTCCTTTCATCCTTTCATCTATGCTCCTTTCATCCACTTTCCTGTTAAAGAAAAGATTTCATTCTCTAGAGAAAATATCTTGTGCTAGTCAGAATGGCTAAAAATAAAATAATTAGTTTAGAAAGAAATAGCAAGGAGTGAAACACTTTTAAAAGTCAACTGCATCTGGGTGTGACACACTTAACTAAAAACCAGTTTAAAAGTAGGTCATTTAAAAATAGACTCTTTAAAGGTTAAAGGAACAAAAATGTGTATGTTTAAATGTAAATCAAGAGATATAGTTTTGTTGATCTTGATTCCAGCCTAGAGAATCATTTGTCTTTTCTTTGTAAGTTACAGACTAAAATTTTTTTTAGGTGATGCTCAGTCTCATTTAAAACATCTCAGATGACTGCATAGACATCATTATGAAACCTGCTGCTGCTGCTGCTAAGTCACTTCGGTCGTGTCCGACTCTGTGCGACCCCATAGACGGCAGCCCACCAGGCTCCCCCGTCCCTGGCATTCTCCAGGCAAGAACACTGGAGTGGGTTGCCATTTCCTTCTCCAATTTTGAAGCCTGCCTTTTTCCAAATACGTAAGGAAAGTGTGATATAATTATAATGCCACAGAAAAAAAAAAAAAAAAAAAAAAGAACCTCATGACCAGAGATAATTTTCATCTCTTAAGAGTAGCTTTTGGATAAGTTGTTTGACTCAACTCTGAAAACAAAAGTCAACATTTTATAATTTAATAAAATCAACTAAAACTCAAAAAAGACCCAAAGTATTAGGGACACTTATGCAAAATTCTTCATTCAATTTTGCTACATGCCTTGAAAATAATACATGTTTTAAATAAACAAAGGCTGTATGGAGATGAAGCCAGAAGTTCATTCTTTTCACAGTGACTCAATTTTCCCATTCACTTCTTATAGGGAAATGAACAATATGTTGAAAGTAGGTAATGTACAGCATTCTAGTCTGGAAGTTCCAGGATAAAATTCCAGCTATGCTTACATAAAACGTTGTCTTTAAATAATGGCACTTCCAAGAACAGTAATCAATAAATCAGTTGAAAGAAGGAACTGCTCTATGGAACAGGCCCTGCCTGATTCCTTCAGTTTATTTGTTTTCATTCTTCTCCGTCAGTGGAATCACTGAGGTGGTGCATATATTGGAAGTATTGTGCAATACTAGTCTGAGAACGTGAAAAAACATTTCTATAATGTCTTAAAACTCTAGAATTGATCAATGTAAGTTATTGTCTCTTTGCCATAGTTACCTTGGAAAGCCTTATGTTTTTATAAACTGTGTTGCCATTGCTTGAAACATTTTGGGAAATTTCTCTTTGAATTGCTTTCAGAGTCTGCATTTGACTTTTTGCATCTCTTCAGTAGTGACGATATTTTGGTTTGTAGATTTCATGCTGAGAGTGATTTTTTTTTTGGGGGGGGGTATATTTTAAAGAGCCCAAAGTTACTTCACCTATGGTCCGTTGGGAAATATGAGGGTTTTTTGTTTTTTTTTTGTAAAATGGTTACAAGGTTATGAGACTGATTTTTATAGTCTAGATTAGAAGTGTTGGAGAAGACTCTTGAGAGTCCCTTGGACTGCAAGGAGATCCAACCAGGCCATCTGAAGGAGATCAGCCCTGGGATTTCTTTGGAAGGAATGATGCTCAAGCTGAAACTCCAGTACTTTGGCCACCTCATGCAAAGAGTTGACTCATTGGAAAAGACTGATGCTGGGAGGGATTGGGGGCAAGAGGAGAAGGGGACGACAGAGGATGAGATGGCTGGATGGCATCACTGACTCAATGGATGTGAGTCTCCGTGAACTCCGGGAGTTGGTGATGGACAGACAGGGAGGTCTGGCGTGCTGCAATTCATGGGGTCGCAAAGAGTAGGACACAACTGAGCAACTGATCTGATCTGATTATCCTGTTTGTCAGCTATGTGACTGCCCAACACCTCAGTTCCTTTATTTGTAACAAGAGTAACAATGGTTCACATAGACTTGTTCTATTAAGTGATATAATAAATACACCATAGTAGTCAGAGTGCCCAGCACACAGTTAAACAGTTCTCACCTAGAGAATAACTCCATGAAGGGATTTCTAGACCTCTCCTTTCTATTAAACTCTCAACCCATCAATTCAGATCCAGCACATCCTTCAAAACTGACTCCAAATCCATTCTCTGAAGTCACCTTTTTTGTGTAAATAATTCATTTGTAATTTTCTCTTTTTCCAAGCAGTCATGGAGTCCTCAAGACTGATCTTTCATCATGACTCTTAAATCTTTTTCTCCAACCCACTTCCTGTCTTCAATCCTTGAAGCCATGCCTTCTCCATGCTACAGGCAGAGTGATCTTTCTGAAGTGTTAGCCTGATGGAGTCACTTCCCTCTTAAAACATGTCAGTGTCTCCCCATTATCCTCTGGTAGAGGATAATCTTCTCAGTAGGACATAGAAAGCTATTTGTGATCTGAAGTTGGTTTACTGCAGAAACTCAATGCCTCATTTCTTTAAATGTAGCATATTCTCATGTTCCTAGGATTTTGCATGAGGCTGAAATTTGTTCTCTTTTGCTTCTGGCTAATTCCTACTATTTCCTCTGGATTTATTTTAGACATTTAGTGCTCCAGGAAGCTCAACACTCTCAGGCCCTCTAAGGGCCCCACTTCCCACACAAGGTTTATTTATGTATACCTCATAAGTAATCTCATAACACCTGCTCAGCCATTGCACTGTATTTTTACCCTTTATTTGAAATTTATTTACAGGTACTGTGTCTTAGTCATACCAATCTTAGTTACACCCTCCAGGACCCTGTGTTCATATTTGTATCCCTAGGAACATCATGTGCTCAGTTGTTCAGTTGTGTCTGACTCTTTGCGACCCCATGAACTGTAGCCAGGCTCCTCTGTTCATGGGATTATCCTGGAAGAACACTGGAGTGGGTTGCCATTTCCTCCTCCAGGGAACATAATAGGGCTCAGTAATCATTTATAGAATGAACGAATGAATGAATAATGTTTCTGACGTCTTATTTACTGTTCTTGTGACTCATTAACAATTTTTATTGCTATTAAGATTTTATAAAAACTTTCAAATGTTTGCTCTCACACCTGCCCTCTCTGCCTTGGAAAAATCCAAATAGTTGCATTGAATCTACCTCAACCTCTCACTTAATGTGGATCTTTAAGGATCTTCTTAAAGGATCATCTCAGAAGGGTCTTCTGAGTAAGCAAATAAGACACACAATCAGAGCTGCCAAACAGAGCTGTGACTTTCTTGAGGCGTTTGTCTACTCTGGACATTATATTCTATATTTACTACTTTTTTTTTTTTTTTTTTAATTCCTGATGTCTGTAAGCTTCATAAGGTTGAGTTTGCTTCGTTCACCACTGGGTCATCAGGTCCCACAATACTATCTGGCACATACTGGGTCTTTAATTTTAAGTAAAGTATTGAATACCAGATTACAAGATCCTTGAGAACAGTAAATTGTGTATGTTCCACATCATAACCTAAAATGTCATATAGTATGTGATTGATAGATATATGTTCATGTATTTTTTTGTTGTAGTTGATGATAAAAAATAACAGGGTGCCTCTTGAGGCAGACAGTACCTGTAGGTATCCTTTGAGGGGGAAAATTAAAAATTAAGTGAGCACTTCCAACCTGTGAGAAAGAGGGCAGACAGTTTCTTTGAATCAGATCTGCTAAAAATCGCATGGAGTATTGCCTGTAGTTATGTACAAGTGGTATAGGAAGGTTTCCCCTAAAGGGGGAACCTGGGACCCCTTGAGCAAAGAAAGATTCCTAGGATGGAGTTAGATTAATTTGCATAAGGAACTTGGAACTTCTGAAAGAGATGAACTAAAATGTATATCTGAATCACCTGAGATTTAGCCCTGGGAGGCAGCCAGGGGTGGCGGGGGTTGGTGGAGACTGTGGCAAGCTGAGTCAGGATGTCCCTGATCTAGGTACAGAGGCAGAGAAGAGCACTGGGCTCCTCCTGAGGAAAATTCATCTGCCGAAAGGGCAGAGGTGGTTTCACCTCAAAGTTACGGAAGCATACCGCATCGTTCACTTACAGGACACCTTCTGAGTCTGAGTGAGTCCTGGCAATGTGGTCACATTGTTGCAACTACTTAACTGCTGACATTGAGCGAATGACTGTTTCCACCCAACATTTCCTCCTCAGACTCTTCAGTAAGATCACTGGAGTGACTGAAGGCATTTGGGGGATTCAGCTAAGAGGAAGTTGAGTTAGGAATACATTTAGTCTGGTTTAAGGGGGATATCTTTATGTGGTTCAAAGTCAGTTCATTTTTTAAACAATTAATTTGTATTGGAGTATAGTTAGTTGAGCAAACTCTGGGAAATAGTGAAGGACAGGGAAGTCTGGCGTGCTGCAGCCCACGGCAGGGTCGCAAGGAGTTGGACATGACTGAGCAACTAAACAACAGCAACAAAGAGCTGCTTTACAATATTGTGTTAGTCTCTGCTGTACGGCAGAGTGAGTCAGCTATTTGTATACATATATCCCCTCTTTTGGGGATTTCCTTCCCATCTAGGTCACCACCGAGTACTGAGTCGAGTTCCCTGTGCTATACAGTAGGTCCTCATTCATTATTTATCTGTTTTATACATAGTAGTGTGATATGGCGATCCCAGCTCATCCCACCCTCTCACCCCCCAAGCCTGGTGTCCATACATTTGTTCTCTACATCTGTGTCTCTATTTCTGCTTTGCGAATAAGTTCTTCTGTATCATCTTTCTAGATTCTACATATAATCGATATGATGTTTGTTTTTCTTTTTCTGTCCTTTCCTTTTTATTGTTGAGTTTTTGCTAGCTGCCCTGATGTAGGAATGACTTATAAGAATATCCCTACCACCCATTCTTCAGAATCACCTAATCCCAGGACAAGAAAGGTCAGACATCCTGTCAAGATATGAATGTGCCTATGTCACCTGTCACTAGAATTAGGTGGATAATTCTAGAGTAAAAAGACTCCGATTTGGAGAATCAGGAAAACTGTGAAGAAACAGTTTAAAATGAAACTGTGAGATGTTTTAAAATTACTGGACAGCAAAAAATTCTGGAAGGTATAGAAGGAAAATGCTACTTTACTAGCCTTTGCTGAAAAAGGTATTAACTATTTGATTCTGGAGACAAACCAAAAAGAAAAGGATGTAGGGTATGGTTTCCAGGGCCTTCACCTGATACTCTACCATTCCCTACCTTCCATCATTTTTTTAAACAGAGCTTCATGGTGGCAGAGGACATGGTGCCTGACGTTGCTGGACTCCTGGGGGTGCAAGTGCGCTGTACCCCGAGTTTCAGTATGCAAGCACAACAGACTAACATGTGGCCAGTGGCCCTGTGTAAGGATAATCTGTCAAGATATCCCAATGGTGGGATTCCAACTGGAAGTAAGTCTATTTTTTCCTGTAGGTGGGAAATAGACTACCAGAAATTGAGGATGTGTAGGTGATGAAATTCTAGCCCAAACCAAAGAACACTGTTGGGTATGAATGCAGATTAAGAATGAAAGGTACAACAATAGGAAATACAGATGTAGGTAATGAAGGGCTTATATGGTTCCCTCCTCTTGGTGATTCCTATGTTCTCCTGTATAACCATAGCACAGTGTTTGGAAGTCCTAAAATAAATATTTGAAGATTAGGAGAGGCACTGGGTATCTTCTGTTTGTTCCTCTGGCTCTTCTGTTCCCCAGAGGGCTGGCTTATAAGGACTGTATAAACAAGTTCCTTTGGAGGCAAGAATATATACAGTGGAGAAAAGACAGCTCTTCAATAAGTGATGCTGGGAAAACTGGACAGCTACGTGTCAAAGAACGAAATCAGAACATTCTCTAACACCATGTACAAAGTTAAATTCAAAGTGGATCAAAGATCTAAATATAAGACCGGATACTATAAAACTCCGGAAAACTCAGGCAGGACACTGACATAAATTTCAACAATACCTTTTTGGAACCATCTCCTAGAGGAATGGAAATAAAAACAAAAATAAACAAATGGGACCTAATTTAACTTAAAAGCTTTTGCACAGTAAATGAAACCATGAACAAAATGAAAAGATAACCTAAAGAATGGGAGAAAATATTTGCAAACAATATAATCAATAAAGGATTAATATCAAACATATATAAATGGCTCAATATATAAAAAAAAGGACAACACAATAAAAAATGGGCAGAAGATCTATATAGACATTTCTCCAAATAAGACATACAGATGGGCAACAGGCACATGAAAATATGCTCAACATTGCTAATTGTTAGAGAAACGCAAATCAGACCTACAATGAGGTATATTACCTCACACTGGTCAGAATGACCGTCATCAAAAAGTCTACAAATAATAAATACTGGAGACAGTGTGGAGAAAAAGGAACCCTCCTACACTGTTGGTAGGAATGTAAATTGGTGCAGCCAGTATGAAGGACAGTATGGAATTTCCTGAAAAAACTAAAAATAAAGTTACCATCAATTCAGTTCAGTTCAGTCGCTCTGTCGTGTCCGACTCTTCACAACCCCATGAATCGCAGCACGCCAGGCCTCCCTGTCCATCACCAACTCCCGGAGTTCACTCAGACTCACGTCCATCGAGTCAGTGATGCCATCCAGCCATCTCATCCTCTGTTGTCCCCTTCTCCTCCTGCCCCCAATCCCTTCCAGCAGCAGAGCCTTTTCCAATGAGTCAACTCTTTGCACGAGGTGGCCAAAGTACTGGAGTTTCAGCTTGAGCATCATTCCTTCCAAAGAAATCCCAGGGCTGATCATATGATCCTGCAATTCCACTCCTGGACATAAATCCAGAGAAAACTATAATTCAAAAAGATGCATACACTCCAATGTTCACTGCAGCACTCCTTACAATAGCCAATACATGGAAGCAACCCAAATATCCATTGACATTGGAATGGATAAAGAAGATGTGGTATACTTATACAATGGAATACTACTCAGCCATAAAAAGAATGAAATTGGCAGCAACATGGATGGACCTAGAGATTTTCATACTAAGTGAAGTCAGTCAGACAGAGAAAGACAAATATCATATGATGTCATATATATCTGGAGTCTAAAAAAGTGATAAAACTGAACTTATTTACAAAAGAGAGACTGACAGACATAGAAAACAAATTCATAGTTTCCAAAGGGGAAATGGGGAGGGAGAGATAAATTAAGAGTTTGGGATTAGTACAGATACACTGCTGTATATAACATAAATAACCAACAAGGTCCTACTGTATGGCACAGGGAACTATATTCAATATTTTGTAATAACCTATAAGGCAAAAGAATCTGAAAAAGAATATATATGTGTATATATATATGAACTGAATCACTTTTTACTGTACACCTGAAATGAATACATTGTAAATCAACTATTGTTCAATTTAAAAATATGAATATAAAAACATATTAACCAATATAATATATAATATGTGATTATAAAAGTATAATAATATAGATTTGTAAAGTTTCTCATTTTATTAAATTTTAGCAGGATTAAAAATAACAAGTTCCTTTGCCCTCTGGCCTTTGGTTGTCTTGGTTAATAGGGAGGATCAGCAAGAGATGGCAGGCCAGGAGGAAAATGAGCTCAGAATCTTTAAGAAACCTGCTATGGTAAACTAAACATGATGCCATTTTTTTTTTTTTTCTTTTTGCTGTTGAAGGGTGAAGTCTAATTCCTATCTCCCCTGTAATCAGGACTGGCCTAAGTAACTTGCTTGAACAACTGAATGCAGTAGAAGTGACATTTTGAGGCTTCTGAGGCTAGATCATCACAAGCAGACTTACAGACCCCGCTGCTTCAGTCTCTTGGAGAACTCACTCTTGGAGTTCTGAGCTGTCTTGTAAGTAAGAGGTCAATTACACTGAGACTTCCCTGCTGGAAGGACCCACAGGGAGAGAGCATGGAGAGAGTGATGCTGGCCACCCGCTAGCCGTTCCAGCCCTCTGAGGCAGATATGTGAGTGAGGACAAGGTCTTGGAGGACATGGCAGTCCCAGCAGATATCTCGTGAAGAAGAACCAAAGGAGCCAGCCAACGGCTTTACTGAGGCCCCAGATATATATGACCCCTGTTGTGCTGGCTCAGACAGCTCCAGCTGCTCCAATCACCCCAGCCGAGGCTCCAGGATTTTGTGAAGCAAGAATAATCTTACATCCCTGCTGTGCCCTGCCAGAACTAGTGACCCACAAAACTGTGAGCACAGTATGTGATTATCGTTTCACAGCAATAAACAACCAAACACCTGGTAACCTCCTAGCTGGGTGAGCCCTGATAGACTCTGTGCCTCTGCCAAAGACTCTTCAAGACAGCCTCTCCATAGAACCACTCTCGCTTTACAGCCTGCAGGAGGGAATGACTCCCCGCCATCATGCACTGTACTATCTTTTGTTATGGGCTTTTGAAAATCTTGTCCACCTTTCAAAGTAAAGTCCCCTAACTAAATTCTCCTGAATCACCTAGTTTGAGAGTGTTATCTGTTTCTTGTCAGGATCTTGGCTTATAAACCAGACTTGATATATATATATACACATCTCAAGATTTATTAAAGAGCAGAGGAGAAAGCTACAGTCTATGTAAGGAGGTTCAAAATTATGCTTTAGAAAGCCACAAATTAACAAAACAGCACATGTACATACTTATATCAGGTAATTAGCATGTTACCCTTAATGAAATGTTTTAGAATACTTTAGAAGAGACTAGGTGTTTAAGACTATCCTTAAGGTTTTCTGGATTCATTGAGTCTTACTCATTCTTTTGCTTTCTGTGGAAATTGGTCATTTTCTGGTACTGTGTTATTTTATTTAACAGTTTTATGTCACACTTTCTATATTCCAGGCACTCTGGAATAATATACAAATAATAATTCACTCAATCCTCCTAATAACCCTATCAGCCGTGAGCTGCTATCATCGCCATTTTACAGATGAAGACACTGGGGCATGCAGAGATTATATTAATGGGCAAAGGGCTCACAGTAAGTGGCAGAGCTAGTGACTGAAGCCACACAGTGCAGCTAGAGGGTATGCACTCTTTGCCACTGTGTTATACTGTGAGGTCTTGTCAGGATTATTTGTAAAAGTGTGGGAGTGTTTAAAGAAAACAAAAATAAGGATTGTATAGAACTTCCAAACTAGTAACAGTAGAGAGCCATTACCTTTCCCTGGACTGAAGGAAAGGGAGAAGTTACCAGACATCAAGGGAGCTGTTTGTACAGGGTATCTGACAAAAGTTGGTAGCATTTAGGGAGAGATGCAGATAGCCAAAGATGACCCAGTGGAGGAGAAGGAGGGTGAATACACACTCTCATCTCATTGTCCCATGCCCTTCGATCTTCTGCTTATCTAACCCACCTGAAGCCAAGTGGCCAGGGCAGTCCACGTAGGTCAGCCTTCCAAGACTACAGAGCAGGGTGCTGGTGAGAATGGTGGAGGATGGGTCTGGACAAGCAAATAGAAGATAGCCAACACACCAAAATCTTACCGAGGGTCAGGTTAGGGTGGTGTAAGGCGAGAAGGGTGTTTTGGAGAATTACCAGGTGTTCCATGTCGAGCTCTAGATGAGTGTGGCTGGGGTTCGAAATGCAACCATTTACAGACTTTATGTTGTACCATATGACATTACCATTTTTATAGGTAAAATACCTGGAAAAATTGTCAATTTCATATAGTTCAACCTAATAGTCTGTGTATTTTCCCATAGAGTTGCTAATAGATAAACGACTCATACCAGATGACTAAATATGTTGCTTCTCACTTGTCAGTTAGGGTTGTTAAACAGAATGGGTATTCTAATTGGACTACATGAAACATTTTTTTCTTTTTTGGTTGTTCAGGGATGAGTCATTGCTCTTCTCTGTTACCATGTCTTGGTCAGAACCACCCTAGTCTATCCTGACAGGTCACTCTAACTCCAGATTTCTGTCCTGGTCCCAATCTCTCTAAGGCTCCAGGGTTCTTCATGCACATTTCTCGTATGGGTTTTTAAGCAGCAACAGTAAGGAGTGAGTGTCAAAAGGAATCTATCCTCCTAGGTGCCCCCTCACTATATTCATGTAACTAGGAAAATCACTTTTATTAGTTCCCTATGGCTGTGGTGAGTGGCTTAACACAAATCTATTCTTTTATACTTCTGGAAGTCAGAGGGCTGAATTAAGTCTCACAGGGCTAAAATCAGTGGGACTAAAACTGATGTGTCTGCAGGATTGGTTCATTTTGGAAGAGAATCCATTTCTTGCCTCTTCCAACTTTTAGAAGCTGCTAGAATTCCTTGGCTCATGTCCACATGGCTCCAACCTCTACTCCATTGTTGGCAAGGACCCACCAGAATGGAATTGTCTGGTCCCTGGGGTTCTTGGTAAATTGATGGTGGGATAGGGAGGGGAGGGCTGGGAATGAAGAAACTAAACTATACCAAAGGCAACCCACTCCAGTGTTCTTGCCTGAAGAATCCCAGGGACGGGGGAGCCTGGTGGGCTGCCGTCTATGGGGTCGCACAGAATCAGACATGACTGAAGCGACTTAGCAGCAACTTAGCAGGGAGGGGAGGGTTGGGGGTGAAGAAACTAAACTGTACCAATTACTACATTCTTTATTCTTTGCTCTTCACTAAAACAAACAAATAATCTTATAATACTATACAATAAAAGGATTTGTACCTACATGTTTCAATCCCTTTGATGGTTAACTTCTTTAATTAGGAGACTCCGTCAATGGGCATTTTCTAGAAGTCGCTAAACCTTTATGGTCTGTATGCACGCATGCTCAATTGCTCAGTCGTGTTCAACTCTTTGTGACCCCATGGACTGTAGCCCATCAGGCTCCTCTGTCCATGGAATTCTCCAGGCAGGAATACTGGAGTGGGTTGCCATTTCCTACTCCAGGGAATCTTCCCAACTCAGGGATGGAACCCGGGTCTCCTGCACTGAGACTCCTGGGCCTATTTTATGTCAGGCATTGTTTCATGATCTTACATAGTTCATTGCATTTAAATCTTCCCTCCTTCAGTAAGGCAGATTGTCTTTCTATTTTATAGATGAAGTGATAAGGCTCAGGAATTTTTTCTAGCTGGTTATAAGAGACGGGTCTCTAGCCATATTATTGGTTTATAAGCATCAATTACGGTCACATTTAAATCAAGTGGCAAGTGAAGCAAGAGTATTGCTGGATGCTTGAATGCAGCTAATCTAGGAACACAGCCAAGATGTTATATAATTGTAAGATGTAATGAGAGTTCGCATAGGTCCTATTTTGTTCTAATTAATCCCTCACTCCAAGCAAACCCTATTATCCAATACCCCAGCATATCCTCCTTAAACTCTCTCACCACCAAATCCCTGAACTGTATATATATGTCAGTAATGTATGAAAGATGTGTAAAAAGTACCTTGAGTAAGGATGAGTGTGTGTGTGCTAAGTCACTTCAGTCATGTCCAACTATTTTTGACCCCATGGACTGTAGCCCACCAGGCTCCTCTGTCCATGGGATTCTCCAGGCAAGAATACTGGAGTGGTTGCCATGCCTTCCTCCAGGGGATCCTCCTGACCCAGGGATCAAACACATGTTTCCTGCGGCTCCAGACTTGCAGGTAGATTCCTTGCCACTGTGCCACTGGGGAAGCCCAGGTAAGGATAGTGCTCGTTAAAGTTTGGTTGAATAAAAAGTTAGAAAAAAACATAATCTGAAATGCACAGTAACAAATACAGAAGGCAAATAAAATGTTTGCTACCATTCCAAAGTTACAGCCTTATTCTTTACCACTGAGCCTCCTGGGAAGCCCAGTTTAAAAAACAGCAGCCACAAAATGACCAAGTTGGTATATAAGTCCTTTTTGAAAAAAGGTTGAAAGCACACCATGAAACTGAAAGACAGGACTGCAAAAATCTCCTGACTGAAAGATTATGAAGCTACAGAACAACAATTCTGTATATATAGAAGAGTGCTCCCTCAAATTTTTCGCTTGCTTTTGATTTTTGGAGAGCTGTATTTTATATATGAACAACAATCACCATTTGAAACAGACATTTCTGCTGTGTACAAGCATTGGTTTCTCCCTTCCTTCCAACAATACCTAGACTTTATTCAAGGTATCGTCTCTTCCCCATACCTCTTGTAGGTCTCAGGAGAACTTGACCTCATCACTCCAGGTTGCTCTGGCGGGCGGGTCTAGTGCACCTAAAGCTAATTGCCCCTCTAGACCAAGTGATGGGTGCTAGAGATGACATGTGACCCAGCTAACTGAAAAGAGGTTCGCAAGGGGCCTCTGAGAAAGACTTACCATCACAGTGAGAGAGATTCCTAGAGTAACCCTCTCTCTAGACATTATCCTGAAAATAAAACTTCTATTTAGAGTCAGGCGGGTCATGGTGGAGAGGTCTGACAGAATGTGGTCCGCTGGAGAAGGGAATGGCAAACCACTTCAGTATTCTTGCCTTGAGAACCCCATGAACCGTATGAAAAGGCAAAATGATAGGATACTGAAAGAGGAACTCCCCAGGTCGGTAGGTGCCCAGTATGCTACTGGAGATCAGTGGAGACATAACTCCAGAAAGAATGAAGGGATGGAGCCAAAGCAAAAACAATACCCAGTTGTGGATGTGGCTAGTGATAGAAGCAAGGTCCGATGCTGTAATGAGCAATATTGCGTAGAAACCCGGAATGTCAGGTCCATGAATCAAGGCAAATTGGAAGTGGTCAAACAGGAGATGGCAAGAATGAACGTCGACATTCTAGGAATCAGCGAACTAAAATGAACTGGAATGGGTGATTTGAACTCAGATGACCATTATATCTACTACTGCGGGCAGGAATCCCTCAGAAAAAATGGAGTAGCCATCATGGTCAACAAAGGAGTCTGAAATTCAGTAATTGGATGCAATCTCAAAAATGACAGAATGATCTCTGTTCATTTCCAAGGCAAACCATTCAATATCACAGTAATCCAAGTCTGTGCCCCAACCAGTAACACTGAAGAAGCTGAAGTTGAATGGTTCTATGAAGACCTACAAGATCTTTTAGAAGTAACACCCAAAAAAGATGTCCTTTTCATTATAGGGGACTGGAAGGCAAAAGTAGGAAGTCAAGAAACACCTGGAGTAACAGGCAAATTTGGCCTTGGAATACAGAATGAAGCAGGGCAAAGGCTAATAGAGTTTTGCCAAGAGAACACACTGGTCATAGCAAACACCCTCTTCCAACAACACAAGAGAAGACTCTACACATGGACATCACACCGAAATCAGATTGATCATATTCTTTGCAGCCAAAGATGGAGAAGCTCTATACAGTCAGCAAAAACAAGACCGGGAGCTGACTGTGGCTCAGATCATGAACTCCTTATTGCCAAATTCAAACCATCAATCATCAGGGAAAAGCATACCAAAACCATAATGAGATATCACCTTATACCTATTAGAATGGCTATTATTTAAAAAGTCAAAAAATAACATTTCTAGGTACTTTTGCCCTAAGCATCTTTGCCACAAGCATTTTGCCACATTTTTGCAGCAAAACTAATTGGCTATATGGCAATTTTTCTGTAAAAATAAAATGAATGGTTGATAGTTTGGTTTGATGTATAAAACGTGTGACAGATGATGATGACTTTGCACCAAAAGTTGTTTTTGTTTTTTGTTTTTGAAATACAGTACATTGGAGGAGAAAGAGGCCAAATACCCATTTCCCACAGAACTTTGGAATGCCGCTCAATGGACATGTGACAATAATATTCCAAGAAAAACCAATAGTGTGGAAGGTTTACACAACACAGTACAAAGCTCAGTTATAAATAGGCATCCTAATATTTGGAAAGTCTATCTAAATGAAGGAAGACATTTTAGTGAAAAAAGAAAATGTATGGTTCTGAACAAGGAGAAGGATCAACAAGCCAAAAAACAAAACAAAACAAAACAAAACAAAAAAAAAAACAAAAAACCAGATATAAAATACTACGAAAATAGACCTGGAAGACAAGTGTTTTGGTACAAGCCAATAAATTTGTTTTGAGAAGTATTGCCATGAGTCTACACATATTTTAAAGGTATTCAAATATTTTGTATTTTGCAATAATCTATTCCTTTCTGATGTTTCCTGTTTACATTCTTTTTAATGTCCTTTTATTTTTTGTTACTTATCTTTTATGGCAAGACTGCCTTGTGGCTAAGTAGTTATGCGGCAAGAATGCTTGTGACAAAGATGAAGAAACCACCAGACATGAACACAGCACATGTTGGTGAGGATACAGAGAAAAAGAACCCTTATGGACTACTGCTGGGAATGTAAGTTAGTGCAGCCACTATGCAAAACAGTATGGGGGGGAGGAGGCCTTCCAGTCTTAATAACAGAAGTCCATGTGATCTAGCAATTCCACTTCTAGGTACTTGCCTAAAGAAAAAACAAAAAAACCACTAATTCAAAAACATACATGCATCCCCATGCTCATTGCAGCATTATTTACAATAGCCAAGTCATGGAAACAACTTAAAACTAACTGACAGATAAATGAATAAAGTACGGTATCATAAATAAATACAATGCGATATTATTCGGTCATAAAAAATGAAATCTTTCCATTTGCCACTGCCACTACGTGGATGGACCTTGAGGGCATGACGCTAAGTGAAATAAGTCTAACAGAGAAAGAGGAATACCATATGATTTTACATGTGGAATCTTAAAGAGAAAACAAGCTCATAGATCCAGAGAACAGATTTGTGTTTACCAGAGGTGGGGGGTGGAGCTCAGCAAAATGTGTAAAGGGGTAAAAGGCACAAGTACAGATTTTCAGTTACAAATAAATCACATGGATGTAATGTACCGCATGGTGACTATAATAAAAAATCATGTATTGCATATTTGACAGTTGCTATGACAGTAGGTCCTTTTTTTAAATTTTATTTTATGTTTTAACTTTACAATATTGTATTGGTTTTGCCATAAATCAAAATGAATCCGCCACAGGTATACATGTGTTCCCCAAAAGCACTCGTCACAAGAAAAGCATTGTTTTGGTAGCTCTGTGTAGTAATGGACGTTAACTAGACTTCTTACAGTGATCATTTTGCAGTATATACAAATAACAAATCACTATGTTGTGTACCTGAAACTAATACAATTTCCTATTTCAATTACACCTCAATTAAGAAAAGAGAAAGTGAACACTCATTTCAAGAGGCTTTGAAAATTCTGAGCAGGAGGATGGACATAGGACGCTCAGGAAAGGCCTGGTTGAGAAGTGACATGAGAGGGAAACGTGAGAGGATAGCTTGTTCAGAAATAGCAATAAGGTCATTATGGCTGAAGCGGACTGATGGAGAAAGTGGTAGGAACATTCGCTGCCTCTTACCTGGATTACTACGGTAGCTCCCAGACGAATTTCACTGTTTCAACTTTTGCTTCTTCCCCAACCCCATGGGTTGAGAGTAGTCTCTGTGTGTGTATAGTATGGTATGGAGGTACAGGTGGGGATGGGTAGGCAAAAATAAAAACACTGAAATTAGTTAAGAGGCTATTTCAGTAATCAAGATGAAAGAGGATGGGGATTCAATCCATAAGTGAAGATGAGGAGAAGTGTTCATATTCTGGGTGTTTTGAACATGGAATCAATAGGATTTCTTGGATAAGAGAAGAGAGAAGTTTGGATAAGAGGTATGAGAGAAAGATGTTAAAAATGACTCTAAATTTTGGTCTTGTGCAACTCTTAGGATAGAGTTGCATCAACAGAGAAGGGACAGTATGTGGGTGGAGCAAGTTTCTGAAAGAGTCAAGATTTCAGTTTTGGAACACGTTGTACTTAACGATTTCTATTTTAAAAACGCAAACTAAGTATAGGAATTAACACATGGTCTCTGTTGCTGACTTGATGAGATACATCTTTTACTTAACACCAGTACAGACACCAATCTGCCAAAACTTTGCATTGTGGATAGCTAAAGATATTAAGAAAAAGCCAGAATTAAACAGATGCTATTTGTACTATTATTTAATTTGCACTTTCTCTCCCATTTTCCAAAAATCTTACTGGTTTTTAGAACTTGCCTTTTTGTGTGTGTGTGGATTAAGGACCTTGCTCAAAGTATTTTTTGAACCTGTTTTACCAACCAACCAACCAACCAACCCAACCCACAAAATCACAACCAAGAGAACAACAAAATTGTCTATTTGTCTTCTTATGGAATGAGTAATCATTCTTCAGTCTTCTGCTTTTAAAATTCACACCCAGGGCTGACACATAACTGTGAATTAAATAGACTGCTTTCCTCCAGCAGTTGAAGAGGTGATGGAGGCAGCTGGGAGAGCACTAGAGACTGAAGAGAGGAAACTACAGTCCTCAGAGATGAGTCTACACAGAGGAGTGTGGCTGTGGCCTGTCATCCTGGGCATACCCTGGACTCTTTTCCCGCTTCCTTTGAAGTGAGATGTGGCCATGTAACTGAGTTCCAGCCAGTGGAATATGACTATTAGTCACCTGTTCTATTTCCAGGTCTTGTCTAGGAAACCTTTCCACTGATGATATTTATTCCTTTCCCTTTTGATTGACTGAGGCCTAGTCTGCCATACTGGAAACAACATGCTGAAAAGAACACATCCTAAACTGGAGAAATGGCTGGATGGCATCACCGACTTGATGGACATGAGTTTGAGTGAACTCCAGAGTTGGTGATGGACGGGGAGGCCTGGCGTGCTGCGATTAATAGGGTCGCAAAGAGTCGGACACGACTGAGCGACTGAACTGAACTGAACTAAAACTGGAGAAGCCTGGGTCTCTGAAGTTTGCTCAGACCATCCACGAACTAAGAACTTCAATTTTTGAACTTGAGTGGGAAATAAATCTTTACTGTAGTTGAGCTAGTGCACATTTGTGTGTTTATTTGTTATAGCAGCTAATGGCCTCAAATCTAATCCTAAGAGAGAAATAGGGGTTCAAAACATACTTACTGCCCACATTTTCCTATTTAACTCTCCCGTTTGTAGCCAGTTATTTCCTTCAAATCCCCTATAAGTTTATAGTTGAGGAGTGGAATTACAATTACATACCTTTAAATGCAGAGCTTAAATTAAACTCACGGAACATTCCATATACTATAATACTGACTTAGGCAAGAATTCAAAGATGTAAACCTTTGAGGCTTGAGAAACTGGCAGCATTACTGAGATGTTCAGTTTTCCCAATTTGATTTGCACTGCCAGCCCCATCTGTTTACTGAGTGCATGGTGGTATTTAGAGATCTAATTCAATGCTCTATTTGAAATTTTCTGATCATGCTTTTGAATCATAGCCTTTCTCAAATATTATATCCTTACTAGTGCAGTATATGGCACCCCACTCCAGTACTCTTGCCTGGAAAATCCCATGGATGGAGGAGCCTGGTAGGCGGCAGTCCATGGGGTCGCTAAGAGTCGGTGGCGACTGGGCGACTTCACTTTCACTTTTCACTCTCATGCATTAGAGGAGGAAATGGCAACCCACTCTAGTGTTCTTGCCTGGAGAATCCCAGGGACGGTGGGGCCTGGTGGGCTGCCGTCTATGGGGTCGCACAGAGTCGGACACGACTGAAGCGACTTAGCAGCAGCAGTGCAGTATATATTTTTAAAAGTTTCCTTAGAAGTTTTTTTTTTTCCCATTTTTAATATATCCATTCCTTGTCTCTAGAGGCATACAGTGTAAAGCCTATATTTTCAAATTTCATATACACATGTCCTTCAGAAAAAAATAAAGTTTTTTCCAACATAGGGTAATCTTCTGCAATGACTCCATGTTAAATATATATTCTTTAAATTAAAGTACAAACTTACAAAATGGTGTGGACTTTCTAACCTTGGACTGAGAGGAAAAATATAAGTAAATTAACATTCTATAAGGAAATAAAAATACTTGAAGATTTTTGTCTACAAATGTAGATACCAAGGGTAAAAATCTTCCAGTATTTAAACTCTGGTTTAGTACCTGGTATACTATGATAATATATGAGCAGTGACAGGCTCCCCTTCCTCAAATATCTCCTCTAAAAATATGATACAGAGTCTCTATGTCCTGCAATATTCCAAATAGTAGGAGTAGTAGTAAGAAAAAAAATTTATAATAAAAATAAAGTTTTACTGAACACTATCATGTGTCAGGGATTATGTAAAGCACTTTTTTTTAATGACTCTTTTAAGGTAATTCTCACAATGACTCTATGAAGAGGCAGATATTATTTCCTAATTTTCCAGTGAGGAAGTTGAAGCACAGATAAATTTAATGACTTGTTCAAGGTTACATTTAGTATGTTGAGAGAGCAAGGAACTGAACAATTTGGCAGTCTGGCTCTATAACCCATACTCAATATTCCTGGAAAAGCTAATATATTAAGCCCCTTTCATCAAATGCAAACTGATTCACCATTTTTACTAATGATAGACATATTAGGTGTTAAAATAATCATGCAAGAAATTAAAATAAGAAATTATTAGTACTTATCTATATATATCTATATATATATATATATATACTTATGGTTATTCTTATATAATTATAGCTAAACTTATAGTACTTATGAGAAATGTAGTACTTACACTAATACATTAATGCTATATACTATATATAAAACTAAGTCATGGTTTAAATATTATGAAATTTTCAATTTATTATTACCTAAAAATATAGCCAAACCTTAAATATTGAGAGAGATATATATATATATATTATACATACACATAAACTATACTATATGCTAATACATTATACTAAAGAAACCATGACTCATATAAATAATAATCAGTGTAAATACAATTAAATAAAATATAAAAACCATGACTTTGTCCTAATCTGGGGAAAGCTCAGATTTATGTGAAACATATGAAATACATGAGATAAAAATACATTTTAAAAATACATCTCTAAAAATGAACTTTTTTGGAGGACCTTAGGTGATTTAATGTTCTTAAATATCTTCAAAGTGGTAAATATATAATATTTATAGTAATATTAAACTATAATGTCAAAGATACATATTTAATTTCTAGGACAGAAAGCTTCTTGAAGGCAAATCATTTAAAAAATCTCCAGCACTAGTCCAGTGTCTAGTATAGTTCAGATAAAGGAATAACTAACAATTAAAGAGTTGTATTAGTCAGGGTTCTCCAGACAAACAAGACCAACAGAATACATACAGACATATAAGAGGAGATTTATTGTGGGAATCAATTCATGCAGTTATGGAGAGACAGGAAAGCTGGTTGTATAACTGTTTGAGCCCAAAGGTCTGAGAACCAGGGGAGTTGATGGTGTTCAGTCCCAGAGTCATAAGGTCCAAGAACCAGGAGCTCTGACCTCCAAGGGTAGGAGAAACGGATGTCCCAGCTCCAGAAGAGAGAGAAGTGCCTTACCGTTAGCTTTTTGTTCCATTCTGGCCCTCAACTGATTGGAAGATTCCCACCCGCACTGGTGAGGGTGGATCTCTTCTTAGTCGACTAATTCAACTGGTAACCTCTTCTGGAAATACCCACACAGCCACACCACCAAACAAGTTTTGCCTGGCATTCCCTTAGCCCAGTCAAGTCGACACCTAAAATTAACCATCACAAGAGTGTTTTCAAGTGAAGGTCCATTTAGACCTGTTTCACATCAATGAATAATAAAAGTGATTCATCATCTAACAAATTTATTATCTATATTAATTCATTATGTCCCTATAGAAGTGAAACGTTTGATCTATAATATTTTTCACATTGTTAATCTGATTATCAGCCATTTTATTTATAGCTCATAAAGTCAGCGATAGGTTAGTTCAACTAAAAAAATCATGGTTCCTAAATTGGTAATTTTGGAATTAACAAAATGATATTGTATAGCTGAGCATGATAACTAGAAAGGCATATTTGAGAGCTGTGCTGACTAATACAGTGGCTATGCGCTACATGTGGCTATTTAAATTTAAAAGAATTAAATTAAAACATTAGTTGCACCAGTGGTAACTGCATCGAACAGTACAGATATTTCCATCATCACAGAAGGTTCTCCCAGACATTGCTATTCTAGAGAAAGAATGTATAATCTGAGTCAATTATTGTGTTTTTGTTCAGCTGCTAAGTCGTGTCCAACTCTTGTCTTCTCAGTGTTTATCCAATGACTTAACTGGCATGAATCTGAAGTCTTGCCTCCCTCTTGCTCTAGCACTGGAGAAGGCACTAACCATGGCGAAAGTATACCTAACGGAAGCAAGAAGGAAATTAAAGGCAAGAAGCAGGATAACATATAAATTCTGCCATCAGCTTTTCTGAGATCAAGAAATTTGTATATAATACACCATAGTTCTTTAGTCTTACAGCTTTTGTGAGCAAAAAGGTCCTTGAAGGAGATACAATAGAACTATGGAGGATTATGTGACCTGTCAGTTGGGTGAACAACCTAAAATCAAATAGTGCAAACAGAAAAAGGCATTAGAAACAACAAATATGAAAGGATATAGGTAAACCCCAAACCATTTAGTAGCAATGTTATCCAACTGCTGCAGAGGATGGAGTTTTCCCTTGATGCTTCCACACTTAGAGGATGGGGATTCCTGCTGCTTTCTTCCTTTCAGCAATCAGCCTTTGAGGGGTCTCTTGATGTCTAGGTTTCCCAGTACAACTACCAGCTCTTCTCTAGGTACTACCCTTGTACTTTGAACTTTTCAACCTAGGATTCCGTTCTCAAACTGAGTCTAACAAAATGACTAATTACATCCAAGGCAATGACACAATATCAGCTATTTAAATGTTCCAGAAAAGTTCCTATTTCCATTACAAACAAATTCATTCCTAACCTCTTGCTGACCTAGTTATGGTAGGTTCATTGTAATTAGATCTCTTAACAGTTACCATCTTTTCTTTTTCAAGCTGCATTTTAACCTGTCTCTTTTTCAAACAAAATGTAATAAATATTAGATTTAAAATATTCACAAAGACAAGCAAAAAGAAAAAGGTGTTTGCCCATGAGTGGGGACATAATTCACTGCAGTGTTTAATCTTTATCTTTTTAAAACGAACTCTAGCTTTGGGAGGAATACTGCAGGAAATAGAAAAAGGAAACAATGTCTCACATGCTTCTAAATGCAGCTGAGATATTTTAAATCAAATATTTAGCCATTTAACCAAAACTTTCACTTTTCATCACCAAGCAATTCTGACAATATGAATTGTCCATATATTGCATTGTGCAACAGGCATCAATTTCATTTTGAGAATAATCAATGGAGAATATACGCAAGAGTATTTTGGCAAGTCTTATTTTGGTGGCTTATTTTGAACCAAGAAAAAAATAATTAAAAATTATAACTTTTACTTTCCCTTCTTAGGCTGCTGTTTACAGTCACTTGCTGGTCATACACCTGGCATAAGACATGTGAGGCCACACTGAGCATACCTCAAAGAAGAACTTTGAGCCTCCTGGAATTAATTTCTGATACATATTTTCTTTAATAGAAGGAGATATTTAATATTTTCTAGTGGTACTGTGGTGTTGAGCTTGGGAGGATGATAATTTTTCCAGAACGTCAGTAAGTTATACACTTGATTCAGAGCTAGTATATATTTCAATATTTTTACTAACATGGAGGGATAGATGAGATAATAAAATGACTGGGTAGTGTGTAGCGGAAGGCCACATTTGAACTATGCTTATTGCCAGAGTTCAGATCTTTGCTGGAACATGTCTATAGGTTGTTTGAAGTCTCTTTGAATGAAGAAAGTAGAAATCTCCTTGGAAAGATCCTTAAAAAAAGAGATAAATTTAGGTATGACAAAATTATCCCTATAACAAAATATTCACTAGTGGAGTTTCAGTTGTGAATACAACCATGCTGGTCTGGCTCCAATTTAATTCCTGGGGGGAATGGGGCCCATGCTCTCTGCACCTCCAGTTAGCATTTTTTAAAAATAATAAAAGTCTTCTCAAGGTTGTTGCTCCTCATTTAAGGTCCAAAGAATCGGTGTTATACACTGTCAAAGGTGTAGACTGACACTTACAGGCAGATCATCTTCCAGTTCCTTCTTTTTCACACTAGGTGACAATCTTCAATCAAGTCAGACAACATTCAAAGCCCTTAATCTGTTATGGAGATGATGACAGACATAGTCTCTTCCATGAGAACAGTTATGGTCTCTCAGAGAAGACAGATCTCAAAAACAAGTACAACCGTAATTATACAATCACAAGAAGGTAAGAATACATGAGAGGGGATCTAATCTAACAGGAGACTGATAAGAAAATCCTTAGGGTGAGATTTAAGTCGATAGCTACAAAATGAGTCCAGTTAATCAGGTCAGTGGAATATGGAGAAAACATTACAAAGAAGAGCACATGCAAAGACCGGTAGCAAGAATGAATCTACTGTGGTTAAGAACAGAAAGAAGCTAGCGTAGCTGCCGTAAACAGATTGAAGAGGAGGACAGAGGGAGATGAGGCTGCAGAGGCAGACAAGGACAAAATAACAGAGGGCTCTGTCAGCCATAAAAAGGGTTTTCATTCAATTCTAAGAGTAACGGGAAGTCCTAAGAGGGTTTTGAGTAGGAAGTGACATGATTAGGTTTGCTTTATTACAAGTCCACTTTGACTGTTTGTTGCTGAATGGATCACAAGGTAGCCAGAATGGACATGTGGAGCTTACTGCGACAACCAAGCCAAGAGACATTCGTGACTCTAGGTTAGAGTGGTAGCTCTCAAAGTGTTGTCCATGGAACCCTAGGAGGCTCAGAGATGCTTTTTTGAGGTCTGCAAGGTAAAAATCATTTTCATAACAAAACTAAGATGTTATTGACCCTTTAAATTGGCTTGATATTTGCGATGATGGTACAAAAGCAATAGTGGGTAAACTTCTGGAAATTTAGCTCTAATTAAGACTTAGAGTCACTGAATTCTTTATCTGAACATATTCTCATTGGAAACTGCAAGTTTTATTTAAGAATTTCCTTGATGAAGCAGAAACATCACTGATTTTATTAAATCGCATCCTCAGGGACACATATTTTTAATGTTATGTGACAAAATCGTGAAACATATTGCAAAGGGAGCTTAAAGTTACTGCCAGCTTCCCATAGCAGATGCTGTTTTTCTCTTTGTGGTAGCAGAGGTCAGTTGCTCAGTTTACCAGAGGGCTAAAGAAAGACAGCATGAGAGATTAGATGCTCTAAAAGAAGAGATATAAAGACAATGCAGGCATATATAAATATATCTATGGGCATTTATGAGTCACTCTGCAAAGCTATTTAACCTCCCGGTTTTGCCTGTTATGTAGTCACAGATAGGCTCTCAGGGTGACCCCAGAAAGTCATTGTTGAGTATTAACAATGATGTACTAGAGTGGGCTCATCACAGATCAGGAAAATGGATTGTGTTCGTCTTTTCCCAATTCCACATTCGATGATGTCAGGTTGGTAGACCGAGATCAGACACGATGGTGTTCTTTGTGTGCATGCTAAGTTGCTTCAGTCGTGTCCGGCTCTTTGTGACCCATGGACTGTAGCCCACCAGGCTCCTCTGTCCATGGATTCTCCAGGCAAGAATATTGGAGTGGGTTCCCTTCTCCAGGAGATCCCTTCTCCAGGGGATCTTCCCAACCCAGGAATCAGACCCATGTCTCTTATGCCTCCTGCACTGTCAGGCAGGTTCTTTACTACTGGGAAGCCAGGTGTTATTTACCACCATGTTAATGAACAAACAAATGGGGCCTCTTTGATTTTAAAACCCTGGAGAGCCAGTTGTTAAACATTTACCAGCATACCTCTGGTCCAGCCAGGTCTCTAAATTCCTTCTCCCTCTCATGTTCCCGAGACAAATAAATCATCAGCTCTCTCCATCAATCCCCATTCATTTAATAATCTTTGTTTTAAAAGAGAATAGGTGATAACAGTTGGCATTGTTAAATGGAAACATTTGGCATACATGTTCAACAAATATTTGTCGAATGCTGATAACTGAATAAAATGTGGGTCAAAAAAGGCTAAGAATATATATCTTAATTGTTATTGATGTAATATATTGTCTTCCATAGCACATATTTTGAATATAGCATTTATATCATATTAGAGTTACTTGTTTAAATACAAATGCCAAAAATCTAGCTATTGAGATAAGTGATAAAGTCCCTGTGTTCTTTATTTCCAATTTACTTTTATGAAAATATATTTAGAGAAGACTCTAAAATCTTAATTTCTTTTCTTAATGATATATGACTTGTATAGTCCTAGTGTTAACATCCATTTAGTGAAAAAATAGGGACTTGAGCCTTTGAGAAAGCCTCTGTTCGTCATGCTTTATGACGCTCTGCAAAGCCAGCCTTCTCTAGTCAAGAGCCGAAAGAAACAAAAAATGAGCTCGCTAATAATCAATTCCCAGTCATTCTAGGATTAATAGGATAGTTTGTGGCATAGTTTGTTATCTCCATCTTTGCTTCTCTTTATTCTCTTTTTGGCTTCCTGCCACTGAGTTTTCGCATTATTCATTAGAATCCACGCCAGCCAGCGCATGATTGGGGAAATAAAGGGCTCTGAAATGCAAATTTTTCTGTTTACTCTTTGTCAGCAGTGCTTCAGAAAATGTTACTGCAGGAGGAGGTGGTCAAAACAATGAAATGAAACTGGTTTGTATTTATAGGCTTCAAATATTTCATTTAACATAAAGATGCATCCGCTTAACTTTATACATTAAAGATCGGCTGGAAACACTAAAGCTATTAGTAAGTTGTTCAAACTCTCTAAGATTCTTACAAGGTATCAAAAATCTTAAAAATTAGATAATGACCCTTCTTCCTCCAAAAACGCCTTCATGTCTCACAATTTTAAAAAGCATTTCCACAGCAGGTACTTTGTCATGATGAGTGCATTTGAGCATGTTCCCTGGAAGATAAACAAAATGCTGGGCTTCGGTTATAGCAGAGCTCTCCGAAAG
This sequence comes from Bubalus kerabau, assembly GCF_029407905.1. Taxonomy (NCBI): domain Eukaryota; kingdom Metazoa; phylum Chordata; class Mammalia; order Artiodactyla; family Bovidae; genus Bubalus; species Bubalus kerabau. Next base: position 2,095,122 of record NW_026577904.1, read on the forward strand.
AAATAAAGTGACTAGTTAATCCTCAGAGTACTGGAATTTGCTGGACTGTCAGCCAAATGAATATTTAGGAAACTGCCATGTGTTTCTGTGTATAAATGCTCATATTTTGACACTTTGGTTTGAGGAAAGAGCAGAAGGAAGACAAATATGGGACCACTCACCTCAATACAGAAGGTGTTAAGGATTGTAGAGAAATAGTTCCTATTCATGAATACATGTGGGTGTATATGTGGGCGTTGTGGCAGGTGTAGGTGAAGCAAAGAGGGGGAACAGATAACGATTGATTAACATCACTGTCACTGCTGACACTTGGGACTAAGCAGCCAAAGTTCTAAGAGGCTTTTCCTGGTTATCTTCAAGGCTGCCATGATGAAGACCTCTGGCCTGGGTGAGGTTTCTGGCAGTGTGACTGTGAAGAGTTCTTTTTAAACTGATGATGATGCCATTTCTCTAGTTTGAAGATGAAGCTAAGCTTTATTACAGCTCAGTTGTTCTTTTTTGCCTCCCCTCTGAGTGTGTGTGTTTTTCAGCAAGGTCTCTCAGGATACTGGAAAATACCTAGTCACATACAAATAAACACACAGTTACCATTAAATTTCCCGTGCAGCATCTCAGTGTGCAAAAACATATTGTTCTAGGTACAGAAATCTATCTCCCCCAGTCCTCTCATAAATCCAGCCTTGATTATCAGACTTAAACTGAATCAACATCACTGTGTCCCCCAGTCTCTTCCTTCTATAGCAGCCATTCCAGGGCTACACTGGGACTAGGGAGGAAAAAAACAAAACAAAACAAACAAAAAAAAACACAAAAAACCCCTCTCTGCTTGCACTAGTTTCGAGGGCATAGAAAAACAGGAGCTGAAAGAAGCAAACCAAGACACCACTGATGCCGTTATGAAGAGACTTAAAAATGCTGTATGATTCCCAGGAGAACTGTTCCCTGACCTGGTCAGGTCAACTTTTGGGGGTGATATGTGATTTCTCTCCTTGAACTAATTAATAGTGAAGATCAACCTTCTACTGTAAAGTAGGGATCAGGAGAAGAGGAGAAGAAATGAGTTTTCTACATTAGTATTAGTTGCAGACATTTTAATTTCACTTTTTAATTTATATTCTTGTCTCTGAATAAAATGCTATTTCAAATATTTAATTCAAGGCACACATTGATGACAAAATGCGATAAAGTACAGCTTTTGACCCTTTATTTAGGCTCCTAGATATTATTTTTTATTCCTGAAATTTCCCTTGAGTCCTTGGCATAATTCTGTTCCTTTGCCTGCTCTTTAGTTTCTTTTCTTACCAACAGTTTTAGAGTTTGATTTTATGAATCAATTTTACATTGAGTCAGTGGAGGTATGCATTTTGGAAACTTATCTTTGAGCTGTTGTCTTACTTTTCCTGCATCAAGCAGCATCCTCTAATAGACTTCCTTCCCTTAACCTCATGAGACACAAAAATATCTCAGAACATTTTCCAGAACGATGTTTGTATTAGAGATCAAAACTAACATTAGGCAGAAACATCCTCTGTGAAAACAAAAGGGGGGGGGGACAATTAAGTACAGTTTTCAGTCAAAAAAGACCCTATATATATAATTAAAATAAAAATTCAGAATCCTGCAAATGGGTTTGCTGGAATTATATAATCACAAAGGTAAAAAGGAAAACAACACCAAAAAAGTCATATTGAATTGCAGTATTGGTTTTTACTTCCTAAAAGGGCTAGGATAAGACTATTAAAGGACTCACCTCAAATTTCAACAAATTAGAAATAATTCATGCTCAATTAACAAATAATTTTTGGTGTCTATCATGTCAAAGTGCTAGGCCTAAAGCTTTTATGAAATACTTTTCTTCTCTTATTGATCAGGATGAAGGATTTAAGCGTCAACCTCTTCAAAATGACCTAAAAGTAATCTTATTAGGAATTTTGTATATATTTAATAATCATTCTCATTTCTATAATAACTTATAAATGTTAATTATAGAAACTGAATGCTAAATATTTGGTTTGAATAATATTCCAAATCAATAAGAAATCAGCAACTGCATCACTATTCCTACTGTTTCATAACCACACAGTTAAGACTAACAAGACTAGAACACACACCTTTAAGAAAGGCCCACCTTCTGTACCTGAGGACCAGCTGACCCATGAGGGCATACAGTTCACACTACAACTCCACATCCAGTAATCCCAGGACTTTCCATTGCAGTTGGATCTGTTTGCTGCCCCCTTGGATCAGCCTCTTGTTACCAGCTAGACTGTGGTTCTATTATACATATTTGGTTTCCCCAACTATAACTCCTTTGTAATTCTTAAGAACAATGACTATTTGCACCATTTATTTCTTTTCTGGATTTTGGCTCCTTCTTTGTTGAACTCCTAACCTAGCTTTAACATGTCAGGCTCTAGTCCCTAAGTTTTGCTGTGTCTGGTCAGTACCCTTATTGAACCCATTTAAGTTATAATGTATTAATAGTTATATATTCAAAAGAGTAAATTTTATAGGATTGACAGTAGTCATGGTATATGCATTTTTATATTTAAATGAAAAACCATTTTTCTGAACTATTTGTTCAAAGCCTGTATTTATTTCTTCTGGTTAAATGCTCTATTTCCTTATCAGTAAAATACTAATAAAAGATGTTTGAGATATAAGTTTAGGTTTAGTTTTTTTTCCTACATTTTGACCACCACCCCCCCCCCCAATCTTTCTGTAACTATTTGTGATGAAATGATAAATGATAATATATGTAAAGGCACTTCAGAGTGTTCTACAGGTGCTTATGATTATATTATCATTACACACACCTAAGTTTCAGATAAGCCAGTATCTCAGCTTATCACTAAATCTAATTGAGTTGGATTTCTGTAGAAGGTAGCTTTTTCACTGCATGAAGTTTCATTTATGAATATATCATTTAGGAAAGAATTTTTATAAGTACTCTATAATGAATAGCATCAAAATGAGTTATAAGAATGAACGTCACTTTCAAATATGCTTACCTTGCTTTTCAGTTTTGTTAATGTGCTGAAAAATCCTGATTAAATACTGAAGATGTGGATGAGGATTTTTGTATTTTTATAATTCCCTTCCCCATTCCTCATATAAAAACAATTTCTTTTCAAACAATATTGTATCTTGGTGAGAACACAAGGTCAACCAACTAAAGCAGTCATATGACAAGTATCTTGAAAAATAGTATGTAATTTACTTAGCAAAAGGGGTCTGAATTTTTCTACATTTAAAAAATTTAGGTAAGTGTGAGTTTGGGTGCTGCTGCTAAGTCACTTCAGTCGTGTCTGACTCTGTGCGACCCCATAGATGGCAGCCCACCAGGCTCCGCTGTCCCTGGGATTCTCCAGGCAGATTCATACTATTCCACAGAGCGAAATTTGTATGCTTTTCAAAATATGGGTCAACAGAATTCACTAAACATTTTAAAAATGATATAACTTCCTGTTTGCTTAAGATGTAAGGATCCTGTCACTGTCTACAGAATTTAATTTATAACCCAAGTGGGAATGTATTCAATAAATTTATTTTTTGTTCTAAATAGTATACTCTTGAAAAAATAGCTCTCACTGGACGAAAATTGTCCATAACTATGTAGTTTTTAAACATAAGCGAACAAACATACGGAAATCAGAGTCACATCAGAGAAGCATGACCCAAAACAATTTGCAAGAGGGAAGTTCGTGTATACTCAGAACTCATGGAACTCTAGCCCTGGCTGAAGACTTTGTAAATAAATCTTGTACAGCATAGTGGACTGGAGGTTAGAGGCTATTTAGTATAAATAAGCAAAAACAGAGCTTGTATTTGACATACCCTATTACAGAAGACTTTCCCCCAAGGTTTTCAAGTATTGGAATTCCCAACAGAAAGCCAAATATGTCCTTGGGAGTCTAATGGATGTCATCAATTATTTGACATTTTTAAACATGTATACTGTGACGATGAGCTATGAATTATTTGAAAAATTCTTATGATGTTAATTCTTGGGATTTGTGTGCAATTTTAATTTCCAAATTTGGGATATCATGGAGCCTTATTAAGGGAAAAGATAACTGTCTACTCTGTGCCAAACAGAGTATAAGGTTTTTCATTTATAACTCTCAGTTTCTTGTAACAGCCAACAAGGTAGGCATTCTACCCACAACTTACAGATGAAGCCTCTGAGATCCAAGCTGTAAGAACCAACTTAGTAGGGAGTTCTCAAACTTTAGTTATCATTTATTTATTTGTCTTAAGCAAATAAACTCATGCTTCATTCATTGAGAGATATATGTGTATCTATAACAGACTGAAAAGGACACGCTGTGATTCCCAAATCTGTGGAAATTCCAGAAATGACTGAGTATATGATGGGTCACTGATCCAAGAGATCCCTTTCAAGAATGGGATGATGAAGCAGGAATTTAGAATCTGTAAAAGAAAATCTGGGCAACAGTAGAATATAGACTTATGCATTTGGAAGAAGATACTGTGTATGTATATGTGTGTGTGTGTGTGTGTGTGTGTGTGTGTGTGTGTATATAGATATATAGATATGCTAAGAAACACCGTTTTCCTTCTGTATTCTGTATTCTTTATCCATCTCCTTTGCCCAGTAGTTACTCAACACGTACAAGCCAACCCATCACCAGCTACCATATATTAATACATACAGGTTCAGAAGACATAAAATAGTTCTAGGAACAAGAGGAAATACTACAAGTTTCTCATTCTCCAGTGTCTGGATTCCTGTGGAGGACAACCAGGGAGCCAGGGCAGGGGTTAAGTTCAACTTAGTTCAATTAAGTTATAAAGTATAATTATTCTCAGAAGGCCACCTGTTATGCCCCTCTCTGATTGTTCCTGTCTCCTTATTCAGGGTTAACTTGAAAAATATGACTGCTCACTTTCACTTTTGGAAACTTGTCCCCGCTAACCCCTGCCCATTTGAGACAAAGATGAGTAGTGCTTATATTAAATCTCTTATTTCGGTTTAAGACTTGACTTATTTGAAGCTCTGACTCTTTTCTTTTGACTCCCTGGCCCAGGCAGTCCTTCAGCAACCTATGACCCAGCAGAAAAAGGATGACAGAGCTGGGGCTGGGGAAGTGTAATCTATAGACAGAGTGATTGTTATAAGCTTGGACGTGGCCTAGTATGAGTCATATCAGTGTCCATCAGGTTCAGTATTTTATTACCAATAGAAAATCTCGAGAGTATGCCATCAAATTTAAAATTTAGGTACATTCCAGCTCCTTTTAATAACATACAATCATAGATGTTTAGGGCTAAAAATGACTTCTGTTTTTCTATTCAGTCTAAAGTCCTCGACTACATTAAAAAGCAAAAATAATAACTCTGACACATGCCAAGTAACGTATGAGGCTTTTTATATACATGTTCTCTATCCATATACTTTACATTGTCTCAACATATTATAATCATCAGGGTAGAAATCATTGTCCTCTATATAAGAATCTGGCATTCAAAGGATTTAGGGAGATATTAAGATTTGTAATAGGGAGGGAAGCAGACATTTAAAGAAATTACTCCATTTGTACCACAGAAAACATTTCAGGGTACAGAAGTAAACTTGAGGAACATCAGCTGGGGTTTATTGCATTAGTCTCATGAAGTCAAGTTTGGATTAGAGATGGTGGGATGGAGAAAAAGAGACAACAGAATCAATAGAAATTCAGAATATAGAACTAATGAGACTTGACGACAGATTTGTCATGGGAGGTGAGAGAAAGGAGAAGGAAGAGCCAGATTTGGTGCCTTGTTTTCAGCTTGAGCAACTGGCTGGACAGTGGAGACACCAGGAAAGATGAAAGGCAAGATTTGGGAAGTGCAGGTAAAGCAGGGAGCAGAGAAGGGATGCAGGAGGCCAGAAGATCAGGAACTGATTCAGGGAACCTTTTGTTCTTTTTTTAATAAATTTTTCCATTTCTATAATTTATTATTTCTTAACTGTAGTTGATTTACACTGTTTTGGGTGTATAGCAAAGTGATTCAAAAATACATATAGACTTTTTTCAGATTCTGTTTCATTATAGGTTATAACAAGATATTGAATATAGTTCCCTGAGCTGTACAGTAGGCATTTGTTTATCTCTTTTATATATAGTAGCATCTGTTTATCCCAAATCCTAATTTATCCATGCCTGGCTTTCCCTTTTGGTAATCATAAGTTTGTTTCCTATGTCTGTGAGTCTACTTCTGTTTTGTAAATAAGGTCATTTGTATTATTTTTAAAAAAATTTTTTCAAACAGTTTTTAAGACTGGAGATCTGAGAATACATTTTCTACCCAGTGTCCTCTCAGTCTTTTCCCCTGCACTTATTCGTAGGTCAATCCCAAAGGCACTTGGCCCTTGGGTTTAAAATGCAGATGTTAACTGCATTTTCTGGGTAACCGCAGAGATTCATCAACTTGCATAACCAAGAAATCTAGCCTTGGACTTGGCTAGATTTTAGGTAACCTGAGAGAAAGGGTACTGTTGTAGAAGAATTACTGGTGTAATGGGGATCTCATCTCAACCTAAACTGGGATTTGGAATTTTGGTATGTGTCTGACGAAAAGTTGCAGCTGAAAGTTCAAAGAGGCTGTTTTTGGTGCAGTAGTTCACATAGAAGGAAAGTGTCTTCAGAGAGGAGGGTGTCTGAAGAGAGAAATGGAGAGGGACGTGAGTGGACAGAAGGCTGTTTCTTCTATTAAAGGCTCGCACGGAGTTAGTCGGAGCCCTGATGGAGACATGGGCTGCAAGATGGACCTGTTCCCACGGGCACTGAGGCACCTACTATGTGGCTTAGGGGCCATGGTGATGTAGCAGGAGGGAGCTGAGAGAATAACATCATTTTCTCTCAGCACTAAATATTCTGCTCCATTCTCTTTCTTGCATGGGTTCTAAGAAGTCAGCTGTGATTCTTATCTTTATTTCTCTATAAATGAGGTGCTCCCCCCGGCTTTTTTCAGGATTTTTTCTTCATCTATGGTTTTTCATAACTTGCAAATGTATAGCATTTTTGTTTTTGGTATTTGTCCTGCTTTTCTCTGAGCTTCCTAAATCTGTCTTGGCACATTTACATTAACCTGGGCAAGTGTCTAGTCATTATTATTCCAAATATGTCTTCTGTTCCTTTTTCTCCTCTCCTTCCTATAGTGCATACATTACACTTTTTGTAGTTGTCCCTAAGTCCTTGGATACTCTGTTCTGTTTTGTTCAGTCTTCCTTTTCTTGGTTTTGCTTTTTGAGGATTGCTCATCTGTTCTTCAACGCTGTCTACTTTATTCATTACAGCCCTTAACACATTACTCATCGGTGTTTTACGTTTCTGGTCTGATAATTCCAATATCCCTGCCATATTTGGTTTTGATACTTGTCCTATCTCTTCAAACTGTGGGGTTTTTTGCCATTTGCTATGCTGTGTAATTTTTCTTGATATCTGAACATGACTTAGTTGTAAAAGAAACTGCTGTAAATAGTTCTTTATTAATATAGTGGTGAGCTTTCAGGGGAGGGGACGAGTTCTCTGGTTTTGTGATTAGGTCTCCGTCTTTTAGGAGATGGTGCCTCTGCACTGTGAAGGAGCATCCTTTCACCACATCGAGGCATAACACAGCCTTGTTCTGAGAGAACCAAAACCGTTTGGGATTAAGGGGTTTTACTTTGTGAGTACCAGAACAGGAATCAGCACAGCGAGTAGGGAGCCAGTGTTAAGTACCCCTCTCAAGTGGCTCTCCTAGCCAGGACTGAAGCAGGGGATGACAGGCAGAAAAATCTCGGAGGAGTGCTCTCTTGCGCTACGCTTTTGGGGACTATGGAGATGTGTGGATGAAGCCCTCAAGTGCATGCGGAGGACGATGCGAGTTGTTACTGTGGCTCTGTTTGTAAGCACAGAGTGGTGAGACCTGGGGGAAAGGTGGACTACATGAGAAAAGGAGTTTCCAAGCTGAGGTGTCCCTCAGAGTAACTTGGGACTTTTTAAAAAAGACCTCTGCCCAGGTCCTACTTGTAGGGTTTCTGTTCTAGAAAGCCTAGGGTGACAACTGTGTTATGAAACGGCTCTGTGAGTAACTCTGATGCTTATTCCTGATTAAAAACTACTGCCTTAAATTTATTAGAGTTGAGTCATTTGATGCTAGTCAAATAGCTAGCAAAAGAAAAAGAAGTTAGATTTTTGGAGAGATTTCCCTTTTTGACTTTATTGTTTTATATTTTTCTCCCCTTCTCCCCAGCTATCCACATTCTCACTAAAACAGCTTCCTTTCCCTGGTATTGGTTTTTGTAATTTCTCACTGAAGGCTTCTCTGAAGAAGAATTATTGGGAGGCCCACCCAGTCTTACTTTAGATTCTCCATAGTTGGACTCAGATAAAAAGAAAAATCAAGAACGTAAACATCCTTTTTTTTTTTTCCTTAGAAGAAAATGGTTCACAATTTTGTTTGACCAGTTCAGTGTTAAACAATTGTGTGAATATTTTTCTTGAAACATCCACTCTCTTCTACTGCTATTTCCACAGCTCACTCTACTGTTATTTTTGCTTAAATTATCAATGGAATTTAGACATCAAAGCACGTTCACTTCATTTCTCCATTCTGGCTCCACAGGCTCCAAAGTTGTGAGCCACAAAAATGATCCCTCACCATACATCATTTCTGTAGAAGGTAAAGCAGGATTTTTTTCTCTTGTAGAATCTATAGTATCGAAAATAAACTATGTTAGGGATTTAATTCCTGATGAATACATCCTTTATTCCACAATTTTACCCATAATTTTCAATCCAACTGAATTCTAGTCTTCTCGAAATCAAGTTAAAATAACTGTATAACAATTTTTTCAGTGCAAAAATTTCAAATGTCAATTCTATTAAATGGAGGTGAAAATTACATTAGGAATTAAACAATTTTTCCCCCCAATTATTCTCCAGGAATTAAAGAAGAAAACATAGACCAAGCTCCAGTTTGAAAGAGCCATAATTCAGCACACTCTGTATTACGTCTCAGAGAAAGAAATCTGAGTTTCTAAAGGAAGAAACAATGCATTAAGTGCTGGGGGAAAGAAAAATGAGGGTCTCCAGTCTTGGGAAGGTAGTGCCCTGAGGCAGACTGACCCAATCAGCTGTTGACAGAGGGACATCACTGCCGTGCTGAAGGGAGCGCATGCTTACTCACTCAGTCGTGTCTGACTGTTTGTGAATCCATGGACTATATAGACTGCCAGGCTCCTCTGTCCACAGATGCTCCAGGGAAAAATACCGAAATGGGTTGCCATGCCCTTCTCCAGGGGATCTTCCCGACCCAGGGATTAAACCCACATCTCATGAAGTCTCCTGCATTGGCAGGTGGGTTCTTTACCACGGGTGCCACCTGGGAAGCCCTGAAGTTAGGGCTAGGCATATACTTTCTACCCTGAACTCTCTGGTATCTTCGTATTACCCAGAATACATAGCAGGGTCAACGAATATGTCCTTGAACAATGTAAAAAAAAGAAAGAAGAAAAACCTTCCATTTCTCAATGCTAATTAATTTAAAATTCAAATTTTATTTACATTCTTCAGTGAAGGGATCATGTGGTTTAATGTATACAGTAGCATATGAATAGTGGCTATGCCAAAAAGAGGTTTGGGGAACCATCTTTTAGTGCCCTAACCCACCCTCAGTTACCCACAAATTTATTAATATGTTTACCAGTTAAACAACTGCCATTCTCTTAATGCATGAAAATCATCTTTTGAAAAAGTTCTTGTTTTCACTGATCTGTGGTTTGTAATTTAGATAGAAACAATTGAGACAAGTCTCCTAACTTCCCCACCTCCACTTCCTGCTGCCCCTCAATTCCCCTTCTTGTGAACATGCTGACCCCAGCAGATATGTGAATAAGTGATATGTGAATAAGCGGATAAGTGAATATGGAAACATGAACTTCAGTGTTCACTCTACTGAATACTACTAGTATTCCATAAAGCCAAACTTCTGTGCAAATAAAATCCTTACTAAAGGAAAAGAGACAAAGATGATTTTCTGGAGAACAGAAGGACTCAAATTAACTGTGTATACAGTATATGCTCCATGGATGACTGGGAGACGTCATATATCACGTAAGCAGCATTTGTTATCTCATTTTTATATAGTTGTGGTTTATAGGAAAGCTATACTGAAAAATAAAGAAATGAAAGGGATTATCTGTGGATTTCTTCTTTTTATTCTTAAATTGATTTGGGCTTACTTTTTGAGGATTTCCACCCACAGTCTATTTCTACACATCTGCATCCCACACACAGCAAGTGGAGGAAAAGAAGAGTACATTTTACAACTTCGGAGACGAATTAAATAGGTGTTTGCCTGGAGAAGTACTTATCATGATGTTTAAAATGTTCTGTAATAGTTATTTGACAAGAACCTCAGATTCTTCTGTTTCTGGGAACTCAAAGGAAAGTAAGAGCTGTAGCTGATTTTGAGACTGATGTTTGTGCAAAATGAGGACACAACTGAGGTTGAATTGCCACTCTGAGATTTCCCTTAAGGTATTGCTTAGTTTCTGTTTCATCAAAAGTATAGCAAGGAGTCACTATGTGTAAAATATCGTAGTTTGGGGGTGGATGGAAAGAGGAAGTCGACATAGCCCTTACTTCCCTGGTGGCTCAGACAGTAAAGTGTCTGCCCGCAATGTGGGAGACCTGGGTTCGATCCCTGGGTCGGGAGGATCCCCTGAAGAAGGAAATGGCAACCCACTCCAGTAGTCTTGCCTAGAAAATTCCATGGATGAAGGTGCCTGGTCGGCTACAGTCCATGGGATTGCAAAGAGTCGGACACAACTGAGCAGCTTCACTTTTTTGCTTTCAAAGGAGATTTTAACCCAATGAGGGTGACAGACTGGAGGGAGTACACAAAAAGGGTTTAGGGAGTGAACAAGATGGAAGCTGAGGGGGGAAATGCTGAAGGTGAGCTCAGAAGAGAAGGCTGTACAGTCTTTGGTGTGTTGTTGGGGATGTCTTTTAATCCCCATCTTACAGACTGAACAATATGTTATACTACCTAAGTTGGAAGGGGGACTTGTAAATATATCTCACTTGAATCTGAAATCTGATCTCACTCAGTAATCCCACCCATAATATTTACTATTTTAATAGTATCTATAATCTCAGTGGTTCTTAATCTTTGGAACAGTTTGCATCCTTTAGAAAACATGAATAAACTATGATTCTTTCCCACGGGAGAAGAGGGGAGGAAGAAGCACATGAAAAAATTCAGGGACTTCTTCCTGAAGTACTGGACAATCACTTAACTTCTCTATGTCTCAATTTCTCAGGCAGGGAATGGCAAAGGCTATTCCATAAAGTACTTGAGAGAATTACATAAGATATTTATCTACCATGTACCTATGGTCAGTTAACTTATGACAAAGGAGGAAAGAATACACAATGGAGAAAAAGTTTCTTCAATAATTGGTGCTGGGTTAAAAGGACAGTTGCATGTAAAAGAATAAAATTAGAACATTCTTTAATATCATACACAAAAATAAACTCAAAATGGATTAAAAATCATTTAGTAAAATCAGATACTATAAAACTCCTAGAAGAAAACATAGGCAGAACACTCTTAGACATAAACTGTAGCAATATCTTTTTGGATCCATCTCCTACAGTAATGGAAAAAAGAACAAAAATAAACAAATGGAATGCAATTAAACTTAAAAGCTTTTGCACAGCAAAGGAAACCATAAACAAAATGAAAAAACAACCTACAAACTGGGAGAAAATATTTGCAAATGATGCAACCAACAAAGATTAGTCTCTAAAATATACAAACAGCTCATCTAGCTCAAGATAAAAAAAAAAAAAAACCAATTAAAAAAATGGGCAGAAGACCTAAGTAGACATTTCTCCAAAGAAATATGCATATGTGTGTGTGTGTGTATATATACATATATAAAACTTAATCACTTTTCTGTACACTTGAAACTAACACAACTTTGTAAATCAACTGTACTTCAATAAAAAAATAATTATATAAAGTACCTTGCACTGATCCCAGAGCAAATATTCAGCAAATGACATGCATTATTTTATTCTTTCTTTCTTCCTTTTCCCTGGAAGATGTGTTCTTTCCTTCGCTGGGACTGATGAGACAGTGATAAGACTGAGGGGTCAAACAGGGGCTGTTCACCAAGTAAGGTGGAGGAGAAAAGGGGATAGATAAGTTTCATGCCCAGGCATGAAATATGATAGAAAAAGGAATTTCAGGAACTTCATAGGAAGTTATCTGTGGGACTCTCTGGGAGAATACTGTAAAGGATCTATGAAGATGCTGCTCTAGATGTAAATATTTTGTGGGTTTACTATAATAGTAATACTAAATAGTATTAGTTTCAATAATAATGACAAATGCACACTTACAGAGAACTTACTATGTGCCAGGCACTGTGTTTAACTTAGCTTACATAGATCACCTCATTTAATCCTTACAACAATATGAAATGATACAGTACATCATATCTCATCTGAAGTTCTAAAAAAAAAAAAAAACTTTGAAAACGAAAATTTTGAAATAATTGACAGCAAAATCTGACCTGAACTGACATGAGTATATTAGTCTTTATTTATCCCATTAAAAGTAAATATTTGCACATTTAGCTATAGAAGTCTTAATGTTTGGTCAAGGGGTGGTTCATGCCCTACTAGGGTAATGTCCTTGCCATTCTAAAAAATGTCTTTAAATTTCAAAATTTGCCTAGACTACAGAATTTCAGATAAGGAGTTTTTGAAAAGAACTAACATTTATTGAGAACATGCTATTTGCCAGGTTTGGGTCCTAGTTTCTACTTATGTTAATGAATTTATCCTCATCATAATCCTCAGAGGTGGATATATTTAGCATCCTTCCTGCTTTATAGTTGAAGTGACTATACAAAGTACAGAGAAGTCAAAGGAACTCAAGGGTACCAGCTAGTAACTTAGATACACAGAATTTGAACACAGATAATCTGGATCTGAGAAGCTTTTGCCTAATCGCTACACATACTGCCTCATTTATATTATTACAATTGTTATCCTCATTCTACAGATGAAAATTCTGAAAATTAAAGGTAATTTTAAATTAAAAAGTGAAATTTAGGAGTAATTATATCTAAGATAAAGTGTTTATGTGATCTTGGGCAAGTTATTTAACTGTTCTGTGCCTCAACTTTCCTTTCTGTAAAATAGAGACATTAATAATACATACCACATGGATTGTTATGGGGAGTAAGGTAGGTTAAAACACTTAGAGAAATGTCTGATATACTCCATGAAATCAACACAGATTAGCCCTTACTATTATTACAACTAGGACATGTGGATGCCAGAAGGGAGGAGAAGGATATAATGAAAGTTAATCCTCATGCAAAGATTTACTATAAAGAAGGTAAAAGAGACAATATTTTTCTTTCAGATATTAAATCAGTGCTTGCTTTATTTTTTGTTCCCTAGCCCTGAGGTGTTTAATGGCTGCCTATCTGTTCAATCAATGGCTTCAGAGAGCAGGTACAGAACAAAGAAGTCTTTTATTTCTCTCTGAGTCTATGAGCTGACATTTTTTAATCCATTGCAAGACTTTAATCATGAAGTCATGCTTTGTTAAAGACCAAGACTGTTTTGTAAATCCCCAGAGCTTCTCTTTACAATTAAAAGTCTGGGCCTGGTTCACTTAACTCTTCTAGTATTGCATTTGTAAGAAGCCACAGCGTGAAGAGAACAAGGCTTGTACTGAAAGGAAAGTTCTCTTGTAACAGGATAGGAAGTTCCTTTTAACTAAGAACAGGATTTGAAAACTACAGAAAGAGAAGTGGGGCAAGTATAGATCTGAGTGACATACTCATCTACTTGGGTGTGAATGCCCTGGGGAGAGGGAAGATGAAGGGCTGTAAGCTCTTTAGCAAACCCTGCATTCAGCCTTGCTTAGTGCTATGTGGTCTCTGGGAAGAAGAGCAATGTCTGAGGCAATATTTGAAGGCTGCCTCAAAGAATTCTGCATATTGTAGAATGGCACTGATGACTCTTTTGTGAGTGAAAGTCGCTCAGTTGTGTCTGACTCTTTTTGACCCCAAGGACTGTACAGTCCATAGAATTCTCCAGGCCAGAATACTGGAGTGGGTAGCCTTTCTCTTCTTCAGGGGATCTTCCCAACCCAGGAATCAAACCGGGGTCTCCTGCATTGCAGGCAGATTCTTTCCTGACTGAGCTATTTTGAGTCTCCCATAAACAGCACAGATTTAAGACAATCAGTAAAACAGAAAAGAATCACTATAGGGACCTCAGGACAAGGGAACGTGATAAGAGGCAGAAGCATCAATGGCAGATGAAACCATGGAAAAAGACTGACAGCAGGCACTGGAATGAGCCTCATTCAGGGATGAAGAAGGAAAGGAAAAATTGCAGGAAACAGCATGTGGATCAGATCTTTCCCTATATCACCATCATGGCCTGGACCCACAAGCTAGCTGTAAAGAAAGATTTAGAGAAGTCTCTCGAAGAAGGGAGAAACAGTTGTGACTAACCTTTAATGGAATGATTTTTTTTTCCTCCAAAATATTTTAAAATCAAAAGAAGCTGAATTAATTTTATTTGTCCAATTATATTTTGTCTTTTCCTGCTTGTAGAAGAAACTGAACTCCAGAGACGTGTGAGGTTAAATAATAAAGGTCTACCTTTTTTTTTTTTTTAAGTCAAATATAGGTTTTAATTCTATTATATTTCAAAGATATTAAATCTCAGAATTTTCTAAAACCAAACCCCATTCTAAGTCATGTCAGAATTTGTAGGGCTTCCCAGGTAGCACTAGTGGTGAAGAATCCACGTGCCAATGCACAATTTGGCCATGACAGATATTAAGGATATGCAATTCAGATCAGATCGGATCAGATCAGTCGCTCAGTCGTGTCCGACTCCTTGCGACCCCATGAATCACAGCACGCCAGGCCTCCCTGTCCATCACCAACTCCCGGAGTTCACCCAGACTCACGTCCATCGAGTCAGTGATGCCATCCAGCCATCTCATCCTCTGTCGTCCCCTTCTCCTCTTGCCCCCAATCCCTCCCAGTATCAGAGTCTTTTCCAATGAGTCAACTCTTCGCATCAGGTGGCCAAAGTACTGGAGTTTCAGCTTTAGCATCATTCCTTCCGAAGAACATCCAGGGCTGATCTCCTTTAGAATGGACTGGTTGGATCTCCTTGCAGTCCAAGGGACTCTCAAGAGTCTTCTCCAACACCACAGTTCAAAAGCATCAATTCTTCAGCGCTCAGCTTTCTTCACAATCCAAGTCTCACATCCATACATAACCACTGGAAAAACCATAGTTTTGACTAGACGGACCTTTGTTGGCAAAGTAATGTCTCTGCTTTTCAATATGCTATCTAGATTGGTCATAACTTTTCTTCCAAGGAATAAGTGTTTTTTAATTTCATGGCTGCAGTCACCATCTGCAGTGATTTTGGAGCCCCAAAAAATAAAGTCGGACACCGTTTCCACTGTTTCCCCATCTGTTTGCCATGAAGTGATGAGGCCAGATGCCATGATCTTCGTTTTCTGAATGTTGAGCTTTAAGCCAACTTTCTCACTCTCCTCTTTCACTTGCATCAAGAGGCTTTTGAGTTCCTCTTCACTTTCTGCCATAAGGGTGGTGTCATCTGCATATCTGAGGTTATTGATATTACTCCCTGCACTTGATTCCAGCTTGTGCTTCTTCCAGCCCAGCGTTTCTCATGATGTACTCTGCATAGAAGTTAAATAAGCAGGGTGACAGTATACAGCCTCGACGTACTCCTTTTCCTATTTGGAACCGGTCTGTTGTTCCGTGTCCAGTTCTGTTGCTTCCTGACCTGCATATAGGTTTTTCAAGAGGCAGGTCAGGTGCTCTAGTATTCCCGTCTCTTGAAGAATTATGCACAGTTATTGTGATCCACACAGTCAAAGGCTTTGGCATAGTCAATAAAGCAGAAATAGATGTTTGTCTGGGACTCTCTTGCTTTTTCCATGATCCAGTGGATGTTGGCAATTTGATCTCTGGTTCCTCTGCCTTTTCTTAAACCAGCTTGAACATCTGGAAGTTCACAGTTTATGTATTGCTGACCAGTTTCTAAAAGCAAAACAAACTTTAAAAATCCTGCTGGGATTGTGATTGGGGTTGCATTCAATTTACAGATCAGTTTGGATAAGCATAATATTTTAACAATATTAAGTTTTCCAATTTATTGATGTACATTTCTCTTTTAGTCCAGGTGTTCTTTAATTTTTTCTCTGCTATGATTAGTAGTTTAATGAAGAACTCTTACATTTATGCTATTGCTTCTCTCTGAGTATCATATTTTTCATATTTTTATTTAGGATGGTTTTATGTCTCATTTTCTAAGTACTCATTGCTAAATCCCAGAAAAAAGCAATTGATTTTTGTATTTGACTTGTATTGGTATCCTATAGATCTTTCTAAAAGTACCTAATAATTCTAAGAATTGTTTTATAGACCTTTTGGTATTTTCAATGTAAATAATTTATTATATTTAAATATGGAAGCGTTTTAGGTTTGTTTGTTTTTTTTTCAGTTCTTACGTATTTTTGTTTTGCATTGTTTCATTGACTAGAATCTCAAGAAAAATGCTGACTAGAAGTGGTGAGTGAACATCCTTGCTTGTTCCCAATATTAAGACAGCATTCAGTTTTTTACCTTCAAACATAATTTTAACTGTAGGTTTCTACAAATATTTCTTATTAGAGTCTATTCCTAATTTACTAGTTGATAAAAGTTATTTCTTTCGTTCTGGGCTGTGCTGGGTCCTTGTTGCTGTGTAGGCTTTTCTTTAGTTGGGGCAAACGGGCTGCTCTCTAGCTGTGGGCCTGGGCTTCTAACCACAGTGGCTTCTCTCCTGTTGCAGAACGCAGGTGCGTGGGCTCCATAGCTGTGACACGTGGGCTCAGGACTTGTGGTTCCCAGGCTCTAGAGCACAGGCTCAATAGTTGCGGCACACAGGCTTAGTTGCCCCACAGCATGTGAAATCTTTGCCCATCACTGAACCAGTGTCTCCTGCATTGGCTCTTCATCGCTGACTCTTTACCACTGAGCCATCAGGGAAACCCTGTTAATTTTTTTTTTTTTTTTATCATGAAGACATTGATTTTTTTTTTAATGCTTTTTCTGTACCTACTGAAATGATCATATAATTTTCTCTTTTCATGCTTATGTGGTTAACTGTATCCATTGATTTTTAAATGTTGAACTAACTGTGCCTTCCTGTGAAGAATTTCACTTGGCTATATTTCTTTTTTATACATTGTTAAATTTAAATGACTAATAGCTTGTTAGGGAAATTTATGTCTATTCATGAGAGGTATTGCTTTGTAAATTTATTTTTGTAATGTCCTTATCTGGTTTAGGGATCAAGATTATCCTAACCTTATAAAATGAATTGCAAAATGTTTTTTCTCCTTCTGTTTTCTGAAAACAATTGTGTAGAATTAGTATTATTTCTTCTTTACATGCTAGGAGCATTCATTAGACACTCGAGATTAGCCTGGAATTTTCCTTGAGAGAAAACTTCTAGTTACAAATTCAGAGAGATGTGGTAATACTCAGATTTTCTAACTTCTTGTATCTGTTTTGGCAACTTGTGTCTCCTGCCCCCAATTTTTTTCTTGCGTTTTTCCCAAGTTGTCCAGCTTTTGCTTGTCTTATTTATTGTTGGATGTGTTGGGTCTTGGTGGTGGCACATGGGATCTTCCAAGCATCATGTAGAATCTTTTGTTGTGGCATGTGGGCTCAGCAGTTCAGGCATGTTGGCTTGGTCACCCCATAGCATGTAGGATCTTATTTCCCCAAGCAGGGAAATCTGTGTCCCTTGCATTGGAAGGTGGATTCTTAACCACTGGACTACTAAGGAAGTCCCTGCCCAGTTTGAAAAAAATAGCGTAAAAATTTTTAACGATACTATCTTTTGGAAATTTAATGTCTGCAGTTTCCCTAGTGATACCCTCTTTCATTTTTATACTACTATTTTTCCCTTTTTTATTTTTGATCAGTCTAGTTACAGGTTTATCAATTTTATTAATCTTTTCAAGGAATCCACTTTTGACTCTGTTAGTTATCTTTAGTGTTTATATTCTGTTTCACTTTTTGTTTATATTCTGATTGCTGCTTTTATGTTTATTATTTTCTCCCTTTTATTTATGTGAATTTAATTTAATCTTTTTATAGCTTTAGTTGAAACTTACTTTAATTCTTTTCCAATATAGAGCTGCAAAGTTCCCTTTAAGCACCACTTTAGCAGTATCACACAAACTTCTATCTGTTGTGATTTCATTATTATTTAGTTAACAGTGTTTCCTAATTAATCTATGTTTTCTTTTTGGACTTATGAATTATTATAAAGGTATTGCTTACCTTTCAAATATTTCAGTATTTTCAAATATTTGATATTTTGTGTTCATTGATTTTTACTTTAATTTTTATTATGATCTGAGAACATAATTCACATGATTTTAATCCTGTTACATTTTGAGAGTTCTTTTTTTTTTTTTTTCCTTTGGCTCAGCACATGATTTATCTTGGTGACTATTACATGTGCATTTTAAAAGAGAGTATTCTCTAGGTGCTCGGTAAGTGAAGTGAAGTGAAGTCGTTCAGTCGTGTCCGACTATTTGCGACCCCATGGACTGTAGCCTACCGGGCTCTTCCATCCATGGGATTTTCCAGGCAAGAATACTGGAGTGGGTTGCCATTTCCTTCTCCAGGAGAACTTCCCGGCCCAGGGATTGAACCCCGGTCTCCCGCACTGTAGGCAGATGCTTTACTGTCTGAGCCACAGGGGAAGCCCTGTAGGTGCTGGGTATAGTATCCATAAAAACAAAGATGCTCAACATTACTCATTATCAGAGAAATGCAAATCAAAACCACAATGAGGTACCATTTCACGCCAGTCAGAATGGCTGCGATCCAAAAGTCTACAAGTAATAAATGCTGGAGAGGGTGTGGAGAAAAGGGAACCCTCTTACACTGTTAGTGGAAATGCAAACGAGTACAGCCACTATGGAGAACAGTGTGGAGATTCCTTAAAAAACTGGATATAGAACTGTCTTATGACCCAGCAATCCCACTGCTGGGTATACACACTGAGGAAACCAGAATTGAAAGAGACACATGTACCCCAATGTTCATCGCAGCACTGTTTATAAGAGCCAAGACATGGAAGCAACCTAGATGCCCATCAGCAGACGAATGGATAAGAAAGCAGTGGTCCATATACACAATGGAGTATTACTCAGCCATTAAAAAGAATACATTTGACTCAGTTCTAATGAGGTGGATGAAACTGGAGCCTATTATACAGAGTGAAATAAGCCAGAAGGAAAAACACCAATACAGTATACTAACACATATATATGGAATTTAGAAAATGGTAATGATAACCCTGTATGTGAGACAGCAAAAGAGACACAGATGTATAGGACAGTCTTTTGGACTCTGTGGGAGAGGGAGCGGGGAATGATTTGGGAGAATGGCATTGAAACATGTATAATATCATAAGAAACAAATCACCAGTCCAGGTTTGATGCAGGCTACAGGATGCTTGGGTCTGGTGCACCGGGATGACCCAGAGGAATGGTATGGGGAGGGAGGTTGGAGGGGGGTTCAGGATGGGGAACATGTGTATACCCATGGCGGACTTATGCTGATGTATGGCAAAACCAATACAATATTGCAAAGTAATTAGCCTCCAATTAAAATAAATAAATTTAAATTAAAAAAATAGCAATCAGATTAAATTGCTTGGCAATGTTAAGTCTTAGATTCTTCCTGATTTCTTAGTTTGCTTTTTGTATGAGAGACTGAGAAAGGAGTATTAAAATAGCCAACTATAATTGTGGCTTTGTCAGTTCTCCCCTTTGATTTTTTCAGGTTTTTCTTTATGTAGTTTGAAATCCTGTTCCTAGGTACAATGGAAGAGGATTATGACTTCTTAGTAACTGACTCTTTAGCGTCTTGGAATGTACATTTTTAACCTTTTGTATGTTTACAATGGCTACTTTAAAGACTTGATTTCCCAGTGCCAACATGTGTCATCTTTGAGATCATTTCTTTTGTCTATTTTTTTCATGGTTACATGTTATATGTTCTCGTGTCTTCACACATCTAGTCATTTTTGATAATCTGTAGTGTATTGTAGATGCTTTGTTTTTAAAAATTTAGATTTTCTTTGTTTCCCTAAAGATCACTGAATTTTATACTAATGGACAGTTAATTTACTAGAGTGTCAACCTGATCCTGTTGAGCACTGGTTTAAGACTTAATTTGGTTGTGCTTAGGATGGCCTTACTGTGACTCTTCTGAAGCAAACCCTTTTTAGGCTGTCAACTAAATGCCCAGAATGTTCAACAGGTTCTCTCCACTGTGGATGATTGAAACGCCAGTTTTTCCTAGCACCATATTATGTCTAGAATTATTATTCAACTCACTGTCACCCAGTAACTGTTCTGTTCTAGTCCTTGTAAAATTTTGTCCTGTACAAAGTCGTGTTTGGCCCAAAGTCTGTGGAATCCTGTGAAGATTTCTGTTGTTTCTCTTCTGAACATCCTCTCTCTGGTACCTTTCCAGCAAATTCCAGTTACCACAGCAGCCCCAAACATTGATTTCTGTTTCCTTCAGTCAGAATGACCATGCCTTGCTTTTTGGACTCTATTTGCCTCCACTTCATTTTGGAAAGAGGACAAAATAAGGATGAATGCATAGCTTACCTCACGCATTTCTCTTTTCAGAGGGATTGCATCTAGTTCTTTCTGTTGTACTTTGCCTGAGAACAATTGATTTACATAGTGTTTCAAGTTCGGTAGTTGTCTCTGGTTATAGTCTCTCATGATCAGAACTTAAAGTTCACATAGATGTTAAAAAATTGTCTCCAGTACATCTTGTCTGTTTTGAAAGATGTGGAGGGGGTATTGGGCTTCCCAGGTGACACAGTGGTAAAGAATCCACCCACAATTCAGGAGACACAAGAGACGCAGGTTGTGATCCCTGGGTTGGGAAGATGCCCTGGAATAGGACATGGCAACCCACTCCTGTATTCTTGCCTGGAAAATTTCAGTGGGCAGAGAGACCTGGCAGGCTGCAGTCCATGGGGTCGCAGAGAGTTAGACATGGCTGAGTGACTGAGCATGCACGCGCAGAAGGGCGATTTTAGTAACATTTTTGGAAGTGGTTTGTCAAAATATTATACATCTACTAATTTTCCTATATATATATTACCTGTGAAATATTTTAGCTTAAATAGAAAGCAATAATTAACAAAGGTCTCTCCAACATATGCATAATGCACTTTGTCTTTCTTAGCTCCCCCCATCACCATAATCTTTCTCTCTCTCTCCAAAATTTGTCATTTGTTTATCATTCTTCTACCTCTCAAATTTTTTTCTTAGAGTTGGTCCAGTTTGTCTCCTTCCACACTCAGGGACATTAACCCTCTAGGGATTTGTGTCTTTAGGAGCTCTTTGCTACTCGTTGCAAATAGTCTAACTTGCTTTTCTAAAAACAAATCTGTTTTTTACCCTTTTTTGTTTTCTAAAAAGGGGAAAACCAAATTGCCATCTGTCTGGCTTGTCTCGCGTGTGTGCACACATACAGAGAAATGGCATCGGGGAGGGGCTAACCTGGTGTTAAATTATCCTGGTCTAGACAGTTGCCACAATCTTCCAGAGACAACAGGTTTGAGGACTTTTCTATCATTTCTCTTTCTATCTTTTTTCTGTGCTATGAAGGAATAATTCTCTATTAAATGATGCTGTTGGTATCAACTCGGTACCCTCCAGCTGCTTCCAGTGTATTGATTGAGCTCCTAGTACTGTTGACTGACTCTTTAATTTTACTTAAAGTGATACACAAATAAAATGTAGATTATCTTTATCAACAAGTTTTTCACAGATGCATCAATAGATTGGGAGTGTGTAAATCAGCATTAAGCAATCCAAAATGCTTTTTGAAGACTTGCAAAGTCTTGTGAATGACATCGTATTTCCAGACACGTCTAATTTATAAGTGTACACAGTGTACCTTGCTTTAGAAAATTGCTCGTTTCTGTGGTCCCTTACATCTCAGGGATAGACTTAAAGATATTTATTTAGCTCATGCTCTGTGTCTGACACTAGGCTGGGACAGAATAATTTCTTTTAGATGATTGACCAGAAGGAAAATAGTCCCAGCAAAAGGGGCTTCCCAGGTGGGTCAGTGGGTAAAGAACCTGTCTGCAATGCAGGAGATGCAGAAGACTTGGGTTCTTCCTGGGTCGGGAAGATATCCTGGAGGAGGGCACTGCCTCACTCCAGTATTCTTGCTGGAGAGTCCCATGGACAGAGGGGCCTGGAGGGCTACAGTCCGTAGGTCGCAAAGAGTTGGACACGACTGAAGTGACTGAGTATGCATGCACACAGGATGCAAGAAGGTGATTCTTTGAGTATTTGAAAGCTGTTTTAGTTGACTGATGTGAGTTTGAGTGGAGCCTAAATGACATGTGAGAGAGAGAACAAACCTCTCCTAGCTGCACAGCAGAAGCCATAGAGAAGGGGGAAAATGACACATGCAAATTTGTATCAATACTAGGGATTTGACTTTGAATGCACTTTGCACCTGTGCTTTTGATCTTCACGTGTTCACTTCACAAGTTTGTCCATTAAATCCAAAGTGAGCACAAGTGTTTGAAAAATTAAATTACTTTTCCATTGACTCTAAAAAGAATCCGTCTAAGACAGCAAAATTGTATGTCACTATGAAAAAATTACTTTTTTTCCACAAGTTTATATTTACAATTGATAGGTTGCATTAAATAGTATTATAGTAAATTCATCCTGGACCAATATGGAAATCTTCAGTTATATGAGAAAATTCATAGTAAATGTTAACAGAAGAAATAAACAACACTAACTTAAACTGACAGTAAACCAAACACAACAAAACTACAAAATTTGAGTGGAGAAATTGGATTTGATAGATTTATGACAGCAAAAGAACACTCAAAAAGGCAAAAGCTGTAAAGTGTAAAAGTGGATATGAAAAACAAATAGACTGATTATTCAAAGGAAAATGTAATATAAAATGTTTATATACAGTAGTTGATACCTGGTGAACATTTTCAAATAAAATTCCAATGTAGACAAAATTTCGTATGTAAATATTTACATTTATTAAAAATAATGTCAAAGCAGCCTCAGGATTAAAACAGTGGGATGAAAAAGGGAACAGGTGAAGCATCTTCTTCATGTGCAAGATACATCTAAAACAAGTTACATTGTTTACAGAAGAGTGTAACAATTGTTCTAACATTTTATTATAATACTTGCTCAGTCTTCGCAGGAATAGTTAAAATCATAGATACTGAGACAGATGCTGTTAAATCTGAAAAAGTTGAAACTCAGTTTGCATATGTTCTGATAGTTATTAATATATCAAAGTGTACTGCAACCCATGCTTTGCAAGTTCTCCAATATCTTGGGTAACTCTGTATATTATGGAATCATTCATATTTGTAAAGACTCACTTGCAAAATGTATTTGAATCCAAATCAAACCTACCTGACAGGTCTTCATCAGAGAATATCTAGGTCCCTTCAACGCAAGTGGGATTTGGTAAGTTCTCAGGATGCTTTGGTATGTTCCAAGGTGCAAGATAAATTTGAATCTATTTTGGAAAAGATATTGTTCACATCTCCTGTCCCCTCCCCCACTCTACTAGCGAGAATGTTAAATCATCTTCTTTTCTACGAAATTAAAGTTACATGGTTACAAAGTACCAACATTCAGGGTAAAAATTAACCTCCTGTAAGCTGTATAGTGGGAGAGGTAGGACATGAGTGATAAAGTGATAACAAAAATGAATAAATATATGTGTGTCTTAGGTTTAAGCTGAGAAACCATACTTTGCACATTTTTAACGACAGGGCCATGCAACTGGAAAGACTCTGGAGGATGATGGACAATCACTTCTTATTGTATATGTTGAAAACGGAATGCAGTTCTCTGCCTTCAGTTTAGTGCTTCCCCTGAAAAGTGAAGCACCAAGAAGTTTATTTTAAAAGGCATTTATCATCGTATCATCTACTGGATCACCCATTTGAGTGTTTAAATAGCTCTTAGTCCTGTGTAACACAAGAGAAATAAAACTATATCAATATATCAAAGAATATAGATTTAATTTTCCTAAACCTCTTGTGCCAACTCCTTCATAAAGAAATGAAATAAAAATTTTATTTAAAAGTTCTTTCAAAAAGTAGCCCACTTTTTAAAAAAGACCAAATCATTCTATTGTTACACTGACCTGAAGAAACTATTGACAGAGAAAAATAGCAAAATGTAATAGGAAGCTTCCTGTCTGTCAAAAAAAGAAAGACAGGAAAAAGGACACAAAAAAGTGTGCAGAGGTCTTTTTTTACAAAAAAATATAAAATAGCCAAAAGTTTGTACACAATATTAACTTTGAAGAGTGTAGATAAAAGAAAATGGAACATGTCATTTTGTTCAGTCCATTTACCACTTCACAATATGGGCTAAATCATTTGTTTACACATGTTGTTCGTATTTTAGATTTCTGTACATAATTTTTTTTTTACTTTGTATGTGTTTGTTTTTCCTTTCACTCATAATTATTTCTCTAAGTGTGAAACTTTATGTTTCATTTTCTATAAGAATGCTTCCATCAGTACAGAGCCTGATGTTGATTATCTAGTTTCTTTACTCTCTGTGTAGGGGGGAAATTCCACCCATATATTAAGAGCTGTGTAGTTTTAGCAGAAACAGTGTTCCTAGCATCTCTTGAGAAACAGCAGCTGAGAGATCCTAAAAGTGAATCTGGTGAAATTAAAGCACCTGTAGGTCACTTGGCACAAGTAGGCACCTGTCACGTCAGCTTTTACTTTCTTAGGTGATGGAATTGGTTACATAATGCTTTATCATTCCAGTGGAGTACTGTTTGGTCTTCTGAAATCTAGACTTCCAGGATTTAAGACAGTGATGAAAGGCACATGGTAACTGGGCTGACTTCTTAGCTGTTTAGTGTGGTGTTTGGTGTTCTGTGATGAGAACACACTAATAAGGATCTTTTATCAAGATTGGCTCTGTTAGAGCAGTGGAGGATGTGAGATGCAGAGGTGAGAGCTCAAGCCCCTCGTTCAGTGACACTCAGGATCCTTGGGTGTATGTGGGGTTGGGAAGTTCTGGGAAGAGCAAAGTACCATTTAATTTCAGAGCTTATACAAGCAAGTCTACTTGCCTTGGCTTCTAGTTTTATGTCATAAAATGTTCAATAATTGCTATTAAATATGATAAAAATAAAACTTAAAGGAAATAGTTTTCTGAACCAGGAAATTGTTATTATTATGGCTGTTAACATGAAAATCTGAAACAGGCAAGTCGGTCTCTTGTGGAGGCTGAACATCCTTTCACCTGGCCTATCTTTAGAGCAGGAGTGGGGGTAATTATAAAGGGTAGTATTATGTAGGTCTACAGCTATGAAGGCAATGGCACCCCACTCCAGTACCCTTGCCTGCAAAATCCCATGGACGGAGGAGCCTGGTAGGCTGCACTCCGTGGGGTCGTGAAGAGTCGGACACGACTGAGCGACTTCACTTTCACTTTTCAGTTTCATGCATTGGAGAAGGAAATGGCAACCCACTCCAGTGTTCTTGCCTGGAGAATCCCAGGGACGGGGGAGCCTGGTGGGCTGCGTCTATGGGGTCGCACAGATTCGGACATGACTGAAGCAACTTAGCAGCAGCAGCATAGCTATGAAAAGAAGAGAAGCGAAAAGCAAAGGAGAAAAGGAAAGATATAAGCATCTGAATGCAGAGTTCCAAAGAATAGCAAGGAGAGATAAAAAAGCCTTCCTCAGAGATCAATGCAAAGAAATAGAGGAAAACAACAGATTGGGAAAGACTAGAGATCTCTTCAAGAAAATTAGAGATACCAAGGGAACATTTCATGCAAAGATGGGCTCCATAAAGGACAGAAATGGTATGGACCCACCAGAAGCAGAAGATATTAGGAAGAGGTGGCAAGAATACATAGAAGAACTGTACAAAAAAGATCTTCATGACCAAGATAATCACGATGGTGTGATCACTCGCCTAGAGCCAGACATCCTGGAATGTGAAGTTAAGTGGACCTTAGAAAGCATCACTATGACCAAGATAATCACGATCATGTGATCACTCACCTAGAGCCAGATATCCTGGAATGTGAAGTCAAGCGTGCCTTAGAAAGCATCACTACAAACAAAGCTAGTGGAGGTGATGGAATTCCAGTTGAGCTATTTCAAATCCTGGAAGATGATGCTGTGAAAGTGCTGCACTCAATATGCCAGCAAATTTGGACAACTCAGCAGTGGCCACAGGACTGGAGAAGGTCAGTTTTCATTCCAATCCCAAAGAAAGGCAATGCCAAAGAATGCTCAAACTACTGCACAATTGCATTCATCTCACACACTAGTAAAGTAATGCTCAAAATTCTCCAAGCCAGGCTTCAGCAATACGTGAACCGTGAACTTCCTGATGTTCAAGCTGGTTTTAGAAAAGGCAGAGGAACCAGAGATCAAATTGCCGACATCTGCTGGATCATGGAAAAAGTGAGAGTTCCAGAAAAACAACTATTTCTGCTTTATTGACTATGCCAAAGCCCTTGACTGTGTGGATCACAATAAACTGTGGAAAATTCTGAAACAGATGGGAATACCAGACCACCTGACCTGCCTCTTGAGAAACCTATATGCAGGTCAGGAAGCAACAGTTAGAACTGGACATGGAACAACAGATTGGTTCCAAATAGGGAAAGGAGTACGTCAAGGCTGTATATAGTCACCCTGCTTATTTAACTTCTATGCAGAGTACATCATGAGAAACACTGGGCTGGAAGAAGCACAAGCTGGAATCAAGTGCAGGGAGAAATATCAATAACCTCAGATATGCAGATGACACCACCCTTATGGCAGAAAGTGAAGAGGAACTAAAGAGCCTCTTGATGCAAGTGAAAGAGGAGAGTAAAAAAGTTGGCTTAAAGCTCAACATTCAGAAAACGAAGATCATGGCATCTGGTCTCATGACTTCATGGGAAATAGATGGGGAAACAGTGGAAACAGTGTCAGACTTTATTTTTTTGGGCTCCAGAATCACTGCAGATGGTGACTGCAGCCATGAAATTAAAAGACGCTTACTCCTTGGAAGGAAAGTTATGACCAACCTAGATAGCATATTCAAAAGCAGCGACATTATTTTGCCAACACAGGTCCGTCTAGTCAAGGCTATGGTTTTTCCAGTGGTCATGTATGGATGTGAGAGTTGGACTGTGAAGAAGGCTGAGCGCCAAAGAATTGATGCTTTTGCACTGTGGTGTTGGAGAAGACTCTTGAGAGTCCCTTGGACTGCAAGGAGATCCAACAAGTCCATTCTAAGGGAGATCAGTCCTGGGTGTTCTTTGGAAGGAATGATGCTAAAGCTGAAACTCCAATGTTTTGGCCACCTCATGGGAAGAGTTGACTCATTGGAAAAGACTCTGATGCTGGGAGGGATTGCGGGCAGGAGGAGAAGGGGACGACACAGGATGAGATGGCTGGATGGCATCACCGACTCAATGACCATGAGTTTGGGTGAACTCTGGGAGTTGGTGATGGACAGGGAGGCCTGGCGTGCTGCAGTCCATGGGGTTGCAAAGCGTCAGACACGACTGAGCGACTGAACTGGCTGACTGACTGAAGTTGGTGCTAGCAGTAAAGAGTCTGCCTGCCAATGCAGAAGATATAGGAGATGCAGGTTTTGTGCCTGGTTTGGGAAGATCCTCTGGAGTAGGAAATGGCAACCCACTCCAGTATTCTTACCTGGGAAATCCCATTGACAGAGAAGCCTGGTGGGCTGTAGTCCACAGGATCGCAAAGAGTTGGACAGGACTGAGCACTGAAAAAGATCTGCACCCCCAAAACCAAGCATTCGTTTTGGGCTATATGCACCCTATTTCCCAGAGTCCTGAGCAAAGTCTGACCCAATGGTCTGAAGAAAATGTTTATTTCAGTAGAAGCTAAGCATAAGCAGGGACACATATTACAGTCAAAGACTTTCTTCTGCAGAATCTTTTAAAAAACAATTAGATGAGAATATGCATGCCAAGATCGTGCATATACTTAGGAGCAAATACTTGCATCTGTGTCATTATAAACAAACACGGCAGATATTGCTACCCAATCTTTTTCCACACAACTTTTCAGACAGCTAATACCAATAAACCAGAGTGTACTGCAAATTAAAATCTTCTATTTTTGATCTAGTCCAGTAAACCTGATGCCAAAATTGGATGGCCCTAGAGATCAACTTAACATAAATTTACTGAATAATTTAATCATCAGAATACTTTGTATGGTTACCTGAGATCACAGTGAGGCATAAAATGTGGTGTACACCTTTGAGGAACTTGGAATCTTGTAGGAGAGAGAAGATACAGATTGTAATCCTGAAGTATTAAGTGACAGTTGGGTAAGATGGTCAGGAGGGTCCTACAGGAAATCTAGATGAGAGGAGAGAGCTGGAAGATGTAAAATGTTTAAGCATATAAAGAGCAGCAATTGGGGAATTTGGCTGACGTAGGGAGGAGCAGAGAAAAAGAAGGTAAGATCCAGAGAGGAAGAGAGTTGCTCAGAAGGGCTCCAGCATTAATGATCACTGATCCTGAAAAACAAGTCTTTACTGTCTGCTCCACTCTGCATTGTCTACAGGATGTAGGTGCCTCGAGTTAGAAAGAAGGATTGTTGGAGCCACAGATGCATCAGTGTTTCTAGAATGCCTAATAATATAAGGAATATGTTTGAACTATTTGAAGCTTTTTTTTAAAATGGAGAACAAACAGTGAAATCAAACCAATTCTTGAATACTAACTTTTATAAGATTGGAGAACACTAAGGCATTTTTATACTACTAAATTAGTTATTAGACATAGAGTATGTCTAATATATGTAAAGTATACTGTATACTTAATCAAATATTTAATGGACAGCATTTGTGTGTGTCTTCGACAACTTAAACCAACTCTTTTGACTGTACATTTATGAGAGGAAACTGTTAGTTCTTTCTGTGATTTGTAGAAATTATTTTTGCCATGGAACTCTTTACAAAGTTATCTTCTAATTTTATTTTCCCTAGCACATTCTACTTAGGCTAGCAATACATTATAAGTGCTCTATTTAATAATGCTGCATAGGAAGCTTTATTTCTGTTCCAGTGATTAAATTTACTGAAAGTAACTATGTAAACTTAATTTTTTTATCTAATATTATATCCAAAAAGATATTTATCCAATGAATATGCCAAAATCAGTGTCTGGATTTGTTGAACATAACTTTTTACAAATCCTGTTTACTAATATCTCCAACTAATGTTATATTTTTCCAAAAAATGCACAGTGTCTGATTGCATGCAACCGGATATAAACTTCAAATGTGCTTACTTGGATCATTCTCTGTTGGAAAATAAATATCTACCATTATAACCAAGGTTTCTCTTTTTATTCAGTTTTAAAGCAGCTGAAAACAGCACAGTGAACCCATCTTTAAAGAGGTTTCCTAGTGGGATCTCAGAGCTTAAATACTGCTAGCAGGATTGCAGATGGTCCATCTATGTGATACAGCCTATCAAATGACTGATCTCTTACATGGGCAGATGGCTAAGAGGCCTGACAGCAGCTCAGTTTCCAAGTTGCGAGTGTGTGTGTGTGTGACTGCTGAAGAACAAAGCTCCTTCACTCTGAAAGGCTTGTCAACACAACACTGAAAACGAAGTCTTGAGTTTTGGAGTTATATCTGAAAAGAACAGATTACCTAACTAAAACAAAGCAAAACAAAAAACTGTAAGGCTGCTGATTTACCTAAACTATGGTTCTAAATTTTCTATAAAATAAAAAATCAGAGAACTCTGCTCAATATTATGTAACAACCTAAATAGGAAAAGAATTTGAAATAGAACAGGCACATGTATATGTATAATTGAATCACATTGCCCTACACCTGAAACTATCACAGTATCATTAATCAACTATACTCCAAAAAGTAAAAAATATAAAACCTGAAATAGTTGAAGAATGGTGATCATCTGAAATAGTTGAAGAATGCTTCAGAAAATTTTAAATTTAATGTTAATTTTTACTCTTTGAAAATTGGAGAATTATTCATTAGTGAAAGCTAATTTGAAATTTAAGAAAAATAATTTGCATCTTTTCATCTATAAGAATCTAAAATACTCTTTTTTTTTTATAACCTCCTGTTCTCTATCTTTTAAACAAAATACAGTTCTATATTCAATTTGAACTCATCTCTTCGGAGAAATAAATGAAAAAATTTCAAAAGATTGTTAGCTGCAGAGTAGGCACTGGATTAGTGGTGCTCCTTTGCTGTATCTGTGAAGGGCGCAGTTATTTCATTTGCTCCCGGAACTAGCTGATCTGGAAAATCTCAGTTGTTTTCCTTTCAAAATTATTCTGTCATCTGACACATCTCAATCATTTATCATGAGAACAGTCAGAAATGACAGATTTTATTTTTTCTTCTCTTTTTTTTCCTGATCTACGATGTAGTAAGTAAGCAAACAAATTTCCAGTCTAATTTCTGGTGCAACCTGTCCCAGGAAACAAGATATTTTGAGAAGAAAATGAGTTGGTGCCTGCCTGGAGGGTAGATGTGGTAAACCATCTATCTCCTCAGGAGATGGAAGGCAGCCACACATTTGGCAGCGAATCCTCAGTCAACTGACAGAGCAGGCAGTTGGCGGCACAGGAAAAGTGCATCTGTTGCATTATTAAGTATCAAGATGACAAACAGAGGTCGTAATTAAGCTGGTGCTTAACAGCTCATTGCCTTGCGTAGTAACAGCTACGATTTTCTGAAGGCACCCTCCGATCACTTCTCTCCTGTCCTCACAGAGAAATGTGATGGCGTCAGAGTTGTCAGCACTAGGACAATGTATCGTGCTCGCCTTCTTAATTAAAACCTTTCCTCTAGTCTTCTTATTAACATTTTTATATTTTCCAGCTTTTAAAATGACTTCCGTTGCTGTTTGGAGACAAATCACTGTATAAATCCCCAAACACAAATAAGTCATCCCAATTACATGTTGTCTAAAGCAATTACTTCATTTATATATGTCTATTCAAAAGGAGAAAGAAAAGTATTAGAGAAACTTCAGATGAATACTGTATTTTGATAAATAAAAACACTGAAGTGGGATTATGCAATGAAATGGCAAGGTATTCTATAAAACCTATATTACATATGTTACATATTACATCTTTGCATAAAGATTGAGTTGTTTCTGTTAAAGGTGAGAGAAAAGAAAGGAAGTGTACTTAGCAGGTAATTAGAAATAATATTTTCACAGAGCTAATGTGACCTAACTTATGTTTAAAAAGTAAAATAATGAATTAGAATTCCATATTCAAGAGAAATAAAATTTGCTAGTTTTGATTAAACAAGAAACCAAAAGACACTAAAAAAAAAGCAGCAGTTCAAAGAGTGATTATAATATGGCAATTAGTACCTGATCAAATGCATAATAAAAAACTGAGGATTCTAGTTAATAAGGATTATTCTGAGATGTTTCGAGTTTGGTATGTTGAGCCACGTACAAGTAAATAAAAAATAGAGGTTGTTAATTTCTCCAACCATATGTAAATTATAAGTGATGTTTGAGGTCCCTGCATAATACAGTGTTGTGTGGATGTGAAAGCTGGACTATAAAGAAAGCTGAGTGCAGAAGATTTGATGCTTTTGAGCTGTGGTGTTGGAGAAGACTCCTGAGATTCCCTTGGACTTCAAGGAGATCCAACCAGTCAATCCTAAAGGAAATCAGTCCTGAATATTCATTGGAAGGACTGATTCCAAAGCTGAAACTCCAGTACTCTGGCCACCTCATGCGAAGAACTAACTCATTAGAAAAGACCCTGATGCTGGGAAAGATTGAAGGCAGGAGGAGAAGGGGACAACAGAGGATGAGATGGTTGGATGGCATCACCGACTCGATGGACATGAATTTGGGTAAGCTCTGGGAGTTGGTGATGGACAGGGAAGCTTGGCAAGCTGCAGTCCATGGGGTCACAAAGAGTCAGACTCAACTGAGCAACTGAACTGAATGTTGAAAGTCAAGTAAGAAAGAATAAAATGTGGTGTTTAGGTTCTACTAAAAGTATGGATCGTTTAGGTTCTGTTAAGGAAAAAAGAACAACTGAGAGGTCTGTGAATTTACTGTATGTAAATTTCTCATGGGTTTTCAGTGAAGAGTTTTTGGTCTATAGGTACCATAGAAGACCAGGCATTGGACAATAGTCACATCAGTACTGTGGGCCTCACATTCCTGAGCAATCCAGTAGGCAAATCCACACTGGTTAATATATATATATATATATATATATATATATATATATTTTGCCACTATTGTTCCTGTTTTGTTGTTGTTATTGCCCAGCCGATACTCCAGTAAAGCTGCTCCTTCTGTAATCAGTGTAGTTTATTTGCTCTAGGACAGTGCCAGTACAGGATGCAGAAGACTGAGGAGGCTGTTCTCCCCTAATTATTTCTAGTCCTCTTACAGGGAGAACAGGTACTAGGGAAGAACACTAGTTCCACTTGCCATTTTCAGTGCTCACTTTTCTCTTTCTTTTTATTTTTTATTTATTTATTTTTTAAATTTTATTTTATTTTTAAACTTTACAAAATTGTATTAGTTTTGCCAAATATATTTTTTAAAAATAACCCCCACCATTGCTGAAAAGTTTTCTGGTAGATAAAAGAATCCCACAAGTCTGCAATGGGGGATTTTTTATTTAAGTATAATGGACTTGGATGAACATGTGAACGAGATGGTGGAAGCTAGAGTGTTTTTCCATTTCGCATGGATTGTATCAGTCCCCTCTTGCCTTCCAGTGCATATTCTTGCCTAAGCATGTGAATCAGTTTAAGAGCAAGGGTTCTGGAAAAAGCCCTAGGTTTAAACACTGGCTTCTACCTTTGTGGGTCATGGGATTCTGGGCAGGTCAGTTATACTTTCCTGGCTTTGGTTGCCTCATATGTGAAAATATAGAGTCATGATGATACCTACTTCAGAGATATTTTGAGATAAATAAATGAGACATGTAAGGAATTTAGAGTAGTCAGACATATAAACAATTAACAAATGATATGCTTGTACAACATGAAAAGAGTTTCCCACTCAAAATCATTCACTCTTCCAATTAACAATATGTATGAAAAAGATGAAGTATGGATCCTCAAGGGCAAATGATAGGAAAAGAACTGCTTTTGGGGTGCTTATTATTTGTCTCAGAAGAGAACAGTCCTGTCAAATACACAGTTATGGGAACCCTTGTTGCAGCTTTGGGGGCATGCTGTCACCACCCCAGATATTTTGGAAATTTAGCTCTCATTAAGCTTGTGGCATGGAGAAGGAAATGGCAGCCCACTCCAGCGTTCTTGCCTGGAGAATCCCAGGGACGGGGGAGCCTGGTAGGCTGCCGTCTATGGGGTCGCAGAGAGTCGGACACGACTGAAGTGACTTAGCAGCAGCAGAAGCAAGTTTGTGGCAAGGTCCTTAATCTACCATGGAAGCTTAAGGCTGTCCCATGAGCCAGCAAGACAGAACTGTGTTAAGGTTTATTCTTTATTGGGATTGAGTTTTTGATGGCTTAGCTGTTTTAGGGCTAGGATGGACCACTTGGGTTCTCAGAGATACCCTGGGACACCCCACTGAAAGACATTATTTGGTAGCTCACTGTGTTAGCATAACACATCCCATGATGAGCTATTTTATTTCACTATTATCGCTAACCCAAACCTAGTTGATTTTTGGCTGACTGAAGTTCACTGCCTCTTCAAGGCTGGTCTTGCTGCCTTATTCTCTTTCATCGCTGACCTCCTTTTGTCCTACCTATTCTACCTTCCTGTTCCCTGTGGGTAAGATTATTCTAGGTTTCCTGGCTTGAGCATTTTGTTTTGATCTTTACTGTCAAAGCTTTTGCCCAAATTTGTAACCTTTCTGAGATAAAGTTCAAGTACCACAAAAGATAGCTTTTTTTGCTACTCACCTGCCCTCATGATGATCCAGTATTATACTTCATCTCCTTCTCATAGCCTTGGCTATCTTAGTTCTCTATCCTTAAGTCCTAGTTGCCTGGCACAAATATAACCTTTGTTAAACCTACCACTTTACATTTTGCATACCTACAACAGACTTGCTCATTGAGGCTGGAAAAAATACACAGTCACAACTGCATTCATGGTGCGCAGTGTATAGCCACAAGACAGCAATATTAAATTTATGACAACATATCTCAAAGGAGCACTCAGTTAAGCCCAGAAGTCCAGTAATACTTCCTTTGTCAATCCTCCCTCACATTCCCTAAAAGATCTTCTCTTTCTTCAAACACCCAAAATTCTATCCCCTTTTCTCACTTATATCTGTTGACCTTATTTCACCAATAAAATAGAAAGAACGCATAAGAAAAACACCTTATGTTTTCACTGTCAACCCCCCAAAAACATCTGGCTTTGAAAACCTACAGGGCTTGCATCCTGAGGAGACATAGGGCCATAGCGAATGGAGATTCTGCTCTTGAAGAACTGATGTGCAGATTCACTTACCCTGGCACTTAGTCCACAAATAGCACTTTGAAAAGTGCCCAGGCCATATGTGAAGGAAATTCATTTGCTAATCTTAAAGCATCTGCCAGAGAGACAAAAGCGTGTTGAGATTCTTTCCAGGGCTGGAAGTGCTAGTGGGTGCCATTTGTGTTCTCTAACTTGCTAGCACCCACCTCCTCACGATGCTGTGGTAGCCCTGCCAGAGGCAGCAGGTGAGTGCTCTATCCCCTTGTGTCTCTGCCACAGTCCTCTCGGAGGTGATGGGCAAGTGCTCACCCCTCCATGTATGTTCCAGTCACTTCATTGGAGGTGGTGGGTGAGTATCCTGCCTCCCCCACAGACCCCCAGAGCCAGTGGGCACATGCAACACACACAGAATATGCCCCTTGAGCACTGGGCTCTGGTGGCTGGATGGATTGTTTCAGAGCCCGTAGTTCTGAAACAGAGAGAGATTTCAAGAGACAGCCAAGTACCAGTGCAGGATTAAACAATAAAGCTCATTGCCTACATGAGGCCACCTCTTTAAGACCAGGGGAGAGTGCTGTTTTACCTAATATATAGAACAAACATTAAGAGTCAAGAAAAATGAGGAATTGGAAGAGTAGGCTCCAAAAAGAAGAGCAAGATAAATCTTCAGGGAAAAAAAAGTTAATAAAATGAGATGAGTAGCTTGCATAATAAAAATTCAAAGTAGTAGTCATAAACATGCTCACTGAACTTAGGAAGAGAATGGATGAATAGAGAGCTTCAATAAAAGGATAGAAAATAAATACCAAAGAGAAGTCACAAAACTGAAGAATACAGTAACTGAACTGAAAATATGCTTAGAAGGGTTCAATAGTGGACTTGAATGAAGCAGAAGAAAAAAAAAAAAAAAAAAAGGGATCTGGGAGACAAGGAAGTGGAACTCACCCAGACAGAGAAGCAAAAAACAAAAAGAAGTAAATGCTGCTTAAGGGACCTGTGGGACAACATCAAGAAAAATAGTATCTATATTTAAGGGGTCCTAGAAGGACAAAAGGCAGGGATAGGAGCAGAAAACTTACTTGAAAAAATTATGGCTGAAAACTTCCCTAACAATGCTAAGGAAACAGATACCCAGATTCAGGAAGCCCAGAGAATTCCAAACAAGAAGAACCCAAAGAGACTCACACCAAGACACAGAGTAATTAAAATGCTGAAAGTTAAAGAGGGAATCTTAAAAGCAGCAAGAGAAAAACAAGGTATTTTGCATAAAGGAACACCCATAACACGAATAGCAGATTTCTCAGGTGAAACCTTGCAGCTCAGAAGAAACTACTTAAAGGAAAATACTTCTTACCATGCAAGTTTATCATTCAGATTTGAAGAAGATATCCAAAGTTTTCTAGATGAACAAAAGCTAAGGAAGTTCATCAATGCTAAACTGGCTGTACAAGAAGTGTTAAAGGGATCTTCTTTAAGGTGAAAAGAAAAGGCATTAGTAACTAGAAAGCATAGGAAAGTAAAAATCTCACCAGTTGAGATAATATATAATACAGGAAGTAGATTGATTACTTATAAAGCTAGTATGAATGTTAAAAGAGAAAAGTAGTAAAAATAATTACATAATTAGTTAATTATGGATTCACAGAATTGTAAAACTATAAAATACAATATCAAAAATATAAAATATGAAGATGAGTTCAAGAATGCAGGCTTGTAGAATGTATTCAAATTTGCTATCAATTTAAAATAAACTATTGAACATTTATTAAAAAGCAGAGACATTACTTTGCCAACAGAGGTCTGTCTCCTCAAGGCTGTGGTTTTTCCAGTGGTCATGTATGGATGTGAGAGTTGGACCATAAAGAAGGCTGAACACTGAAGAATTGATGCTTTTGAACTGTGGTGTTGGAGAAGACTCTTGAGAGTCCCTTGGACTGCAAGATCAAACCAGTCAATCCTAAGGAATTCAATCCTGAATACTCATTGGAAGGACTGATGCTGAAGCTGAAGCTCCAATAATTTGACCACCCGATGTGAAGAGCCGACTCACTAGAAAAGACTCTGATGCTGGGAAAGACTGAAGGCAGAGGAGAAGGAGATGACAGAGGATGAGATGGTTGGATGGCATCACGGACTCAATGGATATGAGTTTGAGCAAGCTCTGGGAGATAGTGAAGTACAGGGAAGCCTGGTGTGCTGCAGTCCATCGGGTCACAAAGAGTCAGACACGACTGAGTGACTGAACAACAACAGTTGTATGCAGAAACTGTTATCTGTGAGCCTCATGGTAACCATGAAGCACAAACCTATAATAGATGTACAAAAGATAATGAGAAAGGAATCTAAGCATAATGCTACAGCAAGTCATCAAACAACGAGGGAAGAAAGCAGGAAACCTGAAAAAAAAACCAGAGATGAGCTACAAAACAGAAAAAAAAATTAATAAAATGACAATTAGTACATACCTATTAATAATTATTTTAAATGCAAATGGACTAATTTCTCCAATCAAAAGACATATACTGACCAAACCGATAAAAGAAAACAAGACCCACTTATATGCTGCCTAATCTAGTAAGAAAAAGACTCTCATCGGTCAGGCAGATTGCATAGAAGGTAACAAACAACTACCTCTTCTACAAGCAGACTGAATACTCCTACACCAATTTGCATTTTGATAGAAAACAATATTCTAGAACTGTGTTAATCTAATATTTTAGCAGTGAAGAATTCTTGAGGTTTTTCTTTTTATCTTATAAATAAACTCATAAAAGTTGAGCCTACTTTACCAACATTTTAAAGGCTTTCATTGCTTCTCTTCAGACATGCCCCAGATAATCACAGTGGTGTGATCACTCACCTAGAGGCAGACATCCTGGAATGCAAAGTCCAGTGGGCCTTAGGAAGCAGAACTACAAACAAAGCTAGTGGAGGTGATGGAATTCCAGTTAAGCTCTTTCAAATCCTAAAAGATGATGCTGTGAAAGTGCTGCACTCAATATGCCAGCAAGTTTGGGAAACTCAGCAGTGGCCACAGGACTGGAAAAGGTGAGTTTTCATTCCAATCCCAAAGAAAGGCAATGCCAAGGAATGTTCAAACTATTGCAGAATTGCACTCATCCCACACACTAGAAAAGTAATGCTCAAAATTCTCCAAGCCAGGTTTCAACAGTACGTGAACCATGAATTTCCAGATGTTCAAGCTAGATTTAGAAAAGGCAGAGGAACCAGAGATCCAATTGCCAACATCCACTGGATCATCGAGAAAGCAAGAGAGTTCCAGAAAAACATCTGCTTTATTGAGCACACCAAAGCCGTTGACTGTGTGGGTCACAGCAAACTGTGGAGAATTCTGGAAGAGAAGGGAATACCAGACCACCTGACCTACCTCCTGAGAAACCTGTATGCAGGTCAGGAAGCAACAGAACTGGACATGGAACAACAAACTGGTTCCACATCGGGAAAGGAGTATGTCATTGCTGTGTATTGTCACCCTGCTTATTTAACTTCTATGCAGAGTACATCATGAGAAATTCTGGACTGAATAAAGCACAAGCTGGAATCAAGATTGCCAGGAGAAATATCAATAACCTTAGATATGCAGATGACACCACCCTTATGGCAGAAAGTGAAGAAGAACTAAAGAGCCTCTTGATGAAAGTGAAAGAGGAAGAGTGAAAAAGTAGGCTTAAAGCTCAACATTCATAAAACAAAGATCATGGCATCCGGTCCCATCACTTCATGGCAAATAGATGGGGAAACA
This sequence comes from Bubalus kerabau, assembly GCF_029407905.1. Taxonomy (NCBI): domain Eukaryota; kingdom Metazoa; phylum Chordata; class Mammalia; order Artiodactyla; family Bovidae; genus Bubalus; species Bubalus kerabau. Next base: position 2,133,518 of record NW_026577904.1, read on the forward strand.
ATGGAAATAGTGACAGACTTTATTTTTCTGGGCAACAAAATCACTGCAGATAGTGACTGCAGCCATGAAATTGAAAGACTCTTACTTCTTGGAAGAAAAGTTATGACCAACCTAGACAGTATATAAAGAAGCAGAGGCATTACTTTGCCAACAAAGGTCTGTCTAGTCCTAGCACCATCTAGGAAGGTATCCTAAGACAAAGTTAATTTTCTTGAAACTGTCTAAACTTTTTCTGTCCATTCAAGCTTTTTTTTTTTTTTTTACTATCTTGTACTTGCTGTACAGAATATTTGCTTTAAGAAGAAATTACTCTGTTTTCCCATTGATAAGCAAAAATGCATCTCATTACTTTTTCTACACATTTAATCTTTTAATCATTGTTCCCAGGATAGCTCCAGCATGAATTTTGAACCTAAATATCCAATTTATTTTTCACACAGAAAATGGAAAGATAAGGAGTAACTGTTTCATACACAATCTTGGTAGCATACCAGCAAATTTCATGAGCACACATAAAGCAATTACCTACAGCTATCATTTTTACAACTCTATAAAGTGGCAAAAATAAACGTGTTCAGTAAATAAAAAGTATTTTATATGTAAATAAGGGGGCAACAGGGAAGCCTGGTGTGCTGCAGTCCATGGGGTCGCAAAGAGTCGGACATGACCGAGTGACTGAACAGATCTGAACTGAACTGAAGGAGTCTTCCCAGGTGGCTCAGTGATAAAGAATCCACCTGCCAAGCAGGAGACTTGGATTCGATCCCTGGGAAGATCCCCTGGAGTCGAAAATGGAAACCCAATCTAGTATTCTTGCCTAGAAAATTCCATGGATAGAGAAGCCTGGCAGGCTACAGTCCAACGGGTTGCAAAGAGTCGTACGTGACTGAGCAAATGAGCATGATATGTACATAATGTGAAATGTGAATAATAATAAAATGTAAATACATAAATAATAAGCAAATATTGCTGACTAATATTTCAGTATTCTATTTCATATAGAAATTAAGTATTCAAAGATTATTTATTCAATAATCCAATATTAGTACTGGTCCTAAAGTTAACTAAAAAATCTGGAAATTATATCTAAGCGGACATGCCCCTGAGTCTAATTACTACTGATTAAAAAAAAGTTTGTCAGAGTTATATTTCAGTTGAGTTAAATGCAGTTTTTTCTTTGCATTAGTTTCACCACCACCCGCCACAATGCTTCTCACTCGTAATCTCAGAACTTACAACCGCACAGCAAAGTAGGCTTTATTAGCCCTGTTTAGAGATGAATTAACTGAAACTCTTTAGTGGTGGAACCTGTGTTCTGCCCTCAGTCTATCTTGCTTTCCAACTTGCCAAGGTACTTCTGAATGTCTCGGTAATTTGGGAGCTCAAGAAGCATGATACCTCCAATTTGACTTGTTCTCTTTCATGATTGTTTTGGCTATTCTAGTCTTTTGTGTTTCTGTGCAAATTTTGTAATTATTTTTTCTTTTCTGTGAAAAATGCCATTTGTACAGTAAATCTCCTACATACAAACCCTCAAACTGCAAACTTTCAAAGATGTGAACGTGCATTTGCATGTCCAGTCATGTAAGTCAGTACACTGCTATGTGCCAGTTGTGTTAGTTGGGTTAGGCTGACTTTGGTGGACTTACGAGCAAATTTGATTTACGAATGTGCTCTTGGTATGGAACTCATTCATATGTAGGGGACTTACTGTATTTTGATAGGGATTGCACTGAATCTGTAGAATGCTGTGGTTAGTATGGATATAGTAACACTGTTAATTCTTCTACTTCATAAGCATGGAATAACTTTTCATTTGCTTCTGTTTACTTCAGTTTTGTCCTTAATGTTATGTAGTTTTCAATGTACAGATCTTCCATTTCTAGTTATCAGTTAAATACAATTTTATATTTTCCATCATCTTGAACACTGTGCAAATATACTACCTTATCCGATCAGTAAACTGATGGGAAAACTTTAGGAAGTTCAGGTCAACTGGTCTCTTCATAAGAAAACACATATAAGACCTATTTAAAAATTACATTATGCATTATATTCCACATTTATAAAACAGAGAACTCATAGAAGCATTCTTAAACCAAAATTACCAAAGCAGTCTGATTTATCAAAAAAAAATTACCTTGATTACATGAACAGTTTTCATAGAAAAAGTTGCTGTGGAAGGATCATTTTTCTCTTAATAGCACAGCTAAAGTATTAGAAGTCTGCTCCTTTGTATGTGGGATTCTAGGAATATTATATTCATGTAAACACCTAAATTTTCTATAAACCAATCAGAATTGATTTTTATTTTATTTTATTTTATTTTATTCTTTTTTTATTTTTTTTTTAAATTTTATTTTATGTTTAAACCTGAAACACTGTATTAGTTTTGCCAAACATCAACACGAATCCGCCACAGGTATACATACTCTCCCCATCCTGAACCCCCCTCCCTCCTCCCTCCCCACACCATCCCTCTGGGTCGTCCCAGTGCACCAGCCCCAAGCATCCAGTATCGTGCATCGAACCTGGACTGGCAACTCGTTTCATACATGATATTACACATGCTTCAATGCCATTCTCCCAAATCTTCCCACCCTCTCCCTCTCCCACAGAGTCCATAAGACTGTTCTATACATCAGTGTCTCTTTTGCTGTCTCGTACACAGGGTTATTGTTACCATCTTTCTAAATTCCATATATATATGCGTTAGTATACTGTATTGGTGTTTTTCTTTCTGGCTTACTTCACTCTGTATAATAGGCTCCAGTTTCACCCACCTCATTAGAACTGATTCAAATGTGTTCTTTTTAATGGCTGAGTAGATCTTTCATTTATTGATTTATAGAAGTTAATTTATTAATGACTGTGACAGAAAATATTTCATGCTTACATTGAGAGAGAAAGACTGTTCTCAATTGTAGATAGAAAAGATCTTGTATCTAGTTTTATACCTTTAGTAATAGGTCAAAAGTAAGTACAGAAACACTATATCACAGTTGTTAACATTGCAATGTGTTCTTCTCTCCAATAAAATTGAAGCACAAAAAGACAAAACAAGGGGGGGAAAACACAAAACTCTTTGATATCTCTCAATGATCAAGTTCATCACATGTTGAGACCATAAAACCGGATCTTAAGCATTTGCTGCCACCCAAGGACTTCCCTGATGGCTCAGAAGGTAAAGCATCTGCCTGCAATGTGGGAGACCCTGGATGGGGAAGATCCCCTGGAGAAGGACCTGGCATCCCCCTCTGGTACTCTTGCCTGGAAAATACCACGGACAGAGGAGCCTGGTAAGCTACAGTCCTCAGGGTTGCAAAGAGTTGGACATGACTGAGCGACTTAACTTTCGCTTTCTTTCAAGGGAAATACAGTGGTGCTAGTGGTAAAGAACCTGCCCGTCAATGCAGGAGATGCAAGAGATTTCCAGTTTGATCTCTGGGTAGGGAAGATCCCCTGGAGGAGGGCATGGCAACCCACTCCAGTATTCTTGCCTGGAGAGTCGCATGGACAGAACAATCTGGAGGGCTACAATCCATAGAGCTGCAGAGTCGGACATGACAGACATAGCATAGCAGGCAAGGGAAATACTATTGGTCCTGCACAAATTAGAATCCAAATAAACTTTGCCAAACATCAGAAACAAAATTAAACTCTTGAACCCAGTAATACCAGTACTCTACTCTAAATCAGCTCTGCTCATGGTCCCTGTGAACCTGTCATGCCTACTAGATAGGGTGCCCAGAATATGGCTGTCTTTTGGGAAGGTGCCTGAATTAATTTACATAACTTTGGATACTGCAGTGTATATTAATGAGCATCCTCCTTGAAACCCAGCAATATATAAAAACAGAATATATAAATTTTAAAGCATTAAAGGAAAAGGAAAAATGAGTACACTTGCTCAGTCTAGTAGAATGTAGTAGTGGGATGGAAAGTGAAGTGAAAGTCACTCAGTCGTGTCTGACTTTTTGTGACCCCATGGACTGTGTAGTCCCTGGAATTCTCCAGGCTAAAATACTGGCATGGGTAGCTTTTCCCTTCTCCAGGGGCTCTTCCCAACCCAGGGATCAAACCCTGGTCTCCCGCATTGCGGGCAGATTCTTTACCAGGTGAGCTACAAGGGAAGCCCAAGAATACTGGAGTGGGTAGCCTATCCCTTCTCCAGGGGATCTTCCCGACACAGGAATCATCTGGGTGTCCGGCATTGCAGGAGGATTCTTGACCAACTGAGCTATCAGGGAAGTGGGATGGAAAGAAAAGGGAGAAAAGTATCATACCTCAAAATTACAAAATAAGATATAGGAAGATTCCCAAAGTGTCACTTTTTAAATAGAATTAACTTTCCAGTTAAAAGACGGAGATAACCAAAGTCTATGAATTGGATTTTAGAAATCTTATTGTATTCTGTTTTAAAAGAGATACCTAAGACATAATGACACAGAAAAGTCTAAAGTAAAGAGAAAATAATGGTATCAGGCTATTACCAAGAAAAAGGGAACTTATTTGGCTGTGTTAACATTGGGAAAAAAATGTATCTTCAGTTAGAACTTTTTTTAAATAAAGAACTATAAGGTCTCGTGATATATATTTATATCACACAATATATATTTATATCACACGATATATATTTATATTGTGTACTTAGTCACATCTGACTCCTTGCAACCCCACAGACTGTAGTCCACCAGGATCCTCTGTCCATGGGGATACTTCAGGCATGAATACTGAAATGGGTTGCCATGCCCTCCTCCATGGAATCTTCCCAAACCAGGGATTGAACCCAGGTCTCCCGCATTGCAGGCAGATTCTTACCGTCTGAGCCACCAGGGAATCCTAGGTCTATATATATATGGTATAGATATACCTAGTATATATTATACTTTTTATATATAATCTATGTTTATATAATTCATCAGATCTTAAGCTTCTTTATCCAGAAAAGAATTTTGCCCAGTATTAACATAGCTAATATTAATATAGTAATTACATTATTTATCAATGTATTAGTAAAATACTTAGAGTAAAAAGTAGATAGTTTAATATATAAGATACAATATTGATAATACCATTAATATAACAATATTAGTACTATTAATATATTACTAAGATATTACTTAGAGAGAGAGAGAGAGAGATATAATTATAGCTAATATATAAACATTTGTTTATATCCAGACACACATCAGTTCAGTTCCGTCGCTCATTCGTGTCCGACTCTTTGCGACCCCATGAATCACAGCACGCCAAGCCTCCCTGTCCATCACCAACTCCCGGAGTTCACTCAGACTCACGTCCATCGAGTCAGTGATCCCATCCAGCCATCTCATCCTCTGTCATCCCCTTCTCCTCCTGCCCCAAATCTTTCCCAGAATCAGGGTCTTTTCCAATGAGTCAACTCTTTGCATGAGGTGGCCAAAGTACTGGGGTTTCAGCTTTAGCGTCATTCCTTCCAAAGAAATCCCAGGGCTGATCTCCTTCAGAATGGACTGGTTGGATCTCCTTGCAGTCCAAGGGACTCTCAGGAGTCTTCTCCAACGCCACAGTTCAAAAGCATCAATTCTTCGGCGCTCAGCCTTCTTCACAGTCCAACTCTCACATCCATACATGACCACAGGAAAAACCATAGCCTTGACTAGACGAACCTTTATTGGCAAAGTAATGTCTCTGCTTTTGAATATGCTATCTAGGTTGGACATAACTTTCCTTCCAAGGAGTAAGCATCTTTTAATTTCATGGATGCAGTCACCATCTGCAGTGCTTTTGGAGCCCAGAAAAATAAAGTCTGACACTGTTTCCACAGTTTCCCCATCTATTTCCCATGAAGTGATGGGACCGGATGCCATGATCTTCGTTTTCTGAATGTTGAGCTTTAAGCCAACTTTTTCGCTCTTCACTTTCACTTTCATCAAGAGGCTTTTGAGTTCCTCTTCACTTTCTGCCATAAGGGTGGTGTCATCTGCATATCTGAGGTTATTGATATTTCTCCCGGCAATCTTGATTCCAGCTTGTGTTTCTTCCAGTCCAGCGTTTCTCATGATGTACTCTGCATAGAAGTTAAATAAGCAGGGTGACAATATACAGCCTTGACCTACTCCTTTTCCTATTTGGAACCAGTCTGTTGTTCCATGTCCAGTTCCAGCTGTTGCTTCCTGACCTGCATATAGATTTCTCAAGAGGCAGGTCATATATATATAAAGAATTATACCTGTGTGAACCTAAGTATCCAATATAAAACACTAGAAAAAAGCAAGAGTGTACACAAAGAAAATAGTATGAAGGAAATGATTGAATTAAGAACAGAAATTAATGAATATGGACCAATTTCACTTACAACATTAGAAACAAAAATGCTTAATGCCCAACCAAATCAAGCAGAGTGTGTGTGTGTGTGTGTGTGTGTGTATGTATAAATATATAAATAGAATGTGAAAATACTAAGTGTTGGTAAGGTATGGAACAACTGGAAGTTTCATATGCTGTTGCTAGGAATAGAAATTGGTTAAAAGTGTTTTAAAAATCTCTTAGCAAATTTTAATATATTCCTAAATTGAAAAAATGTATCCAAACCATAAAAAGTCCCAATATTATATTTAAGAACATTCTAGTAATTCTCAAAATCATTACGCAGACCATCTCAAACTTCCCTCACATTTTTCTGAATTGAAATGTTCAGATGAGTACTTGCTAAAAAGACACAAATATGAACAAGTGTTTGTTCAACAAAGCCCTTGCCAACAGAGATTCAGGGATAATTTCAGGCGGCAGACCTTAAATTACTAATAGAGAAGATCATGGAAGTACTAGAGGATTTACAAAATGATATGGTAAAAAATAGATTAGAAGTAAAATTGAATCTGGTTAAAGAGATGTAGAAGGTGCATGAAGAATACTTGCCAGAGGTGATATTATGTAGGGCCTTGCAGGATAATATGAGTTTTCCTTTCAAATTAGCTTGGGAGAGATGTGGAGATAGAATTTTAGATCACATCCATGATATTAAATGTACAGAGATAAGAAACTGTATGTTGGAAGAGTATGTGTAGTAAGAGAAGAAACAGAAAGTATATTGGGGCCAAATTTCATAACATATATGTTATAAAAAGAAGTAGGATAGTTACTGTGACTTCCTAGTATATCAAATTACTTAAAATCTGTTGCTATTAGAAATGATACCTATTTGCAGAAGTACATCATATCGCTACTTTAAATTTTATGTGTACCATTAACTACTTGAATATCACAAGAAACTCCTATTATTTTAAAGATTTATGTCGTTTTAATGAAATAATTTTGATGAGAGTAAAATGAAGAAATCTGAAATGTTCAGATCAGATCAGTCATTCAGTCGTGTCCAACTCTTTGCGACCCCATGAATCGCAGCACGCCAGGCCTCCCTGTCCATCACCAACTCCTGGAGCTCACCCAGACTCACGTCCATCGAGTCAGTGATGCCATCCAGCCATCTCATCCTCTGTCGTCCCCTTCTCCTCCTGCCCCCAATCCCTCCCAGCATCAGAGTCTTTTCCAATGAGTCAACTCTTCGCACGAGGTGGCCAAAGTACTGGAGTTTCAGCTTTAGCATCATTCCTTCCAAAGAACACTCAGGGCTGATCTCCTTCAGAATGGACTGGCTGGATCTCCTTGCAGTCCAAGGGACTCTCAAGAGTCTTCTCCAACACCACAGTTCAAAAGCATCAATTCTTTGGCGCTCAGCCTTCTTCACAGTCCAACTCTCACATCCATATATGGCCACAGGAAAAAACCATAGCCTTGACTAGACGAACCTTTGTTGGCAAAGTAATGTCTCTGCTTTTGAATATGCTATCTAGGTTGGTCATAAATGTTACGTGCATTTAAAAAAACATGCCCTGTTACTTTGAGACTGTGTGTGTATACTCAGTCATGTCTGACTCTTTGCAACCCCATGGACTGTAGCCTGCCCAGGCTTTTCTGTCCATGGAATTTTCCAGGCAAGAATACTGGAGCGGGTCGCCACTTCCTACTCCAGAGAGTCTTCCTGACCCAGAGATTGAACCTGTGTCTCCCAATTCTCCGACATTGGTGGGTGGATTCTTTACCACTGCACCACCTGGGAAGTAGCTGTTACTTTGAGAAATTCACTGAATAAGAGTGTTTCTTTTTCCTGGCATTTTTATAGGCAGTTAACTGCTTGTTGAAACAAGTAGCATGTGTTTTAGAGTGAAAAAAATTGTTTTGTCTTTCTCATCCCATATTTAATATGTTTAGAAACATACAAAAGTCTGATATGTTACTGACATACTTGATATCTTTAACTTTTAAAATGTAAATCATAAACTAGGATTCTTTAGCTTATAGGCAACCGATATCCACTTCTACTTGGTTGAGCTGAAAGAGGAAATTTACAATGAGGATATTCAGATATGTTGAGTAAGCAAGGAGATTTGAAAACGCCTTAGGAAGAGTGAACACACCAGAGGATGAGATGGTTGGATGGCATCACTGACTCGATAGACATGAGTTTGAGTGAGCTCTGGGGGTTGGTGATGGACAGGGAGGCCTGGCATGCTGCAGTCCATTGGGTCGCAAAGAGTTGGACACGACTGAGCAACTGAACTGAACTGAACTAGGAAGAGTGAAAACCAGGGTGGCTCTATGGATCTCAGAAGTAAGAGTTCTGTTGTTTCGTGGCTCCAGCTGGCTCGCCAGAATCCAACTGACTGTTGGATCAATCACCTATGGTCATCCTGACAGGTCATAGAACAGAGCAATAGGGGCTTAATTCACAATCAGCATACATCGGTGAAAGTATAAAATTTGGGAATGAATCTTCCTCCAAATAGATTTTCCAAAGAATTAAAGCATTTTGTTTTATACATAAATGAATGAGTCTAAGGGAATACTCTTTTCTTAAAATCTCACTGAACTTATACATCCTCTTTATCCTAGCCCTTGGCTGTAAGAAAAAGGTATGCAAAAATAGAACAGGCTGCATCCAACATTTTCTTTAAATATCGTTTGGGAAAATGTCTAACATACTGTTTGTCAGAGGCAAAAGTTTCCAGAGAGCTATAGTTAGTGGCTATAAAAAGATTAAGAGAAGCATTGTATTAAATGTTACCCTTAGCTGATCTAGCTGAAAAAAAAAAAAAATGACAAAAGAGAAGGGTGTTTGAGATGACAAGGGGTATGATAAAAAGTCACTGCTCACAGTTTGGAGAAATCAAAATAACCCTGTGTACGAGACAGCAAAAGAGACACTGATGTATAGAACAGTCTTATGGACTTTGTGGGAGAGGGAGAGGGTGGGAAGTTTTGGGAGAATGGCATTGAAACACGTGTAATATCATGTATGAAACGAGTTGCCAGTCCAGGTTCGATGCACGATACTGGATGCTTGGGGCTGGTGCACTGGGACGACCCAGAGGGATGGTATGGGGAGGGAGGAGGGAGGAGGGTTCAGGATGGGGAACACATGTATACCTGTGGCGGATTCATTGTGATATTTGGCAAAACTAATACAATTATGTAAAATTTAAAAATAAAATTTAAAAAAAAAAAAAAAAAAGGCCCTGTTGAAGCCTGAATGCAACCTCTCTATTTGGCTGTCCTGCAGCATGTTAAGTCGCCTCAGTCGTGTCCGACTCTTTGCAAGCCCGGACCATAGCCCGCCAGGCTCCTCTGTCCATGGGATTCTCCAGGCAAGAATACTGGAGTGGGCTGTCAACCCCTTCTTTAGGGTTCTTCGCAACCCAGGGATCGAATTCGAGTCTCTCATGTCTACCTGTGTTGGCAAGCAGGTTCTTTACCACCAGCACCACCTGGAAGCCCTTGGTTGTACTAGCAGAGGGAAACAGACCTGAGTCACAGAGTGAGATGTACACCTAGGGTGACCTGGCTGAAGCACTAGAGTAGGTACCAGCCCAAGAAAGGTTAAAAAGTTCATGTTTCCTCGGGTGTCTGGGAAAGCCCAGAGGTGAGAACACTGTGCTTCCTAACACAGGCTAATATTTAGTTGCTAAATGATAACTGAGGGCTTATTACGTGCCAGATACCTCAGATTGGCTTGCTTTATTTCACTTAACATTCAAAATAGCTTAATGAGATCAGCACTGTTCTGTACTCCCGTTTACTGAAGTGGCCACACAGAAAGTCCAAGCTTTTGGACCATGTGATTTTATTTTGATACTCTGTATAAACAGATGTCAGCATAAAAAAAATTTGAAGAGGAAAACCAGTCCCTTCGTTGTTAAAAGTTTATCCTAAAATAAACTAAGTGATGGCAGTTTCTCAGGCAGCACCCAACATTAGTGAAGCTCTAACTTTGTGCCATATTAAAGATGTGTAAGCTTGGCCAGGGTTATGAATTTGATTATTGTTTAAATGGCTGGCAATTTAGCAGGTTATCTTTGCCAGACCCCTCAAAGCTTTTCTCAATTATAGAAAAAAAATGCCTTGCACTTTGGCAAGTGAATATTTTTCAGTTGTTGCTCATCCAAAACAGGGGATACAGCATTTTTATTTCTGTATATGAGTGTCAGGCTTCCCAGGTGGCACTACTGGTAAAGAATCCACCTGCCATTAACAAACATGGGTTTGATCCCTGGGTCGGGAAGATCCCCTGGAGGAGGGCATGGCAGTCCGCTCCAGTATTCTTGCCTAGATAATGCCATGGACAGAGGAGCCTGGTGGGCTATAGACCATGGGGTCATAAAGAGTTGGACATGACTGAAGTGACTTAGCATGCATGCATGCAGAGTCAGCAAGGAGATTCATTATTATTCTGAGCATGCATGATAAAATTGTTAATTATAAGTTTATAACCAAGTGAATGAACTTATGGTATTTCTGTAATTTATATATTATAACAAATAAAATGTGTAGTTAATATAATTAATTATGAGTTACAAATTTAATGATAACAAGGGTAGTTAATACTTTGTAGAACTATGAATTCTCATATCATATGTATTTTTTTTCCTTTGGGCATTTTTTTGTCTCCTAACTTGTATTCTGATTATTTGAATATCTCCCCCTCTATATTTTAGGCACAACTAGCCAGGGACTATAATTTAATTATACTCTCAGCATTTTCCCCAGTTATGTCAAGAATTAGGCTTCTTTAACTTTTGTACCTCAAGCACACAAGTTTTACAGTCCTTTGGAGAGAATTATTTTCCATGTCTGAGTTTCCTTATCACAGCAATTCCTTCTATTGCTTATTTCTATTCTAGGACCTATAAATTGCTTCACAGTAGGGTTTTTCAAACTAGACAGTGTATACCAACCTCCACAGTTTTTGCCAAATATATCATCTGTACTGTTACCTAATTAATATTTTCAAGTAAATTCAAGACTTTTATCTAAGATTTACTTGTGAAGGAACTATCTAACTATTGCAAATGGGAAAACAGAATAAGGCAAGTGATTTGCAATAGTTGTGTAGATCCTTTATAAATAGACTATGTTTATATAACGGGCTTCTCCAATGACTCGGCAGACTCCAAAGAATCTGCCTACAGTGCAGGAGATGTAGGTTCCATCTCTGGTTCAGGAAGACCCCCGGGAGGAGGAAATGACAACCCTCTCCAATATTCTTGCCTGGGTAATCCCATGGACTAAGGAGCCTAGCGGGCTACAGTCCATTGGCTCACAAAAGAATTGGACAAGACTGAGCGACCAAGCATGCACAAGCATATAATTTATAGGTATAATCACCTATAGAATAATTATATAGATTAAAATAAAAGCCTGGAAACAAAGCTTTGGCTTTATTTTCTTCCCAGCTCTCAACTGAACGAGGGCGAGAGAGAGTAGCAGTTATTAGAGAAGCATTAAATACACACTGGCACTAATCTCAGTCTTTACCGTTGATGCAATCAAGTTAATCAAAGGAAGTTTATAAAGGAGTGGGTGTCTTATGATCTAATGCTATGTTACTTCATGCCAGTTTTAAAATGTTTTATTTATTTTTAATTGGAGGATAATTGCTTTCCCATATAGTGTTGCTTTCTGCCACATATCAACACGAATCAGCCATAGGTATACATATGTCTCCTCCCTCTTGAACTTCCCTCCCACCTCCCATCCCAGCCCACCCTTCCAGGTTGTCACAGAACACTGGATTTGAACTCCCTGCATCATGCAGTACATTTCCACTGGCTATCTAATTTTACATACGGTAATGTGTATGTTTCCGTGCTACTCTCTCAATTCACCCTCCCCCACCACCATGTCCAAAAATGCCCATGAACATCTTATTTCCAACCATGGTTTATTTTGGGAAACATGCCTTATGACATGGACCACAAACAATGTGCATCATACCTTAGCTCAAATCCCCTCTCCTTAATTGCCTGATTTTTAACAAGTTCCTTAGTTCCTCTAAACCTTGATTTCTTACTGAAGACAGGAATGATAGTATTTGCATTTCAAGATCACTTTGAGAGCATATGATGTAATATTCACAGTGTGTCTAGTCTTGTGCCTGCTGCTGCTGCTGCTAAGTCACTTCAGTCGTGTCCGACTCCATGCGACCACACAGATGGCAGCCCACCAGGCCTAGAGTTTATTGAAAAAACGTGAACTCCTACTACGTGTCAACTATGGTCTTTTGGTGCCTCAGCGTCTGGAAGACATGACAGAGCAGAGCTCTGCTTTCAGGGAACTTGATTCTAGTAAGGGTAGACCAACCACAAACAACTGAGGTCATTTCAGGCAGTAGGTAAAGCTCTGAAGTAAATAAAACAAGGCAACATGAAAGAAGCTGACTGGTATCCAATGAACGCTAATTTCCTTCTGGACTCTCACCTCTGTATCAGTTCAGTGGCTCAGTCGTGTCCAACTCTTTGCGACCCCATGGAAGTTTAATTATTGGAAGTTAAGATTTTGAAGAATCAATTAGAAGAGGATCCAGTTGGAGACAGGATGCCCAGTTAGAAAATACTGAAAAGGCAGCAAATCTGCTCCCGGTGTCTTTCATCTCAGCCATTGTTGACTCTTGCTTTTCCTTCTCAAGTTACAATAACCTTTTTGATTTTTGTGATGGAAGGAAAGATCAAGCTGATTCTCAGAACCCACAAATGAGTCTCTTACCCTGCTCTACTTCTTCAAAGATTCAGCTAAATTTGACTTGCAGTTATGTTTTCAGTGTAATTACCAAGCACAAAAGAAACTTGCTTCCTTTATTATCATAACTGAAAAACGCCATTTCTTTATTCTTCCATTTTTTTAATGTTACAGTTTATATCAGTGGGATTCATGTAAATTTTAATTTTTCTATGGCAATTCACAGTAAGAGATTTTCAAAGTAATGCCACTGTTTTTTTTTTCCTTTTCTGTCAGAACCCCTACCTCTAAAACAAGTAAGTTCCGTGCTGCTTGTCCCTAATTTCCTTTAGAAACCGAATGATTCTATCTCCCAGAATAGTAATTACAAATGTTTAACAGACTGGATGACATAGTGGAGAAGGCTGTGATCTAGTTCTGACCCCAGTGTTTACTATTTGTCCTTGAGCAAGTGAAATCTGAGTATCACCAGATACATATCTATAGGATATCAAATATAGAAATGCAGATGTCTGCTTTTTAAGCAGACTGAAGCAGCAGACGAGAGCTCATGAAGCATGACTACGGTTAACCTCACTTTTTAGTGCTCGTTGTATGCAGCCACTTGTGTTCATGTGGACAGATGTCATTTTGGGAGCTTGAATCACGGTGTTGAATACCTCAGTTCTTCTCTAAACAAATCCATGGAGATGACCACTGAGATTCTGAACACAGGATGAAAGAGCAGTTCAGAGCCACCCTTAGCCACATTCTTGAAGTGTGTACATCGTAGGTGGACTGCCTCAGACTTCTTGAAAATTTTAGCAATAATGATACAAATGATATACTGTCTGTAATAGTACTGATTAACTGGTAAGTCTGTATTGAAATTTTGGGGCCAACCTACCTCACATAATCCATTTCTCTCTCCGCTCTCTCTTCTACCAAACCTACCAGCCAGGACTGCCTCTGTCACACAAGGCTGCTTGGGGATTTGGCCTGTGTGGCTGTGTCATCCAGAAGCTCTCTGAAATCCAGACTAGTTCAGGGATTGCTGGTCTGTAGCAAATGGAAGACCCTTAAAAGACTAAAATTAAGCTTTGTTTTACTTTGTGAAGTGAGGTGGAACTGAGTAGAGCTGACTGAGGAAAAGATTTCAGAGAACAGAGGCTGATCAGTAACAAGACACAGTGATGGTCAATCTTATATGTCAACTCGACTAGCCTGTGGTGTGCAGTAGTTCGGTCAGCACCAGTCTAGATTCCAAAGAAGGAATTCAGCCTCAAGACTCCAATGTAGAAACCCTGCCTGAGTTGCTCACTTGCCTCACCAGCCTTCAGAATTTCGACTCAAGACTGTGACGTTAAATCTTACATGAATTTCTAGCCTGTCAGCTTGCCCTCCAGATTTCGAACTTGTCAGCCATCATGAACATGTAAGCTAGTTTCTTATGATGAAGTGCTTATGCATTCTCTCTCTCTCTCTGCCTGAAACAACAGAACAAACATTTCAGTACAACAGAGTAAATATGGGGAAGAAGATAACAGTTTAAGAAGTAAATTCACTCACTACTTAGTCCTTTCAAATGTAACCTACTTCTTGTTTTCCAACCTTTACTTCTTGCATCCCAACCAAGTATCTGACTTGAAATTCTGCTGCAGTAAGCTTCTATGTTCAAGTTGCCAGGTTTCTAAATAAAAGTTGTGGGGGTTTTGTGGTTTTTTTTTTTTTTTTTTTTTCCTGCCAAATTCTAATCTTATCTCAAGGATAATACCCTCTGATCTTAAATTATAACCATTTACAGATCTCCTTAAAATCCATTTGTGTGCTTTGGAAAGAAAGCTAAAACTTGCTATCTATAAAGACATAATGGAGCTATAATTCATGTTCATTTGGGAGGCCCAAGACACCATTATTTAAGAAAATGAGAGAACACAGAAAGGAACTAGCGTTTAGGAGACTAGAATAGATTTGTTTGAAAAGATTAAGAGACATGATCACTGTGGTTATCATCTGTACATTTGTAGAGGAGCCAATCAGGAACAAGCTGACCCAATTATCTAGCAATTACTGTGCCAGGCCCTTTGGGTGCAGAAGCCTGGAATCTAATGAGAAAGACAAAGCTAAAACATACTAAGCATTTACATAAATATTTTTAGGTTCACAAAACCTTTTCTTCATATGCATGAATAAAATAATCAAACAAAAATTATATTAAAAAAAAAGAGTAAGTTGAGCTGCTTGTTGAAGTTATAGGAGTGACCAGAGTAGGGCTTCCCTGGTGTATCTTGGTTTCTCACTGCTTCAGCCCTGTTCCTGGTGCTCCTGGAGGTGCATGGAACACTACCTGAGAGCCATTGAGAGGTCAAGATTTCCTATTTTCTCAGTTTCTAGAACCCATGGATTATATGTGTACACATTCACTTGAACACATTTGCCTGGAGGCAGAGAATCATTGGGGGGGGGGGACTCATTTTATATATATAAAGAAATATTTCCATTTCAGAAATTAAAACAATTTTTCTTCTTCTTCTTATTTTTTTACTTTACAATATTGTATTGGTTTTGCCATACATCAACATGCATCCACCATGGGTGTGCATGTGGTCCCCATCCTGAACCCCTCTCCCACCTCTTTCCCCATACCATCCCTCTGGGTCATCCCAGTGCACCAGCCCCAAGCTTCCTGTATCCTGCATCGAACCTGTACTGGCGATTCGTTTCTTATATTATACATGTTTTAATGCCATTCTCCCAAATCATCCCCCACTCCCTCTCCCACAGAGTCCAAAAGGCAAAAAAAGCACATGCCTTAAGACTACGTTTCACAAAAATTATGTGAAAATGATTACAAGGCTGTAGAAATTCAGAAGAGGAAATGCCAGTCTGACTGAGCAAATCAAGACAGACTTCACTGGGAAGCTGACACTCGATATGCTGAATCTGGACAGGAGAAGAGGACAAGAAGGGAACCACTTAGGAGCGGCGACAGTGGGAACACCAGTGCTGGAGCTGGAATGATGGAACTTGATATTGGGAGACTGACCATGCGGAACAAAGAGCCTGCACAATGAGTACTGGTTGAAACACATTTGGAAAGATTGAGACCCTGAGGATTGGGTTACCTCTAAACATCCAGCATTTATAACTTTACCCAATACATATTGGATGTTTAAAATTACATGTAAAATGAGGAAATTTTATTTGATTCAGGAGGTAATGGGAGAGCAACGTCTTTCTAAATTAGACAAGTACATTGTGCTATTTCCTCCTATAGGTCTCAAATTTAAAAACTGTGTATTATTAATGTTTTTCTGTGTATTCTTGCCACCTCTTCTTAATATCTTCTGCTTCTGTTAGGCCCATACCATTTCTGTCCTTTAATATGCCCATCTTTGCAGGAAATGCTCCCTTGGTATCTCTTAATTTTCTTGAAGAGATCTCTAGTCTTTCCCATTCTATCGTTTTCCTCTATTTCTTTGCATTGATACACAAAATACATAGAAGAACGATACAAAAAGATCTTCATGACCCAGATAAACATGATGGTGTGATCACCCATCTAGAGCCAGACATCCTGGAATGCAAAGTAAGTGGGCCCTAGGAAGCATCACTATGAACAAAGTTAGTGGAGGTGATAGAATTCCAGTTGAGCTATTTCAAATCCTAAAAGATGACGCTGTGAAAGTGCTGCACTCAATATGCCAGCAAATTTGGAAAACTCAGCAGTGGCCACAGGACTGGAAAAGATCAGTTTTCATTCCAGTCCCAAAGAAAGGCAATGCCAAAGAATGTTCAAACTGCTGTGCAATTACACTCATGCCACACAGTTGCAAAGTAATACTCAAAATTCTCCAAGCCAGGTTTCTACAGTATGTGGACCATGAATTTCCAGATGTTCAAGCTGGATTTAGAAAAGGCAGAGGAGCCAGACATCAAATTGCCCACATCTGTTGGATCATCAAAAAAGCAAGAGAGTTCCAGAAACACATCTACTTCTGCTTTATTGACTATGCCAAAGCCTTTGACTATGTGGACCACAAAAAACTGTGGGAAATTCTTAAAGAGATGGGAATAGCAGACCACCTGACTTTCCTCTTGAGAAATCTGTATGCAGGTCAAGAAGCAATAGTTAGAACTAGACATGGAACAACCGACTGGTTCCAAATTGGAAAAGGACTATGTTAAGGCTGTGTATTGTCACCCTGTTCATTTAACTTATATGCAGGGTATATCATGAGAAGTGCCAGGCTGGATGAAGCACAAGCTGGAATCAAGATTGCAGGGAGAAACATCAATAACTTCAGATATGCAGATGACACCACCCTTATGGCAGAAAGTGAAGAAGAACTAAAGAGTCTCTTGATGAAAGTGAACGAGGAGAGTGAAAATTTGGCTTACAGCTCAAGATGCAGAAAACTAAGATCACGGCATCCGGTCCCATCACTTCATGGCAAACAGATGGGGAAACAGTGACAGACTTTCTTTTGGGGGGCTCCAAAATCACCACAGATGGTGACTGCAGTCATGAAATTAAAAGACCCCTTGCCGCTTGGAAGAAAATATATGACCAACCTCGATGGCATTATTAAAAAGCAGAGACATTACTTTGCCAACAAAGGTCTGTCTAGTCAAAGCTATGGTTTTTTCAGTAGTCATGTATGGATGTGAGAGTTGGAGTATTAAGAACACTGAGTGCCGAAGAATTGATGCTTTTGAATTGTGGTGTTGGAGAAGATTCTTGAGAGTCCCTTGGACTTCAAGGAGATCCAACAAGTCAATCCTAAAGGAAATCAGTCCTGAATATCCATTGGAAGGACTGATGCTGAAGCTGAAACTCCAATACTTTGGCCACCTGCTGTGAAGAGCTGACTCCTTGGAAAAGATCCGGATGCTGGGAAAGATTGAAGGCAGAGGAGAAGGGGATGACAGAGGATGAGATGGTTGGATGGTATCACTGACTGGATGGATATGAATTTGAACAAGCTGTGAGAGTTGGTGATGGACATGGAAGCCTGACATGCTGCAGTCCATGGGGTCGCAAAGAGTTGGACGCGACTGAACGACTGAACTGACTGACTGATTATTAATGTAGGACTTCCCTAGTGGCTTGAAGGTACAAAGAATCCACCTGTAATGAGACATGGGTTCTATCCCTGGGTTGGGAAGATCCCCTTGAGGAGAACATGGCAACCCACTTCAGTATTCTTGCCTGGAGAGTCCTCATGGACAGAGGAACCTGGCAGGCAACAGTCCATGGTTGGCAAAGAGTCGGACATGACTGACCAACTAAGCACATTATTACCGCAAGTATATATTTTACAGTAATAACCCAATATTGATTTGAACTCTTGATAATATTCACAGTATTATGAAAGCAACACATTGCCAACTCCGAAAAACTTTCCGATTGTTTTGTTAAATGTACTAAAGTTAGCCAAGTACTGAGATGCATGTTTTCTACTACCACAAGTTACTTTTTCTATATTTTAAGTAGTATATCATCGTTTTGATAGTAGGCTTCCCTGGTGGCTCACATGGTAAAGAATCTGCCTGTAGTGCAGGAGACCTGGGTTGGGAAGATCCCCTGGAGAAGGGAATGGCACCCCACTCCAGTATTCTTGCCTGGAGAATTCCACGAACAGCGGAGCCTGGTGGGCTATAGTCCATGGGGTCTCAGAGAGTCGGACACAACTGAGCGACTAACACTCACTTTCATAGTTTTGGTAGTACTTGGAATTTATTTTAATCATGTGTGGTAAGACACACAGACTTGGAAATGAGTGTTTATGCGGCAAGAACCGTCACAGATTCTTAGAAACAGAAGGCATAGCATACCCTGCAGGTTTGGGCGGAGGGCACATGGAGAAGCTCCAAAACTGGTCAGTAGGCAGAAGGTATGGGAGAAATCATGGGCAGGAGCCTTTACTGTGGTTTCCATGGGCAGGTACAATTGAGGCAGTGCAAGCAGGGTTATGGCACCCCACTCCAGTATTCTTGCCTGGAAAATCCCATGGACAGAGGAGCCTGGTAGGCTGCAGTCCACGGGGTTGCTGAGGGTCAGACACGACTGAGCAGCTTCACTTTCACTTTTCACTTGCATGCATTGGAGAAGGAAATGGCAACCCACTCCAGTGTTCTTGCCTGGACAATCCCAGGGACGGGGGAACCTGGTGGGCTGCCGTCTATGGGGTTGCACAGAGTCAGACATGACTGAAGCAACTTAGCAGCAGCAGCAGCAGCAGGGTTAGGATTGGCTAGTGTGAGTAATTTCCGCAGTCTCTGGGGGCATAGGGATTTGCTGTCTGGTACTTAGCCTTTGGAGTGATTGAGACAAGGGAATATTGCCCTGGAGTGTAAGAGCCCAATAAAGGAGGTGGTTGGGGATATGGACTCTGGATTGTTTGGTTTACATTTGAAAAGCACATGCAAGGGAGAGTTGTTTATTGTCCCTAAAAAATTGGCTGACACTGGGAGGGTGTCAGTCCTCCAGTTCTTCCAAGCTAGCGAGTATGTAATCCAGGAACTACCTAGTATATAGCTCTGATCTACTAATGATCGACCAGGAAATCCTAAACTGTTATAAATAAAATAGGCCCATAACACCGTAAAACTGCCTTGGGAACCATGTATAAGGCAGGAACTGAATTAGCCTTGAAGGACTGGGGCTGACTCTGATATTCCCAATATTCATGCTGATGAAGCTCTGTGCTACTGATATAAAAATCTTTCTTTAGTAGTTTTAGGGGGTTAGATCGGGGCAGCTGAAGAAGATTAAATGAGAATGGCAAGGGCAGAGGAGCAGCTTTTAAAATTTGTTTTCAAGGTGAGCCATCAAACTGAAATAAAGTATAAGATGTGAAGACAGTAAAAAACAAAAAAACATAAAAACCAGTCAGGAGATGAATTCATTCCAGATAAAAATGAAAAACGTTGAGCAGTCTTAAAATGACTTTAAGTCTTTTTAAAATCCTGCCTTAGTCTACTCAGGTTGCCATAATGTAATGCCATAGACTAGATGGCTTAAAAAACATTTATTTTCCTACAGTTTTGAAGGCTGTTAAGTCCAAGATCAAGGTGCTGGCAGGGTCTGCTAATGGCAAGAGCTCTCTTCCTGGCTTGTGGAGGGCTGCCTTCTCCCTCTGTCGTCACAGGTCAGAGAGAGCTGATGGCTCTTCCACTTTTATAGGAACATCAGTTCCAATGTATCAGATTACTACCCTTCTGACTTCTTTTAACCCTAATCACCTTGAAAACTCTATTACCAATACAGTCACATGGGCGATTAGGGTTTCAACATACAAATTGGAGGAGGTGACACAATTCACTTCAAAGCAATATGCCTCTAGCTGCCCCAGATTCATGTCTTTATCATGTGCAAAATACATTTGTTCTGTCCACATAGCCCCCAAAGCCTTAATTCATTCTAGCTTCAACTCTAAAGTCCAAAGTCTAATCTAAATACCATCTAAATCAGATATGGATGAGATTCAAGGTACATTTCATCCTGAAACAAAAATTCTTCTCCAGCTGTGAACCTGCGATATCAGACAATTATGTGCTTCTGAAGTACAGTGGTGGTTCAGGCATAGACATTCCCACTCCAAAAGAAAGAAATAGGAAAGAAGGGTAGGGTGACAGGTCCCAAGCAAATCCAAAACCTAGCGAGGCAAATTCCTTTAGATTAAAAAAAAAAAAAAATTTGTTGGAGTGTAGTTGCTGAACAGTGTTGTGTTAGTCTCTACTGTACAGCAAAGTAAATCAGTTATATGTATACAGATATCCACTCTTGGATTTCCGTCCCATTTAGGTCATCGCAGAGCACTGAGCAGAGTTCCCTAGCTGTACAGTAGGTTCTCATTAGTTATCTGTTTTATGCATAGTAATGTATATATTTCAATCCCAATCTACCAATTCACCCAGCCCTCCTCTTCACCCCTCTGTGTTCATATATATGTTCTGTATATTTGTGTTTCCGTTTCTTTCTTTGCAAATAGGTGACAGTGAAAGTCACTTAGTCGTGTCTGAATCTTTGTGACCCCATGACTGTACAGTCCATGGAATTTCCCAGGCCAGAATGTTTAGTGGGTGGCCATTCCCTTTTCCAGGGCATCTTCCCAACCCAGGGATTGACCCCAGGACTCTTTACCAGCTGAGCCACCAGAGAAGCCCTGGTGCAAATAGGTTAAGCTGTACCCTTTTTTCTAGATTCCACATAGGTGTGTTAATATACAGTATTTGTTTTTCTGACTCACTTCACTCTATATGACAGTCTCTAGATTTATCCACATCTCTACAGATGACTCAATTTTGTTTCTTGTTATGTTTGAGTAATATTTCATTGCATACACACACACACACATATATATTATACATTATACAGTGGAAGTGACCAATAGATTCAAGGGATTAGATATGTTAGACAGAGTGCCTGAAGAACTACGCACAGAGGTTCATGGCATTGTACAGGAGGCAGGGAACAAGACCATCCCCAAGGAAAAGAAATGCAAAAAGGAAAATGGTTGTCTGAGGAGGCCTTACAAATAGCTGTGAAAAGAAGAGAAGCAAAAGGCAAAGGAGAAAAGGAAAAATATACCCATTTGAATACAGAGTTCCAAAGAATAGCAAGGAGAGATAACAAAGCCTTCCTCAGTGATCAGTGCAGAGAAATAGAGGAAAATAAGAGAATGGGAAAGTCTAGAGATCTCTTCAAGAAAATTAGAGGTACCAAGGGAAAATTTCATGCAAAGATGGGCTCAATAAAGAACAGAAATGATATAGACCTAACAGAAGAAGAAGATATTAAGAAGAGGTGGCAAGAATACACAGAAGAACTATACTAAAAAGATCTTCATGACCCATATAATCATGATGGTGTGATCACTCACCTAGAGCCAGACATCCTGGAATGCAAAGTCAAGTGGGCCTTAGGAAGCATCACTGTGAACAAAGTTAGTGGAGGTGATAGAATTCCAGTTGAGCTATTTCAAATCCTAAAAGATGATGCTGTGAAAGTGTTGCACTCAATATGCCAGCAAGTTTGGAAAACTCAGCAGTGGCCACAGGACTAGGATAAGTCAGTTTTCATTCCAGTCCCAAAGAAAGGCAATGTCAAAGAATGTTCAAAGTACTGCAAAATTGCACTCATTTCACACATTAGCAAAGTAATACTCAGAATTCTCCAAGCCAGGCTTCAACTGTACATGAGCCATGAACTTCCAGATGTTCAAGCTGGATTTAGAAAGGCAGAGGAACCAGAGATCAAATTGCCAACATCCACTGGATCATCAAAAAGGCAAGAAACTTTCACAAAAAATCTACTTCTGCTTTATTTACCATGCAGACTGTGTGGACCACATCAAACTGGAAAATTCTTAAAGAGATGGGAATACCAGACCACCTGACCTGCCTCTTGAGAAATCTGTGTGCAGGTCAGGAAGCAACAGTCAGAACTGGACATGCAACAACAGACTGGTTCCAAATCGGGAGAGCAGTATGTTAAGGCTGTATATTGTCACCCTGCTTATTTAACTTACATGCACAGTACATCATGCAAAATACCAGGCTGGATGAAGCACAAGCTGGAATCAAGATTGCCGGGAGAAATATCAATAACCTCAGATACACAGATGACAGCATCCTTATGGCAGAAGGTGAAGAAGAACTAAAGAGCGTCTTTATGAAAGTGAAAGAGGAGAGTGAAAAAGTTGGCTTAAAGCTCAGTATTCAGAAAGGTAAGGTTATGGCATCTGGTCCTATCACTTCATGGCAAACAGATGGGGAAACAGTGGGAACAGTGACAGACTTTATTTTGGGGGGACTCCAAAATCACTGCAGATGGTGACTGCAGCCATGAAATTAAAAGTCACTTGTTCCTTGGAAGAAAAGTTATGACAGCATATTAAAAAGCAGAGACATTAGTTTGCCAACAAAGGTCTGCTTAGTCAAAGCTATGGTTTTTCCAGTAGTCATGTATGGATGTGAGAGTTGGACTATAAAGAGCTGAGTGCCAAAGAAGTGATACTTTTGAACTATGGTGTTGGATAAGACTCTTGAGAGTCCCTTGGACTGCAAGGAGATCCAACCAATCAATCCTGAAGGAATTCAGTCCTGAATATTCTTTGGAAGGACTGATGTGGAAGCTGAAACTCCAATACTCTGGCCACATGATACAAAGAACTGACTCACTTGAAAAGACCCTGATCCTGGGAAAGCCTGAAGGTGGGAGGAGAAGGGGACAACAGAGGATGAGATGGTTGGATGACATCTCTGACTTGATGGACAGCAGTTTGAGCAAGCTCTGGGAGTTAGTGATGGACAGGGAAGCCTGGTGTGCTTTAGTCCATGGGGTCGCAAAGAGTCGGGCACGACTGAGCAACTGTACTGAACTGAACTGATACACACACACACACACACACACACATTAGGTTTCCCAGATGGCACTAGTGGTGAGGAACCTGCCTTCCAGGAGATGTTAGAAATGTGGGTTAGATTCCTGGGTCTGGAAGAGCCACTGGAGGACGGCATGGCAATCCCCTCCAGTATTCTTGCCTAGAGAATCCCATGGACAGAGGAGCCTGGTGGGCTATAGTCCATAGGGTTGCAAAGAGTCAAAGACAACTAAAGCAACTTAGCATGCATGCATGCATGTATACATACATACATATCCATGCTTTATCCATTCCTCTGTTGATGGATGTTTAGGTTGCTTCCATGTCCTGGCTATTGTAAATAGTGTTGCAATGAACACTGAGGGGCACGTATCTTTTGGAATTATGGTTTTCTCCAGGTATATGCCCAGGAGTGGGATTTCTGGGTCATATGATAGTTCTATTTTTAATTTTTAAAGAACCTCTATACAGCTCTCCCAGAGAAGGCAATGGCACCCCACTCCAGTACTCTTGCCTGGAAAATCCCATGGGCAGAGGAGCCTGGTAGGCTGGAGCCCATGGGGTCGCGAAGAGTCGGACACAACTGAGCAACTTCACTTTCACTTTTCACTTTCATGCATTGGAGAAGGAAATGGCAACCCACTCCAGTGTTCTTGCCTGGAGAATCCCAGGGACAGGGGAGCCTGGTGGGATGCCGTCTATGGGGTCGCACAGAGTCGGACACGACTGAAGTGACTTAGCAGCAGTAGTAGCATACTGTTCTCCATGGTGGCTGTATCAATTTGCATTCCTGCCAACAGTGTAAGAGGGTTCTCTTTTCTCCGTACCCTCTCCAGCATTTATTGTTTATAAATTTTCTTGGGAATAATCCTCTTTGGCTCCACATCCCGCCTTCTGGAACCACTGGGGTGTCAGTCCTGTGGCTTTGCCAGGTGGAGGTCTCATCCCCAAGGCTTCAGTTGGAGGCCATATGGCCTGTTGAAACCAAGGTGATGGCCCATGCTTTGAAGCTTAAGAAGGAATCTGATGATCTCTGAATGGCCTTTGGAGTCTTTCTTTTTGTTTCTTAGAGAATAGTGTACATTTGCAGCCAAATAGCTGCAAATAGCTTTCCTCTTACAGAATCTAAGCAGTTTAACAGCCTTCTTTCATTTCATCCTGTTTCAGTATCCCTAATGGGCAGTGTTTCTGCTAATAAAATCCTATATCTATGCCTGGTTTTTGCTGAGGTAGTGGATAATTTTGTGATTCTAATCCCTACTAGTCTTATTTTCAAAGGTTGTATAGCCATGCCCTCTATTTTTTCTTTAGAAAAAGCTTACTTTTGTATATGTGTGTGTAAAATGTAGGGACTGAAAATTTTCTAAGTAGTCAAGTGCTGCTTCCTTTTTGCTCAACAATTCCTTCTTCAGTTCAGCTCCCTCTTCTTGCATTTTATTATAAGCAGTCAGGAGGAACCATACTGGTCCTTTAACAGTTTGCTGAGCAACCTCTACAGCTAAAAACCCACTTGTTTGGATATTCCATTTTATTTTATTATAAAAATCAATTTTTATAGTTGCTATATGTTGTCAGTGTCTGATATAGTAATTCATAATTTGTAAAGGTTATATTCCAAATATAACCTTTATAGTTATAGTTTATAGTTACCATAAAATATTTGCTGTTATTTCCTTGTTGTACAACGTCCTTGTAGCTGATTTTATACTTAATAGCTTGTACCTCTTAATTCCCTATTCTTATCATGCCCTTCCCCTCTTCCCTCTCCCAGTTTGTAGCCACTGTTTGTTCTCTATATCTGTAAGTCTGCTTCTTTTTTCTTTTATTCACTAGATTCCACATATGTGATATCATACAGTATTTTTCTTTGTCTTCCTTATTTCACTTAGCATAATCCTCTGCCCCAGGTGCATCCATATTGCTGGAAATGGCAAAAAAAATTTTCTTTTTTATGGCTGAGTTGTATTCAGAACAGATCAGTCGCTCAGTCCTGTCCGACTCTTTGTGACACCATGAATCACAGCACGCCAGGCCTCCCTGTCCAACACCAACTCCCAGAGTTCACTCAGACTCACATCCATCGAGTCAGTGATGCCATCCAGCCATCTCATCCTCTGTCGTCCCCTTCTCCTTTTTCCCCCAATCCCTCCCAGAATCAGAGTCTTTTCCAATGAGTCAACTCTTTGCATGAGGTGGCCAAAGTACCGGAGTTTCAGCTTTAGCATCATTCCTTCCAAAGAAATCCCGGGGCTGATCTCCTTCAGAATGGCCTGGTTGGATCTCCTTGCAGTCCAAGGGACTCTCAAGAGTCTTCTCCAACACCAACAGTACAAAAGCATCAATTCTTCGGCGCTCAGCCTTCTTCACAGTCCAACTCTCACATCCATACATGACCACAGGAAAAACCATAGCCTTGACTAGACGGACCTTTGTTGGCAAAGTAATGTCTCTGCTTTTCAACATGCTATCTTGGTTGGTCATAGCTTTCCTTCCAAGGAGTAAGCATCTTTTAATTTCATGGATGCAGTCACCATCTGCAGTGATTTTGGAGCCCAGAAAAATAAAGTCTGACACTGTTTCCACTGTTTCCCCATCTATTTCCCATGAAGTGATGGGACCGGATGCCATGATCTTCGTTTTCTGAATGTTGAGCTTTAAGCCAACTTTATCACTCTCCTCTTTCACTTTCCTCAAGAGGCTTTTGAGTTCCTCTTCACTTTCTGCCGTAAGGGTGGTATCATCTGCATATCTGAGGTTATTGATATTTCTCCTGGCAATCTTGATTCCAGCTTGTGTATCTTCCAGTCCAGCGTTTCTCATGATGTACTCTGCATAGAAGTTAAACAGGGTGACAATATACAGCCCTGTCGTACTCCTTTTCCTATTTGGAACCAGTCTGTTGTTCCATGTCCAGTTCTAACTGTTGCTTTCTGACCTGCATACACATTTCTCAAGAGGCAGGTCAAGTGGTCTGGTATTCCCATCTCTTTCAGAATTTTCCACAGTTTATTGTGATCCACACAGTCAAAGGCTTTGGCATAGTCAGTAAAGCAGAAATAGATGTTTTTCTGTAACTCTCTTGCTTTTCCATGATCCAGCGGATGCTGGCAATTTGATCTCTGGTTCCTCTGCCTTTTCTAAAACCAGCTTGAACATCAGGAAGTTCACGGTTCACGTATTGCTGAAGCCTGGCTTGGAGAATTTTGAGCATTACTTTACTAGCGTGTGACATGAGTGCAATTGTGCGGTAGTTTGAGCATTCTTTGGCATTGCCTTTCTTTGGGATTGGAATGAAAACTGACCTTTTCCAGTCCTGTGGCCACTGCTGAGTTTTCCAAATTTGCTGGCATATTGAGTTCAGCACTTTCACAGCATCATCTTTCAGGATTTGGAATAGCTCAGTTGCATTTCTATCACCTCCACTAGCTTTGTTGGTAGTCATTCTTTCTAAGGCCCACTTGACTTCACATTCCAGGATGTCTGGCTCTAGGTCAGTGATCACACCATCGTGATTATCTGGGTTGTGAAGATCTGTTTTGTACAGTTCTTCTGTGTATTCTTTCCATCTCTTCTTAATATCTTCTGCTTCTGTTAGGTCCATACCATTTCTGTTCTTTATTGAGCCCATCTTTGCATGAAATGTTCCTTTGGTATCTCTGATTTTCTTGAAGAGATCTCTAGTCTTTCCCATTTTGTTGTTTTCCTCTATTTCTTTGCATTGATCACTGAAGAAGGCTTTCTTATCTCTTCTTGCTATTCTTTGGAACTCTGCATTCAGATGTTTATATCTTTCCTTTTCTCCTTTGCTTTTCGCTTCTCTTCTTTTCAGAGCTATTTGTAAGGCCTCCCCAGACAGCCATTTTGCTTTTTTGCATTTCTTTTCCATAGGGATAGTCTTGATTCCTGTCTCCTGTACAATGTCACGAACCTCATTCCATAGTTCATCAGGCACTCTATCTATCAGATCTAGGCCCTTAAATCTATTTCTCACTTCCACTGTATAATCATAAGGGATTTGATTTAGGTCATACCTGAATGGTCTAGTGGTTTTCCCTCCTTTCTTCAATTTAAGTCTGATTTTGGCAATAAGGAGTTCATGGTCTGAGCCACAGTCAGCTCCTGGTCTTGTTTTTGCTGACTGTATAGAGCTTCTCCATCTTTGGCTGCAAAGAATATAATCAATCTGATTTCGGTGTTGACCATCTGGCGATATCCATGTATAGAGTCTTCTCTTGTGTTGTTGGAAGAGGGTGTTTGTTATGACCAGTGCATTTTCTTGGCAAAACTCTATTAGTCTTTGCCCTGCTTCATTCCGTATTCCAAGGCCAAATTTGCCTGTTACTCCAGGTGTTTCTTGACTTCCTACTTTTGCATTCCAGTCCCCTATAATGAAAAGGACATCTTTTTTGGGTGTTAGTTCTAAAAGGTCTTGTAGGTCTTCATAGAACCGTTCAACTTCAGATTCTTCAGCATTACTGGTTGGGGCATAGACTTGGATTACTGTAATATTGAATGGTTTGCCTTGGAAACGAACAGAGATCATTCTGTCGTTTTTGAGATTGCATCCAAGTACTGCATTTTGGACTCTTTTGTTGACCATGATGGCTACTCCATTTCTTCTGAGGGATTCCTGCACGCAGTAGTAGATATAATGGTCATCTGAGTTAAATTCACCCATTCCAGTCCATTTCACTTCGCTGATTCCTAGAATGTTGACATTCACACTTGCCATCTCTTGTTTGACCACTTCCAATTTGCCTTGATTCATGGACCTGACATTCCAGGTTCCTATGCAATATTGCTCTTTACAGCATCAGACCTTGCTTCTATCACCAGTCACATCCACAGCTGGGTATTGTTTTTGCTTTGGCTCCATCCCTTCATTCTTTCTGGAGTTATGTCTCCACTGATCTCCAGTAGCATATTGGGCCCCTACTGACCTGGGGAGTTTCTCTTTCAGTATCCTATCATTTTGCCCTTTCATACTGTTCATGGGGTTCTCAAGGCAAGAATACTGAAGTGGTTTGCCATTCCCTTCTCCAGCGGACCAAATTCTGTCAGATCTCTCCACCATGACCTGCCCCACGAGCATGGCTTAGTTTCATTGAGTTAGACAAGGCTGTGGTCCTAGTGTGATTAGATTGACTAGTTTTTTGCGAGTATGGTTTCAATGTGTTTGAATTGTATTACATTGTATATATGTGCATTCCATTCATCTGTCAATGGACCCTTAGGTTGCTTCTGTGTCTTGAAAGTGTACTGCTATGAACATTGGGGTGCATGTATATTTTCGAGTAGAATTTTTGTATTTTCCAGATATATACCCAGGAGTGAGATTGCTGAGTCATATGGTAGTTCCCTTTTTAGTTTTTTTTAGAAACCTCCAAAGTGTTGTCCACAGTATGAACGGATGCACTAAGTGAGAAGTTAAAAGCTTTTAACAAAGAGCCAAACAACCAAATAGAGATGAAGAGCACAATAACTGAAATAAAAAATACACTCGAAGGAATCAACAGTAGATTGAATGGTACAGGGCAACAGATCAGTGAGCCAGAAGACAGAGTAGGGTAATTCACTGCCGCTGAAATAAATACTCATTTTTATTGCTTGCAAGTTCTCTTTTTCACAGAACTAGAACACCAGTTCAGCCAAGTTCTTTGCCTTTTATCACATGGTTATCTTGTCTTAGTTTCCAGTAACGTGTTCTTCATTTCTATCTGAGGCTTCACCAGGATGACCTTGAATGTCCATATTTCTACTAACATTCTGTTCATAATTATTTGTTTATTCTCTAAGAAGATAGACTGCCTCTCAAGCTCTCCTCTTTTCTTTCTGAATCCTTACTAGAATCACCTCTAACATCTATAGTTCTACCAATATTGTCCTCACAGTAACTCAGGCTTTTATTGGCATGTATCTCAAAAACTTCTCCAAGCCTCTGCTCACTACCCAGTTTACAAAGCCCCTTCCACATTTTTAGGTATTGTTACAGCAGCAGGCTATTTCTTGGTACCAGAATCAGAAAGGAAAAGGAATGATCTATATTAAATATATATATATATATATATATATATAATCATAAGGATAGGAAAAAGATCCAGTTGGTAGCCCTAGAAAATATATCAGCATTTGAAAACTCATAAAATTTAAAACATTAACTCTGGAATGGGACAAAGTTAAAGACCTAACAAACTGGAAGAGAGAACTAAGAATTGTACCCAAGATGCAGCATAAAGAAAAACATTGAAAAAATTTTGAGATATGGTGTTCAAGAATCCTTGTTTAATAGAATTTTAATGGGATGCTAGCAAAAGATAATAGAGGAATGTTACAGCAGGATATTCAGAGAGAGAATGTCTGAGAAGTTTTAATATGCATAAATAAAAATCAATAAGGAAAACACTTATCTACAGTGTACTAATCCAATAAAGGTTAGAAGAAGGAGGACAAATGAAGCCATTAGAAACTGCTGATGAAACTAAACTATGGAATAAAATGGTGTAACTCAAAATACATTGTAGTGACAACAAATGTAAATAGATTACATGACTCTGGTTAAATTAAAAATAAAATTACTAGCTTAGATATTAAAAAAAAAAACAGTTATATGGTGTTTATAGGAGACACTGACACAAAAACACGCACACCACCAAATCTGTGCACACCCACCCTGAAAAGAAAATTTCAAAAGAGAAAAAGCAAAAGAGATATTCTAGGCATATATGGACCAAAAGAAGAGCTGAAATAAAAATATTATTCAAAATAGAATATAAAGCAGATGCATTAACATTAATAAAGAATATTTATGAAGAGTATAAAATTATAACTTTGTGTATGCTTAATATAGATGTAGACTGTAACCCCCCTCCAAAACAAACAGCTATAAAAACTCAGAATTACAAAATAAAATTGACAAACTTAATATCATAATGGGAGAGTTTAACACCTCTCTTAGAAACTACTAATTTGGAGAATATACAAAGAGGATTTGAGTAACACATATGCTGCTGCTAAGTCGCTTCAGTCGTGTCCGACTCTGTGCGACGCCATGGATGGCAGCCCACCAGGCTCCTCTGTCCCTGGGATTCTCCAGGCAAGAACACTGGAGTGGGTTGCCATTTCCTTCTCCAATGCATGCAAGTGAAAAGTGAAAGTGAAGTCGCTTGGTCGTGTCTGACTTCGCGATCTCATGGACTGTAGCCTACCAGGCCCCTCCATCCATGGGATTTTTCAGGCAAGAGTACAGGAGTGGGTTGCCATGTCCTTCTTCAGAGTAACATATATAGCATGATTTTAAATATATATATATATATCTTTGTACCCAAAAGAGAACCCAACAGAGAATACATACTCTTCTAAAGCATGCATGCAACATTTAAAAGTTTAAAATTTACTATATACTTGCAGTCACAAAGAATCACAATCATTCACATATTATCTAGTCACTATTCTATTAAAATTAGAAATTAGCTGTTACAAATAGTAATGAAAATCCTTCAGTATGGGAACCTGAAAAAAAAGAAAAGCATAACCAATGTATGGATTAAAGAATAATTCACAAAATTATAACATGTATTAACTGAATGATTGAAAAACTAAAATACTAAAAAATAAAAATAATTATTTGAGATATAGCTAATGCAGTGAAATAAAAATGGAATATATATATTACATTCATATTCTAGTCAATATATCATAATTTTTAATCACCATAAAGATAATTAGTTTCCTCTTAAAGCCTTTCAATAGCTCTCTTTCTGGAATCAATCAATATTTTCATCCTTAGTATCTTTGCTTTGCTTTTCAAAAAAGTTAACCTTAATTACATCACTAAGTGAAAACTGTCTGATGATTACACAGATCTTACTAGCTATAGTAAAGACTAATATCAGAAAATCAAATCGTCTTTTATTCATTCTACATTAGACAAGTGGGTCCTTGTATAGTTTATCAGTTCCTAGAGTCTTTTCTAAAATTAATAACTTGATTTTCTTGGTGAGTATCCTAGGGGGAAGCTAACCTTTATTTGTCATTTCCACATGGCAAGAATCTCCTCTGTGAGTTACAGTTGACAGACTGTTTTCAGCTTTTCTTTATCTCCTGTTATTTCTCCTCTTCAGATTTGAGAGACTTTTGTGTATCTTTCTTGGCCTAAAAACTCACAGATACACTGCCCAGCCATGTTTTTACCCCTTTTTGTTATGGAATTGTTTCTACTCAAAAGAAAATTTATACAAGCATGCGATTATTCCCAAATATATCACACCGATATCCCATTTTTGCTAGATGAATAAAAACAGTGACTACCAGAACTTGTGAACAGTAAAGACTGTAAAGTCATATCTAAAACTTATGTCTTACTGCTACTCACTGAAATTCCATTTGTGCTGTTTTCTACCTCTTCGGTTTTAAAATTTGCAGTCATTACCAGTCAATGTAATTTCTGTACTCTTAGAAAAATTCAAAAGTTCATTTATACCTTTTTTTAGTAGACATTTACCCAGGCATTAAAAGTAATATAAAATTAACACAACGAATAATCATTTACCAGAGGAATTTGGATTGTTGAGCTATGTATAAAAATACCAGTGTAATTCCTGATGGTGCATAGCAGCATAGGAGCCAATATCTAATGGGGTCAAATGTTTATGCATTATAAAAGAGCAATTAATTTGAGCTGGAATGGTCACAGATGTCTCTTGTGAAATTTCTGAGCGAGTAGAACCCAAGTAGCTATCTAGTTTGTGTATATTTAGAGACAAAGAGGAGTTGATAATTATACTTAGAGATATGCATGTATCTTGTTCAGGAAACAGTGAAGTGTCTGACCCAGCTAAAGAAAAGGATCTACACTGAGAGATAGTGAAGAAAAAATGGATTACTGGAGCAGGTTGCATTGTAGAGGATCTTCTGTGACCTAAGAAGATAAACTAAGAGCAGTGTTGATATATGTATGTTCCTAGGATCGTTCATTAATAGGGTTCCTCCAAAACGACCTCTCAGGTCAGATGTGGAAAATACTGAGTTTCTTTACTGTGAGTCTTCTCTAAGACATTAATATGTTAATGGGCATTTTGATTTCCGGTAGGAAAATCTAGCATTTCCCAAACCGATTTGACCCTGGAACCCTTGCTATGGAAACAATGCATGGATCAAGTATTCTATATATATTGGTATCAATCTCAGTCTACAAACTGTAATATATTAAGATATGTACTGTTGTATAGTTTTAAATGGTACATTCCTAGTGTAATCCTTTGTTCCCAGATTGGCATAAATTCAAGGTCTTTCCATTTTCTCCATGAATGTATCATGTTCTGGGGTCTTCTAGTGCTAAGGAGTTAGGTGATTGTGGAATGAGGCATGACATTTATCCACTGTGTCATCTGTGTATGCTGGACATCTGCTGAAAGGTCCTACTTGCTCTCTTGTCCCAGGTGATTGGCCTGTACCATTATTACTGAGACATGTGTTACTCAAATCCAGTGGTTCTCTTTGTTCCTTCCATACGGTAATTCTCATGTTGATGGGAATAACTTCACTGATCTGTTCCATGTTGAGGTACAAGAAATTCTGTATGAATGTACGATGCCCCATCTTTCTTAGACATGTTATTTAATTGTTCTCTGGGGGCTTCCTAATTCCCCTTGGTTTCTATTTATGAAATGTGGCATGTGTTCCATACACCTAATGATTTAAGGCTTTTCCCATGAGGTTTCCACCTAGATCTTTACCCTCTGCCATGTGTTGTTGTTGTTTCCTAGGAAACTAAGTTTTCAAAACGCATAAGCCATAAAATGCTCTCTGTTTCTCTTATGCTTCTGTAATTTTTTATCCTCTGAGGAAATGATCTAGCTGTCCCTTAGTTTTTCTAATGGTTAGTTTCAAACCAGCTTTTTCATTCTCCTCTTTCACCCTTTTCAAGAGACTCTAGTTTGTCTTCACTTTCTGCCATTAGAGCGGTATCATCTGTATATCTGAGGTTGATAATTCTCCCAGAAATCTTGATTCCAACTTGATTCCTCCAGCATAGCACTTCGCATGATATACTCTGCATATCAATTAAATAAGCAGAGTGATGATATACAACCTTTCTAAATCATGAGCCAGTCCTCTGTTCCATGTTCGATTCTAAGTGTTGCTTCTTGACCGGCATACAGGTTTCCCAGGAGGCAAGTAAGGTGGTCTGGTACTCCCATCTCTTTAATCATTTTTCACAGTTTGTTGTGATCCACATGGTCAAAGGACTTCCTTGACAGCTCAGCAGGTAAAGGTACCACCTCCAACACAGGAGTCTCAGGAAACATGGATTTGATCCCTGGATCAGGAAGATTCCCCTGGAGGAGGAAATGGCAACCTACTCCAGTATTCTTGCCTGGAAAATCCCATGAACAGAGGAGCTGGTGGGCTACAGTCCATAGCGTTGCAAAGAGTTGGACACGACCGACAACTGAGCACCATGCATACATACAGTCAAAGGCTTTAGCATAGTCAGTGAAGCTGACTATAGATGTTTTTCTGGAACTCCCTTACTTTCCTCAGTAAATAATGAATAACTCATTGTCTTTGTAGTCTTCTGTGGAGCCCTTTTCTACGGTGACTCTTGAAAAGCCTCTCTTGCTGTTGGGAACTCTTCTTCCACCATATGAAGTAGGCCGGTTTCCTTGTTGAAGACGTGGGGATCAACCCAGAGCCAACTTCAAACAGCAGACATGTAGCTTACTCCAGGTTGAGCTGCCAAGTGCTTAAAAGTTCATAAGTGATCTTAGTTGAGACCCAAACTGCCAGTTGAGCCTCTCCAAAGTGTTAAACTGAATCATAAGCAAATGAAATGGTTCTCTAACCTATTTTTATTGCATCAATATAAAAATGGACAATACAGTACAAAAAATAATATGGTAGGAATGAAAGAAGAAATACTTTGGGGGGAATATTTTCTCAAATACGGATATATGGGATCAAGAAAAACTGAAATGGTATAAGCTGGGACCTTGAAAGGTCTTATTTTTCATTGAATGATCCAAAGTAGTTTTCTTGGTTGAAGTGCCTCATGTTCATTCTTGTGCCAGGAAATTCATTTATTTCTGGATAAGATCTGAGCATTTAATTCAAACTCAACAAAATTATGCAAATATTTTGTAAAAAGTGTTCTTGAGTGAGAGATTTATTATAGGATAAAGAAAAAGCAAGGATAAAGTGTGATTATGGGGACTGTAATCTTCGGGGCCTTAGAATACTGTAGACAGGTCAGTGGATGGACCCATCCTTGATGAGGTCATGGCATCATACTGCAGTTGTCCCTTTTTGTAAAAAACTGTCATTCTCACTGGCTTGGATTCAAGAGATTGTTCTTTTGTCACTGATGAAATGAAAGCAAACAGTTAACTTAGTTTGAACATGTTTTCAGATATTCAGTTCAGTTCAGTTCAGTTCAGTCGCTCAGTCGTGTCTGAATCTTTGCAACCCCGTGAATCGCAGCATGCCAGGCCTCCCTGTCCATCACCAACTCCCGGAGTTCACTCAGACTCACATCCATCGAGTCAGTGATGCCATCCAGCCATCTCATCCTCTGTCGTCCCCTTCTCCTCTTTCCCCCAATCCCTCCCAGCATCAGGGTCTTTTCCAATGAGTCAACTCTTCGCATGAGGTGGCCAAAGTACTGGAATTTCAGCTTTAGCGTCATTCCTTCCAAAGAAATTCCAGGGGTGATCTCCTTCAGAATAGCCTGGTTGGATCTCCTTGCAGTCCAAGGGACTCTCAAGAGTCTTCTCCAACACCACAGCTCAAAAGCATCAATTCTTCAGCTCTCGGCTTTCTTCACAGTCCAACTCTCACATCCATACATGACCACTGGAAAAACTATAGCCTTGACTAGACGGACCTTTGTTGGCAAAGTAATGTCTCTGCTTTTCAATATGCTATCTAGGTTGGTCATAACTTTTCTTCCAAGGAGTAAGCATCTTTTAATTTTATGGCTGCAGTCACCATCTGCAGTGATTTTGGAGCCCCCCAAAATAAAGTCTGGCACTGTTTCCACTGTTGCTAGGCTCAAGTAGTACTAACTCTAATCTCATGAGAACTTCTACTAGCCCTATTAATTGCTTCTTTACAGATTTGTTTTACATCAATTATCTTATTTAATCTTTACAGCAATCCTAAGATTTAGATATTTTTATTCACATTTTAGAGATGAAGAAACTGAAACTGAGCTAGAACAATTGGCCAAAGTTAACGCAACTGGTAAACAGTGGTACAAGAGTTGATAGTCTGGAAAGTTTTTCTGACATTAGTCCTTTTTTTCCTCAATGATGCTGGTTTTTTTTTTTTTCAACCTAATTCAAAGGCACTAGAAACCTGCAGTGCCTCAGGGACCACTGCCCAGAAAAAGGAAGGAGAGGGGAATAAACCAGGCAGTGCTCTGGGCCCATCAACCTAGGTTAAGCCAGAGCACATCTTTTATATATGAGTTGCATTTCAAGTTTTATTTTAAAAATTTCCAAATGTGATAACATACTGGGCGGTTCGTTTTGAACTGTGGTATTGGAGAAGACTCTTGAGAGTCCTTTGGACTGCAAGGAGATCCAACCAGTCCATCCTAAAGGAGATCAGTCCTGAATATTCATTGGAAGGACTGATGTTGAGGCTGAAATGCCAATGATTTGCCACCTGATGTGAAGAACGGACTCATTGGAAAAGACCCTGATGCTGGGAAAGATTGAGGGCAGGAGGAGAAGGGGACGAGAGGGTGAGATGGTTGGATGGCATCACCGATTCGATGGACATGAGTTTGAGTAAGCTCCGGGAGTTGGTGATGCACAGGGAGGCCTGGCGCGCTGCAGTCCTCGACCCCAAGGACTTGGGGTAACTGTAGTCCTTGGGGTCACAAAGAGTCAGACACGACAGAGCAACTGAACAGAACTGAACCATGATGTCTCCTAAAGCTTACTAGTAGCTTCCTGAAATCAGAACAGTCTTATCCTTTCTTTGATCTCACAAGTGGGAAACTGCCCATGTCTTGGAGCAGATGGAAATTACTGCCCTTAGAATGTGCTTTGGGCTCTAGGATCTCCCATTGACCCCTGGCAGCCTTTCTGTCTTTGGCATCAAAGCCAGTTACATTATTCACGTACCTGCAACCTTCTCACTGTTATCAATGATATCAGTGATATCACTGTTATCAGAACTCACTGAGATCTCTCCAAAGAGAGAAGTGATATCTTCTCCAAATATCTTTTTTTTTTTTTTCTTCCTCTCTCTCTTCTTTTTTTTTTTTAATTTTATTTTATTTTTAAACTTTACATAACTGTATTAGATTTGCCAAATATCAAAATGAATCCGCCACAGGTATACATGTGTTCCCCATCCTGAACCCTCCTCCCTCCTCCCTCCCCATTCCATCCCTCTGGGTCGTCCCAGTGCACCAGCCCCAAGCATCCAGTATCGTGCATCGAACCTGGACTGGCATCTCATTTCATACATGATATTTTACATGTTTCAATGCCATTCTCCCAAATCTTCCCACCCTCTCCCTCTCCCACAGAGTCCATAAGACTGTTCTATACATCAGTGTCTCTTTTGCTGTCTCGTACACAGGGTTATTGTTACCATCTTTCTAAATTCCATATATATGCGTTAGTATACTGTATTGGTGTTTTTCTTTCTGGCTTACTTCACTCTGTATAATAGGCTCCAGTTTCATCCACCTCATTAGAACTGATTCAAATGTATTCTTTTTAATGGCTGAATAATACTCCATTGTGTATATGTACCACAGCTTTCTTATCCATTCATCTGCTGATGGACATCTAGGCTGCTTCCATGTCCTGGCTATTATAAACAGTGCTGCGATGAACATTGGGGTACTCGTGTCTCTTTCCCTTCTGGTTTTCTCAGTGTGTATGCCCAGCAGTGGGATTGCTGGATCATAAGGCTTGTCTATTTCCAGTTTTTTAAGGAATCTCCACACTGTTCTCCATAGTGGCTGTACTAGTTTGCATTCCCACCAACAGTGTAAGAGGGTTCCCTTTTCTCCACACCCTCTCCAGCATTTATTACTTGTAGACTTTTGGATCACAGCCATTCTGACTGGTGTGAAATGGTACCTCATAGTGGTTTTGATTTGCATTTCTCTGATAATGAGTGATGTTGAGCATCTTTTCATGTGTTTGTTAGCCATCTGTATGTCTTCTTTGGAGAAATGTCTATTTAGTTCTTTGGCCCATTTTTTGATTGGGTCATTTATTTTTCTGGAGTTGAGCTGCCAGGTTCGATACACGATACTGGATGCTTGGGGCTGGTGCACTGGGACGACTCAGAGGGATGGAACGGGGAGGGAGGAGGGAGGAGGGTTCAGGATGGGGAACACATGTGTACCTGTGGCGGATTGATTTTGATATTTGGCAAAACTAATACAATTATGTAAAGTTTAAAAAATAAAATAAAATTAAAAAAAAAGAAAAAATCATATAAAAGTTCAGTTCTACAGACTTTTAAGCAGCAGGTGTTAGAAATAAATCAAAAGCCCCAAGGGTAAACTACATGTTACCCTTACAACACTTTGAATGGAATATATCCACCCAAAGAGGAAACTGAAAATTTAGATACATTGCAACTTGACACCTGTGGGAGAGAATATACAAATGTCAGCTTCCGAAGAGGAGGCCTGGAAACTTTATCCTGATGATCAAGGCTTCCTATCGTAGAATGGGGCCTATTAAAATAGATGAAGTTGTAACCTGTTGTGCAAGACTGAGAGGAAATGATTGCATTGCCTTGCCAGTTTCAAAGGCACAACTTGCTTCCACTGGTCTTAATATACAGCCTGACTTCTCTTAATAGTATCTTCTTTAGGCAGTGTTTCTAAGCCATCTATCATGATTGTAATCCTGATAGTGTTCACTTGTCTCAGGACTTATTGAGCTGCTGTTTGTGTCAGGCACTCTTGAGTACTGAGGACAGAGTATGAAGATAATGTACAAAGACTGAGGCCTCTCATACTTTTTCTTCTAATTGGTATACAGTACCCAATCATGGTCATCAGGGTTTCACTAGGCTACTTAGGGAGTGTCCGCAGTACATTTGGAAGGAGGAAGCACTCCATTTCAGTTCAGCCATTCAGTCCCGTCCTACTCTTTGTGACCCCATGGACTGCACACCAGGCTTTCCTGTCCATCACCAACACCTGGGTCTTGTTCAAATTCATGTGCATGGAGTTGTTGATGCCATTCAACCATGTCATCGGCTTTGGCTTCTGGGAGTCTGGGAGTGTGTGGTAGGGCCCTTGCCTTGTGTACCAAACCACATGCACTTGGAGTGTGTCTCTTCTCTCTCCTGAACCCTGCGCTGTAGAATCGATTGGTGAGACTGAGTATGGTTAAGCCAGGGTATGACTCATGCAGAATATGCCATGGGTATTTGCTATTGGACCTCTGTTTATAGACAATTTAATGAAAAACTCAAAGTGGTTCTGACTATATATTCATTTCTGATTTAGACCAACTCCATGGTTGCTTTGACATATGGTATTCTCAAGGCCAAAGTTGCAAGGTTTGATTCCCCACCAAGATCAATCAACTTTAGGAAGAAAAAACTTTGGGACTGTCTAAGACCTGTACCCATAAGTAGCCACCCGGTTCTTACTAGTCTGTGCTTATAGCATGGAAACAGGCAAGAGCCTAGAAACACTTGCTCAAAAATCAAATTAGTTCCAAGTGTGCACCTTTGAGAGGGTAGCACTCTACTTGCTATTTGCATACCTAGTGTGTATTATTATGGGTCCAGTGTAGTAGGGGTCAACTCTAAATCATATCTGCACTGTTGCTATTATCATACAATCGAACATTAATAGGGGACAAGGAAACACCATATGTTATTTGGTTTCTAAGATAATTTTAATAACCTGTCTGTAGTAATTACTACATGAATATATTTTTGTTCATAGCTGCTAACAAGCACCAAGATGGATTGATTAATTTTTTTCTTTCTGTTGTATTATCGCCCTGGTAGAAAATTAACTACACACTTGTGATTTAGCTGTATCATTTCAAATTCAGTCTATTTTTTATATAAATCTATTGACTTTTGCCAAATTCCAAACAGATTTTGATTGTTGCACTCGCTTTAATAATAAGATTTATAAGATTAGGCACGTAGTAAAACTGGTTACCGTGTAACTGTAACCTTGGCTGGTGGGCTAAACTTACAAATGTTAACAAAGCCTATTAAAGATGGTAAGGGAGATAAAAGGAGGAACAAATGGTGGAGTCATCCCTACACTAATTTTCAAGTAAAAGGCATTGAGACACAGGGGAAGGGAGGATGATGAACTGATCAGAGATTTTGGTGGCCTCACTAAGCGTTTTTTGATTCATTGTAAGCCAAATGGGCTTCCCAGGTGGTGCTAGTGGTAAAAAAAACCTGCCTGCCAATGCAGGAGATGCAAGAGATGCAGGTTCGATCCCTGGCAGGAAGATCCCCTGGAGAAGGGCATGGCAACCCACTCTAGTATTCTTGCCTGGAGGATTCCATGGACAGAGGACTCTGCTGGGCTACAGTCAATGGAATCACAGAGAGTCGGCTGCGACTAGGAGAATAACACACACAGACACACTCACACACACACACACACACTAAACACACGAGTTTACCATAGTGAGTAAACATCTGTCCTGCCTCCATGATAAGTTGCTTCAGCCGTGTCCAGTTCTGTGCCACCTCATGGACTATAGCCTGCCAGACTCCATGTCCATGGGATTCTCCAGGCAAGAATACTGGAGTCGTATGCCAGTCCCTGTTCCAGGGGATCCTTGCAACCCAGGGATGGAACCCAGGTTTCCTGCATTGAAGGCGGATTCTTTACTGTCTGAGCCACCTGGGAAGTTGCTTCTGTTAACTGTTTCCAAAAGCTTAATATGAATTTTCTTTTGGAAATGTGGCCTTCATTAGGAAGGTGATGAGGAAGTCATCCAAAGCAGGAAGCTTGTTTTGGTAAACACTCAATGTGTAAGTGGGTATTTTGAAATATATTGTTATTCTATTGCATGGAGTGTTCCGGAGTCAAGATGTGCAATGAAAAAGGAAAATATCTAATGTATGGGGCTTATAACATTTGAGGTACCTTCCTTCAGTTTTGGCTTTGTGAAGTGTTTTTCACTTTTCAGACCCTTCCTCTCTTATGCCTATTAGGTTTCTTGGGCACTCATAATGAAGGACCAGTCATATAGCTTCAGATTTACCGTGTGTGGATAATGCTCAAACGTTCCTTACCTTTAAGACCGACGATATCACAAGAACTGGTTCATCATTCAAGTTCACTGTTTCTCCACAGTTTAGTTTGTTCTTTAAGGCTCTGCATGATTTTATACTGGCTGATTTTCTGAAGATGCCTTCTGTGAATGGCCCTTTTTGATTGATAAAGGAAAGCATATCCTATAGGGAAGGAAAGAAAAGAAAACTTTGGGACGTTTCATGTCTAGAAGCCCAGAGCACAAGCTTGCTCCTGTTTTGACAGAGCTGTGGTATATGAGGGTACAGTTCTAGAACAGCACCGAAGTCAATTTGAAATTTTTTCTTCAGTGTCTCTAAATATATTTTCGACCCAAGAAGCGATTTGACATTCATACATTGAAAGAATTTAAACACTTGTGTAATCAGATTTTCCGTTTCTATGAATTTACTGTGTTAAATGTCTCTGCTTTGAGGCCTTTGTAGATTCACCCTCTCCTCCTTCACCACTCCTTTCTCATTGTTCCCTATTATAGATGCTCTTCCCTACGTGTGGAAATCTTTTTCCCATATTCATTCTCGTTTTGTTTATTCCCCTTCCAGGGACTGTCCACCCCATTCAGTCCTGTTTCCTGTATTCCCTCCCCTCAAAATGAAGCTGAATACGCCTCTCCTCCTTCTCCGATGACATTCCTCTCTCATCAGCCTTTCTAGTTCCTTTTCCTGTATTTTCATGTCCTCTGCTATCTGCAGAGTTAGAGAGATAACAGATATTGGAGCCAGGTTTTTCAAGGAATGTGGAATCTGTATGCCAATCATCCACTGTGTGACTTTGGGCATAGCACATACTTGGGTGAGGCTCTTTTGATTTTCATTTGTGAAGTGGGGGTGATGATAGTCATGGCTACCGCCTAAATGTTCTGTGAAAGACGCAAGGTCTGGGGTAGTAGCTAGCACGTAGCTAATATGATAAATTTCTTCATATATACCATAAAATTCCCTGCATCTAGTGTAGTGCTTGCAGAGATAGTGGACAGTGAACAAGAGTTAATGCTTACAGTTCAATACACTAATTTGATATAGCACAGTCCAAACTCTGTGACTCTCTTTTGACACATTCTGTCAGGAGCACATGATTCATCTTTGTCAGAGGATGCGTACTTTATGCTTAAACACTTGAGTTACATATCAAATCCGTGTGAGACATTTTGCATCATAAGGGGGAGTAGACTCAGCTGAAGGAGACTTGGAACTAGTGTTGACTTCAAGAGAGGAGACGAGGAGACATTTGAGGATGAGGTGGACTCTCAGAGATTCTAACACACAGAGTCTGAAGGAAAGGTATACGGCTCAAAACAGCATGGAGTTCAAACTCGCCTCCAGGACCTCCCCACCATTCTATGCAGAACAAGTACTCTCTCACCCGAAGGAAAAA
The DNA here is from genome assembly GCF_029407905.1 of Bubalus kerabau. Lineage (NCBI taxonomy): Eukaryota > Metazoa > Chordata > Mammalia > Artiodactyla > Bovidae > Bubalus > Bubalus kerabau. The sequence continues at coordinate 2,175,602 of NW_026577904.1, forward strand.
AGGACATTGGGTTGATTACACCCAGCTCCCAGCCAGTCCCAGCCTCTGGCCAATCTCCAAAATTCCTTGCCCCAGCTGTTTAAGAGATAACTACTCTGAACAACCTTGCAGACGAACAGGCCCCGTTAAGACAGGAGCTTTCCACATATGTGCCTCTATATACTTAATCTTTTCTTGGGTAAGGGCTTCTGCTGCTGCTAAGTCGCTCCAGTCATGTCTGACTCTGTGTGACCCCATAGATGGCAGCCCACCAGGCTCCCCCATCCCTGGGATTCTCCAGGCAAGAAAACTGGAATGGGTTGCCATTTCCTTCTCCAGTGCATGAAAGTGAAAAGTGAAAGGGAAGTCACTCAGTCGTGTCCGACTCTTAGCGACCCCATGGACTGCAGCCTACCAGGCTCCTCTGCCCATGGGATTTTCCAGGCGAGAGTACTGGAGTGGGTTGCCATTTCCTTCAGCAGCTCACTAATCTGACTGCTGCCCCTTCTCACCTCATAAAGGTGATCTGTAAAGGACTGCTCTCCTTCTTTTTCTCAACCTCGCCTTCTCTAACTGCCTTAACTTACAGAGTCCAAGTTAACTGGTTTGAGCTGGTATAGATGGGTCTTTGTTGAAATCAGCAGAATGGATGAGAGTATCTTTTCATCTTGTAGTTGCCTTCTGACTCTGCAGTACCTAAATCAGATCTTATTCTTTGAAGTAATGTTATGAATCTTATCGGACAAAGCCAGACTTCTTCATTTGGGAGTAGAATTGGAAGAGAACACTTGATCTCTCAGAACTCCCCTTCTCAGGAAGGTTACAGAAACCAAAATAAGACCTACCAGAATTGGGGTGGGCAGGGTGTCATGATCACATACATCCTCAAGAGCAGCTCCAAGAGCTGTTTTGGCTTTGTGGGTGGTAGAGACACGTGTTGGTTGTCCTCGCAGGTGTTGAAGGTATGGCCAAAGGCCCACTTTTTGAGAGAACTCTTCCTAAGTGTCTTCTTGTCTGAAACTAATGTAGAAGAGAGATTTTCACTAGTAGTAGTTTAGATTATTTAGCCTGATTTCCACCACTTACATTCAGCAGCATGTTCATGGCAGAGGCTGAAAGAGAGAAACTGAACCATTTGTTATATAGCATTCCCCTCATTCTGAAGCAGGCTAATTGCATTCTTCTGGTGTTAACATGTTCTTCTTCACCATATTCTGCAAAGCAGTAGTTAAACCTAGAGGCGTGATCAGACTCACGGTTGACTCTTCCTGTGACAGTATTTCCCCAGACAGTGCTCTCTATTCCCTTTGCCCTGTGTCATGAGGCACTTAACCTATAGTTATACAGGTTTCCTAATGTGAAGTGTTATCAGTGGATTCTGGTTTCAGATCTCATTTGAAAGGCCAAAATTATTTAATATTCAAATTAAGCCGCATTTGTAGGAAGTTTCCTTGCTCTGTTCAGTTACCTGTTTGGCTTTCTGAGTACCCAGTCACGCCCAATTTTCTCCCTTAAAAAGAATCCCCTTTCATGAGACATCCTGCCTGACAGTGCTTATCAGTCAGCCTCTGGACCTCTCCTCTGGGAGGCCACACACCTCAGTCACCTCAAAGGAAGACTTCCTGCCCTCAGAGTCCTTGAGAAGTAGGCACTAATTGCCGAAAATATGGTAAGATTACAGGTGGCCATTTTTCTGTGTCACCTGACTCATCTAACCCAAAGATGAATTTTACCTACCAACAGCCCCAGTCAAAGGAATGCTTTCCAAAAAAGAGTGATCAGCAATGAAAAATTGAGTTCAAAGTGTCTCGTGCCCAGCTATGAATGCTTTCCTGATATTTGCTCAATAAACCTGCTTAATATTTCCTTAAATAACCTGCTTAAATAACTAGCTACAGAAGTCAATTAGAGGAGCCCAGATGTAGAGAAATAAACAGAAGAATTTAACCAAATCTTTTAAAATGCCCGTCCACTTGTCTTTCGGAGACATAGTGAGTGCGTCACCATGTCCATTCAAGTGAGTGAACCACTTGTGGAGCTGGGTGAGAGAACCAGAAGGCTCCTATTCTGCCTCTTAATTGGATGAGTTACCTAAAACTCTTTGAGCATCAGTTTGCTCAAATGTAACATAAATGACGCTACTACACCTCACTGGACTACATAATATAATGTACTTCCCAGCACAAGACATGGCACATAGCAGCCTTAATAAAGGTAATTTCCCTCCTTCAGAAGGCCTAAGGAAGCCTAGACATCAGTCACCTCCCCCTAAGCAGACCCCACCCCCATTCTCCATTTGATTGTGCAGCCTCCAGAAGGTGTGCATTGCTCAAGGAATGCCATCACTTTGCCTTAGGCTCTTCCTGCCCTGACATTCATACTACCATCATTTTCAAAGGAGAGAATGAAGAAAGCAAATGCATTCTTAAATTCAGGAAGAGATTCTCCTAATTAATATGTACAAATGTTAAAAAGATACAGGTTTATATGGGTTGAGTTGCTTTATGCACCCTGGTTTCCCTACTCTTAACCTGATTCTTTTATTTCTACAGTACCCACAGGTATTCATGTATTTCAAATGTATTCATTCATTGTTCAGTTTTAATTAAGAATACGCTTAGGAAGAAAGCTCTATCAGTTGGTACAAAGCTATATGGCCAGCTAGCCTATAACCTTAGATGGAAAGCAATATAGACATTAAGGCCTACGCTTTTATTTTCAGGCCTAAATGGCCCTTTCGTAATGTACATTGTTTGGTGTTAGAGTTCTCGTGGGCTCTGTGACCAATAAAACTATATACTATAGCCACGAAAAGTATGGTGCTTGGTTGTTCAGTCATGTCCCACTCTTGCGACCCCATGGACTACAGCCGTCATGCTCCTGTCCGTGGGAATTGCTGGATAATAATACTGGAGTGGGTTGCCAGGGACTGTTAAACAGGTTAACTTTACAACCTCATCTTTCTTAAAGAATCCTGGCAAGATTTAGGTTAGTGTTTTTCCTCATGCTCAAATTAGGGTTTGAATGTTAAAAAATGAAATTTTGTAACTTTGTGGGTATAAAATAACAATGATAAGAATATAAATACTTTAAGTAGAAATTCTATTCTGGCCCCAGTACTTGCTAAATTAGTAAGACATTTTATTCAGAGAAAGAAATGTCAATGGGACAATACTGGAATGCTAGCAGGGATAATTGCAAGAGGAAAGACTTAAAAACAAACAGACATATAAACATTCAGTCCAGTTCCGTTTGCAACCTAGGTCTGAAGCAGAATGGAACGAGAGCTTGCTGTGGAGGTAGAATCCAGAGTTCAAGTCTCAGGGGCGGTCCTAAGGCAGCGGAGGAATAGAACAGAAAGACCACTTTCTCCCCACAAATTCATCGAAAGAACAGTGAATGCTGAGCAAATTCCACAAAACAACTTCTGAATGCTGGAAGAGGACATCAGGTCCTCCCAGAAAGGCAGCCCATTTTCTTCAAAAGGAGGTAGGGCAAAATATAAAAGAGAAAAAGAGAGACAAATGAGGTAGAGACAGAGATCTGTCCTGGGATGGGAGTCTTAAAAGAGGAGAAGTTTCGAAACACTGGGAAACACTCTCATTGGCAGGTCAGTGGGGAGTTTTGGAATCTCAGAGGGTAACATAACGGGGAGGAAAAAGAAAGAAAGAAACCCCATAGACTATGTGACTAACATCAACTTCCAGCAGGGAACTAGTCCAGACACTCACAATTGCCACCAGCAAGCGGGGGGCCTGAACAGGGAGGTGCGGGCTGCATTGCTTAGGGTAAGGACCAGGCCTGAGTGCCCTGAGGGCAATCTGAGGGAGCTAATGTGAGATAGCAACCCAAATTGTGGGATAGCCAGAGAGAGAGAAAAAAAACTATCCTGTGAAAAGCCCTAATCTAAGGCACTTCCTGGCCCACTCACAGAGCAGAGGACTGAGAGAACACCAGAGCAGAGCTAGCTGGCTGTGCACTGACTCATCTCCCACCAGAGACAGGGAGGCAGGCGGGGGCAGCCAGAGCCTGAAAGGGGCAATCTCAGCCCCAAAGAGGCATCCTCTACAAAACTGCAAGTAGGCTCCCATTTGCTAACCAAGACTTGTTGGGATTCTGGGCGATTGACATCCGCTGGGATGGTCGCAGCCAGAGATCAGCTCCCCAGAAGAGACACAAGGCCCACCTAAGATGGGCAGGCCTGCTGCCACCCAGGAAATCGAGCGGCTGGGATGGGCGAGGTGATAAGACATACCACACTTGGGGGGCACTGTGCTCGCTAAGCACCTGGTCGCCTGAGCTGCTCGGACTTGGGAAAGGCACAAAAGCCAGGCCCGACAGAGTCTGCGCCTTTGTGGAGTACCTCAGAACCTGAACCTGAGCGGCTTAGACCTGGGCAGTGTATGCAACCCAGGGCCCGCCTCAGACAGTTGCAGGCAGAGCGACCTGGAACCTGAGCAGTGTAGACTGGGAAAGAACACACACCGTGAGCGGGGGCAAACCCAGTGCGGCCAGGACACTGTGAGCACACGCCAGGGATATTTGTTTGCAGTGCTTCTCCGTCCCCATAGCACCACTGAATAAGTGAGCCTAAATAAGTGACCACCTTCGCCCCCATGAGTCAGGGCAGAAATTAGACCCTGAAAAGACCAGCAAACAGAAGAAGTTAAAATAAACAGAGGGATCCGCTCTGGAAAAGACAGGTGCGACAGATTAAAACCTTGTAGTTAGCACTGACGACTTTGGAAGGGGCCTAGAGATCTTGAGAAGTATAAGCTGGATCACGGAACTATCTGAAACTGAACAAACCCCACACTGCCCACAACAACTCCAGAGAAATTCCTAGATATATTTTTACTATTATCATTTAAAAAAATTTTTTTTAATTTTTAAGTCCTCTATTACTTCTTTAATTTTAACTTGTATAACCTACTATTACCTTTCCAAAAAAAAAGACCCTATTTTTAAAGCAAACTTCATACATATATTTTATCATTTTTTTGTGACTTTGTTTTTTTTTTTTTTTTTTTTAATACTGTATTTGGGAGACTCTAACCTTTACTGTAGACTTTTAATGTGTGCTTTTTGGTATTTGTTATCAATTTTGTACGTTTAAGAACCCAATTTCACAAACAATTTTTACTTGGGAGTTTGACCACTGCCTTGATTGCTCTCTCCCCCTTTTGACTCTCCTTTTTCTCCACCAGGTCGCCTCTATCTCCACCCTCACCCTTTTCTTCCCTACCCACTCTGTGAATCTCTTTGTGTATTCCGGGCTATGGAGAACACTTTGGGAACTGATTACTGGCTGGATCTGTCTCTCTCCTTTTGATTCCCTCTTTTCTTGTCTTGGTCACCTCTGTCTACTTCTTCCTTCTCTTCTCTGTGTAACTGCATGAGCCTCTGTGATGGGTCCAGACTGTGGAGACCACATAGGGAATTGATTACTGGCTAGCTTGCTCTCTCCCCTTTGGATTCCCCCTCTTCTTCTCCTGGCCAACTCTATCTCCCTCCACCGTATTCTCTTCTCCATCTAACTTGGTGAACCTCTCTGGGTGTCCCTCACTGTGGAGAAGCTTTTCATCATTAACCTAGATGCTTTCTCATCGGTGCTGTACAGATAGAGAAGTCTTGAGGCTACTCTAAGAATAAGACTGAAAACCAGAGACAGGAAGCTTAAGTTCAAAACCTGAGAACACCAGAGAACTCCTGACTCCAGGGAACATTAATGGATAAGAGCTCATCCATAAGCATCCATACCTACACTGAAACCAAGCACCACCCAAGAGCCAACAAGTTCCAGAGCAAGACATACAATGCAAATTCTCGAACAACGCAGGAACATAGCCCTGAGCTTCAATATACAGGCTGACCAAATTCACACCAAACCCGTAGACATCTCAAAACTCCCTACAGGACACTTCATTGCACTCCGGAGAGAAGTCCAGCTCCACCCACCAGAACAGGGACGCAAGCTTCCCTAAGCAGGAAACCTTGACAAGCCACTCACACAACCCCACCCACAGTGAGGAACCTCCACAATGAAAAAGAACCAAAAGTTGCCAGAATACAGAAAAGCCACCCCCAATACAGCCATCGAACTGATGCTGAAGCTGAAACTCCAATGCTTTGGTCGCCTGATGTAAAGAACTGACTCAGTGGAAAAGACCCTGATGCCGGGAAAGATTGAAGGCAGGAGGAGAAGGGGACGAGAGAGGATGAGATGGTTGGATGGCATCACCAATTCAAAGGACATGAGTTTGAGTAAGCTCTGGGAGTTGGTGATGGACAGGGAGGCCTGGCGCGCTGCAGTCCTTGACCCCAAGGACTTGGGGTCACTGTAGTCCTTGGGGTCCCAAAGAGTCAGACACGACTGAGCAACTGAACTGAACTCAATGAATCGTGATGTCTCCTAAAGCTGTACTAGTTACTTCTTGAAATCAGAACAGTCTTATCCTTGCTTTGCTCTCACAAGTGGGAAACTTCCCATGTCTTGGAGCAGATGGAAATTACTGCCCTTAGAATGTGCTTTGGGCTCTAGGATCTCCCATTGACGCCTGGCAGCCTTGCTGTCTTTGGCATCAAAGCCAGTTACATTATTCACGTACCTGCAACCTTCTCACTGTTATCGGTAATATCAGTGATATCACTGTTATCAGAACTCACTGAGGTCTCTCCGAAGAGAGAAGTGATATCTTCTCCAAATATCTTGAGACAGTTTTCAATGAGAAATTGTATGAAAGAAATCTGTAACACAAAGGGGCAAAAAACGGGGTATTACTATATGGTGTAATAGTAAATCACATTTCATGCATGAATCTTGGCTCTAACCAAAAATGTAAAAGAATTCTGAGAAAAATTCAGACTTCACTAAAAAATTTATAAATATATTATATATACATCAGCTTTTTCTAAGACATAACTGATACTTTGAAGAGTAGTATGGGCTCAAATTTTAAAATTCTTTGAGTCAGTGGGCTAAAGTTTTACTATGTAGCCTGGTTTAATAACTAAAATTTTGTAATGATGGTTAACATGCTTAAAACTAGGATGATTTTTAAGTAGCCCACATAGGATATTTGGAACAAAAATGTATATTCTCTTATTAAGTTTTATTTATTTTTAATAAAATTATTTCTAGTTTTATTGAGATAGATTTTATATATCTCATTATTAAAATTTATAAAGTATCAAATACAACACCAATTGTGAATTTCACTTCAGTGAAGAAATGTCTGAAACTTGGGTAGCAGATGTTTCTGTGTGGGCCAGGGGGATTTGTGAGGAAAGAAAGCATCTGGAGAGAAAACATGTCTGTCTGTCTTAGCACATTCCCTTGCCTCACATTTGCTTTCCGGGGGAGCTTGGAGAAGAGCTGTGATCTTATTAGGCATGTTGTGGCTCTGTTAGGATATTCTGAAATATTTTACTAGCTTCTTCATCCTAAGGCAGAGACACAATAGCAGCCAAGTATTTTCCTGAATGAGCCACAGCTGGCAGAGTGCGGCCAGTATGTGTGGAGCCTCAGGTGCTCATATTGCCCAGGCCGCCAAGATGTGCCGACAGTGACCAGATGTATTGGGTGTTGTCATCATTGGGTAATGATGAAATCATAGTCTGGAGGCTTGCACAACCTCAGGGATTAGACTCAGAGTTGAACCTTAGCTCTCCGATTGCAAAGCCACGTTTTTTCTATCATATCATCCTACTCTTACCTCTCTATCGTTTAATCTCTTGGGTGGCAAAGGGGAAGTGAGTCAACTGTTCTCAGTTATAATACACCTTCCCATGCCCAACCAGAGTAGGACTCTGCCACTCCAAGGCAGTGTAATTAAAATGTGCACTTTAAAAACTGGTTCATCAGAGTTACTACTGCAGACTTCAGGTTTAAGATGGGGACTCTGCTCTGCAAGGCATAAAAATGAGAGATCTCATTACCTGTTTGGTGAGGTTTTCTGAGCTGCCAGAATTAGGCAGACAAAGAAGGCTTGGTGTTATACACACTGATAAATTATAAGCTGTCATCTGATTGGATGAGGAATGTTGCTCAATATTGTGTAAAACTGCAAAAAGATATCGCAGAAAAACTACATTGGCTCTCGGCAGCTGGTTTAGAAGCCTAAGGAGAGAAAAAACACTTATAAATAAGCGAGTCATTTTGCTTAGTAAGTGGGAATACAGAGAACAAATTACTTCTTTTTATACCATGTACACAGTCCATTCTCACAGTTCCCAGGCATGAATGCATACAAAAATATTCCACTGAAATTAATTCCTGAACCAGGTAAGACCTATTCTGTTTAGTTATGTGTTTGTATTTAAGATCATACCACTGGCGGATTGGTTCTTTATCATCTCATTTTAGACCAGTGGATTCATCTCCAACACTTTCATGTGTTCAGAAGGTGTAAAATGGTCAAGCATTCCATGTTAATAAGATTAGGAGAAAAACAGCAATTACAGTGTCACCAATAAGGCATGCATCTCTCTTCAAACTGGCTTCCATGGGCATGATCAAGTGAAACCCCGTAATACTGGTCATTATTTTAGAGGACACAGCTGTAAACTATAAGCTAATATTTTCCTAAGAGTATGTTGGTTGTATTTTCTCAGAGTTGAGTAATTATTGCATCATTACCTCTGGGTTGACGTTATTTTCTCCTCCTTGTTCCCTTGATCAATAACATCAAGCCATTTATCATAGAGACAGTCTGTAAATATGCTTCCTTGGATATTTCGAAGAAAATCCTTATATAGATCAAAAAGTATATATTAATATTAGGATAAATTCAATGGAGAAATAGCAAAGAAAATATTTAGTGGAAAAATTCATTCAGTCCACAATTACTTCACAGCCACGCAGACTGATTCACACAGAGCTTGGCTGTCATTCTCCACAGCCTTGCACACCCAGAAGTACTGGTTGGATTTTCCCCAACTAAAATTAGAAGCATAAAAGCAGAGTCTGGGCTGCAGTGAGCAAAGAAGCTATAACTCCTTCTATCGCCTGGAACTTATACTTTGTGTACACGTTAACACATTAGTACAAACTGGCAAGGTCTGGTGATAACTCATCCTAAATCCTATTAGTTTCTTGAAAAGAAATGCACATGCTCATTTTGTTTGTTTACTTCAGACACATGCTTGCTCGTGATTCAAGAAAGAGAAGTTCTGAAATAAAACAAACAAAATTACACCCCTACATGCTCTTATACACATATTAAGAGAAAACCTGAAGTATGTGTGCTGTTTGGGAAAAAGCTAGTATTGAAATAGCTTCAATCTTTCTCTTTAAAAAAAAAAAAAACCATATAAAAGTTCAGTTCTACAGGCTTTTATCAGCAGGTATTAGAAATAAATCAAAAGCCCCAATGGTGAACTACATGTTACCCTTACAACTTTTTGAATGGAATATATCCACCCAAAGAGGAAACTGAAAATTTAGATACATTTGAACCTGACACTTGTGGGATAGAATATGCAAATGTCAGCTTCCGAAGAGGAGGCCTGGAAACTTTATCCTGATGATCAAGTCTTAATATCGTAGAATTGGGCCTATTAAAATAGATGAAGTTGTAACCTGTTGTGCAAGACTGAGGGGAAATGATTGCATTGCCTTGCCAGGTTCAAAGGCACAACTTGCTTCCACTGGTCTTAATATACAGCCTGTCTTCTCTTAATAGTATCTTCTTTAGGCAGTGTTTCTAAGGCAACTATCATGATTGTAATCCTGATAGTGTTCGCTTGTTTCAGGATTTATTGAGCTGCTGTTTGTGTCAGGCACTCTCTTGAGTACTGAGCACAGAGTATGAAGATAATGTACAAAGTCTCAGTCCTCGCATACTTTTTCTTGTAATTGGTACACAGTACCCAATGATGGTCATCAGGGTTTCACTAAGCTTCTTATGGAGTGTCCGCAGTACATTTGGAAGGAGGAAGCACTCCATTTCAGTTCAGCCATTGAGTCCAGTCCTACTCTTTGCGACCCCGTGATCTGCACACCAGGCTTTCCTGTCCATCACCACACCTGGGTCTTGTTCAAATTCATGTGCATGGAGTTGGTGATGCCATTCAACCATGTCATCTGGCTTTGACTTCTGGGAGTCTGGGAGTGTGCAGCAGGGCCTATGCTTTGTGTGCCAAACTACATGCACATGGAGTGTGTCTCTTCTCTCTCCTGAACCCTGTGCTGTAGAATCCATTGGTGAGACTGAGTATGGTTAAGCCAGGGTATGACTCATGCAGAATATGCCATGGGTATTTGCTATTGGACCACTGTTTATAGACAGTTTAATGAAAAACTCAATGTGGTTCTGACTATATATTCATTTCTGATTTAGACCAACTCCATGGTTGCTTTGACATATGGTATTCTCAAGGCCAAAGTTGCAAGGTTTGATTCCCCACCAAGATCAATCAACTTTAGGAAGAGAAAAGTGTGGGACTATCAAAGACCTGTACCCATAAGTAGCCACCCTCTTACTAGTCTGTGCTTATAGCATGGAAACAGGCAAGAGCCTAGTAACACTTGCTCAAAAATCAAATCAGTTCCAAGTGTGCACCTTTGAGAGGGTAGCACTCTACTTGCTATTTGCATAAATAGTGTGTATTATTATGGGTCATGTGTAGTAGGGGTCAACTCTAAATCATATCTGCACTGTTGCTATTATCATACAATCGAACATTAATAGGGGACAAGGAAACACCATATGTTATTTGGTTTCTAAGATAATTTTAATAACCTTTCTGTAGTTATTACTACATCAAAATATCTTGTTCATAGCTGCTAACAAGTAGCAAGATGGATTAATTAATTTTTTTTTTCTGTTGTATTATCGCCCTGGTAGAAATTTAGCTACACACTTGTGATTTAGCTGTATAATTTCAAACTCAGTCTATTTTTTGTATAAATCTATTGAGTTTTGCAAAATTCCAAACAGATTTTGATTGTTGCACTCAGTTTAAAAATAACATTTATAAGATTAGGCATGTAGTAAAACTGGTTACCATGTAACTGTAAGCTTGGGTGGTGGGTTAAACTTACAAATGTTAACAAAGCCCATTAAAGATGGTAAGGGAGATAAAAGGAGGAACAAACGGTGGCGTCATCCCTACACTAATTTTCAAGTAAAAGGCATTGTGACACAGGGGAAGGGAGGATGATGAAGTGATCAGAGATTTTGGTGGCCTCACTAAGCGTTTTTTGATTCATTGTAAGCCAAATGGGCTTCCCAGGTGGTGCTAGTGGTAAAAAACCTGCCTGCCAATGCAGGAGATGCAAGAGATGCAGGTTCGATCCCTGGCAGGAAGATCCCCTGGAGGAGGGCATGGCAACCCACTCTAGTATTCTTGCCTGGAGGATTCCATGGACAGAGGAGTCTGCTGGGCTACAGTCAATGGGATCACAGAGAGTCGGCTGCGACTAGGAGACTAACACACACAGACACATACACACACACACACACACACACTAAAAACACGAGTTTACCGTAGTGAGTAAACATCTGTCCTGCATCCATGCTAAGTTCCTTCAGCCGTGTCCAATTCTGTGCCACCTCATGGACAATAGCCTGACAGACTCCACTGTCCATGGGATTCTGCAGGCAACAATACTGGAGTCGTATGCCAGTCCCTGTTCCAGGGGATCCTTGCAACCCAGGGATGGAACCCAGGTTTCCTGCATTGAAGGCGGATTCTTTACTGTCTGAGCTTCCTGGGAAGTTACTTCTGTTAACTGTTTCCAAAAGCTTAATAGGAATTTTCTTTTGGAAATGTGGCCTTCATTAGGAAGGTGATGAGGAAGTCATCCAAAGCAGGAAGCTTGTTTTGGTAAACACTCAATGTGTAAGTGGGTATTTTGAAATATATTGTTATTCCTTTGCATGGAGTGTTCCGGAGTCAAGATGTGCAATGAAAAAGGAAAATATCTAATGTATGGGGCTTATAACATTTGAGGTACCTTCCTTCAGTTTTGGCTTTGTGAAGTGTTTTTCACTTTTCAGATCCTTCCTCTCTTATGCCTATTAGGGTTCTTGGGCACTCATAATGAAGGATCAGTCATATAGCTTCAGATTTACCGTTTGTGGATAATGCTCAAACTTTCCTTACCTTTAAGACCCACGCTATGACAAGAATTGGTTCATCTTTCAAGTTCACTGTTTCTCCACAGTTTAGTCTCTTCTTTAGGGCTCTGCATGATTTTATACTGGCTGATTTTCCGAAGATGCCTTGTGTGAATGGCCCTTTTTGATTGATAAAGGAAAGAATATCCTATAGGAAAGGAAAGAAAAGAAAACTGTGGGACGTTTCATGCCTAGAAGCCCAGAGCACAAGCTTGCTCCTGTTTTGACAGAGCTGTGGTATATGAGGGTACAGTTCTAGAACAGCACTGAAGTCAATTTGAAATTTTTTCTTCAGTGTCTCTAAATATATTTTCAACCCAACAATCGATTTCACATTCATACACTGAAACATTTTAAACACTTGTGTAATCAGATTTTCCGTTTCAGTGAATTTACTGTGTTAAACGTCTCTGCTTTAGGGCCTTTGTAGATTCACCCTCTCCTCCTTCACCGCTCCTTTCTCATTATTCCCTATTATAGATGCTCTTCCCTACGTGTGGAAATCTTTTTGCCATAGTCATGCTCTATTCATTTATTCCCCTTCCAGGGACTGTCCACCCCATTCATTCCTGTTTCCTGTATTCCCTCCCCTCAAAATCAGGCTCAATACACCTCTCCTCCTTCTCCGATGACATTCTTCTCTCATCAGCCTTTCTAGTTCCTTTTCTTGTATTTTCATTTCCTCTGCTGTCTGCAGAGTTAGAGAGATAACAGATATTGGGCCAGGTTTTTCAAGAAATGTGGAATCTCTTATGCCAGTCATCCACTGTGCGACTTTGGGCATAGCACATACTTGGGTGAGGCTCTTTTGTTTTTCATTTATGAAGTGGCACTGATGATAGTCATGGCTACCCCCTAAATTTTCTGTGAAAGACGCAAGGTCTGAGGTAGTAGCTAGCACGTAGCCTGTATGATAAATTTCTTCATATATACCATAAAATTCCCTACATCTAGTTAGTGCTTCCGAGATAGTGGGCAGTGAGCAAGAGTTAATGCTTACAGTTCAATACACTAATTTGATATAGCACAGTCCAAACTCTTTGGCTCTCTTTTGACACATTCTGTCAGGAGCAAATGATTCATCTTTGTCAGAGGATGCGTACTTTATGCTTAAATATTTGAGTTGCATATCAAATCCGTGTGAGACATTTTGCATCATAAGGGGGAGTAGACTCAGCTGAAGGAGTCTTGAGACTCGTGTGGACTTTAAGGGAGGAGACGAGAAGACATATGAGGACGAGGTGGACTCTCAGAGATTCTTACACACAGAGTCTGAAGGAAAGCTACGCAGCTCAAAATAGCCTGGAGTTCAAACTCGCCTCCAGGACCTCCCCAGCATTCTATGCAAAACAAGTAGTCTCTCACCCAAAGGAAAAATGGACATTGGGTTGATTTTGCCCAGCTCCCAGCCAGTCCCAGCCTCTGGCTGACCTCCAGAATTCCTTGCTGCAGCTGTTTAAGCGATAACTACTCTGAAGAACCTTGCAGAAGACCAGGCCCCCTTAAGACAGGAGCTTTTCATATACCTGTCTCTATATACTTCTCTTTTCTTGGGTAAGGGCAGCAGCTCACTAATCTGACTGCTGCCCATTCTCGCCTCATAAAGGTGATCTGTAAAGGACTGCTCTCCTTCTTTTTCTCAACCTCACCTTCTCTAACTGTCTTAACTTACAGAGTCCATGTTAACTGGTCTGAGCTGGTATAGATGGGTCTTTGTTGGAATCAGCGGAATGGATGAGAGTATCTTTTCATCTTGTAGTTGCCTTCTGACTCTGCAGTACCTAAATCAGATCTTATTTATTGAAGTCATGTTATGAATCTTATCTGACAAAGCCAGACTTCTTCATTTGGGAGTAGATTTGGAAGAGAACACTTGATCTCTCAGAACTCTCCTTCTCAGGAAGGTTAGAGAAACCAAAATAAGACCTACCAGAATTGGGGTGGGCAGGGTGTCATTATCACATACATCCTCAAGAGCAGCTCCAAAGAGCTGTTTTGGCTTTGTGGGTGGTAGACACGCGTGTTGGTTGTCCTCACGGATCCCGGAGATATGGCCAAAGGCCCACCCTTTGAGAGAACTCTTCCTAAGTGTCTTCTTGTCTGAAACTAATGTAGAAGAGAGATTTTCACTAGTAGTAATTTAGCTTATTTAGCCTGATTTTCACCACTTACACTCAGCAGCATGTTCATGGCAGAGGCTGAAAGAGAGAAACTGAATCATTTGTTATATAGCATTCCCCTCATTCTGAAGCAGGCTAATTGCATCCTTGTGGTGTTAACATGTTCTTCTTCCCCATATTCTGCAAACCAGTAGTTAAACCTAGAGGCGTGATCAGACGCAGGATTGACTCTCCCTGTGACAGTATTCCCCCAGAGAGTGCTCTCTGTTCCCTTTGCCCTGTGTCATGAGGCACTTTACCTATAGTTATACAGGTTTCCTAACGTGAAGTTTTATCAGTGGATTCTGGTTTCAGATCTCATTTGAAAGGCCAAAATTATTTAATATTCAAATCAAGCAGCATTTGTAGTAAGTTTCCTTCCTCTGTTCAGTTACCTGTTTGGCTTTCTGAGTACCCAGTCATGCCCAATTTTCTCTCTTGAAAAGAATCGCCATTCATGAAACATTCTGCCTGACAGTGCTTATCAGTCAACCTCTGGAACTCTCCTCTGGGAGGCCACACACCTCAGTCAGCTCCAAGGATGACTTCTTGCCCTCAGGGTCCTTGAGAAGTAATCATTAATTGCAGAAAATGTGGTAAGATTACAGGGGGCCATTTTTGTGTGTGTGTGTGACACCTTACTCAGGTAACCCAAAGATGAATTTTAACTACCAACAGCCCCAGTCAAAGGAATGCTTTCCAAAAAAGAGTGATCAGCAATGAAAAATTGAGTTCAAAGTGTCTCGTGCCCAGCTATGAATGTTTTCCTGATATTTGCTCAATAAACCTGCTTAATATTTCCTTAAATAACCTGCTTAAATAACCAGTTACAGAAGTCAATTAGTGGAGCCCTGTTGTAGAAAAATAAAGAGAAGAATTTAACCAAATCTTTTAAAATGCCCATCCACTTGTCTTTCGGAGACATAGTGAGTGCGTCACCATGTCCATTCAAGTGAGTGAACCACTTGTGGTGCTGGGAGAGAGAACCAGAAGGATCCTATTCTGCCTCTTAATTGGATGAGTTACCTAAAACTCTTTGAGCGTCAGTTTGCTCAAATGTAACATAAATGATGCTACTTACACCTCACTGGACTACATAACATAATGTACTACCCAGCACAAGACATGGCACATAGCATCTTAATAAAGGTGATTTCCATCCTTCAGAAAGCCTAAGGCAGACTAGACATCAGTCACCTGCCCCTAAGCAGACCCCACCCCCATTCTCCATTTGATTGTGCAGCCTCCAGAAGGTGTGCATTGCTCAAGGAATGCCATCACTTTGCCTTAGGCTCTTCCTGCCCTGACATTCATACCACCATCATTTTAAAAGGAGAGAATGAAGAAAGCAAATGCATTCTTAAATTCAGGAAGAGATTCTCCTAATTAACATGTACAAATGTTAAAAAGATACATGTTTATATGGGTTGAGTTTCTTTATGCACCCTGGTTTCCCTACTCTTAACCTGATTCTTTTATTTCTACAGTACCCACAGGTATTCATGTATTTCAAATGTATTCATTCATTGTTCAGCTTTAAAAAGAATACTCTTAGGAAGAAATCTCTATCAGTTGGTACAAAGCTATATGTCCAGCTAGCCTATAAGCATAGATGGAAAGCAAAATAGACATTAAGGCCTATGCTTTTATTTTCAGGCCCAGATGGACCTGTCGCAATGTACATTGGTTGGTGTTAGAGTTCTTGTTGGCTCTGTGACCAATAAAACTATATACTATAGCCACGAAAAGTATGGTGCTCAGTTGTTCAGTCATGTCCAACTCTTGAGACCCCATGGACTATAGCCTCTCAGCTGCTGTCCAAGGTTTCCCTGGATAATAATACTGGAGTGGGTTGCCATGGACTGTTAAACAGTTTAACTTTATAACCTCATCCTTCTTAAACAATCCTGGAAAGATTTAGGTCAGTGTTTCCTCATACTCAAAGTAGGCTTTGAATGTTAAAAAATGAAATTTTGAAATTTTGTGGGTATAGAATAACAATTATAAGAATACAAATACTTTAATTAGAAATTCTATTCTGGCCCCAGTACTTCCTAAATTGGTAAGACATTTTATTCAGAGAAAGAAATGTCAATGGGACAATACTGGAATGGTAGCAAGGATAATTGCAAGAGGAAAGATTTAAAAACAAAAGGACATATAAACATTCGGTCCAGTTCCATTTGCAACCTAGGTCTGAAGCAGAATGGAAAGTGAGCTTGCTGTGAAAGTACAATGGAGAGTTCAAGTCTCAGGGGTGGTCCTAAGGTGGCGGAAGAATAGGACAGAAACACCACTTTCTCCACACAAGTTCATCGAAAGAATATAGAATGCTGAGCAAATTCCACAAAACAACTTCTGAATGCTTGAAGAGGACATCAGGGACCCAGAAAGGCAGCGCGTTGTCTTAAAAGCAGGTAGGAAAAAATATAAAAGAGAAAAAGACAGACAAATGAGGGTAGGGACAGAGATCTGTCCTGGGACGGGAGTCTTAAAAGAGAAGTTTCCAAACACTAAGAAACACTCCCATTGGCAGGCCAGTGGGGAATTTTGGAATATCAGAGGGTAACATAACGGGGAGGAAAAAGAAAGAAAGAAACCCACAGATTGCGTGCCTAACATCAACTTCCAGCAGGGAACTAGTCCAGACACTCACAATTGCCACCAGCAAGCGGGGGGCCTGAACAGGGAGGTGCGGGCTGCATTGCTTAGGGTAAGGACCAGGCCTGATTGCCCTGAGGGCAATCTGAGGGAGCTAATGTGAAATAGCAACCCAAATTGTGGGATAGCCAGAGAGAGAGAGAAAAAAGAGAGAAAACCATCCTGTGAAAAGCCCTAATCTAAGGCACTTCCTGGCCCACTCACAGGGCAGAGAACTGAGAGAATACGGGAGAAGAGCTAGCTGGCTGTCAACTGGCTCATCCCCCGCTGGAGACAGGGTGGCAGCCAGGGGCAGCCAGAGCCAAAAAGGGGCAATCTCAGCCTCAGAGAGGCATCCTCTACAAAACTGCAAGCAGGCTCCCATTTGCTAACCAATACTTCTTGGGATTCTGGGCGGTTGACATCCGCTGGGAGGGTCACAGCCAGAGATCAGCTCCCCAACAGAGAGACATGGCCCACCTGAGATGGGCATGCCTGCTGCTACCCAGGAATCTGAGCAGCTGGGATTAGAGAGCTGATAAGACACACCACACCTGCGGCTGACTGTGCTTGTCAAGTACCTCGTCGCCTGAGCTGCTCGGACCTCGGAAGGGCACAAAATGCAGGTCTGACTGAGTCTGCGCCTTTGTGGAGTACCTGAGAACCTGAACCTGAACCTGAACCTCTTAGACCTGGGAAGTACACGCAACCCAGGGCCCACCTCAGACAGTTGCAGGCAGAGCAAACTGGAGCCTGAGCAGTGTAGACTGGGAAAGCACACACACCGTGAGCGGGGGCAAACCCAGTGCGGCCAGGACACTGTGAGCACACACCAGGGATATTTGTTTGCAGTGCTCCTCCATCCCCACAGCACCACTGAATAAGTGAGCCTAAATAAGTGACCACCTTTGCCCCCATCAGTCAGGGTGGAAATTAGACACTGAAGAAACCAGCAAACAGAAGATGTTAAAATAAACAGAGGGATCCGCTCTGCAAAAGACAGGTGCAACAGATTAAAACTTTGTAGTTAGCACTGACTACATTGGAAGTGGCCTAGAGATCTTGAGAAGTATAAGCTGGATCACGGAACTATCTGAAACTGAACTAACCCCACACTGCCGAAAACAACTCCAGAGAAATTCCTAGGAATATGTTTATAATTATCATTAAAATTTTTTTTTTTAATTTTTAAATCCACTATTACTTCTTTAATTTTAATTTTTATAACCTACTATTACCTTTCAGGAAAAAAGACCCTATTTTTAATGCAAACTTCATATATATATATTTTATCATTTTTTGTGACTTTATTTTGTTCTTTTAATATTGTATTTGGGAGACTCTAACCTTTACTGTAGACTTTTAATGTGTGCTTTTTGGTATTTGTTATCAATTTTGTAGGTTTAAGAACCCAATCTTCACTACCCATTTTTACTTGGGAGTTTGATCACTGCCTTGATTGCTCTCTCCCCCTTTTGACTCTCCTTTTTCTCCACCAGGTCGCCTCTATCTCCTGCCTCACCCTTCTCTTCCATACCCAAGTCTGTGAATCTCTTTGTGTGTTCAAGGCTGTGGAGAACACTTTGGGAACTGATTACTGGCTGGATCTGTCTCTCTCCTTTTGATTACCTCTATTCTTGTCCTGGTAACCTCTGTCTCCTTCTTCCTTCTCTTCTCTGTGTAACTGCATGAGCCTCTCTGAGGAGTCCAGACTGTGTAGAGCATAGAGGAAATTGATTACTGGCTAGCTTGCTCTCTACCCGTCTGATTCCCACTCTTCTTCTCCTGGTCAACTCTATCTTCCTCCTCCCTCTTCTCTTCTCCATCTAATTTGGTGAAACTATCTTGGTGTCCCTCACTGTGGAGAAGCTTTTCATCCTTGACCTAGATGTTATATTATTGGAGCTGTTCAGAGAGAGAAGTCTTGAGGCAACTGTAAGAATAAGATTGAAAACCAGAGGCAGGAGGCTTAGTCCAAAACTTGAGAACACCAGAGAACTCCTGACTCCAGGGAACATTAATGGATAAGAGCTCATCAAGCACCACCCAAGAGCCAACAAGTTCCAGAGCAAGACATACCAGGCTAATTCTCCAGCAGCGCAGGAACATAGCCCTGAGCATCAATATACAGGCTGCCCAAATTCACACCAAACCCGTAGACATTTCAAAACTCACTACTGGACACTTCATTGCACTCCGGAGAGAAGTCCAGCTCCACCCACCAGAACAGGGACACAAGCTTCCCTAAGCAGGAAACCTTGAAAAGACACCCGCACAACTGACCCACAGTGAGGAACATCCACAAGAAAGAGGAATCACAAGCTGCCAGAATACAGAAAGGCCACCCCAAACACAGGAATCAAACTGATGCTGAAGCTGAAACTCCAATGTTTTGGTCACCTGATATAAAGAACTGACTCAGTGGAAAAGACCCTGATGCTAGGAAAGATTGAAGGCAGGAGGAGAAGGGGACGAGAGAGGATGAGATGGTTGGATGGCATCACCAATTCAAAGGACATGAGTTTGAGTAAGCTCTGGGAGTTGGTGATGGACAGGGAGGCCTGGCGCGCTGCAGTCCTCGACCCCAACGATTTGGGGTCACTGTAGTACTTGGGGTCCCAAAGAGTCCGACACGACTGAGCAACTGAACTGAACTCAATGAATCATGATGTCTCCTAAAGCTGTACTAGTTGCTTCTTGAAATCAGAACAGTCTTAACCTTGCTTTGATCTCACAAGTGGGAAACTTCCCATGTCTTGGAGCAGATGGTAATTACTGCCCTTAGAATGTGCTTTGGGCTCTAGGATCTCCCACTGACGCCTGGCAGCCTTGCTGTCTTTGGCATCAAAGCCAGTTACATTATTCACGTACCTGCAACCTTCTCACCGTTATCGGTAATATCAGTGATATCACTGTTATCAGAACTCACTGAGATCTCTCCGAAGAGAGAAGTGATATCTTCTCCAAATATCTTGAGACAGTTTTCAATTAGAAATTGCATGAAAGAAATCTGTAACACAAAGGGGCAAAAAACGGGGTATTACTGTACATATGGTGTAATAGTAAATCACATTTCATCCATGAGTCTTGGCTCTAACAAAAAGTGCAAAAGAAATCTGAGAAAAATTCAGACTTGGCTAAAAACTATATAAATATATATACATCAGCTTTTTCTAAGACATAACTGATACTTTGAAGAGTAGTTTGGCCTCAAATTTTAAAATTCTTTGAGTCAGTGGGCTAAAGTTATACTATGTAGCCTGGTTTAATAGCTAAAATTTTGTAATGATGGTTAACATGCTTAAAACTAGGATGATTTTTAAGTAGCTCACATAGGATATTTGGAACAAAAATGTATGTTCTCTTATTCAGTTTTATTTATTTTTAATAAAAATTTTTTCTAGTTTTATTGAGATAGATTTTATATATCTCATATTATTAAAATTTATAAAGTATCGAATACAACACCAGTTGTGAATTTCACTTCAGTGAAGTAATGCCTGAAACTTGGGTAGCAGAGGTCTCTGTGTGGGCCGGGGGGGTTTGTGAGGAAAGAAAGCATCTGGAGAGAAAACATGTCTGTCTGTCTTAGCACATTCCCTTGCCTCACACTTGCTGTCTGGGGGAGCTTGGAGAAGTGCTGTGATCTTGTTAGGCATGTTGTGGCTCTGTTAGGATGTTCTGAAATATTTTACTAGCTTCCTCATCCTCAGGCAGAGACACAATAGCAGCCAAGTATTTTCCTGAATGAGCCACAGCTGGCAGAGTGCGGCCAGTATGTGTGGAGCCTCAGGTGCTCATATTGCCCAGGCCGCCAAGATGTGCTGACAGTGACCAGATGTATTGGGTGTTGTCATCATTGGGTAATGATGAAATCATAGTTTGGAGGCTTGTACACCCTCAGTGATTAGGCTGAGAGTTGAACCTTGGCTTTCCGATTCCAAAGCCACGTTTTTTCTATCATATCATCCTACTCTTACCTCTCTATCGTTTAATCTCTTGGGTGGCAAAGGGGAAGTGAGTCAACTGTTCTCAGTTATAATAAACCTTCCCATGCCCAACCAGAGTAGGACTCTGCCACTCCAAGGCAGTGTAATTAAAATGTGCACTTTAAAACCTGGTTCATCAGAGTTAATACTACAGACTGCAGGTTCAAGATGGGGACTCTGCTCCGCAAGGCATAAAAATGAGAGATCTCGTTACCTGTTTGGTGAAGTTTTCTGAGCTGCCAGAATTAGACAGACAAAGAATGCTTGGGGATATACACAATGATAAATTATAAGCTGTCATCTGATTGGATGAGGAATGTTGCTCAATGTTGTGTAAACATCCAAAAAGATATCGCATGAAAATTACATTGGCTCTCGGCAGCTGGTCTAGATGCCTAAGGACAGAAAAAACACTTATAAATAAGCGAGTCATTTCGCTTAGTAAGTGGGAATACAGAGAACAAAGTACTTCTTTTTATACCATATACACAGTCTATTCTCACATTTCCAGGCATGAATGCATACAAAAATGTTTCACTGAATTTAATTCCTGAACCAGGTAAGACCTGCTCTGGTTAGTTATGTGTTTGTATTTAAGATCATACCACTGGAGGATTGGTTCTTTATCATCTCATTTTAGACCAGTGGATTTCATCTCCAACAGTTTCATGTATTCAGAAGGTGTAAAATGGTCAAGCATTCCATGTTAATAAGATTAGGAGAAAAACAGCAATTACAGTGTCACCAATAAGGCATGCATCTCTTTTCAAACTGGCATCCATGGGCATGATCAAGTGAAACCCCGTGATACTGATCATTATTTTCGAGGACATAGCGGTAAACTATAAGCTAATATTTTCCTAAGAGTATGTCGGTTGTATTTTCTCAGAGTTGAGTAATTATTGCATCATTACCTCTGGGTCGACGTTGTTTTCTCCGGCTCGTTCCTTTGATCAATAACATCAGGCCATTTATCATACAGACTGTCTGTAATTATGCTTCCTTGGATATTTCGAAGAAAGTCCTTATATAGATCAAAAAGTATATATTATTCTTAGGATAAATTCAATGGAGAAATTGCAAAGAAAATATTTAGTGGAAAAATTCAATTCAGTCCACAATTCCTTCACAGCCACCCAGACTGATTCACACAGAGCTTGGCTGTCATTCACCACAGCCTTGCACACCCAGAAGTACTGGTTGGATTTTACCCAACTAAAATTAGAAGCACAAAAGCAGAGTCTGGGCTGAAGTGAGAATGAAACGAAAGCTCCTTCTATCGCCTGGAACTTACTCTTTGTGTACATGTTAACACATTAGTACAAACTGGCAAGGTCTGGTGATAACTGATCCTAAATCCTATTAGTTTCTTGAAAAGAAACGCACATGCCCATTTTGTTTGTTTCCTTCAGACACATGCTTGCTCGTAATTCAAGAAAGAGAAGTTCTGAAATAAAACAAACAAAATGACACCCCTACATGCTCTTCTGCACATATTAAGAGAAAACCTGAAGTACGTGTGCTCTTTGGGAAAAAGCTAGTATCGAAATAGCTTCAATCCTTTTCTCTTTAAAAAAAAAAATCATATAAAAGTTCAGTTCTACAGACTTTTAAGCAGCCGGTGTTAGAAATAAATCAAAATCCCCAATCGTAAACTACATACCCTTACAACTCTGAGAATGGAATATATCCACCCAAAGAGGAAACTGAAAATTTAGATACATTGCAACTTGACACCTGTGGGATAGAATATGCAAATGTCAGCTTCCGAAGAGGAGGCCTGGAAACTTTATCCTGATGATCAAGGCTTCCTATCGTAGAATGGGGCCTATTAAAATAGATGAAGTTGTAACCTGTTGTGCAAGACTGAGAGGAAATGATTGCATTGCCTTGCCAGGTTCAAAGGCACAACTTGCTTCCACTGGTCTTAATATACAGCCTGACTTCTCTTAATAGTATCTTCTTTAGGCAGTGTTTCTAAGGCAACTATCATGATTGTAATCCTGATAGTGTTCGCTTGTCTCAGGACTTATTGAGCTGCTGTTTGTGTCAGGCACTCTCTTGAGTACTGAGGACAGAGTATGAAGATAATGTACAAAGTCTCAGTCCTCGCATACTTTTTCTTGTAATTGGTATACAGTACCCAATGATGGTCATCAGGGTTTCACTAGGCTTCTTATGGAGTGTCCGCAGTACATTTGGAAGGAGGAAGCACTCCATTTCAGTTCAGCCATTCAGTCCCGTCCTACTCTTTGCGACCCCATGGTCTGCACACCAGGCTTTCCTGTCCATCACCAACACCTGGGTCTTGTTCAAATTCATGTGCATGGAGTTGGTGATGCCATTCAACCATGTCATCTGGCTTTGACTTCGGGGAGTCTGGGAGTGTGCAGCAGGGCCTATGCTTTGTGTGCCAAACTACATGCACTTGGAGTGTGTCTCTTCTCTCTCCTGAACCCTGTGCTGTAGAATCCATTGGTGAGACTGAGTATGGTTAAGCCAGGGTATGACTCATGCAGAATATGCCATGGGTATTTGCTTTTGGACCTCTGTTTATACACAGTTGAATGAAAAACTCAATGTGGTTCTGACTCTATATTCATTTCTGATTTAGACCAACTCCATGGATGCTTTGACATATGGTATTCTCAAGGCCAAAGTTGCAAGGTTTGATTCCCCACCAAGATCAATCAACTTTAGGAAGAGAAAACTTTGGGACTGTCTAAGACCTGTACCCATAAGTAGCCACCCTCTTACTAGTCTGTAAGCTTACTAGTCTTACTAGCTTATAGCATGGAAACAGGCAAGAGCCTTGTAACACTTGCTCAAAAATCAAATCAGTTCCAAGTGTGCACCTTAGAGAGGGTAGCACTCTACTTGCTATTTGCATACCTAGTGTGTATTATTATGGGTCCAGTGTAGTAGGGGTCAACTCTAAACCATATCTGCACTGTTGTTATTATCATCCAAGGGAACATTAATAGGGGACAAGGAAACACCATAAGTTATTTAGTTTCTAGGATAATTTTAATAACCTGTCTGTAGTAATTACTACATCAATATATTTTTGTTCATAGCTGCTAACAAGCACCAAGATGGATTGATTAATTTTTTCTTTCTGTTGTATTACCGCCCTGGTAGAAATTTAACTACACACTTGTGATTTAGCTGTATCATTTCAAACTCAGTCCATTTTTTATATAAATCTATTGACTTTTGCAAAATTCCAAACAGATTTTGATTGTTGCACTCACTTTAAAAATAAGATGTATAAGATTAGGCACGTAGTAAAACTGGCTACCGTGTAACTGTAACCTTGGTTGGTGGGTTAAACTTACAAATGTTAACAAAGCCCATTAAAGATGGTAAGGGAGATAAAAGGAGGAACAAATGGTGGAGTCATCCCTACACTAATTTTCAAGTAAAAGGCATTGAGACACAGGGGAAGGGAGGATGATGAACTGATCAGAGATTTTGGTGGCCTCACTAAGGGTTTTTTGATTCATTGTAAGCCAAATGGGCTTCCCAGGTGGACCTAGTGGTAAAAAACCTGCCTGCCAATGCAGGAGATGCAAGAGATGCAGGTTCGATCCCTGGCAGGAAGATCCCCTGGAGAAGGGCATGGCAACCCACTCTAGTATTCTTGCCTGGAGGATTCCATGGACAGAGGACTCTGCTGGGCTACAGTCAATGGGATCACAGAGAGTCGGCTGCGAGTAGAAGAGTAACACACACAGACACACAGACAGACACACACACACACATAAACACACACACACTAAACACACAAGTTTACCATAGTGAGTAAACATCTGTCCTGCATCCATGCTAAGTTGCTTCAGCCGTGTCCAG
Source organism: Bubalus kerabau (assembly GCF_029407905.1). Lineage (NCBI taxonomy): Eukaryota > Metazoa > Chordata > Mammalia > Artiodactyla > Bovidae > Bubalus > Bubalus kerabau. Next base: position 2,200,343 of record NW_026577904.1, read on the forward strand.
TTCTGTGCCACCTCATGGACTATAGCCTACCAGACTCCACTGTCCATGGGATTCTCGAGGCAAGAATACTGGAGTCATATGCCAGTCCCTGTTCCAGGGGATCCTTGCAACCCAGGGATGGAACCCAGGTTTCCTGCATTGAAGGCGGATTCTTTACTGTCTGAGCCACCTGGGAAGTTGCTTCTGTTAACTGTTTCCAAAAGCTTAATATGAATTTTCTTTTGGAAATGTGGCCTTCATTAGGAAGGTGATGAGGAAGTCATCCAAAGCAGAAAGCTTGTTTAGGTAAACACTCAATGTGTAAGTGGGTATTTTGAAATATATTGTTAATTCTTTTGCATGGAGCGTTCTGGAGTCAAGATGTGCAATGAAAAAGGAAAATATCTAATGTATGGGGCTTATAACATTTGAGGTACCTTCCTTCAGTTTTGGCTTTGTGAAATGTCTTTCACTTTTCAGATCCTTCCTCTCTTATGCCTATTATGTTTCTTGGGCATTCATACTGAAGGACCAGTCATATAGCTTCAGATTTACCGTGTGTGGATAATGCTCAAACTTTCCTTACCTTTAAGACCGACGATATCACAAGAACTGGTTCATCATTCAAGTTCACTGTGTCTCCACAGTTTAGTTTCTTCTGTAGGACGCTGCATGATTTTATACTGGCTGATTTTCTAAAGATGCTCTCTGTGAACGGCCGTTTCTGATTGATAAAGGAATGCATATCCTATAGGGAAGGAAAGAAAAGAAAACTGTGGGACATTTCATGCCTAGAAGTCCAGACCACACGCGTGCCCCTTTTTTGACAGAGCTGTGGTATATGAGGGTACAGTTCTAGAACAGCACCGAAGTCAGTTTGAAATTTTTTCTCCAGAGTCTCTAAATATATTTTCGACCCAACAATCGATTTGACATTCATACACTGAAACATTTTAAACACTTGTGTAATCGGATTTTCCGTTTCAGTGAATTTACTGTGTTAAACGTCTCTGCTTTAGGGCCTTTGTAGATTCACCCTCTCCTCCTTCACCGCTCCTTTCTCATTATTCCCTATTATAGATGCTCTTCCCTACGTGTGGAAATCTTTTTGCCATAGTCATGCTCTATTCATCTATTCCCCTTCCAGGGACTGTCCACCCCATTCATCCCTGTTTCCTGTATTCCCTCCCCTGAAAATCAGGCTCAATACGCCCCTCCTCCTTCTCCGATGACATTCCTCTCTCATCAGCCTTTCTAGTTCCTTTTCCTGTATTTTCATGTCCTCTGCTGTCTGCAGAGTTAGAGAGGTAACAGATATTGGAGCCAGGTTTTTCAAGGAATGTGGAATCTGTTATGCCAATCATCCACTGTGTGACTTTGGGCATAGCACATACTTGGGTGAGGCTCTTGTGATTTTCATTTATGAAGTGGGGGTGATGATAGTCATGGCTACTGCCTAAATGTTCTGTGAAAGACGCAAGGTCTGGGGTAGTAGCTGGCACGTAGCTAGTATGATAAATTTCTTCATATATACCATAAAATTCCCTGCATCTAGTGTAGTGCTTGCAGAGATAGTGGACAGTGAACAAGAGTTAATGCTTACAGTTCAACACACTAATTTGATATAGCACAGTCCAAACTCTGTGACTCTCTTTTGACACATTCTGTCAGGAGCACATGATTCATCTTTGCCAGAGGATACGTACTTTATGCTGAAACACCTGAGTTACATATCTAATCCATGTGAGACATTTTGCATCATAAGGGGGAGTAGACTCAGCTGAACGAAACTTGAGACTAGTGTGGACCTCAAGGGAGGAGACGAGAAGACATATGAGGATGAGGTGGACTCTCAGAGATTCTTACACCCAGGGTCTGAAGGAAAGCTACGCGGCTCCAAATAGCCTGGAGTTCAAACTCGCCTCCAGGATCTCCCCACCATTCTATGCAAAACAAGTACTCTTTCACCCGAAGGAAAAAATGGACATTGGGTGGATTTTGCCCAGCTCCCAGCTGGTCCCAGCCTCTGGCTGATCTCCAGAATTCCTGCCGCAGCTGTTTAAGCGATAACTACTCTGTACAACCTTGCAGAAGAACACCCCCCCCCCCCACACTTAAGACAGGAGCTTTCCATATACATGCCTCTATATACTTACTCTTTCCTTGGGTAAGGGCAGCAGCTCACTAATCTGACTGCTGCTCCTTCTCGCCTCATAAAGGTGATCTGTAAAGGACTGCTCTCACTCTTTATCTCAACCTCGCCTTCTCTAATTGCCTTAACTTACAGAGTCCATATTAACTGGTCTGAGCTGGTATAGATGGGTCTTTGTTGAAATCAGCGGAATGGATGAGAGTATCTTTTCATCTTGTAGTTGCCTTCTGACTCTGCAGTACCTAAATCAGGTCTTATTCTTTCAAGTAATGTTATGAATCTTATCGGACAAAGTCAGACTTCTTCATTTGGGAGTAGATTTGGAAGAGAACACTTGATCTCTCAGAACTCCCCTTCTCAGGAAGGTTACAGAAACCAAAATAAGACCTACCAGAATTGGGGTGGGCAGGGTGTCATTATCACATACATCCTCAAGAGCAGCTCCAAAGAGCTGTTTTGGCTTTGTGGGTGGTAGACACGTGTGTTGGTTGTCCTTGCGGGTCCTTGATATACACCCAAAGGCCCACTCTTTGAGAGAACTCTTCCTAAGTGTCTTCTTATCTGAAACTAATGTAGAAGAGAGATTTTCACTACTAGTAGTTTAGCTTATTTAGCCTGATTTCCACCACTTGCATTCAGCAGCATGTTCATGGCAGAGGCTGAAATAGAGAAACTGAATCATTTGTTATATAGCATTCCCCTCATTCTGAAGCAGGCTAATTGCATCCTTGTGGTGTTAACATGTTCTTCTTCCCCATATTCTGCAAACCAGTAGTTAAACCTAGAGGCATGATCAGACTCACGGTTGACTCTCCCTGTGACAGTATTCCCCCAGAGAGTGCTCTCTATTCCCTTTGCCCTGTGTCATGAGGTACTTAACCTATAGTTATACAGGTTTCCTAATGTGAAGTGTTATCAGTGGATTCTGGCTTCAGATCTCATTTGAAAGGCCATAGTTATTTAATATTCAAATTAAGCCGCATTTGTAGGAAGTTTCCTTGCTCTTTCAGTTACCTGTTTGGCTTTCTGAGTACCCAGTCACGCCCAATTATCTCCCTTAAAAAGAATCGCTTTTCATGAGACATTCTGCCTGACAGTGCTTATCAGTAAGCCTCTGGACCTCTCCTCTGGGAGGCCACACACCTCAGTAAGCTCCAAGGATGACTTCCAGCCCTTAGGGTCCTTGAGAAGTAGTCATTAATTGCAGACAATGTAGTAAGATTACAGGTGGCCATTTTTTGTGTGACACCTTACTCAGCTAACGCAGAGGTGAATTTTACCTACCAACAGCCCCTGTCAAAGGAATGCTTTTCAAATAAGAGTGATCAGCAATGAAAAATTGAGTTCAAAGTGTCTCGTGCCCAGCTATGAATGTTTTCCTGATATTTGCTCAATAAACCTGCTTAATATTTCCTTAAATAACCAGTTACAGAAGTCAATTAGTGGAGCCCTGTTGTAGAAAAATAAAGAGAAGAATTTAACCAAATCTTTTAAAATGCCCATCCACTTGTCTTTCGGAGACATAGTGAGTGCGTCACCATGTCCATTCAAGTGAGTGAACCACTTGTGGTGCTGGGTGAGAGAACCAGAAGGCTCCTATTCTGCCTCTTAATTGGATGAGTTACCTAAAACTCTCTGAGCATCAGTTTGCTCAAATGTAACATAAATGACGCTACTACACCTCACTGGACTACATAATATAATGTACCTCCCAGCACAAGACATGGCACATAGCAGCCTTAATAAAGGTGACTTCCCTCCTTCCGAAGGCCTAAGGCAGCCTAGACATCAGTCACCTCCCCCTAAGCAGACCCCACCCCCATTCTCCATTTGATTGTGCAGCCTCCAGAAGGTGTGCATTGCTCAAGGAATGCCATCACTTTGCCTTAGGCCCTTTCTGCCCTGACATTCATACTACCATCATTTTCAAAGGAGAGAATGAAGAAAGCAAATGCATTCTTAAATTCAGGAAGAGATTCTCCTAATTAATATGTACAAATGTTAAAAAGATACAGGTTTATATGGGTTGAGTTGCTTTATGCACCCTGGATTCCCTACTCCTAACCTGATTCTTTTATTTCTAAACTACCCACAGGTATTCATGTATTTCAAATGTATTCATTCATTGTTCAGCTTTAATAAGAATACTCTTAGGAAGAAAGCTCTATCAGTTGGTACAAAGCTATATGGCCAGCTAGCCTATAAGCATAGATGGAAAGCAAAATAGACATTCAGACCTATGCTTGCATTTTCTGGCCTAGATGGACATTTCGTAATGTACACTGGTTGGAGTTAGAGTTCTTGTTGGCTCTGTGACCAATAAAAATATATACTATAGCCACGAAAAGTATGGTGCTCAGTTGTTCAGTCATGTACAACTCTTGCGACCTCATGGACTATAGCCTGTCGGGTTCCTGTCCGTGGGACTTGCTGGATAATAATACTGGAGAGGGTTGCCGGGGACTGTTAAACAGGTTAACTTTACAACCTTATCTTTCATAAAGAATCCTGGCAAGATTTAGGTTAGTGGTTTTCTTCATGCTCAAATTAGGGTTTGAATGTTAAAAAATGAAATTTTGTAACTTTGTGGGTATAAAATAACAATGATAAGAACACAAATACTTTAAGTAGAAATTCTATTCTGGCCCCAGTACTTGCTAAATTAGTAAGACATTTTATTCAGAGAAAGAAATGTCAATGGGACAATACTGGAATGCTAGCAGGGATAATTGCAACAGGAAAGACTTCAAAACAAACAGACATATAAACATTCAGTCCAGTTCCATTTGCAACCTAGGTCTGAAGCAGAATGGAAAGAGAGCTTGCTGTGGAGGTAGAATCCAGGGTTCAAGTCTCAGAGGCGGTCCTAAGGCGGCAGAGGAATAGAACAGGAAGACCACTTTTTCCCCACAAATTCATCGAAAGAACATTGAATGCTGAGCAAATTCCACAAAACAACTTCTGAATGCTGGCAGAGGACATCAGGCACCCAGAAGGGCAGCCCATTGTCTTTGAAAGGAGGTAGGACAAAATATACAAGAGAAAAAGAGAGACAAATGAGGTAGGGACAGAGATCTGTCCTGGAACGGGAGTCTTAAAAGAGGAGAAGTTTCGAAACACTAGGAAACACTCTCATTGGCAGGTCAGTGGGGAGTTTTGGAATCTCAGAGGGTAACATAACCAGGAGGAAAAAGAAAGAAAGAAAGAAACCCCACAGATTGCGTACCTAACATCAACATCCAGCAGGGAACTAGTCCAGACACTCACAATTTCCAGCAGCAAGCGGGGTGCCTGAACAGGGAGGTGCGGGCTGCATTGCTTAGGATAAGGACCAGGCCTGAGTGCCCTGAGGGCAATCTGAGGGAGCTAATGTGAGATAGCAACACAAGTTGTGGGATAGTCATAGAGAGAGAAAAAAAATATCCTGTGAAAAGCCCTAATCTAAGGCACTTCCTGGCCCACTCACAGAACAGAGGACTGAGAGAACACCAGAGCAGAGCTAGCTGGCTTTGCACTGACTCATCTCCCACCAGAGACAGGGAGGCAGGCGGGGGCAGCCAGAGCCTGAAAGGGGCAATCTCAGCCCCAGAGAGGCATCCTCTACAAAACTGCAAGTGGGCTCCCATTTGCTAACCAAGACTTGTTGGGATTCTGGGTGGTTGACATCTGCTGGGATGGTCGCAGCCAGAGATCAGCTCCCCAGAGAAGACACACCTCCAACTTGAGACGTGCAGGCCTGCTGCCACCCAGCAAATCGAGCGGCTGGGATGGGGGAGGTGATAAGACACACTACACCTGGGGGGCTCTGTGCTCGCTAATCACCTGGTCGCCTGAGCTGCTCGGACCTGGGAAGGGCACAAAACTCAGGCCTGACAGAGTCTGCGCCTTTGTGGAGTACCTGGGAACCTGAACCTGAACGGTTTAGATCTGGGAAGTGTACGCATCCCAGGGCCCGCCTCAGAGAGTTGCACACAGAGCAACCTGGAGCCTGAGCAGTGTAGACTGGGAAAGCACACACACCGTGAGCAGGGGCAAACCCAGTGCGGCCAGGACACTGTGAGCACACGCCAGGGATATTTGTTTGCAGTGCTCCTCCGTCCCCACAGCACCACTGAATAAGTGAGCCTAAATAAGTGACCACCTTCGCCCCCCATGAGTCAGAGTGGAAATTAGACCCTGAAAAGACCAGCAAACAGAAGAAGTTAAAATAAACAGAGGGAACCGCTCTGGAAAAGACAGGTGCAACAGATTAAAACCATGTAGTTAGCACTGACTACATTGGAAGTGGCCTAGAGATCTTGAGAAGTATAAGCTGGATCACGGAACTATCTGAAACTGAACTAACCCCGCACTGCCCACAACAACTCCAGAGAAATTCCTCGATATATTTTTACTATTATGATTAAATTTTTTTTAATTTTTAAGTCCTCTATTACTTCTTTAACTGTAATTTTTATAACCTACTATTACCTTTCAAATAAAAAAGACCTTATTTTTAATGCAAAATTCATATATATATTTTATCATTTTTTGTGACTTTGTTTTGTTTCTTTAATACTGTATTTGGGAGTCTCTAACATTTACTGTAGACTTTTGATGTGTTTTTTTGTATTTCTTATCAATTTTGTACGTTTAAGAACCCAATCTTCACTACCCATTTTTACTTGGGAGTTTGACCACTGCCTTGATTGCTCTCTCCCGCTTTTGACTCTCCTTTTTCTCCACCAGGTCGCCTCTATCTCCTCCCTCACCCTTTTCTTCGCTACCCACTCTGTGAGGCTCTTTGTGTATTCCGGGCTATGGAGAACATCTTGGGAACTGCTTACTGGCTGGATATGTCGCTCTCCTTTTGATTCCCTCTTTTCTTGTCCTGGTTCCCTCTGTCTCCTTCTTCCTCCTCTTTTCTGAGTAACTGCATGAACCTCTCTGAGGGGTCCAGACTGTGGAGAGCACATATGGAATTGATTACTGTCTAGCTTGCTCTCTCCCCTTGAGCCCCCTCTTCTTCCCCTGGCCAACTCTATCTCCCTCCTCCTTATTCTCTTCTCCATCTAACTTGGTGAACCTCTCTGGGTGTCCCTCACTGTGGAGAAGCTTTTCATCATTAACCTAGATGTTTTCTCATCGGTGCTGTACAGATAGAGAAATCTTGAGGCTACTCTAAAAATAAGACTGAAAACCGGAGACAGGCGGCTTAAGTTCAAAACCTGAGAACATCAGAGAACTCCTGACTCCAGGGAACAGTAATGGATAAGAGCTCATCCAAAAGCCTCCATACCTACACTGAAACCAAGCACCACCCAAGAGCCAACAAGTTCCAGAGCAAGACATACAACACAAAGTCGCCAACAACGCAGGAACATATCCCTGAGCATCAATATACAGGCTGCCCAAATTCACACCAAACACATAGACATCTCAAAACTCACTACTGGACACTTCATTGCACTCTGGAGAGAAGTCCAGCTCCACCCACCAGAACAGGGATGCAAGCTTCCCTAAGCAGGAAACCTTGAAAAGCCACTCACACAACCCCACCCACAGTGAGGAACCTCCACAATAAAACGGAGCCACAAGCTGCCAGAATACAGAAAGGCCACCCCAAATACAGCAATCGAACTGATGCTGAAGCTGAAACTCCAATGCTTTGGTCACCTGATGTGAAGAACTGACTCATTGGAAAAGACCCTGATGCTGGGAAAGACTGAAGGCAGGAGGAGAAGGGGATGAGAGAGGATGAGATGGTTGGATAGCATCACCAAGTCAAAGGACATGAGTTTGAGTATGCTCTGGGAGTTGGTGATGGACAGGGAGGCCTGGCACGCTGCAGTCCTCGACCCCAAGGACTTGGGGTCACTGTAGTCCTTGGGGTCCCAAAAAGTCAGACACAACTGAGCAACTGAACTGAGCTCAACGAATCGTGATGTCTCCTAAAGCTGTACTAGTTGCTTCTTGAAATCAGAACAGTCTTAACCTTGCTTTGATCTCACAAGTGGGAAACTTCCCATGTCTTGGAGCAGATGGTAATTACTGCCCTTAGAATGTGCTTTGGGCTCTAGGATCTCCCATTGACGCCTGGCAGCCTTGCTGTCTTTGGCATCAAAGCCAGTTACATTATTCACGTACCTGCAACCTTCTCACTGTTATCGGTAATATCAGTGATATCACTGTTATCAGAACTCACTGAGGTCTCTCCGAAGAGAGAAGTGATATCTTCTCCAAATATCTTGAGACAGTTTTCAATTAGAAATTGCATGAAAGAAATCTGTAACACAAAGGGGCAAAAAACGGGGTATTACTGTACATATGGTGTAATAGTAAATCACATTTCATCCATGAGTCTTGGCTCTAACAAAAAGTGGAAAAGAAATCTGAGAAAAATTCAGACTTGGCTAAAAAAAAAAAATATATATATATATATATCTACATCAGCTTTTTCTAAGACATAACTGATACTTTGAAGAGTAGTTTGGCCTCAAATTTTAAAATTCTTTGAGTCAGTGGGCTAAAGTTATACTATGTAGCCTGGTTTAATAGCTAAAATTTTGTAATGATGGTTAACATGCTTAAAACTAAGATGATTTTTAAGTAGCCCACATAGGATATTTGGAACAAAAATGTATGTTCTCTTATTCAGTTTTATTTATTTTTAATAAAATTTTTTTCTAGTTTTATTGAGATAGAATTTATATAGCTCATATTATTAAAATTTATAAAGTATCAAATACAACACCAATTGTGAATTTCACTTCAGTGAAGAAATGTCTAAAACTTGGGTAGCAGAGGTCTCTGTGTGGGCCGGGGGGGTTTGTGAGGAAAGAAAGCATCTGGAGAGAAAACATGTCTGTCTGTCTCAGCACACTCCCTTGCCTCACACTTGCTGTCCGGAGGAGCTTGGAGAAGAGCTGTGATCTTATTAGGCATGTTGTGGCTCTGTTAGGATGTTCTGAAATATTTTACTAGCTTCCTCATCCTCAGGCTGAGACACAATAGCAGCCAAGTATTTTCCTGAATGAGCCACAGGTGGCAGAGTGCGGCCAGTATGTGTGGAGCCTCAGGTGCTCATATTGCCCAGGCCGCCAAGATGTGCCGACAGTGACCAGATGTATTGGGTGTTGTCATCATTGGGTAATGATGAAATCATAGTTTGGAGGCTTGCACAACCTCAGGGATTAGGCTGAGAGTTGAACCTTGGCTCTCTGATTCCAAAGCCAGGTTCTTTTCTATCATATCATCCTACTCTTACCTCTCTAACGTTTAATCTCTGGGATGGCAAAGGGGAAGTGAGTCAACTGTTCTCAGTTATCATACACCTTCCCATGCCCAACCAGAGTAGGACTCTGCCACTCCAAGGCAGTGTAATTAAAATATGCACTTTAAAAACTGGTTCATCAGAGTTAATACTACAGACTGCAGGTTCAAGATGGGGACTCTGCTCCGCAAGGCATAAAAATGAGAGATCTCATTACCTGTTTGGTGAAGTTTTCTAAGCTGCCAGAATTAGACACACAAAGAATGCTTGGGGATATACACACTGATAAATTATAAGCTGTCATCTGATTGAATGAGGAATGTTGCTCAATGTTGTGTAAAACTGCTGAAAGATATGGCAGAAAATCGATATTGGCTCTCGGCAGCTGGTCTAGATGCCTAAGGACAGAAAAAACACTTATAAATAAGCGAGTCATTTCGCTTAGTAAGTGGGAATACAGAGAACAAAGTACTTCTTTTTATACCATATACACAGTCTATTCTCACATTTCCAGGCATGAATGCATACAAAAATGTTTCACTGAATTTAATTCCTGAACCAGGTAAGACCTGCTCTGGTTAGTTATGTGTTTGTATTTAAGATCATACCACTGGAGGATTGGTTCTTTATCATCTCATTTTAGACCAGTGGATTTCATCTCCAACAGTTTCATGTATTCAGAAGGTGTAAAATGGTCAAGCATTCCATGTTAATAAGATTAGGAGAAAAACAGCAATTACAGTGTCACCAATAAGGCATGCATCTCTTTTCAAACTGGCATCCATGGGCATGATCAAGTGAAACCCCGTGATACTGATCATTATTTTCGAGGACATAGCGGTAAACTATAAGCTAATATTTTCCTAAGAGTATGTCGGTTGTATTTTCTCAGAGTTGAGTAATTATTGCATCATTACCTCTGGGTCGACGTTGTTTTCTCCGGCTCGTTCCTTTGATCAATAACATCAGGCCATTTATCATACAGACTGTCTGTAATTATGCTTCCTTGGATATTTCGAAGAAAGTCCTTATATAGATCAAAAAGTATATATTATTCTTAGGATAAATTCAATGGAGAAATTGCAAAGAAAATATTTAGTGGAAAAATTCAATTCAGTCCACAATTCCTTCACAGCCACCCAGACTGATTCACACAGAGCTTGGCTGTCATTCACCACAGCCTTGCACACCCAGAAGTACTGGTTGGATTTTACCCAACTAAAATTAGAAGCACAAAAGCAGAGTCTGGGCTGAAGTGAGAATGAAACGAAAGCTCCTTCTATCGCCTGGAACTTACTCTTTGTGTACATGTTAACACATTAGTACAAACTGGCAAGGTCTGGTGATAACTGATCCTAAATCCTATTAGTTTCTTGAAAAGAAACGCACATGCCCATTTTGTTTGTTTCCTTCAGACACATGCTTGCTCGTAATTCAAGAAAGAGAAGTTCTGAAATAAAACAAACAAAATGACACCCCTACATGCTCTTCTGCACATATTAAGAGAAAACCTGAAGTACGTGTGCTCTTTGGGAAAAAGCTAGTATCGAAATAGCTTCAATCCTTTTCTCTTTAAAAAAAAAATCATATAAAAGTTCAGTTCTACAGACTTTTAAGCAGCCGGTGTTAGAAATAAATCACAATCCCCAATCGTAAACTACATGATACCCTTACAACTCTGAGAATGGAATATATCCACCCAAAGAGGAAACTGAAAATTTAGATACATTGCAACTTGACACCTGTGGGATAGAATATGCAAATGTCAGCTTCCGAAGAGGAGGCCTGGAAACTTTATCCTGATGATCAAGGCTTCCTATCGTAGAATGGGGCCTATTAAAATAGATGAAGTTGTAACCTGTTGTGCAAGACTGAGAGGAAATGATTGCATTGCCTTGCCAGGTTCAAAGGCACAACTTGCTTCCACTGGTCTTAATATACAGCCTGACTTCTCTTAATAGTATCTTCTTTAGGCAGTGTTTCTAAGGCAACTATCATGATTGTAATCCTGATAGTGTTCGCTTGTCTCAGGACTTATTGAGCTGCTGTTTGTGTCAGGCACTCTCTTGAGTACTGAGGACAGAGTATGAAGATAATGTACAAAGTCTCAGTCCTCGCATACTTTTTCTTGTAATTGGTATACAGTACCCAATGATGGTCATCAGGGTTTCACTAGGCTTCTTATGGAGTGTTCGCAGTACATTTGGAAGGAGGAAGCACTCCATTTCAGTTCAGCCATTCAGTCCCGTCCTACTCTTTGCGACCCCATGGTCTGCACACCAGGCTTTCCTGTCCATCACCAACACCTGGGTCTTGTTCAAATTCATGTGCATGGAGTTGGTGATGCCATTCAACCATGTCATCTGGCTTTGACTTCGGGGAGTCTGGGAGTGTGCAGCAGGGCCTATGCTTTGTGTGCCAAACTACATGCACTTGGAGTGTGTCTCTTCTCTCTCCTGAACCCTGTGCTGTAGAATCCATTGGTGAGACTGAGTATGGTTAAGCCAGGGTATGACTCATGCAGAATATGCCATGGGTATTTGCTTTTGGACCTCTGTTTATACACAGTTGAATGAAAAACTCAATGTGGTTCTGACTCTATATTCATTTCTGATTTAGACCAACTCCATGGATGCTTTGACATATGGTATTCTCAAGGCCAAAGTTGCAAGGTTTGATTCCCCACCAAGATCAATCAACTTTAGGAAGAGAAAACTTTGGGACTGTCTAAGACCTGTACCCATAAGTAGCCACCCTCTTACTAGTCTGTAAGCTTACTAGTCTTACTAGCTTATAGCATGGAAACAGGCAAGAGCCTTGTAACACTTGCTCAAAAATCAAATCAGTTCCAAGTGTGCACCTTAGAGAGGGTAGCACTCTACTTGCTATTTGCATACCTAGTGTGTATTATTATGGGTCCAGTGTAGTAGGGGTCAACTCTAAACCATATCTGCACTGTTGTTATTATCATCCAAGGGAACATTAATAGGGGACAAGGAAACACCATAAGTTATTTAGTTTCTAGGATAATTTTAATAACCTGTCTGTAGTAATTACTACATCAATATATTTTTGTTCATAGCTGCTAACAAGCACCAAGATGGATTGATTAATTTTTTCTTTCTGTTGTATTACCGCCCTGGTAGAAATTTAACTACACACTTGTGATTTAGCTGTATCATTTCAAACTCAGTCCATTTTTTATATAAATCTATTGACTTTTGCAAAATTCCAAACAGATTTTGATTGTTGCACTCACTTTAAAAATAAGATGTATAAGATTAGGCACGTAGTAAAACTGGCTACCGTGTAACTGTAACCTTGGTTGGTGGGTTAAACTTACAAATGTTAACAAAGCCCATTAAAGATGGTAAGGGAGATAAAAGGAGGAACAAATGGTGGAGTCATCCCTACACTAATTTTCAAGTAAAAGGCATTGAGACACAGGGGAAGGGAGGATGATGAACTGATCAGAGATTTTGGTGGCCTCACTAAGCGTTTTTTGATTCATTGTAAGCCAAATGGGCTTCCCAGGTGGACCTAGTGGTAAAAAACCTGCCTGCCAATGCAGGAGATGCAAGAGATGCAGGTTCGATCCCTGGCAGGAAGATCCCCTGGAGAAGGGCATGGCAACCCACTCTAGTATTCTTGCCTGGAGGATTCCATGGACAGAGGACTCTGCTGGGCTACAGTCAATGGGATCACAGAGAGTCGGCTGCGAGTAGAAGAGTAACACACACAGACACACAGACAGACACACACACACACATAAACACACACACACTAAACACACAAGTTTACCATAGTGAGTAAACATCTGTCCTGCATCCATGCTAAGTTGCTTCAGCCGTGTCCAGTTCTGTGCCACCTCATGGACTATAGCCTACCAGACTCCACTGTCCATGGGATTCTCGAGGCAAGAATACTGGAGTCATATGCCAGTCCCTGTTCCAGGGGATCCTTGCAACCCAGGGATGGAACCCAGGTTTCCTGCATTGAAGGCGGATTCTTTACTGTCTGAGCCACCTGGGAAGTTGCTTCTGTTAACTGTTTCCAAAAGCTTAATATGAAGTTTCTTTTGGAAATGTGGCCTTCATTAGGAAGGTGATGAGGAAGTCATCCAAAGCAGAAAGCTTGTTTAGGTAAACACTCAATGTGTAAGTGGGTATTTTGAAATATATTGTTATTCTTTTGCATGGAGCGTTCTGGAGTCAAGATGTGCAATGAAAAAGGAAAATATCTAATGTATGGGGCTTATAACATTTGAGGTACCTTCCTTCAGTTTTGGCTTTGTGAAATGTCTTTCACTTTTCAGATCCTTCCTCTCTTATGCCTATTATGTTTCTTGGGCATTCATACTGAAGGACCAGTCATATAGCTTCAGATTTACCGTGTGTGGATAATGCTCAAACTTTCCTTACCTTTAAGACCGACGATATCACAAGAACTGGTTCATCATTCAAGTTCACTGTGTCTCCACAGTTTAGTTTCTTCTGTAGGACGCTGCATGATTTTATACTGGCTGATTTTCTAAAGATGCTCTCTGTGAACGGCCGTTTCTGATTGATAAAGGAATGCATATCCTATAGGGAAGGAAAGAAAAGAAAACTGTGGGACATTTCATGCCTAGAAGCCCAGACCACACGCGTGCCCCTTTTTTGACAGAGCTGTGGTATATGAGGGTACAGTTCTAGAACAGCACCGAAGTCAGTTTGAAATTTTTTCTCCAGAGTCTCTAAATATATTTTCGACCCAACAATCGATTTGACATTCATACACTGAAACATTTTAAACACTTGTGTAATCGGATTTTCCGTTTCAGTGAATTTACTGTGTTAAACGTCTCTGCTTTAGGGCCTTTGTAGATTCACCCTCTCCTCCTTCACCGCTCCTTTCTCATTATTCCCTATTATAGATGCTCTTCCCTACGTGTGGAAATCTTTTTGCCATAGTCATGCTCTATTCATTTATTCCCCTTCCAGGGACTGTCCACCCCATTCATCCCTGTTTCCTGTATTCCCTCCCCTGAAAATCAGGCTCAATACGCCCCTCCTCCTTCTCCGATGACATTCCTCTCTCATCAGCCTTTCTAGTTCCTTTTCCTGTATTTTCATGTCCTCTGCTGTCTGCAGAGTTAGAGAGGTAACAGATATTGGAGCCAGGTTTTTCAAGGAATGTGGAATCTGTTATGCCAATCATCCACTGTGTGACTTTGGGCATAGCACATACTTGGGTGAGGCTCTTGTGATTTTCATTTATGAAGTGGGGGTGATGATAGTCATGGCTACTGCCTAAATGTTCTGTGAAAGACGCAAGGTCTGGGGTAGTAGCTGGCACGTAGCTAGTATGATAAATTTCTTCATATATACCATAAAATTCCCTGCATCTAGTGTAGTGCTTGCAGAGATAGTGGACAGTGAACAAGAGTTAATGCTTACAGTTCAACACACTAATTTGATATAGCACAGTCCAAACTCTGTGACTCTCTTTTGACACATTCTGTCAGGAGCACATGATTCATCTTTGCCAGAGGATGCGTACTTTATGCTGAAACACCTGAGTTACATATCTAATCCATGTGAGACATTTTGCATCATAAGGGGGAGTAGACTCAGCTGAACGAAACTTGAGACTAGTGTGGACCTCAAGGGAGGAGACGAGAAGACATATGAGGATGAGGTGGACTCTCAGAGATTCTTACACCCAGGGTCTGAAGGAAAGCTACGCGGCTCCAAATAGCCTGGAGTTCAAACTCGCCTCCAGGATCTCCCCACCATTCTATGCAAAACAAGTACTCTTTCACCCGAAGGAAAAAATGGACATTGGGTGGATTTCGCCCAGCTCCCAGCTGGTCCCAGCCTCTGGCTGATCTCCAGAATTCCTGCCGCAGCTGTTTAAGCGATAACTACTCTGTACAACCTTGCAGAAGAACACCCGCCCTCCCCCTTAAGACAGGAGCTTTCCACATACATGCCTCTATATTCTTACTCTTTCCTTGGGTAAGGGCAGCAGCTCACTAATCTGACTGCTGCTCCTTCTCGCCTCATAAAGGTGATCTGTAAAGGACTGCTCTCACTCTTTATCTCAACCTCGCCTTCTCTAATTGCCTTAACTTACAGAGTCCATGTTAACTGGTCTGAGCTGGTATAGATGGGTCTTTGTTGAAATCAGCGGAATGGATGAGAGTATCTTTTCATCTTGTAGTTGCCTTCTGACTCTGCAGTACCTAAATCAGGTCTTATTCTTTCAAGTAATGTTATGAATCTTATCGGACAAAGTCAGACTTCTTCATTTGGGAGTAGATTTGGAAGAGAACACTTGATCTCTCAGAACTCCCCTTCTCAGGAAGGTTACAGAAACCAAAATAAGACCTACCAGAATTGGGGTGGGCAGGGTGTCATTATCACATACATCCTCAAGAGCAGCTCCAAAGAGCTGTTTTGGCTTTGTGGGTGGTAGACACGTGTGTTGGTTGTCCTTGCGGGTCCTTGATATACACCCAAAGGCCCACTTTTGGAGAGAACTCTTCCTAAGTGTCTTCTTATCTGAAACTAATGTAGAAGAGAGATTTTCACTACTAGTAGTTTAGCTTATTTAGCCTGATTTCCACCACTTGCATTCAGCAGCATGTTCATGGCAGAGGCTGAAAGAGAGAAACTGAATCATTTGTTATATAGCATTCCCCTCATTCTGAAGCAGGCTAATTGCATCCTTGTGGTGTTAACATGTTCTTCTTCCCCATATTCTGCAAACCAGTAGTTAAACCTAGAGGCGTGATCAGACGCACGGTTGACTCTCCCTGTGACAGTATTCCCCCAGAGAGTGCTCTCTATTCCCTTTGCCCTGTGTCATGAGGCACTTAACCTATAGTTATACAGGTTTCCTAATGTGAAGTGTTATCAGTGGATTCTGGCTTCAGATCTCATTTGAAAGGCCATAGTTATTTAATATTCAAATTAAGCCGCATTTGTAGGAAGTTTCCTTGCTCTTTCAGTTACCTGTTTGGCTTTCTGAGTACCCAGTCACGCCCAATTTTCTCCCTTAAAAAGAATCGCTTTTCATGAGACATTCTGCCTGACAGTGCTTATCAGTCAGCCTCTGGACCTCTCCTCTGGGAGGCCACACACCTCAGTAAGCTCCAAGGATGACTTCCAGCCCTTAGGGTCCTTGAGAAGTAGTCATTAATTGCAGACAATGTAGTAAGATTACAGGTGGCCATTTTTTGTGTGACACCTTACTCAGCTAACGCAGAGGTGAATTTTACCTACCAACAGCCCCTGTCAAAGGAATGCTTTTCAAATAAGAGTGATCAGCAATGAAAAATTGAGTTCAAAGTGTCTCGTGCCCAGCTATGAATGTTTTCCTGATATTTGCTCAATAAACCTGCTTAATATTTCCTTAAATAACCTGCTTAAATAACCAGTTACAGAAGTCAATTAGTGGAGCCCTGTTGTAGAAAAATAAAGAGAAGAATTTAACCAAATCTTTTAAAATGCCCATCCACTTGTCTTTCGGAGACATAGTGAGTGCGTCACCATGTCCATTCAAGTGAGTGAACCACTTGTGGTGCTGGGTGAGAGAACCAGAAGGCTCCTATTCTGCCTCTTAATTGGATGAGTTACCTAAAACTCTCTGAGCATCAGTTTGCTCAAATGTAACATAAATGACGCTACTACACCTCACTGGACTACATAATATAATGTACCTCGCAGCACAAGACATGGCACATAGCAGCCTTAATAAAGGTGACTTCCCTCCTTCCGAAGGCCTAAGGCAGCCTAGACATCAGTCACCTCCCCCTAAGCAGACCCCACCCCCATTCTCCATTTGATTGTGCAGCCTCCAAAAGGTGTGCATTGCTCAAGGAATGCCATCACTTTGCCTTAGGCCCTTTCTGCCCTGACATTCATACTACCATCATTTTCAAAGGAGAGAATGAAGAAAGCAAATGCATTCTTAAATTCAGGAAGAGATTCTCCTAATTAATATGTACAAATGTTAAAAAGATACAGGTTTATATGGGTTGAGTTGCTTTATGCACCCTGGATTCCCTACTCCTAACCTGATTCTTTTATTTCTAAACTACCCACAGGTATTCATGTATTTCAAATGTATTCATTCATTGTTCAGCTTTAATAAGAATACTCTTAGGAAGAAAGCTCTATCAGTTGGTACAAAGCTATATGGCCAGCTAGCCTATAAGCATAGATGGAAAGCAAAATAGACGTTCAGACCTATGCTTGCATTTTCTGGCCTAGATGGACATTTCGTAATGTACACTGGTTGGAGTTAGAGTTCTTGTTGGCTCTGTGACCAATAAAAATATATACTATAGCCACGAAAAGTATGGTGCTCAGTTGTTCAGTCATGTACAACTCTTGCGACCTCATGGACTATAGCCTGTCGGGTTCCTGTCCGTGGGACTTGCTGGATAATAATACTGGAGAGGGTTGCCGGGGACTGTTAAACAGGTTAACTTTACAACCTTATCTTTCATAAAGAATCCTGGCAAGATTTAGGTTAGTGGTTTTCTTCATGCTCAAATTAGGGTTTGAATGTTAAAAAATGAAATTTTGTAACTTTGTGGGTATAGAATAACAATGATAAGAACACAAATACTTTAAGTAGAAATTCTATTCTGGCCCCAGTACTTGCTAAATTAGTAAGACATTTTATTCAGAGAAAGAAATGTCAATGGGACAATACTGGAATGCTAGCAGGGATAATTGCAACAGGAAAGACTTCAAAACAAACAGACATATAAACATTCAGTCCAGTTCCATTTGCAACCTAGGTCTGAAGCAGAATGGAAAGAGAGCTTGCTGTGGAGGTAGAATCCAGGGTTCAAGTCTCAGAGGCGGTCCTAAGGCGGCAGAGGAATAGAACAGGAAGACCACTTTTTCCCCACAAATTCATCGAAAGAACATTGAATGCTGAGCAAATTCCACAAAACAACTTCTGAATGCTGGCAGAGGACATCAGGCACCCAGAAGGGCAGCCCATTGTCTTTGAAAGGAGGTAGGACAAAATATACAAGAGAAAAAGAGAGACAAATGAGGTAGGGACAGAGATCTGTCCTGGAACGGGAGTCTTAAAAGAGGAGAAGTTTCGAAACACTAGGAAACACTCTCATTGGCAGGTCAGTGGGGAGTTTTGGAATCTCAGAGGGTAACATAACCAGGAGGAAAAAGAAAGAAAGAAAGAAACCCCACAGATTGAGTACCTAACATCAACATCCAGCAGGGAACTAGTCCAGACACTCACAATTGCCACCAGCAAGCGGGGCGCCTGAACAGGGAGGTGCGGGCTGCATTGCTTAGGGTAAGGACCAGGCCTGAGTGCCCTGAGGGCAATCTGAGGGAGCTAATGTGAGATAGCAACACAAGTTGTGGGATAGTCATAGAGAGAGAAAAAAAATATCCTGTGAAAAGCCCTAATCTAAGGCACTTCCTGGCCCACTCACAGAACAGAGGACTGAGAGAACACCAGAGCAGAGCTAGCTGGCTGTGCACTGACTCATCTCCTACCAGAGACAGGGAGGCAGGCGGGGGCAGCCAGAGCCTGAAAGGGGCAATCTCAGCCCCAGAGAGGCATCCTCTACAAAACTGCAAGTGGGCTCCCATTTGCTAACCAAGACTTGTTGGGATTCTGGGCGGTTGACATCCGCTGGGATGGTCGCAGCCAGAGATCAGCTCCCCAGAGAAGACACACCTCCAACTTGAGACGTGCAGGCCTGCTGCCACCCAGCAAATCGAGCGGCTGGGATGGGGGAGGTGATAAGACACACTACACCTGGGGGGCTCTGTGCTCGCTAATCACCTGGTCGCCTGAGCTGCTCGGACCTGGGAAGGGCACAAAACTCAGGCCTGACAGAGTCTGCGCCTTTGTGGAGTACCTGGGAACCTGAACCTGAACGGTTTAGATCTGGGAAGTGTACGCAACCCAGGGCCCGCCTCAGAGAGTTGCACACAGAGCAACCTGGAGCCTGAGCAGTGTAGACTGGGAAAGCACACACACCGTGAGCAGGGGCAAACCCAGTGCGGCCAGGACACTGTGAGCACACGCCAGGGATATTTGTTTGCAGTGCTCCTCCGTCCCCACAGCACCACTGAATAAGTGAGCCTAAATAAGTGACCACCTTCGCCCCCCATGAGTCAGAGCGGAAATTAGACCCTGAAAAGACCAGCAAACAGAAGAAGTTAAAATAAACAGAGGGAACCGCTCTGGAAAAGACAGGTGCAACAGATTAAAACCATGTAGTTAGCACTGACTACATTGGAAGTGGCCTAGAGATCTTGAGAAGTATAAGCTGGATCACGGAACTATCTGAAACTGAACTAACCCCGCACTGCCCACAACAACTCCAGAGAAATTCCTCGATATATTTTTACTATTATGATTAAATTTTTTTTAATTTTTAAGTCCTCTATTACTTCTTTAACTGTAATTTTTATAACCTACTATTACCTTTCAAATAAAAAAGACCTTATTTTTAATGCAAAATTCATATATATATTTTATCATTTTTTGTGACTTTGTTTTGTTTCTTTAATACTGTATTTGGGAGTCTCTAACATTTACTGTAGACTTTTGATGTGTTTTTTTGTATTTCTTATCAATTTTGTACGTTTAAGAACCCAATCCTCACTACCCATTTTTACTTGGGAGTTTGACCACTGCCTTGATTGCTCTCTCCCCCTTTTGACTCTCCTTTTTCTCCACCAGGTCGCCTCTATCTCCTCCCTCACCCTTTTCTTCCCTACCCACTCTGTGAGTCTCTTTGTGTATTCCGGGCTATGGAGAACATCTTGGGAACTGCTTACTGGCTGGATATGTCGCTCTCCTTTTGATTCCCTCTTTTCTTGTCCTGGTTCCCTCTGTCTCCTTCTTCCTCCTCTTTTCTGAGTAACTGCATGAACCTCTCTGAGGGGTCCAGACTGTGGAGAGCACATATGGAATTGATTACTGTCTAGCTTGCTCTCTCCCCTTGAGCCCCCTCTTCTTCCCCTGGCCAACTCTATCTCCCTCCTCCTTATTCTCTTCTCCATCTAACTTGGTGAACCTCTCTGGGTGTCCCTCACTGTGGAGAAGCTTTTCATCTTTAGACTAGATGTTTTCTCATCGGTGCTGTACAGATAGAGAAGTCTTGAGGCTACTCTAAAAATAAGACTGAAAACCAGAGACAGGAGGCTTAAGTTCAAAACCTGAGAACATCAGAGAACTCCTGACTCCAGGGAACAGTAATGGATAAGAGCTCATCCAAAAGCCTCCATACCTACACTGAAACCAAGCACCACCCAAGAGCCAACAAGTTCCAGAGCAAGACATACAACACAAAGTCGCCACAACGCAGGAACATATCCCTGAGCATCAATATACAGGCTGCCCAAATTCACACCAAACACATAGACATCTCAAAACTCACTACTGGACACTTCATTGCACTCTGGAGAGAAGTCCAGCTCCACCCACCAGAACAGGGATGCAAGCTTCCCTAAGCAGGAAACCTTGAAAAGCCACTCACACAACCCCACCCACAGTGAGGAACCTCCACAATAAAACGGAGCCACAAGCTGCCAGAATACGGAAAGGCCACCCCAAATACAGCCATCGAACTGATGCTGAAGCTGAAACTCCAATGCTTTGGTCACCTGATGTGAAGAACTGACTCATTGGAAAAGACCCTGATGCTGGGAAAGATTGAAGGCAGGAGGAGAAGGGGATGAGAGAGGATGAGATGGTTGGATAGCATCACCAATTCAAAGGACATGAGTTTGAGTATGCTCTGGGAGTTGGTGATGGACAGGGAGGCCTGGCACGCTGCAGTCCTCGACCCCAAGGACTTGGGGTCACTGTAGTCCTTGGGGTCCCAAAAAGTCAGACACAACTGAGCAACTGAACTGAGCTCAACGAATCGTGATGTCTCCTAAAGCTGTACTAGTTGCTTCTTGAAATCAGAACAGTCTTAACCTTGCTTTGATCTCACAAGTGGGAAACTTCCCATGTCTTGGAGCAGATGGTAATTACTGCCCTTAGAATGTGCTTTGGGCTCTAGGATCTCCCATTGACGCCTGGCAGCCTTGCTGTCTTTGGCATCAAAGCCAGTTACATTATTCACGTACCTGCAACCTTCTCACCGTTATCGGTAATATCAGTGATATCACTGTTATCAGAACTCACTGAGGTCTCTCCGAAGAGAGAAGTGATATCTTCTCCAAATATCTTGAGACAGTTTTCAATTAGAAATTGCATGAAAGAAATCTGTAACACAAAGGGGCAAAAAACGGGGTATTACTGTACATATGGTGTAATAGTAAATCACATTTCATCCATGAGTCTTGGCTCTAACAAAAAGTGCAAAAGAAATCTGAGAAAAATTCAGACTTGGCTAAAAAAAAAAAAAAAAATATATATATATATATATATATATATATATATATATATCTCTACATCAGCTTTTTCTAAGACATAACTGATACTTTGAAGAGTAGTTTGGCCTCAAATTTTAAAATTCTTTGAGTCAGTGGGCTAAAGTTATACTATGTAGCCTGGTTTAATAGCTAAAATTTTGTAATGATGGTTAACATGCTTAAAACTAGGATGATTTTTAAGTAGCCCACATAGGATATTTGGAACAAAAATGTATGTTCTCTTATTCAGTTTTATTTATTTTTAATAAAATTTTTTTCTAGTTTTATTGAGATAGAATTTATATATCTCATATTATTAAAATTTATAAAGTATCAAATACAACACCAATTGTGAATTTCACTTCAGTGAAGAAATGTCTAAAACTTGGGTAGCAGAGGTCTCTGTGTGGGCCGGGGGGGTTTGTGAGGAAAGAAAGCATCTGGAGAGAAAACATGTCTGTCTGTCTTAGCACACTCCCTTGCCTCACACTTGCTCTCCGGAGGAGCTTGGAGAAGAGCTGTGATCTTATTAGGCATGTTGTGGCTCTGTTAGGATGTTCTGAAATATTTTACTAGCTTCCTCATCCTCAGGCTGAGACACAATAGCAGCCAAGTATTTTCCTGAATGAGCCACAGGTGGCAGAGTGCGGCCAGTATGTGTGGAGCCTCAGGTGCTCATATTGCCCAGGCCGCCAAGATGTGCCGACAGTGACCAGATGTATTGGGTGTTGTCATCATTGGGTAATGATGAAATCATAGTTTGGAGGCTTGCACAACCTCAGGGATTAGGCTGAGAGTTGAACCTTGGCTCTCTGATTCCAAAGCCAGGTTCTTTTCTATCATATCATCCTACTCTTACCTCTCTAACGTTTAATCTCTGGGATGGCAAAGGGGAAGTGAGTCAACTGTTCTCAGTTATCATACACCTTCCCATGCCCAACCAGAGTAGGACTCTGCCACTCCAAGGCAGTGTAATTAAAATATGCACTTTAAAAACTGGTTCATCAGAGTTAATACTACAGACTGCAGGTTCAAGATGGGGACTCTGCTCCGCAAGGCATAAAAATGAGAGATCTCATTACCTGTTTGGTGAAGTTTTCTAAGCTGCCAGAATTAGACACACAAAGAATGCTTGGGGATATACACACTGATAAATTATAAGCTGTCATCTGATTGAATGAGGAATGTTGCTCAATGTTGTGTAAAACTGCTGAAAGATATGGCAGAAAATCGATATTGGCTCTCGGCAGCTGGTCTAGATGCCTAAGGACAGAAAAAACACTTATAAATAAGCGAGTCATTTCGCTTAGTAAGTGGGAATGCAGAGAACAAAGGACTTCTTTTTATACCATATACACAGTCTATTCTCACATTTCCAGGCATGAATGCATACAAAAATGTTTCACTAAATTTAATTCCTGAACCAGGTAAGACCTGCTCTGGTTAGTTATGTGTTTGTATTTAAGATCATACCACTGGCGTATTGGTTCTTTATCATCTCATTTTAGACCAGTGGATTTCATCTCCAACAGTTTCATGTATTCAGAAGGTGTAAAATGGTCAAGCATTCCATGTTAATAAGATTAGGAGAAAAACAGCAATTACAGTGTCACCAATAAGGCATGCATCTCTTTTCAAACTGGCATCCATGGGCATGATCAAGTGAAACCCCATGATACTGATCATTATTTTCGAGGACATAGCGGTAAACTATAAGCTAATATTTTCCTAAGAGTATGTCGGTTGTATTTTCTCAGAGTTGAGTAATTATTGCATCATTACCTCTGGGTCGACGTTGTTTTCTCCGGCTCGTTCCCTTGATCAATAACATCAGGCCATTTATCATACAGACTGTCTGTAATTATGCTTCCTTGGATATTTCGAAGAAAGTCCTTATATAGATCAAAAAGTATATATTATTCTTAGGATAAATTCAATGGAGAAATTGCAAAGAAAATATTTAGTGGAAAAATTCAATTCAGTCCACAATTCCTTCACAGCCACCCAGACTGATTCACACAGAGCTTGGCTGTCATTCACCACAGCCTTGCACACCCAGAAGTACTGGTTGGATTTTCCCCAACTAAAATTAGAAGCATAAAAGCAGAGTCTGGGCTGTAGTGAGAATGAAACGAAAGCTCCTTCTATCGCCTGGAACTTACTCTTTGTGTACATGTTAACACATTAGTACATACTGGCAAGGTCTGGTGATAACTGATCCTAAAACCTATTAGTTTCTTGAAAAGAAACGCACATGCCCATTTTGTTTGTTTCCTTCAGACACATGCTTGCTCGTAATTCAAGAAAGAGAAGTTCTGAAATAAAACAAACAAAATGACACCCCTACATGCTCTTCTGCACATATTAAGAGAAAACCTGAAGTACGTGTGCTCTTTGGGAAAAAGCTAGTATCGAAATAGCTTCAATCCTTTTCTCTTTAAAAAAAAAATCATATAAAAGTTCAGTTCTACAGACTTTTAAGCAGCCGGTGTTAGAAATAAATCACAATCCCCAATCGTAAACTACATGATACCCTTACAACTCTGAGAATGGAATATATCCACCCAAAGAGGAAACTGAAAATTTAGATACATTGCAACTTGACACCTGTGGGATAGAATATGCAAATGTCAGCTTCCGAAGAGGAGGCCTGGAAACTTTATCCTGATGATCAAGGCTTCCTATCGTAGAATGGGGCCTATTAAAATAGATGAAGTTGTAACCTGTTGTGCAAGACTGAGAGGAAATGATTGCATTGCCTTGCCAGGTTCAAAGGCACAACTTGCTTCCACTGGTCTTAATATACAGCCTGACTTCTCTTAATAGTATCTTCTTTAGGCAGTGTTTCTAAGGCAACTATCGTGATTGTAATCCTGATAGTGTTCGCTTGTCTCAGGACTTATTGAGCTGCTGTTTGTGTCAGGCACTCTCTTGAGTACTGAGGACAGAGTATGAAGATAATGTACAAAGTCTCAGTCCTCGCATACTTTTTCTTGTAATTGGTATACAGTACCCAATGATGGTCATCAGGGTTTCACTAGGCTTCTTATGGAGTGTCCGCAGTACATTTGGAAGGAGGAAGCACTCCATTTCAGTTCAGCCATTCAGTCCCGTCCTACTCTTTGCGACCCCATGGTCTGCACACCAGGCTTTCCTGTCCATCACCAACACCTGGGTCTTGTTCAAATTCATGTGCATGGAGTTGGTGATGCCATTCAACCATGTCATCTGGCTTTGACTTCGGGGAGTCTGGGAGTGTGCAGCAGGGCCTATGCTTTGTGTGCCAAACTACATGCACTTGGAGTGTGTCTCTTCTCTCTCCTGAACCCTGTGCTGTAGAATCCATTGGTGAGACTGAGTATGGTTAAGCCAGGGTATGACTCATGCAGAATATGCCATGGGTATTTGCTTTTGGACCTCTGTTTATACACAGTTGAATGAAAAACTCAATGTGGTTCTGACTCTATATTCATTTCTGATTTAGACCAACTCCATGGATGCTTTGACATATGGTATTCTCAAGGCCAAAGTTGCAAGGTTTGATTCCCCACCAAGATCAATCAACTTTAGGAAGAGAAAACTTTGGGACTGTCTAAGACCTGTACCCATAAGTAGCCACCCTCTTACTAGTCTGTAAGCTTACTAGTCTTACTAGCTTATAGCATGGAAACAGGCAAGAGCCTTGTAACACTTGCTCAAAAATCAAATCAGTTCCAAGTGTGCACCTTAGAGAGGGTAGCACTCTACTTGCTATTTGCATACCTAGTGTGTATTATTATGGGTCCAGTGTAGTAGGGGTCAACTCTAAACCATATCTGCACTGTTGTTATTATCATCCAAGGGAACATTAATAGGGGACAAGGAAACACCATAAGTTATTTAGTTTCTAGGATAATTTTAATAACCTGTCTGTAGTAATTACTACATCAATATATTTTTGTTCATAGCTGCTAACAAGCACCAAGATGGATTGATTAATTTTTTCTTTCTGTTGTATTACCACCCTGGTAGAAATTTAACTACACACTTGTGATTTAGCTGTATCATTTCAAACTCAGTCCATTTTTTATATAAATCTATTGACTTTTGCAAAATTCCAAACAGATTTTGATTGTTGCACTCACTTTAAAAATAAGATGTATAAGATTAGGCACGTAGTAAAACTGGCTACCGTGTAACTGTAACCTTGGTTGGTGGGTTAAACTTACAAATGTTAACAAAGCCCATTAAAGATGGTAAGGGAGATAAAAGGAGGAACAAATGGTGGAGTCATCCCTACACTAATTTTCAAGTAAAAGGCATTGAGACACAGGGGAAGGGAGGATGATGAATTGATCAGAGATTTTGGTGGCCTCACTAAGCGTTTTTTGATTCATTGTAAGCCAAATGGGCTTCCCAGGTGGACCTAGTGGTAAAAAACCTGCCTGCCAATGCAGGAGATGCAAGAGATGTAGGTTCGATCCCTGGCAGGAAGATCCCCTGGAGAAGGGCATGGCAACCCACTCTAGTATTCTTGCCTGGAGGATTCCATGGACAGAGGACTCTGCTGGGCTACAGTCAATGGGATCACAGAGAGTCGGCTGCGAGTAGAAGAGTAACACACACAGACACACAGACAGACACACACACACACATAAACACACAAACACTAAACACACAAGTTTACCATAGTGAGTAAACATCTGTCCTGCATCCATGCTAAGTTGCTTCAGCCGTGTCCAGTTCTGTGCCACCTCATGGACTATAGCCTACCAGACTCCACTGTCCATGGGATTCTCGAGGCAAGAATACTGGAGTCATATGCCAGTCCCTGTTCCAGGGGATCCTTGCAACCCAGGGATGGAACCCAGGTTTCCTGCATTGAAGGCGGATTCTTTACTGTCTGAGCCACCTGGGAAGTTGCTTCTGTTAACTGTTTCCAAAAGCTTAATATGAAGTTTCTTTTGGAAATGTGGCCTTCATTAGGAAGGTGATGAGGAAGTCATCCAAAGCAGAAAGCTTGTTTAGGTAAACACTCAATGTGTAAGTGGGTATTTTGAAATATATTGTTATTCTTTTGCATGGAGCGTTCTGGAGTCAAGATGTGCAATGAAAAAGGAAAATATCTAATGTATGGGGCTTATAACATTTGAGGTACCTTCCTTCAGTTTTGGCTTTGTGAAATGTCTTTCACTTTTCAGATCCTTCCTCTCTTATGCCTATTATGTTTCTTGGGCATTCATACTGAAGGACCAGTCATATAGCTTCAGATTTACCGTGTGTGGATAATGCTCAAACTTTCCTTACCTTTAAGACCGACGATATCACAAGAACTGGTTCATCATTCAAGTTCACTGTGTCTCCACAGTTTAGTTTCTTCTGTAGGACGCTGCATGATTTTATACTGGCTGATTTTCTAAAGATGCTCTCTGTGAACGGCCGTTTCTGATTGATAAAGGAATGCATATCCTATAGGGAAGGAAAGAAAAGAAAACTGTGGGACATTTCATGCCTAGAAGCCCAGACCACACGCTTGCCCCTTTTTTGACAGAGCTGTGGTATATGAGGGTACAGTTCTAGAACAGCACCGAAGTCAGTTTGAAATTTTTTCTCCAGAGTCTCTAAATATATTTTCGACCCAACAATCGATTTGACATTCATACACTGAAACATTTTAAACACTTGTGTAATCGGATTTTCCGTTTCAGTGAATTTACTGTGTTAAACGTCTCTGCTTTAGGGCCTTTGTAGATTCACCCTCTCCTCCTTCACCGCTCCTTTCTCATTATTCCCTATTATAGATGCTCTTCCCTACGTGTGGAAATCTTTTTGCCATAGTCATGCTCTATTCATCTATTCCCCTTCCAGGGACTGTCCACCCCATTCATCCCTGTTTCCTGTATTCCCTCCCCTGAAAATCAGGCTCAATACGCCCCTCCTCCTTCTCCGATGACATTCCTCTCTCATCAGCCTTTCTAGTTCCTTTTCCTGTATTTTCATGTCCTCTGCTGTCTGCAGAGTTAGAGAGGTAACAGATATTGGAGCCAGGTTTTTCAAGGAATGTGGAATCTGTTATGCCAATCATCCACTGTGTGACTTTGGGCATAGCACATACTTGGGTGAGGCTCTTGTGATTTTCATTTATGAAGTGGGGGTGATGATAGTCATGGCTACTGCCTAAATGTTCTGTGAAAGACGCAAGGTCTGGGGTAGTAGCTGGCACGTAGCTAGTATGATAAATTTCTTCATATATACCATAAAATTCCCTGCATCTAGTGTAGTGCTTGCAGAGATAGTGGACAGTGAACAAGAGTTAATGCTTACAGTTCAACACACTAATTTGATATAGCACAGTCCAAACTCTGTGACTCTCTTTTGACACATTCTGTCAGGAGCACATGATTCATCTTTGCCAGAGGATGCGTACTTTATGCTGAAACACCTGAGTTACATATCTAATCCATGTGAGACATTTTGCATCATAAGGGGGAGTAGACTCAGCTGAACGAAACTTGAGACTAGTGTGGACCTCAAGGGAGGAGACGAGAAGACATATGAGGATGAGGTGGACTCTCAGAGATTCTTACACCCAGGGTCTGAAGGAAAGCTACGCGGCTCCAAATAGCCTGGAGTTCAAACTCGCCTCCAGGATCTCCCCACCATTCTATGCAAAACAAGTACTCTTTCACCCGAAGGAAAAAATGGACATTGGGTGGATTTCGCCCAGCTCCCAGCTGGTCCCAGCCTCTGGCTGATCTCCAGAATTCCTGCCGCAGCTGTTTAAGCGATAACTACTCTGTACAACCTTGCAGAAGAACACCCGCCCTCCCCCTTAAGACAGGAGCTTTCCACATACATGCCTCTATATTCTTACTCTTTCCTTGGGTAAGGGCAGCAGCTCACTAATCTGACTGCTGCTCCTTCTCGCCTCATAAAGGTGATCTGTAAAGGACTGCTCTCACTCTTTATCTCAACCTCGCCTTCTCTAATTGCCTTAACTTACAGAGTCCATGTTAACTGGTCTGAGCTGGTATAGATGGGTCTTTGTTGAAATCAGCGGAATGGATGAGAGTATCTTTTCATCTTGTAGTTGCCTTCTGACTCTGCAGTACCTAAATCAGGTCTTATTCTTTCAAGTAATGTTATGAATCTTATCGGACAAAGTCAGACTTCTTCATTTGGGAGTAGATTTGGAAGAGAACACTTGATCTCTCAGAACTCCCCTTCTCAGGAAGGTTACAGAAACCAAAATAAGACCTACCAGAATTGGGGTGGGCAGGGTGTCATTATCACATACATCCTCAAGAGCAGCTCCAAAGAGCTGTTTTGGCTTTGTGGGTGGTAGACACGTGTGTTGGTTGTCCTTGCGGGTCCTTGATATACACCCAAAGGCCCACTTTTTGAGAGAACTCTTCCTAAGTGTCTTCTTATCTGAAACTAATGTAGAAGAGAGATTTTCACTACTAGTAGTTTAGCTTATTTAGCCTGATTTCCACCACTTGCATTCAGCAGCATGTTCATGGCAGAGGCTGAAAGAGAGAAACTGAATCATTTGTTATATAGCATTCCCCTCATTCTGAAGCAGGCTAATTGCATCCTTGTGGTGTTAACATGTTCTTCTTCCCCATATTCTGCAAACCAGTAGTTAAACCTAGAGGCGTGATCAGACGCACGGTTGACTCTCCCTGTGACAGTATTCCCCCAGAGAGTGCTCTCTATTCCCTTTGCCCTGTGTCATGAGGCACTTAACCTATAGTTATACAGGTTTCCTAATGTGAAGTGTTATCAGTGGATTCTGGCTTCAGATCTCATTTGAAAGGCCATAGTTATTTAATATTCAAATTAAGCCGCATTTGTAGGAAGTTTCCTTGCTCTTTCAGTTACCTGTTTGGCTTTCTGAGTACCCAGTCACGCCCAATTTTCTCCCTTAAAAAGAATCGCTTTTCATGAGACATTCTGCCTGACAGTGCTTATCAGTCAGCCTCTGGACCTCTCCTCTGGGAGGCCACACACCTCAGTAAGCTCCAAGGATGACTTCCAGCCCTTAGGGTCCTTGAGAAGTAGTCATTAATTGCAGACAATGTAGTAAGATTACAGGTGGCCATTTTTTGTGTGACACCTTACTCAGCTAACGCAGAGGTGAATTTTACCTACCAACAGCCCCTGTCAAAGGAATGCTTTTCAAATAAGAGTGATCAGCAATGAAAAATTGAGTTCAAAGTGTCTCGTGCCCAGCTATGAATGTTTTCCTGATATTTGCTCAATAAACCTGCTTAATATTTCCTTAAATAACCTGCTTAAATAACCAGTTACAGAAGTCAATTAGTGGAGCCCTGTTGTAGAAAAATAAAGAGAAGAATTTAACCAAATCTTTTAAAATGCCCATCCACTTGTCTTTCGGAGACATAGTGAGTGCGTCACCATGTCCATTCAAGTGAGTGAACCACTTGTGGTGCTGGGTGAGAGAACCAGAAGGCTCCTATTCTGCCTCTTAATTGGATGAGTTACCTAAAACTCTCTGAGCATCAGTTTGCTCAAATGTAACATAAATGACGCTACTACACCTCACTGGACTACATAATATAATGTACCTCCCAGCACAAGACATGGCACATAGCAGCCTTAATAAAGGTGACTTCCCTCCTTCCGAAGGCCTAAGGCAGCCTAGACATCAGTCACCTCCCCCTAAGCAGACCCCACCCCCATTCTCCATTTGATTGTGCAGCCTCCAGAAGGTGTGCATTGCTCAAGGAATGCCATCACTTTGCCTTAGGCCCTTTCTGCCCTGACATTCATACTACCATCATTTTCAAAGGAGAGAATGAAGAAAGCAAATGCATTCTTAAATTCAGGAAGAGATTCTCCTAATTAATATGTACAAATGTTAAAAAGATACAGGTTTATATGGGTTGAGTTGCTTTATGCACCCTGGATTCCCTACTCCTAACCTGATTCTTTTATTTCTAAACTACCCACAGGTATTCATGTATTTCAAATGTATTCATTCATTGTTCAGCTTTAATAAGAATACTCTTAGGAAGAAAGCTCTATCAGTTGGTACAAAGCTATATGGCCAGCTAGCCTATAAGCATAGATGGAAAGCAAAATAGACATTCAGACCTATGCTTGCATTTTCTGGCCTAGATGGACATTTCGTAATGTACACTGGTTGGAGTTAGAGTTCTTGTTGGCTCTGTGACCAATAAAAATATATACTATAGCCACGAAAAGTATGGTGCTCAGTTGTTCAGTCATGTACAACTCTTGCGACCTCATGGACTATAGCCTGTCGGGTTCCTGTCCGTGGGACTTGCTGGATAATAATACTGGAGAGGGTTGCCGGGGACTGTTAAACAGGTTAACTTTACAACCTTATCTTTCATAAAGAATCCTGGCAAGATTTAGGTTAGTGGTTTTCTTCATGCTCAAATTAGGGTTTGAATGTTAAAAAATGAAATTTTGTAACTTTGTGGGTATAAAATAACAATGATAAGAACACAAATACTTTAAGTAGAAATTCTATTCTGGCCCCAGTACTTGCTAAATTAGTAAGACATTTTATTCAGAGAAAGAAATGTCAATGGGACAATACTGGAATGCTAGCAGGGATAATTGCAACAGGAAAGACTTCAAAACAAACAGACATATAAACATTCAGTCCAGTTCCATTTGCAACCTAGGTCTGAAGCAGAATGGAAAGAGAGCTTGCTGTGGAGGTAGAATCCAGGGTTCAAGTCTCAGAGGCGGTCCTAAGGCGGCAGAGGAATAGAACAGGAAGACCACTTTTTCCCCACAAATTCATCGAAAGAACATTGAATGCTGAGCAAATTCCACAAAACAACTTCTGAATGCTGGCAGAGGACATCAGGCACCCAGAAGGGCAGCCCATTGTCTTTGAAAGGAGGTAGGACAAAATATACAAGAGAAAAAGAGAGACAAATGAGGTAGGGACAGAGATCTGTCCTGGAACGGGAGTCTTAAAAGAGGAGAAGTTTCGAAACACTAGGAAACACTCTCATTGGCAGGTCAGTGGGGAGTTTTGGAATCTCAGAGGGTAACATAACCAGGAGGAAAAAGAAAGAAAGAAAGAAACCCCACAGATTGCGTACCTAACATCAACATCCAGCAGGGAACTAGTCCAGACACTCACAATTGCCACCAGCAAGCGGGGCGCCTGAACAGGGAGGTGCAGGCTGCATTGCTTAGGGTAAGGACCAGGCCTGAGTGCCCTGAGGGCAATCTGAGGGAGCTAATGTGAGATAGCAACACAAGTTGTGGGATAGTCATAGAGAGAGAAAAAAAATATCCTGTGAAAAGCCCTAATCTAAGGCACTTCCTGGCCCACTCACAGAACAGAGGACTGAGAGAACACCAGAGCAGAGCTAGCTGGCTGTGCACTGACTCATCTCCTACCAGAGACAGGGAGGCAGGCGGGGGCAGCCAGAGCCTGAAAGGGGCAATCTCAGCCCCAGAGAGGCATCCTCTACAAAACTGCAAGTGGGCTCCCATTTGCTAACCAAGACTTGTTGGGATTCTGGGCGGTTGACATCTGCTGGGATGGTCGCAGCCAGAGATCAGCTCCCCAGAGAAGACACACCTCCAACTTGAGACGTGCAGGCCTGCTGCCACCCAGCAAATCGAGCGGCTGGGATGGGGGAGGTGATAAGACACACTACACCTGGGGGGCTCTGTGCTCGCTAATCACCTGGTCGCCTGAGCTGCTCAGACCTGGGAAGGGCACAAAACTCAGGCCTGACAGAGTCTGCGCCTTTGTGGAGTACCTGGGAACCTGAACCTGAACGGTTTAGATCTGGGAAGTGTACGCAACCCAGGGCCCGCCTCAGAGAGTTGCAGGCAGAGCAACCTGGAGCCTGAGCAGTGTAGACTGGGAAAGCACACACACCGTGAGCAGGGGCAAACCCAGTGCGGCCAGGACACTGTGAGCACACGCCAGGGATATTTGTTTGCAGTGCTCCTCCGTCCCCACAGCACCACTGAATAAGTGAGCCTAAATAAGTGACCACCTTCGCCCCCCATGAGTCAGAGCGGAAATTAGACCCTGAAAAGACCAGCAAACAGAAGAAGTTAAAATAAACAGAGGGAACCGCTCTGGAAAAGACAGGTGCAACAGATTAAAACCATGTAGTTAGCACTGACTACATTGGAAGTGGCCTAGAGATCTTGAGAAGTATAAGCTGGATCACGGAACTATCTGAAACTGAACTAACCCCGCACTGCCCACAACAACTCCAGAGAAATTCCTCGATATATTTTTACTATTATGATTAAATTTTTTTTAATTTTTAAGTCCTCTATTACTTCTTTAACTGTAATTTTTATAACCTACTATTACCTTTCAAATAAAAAAGACCTTATTTTTAATGCAAAATTCATATATATATTTTATCATTTTTTGTGACTTTGTTTTGTTTCTTTAATACTGTATTTGGGAGTCTCTAACATTTACTGTAGACTTTTGATGTGTTTTTTTGTATTTCTTATCAATTTTGTACGTTTAAGAACCCAATCCTCACTACCCATTTTTACTTGGGAGTTTGACCACTGCCTTGATTGCTCTCTCCCCCTTTTGACTCTCCTTTTTCTCCACCAGGTCGCCTCTATCTCCTCCCTCACCCTTTTCTTCCCTACCCACTCTGTGAGTCTCTTTGTGTATTCCGGGCTATGGAGAACATCTTGGGAACTGCTTACTGGCTGGATATGTCGCTCTCCTTTTGATTCCCTCTTTTCTTGTCCTGGTTCCCTCTGTCTCCTTCTTCCTCCTCTTTTCTGAGTAACTGCATGAACCTCTCTGAGGGGTCCAGACTGTGGAGAGCACATATGGAATTGATTACTGTCTAGCTTGCTCTCTCCCCTTGAGCCCCCTCTTCTTCCCCTGGCCAACTCTATCTCCCTCCTCCTTATTCTCTTCTCCATCTAACTTGGTGAACCTCTCTGGGTGTCCCTCACTGTGGAGAAGCTTTTCATCTTTAGACTAGATGTTTTCTCATCGGTGCTGTACAGATAGAGAAGTCTTGAGGCTACTCTAAAAATAAGACTGAAAACCAGAGACAGGAGGCTTAAGTTCAAAACCTGAGAACATCAGAGAACTCCTGACTCCAGGGAACAGTAATGGATAAGAGCTCATCCAAAAGCCTCCATACCTACACTGAAACCAAGCACCACCCAAGAGCCAACAAGTTCCAGAGCAAGACATACAACACAAAGTCGCCACAACGCAGGAACATATCCCTGAGCATCAATATACAGGCTGCCCAAATTCACACCAAACACATAGACATCTCAAAACTCACTACTGGACACTTCATTGCACTCTGGAGAGAAGTCCAGCTCCACCCACCAGAACAGGGATGCAAGCTTCCCTAAGCAGGAAACCTTGAAAAGCCACTCACACAACCCCACCCACAGTGAGGAACCTCCACAATAAAACGGAGCCACAAGCTGCCAGAATACAGAAAGGCCACCCCAAATACAGCCATCGAACTGATGCTGAAGCTGAAACTCCAATGCTTTGGTCACCTGATGTGAAGAACTGACTCATTGGAAAAGACCCTGATGCTGGGAAAGATTGAAGGCAGGAGGAGAAGGGGATGAGAGAGGATGAGATGGTTGGATAGCATCACCAATTCAAAGGACATGAGTCTGAGTATGCTCTGGGAGTTGGTGATGGACAGGGAGGCCTGGCACGCTGCAGTCCTCGACCCCAAGGACTTGGGGTCACTGTAGTCCTTGGGGTCCCAAAAAGTCAGACACAACTGAGCAACTGAACTGAGCTCAACGAATCGTGATGTCTCCTAAAGCTGTACTAGTTGCTTCTTGAAATCAGAACAGTCTTAACCTTGCTTTGATCTCACAAGTGGGAAACTTCCCATGTCTTGGAGCAGATGGTAATTACTGCCCTTAGAATGTGCTTTGGGCTCTAGGATCTCCCATTGACGCCTGGCAGCCTTGCTGTCTTTGGCATCAAAGCCAGTTACATTATTCACGTACCTGCAACCTTCTCACTGTTATCGGTAATATCAGTGATATCACTGTTATCAGAACTCACTGAGCTCTCTCCGAAGAGAGAAGTGATATCTTCTCCAAATATCTTGAGACAGTTTTCAATTAGAAATTGCATGAAAGAAATCTGTAACACAAAGGGGCAAAAAACGGGGTATTACTGTACATATGGTGTAATAGTAAATCACATTTCATCCATGAGTCTTGGCTCTAACAAAAAGTGCAAAAGAAATCTGAGAAAAATTCAGACTTGGCTAAAAAAAAAAAATATATATATATATCTACATCAGCTTTTTCTAAGACATAACTGATACTTTGAAGAGTAGTTTGGCCTCAAATTTTAAAATTCTTTGAGTCAGTGGGCTAAAGTTATACTATGTAGCCTGGTTTAATAGCTAAAATTTTGTAATGATGGTTAACATGCTTAAAACTAGGATGATTTTTAAGTAGCCCACATAGGATATTTGGAACAAAAATGTATGTTCTCTTATTCAGTTTTATTTATTTTTAATAAAATTTTTTTCTAGTTTTATTGAGATAGAATTTATATAGCTCATATTATTAAAATTTATAAAGTATCAAATACAACACCAATTGTGAATTTCACTTCAGTGAAGAAATGTCTAAAACTTGGGTAGCAGAGGTCTCTGTGTGGGCCGGGGGGGTTTGTGAGGAAAGAAAGCATCTGGAGAGAAAACATGTCTGTCTGTCTTAGCACACTCCCTTGCCTCACACTTGCTCTCCGGAGGAGCTTGGAGAAGAGCTGTGATCTTATTAGGCATGTTGTGGCTCTGTTAGGATGTTCTGAAATATTTTACTAGCTTCCTCATCCTCAGGCTGAGACACAATAGCAGCCAAGTATTTTCCTGAATGAGCCACAGGTGGCAGAGTGCGGCCAGTATGTGTGGAGCCTCAGGTGCTCATATTGCCCAGGCCGCCAAGATGTGCCGACAGTGACCAGATGTATTGGGTGTTGTCATCATTGGGTAATGATGAAATCATAGTTTGGAGGCTTGCACAACCTCAGGGATTAGGCTGAGAGTTGAACCTTGGCTCTCTGATTCCAAAGCCAGGTTCTTTTCTATCATATCATCCTACTCTTACCTCTCTAACGTTTAATCTCTGGGATGGCAAAGGGGAAGTGAGTCAACTGTTCTCAGTTATCATACACCTTCCCATGCCCAACCAGAGTAGGACTCTGCCACTCCTAGGCAGTGTAATTAAAATATGCACTTTAAAAACTGGTTCATCAGAGTTAATACTACAGACTGCAGGTTCAAGATGGGGACTCTGCTCCGCAAGGCATAAAAATGAGAGATCTCATTACCTGTTTGGTGAAGTTTTCTAAGCTGCCAGAATTAGACACACAAAGAATGCTTGGGGATATACACACTGATAAATTATAAGCTGTCATCTGATTGAATGAGGAATGTTGCTCAATGTTGTGTAAAACTGCTGAAAGATATGGCAGAAAATCGATATTGGCTCTCGGCAGCTGGTCTAGATGCCTAAGGACAGAAAAAACACTTATAAATAAGCGAGTCATTTCGCTTAGTAAGTGGGAATACAGAGAACAAAGGACTTCTTTTTATACCATATACACAGTCTATTCTCACATTTCCAGGCATGAATGCATACAAAAATGTTTCACTAAATTTAATTCCTGAACCAGGTAAGACCTGCTCTGGTTAGTTATGTGTTTGTATTTAAGATCATACCACTGGCGTATTGGTTCTTTATCATCTCATTTTAGACCAGTGGATTTCATCTCCAACAGTTTCATGTATTCAGAAGGTGTAAAATGGTCAAGCATTCCATGTTAATAAGATTAGGAGAAAAACAGCAATTACAGTGTCACCAATAAGGCATGCATCTCTTTTCAAACTGGCATCCATGGGCATGATCAAGTGAAACCCCATGATACTGATCATTATTTTCGAGGACATAGCGGTAAACTATAAGCTAATATTTTCCTAAGAGTATGTCGGTTGTATTTTCTCAGAGTTGAGTAATTATTGCATCATTACCTCTGGGTCGACGTTGTTTTCTCCGGCTCGTTCCCTTGATCAATAACATCAGGCCATTTATCATACAGACTGTCTGTAATTATGCTTCCTTGGATATTTCGAAGAAAGTCCTTATATAGATCAAAAAGTATATATTATTCTTAGGATAAATTCAATGGAGAAATTGCAAAGAAAATATTTAGTGGAAAAATTCAATTCAGTCCACAATTCCTTCACAGCCACCCAGACTGATTCACACAGAGCTTGGCTGTCATTCACCACAGCCTTGCACACCCAGAAGTACTGGTTGGATTTTCCCCAACTAAAATTAGAAGCATAAAAGCAGAGTCTGGGCTGTAGTGAGAATGAAACGAAAGCTCCTTCTATCGCCTGGAACTTACTCTTTGTGTACATGTTAACACATTAGTACATACTGGCAAGGTCTGGTGATAACTGATCCTAAAACCTATTAGTTTCTTGAAAAGAAACGCACATGCCCATTTTGTTTGTTTCCTTCAGACACATGCTTGCTCGTAATTCAAGAAAGAGAAGTTCTGAAATAAAACAAACAAAATGACACCCCTACATGCTCTTCTGCACATATTAAGAGAAAACCTGAAGTACGTGTGCTCTTTGGGAAAAAGCTAGTATCGAAATAGCTTCAATCCTTTTCTCTTTAAAAAAAAAATCATATAAAAGTTCAGTTCTACAGACTTTTAAGCAGCCGGTGTTAGAAATAAATCACAATCCCCAATCGTAAACTACATGATACCCTTACAACTCTGAGAATGGAATATATCCACCCAAAGAGGAAACTGAAAATTTAGATACATTGCAACTTGACACCTGTGGGATAGAATATGCAAATGTCAGCTTCCGAAGAGGAGGCCTGGAAACTTTATCCTGATGATCAAGGCTTCCTATCGTAGAATGGGGCCTATTAAAATAGATGAAGTTGTAACCTGTTGTGCAAGACTGAGAGGAAATGATTGCATTGCCTTGCCAGGTTCAAAGGCACAACTTGCTTCCACTGGTCTTAATATACAGCCTGACTTCTCTTAATAGTATCTTCTTTAGGCAGTGTTTCTAAGGCAACTATCATGATTGTAATCCTGATAGTGTTCGCTTGTCTCAGGACTTATTGAGCTGCTGTTTGTGTCAGGCACTCTCTTGAGTACTGAGGACAGAGTATGAAGATAATGTACAAAGTCTCAGTCCTCGCATACTTTTTCTTGTAATTGGTATACAGTACCCAATGATGGTCATCAGGGTTTCACTAGGCTTCTTATGGAGTGTCCGCAGTACATTTGGAAGGAGGAAGCACTCCATTTCAGTTCAGCCATTCAGTCCCGTCCTACTCTTTGCGACCCCATGGTCTGCACACCAGGCTTTCCTGTCCATCACGAACACCTGGGTCTTGTTCAAATTCATGTGCATGGAGTTGGTGATGCCATTCAACCATGTCATCTGGCTTTGACTTCGGGGAGTCTGGGAGTGTGCAGCAGGGCCTATGCTTTGTGTGCCAAACTACATGCACTTGGAGTGTGTCTCTTCTCTCTCCTGAACCCTGTGCTGTAGAATCCATTGGTGAGACTGAGTATGGTTAAGCCAGGGTATGACTCATGCAGAATATGCCATGGGTATTTGCTTTTGGACCTCTGTTTATACACAGTTGAATGAAAAACTCAATGTGGTTCTGACTCTATATTCATTTCTGATTTAGACCAACTCCATGGATGCTTTGACATATGGTATTCTCAAGGCCAAAGTTGCAAGGTTTGATTCCCCACCAAGATCAATCAACTTTAGGAAGAGAAAACTTTGGGACTGTCTAAGACCTGTACCCATAAGTAGCCACCCTCTTACTAGTCTGTAAGCTTACTAGTCTTACTAGCTTATAGCATGGAAACAGGCAAGAGCCTTGTAACACTTGCTCAAAAATCAAATCAGTTCCAAGTGTGCACCTTAGAGAGGGTAGCACTCTACTTGCTATTTGCATACCTAGTGTGTATTATTATGGGTCCAGTGTAGTAGGGGTCAACTCTAAACCATATCTGCACTGTTGTTATTATCATCCAAGGGAACATTAATAGGGGACAAGGAAACACCATAAGTTATTTAGTTTCTAGGATAATTTTAATAACCTGTCTGTAGTAATTACTACATCAATATATTTTTGTTCATAGCTGCTAACAAGCACCAAGATGGATTGATTAATTTTTTCTTTCTGTTGTATTACCGCCCTGGTAGAAATTTAACTACACACTTGTGATTTAGCTGTATCATTTCAAACTCAGTCCATTTTTTATATAAATCTATTGACTTTTGCAAAATTCCAAACAGATTTTGATTGTTGCACTCACTTTAAAAATAAGATGTATAAGATTAGGCACGTAGTAAAACTGGCTACCGTGTAACTGTAACCTTGGTTGGTGGGTTAAACTTACAAATGTTAACAAAGCCCATTAAAGATGGTAAGGGAGATAAAAGGAGGAACAAATGGTGGAGTCATCCCTACACTAATTTTCAAGTAAAAGGCATTGAGACACAGGGGAAGGGAGGATGATGAACTGATCAGAGATTTTGGTGGCCTCACTAAGCGTTTTTTGATTCATTGTAAGCCAAATGGGCTTCCCAGGTGGACCTAGTGGTAAAAAACCTGCCTGCCAATGCAGGAGATGCAAGAGATGCAGGTTCGATCCCTGGCAGGAAGATCCCCTGGAGAAGGGCATGGCAACCCACTCTAGTATTCTTGCCTGGAGGATTCCATGGACAGAGGACTCTGCTGGGCTACAGTCAATGGGATCACAGAGAGTCGGCTGCGAGTAGAAGAGTAACACACACAGACACACAGACAGACACACACACACACATAAACACACACACACTAAACACACAAGTTTACCATAGTGAGTAAACATCTGTCCTGCATCCATGCTAAGTTGCTTCAGCCGTGTCCAGTTCTGTGCCACCTCATGGACTATAGCCTACCAGACTCCACTGTCCATGGGATTCTCGAGGCAAGAATACTGGAGTCATATGCCAGTCCCTGTTCCAGGGGATCCTTGCAACCCAGGGATGGAACCCAGGTTTCCTGCATTGAAGGCGGATTCTTTACTGTCTGAGCCACCTGGGAAGTTGCTTCTGTTAACTGTTTCCAAAAGCTTAATATGAAGTTTCTTTTGGAAATGTGGCCTTCATTAGGAAGGTGATGAGGAAGTCATCCAAAGCAGAAAGCTTGTTTAGGTAAACACTCAATGTGTAAGTGGGTATTTTGAAATATATTGTTATTCTTTTGCATGGAGCGTTCTGGAGTCAAGATGTGCAATGAAAAAGGAAAATATCTAATGTATGGGGCTTATAACATTTGAGGTACCTTCCTTCAGTTTTGGCTTTGTGAAATGTCTTTCACTTTTCAGATCCTTCCTCTCTTATGCCTATTATGTTTCTTGGGCATTCATACTGAAGGACCAGTCATATAGCTTCAGATTTACCGTGTGTGGATAATGCTCAAACTTTCCTTACCTTTAAGACCGACGATATCACAAGAACTGGTTCATCATTCAAGTTCACTGTGTCTCCACAGTTTAGTTTCTTCTGTAGGACGCTGCATGATTTTATACTGGCT
The DNA here is from genome assembly GCF_029407905.1 of Bubalus kerabau. Classification (NCBI taxonomy): domain Eukaryota; kingdom Metazoa; phylum Chordata; class Mammalia; order Artiodactyla; family Bovidae; genus Bubalus; species Bubalus kerabau. The sequence goes on from NW_026577904.1 coordinate 2,240,769, forward strand.
GATTTTCTAAAGATGCTCTCTGTGAACGGCCGTTTCTGATTGATAAAGGAATGCATATCCTATAGGGAAGGAAAGAAAAGAAAACTGTGGGACATTTCATGCCTAGAAGCCCAGACCACACGCGTGCCCCTTTTTTGACAGAGCTGTGGTATATGAGGGTACAGTTCTAGAACAGCACCGAAGTCAGTTTGAAATTTTTTCTCCAGAGTCTCTAAATATATTTTCGACCCAACAATCGATTTGACATTCATACACTGAAACATTTTAAACACTTGTGTAATCGGATTTTCCGTTTCAGTGAATTTACTGTGTTAAACGTCTCTGCTTTAGGGCCTTTGTAGATTCACCCTCTCCTCCTTCACCGCTCCTTTCTCATTATTCCCTATTATAGATGCTCTTCCCTACGTGTGGAAATCTTTTTGCCATAGTCATGCTCTATTCATTTATTCCCCTTCCAGGGACTGTCCACCCCATTCATCCCTGTTTCCTGTATTCCCTCCCCTGAAAATCAGGCTCAATACGCCCCTCCTCCTTCTCCGATGACATTCCTCTCTCATCAGCCTTTCTAGTTCCTTTTCCTGTATTTTCATGTCCTCTTCTGTCTGCAGAGTTAGAGAGGTAACAGATATTGGAGCCAGGTTTTTCAAGGAATGTGGAATCTGTTATGCCAATCATCCACTGTGTGACTTTGGGCATAGCACATACTTGGGTGAGGCTCTTGTGATTTTCATTTATGAAGTGGGGGTGATGATAGTCATGGCTACTGCCTAAATGTTCTGTGAAAGACGCAAGGTCTGGGGTAGTAGCTGGCACGTAGCTAGTATGATAAATTTCTTCATATATACCATAAAATTCCCTGCATCTAGTGTAGTGCTTGCAGAGATAGTGGACAGTGAACAAGAGTTAATGCTTACAGTTCAACACACTAATTTGATATAGCACAGTCCAAACTCTGTGACTCTCTTTTGACACATTCTGTCAGGAGCACATGATTCATCTTTGCCAGAGGATGCGTACTTTATGCTGAAACACCTGAGTTACATATCTAATCCATGTGAGACATTTTGCATCATAAGGGGGAGTAGACTCAGCTGAACGAAACTTGAGACTAGTGTGGACCTCAAGGGAGGAGACGAGAAGACATATGAGGATGAGGTGGACTCTCAGAGATTCTTACACCCAGGGTCTGAAGGAAAGCTACGCGGCTCCAAATAGCCTGGAGTTCAAACTCGCCTCCAGGATCTCCCCACCATTCTATGCAAAACAAGTACTCTTTCACCCGAAGGAAAAAATGGACATTGGGTGGATTTCGCCCAGCTCCCAGCTGGTCCCAGCCTCTGGCTGATCTCCAGAATTCCTGCCGCAGCTGTTTAAGCGATAACTACTCTGTACAACCTTGCAGAAGAACACCCGCCCTCCCCCTTAAGACAGGAGCTTTCCACATACATGCCTCTATATTCTTACTCTTTCCTTGGGTAAGGGCAGCAGCTCACTAATCTGACTGCTGCTCCTTCTCGCCTCATAAAGGTGATCTGTAAAGGACTGCTCTCACTCTTTATCTCAACCTCGCCTTCTCTAATTGCCTTAACTTACAGAGTCCATGTTAACTGGTCTGAGCTGGTATAGATGGGTCTTTGTTGAAATCAGCGGAATGGATGAGAGTATCTTTTCATCTTGTAGTTGCCTTCTGACTCTGCAGTACCTAAATCAGGTCTTATTCTTTCAAGTAATGTTATGAATCTTATCGGACAAAGTCAGACTTCTTCATTTGGGAGTAGATTTGGAAGAGAACACTTGATCTCTCAGAACTCCCCTTCTCAGGAAGGTTACAGAAACCAAAATAAGACCTACCAGAATTGGGGTGGGCAGGGTGTCATTATCACATACATCCTCAAGAGCAGCTCCAAAGAGCTGTTTTGGCTTTGTGGGTGGTAGACACGTGTGTTGGTTGTCCTTGCGGGTCCTTGATATACACCCAAAGGCCCACTTTTGGAGAGAACTCTTCCTAAGTGTCTTCTTATCTGAAACTAATGTAGAAGAGAGATTTTCACTACTAGTAGTTTAGCTTATTTAGCCTGATTTCCACCACTTGCATTCAGCAGCATGTTCATGGCAGAGGCTGAAAGAGAGAAACTGAATCATTTGTTATATAGCATTCCCCTCATTCTGAAGCAGGCTAATTGCATCCTTGTGGTGTTAACATGTTCTTCTTCCCCATATTCTGCAAACCAGTAGTTAAACCTAGAGGCGTGATCAGACGCACGGTTGACTCTCCCTGTGACAGTATTCCCCCAGAGAGTGCTCTCTATTCCCTTTGCCCTGTGTCATGAGGCACTTAACCTATAGTTATACAGGTTTCCTAATGTGAAGTGTTATCAGTGGATTCTGGCTTCAGATCTCATTTGAAAGGCCATAGTTATTTAATATTCAAATTAAGCCGCATTTGTAGGAAGTTTCCTTGCTCTTTCAGTTACCTGTTTGGCTTTCTGAGTACCCAGTCACGCCCAATTTTCTCCCTTAAAAAGAATCGCTTTTCATGAGACATTCTGCCTGACAGTGCTTATCAGTCAGCCTCTGGACCTCTCCTCTGGGAGGCCACACACCTCAGTAAGCTCCAAGGATGACTTCCAGCCCTTAGGGTCCTTGAGAAGTAGTCATTAATTGCAGACAATGTAGTAAGATTACAGGTGGCCATTTTTTGTGTGACACCTTACTCAGCTAACGCAGAGGTGAATTTTACCTACCAACAGCCCCTGTCAAAGGAATGCTTTTCAAATAAGAGTGATCAGCAATGAAAAATTGAGTTCAAAGTGTCTCGTGCCCAGCTATGAATGTTTTCCTGATATTTGCTCAATAAACCTGCTTAATATTTCCTTAAATAACCTGCTTAAATAACCAGTTACAGAAGTCAATTAGTGGAGCCCTGTTGTAGAAAAATAAAGAGAAGAATTTAACCAAATCTTTTAAAATGCCCATCCACTTGTCTTTCGGAGACATAGTGAGTGCGTCACCATGTCCATTCAAGTGAGTGAACCACTTGTGGTGCTGGGTGAGAGAACCAGAAGGCTCCTATTCTGCCTCTTAATTGGATGAGTTACCTAAAACTCTCTGAGCATCAGTTTGCTCAAATGTAACATAAATGACGCTACTACACCTCACTGGACTACATAATATAATGTACCTCCCAGCACAAGACATGGCACATAGCAGCCTTAATAAAGGTGACTTCCCTCCTTCCGAAGGCCTAAGGCAGCCTAGACATCAGTCACCTCCCCCTAAGCAGACCCCACCCCCATTCTCCATTTGATTGTGCAGCCTCCAGAAGGTGTGCATTGCTCAAGGAATGCCATCACTTTGCCTTAGGCCCTTTCTGCCCTGACATTCATACTACCATCATTTTCAAAGGAGAGAATGAAGAAAGCAAATGCATTCTTAAATTCAGGAAGAGATTCTCCTAATTAATATGTACAAATGTTAAAAAGATACAGGTTTATATGGGTTGAGTTGCTTTATGCACCCTGGATTCCCTACTCCTAACCTGATTCTTTTATTTCTAAACTACCCACAGGTATTCATGTATTTCAAATGTATTCATTCATTGTTCAGCTTTAATAAGAATACTCTTAGGAAGAAAGCTCTATCAGTTGGTACAAAGCTATATGGCCAGCTAGCCTATAAGCATAGATGGAAAGCAAAATAGACGTTCAGACCTATGCTTGCATTTTCTGGCCTAGATGGACATTTCGTAATGTACACTGGTTGGAGTTAGAGTTCTTGTTGGCTCTGTGACCAATAAAAATATATACTATAGCCACGAAAAGTATGGTGCTCAGTTGTTCAGTCATGTACAACTCTTGCGACCTCATGGACTATAGCCTGTCGGGTTCCTGTCCGTGGGACTTGCTGGATAATAATACTGGAGAGGGTTGCCGGGGACTGTTAAACAGGTTAACTTTACAACCTTATCTTTCATAAAGAATCCTGGCAAGATTTAGGTTAGTGGTTTTCTTCATGCTCAAATTAGGGTTTGAATGTTAAAAAATGAAATTTTGTAACTTTGTGGGTATAAAATAACAATGATAAGAACACAAATACTTTAAGTAGAAATTCTATTCTGGCCCCAGTACTTGCTAAATTAGTAAGACATTTTATTCAGAGAAAGAAATGTCAATGGGACAATACTGGAATGCTAGCAGGGATAATTGCAACAGGAAAGACTTCAAAACAAACAGACATATAAACATTCAGTCCAGTTCCATTTGCAACCTAGGTCTGAAGCAGAATGGAAAGAGAGCTTGCTGTGGAGGTAGAATCCAGGGTTCAAGTCTCAGAGGCGGTCCTAAGGCGGCAGAGGAATAGAACAGGAAGACCACTTTTTCCCCACAAATTCATCGAAAGAACATTGAATGCTGAGCAAATTCCACAAAACAACTTCTGAATGCTGGCAGAGGACATCAGGCACCCAGAAGGGCAGCCCATTGTCTTTGAAAGGAGGTAGGACAAAATATACAAGAGAAAAAGAGAGACAAATGAGGTAGGGACAGAGATCTGTCCTGGAACGGGAGTCTTAAAAGAGGAGAAGTTTCGAAACACTAGGAAACACTCTCATTGGCAGGTCAGTGGGGAGTTTTGGAATCTCAGAGGGTAACATAACCAGGAGGAAAAAGAAAGAAAGAAAGAAACCCCACAGATTGCGTACCTAACATCAACATCCAGCAGGGAACTAGTCCAGACACTCACAATTGCCACCAGCAAGCGGGGCGCCTGAACAGGGAGGTGCAGGCTGCATTGCTTAGGGTAAGGACCAGGCCTGAGTGCCCTGAGGGCAATCTGAGGGAGCTAATGTGAGATAGCAACACAAGTTGTGGGATAGTCATAGAGAGAGAAAAAAAATATCCTGTGAAAAGCCCTAATCTAAGGCACTTCCTGGCCCACTCACAGAACAGAGGACTGAGAGAACACCAGAGCAGAGCTAGCTGGCTGTGCACTGACTCATCTCCTACCAGAGACAGGGAGGCAGGCGGGGGCAGCCAGAGCCTGAAAGGGGCAATCTCAGCCCCAGAGAGGCATCCTCTACAAAACTGCAAGTGGGCTCCCATTTGCTAACCAAGACTTGTTGGGATTCTGGGCGGTTGACATCCGCTGGGATGGTCGCAGCCAGAGATCAGCTCCCCAGAGAAGACACACCTCCAACTTGAGACGTGCAGGCCTGCTGCCACCCAGCAAATCGAGCAGCTGGGATGGGGGAGGTGATAAGACACACTACACCTGGGGGGCTCTGTGCTCGCTAATCACCTGGTCGCCTGAGCTGCTCAGACCTGGGAAGGGCACAAAACTCAGGCCTGACAGAGTCTGCGCCTTTGTGGAGTACCTGGGAACCTGAACCTGAACGGTTTAGATCTGGGAAGTGTACGCAACCCAGGGCCCGCCTCAGAGAGTTGCAGGCAGAGCAACCTGGAGCCTGAGCAGTGTAGACTGGGAAAGCACACACACCGTGAGCAGGGGCAAACCCAGTGCGGCCAGGACACTGTGAGCACACGCCAGGGATATTTGTTTGCAGTGCTCCTCCGTCCCCACAGCACCACTGAATAAGTGAGCCTAAATAAGTGACCACCTTCGCCCCCCATGAGTCAGAGCGGAAATTAGACCCTGAAAAGACCAGCAAACAGAAGAAGTTAAAATAAACAGAGGGAACCGCTCTGGAAAAGACAGGTGCAACAGATTAAAACCATGTAGTTAGCACTGACTACATTGGAAGTGGCCTAGAGATCTTGAGAAGTATAAGCTGGATCACGGAACTATCTGAAACTGAACTAACCCCGCACTGCCCACAACAACTCCAGAGAAATTCCTCGATATATTTTTACTATTATGATTAAATTTTTTTTAATTTTTAAGTCCTCTATTACTTCTTTAACTGTAATTTTTATAACCTACTATTACCTTTCAAATAAAAAAGACCTTATTTTTAATGCAAAATTCATATATATATTTTATCATTTTTTGTGACTTTGTTTTGTTTCTTTAATACTGTATTTGGGAGTCTCTAACATTTACTGTAGACTTTTGATGTGTTTTTTTGTATTTCTTATCAATTTTGTACGTTTAAGAACCCAATCCTCACTACCCATTTTTACTTGGGAGTTTGACCACTGCCTTGATTGCTCTCTCCCCCTTTTGACTCTCCTTTTTCTCCACCAGGTCGCCTCTATCTCCTCCCTCACCCTTTTCTTCCCTACCCACTCTGTGAGTCTCTTTGTGTATTCCGGGCTATGGAGAACATCTTGGGAACTGCTTACTGGCTGGATATGTCGCTCTCCTTTTGATTCCCTCTTTTCTTGTCCTGGTTCCCTCTGTCTCCTTCTTCCTCCTCTTTTCTGAGTAACTGCATGAACCTCTCTGAGGGGTCCAGACTGTGGAGAGCACATATGGAATTGATTACTGTCTAGCTTGCTCTCTCCCCTTGAGCCCCCTCTTCTTCCCCTGGCCAACTCTATCTCCCTCCTCCTTATTCTCTTCTCCATCTAACTTGGTGAACCTCTCTGGGTGTCCCTCACTGTGGAGAAGCTTTTCATCTTTAGACTAGATGTTTTCTCATCGGTGCTGTACAGATAGAGAAGTCTTGAGGCTACTCTAAAAATAAGACTGAAAACCAGAGACAGGAGGCTTAAGTTCAAAACCTGAGAACATCAGAGAACTCCTGACTCCAGGGAACAGTAATGGATAAGAGCTCATCCAAAAGCCTCCATACCTACACTGAAACCAAGCACCACCCAAGAGCCAACAAGTTCCAGAGCAAGACATACAACACAAAGTCGCCACAACGCAGGAACATATCCCTGAGCATCAATATACAGGCTGCCCAAATTCACACCAAACACATAGACATCTCAAAACTCACTACTGGACACTTCATTGCACTCTGGAGAGAAGTCCAGCTCCACCCACCAGAACAGGGATGCAAGCTTCCCTAAGCAGGAAACCTTGAAAAGCCACTCACACAACCCCACCCACAGTGAGGAACCTCCACAATAAAACGGAGCCACAAGCTGCCAGAATACAGAAAGGCCACCCCAAATACAGCCATCGAACTGATGCTGAAGCTGAAACTCCAATGCTTTGGTCACCTGATGTGAAGAACTGACTCATTGGAAAAGACCCTGATGCTGGGAAAGATTGAAGGCAGGAGGAGAAGGGGATGAGAGAGGATGAGATGGTTGGATAGCATCACCAATTCAAAGGACATGAGTCTGAGTATGCTCTGGGAGTTGGTGATGGACAGGGAGGCCTGGCACGCTGCAGTCCTCGACCCCAAGGACTTGGGGTCACTGTAGTCCTTGGGGTCCCAAAAAGTCAGACACAACTGAGCAACTGAACTGAGCTCAACGAATCGTGATGTCTCCTAAAGCTGTACTAGTTGCTTCTTGAAATCAGAACAGTCTTAACCTTGCTTTGATCTCACAAGTGGGAAACTTCCCATGTCTTGGAGCAGATGGTAATTACTGCCCTTAGAATGTGCTTTGGGCTCTAGGATCTCCCATTGACGCCTGGCAGCCTTGCTGTCTTTGGCATCAAAGCCAGTTACATTATTCACGTACCTGCAACCTTCTCACTGTTATCGGTAATATCAGTGATATCACTGTTATCAGAACTCACTGAGCTCTCTCCGAAGAGAGAAGTGATATCTTCTCCAAATATCTTGAGACAGTTTTCAATTAGAAATTGCATGAAAGAAATCTGTAACACAAAGGGGCAAAAAACGGGGTATTACTGTACATATGGTGTAATAGTAAATCACATTTCATCCATGAGTCTTGGCTCTAACAAAAAGTGCAAAAGAAATCTGAGAAAAATTCAGACTTGGCTAAAATAAATATATATATATATATATATATATATATATATATATATATATATATATATATCAGCTTTTTCTAAGACATAACTGATACTTTGAAGAGTAGTTTGGCCTCAAATTTTAAAATTCTTTGAGTCAGTGGGCTAAAGTTATACTATGTAGCCTGGTTTAATAGCTAAAATTTTGTAATGATGGTTAACATGCTTAAAACTAGGATGATTTTTAAGTAGCCCACATAGGATATTTGGAACAAAAATGTATGTTCTCTTATTCAGTTTTATTTATTTTTAATAAAATTTTTTTCTAGTTTTATTGAGATAGAATTTATATATCTCATATTATTAAAATTTATAAAGTATCAAATACAACACCAATTGTGAATTTCACTTCAGTGAAGAAATGTCTAAAACTTGGGTAGCAGAGGTCTCTGTGTGGGCCGGGGGGGTTTGTGAGGAAAGAAAGCATCTGGAGAGAAAACATGTCTGTCTGTCTTAGCACACTCCCTTGCCTCACACTTGCTGTCCGGAGGAGCTTAGAGAAGAGCTTTGATCTTATTAGGCATGTTGTGGTTCTGTTAGGATGTTCTGAAATATTTTACTAGCTTCCTCATCCTCAGGCAGAGACACAATAGAAGCCAAGTATTTTCCTGAATGAGCCACAGCTGGCAGAGTGCGGCCAGTATGTGTGGAGCCTCAGGTGCTCATATTGCCCAGGCCGCCAAGATGTGCCAACAGTGACCAGGTGTATTGGGTGTTGTCATCATTGGGTAATGATGAAATCATAGTTTGGAGGCTTGCACAACCTCAGGGATGAGGCTGAGAGTTGAACCTTGGCTCTCCGATTCCAAAGCCAGGTTCTTTTCTATCATATCATCCTACTCTTACCTCTCTAACGTTTAATCTCTGGGATGGCAAAGGGGAAGTGAGTCAACTGTTCTCAGTTATAATACACCTTCCCATGCCCAACCAGAGTAGGACTCTGCCACTCCAAGGCAGTGTAATTAAAATGTGCACTTTAAAAACTGGTTCATCAGAGTTAATACTACAGACTGCAGGTTCAAGATGGGGACTCTGCTCCGCAAGGCATAAAAATGAGAGATCTCGTTACCTGTTTGGTGAAGTTTTCTAAGCTGCCAGAATTAGACACACAAAGAATGCTTGGGGATATACACACTGATAAATTATAAGCTGTCATCTGATTGAATGAGGAATGTTGCTCAATGTTGTGTAAAACTGCTGAAAGATATGGCAGAAAATCTATATTGGCTCTTGGCAGCTGGTCTAGATGCCTAAGGACAGAAAAAAACACTTATAAATAAGCGAGTCATTTCGCTTAGTAAGTGGGAATACAGAGAACAAAGGACTTCTTTTTATACCATATACACAGTCTATTCTCACATTTCCAGGCATGAATGCATACAAAAATGTTTCACTAAATTTAATTCCTGAACCAGGTAAGACCTGCTCTGGTTAGTTATGTGTTTGTATTTAAGATCATACCACTGGAGGATTGGTTCTTTATCATCTCATTTTAGACCAGTGGATTTCATCTCCAACAGTTTCATGTATTCAGAAGGTGTAAAATGGTCAAGCATTCCATGTTAATAAGATTAGGAGAAAAACAGCAATTACAGTGTCACCAATAAGGCATGCATCTCTTTTCAAACTGGCATCCATGGGCATGATCAAGTGAAGCCCCGTGATACTGATCATTATTTTCGAGGACATAGCGGTAAACTATAAGCTAATATTTTCCTAAGAGTATGTCGGTTGTATTTTCTCAGAGTTGAGTAATTATTGCATCATTACCTCTGGGTCGACGTTGTTTTCTCCGGCTCGTTCCCTTGATCAATAACATCAAGCCATTTATCATATAGACTGTCTGTAATTATGCTTCCTTGGATATTTCGAAGAAAGTCCTTATATAGATCAAAAAGTATATATTATTCTTAGGATAAATTCAATGGAGAAATTGCAAAGAAAATATTTAGTGGAAAAATTCAATTCAGTCCACAATTCCTTCACAGCCACCCAGACTGATTCACACAGAGCTTGGCTGTCATTCACCACAGCCTTGCACACCCAGAAGTACTGGTTGGATTTTCCCCAACTAAAATTAGAAGCATAAAAGCAGAGTCTGGGCTGTAGTGAGAATGAAACGAAAGCTCCTTCTATCGCCTGGAACTTACTCTTTGTGTACATGTTAACACATTAGTACATACTGGCAAGGTCTGGTGATAACTGATCCTAAAACCTATTAGTTTCTTGAAAAGAAATGCACATGCCCATTTTGTTTGTTTCCTTCAGACACATGCTTGCTCTTAATTCAAGAAAGAGAAGTTCTGAAATAAAACAAACAAAATTACACCCCTACATGGTCTTCTGCACATATTAAGAGAAAACCTGAAGTACGTGTGCTCTTTGGGAAAAAGCTAGTATCGAAATAGCTTCAATCCTTTTCTCTTAAAAAAAAAATCATATAAAAGTTCAGTTCTACAGACTTTTAAGCAGCCGGTGTTAGAAATAAATCACAATCCCCAATCGTAAACTACATGATACCCTTACAACTCTGAGAATGGAATATATCCACCCAAAGAGGAAACTGAAAATTTAGATACATTGCAACTTGACACCTGTGGGATAGAATATGCAAATGTCAGCTTCCGAAGAGGAGGCCTGGAAACTTTATCCTGATGATCAAGGCTTCCTATCGTAGAATGGGGCCTATTAAAATAGATGAAGTTGTAACCTGTTGTGCAAGACTGAGAGGAAATGATTGCATTGCCTTGCCAGGTTCAAAGGCACAACTTGCTTCCACTGGTCTTAATATACAGCCTGACTTCTCTTAATAGTATCTTCTTTAGGCAGTGTTTCTAAGGCAACTATCATGATTGTAATCCTGATAGTGTTCGCTTGTCTCAGGACTTATTGAGCTGCTGTTTGTGTCAGGCACTCTCTTGAGTACTGAGGACAGAGTATGAAGATAATGTACAAAGTCTCAGTCCTCGCATACTTTTTCTTGTAATTGGTATACAGTACCCAATGATGGTCATCAGGGTTTCACTAGGCTTCTTATGGAGTGTCCGCAGTACATTTGGAAGGAGGAAGCACTCCATTTCAGTTCAGCCATTCAGTCCCGTCCTACTCTTTGCGACCCCATGGTCTGCACACCAGGCTTTCCTGTCCATCACCAACACCTGGGTCTTGTTCAAATTCATGTGCATGGAGTTGGTGATGCCATTCAACCATGTCATCTGGCTTTGACTTCGGGGAGTCTGGGAGTGTGCAGCAGGGCCTATGCTTTGTGTGCCAAACTACATGCACTTGGAGTGTGTCTCTTCTCTCTCCTGAACCCTGTGCTGTAGAATCCATTGGTGAGACTGAGTATGGTTAAGCCAGGGTATGACTCATGCAGAATATGCCATGGGTATTTGCTTTTGGACCTCTGTTTATACACAGTTGAATGAAAAACTCAATGTGGTTCTGACTCTATATTCATTTCTGATTTAGACCAACTCCATGGATGCTTTGACATATGGTATTCTCAAGGCCAAAGTTGCAAGGTTTGATTCCCCACCAAGATCAATCAACTTTAGGAAGAGAAAACTTTGGGACTGTCTAAGACCTGTACCCATAAGTAGCCACCCTCTTACTAGTCTGTAAGCTTACTAGTCTTACTAGCTTATAGCATGGAAACAGGCAAGAGCCTTGTAACACTTGCTCAAAAATCAAATCAGTTCCAAGTGTGCACCTTAGAGAGGGTAGCACTCTACTTGCTATTTGCATACCTAGTGTGTATTATTATGGGTCCAGTGTAGTAGGGGTCAACTCTAAACCATATCTGCACTGTTGTTATTATCATCCAAGGGAACATTAATAGGGGACAAGGAAACACCATAAGTTATTTAGTTTCTAGGATAATTTTAATAACCTGTCTGTAGTAATTACTACATCAATATATTTTTGTTCATAGCTGCTAACAAGCACCAAGATGGATTGATTAATTTTTTCTTTCTGTTGTATTACCGCCCTGGTAGAAATTTAACTACACACTTGTGATTTAGCTGTATCATTTCAAACTCAGTCCATTTTTTATATAAATCTATTGACTTTTGCAAAATTCCAAACAGATTTTGATTGTTGCACTCACTTTAAAAATAAGATGTATAAGATTAGGCACGTAGTAAAACTGGCTACCGTGTAACTGTAACCTTGGTTGGTGGGTTAAACTTACAAATGTTAACAAGTCCCATTAAAGATGGTAAGGGACATAAAAGGAGGAACAAATGGTGGAGTCATCCCTACACTAATTTTCAAGTAAAAGGCATTGAGACAGGGGAAGGAAGGATGATGAAGTGATCAGAGATTTTGGTGGCCTCACTAAGCGTTTTTGGATCCATTGTAAGCCAAATGGGCTTCCCAGGTGGACCTAGTGGTAAAAAAAAACCTGCCTGCCAATGCAGGAGATGCAAGAGATGCAGGTTCGATCCCTGGCAGGAAGATCCCCTGGAGAAGGGCATGGCAACCCACTCTAGTATTCTTGCCTGGAGGATTCCATGGACAGAGGACTCTGCTGGGCTACAGTCAATGGGATCACAGAGAGTCGGCTGCGAGTAGAAGAGTAACACACACAGACACACACACACAAACACACACACACTAAACACACGAGTTTACCATAGTGAGTAAACATCTGTCCTGCATCCATGCTAAGTTGCTTCAGACGTGTCCAGTTCTGTGCCACCTCATGGACTATACCCTACCAGACTCCACTGTCCATGGGATTCTCGAGGCAAGAATACTGGAGTCGTATGCCAGTCCCTGTTCCAGGGGATCCTTGCAACCCAGGGATGGAACCAAGGTTTCCTGCATTGAAGGCGGATTCTTTACTGTCTGAGCCACCTGGGAAGTTGCTTCTGTTAACTGTTTCCAAAAGCTTAATATGAATTTTCTTTTGGAAATGTGGCCTTCATTAGGAAGGTGATGAGGAAGTCATCCAAAGCAGAAAGCTTGTTTTGGTAAACACTCAATGTGTAAGTGGGTATTTTGAAATATATTGTTATTCTTTTGCATGGAGCGTTCTGGAGTCAAGATGTGCAATGAAAAAGGAAAATATCTAATGTATGGGGCTTATAACATTTGAGGTACCTTCCTTCAGTTTTGGCTTTGTGAAATGTCTTTCACTTTTCAGATCCTTCCTCTCTTATGCCTATTATGTTTCTTGGGCATTCATACTGAAGGACCAGTCATATAGCTTCAGATTTACCGTGTGTGGATAATGCTCAAACTTTCCTTACCTTTAAGACCGACGATATCACAAGAACTGGTTCATCATTCAAGTTCACTGTGTCTCCATAGTTTAGTTTCTTCTGTAGGACGCTGCATGATTTTATACTGGCTGATTTTCTAAAGATGCCTTCTGTGAACGGCCGTTTCTGATTGATAAAGGAATGCATATCCTATAGGGAAGGAAAGAAAAGAAAACTGTGGGACATTTCATGCCTAGAAGCCCAGACCACATGCTTGCTCCTTTTTTGACAGAGCTGTGGTATATGAGGGTACAGTTCTAGAACAGCATCGAAGTCAATTTGAAATTTTTTCTCCAGTGTCTCTAAATATATGTTCGACCCAACAATCGATTTGACATTCATACACTGAAACATTTTAAACACTTGTGTAATCAGATTTTCCATTTCAGTGAATTTACTGTGTTAAACGTCTCTGCTTTGAGGCCTTTGTAGATTCACCCTCTCCTCCTTCACCACTCCTTTCTCATTATTCCCTATTATAGATGCTCTTCCCTACGTGTGGAAATCTTTTTGCCATAGTCATGCTCTATTCATTTATTCCCCTTCCAGGGACTGTCCACCCCATTCATCCCTGTTTCCTGTATTCCCTTCCCTGAAAATCAGGCTCAATACGCCCCTCCTCCTTCTCCGATGGCATTCCTTTCTCATCAGCCTTTCTAGTTACTTTTCCTGTATTTTCATGTCCTCTGCGGTCTGCAGAGTTAGAGAGATAACAGATATTGGAGCCAGGTTTTTCAAGGAATGTGGAATCTGTTATGCCAATCATCCACTGTGTGACTTTGGGCATAGCACATACTTGGGTGAGGCTCTTGTGATTTTCATTTATGAAGTGGGGGTGATGATAGTCATGGCTACTGCCTAAATGTTCTGTGAAAGCCGCAAGGTCTGGGGTAGTAGCTGGCACGTAGCTAGTATGATAAATTTCTTCATATATACCATAAAATTCCCTGCATCTAGTGTAGTGCTTGCAGAGATAGTGGACAGTGAACAAGAGTTAATGCTTACAGTTCAACACACTAATTTGATATAGCACAGTCCAAACTCTGTGACTCTCTTTTGACACATTCTGTCAGGAGCACATGATTCATCTTTGCCAGAGGATATATACTTTATGCTTAAACACTTGAGTTACATATCTAATCCGTGTGAGACATTTTGCATCATAAGGGGGAGTAGACTCAGCTGAATGAAACTTGAGACTAGTGTGGACTTCAAGGGAGGAGACAAGAAGACATATGAGGATGAGGTGGACTCTCAGATATTCTTACACACAGAGTCTGAAGGAAATGTACGTGGCTCCAAATAGCCTGGAGTTCAAACTCGCCTCCAGGACCTCCCCACCATTCTATGCAAAACAAGTACTCTTTCACCCGAAGGAAAAAATGCACATTGGGTGGATTTTGCCCAGCTCCCAGCTGGTCCCAGCCTCTGGCTGATCTCCAGAATTCCTGCCGCAGCTGTTTAAGCGATAACTACTCTGTACAACCTTGCAGAAGAACACCCCCCCCCCCCCCCCTTAAGACAGGAGCTTTCCACATACAGGCCTCTATATACTTACTCTTTCCTTGGTTAAGGGCAGCAGCTCACTAATCTGAATGCTGCCCCTTCTCACCTCATAAAGGTGATCTGTAAAGGACTGCTCTCACTCTTTATCTCAACCTCGCCTTCTCTAACTGCCTTAACTTACAGAGTCCATGTTAACTGGTCTGAGCTGGTATAGATGGGTCTTTGTTGAAATCAGCGGAATGGATGAGAGTATCTTTTCGTCTTGTAGTTGCCTTCTGACTCTGCAGTACCTAAATCAGATCTTATTCTTTGAAGTAATGTTAAGAATCTTATCGGACAAAGTCAGACTTCTTCATTTGGGAGTAGATTTGGAAGAGAACACTTGATCACTCAGAACTCCCCTTCTCAGGAAGCTTACAGAAACCAAAATAAGACCTACCAGAATTGGGGTGGGCAGGGTGTCATTATCACATACATCCTCAAGAGCAGCTCCAAAGAGCTGTTTTGGCTTTGTGGGTGGTAGACACGCGTGTTGGTTGTCCTCGCGGGTCCTTGATATACACCCAAAGGCCCACTTTTGGAGAGAACTCTGCCTAAGTGTCTTCTTATCTGAAACTAATGTAGAAGAGAGATTTTCACTACTAGTAGCTTAGCTTATTTAGCCTGATTTCCACCACTTACATTCAGCAGCATGTTCATGGCAGAGGCTGAAAGAGAGAAACTGAACCATTTGTTATATAGCATTCCCCTCATTCTGAAGCAGGCTAATTGCATCCTTGTGGTGTTAACATGTTCTTCTTCCCCATATTCTGCAAAGCAGTAGTTAAACCTAGAGGCGTGGTTAGACTCAGGGTTGACTCTCCCTGTGACAGTATTCCCCCAGAGAGTGCTCTCTATTCCCTTTGCACTGTTTCATGAGGCACTTTACCTATAGTTATACAGGTTTCCTAATGTGAAGTGTTATCAGTGGATTCTGGTTTCAGATTTCATTTGAAAGGCCAAAATTATTTAATATTCAAATTAAGCCGCATTTGTAGGAAGTTTCCTTGCTCTTTCAGTTACCTGTTTGGCTTTCTGAGTACCCAGTCACGCCCAATTTTCTCCCTTAAAAAGAATCGCTTTTCATGAGACATCCTGTCTGACAGTGCTTATCAGTCAGCCTCTGGACCTCTCCTCTGGGAGGCCACACACCTCAGTCAGCTCCAAGGATGACTTCCTGCCCTCAGGGTCCTTGATAAGTAGTCATTAATTGCAGACAATGTAGTAAGATTACAGCTGGCCATTTTTTGTGTGACACCTTACTCAGCTAACCCAGAGGTGAATTTTACCTACTAACAGCCCCTGTCAAAGGAATGCTTTTCAAATAAGAGTGATCAGCAATGAAAAATTGAGTTCAAAGTGTCTAGTGCCCAGCTATGAATGTTTTCCTGATATTTGCTCAATAAAACTGCTTAATATTTCCTTAAATAACCTGCTTAAATAACCAGCTACAGAAGTCAATTAGAGGAGCCCAGTTTTAGAGAAATAAACAGAAGAATTTAACCAAATCTTTTAAAATGCCCATCCATTTGCCTTTCGGAGACATAGTGAGTGCGTCACCATGTCCATTCAAGTGAGTGAACCACTTGTGGAGCTGGGTGAGAGAACCAGAAGGCTCCTATTCTGCCTCTTAATTGGATGAGTTACCTAAAACTCTTTGAGCGTCAGTTTGCTCAAATGTAACATAAATGATGCTACTTACACCTCACTGGACTACATAACATAATGTACTAACCAGCACAAGACATGGCACATAGCAGCCTTAGTAAAGGTGATTTCCCTCCTTCAGAAGCCCTAAGGCGGCCTAGACATCAGTCACCTCCCCCTAAGCAGACCCCAACCCCATTCTCCATTTGATTGTGCAGCCTCCAGAAGGTGTGCATTCCTCAAGGAATGCCATCACTTTGCCTTAGGCTCTTCCTGCCCTGACATTCATACCACCATCATTTTCAAAGGAGAGAATGAAGAAAGCAAATGCATTCTTAAATTCAGGAAGAGATTCTCCTAATTAATATGTACAAATGTTAAAAAGATACTGGTTTATATGGGTTGAGTTGCTTTATGCACCCTGGTTTCCCTACTCTTAACCTGATTCTTTTATTTCTAATCTACCCACAGGTATTCATGTATTTCAAATGTATTCATTCATTGTTCAGCTTTCATAAGAATACTCTTTGGAAGAGAGCTCTATCAGTTGGTAGAAAGCTATATGTCCAGCTAGCCTATAAGCATAGATGGAAAGCAAAATAGACCTTAAGGCCTATGCTTTCATTTTCAGGCCTAGATGGACCTTTCGTAATGTACATTGGTTGGTGTTAGAGTTCTTGTTGGCTCTGTGACCAATAAAAATATATATTATAGCCACGAAAAGTATGGTGCTTAGTTGTCCAGTCATGTCCAACCCTTGCAACCTCATGGACTATAGCCTGTCAGGTTCCTGTCCGTGGGACTTGCTGGATAATAATACTGGAGTGGGTTGCCAGTGACTGTTAAACAGGTTAACTTTACAACCTCATCTTTCTTAAAGTATCCTGGCAAGTTTTAGTTTAGTGTTTTTCCTCATGTTCAAATTAGGGTTTGAATGTTATAAAATGAAATTTTGTAACTTTGTGGGTATAGAATAACAATGATAAGAATATAAATACTTTAAGTAGAAATTCTATTCTGGCCTCAGTACTTGCTAAATTATTAAGATATTTTATTCAGAGAAACAAATGTCAATGGGACAATACTGGAATGCTAGCAGGGATAATTGCAAGAGGAAAGACTTAAAAACAAACAGACATATAAACATTCAGCCCAGTTCCATTTGCAACCTAGGTCTGAAGCAGAATGGAAAGAGAGCTTGCTGTGGAGGTAGAATCCAGAGTTCAAGTCTCAGAGGCGGTCCTAAGGTGGCAGAGGAATAGAACGGGAAGACCACTTTCTCCCCACAAATTCATCGAAAGAACATTGAATGCTGAGCAAATTCCACAAAACAACTTCTGAATGCTGGCAGAGGACATCAGGCACCCAGAAGGGCAGCCCATTGTCTTTGAAAGGAGGTAGGACAAAATATACAAGAGAAAAAGAGAGACAAATGAGGTAGGGACAGAGATCTGTCCTGGAACGGGAGTCTTAAAAGAGGAGAAGTTTCGAAACACTAGGAAACACTCTCATTGGCAGGTCAGTGGGGAGTTTTGGAATCTCAGAGGGTAACATAACGGGCAGGAAAAAGAAAGAATGAAATAAAGAAACCCCACAGATTACGTGCCTATCATCAACATCCAGCAGGGAACTAGTCCAGACACTCACAATTGCCACCAGCAAGTGGGGGGCCTGATCAGGGAGGTGCGGGCTGCATTGCTTAGGGTAAGGACCAGGCCTGAGTGCCCTGAGGGCAATCTGCGGGAGCTAATGTGAGATAGCAACCCAAATTGTGGGATACCCAGAGAGCGAGAAAATAAACTATCCTTTGAAATGCCCTAATCTAGGGCACTTCCTGGCCCACTCACAGAGCAGAGGACTGAGAGAACACCAGAGCAGAGCTAGCTGGCTGTGCACTGACTCATCTCCCACCAGAGACAGAGAGGCAGGCGGGGGCAGCCAGAGCCTGAAAGGGGCGATCTCAGCCCCAGAGAGGCATCCTCTACAAAACTGCAAGTAGGCTCCCATTTGCTAACCGAGACTTGTTGGGATTCTGGGCGGTTGACATCCGCTGGGACGGTCGCAGCCAGAGATCAGCTCCCCAGAAGAGACACACGGCCCACCTGAGACGGGCAGGCCTGCTGCCACCCAGCAAATCGAGCGGCTGGGATGGGGGAGGTGATAAGACACACCACATCTGGGGGGCACTGTGCTGGCTAAGCACCTGGTCGCCTGAGCTGCTCGGACCTGGGAAGGGCAGAAAAGCCAGGCCCGATCGAGTCTATGCCTTTGTGGAGTACCTGAGAACCTGAACCTGAACAGCTTAGAGCTAGGAATTGCACGCAACCCAGGGCCCGCCTCAGACAGTTGCAGGCAGAGCAACCTGGAGCCTGAGCAGTGTAGACTGGGAAAGCACACACACTGAGAGCGGGGGCAAACCCAGTGCGGCCAGGACACTGTAAGCACACGCCAGGGATATTTGTTTGCAGTGCTCCTCCGTCCCCAAAGCACCACTGAATAAGTGAGCCTAAATAAGTGACCACCTTCGCCCCCTTGAGTCAGGGCAGAAGTTAGACATTGAAAACACCAGCAAACAGAAGAAGTTAAAGTAAACAGAGGCAACCGCTCTGGAAAAGACAGGTGCAACAGATTAAAACCTTGTAGTTAGCACTGACTACATTGGAAGTGGCCTAGAGATCTTGAGAAGTATAAGCTGGATCACGGAACTATCTGAAACTGAACTAACCCCGCACTGCCCACAACAACTCCAGAGAAATTCCTCGATACATTTTTACTATTATGATTAATTTTTTTTTAATTTTTAAGTCCTCTATTACTTCTTTAATTGTAATTTTTATAACCTACTATTACCTTTCAAAAAAAAAGACTCTATTTTTAATACAAAATTCATATATATATTATATCATTTTTTGTGACTTTGTTTTGTTTCTTTAATACTGTATTTGGGAGCCTCTAACATTTACTGTAGATTTTAATGTGTGCTTTTTGGTATTTGTTATCAATTTTGTACGTTTAAGAACCCAATCTTCACTACCCATTTTTACTTGAGAGTTTGACCACTGCCTTGATTGCTCTCTGCCCCTTTTGACTCTCCTTTTTCTCCACCAGTTCGCCTCTATCTCCTCCCTCACCCTTTTCTTTGCTACCCACTCTGTGAATCTCTTTGTGTATTCCGAGCTATGGACAACACTTTGGGAACTGCTTACTGGCTGGATATGTCTCTCTCCTTTTGATTCCCTCTTTCTTTGTCCTGGTCCCCTCTGTCTCCTTCTTCCTCCTCTTTTCTGTGTAACTGCATGAACCTCTCTGAGGGGTCCAGACTGTGGAGAGCACATATGGAATTGATTACTGGCAAGCTTGCTCTCTCTCCTTGAGCCCCCTCTTCTTCACCTGGCCAACTCTATCTCCCTCCTCCTTATTCTCTTCTCCATCTAACTTGGTGAACTTCTCAGGGTGTCCCTCACTGTGGAGAAGCTTTTCATCATTAACCTAGATGTTTTCTGATCGGTGGTATACAGACAGAGAAGTCTTGAAGCTACTCTAAGAATAAGACTGGAAACCAGAGACAGGAGGCTTAAGTTCAAAACTTGAGAACACCAGAGAACTGCTGACTCCAGGGAACAGTAATGGATAAGAGCTCATACAATAGCCTCCATACCTACACTGAAACCAAGCACCACCCAAGAGCCAACAAGTTCCAGAGCAAGACATACAACGCAAAGTCGCCAACAACGCAGGAACATAGCCCTGAGCATCAATATACAGTCTGCCCAAATTCACATCAAACCCGTAGACATCTCAAAACTCACTACTGGACACTTCATTGCACTCCGGAGAGAAGTCCAGCTCCACCCACCAGAACAGGGACACCATCTTCCCTAAGCAGGAAACCTTGAAAAGCCACTTACACAACCCCACCCACAGTGAGGAACCAACACAATAAAAAGTAGCCACAAGCTGCCAGAATACAGAAAGGCCACCCCAAATATAGCAGTCGAACTGATGCTGAAGCTGAAACTCCAATGCTTTGGTCACCTGATGTGAAGAACTGACTCATTGGAAAAGGCCCGGATGCCGGGAAAGATTGAAGGCAGGAGGTGAAGGGGACGAGAGAGGATAAGATGGTTCGATGGCATCATCAATTTAAAGGACATGAGTTTGAGTAAGCTCTGGGAGTTGGTGATGGACAGGGAGGCCTGGCACGCTGCAGTCCTCGACCCCAAGGACTTGGGGTCACTGTAGTCCTTGGGGTCCCAAAGAGTCGGACACGACTGAGCAGCTGAACTGAACTCAACGAACCATGATGTCTCCTAAAGCTGTACTAGTTGCTTTTTGAAATCAGAACAGTCTTAACCTTGCTTTGATCTCACAAGTGGGAAACTTCCCATGTCTTGGGGCAGATGGAAATTACTGCCCTTAGAATGTGCTTTGGGCTCCAGGATCTCCCATTGACCCCTGGCAGCCTTGCTGTCTTTGGCATCAAAGCCAGTTACATTATTCACGTACCTGCAACCTTCTCACTGTTATCGGTAATATCAGTGATATCACTGTTATCAGAACTCACTGAGGTCTCTCCGAAGAGAGAAGTGATATCTTCTCCAAATATCTTGAGACAGTTTTCAATGAGAAATTGTATGAAAGAAATCTGTAACACAAAGGGGCAAAATACAGGGTATTACTGTACATATGGTGTAATAGTAAATCACATTTCATCCATGAGTCTTGGCTCTAACAAAAAGTGCAAAAGAAATCTTAGAAAAATTCAGACTTGGCTAAAAACTATATAAGTATATAAACATCAGCTTTTTCTAAGACATAACTGATACTTTGAAGAGTAGTTTGGCCTCAAATTTTAAAATTCTTTGAGTCAGTGGGCTAAAGTTATGCTATGTAGCCTGGTTTAATAGCTAAAATTTTGTAATGATGGTTAACATGCTTAAAGCTAGGATGATTTTTAAGTAGCCTGCAAGGGTATTTGGAACAAAAATGTATGTTCTCTTATTAAGATTTATTTATTTTTAATAAAATTTTTTCTAGTTTTATTGAGATAGATTTTATATATCTCCTATTATTAAAATTTATAAAGTATCGAATACAACACCAATTGTGATTTTCACTTCAGTGAAGAAATGTCTGAAACTTGGGTAGCAGAGGTTTCTGTGTGGGCCGGGGGTTTTGTGAGGAAAGAACGCATCTGGAGAGAAAACATGTCTGTCTGTCTTAGCACATTCCCTTGCCTCACACTTGCTGTCCGGGGGAGCTTGGAGAAGAGCTGTGATCTTATTAGGCATGTTGTGGCTCTGTTAGGATATTCTGAAATATTTTACTAGCTTCCTCATCCTCAGGCAGAGACACAATAGAAGCCAAGTATTTTCCTGAATGAGCCACAGCTGGCAGAGTGCGGCCAGTTATGTGTGGAGCCTCAGGTGCTCATATTGCCCAGGCCGCCAAGATGTGCCAACAGTGACCAGATGTATTGGGTGTTGTCATCATTGGGTAATGATGAAATCATAGTTTGGAGGCTTGTACACCCTCAGTGATTAGGCTGAGAGTTGAACCTTGGCTCTCCGATTCCAAAGCAAGTTTTTTTGTATCATATCATCCTACTCTTACCTCTCTATCGTTTAGTCTCTTGGGTGGCAAAGGGGAAGTGAGTCAACTGTTCTCAGTTATAATACACCTTCCCATGCCCAACCAGAGTAGGACTCTGCCACTCCAAGACAGTGTAATTAAAATGTGCACTTTAAAAACTGGTTCATCAGAGTTACTACTACAGACTTCAGGTTTAAGATGGGGACTCTGCTCTGCAAGGTATAAAAATGAGAGATCTCGTTACCTGTTTGGTGAAGTTTTCTGAGCTGCCAGAATTAGACAGACAAAGAATGCTTGGGGATATACACACTGATAAATTATAAGCTGTCATCTGATTGGATGAGGAATGTTGCTCAATATTGTGTAAAACTGCAAAAAGATATCGCAGAAAAACTACATTGGCTCTGGGCAGCTGGTCTAGAAGCCTAAGGACAGAAAAAACACTTATAAATAAAGCGAGTCATTTTGCTTAGTAAGTGGAAACACAGAGAACAAAGGACTTCTTTTTATACGATGTACACAGTGCATTGTCACAGTTCCAGGCATGAATGTATACAAAAGTGTTTCACTGAATTTAATTCCTGAACCAGGTAAGACCTACTCTGGTTAGTTATGTGTTTGTATTTAAGATCATACCACTGGCGGATTGGTTCTTTATCATCTCATTTTAGACCAGTGGATTTCATCTCTAACAGTTTCATGTATTCAGAAGGTGTAAAATGGTCAAGCATTCCATGTTAATAAGATTAGGAGAAAAATAGCAATTACAGTGTCACCAATAAGGCATTCATCTCTCTTCAAACTGGCTTCCATGGGCATGATCAAGTGAAACCCCGTGATACTGATCATTATTTTAGAGGACTTACTCTAAACTATAAGCTAATATTTTCCTAAGAGAATGTTGGTTATATTTTCTCAGAGTTGAGTAATTATTGCATCATTACCTCTTAGTCCTGGTTATTTTCTCCTCCTTGTTCCCTTGATCAATAACATCAAGCCATTTATCATAGAGACTGGCTGAAAATATGCTTCCTTGGATATTTTGAAGAAAATCCTTATATAAATCAAAAAGTATATATTATTCTTAGGATAAATTCAATGGAGAAATTGCAAAGAAAATATTTAGTGGAAAAATTCAATTCAGTCCACAATTCCTTCACAGCCACGCAGACTGATTCACACAGAGCTTGGCTGTCATTCTCCACAGCCTTTCACACCCAGGAGTACTGGATGGATTTTCCCCAACTAAAATTAGAAGCATAAAAGCAGAGTCTGGGCTGCAGTGAGAATGAAGCTAAAGCTCCTTCTGTCGCCTGGAACTTACTCTTTGTATACATGGTAACACATTAGTACAAACTGGCAAGTTCTAGTGATAACTCGTCCTAAATCCTATTAGTTTCTTGAAAAGAAACGCACATGCCCATTTTGTTTGTTTACTTCAGACACATGCTTGCTCGTGATTCAAGAAAGAGATGTTCTGAAATAAACCAAACAAAATTACACCTCTACATGCTCTTATACACATATTAACAGAAAACCTGAAGTATGTGTGCTGTTGGGAAAAAGCTAGTATTGAAATAGCTTCAATCTTTTTCTTTAAAAAAAAAATCATATAAAAGTTCAGTTCTACAGACTTTTAAGCAGCAGGTGTTAGAAATAAATCAAAAGCCCCAATGGTAAACTACATGTTACCCTTACAACTCTTTGAATGGAATATATACACCCATAGAGGAAACTGAAAATTATAAACATTGCAACTTGACACCTGTGGGATAGAATATGCAAATGTCAGCTTCCGAAGAGGAGGCCTGGAAACTATCCTGATGACCAAGTCTTAATATTGTAGAATGGGGCCTATTAAAATAGATGAAGTTGTAACCTGTTGTGCAAGACTGAGGGGAAATGATTGCATTGCCTTGCCAGTTTCAAAGGCACAACTTGCTTCCACTGGTCTTAATATACAGCCTGACTTCTCTTAATAGTATCTTCTTTAGGCAGTGTTTCTAAGGCAACTATCATGATTGTAATCCTGTTAGTGTTCGCTTGTTTCAGGACTTATTGAGCTGCTGTTTGTGTCAGGCACTCTCTTGAGTACTGAGGATAGAGTATGAAGATAATGTACAAAGTCTCAGTCCTCTCTTAGTTTTTCTTGTAATTGGTACACAGTATCCAATCATGGTCATCAGGGTTTCACTAGGCTTCTTATGGAGTGTCCACAGTACATTTGGAAGGAGGAAGCACTCCATTTCAGTTCAGCCATTCAGTCCTGTCCTACTCTTTGCGACCCCATGGACTGCACACCAGGCTTTCCTGTCCATCACCAACACCTGGGTCTTGTTCAAATTCATGTCCATGGATTTGGTGATGCCATTCAACCATGTCATCTGGCTTTGACTTCGGGGAGTCTGGGAGTGTGCAGCAGGGCCTATGCTTTGTGTGCCAAACTACATGCACTTGGAGTGTGTCTCTTCTCTCTCCTGAACCCTGTGCTGTAGAATCGATTGGTCAGACTGAGTATGGTTAAGCCAGGACATGACTCATGCAGAATATGCCATGGGTATTTGCTATAGGACCACTGTTTATAGACAGTTTATTGAAAAACTCAATGTGGTTCTGACTATACATTCCTTTCTGATTTAGACCAACTCCATGGTTGCTTTGACATATGGTATTCGCAAGGTCAAAGTTGCAAGGTTTGATTCCCCACCAAGATCAATCAACTTTAGGAAGAGAAAAGTGTGGGACTGTCTAAGACCTGTACGCATAAGTAGCCACCCTCTTACTAGTCTGTGCTTATAGCATGGAAACAGGCAAGAGCCTAGTAACACTTGCTCAAAAGTCAAATCAGTTCCAAGTGTGCACCTTTGAGAGGGTGGCACTCTACTTGCTATTTGCATACCTAGTGTGTATTATTATGGGTCAAGTGTAGTAGGGGTCAACTCTAAATCATATCTGCACTGTGGCTATTATCATACAATCGACCATTATTAGGGGACAAGGAAACACCATATGTTATTTGGTTTCTAAGATAATTTTAATAACCTGTGTGTAGTTATTACTACATCAAAATATTTTTGTTCATAGCTGCTTACATGTACCAAGAGGGATTGATTAATTTTTTTTCTTTCTGTTGTGTTATCACCCTGGTAGAAATTTATGTACACACTTGTGATTTAGCTGTATCATTTCAATCTCAGTCTATTTTTTGTATAAATCTATTGAATTTTGCAAAATTCCAAACAGATTTTGATTGTTGCACTCACTTTAAAAATATACCATGTTCATGGATTGGAAGAATCAATATAGTGAAAATGAGTGTACTACCCAAAGCAATCTATAGGTTCAATGCAATCCCTATCAAGCTACCAACAGTATTCTTCACAGAGCTAGAACAAATAATTTCACAATTTGTATGGAAATACAAAAAACCTCGAATAGCCAAAGCGATGTTGAGAAAGAAGAATGGAACTGGAGGAATCAACCTACCTGACTTCAGGCTCTACTACAAAACCACAGTTATCAAGACAGTATGGTGCTGGCACAAAGACAGAAATATAGATCAATGGAACAAAATAGAAAGCCCAGAGATAAATCCACACACATATGGACACCTTATCTTTGACAAAGGAGGCAAGAATATACAATGGAGTAAAGACAATCTCTTTAACAAGTGGTGCTGGGAAAACTGGTCAACCACTTGTAAAAGAATGAAACTAGAACACTTTCTAACACCATACACAAAAATAAACTCAAAATGGATTAAAGGTCTAAATGTAAGACCAGAAACTATAAAACTCCTAGAGGAGAACATAGGCAAAACACTCTCTGACATACATCACAGCAGGATCCTCTATGACCCACCTCCCAGAATATTGGAAATAAAAGCAAAAATAAACAAATGGGACCTAATTAACCTTAAAAGCTTCTTCACATCAAAGGAAACTATTAGCAAGGTGAAAAGACAGCCTTCAGAATGGGAGAAGATAATAGCAAATGAAGCAACTGACAAACAACTAATCTCGAGAATACACAAGCAACTCCTACAGCTCAACTCCAGAAAAATAAATGACCCAATCAAAAAATGGGCCAAAGAACTAAATAGACATTTCTCCAAAGAAGACATACAGATGGCTAACAAACACATGAAAAGATGCTCAACATCACTCATTATCAGAGAAATGCAAATCAAAACCACTATGAGGTACCATTTCACACCAGTCAGAATGGCTGTGATCCAAAAGTCTACACGTAATAAATGCTGGAGATGGTGTGGAGAAAAGGGAACCCTCTTACACTGTTGGTGAGAATGCAAACTAGTACAGCCACTATGGAGAAGAGTGTGGAGATTCCTTAAAAAACTGGAAATAGAACTGCCTTATGATCCAGCAATCCCACTGCTGGGCATACACACTGAGGAAACCAGAAGGGAAAGAGACACGTGTACCCCAATGTTCATCGCAGCACTGTTTATAATAGCCAGGACATGGAAGCAACCTAGATGTCCATCAGCAGATGAATGGATAAGAAAGCAGTGGTACATATACACAATGGAGTATTACTCAGCCATTAAAAAGAATACATTTGAATCAGTTCTAATGAGGTAGATGAAACTGGAGCCTATGATACAGAGTGAAGTAAGCCAGAAGGAAAAACACCAATACAGTATACTAACGCATATATATGGAATTTAGAAAGATGGTAACAATAACCCTGTGTACGAGACAGCAAAAGAGACACTGATGTATAGAACAGTCTTATGGACTCTGAGAGAGAGGGAAAGGGTGGGAAGATTTGGGAGAATGGCATTGAAACATGTAAAATATCGTGTATGAAAGGAGTTGCCAGTCCAGGTTCGATGCATGATACTGGATGCTTGGGGCTGGTGCACTGGGACGACCCAGAGGGATGGAATGGGGAGGGAGGAGGGAGGAGGGTTCAAGATGGGGAACACATGTATACCTGTGGCGGATTCATTTTGATATTTGGCAAAACTAATACTATTATGTAAAGTT
Organism: Bubalus kerabau; assembly: GCF_029407905.1. Classification (NCBI taxonomy): domain Eukaryota; kingdom Metazoa; phylum Chordata; class Mammalia; order Artiodactyla; family Bovidae; genus Bubalus; species Bubalus kerabau. The sequence continues at coordinate 2,267,731 of NW_026577904.1, forward strand.
TAAAAAATAAAATTAATTAAAAAAAATAAAAATAAGATTTATAAGATTAGGCATGTATTAAAACTGGTTACCATGTAACTGTAACCTTGTGTGGTGGGTTAAACTTACAAGTGTTAACAAAGCCCATTAAAGGCAGTAAGGGAGATAAAAGGAGGAAAAAGGGGGAACAAATGGTGGCGTCATCCCTACAGTAATTTTCAAGTAAAAGGCATTGAGACACAGGGGAAGGAAGGATGATGAAGTGATCAGAGATTTTGGTGGCCTCACTAAGCGTTTTTTGATCCATTGTAAGCCAAATGGGCTTCCCAGGTGGTGCTAGTGGTAAAAAACCTGCCTGCCAATGCAGGAGATGCAAGAGATGCAGGTTCGATCCCTGGCAGGAAGATCCCCTGGAGAAGGGCATGGCAACCCACTCTAGTATTCTTGCCTGGAGGATTCCATGGACAGAGGAGTCTGCTGGGCTACAGTCAATGGGATCACAGAGAGTCAGCTGCGACTAGGTGACTAACACACACAGACACAGACACACACACACACGCACACACACACACACACTAAACACACGAGTTTACCATAGAGACTAAACATCTGTCCTGCATCCATTCTAAGTTGTTTCAGCCGTGTCCAATTCTGTGCCACCTCATGGACTATAGCCTGCCAGACTCCACTCTCCATGGAATTCTCGAGGCAAGAATACTGGAGTCGTATGCCAGTCCCTGTTCCAGGGGATCCTTGCAACCCAGGGATGGAACCCAGGTTTCCTGCATTGAAGGCGTATCCTTTACTGTCTGAGCCACCTGGGAAGTTGCTTCTGTTAACTGTTTCCAAAAGCTTAATATGAATTTTCTTTTGGAAATGTGGCCTTCATTAGGAAGGTGATGAGGAAGTCATCCAAAGCAGGAAGCTTGTTTTGGTAAACACTCAATGTGTAAGTGTGTATTTTGAAATGTATTATTATTCTTTTTCATGGAGTGTTCAGGAGTCAAGATGTGCAATGAAAAAGGAAAATATCTAATGTATAGAGCTTATAACATTTGAGGTACCTTCCTTCAGTTTTGGCTTTGTGAAGTGTTTTTCACTTTTCAGATCCTTCCTCTCTTATGCCTATTAGGGTTCTTGGGCATTCATACTGAAGGGCCAGTCATATAGCTTCAGATTTACCGTGTGTGGATAATGCTCAAACTTTCCTTACCTTTAAGACCGACCCTATCACAAGAATTGGTTCATCATTCAAGTTGACTAAGTCTCCACAGTTTAGTTTCTTCTGTAGGGCTGTGCATGATTTTATACTGGCTGAATTTCTGAAGATACCTTCTGTGAATGGCCCTTTTTGATTGATAAAGGAAAGCATATCCTATAGGGAAGGAAAGAAAAGAAAACTGTGGGACATTTCATGTCTAGAAGCCCAGAGCACAAGCTTGCTCCTGTTTTGACAGAGCTGTGGTATATGAGGGTACATTTCTAGAACAGCACCGAAGTCAATTTGAAATTTTTTCTTCAGTGTCTCTAAATATATCTTCAACCCAACAATCGATTTGACATTCATACACTGAAACATTTTAAACACTTGTGTAATCAGATTTTCTGTTTCAGTGAATTTACTGTGTTAAACGTCTCTGCTTTGAGGCCTTTGTAGATTCACCCTCTCCTCCTTCACCACTCCTTTCTCATTATTCCCTATTATAGATGCTCTTCGCTAAGTGTTGAAATCTTTTTGCCATATTCATGCTCCATTTGTTTATTGCCCTTCCTGGGACTGTCCAGCACATTCATTCCTGTTTCCTGTATTCCCTCCCCTCAATATCAAGCTCAATACACCTCTACTCCTTTCCGATGACATTCCTTTCTCATCAGCTTTTCTAGTTCCTTTTCCTTATTTTCATGTCCTCACAGTCTGCATAGTTAAGAGAGATAACAGATATTGGAGCCAGGTTTTTCAAGGAATGTGGAATCTGTTATGCCAGTCATCCACTGTGTGACTTTGGGCATAGCACATACTTGGGTGAGGCTCTTTTGTTTTTCATTTATGAAGTGGGGGTGTTGATACTCATGGCTACCACCTAAATTTTCTGTAAAAGACGCAAGGTCTGGGGTAGTAGCTGGCATGTAGCTAGTATGATACATGTCTTCATATATACTATAAAATTCCCTGCATCTAGTGTAGTGCTTGCAGAGATAGTGGACAGTGAACAAGAGTTAATGCTTACAGTTCAATACACTAATTTGATATAACACAGTCCAAACTCTGTGACTCTCTTTTGACACATTCTGTCAGGAGCAAATGATTCATCTTTGCCAGAGGATGCGTACTTTATACTTAAACACCTGGGTTACATATCACATCCGTGTGAGAAATTTTGCATTATAAGAGGGAGTAGACTCAGCTGAAGAAGACTTGACACTTGTGTGGGCCTCAAGGGAGGAGACGAGGAGACATATGAGGATGAGGTGGACTCTCAGAGATTCTTACACACAGAGTCCGAAGGAAAGCTACACGGCTCAAAATAGCCTGGAGTTCAAACTCGCCTCCAGGACCTCCCCACCATTCTATGCAAAACAAGTACTCTCTCACCCAAAGGAAAAATGGACATTGGGTCGATTTTGCCCATCTCCCAGCCGGTCCCAGCCTGTGGCTGATCTCCAGAATTCTTTGCCGCAGCTCTTTAAGAGATAACTACTCTGAACAACCTTGCAGAAGAACAGGCCCCCTTAAGACAGGATCTTTCCACATACGTGCCTCTATATACTTCCTCATTACTTGGGTAAGGGCAGCAGCTCACTAATCTGACTGCTGCTCCTTCTCGCCTCATAAAGGTGATCTGTCAAGAACTGCTGTTATTCTTTTTCTCAACCTCACCTTCTCTAACTACTTTAACTTACAGAGTCCATGTTAACTGCTCTGAGCTGTATAGATGGTCTTTGTTGAAATCAGCGGAATGGATGAGAGTATCTTTTCATCTTGTAGTTGCCTTCTGACTCTGCGGTACCTAAATCAGATCTTATTCTTTGAAGTAATGTTGTGAATCTTATCGGACAAAGTCAGAGTTCTTCATTTGGGAGTAGATTTGGAAGAGAACACTTGATCTCTCAGAACTCCCCTTCTCAGGAAGGTTACAGAAACCAAAATAAGACCTACCAGAATTGGGGTGGGCAGGGTGTCATTATCACATACATCCTCAAGACGAGCTCCAAAGAGCTGTTTTGGCTTTGTGGATGGTAGAGATGGGTGTTGGTTGTCCTCGCAGGTCATGGGGAAACAGCCAGAGTCCCAGTTTTTGAGAGAACTCTTCCTAACTGTCTTCTTGTCTGAAACTAATGTAGAAGAGAGATTTTCACTAGTAGTAGTTTAGCTTATTTAGCCTGATTTCCACCACTTACAGTCAGCAGCATGTTCATGGCAGAGGCTGAAAGAGAGAAACTGAGCCGTTTGTCATATAAAATTCCCCTCATTCTGAAGCAGGCTAATTGCATCCTTGTGGTGTTAACATCTTCTTCTTCCCCATATTCTGCAAAGCAGTAGTTAAACCTAGAGGCGTGATCAGACTCAGGGTTGATTCTCCCTGTGACAGTATTCCCCCAGACAGTGTTCTCTATTCCCTTTGCCCTGTGTCATGATGCACTTAACCTATAGTTATACAGGTTTCCTAATGTGAAGTGTTATCAGTGGATTCTGGTTTCAGATCTCATTTGAAAGGCCAAAATTATTTAATATTCAAATCAAGAAGCATTGTAGTAAATTTCCTTCCTCTGTTCAGTTACCTGTTTGGCTTTCTGAGTACCCAGTCATGCCCAATTTTCTCCCTTGAAAAGAATTGCCTTTCACGAGACATCCTGCCTGACAGTGCTTATCAGTCAGCCTCTGGACCTCTCCTCTGGGAGGCAACACACCTCAGTCAGCTCCAAGGATGACTTCCTGCCCTCAGGGTCCTTGAGAAGTAGTCATTAATTGCAGACAATGTGGTAAGATTACAGGGGGCCATTTTTGTGTGTGTGTGACACCTTCCTAAGCTAACCCAAAGATGAGTTTTAACTACCAACAGCCCCAGTCAAAGGAATGCTTTTCAAAAAAGAGTGATCAGCAATGACAAATTGAGTTCAAAGTGTCTCGTGCCGAGCTATGAATATTTTCCTGATATTTGCTCAATAAACCTGCTTAATATTTCCTTAAATAACCTGCTTAAATAACCAGCTACAGAAGTCAATTAGAGGAGCCCAGTTTTAGAAAAATAAACAGAAGTATTTAACCGAATATTTTAAAATGCCCATCCACTTGTCTTTTGGAGACATAGTGAGTGCGTCACCATGTCCATTCAAGTGAGTGAACCACTTGTGGAGCTGGGTGAGAGAACCAGAAGGCTCATATTCTGCCCCTTAATTGAATGAGTTACCTAAAACGCTTTGAGCATCAGTTTGCTCAAATGTAACATAAATGATGCTACTTACACCTCACTGGACTACATAACATAATGTACTTCCCAGCACAAGACATGGCACATAGCAGCCTTAATAAAGGTAATTTCCCTCCTTCAGAAGGCCTAAGGCAGCCTAGACATCAGTCACCTTCCCCTAAGCAGACCCCACCCCCATTCTCCATTTGATTGTGCAGCCTCCAGAAGGTGTGCATTCCTCAAGGAATGCCATCACTTTGCCTTAGGCTCTTCCTGCCCTGACATTCATACCACCATCATTTTCAAAGGAGAGAATGAAGAAAGCAAATGCATTCTTAAATTCAGGAAGAGATTCTCCTAATTAATATGTACAAATGTTAAAAAGATACAGGTTTATATGGGTTGAGTTGCTTTATGCACCCTGGTTTCCCTACTCTTAACCTGATTCTTTTATTTCTACAGTACCCACAGGTATTCATGTATTTCAAATGTATTCATTCATTGTTCAGTTTTAATTAAGAATACTCTTAGGAAGAAAGCTCTATCAGTTGGTACAAAGCTACATGGCCAGCTAGCCTATAAGCATAGATGGAAAGCAAAATAGACATTAAGGCCTACGCTTTTATTTTCAGGCCTAGATGGCCCTTTCGTAATGTACATTGGTTGGTGTTAGAGTTCTTGTGGGCTCTGTGACCAATAAAACTATATACTATAGCCACGAAAAGTATGGTGCTCAGTTGTTCAGTCGTGTCCAACTCTTGCGACCCCATGGACTATAGCCTGTTAGGCTCCTGTCCATGGGACTTGCTGGATAATAATACTGGAGTGGGTTGCCAGGGACTGTTAATCAGGTTAACTTTACAACCTCATCTTTCTTAAAGAGTCCTGGAAAGATTTAGGTTAGTGTTTTTCCTCATGCTCATAGTAGGGTTTGAATGTTAAAAAATGAAATTTTGTAACTTTGTGGGTATAGACTAACAATTATAAGAATACAAATACTTTAAGTAGAAATACTATTCTGGCCCCAGTACTTGCTAAATTAGTAAGACATTTTATTCAGAGAAAGAAATGTCAATGGGACAATACTGGAATGGTAGCAGGGATAATTGCAAGAGGAGAGACTTAAAAACAAACAGACATATAAACATTCAGTCCAGTTCCGTTTGCAACCTAGGTCTGAAGCAGAATGGAACGAGAGCTTGCTGTGGAGGTAGAATCCAGAGTTCAAGTCTCAGGGGCAGTCCTAAAGTGGCGGAGGAATGGAACAGAAAGACCACTTTCTGCCCACAAATTCATCGAAAGAACTTTGAATGCTGAGCAAATTCCACAAAACAACTTCTGAATGCTGGCAGAGGACATCAGGCACCCAGAAAGGCAGCCCATTGTCTTTGAAAGGAGGTAGGACAAAATATACAAGAGAAAAAGAGAGACAAATGAGGTAGGGACAGAGATCTGTCCTGGGACGGGAGTCTTAAAAGAGGAGAAGTTTCAAAACACCGGGAAACACTCTCACTGGCAGGTAAGTGTGGAGTTTTGGAATCTCAGAGAGTAACATAACGGGGAGGAAAAAGAAAGAAAGAAAGAAACTCCATAGATTACATGCCTAACATCAACTTCCAGCAGGGAACTCGTCCAGACACTCACAATTTCCACCAGCAAGCGGGGGGCCTGAACAGGGAGGTGCGGGCTGCATTGCTTAGGGTAAGGACCAGGCCTGAGTGCCCTGAGGGCAATCTGAGGGAGCTAATGTGAGATAGCAACCCAAATTGTGGGATAGCTAGAGAGAAAAAAAAACTATCCTGTGAAAAGCCCTAATCCAAGGCACTTCCTGGCCCACTCACAGAGCAGAGGACTGAGAGAACACCAAGCAGAGCTAGCTGGCTGTGCACTGACTCATCTCCCACCAGAGACAGGGAGGCAGGTGGGGGCAGCCAGAGCCTGAAAGGGGCAATCTCAGCCCCAGAGAGGCATCCTCTACAAAACTGCAAGTAGGCTCCCATTTGCTAACCAAGACTTGTTGGGATTCTGGGCGGTTGACATCCGCTGGGACGGTCGCAGCCAGAGATCAGCTCCCCAGAAGAGACACACGGCCCACCTGAGACGGGCAGGCCTGCTGCCACCCAGGAAATCGAGCGGCTGGGATGGGGGAGGTGATAAGACACACCACACTTGGGGGGCACTGTGCTGGCTAAGCACCTGGTCGCCTGAGCTGCTCGGACCTGGGAAGGGCACAAAACGCAGGTCCGACTGAGTCTGTGCCTTTGTGGAGTACCTGAGAACCTGAACCTGAACGGCTTAGACCTGGGAAGCGCACGCAACCCAGGGCCCGCCTCAGACAGTTGCACACAGAGCAACCTGGAGTCTGAGCCGCGTAGACTGGGAAAGCACACACACCGTGAGCGGGGTCTAACCTAGTACGGCCAGGACGCTGTGAGCACACGCCAGGGATATTTGTTTGCAGTGCCCCTCCGTCCCCACAGCACCACTGAATAAGTGAGCCTAAATAAGTGACCACCTTCGCCCCCATGAGTCAGGGCGGAAATTAGACCCTGAAAAGACCAGCAAACAGAAGAATTTAAAATAAACAGAGGGATCCGCTCTGGAAAAGACAGGTGCAACAGATTAAACCCTTGTAGTTAGCACTGACTACATTGGAAGTGGCCTAGAGATCTTGAGAAGTATGAGCTGGATATGGAACTATCTATAACTGAACTAACACCGCACTGTTCACAACAACTCCAGAGAAATTCCTAGATATATTTTTACTATTATGATTAAACAAAATTTTTTTAAATTTTTAAGTCGTCTATTAGTTCTTTAATTTTAATTTGTATAACCTACTATTACCTTTCCATAAAAAAGACCGAATTTTTAATGCAAACTTCACATATATATATTTTATCAATTTTTGTGATTTTTTTTTTTAGTAGTGTATTTGGGATACTCTAACCTTTACTGTAGACTTGTAATATTTGCTTTTTGGTATTTGTTATCAATTTTGTACGTTTAAGAACCCAATCTTCACTACCCATTTTTACTTGGGAGTTTGACCACTGCCTTGATTGCTCTCTCCCCCTTTTGACTCTCTTTTTTCTCCACCAGGACACCTCTATGTCCTCCCTCACCCTTTTCTTCCCTACCCTATCTGTGAATCTCTTTGTGTATTCCAGGCTATGGAGAACACTTTGGGAACTGATTACAGGCTGGATTTGTCTCTCTCCTTTTGATTCCCTCTTTTCTTGTCCTGGTCACCTCTGTCTACTTCTTCCTTCTCTTCTCTGTGTAATTGCATGAGCCTCTCTGAGGGGTCCAGATTGTGGAGAGCACATAGGGAATTGATTACTGGCTAGCTTGCTCTCTCCCCTTTAGATTCCCCCTCTTCTTCCCCTGGGCAACTCTATTTCCCTCCTCCTATTCTCTTCTCCATCTAGCTTGGTGAACCTCTCTGGGTGTCTCTCACTGTGGAGAAGCTTTTCATCATTAATCTAGATGTTTTATCATCGGTGCTGTACAGATAGAGAAGTCTTGAGGCTACTCTAAGAATAAGACTGAAAACCAGAGACAGGAGTCTTAGGTTCAAAACCTGAGAACAACGGAGAACTCCTGACTCCAGGGAACATTAGTGGATAAGAGCTCATCCAAAAGCCTCCATATCTACACTGAAACCAAGCACCACCCAAGAGCCAACAAGTTCCAGAGCAAGACATACAACGCAAAGTCGCCAACAACGCAGGAACATAGCCCTGAGCATCAATATACAGGCTGCCCAAATTCACACCAAACCCGTAGACATCTCAAAACTCCCTACTGGACACTTCATTGCACTCCGGAGAGAAGTCCAGCTAAACCCACCAGAACAGGGACGCAAGCTTCCCTAAGCAGGAAACCTTGACAAGCCACTCACACAACCCCACCCACAGTGAGGAACCTCCACAATAAAGAAGACCCACAAGCTGCCGGAATACAGAAAGGCCACCCCAAATACAGCTATGGAACTGATGCTGAAGCTGAAACTCCAATGCTTTGGTCACCTGATGTAAAGAACTGGCTCATTGGAAAAGACCCTGATGCTGGGAAAGATTGAAGGCAGGAGGAGAAGGGGATGAGAGAGCATGAGATGGTTGGATGGCATCACCAATTCAAAGGACATGAGTTTGAGTAAGCTCTGGGAGTTGGTGATGGACAGGGAGGCCTGGTGCGCTGCAGTCCTCGACCCCAAGGACTTGGGGTCACTGTAGTCCTTGGGGTCCCAAAGAGTCGGACACGTCTGAGCAACTGAACTGAACTCAATGAATCGTGATGTCTCCTAAAGCTGTACTAGTTGCTTTTGTAATCAGAACAGTCTTAACCTTGCTTTGCTCTCACAAGTGGGAAACTTCCCATGTCTTGGAGCAGATGGAAATTACTGCCCTTAGAATGTGCTTTGGGCTCTAGGATCTCCCATTGACCCCTGGCAGCCTTGCTGTCTTTGGCATCAAAGCCAGTTACATTATTCACGTACCTGCAACCTTCTCACTGTTATCGGTAATATCAGTGATATCACTGTTATCAGAACTCACTGAGGTCTCTCCAAAGAGAGAAGTGATATCTTCTCCAAATATCTTGAGACAGTTTTCAATGAGAAATTGTACGAAAGAAATCTGTAACACAAAGGGGCAAAATACAGGGTATTACTGTACATATGGTGTAATAGTAAATCACATTTCATGCATGAATCTTGGCTCTAACTAAAAATGCAAAGAAATCTTAGAAAAATTCAGACTTGACTAAAAAATATATAAATATATTATATATACATCAGCTTTTTCTAAGACATAACTGATACTTTGAACAGTAGTTTGGCCTCAAATTTTAAAATTCTTTGAGTCAGTGGGCTAAAGGTATATACTATGTAGCCTGGTTTAATAGCTAAAATTTTGTAATGATGGTTAACATGCTTAAAACTAGGATGATTTTTAAGTAGCCTGCATAGGATATTTGGGACAAAAATGTATATTCTCTTATTCAGTTTTATTTATTTTTAATAAAATTTTTTCTAGTTTTATTGAGATAGATTTTATATATCTCCTATTATTAAAATTTATAAAGTATCGAATACAACACCAATTGTGAATTTCATTTCAGTGAAGAAATGTCTGAAACTTGGGTAGCAGAGGTTTCTGTGTGGGCCGGGGTGTTTGGGAGCAAAGAAAGCATCTGGAGAGAAAACATGTCTGTCTGTCTTAGCACATTCCCTTGCCTCACACTTGCTGTCCGGGGGAGCTTGGAGAAGAGCTGTGATCTTATTAGGCATGTTGTGGCTCTGTTAGGATGTTCTGAAATATTTTACTAGCTTCCTCATCCTCAGGCTGAGACACAATAGCAGCCAAGTGTTTTCCTGAATGAGCCACAGCTGGCAGAGTGCGGCCAGTTATGTGTGGAGCCTCAGGTGCTCATATTGCCCAGGCCGCCAAGATGTGCCGACAGTGACCAGATGTATTGGGTGTTGTCATCATTGGGTAATGATGAAATCATAGTTTGGAGGCTTGCACACCCTCAGAGATTAGGCTGAGAGTTGAACCTTGGCTCTCTGATTCCAAAGCCAGGTTCTTTTCTATCATATCATCCTACTCTTACCTCTCTATCGTTTAATCTCTTGGATGGCAAAGGGGAAGTGAGTCAACTGTTCTCAGTTATAATACACCTTCCCATGCCCAACCAGAGTAGGACTCTGCCACCCCAAGGCAGTGTAATTAAAATGTGCACTTTAAAAACTGGTTCATCAGAGTTACTACTACAGACTTCAGGTTCAAGATGGGGACTCTGCTCTGCAAGGCATAAAAATGAGAGCTCTCGTTACCTGTTTGGTGAGGTTTTCTGAGCTGCCAGAATTAGGCAGACAAAGAAGGCTTGATGTTATACACACTGATAAATTATAAGCTGTCATCTGATTGGATGAGGAATGTTGCTCAATATTGTGTAAAACTGCAAAAAGATATCGCAGAAAAACTACATTGGCTCTGGGCAGCTGGTCTAGAAGCCTAAGGACAGAAAAAACACTTATAAATAAAGCAAGTCATTTTGCTTAGTAAGTGGAAATACAGAGAACAAAGTACTTCTTTTTATACCATGTACACAGTCCATTCTCACAGTTTCAGGCATGAATGCATACAAAAATGTTTCACTGAATTTAATTCCTGAACCAGGTAAGACCTACTCTGGTTAGTTATGTGTTTGTATTTAAGATCATACCACTGGCGGATTGGTTCTTTATCATCTCATTTTAGACCAGTGGGTTTCATCTCCAACAGTTTCATGTATTCAGAAGGTGTAAAATGGTCAAGCATTCCATGTTAATAAGATTAGGAGAAAAACACCAATTACAGTGTCACCAATAAGGCATGCATCTCTCTTCAAACTGGCTTCCATGGGCATGATCAAGTGAAACCCCATGATACTGATCATTATTTTCGAGGACACAGTTGTAAACTATAAGCTAATATTTTCCTAAGAGTTGTTGGTTGTATTTTCTCAGAGTTGAGTAATTATTGCATCATTACCTCTGGGTCGATGTTATTTTCTCCTCCTTGTTCCCTTGATCAATAACATCAAGCCATTTATCATAGAGACTGGTTGTAAATATGCTTCCTTGGATATTTCGAAGAAAATCCTTATATAGATCAAAAAGTATATATTATTCTTAGGATAAATTCAATGGAGAAATTGCAAAGAAAATATTTAGTGGAAAAATTCAATTCAGTCCACAATTCCTTCACAGCCACGCAGACTGATTCCCACAGAGCTTGGCTGTCATTCTCCACAGCCTTGCACACCCAGAAGTACTGGATGGATTTTCCCCAACTAAAATTAGAAGCATAAAAGCAGAGTCTGGGCTGCAGTGAGAATGAAGCTAAAGCTCCTTCTATCGCCTGGAACTTACTCTTTGTGTACATGTTAACACATTAGTACAAACTGGCAAGGTCTGGTGATAACTCATCCTAAATCCTATTAGTTTCTTGAAAAGAAACGCACATGCCCATTTTGTTTGTTTACTTCAGACACATGCTTGCTCGTGATTCAAGAAAGAGAATTCTGAAATAAAACAAACAAAATTACACCCCTACATGCACTTATACAAATATTAAGAGAAAACCTGAAGTATGTGTGCTGTTTGGGAAAAAGCTAGTATTGAAATAGCTTCAATCTTTCTCTTAAAAAAAAAAAAACCATATAAAAATTCAGTTCTACAGACTTATAAGCAGCAGGTGTTAGGAATAAATCAAAAGCCCCAATGGTAAACTGCATGTTACTCTTACAACTCTTTGAATGGAATATATCCACCCAAAGAAGAAACTGAAAATTTAGATACATTGCAACTTGACACCTGTGGGATAGAATATGCAAATGTTAGCTTCCGAAGAGGAGGCCTGGAAACTATCCTGATGACCAAGTCTAAATATCTTAGAATGGGGCCTATTAAAATAGATGAAGTTGTAACCTGTTGTGCGAGACTGAGGGGAAATGATTGCATTGCCTTGCCAGTTTCAAAGGCACAACTTGCTTCCACTGGTCTTAATATACAGCCTGACTTCTCTTAATAGTATCTTCTTTAGGCAGTGTTTCTAAGGCAACTATCATGATTGTAATCCTGTTAGTGTTCGCTTGTTTCAGGACTTATTGAGCTGCTGTTTGTGTCAGGCACTCTCTTGAGTACTGAGGACAGAGTATGAAGATAATGTACAAAGTCTCAGTCCTCGCATACTTTTTCTTGTAATTGGTACACAGTACCCAATGATGGTCATCAGGGTTTCACTAGGCTTCTTATGGAGTGTCCGCAGTACATTTGGAAGGAGGAAGCACTCCATTTCAGTTCAGCCATTCAGTCCCGTCCTACTCTTTGCGACCCCATGGACTGCACACCAGGCTTTCCTGTCCATCACCAACACCTGGGTCTTGTTCAAATTCATGTCCATGGAGTTGGTGATGCCATTCAACTATGTCATCTGGCTTTGACTTCTGGGAGTCTGGGAGTGTGCAGCAGGGCCTATGCTTTGTGTGCCAAACTACATGCACTTGGAGTGTGTCTCCTCTCTCCTGAACCCTGTGCTGTAGAATCGATTGGTGAGACTGAGTATGGCTAAGCCAGGACATGACTCATGCAGAATATGCCATGGGTATTTGCTATTGGACCACTGTTTATAGACAGTTTATTGAAAAACTCAATGTGGTTCTGACTATATATTCCTTTCTGATTTAGACCAACTCCATGGTTGCTTTGACATATGGTATTCTCAAGGCCAAAGTTGCAAGGTTTGATTCCCCACCAAGATCAATCAACTTTAGCAAGAGAAAAGTGTGGGACTGTCAAAGACCTGTACCCATAAGTAGCCACCCTCTTACTAGTCTGTGCTTATAGCATGGAAACAGACAAGAGCCTAGTAACATTTGCTCAAAAGTCAAATCAGTTCCAAGTGTGCACCTTTGAGAGGGTAGCACTCTACTTGCTATTTGCATACCTAGTGTGTATTAGTATGGGTCAAGTGTAGTAGGGGTCAACTCTAAATCATATCTGCACTGTGGCTATTATCATACAATCGAACATTAGTAGGGGACAAGGAAACACCATATGTTATTTGGTTTCTAAGATAATTTTAATAACCTGTCTGTAGTTATTACTACATCAAAATATTTTTGTTCATAGCTGCTAACAAGTACCAAGATGGATTGATTAATTTTTTTCTTTCTGTTGTATTATCGCCCTGGTAGAAATTTAACTACACACTTGTGATTTAGCTGTATCATTTCAATCTCAGTCTATTTTTTGTATAAATCTATTGAGTTTTGCAAAATTCCAAACAGATTTTGATTTTTGCACTCACTTTAAAAATAAGATGTATAAGATTAGGCACGTAGTAAAACTGGTTACCATGTAACTGTAAGCTTGGGTGGTGGGTTAAACTTACAAGTGTTAACAAAGCCCATTAAAGACAGTAAGGGAGATAAAAGGAGGAAAAAGGAGGAACAAACGGTGGCGTCATCCCTACAGTAATTTTCAAGTAAAAGGCATTGAGACACAGGGGAAGGAAGGATGATGAAGTGATCAGAGATTTTGGTGGCCTCACTAAGTGTTTTTTGATCCATTGTAAGCCAAATGGGCTTCCCAGGTGGTGCTAGTGGTAAAAAACCTGCCTGCCAATGCAGGAGATGCAAGAGATGCAGGTTCGATCCCTGGCAGGAAGATCCCCTGGAGAAGGGCATGGCAAACCACTCTAGTATTCTTGCCTCGAGGATTCCATGGACAGAGGAGTCTGCTGGGCTACAGTCAATGGGATCACAGAGAGTCGGCTGCGACTAGGAGAATAACACACACAGACACACACACACACTCACACACACACTAAACACATGAGTTTACCGTAGTGAGTAAACATCTGTCCTGCATCCATGCTAAGTTGCTTCAGCCGTGTCCAATTCTGTGCCACCTCATGGACAATAGCCTGCCAGACTCCACTGTCCATGGGATTCTCCAGGCAACAATACTGGAGTCGTATGCCAGTCCCTGTTCCAGGGGATCCTTGCAACCCAGGGATGGAACCAAGGTTGCCTGCATTGAAGGTGGATTCTTTAGTGTCTGACCCACCTGGCAAGTTACTTCTGTTAACTGTTTCCAAAAGCTTAATAGGAATTTTCTTTTGGAAATGTAGCCTTCATTAGGAAGGTGATGAGGAAGTCACCCAAAGCAGGAAGCTTGTTTTGGTAAACACTCAATGTGTAAGTGGGTATTTTGAAATATATTGTTATTCCTTTGCATGGAGTGTTCCGGAGTCAAGATGTGCAATGAAAAAGGAAAATATCTAATGTATGGGGCTTATAACATTTGAGGTACCTTCCTTCAGTTTTGGCTTTGTGAAGTGTTTTTCACTTTTCAGATCCTTCCTCTCTTATGCCTATTAGGGTTCTTGGGCACTCATAATGAAGGATCAGTCATATAGCTTCGGATTTACCGTGTGTGGATAATGCTCAAACTTTCCTTACCTTTAAGACCCACGCTATGACAAGAATTGGTTCATCTTTCAAGTTCACTGTGTCTCCACAGTTTAGTTTCTTCTTTAGGGCTCTGCATGATTTTATACTGGCTGATTTTCTAAAGATGCCTTGTGTGAAGGGCCCTTTTTGATTGATAAAGGAAAGCATATCCTATAGGGAAGGAAAGAAAAGAAAACTGTGGGACATTTCATGCCTAGAAGCCCAGAGCACAAGCTTGCTCCTGTTTTGACAGAGCTGTGGTATATGAGGGTACAGTTCTAGAACAGCACCGAAGTCAATTTGAAATTTTTTCTTCAGTGTCTCTAAATATATTTTCGACCCAACAATCGATTTGACATTCATACACTGAAACATTTTAAACACTTGTGTAATCAGATTTTCCGTTTCAGTGAATTTACTGTGTTAAACGTCTCTGCTCTGAGGCCTTTGTAGATTCACCCTCTCCTCCTTCCCCGCTCCTTTCTCATTATTCCCTATTACAGAGGCTCTTCCCTAAGTGTGGAAATCTTTTTGCCATATTCATGCTCTATTCATTTATTCTGCTTCCAGGGACTGTCCACCCCGTTCATTCCTGTTTCCTGTATTCCCTCCCCTCAAAATCAGGCTCAATATGCCTCTCCTCCTTCTCCGATGACATTCCTCTCTCATCAGCCTTTCTAGTTCATTTTCCTGTAGTTTCACGTCCTCTGCTGTCTGCAGAGTTAGAGAAATAACAGATATTTGAGCCAGGTTTTTCAAGAAATGTGGAGTCTGTTATGCCAGTCTTCCACTCTGCGACTATGGGCATAGCACATACTTGGGTGAGGCTCTTTTGTTTTTCATTTATGAAGTGGGGGTGATGATAGTCATGGCTACTCCCTAAATTTTCTGTGAAAGACGCACGGTCTGGGGTAGTAGCTAGCACGTAGCTAGTATGATAAATTTCTTCATATATACGATAAAATTCCCTGCATCTAGTGTAGTGCTTGCAGAGATAGTGGACAGTGAACAAGAGTTAATGCTTACAGTTCAATACACTAATGTGATATAGCACAGTCCAAACTCTGTGGCTCTCTTTTGACACATTCTGTCAGGAGCACATGATTCATCTTTGGCAGAGGATGCGTAATTTATGCTTAAACACTTGAGTTGCATATGAAATCCGTGCGAGACATTTTGCATCATAAGGGGGAGTAGACTCAGCTGAAGGAGTCTTGAGACTCGTGTGGACTTCAAGGGAGGAGATGAGGAGACATATGAGGATGAGGTGGACTCTCAGAGATTCTTACACACAGAGTCTGAAGGAAAGCTACGCAGCTCAAAATAGCCTGGAGTTCAAAATCTCCTCCAGGAACTCCCCACCATTCTATGCAAAACAAGTACTCTCTCACCCAAAGGAAAAAAATGGACACTGGGTGTACTTTGCCCAGCTCCCAGCCAGTCCCAGCCTCTGGCTGACCTCCAGAATTCCTTGCCGCAGCTGTTTAAGCGATAACTACTCTGAAGAACCTTGCACAAGAACAGGCCCCCTTAAGACAGGAGGTTTCCACCTACGTGCCTCTATATACTTCTCTTTTCTTGGGTAAGGGCAGCAGCTCACTAATCTGACTGCTGCCCCTTCTCACCTCATAAAGGTGATCTGTAAAAGACTGCTGTCATTCTTTTTCTCAACCTCGCCTTCTCTAACTGTCTTAACTTATAGAGTCTATGTTAACTGGTCTGAGCTGGTATAGATGGGTCTTTGTTGAAATCAGCGGAATGGATGAGAGTATCTTTTCATCTTGTAGTTGCCTTCTGACTCTGCAGTACCTAAATCAGGTCTTATTCTTTCAAGTAATGTTATGAGTCTTATCGGACAAAGTCAGACTTCTTCATTTGGGAGTAGATTTGGAAGAGAACACTTGATCTCTCAGAACTCCCCTTCTCAGGAAGGTTACAGAAACCAAAATAAGACCTACCAGAATTGGGGTGGGCAGGGTGTCATTATCACATACATCCTCAAGAGCAGCTCCAAAGAGCTGTTTTGGCTTTGTGGGTGGTAGACAAGCGTGTTGGTTGTCCTCGCGGGTCCTTGATATACACCCAAAGGCCCACTTTTTGAGAGAATTCTTCCTAACTGTCTTCTTGTCTGAAACTAATGTAGAAGAGAGATTTTCACTACTAGTAGCTTAGCTTATTTAGCCTGATTTCCACCACTTACATTCAGCAGCATGTTCATGGCAGAGGCTGAAAGAGAGAAACTGAGCCGTTTGTCATATAACATTCCCCTCATTCTGAAGCAGGCTATTTGCATCCTTGTGGTGTTAACATGTTCTTCCCCATATTCGGCAAGCCAGTAGTTAAACCTAGAGGCGTGATCAGACTCAGGGTTGATTCTCCCTGTGACAGTATTCCCCCAGACAGTGCTCTCTATTCCCTTTGCCCTGTGTCATGAGGCACTTAACCTATAGTTATACAGGTTTCCTAATGTGAAGTATTATCAGTGGATTCTGGTTTCAGATCTCATTAGAAAAGCCAAAATTATTTAATATTCAAATCAAGCAGCATTTGTAGTAAGTTTCCTTCCTCTGTTCAGTTACCTGTTTGGCTTTCTGAATACCCAGTCATGCCCAATTTTCTCCCTTGAAAGGAGTCGCCTTTCACGAGACATCCTGCCTGACAGTACTTATCAGTCAGCCTCTGGACCTCTCCTCTGGTAGGCCACACACCTCAGTCAGCTCCAAGGATGACTTCCTGCCCTCAGGGTCCTTGAGAAGTAGTCATTAACTGCAGACAATGTGGTTAGATTACAGGGGCCCATTTTTTGTGTGTGTGTGACACCTTACTGAGCTAACCCAAAGATGAATTTTAACTACCAATAGCCCCAGTCAAAGGAATGCTTTTCAAAAAAGAGTGATCAGCAATGAAAAATTGAGTTCAAAGTGTCTCGTGCCCAGCTATGAATATTTTCCTGATATTTGCTCAATAAACCTGCTTAATATTTCCTTAAATAACCTGCTTAAATAACCAGCTACAGAAGTCAATCAGAGGAGCCCAGTTGTAGAAAAATAAACAGAAGAATTTAACCAAATCTTTTAAAATGCCCATCCACTTGTCTTTCGGAGACATAGTGAGTGCGTCACCATGTCCATTCAAGTGAGCGAACCACTTGTGGAGCTGGGTGAGAGAACCAGAAGGCTCCTATTCTGCCTCTTAATTGGATGAGTTACCTAAAAATCTTTGAGCATCAGTTTGCTCAAATGTAACATAAATGATGCTACTTACACCTCACTGGACTACATAACATAATGTACTTCCCAGCACAAGACATGGCACATAGCAGCCTTAATAAAGGTAATTTCCCTCCTTCAGAAGGCCTAAGGCAGCCTAGACATCAGTCACCTCCCCCTAAGCAGACCCCACCCCCATTCTCCATTTGATTGTGCAGCCTCCAGAAGGTGTGCATTCCTCAAGGAATGCCATCACTTTGCCTTAGGCTCTTCCTGCCCTGACATTCATACTACCATCATTTTCAAAGGAGAGAATGAAGAAAGCAAATGCATTCTTAAATTCAGGAAGAGATTCTCCTAATTAATATGTACAAATGTTAAAAAGATACAGGTTTATATGGGTTGAGTTGCTTTATGCACCCTGGTTTCCCTACTCTTAACCTGATTCTTTTATTTCTACAGTACCCACAGGTATTCATGTATTTCAAATGTATTCATTCATTGTTCAGTTTTAATTAAGAATACTCTTAGGAAGAAAGCTCTATCAGTTGGTACATAGCTATATGGCTAGCTAGACTATAAGCATAGATGGAAAGCAAAATAGACATTAAAGCCTACGCTTTTATTTTCAGGCCTAGATGGCCCTTTCGTAATGTACATTGGTTGGCGTTAGAGTTCTTGTGGGCTCTGTGACCAATAAAACTCTATACTATAGCCACGAAATGTATGGTGCTCAGTTGTTCAGTCATGTCCAACTCTTGCCACCCCATGGACTATAGCCTGTTAGGCTCCTGTCCGTGGGACTTGCTGGATAATACTACTGGAGTGGGTTACTAGGGACTGTTAAACAGGTTAACTTTACAACCTCATCTTTCTTAAAGAATCCTGGCAAGATTTAGGTTAGTGTTTTTCCTCATGCTCATAGTAGGGTTTGAATGATAAAAAATGAAATTTTGTAACTTTGTGGGTATAGAATAACAATTATAAGAATACAAATACTTTAAGTAGAAATACTATTCTGGTCCCAGTACTTGCTAAATTAGCAAGACATTTTATTCAGAGAAAGAAATGTCAATGGGACAATACTGGAATGGTAGCAGGGATAATTGCAAGAAGAAAGACTTAAAAACAAACAGACATATAAACATTCAGTCCAGTTCCGTTTGCAACCTAGGTCTGAAGCAGAATGGAACGAGAGCTTGCTGTGGAGGTAGAATCCAGAGTTCAAGTCTCAGGGGCGGTCCTAAAGTGGCGGAGGAATAGAACAGAAAGACCACTTTCTCCCCACAAATTCATCGAAAGAACATTGAATGCTGAGCAAATTCCACAAAACAACTTCTGAATGCTGGCAGAGGACATCAGGCACCCAGAAAGGCAGCCCATTGTCTTCGAAAGGAGGTGGGACAAAATATACAAGAGAAAAAGAGAGACAAATGAGGTAGGGACAGAGATCTGTCCTGGGACGGGAGTCTTAAAAGAGGAGAAGTTTCGAAACACTGGGAAACACTCTCACTGGCAGGTCAGTGGGGAGGTTTGGAATCTCAGAGAGTAACATAACGGGGAAGAAAAAGAAAGAAAGAAAGAAACCCCACAGATTACGTGCCTAACATCAACTTCCAGCAGGGAACTCGTCCAGACACTCACAATTGCCACCAGCAAGCGGGGGGCCTGAACAGGGAGGTGCGGGCTGCATTGCTTAGGGTAAGGACCAGGCCTGAGTGCCCTGAGGGCAATCTGAGGGAGCTAATGTGAGATAGCAACCCAAATTGTGGGATAGCCAGAGAGAGAGAAAAAAAACTATCCTGTGAAAAGCCCTAAACTAGGGCACTTCCTGGCCCACTCACAGAGCAGAGGACTGAGAGAACACCAGAGCAGAGTTGGCTGGCTGTGCACTGATTCATCTCGCACCAGAGACAGGGAGGCAGGTGGGGGCAGCCAGAGCCTGAAAGGGGCAATCTCAGCCCCAGAGAGGCATCCTCTACAAAACTGCAAGTAGGCTCCCATTTGCTAACCAAGACTTGTTGGGATACTGGGCGGTTGACATCCGCTGGGACGGTTGCAGCCAGAGATCAGCTCCCCAGAAGAGACACACGTCCCACCTGTGATGGGCAGGCCTGTTGCCACCCAGCAAATCGAGCAGCTGGGATGGGGGAGGTGATAAGACACACCACACTTGGGGGGCACTGTGCTCACTAAGCACCTGGTCACCTGAGCTGCTCGGACCTGGGAAGTGCACAAAACGCAGGGCCGACTGAGTCTGCGCCTTTGTGGAGTACCTGAGAACCTGAACCTGAACGGCTTAGACCTGGGAAGCGCACACAACCCAGGGCCCGCCTCAGACAGTTGCACTCAGAGCATCCTGGAGCCTGAGCAGTGTAGACTGGGAAAGCACACACACCGTGAGCGGGGGCAAACCCAGTACGGCCAGGACACTGTGAGCACATGCCAGGGATATTTGTTTGCAGTGCTCCTCCGTCCCCACAGCACCACTGAATAAGTGAGCCTAAATAAGTGACCACCTTCGCCCCCATGAGTCAGGGCGGAAATTAGACACTGAAAAGATCAGCAAACAGAAGAAGTTAAAATAAACAGAGGGATCCGCTCTGGAAAAGACAGGTGCAACAGATTAAAACCTTGTAGTTAGCACTGACTACAGTGGAAGTGGCGTAGAGATCTTGAGAAGTATAAGCTGGATCACGGAGCTATCTGAAACTGAATTAACCCCGAACTGCCCACAACAACTCCAGAGAAATTCCTAGATATATTTTTACTATTATGATTAAAAAAAATGTTTTTTAATTTTTAAGTCCTCTATTACTTCTTTAATTTTAATTTGTATAACCTACTATTACCTTTCCAAAAAAAGACCCTATTTTTAATGCAAACTTCACATATATATTTTTTATCATTTTTTGTGTCTTTCGTTTTTTTTTTTTTTTTTTAATACTGTATTTGGGAGACTCTAACCTTTACTGTAGACTTGTAATATTTGCTTTTTCGTATTTGTTATCAATTTTGTACGTTTAAGAACCCAATCTTCACTACCCATTTTTACTTGGGAGTTTGACCACTGCCTTGATTGCTCTCTCCCCCTTTTGACTCTCTTTTTTCTCCACCAGGTCGCCTCTATGTCCTCCCTCACCCTTTCTTCCCTACCCACTCTTTGAATCTCTTTGTGTATTCCAGGCTATGGAGAACACTTTGGGAACAGATTACTGGCTGGATCTGTCTCTCTCCTTTTGATTCCCTCTTTTCTTGTCCTGGCCACCTCTGTCTACTTCTTCCTTCTCTTTTCTGTGTAACTGCATGAGCCTCTCTGAGGGGTCCAGATTGTGGAGAGCACATATGGAATTGATTACTGGTTAGCTTGCTCTCTCCCCTTTGGATACCCCCTCTTCTTCCCCTGGGCAACTCTATCTCCCTCCTCCTATTCTCTTCGCCATCTAGCTTGGTGAACCTCTCTGGGTGTCTCTCACTGTGGAGAAGCTTTTCATCATTAACCTAGATGTTTTATCATTGGTGCTGTACAGAGAGAGAAGTCTTGAGGCTACTCTAAGAATAAGACTGAAAACCAGAGACAGGAGGCTTAAGTTCAAAACCTGAGAACACCAGAGAACTCCTGACTCCAGGGAACATTAGTGGATAAGAGCTCATCCAAAAGCCTCCATATCTACACTGAAACCAAGCACCACCCAAGAGCCAACAAGTTCCAGAGCAAGACATACAACGCAAAGTCGCCAACAACGCAGGATCATAGCCCTGAGCTTCAATATACAGGCTGCCCAAATTCACACCAAACCCGTAGACATCTCAAAACTCACTACTGGACACTTCATTGCACTCCGGAGAGAGGTCCAGCTCCACCCACCAGAACAGGGACGTAAGCTTCCCTAAGCAGGAAACCTTGACAAGCCACTCACACAACCCCACCCACAGTGAGGAACCTCCACAATAAAGAAGAACCACAAGCTGCCAGAATACAGAAAGGCCACCCCAAATACAGCCATCGAACTGATGCTGAAGCTGAAACTCCAATGTTTGGTCACCTGATGAAAAGAACTAACTCATTGGAAAAGACCCTGATGCTGGGAAAGATTGAAGGCAGGAGGAGAAGGGGATGAGAGAGCATGAGACGGTTGGATGGCATCACCAATTCAAAGGACATGAGTTTGAGTAAGCTCTGGGAGTTGGTGATGGACAGGGAGGCCTGGTGCGCTGCAGTCCTCGACCCCAAGGACTTGGGGTCACTGTAGTCCTTGGGGTCCCAAAGAGTCGGACACGTCTGAGCAACTGAACTGAACTCAACGAATCGTGATGTCTCCTAAAGCTGTGCTAGTTGCTTCTTGTAATCAGAACAGTCTTAACCTTGCTTTGATCTCACAAGTGGGAAACTTCCCATGTCTTGGAGCAGATGGAAATTACTGCCCTTAGAATGTGCTTTGGGCTCTAGGATCTCCCATTGACCCCTGGCAGCCTTGCTGTCTTTGGCATCAAAGCCAGTTACATTATTCACGTACCTGCAACCTTCTCACTGTTATCGGTAATATCAGTGATATCACTGTTATCAGAACTCACTGAGGTCTCTCCAAAGAGAGAAGTGATATCTTCTCCAAATATCTTGAGACAGTTTTCAATGAGAAATTGTACGAAAGAAATCTGTAACACAAAGGGGCAAAATACAGGGTATTACTGTACATATGGTGTAATAGTAAATCACATTTCATGCAGGAATCTTGGCTCTAATTAAAAATGCAAAAGAAATTTTAGAAAAATTCAGACTTGACTAAAAAATATATAAATATATTATATATACATCAGCTTTTTCTAAGACATAACTGATACTTTGAACAGTAGTTTGGCCTCAAATTTTAAAATTCTTTGAGTCAGTGGGCTAAAGGTATATACTATGTAGCCGGGTTTAATAGCTAAAATTTTGTAATGATGGTTAACATGCTTAAAACTAGGATGATTTTTAAGTAGTCTGCATAGGATATTTGGGACAAAAATGTATATTCTCCTATTCAGTTTTATTTATTTTTAATAAATTTTTTCTAGTTTTATTGAGATAGATTTTATATATCTCCTATTATTAAAATTTATAAAGTATCGAATACAACACCAATTGTGAATTTCATTTCAGTGAAGAAATGTCTGAAACTTGGGTAGCAGAGGTTTCTGTGTGGGCCGGGGTGTTTGGGAGCAAAGAAAGCATCTGGAGAGAAAACATGTCTGTCTGTCTTAGCACATTGCCTTGCCTCACACTTGCTGTCCGGGGGAGCTTGGAGAAGAGCTGTGATCTTATTAGGCATGTTGTGGCTCTGTTAGGATGTTCTGAAATATTTTACTAGCTTCCTCATCCTCAGGCAGAGACACAATAGAAGCCAAGTATTTTCCTGAATGAGCCACAGCTGGCAGAGTGCGGCCAGTATGTGTGGAGCCTCAGGTGCTCATATTGCCCAGGCCGCTGAGATGTGCCGACAGTGACCAGATGTATTGGGTGTTGTCATCAATGGGTAATGATGAAATCATAGTTTGGAGGCTTGCACACCCTCAGTGATTAGGCTGAGTGTTGAACCTTGGCTCTCTGATTCCAAAGCCAGGTTCTTTTCTATCATATCATCCTACTCTTACCTCTCTATCGTTTAATCTCTTGGATGGCAAAGGGGAAGTGAGTCAACTGTTCTCAGTTATAATACACCTTCCCATGCCCAACCAGAGTAGGACTCTGCCACCCCAAGGCAGTGTAATTAAAATGTGCACTTTAAAAACTGGTTCATCAGAGTTACTACTACAGACTTCAGGTTCAAGATGGGGACTCTGCTCTGCAAGGCATAAAAATGAGAGATCTCGTTACCTGTTTGGTGAGGTTTTCTGAGCTGCCAGAATTAGGCAGACAAAGAAGGCTTGATGTTATACACACTGATAAATTATAAGCTGTCATCTGATTGGATGAGGAATGTTGCTCAATATTGTGTAAAACTGCAAAAAGATATCGCAGAAAAACTACATTGGCTCTGGGCAGCTGGTCTAGAAGCCTAAGGACAGAAAAAACACTTATAAATAAAGCGAGTCATTTTGCTTAGTAAGTGGGAATACAGAGAACAAAGTACTTCTTTTTATACCATGTACACAGTCCATTCTCACAGTTTCAGGCATGAATGCATACAAAAATGTTTCACTGAATTTAATTCCTGAACCAGGTAAGACCTGCTCTGGTTAGTTATGTGTTTGTATTTAAGATCATACCACTGGCGGATTGGTTCTTTATCATCTCATTTTAGACCAGTGGATTTCATCTCCAACAGTTTCATGTATTCAGAAGGTGTAAAATGGTCAAGCATTCCATGTTAATAAGATTAGGAGAAAAATAGCAATTACAGTGTCACCAATAAGGCATACATCTCTCTTCAAACTGGCTTCCATGGGCATGATCAAGTGAAACCCCGTGATACTGATCATTATTTTCGAGGGCACAGCTGTAAACTATAAGCTAATATTTTCCTAAGAGTTGTTGGTTGTATTTTCTCAGAGTTGAGTAATTATTGCATCATTACCTCCGGGTCGATGTTATTTTCTCCTGCTCGTTCCCTTGATCAATAACATCAAGCCACTTATCATACAGAGTGTCTGTAAATATGCTTCCTTGGATATTTCGAAGAAAATCCTTATATAGATCAAAAAGTATATATTATTCTTAGGATAAATTCAATGGAGAAATTGCAAAGTAAGTATTTAGTGGAAAAATTCATTTCAGTCCACAATTCCTTCACAGCCACGCAGACTGATTCCCACAGAGCTTGGCTGTCATTCTCCACAGCCTTGCACACCCAGAAGTACTGGATGGATTTTCCCCAACTAAAATTAGAAGCATAAAAGCAGAGTCTGGGCTGCAGTGAGAATGAAGATAAAGCTCCTTCTATTGACTGTAACTTACTCTTTGTGTACATGTTAACACATTAGTTCAAACTGGCAAGGTCTGGTGATAACTCATCCTAAATCCTATTAGTTTCTGGAAAGGAAACGCACATGCCCATTTTGTTTGTTTACTTCAGACACATGCTTGCTCGTGATTCAAGAAAGAGAAGTTCTGAAATAAAACAAACAAAATTACACCCCTACATGCTCTTATACACATATTAAGAGAAAACCTGAAGTATGTGTGCTGTTTGGGAAAAAGCTAGTATTGAAATAGCTTCAATCTTTCTCTTTAAAAAAAAAACAATATAAAAGGTCAGTTCTACAGACTTATAAGCAGCAGGTGTTAGGAATAAATCAAAAGCCCCAATGGTAAACTACATGTTACCCTTACAACACTTTGAATGGAATATATCCACCCAAAGAAGAAACTGAAAATTTAGATACATTGCAACTTGACACCTGTGGGATAGAATATGCAAATGTCAGCTTCCAAAGAGGAGGCCTAGAAACTTTATCCTGATGACCAAGTCTTAATATCGTAGAATGGGGCCTATTAAAATAGATGAAGTAGTAACCTGTTGTGCGAGACTGAGGGGAAATGATTGCATTGCCTTGCCAGTTTCAAAGGCACAACTTGCTTCCACTGGTCTTAATATACAGCCTGACTTCTCTTAATAGTATCTTCTTTAGGCAGTGTTTCTAAGGCAACTATCATGATTGTAATCCTGTTAGTGTTCGCTTGTTTCAGGATTTATGGAGCTGCTGTTTGTGGCAGGCACTCTCTTGAGTACTGAGGACAGAGTATGAAGATAATGTACAAAGTCTCAGTCCTCGCATACTTTTTCTTGTAATTGGTACACAGTACCCAATGATGGTCATCAGGGTTTCACTAGGCTTCTTATGGAGTGTCCGCAGTACATTTGGAAGGAGGAAGCACTCCATTTCAGTTCAGCCATTCAGTCCCGTCCTACTCTTTGCGACCCCATGGACTGCACACCAGGCTTTCCTGTCCATCACCAACACCTGGGTCTTGTTCAAATTCATGTCCATGGAGTTGGTGATGCCATTCAACTATGTCATCTGGCTTTGACTTCTGGGAGTCTGGGAGTGTGCAGCAGGGCCTATGCTTTGTATGCCAAACTACATGCACTTGGAGTGTGTCTCCTCTCTCCTGAACCCTGTGCTGTAGAATCGATTGGTGAGACTGAGTATGGCTAAGCCAGGGTATGACTCATGCAGAATATGCCATGGGTATTTGGTATTGGACCACTGTTTATAGACAGTTTATTGAAAAACTCAATGTGGTTTTGACTATACATTCCTTTCTGATTTAGACCAACTCCATGGTTGCTTTGACATATGGTATTCTCAAGGCCAAAGTTGCAAGGTTTGATTCCCCACGAAGATCAATCAACTTTAGGAGGAGAAAAGTGTGGGACTGTCAAAGACCTGTACCCATAAGTAGCCACCCTCTTACTAGTCAGTGCTTATAGCATGGAAACAGGCAAGAGCCTAGTAACACTTGCTCAAAAGTCAAATCAGTTCCAAGTGTGCACCTTAGAGAGGGTGGCACTCTACTTGCTATTTGCATACCTAGTGTGTATTATTATGGGTCAAGTATAGTAGGGGTCAACTCTAAATCATATCTGCACTGTGGCTATTATCATACAATCGAACATTAGTAGGGGACAAGGAAACACCATATGTTATTTGGTTTCTAAGATAATTTTAATAACCTGTCTGTAGTTATTACTACATCAAAATATTTTTGTTCATAGCTGCTAACAAGTACCAAGATGGATTGATTAATTTTTTTCTTTCTGTTGTATTATTGCCCTGGTAGAAATTTAACTACACACTTGTGATTTAGCTGTATCATTTCAATCTCAGTCTATTTTTTGTATAAATCTATTGAGTTTTGCAAAATTCCAAACAGATTTTGATTTTTGCACTCACTTTAAAAATAAGATGTATAAGTTTAGGCATGTAGTAAAACTGGTTACCATGTAACTGTAAGCTTGGGTGGTGGGTTAAACTTACAAGTGTTAACAAAGCCCATTAAAGACGGTAAGGGAGATAAAAGGAGGAAAAATGAGGAACAAACGGTGGCGTCATCCCTACACTAATTTTCAAGTAAAAGGCATTGAGACACAGGGGAAGGAAGGATGATGAAGTGATCAGAGATTTTGGTGGCCTCACTAAGCGTTTTTTGATCCATTGTAAGCCAATTGGGCTTCTCAGGTGGTGCTAGTGGTAAAAAACCTGCCTGCCAATGCAGGAGATGCAAGAGATGCAGGTTCGATCCCTGGCAGGAAGATCCCCTGGAGAAGGGCATGGCAACCCACTCTAGTATTCTTGCCTGGACGATTCCATGGACAGAGGAGTCTGCTGGGCTACAGTCAATGGGATCACAGAGAGTCGGCTGCGACTAGGTGACTAACACACACACACACACACACACACACACACACACACACTAAACACATGAGTTTACCGTAGTGAGTAAACATCTGTCCTGCATCCATGCTAAGTTGCTTCAGCAGTGTCAAATTCTGTGCCACCTCATGTACAATAGCCTGCAAGACTCCACTGTCCATGGGATTCTCCAGGCAGCAATACTGGAGTCGTATGCCAGTCCCTGTTCCAGGGGATCCTTGCAATCCAGGGATGGAACCAAGGTTGCCTGCATTGAAGGCGGATTCTTTAGTGTCTGAGCCACCTGGCAAGTTACTTCTGTTAACTGTTTCCAAAAGCTTAATAGGAATTTTCTTTTGGAAATGTAGCCTTCATTAGGAAGGTGATGAGGAAGTCATCCAAAGCAGGAAGCTTGTTTTGGTAAACATTCAATGTGTAAGTGGGTATTTTGAAATATATTGTTATTCCTTTGCATGGAGTGTTCCGGAGTCAAGATGTGCAATGAAAAAGGAAAATATCTAATGTATGGGGCTTATAACATTTGAGGTACCTTCCTTCAGTTTTGGCTTTGTGAAGTGTTTTTCACTTTTCAGATCCTTCCTCTCTTATGCCTATTAGGGTTCTTGGGCACTCATAATGAAGGATCAGTCATGTAGCTTCAGATTTACCGTGTGTGGATAATGCTCAAACTTTCCTTACCTTTAAGACCCACGCTATGACAAGAACTGGTTCATCATTCAAGTTCACTGTGTCTCCACAGTTTAGTTTCTTCTTTAGGGCTCTGCATGTTTTTATACTGGCTGATTTTCTAAAGATGCCTTGTGTGAACGGCCCTTTTTGATTGATAAAGGAAAGCATATCCTATAGGGAAGGAAGGAAAAGAAAACTGTGGGACGTTTCCTGCCTAGAAGCCCAGAGCACAAGCTTCTCCTGTTTTGACAGACCTGTGGTATATGAGGGTACAGTTCTAGAACAGCACCGAAGTCAATTTGAAATTTTTTCTTCAGTGTCTCTAAATATATTTTCGACCCAACAATCGATTTGACATTCATACACTGAAACATTTTAAACACTTGTGTAATCAGATTTTCCGTTTCAGTGAATTTACTGTGTTAAACGTCTCTGCTTTGAGGCCTTTGTAGATTCACCCTCTCCTCCTTCCCCGCTCCTTTCTCATTATTCCCTATTACAGAGGCTCTTCCCTAAGTGTGGAAATCTTTTTGCCATATTCATGCTCTATTTGTTTGTTCCCCTTCCAGGGACTGTCCACCCCGTTCATTCCTGTTTCCTGTATTCCCTCCCCTCAAAATCAGGCTCAATACGCCTCTCCTCCTTCTCCGATGACATTCCTCTCTCATCAGCCTTTCTCGTTCCTTTTCCTGTAGTTTCATGTCCTCTGCTGTCTGCAGAGTTAGAGAGATAACAGATATTGGAACCAGGTTTTTCAAGGAATGTGGAATCTCTTATGCCAGTCATCCACTGTGTGACTTTGGGCATAGCACATACTTGGGTGAGGCTCTTTTGTTTTTCAGTTATGAAGTGGGGGTGATGATAGTGATGGCTACTCCCTAAATTTTCTGTGAAAGACGCAAGGTCTGGGGTAGTAGCTAGCACGTAGCTAGTATGATAAATTTCTTCATACATACCATAAAATTCCCTGCATCTAGTGTAGTGCTTAGAGAGATAGCGGACAGTGAACAAGAGTTAATGCTTACAGTTCAATACACTAATTTGATACAGCACAGTCCAAACTCTGTGGCTCTCTTTTGACACATTCTGTCAGGAGCAAATTATTCATCATTGCCAGAGGATGCGTACTTTATGCTTAAACACTTGAGTTGCATATGAAATCCGTGTGAGACATTTTGCATCATAAGGGGGAGTAGACTCAGCTGAAGGAGTCTTGAGACTAGTGTGGACTACAAGGGAGAAGACGAGGAGACATATGAGGATGAGGTGGACTCTCAGAGATTCTTACACACGTGGTCTGAAGGAAAGCTACGCGGCTCAAAATAGCCTGGAGTTCAAACTTGCCTCCAGGACCTCCCCACCATTCTATGCAAAACAAGTACTCTCTCATCCAAAGGAAAAAATGGACATTGGGTTGATTTTGCCCAGATCCCAGCCAGTCCCATCCTCTGTCTGATCTCCAGAATTCCTTGCTGCAGTTGTTTAAGAGATAACTGCTCTGAACAACCTTGCAGAAGAACAGACCCCCTTAAGACAGGAGCTTTCCTCATACATACCTATATATACTTACTCTTTTCTTAGGTAAGGGCAGCAGCTAACTAATGACTGCTACCCCTTCTCGCCTCACAAAGGTGATCTGTAAAGGACTGCTCTCATTCTTTTCCTCAACCTCGCCTTCTCTAACTGCCTTAACTTACAGGGTCCATGTTAACTGGTCTGAGCTGGTATAGATGAGTCTTTGTTGAAATCAGCAAAATGGATGAGAGTATCTTTTCATCTTGTAGTTGCCTTCGACTCTGCAGTACCTAAATCAGATCTTATTCTTTGAAGTCATGTTATGAATCTTATCGGACAAAGCCAGACTTCTTCATTTGGGAGTAGATTTGGAAGAGAACACTTGATCTCTCAGAACTCCCCTTCTCAGGAAGGTTACAGAAACCAAAATAAGACCTACCAGAATTGGGGTGGGCAGGGTGTCATTATCACATACATCCTCAAGAGCAGCTCCAAAGAGCTGTTTTGGCTTTGTGGGTGGTAGAGACGCGTGTTGGTTGTCCTCGCGAGTCCTTGATATACACCCAAAGGCCCACTTTTTGAGAGAACTCTTCCTAACTGTCTTCTTGTCTGAAACTAATGTAGAAGAGAGATTTTCACTAGTAGTAGTTTAGTTCATTTAGCCTGATTTCCACCACTTACATTCAGCAGCATGTTCATGGCAGAGGCTGAAAGAGAGAAACTGAACCATTTGTTATATAGCATTCCCCTCATTCTGAAGCAGGCTAATTGCATTCTTGTGGTGTTAACATGTTCTTCTTCCCCATATTCTGCAAACCAGTAGTTAAACCTAGAGGCGTGATCAGACTCAGGGTTGATTCTCCCTGTGACAGTATCCCCCAGAGAGTGCTCTCTATTCCCTTTGCCCTGTGTCATGAGGCACTTAACCTATAGTTATACAGGTTTCCTAATGTGAAGTATTATCAATGGATTTTGGTTTCAGATCTCATTTGAAAGGCCAAAATTATTTAATATTCAAATCAAGCAGCATTTGGTTATCATTTACACTTGTAGAAAGTTTCCTTCCTGTGTTCAATTACCTGTTTGTCTTTCTGAGTACCCAGTCATTCCCAATTTTCTCCCGTCAAAAGAATCCCCATTCTTGAGACAGCCTGCCTGACCGTGCTTTTCAGTCAGGTTCTGGAGCTCTCCTCTGGAGGCCACACACCTCAGTTAGCTCCAAGGATGACTTCCTGCCTCAGGGTCCTTGGGAAGTAGTCATTAAATACAGACTCTGTGGTAAGATTACAGGTGGCCATTTTTCTGTGACACCTTACTCAGGTAACCCAAAGATGAATTTTAACTACCAACAGCCCCTGGCAAAGGAATGCAGATGAAGGGCTTTTCAAAGAAAGAGTAATCGGCAATGAAAAATTGACTTCAGAGTTTCTCATGCCCAGCTATGAATATTTCCCTGATATTTGTTCAATAAACCTGCTTTATGTTTCCTTAAATTACCAGCTAAAGAAGTCAACAGAGGAGCCAAGTTGTAGAAAAATATACAGTAGAATTTAACCAAATATTTTAAAATGCCCATCCACTTGTCTTTTCTGAGAAATAGTGAGTACATCACCATGTCCATTCAAGTGGGAGAAACACTTGTTGTGCTGGGGGAGAGAACCAGAAGGCTCCTATTCTGCCCCTTAAATGGATAAGTTACCTAAAACTCTTTGATCTTTAGTTTGCTCAAACTTAGCATAAATGATGCTACTTACTAACCAGCACAAGACATGGCATATAGCAGCCTTAATAAAGGTAATTTCCCTCCTTCAAAGGGCCTAAGGCAGCCTAGACATCAGTCACCTCCCCCTAAGCAGACCCCACCCCCATTCTCCATTTAATTTTGCAGCCTCCAGAAGGTGTGCATTCCTGAAAGAATGCCATCACTTTGCCTTAGGCTCTTTCTGACCTGACATTCATACTGCCATCATTTTAAAAGGAGATAATGAAGAAAGCAAATGTATTCTTAAATTCAGGAAGAGACTCTCCTAATTAATATGTACAAATGTTAAAAAGATACATGTTTATATGAGTTGACTTGCCTTATGCCCCCAGGTTTCCCTACTCTTAACTTGATTCTTTTATTTCTAAACTACCCAAAGGTATTCATGTATTCCAAATGTATTCATTCATTGTTCAGCTTTAATAAGAATACTTTTAGGAAGAAATCTCTATCAGTTGCTACAAAGCTATATGTCCAGCTAGTCTATAAGCATAGACCGAAAGCAAAATAGGCGTTAGGCCCTATACTTTTATTTTCAGGCCTAGATGGACATTTTTAATGTACATTGGTTGGTGTTAGAGTTCTTGCTGGCTGTGTGACCAATAAAAATATATACTATAGCCAGGAAAAGTATGGTGCTCAGTTGTTCAGTCGTGTCCAACTCTTGCGACCCCATGAACTATAGCCTGTCAGGCTCCTGTCCGTGGGACTTCCTGGATAATAATACTGGAGTGAGTTGCCAGGGACTGTTAAACAGGTTAACTTTATAACCTCATCTTTCTTAAACAGTCCTGGCAAGATTTAGGTTAGTGTTTCCTGATGTTCAAATTAGGGGTTGAATGTTAAAATGTGAAATTTTGTAAGTTTGTGGGTATAGAATAACAATGATAAGAATACAAATACTTTAAGTAGAAATTCTATTCTGGCCCCAATACTTCCTAAATTAGTAAGACATTTTATTCAGACAAAGAAATGTCAATGGGCCAATACTGGAATGGTAGCAGGGGTGATTGCAAGAGCAAAGACTCAAAAACAAACAGACATATAAACATTCAGTCCAGTTCCAATTTCAACCTAGGTCTGAAGCAGAATGGAAAGAGAGCTTGCTGTGGAGGTAGAATCCAGACTTCAAGTCTCAGGGGCAGTCCTAAGATGGCGGTGGAATAGGTCAGGGAGACCACATCTCCCCCACAAATTCATTGAAAGAACATTTGAACGCTGAGCAAATTCCACAAAACAAATTCTGAATGCTGGCAACGGACATTAGGCACCCAGAAAGGCAGCCCATTTTCTTCAAAAGGAGGTAAGACAAAATATAAAAGATAAAAAGAGAGACAAAAGAGGTCGGGATGGAGATCTGTCCCAGAAGGGTGTCTTCATAGAGGAGAAGTTTCCAAACACCAGGGAACACTCTCACTGGCAGGTCAGTGGGGAGTTTTGGAATCTCAGAGCGCAACATAACCGGGAGGAAAAATAAATAAATAAACAATTCCCACAGATTACGTACCTAACATCAACTTCCAGCAGAGAAGTAGTCCAGACACTCATATTTGCCTCCAACAAGCGGGGGGCTGAACAGGAGGTGTGGGCTGTATTGCTTAGGGGAAGGACCAGGTCTGAATGCCCTGAGGGCAATCTGAGGGAGCTAACGTGAGATAGCAACCCAATCTGTGGGATAGCCAGAGAGAGAAAAGAGAGAGAGAACTATCCTGTGAAAAGCCCTAACCTAAGGCACTGCATGACCCACACACAGAACAAAGGACTGAACGAATTCCAAAGGAGAGCTAGCTGGCTGTGCAATGGCCCATGCCCCGCCAGAGACCGGGAGGCAGGCGGGGGCAGCCAGAGCCTGAAAGGGGCAATCTCAGCCCCAGAGAGGCATCCTCTACAAAACTGCAAGCAGGCTCCCATTTGCTAAAGACTTCTGGGCAGTTGACATCCGCTGGGACGTTCGCAGCCAGAGATCAGCTCCCCAGAAGAGACACACGGCCCACCTGAGACGGGCAGGCCTGCTGCCACCCAGGAAACTGAGCGGCTGGGATGGGGGAGGTGATAAGACACACCACACCTGGGGGTCACTGTGCTCGCCAAGCACCTGGTCCCCTGAGCTGCTCAGACCTGGGAAGGGCACAAAACGCAGGCCTGTCTGAATCTGTGCCTTTGTGGAGCACCCGAGAACCTGAACCTGAGCGGCTTAGACCTGGGAAGTGCACGCAACCCAGGGCCCACCTCAGACAGTTGCAGGCAGAGCAACCTGGAGCCTGAGCAGTGTAGACTGGGAAAGCACACACACCGTGAGCGGGGGCAAACCCAGTGTGGCCAGGACACTGTGAGCACACACCAGGGATATTTGTTTGCAGTGCTCCTCCCTCCCCACAGCACCACTGAATAAGTGAGCCTAAATAAGTGACCACCTTCGCCCCCTTTTGTCAGGGCAGAAATTAGACACTGAAAAGACCAGGAAACAGAAGAAGCTAAAATAAACAGAGGGAGCCACTCTGGAAATGACAGGTGCAACAGATTAAAACCCTGTAGTTAGCACTGACTACATTGGAAGGAACCTATAGATCTTGAGAAGTATAAGCTGGATCAAGGAACTATCTGAACTCACCCCACACTGCCCACAACAGCTGCAGAGAAATTCCTAGATATATTTTTACTATTATCATTTTTAAAGTAAAAAAAAATTAAGTCCTCTATTACTCCTTTAATTTTCATTTTTGCAACCTACTATTACCTTGCAGAAAAAAAAAGACCGTATTTTTAAAGCAAACTTCATATATATATATATATTTTATCATTTTTTTGTGACTTTTTTTTTAATACTGTATTTTAGAGAATCTAACCTGTACTCTAGACTTTTAATCTTTGCTTTTTGGTGTTTGTTATTAATTTTGTACCTTTAGGAACCCAATCTTCACTACCCATTTTTCCTTGGGAGTGTGATTACTGGCTTGATGGCTCTCTCCCACTTTTGACTCTCCTTTTTCTCCACCAGCTCGCCTCTATCTCCTCCCTCCCTCTTCTCTTCTCTGCCCAACTCTGTGAATCTCTTTGTGTGTTCCAGCCTGTGGAGAACACTTAGGGAACTGATTACTGGCTGGATCTGTCTCCTTTTGATTCCCTCTTTTCTCCTCCTGGTCACCTCTGTCTCCTTCCTCCTTCTTCTCTTCTCTGTGTAACTGCATGAACCTCTCTGAGGGGTCCACACTGTGGAGAGCACATAGGGAGTTTATTACTGGCTAGCTTGCTCTCGCCCCTTTGGATTCCCCTTCTTCTTCTCTTGGTCATCCCTGTCTCCCTCCTCCCTCTTCTCTTCTCCATCTAACTCTGTGAACCTTTCTGGGTGTCCCTCACTGTGGAGAAGCTTTTCATCATTAACCTAGATATTTTTTAATTTGTGTAGTATAGATAGAGAAGTCTTGAGGCTACTCTAAGAATAAGACTGAAAACCAGAGGCAGGAGGCTTAAGTTCAAAACCTGAGAACACCAGAGAACTCCTGACTCCAGGGAACATTAATGGATAAGAGCTCATCCGAAAGCCTCCATACCTACACTGAAACCAAGCACCACCCAAAAGCCAACAAGTTCCAGGCCAAGACATACCACGCAAATTCTCCAGCAATGCAGGAACACAGCCCTAAGCTTCAATATACAGGCGGCCTAAAATCACACCAAACCCATAGACATCTCAAAACTCCCTACTGGACACTTCATTGCACTCCAGAGAGAAATCCGTCCCCACCCACCAGAACACCGATGCAAGTTTTCCTAACCAGGAAACCTGGACAAGCCACTCGTGCAACCCCACCCACAGGGAGGAACCTCCACAATAAAGAGGAAGCACAAGCTGCCAGAATACAGAAAGTCCACCCCAAACACAGCAATCTAAACAAGATGAAAATGCAGAGAAATACTCAGCAGGTAAAGCAACATGAAAATTGCCCACCAAACCAAACAAAAAAATGAGGAGATAGGGAGTCTACCTGAAAAAGAATTCAGAATAATGACAGTAAAAATGATCCAAAATTTTGAAAACTAAATGGAGTTACAGATAAATAGCCTGGAGACAAGGATTGAGATGATGCAGGAAAGGTTTAACAAGGACCTAGATGAAATAAAAAAGAGTCAATATATAATGAATACTGCAATAAATGAGATCAAAAACACTCTGGAGGGAACCAAGAGTAGAATAACAGAGGCAGAAGATAGGATAAGTGAGGTAGAAGATAGAATGGTAGAAATAAATGAAGCAGAGAGGAAACAAGGAAAAAGAATTATAAGAATTAGGACAACCTCAGAGACCTCTGGGACAATGTGAAACGCCCCAACACTCGAAACATAGGTGCCCCAGAAGAAGAAGACAAAAAGGCCATGAGAAAATACTCAAGGAGATAATAGTTGAAAACTTCCCTAGAATGGGGAAGGAAATAGTCACACAGGTCCAAGAAACCCAGAGAGTCCCAAACAGGATAAACCCAAGGCAAACCACCCCAAGACACATACTAATCAAGTTAACGAAGATCAAACATAAAGAACAAATATTAAAAGCAGGAAGGGAAAAACAACAAATAACACACAAGGGTATTCCCATAAGGATAACAGCTGATCTTTCAACAGAAACTCTTCAGGCCAGAAGGGAATGGCAGGACATACTTAAAGCGATGAAAGAGAAAAACCTTCAGCCCAGATTACTGTACAGAGCAAGGATCTCCTTCAAATATGAAGGAGAATCCAAAAGCTTTACAGACAAGCAAAAGCTGAGAGAATTCAGCACCACCAAACCTGCTCTCCAACAAATGCTAAAGGATCTTCTCTAGACAGGAAACACAGAAAGGGTATATAAACTCGAACCCAAAACAACAAAGTAAATGGCAACAGGATCATACTTATCAATAATTGCCTTAAATGTAAATGGGTTGAATGTCCCAACCAAAAGACAAAGACTGGCTGAATGGATTAAGAAAACAAGACCCTTATATATGCTGTCTACCAGAGACCCACCTCAAAACAAGGGACACATACAGACTGAAAGTGAAGGGCTGGAAAAAGATATTCCATGCAAATAGAGACCAAAAGAAACCAGGAGTAGCAATACTCATATCAGTTAAAATAGACTTTGAAATAAAGGCCGTGAAAAGAGACAAAGGAGGACACTACATACTGATCAAAGGATCAATCCAAGAAGAAGATATAACAATTATAAATATAACAAATATGAAAGGCAAAATTAACAGTAACACAATAATAGTGGGAGATTTTAATACCCACTCACACCTATGGATAGAGCGACTAAACAGAAAATTAACAAGGAAACACAAAATTTAAATGATACAATGGATCAGTTAGACCTAATTGATATCTATAGGACATTTCACTCCCAAACAATGAATTTCACCTTTTTCTCAAGTGCACATGGAACCTTCTCCAGGATAGATCACGTCCTGGGCCATAAATCTAGCCTTGGCAAATTCAAAAAAATTGAAATCATTCCAAGTATCTTTTCTCACCACAATGCAGTAAGATTAAATGTCAATTACAGGAGAATAACTATTAAAAATTCTAACATATGGAGGCTGAACAACACGCTTCTGAATAACCAACAAATCACAGAAGAAATCAAAATATGCATAGAAATGAACAAAAATGAAAACACAACAACCCAAAATGTATGGGACACTGTAAAAGCAGTGCCCAGGGCAAGGTTCATAGCACTACAGGATTACCTCAAGAAATAAGAAGAAAGTCAAATAAATAACCTAACTCTACACCTAAAGCAACTAGAAAAGGAAGAAATGAAGAACCCCAGGGTTAACAGAAGGAAAGAAATCTTAAAAATTAGGGCAGAAATAAACGCAAAAGAAACAAAAGAGACCATAGAAAAAATCAACAAAGCTATTCTTTGAGAAGATAAATAAAATTGACAAACCATTAGCCAGACTCATCAAGAAACAAAGGGAGAAGAATCAAATCAACAAAATTAGAAATGAAAATGGAGAAATCACAACAGACAGCACAGAAATACAAAGGATCATAAGAGACTACTATCTGCAATTATATGCTAATAAAATGGACAACTTGGAAGAAATGGACAAATTCTTAGAAAAGTATAACTTTCCAAAACTGAACCAGGGAGAAATAGAAAATCTTAACAGACCCATCACAAGCACGGAAATTGAAACTTTAATCAGAAATCTTCCAGCAAACAAAAGCCCAGGACCAGACAGCTTCACAGCCAAATTCTACCAAAAATTTAGAGAAGAATTCACACCTGTCCTATGCAAACTCTTCCAGAAAATAGCAGAGGAAGATAAACTTCCAAATTCATTCTATGAGGCCACCATCACCTTAATATCAAAACCAGACAAGGATGTCACAAAAAAAGAGAACTACAGGCCAATATCACCAATGAACATAGATGCAAAAATCCTTAACAAAATTCTAGCAAACAGAATCCAACAACATATTAAAAAGATCATGCATCATGACCAAGTGGGCTTTATCCCAGGGATACAAAGGATCCTTCAATATCTGCATATCAATCAATGTAATACACCACATTAACAAATTGAAAGATAAAAACCATATGATTATCTCAATAGATGCAGAGAAAGCCTTTGACAAAATTCAACATCCATTCATGATAAACACTCTCCAGAAAGCAGGAATAGAAGGAATATACCTCAACATAATAAAAGCTATGTATGACAAACCCACAGCAAACATTATCCTCAATGGTGAAAAATTGAAAGCATTTCCCCTCAAGTCAGGAACAAGGCAAGTGTGCCCACTCTCACCACTACTATTCAACATAGTTATGGAAGTTTTGGCCACAGCAATCAGAGCAGAAAAAGAAATAAAAGGAATCCAGATTGGAAAATAAGAAGTAAAACTCTCACTGTTTGCAGAATACATGAGCCTCTATATAGAAAACCATAAAGACTCCACCAGAAAATTACTAGAACTAATCGATGAACATAATCAAGTTGCAGGATATCAAACTAACACGCAGAAATCCCTTGCATTCCTATACACTAACAATGAGAAAACAGAGAAATTAAGGAAGCAATTCCATTCATCATTGCAATGATAAGAATAAATACTTAGGAATATATCTAACTGCTTCCCTGGTGGCTCAGAGGTTAAAGCATCTGCCTGCAATGCAGGAGACCTGGGTTCGATCCCTGAGTTGGGAAGAACACTTGGAGAAGGAAATGGCAACCCACTCCAGTATTCTTGCCTGGAGAATCCCATGGACAGAGGAGCCTGGTGGGCTACAGTCCACGGGGTCGCAAAGAGTCAGACACAACTGAGAGACTTCACTTTCACTTTCAAAGAAACAAAAGACCTATATATAGAAAACTATAAAACACTGATGAAAGAAACCAAAGAGGACACAAATAGATGGAGAAATATACCATGTTCATGGATTGGAAGAATCAATATAGTGAAAATGAGTATACTACCCAAAGCAATCTATAAATTCAATGCAATCCCTATCAAGCTACCAACGGTATTTTTCACAGAACTAGAACGAATAATTTCTAGGAGGGAGTCTCATGGGTTCAGAGGTTAAAGCATCTGCCTGCAAGGCAGGAGACCTGGGTTCGATCCCTGGGTCGGGAAGATCCCCTGGAGAAGGAAATGGCCACCCACTCCAGTACTCTTGCCTGGAAAATCCCATGGATGGAGGTCCTGGTGGGCTACAGTCCACGGGGTCGGCAAAGAGTCGGACACAACTGAGCGACTTCACTTTCATCAAGCTACCAATGGTATTTTTCACAGAACTAGAACAAATAATTTCACAATTTGTATGGAAATACAAAAAAACCTTGAATAGCCAAAGCATTCTTGGGAAAGAAGACTCGAACTGGAGGAATCAACCTGCCTAACTTCAGGCTATACTACAAAGCTACAGTCATCAGTAGAGTATGGTACTGGCACAAAGACAGAAACATCAATCAATAAAACAAAATAGAAAGCCCAGAGATAAATCCACACACCTATGGACACCTTATCTTTGACGAAGGAGGCAAGAATATACAATGGAGAAAAGACAATCTCTTTAACAAGTGGTGCTGGGAAAATTGGCCAACCAATTGTAAAAGAATGAAACTAGAACACTTTCTAACACCATAAACAAAAATAAACTCAAAATGGATTAACGATCTAAATGTAAGATCAGAAACTATAAAACTCCTAGAGGAAATCATAAGCAAAACACTCTCGGACATAAATCACAGCAGGATCCTCTATGACCCACCTCCCAGAGTAATGGAAATAAAATCAAAAATAAACAAATGGGACCTAATTACACTTAAAAGCTTTTGCACAATGAAGGAAACTATAAGCAAGGTGAAAAGACAGCTTTCAGAATGGGAGAAAATAATAGCAAGCGAAGCAGCTGACAAAGAATTAATCTCAAAAATTTACAAGCAACTCCTACAGCTGAATTCCAGAAAAATAAACCACCCAATCAAAAAATGGGCCAAAGAATTAAACAGACATTTCTCCAAAGAAGACATACAGATGGCTAACAAACACATGAAAAGATGTTAAACATCACTCATTATCAGAGAAATGCAAATCAAAACCACAATGAGGTACCATCTTACACCGGTTAGAATGGCTGCTATCAAAAAGTCTACAAACAATAAATGCTGGAGAGGGTGTGGAGCAAAGGGAACCCTCTTACACTGTTGGTGGGAATGCAAACTATTACAGCCAGTGTGGAGAACAGTGTGGAGATTCCTTAAAAAACTGGAAATAGAACTGCCATATGACCCAGCAATCCCACTGCTGGGCATACACAGTGGGATTGCTGGGGGGATGATTTGAGAGAATAGCATTGAAACGTGTATATTACCATATGTGAAACAGATTGCCAGTCCAGGTTCGATGCATGAGTCAGGGTGCTCGGGGCTGGTGCACTAGGATGACCCAGAGGGATGGGATGGGGAGGGAGATGGGAGGGGGTTCAGAATGGGGAATACATGTACACCCATGGCTGATTCATGTCAATTTTGGAAAAACCACTACAATATTGTAAAGTAATTAGCCTCCAATTAAAATAAATACATTTTTAAAAGAGAAAAAAAAAAGATTGCCAGGAGAAATATCAATAACCTCAGATATGCAGATGACACCATCTTTATGGCAGAAAGCGAAGAAGAACTAAAGAGCTTCTTGATGAAAGTGAAAGAGGAGATCAAAAAAGTTGGCTTAAAACTCAACATTCCGAAAGCTAAGATCATGGCATCTAGTCCCATTACTTCATGGCAAATAGATGGGGAAACAGTGGAAACAGTGGCAGACTTTATGTTTTGGGGTGCCAAATCACTGCAGATGGTGACTGCAGCATTGAAATTAGAAGATGCCTGCTCCTTGGAAGAAAGGTTATGAGCAACCTAGACAGCATATTAAAAAGCAGAGACATTACTTCGCCAACAAAGGTCCATCTAGTCAAAGCTATGATGTTTCCAGTAGTCATGAAAGTATGTGAGAGTTGGACTATAAAGAAAGCTACTGCTGCTAAGTCACGTCAGTCACGTCCAACTCTGTGCGACCCCATAGATGGCAGCCCACCAGGCTCCTGTCCCTGGGATTCTCTAGGCAAGAATACTAGAGTGGGTTGCCATTTCCTTCTCCAGTGCATGAAAGTGAAAAGTGAAAGTGAAGTCGCTCAGTTGTGTCTGACTCTTCACGACCCCATGGACTGTAGCCTACCAGGCTCTTCCATCCATGGGATTTCCCAGGCAAGAGTACTGGAGTGGGGTGCCATTGCCTTCTCCGATAAAGAAAGCTGAGCACCAAAGAATTGATGCTTTTGAACTGTGCTGTTGGAGAAGACTCCTCAGAGTCCCTTGGACAGCAAGGAGAACCAACCTGTCCATTCTAAAGGAAATAATTCCTGAATGTTCATTGGAAGGACTGTTGCTGAAGATGCAACGTTGTCAATACTTTGGCCACGTGATGCAAAGAGCTATCTCATTTGAAAAGACCCTGATCCTGGCAAAGATTGAAGGCGGGATGAGAAGGGGCGACAGAGGATGAGATGGTTGGATGGTATCACTGACTCGATGGACATAGGTTTGAGTAAACTCTGGGCGTTGGTCATGGATAGGGAGGCCTAGTGTGTTGCAGTCCATGGTGTGGCAAAGAGTCGGCCGTGACTGAGCAACTGAGCTGAGCTGAACTGAACTGAACAACGTTGTTTAGTTTTTATTGCTATTTTTGTCTTCTGTGAAAGTTTATTTTCTTTTTTTAATGCTTTATTTTATATTGGAGTATAACTGGTTAGTAATGTTGTGGTAGCTTCTTGTGTACAGCAAAATGATTCAATTATACATATATCTATTTTCTTCAAATTCTTTTCCTATTTAGGTTCTTACAGAGTATTCAGCATAGTTCCCTGTGGTATAGAGCAGGTCCTTGTTGGTTATCCATTTTAAATAGAGCAGTGTGTACATGTCAATCCAAAACATACCTAATGGATATATGTCTTTTATCATAGGTCACTTTAAACCAGCATGGGAAGTAATAAGAATGAACATTTTACTAATGATAACATTAATTAGTAAACTATTCATTAGGCACAATACCAGACATTCAAACACAAGTGTCTTAAGATTTCTCTTCTCTCGAAAATCAAAAGCATAGGAAAATATTGAGTAAAATAGTCTTCCCCCAAAGAGAACTAGCACATTCAGTTTACTGACAGGAAAAATAAGAATATTGATAACTGAATTATATTGCAAGACCCTAATTTAAACTACAGTCTTCCCCAAAAGAGAACTAGCACATTCAGTTTACTGACAGGAAAAATAAGAATATTGATAACTGAATTATATTGCAAGACTCTAATTTAAACTAGTTAAAACCGAATATTAGATTTTCTATAAATAGATATTTGACCAAGGTGCTTGATAATTTACCTTCTCTGCTTATAGACTATATGCAGGAGCATTTGGACTTTCATAATTACAAAATACACTGAGAGACAATTAATTTTGCTAGCAAATAGCAAATGGTTTACTGTTCTTTTTGAAATATATTTTCTTCAATAAATATACTAATGTAAAAAAAAAGAGAGAGAGTTCAAGTCTAACCAGAATGTCCAAGTCCACTTCAGCCTAAGCCCAGAATAGATTCTGGGTCTTCTCTAAGCCACACAGTCATCTAAGCACCTCCTGTGAGGGGCCCGAGATACTAGACAAAACCTTGGGATGGGGAACGTGTGTTTCCAGGCCATAAGAAGCTCATGTTCTAATAAGATACATAGATGCGTGTGTGTGTGTGTGTGTGTGTATGTGTGTTTATGTATGTGTCTTTAAGTTTTTCAGTCATGCCCGACTCTTTGTGATCTCATGGACTGTAGGCTGCCAGGCTCCTCTGTCAGTGGGATTCTCCAGGCAAGAATATTGGTGTGGCTGATAGCCATTCCCTTTGCCAGGGGATCCTCCTGACCTAGGGATTGAACTCAGATCTCCTGTGTTGCAGGCAGATGCTTTACCATCTAGGACACCAGCAAAGCCCACACAGATGTGTGAATACATAACTATATGTAGGAAGTGCTATGCTGTCTACCTAGAGGAATCTAATAAAAAAAAAAAAAAAGCCTTCCTAGAAGTGAATTGGGTCTTGATTTCAGACCTTTGGGGCTTCTCTGGACTTGATTCTGGGTGGAATTGGTGCCTGCCTATACTGCCCTCCAGCCCCACATGGAGAACTGTCTGTACGTCAACAGTTTGTTTTCAGGAGTAGAGACAAGAGCCAAGAGAAGCCACTTGCAGGACGGGAAGGGGCTCACCTTTCCCTCGCTGATTCCTGGCTTGGTTTCTGGCTGAGTGCCTGGGTTTCAGGATAAACTGGTCTTGGATCTCTTGGGGCCCCTCCAGGAAGGCCTCCTGGAGGGCAGAAGCAGAAGTGGAGCCCTCCAGTTCCTGCTGCAGCAGCCCAGTACCTGGAATATAGCTCAGTTTAATTCCATAAGGATGTTCATGACCTATATGGAGAAAAAGCTAAATACAGATTCAGACCGATGGTGATGGGTGGGATCAAACCCACCTTACCGTGAGCGAGTATGCCACACTGGTGTGACTGCTGACCTTCAGGGGCTTCTGGGTAGAGAAGGCTGTGACTCCCGAGTAAGCACAATGTGCACTCTCTCAAGGGGACACGCTGCAAAAAGCAGGTGCCCAAACAGAAGAGTTTAAAACATAACAAGAAAAATGTTTTTAGACACCTTGCTTGGCTTGGAAGGCATTTCATCAGTGAATTGCACAATATTGACTTTCATTGTGTTTCCATCTGAGAATATTTATGGCCTTCTAGTTTCTGCCTTGACACACTACACCTGTACATCTTAGGCAAAATGCTAGCCTTAACATTCCTCCTTTGAAACACTGACCCTCACACATAGACTCATAAGGATCAAAGTAAATATATTAATAAGCATTGGTGCTTAATATTTTTAAAATAATCGGACTATGTATGTTAAGAATGGCTCTGATCAGTGTTCTGTCCCACATGTCAGTTTAACAGATTTTCCATTTCCTTTTGTCAGTTCAGTAGGCAGAGTGCAGTGGGGTGGTTTGCCTTAATGTTTCCCTCCCGCTGCTGCTTCCCTCTAAGGGGTTTCCTACGAGACAGTGATCAGAGACAAGCCTGCACGGCTGAGAAAACCCAGAAGTGCAAAACGGTGTTTACAGAGTGGAAAACCACACCAGAAATCATCGGGAGTTGCCTGCCAAGTGATTTGTTTTGCTCTTTCATGCTATAAATTGTTTCCTCTCCATAGAATTCTCTAAGACCCTGTGCTGTCCTGTGGATTCCATCTTTAAAGAATTGCATGAAAGCTCCTTTTCTTTTGTTTCTGATTTATTAAATGCAACTGGAGGAGTTCTTGCTTGTGCTTTACATCTGGCATAAACACAATGTCAGTGCTCTGTTCAGAACAAGAATCACAGCGACTTCCATCCTTTAAGGCAAAAGAAGCTTCTGTGAGAGTAGTAAAATACAACCAAGTCACCAGGATAACCAGGAGCTAATCCATAATTGTGAGCTGAGAACATGTTAAGAAGCGCATTCAGAATGACTGCTGAGGCAGCAGCATGAAAGACAGCCTCTTAGGAGTCCTCAGAGCCAGCCATGCTGTTTGAGGCTGTTCTAAGCTTAGAAGTTGTCATCTACATGGTCTTATTTAAATTAATGCATTTTATTAAACTAAATATGTTTAAATATTCAATTTTTTTTCACTTTACTGCTGACTGACTTTTACAAGGATGTCAAC
This sequence comes from Bubalus kerabau, assembly GCF_029407905.1. Lineage (NCBI taxonomy): Eukaryota > Metazoa > Chordata > Mammalia > Artiodactyla > Bovidae > Bubalus > Bubalus kerabau. The sequence continues at coordinate 2,311,924 of NW_026577904.1, forward strand.
AAGACAAGAAAAACACATGAAATGGGTGAGGTGGTTTTGTCTTCAGCTTTATACTTGGTGACTCTATGTATTCTAAGACTGGGAATATACATATCACAGAAAAAACTTAGTTGTTTAGATTCTTCAGACCACATGAAAATGTTCCTCAGATCACTTGAAAGAGTAATAGACTCACAGGATTGTTGAACAGATGAAAAAAGTTAAAAGAGGAAGTGCTCTAAGATTTCTAGTGGAAGTCATTGTCACCATGACTATATTGCAGGTTCCACTACAGATTTTGTCTTTGCCCTTGTTTTAATTCCTCCTTTTTTCACTGACCACCCCTGACAGATTTGCTCATCCAAGAATGTGCATTATTATTTTTAGTTAACTTGCTATGATAACTATTTTAGGAAAGATGTAGTCTATTTATCAAAAATTTCAAGAGCAGTGCTAGTGAACTCAGCTTGAGAAACAGCAAAGCACATGCAGGTGGTTTTTAGTCAGTGAAGAATCTAAGTGTCTGATTGTGATTATTTCATTTTCTTTATGATGCTGAGAAAAGCTTTGGGCACAGAATAGGTATTAAATAAATGTACTTGAGGGCAGAGGTATGGCTGGATTTTAGAAGATGATCACGAAATAGAGACAACTCAGTAGTTAGGAAATGGAACTGAGAACGTCAAGACTGGAATATGAAAAATAATGTATGAGCAAAAGAAATTCCCGCTTGTGTTGCTTTCCTACCTAAGTGAGTAAATAGAGAGTAAGTAAGTAATTGTTTTCAAGACAACTCTGTTTGTCAAGTGGAAAAAGTAAAGAAGAAAAATCCACACTGCTGTTCCCAAATAGACCATAAGCTGCTGCATGAAGAGATGCTATCTGTGCTTGGGAGAGAGCAGGTGCTTAGAATTATTTAAGACGTGTATAAATGAATACTGCAAGAGATTTTCAGTTTAAGGGCATTTAAGCTTAAGACTGATCAACCATTACTTTGAGACTTTAAAGTTACAATTTGGATCCCAACCAGCTCCATCTTAGGTTTTCCCTGACACTTACCAGTAAGTGGATATGAAGTCTTTTTCTCAGCAGAACTGATCCACAACTGGTAATCTTTCTCAGAGCCCTTGGAAAGAAAAAGAACTATGTGTCACAGCAAATATTCCTAGTAGGTACTTGAAGAACTCATTTCCTTAGCATTTCTATACTTTCAAAAGGAGAATTTGGGCCAGGATAAATGCTATTTGGTCCGTGGAAGTGGCAACAATTTTTGAGTGAACAATGCTGATTCCAGTAGCCCCTGCCCCTCTCTCATAGCCTCCAATGGATCGACTGAGATTCTTGTCCTTTTGGATAAAGGCTGAGGATCTGTGCAGCCACAGTGCAGTCACAGGCAGCCTCTCACTTTGTGGGCGGTCCATGAATTAAAACAAAACATAGTACTTTTTAATAAAATTATAAATAAATATATAAATTATAAATAAAAAATAAAATGATTAAAAAAAAACTTCTCTTCACTATGGAAGAGAAGTCTAATCTCAAGAATCCTGCTTTCTGCTGTTTTGAGACTCCTTGGAGAATTCTGGCTTTTGCCTTAAAATGTCCCTGCCCAGTCAAGCATGTTGTCCAGAAAGCCACATACTCTGCCATGACTATTCCTGAACAAAGTAAAACTTGAAAGGCAGCATTAGCTCAGCAACTGTTAACACAATGAGACAGATGCCCAAGAGGCCTTGAGTAGATGGCAGCCTACTGGCTGTGATGTAGGCAAGCACCACTCAAGGGAGAGAAGGGACAAGGACTCTAACCTGAAGAAGGAGTCAGATGTAGAAAACAGTTTCTTCCAGCAGAATCCCTGCCTAGGAATTCTGAATATCCCATTTGAAACAAGTATAAATTACAAAGACTGCTAAATTAAAGAGCCCTCCAGGAGAAGATAAAGCAAAAGATGTTTGAAATAGAGTTGTTGGTGATAGGTACTAGGTACTACACTTACCTTTGACTCCTGATTAAAAATCACGGCCTTGCCATGAAGGAAGTAAGCTCCCAGGTATGGACGCAATCACACACACAAACACACACATGTGACTAAATAGGCTTAAAATGGCATTGCGAATAGAAATGAGAGAGCTGATAAAAATCTTTTCTTTTAAGGTAAAAACTGGAAAAACTATGATGGAATCCCATAAATCAGGCATATATATATATATATATATATATATATATATATATATAGGCAAATAACCCTAGTTATTCACTGAAATAGAAATTTTTTGTCTAGTGAGATTGATCACGTTAAGCAAAGGAAAGTTACAAAAATGAAATAAAATGAGTTCTAACATTAATCAGTCTCCCCAACCTTATCCCTAAAGCCACTTTCTTCTAAGATTTGACTCTCATTCAGGGCATAAATATCATATAGATTAGAAATCAGTGCAGAGGGGTGCTGTACTCAATGCATATGAATTCAATTTTATTTAAAATGTATTATTAAATTATATTTTTACAGAAATCTTGATGTCTTATACCAAATTCTGGCTGTCTTGAGGTTTTAAGGGGCTTTATTATACCATTGAGAAACACAAATATGAATATTGTAATTATGTCATATCACAATAGCAAGACATTTTCACATTTATGTATAAATATGTATTCATAATTATATTTATATGTACATTTTACACATTGATATGTATATATATATATAAATATATATAATTTTATATAAGGATCTATGCTTTACAAGTGCTTTGTTCAGTTCTGTCCATCTGAATGTTCCACTCCTCTTTCTGCTTCTGAACCCTCATCCTCAAACATAGCCATCTCTTTCACTAAAAAATGTTTAACAAGCATAACAGTCCTATCAAAACATAAAAGAGCAGACACTTGAAAACAAAATGAGATGAAAGAGATGTGCACACAAACGCTTCCAGACCCATGGTCTTATTCAGAACTTGTCTTCTTCAGCAGTTCACAAGAGGCATTAGCCATTGCATTATAGGACCTGCATCAAGGGGATGTAGCTTCTTGCCAGGTGGTCTTTACATCAGATTTACAACAAAACATATCATTTAGGATTTTCTCATACTGAGATTGAGTCCTCAGGCGCAATCAGGGTAAATGGAGATGGGACAGGAGGAATCAGGAAAGAAGATACAAAAAGAATAATCCAATAGAGGAGGAAATATTTAGAATCATAAATATTTTCTTGTCTATGTGGGTGTGTGTGTGTGTGTGTGTGTGTGTGTGTGTATATATATATAATAAAAATACATTTTTTCCTTAAAACTGTAAAATTATAGCCTGATTTCATTGTGCTATGACTTCAGTTCACACAAAATTTATAATGGGAATACACAAATAACACATCTGTATAGATTATTAAGGGGCTTCCTTGGTGGCTCAGACAGTAAAGAATCTGCCTACAATATGGTAGACCCAGGTTTGATCCTTGGGTTGGGAAGATCCTCAAAGAAGGGAATGGCAACCCACTTCAGTATTGTTGCCTGGAGAATTCCATAGACAGAGCGTCCTGGTGGGCTATAATCCACGGGCTCTCAAAGAGTAGGACATGACTAAGTGACTAACACACACATAGGTTATTAATATAGTTTGGCTGCCTTCAAATTCTACCAAATATGATGGAGTTATCTGAAATAATCAGCTGTCTTATGATAATAGATACATTATACACAAACACAGACATACACATACACACACAAATCTCAAAAATCAAAGTTGGTTTTTTAACTAAAAATAACTTGCAGGTAACTTACAGTTATTCCTAGCTTTGAAAGTGACATATTGATAACATCATTCACTGTGTCTGAATTTGTCACTGTTACAGTAACAGACTGCAAAAAAGAAGCGAGAAAAGCTGCTATAAATTAAACATTTTTAAACAAGTGAGTCAATAATTATTGTTATATTGTTATCTATATTCTAAAGGCAAAGCTTATAATTCAGGTAATGACAAAGTAAAATGCTTGTATATAGAATATAATCCCCTAATTATAATCTATTTCCATTCCTTTATATAACATGAAGCTAGTAGAAAGCATTTCAGTAAAACAAATATTTCTGTTAAAGGATTTGAGGCACACAAAATATAATAGCTTAAGCAAGAACTAGAAAGACTGAGAATTCCACAAGGGCACATAGGCTACCCTCAGCACCTTAAGGCTGTTTCCATAATGGAGGAAAGATAGTTTAAAAAAAAGTACCATCTTGGTCTTCCTGAGTTGTGCTTTTATAATATGGATTTATTTATTTGTCATTACATAGTCAGTTTTAGTAAAATTAGAATGAGAACTGGTTATTAAAGTTTTTTTTTTAACTACTATTCAGTGATTACTTTCTTTTTGTCAGGTGTCATGATTACTAAGATTTTCATGATTGAAATCTAATGAATCAATTAAATAAAACCAATTAATCTAGGAAATGAGATTGAAAATTTTTAAAATGTAAGTTCCATTCTAAACTGCCAGTGAACAGGGTGTTTATAATAGCTCTTGAGCACACAACACATTAAAAAATGCTCCATAAAAATAGGAAGGCAATTTATAGAAAATTAATACAAGAGAATGATGACTACAATTTCTCAAACTTGGTGAAAGACATAAATTTATAAATTCAAGAAGTTCAGAAAGTACCAAACAGGTAGATTAAAAGAAAACCATGCTTTGACACTTCATAGCTACACAGCTAAAAACCAAAACTAAAGAGAATATCTTGAGAGCAGCTGAAGAAAAATGACAAGTCACACATAGAGGGTTGATGTTTGAGTGAGCACAGAGTACTCATCAGAAAACACAGAGACTAAAAGTGAAACATCTTTACAGTGTTGAAAACATTTGCAAACAAAATTCTATATCCAGCAAAAATACCCTTCAAGACTGAAGGTGAAATAAAGACATTTCAGGTGAAAGAAACTAAGACAATCTGTTGGTACCAGATATGTATAAGAAAAGGAAAGTTCTCCAGGATAAAATGAAGTACTAGAAGGAAACTTGAATCTTCAGGAATGAAGAACATCAGAAATGTTTATTTTGTGTAAGTTACACATAAATAAAGTTGATTTTTTAAAATTTCTAGGTGAAAAATTCTGAATGTAACCCATTGTCACAAATCAAAGTAGGCGGAGACGAAAGTGTGCTTTGCTGCATGAGAACCCTCTAGATGCATCTCTTGCCGGCATTGCATTTATCTGGTGGTCAGGAACAAATTGGATTTTGCCTGGCTTTGCTCTTGGCCAGGAAATAACTGTCTTAAATGACTTCCTTTTTCTACCTTCAAATACTGTTGTGTGTCATCTAGAGTTACTGTAAACTACAGTAGAACAAAGTATCATAAAAAAAACATCCAGAATATCTTTTCATCACAAATGTCTAGGCTACAGCACTACACTTTCAGAAATCAAATTACATGCAAATAACTGGGGCTAATGGTATGATTTTTTCCCCCCAGTAGCATAAACAAAATGAGGTAGAGATTTGCTGATCCTTTCAAAGTATCATCCCTTTTGGCTCAGTTCTATCCAGATATTCCTCAGAATGAAAGACCTTTCAAGGTGAAAAGACAGCCTTCAGAATGGGAGAAAATAATAGCAAATGAAGCAACTGACAAACAACTAATCTCAAAAATATACAAGCAACTCCTACAGCTCAACTCCAGAAAAATAAATGACCCAATCAAAAAATGGGCCAAAGAACTAAATAGACATTTCTCCAAAGAAGACATACAGATGGCTAACAAACACATGAAAAGATGCTCAACATCACTCATTATCAGAGAAATGCAAATCAAAACCACTATGAGGTACCATTTCACACCAGTCAGATCGGCTGCGATCCAAAAGCCTACAAATAATAAATGCTGGAGAGGGTGTGGAGCAAAGCGAACCCTCTTACACTGTTGGTGGGAATGCAAACTAGTACAGCCAGTGTGGAGAACAGTGTGGAGATTCCTTAAAAAACTGGAAATAGAACTGCCTTATGACCCAGCAATCCCACTGCTGGGCATACACACTGAGGAAACCAGAAGGGAAAGAGACACGTGTACCCCAATGTTCATCGCAGCACTGTTTATAATAGCTAGGACATGGAAGCAACCTAGATGTCCATCAGCAGATGAATGGATAAGAAAGCTGTGGTACATATACACAATGGAGTATTACTCAGCCATTAAAAAGAATACATTTGAATCAGTTCTAATGAGGTGGATGAAACTGGAGCCTATTATACAGAGTGAAGTAAGCCAGAAGGAAAAACACCAATACAGTATACTAACGCATATATATGGAATTTAGAAAGATGGTAACAATAACCCTGTGTACGAGACAGCAAAAGAGGCACTGATGTATAGAACGGTCTTATGGACTCTGTGGGAGAGGGAGCGGGTGGGAGGATTTGGGAGAATGGCATTGAAACATGTAAAATATCATGTATGAAATGAGTTGCCAGTCCAGGTTCGATGCACGATACTGGATGCTTGGGGCTAGTGCACTGGGACGACCCAGAGGGATGGTATGGGGAGGGAGGAGGGAGGAGGGTTCAGGATGGGGAACACATGTATACCTGTGGTGGATTCATTTTGATATTTGGCAAAACTAATACAATTATGTAAAGTTTAAAAATAAAATTTAAAAAAAAAAAGTCTTCTGCATTTAGCATTACCTTCCTCTTAATCCTGTGCTAGAAAGGGGCATTATTGAGATCAGCTAACAAAATGGAAAAGTAAATGGTTGATTAAAGTATTACACGTATGGTAATTTACCAAAGGTCATAGCTGTGTGACGGTTATATGAAAGACTATCCTTATTCTTAGGACATACCTAATTATTTAAGGAGAAAGGGCATGGTGTACGTATGACCCTCAAAAATAGTTAGATACACACACACACACATATATATTTATATTTATATATATATATATATATATATAGAGAGAGAGAGAGAGAGAGAGAGAGAGAGGAGACAAATAAATGGATCAAACAAATGGAACAAAAGGTTCATAAATAGGTGAATTTAGGTAAATGGCATATGGTGTGTTCTTTGCACTATTTTTTTAACTTTTCTGTAAGTTACAATTATTCCAAATAAAAACATCACAGGGGGAAAAAACAAAACAAAACAAAAAACAGTGGAAACAATCCAAACCACAATGTAATGACACTCATCTTTTCACGGGAAAATATGTGTTCCCACACAGTGCTTGCTAAATTACTCCCCTCTCTCTTTCTCCTCTTTTTTGTTCTCCCTCCTACCCACCCCATCTCTCTATCTCTTCTGTATATCTCCCATCAGTTTCATTTTGCTAAGTTGAGAACTTGGAATTTAATTTTTGATCTTAAAAATACTTACACATGCACTGTTTTTGATGTCCTCAGTGAAGATTTGGAGGGGAATGCTTTCTGATCGATCCTTCTCTTTGGCTAGATTGACGTACCTAATAAAATTCAGTAATAACCCAGGATAGGGTAGACAAATTAGCTTTAGCTATCAGCTTATTTTCAAATCAATCAATGTTGCTAATCTTTTAAATACTGTTATTATTTTCTTTAAAAAATTTATTTATTGAATTCGTTTGGCTGCACCGGGTCTCCCTTGTGGTACACAGGATCTTTACTGGTGGCATGCAGACTCTTAGTTGTGGCATGTGGGATCTGTCTAGTTCCCTGAGCAGGTACTGAACCCAGGCGCCTGCACTGGACCACCAGGGAAGCCCCTTATTTGTTATTATTCTTCTTTTAATATCTATTTTTTTTATTTCGCCTTATTTTAATTTCTAAATTTTCAGCTGTGCTGGGTCTGTGTTGCTGTGGAGGCCCATCTCTGGCTGTGGCCAGTGGGGGTCATGCTCTAGCTGCAGTTCACGAGCTTCTCCTTGCAGGGGCTTCTCTTGTTGTGAGCACGTGGGCTTCAGTAGCTGCAGTTCGGTTCCTGGGCTCTGGAGCGTAGGCTCAGTTAATTGTGGTGCACAGGCTTAGCTGCTCCGCGGCATGGGGGATCTTCCTCTATCAGGGCTCAAACCTGTATCTCCTGCATTGGCAGGCAGATTCTTTACCACTGAGCCGTCAGGGAAGCCCTTGTTATTATTCTTAAAAGCATGGAGAGATAAACTGAGTAAAATCAAATTAGGGATTGGAAGAAGATATGCAAAAATATTTTCAGGAAAATAAGATATGACCCAGAAAGTAACAGGTCGCCTTTGTTATGTGCGATTTGGGCAGCAGATCCAATCCTCAAAGTTTTCCTGCCTAGATTGGCGGGCGCAGGGCCTTCCTGGGTTCAAGGACAGGACGTGGCATTTGCTTTGAGAATCTTTCATTAGAGTAAGTAATCTACACTTATGGAAATTTAACATATGTTTTGAGAATAATGTTAGTTCCAACCATTAGGATGGAGAGAAAGGAAAGATGACAGTGACACACAGAACTTCCTTAAAGCTAAGCAGAGCATACGTGTAAATGAGAGAACATTCTTTGCAGCAGCAGTCAGGATAAACCTAAACAAGAAGTTACTTGAGGGGAGTCTAACAATTCCTACCAGGGAGAAGGACACAGTTTGGGGGCACTGCCTTGAAGAGATTTGCATTCTTCTATCATGGATTAAAGATTTAACATACGTATACTGTTGTCAAAATACCTTTGAAGGAAGGACTGCCATTTTTCCTTTTGTTCAGGAAAACTGCAATCTTAAAAAATGGGAGAAAAATTACATAAAATACTTACACTAACATATTGCTGCTGCTGCTGCGTCGCTTCAGTCATGTCCGACTCTGTGCGACCCCACAGACGGCAGCCAACCAGGCTTCCCGTCCCTGGGATTCTCCAGGCAAGAACACTGGAGTGGGTTGCCATTTCCTTCTCCAATGCATGAAAGTGAAAAGTGAAAGGGAAGTCGCTCAGTCGTGTCTGACTCTTAGCGACCCCATGCACTGCAGCCTACCAGGCTCCTCCGTCCATGGGATTTTCTAGGTAAAAGTACTGGAGTGGGGTGCCATTGCCTTCTCCACACTAACATATTAAGACTTGTATTAGCATATTAAGTGCTATTCCAGATTAAAAAAAATATCAGCAGCCAGTTGTTAACTAATGTGTATGCATATGTAAGTTGTACCCTCTTCATAATTAGGCTCTTGATATGGAGTCTCTCTTTTTTAAACCATATTACAGTGATGAGAAGTAGATGTTAAACTTGACAAAAAGTTGGTTTGAAATCTAAACACTTAACTGCAGGTGTCATGCAAGCTGTGTAATCATGGGCAAGTCACTGAACCACTCTGTGCCTCAGTTTCCAGAACAGGAAAAGGATTAATTATACCTGAGTGTTCTTATAGGTAGAAGTGCTATTCAGATATAAAGAACATGATTATTCAGATTAAATCATACTTAGGAATTGGCATTTGGATGGAACTATGTTATCTCAGAAACAGGAGTATCCTATTAGGAAAAAACCCTACAATATTTTAGTCCTTTATGTGTGTTCAGTTCAGTTCAGTTCAGTCGCTCAGTCGTGTCCAACTCTTTGCGACCCCATGAATCGCAGCACTCCAGGCCTCCCTGTCCATCACCAAATCCCGGAGTTCACTCAGACTCACGTCCATCGAGTCGGTGATGCCATCCAGCCATCTCATCCTTTGTCGTCCCCTTCTCCTCCTGCCCCCAATCCCTCCCAGCATCAGAGTCTTTTCCAATAGTCAACTCTTCGCACGAGGTGGCCAAAGTACTGGAGTTTCAGCCTCAGCATCATTCCCTCCTAAGAAATCCCAGGGCTGATCTCCTTCAGAATGGACTGGTTGCATCTCCTTGCAGTCCAAGGGACTCTCAAGAGTCTTCTCCAACACCACAGCTCAAAAGCATCAATTCTTCGGCACTCAGCTTTCTTCACAGTCCAACTCTCACATCCATACATGACCACTGGAAAAACCATAGCCTTGACTAGACGGACCTTTGTTGGCGAAGTAATGTCTCTGCTTTTGAATGTGCTATCTAGGTTGGTCATAACTTTTCTTCCAAGCAGCAAGTGTCTTTTAATTTCATGGCTTCAATCACCATATGCAGTGATTTTGGAGCCCCCCAAAATAAAGTCTGACACTGTTTCCACTGTTTCCCCATCTATTTGCCATGAAGTGATGGGACCAGATGCCATGATCTTCGTTTTCTGAATGTGGAGCTTTAAGCCAACTTTTTCACTCTCCACTTTCACTTTCATCAAGAGGCTTTTGAGTTCCTCTTCACTTTCTGCCATAAAGGTGGTGTCATCTGCATATCTGAGGTTATTGATATTTCTCCCACAATCTTGATTCCAGCTTGTGCTTCTTCCAGCCCACTTTATGTGTGTACCATATAGTAAATTGTAATATATGAAATTAGTTTCTAGGAAACTTATTCTTCATTACTATGATCCTCTGATGCAGATCAATCTACTGCTAAATTGTTAAAGATTAGCATTTTCTGTGCTAAAGTTTGTGTAGCATTTAATTATCCAGAGCTGAAAATGTTTTAGGCTCATTCATACACAGACTTATCACTTACTAAATTTTATTTATTGTGGTAAATTATGCATAACATAAAACTGACAATTAGTGCTCATCGGTAGATTAACAAGATTGTGCAACCATCACCATTATCTACTTCTGGAATATTTTCACTACCCAATGGCAAACCCTGTGTGCATTAAGGAGTCACACCCCAGTCTCCTCCATCCTCAGGCCCCATACCAGGTTTGGTTTATACATTCATTAGTTGATAAACACTTAGGCTATTTCCAATTTTTTTTTTTTTTTTTTTTTTTGGCTGTGGTGGATAAAGCAGCTATGAGCGTTTGTGTATAAATTTTTTGTGTGGATGTAAGTTTTCATTTCTCTTGGATATATACCCAGAATATGTATGTTCTCCTATGGCTGCCACATTTTATATTCCTACCAAAACACTGCTCCTACCCCCCATCCCCATTTCAAGAACTGTTTCACCAGGAAGTAGAGTGCCCTCTGAGCTCCCAACCTGCATATATACCCGAACACAGCTGCTAATTACTCATGGCAACCTGCAGAAGACTAAAATAGCAAATGGCCAAAGCACTAGGTGTCAGGCATTGTTATGAATGCCGTGTATGTTCTCGCACAGCTTTTAAACCTAAATAACATGTGTAAACCTGGCTTCCTCCTTTCTAGCCTCACTAGGAAAAAAGTTTCTTGGACACTCCCTTATCAGAAATTGCACATTCCCAAATGAAACTGCTTCCATTCACTTAAAACATGGAAAAGATGTTTAAGCAATAGGAACTGGATCTTTAGAGAAATAAGTCATGGAAAGCAGACATACAGAGAATGATACAAATACATATTTCTTCCCCAAAAGCTTTCAAAGTTTTCATTAAGTCAACAGCTGAATTCTAGCATTTAGTCAGTTTACCACTTGGCAGCATTTTAGTTGTCTTAGCTCTCTGATGATACAAGAGATCTTGGTGGTCAGGTGAGGAGGACAAGAAAGTGTGTCAAGTGTGTGTGAGGAGGGCCCAGTGTGCGCACGAGACTGAGATACGGGGTATGGTTGTTCCAAATGGCAGTTGTGAATGTTTCATGGCACTGGCGAACCCGGGACTGTCAACTTGGGATAGTCACATTCCCCATCCTCACTCCAGTCTAAGAATGTAATTGGAAAACTGACCTGTACTCCATGGAATCGTAGCTTTGTTTTATTGTCACCCTTCTACACACACCAAATAAGATTATTTGTACACAGCAATTCAGGCAACCTACTATTTGATGACACAATTAATGTTATGTGTATAATTAAGTACCATTTTAAAGGGAATTAATTTGGGAGTATAAAGTCAGTTTTTCAAATATAATTGTACTTTTTCAAGAAAGATAATCGGGATTGGATTGAGGGCAGGATATTGGTGAGGGGTCCTAGAGTCTTGCTCTCATGATCCTCCTTCCTCATACAAGGATACCATGAACACAAGAGGATCTGGCTTCCCAAGGAGCTCACATAGCCCATCTGAAAAACCACTGATCAAAACCAAAGGAAATCACTCCAGTCATTTCCACTATTTACTATCCATATGCATGCATTTGCACATGAAAACCTTTTTAGGAGGGAAAAGTACAAGGCATATGTGTCATTTGTTGTTGTTTATGTCACTCAGTCGTGTCTGACTCTTCTTGTGACCGCATGGACTGTAGCCCGCCAGGCTCCTCTGTCCATGGGATTTCCTAGGCAGAATGCTGGAGTGGGTTGCCATTTCCACCTCCAGGGGATCTTCCTGACCCAGGGATTGAGTGGGCAGGTCTTCCGCAAGTCTCCTGCATTACAGGCAGATTCTTGACCACTGAGCCACCAGGGAAGCCCATATGTGTCATTATGGTCAGTCAAGAAGTGAGTCACTGGCTTAATAGACAATCAGATTAAAATGTCCTCCTTTTGAACCCACGTAGATCCAGGACACCAAGCTGTAGGTCTCACCTGGAGGGGGCCACAAAGTTCACCGTGGGCCAGCCCAGGACAAAGGACTTTCTGGCAACGACGCCGGCTTCACCAGCCTTGTGTATACGGTTGTCAGTCCATGTGGTGCTCAGTGGTGTTTTATCTTTTATCTTAACGTTCTTTTTATACCTGGAAAGAACCAAATAATGCCTCTGTTAGTTTGTTTCTGAAACGTAATGGGAGCAGCTGTGTTCATGCTAAGATGGTGTTTCTTATTGCTGGAGGGCCAAGCATGCCTCCTTCATCTCTATTTCTCACTGTGGATGGCGTGGCTAGGCATTTGATAGACCTTTTCAAAAATACGTGTTCAGCGGAGGCTGGTCCAGAGAGTCCCTGAAAACACTTCCTTCATGGTGGGAATAGACATTTTCTGAATGTTAAGTAATGAGTATAGACCATCCTTTATATCTTAGAGCTTTTTTAGAGAACCATTAACTCATTTATCAGTCTCATATTTATTATTATATATTATATTAAAAATAAATCTTATATAAATGTAAATATTTAGCATTTTATAATTATAATAATATAAATGTAGAAAATATACAAATATGTTTGTAATTATTATAATTAGTTTATTATTCATTCATGTCTTGCATATGTCAAAAAGTATTGAGAGGCTGAACCAAAATACATGCATGATATATGGTTTATAAAAATAGTTACACTGGAGAAGGAAATGGCAACCCACTCCAGTATTCTTGCCTGGAAAAGTCCATGGACAGAGGAGCCTGGCAGGCTGCAGTCCATGGGGTTACATGACTGAGCATGTGTGTATGAGGGTGGAGGGTCACGGGTTGGTAGCAATAAACTGGTAGAACTAAAAAAAATAAAAATAAAAATAGTTACACAACTATTTCCTTAACAGAGACCAAATAATAATAATAATAATAAAGGCTAGACTAGAGAGATTTAAAATACATTTTCAACTTTAATTTTTTAAACAAGATGTTTTATTTTCTAGCATAGGTTATTTTAAATTTCCTTTCGTAAATTTTGTTCATAACATTTTCTCTTATAGGTAAAAACTGAAAAATTGTTAGCATACAAATTGAACCCCAACTTAAAACTCAATCAATCAGTCAGTCAGTCAACCTCAGATCAGTGGCCAGGATGTCTTCTGCATAGATGAGAGACATCTTTCCCATTTACCTCTGGGGAGTCAGAAGGTCACCAATGAATCTGCTCTCTGACAGTTTCTGCTGATTCTCTTTTGACTTCTAACATGGAAACCACCATATCTCTTGGTTAATTCACAAATTTAACTCTTGGCGGGCCTGAGATTTAGATAGCTACAAGCCCTATGAAAGATGCCGAGGTAACTGGGGTGCACAGCTCTGGAACTTCTACAATTCAGAACCACATGTAGACACACTAAATGTAGAATGAGATCCGAGATACCTCGTGTGCAGAAATGCCTTTGATTCTTCTGGTTCAGGGAACAGTTAAAGCTCCAACTCTTCAATGGGACTTATGAAATGAAAATAATTTTGCAGGGAGCCCACTTGAAGGATAATCTTGATTCAGTGGGCACTATGAATATAAATATGATGGAAATCTGCTTTGCAATACAAGGTGGGTTTTTTCTACATCTGATTTCAACATTTTTACCCTGTGCCTGTGTATTTGAAGATTTTATGAAACACAATTATCAAATAAAATTATTTTTCTATATAGTAACTCTAAAAGCATTTTCAAATTAAAAATATATGCCCAATGGGAAAGAGGGCTTCCCTGATAGGTGGTAAAGAATCCACCTGCAATGCAGGACACACCCGTTCGATTCCTGGGTTGGGAAGATCCTCTGGAGAAGGGAAAGGCTACTCACTCCAGTATCTGGCCTGGAGAATTCCATGGACTGTATACTCCATGGGGTCGCAAAGAGTAGGACACGACTGAGCGACTTTCAGTTAATGGGAAAGATAGATGCCTATCTGCTGGGTTTTATAGGTTTTTTTTTCTCGTGTAGATGTCTAAGTGTGTTGACACCCAAGGTACTGTGTGGAACCGTCCAAATACACTGACCTGGGAAAAGGCATTTCAATAATTCTCTTCTTAGTGAAGTGAAGCGCCAAGATCATTCACTCCCTTGAAACCAAATCAAGGAGTTATCCAAAAGCCCAGAGCATGGTTTGCATTCTTCAGTAACACTGAGTATTTACCATATAGTGAGCATTGTTCTAAGACTTTTATAAACATTTTTTTCATTTAATGGTCAACTACACCAAGTAGTCTTTAGTAGCTGCATTTTAGGAGAAAGCAATGGCACCCCACTCCAGTACTCTTGCCTGGAAAATCCCATGGGCGGAGTAGCCTGGTAGGCTGCAGTCCATGGAGTCGGTAAGAGTCGGACATGACTGAGTGACTTCACTTTCACTTTTGACTTTCATGCATTAGAGAAGGAAATGGCAACCCACTCCAGTATTCTTGCCTGGAGAATCCCAGGGACGGGGGAGCCTGGTGGGCTGCCATCTATGGGGTTGCACAGAGTCGGACACGACTGAATCGACTTAGCAGCAGCAGCTCCATTTTACAGGTGAGGTTAAGTCAATTTCCCAAAGCAACAGAACCAGGATTTGAACTCAGACAGCCTAAATCACGAGCCTGTGCTCCTACCCACTTGGCCTCCATCGGTGTGGACCTCAGCTTCCCTGAGGTACCCTTCTCCTCTTTCCTATCCTCAGCCTCAACTCTTCTCCAGGAGCCACCAGGCTTTCTGACGGGATTGTTCTTTAATTTGCAGACTGACATGATAAATCTCATGACACTATACCAACAAAGCTAGATGCCAGCTTGGAAATGTTTAAGACAACAAAACTTTATACTGCAGTGGATTCTCCTAGGGTCTCATTGTATTTCTTCAGCCTTAGTCATGACTTAATGAGATTCTCTCACAAGTTAGAACGAATCTAATATAAAATGACTGAAGGATGAGAAGGAAGAGGAGGACTACATTTAAAATTTTTATTGTGTATCCCTTACTACGGATTCCCACACCCCTCTCCTTTCCTGTTTGTTGTTGTTCTTCAGTTGCTAAGTCATGTCAGACTGTTTGCAACCCCATGGACTGCAGAATGCCAGGCTCCCCTGACCTTACTATCCCGCGAGTTTGCTCAGATTCAAGTCCATTGAGACAGTGAGGCTATATAACCATCTCTAACTCTGCCCTTCTCCTCATACTGGAAGGTAAGCCCCAATGGTTTGTGGAGTTTCTGGGATTCTAGGCAGACTTCCCCTATTCCAACACAAGACTGTTCCTTTAGATGCTTGGAAATAGAGATTGTGGTATGGTGTGTAACTGTCTGCTGTTTCACTGGTAAGTTAATAGTAAATTATCTTTTGATCTAAATAACATTCATTTTTTATTGTTTCTGTATTCTGTAACAACTAAATGTGAGGATAGTGATGTCTAAAAGTGGTGTTGGCTATGTATGGTCCCTTCCTATTTGTTAATTCTTCATAGGCCTCTGCTAGTATTAATATCGTAATATTTATAAAGTAGATCCTGTTATAAAAAATAAAAGTAATCATTTTATTTGAAAGATAGCTTATTAGCATTCTAATGAATATCAAAATGATGTTGAAGAATTCATGAGATTAATTCTTGAGAACAGATGTTTCTAATGTTTGTAATATGGGAAAAAATGACTAAAAAAAATCTCAAAATAATTTTAATTGAATATTAACATCCCACAATTGGAGAAATATAATTTCTCTGTGAAGAAATAAATATTTAAATCCCCCTTATTATTACCTAGAAACTAAAATGTACTTATTCTCATCAAATGCATAGGGAGAAGTTAGTAAACCATTTATTCCATTTGTGTTAATTTCTATGGCATCAGCCTCAAGATGAGTGAGTTTTCCACTGAAGTCTGAAGGTGAGCTGAGGCAATAGGGAACCTCAGTGTCCCCACCTCTTCTTATGGCTAAGTGGCAAAACTAGGTGCTACACTCAGATTATTAATTTGAACAGATTGATTCAAGGCAGGATACAATATTCCATCTAAGAATGAGGCATGACAGGAAGAGATGTGTTTGTTATCACAGGAGGTGATTTCTTTTTAGTTATTTCCTTCTGAAAAAAAAAATTTTATATTAATAATAATCATGAATACACCTAAATGTTACTGTGGGAATGATCTTCTAGGTCTTTTTCCAAAACTTGTGTGAAGAACAAGGACTCAGTGCTGTGGTTACTGCAGTGGGGGAACTGTGTCCCCCGCCCCTCCTGGCTGCTAAAGTCCTTAATACAGTGACGCCCTCCCTGCAAATGAGACTATATTTGGAAAATGAGCTTTGGAGGATGTCATGGAGGCTAATGAGGTCATAAAGGGTAAGATTCAAATCCAGTAGGATGGTGGGCTTATTGGCACCAAGGAAATGCCTTGTGAGCACACAATGAGAAGACAGCCATCTGCAAGGCAGGAAGAGAGCTCTCACTAGAGCCTCATCATACAGGTACCTTATTGTGGATTTCCAGCCTCCAGAACTATAAGGGAACACATTTCTTTTGTTAAGCCACCAAGTCTATGGTGTTAGTTGCATCTATGTTGAGGGTTGGGAGGAAAGTGCACCCCGCTGGTTCTGTCTCCAACATATATTCCACATCTGTGTGGCTGAATCTTTTGTTTTTACCACCAACCCCAGGGTGAAGTCCTTGATACTGTTCACAGGACTGTTGCCTCCCTAACTAGTCTCCCTGCTTCCACCCTTGCTTACTCCAAAATCTCTCGTCTTCCGATAGCCAGAAAGCTTTGCTAAAAAGTATATGTCAGATATGGTTACTATCCTAGTTAAACACCTTTCAGCATGTATTTTAACCCCTTACTGTGGCCTGTGGGGACCCTGTGTGGCTGGACCCCTGACTACAGTGTTATATCTAATGTCATGCCCCTTACTTTAGGCTCCGGTCACATTGGCCTTCCCAGAACTACCCCATCCACGGGGCCCAGCTGCACCCAGTCAAAGCCTGCTGCTCCCTCAGCCTCGAAGGCTCAGCCGCCTTGGCTGAGAATGGAGGCTGCTTCTCAAGCCACAGGTCTAGCTTAGAGGCTGGCTTCTTGAGAGGTCCTGCTGAACAACCCCTTTCAAATATGGTCCCATCGTCTTCATGGTCCCCTTCATGATGCTCATGGTATCTACCTTGTATCACAAGCACGACGCAATCTCTCCTTTCCCCCTCTCCTTTTTTTATCATCTAAGTCACAGAGAAGAGAGACCTTGCCTGTCATATTTTCCTCAAGGTTAGCAGAGGTGCCATTTTATACTAGTTAGGAAAGCATGTAATATGTACTCACATGGTATTAGACATAGGCAACGCATCACTAAATGAGGAGAGGTACCGCTTCTGCTTCCTCCAGCCGCTTTTGAGTTCTGCAGGGCTGTGGATCAGCAGGGTACCGTTGGCTCCCTCGGATGATGAAGTACTCTCCCTCTTGGTGGCCACCTCAACGGAAGGGCTTCTGAAAAACATCAAACACCACAGAACAACGAGTCACTGGTCAGATATACGATGGGGTTTATGTTAAATGTCAAGATCGACACAACTTTAAAAAGAAGCCTCAGTCTCCCAAACAGGGCTTCACAGCTCAAATCCAGGAATCAGCAAGCTATAGAAAGTTACTGAGAGAAATGAGGTCACTCGGGCAGTTGATGCGGACAGGCGACAAGTTCAAGGACAAAGCCCTTGGGCATGCGGACTCTTAGAGGCAGGGAACAGAGAAAGGAGCGGAGCTGGTCATGAACTCTTAGGAAGAGGAGAACCAAGAGGCCAAAGGTAGAGACGATGGCAGGAAGGCAAAAACAGACAACGTTAAAAACCCAATAACCACACAAAATAGGATAATGTGTGGCCTATTAGAGATAAAAAGATATGGAGATCTGCCAAGAAGTAATTACAACTTGGTTTCATGATGGTCTAAAATTTTAGATAACCGAGGATTCTGGAAAACTGACTTCAATCATATCTAAATCAATATTCAAATTTTGGGGAAAATTCTCTAAGATCAGCGAAATAATACTGGAAACATCAAAAAAGTTTCTAAATACTAGGCAGTGCCTAGTTATTCGTTGATTGAGCTAAGGTCTCATAGAACTGCCTCATCAAAACAAATACGTTACACTGAACATAAAGATCCTTTGATAAATAGAGCAGATATTTTCATAGATCTACAGAAAATTCTAGGCTTGAAGCCAAGAAAATGTCCCCCTACACCCTGGCCCACCCTGAAGATGTAAAGCTGCTCACTTGTGTTCCGCAGTATGAATCTTAGGAACGCCAGTAGCTTTTCATGAAACCCATGCTGAAGTTAAAAATTAGTTCATGTCTTAGAAGAAACAAAATAAAATTCACTGTGAACACCAGTTTGTTTTGATGATAAAAAAAAATAGTATATTAAAGGATTACCTGATGTGGTAAAACCTTGAATGACAACCAATAAGTTCAAAGTGCGTTTTGATTGCCGTGAAAATCCTTTTTTCTCCCAATTCTCGGCACTGAAAGCTGAGTGTGTCTACAATACTCGGCAGAGTACTGTGAACAAACCCATGAAGCCTGAGGATTCTGTAGTAGTCCAGGTCACTGGCCATTATGATGTCAACATTGTGAGGCTCATGCCATAGCTGACAAGCTTTAATGTTTGTTTCCCTGACTTTACACCTATCTTTCAATGTTTTTGGAGAAGGGAATGGCAACCCACTCCAGTATTCTTGCCTGGAGAATCCCATGGACAGAGGAGCCTGCTGGGCTACAGTCCATGGGGTCGCAAAGAGCTGGACATGACTGAGCGACTGACGCTTTGATTTTTCTTAATTAATATTTTTACTTTGAAATAACTCTAGGTTCACACACAGTTGCAAGAAATAACACAGAGTCTATAACCTTTTACCAGTTTTCCGCGATGGTAGTATCTCTCTATAGTACAATATAACTAGGATATTAACATTGAAACGGTCAAGATACAGCACGTTTCCATCACCTCAGTGATCCTTTACAGCCACACAGACTCCCCTCCACTTCTGCCACCTCTTTAATCCCTGCAGCCACTAAGTTTTCTCCTTTATTTTTGCCCTTTCGAGAACGTTATATCAACGGGATCATACAGGATGTAACATTTTGGGATTTGCTCCCGTTTTGCTCCCTGCTCAGCATAAATGGAGATTCATCTAGACTGTTGCAGGTATTAATAGTTCATTTCCTTGTACCTCTCAGTAGCAGTCCATGAGAATGATGTATCCGGGTTTGTTTAACCATGTTGGGGAACGCCTGTGCTGTCTTCAGTTTGGGGCCATTACAAATAAAGCTGCAGCAAACATTTGTATACACTTTTTTTGGTGTTGATGCAAGGATCCATTTCTCTAGGTTAAAGGCCTAGGAGTGTAAATGCACGACTGTATGGTAGTTGTAAGTCTTCCCTGGTAACTCAGGGGTAAAGAATCTGTCTGCAAATGCAGGAGACGAGGGGTTGATTCTTGGGAGCAAGATCCTCTAGAGAAGGACAAGGCAACCCACTCCACGATTCTTTCCTGGAGAATCCCAAGGACAGCGGAGCCTGGTGGTCTACAGTCTACGAGGTCACGAAGAGCTGGACCCGACTTAGCAAATAACAACAGCAATGGTATCTTGTGTTTAAAGAAAATAAAGACAGTATTCTCCTTCCACTAGAAAATTGACCATTGTACAGTTGAGGAGGCTGCCACTCAGTTAGTCTGGATACCTGTGAGGGCAAGAAGCCCAGTATAATAGTAATGAAGGATCAGCTCCAGCCAACCCAGGGGTCACGCAGCTTCTGGGCAGCAAGGCCCCTAACCTCTTCTCCTGAGGACGGTCTCTTTCCTTTGACAATGGCGGAGACCTGAAATTTGACCATGTGGCAGTTTGTGGTTTCTCTTGTTGGCTCTTATAATATTAATCTGAATACATATTTTATATTCCCCACTAGACTCTTTCAGGGGCTTCCAAGGTGGCAAAGTGGGTAAAGAATCCACCTGCAATGCAGAAGACACAGGAGATGTGGGTTCAGTTCCTGGGTGGGGAAGATTCCCTGGAGGAGGGCATGGCAACTCACTGCAGTATTCTTGCCTGGAGAATCCCATGGACAATAGGAGCCTGGCGGGCTATAGTCCATGGAATTGCAAAGAGCCAGACATGACTGAATCAATTGAGGATGCATGCAGACTCTTAAGGACTTCAAGGAATGAGTCTATTTTTGATATATCATTTAATTCTCACAGGCATTGGCACATGGGAAGAATTCAGAACATTTTATTGAATAAATCAGTGAGATAGCTTTCTGCCGTGGTTGTAGGGGACAAAGGATCATCTCAAGTAGTCTCTCTTTCCCTTCATTTGTTCAACAGTCTTTGAACCTGCGCTAAAGGAAAGGCATTTGGTTAGGTCTGGGCAGAGGGAGCAAAAGGGATTCTAGCTCAACTCTAGATTTAGGTGGAGGAGACAGAAATTAAACAGTCTCACCAGTAAATCTTAATGCCAGACTCTGATAGGTACTACAAAGAAAAATTAGAGAGTGAGATGAGCAATTACCACTGAGACTAGACACCTGACTTTGTGGAGAGGGCAGGCGAGGAAGGCTTCTCTGAAGGACTCATGCGAAATGAGCTTTTAAGTTAATTTGGAATTAATTAGAGAATTGGTGAGGCGTGGGAGGGAGAAAGAGGGATGGAGACAGGAGGAGAGACAGAGAGGGAGAATGAGAAAGGGAAAAAGAGAGAAGAGGAAGAAAAAAGTGTTTGGTGAGAGGATGTTTCAAATTTCATGCCAAAGGGATAGAACTCGGATCTATGACATTTCAGAGACAGGAAAGAGTTTACGGGGTGGAGACACAAACAAGAGGTATAAGAAGGTGAAGTAAGTCTGAAAAGGTAGGTGGAGGCCAGAAGTAAAGGTCTTTGTAGTTTTTATGACCTTGTTAAAGGCCTATCATCTTAAAACCAAACTGGCATGGCAGGCAGGTTCTTTACCACTAGCACCACCTGGGAAACCCAAGCATGGAAGCAGCAAATAGTGGCCTCCAGAGACTGCTTACTGCTTTTAAAGGGATGGGGCCACTGGACATGCTGGACTGTATTTAGAACCATAGAGGCTCATTGGGCAACACTTTCTGGCCTCTTATCAAGGGTCTGGCAGAATCTATTTAAGGCAAGAAATGCAGACAGACACATCTCTGCACTTTCCCCAATTCCCAGATTATCTCCATTTTCTGTCTTACTCCTTCAGAGCACTCAGAGCCAGGAAAACTCCCCTTCTGGAATCTATTCACTGGTAATCAGTTTTGATCTGTTTCAGACTTTTTAGGCTATCCTCCTCCAGAGGTTCTGAGCCATCAGATCCAAAGCACCTGTATTTGTGGAAAGTGTTTTGTGTGACCTTCATGTAACCAGGATAGTGGTTGTGTTTTAGGTATCCATTGAGAAAGAAGCGTTCTTTTATCATCTTTCCCTTGGAGTGAAGCGAAAGAGATAAAACTTTTTTCTCAGAAAGATCAAGGGAGCTTTCCTTAGTTATATAGTAGTTAACTTTAAAGCTTAATTTTTACCAAAATACCATTACTAGTTGTTTTAATTTTTGAAAGAACTAAATGGAATAACAAAGTGTTTTATTTCATTGAACGTTGAACTCTTGCCCTAAATATCAAATAGAAGACTTGATCCTATGCCAGTAATACCAACATTTAAACACATTGCAAAGACAAGACTATTTTCTTAATTCTGCTTTTTCCCTTAGATTTTTAAATTTTTGATTAAATATCTGTATTGGAAAATGGATGGTGTATTGTCAAGAACGTGAGTTTTGGATCCCAGTTCCCCAGCTTTGACTCCCTCCTTGCTCTTCACTACATACACGAGAAGACAAGGAAAACCCGTTTACAATGTCCTCATTTGTAAAAGAGAGATGATAGTAAAAGTACCTACCGAATAGGCTTGGTATTAAAATTAGATAATACTTTGGAAAACTCACTATGCTTCCTAGCACAGTAGTCTGTTGGGGGCCGGCGTGAGGCACTCCGCCCATGGCAAAGGTCACGAGCAAGGAGGCTCGACATACGCAAAGGCGGGATCGAGCCTCAGGAGTCCCCCTGGAAATCCTCGAGCATCTACCCCCATAACCAGAGCCTGCCTACTTTACTACTTTGTGCTCTCACCTACACCTCTGACTTTACAGGGGGCTGTCCCCCACCACCTCTTTCGGAGAAGGAGTTAACTTAGAGCTCCAGTTAATAGTAATTCCTGGGCGTGATAGGAGTGTTTTAACCTACAAACTCCTCTGAAAGTTCTCTAGCCTGCCTGACAGGCTTGTCCGGCCACATGTGATTGCTCACAGCCTCCCAACTGTGAGAGGCACGAGATGCTTTAAACCTTCTAAAAACAGGTTCTTTAGAAAAGTTGGAAAATTATTAGTATAAGTGTAATGGGCTGATTAGAAATCGTATTGGTGAAGGGTTTTTCATTTGTTGAGCCAATGTTTGTTGCTAAGTCTCCATATCCCCTGCCCTTACACACATTAATGAATATATAGAAGAAATAAGTATTAACGTTTGATATAAATCACGTTAGACCTTAGGCTAAGTAAATTCTTTCCTTAACTAAAACCCACTACACCCTCACCCTATAGGAATGTAACTTTATTTGGGTGGCGTCTGTTTTAAGAATAATCACCCCTGGAGAAATAAGTGTCCTGGTTGACTGACCGCTGTCACAAGGAGAGGGTCGTAAATTGTCAGCAGGCCCCCTGGCCAGAAGATGATGTAACACCCCTAAGACCTCTGTATACATTTGTATGAAGCACCTGACTTTGATAAAAGTCAGGACTGCTGACCCCACGTGACTTTTGCATAACATCTCAGTGTATAAAAGTAGACCATGGAAAATAAAGAATTGGGATCAGTTCCTCGAAAGACTGGTCTCCCCATGTCTCTCTCTCTCTCACTCTGGTTGAGTCTCCATCTGGAGCGCGGAACCCACCATGCTTACTAATTATGCCTGGGCTTCTAAGATCCGACCGGGGAGGCCTCAGTGTCTCCTCTCCTTCGGGAGAACGGAAGGACGCCTGTGGCCTACGTAAGTGGTGCAAACTTCTTGTCTTGAAGTTTTATTGGTCCCCCGCGTAAACCAAGCTACTCAGCCTCTTTTCTCCACTGAATTTTCCTACTGAGCTATCCTCATTCTATTACTCTTTATATCCTTAATTAACGTTTAATTAAGCAGTTGTTCCCTGACCCTCGCCTACGCCGTCTCTCCTTCGAATACCCTGGATCAGCTGGGGCTGGACCCCGGCAGTAGTCCCTCAGTTAATGTTAGTCATACTCTTAGGAGACTGTGAGACTTGGTATTGCAAAACAGAACACAGTCTCATGGCGATCCCCCCATGGCGAGGCAGGGAGATGAACAGGCGCCAGTGCTGACTGACGCGCGGGGAGCTGCATGCTCCCTCTCAGGGGTTGACGTATGTCATCTGATTTCTTTGCAGCAGATTTGTGAGGTAAGAATCATTATTTATAGCTTTACAAACAGAGAAACTGAGGCTCAGTAAAGTTAGGTAACTGAGAGTCATGGATCTAACAATTCATAGAGGCGCGTTTGTCTAATTTAAAAGTCCTATGGTGTTTCCACAACTAGCGAATGTTTGCTCTCTGGAGGAAGGACGTGTATCTAAGCCACCTCACGTTTAGGTTGGTTCCCAGATTATTTAATTGGAATGTATCTGTTTTCATTAACTGTCAGCATTGTACTCAGGCAGTAAAGAATTCACCTGCAATGCTGGAGACCCTGGTTCGATCCCTGGGTTGGGAAGATGCCCTGGAAAAGGAAATGGCAACCCTCTCCAGTATTCTTGCCTGGAGAATTTCATGGACAGAGGAGCCCAGCAAGCTCCATGGCTTGCAACCCCAAGTCCATGGGGTTACAAAGAGTCGGATGTGACTGAGTGACTCACACACAGACACACACACACACACACACACACACACACACTCTTCTCCTCAAAATGGCAGGTCGTGGTACCCTTAGCCAAAGCTGGAAACGTGGGCCAACGCTCAGACAGGAAGTGTGTATCATCTCCCAAGGTGGATAGTACACTCCTGTTACTTTAAGGACCCTTACTTGGGCTTTAGACAGACTGGGGGGAGCAGGCAGGACTTGAAAGTACTCTAACTGATGATTCACCTCCTGATGTCCAGTTGTTCACGTCTCTAATGACAGATACCAGAATGAATTGTGGTTGAACCTTTCCACTGCCTCTCCAACCCATCCCCATTCTGGGTCACTGTCGCTGTGAGGAACTTCTCTCCTGCTGCTGCCTGCTGATTGATTGCTGCCTTCACAAAGAGGGAGACCAATCCTCGGCAGTGAGCACTTGTTCCACTACCCTTGGCTGCCCTCTGCTGACCATACCTGGAAATTATGTTTAACCTTCAAGCCCTCGGTTGAAGGCAGATTTCTAAACAGTGAGTGAATCCTGGCATACAAAAAATGAAATAAATAAAATAACTGATATATCATGCATCATTTTTAAAAGTCGAATTTAAAAAATATACATTAAAATGTATTTCAAATTTCAAAAAAAAAATACACAGTGAACTAAATATTTAAACTTACCTTTAAAAAATACAGTCATACCTCAGTATCTATGAGGGGTTAATTCTACCCAGTATGCCCTGTGGATACTGCAATACATGGCTATTCAAGTGCCTGGTGTAAAGTGGTGTAGTATTTACATATAACCTGTGCACATCCTTCTGTATGCTTTATATCATCTATAGATGATAATCTTATAATCTATAGATGCAAGGCAAATATAATG
Organism: Bubalus kerabau; assembly: GCF_029407905.1. Classification (NCBI taxonomy): domain Eukaryota; kingdom Metazoa; phylum Chordata; class Mammalia; order Artiodactyla; family Bovidae; genus Bubalus; species Bubalus kerabau. The sequence goes on from NW_026577904.1 coordinate 2,337,216, forward strand.
TAAATATTACATAGTAAATATTTACATAGTTGCCAGTGCACAGCAAATTTAAATATTGCTTTTTGGAATTTTCTGGAATTTTGAGGGGAACACTTTTTTATCTTAGGTTGGTTGAATCCGTGGATGTGGAGTCTGTGGACACATAGGGCCTACAGTACTAGCTTCTATGCACATAAACCCTGCCATCCACCTCTTCATTCATGGGAGAGGTCTGATAGCACAGATGAAAGTTATGCAACCAGTATTAATCTTTGTCATCGTGCATGTGCATGGAAAAACCATGATGTTTAGAAGATACCAACAGCAAAATATAAGAAGGTCCAAGTGGAGCAGATTTAAATTGACCCCTGAAGAAAACAGGAGTCTCTTTACTTAAGAGAACTGAAAAAAATTTTTTGATTAAACTCCCTGCCCTCCAAAACTTGATATCTGCAGGTCAAGAACCCAAATAATAAGTGGTTAGGAAACAAGAATAATCAAAGAAAGATTTCTTAGAAATTAAAGGTCAGTTCAGTTCAGTTGCTCAGTCGTGTCCAACTCTTTGCAACCCCATGGACTGCAGCATGCCAGGCTTCCCTGTCCATTACCAACTCCCAGAGCTTGCTCAGACTCATGTCCATCAAGTCAGTGATGCCATCCAATCATCTCATCCTCTGTCGTCCCCTTCTCCTCCTGCCTTCAATCTTTCCCAGCATCAGGTTCTTTTCCAATGAGTCAGTTCTTCGCATCAGGTGGCCAAAGTATGGGCGTTTCAGCTTCAGCATCAGTCCTTCCAATGAATATTCAGGACTGATTTCCTTGAGGATGGACTGGTTGGATCTCGCTGCAGTCCAAGGGACTCTCAAGAATCTTCTCCAACACCACAGTTCAAAAGCATCATTCTTCAATGCTCAGCTTTCTTTATAGTCCAACTCTCACATCCATACATGACTACTGGAAAAACTATAGCTTTGACTAGACAGACCTTTGTTGGCAGAGTAATGTTGCTTTTTAATATGCTGTCTAGGTTGGTCATAGTATCATTGCCTAAATGAGTAATTTATTTGAAAGTCTTGAAGATTGAATTTAAGGAATCTGATTTGACCTTGACACTTGGAACATTCATCTTTCCATCTTATGATATAGAGTCCTTATTTTTCTCAATAAATAAAGCTATTTAATGTTTCAGTAAGTAGTAATTCATAATGCAGTAATGTAAATGCTATTTCAGATTATAGAATCAGCATATAAATAAAACTTGGAAGACAATAATAACTATAAAAGAGAATCTAATATTCACATTGATCTTGTAAAAAAAAAAAAGGAAGTTTGAATGTTAAAGGCAGCAGACACATGTGGAAGGTTATGTCAGACACAAATTTTTCTCACCTTCTCAAGATACGCTATCTAAAATTGATGTAACAAAATATGGAGACTAAGCATATTCTTTAAAATTATAGATAACCACCAGAAGTACCAAAATACTGTGACTGGAAAAACTTAGCAATGGATAGATAAAGAAATATGAACTAAGTTTATCATCTCTCAGTAGATACTGTCTAAAGTTGATGAACAAGAGGTGGAAGAACTAACGTAAGTTTCAGAGGTATGGTAATAACTAGCAGCAGAATTAAAAAAAAAAACGTTTAAAAGTGGGGAGCTGAATTAGATATGGGGAGTAGGAGAATGAGGTCAGGTAGAGAACTTTTCATTCAGCACAACTCTGTACTGTTTGGTTTTAAAAAAAAAACAAACTTGCATATGTATTAATTTTATACATTAAAAGTGAAAAAAGCAAGAAATTTCTGCAGCTGCAACTCTTGGCACCACTTCCCACCGCAGCTGCAGTCTTTCTCCTTACACTAACGATCAGTCAGATCCTGCCGAGACAGGAAGGAGGGAAAAAGCAAAGTTTCTGCCCTGAAGTTTAGGTTTAGGTTTTTCTTTTTTTCTTTTTTGGCTTATGCTTATGTTTTATCTTTTAAATGGCCCACCTTTTGGAATACTAACTTTTGAATTTCATCTGTGATATCTAGACTCTCCTTAAAGTCTTACTAAACTTCTGTATCCTTCTGTTCCTTTTTCTCAATTAAAAAAAAAAAATGAGGTAAAATTAGTATATCATATTCATACAAACTTCAGATAGACAATATTACAAATCAATATTGGCGTACAGTACAAAGTAATCAGTAAGTCTAGTAACCAGCCATCACCATACACTTGATCCCCTTCCTTCATCTCACCCTCCTTCAACCCCTTCCCTTCTGGTAACCAGCAGTCTGTTCTCTGAATCTATGAGTTTGTTTTTGTTTTTTTTTTTCTTATATTCCATGTAAGATAAATTATATGGTATTTGTCTTTCTTCATCTGTCTTATTTCACTTAGCAGAATGCGTTCAAGCTCCATCCATGTTGTCGCAGATGACAAGATTTCCTTCATTTATGGCTGCCTACTCTTCTGTTGCGTGTGTGTGTGTGTGTGTGTGTGTGTGTTGCATCTTTATCCATCTTGGACATGTCAGTCATTTCCATATCTTGGCTGTTGTAATAATGCTGCAGTGAACACAGGGATGCATATACCTTTTCAGATTAGTGTTTTTCTTTTCTTCAGACAAATACCTGAAAGTTTTGGGTTGGCCAAAAATGTCATTCAGCTTTTTTTCTATAAGATGCTATGGAAAAACCTGAATGAACTTTTTGGCTAACCCAATAGAATTGCTGCATCAGTTAGAAATTCTGTCCTCAATTTTTAAAGAAACCTTCAAACTGTTTTTCACAGTGGTGGAAGCAGTTTACATTCCCACCAACACTACAAGAGTAATCCTGACCCTCTGGTCTTACTGAGATCCTGGTGTTTTAATTTTTTTGTTTTAATTTTGACTCTGGTCACCTACTGCCTATCTAGGTCCAACTCAACCTACCTAGGTAGGAAGAAAAAGTTTATGGAAGAGTGATGACAATCATAATCATCAGACTAAATAAAGCAGCGTATATTATTAAGTTAAAAAACATAGTGCTAAGGAAGTAGGGTGATGGTCTCTACCCAATCCCTTATATTTTCATGGAGAAGTGTACTTCACTCCTAGAAAGAATGTGGTTGGAAGAATTTGGGAGTAGAGGTTTTCTCTAGGCCACAATCTTCCATGAGACAAGAAACTAGAATATCTAAATTTTCTAAGAAGGCAATAATGTCTCACATGTCCCTCTGAGACAAAGTAGGCAGCATATACGGGGAGATCGCATGAGCACCACCCAAACAAAACAAGAAAAAGCACAAAGAAGAAATACACACATATATTAAACATGGACAAGCACAGCTGTTGGGCAGTTTCCGGTCAGTGAGTGCAGATTCCGAGACCGTGGACTTGACTCTGGCGCAGCTGGCTGGCCTGCCGTGGGACTGAGACCCGCTCTTCTCAAGGCCTCACTGTTTCCAACACAGGTCCCGCCGAGTCGTCTGTCATGTTCTTTGGCTGAGAATAGCAGCGTTGACCCACACTACACAACTAGAGATTAGGTTTAGAGAAGCTACATTCTTATGAAGACAGCCCAGGACGCAGCTGCAGATATAGGAAGCCAGACAACTGTGTAAGACCCTCTGGCTGAGACTGAGCCCATAACATTGGGAGTGAAGGCATTTGGGCTTTAATTTCTATGGTCTTTTATTTGCAGGGGGAGTTAGTTTTGAGGAAGTCAAATAATAAGAGCTGCCTATTGTTTGAATTTGGAGCGTTTTTACGTTGTTGATCCAGTCTTTGTGTTCATTTCATAAAGTCTGGCGATGTATTTTGGACAGCATGCTAGGACATAATTAGTGATAAGAATAGAATAGGGACTGAATTTTGAGTTTATGGTGCTGCATGGACTCCTGTCTGACTCATATGCTGCTAGAGTCTTTTGTGGGCAGAGTGAAATGCCCGTCAGTGGCTCCAACGGGGAGGTCTGTGCAGCAAGGAGCAGAGTGCCGGATGGCGAGAGCACGCAGCACTGTGAGCACGCAGCCTGCCCCGCTTAGGGACGGCCACCCTGGCTTACGTCTGACCTCCTGAGGCCATGGCTCATGACATCGCCGCCAGCCTCCCTTCATATCCACGCTGCCTTCGTGATTTTTGTTTGCCTAGCACCCACACTAATACTTCAAAAAAAAAAAAAAATGTTATGTGTACTTAAAAATCTTTAGCTCGTATGTTAAAATGTGTTATGTATTTTTCTGAATACATATTAAAATACATAATTAGCAAAGTAAAAAAAAAAAATCCTTATCGCCATCACCATGAATATTTCTTTCACACAGATGCCTGGAAGTATTGGGCACCAAAGTAACTGGCATGGTGCGAGCAGAACACAGTGGGGTACGACAGAAGGTCAAAGACCCAGCAAACACTGGGGGGGGGGGTGCACACTACTCCTGCCTCCAGGTTGCTGCTCTGATACTGCTGATGGGAGCTGGCACTGGAGAAATGTTTGCGGCTCCTCTCTCCACTTTCTCTCACACCATCCCAGCAACGAAGAGGAACACTTTCTGAGACTGACAGGAGCTCAGGTCAGGTGCTTTCTAGTTCTACCCTTGGAATTCAGGATGCAGGTCTTCTACTCCCATGCTGGTGCTGGGGTTGAGTGAGCAGGATGGAAGTGTTCTGAGTGTTCACAGTTCATCCATGGAGGAGGAGGAGGAGCAAGCCTGTTTCTGCTTCCTCCTACCCAGCATTAATAGCAACCCCATAGTTTAGGTAGTAATAAGTACATTTCAATCTCTTCCTATTTTCTGTGTCTGTTTCTCAAATGGGTTAAAGTCCATAAAGTAGAAACCCAAATTCTAACACAGCACTTGGTGCAAAAACAAGGGAAAGAATGAGAGAAGAAAATGTTGATAGAAGAAAATGCTCCTGTTACACAGCAAAATGCTCTGTGTTTATAAACATTTAGTGATAGCTTATTATGAAAAAGAGTCTTTTAAAAAAGTTACACCTCGACAGTCAAATATTGTGGCTGTGAGTTTTCTCTTCTGCAGCCTGGGGTTAGATTCAGTGGTAAGTCTCCTTGGCTGAGATGGGCACTGGAGCAGGGGAGCTCTTCCTTGTTCCCTAGTCTCTGAGAGGCAGTGAGGTACAGTAGAAAGAATATTGGTTTTGAAGTCAGGTCTGGGAATGTATTCAGGATGTTTGAAGTTGGGCAAATTACTTAACCTACCTGAATCTCACTTTTTACAGGTGTAAAATGAAGATAGTTTGTTCTAAGGATTGAGATAATGTGTGTGTGTACTCAGTCGTGTCTGACTCTTTGCGACCCCATATACCATAGCCTGCCAGGCTCCTCTGTCCATGGGATTTTCCAGGCAAGACTGCTGGAGTGGGTTGCCATTTCCTACTCCACAGACAATGCATATAATGTACTAACTTGATGCCAGAGCCCATTCCTGTCTACAACTTGAGCTAAAGATACTCTATGAAGGGCTCTTCCTACCTACTCAGTGTTCCTTCACGGTTACCCTCTAGGCATCAGGAGTTATGAAACCTTCCTTCTGGATCCAGTCCTTCTCTTTCCACACTCTTCTCTCCTCGCAGTCCTGAACTGAGGCTTTGGAGCCGTTCCTTACTGCGGAGGACTTGTCACTGAGACTCAGACCTCATCCTTTTCTTTGCTCCGTGGCCCTCCCCGTGTCCCCTCACCAGTTCCCAAGGCCACAGGGCCGGTCTCCTAGAAGGAATGAGGCTGAACAGATGTAAAGCATTCATTGGTGCTTGGCACATGGTAGATAATCATTGCCTACAAATTTCCTTTCTTAGATCTGGAAACCTTGAGTTGGTTTCCACAGAGCTGTATTGATTATTATGGTTGAGTACAGCAATCCAAGAATGGTATTTTAGACATGAACTATTTTGGTATTACTGACTCAATCTTTAAAACCACTAACTTCTGCACATAGACAAGGAGACTGCCCTTCAGATAGAAATCATATCCATGTCTAGGCATCTACTTGATATATCTGTATCTAACTAGTTTTTAAAGATGTTTGAGATCTTTCCCTTGCATGGAAGCAGAGTGTGGTTAGCCTGCTTATGCTCAGAGGCCTTTTCCAGCACAGATGAAATTCCAAGACAATAAAGATTCTGATCTGATGTTAAGTTCCTTTGTGCAAACCAGCTTGCATAGCAAAATGATGCAGATAAATGTAGATGAAAATGGACCTAGACAAATAAATGAAACTGTATTATGTTTCTCTAGTATAAACATAGATTAAGTGGTAAGAGGACAAAAATAGGTGAAGTGGTAACATAAACTGACTTGTGTAATCAAAGGGTCAGCTCTGACATTTTTCTCTCTAGGCCTTTTCTAATAGTTTTGTCGCTAGGGCTACAATGTTTTTGCCAGATTGGAACCGGATTGTCCGCTCTAATGGAGATTAAGTAGCTCTCCCAGCTAGATTTTTTTTTTTTTTTTTTAATAAGCATAGGTTAATTCTGCTGACTTTCAAAGCCATAATCATGAAGAATGGAAAGATTACTAAAGATCTGTTTTTAGAAAATATAACTAATAAAATTTGAAGTTTAATAGGTTTTATTCCATTGTTATTCCAACACAAACTTTGATCATGGTTACAATGAATAAGTAACTGAAATACAGTTTCATACACGGAATTTTTAAAAATGAGAAATTATTTACAAGTTGAGCCAAGAATTAATGCCCCAAGGAGTAAGGAACAATTCTCCTGGCAAGTTGGAAAACTGGTTCACAAATGCTTGAAAATTCATACTTGATTTTTTTCCATAACCACTATAGATAAGGTATAGGAAAATGTCCTCTGTGTTTTGGTTGCTGCCCATCATTGGTCAGTCATCTGAGGTGGAAATACAAACTCACCAATGAAACTTAAAGCCCAGTAAAGGAAAACTTGACTTATTCTGGACACTCAGTTGCTAACAGGATGTAGACGGTTAACAGCCACCAAGAAAATGGTGAGGAAACACTCCTTTCGATGTGCTTGGTATGGAGTCAAATGAACTTCCATGGCCGCGGACAAAGGAGACCATCTAAACTTTAAAACAGTGCTGTCTGCATGCCCACTGACCCTGCAATGCTTTTTGTGCACTAAAGCATAAGAGTTAAATGAGACAGTTCATGTAAAATGCCTAGCAAAGGACAGATGCTGTGTTTTCTCTCCCGACGTCTTTTTGTAGCCAGAAGTCCCAATGTTAACTTTCAATAAGAAAAGTGGAATATTAGTCTTTAGAGTCAAAAGAAATTCACAGTATTAGTGACGCCTGGTGGAAAACTTAGGTATTACAATGTAGCATTATTTCAGCTATCCTGAGTTTTCACACTTAATAAAATTAAGATGAATCTTACAATTACATGAAACAGAAGGTAAAGAAAAAATTAAATATGTGTGTGGATACCTACTTTATTATGCTAGTAATTTTTCAGTCCATAATTACAAAACATACAGGAGGTTAGGAACCTAAGAAACTGAATGCATACTGGTAATAAAAATGTATTCAGCATCCATGTTTCTACAGTGATTAAAAATAGAAGCATGTAGCGTTTTCGCTGTTCTCAACCTCTTCATAGGCGCCATATGCCAAAGAGGCTCCCTTCCCAAGTTTTCAGATACAAATTCATGGTAGGGTGTCCTGAGGAGTACCTCAAAGAAATAGCCAGTTGTTTCAATACGGGATTGAGATGAAATAGAGGGCCATCCCATTTGAGGTACTGTGGATAGATTCAATAAATAATGATGTTTTAAATGTGAGCCTTAAGTATCAGAGAATCAGTTGCTTTGAGCCAGGGACAGGTTTGAACATTTGCAAACAAAAGAGCAAAAGTATCTATTACAGGGTCAGCAAACTGTAACCCATGGACCAAATACAGCACATCAGCTTTTTGTTACTGGAACACAGCCATGCTCATTCGTTTACTTACTGTCTGAGGAGCTTTCATAACAACTGACTCACTTGAGTAGGTGCAAGAGACCATATTGGCTGCAGAGCCTCAACTGACCCTTTACAGAAAAAGTTTGCCAATCCCTGGTCTATTAGAGCCTTGCATTCGATTTTCACACCTCTCCCCACCATCTCCTGGGGAGGAGTGTATTTCCCTTTCCCACTCAAGTTTGGCTGAACCATAAGACTTGCCTTGGTCAGTGGAATGTGGAAAAGCATCAGTGTACAAGTTTGAAGTGAAGCCTCCGAGTTCTGTGCCTCTTCAGCAGTAAAGCGAGAATGAGGCCATCTGCTGACCTGCAGGCTTGAAGGAGAAACAAATGATTGTTGTCACTGTTGTGCTTGTCTGCCTGTTAGTTACTTAGTCGTGTCTGACTCTTTGCAACCCCATAGACTGTAGCCCACCAGGCCCCTCTGTCCATGGGATCCTCCAGGCAAGAACCTTGGAGTGGGTTGCCATTTCCTTCTCCAATGCATGAAAGGGAAAAGTGAAAGTGAAGTCGCTCAGTCTTGTTTGACCCTCAGCGACCCCATGGACTGCAGCCGACCAGGCTCCTCCATCCATGAGATTTTCCAGGCAGGAGTACTGGAGTGGGGTGCCATTGCCCTTCTCTGGAGATTGTTCTACTTCTGCGTCAAAGTACCAGAAGACTGACTTCTCTGTCCAGCTAACGCTATGGGGAGAAGGACCCTGAAGACTAGGTGGGGTTCAGTCCCTTCTGGGGCTCTAGTTCAGACTTTGATGGGCTCAGCTGGAACATGTGTTCATTCCTCTACCTATAGTAAGCAGAACTGAGTCAGAGTGCAGAGTCTGGAGGCTTACCAGACTCTCTTGGAATCAACTTCTTTAACACGGTGGGGATGTCAGTCACAATTCTTTCCTGTTAGATTAAATATTTCCCTTCCAAGGTGAGCCTCAAGGTATAGAAAGAGTGGGACAAGTTCAATGGGAATCGTAGGCCGAAGTTTTTCAGTCAAGCTTTCTCAATAAAGCTCACAGCTTGGCTTCTTCCTACTCAACTCCAGTAAGTATATTTCTGAATTGATATATAATCTGTAAGAGGTAAAAAAGATCATGACTAGCTCCTCAGAAAACTCGCAATAGTAATATGCAATCTAATTTAACCATCTTAACAATGCTGGCTGCATCAAAGTGATCAAAATATTTAAAAATGCAATTTCCCAGAATTCTTAGTCTTATATCTCAGCTTGTTAGAATGCTAAGGCTCCTCATTGTCCCTTTTTTTTTTTTTTTTAAACTATCCATATTACTCTTTTTGAAACCATCAGTTTGACTCCTTTGGAGATGTCACTGGGTAACACCAGTGACCCATTTATTAGAGTTCACAAATTTGTGACTTGAGAGTCCTTGGGGCTGCCCTAGTTCTCTAGTTTTCAGCCTTCCCTTTGATTCTTTATGTAGTTAATGTTCTTTCATTAATTTTTTTAAAGCCAATTTTTGCTGTTTTTTTTAAGAACCTAGCTAATGCAGAATTGGTACTACAGAGTAACTTCTAGGCAATAGACTATGGCAGAAGCTCCTACTGAGACTAACATTCAAATCCAGAGCATGCATTTCTGGACGTAACTCTTGAAAAGAGAGTATGAATCATAATAAATCAGTATTAAGATCACTAATACTAAATGCATAAATGACAGACATTTAAGTGTTAGCGGTAATCCGTAATGTTGCTACTGGTGTGCTTTTAGGGGAAAGAACCATATTTATTATTCCTATTAGCAAAGAGGCAGTGTTTCCAGAAGCAGTCATTGCTTTCTATAAAGATTTTCAAACGTATTTCCTAAAAACAGGACCATAATTTTCAACTCTCTTCATATTTTTACTCAAGTTCTACTTCTGCTTTCCTTCTCAATCTCTCAAACGTCAACAGCCCAAGAATTCGACTGTCTTTTAATAGTGACCGCTATAACGCACCTCACAGTTTGGAAACAGAGACTCTGTTGTTCTGTTGCCAAGTTGTCTGACTCTTTGCAGAACCCCAGGGTCCTATCCTCCACTGTGTCCTGGAGTTTGCCCATATTCATGTTCATTGATTCAGTGATGTTACCTAACCATCTCGTCCTCTGCTGCCCTCTTCTCTTTCTGCCTTCAGTATTTCCCAGCATCAGGGTCTTTTCCAATGTGTCAGCTCTTCGCATCAGGTGGCCAAAGTATTGGAGCTTCAGCTTCAGCGTCAGACCTTCTAATGAATATTCAGGGTTGATTTCCTTTAGGATTGACTGGCTTGACCTGCTTCCAGTCCAAGGGAATCTCAGGTCTTCTCCAGCACCACAGTTCAAAACATCAATTCTTCGGCGCTCAGCCTTCTTCACAGTCCAACTCGCATATCCATCCATGACCACTGGAAAAACCATAGCCTCAACTAGACGGACCTTTGTTGTCCAAGTAATGTCTCTGCTTTTGAATATGCTGTCTAGGTTGGTCATAACTTTGCTTCCAAGGAGTAAGCATCTTTTAATTTCATGGCTGCAATCACCATCTGCAGTGATTTTGGAGCCCCAGAAAATAAAGTCAGCCACTGTTTCCACATCTATTTGCCATGAAGTGATGGGACTGGATGCCATCATCTTAATTTCTGAATGTTGAGCTTTAAAGCCAACTTTTTCACTCTCCTTTTTCACTTTCATCAAGAGTCACATCTTTTCTTCCAAGGAGCAAGTGCCATTTAATTTCATGGTTGCAGTCACCATCCACAGCAATTCTGGAGCCCGATAAAATCTGTCGCTGCTTCCACCTTTTTCCCTATTTGCTGTAAAGTGATGGGACCAGATGCCATGATCTTTGTTTTTTGAATATTGAGTTTTGACCATCCCTAAATCAACACAATTTCCACTTCTACATAACTGCTTTTCTTATTCAGGAAAAAAAAGACATGGGTGGGCCTAAGTTAGATACTTCCAGCTCCTCTCTGGGGATGGCTTTTACAGCAGTATACATGATACCCATCATCAAAACCTGGTACCTATTTGTCCAGCAGCACCAAGAGATGAAAGAATGCGAGACATCGCCCTTTATTCTCAACAAGCACCCAGCTGGATCAGAGAAAGATTATTCCAAGTGAAATAACACAAACACACAATGAAATAAACCTCTTTGGTTACTTGATGGTCCTCTGTCGTATACTTTCCTCTCCTTCATAAGATCTCAAGCTTTAGAAAGGCCAGGACTTTGTTTCATTCTTCGTAATACTTGGCATGCAGTATTCTTATTCTGCACATTAATAGATGCTCATTATGTAATTTCTGAACGAATGGGATATAGATTATGTATATTTACTTAATAGTGAAGGTTGAATGAATACATATCAAGATCTTAAAACAGTGTCTGCTACTACATACTTAAAAAAATGAATTATTACAAAATGAGCTAAGATTTAGTATAGAGATTAGAAAGCAATTTTTATAAGTTTGCCTTAAACTGACTCTGGAAAAATAGGTGGGAACTGAAAGAACATACTTGATGAGAGTATTAATGCAGGCACAGGCAGAGGAATAAACGTGATGTTTAAGTATACAGCTGACCTTTGAACAACAGTTTGAACTGTGCAGGTCCACTTATATTTGGCTATTTTTCAATAGTAAATACTATAGTACCACATGACCCATGGTTGGTGGAATCCATGGGTTTGGGGTGACCACAGATATGAAGGGCTGGCTATAAGTTTTACTGGGATTTTCAATTGCTTCGAGGGTCAGTGTTCCAACCCCCATGTTGTTCAAGGGTCACTGATAATAAACCTAAGAGCATAGAAAGGTTGTATACAATCTAACATTTGCTAAACTCAATTAATTCCAAGTGACATTTATCATTTTACATAAAGAACAATGTTTATTTTAAATCTACTGTTAGAGGGTGAAGGAGGTTTAATAAAAGTTTGTCCAATAAACTGAAAGTACCTCAAGACTTACTCTACTTTGTGTCCTTAGGCCCTCCCTACAATATAGTAGGCACAGGAAATAATATGCCGTACTGAATCCATAATAACTACGTAACTGTATCAATACACCAATATAAAAAATTTAATACAAATGTAAAACATACACATTTAACTTTATTTCATCATTGCCATTTAAAGCTTGATTTTATAAAACATCAAAGACATTCTTAAGAGTGCTGTATCACAACAATTTGAAAAGTGGGAATATCCACAGCTTTATAGGCTCAAGTTACATAAATTAAACTCAAATAATTGGACATTTTTTCAATACAGAAACTATACAAATGAAATAAATGACAAGAGGATGCAATAGGAGAAATATGTCACTACTTATGGACTATCATTAGTTACTTTCAGGATGTAAATGAAGATTCTGAATATTCATATTTCTTTTGTTCTATTTCATATTTAAATATTTCTCTACATTCTGAGTCAAGCTACTTGACCAAAAGTCTGATTTAGGAAGGCATTTAGCAAAAGTTTTTCCACCTATGGTTACTACCTCCAAAGAAAGTAACACTGCAGTACTGATGCAATCTGCGCAGTTACTTTACTTTAATGTCAACCCTATGGAAAGTCAGATAGGTACCAAAAACGGAACAATTTTGCACAGATTCAGTTAGGTATCATGTTAAGTTTTCCTCATCTAAAAATTAACCAATGAAGTAAAACATACCAACTACAGTTGACCTGGTAGGAAAACCACATTTGAGAGTTACAAGTACGTTATTGTCCATATCTCATCCTCAGTCATTGACAGGAATTTTGTAGGCTACCATGCTGTTTACTTTGTGAATTGTAGTAGTAAATGAACGAAGACGAACTTCCTCAGAATTGGTAATGAACTGTGGTCCCGACTCTTCCCATTTTTCAGGTACAACCAGATCTTTGTCTGTATAAATGAGGAGATCAAATGAACCTAAATTGGAGATAAAATCATTAAAGTACATTATTTTTTTCCAAAGTAGAAGAACCCTCCTTGTCTCTCTCACATTTTGAACCACCCAGAGTATTAGAAAAGAGAGTTTAGCATGGTCTGTAATAACTAGTCAATTGCTTTTCCTCCATAGAAATTTACTGTATTACAGAAAATATTGTACTCCTTTTGCTTTATCTTATGAAAACTTCAAGTTTTCTTTTTTTTAAAAGAGAAAACCATTATCTGCAGAAAGTATGGAGTCAATCACACAGGACAGCATAAAGGCAACCTGAAGGAAAGCTAACATCTGGGCTCTGTGACTGATGTAGCCTGGGGCCTAGAGCAGTGTCTCGCATATAGTAGGCATTCAGGAAATATCTGATAAGGTAGAAAAGCAAGACAGTTATGGCTAGCCTTAAAAATATACATAAAAAAATTAAGATAATGAACAGGATTACATTAACACATTCAAGAATGAATATTGTGGAATACTTTCATTCCTTTCCTTTTCAGAATTTCCAAATTTCTAGAATGCATATAACACTACTTCTGCTTTATAATGCGTTTTTCATTTTTATTATGTAATATTAATAATTAAGAACAAATTTATTATGTAATATTAATAATTAAGAAAAAATTTAATAAAGGACTAATTCTTAAAATAGTAGCTTAGTCTGTTCCCTGACAAATTTTAAGTCAATGTGAAGTTGTATAATACTTACAAGAAACTTCCAACAGTGGCAGAAATGTTACTGTAGCTGTGATCTGTCTGATCACTGAACGGATTTCATCTTGGATAGCTTTCTGAGACTTTTCTCTGGGTGCACTATTGAAGAAACCAAATCAATTTAAGTGTTAACAAATTAATTTAAAACATTGGTAAGACTGATTAAATGTTTCCAAGATCAAATGAGTAATACATTAAAATGGAGTTTTTTTTTTTCTTTTTTTTTTTTTTTAAGTTATATCATTAGGGCCTATATACCACAAGAAGCATATGCATTTTTATTATTTCATTTATCATTCCAGTCATTTTCTAGGGGTGGTCTTAAAATCAGGTCATTTGTTATCAGATAATCAGAAAACTGGCCAAGTGCTTCAAGTTAGGAAAACTACAGCACCTTTCAAAAAATGAAAATAATAGTATCTAATAATAATAGTATCTAAAATATTTTGTTGGTGCATTTTTTGTAATGCTTAATTCCCTACTGCCTCAAATAAGATATTAAATTAAATATTAAATTATTCTTATAAGCTAAAAATTTCCTAAAATAAACCAAAGCCTTCAGAAGCAAACTACATTTCATTATGAAAAATGATTCTGAATTTACCAGTAAGCAAGCCTAGGACTATGCTAGACATGATCATATAAGCATTTCCCATTCAGGTGGGCTGGAAACTTTTTTATGAAGTGTCTTAGAAAATTTGGGGCATTCAATGAAATACAATAGAGCTGAATCTTAGGCTTGGGGAACCTAGGATAACCCCTGATGGTTAAAAGTACCTTTAAACAATTCACTAAACGGGTCACCAAGTACATACTACCATAAACACTGAAGGGTGAAATTCACCAATTTACTCTATAGGCAATTATGTTAAAAGTTCACTGTCTTATATAAGACTAAGGAGACTAAGGATCAAATTAAACATCCTAGCCATTAAAAAGAATACATTTGAATCAGTTCTAATGAGGTGGATGAAACTGGAGCTTATTATAGAGTGAAGTAAGCCAGAAAGAAAAACACCAATACAGTATACTAACGCATATATATGGAATTTAGAAAGACGGTAACAATAACCCTGTGTACAGACAGCAAAAGAGACACTGATGTATAGAACAGTCTTTTGGACTCTGTGGGGGAGGGTGAGGGCAGGATGATTTGGGAGAATGGCACTGAAATATGTATAATATCATATGTGAAACGAATCGCCAGTCCAGGTTCGATGCATGATACAGGATGCTTGGGGCTGGTGCACTGGGATGACCCAGAAGGATGTTATGGGGAGGGAGGAGGGAGGAGGGTTCAGGATGGGGAACACGTGTACACCCGTGGCAGATTCATGTTGATGTATGGCAAAACCAATATGATATTGTAAAGTAATTAGCCTCCAATTAAAATAAATAAATTTACATTTAAAAAAAAACATAGTAGACAAAAATTGTATTTTATATGAAACTTGTTCAATATAATTAGAACTCATTTGGTAATGAAAATAAATTTTAAAACATACGAAAATGGAAGTAATTCCTACTTACCTGTCATCTTTTGCAGTCTTGTCACACTCAATATCAAACTGCCATCTTTCAAGGACCTCTCCACTTTCAATATTTGAGATGACTACCACCAGTTTCTGAACTGAACACTTGTATAACCATTCTGCAATACACAAAACAAGGCATCTCTTTTAGTTTACTGCATTACAAAGCAACTCTCCTACCAAGACCAACTTCCTATCCTCAGCAAATTTCTCCCACTGCTATTTTGGTTCTCCTCCAAATTGTGCAGAAAATTTGCCCCATCAATGGTCTAGCTCCCAATTTCAAATTCTCAGTATTTGTGCCAGGTATAGCACTGGGTGCTAAGACAGTGAACATGAGGTACTTCCATCCTAATCCAAGGGAAGGGTGAAGGAGATGTCATTACTCTAACAGCAACAATAAATGTGCAATTGTAACTGCTGTAACTGCTGTGATGGTGCAGTTTCCTAGGACATAATAGCGGTTACCTATGATGGTGCAACACATACTACAATTAAAGCACAGAATAGGAAATTCTGACTGAGGGGGTTTGAGTTTTGTTCTAAGAGACAACAATATACATATGCAAAACAGGGAAGAGGGTATAGGTTTTAAAACACGAAATGATGGGTTTATGTTGGTGGTGTGAGGTCTTAGTTGAGGCACGTGGGATCTCCCTGCTAAAGCTATAGGTCTTGGACTCAAAACAGATCACTGGATCAGAGGACTGAAAGGAGGCCAATACAACTGCAATTTAAGAAACGGAGGATGAACAAGGCTGGTCTGACAAGAATAATGGGCCACACCACACAAGGTCATGAGCGCCAAATTAAAGATGTTACACTCTAAGAACTAAGGAGGTCATTACTGTGTTTGAAGCAGAGTATGATGTGACTCAAGTTGTATTTGAAAACTATCCTTCTGGGTGTGATGTAGAAAGTAAACTGGAAGTAAACAGGGGATCTAGGGCACTAATTCATGAGTAACTCAAGCAAGAGCGAATCAAGACTTAGAGAAAGATATACTGGTAGAGATGGAGCAGTAGACAGATTCAGGACATTTCATGGTTAAAACTGTTAAGATTTATTGGATTACCTCAGGGTAAGGAAGAGGAATGAATCAGGGATAGCTCCCAAGTTTCTGATTTATGTCAGTAGTCGGATGGTTGATCCAGTCACCAAGAGGAAAGAGAACTGAAATGGAGATGATCCTAAACTCAGTTTTTAGAGAAATGGTAGACTGGAAGAAACACAAGCTGGAATCAAGATTGCCCGGAGAAATATCAATAACCTCAGATATGCAGATGACACCACCCTTATGGTAGAAAGTAAAGAGGAACTAAAAAGCCTCTTGATGAAAGTCAAAGAGGAGAGTGAAAAAGTTGGCTTAAAGCTCAACATTCAGAAAACGAAGATCATGGCATCCGGTCCCATCACTTCATGGGAAATAGATGGGAAAACAGTGGAAACAGTGTCAGACTTTATTTTGGGGGGCTCCAAAATCACTGCAGATGGTGACTGCAGCCATGAAATTAAAAGACGCTTACTCCTTGGAAGGAAAGTTATAACCAACCTAGATAGCATATTCAAAAGCAGAGACATTACTTTGCCAACAAAGGTTTGTCTAGTCAAGGCTATGGTTTTTCCTGTGGTCATGTATGGATGTGCGAGTTGGACTGTGAAGAAGGCTGAGAGCCGAAGAATTGATGCTTTTGAACTGTGGTGTTGGAGAAGACTCTTGAGAGTCCCTTGGACTGCAAGGAGATCCAACCAGTCCATTCTGAATGAGATCAGCCCTGGGATTTCTTTGAAGGAATGATGCTAAAGCTGAAACTCCAGTACTTTGGCCACCTCATGCAAAGAGTTGACTCAATGGAAAAGAGTCTGATGCTGGAAGGGATTGGGGGCAGGAGGAGAAGGGGACGACAGAGGATGAAATGGCTGGATGGCATCACTGACTCAATGGACCTGAGTCTGGGTGAATTCCGGGAGTTGGTGATGGACAGGGAGGCCTGGTGTGCTGTGATTCATGGGGTCGCAAAGAGTTAGACGCAACTGAGCGACTGAACTGAACTGAACGACTGAACTGAACTGAACTGTGAAGTGGTATATTATACAGCTGCATAAAGACATTAAGGGAGTCACTCAATAAATGAGCCAAGAGTTAGGAGAGGCTTTGGTTAGATATTGATTCATGAGTCAGATACACAAGATGTTACTAGAATTATGTGTGTATATGTAAGAGGTCAACTAGAGAGAGATTACAGTTAAGAGGGCCTCAGACTGAGCCCTCAATCTTAGAAACTGAGAATACTTTATTCAGGAATTGGTAGGTTTTTTTTTTAAAGAGATAGAAAATATTTTAGAAATATTGAAGGCTTATGGGTCACCTACGTAGCATAGTCTTCTTTAAAATGTAATATTCTTAGCTTGCAAGCAGTACAAAATAAGCCACTTGTTGGATCTGGCCTGTTGGCCTCGCTCACCCCTAGCATATGTGAACAACTTTTACCAGTTTACCTGTGAAAAAGAGACTGAGTGGTCATTTGAAGATATGGGGAAGTTGGTGATTTTTTTCTCTCTTAAAAATGGAAATGAAACCAATGGGAATAATCCAAATGGAAACAAAGAAAGTGACAACATAAGAGACAGGAAATAGGGTAAAGTTCCTAAGGCTAGAGAAGTGGAATTTAAAAGACTGAATAATTTGCCTGTAAAGCATTTCCTCCATTTTAACTAAAAGGGAGAAATTAAGTAGGAAAGTGTAGATACATCTGACAAGAAATGTTATTGGTCTCAAAGGACACAAACCAAAACCCAGTAACTTAGGCAAGGCTGGCTTGCTACTTCTTCAGATTAAGATGAAGACATACATCCATAGTTGCCTAGAGGTTCCATAGCAAACAATCTGAGTACAGCCGTAGGAATGACTATGGGTGGCTTAGCTCTGAAGTTAATGAAAACGTAATGATGTAATCTGAAAATGAAGCTAGTTGAAACAACAAAAGTGATTCATGAATTTTAAAGTTAAAAAAAAAAATGCAGCTGTAGTATTTTTAGAACTAGTATTTTGGAAGATCTAATGAGCAGAAAGGGAGAAACAATTTACAACACAGAGAAATTAGAAATGAGAATCCTAAGTGGAGAGAAATATGAAAAAGAAACTAGTAGAGATTCTAGAAATAAAAGGAATAGATGGAGCATACTAATCCAACAATACTGCAACTTCTTGAGCTAAAAGAAGAAAATGAGTGTGCAGACAGAAAAGGCTTACTGACTCACAGGCATGATTAAAAAAAAAAAGACAAATGGAAACAGGTGAAAAATAAGAAAATTCCAATGAGTGCTGTTATTTAGTAGTTCCTTCTTTTTAAAGTTTAGTTCCCTAAATTGAATCTGATTTTAGTTCCTTCCTCTTAATATATATAATGATGGCTTTAGACTCCAAGCAGCTACAAAAAATATATGCAGTGGATTTTTCTCAGATAACAAACGCCATCATAATTACATAAAATTCCAATGTGTTCTATCATCCCTGAAGGAGTTGATGGAGATTGTTTTGTTAAGCCATATCAGATTCCGAACCTTAAAATATTCAGCCTACTCAAAAGTGGAGGAAGGGTAGGAATTCTTTCAATTTGTATGTTATTTGCTTCCCTCTCAACTGGTTCACTGTATTGGAGATGGTAGTGCGGTTTACACTACCCTATACAGAGCTGAAAAATGACCACCAAGAAGCTAGAAAATGTGGATGGTAGGTGTGCTCGTATCCAAGTCTTTACAACCCAATGGACTGTAACCTGCCCGGCTCCTCTGTCCATGGGATTATCCTGACAAGAATACTGGAGTGAGTTGGCATTTCCTCCTCAAGGGGATCTTCCAGACTCAGGATGGAACCTGAGTATTCTGTGTCTCCTACATTGGCAGGCGGATTCTTTACCACTGAGTCACCTGGGAAGCCCCGAGGATCTTATTAACATAAAGGCCTGCAAAACTCAAAACTGTGTCCAACAATAAAATACCTTTTAGTTGATCCACCACATTATTTAGGTATTTTATGAGCTCAGGATCAGTAGTTACAAGCAAGGTGAGTCCATATTTCTGCACCCGAGTAAAGGTTTCCGATGGATATATGCCACGCTGATATAAAATACTGTTGATGCCAAATGCTGAAAACATAAGAAATATTAAAGTCATCGTCACGTTGTAAATTCAGGGGAAATAAAGCATATGTAGATGGGGCTATGGTTTCATTAATACTGTAAAGTTATAAATGTCTAAACACGTGTTTGTGTTTTGCTGAAAGCCGAGTGGGTACAAAGTGGCATTAAAAAAAATCCTTAAAATCTTGCGTCTAAGTGATAGCTGCATTTATGTGGCAACAGAAGAAAAATGCCAAACTGCACTAATCTACCAGTGCCAAATTTCATGTCATTGTAAAACAAGTCCAGATGCCTCTTTTATGATTCGAGGGTGTCAAAACAGGCAACTGACAGACGGGTACCAAGCCCGGGCAGGCCTCTCCCCGTCTCTCTTTCCTCCTCTTATCCTCACCAGTCTTGCCAGGTTCTGTCAGCAGGTACACCTGGCCGAGCTCAGAACAGCTCTTCCCGAGGTCTAGCCCGTCACGGTCCACCCCCGAGGCCCCTCGCCGTGGGGGCGGGGGGTGTGGGAGGAGCTCTGCATTGGAAAGAAACGCTCCCGCAAAGGGGACCCCCGCAAGGCGGGCCCCTGCAGCGCCCGGGCCGCCTCCTCCGCCGGCAGCAACACGAGCGGAGGCGGCGCCCGCCGCCCCACTTCCTGAGCCCTCCTGCGGGCACCGGAGGCCGCGGTACAAGGGCCGGGATTCGGGGCCGCTCCGGCCGAGCCGCGGGCCTGCGGGCGGCCTGCGCTCGGCTCTCCCCGCCCTCCGCCCCGCGCGAGGAGGACTTACAGAAGAACTCGGCCACGATCTCGGCGCTCCCGCGCAAGGTGATGCCTTGCTCCCGGGAGAGTTGCAGCGCCATGGCCAGGCCCACGGATGACGGTACACGCTTCCACCCAGCAGAAAGCGACGCCAGGGGCTTCCGGAGCAGTTCCCCGCCACTCGTTTCAAAAGGAACGACGCAGGACGCCGTCGCGCCCTTTGCGCAGGCGCGGAGCGCGTCTAGCCCCTCCCCCCCCGCCCCCCCCCCGGGGTCGGGCCCTTTGCGCAGGCGCGAAGAGCCTCTAGACCCCGCCTGTCGCGCCCTTTGCGCAGGCGCGAAATGCCTCTAGACCCCCGCCCTGCGCGGCGGTGTCCGGCCGGTTCTCTAGGCCCCTGCGGGAAGCGGCGGTTCGCGCAGGCGCAGTGGGGAGGCGTGGCGGCGCCGTTCCCGGGCGGTGACACCTGGCCGGGTTCCTGCTGTAGTTGTGGGCTGGCTGGCGGGCTGGCGGCTAGAGGGGAAGACGGTAGGTCCAGGTTTTAGTGGCCGCTCTCTGGGTCTGCGGACAGAGCGACCTAGGAGCACAATTCCCGAGTTTGGGAGATTCTTTGAAAGTTTTATGAACTGTCCGCCACCCTGAGTGGCCCCAGTGATCCTTAGTCAGCGGTTGGAATTTGCTAGGTGCTCTGGGAGTTTGCTTCCCCAGTGGCTCAGACGGTGAGGACTCTGCAATGCCGGAGACCTGCAATGCACGATCCCTAGGTTGGGAGGATTCCCTGGAGAAGGGAATGGCAAAGCACTTCAGGATTCTTCCCCGGGGAATTTCATGGGCAGAGGAGCCTGGCAGGCTGCAGCCGATGGGGTCACAGAGTCGGACGCGACTGAGCGCCTAACACTTTCAGTTTCAAAGCAGCTGCGTGCCGCAGACAAGGTTTTAGAGATATTACTGTGCCGGCGTGGTGTTTTCCTGAGAAATTGGGCTAGGGATGAAAGGGACGAACGGAATCCCTTTTTCTTTCCCTCGTCCTGGCTCAGCTCGAGTCTACCCCCGACCCCGCTGCTAGGCGGAGCCTGGGGGCAGCAAAAATCTGCGTCTGATAGTCCAGCCTCTACTCTGTGTACCCCACCACCCCTAGACAGATGGTCAGGGAATAAAGTTCTCTTACCAAAAAGGCTCGTCAACACTGAAGAGCTTCTCAGGGAATTTTGACTCAAATCCAGTGGCTTTGAATGTTTCTATGAGAAGTATTAAGCAGATGTTGTTTAGTCGCTAAGTGGTGTCTGCCTCTTTTGCGACCTCATGGACTTGTAGCCTGCCAGGCTCTTGTGTCCATGGGGCTCTCCCCGCAATAATGCTGGAGTAGGTTTCCATTTCCTCCTCCAGGGGGTCTTCCCCCACCCAGGAATCCAACCGGCTTCTCCTGCATTGGCAGGCGGATTCTTGACCACTGAGCCACCAGGGAAACCCAATTAAGCAGATAGTGCACTACTACTGTCATGTCAGTTGTGAAGCAATTGTATTCCTACAGCAGGTGGAGAAATTATTTGTGAAATGAAGTCTGAGAAACCTGCCCAGATGTAGTTATTTAATTATATGAGAAAGTGCCTGAGTGTATTAGTTTTCTATTGATGTGTAACAAATTATGACACATTAGTGGTTTAAGAAAAACACCACCACCCATTTATTATCTCAGTCCTTAGATGGAGAGTCTGGGCATGGCATGGCTGGGTGCTCTATGTAGCCTGGTAAGTTTGAAGTAAAGGCACCTGGCTGCACGAGAGATCTCACCTAAACTCCGGGTTTGAGGTCCTTGGTTCCTGGCAGAATTAATATCTTTGTTCTTAAATTGAGGTCCTCATTGGGTTGCTAGCTGTTGGCCAGAGGCCAGTCTTGAGCCCTTGTCACACTTCCACTCTCTCTCTTTCCAAGGAGGTCCTTTTTAACAGCTCATGTGATTAAGTCAGATGCAGGCAGGTGGTTTCCTCTTTGTTAAACCTAATCTTCAAACTACCACACAATTCACTCTCTCATCTCACACGCTAGTAAAGTAATGCTTAAAATTCTCCAAGCCAGGCTTCAGCAGTACGTGAACCATGAACTTCCAGATGTTCAAGCTGGTTTTGGAAAAGGCAGAGGAACCAGAGATCAAATTGCCAACATCCCCTGGATCATGGAAAAAGCAAGAGAGTTTCAGAAAAACATCTATTTCTGCTTTCTTGACTATGCCAAAGCCTTTGACTGTGTGGATCACAATAAACTGTGGAAAATTCTTAAAGAGGTGGGAATACCAGACCACCTGACCTGCTTCTTGAGAAACCTATATGCAGGTCAGGAAGCAACAGTTAGAACTGGAACAGTTAGACATGGAACAACAGACTGGTTCCAAATAGGAAAAGGAGTATGTCAAGGCTGTATATTGTCACCCTGCTTATTTAACTTACATGCAGAGTACATCATGAGAAACACTGGGTTAGAAGAAGCACAAGCTGGAATCAAGATTGCCAGGAAAAATATCAATAACCTCAGATATTCAGATGACACCACCCTTATGGCAGAAAGTGAAGAGGATCTAAAAAGCCTCTTGATGAAAGTGAAAGTGGAGAGTGAAAAAGTTGGCTTAAAGCTCAACATTCAGAAAACGAAGATCATGGCATCTGGTCCCATCACTTCATGGGAAATAGATGGGGAAACACTGGAAACAGTGACAGGATTTATTTTTGGGGGGCTCCAAATATCACTGAAGATGGTGATTGCAGCCATGAAATTAAAAGATGCTTGCTGCTTAGAAGAAAAGTTATGACCAACCTAGATAGCATATTGAAAAGCAGAGACATTACTTTGCCAACAAAGGTTCCTCTAGTCAAGGCTATGGTTTTTCCAGTGGTCATGTATGGATATGAGAGTTGGACTGGAAGAAAGCTGAGCACTGAAGAATTGATGCTTTTGAACTTCGGTGTTGGAGAAGACTCTTGAGAGTCCCTTGGACTGCAAGGAGATCCAACCAGTCCATTCTAAAGGAGATCAGCCCTGGGATTTCTTTGGAAGGAATGATGCTAGGGCTGAAACTCCAGTACTTTGGCCACCTCATGCGAAGAGTTGACTCATTGGAAAAGACTATTATGCTGGGAGGGATTGGGGGCAAGAGAAGGGGACAACAGAGGATGAGATGGCTGGATGGCATCACCGACTCAATGGACGTGAGTTTGAGTGAACTCCGGGTGTTGGTGATGGACAGGGAGGCCTGGCGTGCTGCGATTCATGGGGTCGCAAAGAGTTGGACACGACTGAGTGAACTGAACTGAATCTTCAAAATGATTTTGCCTCATAAATACATGTCTGGCCACACTCAGGGGGAGGGATTATATAGGATATGTTCCCTAAAGACCACAAATTTGGGGGCCATCTTAGAACTCTGCCTATACACAGTGTTATATATCAGAATTTAATCAGTTTGAAGAGTGAAACAGGTATATAGGTAATAAGCTGACTTTATCCAGTAATACTTTCCTTACATATTTTAGTCTCTGTGGTACAAGTGTGTTTGTGTGTCTTTAAATCACCTCCTTTTCACTTCTGCCACCAGGATTTTGGGTTAGAGCCATGCTGGTAGAGCGTGATGCCCACCTTTCTCCGTGTAGAAATTGTCTCTCTTTCTAAAGAGCTTACTGCTTAGCACTTCAGGAAAGACATCCTTTAGTTTCACAATACTATAGTTTGTAAATTTTTTGAAGATACAAGTAATCATTAGTATCAATATAAGTTGGAAATTCTAGAAGGCTGGTGAAATATATGAGGTTTTCATCTATAGAGGAAGTATTTGTTAGTACTTTCTTTGTGTTCTTAAGAACTTAAGTTCATGTGACTTAAGAACTTGAAATATGCTGGTTTGAATTGAGATATGCTACAAGAATAAAGTACCAGATTTTGAAGTCTTGGTATGAGAAACAAATACACACACACACACACACACACGTAACAAATGTGTCTGTGTGTGTATGTGTGTGTGTGTGTGTATGTATGTGTATATATATATATATATATATATATATTTAGTTAGGTGTTCAGTCGTGTCCAACTCTTTGGGGCCCATGGACTGTAGCCCACCAGACTCCTCAGTCCGTGGGACTTTCCAGGCAAGAATACTAGAGTGTGTTACCATTTCTTTCTCCAGGCAGTCTTCCCGACCCAGGGATCCTATCTGGGTCTCCCACATTGCAGGCTGGCTATTTACCTTCTGAGCCACCAGGGAAGCCCTGTAAAGTATATTGATATGTCTTTAATTGATTACTTATTGCAATGATACTATATGTGCACTGGGTTAAATAAAACATTAAAATAATTTCACTTTTTTTTCTTTTTAGGTTTTTAATCTACCAGAACATTTTACAATAACGTATGTAACTTGTATTCTATTTATACTGGATGGTGCTGGTCTTTTTTATGGAATCTAAAAGATAACTTGTTTTAACCAGAATCCCAAATGATTCTGATGCAAGTTCTTAAATCACTCTTTGAAAAGCAGTAAACTGTGATGGTGATTTTAGTAATGCCGGCCTAGGAGCTTGAATTCTTGGACAAAGTGGATGCCAGAGCTTAAATAAGAAGATGTACATCAGAGAAAGATGTTTTGAAAAAAGAATTGAGTTTTGATGACTGATGTGGAGAAAGAATGAAATGGTAGTACAGAATCCAAGGTGGCAAGCATGTAGTATATGCTGGTATTGGTCAAAGCTGCTTAACTCTGGGCCTGTTCTGTTTCTTGTTTATCACGATAACACGTGATTCTAGAAGCTTTGGTGGAACTCCTTTCCCACTTTTGGGTGCTTGGTTTGATGTTGACTCCATCTCATCTAAAGCATACACTCTTATCCTTACAAAAAGTTTTTTAAAAACTTGTTTTCAGTTACTTAAGTTGACTTTTATTCACAATTTGGTGACATCTTTCTAATGTGTTTTGAAGGTTTTTTGGACAGGGAGAAGTATAAATTAAGATTTATTTCTGAAGAAAATTCAAGCAGACTGTATAACCAAGCAATTAGAATTAATAAAAGAGATAAATATGAAAACGTATGTCATAAACAGGCCTGTATTCCATATTAGGATGCTAAAATCAGAAATACTTATGCAAATTTCTAAAGCTAGAGTCAAATGGAATTTTAGAGAGAAAGTGACAATAACTTAGCTGGACAAGCTTAGAGATGAAGAAAATGAGGTCCAGAGTAATTATATAGTCTGTTCAGTATCTGGTTTTTGTGGTTCAGTCTCTCAGTTGTGTCTGATTCTTTGCAACCCCATGGACTGCATCATGCTTGGCTTCCTGTCTATTAACCCAGTATCTGTTTAGTAGAAAATTTAGTAATAGAATCTAGGGTTCCTGATTTAGTTTCTTTTAAAAGTATTTCTGTTTGAAGATACTCTGGAAGATGCTTGTTTTTAAAATACTAACTGCTTTTAGACTAAGCATGTTCAGTAACCTTAGGTTGTTGAGTTGTTGCTAAGTTGTGTCCAACTCTTGCAGCCCCACGGGCTGTAGCCCTCCAGGCTCCTCTGTCCATGGGATTTCCCAAGCAAGAATACTAGAGTGGGTTGCCATTTCCTTCACCAGCGGATCTTCCCCACCCAGGGATCGAACCCACGTCTCCGGCATTGGCAGGTGGGTTCTTTAGCACTGAGCCACTGAGGAAATCCTGTGAACTTTCAGTAGCCTCACAGCCGTCAGTGTGTTAGTGAAGTCGCTCAGTCCTGTCCGACTCTTTGCGACCCCATCGACTACACAGTCCATGGAATTCCCCAGGCCAGAATACTGGGGTGGGTAGCCTTTCCCTTCTCCAGGGAATCTTCCCAGCCCAGGGATGGAACCTAGGTCTCCCGCCTTGCAGGCAGATTCTTTACCAGCTGAGCCACAAGGGAAGCCCAAAAATACTGGAGTGGGTAACCTATCCCTTCTCCAGGGGATCTTCCCAATCCAGGAATCATGGCAGTTACAATCCACAATCAGTTTTATGGCAGAATGCAAATAGCTGCAGCTGCCACAAGATGTCAGTGTTTACATGTGAAATAATACCTTTAAAACATTCAGTCCCTGTATGTATGTGTGCTTTAGTTCAAAATGAAATGCGGGAAAAAGAATTTAGTGATTTCTAAGGTATTTGTATATGTGGAACACATCAGAATGAAATGTTGGATCATAAGATAATACAGACCTGGTATCCTTCTTTTAACTATGTGGTGTGTATGCACACACTCAGGCCCTAAAGCATATTTATTTACATTTAAGTTGCATATTTGTTTTCACATGGAGAAAGAAAACATTTTGGATAGTTGAATCACTATTCTGATAGACTTAGGACAGTTTTCCATCAAATTTCCAGATGTTATTTTATTCTTGAGTCCAGTATCTTTAAATGGAGCATTTTGTTTGGAAATGGGTAAAGCAAGAATATTTATCTTTATAGTAAATTTAATAAGACATTTGTTTACTAAATTTAGGTAAAAATTCTGTGCACATAGGCATTTATATTTTGTCAATATGAGAAATTTGCCTTCTTGAACAGCAAGGATGCTGTCATGAATCTTTGTTACTCTATTTCTTATATAGATCTTTTCTCATATGATTTGAAGAGCAAGAAGTAAAATCAGAAATTTTCTACTCAGATTTCTCTGTAGATAGAATGAATGTTTACGTTTATTCATAAGCTTAAAAATTAAGTTACATAATGTAAATCTCCTAAAGATCCATTTTCCCCAAATACTTTCCTCCTAAGGACTGTTTGATTGTTGTTCCACATGTTCAAAATAATAGAACAATTTTAAATCATGGAATTTTATTAATAAACAGTGGCTTAATGAACTTAACAAATGTATTTCTGTACTTGCATAATTCATAATTTTTAATGATCCAGTTGCATACATAGGATATTAAAATTTTACCTTAGTAAAAATTAGGTACAAAAATTATTGAAAACATCATAATAATTCCATAAGTTCTTGCAATGAAAAATATGGGCTGTTCTTACTAGAAATTTGTACCATGTTGTATTGTTTATTATAATTCTGTTATAGGATACATATGGAGACTTAGAGTCTTCCATAGCTCAACCATAATTAGGCACCAGAAGGTATAGTTTGAAAGTAAAATGAAAATCTTATTCATATATGATTTTCAGAGATTGTTTGATGGAGCATTTATATATTTAGATATATCAACAAATAGGGTATGTGATATATATATGAAAAATGGGTCCTGTAATCAGTTGCCTCTGACAGCAGAGTATATTTTAAAATACAAGGGACATTTCAAACAAGTCAGAACAGGGTCTGATATGGAAACTAAAAACACAAAGACGCTATGAAAAATTAAAAGCCATGGTTGCAATTAAATTAATAAAAACAGATTTAAAGTGTTAAATGACATTATAATTACATATTAAATTTGGTTATTTTATGCCTGTAGTACCTTTTAAGCATGTTGCTTCTGAATTTTTGTAGATAAAATCATTTTTATTATTCTTAATATGTAAATATAAATGAATTAGTTTTGTTAAATCTACCAACTAATAATAAAATTAAGATGTTAGTTGAGTGAGTGGAAAATATTTTTTGAGACATTCCATAGACAAAATAAATAAGCCAGAAGTTGAGTGGTTTGCCATTTCTTCTCTACAATATAGGTTTATTTATCTCTAATGATAGACATTTTCCACAGTATTAGGTACAGTGCGTGCATGTGTGTATATGTATGTAGGAAATTAAGAAAGATGTAAAGAAGTATTTAAAGATGATTCTTATATCACTAGAAAATAATTTTACTATCACTAAATATATTAACTATATTAAGACTTATGTGGTTAATATGCTTCCTTATTCTTAAAAATCTTGGTTTAAATACTTACAAAGAGTGATTTAAAAGTCAGATACTTCAGCTTAATTTAATACTTGGGTTTTTAAAATTTGTTGTTTGAGTTTTGTTTTATTTTTTTGGCCATTATAGCCAAAAAAGATACATCACAGAGATATGAAGATGCAAGTGAAAGTGCATTGTTGACTTCTTATTTTTATTTATCAGTATTTAGCAGTGAAATGGCAACCCACCCCAGTGTTCTTGACTGGAGAATCCCAGGGATGGGAGCCTGGTGGACTGCCATCTATGGGGTTGCACAGAATCGGACACGACTGAAGCGACTTAGCAGCAGCAATTATACAGAGTCTTGAAAAACTACTAAATTCCCCATTTTCTTGGTACCAATCAAATATTCTTGTAAACTAATTTAAAAATATTGCATCTTTATAGTTTTAATGAATGGGTCTAAAAACAAAAGTTTAAGTATTTTTGGCCCATTTATTTAAACTATAAGAACATAATGCCTATTAGTTTGGAACTAATTGCTTTCATCTTAATTGCCTTTGGAACTAAATTGTAATTTAGAAGTATTATAAGTAGATTAGAAAAACTTGTTTCCAAGTTTTTTAATGCACAGATGAAGTTTTTTTAAAAAAATAATTGACACAGACATGCTCTTTCAGCAACACAAGTGTCTTTTGAAAAAAAAAATTCCTCATTTTAAGTCACTTTTTCTTCGAAAGAACATACATGTTAATTTTTCTGAAATTCTTTGTAGACCGCACAGTATCTATTGTTAGCTTCACAGAGGAAGCACCAGTGGATGTGCAACTGTTGACTTTCATTTAGGATACCAGTCATGATCAGTGACTTTCTGACGTGCAGATTGTGAGGATGTCGGTGTTGATCCATTTGTTACGTTTTAATACAGTTTAGTTTATTTTCTTGGATAAAAGAATCAGCTTAAATGGGAATTCCACATTTCTTCCTGTACCCCAGTGAATCCGTTTGTGCACATCCCACTCTGGAAATAGTTGGTTTAGATAGTATATGCAGAAACCCAACTGGTTACAGAACATATCACCTAGAGCTGGGGATGGTCATGGTCCTTGCTTGTCCCCCTCTCCAAGGCAGACATGGAATGGAATGGATGTAGCTAGGATGGTCAACTTGCATTTTTGTGTAGAAATCTGAGTTACTGTTCTCCTTGCTGGTTTCTGCCAGGGCAATCCTGTGAGGACAATGCATGATCTTTATTGGGAAAGAGTGCCCCAGACTTTTCCACTTAAATGTGCTAAAGGCATAGAATAAATACCCTCTTAGGAGTTTTGACAAATTCTTATGTGGTAAAAAACCCACTTGGATCACAAGAAAAAGCTTTACTGCTGGTAGCATAGGGGTAGAGTATCATGGCATTGTCTGAAGAAGCAGGAATCTCCAAGCAGTCTATCAGAAGCAGACTTCATAGGCAAATGTGCAAGAAAGGGTTGCCAAAATAGTATGTTCCAGAAACTTTTTAGAGGCAGACTATCTGAACAATTTAAGAAAAATTATCTAAGGACCTTTTCCCCTCGTATGTAAAATGGAAGTGGTAATAGTATTTGCCACATAAAATTTTGGTGAGGATTCCATTAGATAATGCAAGTGAAGCCTTGATTTACTGTTAATATATTATATTACTCTTGTTGTTGTTGTTGTTATTGTTTAGGTAGCTTTTCCTCCATTTTCCCATGCAACTTTCATGGGTCAGGTACATGTTTAGTTGAGGATAACTAAAGGAGTCCTTAGGTAAAGCAACTTAAAGTGAAGATGGGGACACACTCTCTTAATACTATGACAAAGCTGAAATAATAATACTACTGCTGCTGCTGCTAAGTCGCTTCAGTCGTGTCCAACTCTGTGCGACCCCATGGACTGCAGCCTACCAGGCTTCTCCATCCATGGGATTCTCCAGGCAAGAACACTGAAGTGGGTTGACATTTCCTTCTCCAGTGCATGAAAGTGGAAAGTGAAAGTGAAGTCGCTCAGTGGTGTCTGACTCTTAGTGACCCCATAGACTGCAGCCTACCAGGCTCCTCCATCCATGGGATTTTCCCAGGCAGCGGTACTGGAGTGGGGTGCCATTGCCTTCTCCCAATAATACTACTAACTACCACTTAATTAAGCACTTATTTTCTGCCAGGCACACTTCTAAGTGCTTTATATGAATCAATGTATTTAATCCCTTCACAAACCCATGACTTATGTACTGTTATTACCTGCATTTTTTACAATGGAGGAAACTAAGTTGCAGAAGGAAGCTGGATTAATTTACCCAAGATCACCCAGCTACAAGAACAGAGATCAAGTTCAGGAAAATCTAGATGATAGCAGGGTATGAATCCTGAAAGTGTGGAAGGTCTGACTCTATTTTGAATAATCTAGCTTGAGGGACCCTTTATGCTCTGTCCTTCCCTCTATTCTTGATGTGAAACTCCTGGAACCCACCCAGCAGTGGAAAACAACAAAGCGGAATGGCTGGAAACCTAGTGGAGACTCAGCACAGAGAGAAGAGCCTGGGCTTAGGGGTTGTCTCAGTTGAAGTAGTGTCTCTTAGGTTGAGAGTGGGCAACCAGAAAGGGTACCTGAGTGGGACTGGAACAACAGAAGTGGTTTTATTTTATGCACTGTATAAATGCTTTGGCTAAGAAACAGGTTGGTGATTGAAATCCAGCCTTCTCAGCTTGCCAACTCTGGATAGTTCCAACAAAAGGAAATGAGAATATAAACGGATTACAAATCTCTGAGACATTTTGAAAATGTGTTCAAGTGTTTGAACTCTGAAGAACTAAGTCTGGTATCTTAGAGGTCATCGTGGAATCGTATACATGGAGATCATGATAACTAAATTTGTGGAATTGGATTAATTTTCCTTCAAGTGAGTTTGAGTCAGGAAAAGACTTGGAAGGATCTGGGGGTAATAACTAATAAAAATGTCACATGGTTGAAGAAGACACAATGATGGAAACTTGGAAGAAATGAAAAATTAGGAGGCAAATCATGAGATGAATGTCCTAAAAACCTACTTAATGAATTTGAGTGGTAGAATATTTTAGTAGTTCAGTTCACAATTCAGTACAAATAAGAATGGGAAAACATCGTCAGATTTTGCACTTAAAAGATCTTTGGTGAACTAAGTGGAAGCAATTTGGGTCATGCAGAGGTGATGGATGTCTTTTCCAAGGAGTTTGGAAGTGAGGGGAAGAGAGACAGAACGTTTTGTAAGAGAAATGGAGAGTGGGGTGATAACATGAGCAATTGCTGGAACTTTGACATTTTATTTTTAGGAATATAGAGGAAAGACAGCCGGAAGAAATATATAAACTGTGGTTGGAAGTTGGAAAGGTGTAACTAACAGAGTCCAAGACCACAGAAAATAGCAGGTCAAGGACCTAGATTGGAAAAGCCTTAAAAGAGACCATTTTTTCTTGGGAAATGAAAATATGCAAGAAAGGAGAAGTGAGAGTATAGAATTCTTATTTTTTTAATGAAACATTAACTGAGGATAGCTGCAAAGGGTTCCTGGACCAAGTATCAGCGTGTGTGTGTGTGTGTCGGGGGAGGGGGATGGGGGGCTTCAGTACAGCAACAAGCAATTTTGTGATGCCAACAGTATCCTAGAATTCAACTCAATTCTGACACTACCTACCCAGAAATAGAGTCATATTCCATAGGTGAAGGCTCAGTCTCTCATATAAGGCCACCCTTCATTTCCAACACCAGTTTCAAGCCCAAGTTGTTTCCCTGTGCTGCTGACTTGTTGCAAACCAGAGGTTCTCACAGCCTCCTTCTTGGTTTTGATTAATTTGCTGGAACAACTAATAGAACTCAGGAAAGCGTGTTTACTCACTAATTACCCACTTATTATAAAAGACTATTAAAGGATATGAGTAAATCACCAGATGAAGAGATGTGTAGCGTGAGGTCCTGGACAAAGAAGCTCTGTGTGGCATGCGAGGTATTCTGGTTTCCCTACACAGAAACTTTCTGAAAAAGGGCAAGTGTGGTCCTTTTGGGTTTTTAAAGAGGCTTCATTACATAGTCTTGATTGATTGATGGGTTCCACCTTCAGTCTCCAGGGATGGGACTGAAAGTTCTGTCTAATCACAGGGTTGGTTTTCCTGGCAGCCAACCCCCACCCTTGGATGGGAGCCAAAAGTCACCTTCCCTGGAGCTCTATCTGCAACTGAAGGTTAAGGGACCAAATGTTACCTTTTTGCCCTTATCAATCAGGAAATTTCAAGGGTTTTGGAAGTTGTGAGCCAGAAACTGTGAATGAAGACCAAATGTCTATCATTATGTATGTATTTGGCCACTCTGCATGTATGTTATATATGTTGCTGGTAAGGGAGGGTCAAAAAGGACCCTCTCTCGTGGGCCTCAGTTCTCGGTAAGGACGAGGAGAAGAATCTGAGGTCTTACCCATGGCAAAAACAAGTTTGTTAAGGAAAGAACAGAACACCTCAAGGGAGAGGTGGGCCAAGCCAGGAGAGGCACTGGTGCCCAAGAGACAAGGTATGGGGTTTTTTCAGACTGGACTTTTACATACTTAGGTGGACATGACCTAACGGTTTTGATTTACAGTTGCAAGTTACATAAGAGCAGGCTCTCCTGTGCATGTCTTTCCCATAATTGAGTCTGTTATAATCAGATGTCTGTATGTGTAGAATATTTATGAATCTTTTATGGGCTCCTGTGGTCTCTTGAGGACACAGCTGTGCATCAAGGGCACAGGTGCCAGGGTTGGAGAAGCCCTTGTGTTTAGTTTGCATCTACTCTGTGCCTAGGGTGCAATGGCAGGAGGTGGAAGAGTCTCTGGTTATTTTGCAGCATACCTGTGAGCTCTCCTGGGCCACACTGGGGGTGTATGCCTCTCTTGCTACTAACACACACACACAAACACCTTCACGTGTGTGTGTATGTGTGTATTTCTCACATATACTTGGTCATGAACAAATATATAAATTTCCTATGAATCACAATATTGCAGTAACTTTCAGTTCTCAGTGGAGGGAGTGGCAGGTAGGGAAGTAGGCAGAGATAGGCAGACAAGGTTTTTTAGCACAGCCATTGTGGGGAATGGGAAGAAAAGTCAACCAAAGAGAACTAACAATCAGTTCAGTTCAGTGACTCAGTCCTGTACGACTATTTGCAACCCCATGAACCGCAGCATGCCAGGCTTCCCTGTCCATCACCAACTCCCGGAGTTTACCCAAACTCATGTCCATTGAGTCGGTGATGCCATCCAACCATCTCATCCTCTGTCGTCCCCTTCTCCTCCTGCCCTCAATCTTTCCCAACACCAGGGTCTTTTCAAATGAGTCAGCTCTTCGCATCGGGTGGCCAAAATATTAGTAACAATACAGAACATTTTTTCTCAAGAGTTTTTTTTTCTCTGTAGATATTTACTGAGTAATATTTATCTTGTGATGTGGTACTGTGTAGCTGCAAGAGAGAAAAAAAATAACCTTGCTTTGTCAGGAAAATCTAGTTGGGAAGCCAATACACAAACATAGTTGCAAATAAGGAGGTATCAGATGAGAACCAAGTGAATATATGCAGCAAATGCACAATGATTTCCAAGATAACTATGGGAATGTTTCTTGGAAGACAAGTTTAAGAGTGCTTCGAATTGGTTGGCAAGATGGGTGGTGGTTAGGGAAGGTTTAATGGCTAATACTAAGTTCAATTTGAGTCATAAAGTAGGGAAATAACCTTTTTTAGATGTGAACTTCCAGATGTTCAAGCTGGTTTTAGAAAAGGCAGAGGAACCAGAGATCAAATTGCCAACATCCGTTGGATTATCAAAAAAGCAAGAGAGTTCCAGAAAAACATCTATTTCTGCTTTCTTGACTATGCCAAAGCCTTTGGCTGTGTGGATCACCACAAACTTGAACATTCTGAAAGAGATGAGAATACCAGACCACCTGACCTGCCTCCTGAGAAATTTGTATGCAGGTCAGGAAGTAACAGTTAGAATTGGACATGGAACAACAGACTGGTTCCAAATAGGGAAAGAAGTACGTCAAGGCTGTATATTGTCACCCTGCTTATTTAACTTATATGCAGAGTACATCATGAGAAACGCTGGGCTGGATGAAGCACAAGCTGGAATCAAGATTGCCAGGAGAAATATCAATAACCTCAGATATGCAGATGACACCACCCTTTTGGCAGAAAGCAAAGAACTAACGAGCCTTGATGAAGGTGAAAGAGGAGAGTGAAAAAGTTGGCTTAAAGCTCAACATTCAGAAAACGAAGATCATGGCATCTGGTCCCATCACTTCATGGCAAATAGATGGGGAAACAGTGGAAACAGTGACACGATTTATTGGGGGGGGGGGCTCCAAAATCACTGCAGATGGTGATTGCAGCCATGAAATTAAAAGACACTTACCTTTTGGAAGCAAAGTTATGACCAACCTAGACAGCATATTAAAAAGCAGAGACATTACTTTGCCAACAAAGCTCCATATAGTCAAGGCTATGGTTTTTCCAGTAGTCATGTATGGATGTGAGAGTTAAACTGTGAAGAAAGCTGAGCGCTGAAGAATTGATGCTTTTGAACTGTGTTGGAGAAGACTCTTGAGAGTCCCTTGCACTGCAAGGAGATCCCACCAGTCCATCGCAAAGGAAATCAGTCCTGAATATTCATTGGAAGGACCAATGTTGAACCTCAAATTCCAATAGTTTGGCCACCTGATGCGAAGAACTGACTCATTTGAAAAGACCCTGATGCTGGGAAAGATTGAAGGCGGGAGGAGAAGGGGACGGCAGAGGATGAGATGAATGGATGGCATCACTGACTCACTGCATGAGTATGAGTAAGCTCTGAGAGTTGGTGATGGACAGGGAGGCCTGGCCTGCTGCAGTCCACGGGGCCGCAAAGAGTCAGACATGACTGAGCTGAACTGAACTGAAACGTATAAGTAGTATATTACAGGCACAGAACTGAAAATCAACAGACCCAAGGTTTAAGCACCAAACTAGCTTGCTTTTACCTGGGACACAGTTCTCATGTAATCAAGTCACATCTGGGTCTTCTTTCTTTTTTGCTTTTGTAACAGGCTGGAAAACTTGTCCTCTTCCGAGATTTTAGAGAGCCATTGAAGATTTTGGACTTGGGAATATAGAGTGATATTTAGTAGCATTAGCATAGCTGATGTAAAGTACAGATATAGAGTTGTGGGCTTCCTGGGTGGCTCAGACGGTGAAGCAACTGCCTGCAATGCAGAGCCCAGTTTCGATCCCTGGGTCCGGAACATCCCTGGAGAAGGTAATGGCAACCCATTCCAGTGTTCTTGCCTGGGAAATCCTATGGACGGAGGAGCGTGGCTGACAGGACAGACTGCAGAGTTATAGAAACAAGCAAAGCAAGAGTACTTGAGTACTTCTTCAGTGTGTAAAGTCAGGTGAGTGCTGGAATTACCAGGAGAATCCCAGGATTTGCCTCATTATCACAGATTCATCAATTTCCCCCCTTTCTCCTTTCTAAAGGTATCTTTGGTGTATTCTGTTTATGGTTCTTTAACTCCCCTAAATTTCCAGTCATTTAGAAATCTGTCCTTTCCTCTTGACCTTGTTTGCTCTGCCTTGACTGTTCTTTTTGTATGAGTTGTGCTGCTCTCTCTCTGTCCTGACTTTATTCAGCCTCAATCACAGAGAGTCCTAATAAACTGATGGCCTCTTCCATTCGATTTCTAAGATCAATGGTATATTCTGTAATATTTATTGAACTTCATGGCTACTAATGTTTGATATCATATTATTATGAAAGTGCA
The DNA here is from genome assembly GCF_029407905.1 of Bubalus kerabau. NCBI lineage: Eukaryota > Metazoa > Chordata > Mammalia > Artiodactyla > Bovidae > Bubalus > Bubalus kerabau. Next base: position 2,372,815 of record NW_026577904.1, read on the forward strand.
ATAAAATATTTCTGATTTTTTGGTACTATGATCAACTGTTGAGTGTATTAAATTTAGTGTGGTTGTATTTGTGACTGGATAGTAGCCCTGGGAACCCTAGAAGTTTCTTACCATTTTACTGAGTTTCACTCAATTTTAATTAAATTTGAAAGCCTCTAGAATTGAGATCAGAAAATCATATACATTAATTTGGTCTTTATGCTCTCTTTGAAATACCAAAATATTGTTGGTGGTTTCTATTTGGATTAATTGTTTTCTATTTAAAACCGGCTTCCCTGGTGGTCCAGTGGTTAAGAACCCACCTGCCAATGCAGGGGACATGGGTTTGATTCCTGCTCTGGAAACATCCTACATGCCACAGGGCTGTTAAACCCCATGTGCCACAACTATTCAAGCCCAATGCTCTGGAGCCTGCATGCTGCACATACTGAAGCCTGCGTGCCTAGAGCCCATGCTCTGAAAGGAGAAGCCCCTACAGTGAGAAGCCTGCTCACTAAGGAAGAGTGGCCCCACTTGCCGCCGCTAGGGAAAGCCCAAGTGCAGCAGTGAAGACCCAGCACAGCCAAAAATAAATAAATGAACACTAAAGGGTTTCTAAAAAACAACTATCTGTTTCTACTTTAGTATCCACATCATAGTGGATATTAGAATATATGGGATGAACCTAAAGTGTGAAATGAGCAGAAAGAAGTTTTAATCCTGGAATATGGATTCATCTACACACATATTATGATCCTGATGCGATCTGAGTCTATAATAATTTCCATTTAAAAACATCATTATAGTAGTTTTTAAGTCTCTTGAAATTATTCAATTTGAAGCTACTGAAGGCTTTAGAAAGTAGAGATTCTGAGTAATTAATACTTAATACAGATTTTAACTGAAGACAACAGGAATACATCATGTAGTTAAATTAGCTATTTAATTCTGAGATAGTTTATGAATGATTCAGTCCACCTTCTTGAAACCTTTTTTCTTCAGTGAAAGAGGGCAGTCAAATTTGGTTTTATCTCAAGAGTTCAAGAAGGGGTGAAAAACGAGTCGAAAAGAGTCTATTCTGAAAAACGGACATAATTTTGAAGTTCAACTGGAATAAGAAATTGTAAAAATTTGTATAGAAAATTATATCTCACTTCATAATTATCTGATTATTTGATTTATCGAGTAGACAAAGCATAATGTTTCTTAAAGCCTCTGAATACTTTTTTCCAACCATGACAGATTAAATGAATACAGAGAGTGAACAGAAATGGGAGGGGGTCCTGGATCTGTATCCTTATGCAGGAAGAGGGCAGTGCTTTGGGGGGGTGCAATTTACATGAGCATCTGGGTCTTTTGTCGTGTTTTGGATGGATGACCTGAGTCTGATATATTGGTGAATAGCATTAACAAAGGTCTGATTATCAAAGGCTAGGAAGAAAAATGCAATTAGCCACAGCAATGAGGGGATGTCTGTGTCTGGGGGAAAAACCTGGTATCTAGCTGGCTATAGAAAACACTGAAATGATACATTGGTAAAAGTCCTGATTTGTGTTTGTGTGTGTGTGTGTGTGTGTGTGTGTGCATTATATAGTGATTTTAACTCAGTGGGATATGACCAAAAAGAGTCATTTTTTAGATAATGTTTGGGTTATATGATGAAAGTGGGATTGTGTGATGAAAGTACCTGTTACTAACAAAATGATGTGATAAACTCAATCAATTCTTAATTTATAACACACCAGTTTCACCAATCTGACAATTGCAATACTGTTTCTATTTAAAGAAAATTAGAAGTAAGTAAAAGTGCATTGGAGTTCAAAAGAAGTTTGCTCTTTTTCTGTTGTTTTTTTCCCTCTATAAACCATGCCACCCAGAATAGAGAACCATATCTAATCTCCCAATTAGGTCAGGCCCTAGGATAATCAATCTCTTTAACAGCAGATTCCTTGTTTCAGCAAATGAATGCTTGGTTTCAAAAGCAGTTTTGTGTTGAGAAAGAAGTGCAGTTGGCATGGGTGATTAGAACTCTTTTAAACCCTGTAAAAAGCTTCTGTAGATTGTTTTATGTCCACACTTTGTGAACTGAAGTAAATGCTGTATATATCCATCTTAAAATGAATATGGTGGGGGCTTTCAACAGCCTGTGAGAACGTCTACATGCATAGAAATGAAATTATTTTAAGGCTAGATTTTTAATACCCATTTGAATTACACTGTGATTTTGATAATATCTAAAAGCAGTGTATATGTTTTTAGTAGATGCTTTTCATATTTATTATGTTCATTAGTGACAGTAACGTAATAATTACGTTAAACCACAACAGACTGAAAATACAATGACAGATTAGCATGATTCTTATATTTGTTGTTTGGACCACATTTATATTAGTTTGTGAGTTAGCCTTTTATTTTTATATATGATGCCTTTCAGTCCATATTCATGCTATGTGCAAATAGGTCATGTGAGACAGCTTTGAAACCAAGAGGAAATAATTAAAAATTGAAGTTTATAAAGAGGAAAGTGGTGGCAGGATGAATTGGGAGACTGGGCTTGATGTATGTGCACTGTTGATGCTGTGTGCTCTACTCAGTGCTGTGTGGTGACCTAAATGGGCAGGAAATCTTCCCTTACATGTACCCGAGGGGATATGTGCATACGCTTTGTTGTACAGCAGAAACTAATACAGTTCAAAGCAACTATACTCCAATAAATATTAATTTAAAAATAAAAAAGTTTATAAACAATGTGATTAAGTTAAAATTATAGACTTAATTTTGCTCACAACTCAGCTCATTTCATCCAAGATATTAAAATGTAGTGAAGTACTTTTCAATATAGTATAACAAAAATTATAGGGTTTCAATAAGTTATTTTAGATAATTATTGTTCAATATGTGATTGCTGGAACTTATCAGTGATGCTTGAAAGTGATACAAAAGTAACTCAGGAAGCCACAAACTGCCTGTTTTAGGAAAGAATACTTAAAAATATGGCGTTGAAACATTTGCAAGGTCATTAAGAAAAAAGCATTCTCAAACATATTTTGTATGTTACCTTTCGACTTTTCTATAATGGTCAGTTCTATCAGTTTTTCTCCCCTCTTAAAAATTGTTTCAAATGTGCTTAATTTTTGGAAAGTTAATATTTCTCATAGTGACAATTGATAAAACATCTGAAGAAAAATTGAAAGCAGATGGTCTTGAAGAAACAGTTATCACTAATTACTTTGTACCTTTCACACAAATATCAGCACACGTATGGGATTAAATTACTGTTTTAAGCAGGATTCTTGTTTTGGGCTGTGCTGGCTCTTGGTTGCCGCATGGACTTGTCCGCAGTTGCAGTGTGCAGGCTTCTCTGGTTGCAGAGCATGGGCTTTAGGGTACTTGGGCTTCGGAAGTTGTGACACGTTTCTCAGTAGTTGGGGCTTCCAGGCTCTTGAACACAGGCTCGAGAGTAGTGGCCTATGGGCTTAGCTACTCCGTGGCATGCTGGATCTTCCCTGATCAAGGATCCAATCCATGGCTCCTGCACTGGCAGATGGATTCTTTACCACTGAGCCAAAAGGGGATCCTCACTATTGTAAGTAAGGTGCTAAGGCAAAGTTGGTAGATATTATAGTGATTCACTGAAACAAGATTTTTAAAATACAGGCATTGTTTTTTTTTTTTGTTTGTTTGTTTGTTTGTTTTTTAACAGGCATTCTTAATAATACCAAATACCAAAGTAGAACTATGATGTTCACTCATGCTTACTGTAATGCATGTGCGTGCTAAATCACTTCAGTTGTGTCTGGGTCTTTGCATATGGACTGTTGCAGAGAAGTCCACCAGACTTCTCTGTCCATGGGATTCTCCAGACAAGAATACTGGAGTGGGTTGCGATGCCCTCCTCCAGGGGATCTTCCTAACTCAGGGATTGAACCTGCATCTCTTATGTCTCCTGCATTGGCAGGCTGGTTCTTAATCACTAGCGCCACCTGGGAAGCCCATTCTCCTGTATAACAGCATTTTAATATTGTTAGTAGAATAACTTCTGCATGTTAAATACTTCTGTATATTAAAATTTTTAACTGGAAGACTGTTTAATGTCTAGATCTCTTACTCAGCTATATTTTAGATTGAAAACGTAATTATTATAGCTTATCAGGCAGTATACATTTGATTTAATGAAATCAAATCACTTAGGTTTATACAATAGATTTCTTACTTATATCCCAATGATTTTCAGGATCCAGAGATTTCCAGTCTGAAATCCTTTATTATCCTAGAACTCTTATAGCTAAATTTATGTATGGATCATTTCATCCTTGCCAGGCACACACATTAACACACACACATTAACTATAGTATGAAAAAAAGAAGTCTGAAAGAAAATATAGCAAAATGGATATCTTTGGGTGATTTGGGGGTGATTTCTTAAATCTTATGTACTGTATTATATAGGCTTTTGATTCTTTTATAATTAGGAAAGATATAAATATTTTAAGTTTCAAAAAACATACAGTTCCAGCATAGGTGATATATAATTGGACAATAATTTTATAATATAGTTTGACAATAACTTTTTGCTTTCCTCTTGAACCTTGTAAAGCCTGTTGGGGCAAATACCCTGTTCTTTCCTTGGCAGTGCTGATTTGGCCATACTGTTGAAATCAAACTTTCAATGGAAGGTGCACTTGGAGTAGATTAAAGCAACCCAGGAACGATCCAAAATAACAAATAGTAAACATGGTAAGCAGAAATTTTATCTATTGAGGATTTCTCAACACTTTTACACTATGAAAAATCATTAAAGAGCTTTTATTAACATAGGTTATATCTGAGTATTTATCACATTAGATTTTAAAGCTGAGAAATCTTTGAAAAATTTTATTATTATACTTTAAGATAATAATGAATAATCATTACATGTTGGGGCTTTCCTGGTGGCTCAGTGGTAAAGAATCCACCTGCCAATGTGGGAGACGTGGGTTCCATCCTTGGTCAATAAAATCCTCTGGAGAAGGAAATGGCAACCTGCCGGGAGCCGACGAGAGACATTCCATTCGTGACAAAGGTCATGAGGAAGGAGGCTCGGCATACGCAAAGGCAGGATCGAGCCTCAGGAGTCCCCCTGGATATTCTTGAACATCTACCCCCAAAAACCAGAGTCTGCCTACTTTATTGCTTTGTGCTCTCACCTCTGACTTTACTGGAGGCTGTCCCCCACCACCATCTCACTCTCTCTGTCAAAGAGCTAACTTACAGCTCCAATTAATAAAGTTCCTGGGCAACTAGGAGTGTTTAAATCCAAACCCCTCAGATGGCTCTCTAACTCGCCTGACAAGTTTACCCCGTCTCCTACAGCTATGCATACGATTGTTTACAGTCTCCCAGCCTCGAGAGGCACGGGAAACTTAAGATATTCAAATAGCTTCGAGCCTCTCAGAGAGTTAGAAACTGTCAGAATAAAACTAGTAAAAGATTTCATTGATGAGCCAATGTTTGTTGCCAAGTTTCCACATCCCCTGTATTGTATCCTTGAATGTGTATTAATTAATATAGTTGGTATGTAGAAAAAATAAATAGTGGCCTTGGTGTTAGTAACTTTAGACCCTTAAGGTAATAAATTCTTTCCTTTGTTGTAAACCCATTACGCCTCTGCCCTATAGGAATGCAATTTTATCTAACACCTTCGGAAGATGGCGCCAAACCTTAAAATAATTACTCTTAGAGAAAACAAGTCTTTGTTGATAAGTCTTTGTCAAGAGTCATAAAATGTTAATAGGCCTTCTGGCCAGAAGATGATGTAAATCACCTAAACCATTTGTATACGATAAATTTGCAGGAAAGAAACCCTGGTTTTTGATAAGGATCAAAAACTGCTGACTTTGCATCCCCTATTATCCTCTATGTTTAACTTAGGGTATAAAAACCCCTGTTGAAAATAAAGCTATGGGCCTTGCTCACCAAAGCTTGGTCTCCCCATGTCATTCTTCCCCTCAATTTCCAGCTGAGTCTCCATCTGGAGCGCAGATATCCTCTGCGACCATTTATTTGCCTGGGCTTCTAAGACCACTTGAGAAGGTGCCTAAGGTGGGGCACCTTCCGCTATTCTAGAGGGCGCCTGCAGCCTCCGTGGTCAGAGCTAACCTGGTGTCACAGGTTATATTGATTTTCCTCGTAAACCAAGCTACTCAGCTTCTTTTCTCCATTGAATTTTCCTACTGAGCTATCCTCATTCTATTATTCTTTATATCTTTGATAAATAAATAAATAAATAGGTCGCCGAAGCCGTCTCTCCTTCGAATACCCTGGATCAGCCGGGGCTGGACCCCGGCAGCAACCCACTCCAGTATTCTTGCCTGGAGAATCCCGTGGACAGAGGAGCCTGACGGGCTACAGTCCATGAAGTGGCAAAAGAGGCATGACAGCAACTAAACAACTTCACATGTTAAAATACATAATATAGATTTCTCAGAACAACAAGAAGTAGTGAGAAGAGTGACACTGTTTTACATTTAGTAAATGTCTTGAATATATATCTTAATAGACCGCTGGACTCTTACAATCTGCTTCTGCATTCAGTTTGTTGCATTATAGTATTTAAGTTGACATATATAAAGAAAAGTTGACTTCATGCAAATATGTAGTTGGAAAGGGAGGATAATTTTAATAACTTTTCCAGATAGTTCTCGATATTCTTTTTAATATTATATCAAATCTCAACAAGTAATAGTTTAAGACAAGTTGTCATGTGAAATCTGAAACCATGTCAGTAAACTTTTAATACTTTTGAACTTGACCTATTTCTCAAGGAAGGTTTCTAAAAGGAATCTGAATTTTTATTTTAAAAATAATAAAGTATAATATTCCAATAAGAAAAAAAATCCAAAGAATATTCTGAGGATATTTTAAGGATTAATTTGCATCCAAATTGCTTTCTAAAACATTTGAGCACCACTCATATCTCTGAGCTAATTTCTTAATTCTTAGATGGATCAACTTTAGAGTTTACTATTTGTTGCATGGATGTTGTCTTAAAGCCTTTACTTTTCATTTCTTTGGAGGTAATTATATATCTATATATGAATTTATCAAATGTGAGCACTGTGGGAATACAGTAAAAACTTGATCAGTGGTTGTTGGCATGGTGTGGTACTTTTGCAGAGTTCTGTCCTCACTGTAAGTATGAAAAGATAATTTCCAAACAAAATGACTGCTTGAGCCCTGAGAACCAAAATACTGATTTCCAAAAGAAAATACTTGTTTCAGTCATAAGTTTTTATGGCAGAAACTGAAGCCAAAATACGTGTTTTCTTCTATGACACTCATATGTTAGATCCTACTAAAAATAATTTAGAAGTTCCCACACCTTGCTTTTGATGATATCTCTTTTCTTTGTAAACATTTGTACAAAATATCTCAACAAGGAATCCATTATCAAAATTTCCTAAAATCCTTCTTTATTTCAAAATAAAGATCTAGTTGACTTTACTTGGAAATGTGGATGACGTGTTTTCATGTTCTTTTTTTTGAATGACAAAAACAATGTTGTCATTCTTTACTAACAAGTCCAGGAGGAATGCCAGAGAATTCCTGTGGATGTGGCTGTCCAATCTATTCCAGATTCCAAGGAAACCATCTATTATCCTCCCTACTTTCCCAGAACAGACCTGATTCTCCTAATGTGCAGTCTCTGCAAGTCCTGAAGTCCTGCAACCCTGGGCTTTCCCACATTGCAGTAATTGCAGCTGGTAATTATCTCTTTGCACAGTCAGCTGAATAACTTCTTTCACTACAGGGTTAGCTCCTAGACGGAAAGGTCTGAACTGGATTTTCCATCTCATGCCCAGGACCTTCAGCACAGTCTTTGGCATACAATGGGAACTCTTTAAGATTTGCAGGGTAGTATATGATAGATTGGAGAAGAAAATGCAACCCACTCCAGTATTCTTGCCTGGAAAATCGCATGGACAGAGAAGTCTGGCAGGCTACAGTCCATGGAGTTGCAGAGTCAGACACGACTTGGCGATTAAACCACCAACCACACATATAATAGAACACCACTGAGCATTTAATGTACTTTGGTGTCCCCAGAATATTTTCCTGTATCTTTTGTACTTGGGGATTCTTCATCCTTCTTGAAAGTGGCTTTTGTGATAAATCTCAGTTCTGGTTTCTTTCTCGCCTTCTTGACTGTTCCATTTTTGTCTGCTGTCATGGCCTTTGTTTTAATTTCTAGTTCCTTAAGGCGAGGATGAAGTTCTGCCTTGCCCTTTGCTTTTTTCTCTTTTGTACACTTTGATTACGTATAACCTCTGTGATTCTCAGATCTAAGTCTCTAATTCCAGTCTCTCCCTCAAACCACGGTTCTGTATCTTCCAGGTATTCTCTCTACGTTTCCAACCAGAGATTAGTCTTTAAAGCCAATAGATCCAGGGCTAAATCCGTCACCTCCTATCCTATGTCATTATTCCTTGCAGCTTCTCTATGACCTGGTGACTTCTGTGCTGCCTCATCTTTGCTTTCACTGAGCCCCGTCAGGTCTCCCTCTCACGAAGGGTCCATGTTTCCATCTCAGTTACCAGCACTCTAGCTCACACCTTGCCTGTCTCATGCCCATCCTGTGGTCATGGAATCCACAGTCTCCCTCCTCTGTTCTGGTTCTCATGGCAGTAAAACATCGTGTTTGCTGGTACGAGGGTAACTTTTCCCACATAAGTTTCCTCTTAAAATTCTCACTTGATAATTTGAATGTTGCCTGGGCATTTGATGGTATTAAGGAATTATTAATTATTTTTAGATTTGATAGTGGTATTGAGGTTGTATTAAAAAGGAGAAGAGGTCCTTATCTTTTATATTTAATACACACATACTAAAATGTTTATGAATAATTGATATGATGCCTGGGATTTGATTCAAATCACATCGAGAAAGCATGAATGGCAGCATAGACAGATAGGCCTGAGCTGATGCTGACTGTTCTTTATAATCTTATGTATGTTTAAAATTCTGCATAATAAAAATTAAGTCAACTCTTTAGTTCTTTAAGTGCTCGTAAAATGAAGTCCAAGCTCTTTAAGAATTGAAAGCCACAGGTCAGTCTCAGCCTGTCTTCCCAGTGTCATCGGCCCGTGTCTCCTACGTGTATCCTTTGCTGACATAGCAGCTCAGCAGACTCCTCAGTGTGTGCATGTGACCATCTTTCCCTAATTTTCTGCATTCCTGTGCACTTTTTATCAGGAGCATCTTGGCTTCAGGTTTGCCTTTAGTCTAGGTATAAGGTAGTTTGCAAGATCTGTACATTGCTGTAAAGCCCCCAACAAACGATAGAGGTTTGGTGATTAAATTCCCCAGCTTTTTTCTCTTTTGGGGTGGTCTCCCAGAAGCCTCCTATGGACTTGAGCTGCAGTTGCCCACACTGGTATCTGACTGTTGAGCACATCAGTATTGCTTTCCTTTCCTTCTTGGTCTCACCTGTCCACTTTTGTACTAGAGTTTTTGGGAACAAGTTGCATCAAGTCCTAATTTCAGGTGCTTCTTCTGAGGGTTGCCAAACTTATTGAGCCGTGAACTCATCCTTTTCTGGTTCTGTTCAAGCCTGTATTTTGGCTATGCATGTCCCCCCACTTCCCAACTGTTACTTACATTATTGTCATTTTCAGTCTTAAATTTTAAACAGTGCCAATTTTAGAAAACTTTGAACATAAAAACATTACAGAGGAAAAAAAAATCCATGTTTACAACACCCCATCATTGTCGTTTTCAGTCTTAAATTTTAAAACAGTGCTGATTTTAGAAAACTTTGAACATAAAAACATTTCAGAGAAAAAAAAGTCCATGATTACAACACCCCAGAGATGAACATTTCCTTTAGTCTTTTGTGTGTGTGTGTGTGTATCTGTAAACATCTGACCTCTTTACTGGGGCTTGAAGATCACTTCCAAGATGGCTCATCCACATGGTTCTTGGCAGGACCCCTGGCTCCTTAGTGACTTCGACAGAAGGTTTTAGTTCCTTATGTATCAGTCTTACAGTGTATCCTGAGTGTTCATAGGAGATGGCATCTGGTTGCACCAGGGGAAGTGATTTAAGAGAGTCACAGCATCTTATCATTACTTAACCTTGAAAGTAACATATCACTTCTATATTTTATTGGTCATACATTGATGAACCCAGATAAAAAGTAGGAAGAAACTATATAGGGGCGTGAATGTCATGTGGCTGGAATTATTGAGGGCATCTTTGAAGAGCAGAGGTGGTTTGTAATCTGGAACTATTTGGGGCGTTTTCAAAGACTGCCTTTAGTGCGCCTCTTTTTTATGCCTTTCTGGCCTGGCCTCTGAAGAGAAATCATCTTATTTTCCTTGTCACTGTGTCTCACCTGCCTTTTTAAGATTGTAGGCTTTCTTCTAGTTCTATTTTAATGCTATTGTTTTTCTTTCTTTGTTATTATATTGAAACTTCTCTAATTCTGCAAATAAGACTCAAATATATTTTTTAAGCCACTCCCGTTTATTCCTAATTTCTTTTTTTTAGCAGTCAAATGATATTTTTATTTTTAGATCTTATTTAATTATTCCTTGAAATAAACACAAAAAGTTCAATACATAAACACATCTATTTACTGAAGGAATACAGTGCCTTTTATATTTCCAGATTTATAATTACATTGTAAGCTATGTATTACTTTGCATTTTGAAATGTTTAATAGATTGTTTCATCTTGGCTTTAGAACATATACAACTAAATCAAATTTTATTTTAAGTCTATATTATTTTTTGTTTGTTTTTAATTTAATTTAATTTTATTTTTTAACTTTACAATATTGTATTGGTTTTGCCATATATCAAAATGAATCCGCCACAGGTATACATGTGTTCCCCATCCTGAACCCTCCTCTCACCTCCCTCCCCATACCATCCCTCTTGGGTCGTCCCAGTGCACCAGCCCCAAGCATCCAGTATCGTGCATCGAACCTGGACTGGCAACTCGTTTCATACATGATATTTTACATGTTTCAATGCCATTCTCCCAAATCATCCTACCCTCTCCCTCTTCCACAGGGTCCAAAAGACAATTCTATACATCAGTGTCTCTTTTGCTGTCTCGTATACAGGGTTATTGTTACCATCTTTCTAAATTCCATATATATGAGTTAGTATACTGTATTGGTGTTTTTCTTTCTGGCTTACTTCACTCTGTATAATAGGCTCCAGTTTCATCCACCTCATTAGAACTGACTCAAATGCATTCTTTTTAATGGCTGAGTATATGTACCACAGCTTTCTTATCCATTCATCTGCTGATGGACATCTAGGTTGCTTCCATGTCCTGGCTATTATAAACAGTGCTGCGATGAACATTGGGGTACATGTGTCTCTTTCCCTTCTGGTTTCCTCAGTGTGTATGCCCAGCAGTGGGATTGCTGGATCATAAGGCAGTTCTATTCCCAGTTTTTTAAGGAATCTCCACACTGTTCTCCATAGTGGCTGTACTAGTTTGCATTCCCACCAACAGTGTAAGAGGGTTCCCTTTTCTCCACATCCTCTCCAGCATTTATTATTTGTAGACTTTTGGATTGCAGCCATTCTGACTGGCGTGAAATGGTACCTCATAGTGGTTTTGATTTGCATTTCTCTGATAATGAGTGATGTTGAGCATCTTTTCATGTGTTTGTTAGCCATCTGTATGTCTTCTTTGGAGAAATATCTATTTAGTTCTTTGGCCCATTTTTTGATTGGGTCATTTATTTTTCTGGAATTGAGCTGTAGGAGTTGCTTGTATATTTTTGAGATTAGTTATTTGTCAGTTGCTTCATTTGCTATTATTTTCTCACATTCTGAAGATTTCTAAAGTATATCCAATTTCTAGAATTAGATTGTTCCACAGGCAGCCCTGTTAAATTATTTTTCTCAGATTTTGTTGTTTACATTCAGAATTGTTTCTTTACCTTAAGAAGGTGAAATGTTCTTTTATGACAGCTTCCTCCAGTTTTAGTTGTTCATTAATAAAATCTATCACTCTTCCCTTGGTGAAATAATAGTTTGGGTCACTGATGTCTAAACCTATGATCAGATTCTATGCACCAAAGACAGGCTGTGTTACAGTGGTGAGAGGGCAATGCTTGAGGCCATAGGCAAAGCTGTATGGCTCCTGAAGTGAACCCTTTCACAGATTTCTTTCAGAGATTTCTCCTTGGCCCTGAATATAGTGTAAATCAGAATAAGAATGAAAAGTATTCAGGGCAGCTGATCTAATTTGCCCATCAAGGGCCTGACCTAGGAATCTAAAACTAGAACTCCATCCATTACTATTGAGCCTCTATCGAACTTTGTGGTCTTTGGGTTTTTCTGCAAGCCATGATGATGTTTTCCAATAATTTATCAACACATTTCACATTTATGAAGTCATTTTAGCACTGATGTAAATTTATAGCACAACATTAAATTTAATTAAACATTTAAAACAATAAGAATAAACATTAAATAAACATTAAAAATTTGACACTATGTATGTGATGGTCTGCAGGGGAAACTTGTTCAACAGTTTTATAATTGAGCTATAAAATTAGTTCAAATACTATACTTGTTTTATCAGTACCTGTCAATAAAAATGGCAGAGTCTTGTCATTTGAACATTGCAAATCATCATTGAACGTAATGAGGCATCCCTAGTAGGGGGTGTGCTTTTTCCTAAAAGTCCCATTTTCATAACTTCGGGCCCTTAATATTTAACTGCAGCAGCTCTTTTTCCTGCCTTCTCCAGTTTGCAGGATGATTTGTTAGCTAGTTTCTCCACCCTCTGTTCTTTTATAACTTGATTTCTTGTTCTTTTATTTGCTTTGCTTTCATTTTCAGAATGTGAGTGAGTTGGTACCTCAGGCAGATCACTGCCATTAATCGTCTGCACTTATTAACTTGCTTTGCTTTGAGTCTTTTCTTTGATAAATCATTGAGAGGTATTCCTGTTTTATTAAATATTTGAATTTGTTTGGGCTTTGGTTACCTGACAAACTAAGAATGGTTAAATTTGAGCATGTGCTACAAATTAATTCACAGTCCTGCTTCTCTTGCTGCTGGTAAACTACAGAAAACATTTCTTCCTCCTCAGACTCATCAATCTCATTTACTGGCAGACCTTCATCCTCAGAGTCTTAGGTGTATTCAGCTTTACACAATTCTCTACCTTCTCTTTCATGTAACCATTTGCTTTCTACACTAATGGAACCCTCCAAATTGGCATGATCCAGAGCTCCAACCATTCTTGGAGTCCAGAATGAAGCAGGGCAAAGGCTAATAGAGTTTTGCCAAGAGAATGCACTGGTCATAGCAAAGACCCTCTTCCAACAACACAAGAGAAGATTCTACACATGGACATCACCAGATGGTCGATACTGAAATCAGACTGATTACATTCTTTGTAGCCAAAGATGGAGAAGCTGTATATAGTCAGCAAAAACAAGACCAGGAGCTGACCGTGACTGAGATTATGCAATCCTTATTGCCAAATTCAGACTTAAATGGAAGAAAGTGGGGAAAATCACTGAACCATTCAGGTATGACCTAAATAAAATCCCTTACGATTATTCAGTAGAAGTGAGAAATAGATTCAAGGGATTAGATCTGATAGAGGGAGTGCCTGAGGAACTATGGATGGAGGTTTGTGACACTGTACACGAGGCAGGGGTCAAGACCATCCCCAAGAAAAAGAAATGCAAAAAGACAAAATGGTTGTCTGTGGAGGCCTTACAAATAGCTGTGAAAAGAAGAGACGTGAAAGGCAAAGGAGAAAAGGAAAGATATACCCATTTGAATGTAGAGTTCCAAAGAACAGCAAGAAGAGATAAGAAAGCCTTCCTCAGCAATCAATGCAAAGAAATAGAGGAAAACAATAGAATGGGAACTACTAGAGATCTCTTCAAGAAAATTAGAGATACCAAGGGAACATTTCATGCAAAGGTGGGCACAATCAAGGACAGAAATGGTATGGACCTAACAGAAGCAGAAGATATTAAGAAGAGGTAGCAAGAATACACAGAAAATCTATACAAAAAAGATCTTCATGACCCAGAAAATCACAATGGTGTGATCACTCACCTAGAGCCAGACATTCTGGAATGTGAAGTCAAGTGGGCCTTAGGAAGCATCACTACGAATAAAGCTAGTGGAGGTGATGGAATTCCAGTTGAGCTATTTCAAATCCTAAAAGATGATGCTGTGAAAGTGTTGCATTCAGTATGTCAGCAAATTTGGAAAACTCAGCAGTGGCCACAGGATTGGAAAAGTTCAGTTTTCATTCCAATCCCAAAGAAAGGTAATGCCAGAGAATGCTCAAACTAAAGCACAGTTGCACTCATCTCACACACTAGTAAAGTAATGCTCAAAATTCTCCAAGCCAGGCTTCAGCAGTGTGTGAACCATGAATTTCCAGATGTTCAAACTGGTTTTAGAAAAGACAGAGGAACAGAGATCAAATTGCCAACACCCACTGGATCATCAGAAAAGCTAGAGAGTTCCAGAAAAACATCTATTTCTGCTTTATTGACTATGCTAAAGCTTTTGACAATGTGAATTACCACAAACTGTGGAAAATTCTTAAAGAGATGGGAATACCAGACCACCTGACCTGCCTCTTGAGAAATCTGTATGCAGGTCAGGGAGCAATAGTTAGAACTGGATATGGAACAAGACTGATTCCAAATAGGGAAAGGAGTACACCAAGGCTGTATATTGCACCCTGCATTTTTAAATTATATGCAGAGTACATCATGAGAAATGCCGGGCTGGATGAATCACAAGCTGAAATCAAGATTTCCAGGAAAAATATCAATAACCTCAGATATGTGGATGACACCACCCTGTTGACAGAAAGCAAAGAAGAACTAAAGAGCCTCTTTATAAAAGTGAAAGAGGAGAGTGAAAATGAAATGTTGGCTTAAAGCTCAACATTCAGAAAACTAAGATCATGGCATCTGGCCCCATCACCTCATGGCAAATAGACAGCGAAATAGTGGAAACAGTGAAGGACTTTTTTCTGGGGGCTCCAAAATCACTGCAGATGCTGATTGCAGCCATGGAATTAAAAGATGCTTGCTCCTTGAAAGAAAAGTTATGACCAACCTGCTGCTGCTGCTAAGTTGCTAGTCATGTCCGACTTTGTGTGACCCCATAGACGGCAGCCCACCAGGCTCCACCGTCCCTGGGATTCTCCAGGCAAGAACATTGGAGTGGGTTGCCATTTCCTTCTCCAATGCATGAAAGTGAAAAATGAAAAGTGAAAGTGAAGTAGCTCAGTCGTGTCTGACTCCTAGCAACCGCATGGACTGCAGCCCACCAGGCTCCATCCATGGGATTTTCCAGGCAAGAGTACTGAAGTGGGGTGCCATTGCCTTCTCCCATGACCAACCTAGACAGCATATTAAAAAGTAGAGACATTACTTTGTCTGTCTATTCAAAGCTATGGTTTTTCCAGTAGTCATGTATGGATGTGAGAGTTGGACTATAAAGAAAGCTGAGCACTGAAGAATTGATGGTTTTGAACTGTGGTGTTGGAGAAGACTCTTGAGAGTCCCTTGGACTGCAAGGAGATCCAACCAGTCCATCCCAAAGGAAATCAGTCCTGAATATTCATTGGAAGGACTGATGTTGAAGCAGAAATTCCAATACTTTGGCCACCTGATATGAAGAATTGACTCATTCGTAAAGACCCTGATGCTGGGAGGGATTGGGGGCAGGAGGAGAAGGGGACGACAGAGGATGAGATGGCTGGATGGCATCACTGACTCGATGGACATGGGTTTGAGTAAACTCTTGGAGTTGGTGATGAACAGGGAGGCCTGGTATGCTGCAGTCCATGGGGTGGCAAAGAGTTGGACAGTACTGAACGACTGAACTGATCTGAGAGCTCCAATCTTACCATTGTAACTGCTCATAATACTCAAACTGCTCATGCTGCCTATTTCTTCTCATGACTGAGAAAGTCATAGAATTCTATACAAGGTGACTTTTTATTTTTTCTTCTTAAAAAATCAAAACAAAACAAAACAAGGAAAAAACCAGCATCCTTTGACTTCATGAGGTTTGTCCTGACAGCCAGATTATCTTCATTTGAGATTGGCATTTATAAATCAGTCATCATTTCTCCCTATCTCTTTTCTTCCCATCCATATCTTTCCACTTGCTGACATTTTCATCTTCAGATTTCTTTCTATTCATTCCCTCTTCCTCTCTTGTTCCTCATTAATCTGAAGGATAAAGTCACCTTCACATAGACTTTCTGGGTAACAGAGTTGAAATCATCACCAAGAGCCACAACAATGTCAGGATCTAAATCCAGATGAGAACCCAAAATAGGAGCTGGTTTTGTTACCAATTAATAACTTCCTTACATTCTGTTTTAAACTCTGATGAAGGCAAATTAATTCCAGGGCCTAGAATTATCAAAGTCTCCTCTTTCTCCTCTCTCTTGTTATGTGTACTGAAGGTAATTTGGATTTAAGTATGTAGGGCCCAGATGCTTCTTTCAAATGCTGTAGGTGGTCATAATCATCATCAAAGCAGTCTTCATAACTTCCTCTGTTTTGTTCACATTCTTCATCATTTATTTTCTTTGGAGGCAACAGAACCCTCTGGGGTGATTTTACATCTGTTTGCTAAAGACTCTGACTTGAATGGACCATGTGAAAAAGACACACTTTTCCTCTCTGTAAAGGACTTTTTGCCCCCATTCTGTTGAGGTGTGGGGCTAATATCAGGAACAGTGACCTGAGGGTCCCAGAGCAGGTGACCCAGCTTGGAAGTGGACAAAGCCCAGATAGTACATTTCAAGGCCATATCACACATCTGTTCTTGAGCTTCAAAGTGTAGGCCTGAAGAATTGGCTCAGAAACACAATAAAAGCTACAAATATTCCATGCAGGAAGGTCTAAAAACACCTAATCCCTACCTCCTACACTTGCAGGGTTAGCCAAAGCCATCAGGAGTCCTAAGTTAACTGACTGTGTACCCCACTCAAGCTTAAAAGTCCACACAGCCCACAAAGCCCATAAAGCTCCAGCCTTGACCCAAACACCGATTTCCCCTGCTATTTTGTTCCCTCCTTCATCCATTTCTTATTTATTTCTCAAGGTTCCCTGTCCATTCACCAAGATGTTGGCATCTGAGTGATTTTTCCACTCCAGTTTGAATTATAGAACAGGAAGTGGGAATGACCATTTGTTAGCATTCTTCATGTTCCAACCAAATTACGTGAGGGTAGTTGTAGATACATGTTTTCACTTCATTTTATAGGCACTGACATATATTTCTTAATTTTTAAAGTTTTCTATAGAGATAACAATCTGAGAATTGGTTGAGAATGTTTGAGAATAATGAAAAAAAGAAGAATCTTTGGTTTGATTTGGAAACAAATATTATAATTTAAAATATAATGTAGTCCATAAAAATGTGTTGATATACATGTTTAAATAACTGATTGTGAAATGATTATTGTATAAGCAGATAGAAAATTTTATTGCTATAAATACAAGTCAGTGTATTAAGAGCAAGAAGTTAGTATTATGAAATTCTAAGATTTGTTTTATACACACACACACACACAATATTCTTCTTTCTTATGTTGAGATAAACCTTGAGTTTATCATGCTTTTCTTTTTGTACTTTGAAGATGTTGCTGCACTTATCTTCTAGCTTGCGTTGTTTTCTGCAAGAAATCTGTCACTATCTTTATGTTTATATATTATCTGTGTACTCAGGTTCCTTTTAAGATTTTTCTCTTTAGCTGCTGCTGCTGCTGCTAAGTCGCTTCAGTCGTGTCCAACTCTGTGCGACCCCATAGATGGTGGCCCACCAGGCTCCCCCATCCCTGGGATTCTCCAGGCAAGAACAAGCACTAGTTTTAAATAATTTTGTTATAGTATGCCTTGATGTAATTTTTTTCTTTTTTTCTTGCATATTCCTTGTTCTTGGGGTTTTCTAAGTTTCTTGGATCTGTGAGTTTATGATTTTAATCAAATTTAGTACATTTTCAGCTGCTACTGCTTTATAAATATTCCCACCTCCCACCCACCCTTTTGGAGACTCCAGTTACATGCATATTTGGCTGCCTTTAGTCATCTCACAGTTAATGGATACTCTACTAATGTTTTCCATCTTTTTTTCTCTATATGTTTCATTTTAGATAGTTTCTGTTGTGGTAGCTTCAAGTTTATTTTTACTTTATTTTCAGTTTGTAATTTATTAATTTCATCTCATATGCTTTTCCTCTTAGACATTGTAATATTAATCTCTAGACATTCCATTTGGGTTACATTTATATCTTCTATATTTTACTTATTTTCAAACTTTTCTCTTACTGCTTGAACATATGGAATACAGTTGTAACTGGTTTAATGTCCTTGTCTACTAATTTTATCATCTGTGTTGGTTATGATTGATTTTTTATCATTATAGATTATATTTTCCTACCTCTTTGTATGCCTGGTAATTTTTCAGTTTGATAAAAGACATTATGAATTTTACCCTGGGTGTTTAATGTTCAATGTTTTTGTTTTCTATTAAGGTATTCTTGAGCTTGTTTTAGGATAGAGTTAGCTGGAAAATATTTGATCCTATATGGATCTTGCTTTCAAGCTTTGTTAGGTGAAACTAGAGTTGTATTTAGTCTAGAGCTAACTCACCCCCATTGGTGAGGCAGGATCCTTCTTAATACTCTGAACTAAGAGTATAATGAAATTTTACACTTTGATGGCTGTGGTGGTTTAGTTGCTAAGTCATGTCTGGCTCTTTGTGACCCCATGGACTGTAGCCCACCAGCGTCCTCTGTCCATAGGATTTCCAGGCAGGAGTACTGGTGTGGGTTGCCATTCCCTTCTCCAGGGGATCTTCCCAACCTAGAGATTGAACCTGGGTCTCCTGCGCTGCAGGCAGATTCTTTACCACCTGAGCCACCAGGGAAGCCCTGATGGCTGAGACAGACATTCCTGACCCTGCTTGGCTGCTCACACTGGTCCCACTAATCTTTCTTCTCTTGACCTCAGGTAGTTTCCTCACTATGTATGTACTGATCAGGAGTCCACTAATACACAACAAAGACTTCTGCAGATCTCAGTCTGCACATCTCAAGAGTTCTCTCTTTGTCCCTTCCAGTACTCTGTGATGAAAATTTTAGTATCTTAATTTTCCTGGACACCTAGCTCTGTCTCATAACTTAAGGAGATACCTGGGCTCCATCTGACATTCCTCTCCCTGTGCAATACATCGGAAGTGTTCTTTCAGGCAGTAAACTAGTAATCAAAGGGCTTACTTGAACTTTAACTTTTCCCTGTCTTTCATTTCCTGATATCCAATGTTTTGAATACTGTTTTTTTCATATATTTTGTCTGTTTTTTTCCCAGTTGTTTCAAGAAGGAATGTAAATTTAACCCCTCTTATTCAGTCTTAAATGAAGTAGAAGTCCTGTTGCTTGATTATTTTAAATCTTGTACCAGCCTTACGTGCTGGTAAGGTATAAACTCCACTTGGTCATGATGAACCAATCTTTTTATTGCTGGATTGGGTTTGTTAGTAGTTTGCTGAAGAATTTTACATCTGTGTCTGTGATGGATATCGGTCTGTACTTCTATTTCCTCATAATGTCTTCATCTGCTTTTGGTCTCAGGTAATTGAGACCAAAATAAATGAGACCTTCATAAAATGAGTTGGGAAATGTTTTCCAATCTTTTAGTGTCTACAACAAGCTGTGGATAATTTATAATTTTTCTTTATTAAATGTTGAGTAGAATTTCCCAGTGAAAATATTTGGAGCTGGAGTTGTCTTTGTTGGAAGGTTTTAAGGACAAATTCAATCCCTTTAATAGATATAAGACTGTTAAGATTCCTTTTTTCCTTTAGAGTGAAATGTGATACTTTGGATCTTTTAAGGAATTGATGAATTTCATCAGAGTTGCTAAGAGCAATTTCTGTGGAATGGTGCATGCAAAAGCCAGGCTGGAATGGATTTAAAAGGTCTTTAGAGGAGTTTTGGTGCACAGGATGTGGTAGTTTTTGAAGAGAAGTGGGTTCCAAAGAAGGTTTTTTTTTTTTTAATTATTTAACTATAAATAGGAACAATAGAATATATGCTGATGAGAGTAACCCAGTAGAAAATTCTGGTTGCTCAATGTTTAATTCATATGATTATCTTATCAAATAAGATAAAAGGTACACAAACTGATTTTAAACTGTAGAATGGTATGCAAAGAGAGTTTTACCATGAATCTAGTACACATTTTTCTTGAGCTTTTCTTCCTTGCATCCTTCATCAAGGCAGATTACTGGATAGTGAAGAGCTTCTCCACCAGCTTGGAAAAAACAAGCTGCTAGGTAACTCTTGATCTTCAGGCTTAATCCCAAATGAGAATTATTGTAGTTTAAAGGGGAGATGTTTTAATATGTTATTACTGTCCCTTGGTTCCCCACTTACTCTCCCATCAGTTGACCAGTTGATATTTTGTTTCTAAAATGGGAAATAGAAAATTACGTTGATAATTTTTACTCTGTTGTTAAAATAACCACTGAATGGAACCAGAGAGAGAGATGCTCTAATGGCCTTAGAAAAGGAAGGAGTCTCAACAGCTGGGATGGAAACAGTTATAGAGGGGACATGGGATGAGAGGTGACCCTGCTGACTGAGATCAACAAATTATCTCTGATTTGGAGCCAGTCATCATGCAGAGACGTGGGACAAGAGTGCCGCAGGCAAAAGCATACCATAAGTGCGAAATCTGAGAGGGAAAATGCTTAATGTTATTCAATGTATAATGTGACAGAATACAGTAATAGTGAATGTCACAAGATGAGATCTCCAATATAAGACAGGATCCAAATTATTAGCGATTTGTGGACTATGGTTTAAAAAATTACATTTTATTATTTGTTTGTTATTGAAGAGAGGATTTCTGTTCTTAAACATCACTTGGGCTGCTGCATTAAAAAATGGACTGGAGCAAGCAAATATGCTGGGGTGGAGATAAATTAAGTAGATAGATTTGGAATGTGTTTTGGAGTGAAGGTCAAAATCTGAAATTAGACTGAGGTTAAAATTCTTCTGTGGCTTATCATATGATTTCAGGCAATTTTTAAAAACCTTTCCTACATTTCTTCTCATCTGCAGAGTGGAGATAATGGGAATATTAAAGTAACACATATAAAATATAAGCTTTATGCCGTGATGTCTGACATGTAGTAGTCCCTTAATAAATAGTGATTATCATTCTTACGTTATTGTAGTCTCATAACCGATATTCTTGTGTCCAGTTCTGTCTTCACAGAAACATATCTCCATATTGCCACTAGAATTATCTTTTAAGTTACAGATTACACAATTTCTTTGCTTCAGAAACCCTTTAAGAAATCCTTCAAATCAGTATAAATGTAATGTCGTATGCCGAAGACACACCCTTGTCACTGCATCTTCATCTCTCGCATCAGTCTTCTCCCATTTACCACAGACTTTGGACTGGGACTTAATGAATTTTAATGTGCCTATAGCTCGCTGGGGGATCTTCTTAAAATGCAGACCCTAAATCAGAAGGTTTGAGGTTCTGCATTCCTAACAAGCCTGCAGGGGATGGTGTTTCTTCTAGTCTCTGGACCACACTATGAGAAGCATGGTACTAGAGTACTTTAAGTCCCTGAGAGGTTATATGGTGTCCCTGTAACTTTGGCTCTTCCCATCAGTCTGATCTCATTGTCCAGACTGACCTCGCCTTATTTCTCTGCTTAATGAAATCATTCTCATCTTTCAAGGTCTATCTAGCTCAAAGATCATATTCTCTATAAAATTTTCTTCAAGTGTCCATTTTATTTATCACTGAAACTTCCCAAATGTTTGCTTTCTCCAGTCCCCATAGTATTTTATAATAGTTCTTATTAAGCATACACCATTTTGCACTGCAACTGATACTTAGATCCATGATTTTCCTTATTGTACGGTGCTCCTTGGGGGTCAAGCACATGTCTCTCTTCCTTAAGTTGCATGGCTCCTTGCACAGAGGGCACCTGGCAGTGCCCAGTAAATACTTCTTGAATAAATGAAGCTGATATATATTTTTGAAAAGTGGTGGATCACTCTATATAGCAAATGTTACTTCAAATAAATTAAAAAGTGTTTTTTAAGCTTAAAGTATTGATTTTGCATTTCTTTATGTAAAATACTTCTATACTTCTTAAATTTTCTTCAGTGTTCTAGCTAATCACCCAAAGCATTAGATATCCATAATGTATATCTATTAGTTCTTAACAGAGAAGTATATCTTTTTGAGGTTGTTAAAGCCTTAGGCTTTCTCTTAGCTAATGCCAAGCTAAAATTTATAAAATTATGCACACTGTGACTAAGGATTTCTCTTAACTGTGCTATCAGAGAGTAACGTGATTAAAATTTTTTGCCTGAAGCTGATAAGGAATGAGAAAAAGAGTGAGAATATAACTGCTTTTCTAACATTCCAAGTATATAAAGAGAAGAATAGGAAAACTACTTAATATATATTTTAATATCTATAGCCAACCCCCCAAATTTTCATTTCAAATTTTTTTAGAAATAACAGTTGTCTAATGGAGAAACTTAAGGATCACATTGGATGAGAAGTTTCTTAAGGGCATGTGCAGTTGCGTCAACTTCTCAACAAGTCTTTAGCCTTTGTAAAATTTTCTCAAAGAAAGAAATCAGGTTAGCCCTCCCTCCTCACCTCAACCAGGGAAAATCTCTTTGAAATCTGTTAGAACTCCTTGCTTACTTTGCATCATAAAATGAGAGCATCCCCTAAAATGGCTAAGCTAGAGATATGTACAGCTATCAGAACTTGGACGGCTCTGTTCTCAGGACTGATCAATTGTGTTTTCCACATGCACAACTCTTGGTGTTGCTGATTTCTGTTAAGTAGACTTTCAAATTTTAATTTGCATAGCATTAACACTTTTCCCTGAAAAGCACCAGTTTTATGGAGACATCTCCTTGTTGTTCTCATGCAATTAAAAAAAAAATCCACGGGGCATTCATTAACACTTCTAAAAGTGATAGGCTGTGTTTTTATGCCATTTTCATTTGCACTGCTTCTGCTCTTGCCATAACTAATTAAAGGGGAATTTAAGGTAATATAAACAATGGGTTTTTTTGGCTATAATAAAGCTATTTTTCTTGTCTGGTAAAGAAGAAAAGGATACAAGGTCTCTTGAACAAAGGATAAGGATGTACTCTTCATGGCTTGACTCTCAAGAAGCCTTATAGTCCATAATGTTTGAGCTCACAGCCTTTGTGAAACTTTCTTCCTGGGTGATTTCTACTACTTAGTATTCTGTCCTCTTACCTCAGCCCAGGGAGGGTGCCCTTAAGCAAATATTTTTGGAGGGAAGGTAGGATTTCAACTGAGACTTGAAATAGGGATATAATTATAGTATTCGGAGAAAAGCTAGTTGGTTATGCTTTATTTGTAGAAGACCCAGGTTCAGACCCTGGGTCGGGAAGATTCCCTAGAGAAGGGAATGATAACCCACTCCAGTATTCTTGTCTGGGGAATCCCATGGGAGCCTGGCGGGCTACAGTCCATGGGGTCACAAAGAGTTGGACACAACTGAGCGACTAACACTTTCGCTTATTTAGAAAGAATTGTCAGCTGAAGCCCATATAGAGGGAGAAGGTCAGTAACATTCTGGAGGTAGCTCAGTAACCAGCTTTGTTGGATAATAATAGATATTTTAAAAAGGAAAATTGAGACAGATTTTTAAGAAACTTCAATTTGGAGCATGAATTTGGTACATATTGGGCTTTATAAAATACATATTGGTAAGCTATTAAAGTATTTTTTTTGACTGCCAGGATGATGGCCATATTAAATTTGGATGGACATAGTTAAGAGATATCCTGGGACTACAAGTAATTCTCAACTAATTAGGAAAAGGAGAAAAATATAATAGATGAAACTGAGTTTTGGCAAACTGACCTGCATATATGATCTTGTCCACGGCAAGCTCACAAACTCAAGCAGTAAATGGGCAATTTTAGTAACAGGAGCACTTCCCTTGTGGCTCAGACAGTAAAGAATTTGCCTGTAATGCAGGAGTCCTGGGTTTGATCCCAGGGTCAGGACAATCCCTTGGAGAAGGGGATGGCAACCCATTCCAGTGTTCTTACCTGGAAAATTCCATGGACAGAGGAGCCTGTGGGCTACAGTACATGGGGGTTGCAAAGAGTTGAACACAACTAAGCAACTAACACTTTCACATAGTAACAGGAATCATGCCTTTTACTGGGAAATAGCAATAGAGAACACTAATCAGAAATTTTGGAAGTCAGGGAGGTGACATGCATGTCACAAAAGCCTCCCATTTGGAAGCTCCCTTGCCAGTGGGGGATAAGTTCAGAGTGCAGTAATCAGGTGAAGAAAGGGTTTATCATAAATGAGGCAGAGAATTAGGGACTCCTTGTTACTCACTGAGGTTCAAAACAGGATTTCAATTTTATAGTTTCTTTGTGTGTGGTAGGATGGAATATGTGGAATATAGGAGCTGGGATTTTAGACTAATTAATCTGGCAGAAAATAGAGAGGAAGATAGAGCCAGACCCTCAGTCTGATGAATAAGCCAACCGTATCTGTCTACATGATTTCCCCAGGCTTATACCTAGTTCACTGGACCTTAGTTTTGGTTAGTGATGGAGGCGATCGGCTTGAGGAAATCCAGCTGTTAGTGCTGGATCATCATATCTAATCCAACCGTGGTATTGATGTAAACTGCTGTGGGGATGAACCTCCACTCATTGAATCAACTTTGGGGAAGAAGCAGAGAAAATGAATCCGGGTGTAGCAGATGTTTCATTTAATGTCTGTCCCCTCTGGAAAACTCTTTAATGGGCGTATGACAATGTTCAGATGCAATGATCTGTTATTCAAATCCCCATCCAATACAAATTAAATGCCTCTGTCCTATATTATCTCTTACCATTCCCTACACTGAGTTTCCATTGCAAGCAACTTAATTTACACACTATCCTCATATGTCATGCTTCTCATTTCCACTTCTTTTTTTACAGTTCTTTCTTCCTGGAACATCCTTTTTAAAGGTTTTCTCTACTACAAAATTGTGTAAGGTCCAAGACAGTCTTTTTGTGTAGCTTTTGTTTATTTCAGCACAGAGTAACTTCTCTCCCAACATCAATCTTATCCATAAAACGTTTGCTTATCCTTCATTCCTGTGAGAATTCTTAATTCTTGATTCTTCTTAATCCATATTTATTATTGCCAGTTTATTGAGAGTCTACTATGTAGCCTTTGTAACAAGTTCCAACCTTTGGAATTCCTAATCTCTGTCAAAATATATCACTGGGTATATTACTCTGCTCAGTTTATCATAGACTGGGGAGGCTTAAACAATGGAAATTCATTTCTCGGAGTTGGAGAGACCGGCAAGTCCAAGATCAGGGTGCCCTTGTCCTGGCTTGCAGATGGCTGTCCTTTTGCTGTGCTCACACACTGTAGAGAGAGGAAACTGAGATGTCTCTTCCTCTTCCTTGAAGGGCACTAATCCCATCATGGGAGCCTCTCCCTCATGACATCACCTAAACCTAATTACCTCCCAAAGACCACCAACCCCTCATACCATCACTTTGGGGATTCAATATATGGATTTGGGGGGGGAACACAAATATTCAGTCCATAACATTCTACCACAGGCCTCCCACAATTTGTGTCCTTCTTGCATGCAAAGTGTATTCCATCCCAGCATCCCTAGAACTCTCAACTTGTTCTAGCATCAACTCTAAAGTCCAGTTTCATCTAAGTATCATCTAAATCAGATATAAATGAAACTCAAGGTACAATTCATCCTAAGGCCAAATTCTCCTCTAGCTGTGAACCTGTAAAATCAGACAAGTTATTCTTTTCCAAACTACAGTAGTAGGACATACTAAAGGATAGACATTCCCATTCCAACTGGGAGAAAGAGGAAAGGAGGGAGGGGTGATAGGTCCCAAAGGTTCTAAAACCTATCAGAGAAAATCCATTAGCTATGATGCTGCAGGAATAATCCTTCTTGGTTCAATGCTTTAATCTCCAAGCCCACCAGAGTGCAAAAGTCACCTTCCCAGTTCATCTGATTGACCCCACCCCTGGGGCTAGGCAGGGCCAAGGCTTTCTGCAGAGGCCCTAACCACACTGGGGCTGTATGTGGAGGCAGTGGTCCCCTCCTCTGAAACCACAATGGAGGCACCTTTGTCCTGCCTTTTCCCAGGGCCTGTGCACTGGGCCTGTGGCAGGAGTGGGCAGCCTTGATGATCTCTGAATCATCTTTGGAGTCCTTCTTCCCTTCCCTTTTCTTGAAAAATATTCACAGTGTAAAATTCAAGATGTTTGACAGCCTTCCTTCATCCTCTCCCACTTTCTTTGTCCCCTTTTACTTCAGTTGACAGTGCCTTTGCTGATTTAATCCTATCGATATCTCTGGTCTCTGCTGAGATGGCTGATAATTTCATGAGCCATACTCATGATCTCTTTATCAAATGATTGCTCAAAAACACTGAGTGTTCTCTTCAGAACAAGCTTTCTCACTTTTGCAATATGCATAGGCTGTGATTTTTTTTTTTTTCACAGCTCCAAGTTCTGGTTCCTTTTTACTTAACAATTATGCTTCAATTTATTTCTTCCTTTCACATTTTACTGTAGGTAGTCAGGAGTGATCAAGCTACTCCTTCAATACTTTGCTTAGAAACCTATTCTGCTAAATACCCAATTCCATTGCTTGCAAGTTCTATCTTCTATAGAGCACTAGAACATGAATACAATTTATACAAGTTCCTTGCCACTTTATAGCAGTGATCACCTTTCCTTCAGTTTTCGATGTGTTCCTCATTTCCGTCTGAGATCTTGTCAGAATGTCTTTGGCCATCCACGTTTCTACCAAGGTTCTAGTCATGATTATTTATGTATTCTTCAAGAAGAATCTTTTCTTTCTGAGCTTTCATCAGAATCACCCTTAATGTCCATATTTGTATCATGTACCTCAAAATTCCTCTAGCCTTTTCCCATTACTCAGTTCTAAAGTCACTTACACATTTTTAGGTAGCTGTTAAGCCCTAGTGGCTCAGACAGTAAGGAATCTGCTTGCAATATAGGAGACTGGAGTTCAATCCCTACGTTGGGAAAGTACCCTGGAGAAGGGAATGGCAACCTACTCCAGTATTGCCTGGAGAATTCCATGGGGAGAGGAGCCTAGTAGATTGTAGTCCTTTGGGGTCACAAAGAGTTGGACACAACTTAGCAGCTAACTCTTTCACTTTTCACTAAAGCAACATCCTACTTTCTGGTGCCACTGGCACATAACAATTCCAAATGTTTATGTACTTAATAACAGAACTTCCAAATACATGAAACAAAAACAGAACTGTAAGGAGAAGTAGATAAATTCACACTCATAGTTGGAGATTTCAACATTCATTTTCAATAATTAATAGACGATGACAGAATATTAGGGAAATTATACAGTTGAACAGTATCATCAACCAGCTTGATCTAATTGACATTTATAGCACCCTCCAACTAATAATAGCAGAATACACATTCTTCTTTAGTGCACAGGAAGTGTTTATCAAGATAGACTGTATGCTGAGTCAAAAAATAGATTTAAATACAATTTAAAATGTTAAAGTCGTATTAAACATGTTATCAGACCAAAAGGAATTTTATTAGAAATCAGATAAGTCATCAAAAATTAAACACACTGTTAAATAAACCATTTCTCACAGAAGAAATGAAAAGGGTAATTAACCAGTATTTTGGCTTGAATGAAACTAAAACATAGCAGTTAAAATTTATGGAATGCAGCTAAACAGTACATAGAAAAAATTTTGTAACACTGATTTCACATTTTAGGAAAGAAGAAAGATCACCAATGACCCAAGGTTTAACCTTAAGAAGTTAGAAAAGGAGAAGATGAAACCCAGAGTTAGCAGAAGAAAAAGAATAATGAAAATGCTAGCAAAAATCCATGAATTATAATGCAAAATAACATAAAAATCAATGAAACTCAAAGCTGATTTCTTGAGAATATCAATAATATTGACAAAATTCAATATTTTGATCAGGAAAAAAAAAGAGGAGATGCATATTGCAAAAATCAGGAATAAGATAGATGACATCACTGCAGATTATACAAATATGTTAAAGAGATGAGAGAAGAATACATACACATGGCCAGCAGATACATGAAGAGATACTCAACATCCTTAGTCATCAGGGAAATGTGAATCAAAACCACAATGACTTCACATCTGTAAGATGGCTATTATCAAAATGATAAGAAATGTGTGGGCAAGCATGTGGAGAAAATGGAACCCTTGTGTATTGCTGGCAGGGGGTGGGGAGTGTAAATTGGTGCAGTGATTTTTGGAAAACAGTATGGAGATGCCCTCAAAAATTAAAAATAGAACAATCATATGATTCAACAACTCCACTTTTGGGTATATAGCCAAAGGAAATAAAAACCCTAACTTGAAAAGATATCTGCACCTTCATTTTCATTGCAGCATTATTTTAAACAGCTTAGACATGGGAACAATCTAAGTCCATTGACGGATGAAGAAAGATGTGATATATCTTCTTCACATACAATGAACTATCATTCAGCTATAAAAAGGATGAAATCTTATCATTTTTGACAACATAGGTGGACCTAAGTGAAATAGTCAAATAGAGAAATACAAATATTGAATGATCTCACTTATATGTGGAATCTAAAAAGAAAAAAACAAAACAAAACTGAACTCATAGAGAATACAGATTGGTGGTTACCAGAATTAGGGAGTGGGAGGTATTAGAGTGGTGATATGAGAGAAGATGGTCAAAAGGTACAAACTTCCAGTTATAAGATAAATAAGTTCTGGGGATGTAATGTACAATATTGTGACTATGGTTAGCAATACTGTGAAAGCTAAGATAGAGATAGTGAAGTCGCTCAGTTGTGTCCAACTCTTTGTGACCCCATGGACAGTAGCCAACCAATCTCCTCCGTCCATGGGATTTTCCAGGCAAGAGTACTGGAGTGGGTTGCCATTTCCTTCTGCAGGGGATCTTCCTGACCCAGGGAGTGAATCCGGGTCTCCCGCATTGTAGGCAAACGCTTTACCGTCTGAGCTACCAGGGAAGGCCTAAAGCTAAGATAGTAAATCATAAAAGTCATCATCAATAGAAAAAGTTCTTTATCACTAGTGCCACCTGGGAAGCCTGTACCTAAACGTGGTTGGCTAAATTATTGTGGTGATCATTTTGCGATATGTATATATATGTGTATGTGTATATATATATATATATATCTCAAATCATTGTGTTGTATGCTTAAAACTAATTCAGTGCTATATATCAGTTATATCTCAACAAAGAAAGATAGTAGGAGAATATTATATACATTTTCACACTAGTAATTTAGATAAATGACACAGACCAAGTCCCTAAAAGCTATCAACCCTCATTCAAAAATTCAGCCCTATATATTAAAGTAATTGAATTTTTAGCTAGAAACCTCCCCCGCTCAAAAAAAAAACAAAACCAAAAAACAGAAAAAAACATGCCCAGGTGGTTTCACTGGTTAATTCTAATGTAAAAAGAAATAATACCAAATTTGTGTAAATTCTTTCAAAATTTAAAGAGGAGATACTGCTTGCCAGATGATTCTATAAGGCAGGAATTCCCTGATATCAAAAGCAGACAAAGACATTACATGGAAAGAAAATCACAGACCAATGTCTGTCTTTAATGTAAATGCAAAAAGTTTAACAAAATTTTTAAAAATCAAATACAACAATGTGTAGAAGTGATAATACATCATGACCAAGATAAACCCAGGAATGCAGGGATAGTTTTAACATTTGAAAATTTGTCAATTTAATACACCATGATCAGCTCAATATATGGAGACAAAAGCATTTGACAAAATCTAGTATCAATTCCTGATTAAAATCTTGCAGAAAAGTAGAAGTAAAGAGATACTTTCTTAACTTGATAAAGAGTTAGAAGAAAAAACTACAATTAAAATTATACTCCATGATGAAGAGTTGAGTATTTTCCTTACTAAGATCATGAACAACAGAAGGTTTTCTGCTTTTACCACTTCCATTCAATATTATAGGTTCTAGACATGGAGGGAAGGAAAAAACCCAAAGGCATACAAATTGCAAAGGAAGAAGTAAAACTGTCTTTATTGACTGATGGCAGGATTGTCTCTGTACAAAATCCAGTGAAATAATAAAAATAAAACTTATTTACACTAATTCAAAATGTATTAAGTGAATTTTGCAAGTTTGCAAGACACAAAATCAATATACCAAAAAAAAAAAAATCAATTGTGAAATGGCCTCTATCAGTAGTTTTGTTAAATTGAATCATATTAGGATTAACAAAAGAAGAAAGATAAAGACCCTGTTGATAACTGCTCTATGAGTGTGTGTCA
Organism: Bubalus kerabau; assembly: GCF_029407905.1. Lineage (NCBI taxonomy): Eukaryota > Metazoa > Chordata > Mammalia > Artiodactyla > Bovidae > Bubalus > Bubalus kerabau. The sequence goes on from NW_026577904.1 coordinate 2,403,252, forward strand.
TCTTTCATGGATACCATGTTGTTGATAGCCTCGGAGGACGAAAAATGCTTCGTTTTCTCCCTTCAGACTATTAAGTATGTCCTCTGAAGCAGCAAGGATTGGAGTTACACTTAGGACTCTGAAACTCTTCAACTTTTTATTCTATTTAATTCTGTTCATTTGTCCTACCTAATTCTTGCATTCCACCCTATTGTATTGGCAAATATATGACCCCACAGAAATCAAGAATTGTTATCTCATGTAGAGATGCATGATGTTCTTCATTCTTCAGTCTTTTGTTTTGTCTAATTAGTTACTTTACTCAAACGTTCTAAATAGCCATATTCAAGGAATTTCTGTGTTAGATATTGAAACCTAAAATAAAATTCCAAGAAGTAAATAACAATTTTAGCTGCATCACATAATTCCTACCTCTGCACTGGTTCCCAGGGTTTGATTTGACACAGGTGGGGCTTAAAGAGTTGGCCCATTTCCAAGCCATCTCCTATATAAACATTGACGAAGAAATTGGTTGCAGTGTGCTTATGGTCCACACAGGTGATTATGCTTAACTGACATCAAAAATATTCTTTTTTCTGTATTTCCATCCAAATGGTTAAAAAATATGTGACAGATTATCCATGCATTTGAGTGAGAATAATACTAAATGACTATAGTTTTTAGGATAAGAGAGGAAGTTTTTTGGTTTATTTGATGGAAACATTTAATATTATAAAATGTTGCAGTGTGTTAGAAAATACTGAGTCAAAGGGTTGAATAATTTAGAAGTGTATGTTTCTAAAAAATAAAAATGAGAAAAGTAACATATATATCAGATAAACATAACTCTATGCCTATTTTAAAATAGCTTTCATATTCTTTGACCTGAGAATTTAAAAACTAATGACAAGAATTCTTATAGAGTAAAATATTATATAGTAAAGCAAAGATGTCCCAATTATTCTAGCTTTCTGGTATTACCTCTCTTTTTTTTGGTATATATTCAATCTTAGTAGACTAACCTCTATCTTAAATATTGTGAGAGGCATACTGTTTTGCCCAATACTTCTACTGATTCTTGGTTTAAGGTGGGTGATTTTTAGTCTAAACTCCGGCCTCTGTAGATTTCTCAACTCCTATTTTTCATTTTCTCTAGCTTCTGTCATTTTCCTGCTCTGCTCCTTTCTTAGGTATAAACTTGGCCATGCTTTTTTCCCCCCATTTCTCCAAATCATACCACAAGAAGACTGCTGTGTGTCTTAGATTATATGGTTGATACAGGAGGATTGATGGTTGATACAGAAAGCAAAAAAGGCAAGTTAAATTAGAACTAAACGTCCTCTGCTCATGCTGGCTGGAATTCCTCACTGGCCATTTGTCTTTTTATAATTTTTCTGAGTTCCTTTTCTCTCCCTCTACCAGATTTTTCTGCCCTCGCTAGTAATTCAAGTACCTGGTCACCATATCTGCATCATCCTTTGCCCATTAATGAAAAAGGTTCACAATTTTTTTCTGAACAAATAAAATCAGAATTTTCCCCCTACATTAACTGATCAGTCCAAAGGAATTAAAAAAAAATATCTTCTGGTAAAGTAAACAAACAATAAATAACTTAAATGTTTCATTTATTTATTTTGTATATTAAGATACTGAGTAATTTTGTGGAGAATATCTCATGTCAGGGCTTCCCTGGTAGCTCAGCTGGTAAAGAATCCACCTGCAATGTAGGAGACCTGGTTCCATTCCTGGGTTGGGAAGATCCACTGGAGAAGGCACAGGCTACCCTCTCCAGTATTCTTGGGCTTCCTTGGTGGTTCAGATGGTAAAGAATCTGCCTGCAGTGCAGGAGACCTGGGTTGGATCCCTGGGTTGGGAAGACCCCCTGGAGGAGGGCATGGCAACCACTCCAGTATTCTTGCCTGGAGAATCCCATGGACAGAGGAGCCTGGTGGGCTGCAGTCCATAGGGTCGCATAGAGTTAGACATGACTGAAGTGACTTAGCATGCATGTATGTGCCCAGTAGATATTAAACACTTTGAATATCACTCGTAACTACGTCTGCTTTCCTACTTGAAATAAAGGAGACCATTAATGTAGTTTTATTTTAATGTTTTATAGTTATTATGATTCTCTTTTTTTGGTTGACCCATTTCAGATTACTTTCCTTTCATGCTTTTAATCAAAGATTGATAATATCTTAAAGAAATGATATACTTATAAAGAAAAGTGTCTAGCAAAGCATATTATTTTCTGTTTGCTTTTTTCCTAATCTTACCTCAAAATCTAGATGCAGTTATATGTGATTTTCCCAGTGGTACGTAGATCAGAATTTAGCTTTTAAACACATTTTAACCTGTAAATTCTAGAAAACATTTCACTATTTCACTGTTTTCTGCTTTATGGGATTTTTGCTAAGTTAAAAAAAATGTCTAAGTTGATCTGTGTTGTTACTATTATGAAAGCTGAAAGATTAAAACTTCAGTGTATATAATATATTCAGGCATAATATTTATTTAGATTCATCTTGTAGCTGATTTTCTCTGGTTTAAGTATAAACTTCCAAAAATGAACACAGCAGTGCCTTAATCGTATGTATCATACTAGTCTGACTCCTAGGATGTTTACTTCAGGAGTATGTGCTTGGCCCAGTGTTTATAGCTCCAGAAAATTTGAACCTAATCTCCAGAAATCAGCCTATAAACTTGATTTGAAATGAGAAGACACTATTTTCTCACAATAAAGCCGTCTCTTTTAGATTTACTTATGACCGCTGAGAAGCAAGGACTTTTTTGAGTCTTGGGAGTGTGGGAGTGGGATGATTTCAGTTCTGTGTAGACGTCATAGCCCCTAAGACGGAAGCGCAAATAAAACAATGGCTCTGCGGCGGCTGGTAAAAGTGCGTGGTGACACCATCACTACAGTGACACGAGCAGTAGAACGGCTGCTGCTTCCTTTTTTTCAGCTCTAACTGAACCCTTTTAAGGTGAAGATAACAGGTTTTCAAATTCCAGATTTATATACTCAGATGAACAGTGAAGAAATTCCAAGATGCCTGTAAGAACCTGGAGCTGTAGACCAAATTTCTTTACAAATCTTGGCACTTAAGATACATCACAATTCGAAGATTCCAACACTTACATTTTTTCCCTCATGCTTTAACATCTCTGGAAACAGGTTGTATATCTTGTGGTAGTCCTGATGGATTTGTCCTTGCTTGTTTGTGTGCATGAAAACATGCAGAATGAGTATCAGCAACTTGCAATATAATTTTAGAGACAGTACAGCATCACCAGCACATTTGATGGCATAGATGACAGTATGTGCAGAAAAACATGGTCACCCATGTGCCCCGTGACTTTTAATTAACTGTATTTTGAAAGACTGGTCTTCTAATGGGAGTGAGCTTTCATTTCAGTTCAGTCACTCAGTCATGTCTGACGCTTTGCGACCCAATGGACTGCAGCATGCCAGGCCTCCCTGTCTATCACCAACTGCTGGAGTTTACTCAAATTCATGTCCATTAAGTTGGTGAAGCTATCCAAGCATCTCATCCTCTGTCATCCCCTTTTCCTCCTGCCTTAATCTTTCCCAGCATCAGGGTCTTTTCAAATGAGTCAGTTCTTCACATCAGGTGGCCAAAGTATTGGAGTTTCAGCTTCCTCATCAGTCCTTCCAATGAATATTCAGGACTGATTTCCTTTGGGATGGACTGGTTGGATCTCCTTGCAATGCAAGGTACTCTCAAGAGTCTTCTCCAACACCACAGTTCAAAAGCATCAGTTCTTCAGCACTCAGCTTTCTTTATAGTCCAACTCTCACATCCATACACGACCACTGGAAAAACCATAGCTTTGACTAGGTGGACCTTTGTTGGCAAAGTGATGTCTCTGCTTTTTAATATGCTGTCTATGGAGCATATTCCTTTTCTTCCAAGGAGCAAGCATCTTTCAGTTTCATGGCTGAAGCCACCATCTGTAGTGATTTTGGAGCCCAAGAAAATAAAGTCTGCCACTGTTTCCCGATCTATTTACCATGAAGTGATGGGACCAGATGCCATGATCTTAGTTTTCTGAATGTTGAGCTTTAAGCCAACTCTTTTACTTTCCTCTCACTTTAGTTCTTCGCTTTCCTCCATAAGGGTGGTGTCATCTGCATATCTGAGGTTATTGATATTTCTCCTGGCAATCTGGATTCCAGCTTGTGCTTCATCCAGCCAAGCATTTCTCATGATGTACTCTGCATATAAGTTAAATAAACAGGGTGACAATATACAGCCTTGATGTACTCCTTTCCCTATTTGGAAGCAGTCTGTTGTTCCATGTCCAGTTCTAACTGTGGCTTCCTGACCTGCATACAGATTTCACAAGAGGCAGGTCAGGTGGTCTGGTATTCCCATCTCTTGAAGAATTTTCCAGTTTGTGGTGATCCACACAGTCAAAGACTTTGGCATAATCAATAAAGCAGGAATAGATGTTTTTCTGGAACTCTCTTGCTTTTCAATGATCCAACATATGTTGGCAATTTGATCTCTGGTTCCTCTGCCTTTTCTAAAACCAGCTTGAACATCTGGAAGTTCACAATTCACGTATTGCTGAAGCCTGGCTTGGAGAATTTTGAGCATTACTTTACTAGCGTGTGAGATGAGTGCAATTGTGCGGTAGTTTGAGCATTCTTTGGCATTGCCTTTCTTTGGGATTGGAATGAAAACTGACTTTTTCTAGTCCTGTGGCCACTGCTGAGTTTTCCAAATTTGCTGGCATGTTGAGTGCAGCACTTTCACAGCATCATCTTTCAGGGTTTGAAATAGCTCAACTGGAATTCCATCACCTCCACTAGCTTTGTTCGTAGTGACACTTCCTAAAGCCCACTTGACTTCGCATTCCAGGATATCTGGCTCCAGGTGAGTGCTCATACTATCATGACTATCTGGGTCATGAAGATATTTTTTGTATAGTTCTTCTGTGTATTCTTGCCACCTCTTCTTAATATCTTCTGTTTCCATTAGGTCCATTCCCGTAGAAATTCTTTAACCAACTAGTTTTTCTTACATTTTCATTTTTATGTAGGCTTAAGAATGACATGTTAAAAACCTACACCTTAATAAATATTAAAAAGTCTTATCAATAAGTATGCCGTGAAAGTTCTGAGTTACCGAAAACGTTGTATTGTTACTTACATAGCAGTATTTGTTTTCCTATCTCTGTGGTACATAAAGTAAAAGCATCCTTACAATCAATTTGGTATTATGTTTCTGAGATGGATATTAATTGTGGGATTATAGAATTTTTGAATTACTAAATTTTGTTTGTGAATTGCTGATTTTAACGAAGTTTTTGTTGTTGCCGTGTTTTAAAAGGGGTGTTATGAATCATATCATATCAAAAAAGTCATTAAAGCATTTCTCAAAGAGAATTAAAAATAAAATTTTTAAAGGATTTAATATAGCTTTTCATTCTCATAAGTAACATTCTTTTTGAGAACTACTTCCAAATATGTTCTTTAAAGGCAAACTTCAAAATCTAATTCTGAGTCCTAAGTAAACTATTTTGGCTTGTTTATTGTGGACAATCATCTTTGAGGGTTTTGAAGTTTGTTTTGGAAGAGGATTTAGCACTCTGCATGTTTATATTTGAGGTTGCAGTATCAACTGACTATCTTTCCTAAAAGGAAATAGACATCATAAATAGCTTGCAACACTCAGTATTTTGAGAATGTTTGCCATTGTGGTACTTGATGATTATTATTTTTTTTAAAAAATCTCTCTGATCCCTTTTCCTGAAGAGGAAATCAAAATTACCTTTCAATCACTTCACTGTATATGTATGTGCACACATGCTACGTTTCTCAGTCATATCTGACTCTTTATGATGACATGGACTGTAGCCCGCCAGGCTCCTCTGTCCATGGGATTTTTCAGGCAAGAATACTGGGATGGGTTGCCATTTCCTTCTCCAGGGGATCTTCCTAACCCAGGGACGACCCTGTGTCTCTTACATGTTCTGCATTGGCAGGTGGTTTCTTTGTCACTAGCACCACTTGGGAAGCCCATCTATATGTAATCTATGATTTAATATCACTAAACCAATGAGGAGACACCTGATCTTCCTAGCATTGTCCAAGACAGATCATTTTATGTCAGTGAGCTTCTCAAATAGTGGAGGCATAGACAAATAAATGCCAAACCTAAAATTTTAATTTACTATTTCTGATAGAACTATTTCTGCAAAACACCTTTGTATTATTTCAAAGAGTACTGGAAATTGAAGCCTTAAACATATGTGTCATATAGCAATCTTGGGCTTTCTTGGTGGCTCAGATGGTAAAGAATCTTCCTGCAACGCAGGAGACCTGGGGTTCGACCCCTGGATTGGGAAGATCGCCTGGAGAAGGGAATGACAACCCACTCCAGTGTTCTTGCCTGAAGAATTCCATGGACATAAGAGCCTGGCAGCTATAGTTCATGGGGTCACAAAGAGTTGGAGATGACTGAGTGACTAGCACACACACATGGCAATCACAGGAGGGAAACCGCCTTATTTGTTGATGGGTCTTTAGCACACAGTAAACAATGAGATAAGAGGAATGGGCAGATTCTTTACCAGCTGAGCCACAAGGGAAGCTTGAGAGTGGACTATACTCAACACTAAATGAACATTCACTCTTTGTAGACTTGTTATTCTGGATATCAGTTACAGCAGATGATGTGTTTTGGCCCCTTGGGCTGTGTGCCCAGCGCAGAGGTCTCTGTCTCCAGGGGTCTGTTATGACCCCAGAAACGGGACTCTCAGATATGTATTTTGATTTCTCCAGACAGGTGGTTTCATTATCTCATGCACTATTTTGTGTGTGTATCAGATATTTAGTGTAATATAAATCAACACGGCAATAATAACAGTGGACTTCTGCTGCTAGATGAGCTGGGATTCTAAGCTCTTGGTTCTCCAGTCTTCCCCAGCATCATACTGAAAGCCAGAACCACCTTTATTTTTTCCATCTCTCCCTGAGAGTCACTGCACTGTTTTTGACAGATTTTCAATATTCTGATCAACAATTGAATTAAGCATCACCTTGCTAGATACCCTGGGTTGGGAAGATTCTTTACCCACCCTAATATTCTTGGGGCTTCCCTGGTGGCTCAGAGGGTAAAAAATCTGCCTGCCGTGCAGGAGAGCAGTGTTTGATCCATGCAGGAGACTGGGGTCAGGAAGATCCCTTAGAGGAGGGCATGGCAACACGCTGCAGTATTCTTGCCTGGAGAATTCCATGGACAGAGGAGCCTGGAGGGCTATAGTCCATGGGGTTGCAAAAAGTCAGACACAGCTGAGCAACTAAGACTTTCACATTCAGCCTAGAAAATTGTAGTTTGCCATATGCTTGATCTTTAGGCCTCCAGTTTGTTCAATATCCATTGTATTAGATACAGAATTGACAGCATTTCCCTGTTTAAAAATCTCCAGTGGTTCCCTATTTTTTTAATTAAATTTTTTTGCCAACTATTAAAATACAATTGCCAACAGAAGCTTAGTTCTGTAATGTCACAGATGGATGAAAGGATATCAAATTATTTTGACTTTAAGAATCACATTTCCTTTCCCACCAGTCATTTGTATGACAGTCTACTGTAAACTCTCCTTGAGCATCAGGATTGAATGCATCAGTATATCCATCTTGATGTGTCCCCAGTCAATTCTTGGGAAATCTCTACACACTCTTCTGAAAACACTCACTGACTATTTTAAACTTATCTACAGATACTTCAAGGACATACTTGTACATTTTGTCAGCAGCTTGAGATGCCACTGAGTCCTTTTAAAGTACTTGATCCTGCTTTAATTTCTTTTCCAATTTCGTTGAGCTATAATTGACATATAACACGGCGTAAGTTTAAGGGGTGCATGTGTTGATTTAATATGTTTATATATTGCAAAATGATTGCCACCATAACTTTGGCTGGCACCTCCATCCTGTCACAGAGTTACCATTTCTTTTTTGTGGTGAGAACATTTAAGGTCTAGGCTCTTAGAAACTTTCCAGGGTATCATACAGAATTAGTTACAATCACTGTGCTGTACCTTAACTCCTCTAAGTTCATCTTACAGCTGGCATTTGTATGCTTTGACCAGTATCTCCCCATTCCCCCACTGGCCGTCTCACCGAGTCACTGGTAGCACTCTTTATTATTATGTATTCATTTCTAAATGCGTATGTTTGTCACTACCTTAGCTGAGATACCATGATGTGCTGACGTGCCAGGCGCTATAGACATGGTGGTACACAGAAGTGGATATGGGTTTTATCCTTACCTAGCTTATAAACTCGGAGAAGGCAATGGCACCCCACTCCAGTACTCTTGCTGGAAAATCCCATGGATGGAGGAGCCTAGTAGGCTGTAGTCCACAGGATCGCTAGGAGTCGGACACGACTGAGCGACTTCATTTTCACTTTTCACTTTCATGCATTGGCGAGGGAAATGGCAACCCACTCCAGTGTTCTTGCCTGGAGAATCCCAGGGACGGGGTAGCCTGGTGGGCTGCCATCTATGTGGTCGCACAGAGTTGGACACGACTGAAGCGACTTAGCAGCAGCAGCTTATAAACTAGCTTTTTTCACCATTTGGAGCTGAAATCTACATACTTCCATTGTATATTCTGTTTTTAGAACTTGAAGATCATTTTTGTTGCTGGAGGAAAATGAAATTCTATTGAATGTTAGCAAATTGCTCTCTTTTCCTGCCTTTTCTTTCCTCATTGCCTAAAATATGATGGAAAAGTACTTTATATTGTCCTAAGTATTTTTCACAATTCTCAGTTCATTTTGAACATAGCACTTTTGACACTGATGTAAAACATATTGTATGTATAGCTGTGTATTTTTTTTTAACTTTACAATATATTATATGTATTTTTCCATTTAATTAAGTATATTCTGAAAACATGTTATTTAATGTCTGTTTAACAGTCAATCTTATTTAACCATCCCCTATTTTGTGCTATTTGGTTTGTGTCCAATATTTTTTTCTTTTTTTGGCTTGTTTTACAATTTTGAGTAATGCTTCTGTGAACATCCTGGTACATAATTCTTTGCCTGTATTTCTGATTATTTCCTTATGCTGTTCTCCAGCCTCCAAATACTGTCCATTTCTTGTGCCCAGGGACTATGTAGATGGACTGTTTTTTCAATCTATGTCCAGTGAATATACTTTTCACTTAATGATTTTTAGGCCTTTTTTGATGACCAGATGGAGTGTTGCCCATCTGCACCTGAAGATCTTCCACAGTCTATTCCAACATACCCTCTTAGAGCAAGCTAGGACACTGTAAAGACAGGAGAAGGAAGGTAAAGGCCTGTATACCTTGCTGGATGATGCCGGTGGGGGACATTGACTCTAGTACTCTCTCTTAGGGCTGTACCCATGTGCGTGTCTGTGTGTGTGATGGGAGGAGAGATGGAGTGGGCTGCTTGCTATAGACTAAATGGTGACATTCCTCCCTCACCCCCCACCCCCCAAGAATCCTAATTCATATGCTACAGTCCTAACCACTCCCTCCCCAATGTGATGGTATTTGGAGATAAGGCCTTTGGGAAGTTTCTTAAGTTTAGATGAAGTCATGAGGGTGGGGCCTTCATGATGGGATTAGCACCCTTATAAGAAGGGGCAGCAGAGAGCCTGATTTCCCCCTCTCTCTACCATAAGACAGTGAGAAAGAAACCATCTGCAAGCCAGGAAGGGAGCTCTTACCAAGAACTCATTTGGCCCACACCTCGATCTTGGACTCCCCAGCTTCCAAAGCTGTGAGAAAATAGGTTTCTTTTCTTTGTTACCCAGTCTATGGAATTTTGTTATGGCAAATGTGCTGTTGAAGACAACTAATTTATGATTCCCTAAAGGTGATGGCACCCCACTCCAGTACTCTTGCCTGGAAAATCCCATGGACGGAGGAGCCTGGTAGGCTGCAGTACACGGGGTCGCTAGGAGTCGGACACGACTGAGCGACTTCGCTTTCACTTTTCACTTTCATGCATTGGAGAAGGCAATGGCAACCCACTCCAGTGTTCTTGCCTGGAGAATCCCAGAGATGGGGGAGCCTGGTGGGCTGCCATCTATGGGGTCGCACAGAGTCGGACACGACTGAAGCGACTTAGCAGCAGCAGCAATGAGCTGGAAAAATGGCAATACACAGATGTTTTAGACTGACACTGAGTATTAGCTTTAGAAAACCTGAAACTGCAAACTTAAGTGCTTAGCCAACTATAGTAAAATATTTTGTCTCATTTTTATTACTTTCTTTAGTTTTGCTTCTTTTTTCTTACTTTTTTTCTTATGTAGTGTATTACAGATGAGCTGCACATTACAGCTCAAACTCATGTCCACTAGGCATGTATATTATACATGCTATTTCGGCTTCAATGTTTCATTATGCATTTTAACCAGTAGTTCAGATCAGGAGAGAACTGACTGATAATCATTTCAAAGAGGGTCCTTTTTAAAGGCATATAGCCACTCATCTATAAAAGTGCTACTTTCAATCCTCGCTAACTAAAAAAAAAAGAAAACGAATACAGAAATATCCCTTTTAGTTCCTCTATTTGGTTGACTCTTTGTTAAGTTATGATATTGTAACTTTCATTTTTATGAAATTTCTGAAATGTAATGTTTCAGCTTTGTTTACTTTGTGATAGAGGAGTTGTTACTGTTCAGTTGCTAAGTCGTATCTGACTCTGTGACCCCATGAACTACAGCACACCAGTCTCTTCTGTCCTTCACTGTCTCCTGGAGCTTGCTCAAACTCATGTCCATTAGGTCAGTGACACCATCCAACCATCTCATCCTCTGTCACCCTCTTCTCCTTCTGCCCTCAATTTTTCCCAGCATCAGGGTATTTTCCAGTGAGTCACCTCTTTGCATCAGGGGGCCAAAATATGGAAACTTCAGCTTCAACACCAGTCCTCCCAATGAATATTCAGAGTTGATTTCCTTTAGGATTGACTGGTTTGATCTCTTTGCTGTCCAAGGGACTCTCAAGAGTTTTCTCCAGTACCACAGTTTGAAAGCATCAATTCTTTGGCGCTCAGCCTTCTTTATGGTCCAACTCTCACACACATACCTGACTACGGGAAAAACCACAGCCTTGACTACATGCACCTTTGTTGGCAAAGTGATGTTTCTGCTTTCTAGCTGTCTAGATTTGTCATAGATTTTCTTTCAAGGAGCAAGCGTCTTTTAATTTCATGGCTGTGATCACCATCTGCAGTGATTTTGGAGACCAAGAAAATAAAATATGTCACTGTTTCCACTTTTCCCCATCTATTTCCATGAAGTGATGGGACTGGATGCCATGTTACTTACGTGTTATCAGTGGATTGTAAAGAAGAATAATTTATATTGAACCACTTTTCTGTCTTTACGTTGACTGTTTTGCCTTGTTAGACATGCTGTTGTAAATAAATTGCTGGATTTAATCATACCAGGAAATATTTGTCTTTTGTGATCACTGTGTTATGTGGGATGTGTGAGCTGAATAATTTGTTGGGCTGCACATTTTCCTTTGAAATGTTTGAAGGACCCTTAAGTGCTGTTGAAAGTGAAGGATAGAACTGCTCTCAGGAAAACAAAGGTTCTGTTACATTTTTCTCAAGTAATAAGGATATTTAGATAAAATAAAAACAAAGCAGTAAAAATCGCACACACAGTGCCATTTGCCACTAACAGAAAATATTTACCAAACAGAATAGTCCCTGGTGGGACCCTGCTAACTTACATTTACTTTCTCATGAAGTAGTGGGGAAATCAAATGCCCTGACTCACACCAAATATATGTCCCCCTCCTCACTATGAATCCAGACTCCATTTTCAAATAGAGTAGGCTGTCTAGGTAGGAAATGAAACCTTGACTGGTATCAAATGATGTCTCAGATGATCAACAAAGCTACGTCATAGTCATTATTATTCTCATCTTATTTTACATTTAAAAATTAAAAGTGATATTGGTTTTGCCATATATCATTTTGATATATGGCAAAAGCAATACAATATTGTAAAGTTAAAAAATAAAATAAAATAAAAATTAAAAGCGACAATGGCCAAATATCACTGGTGGTTATGGTGATTATGTGAGATATATATATCTAGAGAGAAAGAGAGAGAGAGAGAGGTATAGGTATTGAGTCCAGGATTGACACCAAAGCAGATGCTTCCAAATTCTTGGGTATTTTTATTGGCTGAAAAAGCCTGGCAGACTTAAAGTACCATGCTACCATGATAGTGTGATGCATCTATGTTCCTCTGGAATGGCAAACGGATGGAACTATCAAAGATGGAACTGAAGGGGAATTTTGGTCGTTATGGTTTGCGGAATATGGAGGCAGTTAGGCTTCCTAAGATGCCAAGTTGAACATTTTGGATATATCTTAAATATTTGAGAAAATAAAGAGTATGTTTAGGATTCTGCTTAATGGACTCAATTAACTCAGCCTTGTAAATGACTCTTTTTTTTTTTTAATTAGTCTCCTCACTCTTGTACTTGGATTAAGATTAATTTTTTTCCCTTTCAATTCTACTGGAGAAATACGATACTCTGGAGACTCAGCAAGCAGTCTAATGGGTGGTGTATGTACTTGTATTTGTACTAACTGGCTTCAGTAGGAAACACACTGAAATAAGTGTGGATGAGATGGAAATTCTAATCTCATTTAACTGGCCACTCACTGAGGATGAAGCTGAAGGTCCAATACTTTGACCACTTGATGCAAAGAGCTGACTCACTGGAAAAGACTGTGATGCTGGGAAAGATTGAGGGCAGGAGGAGAAGGGAGTGGCAGAGGATGAGATGTTTGGATGGCATCACTGACTCAACTGGACATGAGTTTGAGCAGACTCCATCAGTGTTAGTGCTTAGTCATGTCCAACTCTTTGCGACCCCAATGACTGTAGCCCACCGGGCTCCTCTGTCCATGGGATTCTCCAGGCAAGAATACTGGAGTGGATTGCCATGCCCTTCTCCAGGGGATCTTCCTGACCCAGGGATCAAACCAGGGTCTCCTACATTGCAGATGGATTCTTTACCATCTGAGCCACCAGGGAAGCCCAGGAGATAGTAAAGGACAGGGGAGCCTGCCGTGATTCAGTCCATGGGGTCACAGAGTTGGACATGACTTAGCAACTGAACAACAACAACATAAAGTCCAACTTCTCAGTGTAAAAAAGCAACTTGTGATTGTCATCAGAAAACACAACTTATTCTCCTGTGCACTTGATTGTTCTTCATCAAAGTCTTACTTCCTAACAAAATGCAGTAGAAGGTATATTTTCCCCTGCACAGGGGCTACTACAGCAGAGTTTGTGGTATATACACATTTGTGTAGTTAACTGAGTGGAGTTCTCAGATTAGACCATAAGTTTATACATTCTTGGTAAAGTCTCAAGTTACAGAACCCCATCAGTTATTTTTATGAATAGACTTGTCCCGCTTTAAGTTCTGAACTTCATCAATTGTTTCTAGGAGAGTGGTGTTCTTTTCCAGTATCCTTTGTCAATCTGGTTGTTCTCTTTTTATGTGTAAATTCTGCGGTGGTTCAGTTAGGAGAGCTCTTGCTTGGTCTGTTACCTTTGAAGGTTGTGGATCTCTGTCAGGATTCATATGTGGCAGAGCCACGGTGAGGGGAGAGATACTTAAAGTCCCCTTGGTGGGAGTCACTTTGCATTTGAAGTCTAACCTGAAATGTCTTCACCGGTTGCCAGCACCATGACGCTTTCTGTGTTAACGGCAGTAAACTGCCAGAAAGCGGCAATGCTGGGCAATGCTGTTTCAGCGCTTGGGGCCCACACCATGCATGCTATGTTAGTGCCACTAGTAGCTTTGTGAAAAAGACACTGGGATTTGCACTGCGTTTAAGGTACCCTTACCTAGGTAGAGGAAAATTGGAAAAGTGACTGATGCAATTTTAGAAAGACTCTGGGACCATTTATTTACAGTCAAAGGAGCAGGTGAGGAAGCTCACATTTCAAGATTCAGGAGATAGTTTGATGAACAGCATGAAGTACTTTCATAGAGAAGCAACATTATAGATTTTTTGGCATCAGGGTCAAGCTAAATATGTTTCCAGAAAGAGTAGCTAGGTACCAGACAAGATCAAATCCTAACGAGGTAAGTGAAATCTGTATCAAGGAACAGAGTGGGTACTATGAGATGCAGGCTATGTAGTCAAGGATGGCTCTGAGAATCTAGTCAAAGTGTGTGCTACTTTCCTAGTCGGGAAGTGATGCATGGTCTCCATGGTCAGGGAAGCGGGACACTGATTACAGTAGTTCCCCCTCACCCACAGGGAGCTTTGAAGATCTGCAGTGGATTCTGAAACCTCGGATAGTACTGACACATATTATTATATTTATATATGGACATATATTATTTTTTCCTCTGTATTCATACCTATTATACATTTTAATACAGTTTAACCGTGAACTTCCAGATGTTCAAGCTGGTTTTAGAAAAGGCAGAGGAACCAGAGATCAAATTGCCAACATCCGCTGGATCATCGAAAAAGCAAGAGAGTTCCAGAAAAACATCTATTTCTGCTTTCTTGGCTATGCCAAAGCCTTTGACTGTGTGGATCACAATAAACTGTGGAAAATTCTGAAAGACATGGGAATACCAGACCACTTGACCTGCCTCTCGAGAAACCTGTATACAGGTCAGGAAGCAACAGTTAGAACTGAACATGGAACAACAGACAGGTTCCAAATAGGAAAGGGAGTACGTCAAGGCTGTATATTGTCACCCTGCTTTTTAACTTATATGCAGAGTACATCATGAGAAATGCTGGGCTGGAGGAAGCACAAGCTGGAATCAAGATTGCCAGGAGAAATATCAATAACCTCAGATATGCAGATGATACCACCCTTATGGCAGAAAGTGAAGAAGAACTAAAGAGCCTCTTGAAAGTGAAAGAGGAGAGTGAAAAAGTTAGGTTAAAGCTCAACATTCAGAAAACAAATATCATGGCATCTGGTCCCATCACTTCATGGGAAATAGATGGGGAAACAGTGGCTGACTTTATTTTTTTGGGCTCCAAAATCACTGCAGATGGTGATTGAAGACATGAAATTAAAAGATGCTTGCACCTTGGAAGGAAAGTTATGACCAACCTAGATAGCATATTAAAAAGCAGAGACATTACTTTGCCAGCAAAGGTCTGTCTAGTCAAGGTTATGGTTTTTCAAGTGATCATTTATGGATGTGAGAGTTGGACTGTGAAGAAAGCTGAGCACCGAAGAATTGATGCTTTTGAACTGTGGTGTTGGAGAAGACTCTTGAGAGTCCCTTGGACTGCAAGGAGACCCAACCAGTCCATCCTAAAGGAGATCAGTCCTGGGTGCTCATTGGAGGGACTGATGTTGAAGCTGAAACTCCAGTTCTTCGGCCACTCATGCGAAGAGCTGACTCATTTGAAAAGACCCTGATGCTGGGAAAGATTGAGGGCAGGAGGAGAAGGGGACGACTGAGGATGAGAGGGTTGGATGGCATCACAGACACAATGGACATGAGTTTGGGTGAACTCCGGGAGTTGGTGATGGACAGGGAGGCCTGCTGTGCTGTGGTTCACGGGGTCGCAAAGAGTCGGACAAGACTGAGCGACTGAACTGAACTGAACTGATATAGTTTAATTTATAAATTAGGCAATATAAGAGATTAACAACTACCTAAAATACAACATGGGCTTCCCAGGTGGGGCAATGGTGAAGAATCTGCCTGCCAATGCAGGAAATGCAAGAGATGTGGGTTTGATCCCTGAGTCAAGATGATCCCCTGGAGGAGGAAATGGCAATCTGCTCCAGTATTCTTGCCTGGAAAATTCCACACACAGAGGAGCCTGGAGGGCTAGAGCCCATGGGGTTGCAAAGAGTCAGACATGACTGAGCACACATATACACAGTAATATAATAGAAAAATTATAACTGTGTACTATAATGAAAGTTATGTGACAGTCCTTTCTCTCCTCAATCAGCTTCTTCTACTCTGTTGCAAATGTGGTGATTTCTTCATCTGCAGATGTAGCCGCTCTAGTAATTTCTGTGTTTTTTTGTCTAAACCTATTCCTGAATCTGTGTAACTTGCAGTTAATGGCTTGGTGTCACTCAATTCAGGGGATTCCTCGCTGAAGTTTCTGTAGAGTTTCCGTGCTTTCTGGAACAACATGTTGCTGTCAGTTGGGCTATGTTTTCTGCTTATGTCCTTCACCCAGAGCCTTAATGTCTTTTCTGTCCTCATTAAGCATTCACCATGCAACGTGGCTGTAACTTTTGCAGTTTGAGGTGAGACATCAAAACTAGCGCAGATTTCTTTCTCCTTTACAGTTTCATGCACAGGGGAAGATTCATGCCTTCTGTAGATCTTAGTAACTTCAGCCTACTACTAACATTATTTTCTTTCCCGATTATGTTGAGAACTTTGACATTTCATTTTAAGGAAGCTCTTTGGTATATCTGAATGGCCAGCCTCATTACTCTTGTGCTTTGGTGCCATTGTTAAGTAAAATAAAGGCTACTTGAACACAAGCACTGTGATACCACAACTGTTGATTGGTCGAGCTGATAACGGAGAAGCTGATGAGTGACTAATGCGTGGGATACGCTGGACAAAGAAATGATTTGCATCCAGGGCAGAACAGAGTGGGACAGTTGATCATGCAATTCAGAATGGTGCCAAAAATGAATTGTTTGTTTCTGGAATTTTGCAGTTAATATTTTCAGGCGTGTGTGTGTGTGTGTGTGTGTGTGTGTATTGGCAGGGGGTGGGGTACTGGAACCTCAGAAAGCAAAACTGTGAAGGACTTGTTTATCCTGCTTAACTGAATATGGTCAATTCTTGTTAAACAAGGATGTGGAGATAGTTCCATTGTGAAAAGTAATTTTTGTAAAATTTGTAACAAATGGTGGTGGGATAACTGTATATTCAATGCAAAAGAATAAAGATGAAACTCTACATCATAAAAAAAAAAAACAAAACTGTGAATAAGGAGGAACTACTGTAACCATTTTTTTTTTTTTTTTTTTTTTTACTGGCCATGCCACAGCATGCAGGATCTTAGTTCCTTGACTAGGGATTGAACCTGTGTCCACTACAGTGGAAGCATGGAGTTTAAACCACTGGACCGCCAGGGAAATCCCATGTAACCATTTAAAAAATTCATTTTGATGCAGTCATTTTGACTGAAGAAAGATATCCCTTCTACTAATTGTCTCCTTATTCCATGCTTATTAGGAAAATTTTTACTTTCTGCTGTATTATTTTTAGACTTTTTATATCTATGTTTTACTGGTATTTCAAATCTTCAACATGTTTTAAATTACAGAAGTAATATATGTTCCTGGAGGCACATGAAAAATACAAAAATGTAGACATATGGATAGGAATGAAGTAGAAATCTCCAATCCCCTGCATTCCTACCTCCTTGAGTTAACAATTAGTAATTTACTACAGGTATCCCAGGAATAGTCAGGGGAAATTTCTTGTGTACCTTTGAAAAATAAAGTTTAAGTCAAGTCCTTAGGAGAAAACCTACTAGTGAAGTCTTTAGTAAGTTGTTTTGCTGCAACTGTGTACAAAAACAATTAAAGTTTGATTGAAATTTTTGGCTTATGCACTGGAGAACACACTGTTCTCCAAAGTGAAGTCAGAAGAATCTTGATGCCAAATTTTCAAAGGATGTGTCATAAACCATTTTAATGTTTTCTCACCTCTATCAAAAATATTAAATATTTAGGAGAGTTAAAGATTAAGAGGAATATTTGAGAGGAAAGTATCCAAATGCTGTAATAACTCTTCCAACTTGGCGGGTAGGAAGAATGGAGATTTTTCCTTTTATACCCATTTGAGAGAGAGAACAGCCCCTTGAAAAGACATTTCAGTACTGGATATATGCTGGGCATAGTGAACTGGGTTCTGACCTTTACCTGAGAAATTCAGTGGATGAGAAATTAAGTTTAATAAATTGTATGTCCTGGATGACTTGGAGTTAGTAAATAATTTTTTTTCTAAAGTGATTTAAAAATTAATGATTTCATAATGAATAATATCACATTCATTGCTTAGCAATACAGAAAGTTCACTTTATTAATGTTTTTAATTTTAATTTTTTAGCTTAATTCTTTTTTAATTCCCCCATGTAGCTTATCTTCTCTTTCTCTAGGGTAAAGCTCTTAATGGGCAAAAGACCTATGTGCTTTTCAAAAGTCATAAAAAGAAATTTTTGATATGTGAAATTACAGTTCATATAATTTTTCTTTTTCATAAAATTTACAATTCTATTTTGAAGGAAAAATATGTCAAAATTGCATTATAAGTAATTGAATTACATATTTAAAATTGGGTGAATTTTACTATATATGATTTATATTTTAATAAAGCTGATTAAAAATGAATTATCTGGAAAAACTGGTTGAAAGTTACTAGAGTAGAATAATGTAAGTTCCTGAAGCATAATTCAGAAATACCCAGTAAATGTGTGTTCATGATATTCATATATGAAAACCTTGATAACCATGTTACAAACTGTAAACTCTCCTCTTGCTTTGGGCCTATACTAATCATTTATGCTGGCTGTCTTTTATGTTTAGTTTCCCACTGAGTTAACATTGAATCCTGGCACATTGTGTTTGGAAACTGAGTGATCACTTTTAAAATATATGTCCTGTGCTTGCCAGATGGGTTTGGAAGCTCTCCCAGTAAGGCTTTCATTGTCATAACCCACTTCACAACTCTATCATGAATGAGGTCATTAGGGAATGACATCATTTTCAGTACCTCCCAGCTTGCAATTAAAAAAAAATGCAATAGCTTTTAAAAAAAAATTGTGTCTCTTACGTAATCATGTCTTAAGCAAGACATAGCTCCTAAATCACACACATGTGCACGCACACTCACACATGCAAACAATGCCCCTTGAAATTGTGCAACTAGCAGAATTTCTGAGACATGTTTGGTTGTGGGTGGTCATGAAGTACTACAGGTTCAGGAAATACTAAGGAATATTTAAGGTAAGCCAACAGGAAGAGGCCACCAAGAGTGGGTAGATGAATTCAGAGGGGAAGTGAGAAAGCACTTAGGACCTTTTCTGCCATTTTTCCTCCTTCAGGAGGCTATGTAGAAAGGTGCTGCTCTTTCTAAAATGAATTGTGTAGCAAGAATTTATAATAAAATTCCCATTTATATATTCAGTCACACAGCCATATATTTGACAAATATGTGATGGTAACCACATAGGATAACCATCTGGTATACAGTTGTGAAGAAGTCAGATGTGGTCTCTGCCCTTATGGAGATAAAAACTAGCTGGAGAAACAATCAATCACTAACCAATTACAGAAATAATTTAAAATGTTCAAATATGGTCAGTGTTAGGAACAAGAAGCATGTGTTTCTAGAAAAGTCTACATCAGAAGGTGATAGACTAATCTAGAGGGTCATGAAAATCTTTCCTCGGCTTAGCTTTATAAGATAATTAAGAATTAGTTATTTAAGGAAGGGTGGAGTGTGGAAGAAAAAGCTCTAGGAGGAACCTCATGTGCAGTGTCCCTGGGATAGAAAAGAACACCCTGAGCAGGTAGCAAGCTGTTAAGACAAAACTCTGAAACCGAGAGGGAAAAGCAGCTTTCTCTCAACATGTTTTCCCTTACCAGAAAAAACTTTTGAATAAAAATGTTTCCTCTTTGAAAATAAAATGTCTTTTGAAAGGATGAAATCAAGTCCATCTTCACACAAATTATTTTTGAAAGTAAACAGCATCAATATATAATTAGGTTCTAAGGCAGTTGTTCCAGAGAGAGAAGGTAGTGAGGGTCACAGTGAAATTATGTTGCTTGTATGCTCAGACTCAGCAGATAGGCCTTACGGTGGGGACCATGTAAAGATTCTATCTCAGTAATCTTGTCTGACCTGCATAGAAGCTAATACCATGGCATCAGCTTTTGAGAAAAGAAAGAGCTTTGTTGTGAGGTCAAGGGGTAAGGAGACAGAGGCAAGGGTCTCAACTCTGTCTTTTTGGTCCAGGATTTGGGGGAAATTTTTAGTAGTTAGAGGAGTTTCAAATTTGGGAACTAATTAGCTAGTCTGAAATCAGTTCATATAAGCTAATTTTGCTGCTGTAAGTCAAATGTTCTCAAAGAGGTCTGATGGCAATATTTCTCTTCTTTGAGTTCCATAGACTGATAATTCTTGGCTTTAAGATATCCTGGAGATACAGTTCCTATCCTGCACGTGTGCAGTGCTTTCTCTGTAAGATAATTGAAGGTTTAATTAATCGATCCACCTGTTTAAAGAGGCAGAACCAGTTTAAGCTGGTCAGTGTTTTACGTGCTATTTCTATCTGGTAATGTTAGATAATTTAACAGCATTCAAGAAATGGTGATAGAATGCCTGTTATGCCCCGGCCACTGGCTGGCCTCGAGGTCCTGGCATGTCTCACTGCAGTGCCTGTATTGGTAATGACAGTGATACCATAAAGATTCGAATGAACAGGAATGACAAAGTTATGACCCCTGAACTCCTTTCTCTTTCCTGCTTGTTGGCCCTCGTCTTCCATGTGTGTGCCAGAGATTATTGTAAATACGGTAATTATAGTTGCAGCTGTTCTGATCTGGCCCAACTGAGGTAGGAGAATGGGAGGTTTTCTTGAGCAGAGAAATAACTTCCTAAACAGTTCCTACCAATGAGAGAAATCTAAAACAAGGTTTAATACCGTTTTTTAAAACAGAGGTTATGTTTGAAGCTCCATAAATGATTTGATTTTCTGGGAAAGTGGAATGAGTCTTATTTTTACTGGGGGTGTTTACATAATAGACCATGTTGCTGCTGCTGCTGCTGCTAAGTCGCTTCAGTTGTGTCTGACTCTATGCGACCCCAGAGATGGCAGCCCACCAGGCTCCCCCATCCCTGGGATTCTCCAGGCAAGAGTACTGGGGTGGGTTGCCATTGCCTTCTCTGATAGACCATGTTAAGAAACTGCTAAACTATAAATCACTGCAGATGGTGACTGCAGCCATGAAATTAAAAGACGCTTACTCCTTGGAAGGAAAGTTATGACCAACCTAGATAGCATATTCAAAAGCAGAGACATTACTTTGTCAACAAAGGTCCATCGAGTCAAGGCTATGGTTTTTCCAGTGGTCATGTATGGATGTGAGAGTTGGACTATGAAGAAAGCTGAGCACCGAAGAATTGATGCTTTTGAACTGTGATGTTGGAGAAGACTCTTGAGAGTCCCTTGGACTGCAAGGAAATCCAACCAGTCCATCCTAAAGGAGATAAGTCCTGGGTGTTCATTGGAAGGACTGATGTTGAAGCTGAAACTCCAATACTTTGGCCACCTCATGCAAAGAGTTGACTCATTGGAAAAGACCCTGATGCTGTAGGGATTGGGGCAGGAGGAGAAGGGCACGACAGAGGATGAGATGGCTGGATGGCATCACCAGCTGGATGGCACCACTGTCTCAATGGACATGAGTTTGAATGAACTCCGGGAGTTGGTGATGGACAGGGAGGCCTGGCGTGCTGGGATTCATGGAGTCGCAGAGTCGCACACGACTGAGCGACTGAACTGAACTGAAACTGCATTTGGTAGGTTGTATTTCTATGCACAGTTATACAATGTACCCCTTCCTCATATCAGTTTATGTCTTCCAACCTGTTGCCATGGGGCTTGCATGCTTCCTATTGTGGGTAATATATATTTTCCTTCCCTCTCCACTGATTTTGAATTTAGCCATGCAATTTTCTCTGGTCGTTGGAATGTGAACAGATATGACTACACTATATACAGTTAGAAGCTTTAAATGAAATTCTAAGGAAAAAGCCTTTTGCTTTTCAAAATGTTAGTTTGAAAAATGGTATGCTCCACATAAAGGTTTCAACCTCAGGCCGAAACCTTCCAACAAGAACCACAGAGCCGAGCCAAGCAGAGCCACTGTAGCTCCATCCATCCAGCCGCTGCCTCTTTGAACCATTAAGAAGAACGAGATGCTTGTTTTTGTAAGCTCATGAGATTTTACAGCTGTTACGCAGAAAAGTTGAAAAGTACAGAATCCGATACTTAGACAAGGAGTATTCCCATATAAAAACTTAAAATATGTGGCCCTGGTTCTGGGGGCAGGAGACCTAGCCATGAGGAAACTTGATGGAGGCTGGAAAATCGGTGACACTTTGTATTCAATAAATAAATATTTGGTAAAACGTTACCTGAGGTAACTTGGAAGGCAAACATGAATATCAGGTTCTCAAGGCTTTCTGTAAAGAAGATTTGAAATATTGCTAATGTGACTCAATTGTTAGAAGCTGTGTTTGATAAGATAACACAAGAAGGAAAATGATCTCAAGCATAAGTGACTTATTTAGGATGAACAGGAAATTAAAATGAGAAGCTACAGGATTCACAGAGTTAGAAAATCAAACTCTTTCTCATCTCTAACGGGTTAAAATAGAAACACTTTGAGTCACAAAGGCTAATTAAGACTCAGATTAAGACTCAGTTTAGGGACAAAGCCCAAATTATTGGCATGTGCACAAAAGCTTTTGATTGGATTAAGATGTCCCTCAGTAAATCCTTTCAATTGGAAAAAATGGTTCAGGAAAAAGAAACCAAAGGAATGATCTCTTGAAGCCAATATGTGTGCTTCAGTTTAGAGAGAAACAGATTGGTAAAAGAATAGTGAACATGTCTTTTAATATATGGAGCAGAATAGATGAAATAAATAGAAGAAAAGAAAAGATACAAAAAAAATTGAGACGAGTTTTAATGCAGAGTATCTCCAGCCTGATATAGCAGTTGAGTGGCTTTTTTTATATCTTAAACTGACATGTGGACCTCCAGCTTTCTCTGAGAATGAAGCAGGCTTTCTCTGGGAATGAAGCAGGCCAAAAGTGCTGCTCAGCTCCAGGGAGGGCATGTTTTCAAATGTTCTGTTCAGGTGTGGTCAAGGAAGGCAAAGGAAAAGGGAAAGAAGAGGTGGTAGCCAATAGTGCTGGAAAAAATTCATGTTGTTCAGTCCCTCAGTCGTGTCTGACTCTTTGCAACCCCATGGACTGCAGCAGGTCAGGCTTCCCTGTACTTCAATACTGCCTGGAGTTTGTTCAGACTCATGGGCAATGAGTTGATGATGTCATCCAGCCATCTCATCCTGTCACCCCTTTCTACTCATGCCCTCAGTCTTTCATGAGTAGAAGACCCTGATCTTCTTTTCCAGTGAGTCAGCTCTTCGCATCAGGAGGCCAAAGTATTGGAGCTTCAGCTTCAGCATCAGTCCTTCCAATGAGTATTCAGGGCTGATTTCCTTTAGCATTGACTGGTTTGATCTCCTGTGCAAGGGACTCTAAACAGCCTTCTTCAGAAGCACAGACTGAAAGCATCAGTTCTGCACTCAGCCTTCTCTGTGGTCCAACTCTCACATCTGTACATGACTACTGGAAAAACCATAGCTTTGACTATATGGAGATTTGTCAGCAAAGTGATGTCTCTGCTTTTTAATATGCAATATGTAATACATAGTATATAATATATAAAAATAATATATATTATATAATTATATTATATTATACATTATTATATATCATATAAATAATTATCAATATTGTCATTAATTATATTATTTATATTAGATTAGATTATAATATAAATATATTTATATTTATAATTTATATAAATATAATGACTATAAACATATTTAAATATAAATATAAATACAAATACAAATATATATTTAAAATATAAATATATAAATATAAATATTTATTTATATATTAAATATATATAATTCAAATATATTCTTAATATTAGTTAAATGTATACTTTAACATTAAATATATACTATATATAATATAAATTATAATTATATCATTATATAATATAATAAGAATGATAATAATAATAATGAATATAATAATAATATGAGATAATAATACAATCTAATTATAAATATATATCAATATTTAAATATAAATATAAATTTAAAATATAGCATTACTTATTAGTGTTATTAATTATTCTAATATACTTAATTATTAATATTAATAATATCATGTAATTATTATATATAGATTAAAATATATGAATAATTATATAATACATAACATAATATCATATTAACATATTAATAATAATATATGAATATAAATATATAATATAATATATCATATATCATTGCATATGTTATGTACATTACATAATACATATATTATGCATATGTATATTATGAAACATGTTATATATATGTTATACAATATTAATTATAATATTATATATCCAAATATATAATATTTATATATTATATTTATTAGTAATATTATATATTATATATAATATATATCATTATTCTATATATAACAATATATATAGTTATATATAATTATTTATATTATAATTAATATAATAATTAATATAATTATATTATAGTATATCATATAAATATTTATTTATATATTTATTTAAACCATGTCTCCTGTGTGTGCGTGCTAAGTCACTTCTGTCTTGTCTGACTCTGCGACCTTTTGGGCTGTAGCCCGCCAGGCTCCTCTGTCCATGGGATTCTCCAGGCAGGAATACTGCAGTGGACTGCCATGCCTTCCTGCAGGGGGATCTTCCCAATACAGAGATCAGACCCGCGTCTCCTATGTCTCCTGCATTGGCAGGCCGGTTCTTTAGCACTAGGGCCACATGGGAATTTAAATCCTGATTATTGAGATCTAAAAGAGAGACATACAAAAACTAAGAAAATACCTTGACTTCACTAGCAATGTATATTGATGGCCTATATGCAGAACATTGTTTCTAAGGGTAAAATACAGTCTTATGGTCAGAATGGCTATCCTCCATGCTTTGGTTGATGTTAAATGTCAGACTGTCTAAGGCCATTTACCATCTCCAGGAGCTCTCACTGAGTTGTAGTAAGAGGTACAGAATGTCACTGATGAAGTCCACCTAGAAACTTCAAATTGCTTCTGTCTCCTTTGCTGCCTTTAAAATCTCTGACTAACTGCTCAGGAGAGATACCAGAATAAAAAGATATGAAGAAACAAATGTGGGAGATAGACACAGAGTGGAAGTCAGTGAGTAATAAACAATGTATTTATTTGGGATAAGCAAAGAAAAGAGATAACAGCTAATCATTTATAATTTTAATCTTTTGCTTTGTGTTTCCAAAATCCAAGCACTTTTTAGTTTTATTTTCCTTCATATTTCTAAAATGTATTTTGTGATATCAGCCAAGTTGCAACTTTTAAAATACTTGTCAGATAATCTTGAAAATTTTTATTTGGCTTAAGGTTAACCCTTCTCTTGTATTATACAATCAAACATAATATATACTAAAACAAATACATAATTCATAATGTGAATCTTTAAAAAATTAAACCTTTCATTCAAATAATAAAGCTTGTTTTATTCAGGAAAATGATACTATGATTCTAATGTAATACAGCATTATTATTATTGTATAGTTTTATAATAATAGTAATAAGCATACAGATGATACTATATATATATTTTAAATATTCAAGATGGCTTGAAATTGATAGGAAAAACTTACAAATTTGGGAAAACAAATGCCATGTTGTTAGAGAGTCATAGAAGAAAATATTTCCATGCTCATAAAAATCTAGTTTTAAAGGGAATATGTATGTATACACACCCACACACATATTTATATTTCCAGGCACAATAAAAAGGCATTGATATTCAGAGGCAATCTTTAGTGAAATTTTTACTATTCTGCCTTGATGAAGATCTTTGTAATATTTGGCCATATTCAAACTAATTGGAGGTTAAATACTGAAGATGCTAATGCCAACAAGAATTACCACTTATCTTTTGTTATAATCTAAAGTTTGAGATATTATTTTCTGGGAATTTGTGGGTCTTCTTGGAAATATGTCTTTTCAGAATTACAGATTTGGAAAGTTAGTATGTAATACCAGTAGGGCATGAACTCATAAAAAGATTTTTAGAAATCTTACATAACTTTGATTCATCTGGTATGCAGGTTAAACATTTTTGGTGGAGGGAAATCATAGGAAAGAATTCTGCTAATCTTTGACATGTATTTCACTCAGTACAAAGTATGGATGTTATACTACATGCTTAATTCAAAAATGAAGAAACCTAAAAATTTCCAGAGACTTTTCAATTTCTACTGCAAAATTTTCCCATGAAACTACTTTATTATTTTCTTGCAGAAAAATATATTTTCTGGAATTAGATTTACTATGTTGAGCCTTCTCAAATATGGTTGTTTCTTACCATTGATGCATCTTCTCACAGTGAACTTAGCTACAAAGCTCCAGAGGCCACTATGGTCTCAGTTATGTGCTATCCATGAATGGTGCCATATATGAAGTGACATTTTGAGAAAATTTTCTAAAGATTTTCTGAGGACTTTAAAGAGATTCAGTGGATCTACAACCACCCAAAATGGGCTGATATATTTTAAGGGTTTATAGTAGCTTTGGCTACTGAAGGATGGGGTTTGATTACCAGCTGTATCATTTGCTAGCTCATTGGCCTCAGGTACTTTCTTGCTTCCTCTAAATCTCAATTGCCTCATCTGAAAAAGAACAATAAAATGTCTAACTGACAGCTCTGCTGGAAAGATTAAGTATTATGCATAAAAGCACCTAATGTGCCTATTACACGGGTTGAAACTCAGTTCAGTTCAGTCGCTCAGTCATGTCTGACTCTTTGAGACCCCATGGACTGCAGCATGCCAGGCCTCCCTGTCCATCACCAACTCCCAGAGCTTGCTCAAACTCATGTCCATTGAGTAAGAGATGCCATTTAACCATCTCATCCTCTGTTGTCCTCTTCTCCTCCTGCCTTCAGTCTTTCCCAGCATCAGGGTCTTTTCCAATGAGTCTGTTCTTCGCATCAGGTGGCCAAAGTATTGGAGTTTCAGCTTCAACATCAGTCCTTCCAATGAATATTCAGGCTTGATTTCCTTTAGGATTGATTGGTTTGATCTCCTTGATGTCCAAGGGACTCTCAAGAGTCTTCTCCAACACCACAGTTCAAAAGCATCAATTCTTCTGTGCTCAGCTTTCTTTATAATCCAACTCTCACATCCATGCATGACTAGTGGAAAAACCATAGCTTTGACTATTTTTGGGGGGGTTTATTTGTTTTTTTTTTCCTTTTTTTAAAATTTAAATTTATTTATTTTAATTGGAGGCTAATTACTTTACAATATTTTATTGGTTTTGCCATACATGAACATGAATCCCCCATGGGTGTACACGTGTTGCCCATCCTGAACCCTCCTCCCACCTCCCTCCCCATACCATCCCTCTGGGTCATCCCAGTGCACCAGCCCCGAGCATCCTGTATCCTGCATCGAACCTGGACTGGCAATTCATTTCGTATATGATGTTAAACATGTTTCAATGCCATTCTCCCAAATCATCCCACCCTCTCCCTCTCCCACAGAGTCCAAAAGACTGTTCTATACATCTGTGTCTCTTTTGCTGTCTCACATACAGGGTTATCGTTACCATCTTTCTAAATTCCATATATATGCGTTAGTATACTGCATGGGTGTTTTTCTTTCTGGCTTACTTCACTCTGTATAATAGGCTCCAGTTTCATCCACCTCATTAGAACTGATTCAAATGTATTCTTTTTAATGGCTGAGTGATACTCCATTGTGTATATGTACCACAGCTTTCTGATCCATTCATCTCCTGATGGACATCTAGGTTGCTTCCATGTCCTGGCTATTATAAACAGTGCTGTGATGAACATTGGGGTACACGTGTCTCTTTCCCTTCTGGTTTCCTCAGTGTGTATGCCCAGCAGTGGGATTGCTGGATCATAAGGCAATTCTATTTCCAGTTTTTTAAGGAATCTCCACACTGTTCTCCATAGTGGCTGTACTAGTTTGCATTCCCACCAACAGTGTAAGAGGGTTCCCTTTTCTCCACACCCTCTCCAGCATTTATTACTTGTAGACTTTTGGATCGCAGCCATTCTGACTGGTGTGAAATGGTACCTCATAGTGGTTTTGATTTGCATTTCTCTGATAATGAGTAATGTTGAGCATCTTTTCATGTGTTTGTTAGCCATCTGTATGTCTTCTTTGGAGAAATGTCTATTTAGTTCTTTGGACCATTTTTTGATTGGGTCATTTATTTTTCTGGAATTGAGCTGCAGGCGTTGCTTGTATATTTTTGAGATTAGTTGTTTGTCAGTTGCTTCATTTGCTATTATTTTCTCCCATTCTGAAGACTGTCTTTTCACCTTGCTTATAGTTTCCTTTGTTGTGCAGAAGCTTTTAATTTTAATTAGGTCCCATTTGTTTATTTTTGCTTTTATTTCCAATATTCTGGGAGGTGGGTCATAGAGGATCCTGCTGTGATGTATGTCAGAGAGTGTTTTGCCTATGTTCTCCTCTAGGAGTTTTATAGTTTCTGGTCTTACGTTTAGATCTTTAATCCATTTTGAGTTTATTTTTGTGTTTATTGAAACTCAGTAAGTAGTAGCAATTATTTGTTTTCTTAGTTATATCTTTAGGTCTCATTTGTTTATTCAATGCTTATGGTTAGTTGTTTAAGATCTTAGAAGAGTAGTTATAAACAGATTACTTTTGATGATCACTTAGCATGTTGCCCACTAACATATATTCTGTATATCATTGGGTTAGTAAGTAGCAGAAAATCAATTTAGACAAAGGTCTTTCTATCTCTAAACCTATGTGCTTTCTTCTATTCTATGCTGCCTCCAACTTCAGATATGTGTGTGTGTGTGTTTATATATATATATCTTTAATTGCATTGACATGACTATCTCATAACCTATAAGTTTTCTGATTGAACATCTATAGTAAGTATTTATAAGACAAAAGCTATGAATTTCAAATGCCGGAGAGGTTGCAGAGAAAAGGGAACCCTCCCAAAGTGTTGGTGGGAATGTAAATTAGTGCAGCCACTATAGAGAAAGGTATGGAGGTTCCTCAGGAGACTAAAAATGAAGTTGCCATATAATCCAGCAATCCCACCCCTGGGCATATATCCAGACAAAACTATAATTCAAAAAGACACATGCACCCCAATGTTTACTGCAGCACTATTTGCAATAGCAAAGAAATGGAAACAACCGAAGTGCCCACCAGCAGATGAATGGGTAACAATACTTTGCTGCGTATATACAATGGAACATTACTCAGACCGAAAAAAAAAATGCCATTTGCAGCAATATGGATGGACCTAGAGATTAGCATACTTAAGCAAAGTAAGTCAGAAAGAGAAAGACAAATACCATATGATATCACTTATGTGTGGAATATAAAATATGACACAAATGAACTTAACTATGAAACAGAAATCAACTCACAGCTATAGAGAACAGATTTATGGTTGCCAAGGGGGAGGGGGCAGTGAGGGAGTACTGGATTGGAAGTTTGGAATTAGTAGATGGAAACTATCAATTTAGAATAGAAAAACAACAAGGTCCTACTGTATAGCACAGAGAACTATATTAAAAATCCTGTAATAATTCGTAACCTAAAAGAATATAAAAAAGAATATGTGTGTGCATCACTGAACCACTTTGTTGTACACCAGGAATGAACACAACACTGTGAATCAATTGTATTTCAATAAAATAAAGTTATAAATTTCATTATTTATTAGCGACTTTCCTCTTGGGATGGGCTTCCCTGACAGCTCAGCAGGAGGCCTGTGTTCCATCCCTGGGTTGGGAAGATCCCCTGGAGAAGGGAAAGGCAGAGAGAACTATATGCACTCTAGTATTCTGGCCTGGAGAATTTCATGGACTGTATAGTCCATGGGGTCACAAAGAGTCGGACACGACTGAGCAACTTTCACTTTCACTTTTCATCTTAAAATAGACTATCCCTAGAGGAGCCTGGTGGGCTGCAGTCCATGGGGTCTCTGAGGGTCCGACATGACTGAGCGACTTCACTTTCACTTTTCCTCTTAGAATAGACTATCCCTATCTATCATCTACCTGTCTATCTATCTATCTATTTATCTCTCAAGATCTGCCTTTAGTCCAAAGGCTTGTAGATGATTTTACAAGGTTATGGCCAGCTTTTTTTGTGATGTTAGATATTTATCTTAGTAAACAGGAATAAAAAAATAAGTTTTGTTTTCTACTTTCTAAATTATTTCAATGAAAAATACCTTTGGAATCTACACTTTATTTTCAGTTTTTTTTTTTAACTAAATACATTTATTCTACCTTCTGGAATAGCTGTATTATTAAATATTTTAGTGGTTAAACTTGTATTCATTGACTTCTGACTTTTTTATTTTAATTGGCTTTCTTTTCAAACCAAAATCAACATAGGTGTTACCTTTTGTCGCATGTGGTTATTATTGACACCATTTTTAATCTTTAGTGCATCACTATGTAATCTGGCTATCTTATTGCACCTTTTTTTTTTTCTTTCTGAGAATAGGGGCTAATTCAACAACATTTCCAAAAGAAACCCGTGACTGATTCAGCTTCTGGCCCCATAGGATACTTAACAGTGGATGAGAGAACTTCTTCTGTTCTCTTTCCAGTTCCCCCCAAGAACAATACCTCCGATCTTGAGGCTGGCTAGAGCCTTCCTTCCTGACCACCTTCAAGTCTAACCTCAAGTGCTGACAGAATTATATAACAGTTGCCAAAATTATGTGATTTTATGGACTAACAAGTCATTTGTCATAAAAAAGAGATTGAGAACCTCAGTAACAAGGGGAAAGACAGGAGCCCTTTGTCATCTGAATATTTGTCCCAGACAGGGTTGAACTACTTGAAATGATGAATATTGAAGAGTTTTTACAGCAGTCCAGGGCCCTCTGCTCAGTTCCAAGTAGGCAGCATTGTCCCTTTGAGGGGTAAAAGTTTTTGATACTTTCCCAGTGATAGCCTTAGCATTTTATGGTGAGGACAGTACAAAATTTTCTTAGATTTATTACATACTGTTGTCCTAGAATGTTTGTTATACATTCTTTTTCTTTTAGGGTAAATTCTCTCTTTCTCAGAGACCTTATTTTCCTTGAGTATTTGGCTCATTTTTGGAAAGTCAGAAATTACTTCTGAGGAATGATTTTATTAGAAAAGCAAACCATTTGATCATACCTCTAAAGATGTAGCAGAAAATGGATGTTTCTTCCAGGGAAAAGGACACTGTATAAATGACTCCATCCACATTAGATAAAACATTTCATATAGCTACTTTTCAATTATTAAACTACTAATTGTTGGCAAATCTCTGTGTCAATGTATAAACAATCGGTGAAATGTTAGAGCCTCAGAGAGTCAAAGAAATGACCTAGGTCAAAAAGAATTTAGACTGGGAGAATGTACAATTTGAATGACTGTGGCACTCACAACAGTATTTGCTGATGCTAGCTTCCATCACTGGATGCTGCTGCTGCTCATCCAAGGCAGAATGGCACGGTGTTTAGATAGGTGGACTCACGATCTCACGTCACCCGGATTCGAACCCTAGCTGTGTCACCGAGAGCTGTGTGTCCTTGGACAAGTTACTTATTCTCCCTGTCACTCAGTTTACCCATATTTAAATAAGAGGTAGTAATATTATTTACCTCCAGAGAATGTTTAGTTATCATAAAGTCAGATCAAATAAGATCAGTCGCTCAGTCGTGTCCGACTCTTTGCAACCCCATGAATCACAGCATGCCAGGCCTCCCTGCCCATCACCAACTCCCAGAGTTCACTGAGACTCACATCCATCGAGTCAGCAATGCCATCCAGCCATCTCATCCTCTGTCGTCCCCTTCTCCTCCTGCCCCCAATCCCTCCCAGCATCAGAGTACTTGTGACTAAATTTTACACAACACAAGTGCTGTGTGAATGTGTAACAGGTTCATACCATATCACCAATCAATGTGCAATGTTTGTAGGCCTACTGTATTCACAGATGCTGATCTGCACTGGTGCTCCCTGCTGAGAAGGACAAATGGATGCCATTTCGTACAGAAGAGTGGAAGCTGCATGTGCGCTCTTGGAGGTAAGGATATAAAATTTAAACTTTAATTTTAACTAGAAAATTTTAAATGGTTACTTTTTGTTGTAAACTCCCTAAGGGCATAGACTGGCCATTTTATATATATACTCTACAGGGCAGAACAGAGGATTACATATAATTGTTGTTGTGTTTTAGTCGCTAAGTCCTGTCTGACTCTTTGTGACCCCATAGACTGAAGCCTGCCAGGCTTCTCTGTCCACAGGATTTCCCAGGCAAGAATACTGGAGTGGGTTGCCATTTCTATCTCCAGGAGATCTTCCCAACCCTGGGATTGAACCCACGTCTCCTGCATTGGCAGGCAGATTCTTTACCACTGAGCCACTGGGAAGCCCATATATGATAGTGAGGAACAATTAATAGTTACTTTTTAAAATGAATTAAAATTTGGTCATACGGATATCAAGCTCCCTTATTTTGTTTTATAAGTAGAGTAAATACAGTCCCTGGAATGAAGACATGACCCTTAATTCTCACATATTCCATTGTTCTATAGTTCAGGTTATAGGGGACTTGTTAAAAATGAAAACCAAAATGCTATATGTATGCTGTCTAGAACTAGAATAAAATGTTAACAGTTTATGCATGAGTCACATTTAAATAACCTATATTTATAAAATAATGTCTTAAGAATTATAATTCTACCAAGTTTCAATGGAAGCAACTGCATATTCACTTAACATCAGTGAAACAAAAAATTTACAAGATTATTTTAAAAGATAGGCAAAATAAATTTGAAACAGAAGCAATTTACTCTTAAGACTCAAGCTTAAAAATTCTACATTTGTAAAATATTACCTGAGTTGTAATTCTGTTAAGCTGCCATTTGAACAATGGTATTACACCCTAATGCTGGGACAGATTGAAAGCAAAAGGAGAAGATGAAATGGTTAGATGGCATCAGTGACTCAGTGGGCATGCATCAGAGCAAACTCTGAGAGATAGTGAAGGACAGGGAAGCCTGGTGTGCTGCATGCAGTCCACGAGGCCGCAAACAGACATGGCTGAGTGACTGAACAACAGCAAATACTCACTCAACAGCAATGAAGGCAAGAGAAAGCAACTTCCTTAGAAAAAAAAACAAAAATAATTTTGCTGTGGTACAGGATCTTCAGAAGTTGGCCCAGTTGGGGGCTGGATTATTCAGCTTTCAGGATGTGGGGTGGGAAATATTTAGTGCTTGGTATAGACATTTCTCATTGCTGATGGAGAGTGATCTTAATGATCAGTATTCTTCGCGATGTCCATACTTCCCTTGCACAAACTGCCCCCTGCAACTCATATTCAACATCTGACTAGAGGATGCAGGAGAGAAAGAAAGGCTGAAGCTGAATCAGGTTGCATAAATGGCCAAACTTGTCTTCAGTGTCATTTGTACTGGATTCCATTTTTGAACATGTGTAATACAATGGCATTAACAAAAGTGCTAAGTTGTGCTTCAGTCGTGTCCAACTCTTTGTGACCCCATGGTCTGTAGCCTACCAGGCTCCTTTGTCCATTGGAATTCTCTAGGCAAGAATACTGGAGTGGGTTACCATTTCCTTCTCCATGGCATTAACAAAAGAAGGCATAGTAAATCTTTAGGTTCTGTTCCAGAGTGAGTCTACCAAATTAGGCACATGAGGATACACTGCATATGGCATTTGTAGTGAAATTATTGAAAAAGTACAACAAATCAATGGAGGGAACATGCTATGAATTTGATCTCATGGAAGTGACGTTTGGTCCCCAGAGGATACCCTTAGATACTCGATCCCTCAGCCATTGCAACTTAATGCTCTTTTTATCAGATTTTATGATCTGGTAATCCAGTAGAGGACTTGGTGGTCCTCTCAGACCTTTGGCACATGCTCTTCTTTTAACATTGGGGTGTAAGAAGCTCCTTTTCATCTGACAGATTAGATTTAAGCTCTGCCTAACTGAATTTTTCCTGTCATATGTATTTTTTTCTTATTCTTGAGTTTTCTCTTGGCCAATAGAGTTTTTGACCAATTATTGTAAGTTTTGTTCCTCGTGGGAAATCATTTGGCTTTAAAAAGAACAAATGCTTCTTTCTCCTTTTTCTATAAGGATTTTCCCTTAGTTTCTGTAGGTGTGCAGCTGTTCACAATTACAACTGATTGTTTCATCTGCTTTGGACAGTTTCTCCTCTGTGGTTAAGGGGTGAATTCTCTATTAAATGGACAATCCAGTATATTTAACTTCATTTCCCCAATGAAGGTCAGAAATGACTAAGTTTTTGAAATTTTCAAATATTACTTTCAAACTATGTATTTTCTATCTTCAATGAAGTCAGTTTTCACCTTGAAGAATTTAATTTTGATCTGTTAATTCCTTATATGTAATTTCTTATATTTGAAGAGGTGAAAACCATGGAAGAAAATAGTTTCAATAAATGCTGAGTTTTCAAAGAGAAACTTTGGAATTCATAGAGTCTTTCTAAATCAGCTTAATTTTTTTTCATATAAATATAGCTGAAGATACTTGCTCAAATGTAAACAGGACTTGGATAATTTTCCTGAAGTCTGTGTGTAAGCTTTTCTTTCGTATTTTGCAAAGTAGTTGATTGTTAGTAAACCATCCTCGAATGACTTAAGTTTATATGCCTTTGTGAACTAGCTGTGTGTATGAGTATGTATATTTGGCAAAAGGCTTTAATATCTTTGTTATCAATCTCACTGTCAATAGACCTGCTTTAGTCAGTTGAATAGTGGCAGTCTCGTCATCTTAGCTACATCTGCTGGGAAAACCAAGTAGCATTGCTTATCAGAGTCTGGCGTCGCCGTAAGATTAACTTTTTGCTTCTCTTCAAATATGATGAAATATGGCAACAATAAAACACTCTTGTAAAATGATCCCTTGTTCTAGTGTGTTTCATTATGGGAAAGAAAAATTTTAAAGACATTTTCAAAAGTCTATGATATATTTCACCTAAATAAGTCCCTCTATTCAAAGATATGTATATACAGCATATGTATTTATGTATAAGCAGAATTTTTGTTTATGTTTGTGTACACAATATCCTTACCTCTTTTCATTATAGGATAGAATGCAAATCTAGGAAATCCTCTAAAGGGGATTATCTTTTAACATATTTGAGTCAATTTTAGGAAAATAAACCACAAAACCTGATTAAATTACCAACTTTATTTGGTTTTGTTTATTTTTAATGAATTCTTTAGTGATTTCTGTCTAGATAAAATTCAGACTATATACTGTATCTTTTGGAACATACCCATCAACAAATTGCAAACTTCTGTAACTTCTACCATTTTGGAATTATCTTCTTTTGTTAAACTTTTTACAAAAATCACCAAAGAAATCAAGAAAATATCATCTAATATGCTCTCCATATAACTTATATGTGCTTATATTTCTTAATGCAAATATATCTGGGAATAAATAGATTCCCAGTGTAAACCAAAATATTTTTTATTAAAAACGTGATTCTGTTAGTTTGAGGTCTTGTCCATTTACTTACCACTATTTTCTCAGACTCTAGAATAACATATATGAGTAGAAGAGGAATAAATACTATGTCTTCATAAAATCATAGTAACTTGGGGTTTTGAGTCGTCACTGCCATTGTCAGCATCAACATAAGCATCTATTATTGAACAGCACTTTATACTCACCATATGCCTTTATGTACAAAGTAGTCCTTATTAAAAACATGAGGCATGAAAAGAACAACACCCAGAATGTGTCTGTTTTATGATGATGATGCTAGTTAACTGATGGCATAATCAGGCCACTACTTCTGAGCTGTGATTCACTGCACTATTCCTTAGACTGCATCTCAACAGACATCTGTACTTTTTAATATTCAAAGTCTTAATTGACTTTGTAGAACATGCAGAGAAGCATACTTATCATGGTGTTCAAAACCTTAAATGATCTAACTCAGTGTGATTAAGTGGTCCCAAGGTCCATGGCATCTAGTCATTTGTAATTTTGTTGCAACATATATTTGTACTGCAAGAAATATTAGCTGGTGTGACTATGAAAAAAGCACCCAGACAGTGCAGTTTTGTATCCACTAGACCCAAGTGTGGGTTTCCCAGGTGGCTCAGTGCTAAAGAATCCACCTGCCCATGCAGGAGATGCAGATTCCATCCCTGGGTTGGGAAGATCCCCTGGAGCAGGAAATGGCCACCCACTCCAGTATTCTTGCCTGGAAAATTCCATTGACTGAGAAGCCTGGTAGGCTACAGTCCATGGGGTTGCTAAGAGTCAGACACGACTGAGCAACTTTAATTTCTTTTTCTTTCTTTAGGGATTCCAGTGTATATGTGAATAAAATAAGATCAAATTCCAACCTTTACTACCCTATCAATTTTTTATTCATTCTTTTTATATGCACCAGTCTGCATTCATCACAGGCCTACTGTGCATTCACCAGGCATTCATACCAGATTCTGCTATGTAAGCGTATAATCTAGTGGAAAAGGGCATACATTAAGTCCGTTGCAACAAACATAAATGTATGACTGAAAAATGTGAGAAGATTTTGAAATACTTTTTCTCATTGCTTTTTATTCTTTGGATGTTATCATTACTTTATTGAGATATAATGGGCATATAGCATTATATTAGCTTCAGGTGTACAACTTAATGATTCAGTATACCTGTATATTATGAAATGATCACCACAATTAATCTAGTTAGCATTCCTCACCACACATAGTTGCACATGTTTTCTTGTGATAAGAATTTTTACCATTTACTCTCCTAACAAGTTTCAAAATACAGTATTATTAACTACATTCATCATGCTCTACGTTACATCCACAGGACTTCTTTATTTTACAACTAGAAGTTCGCACCTTTTAACCACTTTCATTCATCTGCTCTCCTCCCAGTCCCTGCCTCCAGCAGTCATCAGCCTGTTCTTTGTATCTTTGTTCTTCTTCTTTTTAAGATTCCACGTGTAAATATTTATCATTCTAGGTCTGACTTAGTTAATGGCTTCAGGATCCATCAGTGTTGTTAAAAATGGCAAGATTTCTGCTTGTTATGGTTGCATAATTTTCCATTTTGTGTATCACGTTTTCTTTTGGATATTGTCTTTATTGCCTGTTACATGCGTTTACTTTTATTAGTATTTTTACCTTCACTTTGTTATCTGTAAAATAACCAGTAAGAAATGATTGTGTAGAAAGAGGAAATCATGAAAACATCACTAGTTGATCTGGGTTCTGGTTTCAGGTTTGGCACCAACTAGCAATATTATTTTAATAAGATATTACAGTTTTAGTCTTACATTTCCCAGTTGCAAAATTGGTCAGTAGTCTAAAGTCCCATAACTAGTATGCTGTATGCTGTTTTTGAGTAGGTAATCTGCACTGGTTTTCACAAGAATGATGGAATTATTCTGTGACATCATTTTAATTGTATTATATTTATTTCAACCTATCAACCCATGAGAGTACAAGTATCCTGAAGGCCAGTCCCTGAGTCCTTGTCATCTTGTGTTCCTAGAAAACTCAATACATGCTTTGTTGAATGTTTTATGACTTTAAAAGTATATTCGTGATGGCAAATATTCCAAGATGACTTTTCATTATAATCTGTCCCAGAATGACAAACTGAAACATAGGTCTGAAGATAAATATTTTTCGGGTACATTAAAAAGAATAATGAGTGTTTTTACAAAGATTACATTTTTAAGAACAAAGTCTATAGTTGTTAAGACTTTATGCAGAACAGCAGTTATGAGTCTGTAATTTTATTTGTGTCCAGCAGATGCCACCAGTGCCTCAAATAAAACTCGTGGCTAAATTTAGAAAGAGCCCACATTTAAAAGTAAGCAGATGTCATTAAATTCCAAGAGAATATTACACAATTATTCAGATCTTCAGTTAAATGCAAAATAAAACGACATGTTTATCTTTCTAAAAATGTCTTCAAATTTTCAGTTTGTAGTTCTTTGCAGTTATTCTAGGAAAGTAAAGACTACATAGAAAAAAGTAACACAAACTGGGAGATTATTTCAGCAAAAAAGCTTCCTCTAAGGTCAGGATGAGTTCCAAGATGCCTTTTTGAGATGTGTTTTCCCTGAAAAGATTATAAAAACAATCAAAAAAGGAATAACGATGATTGCTTTCTCCTTTTCCTAAGCTGTCCTCTGCCTCCATTGCAGCTGGCAGCTCACTGGCTGTTCGCAACTAAAGTTAACGTTGTTCAAAGCTTCTTGGCATCGAAAGCTTCGATTAGTAATCATAACATCCTCCTTCCTGAATTTTGTTATGTTCTTTTTCCCAATGGACTGATTAACAATTTTTCTTTCCTTTTAAAATTAAAAATGAACAAATGTTTACTCACAAGTTCTTGAAATGTCTTCTGTTTTTCTTTGATTTTTTTTAAAACCCCTTACTGCCTTTCTTTTTTAATATAAGAAACTAGACTATCTTAGATGTTAACTATTTACAACTTAACTAATTTAGATTCACCGTTTCCTTTATTTGAAAGCTTATGCTTTATCCAAATTTAATGGATTTTGTTAATGGATTAAAATTCACAAGTCATATTAAAAAGTAGGATTTCTTAATATTTTTGCGAGTTATGATAACATATTGTTTTAACATGTTATAGTAACTTTTCTTACTTTAGCTAATTTGATCAAATTAACGATTTGAAACACATAACATTAATTTGTCATTAAATAGATCTTTAATATATCACCCTACTTAAGAGATTTAAGAAAGACTCTGAAAAGGTATTTGTTTAGAGAAATTTTATGGTTCTAGAATGCATTTGATGAAATATGTAATTGTTAAGGATTAACATTTAAAGTGCATGTGTGAAAATGACCGAGTTTTAATTTTTAAATTGCATAATTTAATAACGGAGTTCAAACAAAGGAACAGTGTTGCCTGTTGTGACTCCCCTGGATCTCTGAGAAAGCACTCCTTCTCCTCATCCACTGTGACTCAGTACTCATCCATTTCCTCATCCATGTCTGGTGTCCTCATCCTAAGTATGGAGAGAACCAAGGGAAGGGAAACCAAGAATGAGGTTCTCGGCGTAAGAACCGCATACTCTGATACCGAAAAGTAAAGCCACGTAGACTGTGAGCCGATGCAGTCATCTATGCGGCGCGCAGTTACAGGCTCTACATTTGCTCCTTGTCTCGCAGTCATCCAAAGAAGAATTTACTCGCAACAGTGCAGCGTGGTTCTGTGCCCTGTTGGCCTCATCCATATAGACATGTATGCTTTATGCTTTTCTTTGAAATCTTGAGTTTTTCTAACTTTTTTCAGCTTTGATTTGTCATGAAAATAGACACATAATCATGGGTTCAGTGCTTTAAAGAATCAAGACGGAGCTCATGAAGAAAGAGGACTTTGCCGTACTCTGCCTCACCCTGCCCTGTGTGTGTGAAATGGGGCGAATCCCGTGTGTCTGCTGCATGTGAGCAGCTACCTTGGAGGGGGCAGTTATAGAAAGAAGAAGGGTGGTTGGGAGGAGCTGGAACTAGCCCTGGGAAATGTGGGTAGAGCTGGTACAAATTTTGTGAGGTAAGTAGAATTCTGGTGGTTGGAATGTTTTTTCAAGCTATTGTAGAAGTTGATTTACATCGTTTACCAGAGTAAGTTCCATCCCCATTCCATCTCCCTCTTAGATGTCTTAAAAATTATTTTTCTTCATTTCACTACTTGATCTGTTAAGCAATAGTAACGCATTTATGACTTTAACAATGTTTAGTCACGTGAACTAAAATTGTTTTACATATCTCTCTTTTTTTAAAAGCAACTAAGATTTTTCAATACAGAGGACCTACCTTAAATAATTTAAATAATTTTAAAAACTTACTATCTAGGGTATGCTACATTTGCATAAAAATCTTGGGCAGTAAGTAAAAACTGGATTCATTTTAAAAGTGTCTTTGCTTCAAGACACATCTTATCCACTGGGGCTGTTTATAGCCTACCTTGTATTTCACTGCTTCCGAGCTCTGAGCAAACAGAATTTGCTCACAGGGTGAAACACATGTTTATGGTCCTGAATAAACTGCTCAGATTCAAAAACTATTTGTGTGACAGTGCTAGACAAGGAATGCTGGAGCCAAATGGGATGTTTGTAGCCTGTATTTGCATATCAATGCCCAGGCTCCCCTTTAGGAAGACTACT
Source organism: Bubalus kerabau (assembly GCF_029407905.1). NCBI lineage: Eukaryota > Metazoa > Chordata > Mammalia > Artiodactyla > Bovidae > Bubalus > Bubalus kerabau. The sequence goes on from NW_026577904.1 coordinate 2,443,394, forward strand.
GCTTCGTGACAATGCTGTTGTCTGAGGTCTGGGGCAAAGAAAAACCATAAAAGTTGGGACTCACTTTTCAGTGCCCTCGATTCTTTTCTTGTGCTTTGGAAAACTGTGAAACAAGGTCACCAAGTTCCATTCTCCATAGTTTTATTATGCTTTCAATGAAGCAATTGAACCTGCACGGAACCCAGACAGACGGACATCACAAGGCCACTTTGTAGAAAGGCAGCTTGTTTAGAACGTGAATGCTGAAGCTCGATTTGTGAGTTTCATGGGTTTGGGGCCTGTATACTGTTTAAAGAACCAAAGGGAACCAAACCTGTAAATAAAATATGTAGAACCCTTTTGCCTGCAGAAAAAAGTATAAAATTAAGGATTCTTTTAGCCACGAAGACGTCAACCTAAGAATGTAATAGCTATTTGGAAATCTGGCCATGGGTACTGAGGTTATTTTGTAAGGTGATGTCATTTTCTACCTGGTTGGCAAACAGAAGTCTGTTGTCAGTCCTTATTTTTTAAATGGGATCACAGAGCCTGTTCATAGTTTTGCTGAGGTTTTACTTGGAGAAAGATTATTATTATTGTTTTTTTTTTTTTTTCTTTTTCTGACAACACTTTGGTCTTCCTGATGGGAGTTTTAGTAAATTTTACCTTATATTTTAGAATGCAGTTGATTAAACTCTATAGAAACAAAGATAAAAAAAATGCATGTTTTCATATTACTGCCTTTACCCTCTACTGCATAGTTAAAAACACTTTGTGAGAGAGCTATGATTGGAAATGTCAGGTTTAGCAGGATTTCTTCATGGATAAAATTTCCCACACAACTACACTGTATTGTGTTCTCAAACATTTTTTTTTTTGAACCCACTTCACTTTACCAAACATATTGTTTTGCTTTTTGATTTTATCATTAGTTTGCTTTTTCTGTGTGGTCCAGACATGTTTCTCCTGAATATTCTTTTATAGCGATCTCAGGAATGACTTACACCATCTAAAATTGTCTTGAATATAGACAATGCTGCTAACAATATTTCAATTGATTTGTCCAGAGCTCTGAACAATTTTCCTGATTCACCTCCAATTATCGATTCATGCTGTGCTAAGTTGCTTCAGTCCTGTCTGACTCTTTGCAGCCCATAGACTATAGCCCACCAGGCTCCTCTGTCCATGGGATTCTCCAGGCAAGAATACTGAAGTGCATTGCTATGCCCTCCTCCAGGGGATCTTCCCAACCCAGGAATCAAATCCGTGTCTCTTACGACTTTCTTATCCATTTGTCTGCCAAGGGACATCTGGGTTGCTTCCATGTCCTGGCTATTGTAAACACTGCTGTGATGAACATCGGGGTATATGTGTCTCTTTCAATACAGGTTTCCTTGGTATGTATGCCCAGCATTAGGACTGCTGGGTCATCTGGCAGGTTTTTTTTCCGTTTTTTAAGGAATCTCCACACTGTTCTCCATAGTGGCTGTACTGGTTTGCATTCCCACCAACAGTGTAAGAGGGTTTCCCCTTTCTCCACACCCTCTCCAGTGTTTATGGTTTGTAGACTTTCTGATAGCAGCCATTCTGAATGGTGTGAGATGGTACCTCATTGTGGTTTTGAGTTGCATTTCCCTGATAATGAGTGATGTTGAGCATCTTTTCATGTGTTTGTTAGCCATCTGTATGTCTTCTTTGGAGAAATCTCTGTTTAGTTCTTTGGCTCACTTTTTGATTGGGTTGTTTATTTTTCTGGTATTGAGCTACATGAGCTGCTTGTATATTTTGGAGATTGATTCTTTGTCAGTTGCTTTGTTTGCTATTATTTTCTCCCAATCTGAAGGTTGTCTTTTCACCTTGCTTATAGTTTCTTTCATTGTGCAAAAGCTTTTAAGTTTAATTAGGTCCCATTTGTTTGTTTTTGCTTTTATTTCAATTACTCTAGGAGGTGGGTCATAGAGGATCTTGCTGTGGTTTATGTCAGAGAGTGTTTTTGCCTATGTTTTCCTCCAGGAGTTTTATAGTTTCTGGTCTTACATTTAGATCTTTAATCCATTTTGAGTTTATTTCTGTGTCTTGTGTTATAAAGTGTTCTGGTTTCATTCTTTTACAGGTGGTTGACCAGTTTTCCCAAAACCACTTGTTAAACAGATTGTCTTTTCTCCATTGAATATTTTTGCCTCCTTTGTCAAAGATAAGGTGTCCATTGGTGTGTAGATTTATCTCTGGGCTTTCTATTTTGTTCCATATTTCTGTCTTTGTGCCAGTGCCATGCTATCATGATGACAGTAGCTTTGAAGTATAGTTTGAAGTCAGGCAGGTTGATTCCTCCAGTTCTCTTCTTTTTTCTCAAGATTGCTTTGGCTATTTCAGGTTTTTTGTGTTGCCATACAAATTTTGAAATTATTTGTTCTACTTCTGTGAAAAATACCATTGGTAGCTTGATAGTTCAGTTCAGTTCAATCACTCAGTTGTGTCTGACTCTGTGACTCCATGTACTGAAGCAGCCAGGCCTCCCTGTCCATCACCAACTCCCAGAGTCCACCCAAACTCATGTCCATTGAGTCAGTGATGTCATCCAACCATATCATCCTCTGTCATCCCCTTCTCCTCCTGCACTCAATCTTTCCCGGCATGAGGGTCTTTTCAAATGAGTCAGCTCTTCACAACAGGTGGCTAAAGTACTGGAGTTTCACCTTCAATATCAGACCTTCCAATGAACACTCAGGACTGATCTCCTTTAGTATGGACTGGTTGGATCTCCTTGCAGTCCAAGGGACTCTCAAGAGTCTTCTCCAACACCACAGTTCAAAAGCATCAATTCTTTGCTGCTCAGCATTCTTTACAGCCCAACTCTCACATCCATACATGACTACTGGAAAAACCATAGCGTTGACTAGATGGACTTTTGTTGACAAAGTAATATCTCTGCTTTTTAATATGCTGTCTAGGTTAGTCATAACTTTCCTTCCAAGGAGTAAGCATCTTTTAATTTCATGGCTGAAGTCACCATCTGCAGTGATTTTGGAGCCTCCCAAAATAAAGTCAGCCACTGTTTCCACTGTTTCCCCATCTATTTGCCATGACGTGATGGGACCAGATGCCATGATCTTAGTTTTGTGAATGTTGAGCTTTAAGCCAACTTTTTCACTCTCCTCTTTCACTTTCGTCAAGAGGTTCTTTAGTTCTTTTTCACTTTCTGCTCTAAGGGTGGTGTCATCTGCATATCTGAGGTTATTGATATTTCTCCCAGCAATCTGGATTCCAGCTTGTGCTTCATCCAGCCCAGCATTTCTCATGATGTCCTCTACATAGAAGTTAAATAAGCAGGGTGACAATATACAGCCTTGATGTACTTTTCCTATTTGGAACCAATGTGTTGGTCCATGTCCAGTTCTAATTGTTGCTTCCTGACCTGCATACAGATTTCTCAAGAGGCAGGTCAGGTGGTCTGGTATTCCCATCTCTTGAAGAATTTTCCACAGTTTATTGTGGTCCACATAGTCAAAGGCTTTGGCATAGTCAATAAAGCAGAAATAGATATTTTTCTGGAACTCTCTTGCTTTTTTGATGATCCAGTGGATGTTGGCAATTTGATCTCTGGTTCCTCTGTCTTTTCTAAAACTAGCTTGAACATCTGGAAGTTCGTGGTTCACATATGGCTGAAGCCTGGCTTGGAGAATTTTGAGCATTACTTTACCAGCGTGTGAGATGAGTGCAATTGTGCGGTAGTTTGAGCATTCTTTGGCATTGCCTTTCTTTGGAATTGGAATGAAAACTGACCTTTTCCAGTCCTGTGGCCACTACTGATTTTTCCAAATTTGCTGGCATATTGAGCACAGCACTTTCACAGCTTCGTCTTTTAGGATTTGAAATAGCTCAACTGGAATTCCATCACCTCCACTAGCTTTGTTTGTAATGATGCTTCCTAAGCCCCACTTGTACCATCACCTCCACTAGCTTTGTTTGTAATGATGCTTTCTAAGGCCCACTTGTAGGAGAAGGCAATGGCACCCCACTCCAGTACTCTTGCCTGGAAAATCCCATGGACGGAGGAGCCTGGTGGGCTGCAGTTCATGGGATCGCTAAAAGTTGGACACGACTGAGCGACTTCACTTTCACTTTTCACTTTCATGCATTGGAGAAGGAAATGGCAACCCACTCCAGTGTTCTTGCCTGGAGAATCCCAGGGATGGGGGAGCCTGGTGGGCTGCCATCTATGGGGTCGCACAGAGTCGGACATGACTGAAGCGACTTAGCAGCAGCAGCAGCAGCAAGGCCCACTTGACTTCGCATTCCAGGATGTCTGGCTCTAGGTGAATACGAAAAAGCTTAATAGGAACTGCACTGAATTTATGGATTGGTTTGGGTATATACTGATTTTCACTATATTGATTCTTCTCATCCATGAACATGGTGTATTTCTCCATTTATTTGTGTTATCTTTGATTTCTTTTGTCATGTTTTACAGTTTTCTATATATAGGTCTTTTGTTTCTTTAACTAGATTTATTCCTAAATATTTTATTCTTTTTGTCTCAATGGTGAATGGAATTGTTTTCTTAATTTCTCTTTCTGTTTTCCATTGTTAGTGTATAGGAATGCAAGGGATTTCTGTGTATTAATTTTATATCCTGAAACTTTACTATATTCATTGATTAGCTCTAGCAATTTTCTGGTGGTGTCTTTAGGGTTTTCTATGTAGAGGATCATGTCATCTACAAACAGTGAGAGTTTTACTTCTTTTCCAATCTGGAAATCTTTTATTTCTTTTTCTTGTCTGATTGATGTGGCTAAAACTTCCAAAACTATGTTGAATAGTAGTGGTGAGAGTGGGCACCCTTGTCTTGTTTCTGATTTTAGGGGAAATGCTTTCAATTTTTTGCTGTTGAAGATAATGTTTGCTGTGGGTTTATCATATATGGCTTTTATTATGTTCAGGTATATTCCTCCTATGCGTGTTTTCTGGAGAATTTTTATCATAAATGGGTATTGGAATTTGTCAAAGTCTTTGTATCTATTGAGATAATCATATGGTTTTTATCTTTCAATTTGTTACTGTGGTGTATCACATTGATTGATTTGTTAATAATGAAGAATCCTTGCATCCCTGGGATAAAGCCCACTTGATATTATCTTTTTAATATGTTGTTGGATTCTGTTTGTTAGAATTTTGTTGAGTATTTTTGCATCTATGTTCATCAGTGATATTGGCCTGTAGTTTTCTTTTTTTGTGGCATCTTTGTCTGGTTTTGGTGTTAGGGTGATGGTGGCCTTATAGAATGAGTTTGGCAGTTTACCTTCCTCAAAATTTTCTGGAAGAGTTTGTATAGGATAGGAGTTAGCTCTTCTGTAAATTTTGGCAGAATTTCACCTGTGAAGCCATCTGGTCCTGGGCTTTTGTTTGTTGGAAGATTTCTGATTAGTTTAGCTTTCCATGCTTGTGATGGGTCTGTTAAGATTTTCTATTTCTTCCTGATTCAGTTTTGGAAGGTTATACTTTTCTAAGAATTTGTCCATTTCTTCCAAGTTGTCCATTTTATTGGTGTATAGTTGCTGATAGTAGTTTCTTATGGTCCTTTGTATTTCTGTGTTATATGTTGTGATTTCTCCATTTTCATTTCTAATTTTGTTAATTTGATTCTTCTCCCTTTTTTTTTTCTTGATGAGTCTGGCAAATGGCTTGTCTATTTTATTAAAGCTGCTCAAAGAACCAGCTTTTAGTTTTGTTGATTTTTGCTATAGTCTCTTTTTTTTTCCCCTTCATTTATTTCTGCTCTAATTTTTTAAGATTTCTTTCCTTCTACTAACCCAGGGGTTCTTCATTTCTTTTTCTAGTTGCTTTAGGTGTAAAGTTAGGTTATTTATTTGATTTTTCTCTTGTTTCTTGAGGTAAGCTTGTATGGCTATGAGCCGTCCCCTTAGCACTGCTTTTACTGAATCCCATAGGTTTTGGGTTGTTGTATTTTCATTTTCATTTGTTTCTATACATATTTTGATTTCTTTTTTATTTCTTCTGTGATTTGTTGGTTATTCAGAAGCATGTTGTTTAGCCTCCATAAGTTTATATTTTTAATAGTATGTTTTTCCCTGTAGTTTACATCTAATCTTACTGCATTGTGATCAGAAAAGATGCTTGAAATAATTTCAATTTTTTTGAATTTACCAAGGCTAGATTTATGGCCCAGGATGTGGTCTATCCTGGAGAATGTTCTGTGTGCACTTGAGAAAAAGGTGAAATTCATTGTTTTGGGGTGAAATGTCCTATAGATATCAATTAGGTCTAACTGGTCAATTGTATCATTTGAAATTTGTGTTTCCTTGCTAATTTACTGTTTGGTTGATCTATCCATAGGTGTGAGTGAGGTGTTAAAGTCTCCCATTATTATTGTGTTACTGTTAATTTCCCCTTTCACACTTGTTAGTGTTTGCCTTATGTATTGTGGTGCTCCTATGTTGGGTACATATATATTTATAATTGTTACATCTTCTTCTTGGATTGATCCTTTGATCATTATGTAGTGTCCTTCTTTGTCTCTTTCCAAGGCCTTTATTTCAAAGTCTGTTTTATCTGATATGAGTATTGCTACTCCTGCTTTCTTTTGGTCTCCATGTGCATGAAATATCTTTTTCCAGCCTTTCAGTCTCAGTCTGTATGTGTCCCTTGTTTTGAGGTGGGTCTCTTGTAGACAGCATATAAAGGAGTCTTGTTTTTTCATCCATTCAGCCAGTCTTTGTCTTTTGGTTGGGGCATTCAACCCATTTCCATTTAAGGTAATTATTGATAAGGGTGATCCCATTGCCATTTACTTTGTTGTTTTGGGTTCAAGTTTATAAACCTTTTCTGTGTTTCCTGTCTAGAGAAGATCCTTTAGCATTTGTTGAAGAGCTGGTTTGATGGTGCTGAATTCTCTCAGCTTTTGCTTGTCTGTAAGGCTTTTGATTTCTCCTTCGTATTTGAATGAGATCCTTGTTGGGTACAGTAATCTGGGTTTAGGTTTTTCTCTTTCATCACTTTAAGTATGTCCTGCCATTCCCTTCTAGCCTGAAGAGCTTCTATTGAAAGATCAGCTGTTATCCTTATGGGAATCCCCTTATGTGTTGTTTCTTTTCCCTTGCTGCTTTCAATATTTGCTCTTTATGTTTGATTTTCATTAGTTTCATTAATATGTGTCTTGAGTGCTTTGCCTTGTGTTTATTCTGTTTGGGACTCTCTGGGTTTCTTGGACTTGGGTGGCTATTTCCTTCCCCATTTTAGGGAAGTTTTCAACTATTATTTCCTCAAATATTTTCTCATGCCCTTTGTTTTTATCTTCTTCTTCTGGGACTCTATGATTCGAATGTTGGAGCATTTAACATTGTTCCAGAAGTCCCTGAGGTTGTCCTCATTTCTTTTAATTCTTTTTTCTTTTTTCCTCTCTGCTTCATTTATTTGCACCATTCTATCTTCCACCTCAATTACCCTATCTTCTGCCTCAGTTATTCTACTGTTGGTTCCCTCCAGAGTGTTTTTGATCTCATTTATTGCATTATTCATTATTGATTTACTCTTCTTTATTTCTTCTAGGTCCTTGTTAAACTTTTCTTGCATCTCCTCAATCTTTGTCTCTATTTATCTGTAACTCCATTTTGTTTTCATGATTTTGGATCATCTTGACTATCATTATTCTGAATTCTATTTCAGGTAGACTCCCCATCTCCTCTTCTTTTGTTTGGTTTGGTAGGCATTTATCATGTTCCTTTACCTGCTGAATATTTCTTTGCCTTTTCGTTTTGTTTAGATTGCTGTGTTTGGAGTGCCTTTTCTGTAGGCTGGAAGTTTGTGGTTTCTCTTTATTGTGGAGCCTGCTCCCTGTTGATGGGCTTGGACTAGTGGCTTGTCAAGGTTTCCTGGTAAGGGGAGCTTGCATCTGTGTTCTGGCAGGTGAAGCTGGATCTCTCTCTCTGAAGTGCAATGAAGTGTCCAGTATTGAGTTTTGGGGTGTCTATGGGTTTGGCATGGCTTTGGGCAGCCTGTCTTTTAATGTATATTCAGGGCTATGTTGCTGGAGAATTAGCATGTTATGTCTTGCTCTGGAACTTGTTGGCTCTTGCTCTGGAACTTGTTGGCTCTTGGGTGGAGCTTGGTTTCAATGTAGGTATGGAGGCTTTTGGGTGAGCTCTTGTCTATTAATATTCCCTGAATCAGGAGTTCTCTGATGTTCTCAAGTTTTGGAGTTAAGCCTCCTGTCTCTGGCTTTCAGTCTTATACTTACAGTAGCCTCAAGACTTCTCCATCCATACAGCACAGATGATAAAACATCTAGGTTAATGGTGAAACAATTCTCCACAGTGAGGGACATGCAGAGAGGTTCACAGAGTATATGGAGACAAGAAGAGCGAGGAGGGAGATAGAGGTGACCAGGAGGAGAAGAGGGGGAGTCAAAAGGGTAGACAGCAATCTAGCCAGTAATCAGTTCCTTAAGTGTTCTCCACAGCCCGGAATACCCAGAGAGATTCACAGAATTAAGTAGATATGAGAAGCCGGAGGGAGTAGATAAGGGTGACCTGGGGGAGAAAAAGGACAGTCAAAAGGGGAGAGAGCAATCAAGCCAGTATTCACACCGCAAGTGAAAATGGATACTGAAGGTTAGATTCTTAAAGGTACAAAACTGATAACGAATATCAAAAAGCAAAGATTAAAAATCTAGAATAGAGGTCAGACTCTCAAAAAATATTAAAAATACAAAACAAAATCAATCATAAAAATTATAAAGGTTTACATATTTGAAGTTTGCTTTAAAAATGGAGTCTTTTTTGCAAAGTAATAGGTTATAAAAATGAAAATTAAAGGAGTAATAAAGAACTTAAATTAAAAAAATCAAAAAGTGATAATGGTAAAACTATATCTAGGAATTTCTCTGGAGCTGTTGTGGGCAGTGTGGGGTCAGGTCAGTTCAGATAGTTCCTTCTTTCAGCTTGTACTTGTTCTCAAGGTCTATAGGCCCCCTCCAATTCTTAGTCATTGTTAACGACAGGGTTTTAACCTGTTGCACCTGTCACTTCCAGAGCGGTTCCCTCTTTGTTTATTTTGGCTTCCTCTTTTTGCAAGTCTCTTCAGTGTCTAATTTCTGCCCTGACACAAGGAGGCGAAGGTGTCAGGCTTGTTTAGGCTCAGTTGTTCAGTTGTGTTGTGGGGAGGGACACTGCAAACAAATATTGCTGGTGTGTGTGGGGACTACTCACAGTGTATGGACCACACTGAGTTTTCCCCAGCTCAAGGTGGTGTGTCCTTCCCGGGTGTACAGTGCTCAGGCTCCCGGGTGCTTTGCAGGTGCTACTGCTGCTAAGTCGCTTCAGTTGTGTCCGACTCTGTGACCCATAGACGGCAGCCCACCAGGCTTCCTGTCCTTGGGATTCTCCAGGCAAGAACACTGGAGTGGGTTGCCATTTTGGGCCCTGTCCAAAGTGGGCCCTGCATTTCGTGAACTTCCCAGGCCTAAAATGCTCAGGTTCTTGGGTACTCAGCAAGGGCACAGGCCTGGTTGGGTATGTGTTTTGCGCACTTCCCAGTTCTAAGCTGCTCAGGTTCTTGGGTACTTCACAAGCACACAGACTCAGTTGGGCATGCGTTTTGTGCCCTTCCCAGGTCTGAGCAGCTCAGGCGACCAGGTGCTTGGTGTGTGCCCTGTCCCAGGTGAGCTGTGCATCTTAATCACCTTCCTGGTCCCAGACACTCAGTTCCCCGGGTGCACCATGAGAGCACCATCTATGGTGTGCTGTGTGTCTCCTCTGGGGAGCTGATCTCAGGCTGCGACCCTTCTGGCAGATGTCAACCATCCAGGATCCCAGGAAGACGTGGTTAGCAACTGGGAGCCTGCTCGCAGTTTGGTGGAAGATGCCGCTCTCTGGGGCTGAGAGTGCAGCAGCCCCTTGCCTTCTGGCCCTGGCTGTCACACGCCTGCCTCTCTGCCTCTGGCGGTGGGGTGGGGAGGGGCCTACATGCAGCCAGCTAGCTCTCCTTTGGTATTCGCTCAATTCTTTGTTCTGTGAGCAGTCCAGGCTGCACGTTAGAGCCTTTCTCGGGAAAGTTCTCTTTCTTTTTTCTCTCTCTGGCAATCCAAGTTTGGGTTGCTGTCTCATGTTAGCTCCCTAAGATTGTCCTCAGGGCATTCAGTCCCGGTCCTTACCCTAAGCACTGAGTATGCAGCCCACGCCTCCCTGCCCAGCCCCCAACTCCCTGGTGGTGGACGCGAGCGAGCATCTGGCCTACTTCTCTGCTGGCAGTTGAGGTTAGGCACATATTCTGTGGTTCCCACCCCGCCCTCTTCTGGTTATGTTGCCCTCTGAGATTCCAAAACTCCCCACAGACCCGCCTGTGAGAGGGTTTCCTACTCTTTGGAAACTTCTCCTCCTTCACAACTCCCTCCCCAGGATGGGTCTCCTTCCCTAACTCTTGTGTCTCTCCTTTTGTCTTTTATATTTTGTCCTACCTCCTTTTGAAGAGAATGGGCTGCCTCTCTGGGTGCCTTATGTCCTCCGCCAGAGTTCAGAATTTGTTTTGTGGAAGTTGCTCAGCATTCAAATGATCTTTTGATGAATTTGTGGGGGAGAAAGTGGTCTCCATGTCCTATTCCTCCACCATCTTGGGACCGCACCCCCCCCATTTTTATAATATTAGTGAATGATGTTTCTTTAGCATTTTATAATTAACATTGTATGTTGTCATCTTTATTCAATCCTCATAAGCTCTTCTTGAAGAATGCATGGTTATTATTTTCTCTGTAAGGAAAACAAGAACCTGAAGTTAAATAGTTTGGTCTGAATCATTGAGCTGTACATGGTGGACCTAAAAGAGAGATGTCATGGGCTGAATTGTGTCCACCCCCCCAATTCATATATTGACACCTTAGTCCCCAGTGTGATGGTATTTGGACTTGGGGCCTTCCGTGAGGTAATAAAAGTTAAATGACGTCGTAAGCATGGGGCCCTAATCTCTCATAACTGATGCTCTTAGAGGAAGAGGAAGGGACACCAGAGTGCTCCCTCTCTGTACACACAGAGGAAAGCCCACGTGTGGATGCAGCGGGAAGGTGGCAGTCTACAAACCAGCAAGAGAGCTCGCACCAGAAACCACCCTGATGGCACCTGGTCTTGGACTTCTAGTCTCCAGGACTGCCAGAAAATAAAACTGTGTTTAAGCTACCCAGTGGGTGGTAGTTTGTTTTGGCAGCTGTAGCTGACTAATACAAGAGCTAAGCTTTTTCACTGCCAGGGTCTCTCTGCTTAACTTCTTATATCTGTTCTGCATTATGTTTGTCAGTAACTCTCTGAGGATAGGAATGATACGTTCATATTCCCTGGCATATCTTATTTGCATAGTAGATCCTCCAATGTTTAATAGGCTCACAACAGGTTTACAAGTGGAGGAGGCCATGATGTCAACTTTAAAGTGGAACTGCTCAGATCCAGAGGGGTCCAAAGACAGCAAACGTGGCTCTGCAGTTAGTGAAGAGCAGGGTCTGGAATTCAGGACCTACCACCAGAGTCTCAGCTACAGTGTTTCCATCACTTCAGTGGTGAATGTGGAAACTGAATGTGCCACCCTCTCTGCTGTTACTGTATCTTATTTTTTTAAGTCATTAAGCTGCATCATAGACATTATCTTATTAGGTATCTATGGTACATCTCATTGAATTTTCAAGATTCATTTGTATGGTCATAGAGCTATTAAGTTAACTGAAATAACATTTTATTGAGAAGTTTATTAATGCCTGAATTTGCCTTCAATTCAGGTCAAACAGTATATTCTTTAAAGTATTAGTTGCTCAATAGTGTCTGACTCTTTGCAATCCCATGGACTGTAGCCCACCAGCCTCCTCTGTCCATGGAATTCTCCAGGCAAGAATACTGGAATGGGTTGCCATGCCCTCCTACAGGGGATCTTCCCGACCTAAGGATCAAACTTAGGTCTCCTGCATTGTGGGCAGATTCTTTACAATCTGAGCCACTAGGGAATCCTCTTAAAACAACAACAACAACAACTTAAAATTCTTTTTTTTATTGGAGGACAATTGTTCTACAATATCATGTTGACTTCTGCCACACACACACATCAACATGAATCAGCCACAGGTATACATATGTCCCCTCTCTCCTGAGTCCCCTCTCCTCTCCCACCCCATCCCACTACCCCTAGGTTGTCACCTTTTTAATAATGTTTTAGAATGGAACCCAAATGCCACAGAAAGGCAACGATTGCAACTAGAGCCAGATTCTAACTATAGAAAGAAAAATGGTTATCACATGATATACCAAAAAGGGAATAGAAATCTAGGATTCTCCGTGTGACAAAACATATTTAACAAACGTATTGTTTTGTTTCTTATTAAGTAAAAAACGTTTAAATGTTATATTTGTGTGTGTGAGAATGAAAATGTGAACATATTTATGTGATTAATCTAATTGTACATACTGTGCTTGTCTTTATTTTCCAGAAAGGAAACCCAGACTCAGGAGTCCCAAGGACACATCCAAGGCCCATACATCTGTTTGTCCATCTGTTAAATCAGGCTGTGCAGGTGATTCGCTGCTCTGTGGTAGGTACACAACGTGTAAATGACTGGAGTTGGAATGGAAACCATTGAAACTACCCCTGTAAAGAAAATGGCAGGGTCTTTTACTATTATCAGGAGCTATTTTAAATGCTAAATCAAAAGGATGCCAACTGGTGGCCTTGTTGATAGTCTCGGTAGAGAAGGAAATGTTCAAATTAACATGAAGCTTCAAATCTATTTCCACTTCATAGAGAGGTCTGAAATTGATCATCACAGTAACATGTGAAGACTTGCGCAGCTGTGGTTGGTGGGGCTTTTGTTTAATGGATAAACAACACTTAAAAGTTGATGGTGCAGTTTCTCATTTTTATTTAGTTATGCATCCAAAACATAGGCCAGTAAGTTAGATCACAACATTTCAGGCTCTGTTTCTGTTTCAAAAGTGAAGGTTTGAATCATGTGGATGTGAAACCAGCAAAACTCCACATGCAGAAAGGCAGTATGGCATGGTGGAACAGGTGCTGGCAGGGAGGCAGATCTTGGGTCCAGCCGAGATTCATCCCTTAGAGCAATCAGAGGCCCCTGAAGTGACCCTGAGCCTCAGGGAAGCTATTCTCCTCTGATAAAGTCCTTGTTTAACTGCAGACAGTGTGGTGAAAATCGCGTTTAATAGTACCATTTACATTTGTATGATCTTTTATAGTTCACAAAATCCTTCCTCTTTTTTTTTCCCCCTCATAAATATGGGACTAATTAAGAGAGGCAATGCTCTATTTTTCCCATTTCAGTCGCAGAGAGGCTCGGAGGCTTAGGTGTGCTCAAGGCAAGGAACTGAGAGCAGAGGTCCTTGTCACCGTCATCCAGTAGGGTTCTCTGGCGGAAAGTGCAAATGAGTACTGTGTATGTGAGGGGCAAGCACTTGGCCACGGTAGCCCCTATGGTGAAAATAGTCTGTTAACAACAATCAATCATAACATTGGGCTTAATTTAAAAGTGTGTAATATAATTTATTTTGCCACTTACCCCAGTTTTTGTATGGGTAGATTATAGAATTTAGATGTTTTGTTTTCCACATCCATAAGATGGGGATAAAAAATACAGAATAATTGAGATGTTGTGATAATTAAATCATGTAAATGCTTAAAACTTACTTGGCATCTGGCAAGGATTCAATAAACATAATCATTATTATCACCAAAATTGGATAAAGAAAAGTTACACTTGTATGGGGTGGATTTTAGGGCTTCTGAGATGGCTCAGTGATAAAGAATTTCCCTGCCAATGTAGGAGATATAGGAAATGCGGGTTCGATCCCTGGGTTGGAAAGATCCCCTGCAGTAAAAAACGGCAACCCACTCCAGTGTTCTTGCCTGGAGAATTCCATGGACAGAGAAGCCTGGCGAGCTACAATCCATGGGGTCGCAAAGAGTCAGACACGACTAAGCAACTGAGCCCAGATGCACTCACAGGATGGGTTCTAACCCTGGGAAACCACTTGTAACTGAATAGTCATTTCCTGGTATTTTCATGAAATTGCCTTTACGATCCTGTAACTGTTCCTAGTTTGCTGTGAAGATAGCCTGACGTAGGGGATGGTAGTAGCTCACTAGACTAAGGGCCCAGAAATTAAATTGCATCTCATCACTGAGTTGTTAAACTGTATACCTTCTATCATAGCCTTGATTTCTTTGTGCACAAAATAAGAGCACTTGTATTTTTGTTCTTGCCTTATTTAAGATTTAGGCGATGATCCGTTCACTCACTAAGCAAAGAGACAATGTGCTCATAGTTAAAGAGGCAAAAATTAAAAAGAGATAATCCTTGACCTCACAGATCTTCAAATGTAGTAAGGGGAATTCAATCTGTAAAGAGATGATTATAAAAAGGTACTATATACATACAAGAACTGAGATGTGAAAAATAGAGGCAAAATTAATGACTGCTTTTCAGTAAAATGGTGTGGAGATAAGAGTTGGTTTCTAAGAAAGATGACATTTGAATTGAATCTTGAAAAACAAGAATATAAGGATGGGCTTTTAGACAAAGGGACTAGCATGTACAACTTTACAAAGACTTATACAAATAACCCTTCAAGATCTATACTTTTGGAATTCTGCACAGATGTATTTACAATATTTCCCTAAAAATTTATCAAAGGCAGAAATTCAAAATTAATTGGGTCATTATTGTAGCATTACTCACAACAGCCAAGACAAGGAAACAACCTACCTGTCCACTGATGGATGAATAAATAAACACACACGCACACACAGAAACACATCTGGGAATATTATTCAGCCACAGGAAAAAAGGAAATCTTGCTGTTTGAGACAACACGGATAGACCTTGAGGGCATTGTTCTAAGTGAAATAAGTCAGAGAAAAGCAAATACCGTATGAACACATTGTATATGTAATCTTAAAAAAACAAACTCCTAGAAACAGAGAGTGGAATGGTGATTGGCAGGGCAGAAGGATGATGGAAATCCTGAGGTGTTGGTTAAAGGATACAAATTTCAGTTATGAGATGAATAAGTTCTGGGAACCTAATATACAGCAAAGAATGGCACATGACTAAGCGAATGAACTACAACAAATACGAAGCATGGTGACTGTAGTTAACAATACTGTACTGTACTTGAAAGTTGCTGTGAGAGTAGAACTTTAATGTTCTCACTGTAACAACAACAACATGCCAATAATGTGAGGGGAGGGGTGAATTAACTAACTTTATTGTGATTAATGCTTGTTGCTTAATTACTCAGTTGTGTCCGGCTCTCTGAGGCTCCACGGACTATAGTCTGCCAGGCTCCTTTGTCCATGGAAGGATGGAATACCAGACAAGAATACCAGAGTGGGTTGCTGTTTCCTTCTCCAGGGGATCTTCCCAACCCAGGGATCAAACCCACATCTCTTGTGTCTCCTTCATCGTACACCTTAAACTTACACAATATAATATGTCATTTATACAAAATAAAACTGGAAGAAAAAATAATAAGAAAAGTAAATTGAGGAAGTCAAAGGGAAGAGACAGGGAACCTGAGAAGAGATAAACCTCAGGGTGATTTAGGTACTTTGTTGTTGTTCAGTCGTGTCTGACTCTTTGTGACCCCGTGAACTGCAGCATGCCAGGCTTCCCTGTCTTTCACTATATTCCGGAGTTTGCTCAAACTCATGTCCATTGAGTCCATGATATAATGCAACTGTCTCATCCTCTGTTGCTCCCTTCTCCTCCTACTTTCAATCTTTCCCAGCATCAGAGTCTTTTCCAATGAGTTGGCTCTTCTCATCAAGTGGCCAAAATATTGGAACTTCAGCTTCATTACCAGTCCTTCCAAATAATATTTAGGATTTAGTTCCTTTAGGATTGACTGGTTTGATCTCCTTGCTATCCAAGGGACTCTCAAGAGTCTTCTCCAGCACCACAGTTCAAAGGCATCAATTCTTTGGCACTCAGCTTTCCTTATGGTTCAACTCTCACATCCATACATGACTACTGGAAAAATCATAGCTTTGACTATATGGACCTTGTTGACAAAGTAATGTCTCTGTTTTTAATACACTGTCTAGATTCGTCATAGCTATTCTTCCAAGGAGCAAGAGTGTTTTTTAATTTCCTGAAAGGAAATGTGAGCAGGGAAGAGCCATGTATAAGCATGCTCAGGTGGAAAAATGCAATGTGTAAGGTGTGTTCAATTTATCAAAAAGTGTTTCAGATATGCAGATGACACCACCCTTATGGCAGAAAGTGAAGAAGAAATAAAGAGCCTTGATGAAAGTGAAAGAGGAGAGTGAAAAGTTGGCTTAAAGCTCAACATTCAGAAAACTAAGATCATGGCATCCGGTCCCATCACTTCATGGCAAATAGATGGGGAAACAGTGGAAACAGTGACAGAAGTTTTTGGGGGACTCCAAAGTCACTGCAGATGGTGATTGCAGCCATGAAATTAAAAGCCACTTACTCCTTGGAAGGAAAGTTATGACCAATCTAGATAGCATATTCAAAAGCAGAGACATTACTTGTCAACAAAGGTCCGTCTAGTCAAGGCTATGGTTTTTCCTGTGGTCATGTATGGATGTGAGAGTTGGACTGTGAAGAAAGCTGATCACCGAAGAATTGATGCTTTTGAACTGTGGTGTTGGAGAAGACTCTTGAGAGTCCCTTGGACTGCAAGGAGATCCAACCAGTCCATCCTAAAGGAGATCAGTCCTGGGGGTTCATTGGAAGGACTGATGCTGAAGCTGAAACTCCAATACTTTGGCCACCTCTTGTGAAGAGCTAACTCATTTGAAAAGACCCTGTTGCTGGGAGGGATTGGGGGCAGGAGGAGAAGGGGACAACAGAGGATGAGATGGCTGGATGGCATCACTGACTCGATGGACGTTGAGTCTCAGTGAACTCCGGGAGTTGGTGATGGACAGGGAGGCCTGGCATGCTGCGATTCATGGGGTCGAAAAGAGTTGGACATGACTGAGCGATTGAACTGAACTGAACTGATGTTGTATAGGAGCCGTGGAGAGTCTAGGTCATATTCTGTAGCAGTGGTCCCTAAGTGCTTCACTGGTAATTGCCTCATAAACAGTGAGAATTCTGGTTGATTTTTGAGTAGGTAAGCACATGAACTCATCAGTGGTTAAGTTTTCTTTTTAAAAAATAACTGTTGGGTGCACCTATGTGCACACAAGGGCCACTATTATAAGTGAAACTTTTAACAGCCCTTTCACTGTTAATTCCAGAAAAATTGTCAGATATTTAAATATTACTGGTTACTAATTCACATAGACTTAATATTATAATCTGGCTTTCATACTTTTTAAAGCACAAGATT
Organism: Bubalus kerabau; assembly: GCF_029407905.1. NCBI lineage: Eukaryota > Metazoa > Chordata > Mammalia > Artiodactyla > Bovidae > Bubalus > Bubalus kerabau. Next base: position 2,460,736 of record NW_026577904.1, read on the forward strand.
GGTGATGTCAGTGTCCATTTTGTGATTTGAACTTATTCAGTGTGAAAACTTAGAAAAATGTTTTGGTGACATGATCAAAATGAAATAGTATATAAGCAACATTATCAGAACTGCATAGTAACCTTCCTTTAATCACTCCTTCCAAATATTCAGATTTATGCCTTAGTACCATTATTCAATGTGCATTCCTGAACTTCTTTAGTAATTAGCTGATTAGTTAATGAATGAAAAACCCAGATTAAGTCAGGGACTCAGCTAGGTGCTAAGAATTTAGAGACGATTCAGGCTTGGTCTCAAAGAGACGAGTACCTGGATAAAACATAGATTAGATGTACTGTGTTCATGGAGGAATGACTGAGAAAATGGTTGCTTTGTTATGCTGTTGTATCATAACTTCATTCTGGATGGGGTAATTGACAGAGCCATCTCTTCCTTCTCCTCACACCTGGACAAACCGGACATCATCCTGACCTCTGTAAAGTTACCTATCTGCAGCCTGAAGAGGCTACTTCAAGCTGTCATCTCAGTGTGGCGAAATCATGGCCATGTCTCAGCAAGCTGTCCATTTGTGCTCACTGCAAGGATCTTTGCCATCAAATCTTTCCACCCCAAAGTAATATCCTTCATAGGAGAGATATATAATAACTGCAGAAAAATTTGGAGGAGACTCCAAAAAATAGAGGGAGAAGTTTAAAGATGATTTTTTTCACTTCTAATTGGGAATCTTAGGGGCAGCTTATCAGGTCTAAGTGGAGCAGAGGTCCAGAGTTCCCTTCACACGAGGAGATATGAAAGAGGCCTAACAGTGGACATAATGTAGACAGTGAGTGCTGGACTGATGAGAGAGAGACTGGAGGAATTTTTGACATTCCAGCAAATGCCAGTGTGGTGACCAAAAACCATGAAATTAAGCTGGTAACAATTTAGGGGAGGTGGTTATTTTTTTTAACGTGTGAATGAATATGGTAGTTGAAAACATAACTTATATGTAGATCAAATGTCTCCTCCCTCAGAATTCTCTATTAAGAAATTATATGTCCTTTTTTATGTCTGTCTGAAGGGAAAGTCACTCAGTTGTGTCCAACTCTTTGCGACCCCACCAGGCTCCTCTGTCTATGGGGATTCTCCAAGCAGGAATAGTGGAGTGGGTTGCCATGCCCTCCTCCAGGGGATCTTCCTGACCCGGGGATCTTCCTGACCCAGGGATCAAACCTGGGTCTCCTGCACTGCAGGCAGATTCTTTACCATCTGAGCCATCAGGGTCCACTCCTTGTCTGAGTCTTTCTCATGGCACTGTTTTTTGGTGGGGGCTAAGTACACTGAGAGTAACTGAGCTACTTCCATCTTTATGAGTTGCTGCCTTCTTATCTAGTTGTGCCATATTTGTTTCGTTACATCCTTCTCTCCGGCAGGACATAACACGATGCCTTGTACTTCTCACACAGTAGGTACTTTGTACATAACACGTGATGAAATTAACTGAATTGTATATAAAATGCCATTTAGTTTGTATTCTGGGAAAGAACCTTCTGTACACCGCGGCATAGGACAATGTGGAGTCACATCACTCTGCTTCTCATGGATCTGAGTAAATTCTCACACAAACACTTAACCAAAGAGCAGGAGTGTTGGTGAGATTCTGTTGGTCACAAGCAGACAGTTTTTCAGAGAATTTACCCTGAGTTTTGTAAAGCAGATGAGGCCATCTTGTGGTTCCATATGGATATTCATTATGTCTTCAGAATGACATTATACTTATCCATCATCATAGAAGTTTCTAAGGACAGGGTACTATTTTAAAGAATATGTAAACCTTCCATAAAGATTTATATTTTCACTCACAAGTAGATTATATATGGAAAAACTCTGGCTATGATTCCTCAATAAACATTAAGAAAATGAACAGAATAACTTTAGCATGGAGTCTATAATTCTAAGAATTTTCTTCCTTACTTGATCCTGGCTTCATTATGTAAGATTTTTCTTTTATGATTTTTATTTTATTCCGTTTTCATAATTGACATTATCTAATCTATTCATTCTTATTATGCGACTTGAAAAATCAGTGAACCGTTGATTTAAGCTTATTTTGGTCACCAACATCTCCATGAATCTGTATGAGGCCCAAAAAGTGGCTACCTCATACTGAAAAAATGAGATATTGATTCTTTTCCAAATTTTAAAATGTTAAAATAGTTTTGTTTATAATTGAAGGGAACTGCAATTATGGGGATATGATTATGAAATAGGCGCTGGAGAGTCTGAGAAAATAGAAACTACTCACCCTATTTAAAATAATTTTTGTATCTCAAATGTGAACCATAATGACCATGAAATCCAAGTTGTATTTTTACAATAAATGTATTGTAGAATACATTAGATGAATACATTAAGAAGAAATATTTATGTGTTAATTAAGGTATATGACAAACCAAAACTTTATAATCTGGAACTAAAAGTTTCAATATTTGACATTTTATATAAATTTACACATTTTATATATTACATTGATATACATTTATTGTATATATTTTATATTTTTCTCAATATGTACTTACATATTTATTTTCCAAAGTATTTGCATTTTAGAGTCAATTAATACTTTACTGATAACTTATTAAAAGACAAAAACAAACAAATAGAACCACAGCACAAAACATTCTCCAGACTGAAAAAGGACTGGCCATTTACATAGAGTATTTCAGCCTGTCTTAACCTGTATTCCACAGCATCAGGCTAAGCAGGACAAATACTTGGAGTGGAAGCAAATGCCTTTGCCAGGCTCTTATAAATTTATGTTCTCAATAATACAAAAATACTGGGAAGAGAGTATATTTTAACTTTCTTTTAGTATCACAGCTATATTTTCCATCTCTTAGTTAATATTAAGATTTAATCACTATTGGGAATTGAGGTTCACAAAGGAGAAAAAATAGTCTTTCAATGACCAAATGTGACTTTCAGAAATCACACTTGGTGATTAATGTGATTAATCCTGCATTTAAATGGAGTCAGAAAAGAAGAAGAACACCTTACTTCTTTGAACTGTATTTCGTATCACAAATGCTAATATCAAACAAAGAGTCATGTGAAAAAACTGTAAGAGGTAATTCAGTACAGAAAGTTACATGGAATTATTTTCTATTAACTAATCAAAATCGTCATTAATGTAAATGAAATCTACTTTAGCTTCAAGGAGTGTTGCTGAATCTTTAACGAATCTGAAAGAATAAAGAACGAATGTATAAGAATAGTAACATAATGGTAATGTATAATAATTATACATTGACCTAATTGCACAATATAGTTCAAAGTGTAATCAGTACTGTGAAGAGCAATTTAGTAATCACTGAAAATTCTTAGGTGTTTCCTTCATGGTCCAGTGACATAAAGCAAATGTTGTATGTTTTATGCCAAAGTCACTCATCACTTTTGAACTGGTTTTTAAGTTTATCCTTATTGAGTAAAAAAAATTCTATTGTTGATTTCCAATAAATATGAAAGTACTTTGACATTATGTTGCTTAGGGTGTACTTAAACTACATGCTTCAGCCTTTCACAGCTCACCCTGATACTGTTTTCCCCCTTATAAACAAATGGAAATGCTCTTTGAGTAAAATCTTCCTTAGCTGATATATTTTTGTTAATATAGAGATATGCTAATTCCAGAAAAAAAAAAGAAACAAGAATCGTAATCACTAAATCAGAAACATTTTTTTATGAACAGTATTGAGTAACCTCCAGATCTATCTATCTTTGTAATGTAGACAAATTTCAGACAATAGATTTTTTTCTCCCACTTTAAAGAAGTAATTTTTACCTTTTAGAGGTTTACAAGTAGCAAGCTAGATAATCAGGGTTTTTTTGTACTCCAGTGGCACTAATAAATGACCAACAGCCTCTTTGCTAAGGCTGTCTGTGTCTCTCCTGCTTTCTAGGCATGGTGGTGGTTTAGACTCTAAGTTGTATCTGACTCTTGTGACCCCATGGACTGTAGCCCTCTAGGCTCCTCTGTCCATGGGATTCTCCAGGCAAGAACACTGGAGTGGGTTGCCATTTTCTTCTCCAGGGGCTCTTCCCAACCCAGGGATCGAATCTGGGGCTCCTGCATTGCATGCAGACTCTTTACTGACCAGCAACAAGGGAAGCCCTGCTTTCTAGGCATATTCCATTTAAATGGTTCCTTGTCCTCTGTGAACATGTATGTTCACAGTCTTGGCATGTGGGTTGGCCCAGTGGCCATCTCTAATGTTGTGGCATAGACTTGTGAGGGGAGAAAGCATTGTTCTGTTTATCCCCACTGCTTACATCTCTCGTGCATCACCTGGGAGTCTTGTTCAGTTACAGATGCAAGCGGGCTGGGGTGGGGCCTGCGAGCCCCTATTTTTTTCTTTTTAAAAATACATGTTTTATTACAGTTACACAAGAGAGTAGCTGGGAGTTAGGCCAGAGGTAATTGCAATATTGAGATGCCTTTAAAATTTTTATTTTAGTTTAGTCTTTTGGACTGTGCTGGGTCTTCACTGCTGCACAGTCTTCCTCTAGCTGTGGTGTGCAGGCTTCTCATCGTGGTGGCTTTTCCTGTTGCAGAGCCTGGGCTCCAGGGCGAGTGGGTGCAGTAGTTAATGCTTGCGGGCTCTAGAGCTTGGGCTCAGTAGTTGTGGTACATAGGCTTCGTTGCCCTGTGGCATGTGGAATCCTCCCGGACCAGGGATGGAACTCATGTCCCCTGCATTGGCAGGCGGATTCTCAACCGGCAGCCACCAGGGAAGTCCGAGAGTCCGTATTTCTAACTTCAGGTGACCCAGTGGCTTCTGGCCCACTGGACCTCATTTTGTCTGCTAGGCATCCCCTATGTGATGTATTTTCATCTCTTCTCTTAATTAAATGAAAGCTCTTGAAACCTATTGTATCTTCATGTTTTCCCAGGAGGACCAAGCACAGCACTGTGCATATAGTGGGTACTCAATAAATGTTTGTTACTTATCAGAAAATAAGCAAGAATAAACCCGTTGCCCTCTGGTGACCTAACTTTTGTTCCCTTTCACAATGCATGAACAATAGCCCTCTTCTTAAACTGTAAGTTGATAGCGCACAACTCTGAAAAGTGGTTTTGCTGAGAATATAAAGTTAAAATTTTAAGGCTATGCTGGAAGTCGCAGGACCAGATGACAGATTTATAGCTGGTTCTTTTTTTGCCTATCCTCTGCCCTCCTTGTCTTGGTATGTTCTAGGTGTATTCTGGGATGGGTGCCCTTTTCAGCTCATGGAAATCAAAGCACTGCATGGCATGAAGTTCTAGAGTGAGAGCCTCCTCAAGGGAAGGGAAGGTGAACAGGAGGCTGAGGATTATGACTTGAAAGTTCTCTCTAATTTGAAAGCATCAGTGGATACTCACGCAGAACTGCACGTGCATGACTTTGACCTATTTCTCCTCTTTCTAAGAAGTGAAATTGTATGTCTTTGAGGCAATATGTTTACTGTAAGCAATAAACAAATTGATTGCTCCTAAGCATTTTGGAATGCTGAAAAGGTCAAAAGTGTGGCTATTTTGTTTTGCTCTGAGATAACTAGGCATCTTATTTCCAAATGTGTGAAGTGAAGTCATTCCATGGGTCATTTGGACAACTTGACTTCTCTGTATAAGGGGTGGGTAACTCTGCTTAGCATGTAGATACTCTTTTATAGGCTCTGTGCTTAAAAACCATTGTTTCTTTTGTTTCTCCTAATATTCTGTGTAAGTGATGCCTTAGCTAAATGAGAAGAGTAGTTGAGAGCATATTAGCATCAAGTCTTAATATAGAGAGATTAAATGGCCTTCCTAAGGTCAATGCACTAGTTATTGACAAATTTTCAGCACATCTCATCTCAAATCCCCAAGATACTTAACCAAGGTAGCTCCTTCTTTCTTCCTAGACACTTTATTTCCAGGAAGTAGTTAAGGTCTATAAAACTTTTGAAAATAAGCAATATATTTTATTCTCAGAACTGAGAGTAGAAAAGCAATGGTTATATTGTTTTACAACTTATAGTAGAGTTTAAATTGGACTGTGTTTAGAACCCTGAGAAGATAATGGTAAGTCATTCTTCTTTAGAAATAATGTCATCATTTATGGACAGAAAATAATTCTCCATTCTAAAGAATAGGTCCCTGTAGGAGTTACTGAGTTTTCTATAGCAAGAGTTACTAAATAAAATAAATGATGTCCCAGAATATTCTGTTGCCTTTGATTTCAAATAGTGTATTTTATTATGGTTTTCATTCCTGGCTACCATAGGAGGCAGGAAGAAAACCTCCCTTTAGAATCTAGTACCAAAAAAACAAGAGTTTCCAGATCTTGGAGTCAGTGAAAATTCAAGGTACAAAATATCTTTTCTTGCCTTCATATACATTCCCAATGCTTCTCTTTATTAAACATGAATCATTTAAAAACATCAAGTTTTTGAGAAGGCTAATGTCATGGGCCAAAAAGAATGGAATCACAAAACCTGAGATACATTTCTGTCACTGAAAGTCTTTCTCAGAAACGTGTCTTCCCACTTTCCCTTCTTTAACCATTCTGCCCTGGCAATACCCAGAAAATATCAAGTGTTCTTTTCTTTATTGGTTTAAATGGGGAAACCGAAGGACAGAAAGCTTAATGAATTGGTCTTTTTAAGAAAACTTTTGAAGAAGCCATAGTTTAAAAAACAATACAAGTGAACTATGCGGAAGACAAAATTAAACAACATTAACCTGTTAAAAATACAGTATATTTACCAAAGGAATATTAGCAGGTATATCTCTAGATGATGGATCATTGATGGTTTTATTTTATGTTTCTTTTACACATTTTGTTCAATCAACATTTATTGGCTTTGTTAAAAAAACAACAAAAATAGTTTGTAAAAGATTAAGATGTACACATATTTTAAAATTATGCTAACAGTGTTACATACGTTTAGAGAGGTACAAAGGAAAAATCTTGAGAGGCAAACTGAGTAGAAAAGTACCATTAAATTGTAGCTTTGATAACAACCCCTGCTGTTTGGAGGGTAAATAGCTCTTTCTCTCTTATCCACCTCTCTGTCCCAGCTCATTGCTAAATGCATCAGGATTGTGTAGCTGTGTGCAGCATTATTTCTCAATTCTCACAAGTGTCCTCCCTTCCAGGATCACCAGGCTGGCACATTTCCTGTCTCCCCTCATAGTTACCACTATATCATATGGACTGACGTCTTAGCTGGAGGCCTTTATTCCATCAACCCATCTCTGTTACATCAAAGATTTCTTCACCCACACTTCTGTTAAGGAATCCCACAAAGTCCCTATTTCTTGTTTTCTATTGTTCCAAGTTTAAAATTCTTTTCATGCTCTCTAGTTATGCTATAATTGGCTACCAAATGCCATTCACCACCTCTCAATTCTCATTAATTCTCTCACTCTCCCACGTGAATCACGCACAGTTTCATATTTGTTTGTTCTGCTGTGTATCTTTCTCTTTTCAATCGACTCAGATACCAGTGACCCTTGCATTTGGCCCAGTTCCCATGTTCTGCACGAAGCCTGATGGACAAGTCAGCTTGCAGATAACTCTCTTTTACTAATCCTCCCTTGCTCATGAAATCTGAAGATGAAAATTTATATGCAAAGCAGGAATTGACTACAACCACTTTTCATATACTAGACAAGTAGCTTTTTCATGTAAGGGGAGATGATTCTTTTTTTAGGGAAAAAACTCAATAGACTCTTTGGGAATAGTGAAGCTTCCTTGTAGCATAGATTACTGAAAGATCGCCAAATTCTTAAAATTAAAGAGCAGAAATATGGATTACCTGAGGTTGTGTATAAGAGAGGGTAGGAAGTTGGAAATACTGGAGAAGAGATGACATGGAGTCTGAAAAAATGTAGCTAATATCTCTAAGGGAGCATGGACAGTGAGATGTTACCCATGCCTGGGACAGGCTGAAGAATATATACACTTATTAGCTCTAAGTTAATGTGTGTCCTGTGCCAAAAGCCCCACCTTCCACTGTGCCAGACCTTAAGGAAACCTCTGTCCTGTGTTAGCAGTATCCTGAAGGAGTGAAGGAATCCAAGCGGTGGTGAGCGGGGAGCAAAGCTGTGCAGACCAAGGGCAGCAGCTGTGGAAGTGAGATGTTGAGTGTATACTATTCAAGAACAGAATCAGAAAACTGAAGCCAAAGGACACTGGGGGAAATGCTTCATCAATGATTCCCATCTAGTGGAGTGCTGATTGGGTTTTTCATAGCACATGAGAAAAAGTAAAGTTGCAGTATTTACATATTAAAAGGAAGGGGGCACCAAAGAGTTGGGGGCACCTAGGCGATGGCACCCCACTCCAGCACTCTTGCCTGGCAAATCCCATGGACAGAGGAGCCTGGTAGGCTGCAGCCCATGGGGTTGCGAAGAGTTGGACATGACTGAGCGACTTCACTTTCACTTTTCACTTTCATGCATTGGAGAAGGAAATGGCAACCCATTCCAGTGTTCTTGCCTGGAGAATCCCAGAGATGGGGGAGCCTGGTGGGCTGCCGTCTATGGGGTCGCACAGAGTCGGACACGACTGAAGTGACTTAGCAGCAGCAGCAGGTAGCTGTCTGGAGGGTCCCTCAATTTTGAGCCAACTATAACTCGTCTCTTAAATCTGTGATCGTTTCAGATCTGTAAGCATTATTTCCTCCACAGATTATAATCTGAGGGAGGAAGTAACTTTTATACTCTTTCACATCTCCACAGTTCCTACTTTGAGGCAGCTGCTTAATAAATACTTGCTAGATTGCAGCTAAATTAAGTTGAAATAAAAGAGTGGTTCTTCTTAATTACAGGAAAGCTCATCAAATGTTATTGCCAATGTTGTGTGTCAAGTCATTTTTATATACTAATTTGTATACTAATTTTTAAAAGACTTTCAGAATACTTATCTTGAAATTTATGTGGAAAGATAAATGAAACTGTATTATCAGATTTTATATAAAACAGACCAGTCAGAAAACATTTTTTTCTCTGTATTGAATGGAGAATAATCACAGGGATTTGCATTTCTTGCTGTTAGGATTGTGGTTCTTAGTATTTGAATAAATCTTAAACTAGGACTCTTCTAAAGTAATCTTTCTCTGTAAGTTACACAACCAGATAAGTTATATAAGACAGGTGGAAAAATTACTTTTATTCAACTTATAGTCTCTGTTTGTTTTGGCTATAATAAATTGTCAAGATATATGCAAGTATGGATGTGAGAGTTGGACTGTGAAGAAAGCTGAGCGCCGAAGAATTGATGCTTTTGAACTGTGGTGTTGGAGAAGACTCTTGAGAGTCCCTTGGACTGCAAGGAGATCCAACCAGTCCATTCTGAAGGAGATCAGCTCTGGGATTTCTTTGGAAGGAATGATGCTAAAGCTGAAACTCCAGTACTTTGGCCACCTCATGCGAAGAGTTGACTCATTGGAAAAGACTCTGATGCTGGGAGGGATTGGGGGCAGGAGAAGGGGACAACAGAGGATGAGATGGCTGGATGGCATCACCGACTTGATGGACGTGAGTCTGGGTGAACTCCGGGAGTTGGTGATGGACAGGGAGGCCTGGTGTGCTGCAATTCATGGGGTCGCAAAGAGCTGGACACGACTGAGTGACTGATCTGATCTGATCGGATATGCAAGTAGTATGTAGTCATTTAGGATATTTGAAGGCTTATAATTCCTACCATTAAGAAGTCAGCCTGTCACTTTTAAAGTGCAGTTTAGGGAAGAAAACAAATATACATAATTTTATATAAATTATATAAATACTAGTATATTAAACCACATAGCATAACTTTCATCTTGTCCCAAAAGGCTGTCTCAATGAGTACGTATCTGTTGGTGAAATCACTCTTAAGCCTTTAGAAAGTGAAATTAAAACTGAAAATAGGTTTGGAGAACTTTATTCTTAGAGGCTAGTGGAAGAAAGGTCATACTCTTTAAGTTTAAATTCCTTTTATCTTATGGACTCTGAACTTGATTCACTTGGAAAAGTGGAAACTTCCTGTAAAAACTAATTTGATGGGTGAATCTGGAGAAGTGAGGTGTAGCAGAGATAATAGTCTTTAGACAGTTTTGCTGATGGATATTGAAGTGAGGCAGGATTATCATTCTAAGATGATTCAAATGTAATTAATGCTTTTCAGAAAATTCCATTTGAATGTGATGTCTGTGATACTTTGAACACAAACAGTGCATCCCCTGAAACTTTATATAAAACATCATATGATTCCTGTAAGTGTTCAAAAGTATCATCCATTATTTGTTATCTGAAAATAGAGAATAATGTTGTGTTAAGGAGGACAAATATATAACTAAATCACATGGCTGTGATTACCTGAAACGAACACAGAATTGTAAATTAACTATATTTCAATATAAAATACTTTTTAAATTAAAAATACTAATTAGTAACTAAGCACTAAAACAATTAATGCCCAGTGGAATATCCTTCCTTTTTTATCACCAGTATTGATGTCAGTCAGCATCTTGTCATATAATCAGTCAGTGCTTTGAAGATTATCAGTTGCTATGTTATCCAACAATACAATTCGGTTTGATTGAAGAGTGAAAGTGCAAGAGTCAAGCTTTACAAAGTGACCTGGGAAAACCACTTGGGCTCTTGTACACAGCCCATAAAATGTGAGACTCAAGTCGGAGGGAAGAGGCAACATGGTTTGTATGTGATGGGCTTTCCCTAGGGAGTGATATGAAAACCAAAAGGCTAAAAGGTGAATCTTGAAAACAGAAATGAGCCTCTTTCCTTCTGTGATATGAAATTCAGATCTGAAGGGTAGAATGTGCCATAACACAATTTTCTTAGAATAAATATTTCTTATACAAATCAATGAACAGTTGAGTCATTGTATGAAAAATTAGTGCAAAATTGCAATTATAACAAGAAGTTTAAAGATACAAATTAAATCACCTTATTTTCATAAGTCATAGTTACAGTTTTCAAGGTTAAAGATAATTGATCTTTTTACATAATGTAATATAAAACTATTCATTCTCAGTTTAGGTGGACTCACTTAAAATGATCGTTTTTGGTAGCTCAAATTATCCTTAAGTTCACTTTAGCACTTTTTGTTTTAGTTTTTTTCTTAGACATTAAGAAATATTAAAGAGCATTATTAGAGGGAAATAATTTTTTTGTTTAAAAAGATGGCATATTACGTATTCTTTGTAATTCCTCATTCAAAATGGAAAGGCATAATTATGTTTAATGTTTGAGCTGTAAGAATACAAGAGTTTTGATCAAGCGTTTATTTAGTTGGTTTTCTCAGGGTAACTGCTTACTGAAGGGGCTTCCCAGGTGATGAAGTGCTAAAGAATCTGCCTGCCCGTGCAGGAGATGCAAGAGACATCGGTTCGATCCCTGGGTGAGAAGATTCTCTGGTGTAGAAAAGAGCAACACACTCCAGTGTTCTTGACTGGAAAGTTCCATGGATAGAGGAGCCTGGCAGGGTATACTCCATGTGGTCACAAAGAGTCGTACTTGACTGAGCATGCGCGCGCGCGCGCGCGCACACGTGCGCGCGCGCACACACACACACACATACACACACACACACACACACAGGAACTTACTGAACACCAGATCCTTCACAATGCCAGCCTTAGAACAGTGAACCAGCACAGTCCTACCGGCTCTTCCTTTTCATGTTCTTGGGCAAATTTCCTGGCCTCTCTAATGCTACCCATTAGAGAATTGAAAGGAATCTTTAATTTCCTTTCCAACTCTACCTTTCTATTGTTTTTGATTCTGAAATGGCCCACATTTAACTCTGATAGGAATCCTATTCTAAAATATGAAGACTATGAAAATACAGTTTAGCTTTCCATTCTCCCAGAGCTCTTCTCCTGGATGCTGCTAACTAGATTTATCTTAGATACTACTTCTTAACACATGATACTGATACCTTAATAGTTCATATACTATATTAAATTATTCCTGGCAGGGTCATTATTAAGTATATTGCTGTTAACTCCTCATCTAGTTGTAAGCAATGAGGACCAATTACATAGTGGCATAAATATACTGGTGCCCCAACTGTCAAGTCAAGAAAGCAACAATTTAAATGTCAAGTAAAGCTACTATACGCTGTGTTTTATGGAATCTACTGTAGAGCTTTAGAAGATGGAAATATTTTAATATCTGTAACGATTTAATTCTTCTCTTTATATTGCAAATAATGCATGTTTATTAAAAAGCATCCTGTGACCTTTGTAAATACTGTCTATGCCCCATTCCATTTAGAAAGTAAAACAGCATGCCCTCAGAATGTAACAAGTAGGTTTTCCTCTATCTTCATTGATCTGGAGAAAGTCCCATCTGATGTGCTATGTGTACCTTTAGTCATATTGAAACAGCAAAAAATAAGATCAAGAACCAAAACTACCAAGTGTGAGTAGTTAAAACGCTTGATTTTCAAAGGCTTTCAAAATGTGTATACATACTTAGGCAAAAAGTCCTTTATCTTTCCAAGGCCAATTTTTCCTTTGATTCCCTTAATTCCCTTCTGCCTCTTTAGTGCCTGTTCCATCAACTAATCCCTTGTTATCTCTTTTCAGTAGCGCCCACTTCATTCCATACATTTCATCTGTTAGTGTATTAATTTATTCAGAAGATTTAACAATATCTTTTCTGTGTTAAGCACTACACAGAACATGTATCAGTGAAAATTAAGAGTGGCATAATCATAACAATTATTAACATTTCTTGGGCTTTTCACACGTTATATCATTCTCACACCAAACCATGTGGTTGACATTGCCCTTCTACAGACAGGACACCCAGAGAGGAACTTGCTAGTATGGTATGGGGCTGGCATTAGGACCCAGACCTTCAGACTGCAGAGCAGTATGGGGTCTGACCTCAAGGAGACACAGCTCTGTGTAAGAACGCAGACACAGACAGACAAGTATAATGCCTTATATTCATATTTCTTTCTCTTTCAATCATCACACAGCTATCCTAGATCAATTCCTTATTGCCTGTATCCTGGGCTACTGTAATAGCCTATTAACTGGTCTCCTTGTCTCCAAATCTTTCTCCTCTTCAACCTATCCTACAAAAAGTGATATTTTTAAAACAAAGTCCCAGTGTTATCACTCACCTCCTCAAAGGCCTTCAATGGTTTCCTTATTTCCCTACGAGCAAACACCTCAGCATTCAAACCTTTCACACCGAGTCCCAGTGTCCTTCTAGCTTCCTCAATCAGTTCTCCTTTTACCTGATCATCCTGTGCTTCTCCTTTTTGCTATTCAATATCCATGCAACTGACTGTCCCTTCATCTAGAAAGCCTGCTCCCTGTTTCCATAAGTCTGAATTTTGCTATTCCTACACATCTGTATCTTGTGTCTTTGTCCCAGGAAACTTTTCTGATTCCCAATTCTGAGCCTTCCTCACATTTTATATCACTTTCAGGATTCTGAGCCCTCACTTTTTGCCATAGGCATTTATGTATAGGACTTGTGTATCCACAGCATTGGTTTCTTAGGGCTGCCATAACAAAGCGCCCCTAACTGGGTGCCTTAAAACCGCAGAAACTTTTTCTTTCACAGATCTGGAGCCTCGAAGTGTAAAATCAAGAGGTCAGCAGGGCCATGCTCCCTGCGAAGCCTCTAGGACAGGGACCTTCCTTGCCTTTTCCAGTATTTTGCAGCTCCAGTTATTCCTTGGTTCATGGCAACAGAACTTCAATCTCTGCCTCTGTCTTTACATGGCATTCTCCCTGTGTGTGTGTGTCTAAACTTCCATCTTCTCTTAAGGACACCAGTCATACTGAATTAGTGTTCACACTGATGACTTCTTCTTATATTGATTACATCTGCAAAACCACTATTTACAAATAGGGTCATGTTTAGGTAGCAGAGGTTAGGATATTTACATAACTTTTTCAGGGAGGGGGCACAATTAACTCTTATGCTCAGTGTATTTGAGTTCAAGCACTGAGTCTTTAGCTTAGTACCATTCTAACTAGCAAAGCACCCCCAGGACAGGGATGATATATTCTTCATTTTGTATCTGCTTATCATATAGCTTTATTGTTCAACCTTATGCTATAATGAATCAAATTATTTAAATTTGGAAAGATCATAAAAAAGTTCTGAGGCTGCCAAGGAAGATCTATTAAGCAACAATTGTATGGGGTGTTACAAAGCCTCAAACATGGTGGTGGTTATTAATCAACACATTAAAAAAATATCTTAGTTTGGCAGAGAGAAAAGTCCCAAACACACCACCGGAGACTGGCAAATTCAATTTGAGGCAGTACTTGTGAGGGGAAAAAACAATTATCAGTTGAATATACTCTCAGATGAGCTAATAAATTAGCTAATTTAGAAAATTAGGTTGGAACTATTGTGTTATCTTCTGTTTTTAAGTAGTGAACTTAAAAAAAATGGAATAGAGTTGCTTCACAATGTTGTGTCAATTTCTTATGTACAGCAAACTGAGTCAGTTATATGTATGCATATATCCACTCTTTTTTTAGATTTCCTTCCCATTTAGGTCACCACGAATCATTGAGTAGGGTTCCCTGTACAACAGGTTCTCATTAGTTATCTGGTTTATACATGGTCATACATACGTGTATGGGGCCTCCCAGGTGGCACTAGGGGTAAAGAACTCACCTGCCAGTGCAGGAGATGTGGGTTCTATCCCTGGGTCGAGAAGATCCCCTGCAAGAAGAAATGGCAATGCACTCCCGTATTCTTTTTTTTTTTCTTTCTTTTATTTATTTTTTTAAATTTTATTTTATTTTTAAGCTTTACAATATTGTATTAGTTTTGCCAAACATCGAAATGAATCCACCACAGGTATACTCGTGCTCCCCATCCTGAACCCTCCTCCCTCCTCCCTCCCCATACCATCCCTCTGGGTCATCCCAGTGCACCAGCCCCAAACATCCAGTATCGTGCATCGAACCTGGACTGGCGACTCGTTTCATACATGATATTATACATGTTTCAATGCCATTCTCCCAAATCTCCCCACCCTCTCCCTCTCCCACAGAGTCCATAAGACTGATCTATACATCAGTGTCTCTTTTGCTGTCTCGTACACAGGGTTATTGTTACCATCTTTCTAAATTCCATATATATGTGTTAGTATACTGTACTGGTGTTTTTCTTTCTGGCTTACTTCACTCTGTATAATAGGTTCCAGTTTCATCCACCTCATTAGAACTGATTCAAATGTATTCTTTTTAATGGCTGAGTAACACTCCGGTATTCTTACCTGGGGAATCTCATGGGCAGAGAGCCTGGAGGGCTACAGTCCGTAGGGTCGCAAAGGGTCAGCCAGGACTGAAATGACTTAGCACACACGCAATATATGTATATATATATGCTAACATATATAGTGTATATGTCAATCCCAGTCTCCCAGTTCATCCTGCACTTTTCCTCCCCTCTTGGTATCCATACGTTTATTCTCGACATCTTTGTTTCTATTTCTGCTTTGTCAATAAATTCATCTGTACCGTTTTTCTAGATTCTACATATAAGTGATGTTATATGATATTTGTTTTTCTCTTTCTGACTTTAAGGAGTGGACTTTTGAAGAGAACACCGAAGTCTCTCATGCCCAGAGTATGCTTATTGAGGATCAAAAAGACGGGGTTATGAAAACCAAAATGTCCAGGAAAGAACACAGTTTCCTTGTTAAAGTCAAGGGCTGTGAGGCTCACTAATCTTTTCAGTCAAGCTCCTTTCTTAGAGTGAACAGCAGTCAGGACACTTTCCTGACAAGCAAAGGTCAGGACAGCAATGTCTGAAGACAGGGTTATTCACAAGAAAAGCCGGTAAGTGGGTGCACGTTTGCCAAAGTGCAGACCGTCACCGCGGGAGGCCAATGGACAACCCAGCTGCTGGGCCCACAGAGGCCACTAGGGGGCGCTGAAGAGGGCAAGGCTGTGAATTTAACACACAGAGCCTCCTCGTCTGACAGAATTAAATTTGCTTCCAGTCATCAGTTGGACCCCTGGATCTCCTTAACCAGCTTGTTAATGGCAGTTTTTATCTAAAGAAGACTGAGTAGAGGAGTGACTGATACTTGAAGCCAGAAACTGTAAAGAAAAAGTGATACAGTTTACAGGGGAGACATAGAGTATTTGGGTCTTGGATCTGCCACTTATGAACCACAACTGTGAGCAAGTTCCTTGGCCTTTCTGAGCCCCCTTTTTCTCATTTATAGATTGGGAATAGCACTACCTTGTGGGGATGTCATTAGAGGTAAGTGAAAATATGCATTTAAAATGCTTAACATTTGGAAGGAACAGCTAACTGCTGTTGCCATTATTATTCTATTGGAAACAATATTGGAGCAATGCTGACATCTTTTCATAATGCAGGTACATATTTCAGAGTAAACCAGGCATGATGATTGACTGTTACTGGTTTGACTTGCAACATTTAGATGACTTTTTAGTTTACCTGATAAATTGAATGGAAACTTGGTTTGTTGAGTTTAAAAAATAAAATAATAATATTGAAACCATAGAGGTAAATCCTAGCAGCAGCTAAAAATACAATTTCAAATTATACAAGATTACAAATGAGAAGACTAGCCATCACTTAGACGGTGCTTACTGTATGTCAGACTCTGTTCCTGACCTTTACATACAGTGTGTCTGTGTATCAGTCGCTCAGTTGTGTCCAACTCTTTGCAACTCCATGGGCTATGGCCCACCAGGTTCCTCTGTCCATGGAATCCTCCAGGCAAGAATTCTGGATTGGTTTGCCATTTCCTTCTCCAGGGGATCTTCCCAACCCAGGGATTGAACCTGGGTCTCCTGCATTGCAAGCAGATGCTTTACCGTCTGAGCACCAGGGAAGCCCTGTATACATAGCCACCCACTCAAATTAAGCAATAGTTTAATATTAAATGGCCACAGAATCCTAGTAAACACGTTTGATGAGTTTGAGTTCTGTGTATGTTCAACCTGAAAGTTTCCTACTAGATCTAGGATTGTCAAACTTATTCTGTAAATGAATAGAGGGCAAAAATATTGGGCTGTCAGGGTCGTATGGTCTGTTGTAACTACTTAATTTTGCTGTAGTAAGCTACTTTTATAAAGAAGTAGGTATGACTCTGTTCTAGTAAAATTTTATTTCCAGATATTGACAATTTTATATGATTTTCTTTTGATTTGTTTACAACCATTTGAAAATATTAAAACAATTTAAATTTGCAAGCTGTAACAAAACAGGCAGGCCGCAGTTTGGATTTGGCTCAGGAGGCATGAATTGCCAAATCCTGTGTCAGAGATGCAAATATTGACATGTTAAGTAGCCATGAAGAAGGCTACAGTACATGACAGAAAATAGCATTACTTCTTTTCTCGGGTCTTTCTCTTTACCTCTGTAATCTTGAAACTTACTGACTGCTTCCTGTATCTAGTTAGAGAGCAGTTGATCTACTCAAGTTAGTCTGTCATACGTGAAGTGAGTATGAGATTGGGCCACGAGCCTGTGCAAAAACGGCCATTTTAGGACAAATATATTCTCTGTAACAGAACTTTCTGACACTTCAAGATCTGCCCTGTGGCCATTGATCATTCACTCTTGAGCAGTTCAGGATTTCCCTCTCCCCTCTCTCCCAGGTTGTATCTCAGTTCTGGGTGACCCCATAGCACTAAGGCCAAGCCCTGTGGGTAAAGGCTGGTCCTCACGTGTCACATGCCTGTAATCGCGTCTGTGGTCTGTGGTCCAGTGTCCGTTCCTGGTCACTACCAGCCCTCCATGCTGACATGCTGGGCATTCAGTTTCCAATCTTGTCTGTGGTCATAGCTGTGTTTATTACTACAAACTTGTTGCTTGTCATTTGAGGCCTCTTCGAGTTCACCAACACTGTTTTTAAAATTTATTTATTTTTATTGAAAGGTGATTGCTTTCCAATATTGTGTTGGTTTCTGTCATACAGCAACATGAATCAGTCATAGGTGTACATATGTCCCCTCCCTCTTGAACCTCCCTTCCACCTCCCACCCCATCCCACCCTTCTCATCTAAATTCTGCCCCCTCTGGGGGGCTTGGGCTTCTCTGATAGCTCAGTTGGTAAGGATGCGGGGGACCCCGGTTCGATTCCTGGGTCAGGAAGATCTGCTGGAGAAGGGATAGGGTACTCACTCCAGTATTCTTGGGCTTCCCTCGTGGCTCAGCTGGTAAAGAATTCACCTGCAATGTGGGAGAACTGGATTTGATCCCTGGGTTGGGAAGATCTCCTGGAGAAGGGAAAGGCTACCCACTCCAGTATTCTGACCTGGAGAATTCCAAGGACTGTATAGTCCATGGGGTTGCAAAGAGTCGGACACGACTGAGCAACGTTCCCTTTTCACTTTCAGGGGCTTATAAAATGTTGCCCTTCTCTGCCACATTATCCTAGGACTGTGACAGGCCAAAGGTTTCTGTCTCCAGCACTGTCGTCCGTCTAGCCTTCTCTATGTTGACACGTGCACACTAGGTAGTGGGTGAGAATCCTGCAAGGCTGCCACTTCCAGGGCTCATCATGGGGGGCAGAACACAAGGCCCTTCCACTTTGGGGCCTCAAACCTATAGGGGCTTCTGCTGCCCCATGTTTGTCTCTTCTCAGAGCCCACATCACTCTCTCAAACTGATAACTCTTAAATTCAGCTTCACCTCTGCTTCAGAGGGCTATTTTAAAATCACTGGAGTAACAGAAATTTGGTCTTATATTTTCTCTAGTCTTCAAAATATGTTCTTTTTGACATTAACTTTATACTTTGATTCCTTAGCCTCTGCCCTCCCTCCACCTTTTTTTTTAAGCCTCTGGCTTTTGGAGAGTCAAAAACCTTTTCTTTGAAACTATTGCCTCCGATGTATTTCCAGAGTTAATTTTGAAACTCAGAAGTTGAAAATTGACTCCCGCCCACACCCTTGCACCTGTGTGTGCATCACTTTAATGGTCCTTTCCTGAAAGCACAGAGGCCAGACTGAACCCTCCCTTCTAGGTGAACGGAGGAAATGTACCAGGCCCATAAATAGTTCCTTGGCTAGTGCAGGGCATTGCTGACATGCTGCTTTATCTGCCCTGAGCCCTGTTGAACTGGCTGTACACACAACATATGGTGAGATGAAGTCCACCCCAGAGTCCACAGGAACATTCCTTCAAAATGTTTTACTTGGGAGCCCAGAATTTAAATTTAAATCCTTGAATGGAAGAATCTATTTGGAATATGTTAGGTTCCCTGCCACATCTTCCAAGGAAGCAGATAGCCAAACATTCTATGGCGTTTCTTCAGGTTTTGTCTTTAGAAGTTAACATTTCCTGTAACTGAGTTTAAGTTATATATTTCCAACATCAATTTCTATTTTATCTTCTATGTTAATTAGCTGGGTCCTTGGTTTTGAGAGCAAAAGCAAAAGAATGTTGTCCCATGAGCAGCATGCCTCAAATAATAAAATGTTGCCAAAATTAAGAACAGAAAAACAGAAAACATTGTCTATTGAGCATGAAATGTCAAAGACATATGGTGTTTTTGTTCGAGTCTTTGAAGGTCAAAAACTTGTTTCATGTTTTAAGACATGAAGGAAGAGCTGACAGACGGTTCAAACAGAATTTTAATGTCAGCCTTCCTTGTAATCGGACCTTAAGGGCCAGTATCAAAAGCACTATTCTTATTCTCAAGTATTTTGAGTTTACCAAAATTGTGTAACTTTAGGTTACCATGTAGAGGTCTCACATAAGCTTCAGAATGTTTGTGGAGACAGAAATTTGCTGACCTGCTTTCAGTTGTCAAGTCAAAACCGAGCAACACACAGGTTATTGCCAGCTCCAAATAAGAATGCTTAACAATTAAAACAGTTTTTTAAAATGTTTTTGAAACAAGTAGGGTAATTTTTTATCCTTCAGAAATCCCTTTGGTTCCTGTATTCACTTTTGTCAATCACTGTAAATGTGAGTGGTGAGTTTGTTTTGTATAAATTTTATTTATAGCCTAAAAAGTAAATCAAAGACATAAGGTTCACAAACTTTTCCTATTATCTTAAATTAACAACTCCAGAAAGTCTTGCAATTCATGGGACTTGGTGAAAAGAGATTAGAGCTTTTCAAAGGTTTTCACAAAGTTGACTTTATTTTTACGAAACTGCTTCTAATTTAGAAAAGTATTTATCTTCTACTCAACATCTAAGTGCTCCATCCAATTAACAAGACTTTGGCCACCAATGACATAGTTAATCCACTGGTTATCTCACAAAAGCGAATTTGATGGAATGTGTGATAATCTCTGGTTCTTCACATTATATTCAATCTCTAGCCAATTTCAGAATAAAAGTTAAAAGAATACTCTGTGATCCCTAACAACTGATTGATTAGGGATGACGTTTCAGGCTTTGAGCTGGAGATTCAGTGATTGGGTCTTGCCCTGGAGGTTTAAATTCTCCTGTCCTTTTCTGAGCAGCAGTTAAAAATGTAACAAAGCTGCCTGGGAGGCTGACATAGATCATCCACATTCTGGGGCACCGTACTTCACTTACCCTTCATTTGACAAAGATAGGCACAGCCAGGCCTAGTGTGTGAAGCCGTTGACAGATGAGCAAGTCCCGATGCTGCAGAAGTCAGAACACAAGAGCTAATAATCGTCTGGGGCAGTGAAGATGAACTCCAGTGCTCTTGCCTGGAGAATCCCAGGGACGGGGGAGCCTGGTGGGCTGCCGTCTATGGGGTCGCACAGAGTCGGACACGACTGAAGCGCCTTAGCAGCAGCCGCAGCAGCCTTCCTCCCTAAATAAACAGATGGAAAGAGTTTGCAGTTCATGTCTTTCCAAGGTAACAATTTATTTCATTTCTGTTTTACAGTATTGAACCAAAAGTTGTTCTCTTTGGGGAAATTTTATTTTTCTTTAATTATTCTACCCAAATGACAAGAGAGCTGAGTCTTCTGGGGATAGGTGCAGTGAAGTCAGAGTTAATTAGTTTTCTCACAGTGCACAGCATTTGGGTAAAATATCACTGCAGGGGAACACCAGCATTCAGATTCCTTGATTAAGTGGTGTGCTTCTAAAAAGGCAGAATTCTATCAGAAAAAAACTATGTGGAAATAATATTTCAACCTCCTTGAGAGTTGACAGCATTTGATACTCACCTTGGAGTTTTCCTTGGAGTAAATCCTTTCATCTCCACTTTATCTTTCCTTTAAGGTGTCAGATGGCAAGAGAAAATGATGGAGTGCCCTGCAGGTCCCTAGAGAACTTGAGAACCATGTTCCTATTTAACTGCAACATAAAACTCACAAATCAGTTTATTTTTCTCTTGTGATTGTCCAAGTTATACATTCTGCAGAATTTCAAGGCTAAACAAAGAAATCTGCCTCAGTGATCTTTTGTCATTTCATAGATGGGTATTCAGATTAGACTAAGAGCATTACACAGATACACCTATCTGTGGCACATAAATGAGCTCTCAAATTCAGTGTCTGTTCTTTTCTTATCTGATTACAGGCTGATTACATGCAAACATGCCAAGTATATGATTTACATGATTAATATATAAAGTTTAAGCATTGATGTTATTTCAGGTGACCCTATTATTAATTTATTAAGCACAGGTCTTGTAATGGAAAGAATTCTGTCTCACAAAAGAATAGCATTCTTAGGGACTAAGGAAATTGGCAAAGTATAAACCTCAGAGTTATACTTAAGACAAGTTACACATTGATATCCTCAAGTAAAGGTCTAAGAAAGATTGCCCTTTAATTCAGAAAAAATTCTGGAGATAATAACCTCAAGAATATCCCTGTTAATTAAAGAAAAATTATTTAGCAATTAAAGATACCAGGTAAGTAGCTAAAAATAAGTGTTTTCTTCAGCAAGCTCAATGCCTTATTCATTACATTTCTTCCTTAGAAAATAGCAGATATAAAATAGAAACCAAGAAAATAAGAGTCCTTGTCACAACTTTCCTAATTAAAGCCATTTTTCCCCTTTATTGGCTCCATTTTGTACATTCATTTCATATAGTAATAAACAACTTGAGCAGCTAAAGTCTTCACGGAAAGAAAATTACCTTCTTCAGTGAGGAAATTTCAGACCTGAGGACTGATTTTCTTTCTTGTCTGTATTTCTGTCTTTGTCAAGAAAGAAGCATTTTCCACAAAATTATGGCCTGAAGAGCATCCGATGGCTTTTCCTTCGAGTTCACCTACTTAAGTCATGGATGGATCACTAAAGGATGAGATAAAGGAGAGACACTGTTCATAAAAGGGTCAAGCAAGTGCCTTTTGCTTATTTTCCTTACGTAGCTGACAGTAGCAAAGACACAAATCATACATTCAGTGCCACAATTACATATGCCTTCTTTCTATGTTTTTCCCAAGTAAGGTCAGCTTTTCATGGTTCAATTTTTAATGCAATCATTAGCTCACACCTTAATAAGGATTCTTGTCATCAGTGCTTTTCATAAATTCTGGCAGACAAAGTGTGAGATTGTTGACAGCCTGATTTGATGATATGAAGTCTTTTTTGCTTGTTTCTTTGTTTGTTGATATGAATTCTTATGATGATACAGTGGGGCAAACTTGATTTCTGTTTCCAATTGTGGAATAAAACAGTAGATTTTGTATTGTTTTAAGATGAGAGTTAATTCACCATTGTGAAATACCTGGAATCACTCCCCTACGCCCATGTTTTGAATTCTTAGCAATCATTAAAACAAGTCTTTCATTGAGAGACCAATGGTGCAGTGGTACATAGTAGTGGCAATGATAGAATTGAGCAACTCAGAAGATTTAGGGCTAGTTTTATTTGGCGGTTGCTTCCCACAAAAGAACAAATATAGTACTGGAGTTTTAAAACCTGTGCCTATTTTGAATTAAATTTACATTCAAAGACCAAATGTCAAGAAAAAAATACCAGTCAGTGGTAATACTGCATATAAAGCTACCAAATTCTCCTACCGGCCAAGGCTACAGCAAGATGTATAATCACTGCTGCTGCTACTGCTGCTAAGTCGCTTCAGTCGTGTCCGACTCTATGCGACCCCGTAGACGGCAGCCCACCAGGCTCCCTCGTCCCTGGGATTCTCCAGGCAAGAACACTGGAGTGGGTTTCCATTTCTTTCTCCAATGCATGAAAGTGAAAAGTGAAAGTGAAGTCGCTCAGTCATGCCCGACTGTTGTTAGTGACCCCATGGACTGCAGTCCACCAGGCTCCTCCGTCCATGGGATTTTCCAGGCAAGAGTACTGGAGTGGGGTGCCATTGCCTTCTCCATGTATAATCACACGAGAAGCCAATAAACAAGGTAAGGATCAAAAAGACAAAGACCTCTGTGCTCTGTAGGGGCTGGCTTCTTGTCTTTTCTTAGAACTGTGTGCTCGATTGCATTTATTTATTTATTCATTTAGAAAATATTTTTTGAGAACCTGTATCATGCCAAGTACCAGACTAGGCTGTGGACATATGTTAATGACTTCAGGGAGGTTAACAGTTCTCTCTCCCACTAGTTTTGATAACATAATGCCAAGTTAAAAATCAACTACAGCCATGTTAGGGCTTCCCAGGTAATGCTAGTGGTAAAGAACCTGCCTGCCAATGCAGGAGACATAAGAGACGTAGGTTCAATCCCTGGGTTGAGAAGATCCCTTGCAGGTGGGCATAGCAACCCACTCCAGTATTCTTGCCTGGAGTATTCCATGGACAGAGGAGCCTGGCAGGCTACAGTCCATGAAGTCGCAAAGAGTCGGACACGACTGAAGTGACTTAGCACTCATGCACAGCTATGTTAGGTACTATTACACATAAAACAACAGTTCAGTGGGAGACTAGAAGGAGTTTACCTAGTTTGGGAGGTCAAGGAAAGATGTCCTAAGAAAGTAACTTTGAAGGAGAGCTAAAAGTTTATGCAGAAGGTCTTATGGCAAGGGAGAGCTAAGTCATGTGAGAGATCCTAAAATACAGAGCCCTGCTTAGCGGTCCAAAACTGTGAGAGCTGAGACCAGAGAGGCAGGCTGGGCAACACAGAGCTATTCTACAAGGAACAGGGCTTTTAGGCCCTTATCTTAAAAGCAATGCAAAGTATTGAAGTATTTTAAGAGGGCAAGGAGTCTGCAGTAATCATATTTGCAATTTTAAAAGATTATTTTGAATATAGAGATGTGAATAAATGGCAACCACTCCTTATAGTGAGACAAAGAAAAGGAGAAAAATAAAACACTCAGTTTCCATATCAAAGTACTCTGATTTTAGGTGTGCATGATGGAAAGACCACAATTGTTTAGATCATTTATGATTCTCCCATATAAATAACAAAAAAGGGATAAAAGAAGTATAAACTCCTCAGGACTAAGAGAAGAGCAAAAAGACAGAGCTGATAGAGGAGTGAGTGGTAGCTGAGTAGCTGTGTAGTGTGGATAACCATGGAAACCACTAATCTGAGCACAGAGAATGAAATAGGCTCAGAATTTGGGGCCATAAACCTCACCAGGCCATGTGATTGCGATGCTGGGCAAAAAATATGGGCACTGGTTTTAAAGAAACTGTGTTGAGAGTGGAAGAGACAGAAGATGCAACTGGTAAATCATGCAATTTTGTCCTCCATTCCCAACTCTCTCCCAATCTGCATCTTTTCTTTGGAGAAATTTATTAATAGGGAGTTCAGATCCCATTCATTCATATAATCATTTATTCATTTGGTATATATTTGTTAGCTACATGCTATGTACTAGGAAGTGAACAAAACAGATAAGATCTTATGTACCATTCTAGAAGGGAATAGAGATAATATAAAGAGACAAGTAAACAAAAATACCAGATAGTGACAAGAATTATGCAGAAGATTAAAGATAACATAATTTGAGAGTGACTATTTTCAGATTGGCTAGTCAGGAAACATTAGCCATGGGTGTGTGTGACATCTTTAAAAATTGTGATTAAGAGCCAATCTGCAAGGTGAAGCATCAGCTCTTATTCTTACTATTCAAATTCTAGAATGTGAGCAGGCAATGAAGTCTATGTCCCCAAGGGTGAAAGAAAGTATTCTTCTTATCTAAATGGTCACAGAAAAACAACCTTTAGATACTGACAGAGAAGGATTTTTTAAAGTTAAAAAAAAAAAAAAAGTGGGAAAAGAAAAATGGCTTGCCACTTGAGGACCTTATAGTGAAGCCTTAAATTAACAGTCGCCACCTCTAGACACAGAACATCCAATCAGCTTTGTAAAGCTTTGATTTTAAATATGACTGGTCAGCCAAAGTTAACCATATAGTCTAAGGGTGCTTCAGTCAAGACAAAGAGAACAAAACAGAAAGATCTGATATAAAAAAAGGAAAAGGCAGATAGTAGGAGAAAAATCTAAAAAAACCTTCTTGAATTAATATCCCAGACACACAAGAGAAGGTATTTTATCCTCAAATTAAAATCCAAATCTATGCAAATGAACTATCATAAGAAAAACCTTTGAAAAATTAAAAATATGAGTGCCAGAGTTTTTACAAAGTAATGTCAGATAACAATATTAAGATAGTCACAATAATATTAGCAGTGGTCATTAAGTTAATGAAAAATTGGTGTCACTTAATAGGTGGAGGACAGCAGAGAAGTAGTGGTGGACAGTATAAGAGAATTGAGCTCTCATCTAATATAGTTGTGTTGTTGTTTAGTTGATAAGTTATGTCGAATTGTTTGTGACCCCATGGACTGTAGCCGCCAGGCTCCTCTGTCCATGGGATTTTCCAGGCAAGAACACTGGAATGGGTTGTCATTTCCTTCTCCAGGGGATCTTCCCCACCCAGGGATTGAACCCGTGGACCTGTGTCTCCTGCATTGCAGGTGGATTCTTCACCCCTGAGCAACCAGGGAAGCCCATCTAATTTAATGGAAGCTTTAATTAGAATCCGCCTGCAAAGCAGGAGACACAGGTCCACAGGTTCAATCCCTGGGTGGAGAAGATCCTCTCTATGAGGAAATGGCAATCGATTCCAGTATGCTTACCTGGAAAATCACATGGACAGAGGAGCCTGATGGGCAACAGTCCATGGGGTCACAAAGAGTCGGACACAACTTAGCAACTGAGCATGCATCCAGAGTTGATAAATATATGCATTTCAGGAGAATAACTGAAGTCTTCTAAACAAATTAACTATCACTTTAATAAATTAAAATCACATATTTCTATCAGCTTTTTAAAAGTGAGATTAATTTGCTTTTGTTAAAATTATCAGTGTTCATTTAAAGGAATGTAATTGATAGGTATGTTCGACTTTCACACATCTTAGAGGATGATCAAAATAATGTTTTCAAATGACACAACTTTTAGTAAAAATGTGAGGTCTTGTTAGCATATCACTGTCTTTTAAAAAGAAGTATGAGCAGAATGCTAATGACTTATTATGCTACTTTCCCTGGTGTCTCAGTCGGTGAAGAATCCGCCTGCAATGTGGGAGACCTGGGTTTGATCCCTGGGTTGGGAAGATCCCCTGGAGAAGGGAATGGCTACCCACTCCAGTGTTCTTGCCTGGAGGGTGCCCATGGACAGAGGAGCCTGGCAGACTACAGTCCAGGGGGTCTCAAAGAGTCCAACACAACTGAGCGACTTTCACTTTCACTTTTCTCCTTCTGAAACCACTTCTGTTATCGGGTTTTTAAGCACAAACATGTATAAAGAAATGAAGTATCTTTTCATCAGAGAGAAGTTGATACCATCATATTTCTAGGGGATACTGTTTTTTTCCTTCACTCAACAAACATACATTGAACAGCTAGCTACTAGACATCTCTCTTCTCAGAATAAGGAATATAGAAAGGAACAAAACAAATAGCCTGCCCTTATGAAATTTATATTCTGATAAGACCAGAAACAAATACACAGATGTAAGTATATAGTAAAATATATAAAATGTTAGTAGTAATAAGTGCTTTGGGGAAGAATAAAGCAGGATAGAGGGAATTCAGGTAAAGGTGATTCCTATTTTAAATTTGGTAGTTAGGGAAAACTTCACTAAGAAGATCTTTTAGTAAAGATCTAAGGGAACCAAGGGAGCTAATGATGGGAATATCTGTCAGAAGAGCATTCCAGGCTAAGAGAAAGATAAATGGTGGTGGTGGTGGTGGTTTAGTCACTAAGTCACGTCCGACTCTTGCAATCTGTGCACTGTAGCCCACCAGGCTCCTCTGTCCATGGGATTCTCCAAGAAAGAATACTATATACATAAACTCTAAGTTGGGAGCGTGGGCAGGCATGGTTATGGAATAGTAAGAGGCCAGTGTGGCTGTTGAGCAATGAGTGGAGGGTAGGTGGTAGCATGAAAAAACTAAGATTGTTGAGTTGCATGTTTTGTAAAACCTCATAGACCATTGAAAGGACTTTAGATTTCATTCTGAACAAAAAAAAATCTGGTTTACAGATCCACTCTGGCGTCTGTGTTGAGAACAGCCTGAAAAAGAGCAAGGGTTAAAACTGAAGGATTAATTGGAAGCCTACATAAATAATCCACTGGAGAGATCATGGTGACTTGGATCTGAGTGGTAGTAGTGGGCTTGAAAGAAGCTGGTCAGACTCTAGATATGTTTTGAAGGTACATTTGAGTTTGCTGATAAATTAGATGTAGAGAGTAATAGGAAGAGAAATAAAAGGACTCAAGATCTTTGCACTGAGGAACTTGGAAGAATATTATTGTTAACTGAGATGGGAGAATCAGGTCCTTTCTGGTGTTCAGTTGATGGTGGTGGAAAGATCCCCTGGAGGATGGTACAGCAAGCCATACCAGTATTCTTGCCTGGAGAATCCCCATGGACAGAGGAGCCTGGTGGGCTCAGTCCTAGGGCAGCAAAGAGTAGGACACGACTGAATATATAAGCCTCAGTTCAGTTCAGTTCAGTCGCTCAGTCTTGTTCGACTCTTTGCGACCCCATGAATCGCAGCACGCCAGGCCTCCCTGTCTATCACAAACTCCTGGAGTTCACTCAGACTCACGTCCATTGAGTCAGTGATGCCATCCAGTCATCTCATCCTCTATCGTCCCCTTCTCCTCCTGCCCCCAATCCCTCCCAGCATCAGAGTCTTTTCCAATGAGTCAACTCTTCACATGAGGTGGCCAAAGTACTGGAGTTTCAGCTTTAGCATCATTCCTTCCAAAGAAATCCCAGGGCTGATCTCCTTCAGAATGGACTGGTTGGATCTCCTTGCAGTCAAGAGTCTTCTCCAACACCACAGTTCAAAAGCATCAATTCTTTGGTGCTCAGCCTTCTTCACAGTCCAACTCTCACATCCACACATGACCACCAGAAAAACTATAACCTTGACTGGATGGACCTTGGTTGGCACAGTAATGTCTCTGCTTTTGAATATGCTATATATGTATATAAATTTCAGGGCAAAGGTCTAAGCCAGCGACAGGATTTTGAAAGAGAATATCGTATATTAGGGCTTCTCTGGTGGCTCAGACAGTAAAGAATCAGCCTGCAGGGTTGGGAAGATCCCCTGGAGGAGGGCAAAGCAATCCACTCCAGTATTTTTGCCTGGAGAAATCCCGTGGACAGAGGGGCCTGGCAGGCTACAGTCCATGGGGTCACAGAGTCAGATATGAGTGAGCGACTAAGCACAGCACATGGCATATTAAACCATGAGACTGGACGTCCAGAGATAAATATCAGTAACCTCAGATATGCAGATGACACCACCCTTATGGCAGAAAGTGAAGAGAAGCTAAAGAGCCTCTTGATAAAAGTGAAAAAGGAGAGTGAAAAGTCTGGCTTAAAACTCAACATTCAAAAAACGAAGATCATGGCATCTGGTCCCATCACTTCATGGCAAATAGATGAGGAAACAATGGAAACAGTGAATGGAAACAATGGAAACAAAGAAAACAGATTTTATTTTCTTGGGCTCCAAACTCACTGCAGATGGTGACTGCAGCCACAAAATTAAAAGATGCTTGCTACTTGGAAGAAAAGTTATGACAAACCTAGACAGCATATTAAAAAGCAGACATTACTTTGCCAACAAAGGTCCATTTAATCAAAGCTATGGTTTTTCCAGTAGTCATGTATGGATGTGAGAGCTGGACCATAAGGAAGGCTGAATGACAAAGAATTTATGGTTTTGAACTATGGTGTTAGAGAAGACTCTTGAGATTGCCTTGGACTGCAAGGAGATCAAACCAGTCAACCGTAAAGGAAATCAGTCCTGACTGTTATTCATTAGAAGGACTGATGCTGAATCTCCAATACCTTTGGCCACTTGATAGGAAAAGTTAACTCTGAAAAGACCCTTATCCTGGGAAAGATTGAAGGCAGGAGGAGAAGGGGAAAACAAAACATGAGATGGTTGGATGGCATCACCGACTCAATGGACATGAGTTTGAGCAAACTCCAGGAGATGCCAAAGGACAGGAAAAACTGGTGTGCTGCAGTCCATGGGGTCTCAAAAAGTTAGACATAACTGGGCAACTGAGCAACATAATAGCTAAATAAATCAAAGACTGAGTTTCAAGGATATTTTATTATAAAGAGGTCAGGAAGCAGAAGGGGAAAAAGTAGTCTGAGAAAGATCTAGGCCAGGCTTCCAGTATTCCTACCACCTTCTGTACCATCCAGTAGACTAGGAAGTTGCAGAACAGCCTATTGAAGGCATTGCTGAGGGGCCAGTTGGGAGCTGACACTTCAGGAGGAAGAAGAGCTGTTCTCAGGATGAGATCAAGAGGTGGAAGGAAGGGAGGTCTCTCCCAGCGACTCACTTGGGGAAGTTTCTGCTTCCATCTCCACTACTTTAGGTTCTAGGTCTAGAAGTTCTTGTTCCCTAAGAGGGCATACTTCTGCCTGGAAGCAAAACTCCCAGTAAACTTAAAGCCATGGTTGATGCCCTCTGCGGAGAAGGCAATGGCAACCCACTCCAGTACTCTTGCCTGGAAAATTCCATGGACAGGGGAGCCTGGTGGGCTGCCGTCTATGGGGTCACACAGAGTCGGACATGACTGAAGTGACTTAGCAGCAGCAGATGCCCTCTGAATTTGGGTTCTTTGTGTCAGATCAGCAGGTAAAGAAAGGACTCATTATAACATCAGACAGCTGTAAAAACAGGAGAGTATGGCATTATGATTCAGTTGAATGTAGTGGTTAAAACAAACTTTACTCTGTGTAGTCTCTGTGTGTGAAATGTGTGCCCCAGCTAGGAAAACTTTATAGGGCTCATAGAATGACTCCCCTAAAGAGATATGGGAAGTTTGTGTTCAGGTCATCTTCCTAAATTTCCAAGTACATTGGATGGCTCTAAGATATCACTGTTGTCCACACTTAATTCAAGAAAGAAATGATGGGTTTGTTTTTTTTACCATAAATAGAATGAGAAGATGAAAACCATTTCAGAGTATAAATTTTAATATACTTTCTTTCTTTGAGAAAAAAAAAAAGAGATGCATTTATTTCTCCTCTTCAACTCTGTCCTCCCGACCCCCAACCCCAGAGTCATAACAAAACAGTTTATGCTTTGCAAATGATTACAGAATAAAGTGAGAACAACTTGCAAATTTTAACTCTCTTCCAGTTCATGTAAAAGCAGGGTGTGTGTGTGTGTGTGTGTGTGTGTGTGTGTGTGTGATTCTCTTGTAGTCAACCACAAGTAGAAGCCCAGATATCATCTGATTTAGGTAAACATTTGCTAAATACCTACTCTCTCCCCAAACCCAGATTTTTCCTAGTTACATCATTAATTACAGTAAAATGATCTACCCTAAGTGGGCTTCCCAGATGGCTCAGTGGTAAAGAATCCACCTGCCAATGCAGGCGGAGAAGGCAATGGCAACCCACTCCAGTACTCTTGCCTGGAAAATCCCATGGATGGAGGGGCCTGGTGGGCTGCAGTCCATGCGGTCGCTAGGAGTCAGACACGACTGAGTGGCTTCACTTTATTTTTTCACTTTCATGCATTGGAAAAGGAAATGGCAACCCACTCCAGTGTTCTTGCCTGGAGAATCCCAGGGACGGGGGAGCCTGGTGGGCTGCTGTCTATGGGGTCGCACAGAGTCAGACACGACTGAAGCGACTTAGCAGCAGCAGCAGCAGCCAATGCAGGAGATACAGGAGTCACAGTTCAATCCCTGGGAAGGGAATATTGCCCAGAGAAGGAAATGGCAACCCACTCCAGTATTCTTCCCTGGAAAATCCCATGGACAGAAGAAACTGGTGGGTTACAGCCTATGGGGTTGCAAAGAGTTAGACATGTCTGAGTGACTGAACACAGGAGGATTTACTCTAAAACTGAAAAAATGGTATAAGAGAAAACCACATAATCAATTAATTCTTCTAACTTAAAACACAAGATGATGTAGCCAACAGTATTTAACTTTTTTGGGAAAAAAAAAAAACCTCTTTGAAATAATCTACTGTAGTTTTAAAATGAACTAAATTAAAAAAAAATTAAATAGAATTACTCAGAGGATGCTATTTTGTAGAAGACAGCATGATGTCATTTTCAATCATAGCAAAAATTATTTTCTCCTGCTGTTCATTTGAGTGAAGAGAAAATTAATTTATAATCCCTTTGATGGCCTTTGTTTTCATTAATTTAATTTCCACTACATGTTAAGATCAGAGATGTCAGTGACATCATCTTTTGCTTGTAAAACCAGCCCAGTGGGGGCTTTTTGTTAAAGAGGATTGTTATAACAATCTCTCTAAGCTAAATAATACATTGCAGAAAATAAAACAGAAATAGCATACTGAAAAAAAATTAAGCACACATCATAGGAGAAGTTTATTTCAGAAAAAAATGCATTCAGTTGTGGCACTGCTTTTTCATATGAATAGACGTTGAATCATTGTCTTCAAGTAGTAGCTCTTAGGGCTCAGCTGTTGAGAATCATCTGTACTTTGGGGCAACGTGG
Source organism: Bubalus kerabau (assembly GCF_029407905.1). Lineage (NCBI taxonomy): Eukaryota > Metazoa > Chordata > Mammalia > Artiodactyla > Bovidae > Bubalus > Bubalus kerabau. Next base: position 2,492,600 of record NW_026577904.1, read on the forward strand.
AGCTTCTCCAGCAGAGATTAGGATTTAATGGGTATGGAATGTGGCTCATGGATCTTCATTTTTACAAAGACTCCAGGTAATTCTCAAATGATTTGTGGTTTGAGAATCAGTCCTAATTATAAACTTTTTTTTTCTGTTCATCCCAGATGAGTGTGATTATGCTTACCTTCCTAGGCTGAGGCTGACCAAAGTTTTGTTTTGTTTTTGTTTTTTCAAATAAAGGTGATCAGCAGAGACAAACAAATAAGCAGATAGTCCTTTGTCTCCTTGAGGTTAAAGGCTCAAATGTTAAGTGCCTGGTTCATGAAACATCCTACCGTGAATGAAGCTCACTTCATAAATATGCCATGCCCTCAGTTATAAATTAATACTGGAAGGGCAGGAGACAGTAAAAAAGCAAGACCCATTGGGTTTCTTGAGGGCTGCAATATTGGGAAAGGAGGAAGAAAGACACAGAAAGAGAAGGCTGGAAGCTAAGGAAACTTTCATAGGCTTTATAACTTTGCGTAAATTCTGTATTAATATTAACTTAGGCAAGAGATAAATAAAAAGACTGCCTAAAATATTTCTGATCTTGTAGCTGCCACAAACAAGAGTTTTCAAGTTTTATGATGTGTTTGCTTGTTGTGGTTGTTACTGTATAATTTTACATGGTTGGTTGTTTAGTTGCTAAGTCATGTCTGATTTTCACGACCCCATTGACTGTATGTAGCCTGCCAGGCTCCTCTGTCCATGAAATTCTCCTGGCAAGAATACTTGAGTGGGTTGCCATTTCCTTCTCCAGGGGATCTTCCTGACCTAGGAATCGAACCAGGGTCTCCTGTATTGTAGGCAGATTCTTTACTGACAGAGTTATGAGGGAAGTTATAACTGTATATGACTTCACAGGAAGTCCTTGTGTTTTGCATAAATGCATTTTGGTTCCAAGTAATTAATTTAGGGGCTTCCCTTGTGTCTCCAAATTTGCTGGTATATTGAGTGCAGCACTTTCACAGCATCATCTTTCAGGATTTGAAATAGCTCAACTGGAATTCCATCACCTCCACTAGCTTTGTCGTAGTGATGCTTTCTAAAGCCCACTTGACTTCACATTCCAGGATGTCTGGCTCTAGGTGAGTAATCACACCATCATGATTATCTGGGTCGTGAAGATCTTTTTTGTACAGTTCTTCTGTGTATTCTTGCCACCTCTGCTTAATATCTTCTGCTTCTGTTAGGTCCATGCCATTTCTGTCCTTTATCGAACCCATGTTTGCATGAAATGTTCCCTTGACATCTCTAATTTTCTTGATGAGATCTCTAGTCTTTCCCATTCTGTAGTTTTCCTCTATTTATTTGTATTGATTGCTGAGGAAGGCTTTCTTATCTCTTCTTGCTATTCTTTGGAACTCTGCATTCAAATGGGTATATCTTTCATTTTCTCCTTTGCTTTTGGCTTCTCTTCTTTTCACAACTATTTGTAAAACCTCCTCAGACAGCCTTGGGATTTGATTTAGGTCATACCTGAATGGCCTAGTGGTTTTCCCTACTTTCTTCAATTTCAGTCTGAATTTGGCAATAAGGAGTGCATGGTCTGAGCCACAGTCAGCTCCTGGTCTTGTTTTTGCTGACTGTATAGAGCTTCTCCATCTTTGGCTACAAAGAATATAATCAGTCTGATTTCGGTGTTGACCATCTGGTGATGTCTATGTGTAGAGTCTTCTCTTGTGTTGTTGGAAGAGGGTGTTTGCTATGACCAGCAAATTTGCCAGAAAATTTGGAAAACTCAGCAGTGGCCACAGGACTGGAAAAGGTCAGTTTTCATTCCAATCCCAAAGAAAGGCAATGCCAAAGAATGCTCAAACTACTGCACAATTGTACTCATCTCATACGCTAGTAAAGTAATGCTCAAAATTCTCCAAGCCAGGCTTCAGCAACACATGAACCATGGACTTCCAGATGTTCAAGCTGGTTTTAGAAAAGGCAGAGGAACCAGAGATCAAATTGCCAACATCTGCTGGATCATGGAAAAAGCAAGAGAGTTCCAGAAAAATGTCTATTTCTGCTTTATTGACTATGCCAAAGCCTTTGACTGTGTGGATCACAATAAACTGTGGAAAATTCTGAAAGAGATGGGAATACCAGACCACCTGACCTGTCTCTTGAGAAACCTGTATGCAGGTCAGGAAGCAACAGTTAGAACTGGACATGGAACAACAGACTGGTTCCAAATAGGAAAAGGAATATGTCAAGGCTGTATATTGTCACCCTGCTTATTTCACTTCTATGCAGAGTACATCATGAGAAACGCTGGGCTGGAAGAAGCACAAGCTGGAATCAAGATTGCCGGGAGAAATATCAATAACCTCAGATATGAAGATGACACCACCCTTATGGCAGAAAGTGAAGAGGAACTAAAAAGCCTCTTGATGAAGGTGAAAGAGGAGAGTGAAAAAGTTGGCTTAAAACTCAACATTCAGAAAACAAAGATCATGGCATCTGGTCCCATCACTTCATGGCAAATAGATGGGGAAACAGTGGAAACAGTGTCAGACTGTATTTTTCTGGGCTCCAAAATCACTGCAGATGGTGACTGCAGCCATGAAATTAAAAGACGCTTGCTCCTTGGAAGGAAAGTTATGACCAACCTAGATAGCATATTCAAAAGCAGAGACATTACTTTGCCAACAAAGGTCTGTCTAGTCAAGGCTATGGTTTTTCCAGTGGTTATGTATGGATGTGAGAGTTGGACTGTGAAGAAGGCTGAGTGCCGAAGAATTGATGGTTTTGAACTGTGGTGTTGGAGAAGACTCTGCAAGTCCCTTGGACTGCAAGGAGATCCAACCAGTCCATTCTAAAGGAGACCAGTCCTCGATGTTCATTGGAAGGACTGATGCTGAGGCTGAAACTCTAATACTTTGGCCACCTGATGTGAAGAGTTGACTCATTGGAAAAGACCCTGATGCTGGGAGGGATTGGGGGCAGGAGGAGAAGGGGATGACAGAGGATGAGATGGCTGGATGGCATCACTGACTCGACGGACATGAGTTTGAGTGAACTCTGGAACTTGATGATGGAGAGGGAGGCCTGGCTGTGCTGCAATTCATGGGGTCACAAAGAGTCAGACACGACTGAACGTGTCTGACTGAACTGAACTGAACTTGTGTCTCCTGTGTTTGCAGGCGGATTCTAATTCCCAGGTAGCTCAAGGGTAAAGAATCTGCCTGCCAGTGGAGGAGTCCCTGGAGACGCAGGTTCGATCCCTTGGTGGGGAAGATCCCCTGGAGGAGGGCATGGCAACCCACTCCAGTATTCTGGCCTGGAGAATTCCATGAACAGAGGAGCCTGGTGGATTACAGTCCATAGGGTCACAAAGAGTCTGACCCAACTGAATCGACTTAGCAGGCCCACATAATTAACTTAGACCACTTTGGATCGACGGTATACAAGTAAACAAGAATCTGCCTACAGATTTATCAACATTTCCTTTTGTTACTGACCATTTCGAGTTGCGCCCCAGCAAGGGTCCTTCTGCCTAGTCTTGTCACAGCCAGTAGAAAGAGACGAAGTCTGGTTCAAAAGCAAAGGAAAACGTCGTTCTTCAGTAACACAGTGGAGAAGTGTGAGCCGGCACGCTAGAGCACAGGCCGTGGGCTACAGGGCTGCTTTGCTGGAGTTGTTGCGGGGCCAGCACAGCTGCGTTGCTCCCGCTTAAGACTGCAGTTCCCACAGCCTCTGCGCAGGCGGGCCGCCATCGTAAACGCAGGGGCGGCGCTTCTGCGCAGGGCTCCCAGAGCTGCGGGTCTGGGGCAGGCGTTTGGCCCTGGGAAGCCTGGTCTGAAACCCCAGGACCAGGCATCTGTGGGTGGCATCCTATGAACAAGTGTAACTACATGAACCGTGGATGAAAAGAACCAGGAAAGGTCAGACTTGATTACCTACATTGTTTCTGTTTCCCGCGGAATTTTTAATGGGCTTTGCCAGTGATTTTTCTTTCCTCTCTTCCTTCTTCTTTTCCTCCTCATCCTCTTTTCTCTCTCCTGCTTTCTGCTTTCAAGGCATGTTTGATTAGGTAGGTTGATCGTTGCTGGCTTACAAGTGGAGACTGTTTTGTTGTAATTGTTGGGAGACTGATTTCAGCCTTTCTGGACACATGGGAAAAGATTTTGGATGTATCAAGTTTTCAGGAATAAAAATATTGCAAAAGAAGGAACGGAATGAGAATAAGTGGTTTTAGAACAGGCAGGAGAGAAGTTCTGGTTTGCTTTTAGATACGTGAAAAAATAAAAAAACAGCAGAGGTCAGAAATCAAAAGGAATGTTGAATAGTGTTCAAACTTTGTCATAACGGTGAGTTGCTTAAAAAATAGAGTGTTGTGTTCAATGTCCTCTTTCTCTGTTTTTATTTAGTGTCCTGTCTGCCCTCAGCTTTTGGGGATTTAAACGTCAACAAGTGGCTTTATTACTTCAGTTTGAGAATTGCTGGCAGGGCCTGAATCTTGTCAGAAAGTTCTGAGATATACTGTCTTTTGGCAGAAAGAACAATTGCACAGGAACCTGATAAAGCATAACTGAAATCAGACTGCATTGTGATAGATGAAGTAGAAGTACTCTCTAAATAAAGCATGCTCCCCTCAATATGTGAATTTATAAGCACTGCCCGTCTCTTTCTAGCCTCTTAATTCTCTCTGAAGGTTTTTAGTTTCCTACAGAGCAGAGTATATAGTATGTACTGCCTTATGCACCAAAGATAAACTAGCTTCCCATGTAGGGAGGATTGTATTGCATATTTAAAATACATTAAATATTCACTGAATTAAAGCTACATTTTCTCATCACATTTCCAGAGTTTTCCTTTTAAAAAGTCTTTTCTAAATTTGAAATTTTAAGAAATTTTCTTAAAAAAATTCTTAAAATTTTTTTATTACTTAATAATTTTAGGTCATACCTGAATGGTCTAGTGGTTTTCCCTACTTTCTTCAATTTCAGTCTGAATTTGGCAATAAGGAGTTCATGATCTGAGCCACAGTCAGCTTCTGGTCTTGTTTTTGCTGACTGTATAGAGGTTCTCCATCTTTGGCTGCAAAGAATATAATCAATCTGATTTCGGTGTTGACCATCTGGTGATGTCCATGTGTAGAGTCTTCTCTTGTGTTGTTGGAAGAGGGTGTTTGCTATGACCAGTGCGTTCTCTTGGCAAAACTCTATTAGTCTTTGACCTGCTTCATTCCGTATTCCAAGGCCAAATTTGCCTGTTACTCCAGGTGTTTCTTGACTTCCTAGTTGTGCATTCCAGTCCCCTATAATGAAAAGGACATCTTTTTTGGGTGTTAGTTCTAAAAGGTCTTGTAGGTCTTCACAGACAGTTCAACTTCAGCTTCTTCAGCGTTACTGATTAGCGCATAGGATTGGATCACTGTGATATTGAATGGTTTGCCTTGGAAACGAACAGAGATCATTCTTTCATTTTTGAGATTGCATCCAAGTACTGCATTTCAGACTCTTTTGTTGACGATGATGGTTACTCCATTTCTTCTAAGGGATTCCTGCCCCAAATCACTGCAGATGGTGATTGCAGCCATGAAATTAAAAGACGCTTACTCCTTGGAAGGAAAGTTATGACCAATGTAGACAGCATATTAAAAAGCAGAGACATTACTTTGCCAACAAATGTCCGTCTAGTCAAGGCTATGGTTTTTCCAGTGGTCATGTATGGATGTGCGAGTTGGACTGTGAAGAAAGCTGAGTGCCAAAGAATTGATGCTTTTGAACTGTGGTGCTGGAGAAGACGCTTGAGAGTCCCTTGGACTGCAAGGACATCCAACCAGTCCATCCTAAAGGAGATCAGTCCTGGGATTTCTTTGGAAGGAATGATACTAAAGCTGAAACTCCAATACTTTGGCCACTTCATGCGAAGAGTCGACTCACTGGAAAAGACCCTGATGCAGGGAGAGATTGAGGGCAGGAGGAGAAGGGGACAACAGAGGATGAGATGGCTGGATGGCATCACCGACTCAATGGACGTGAGTTTGGGTAAACTCCAGGAGTTGGTGATGGACAGGGAGGCCTGGCATGCTGCGATTCATGGGGTCTCAGAGTTGGACACGACTGAGTGACTGAACTGAATAATTTTAGGGTTGATTCTTTTCATCTTGAGTGAAATATCTATGGTGCTCTGGTTTGGGGATTTTTATCAACTAAAGCTAGAAACTTCAATACAACTTTATGAAATAAAGAAATGCAGCAAAAATAGTTGAGTGATATCCTTACACAATTGCATACATACATTACTATGTTTTTTTTTTTATCATACATGTGTGATATGTATTTGCACTAATACCAGGCACCTGGAAATAATTAGAAAAGTAGCTCTTAACTAAGCAAGTCTCATTTGGAATTTGAATCTAAAATTGTGTAACATGATATGTAAGTTATGTATCAATGAAAACTACATTTTGCCTGGCTTATGTAATTTTTTTGATAACAATTTTTTTTTCAAACCCATCTGTCATAAAATTGTTTCTATTCTCTTTGTTGCTTTGTTTTAAAAGATTTATCTGACAGCAGGCTTAAGTTAACATACTTATAAAAAGACACAATTTCCAAGAGACAGATGTTTCCAAAATCATTTTTCATTTCATATCTGAATAGTTTTCTTACATTAAGAACTTCCCTGGTGGCTCAGATGGTAAAATTCTGCCTATAATGCAGGAGACCTGGGTTTGATTCCTGGGTTGGGAAGTTTTCACTTGGAGAAGGAAATGGCAACCCACTCCACCACTGTTGCTTAGAGAATTCCATGGACGTAGGAGTCTGGCAGGCTATAGTCCTTGGGGTCACAAAGTTTTTTTTTTTTACACTAATGCCATTTATTTAATGAAATGTGATATTGTGCATGATAATCATTTTGCTGTTGCTTTTTGGAAATAAACATGCTGTGCATTGAGTCACATGTAATTGACTTTTGTTTCAATCAAAATAGTCAAATATCAACCAAATATCACCAAAATATTCCACCTATATATGTACCAGAGATTCATTTTTTTTTCTTGTATTTCCATTGGGTAGTGGTTTGGGGGTGTGAGGGAAATATCTATTTCTTTGGTTCGTGATATTGTTTCTTATCCTGAGTGTTCTATAAATGTAGGATTATGTGTGGCTAAGAGCATTTATCCTTTCTCTGGTTACACTTGTACCTCACAGGGATTTGCATTACATAATACATTTTTGTGTTTCTATTATAATTTGTCCTAAGTTTCTTCAAAATAGATATTTTTTGAAAAGGAGAAAAGGCGAGATAATTTGGAATTTAGAGAAATCTCAGAAAGCAAGAGGAAAAAGATTTATTTGATAATGCAGTAATGTATGAATTTATGGGCCTTACTAGTTCCTCAAACAAAAATCTATTTCTATTGCATGCTAGACTATGTTTCCTTAAAAACAGCAATTTTTCTGTTTTAAACAATGCTTAGAATCAATCATAGACATTATGAATGGAAGGCAGATGTAGAGGTCACCATTTAAGCAAGTTCTACTTGACCTGTTCCAAAGTAATCTGTCTCTATCTTATTTCTAATAATCTCCAGGGATGGATATTTCAAAACCTCTTTCAGGAAAATGTTTCAATGCTTAAGACCTATAAGTACTAAACAATTTGTCAGTTATTTATTTTATTTTCATGTAATCAAAAGTAATAAATGTTCATGTGACATTTTGAAAGCTCCAAAAATTAATAAAAAGTGAACACCCGTACTCCCATAATCTTATTGGTAAATTCTATATCCTTTAATGATTTTTCTTGATATTATATTCTTTAGTTTTATATATGTGGATGGAAAAGGAAACATCTAGGCATATTTCTCCATTTTATCAGTATCATTTTTATAATTTCCTCCTTCATCCCAGTTTTTAATTTCTTGTCTTCTGGTATTATGACCTGGGTTTGTACTCTAACTTCTTCATATCTCTATTGTGTTGTGAAACCCCAATTGGATGAAATATTTTGTTGGCTCTTATTGTTAATATTAATTCTGTATTTTATTCCTTTGGACTTTTGTTATCCCCTGGTATTTCATTAAAAATGTGAGGGCTCCATTCATTCTCTTAAACCATCAGAATATCAATTAATGCGTTTTATTAGGCTTTGAAACATACTGGAAATAATTTGACAGCATAATAAAGGGGGTAGTGAACCTAAATATATCTCTATTTGAAATTCCATAGCTTGCTCAAGTGTAATTACTAACTGAATGCTTTATAATAATCCTCTTTGGAAGCTGAAATTATGGTTATACTCAGGGAATGAGGGAGGGAAAATAGATGGTTTATTGTTCTACAACCTTCAGTAGGTACATTCATTCACATTGAGAATACTTTGAAAAAACTATATGTAAAAAGCTCAAGAATACTTTGGCAAATTACCATGAAGCAACCATTCACATACACACATACACCGCATTATTTGAGTATAGTTTCTCTACAGTGTTGTTAGTTTCTGCTGTTCAGTTCAGTTCAGTCGCTCAGTCATGTCCGACTCTTTGCGACCCCATGAATCGCAGCACGCCAGGCCTTCCTGTCCATCACTAACTCCCGGAGTTCACTCAGACTCACATCCATTGAGTCAGTGATGCCATCCAGCCATCTCATCCTCTGTCGTCCCCTTCTCCTCCTGCCCCCAATCCCTCCCAGCAGCAGGGTCTTTTCCAATGAGTCAACTCTCCGCGTGAGGTGGCCAAAGTACTGGAGTTTCAGCTTAAGCATCATTCCTTCCAATGAACATCCAGGACTGATCTCCTTTAGGATGGACTGGTTGGATCTCCTTGCAGTCCAAGGGACTCTCAAGAGTCTTCTCCAACACCACAGTTCAAAAGCATCAATTCTTCGGCGCTCAGCTTTCTTCACAGTCCAACTCTTACAAATTCATACATGTAAATAAGCTATACATATATATATCCCCTCATTTTTTGGATTTCCTCCCCATTAGGTCACCACAGAGCATTGAATTCCCAGTGCTATACAATTATATCTCATTTGTTATCTATTTATACATAGTAATATATATATGTCAGTCCCTTATCTCCCAATGCACCCTACTCCTCCTTTCCCCCTGGGTATCCATATGTTTGTTCTCTGTGTCTGTGTTTCTCTTTCTCCTTTGCAACTAAGATCATCTACACCATTTTCCTAAATTCCACATGTAGGCATTAATATATGATATTTGTCTTTCTCTTTCTGACTTAACTTCATGCTGTGATAGTCTCTAGGT